>NC_090931.1:668498658-670998658 GCF_040938575.1 Ambystoma mexicanum
TCCATTTCATACACATAATATAGGGGCAAAGAGGTCCATGCTGGCCATTTGGTGAAATGTGTTCCTCACTATGGGGAAAAGCACCACCTCCCTGAGAGATAGAGCAGCGGTGTCTATTTTGTTTGTAATGGTTTTGTAATGTGTCACACGTCCCATTTCTACCACTGGGATATCAACCAGATCTGGGCAATATTGGTATTGTGAGCTGGCATGTCTGCTAGTTCTTCTTCCATTTCTTTTTGGACTCTTTGACTGGGCGGGCTTTCCCCATGATTCCAGGTGACCCTTCCAAGTTGCACTGCCAGCCCTTCTCGTAGACCGTACGAGCAAGGTGGGGCGGTGTCTCCAAAAGATTCATAAATAGCCATTTTTTTCCAGGATTCATTTGAACTTGTCCCATACCCACCTATCACAATGAATAATTTATAGTAGTTATTGAGGTTTGTGGAAAGTGAGTGGCTTTAGTTTCAACAGCTCACCCAGCACCGAAGGGCAACTACCCCCATTGCAAATGTGCTCGTCTGCAGTCGCTCATAATATCCGGCGGCTTCAAAAGCAATGCTGAATTCCCTCAAATCACCCTCAAAACAATGCAGTTATTTATTTATTTTTAGATGTATATAGCGCACTAAGCCCTTGGGCATCAAGGCGCTGCTTCGTAGAAAAACAGTTCCACACAGCAGAACCAGAATATATACAGCAGTGATGCATTGAAGTACATGATGTTAGCTTGGGATCAGTAACATGGCTAACTCCACTCCGAAAAGACTACTAGTTCTTTGTGTGAGCGTGGTTCGGCCGGGTAGTTCATGGCCATTCCTCAGCTCACTTGTATCTCGTAGGCCCCCTCCTTACGCCCCCCACCCCTCACACTCCCCCAACCCCCTGAGCCCCACCTATCTTCCCCCCTTGCAATCCAATTCCCCGAACTCCCTAATCCTCCTGCTCTCAGGCGTGATCTTTGTTTTTCCAAAGTTGCCACTATGAAAAGCGAGAACGAAATAACACTGTCCAATATTCCACACCGAGTCCGTTTACAATGTCATACTTATTGCTCCGTGTAAAGCTTGGACTATGGAACCTGTTCTATTTGAATCTGCCATTTTCTTGTTCCCAAATGCAAAACGTCTACAGTGAAATTCTCTCTTTTCTTGAAATGTATTTTTTTACAAGAATGTATCCTCCTATTCTGATGTCCCCCCTAACCCCCCCGCCATCTATACACTTTCTGTATGTGAGAGAAAATGCGAATGTACCGCGAGCACACACAATGACTCGCATGTATTTATTTATTTATTTGTTCTTTTGACTCTATAGGAACCACTTGGCACTACCGGTAGTTACCTTTGCAGAGTGAAAATCTGAGCCAACACATGGCACTGTATTATATGTAAAGACCATGCTAGGTTGCGTCAGAAATGTGTTTTTTCATCCTTATACACCCTGTACTTTGAGTGCATGAAGTTGTGTTGAGTGATATGCACAAGAGTATATTTTCAAAGCCTTCTTCTTTCTCCAGAGTGGCTTCTCCTACCGTGTAAGGCCAAGCCGCTGCGCGCCCAGTGGAGCAGGTAAGGCATCACTAATCAGAACGTTAAAGTGGAATCTAGACCACAAGGTATGTTGGCTAATAACAGAGGGTGGCGTTTTTATAGCACACTTTCTCTATAGACACTGATACTAGATAATACCTTCGGCCCACTCAATGGTGTTTATTTATGTTGTCCATGGATGGGGAAAAAGCTGGGTCAATCTAACAAGATTTTAAAATGGTGGCCTTCAGGTCATACATTGATGCAGCACGTACCCTAACACTTTCAGCTAAATTGTCATGTATACAACATTTACCAACAAATAAACTTGGATCTGCCTCTATGTTCAGAGCCTCTACATTGTCCCCCTAGTAGAGATGGAGTAGAAGGTTTCTGCAGCTGTAGAACAAGCCCTAATTCAAACACTGGTCTTAGAAAAAGACCACAAGCAAGAATGGGGCAAGCCAAGGTGCTGGCTACCAAACCTTTGGAGGGATGGGATGTGGTGCCTACGTAGTGTGACGTGTTGAGTGCTAGATTTCAGCTCTGATGAGAGGCACTGAGGGTCTGGTGAAGGCATGGTCTACGTTGGGGACCATTAGCCTCTCAGCATCATCTATGTTGAATCCTGGCTTTGACCGAGATGTGTGCGTGTCAGCTCAGTGAGTGTTGAATAGGTAGTGACGCGTGGGCGCCGTGTTCTGACAGTGTCACTTACGACCTAAGCTGGTGTCATCTTTCTGTGGGCTTGAAGAGTGCCTCCCCCAGCACGCCATTAAGCCAATCGACCTTCCCACCATGAATAAATAGCACGTGTGAAGGGTAGAGGCAGCAGGCAAGGTCAGTGAAACACTACTGACAAGTCACTGATTCCTGCCCTCCATTTCCTTGCAAAGGGTAGGCTGCTCAATGATGGCCTGGGACATTCTCCTGCCGCTCATAAAACAAAAGGTGCTGCAGGCTAAGTCCAGTGGTAGAAGTGCACCGAGAAAAGTCGTGGAACGGTGGTCTTGGCAGGGGAGAGGGTAGGTGAAAGCATAGTGCAGCATGGGACAAGGTGTTGCGGGCGGGGCATTGCAATAGTCTAAGTGGCTAGTAACTAAGACTCCTATTACAACTATACACTTGCACAGGGACATGAATGGACAAATCCTCTGTATAGAATGGTGAATGTTGTCGTAAATAGTAGAGGAATGGTAAACAGAACAAAATAAACGTGGTGGAACACCACTCCCGACCGTTCCCGCTCACTTCGATCACTGGCCAGCACTCCGGATGGCAACCAGCGGCTGCTTGGTGACAAAGCCAGGCCCTTCCTGGGGAGGTAGGATGGGGCTCAGAAGCGGTTTGAGAAAAAAAACAATTCTGCCTGAGACGGTGCCCTTTATTTCGACACTCCCCCTGGGGCGGCAAGTACGCGGGTGCTGCGGGGCCCCTGCACCCCCCGGAAAAAGCAACTGCACCAAATGTCCCTATACCATCAATGGGTAGTCCTAAAATACTGCCTACCAGCACCCCCCTGGACAATCAAAAGTCAGCTCCTCTACCGGACCTGCCGCTAGGCTCAGAGTCTTGGGCAATGGGAAAGAACTGGTGAAAAAAAGGGTCAAAGGGTGCTATTTTGTTCACACCCATTTATTTATTTATTTATGTATGATATAGTTCATTTCAAACGTTACACAAAAATAAACATAATAAATCTTTAAAAATCAGTACATAAAAAAAAATGACTATAAAACAATGTACATACATACACAAACTTTACAAAACAGCACAAAACTAGAAAAATTAAGAGCCAAAGCTAAGCACTAAATATATCTTATAACACCACACAATTTTCAATTTACAAATGCTCTTATTTGGATACTGCTTCTTCTCACACTGCTTCATTGGCCCTAAAATAGGGTTCAAGACGCTGCCATACCTGAAATAGTGCCAATTGTGTGGAGACGGAGTCGGTGTTCAAACAACAGTTCCAGAATTCTGTCGTCTTAATTGAATAATAGTTATAAACCAGTTTACCAAGGGTGGTCATATATATCGACCCTAGTCTTGGGCCTTCCGTAAATCCATGTCTCACAGATTCTACATTTTCTTGGCATTTGCATATCCAGCAGAATCTGTCATTTCTTTGGAGGTGACATCTGGTTCCCCAAATTGATCATAGTGGTAGCTGGTTTATCCTCATCAATAGACAGAGTTTACCCACTGCTGGATGAGGTCATTGTACAAAACATTGCTTTGGGTTCAAAAAGGTGTGTCACCATGCGGACCGGTGCATAGTTGCTCAATGCCGCCAAGTGGGAATAGTTGTTAATCCAGTCCCAGCTTTTGAATTTTCTCACAAAAGTACCCTTAAGCGATTCAAAGTGTTGACCTTGTGTTCAGTCGGGGACCAAGTCAAGTTCCTGAAGAGCTCGCCATTCAACTTGAGGTAGTTATACCTGTTTTTAAGGGGTTCCATTTCAAGACCTTTGCCAATGATTGCTAATAAAGGGCATTAGGATTTGTTTGTAATTTAATGCATAGAATACCCCGCTTCTTCAGGGCAAGTTCTCCCAATGAGTTCAGGCCCAGCTAGAGGCGTAGATACTCCATAGGAGTGCATTGGGAAGGCATAGGGTTTTCCACCAGAATGCTCCCTCAATTTTATTGAGCCATCGGAAGTCCTGCATTGCAAGGGCCTGCAGCCCATATAAAATGGTTGGGCAAAACCATTGTTGGTATAGCGACAGTATACCCAATAATGAGCATCCTCCATGCTGCTCAGTAAATTTGCGCATTGAGCTGTTAGACGCATAGCTTTCCTTTTTTTCACAGCAATGATGGTCTCATAACAACCAGCACGAGAGATCTCAAGCCCCAATTATTTGTAATGCACAGTGTATTCGTTTTCACCCAATCTAGTGGACATAGTAGGCATATTTACCTTCTTGGGGGAAATCAGCATCCCTTTGGATTTCCCCAAACTTTTAACTGATTTTATGAGGTATAGTTCTCCAGTTCGTTTATCATGACCTTCATGTCTCCAAATGTCGGACTGAACATGATCAGATCATCAGTGTACAACATTGAAGGCACCAACCTAGATCCAATTTTCAGGGGATGTTTAGCAAAGAGATCTAACCTTACTAGTAAATCTGCTACAAAAAGATTGAAAAGTATAGGGGCCAAAACACATCCCTGTTTCACCCCCCTATTTATAGGCATTGAATCAGAGAGTGAACCCCCAATTCCCAAGCGAATGCAAACAGAGGTATTACAATGGAGTGTGATTACAATTTCCAACAGCCAAGAAGGGCAGCCCATTGCTTCTAATTTCCTCCACAAAATGTCACGGTTTATCCAATGAAATGCCGCTTGGAAGTCCATGTAGGGGATGTACAGTGATGGACTTTGTTTGCTACCAGCACGTAGAATAAGGGCATCCATCATCCTTAAGTTGTGAGTTGTGCTAGCCCCCGGCCGAAACCCAGTTTGGAATGGGTGCAATAAATTGTATTTCGCAACCCATGTCTCGAATTTTACAAGACGTATGATGCAAATATTTTACCCGTGACATCTAACATTGATAGAGCCTGAAACACTGGGACCAATAATGACGTTTTCCACGAGTCTGGAATCTTACGCTCCTGGCACACCTTAGAAAATAAAAGTAGCAGTACCGTTGCCCACCCTTTCGAGTCTTGTTTTCGGACCACCGCTGCTAACCCATTCGGGCCCGGGGCCCTGGAGCTTGTAAGGTTCCTGATACACTTACACAGGCCCTGCCAGTCAAATGGCAACATCCAGGGATGGTGGTTACTGCTATCACATTCTCTGCCAACATGAGCAGCATTTGGCCAAAACATGTTCCTACCTACAAAGGGCCTCCATTTATGCTCAGCAAATGGATTAATTGCACGTACATTCCCATTGCCTGTGGCCGATGTGAAAATCTTCCAGATGGAGCGCCCGTGTTCATAGTACATAAGGCCTCGACCATCTGTTGCCTATTCAGGTTGCACCTCGTGGCTTTATGTCTCTTCACCCAATTCCTAAAACAGTTTTTAAGCTTTTTGATCTTCACTACCACCTGCTTCGATTTGTTGGCACAGTTTCTTAAATATCTAAGATCTTTCCTCAATTTACATTTAACAATCTGGATCTCACGGTCCCACAAGCTTTTCACAGCTTTTTCAGAACACCGAATTTGTCGACCATTAATTGATACCAACTTTAATGAGTAATTTACATAGACATTCTTCTATTTCTACAGCTGTAAATTCAAATGGATCTAAGGGGCAATTGGAATCTGGTGCATATCGAATAGCTGAGCATGCTTTTTGGATGTTTGGATTGGACCAAGTCACACGATTTACTGTGTAATTTACATTAGCCTCTCCATTCCCTAACTCTCTAGATGTTGTACGGATAATTAGGTGTAAACTAAGTAAAGCATGGTCACTATGTAGGTTAGCGAGAAGCTCAAAGTCAGACACATTTTCCAGCAAGAAATTATCCGCACACTAATAATCAATAGTAGCAGTCTTAGGGCCCATCTGCCAGGTACACTTAGCCAGGGAGTCACTACTTGTTCTCCCATTTATACATGGCAATTCCCAGTTTGACAAAAAACGGACCCAGTGCATACCCTGCCGATTGGGCAGCTTAGATGTCATTACGCTATTCAGGGCAACACACCTATGTTTTCCCATAGAGGGGGTCACCCCGCAGGTGTCCAAGAATATGAGGGAGTGGAGGCCTCCCTTGCCTCCCAGTTTCGATTCAGCTCAGTTCAGTGTCCATTTTCATCCATCCACGTGACTGCAGACCATGATTTTGAGTCTTTTGCTGTATTAAAGCCTATTAAATGAAGAACCTCTGACGTCTTTAGTGTTTCTCCACCTCACCTCAACAAGAGTTTGTTCTTTTCACACGTTAATTATAGGTTCTGTAAGAACATTCTCGACTCGTGGTGGCCTTGACTTCTTGGTCTTAGGCCAACCCAGCCGTTCCTTGACTCACCTTAAGCTTTCAATTTCTAACTGCGACACACTGGAAAAACCCTTTCTGCTCACGGTGTCCAGCTCTGCTAAAATTCATTACGGAACATCTGTAGTACATTTATTCCTATACGTATACGTTGGCACATCGCCGCAATCTATTGACTATATAGCCAGCCATAAAAATACTTGTCTACTTGCGTTGCTGCGGCTGTACATTTGTAAAATAACTTCATCTCTTCATTATTTTCTGTAGCATGAACATCTACATCTCGAGCCCGAGATGTTGCTCATCTTTAACACCTCCTCCTTTTCTCCTATAGAATACTTATACTCTTCAATCTTCTTCTGTGTGCATCAGCTTTGCTCTGCACGACATCACCAATCTGCACTTTCGCTCGTCTAACCCACTTCCTCCGGGATTTCATTCCTTTACTTATGTTTTCCCTCCATCTCCTCCTCCTGAGTGGACACAGCACCATATTGCTCACGGGAGCCGCCATTTTGTGGAGTATGCCTGCAGTCATTGTCTAGCCTTTCATACCAGGTATAATGTTCTGATTGGGGTGAAATCTACTGATAGATTTGGTTAGAAAATCTCTTGCTCACTTTTCCGACCCACTTGCTCCTGAATGTGATTGGAGCAAGTGTTCATGGGCATTTTGTTGAACTAAGCAGGGCAGACACACAAAGCTGGGGAGAGGTAGACCCGAGAGTCTAACCCAGGAGGCTGAGGAGAGGTTGACCCAGGCGACTGGAGAGAGGAAGATCCTGAAGGCTAGGGAGAAAAGGAGACCAGTGGTTGGAGGCAAGACCCAGGAGGCTCAGCAGAGAAGTAGGTGTTTAAGATGAAGGTGGTGGATAGTGAGGGGGAAGGTTTTACTTGATACAGGGGTGCCTGAGGAGATGTATAGTGAGGAGTGAGCAGGTAGTGCCTGATGCAAGTATACCCGAAAAGGAAGTGATGTATAGTGAGTCGGAAGCGGTACGGAGGAGTTGCTAAGGGGAGCTGTGGTGAAGTTGATAAGAGGAGACGAGGAGAAAGAAGTGAAGGAACAAGCTGAAGACGAGGAGCTCGGAAGAACCTGGAAATTGAGAAAAGTGAAGAACAGAGAGCGATGCAGTCATCCTAAGTATCCAGGATGTTTTAAGTGGGAGGAAGAACGAACAGGTGACATTGTTTTGAGGAAGTGTGACAGGAGTCTATGAACAGCAAGGCGCCTAAAGATGGATTAAGTCCAGGTCTGGTAGGTATGACCTTGCGTCAAGACTGGGAGGTGGAAACGCAGCTTGGGTTGGGCAGCTACATATATGTGTCCCTTGGAAGGCAGTAAGAGGCCTTGTAAGAACCCCACAGGTAGCATAGGATGGCCTCCTGTCTTCCTATGGATCCAGGCTGGAATTTAAGGCCATCTCCAGTGTGACTCCCATTACAGAACAATCATCGGGCACTAGTGCAGACTTGACACTCCAGAGGAGGCCTCCCCACCTAGCTGCACAAGGACATAACCAAGAAGGTTACACATTCAAGAGACTGGCACTTTGCTGAAACACTCAGACCAATCGGTAGAGACCACGAGAACCTGCTGGAGAAGTCGTGAAAGACCATTTATTTGGAGTGCTTGATGTTTTGGTTTGGCCAACCTGCACCTATTTACAGTATCTGTTTTGTTGCATTAAGCCACTCAGACAGACCAGGAACTGAGCTTAACAAGGAATGAAGAACCCCCCCAAGAGACACTAACCTTTGAGTTTTCCCCAAGATGTGACCACATCCTGACGAATGGCTGCCTTGTCAAAGATTACGTTATTTTGTACACAATCTTGGCCCTGACAGTGTTGATTTGGTTTTCCACTGTACGATAGCCCTAATAGAGAAGTGCGGAGATGTCAAGGTGTGCGTGTATCTGGCACTTGGTACCTGCTTGTTGAGTTGGCTGCCGGCTGATGGGATTCATGCTGGTGAGCTGATGAAGCGGTCAAGATAGTATCAAGGAAGTACCAGACCAACCAATTAGGCAAGGGGGACACCACAGCTGGTGATATAGAACTTCATGTACCACACCATGGCCCTCATTACAAGTCAGGCGTTAACGGTTTAACGGCGCCGTCGGCGCCGTTAATCCTTAACGCCTGATTCACACTTTAACGCCTGCTTTTTGCAGGCGTTAAAGTCCAAGGCGCTAAGCGACCTTGGTGCTAATTACGGCACCGTAATTTACGGTGCCATAATTAGCGCCTTCACCATCCCCAGTATGCCCTATGGGGCAAAAATGGGAATGGGGAAGGGCAAATGGTGAATGGGGAATTACCGCCCCACTCACCTTTGAATGGGGCGGTAATTCCGCCATCCACCATGGCAGAATCCGGCATGGACCATGGTGCTAATAGCACCATGGTCCACCGCCTGACTTGTAATGAGGGCCCATGTCTCCAAGCATGGTTTTGCATGGTCTCGGGACAGTGCAAGCACTGTCGTGGCTGGAGTGCCAAGATGGATCCCCAGGTGGAATAGACTTTGGCAAGTAACAAGGCAGAGTAGAAGCTAACCAGAATCGGAGCACCGGCCGGTAGAAGAGCGGAGAGCAGCAGACCAACGATGTATAACCAGTGGATCAGGAACAAGGCGGATCAGGAAGGGGGAAAGCAGACGGAACCATAAACCACCAGGAAAGAGTTGGGCAAAAACAGAACAGGCAGTCAGGAAGACCAATCCTTGGCACCAAGGGAGAACAATGAAAGGGAAAACAGGTGGAGTAAAATGGGAAGGAAAGGGGCACACTGAGTCATGGCAACAAGGACTTATGAGAAGATTCTCGCTCCAGGAGGCAGGAGTCATTGCAAAACAAAGTGCCCACTGCGAGCACAGCCATTAAAACGAGACGCTCTGTGAAAGGGAGATTGGGACTGTGCTTGAGCAGTGACCTCAGCCAACACAGCGCATTCATGTAAATGAGATAGTGGTCCTAGCCACCCGCGTCCATAAGACAACATGGCCACGTCCATATGGAGGATAGCACTGCAATGGCACAATCGAAATAGTGGATGTGACCGGCGCCACCAAGCATATATCTTCCAAGAAGTCTAGGCGCACCGCGGGCTTAGCCATCGCTGGACCCGGAGATGATGTATGGCAGAAGATAATTTATATGCCTCTGGTCTCACCGGGCTCTGTGACAAGGACTGCCAGGAGACTGGATTGATATAGTGGAAAGGGGTGAGATAGGTGGAAAAACATCTACTCTTTTTCCATTTGTGAGCTGCATGTTCCTGGGTGTTGAGGAAACCTTTGCTTGAGGGCCTGTGGTGGTTCACAATAGTCATGCAGGTGTGGGCATGAGCAAAGACTAGGGAAGAAGCTCAACACCTAACCACCATCAATCTGCTCAGCCCTTATCCCCTTGCTCAGCTGCTTAGTTTCTTTCTCTTTATGACACAACCCATTAGATGTTCTTTTTGGATAAGAGTTCAGGTGATGAGCGTGGACATTTCATTGGCTTTGCCACCTTACTTCAGCAGCATGCCTGGTGGAACATGGCGTCCACGCTGGGAGCATCAGATTGGGGTTAGAAGCCTGTGGCGGAAATGTTCGAGGGAGAAAAGTCCAAAAGTTATTTTTTCAAAAATAACTTTCAGTCTTTTCTCCCCTGAACATTTCCAACTTGGCCCCTGCCCCCACCCACACCCCCACCCCCATTCCCCTACTTAACTTGCAGCGACACACTTTGCTGTGTGTTCCCTTTCACTTCCATGATTCATGAGCCACCCCTGCAATCCCCTCTCACAATATAGTGAACAAAGGTGAACAACGGTGCGGGGGACACCCCTGCAACTTCCGCTACCAAATTCGGAAATTGGTTGAACTTTTCAGCCATTCAGAATTTTCGAACGGCCGAAATTTGGCCATATCTCCCATTTGGGCTTTTATTTTGGCTTTTTAGATGTTTCCGGAAGCATCATTCTGCCAGTGTGGCTACACCAGGAGTAACCACAGCAAAATGTGTCAAACTCCCCATCTGATCCTCCCCGAACACATTCCAGTTCCATGGCCGGCCGTACAGCTCCTCTGTGGTGCCAGGGCAGTACTAGACAGCAGCCGCAAGTGGTAGGGTTTTGCCATGCACAGGATGAGAGTCATAAATTGCTCTGGCAATGTCGCCACCTGTCTGCCACTCCCTTTTAACAATCCTGCGCCCTCCATGTTGCATGGCCATTGTAGCACCTTCAATTGACATTTCGAGAAAGGTAGTATCTTCCCTGACTGTGAAATTAGGTCCATTAGCATAGCTCTCAACGTTTTGTCAACCCCATGGCGGGTGAAAACACCTGATTTTGCTTTTGGCGGGTGAAAGACCATTAATTTACATGGAAGGCTACAAAGCTTGGCGGGTAAGGGAGATACTTTCTGGGCGGGTAACACCTGCCAAAAGCATGTGAGTTGAGAGGTATGCATTAGCCAATCACAATTTAAAAGGCACAATCCATTGCCCTGCATCCTTTTCAGAATTAGAGGTACAACTTTAAAATATGGAGCTTTCTGTCAAGAATCTAACTCATATTTCTTGATTTTCTGAATTGTCTTTGTAGATTGGGGAGAGCTATAGGAGCTGAAGAACTTGCCTTCAGAATGCTAAAATGTTTCCCCAAAGACCGCATCTCCGCCAAGCAGGCTTTGGCACTTGACTTCTTCCAGACCTTGCCGCATCAACTCCACCAGCTACCAGATGGTGAGTTAACCATGTGTTGCCTTTATGACTGACCCATTGCAAAGGTGTGCACACGGGCCTATTGATTTCCAAGGACAGCCCTGTTCCTCAGAAGTTTCAAAAGAGCTACGATTTGCCTGTCTCCGCCATGGCCCTGAACACCTGTTGGAGGCTAAGGCATCCCTGACATGTGACTGGCTTTGTATGATCCATAAAAGTCACATGTGAATTCTCCTAATATTGCAGTACACATTTGTGTTTTCAAAGGTAAATCTGTTCACAATGGCTCACTGATGAATAAGGTTTCTAAGCGCGGACCCGGGGATCGAACTTGTGTTGCTCCATGTCGTCTTGCTTCCAAGGCGAGCGCGTTGCTCCTGAGCTATCCTCCCGAGAGCCTTATGCGTTCATAAGGGACGTGGCAGTGTGGTTGGATGGGAACGGTGGGACGGTTCCAATATTAGTGACAAGGTTGTAAAACAGACACCATTGAAAGTTTAATAAAACGCCAGAGCTTTGAATTAATCTGGAGAAGTGGTCTGACGAATTGGCAATTGCAGTTCAATGCACCCAAGTACAAATGAATACTTTCTGGGTGCTCAAATTAAGAGGAGCAGTACAAAGAGCGTGTGTGTAGCAGAAGCATTCGGGCTATTTTCTGTATTTTCATCAGGTATCTTGAAACAGAGGTGAACAATGGTGTCTAGCTTGTCTATAAAGGGCCCATAAGAAAAGGGCAGGGGGGACAGCTTTGATGTTTCCGTTTGGTCTCATCTGTGTCACTTACCCAGCATCCAAGCTTAAATCATGTGACCATATGACTGTGTGTTGTATGTTGTTGGTCGGTCGAGCTATGTGATTCACCCTTGTGCACAGGCCGGTGTAGATGCAAGGATGGTATTCTGTCCAACCTGGTAGATCTTGCCTCTCCCAACTTCCTGAAATTCCTCCACACTGTTGTGCTCGAGGGCTTCTATATTTGGGTTGAGGACCCAGGCAATGCTGCTGCAACAGACTGTATGTACACCATGAGGTTCTTGCAATACAGTCATTTTAGACACAGCCAATGTTCACAGGAATGCACTCAAATAGATCATTCTCACTAAGGTCTCTTTTGGAGATATGCTCTTATCTCCTAATGGGGAATCGTCGGATGGTACAACGCAAGATCGAAGACACAGCACGCCTACCCCGGCACCCAAAGCAAATGCAAGCAGTATGCACAAAGGAGTTTGGGTCTGACGTGGGAGGTTTCTCCAAACAATTCTCCTCCTTGAATCCTTAACATACCACTCGTCTCCCTTTGCCTGTTGAAAGGAGAAGTATTAGTACCCGTTGAGGAGGTGTTGCAACGCCCCAGCCAATGAGGAGGCAAGGAGCAGGTGTTTTACCACACGGTAAAGCCCCCGTTCTGAGCCTCCTCAGAGCGGGTGGCCGCCATCTTCCCTCGCTGGGTTTTCCAGGTAAGTGCGTTGCCCCGCTTTCTTGCGTCCTGCATCCTATCCCCCACCTCCTTTTCAATCCAATAAGCCTCACGGCCTCCCCACTTACCTTCTTGTTCCTTGTCCATTGGCTGCACCGACTTCAGCAAGGCTGCCATGGAAAGGGAGAAGGGACTACATATAGTGCCTGCCCCCTGATACATGGCGGCCATCCTTTTTTTTGTTTGAATGTTGCTGTTTTCGCAACTTACAAACGATTAGTACCCCGTTACATCGAACTGGGGTACTAATAGCAATATTACACAGGCAGGGGGGCATTACCGGGCCTGGTAATGCCCTGGGGCTTTGCTAAGCCTCCCCACTTTGCTCGGGCTTGTAACTATGGCCCAGTGGCATTACCTGTCCCGGTCATGCCCCCCCCGCCTGTGTAATATTGCTTAATTAATCAGAAGACCTTTGAAAGAATGCGCTCTGCTGCCGTAGAAGTCAGCAGGAAGATTACTGGTCATCTTGTAGATTCCATTGGGTGTAAAGTCTTGTAGTTATGAGGGCAAAGAAGTCATTTACCGAAAAAGTAATTTATAACACCAAAATTACTTTGAAAAAACCTCTCCCATTTTTATTTTTTATTTTGTTTTAGGGGGGCACCAAATCCCCACTATATTTCACTGAGAATTTCTGTAGTAATTTTGGCAAAACAACAGGATAAGCATTTTAAAATGTTTCTTTCGAAGATATAAAGGCAGAGTATTCAGTATCCATCATAATACTCGCAACCTCTTGTAGATATCCTCCACCATTATCGGGTACTCAGACAACTCACTCCTAGTATTACTCACACATGCTTTCCTTCTTTGTCCCCTTTATTAATCACCTCCATTGCAAGCTTCTTATGTCACTTGTAAGGGTCTAGAAGAATGATGGTTGCCACAAACCTTTATTATAACATGAATGAAAACACCCTATATTGCCCAATCTCTAAGAGGGGTTTCCCTGCCTCAAATAATAAACTAAGGAGCAAGTCAGAATGCCCCAAATAATACATGTCCACTGTTGCGTCAAATCCTGCTCCTTTCCCGAACACTTGTAGACAACTAAAGATGGGCCTCATTACGAGTTGGCCGGTATCCCCGGCGGTATTACCGGCGAGGCTATTAGCGTTAGCGCCAAACCCCCCGGCGCTATTAGCGCCGGATTATGGGTTTGGTGGAACGGGAATTCCCCGTTCCACATTGGGCCCATTTGGGAAATCCCCATTTCCCATTGAATCCACTGGGGAATTTTTCGGCGCGACTACAGTCGGTGGTATTACCGTGCGGTAATTGCACCAAAAATTGGCAAATTCGCAGTGGATTTACCACCAGCCCAGAGCTTGGGGTAAATCCTGCCAAACCCGTGCTTTGGCGGAGCCTTTAATGCGGCAGTAATAGCATTACCGCCGCATTTAAGGGTTACCGCCAAACTCGTGATGACCCCGACATTCTCTGTTGGGTCCAGAAGAATACCTCCCTTCTTCTGGACACAGGGTTTAAAAGTTTCTTAAATATGTCCCAGGTGGAATGACTCCCTTCCCCTGGTTTCTCTCAAGGTTTCAGCGTCACACAGTCCCAGGTGGAATGACTCTCTTCCCCTGGTTTCTCTGCTTTGCGATACCAGGATGAGTCACCTCCCTTTCTACTGGCTTTCTTCTTAGACTCCTTCAACACAAGACGGGATGACTCCTTTCCTCTGTTCGCATTGCTAGGAGGAAATGGCTGCCTTTCCCATGGCTTTCTTCTCAGTGTCCAACAAAACCAGAGGGGATGTCTCCTTCCCCCAGGTTCCTCTGTTTCGGAATGCCAGTAGGATATGACTCCCTTTCCCCTGGCTTTCTTCTCGGGTTTCTTTAGGCATGGGTCCCAGACCCAAGGTGGCGAACCTGGTACTCTTCTTCACCAGCTACTGCGACAGAGAATAGGGATGGATCTTCTCTTACTTCTTGTGCTACCTGGTTCACTATCCTGCGAGGTATTTCTATGGCTTCTGTTCTCTTCCTGCTGCTAATAGGATATACCCGGTTAACTATCCTGCCAGTTAGTATCCGTCACCTCGGTCTGTGATTTGCTATTTCTATGGATCTCTGGGTCCCAGGCCCTCCTTTCTTGTTTTTCTTTAAACCTTTCTGCTTGTGGCCTTCTTCTTGGCTCCCCTCCACCTGTTTGGCCACCCGTTTACCTTTTGGCTTGGTCCATGTGGGTCTCGACCTCTGTGGGGCATCTGCCTGCGGTAGAGCGTGAGCTCTTTCCATCCTTCTTAGATGGTTTGTTGTGTGCAGCAATTCCACACTTTCCCAGTTTTTCTGAGTGGTGAGGTTCTTGCTCCACGCCCTTGTCCTGAGCTTGGTTGGTCAGTGGCCTTTTCTCTGCTACGGAGAATCCTGCTCCTGGTTCAGCATACCGGTCTTTGCTTCTCCTTGGCATCTTGTTCAGCCTCTTATCGTTCCTTCTGGAAGGATTCAAGGGCATATTTAGTCCACCTTCCCTTTTTGTAGCCCTCACACTGACAGACTGTCCATATTGACTAGTCTGCGATTGTTGGTTCCCCAGGCTGCTTTTGAGCATATCGTGCTTCTTCGTCTCAGTCAAATCATGTTTGTTCCCCACTGGGTAACTGATGATCACCCTTGTCCCAGTTTTACGATAGGATTCACACGGGTTGTCCTTACTCTTCCTCGTCTCAGTATAAGGTAGTGCGATGGAATGATTTACCATACACGTGCAGATGGAATCCTGTGGGACTAAGTTACCCTGCCTGGGGTAGGAGGGTAAGGAAGGATGTAAGGGGGTGGGTGGATGCACGTTCTCCCTGACATATCGTCCCTCATCTCATAAGGGGTTCCGCTCCCCATGTGATCCTCCCACAATATAACAGCCCCAGGGGGATTATTGGAATGTGACCGCACTGCCCAGGCCCCATGAGAAAGGCCCCCTATTATGGGAGAATGGACGACATCCAAGGATTCGTCACACACCAGAGATCTGAAATTAGTATAGGGTGAGGGTATCACATCATGCAGTAATGTTTCAAAGTGCTCAAAAGCAGCCAGAAGGCAACATGTTAGCTCTCTCAAAATCACCAAAAGAAAGGGAATATGCACAATAGCTTATTCCATGCATTGAACGTGTGCCCCCTCTGATTGATCAGCATTGCCTAACCTCTGAAACTGGGCCGGAGTCTCCATGTTTTCACTCTTCTCTGGGTCTCTGGTCTGGGATTTGGGTGTGCAATTAGGGCTGTCACTGTGTGGCAGTGCAGAGTCTCACTTTGTTCGCTCACCACCAGGGCAGTTATCAGAGGATGTCTGTGACATGTTACCCAGGCCTCTCATGTTTTCCTATCACTTGCGAGAGTAGGTTATCCAATCCTGTTTTTTTCTTTGAATTCTGGGACTTGTAGTCCTGAATTTAAAATGAGTAGAGCAAAAATAGAAGCTCCACAATGAAAACAATAAAATCAGTACTGGATAGCATACTCACATGTGGAATTGGGAAATAGAGCTGTGGATACTGGACACTACTCCCCCCAAGCTATTTCAAAAGGGGTTCCAAATGGGGCCTCACAAATACTTCATACTCTCTTTGCTATCAGTAGAGCATACACATGGTCATCTTTTTATTAGTGGTGCATCACTCAAGTATGAATTGCCCCTGACAAGACCCTAATAATGGTTAATGCTTGTGAGATAAGAACTGATGGATGTGGTTGTGTCTTAAAGTCCACATAAAGCTACAATTATCTACTCAAAGCGGAGCCTTCTTTCATAACAATTAAAAGAGCTGTGCAAAAAATCTTGTTACACTGTCCCTCCTACTTTCACAATGTCTGCTTACTTTTTAAACATTTTTTTATGTTTTTATTGTGATTTAACCAAATATGTTTTTTACACAACTTCATTTAAAACAACATATACATATTCCTTCCAGTTGCTCTCTTCAAAGAAACCCAGTCTTTACCATCCAAGCTAAGCAACAAATGTTGTGAAGTTCATAAAACGTAGATACAAGAGCGAGAGGATAAAACAAGAGAAACAAAACAAAACTATTTTAAAAAAATCAAGTTTTAGGTGATAACATTACATTTTTGGAGAACTTGAATCACTTTTATCGTAAGTGCTGTCACATGGCCAGCAATCAATCTGTCCCAAAACATTTCTGCCAAAACACCATCCTCACTGTCCACAAATCTTTGTAGGAAAGTTACTCTTGTATCCCAAGTACCCTCGCGCTTCATCAATAGATGTCTTATTGTTTGCTTCCTAGAGTCTTTACAGATAGCACATCATTTTTGAGCATCCTCCCTCTCCTCCCATTTAGAGAGAAGCTCTCCGGGATGCACTAGATTTAGACGAACCCTTAGAAAATGTTGTCTCACCCTCCAGGCGGGAAATTTCTTGAGATATTTTGGAACACACCCCAGTTTCTTGTCATACACTGAGAGCGAGTTTGCCAAAGATGCAATTTGCATTCCTTCAATTGTTTTTATCCAGTCTGTTCTTTCTAGTCCTTTTTTAGTTTTCAAGGGGTTAGCAACCAGTGTTTCGAGATCTGTATCTGCTCTCAAAGGAATCTCGCTTACACTGGAATCTAAACGGGTCAATGTAGTTGATTTTGATTGCTCAAGATGATCTTTGACATCTGCATACAATGTGTGTGTGATGTTTTAATTAACCGATAAAGAGAGTCTAACTTCCAGTCTTCTAAAGTACCCAAAGATTTTAACCCCAGTTCATATCTTAAACAGGAGGTTGAGAGACCTTGTGGGAGACCAAGGACCCTCTTCCAAATCATACCTTCTCATTTTTGCCAATTAGTATTCCAGAGTAAAGTTTTAGCCTCTAATCCATAGAGGATCACTGGTACCACTTTAGCCATGTAGTAATTGATTAGGGGAATTATTGAGAATGTACAATATCTCACTGAAGGTATCTTCATTTGAGATACCAAGCGCATGATTTTCCCATTTAAATGTAAATTGTTTCCTCCACTCTTGGAATTCGTTGACCATCCAGTGACCACTGTAAGTACTTGATATTTCTTCCCACCCTTCTAAATACCACTATTTTTGATTTTTCTGGGTTGATGGCGAGACCATTCAACTTGGCATAATCTCCCAATGCATTCAGTAAGCGCTGCAGTCCCACTGCTGTTTTGTCTAGTATGACAATATCATCTGCATAGGCCAGCCAGCTGATTTTACTATTATTTATTTTTGGGCTGGCCAAGGCTGTTGAATCTAAACCTATCCCCATATCTGCCAGGAAGAGGTTGAATAGGAGAGGGGCTCCCATGCAACCTTGCCTTACTCCTCTTTCCACCTTACTGTATTCTGACAGATGACCTTGTTCATCTAGTCTCACTCTTATTGGGGTGTCACTGTGTAGCTCCACTAACATTGAGATATATCTAGGGATTCCCCAGCTTAATAGCTTACTCCACAAGCGCTCTCTATTTACCTGGTCGAAGGCTTTGGAGAGGTCTAGCCAAGTCCCATATAATGGGGATTCCCCCTTTCCCCTTGCTTTCTCGCTCAGGACGCTAAAAACTAGCCCGTTAAGGGCAGTTGAGAGACCCCTCCTAACGCCTGTCTGAAGCTTAGCCAGAATGTGTTTCTTCTCGACCCATTGCTCCAGTTCTCTCAGCAGTAGTTTCATAAAGTGTTTACTCTCAATATCGAGGAGGGCGATGGGGCGATAGTTTGCTGGATTCAGCCGATCACCACCCTTGAAGAGTGGAATGACTACGGCTAGTTTCCAGGATGGAGGAA
This sequence comes from Ambystoma mexicanum, assembly GCF_040938575.1. Lineage (NCBI taxonomy): Eukaryota > Metazoa > Chordata > Amphibia > Caudata > Ambystomatidae > Ambystoma > Ambystoma mexicanum. The sequence goes on from NC_090931.1 coordinate 668,517,126, forward strand.
ACCGTTTTCTCTTCAGGATATCCTTGAAAAGCCAATTTAATAACCTGGACCAAAGGTCCACATTGTTTTTAGGACCTGATATGTTAGCCCATTTGGTCCAGCCACCTTGGATGAAGAGGATTTATTTAATATCTCTGCAATATCATTTTCGTCAAAGTTCATTACCCAGGGGATAACTTTACATTTTCATCACATCATATGTAATAACAAGCAGCATATCGTTGTCAACCAAAGACTGAAAAACTTAACACAAATGTCTTTTGATGGCAAAGATTTGGAACATTTGTGTTTTAGATAAGGGACTAACCTAGAGGCTAAGGACCTGTTAAGTGTGGGTTAGGAGCTTTCTCGTGGCCACGTTGTAGAACACTGCTTTGTAGATCCGGGTGTCCCTGAAGCGGAAAGAAATGGTAAGATTAGGTTTGAACTTTATGTCGTGGAACATTATCACTGAACGTGTTGGTGACCGGAGAAATCACCTATTTTATGTTGGACCATTCATGACAATTTTACCACTAGACATGTCCTTATCATTTGTAGAGATTTCCGTAAAACCACTTGTTTAGAACACAAATAATTTCGTCACATGTCATTGCTCAATCTCACCTCAATGGATCATTTCTTCATCTATGTATCTGCTGTTAAAACTATACCTGCTGTAGGAAGGGTGAGCAATGACACACATGACACAAACAATATGTGGTTCAAAAAGTAGTAAAGGGGCTGGACCAAACGCCTATAGGAACTAATAGAAACCCTAAAATAATAAGCAGGTTCCTAAGGAACAACACAAGTAAGTACCTAAACCTAATCTTCCCTAACCTAAAACACAAATGTTTCAAATATTGGCCGACAGAAGGGTTCACACAAAACCTATTCTGCAATGTCCAATCCTAGTCTATAATATAAAAGAGAAAGACTCACTTCTGGGAAGGCTCTTCCATAGTTAATCATCTTCTGGGCCTTCTCTTTGGTATTCCAGCTTTCCCAATGCAGCATTAGACATTTTCCAGTTTTCTGGCTTCACCAGTAATCTTCTGTTTGGACTCTTCGTCTTCCACTTCACTGAGCAGGTGGGCATTCCTGGTCCCCAGAGTACCTCCAACCTCACTATCTACGAACATATGATGGGTGAATTCATCCCACTTCCCAGAGATCTTATGGATCTACAAGAAAACCATAGTTTCTCCAAAACAATCATCTCACTACACATGGAATATAATATCATCCCTGAATATACTATAAAACCATACCGTTCCCCACAACAATCATCTTGCTAAGTACTAATCATTATTTCATGTGTGGAAAAGCTAATAAAATGTACGTACCCAAGAAAAGGCGTGCTAAAAAGAAAAAGGAAATACTGATTATAAAGGAGCTAAGTCTACAAACATTAAACTCTGCCAAAACAACTACTTTGCACTTAAAACATACTGCAAATTATACATTAAACACACTCACTCTGTTGCATCGTATTCCACTTGTCAAACCTAATGCTTCACATCCCTAAAACAGATACTGGCATCAATTCGGACACCATTCTCCAAAAATACACAAGAAAACCTATAAAACATTTATTACAATTCTCATTACAACATGTAGCTGCAAATTTTAGAAGAGTATAGAAATGTTATAAAAAAACTACAAAAGGGAATTGAAAAAGGATGTTAAAATTAAGTCAAGCGGAAAAACCCACATTGTATAAAAAGAAATTATACAATGGCAAACATATAATTTCCACCTCTAAACAGCACAGAATTATGCCAAGTAGATTCTTAGAAATATTTCAAGTTGCAAGCTTCGTGCCAGCCATAAAAAGTCACTCACCATTTAAGTTCTGCAATAGTCACAGCACGGCATTTCTTAATCGCCAGGAGTTCATTATCGCTAGCCAGTGACTAGTGACAAGCACAAATGTTGTGCCCTGAAGTAGGTTATAGGCATCTACAAAACCAATGATACCATGACCCCTAAACTTATAATAACCAAATATGGCAACACCCAAACCAATTTGCTGATTCAATTGGCACACAATACCACTCTGAATATAGTTCACAATTACTCACAAAATCAAAACAACTCAATCGGTACAAAACTTAGCCCTTCTAAAACAGCATTTCCTCATACATTGATCACTTCCCCCAAATCCACATTTTATTTCACAGCATTGTCAGATCTAATCCAAAGCTTGCTTACAAAAAGTCATCAGAACTGAAAAATTAAATTAAACTCACTGCAAAAGATAAAACATTACTACTTTCACAAAAACAAGATATAAAACAATCATAATAAATTAGGATCCAGCATTAGAGTCGGTCGTTATAACACATCAACATCTGCTCTTAAATCCAAACACCAAAAGACCATGTATCTCTTCAAAAAAGTATTAAAAGGAATAAGCTGATAATCAAAAGCTCATTTGCCACTATTGATCATTGACATAAACCCTGACAGGTCACACCACATTATTTTCACTAACACATATTTCCTGAGCAATCCACACACTCATCCCATCACAAACACTACATAGTCAATATAGGAAACATCAACTATCTCCATTGGTTGGTATCGCGTTCAGTTGCCGACAAGCTTTTTTTAAATCTAATTTGCGATGCCGAAATTACTTCAAAAAAAACCCTTAGAAATATATGGGAGGGAAGTGTTCAAATGGGTGTGCGGGGGGTTGGGGTAGGTGTAAAAAAATAGGGAAAGTAAGGGTTTGGGGGACCCCCCAAAATTTAGAAAATGCAGAAATTCATTGATTCAGTGTTGGAAATTACTTTTTTAAAAAGCCTGTCGGCAACTCAACATGGAACCCATTGGTTACAACGTTAACTTATACCATGTTGATACATCACCAAAGGTCCAACCCCTTCCACTGAATATTTTATAAACTACATATATGTGTATCACTCGCAAAATGTTATTGCACTCACCAGCAAACAATGTGCGGAAAGTTGATACTTTTGCTCATTTGCAAAATGTCTGCAAATATCAACAGAGCAGTATGCAGGAAATTGAGGAAAACAACACACACATAATTAATTCTTGCTAGCTATTAATGTATTTGACCTGTTAATTTATATTCCTGACATAATTATACACTAAGATGTAATGCTCTGAAATAGAATGACAATGTATTGTGCTTTGATGGATTTTTAATTGTTTCTAATCTTATTGATGATGTGTTTTTTGTGTACCTAATGACCCAACAAATAATTATATCATTGGCACAACAAGAACATTTGACCACCTAATTCGCACACAATTTATACAATACCTGTTTAAAAAATGAGGAAATTAGTGAGAACAAAATAATATCAAAAGGTTAAGGTTACTATTTATAAAAAGAGGAAGTCTATAAACATTGGAAACAACATTAAGATGCAATGAATAACTAGACACTAAACAGTATTAAATAAAACCAACATTAATACCAATCTTAACTGTTTTCAATTTGCAGCATCAATATACATGAATATGCAAATGACTCCAGATTCACCCAAAGATCAATTGCATTAACGCCATCCATCGACTTAAATACTGTCCGTTCTTCACCCAAGCACGGATGGCAAGCACAAACCTGATGCTAAACCCAACAAAGGCCGAAATGATTGTCCGGGGAAAACGCATCAAGCATGCCCAAGTACAGAAATAGCTGACATGAAGCTCAACAGATTCACGCCTCAAATCTCTCCAAGTGCAAAATCTATCAACTTTACCATCAGCTGTGACCTCTCATTCATGTCACGCACATCGCCAAGAAGACCCGAACAGCATGGTACCCGCTATCACTCCTCTGCAAAGTCAAACCTTTAATCTCCACCCTGAGTTTTAGAACAGTTGTCCAAACCCTGGTCACCTTCTACCTAGACACTGGCAACACCATACTCATAAGCGTTCCAGATGCCACTGTGGTCCCTCTGGAAGACATCCTTCATCCTGCAGCAATCCACATTAACGGATATTACTCCCATGCTCAAGCAGCTGCATTGGCTATCCCTTGTACATGCATCATGTTCAAGGCAGCCTGCATCACCTACAAAGCAGTCACAACTAAAGCACCCCTGTACCTGAATGAGAAACGCGCCATCTCCAGAGGTCAAGGCACCACCAGAAGCCAGGACAAAGCCAGTATGGGAACAAAGAACTGAAAAAGGTATCAAACGTGGAACCCAGCCTTTTCCTGCTATGCTTCCTGGCTCTGGAACGAGTTAACTGTGCAGATAAGACGGGCACACTCCACTCTACACTTCAGGACAGACCTGAAAGCCCTACTATTCAAAGAACATCTTGCCAATCGCTGATTGCCCATTTCTACCTTGCTCCTCACCCTCCAGTGCTCCCTCTCCTGTACCCATTTGTGCTACCTCTACTACTCCTGAACCCTACTTGTAGACTCCTTGGGCTACCCCTTATTTACTGTGCTCCATTGCTTCATAGCTCAGTTTGCACATTTTCAATTCAACACCTACATATATAATATACAATGAAACCACCATCGTTGGAATCACGAGTCGCCCTCATTAATGACAAGTAAAAAAGAAACATCAGAACCTAGGTATACCTCTACAATGCACATCCTCACCAAAAAAAAACATTCGTAGCAAGTATAGAATATATTCAAATCTACACGAAATAAACCATTCAATAAAAATAATATACACCTTTAGTAACATGACACATATGCACACAATGCCAGTTTACACTAAATGGCTATGGTGTACTGTTTTAATTAGTATTCAATATCACCTGCTAAGAAGGATCATGGAGCTGGAAGGAAGACGAAGAGAATGAACACATTACTTTAGACAGCCACAAAAAAATACATAGAAGTGCAAAAAAACGAAGTAGAATACAAGTGTTACAGTGTGAAAAACATGGAGAAAAGGGGAAACGCATAGTGGTGTGTCAGGAACCGGCCACAACAGTTTGGGAACACACATGTAGCCCCTGTTTATTGGTCCCGGGCCCAGGTGAGCACAGTATTATAAATACTCCAGGCCAGGAATGAACCCACTGACATCACCCCACCATCCCGGACCAGCTGCTCTGATCAGGCGCTGAGCAACCTGCAAATAAAAGGTGTTAATCTAGGAGATGGGCTACACCCTGAGGTCTTTGATGACTAACAGACACCATAGTGAACTTTTATAGGGATCCCCATGGATACCCCTCTTTATTAAACATACATTTAATCCATAAACTTAGACCCTGGGATTCCCCTGATGTGAGCTCCATCTAAACGGGGGACCGGCTACGTCAGCTCACCCTTCCTTGGAGGGGTCTCAGGGACCCTAAGGATGAACTTGCCACAACCAATCCCCTTCCTAACCTCGGGTACCACCCACATGGAGAGTGAGCCCACAGGATGGCCTCTGTGGGTGCTCCCATCTTACAAAGTGGCCTTGGGCAGCCTGCCAACCTAACCCTCTATCTCATGTAGGATACCTCCCTCTACCCACAATTAATAACAATGGCCATCTAAACAATATCCTATCTATCTCTACTTAACATTCCCTACTTAACATTCCCCTAAAACACCAACTCTCTACTTCCCCATCTCAACATTTGCCCTACATACCATTTATCACATATACACATAACTACTCATACAAATATACATAGACTGACGACATATATACAAAATAAAACACTATATTACAATGGAGTGACTGCTGCAGTCAGTCACCCCTTCACAGTACCTTTAGGTCTATCCAGGGTGCTGGGCTACTTGTTTGCTCTTGATGACCACAGATGACGGTGCCTGACCCCCTCCTCGTCTTCCAGGGTGGCCCCACCGCAGTACACATGCCCTTTTATAATATCCTGGGCGGCCCTCTATGCACCTGAGGACCGCCCACACTCCATATATGTTAATGTAGGGTGGGCCCCGTTGGCTTGAGGCCCACCTGACATCACCGCTGTGACCTGCGGTATGAATATTATTATAGGGTGGGCCGCGTTGGCTGGGGGGCCCACCCGACATGACTGCAGCGACCCGCAGCATCTTCAAAGTCCATGGGTGGGCCCTTCGGCTGGGAGCCCACTCGAAGTCAATGTGCGGCCTGGCCACCATTTTTAGATCTGGCTGCATCCACGTTGCTATGGGGACGCTGCTGTGCACCAGGCTGCCTCCTGGACCGCCCCCTCAGCAATGCATTGAGAAAACGCAGGGGGTGGGTTGCGTCTTTAGCCGGGCTGCTCCACTAGGCAGCCCGGGGCTTACTTCTCCCGGGCCGCTCAACGGAGCGATCCAGGACTTCCCCACCGCTCCCGGGGCTTACCTCTTCACCGCTCCACCCTCCGGGATGGAGCAGGCTTTCGTGGCGCTCTCAGCATTACCTGCCGGACTGCCCCTGACAAACGCAGCATGGGAGGATTCTTTCAATGACAAGGCCCCTTAGCTGGGCATGAGGCGGGCCTTTGGGGACAAGGCCGGGCAGCTTGGTCGGGGCCTCCCTCCAATTGAGGTCCTGACCGGGCTGTTCTTAATGGGCCCAGGCCATGCTGCCTGGGCCTCAAATATCTTTGGGGCCCATCCGGTCTGACCCCCGGGCAGGCCAACAGGCGCAACAGCCCAGCGGCGGCCGAGCTGCCCCTGGAATAGCAGCTCGGCCCCCCTACACAGTCTCTGCAGAGTGCCCTATACACCGCCCGATGCGCATTGGAAGATTAAGACCCCAAGGGGCTGCTCGGGGCAGCAAGACTCCTCCCCCGGTAACTGTCTCCCTCTCTTAACTGTCTCCTCAACTGTCTTCTTTTCTCTCCCCTGCCCAGCCCATTGTTGGGCAGGAGAGTTCTTTTCTATTGCTCTTTGCTTTAAAATTCCATCCACCACCATGGTGTGCTGAATAGATTCTTCCAAAACACATGCACAGATAAAACACACACACACACACACTACACTTTTAATAAAACCTTTTATTATTACACTGGTGTCTGCATCTTTCTTTCCTGTGTGTTCCCTCAGAGGGCCATCATCTAGCCCATCTAGCCTGACCCCGTGGGGCCACGGGCTACACATAGTGAATCAACCAAGACTGTGTGCCACTTTGATGGTGGCTACAGTCCTGCTGAAGAAAAGACACAGGCAAAAAGAACAGAAAGAAGGTATGATAAAATACTCTGGAAAAACGACGAAAGTCATAATGGCCACGTTGTACTGGCCTCTAAGCACTATAAATAGTCTCTATGTAGGTCGAAAACCTGGGACTAAAGGCAGATACTAAAAGAGCTGAAGCCTCCCAGAGTCACAGTGAGATAACAGCTTGTCACAAGGTTACAAAGAACGTATAGAGGATTTAGGCATCCAGTAATCGGAATGCTCCAAGATGGATTCCAGGGAGACAATTCCCAATTGGAGGTGGTAGAGGGAATGTGGCTGTGAGTAACAAGATCTGGAAAAAGGGGAGAGAGCGAGCGACACAGGCCATAGCGATATAGGCCCAGCCCCGGCATCTAAGCAGAGGGTGAGGGAGTCGCAGAGACAAGTCCCACGCAGCACCCAAGTCAAGTTGAACCAACTGTAAAGTTCATCCACAAGTCCAAACATTCTGCCCCAGGCCAACACCCTCTCAGACCCTCACAGACCACGCTACTGCAAAACTGACACTAGATTTCCGGTGTGCTCCATAGCCCGGTTCCATGGATGGCAAGGGCTGGCGTCAAGCTCAGTGCTGGGCTTATTGTCAATGGCCAATGGCGCCGGGTTGTCAGTTGCGGGCAGCCAGCCCGAGCATCTTCATCGTTCACTGTAGTCTTCCACCATTTCTCCCAAGTTTGCATTCATTGTTCACCGAACAACAGCCATTTCAGCAAGTGTGCGGGCAAGCCTCCTCCAGCATGGCTGCCGCCAGGCTAATGCACCTTCCGACAGTCCCTCGGGGCCGCTATGCACTACTCTCAGAGGAGCTAGGAGCTGTAGAGGTCTTCAGAATCCTACTCCAGCCTGGCACTTCTGTGCCGGTCAAGGCAGGAACCAACCTCACACATCTACAATCACACCCTATGTTACATCACCTCATCACATGCAGCCACAGTTACTGAAATCACTAGCTCCCTTCTTCATACTACAATTCATACCACAGAACTAATATTAACATGGCAAGCACACACAAGCAAACATACAGCATCATTAAACCAAGCACAAAATACTACTAACACATCAACACATTCATTTTAACAAGTCCAAAGAAGGTGGCCGGTTTAGGGTTTCAGAAACACTTTTTTCATTTTATGTAATGTTCATTGTTAGCATTGGTTTTACTTGATGTTATGTTTAGTGTCCAATCTTATATAAAGTTGTCATTCTCAAGATGTATAGACTTCAACATTTTATAGACAGTATCCTTAACGTTTTCTAAACATTTTGCCCAGTGTGTTCCCTATGGTATTAGGGACAAGGGGAGTTGGGGGAAGACTGCCAGGGCAGGTAGAACAACAAGAGGTTCGCTCTAAGATCATAAATAGTGTCAGGACGGATAGAAACAATACACTCCATCCCTTGATCTAACTAGAAGGCTATACTGTCCTGACTCCAAACGCCAGGTCCTTATACTAGAAAGCAAGGTTTGTGGTTGCCCACATCCAGGACAAGGTCCAACAAAATCCCTCACAGTCTCAGGGAGTTCTTGATGGGGTCTGTGTCTCCTGGATCCTGGTCCTTTGTCAGTGTCTGTGCCACATTCTGGGACAATGAGATGGCCTTCGAGTTGGCTGGGCCTCTCTTGGCCTCAGGACTTTGCTAGTCTTCGCAGGGGTCGCTGGTTATTTGGTTGCTCTGCTTTATAAAACCTGGATAGGTATTATCCTCCTATGTGAGTGCTTCCATTAAGAATCTGCCACCTGGGTGTTAGGTAAATGATTATTGGGGTTGTGTTGATGGCCTATTCGATGCCACCCTACTCTAAGGTCCAAATCTGACGTTCTGGTCTTACTGTTCTGGTTTTTGGGTTACAGTGCCCCACTTGTTCAGCCACCATTAGGGGGAACCAGTTCACCTGGCTCGCTTCTGCCACTGTAGGGGGCTGTAGAGCCCCTGACTCACATCAGCTCCTTTTTTTATCAGTCTCTGTCTGGCCATGCCAGCTTCTGTGCCCAGATCTTTAACAGGCCCCCTGCTCTAGTCTGGACTTTCAATTATCCCTATGGTTTACAGATGCTATCCACCTTCTGTCTTTGCTCCCAGGTCACGTGGCCCTACCAGTCCAACCACCATTGCTCCTGCTACTCCTGCTCTGATCCTACTCTTATTCCTGCCCCCCCTCCAGCTCCGCCTGCTCCTCTAACACTGAAATGCTGCACTCTTCCCCGCCCGTCTAGAGGAATTCTGCCTCCTTTTGTGTTGTGGATGTTAAGGCCCAAAGGGGAAAAAAGGCTCTGATTTGCTAGCCCAGTACCCCCTAGTGCTTATTTGCCCCCCACCTCTTAAATCCACATGCTTACCTTGTGCGTATGCTCTACCTCACCTTGCCTACAGGTGAGGGTAGTTTCTCGATATTTCAGTCCAGCACTGCCTACGTCATTATATTAAAGTCAGGCAGGGGAATCGTGGCAACGGCTTGTGCAGGCTTTCCGTTTGCCCGGTTCGTGGGCAATTGACTTTCCTTGTTCTCATCCTGCACGGGTAACTGAAAGTGCGTCTCTGTTCTGGCTACCTTATGTTTTGGGTGTGTATGTATGTGTGCGGGCACATGCACGCCCGCCTGTGTGCCCATGGGGTCCCCACAAAATATCGTTAAGAGGCATATTTTCTATCTCTGCATTGTCAGCAGTGGGAAACCTGGGAGGGCTCCGGGGAACCCCCATTTACTGCCTCTAGGGGATGCATCAGAGTTGGTGTCTCCCCCTCAGCCCTAGTCTACATTTTCAGGTGCGGGAAAAGTAATTTTGACACTATATATATATATATATATATATATATATATATATATATATATATATATATATATATATACACACTCTTTTGACCTGGGGCTGGTTCAAGGACAGAGTTTTGATGACGTATGGGTCGAGTTAAGCACAATGTAGCAGGTCTGCTTCTCAGCATGTTCCTCTGCCGATTTGGCCCCTTAACCACTGATATTACCCCAGTGTACTGTTCCCCCAGCGTCAGTTCACCTAATGGTTTTGTCACCTTCATCGTGGTAGCCACACATTGCTTGCACCCGCATTTCCCCCATTTGCTGAAACAGCCGATCCCACATATTCATACCCCTATTGATTTCCGTCTCCAGTAAAATCAGCAGACTGCTACTCGAGTTGCTGCCCTTTCAGCCATCTTAGAACCTTTTAAGCTTAAAAACACTCTCCATGTGATGAACTGTCGACCGCGACTCATGGTGCCCTCAGTCTGTGAGACGTATAGCCTCGGTCCCATCTCTATTTCACCTCGTTTATTCATTTGAGCAGACGCTTCACAGACCACCGGTTGCCCATCTCCTTGGCTACAGCTGTCCACCATTTTGACATCACCAGACAGCCATCAAGCTTCACAGTCAGTGATAATATGGACTTCAGAATGGCAATCGTACTTTTTGTGGGCATCAAGGGCACTTGCCCAGGTGGTCCAATCGCCACAAGGACTGCCTATTCTCCTTCAGGCTTTTCTGCCACCGATAGACCCTGTCATGTTCCTTCTCTATAATGGACAGTAGGGTCCTCAGGGGCAAGGGTTACCAGTATTCTAGGCACACGCTTTTATGACACCAGGTCCATCTGGCCCAATTTTCAAGCTATGCTGATGCCCCTGTGGACCTTGGGCTATATCCGGCTGAGCTGCTCTTCAAGTTGCTTCCACTCCCCTGACAAAGCCTGGCAAAGGTGTGCCAGAGCAGGCTGCGGTCTTCCTGGGTTCCCGCCTTTCCTCCAGCTTTCTCAATAGGCCAGAGCTAAGTCCCAGCCTGCCTCTCATGCTTGGGGGGGCGGGGGGAGGGGGCGTGAGGGACCCAGATCTTAGTCAACAATCTCAAGCAACCCACCCACCCTTATTGATCATCGGCTGCCTCCCGGAATCACTGGGCTGTGACATTTCTGTCTGGGTGGGAGGAATCTCGAACCAGGAGTGGTCAATGGAGCTCTGAAAGGCAAGCTCTTACAGGAGCCTGGTTAGCTTCACCACCAACAAAAATCTTTCCATCCCACTACCTTTTACTGAGCCTTTTGGCCCACCGTCTTCAATTAAGGAAACCAATTTCATCCCACCACCTTTCTATCTAAAGAAATTTGATTGAAAGAACACGGGCAGACAAAACTGATTTATTTATCTCAGGGGGCGATGTGCGACAGGAAGCAACACAGGTTCGATCCCCGGGTCAGGCTTAAAAACCTCTGGGTATTAAGGGCCTTATAAATAACCTATCATATTTATAAATCATTTCACAGCTCACGGGTCAAAACCATGCCACTCCACCACCACCCCTTGCCACAGAGATCCACGTTTTCGAACCCAATGGGCCCATGCGCATCCATGGCTTTTCCGTGCCCCAGATCACGAGCCTTTGATGTGATATCCTGGCGCCAGCCCCTTTGCCAGCATGCATGCAATTATGGCGAGCCTGCTCCGTCCGACCCGTCAAGCCCCTTGGAAGCTTTATTTAAAATGTTCTGACAGATCCCCCGAGCAAAGGAATTGCCAGCTTCCATTCCTGGCACGCCGCCGCCTTCATGGAGCGACATCTGCACTCCTTTTCCCCTCACCCTGCCGCACTGCACAAATCCACTTTGACATTTTTAGAGAAATGAAAAGCTGAAATCTCACAAGAACCTGCCTGTGCTGGGGGAAGAGGCGGGAGCGCACAGCAGGAGGGACGTTGACTTTTCTTTTTCGACATATAGGTTTTTTCCTTCCCTCCGTGTGGAGTTTAAATTATGCCTGATAAAAGGAGTTTCGTCGGAGGTTCAGTTCTTTCAAACCCTCCTGGCTTCCTCCCAATTAAACGAAGTTTGTCAAAGCCGCAGGGCTCTGCCGCTGCCTGAGACGCGGACAAGCGCTTCCTGCGGTGACATCTCCAATCTCTAGGGGAGGAGATGAAAGCGCCCCCACCAGGAGACAGCGTGAGGCGCAGAGACTGGGGACAGAGGAACGCGCATGCGCTGAAACAAGCGCGCGAGAACGAAACATGCCACACCAGCGGCATGTGGAAGGCGCTCATAGAGGCAGCTCCTAGCTTCAACTAGGGGGACATAAACAAAAATAGTAAGGTTGGCAAGGACACAGGGCAATATGTCACTGTGGTAAAGGGGCTCCCACAGGGGAGTAGTCGGCGTTGCAAGAGTGGGCCGTGAGGGGGGTGGGCCATGAATAAAGTTCTGCTACTCCCCCCCTAAATACAGTGCACACCAGGGCTTTAGGGCAGAGCAGGCCGGGCAACCGCCCGGGGCGCCATAGCCCCCCAGGGCGCCAGCTCGGCAGAGTCTTTCAAGGGCTACCCTGAGCTGGCGTGGTGGGAGAAATGTCCTTTTGAAATTAAATGCGCTCACGGCAGCGGACGCATTTAACAACAATAGGGTGCTGGCACCCTCCTTTTGAGATAATGACCTCCCCACTCCCGCGCGGAAGTGGGGAGATATTCATCTTAATAGAGTGCCACAGCACCCTATTGTTGTCAAATGCGTCCGCTACCCCGCGAGCGCATTTAATTTCAAAAGGACGCCTTCTCCCACCACCGAAAAGAAACATTTGGTGCTTCCAAATCCCCCGCCTCTCACAGTTAACCAGGGGCAGGGTGGGTGGGAGTTGGAAGGGGGCACCAAATTGTTATTTTTCTGCCTGGGTCGCTGCCACCACTAAGGCCGGCACTGGTGCGCGCAATTCCATACAGTCTCATTTACGTCCCCAAACGGGGCCACCCCTGCCCCAGTCTACTTTTTCTGTAACATTAGTGGCAGATGGCATTTTAACACATAACACAAAAAATACAACTGCAGGATCATTACAGATGCAGGAAACTCATCTATTAGAGCTCTGTGCAGGCGCTCTGGGGCAAAATACATGCAAGCCTTCTAATTTTCATATGGATTGCCCCAACAGAAGTGACTTTCACAGAAAAGGACATTGCAAGGAGCATCATCAGTCTTTGATAATTGGAGGAACCATGCAAGTGTCTTTAGAATAAATTGCCATCAGTAAGCCACGTGGCAATTAACTTTCTGGTGCAAAATACCTAAATTGCACTATTATTATATATATGGAGCAACTCTATAGTAATTAGGCCTTTTTCTTTTAGAATAGCATGATATATTAGCATAAGCTATGAAGCGAATCAGAATCACCTACAAGATAAGACACTGTGGGCCTCATCACGAGTCTGGCAGTAACCGTTAAATGCGGCAGTAGCGCTATTACCGCTGTCTTTAAGTGTCTGCCAGATCATGTCCTTGGTGGAATCCCCCCCAGAGCTGGGGGGAAATCCGCTGTGAATTTGCCTATTTACGCCGCTATTACCGCCGGCGGGAAATCCGCCGGCAGTAATAGCGCAAATTTTCCCCATTGGGCCCAATGGGGAATGAGGAATTCCCGAATGGGCCCAATGGGGAATGGGCACTAACCGTTCCATCAAACCTGTGATCCGGCGCTGATAGCGCTGGGGGGTTTGGTGGTAGGGCTAATAGCGCCGGCGGTAATAGCGTCGGCGTCACCACCCAACTCATGAAGAGGCCCTGTATGATTAAAATATCTGCCCAGGATCACAAACTTTGGTTAAATGGTGAAACCGAGATGTGGACAATTTAAGCAACTGAGCACATCTTCCCAGGTTTAGTCGATACAAATATGTATTAACGTTTTGCTTTGCATATAGCAATTCCTTGGAAGCAAAGCACATTATATTATAAACTTGCCTTTCATAGTAAACTAACTATACAGTACACACATTTCCATAGAAATAAGTTGAGCAATAAGAAGATGGCTTTAGTTTTATTCTCCCCATCCTGCATGCAAAGTCACAATAGCATCATGCAGATTAATGTGAGCCTAACAAATCCCCCTTGGGTTTTAAAGCCATAGTCATTATTTCATAAAGCATGCAGCATTATGCACCCTTCTCACTTCTGATCACTCCCTCCTATTCCCATTTCTAAAGGGACAATAGTCCCTGCTAATAGTACCCCCTCCCTCCCGTCAGTGCCTAATGGCTCACATTATAATACTCTGTTGATACAGAGCACCATGAGAGCCCCTCTGCTGCCCAGAGCTCCTTGGGACATTGTCCTGGCAGCGGGACACCTCTACCATTCAGAAAGGGTACGGCCAGGACAAAGAGTGTGCTGAGCAGGAATTGCTCGGCACACATTGTCCCGCCAGAGGGACACCTTTCCCGTTGGGCACCAGCATTGAGGTGCCGAACGGGAGAGGTGTCCCACTGACAAATGTCCCGGTCTGGCTACCCCGAGCATCCCCCCTGAGCAGTACGCCACTGGCTCCCAGCTATTGAGGGGCTAGGCCCAAGCCCTGGAAATATCTATTGATGCAGTGGCAATGTTATTGGGACATGATTCCTGACAACTCATGGTTATTTGGATGCAGAGCTGGCTGAGGCATGTGTAGTGTGTGCGGTCTCACAGGGCCCCGCTCTCAGAGGGTGGGAGGGCCCGCAGGCACCAGTGCCTGCCTTGACTATAGCAGCTGACATTATTTTAAAGAGGGGCTGTGGTGCTTCAATGGACGATTCATGCTTTTTCCGAGGGAGGCCACAGTGTCACCACCCAAGCCATTGTGATGCTCTTATGACAAATACCCCTCCTAGCAGCCCATCAGACGCTGCAGGCCCTATAATTACTGATAATCACTTTCTCTGCTCTAGTCTGGCTTTTAAAGCAGCAGCGATTTACACGCCATGGCTCATTTAAGAGGCCATTGTTTCAGGCAATGCGTTTCAGTGTTAAGAAATGCAACGGGTCATTTTTATTCTAAAAGCACATACAAGGCAACAGTTAGCTGCCTACATTTACACCCTCCTCCAGCCACTTAAAATATATCTCACAGAGCAGTTTCACACTAACTACATTATTTCCAGATGTTCATATTTAATACATCAAAATAGTTTATTTTTGGTAGTATGTCATCTTTTTATGTAATATTTTCATCACACCCTATATAAAGCCTGTATTTGTCAAACATTGAAACACAAACAGGTACGTAACCTTTTAGTGTAAGCCTTGAAAGTACATTTCCCAAACTCAAAGGCCATGTTTTGCCTTCTTCTGAATTGCATTCTGGTATTTGTAGTCTCCCATTCAGGAAGAGGAGCATACTGCCAAAATTGAACAATTTTTGCCTAACGTGTTTCTATAAGGATTTATGTATTTGTGTAAATGCCTTACTATGGTTTGTGTACTTTTTAAGTCATATTTATAAAAAAAGAGTACTGTTCAAAGCCAAACATGGGGGCAAGGGCAAACGATGAGCAGGCAAGCAAGTCCTTTATATATGCCCAGAGATTGCAATCCTGGAGATGTTATTTTACCTCACTGTGGCCATGTGCTGTTTTTTAGGGCATAGGTAGATGATACATGTGGATGGGCACACTTATTTCAGAGGGTGGACGCTACCCCGCTTGGCTTTTGTGAGTCCAGCAAACTGTTCGGCTACAGGGATTTCACACAGGTTGTCCAAGTGCAGACGCTTACTCACAAGACCACATAAAAGTGTCATAAAAACACGGTATCTAGTCAATTAATCTAAACCCATCCCATCTAATAACATTCCATAGATTTTTTCCATCTAAAAATGTCCATCTAATGCATGTTTTTGGGGGGTAAAGGGTTAATTTTTGTTCAAGTGTATTTTAAAGGGTAAAAAACGGGGGTGGGGGGTGAAGAAAAAAATGCATTAGATGGAAATGTTTTAGATGGGAAAAATTTCGTTGGAATGGCATTAGATGCATTATGAAATTATCATAAACCTAAAAACACATGTCCCTTACTGGGATTTTGTTTTCCTGGGAATATTTCACTATAGATTGTTGGGATTAAAAGGTGGGCACCTTTTACACTTTGCCAGCGTAGGTATTGGAAAATCTCCCCTCTTAGGTAATTTTCTGGTGTTGCTTAATGTTTTTTAAATGCTAATGCTCTTTTGTCTGGTGCACTTTCTTCTAAGGGGAAGGTCAATTGAATCAAACTTGTTTATTTCACTTTATGGTAGGTACACTTACTGTGCATATATTTATAGGTGCCAGCTTTAGATTTTTGCTATGGGGCCAGAAGTTCTCAAAGCTAGTGATGCGAAGGAGCGGTATCCATCCCATAGTCAAAACACCACACTTTACAGCAGCAATGGGAAAAAAAGCCATATGAAGATATAAACATAACATCTCAGCAACAGTCACCTAACTTGCTCAGTTGCCGTTGCAACTTTCTGTTATGGGATTCCCTACTTCCCCTTTTAATTCCTGCATCTCGCCAAACAGTTGTGGCCCGATCACCCCTCCAATGAAGGCTCAGGGGGTACATTATTGAGGCTCCCTTCTCATTTTGTCGGCTGCTACAAAATAAAGCCACACTCCTGATATTTCCACATAGGTAAATGTTAACGGTGACAAATCATATACTGGACGTCACATAGTATTTGTTTCCTGCCTTACTAATGGCAATGTGTTTTTTAATGTAACTGCCCATGATATTTTGTATATTAAAGAATCATTCTGTGAAATCATTTTCTGTAATATCACGGGTCACCATTTATGCAAATAAGGGTACCCACACATTTTATGCCGCCCAGGGCCCCGCAAACTCTGGGGCCGGCCCTGTTTGGATGTTGCACTGTGCCACTTGCCTTTAGTAGTAGTAGTGGTTTGTTATTTGCAAATCATCTTCATCCAATTGATATGGCCTCTTGTGAGTGAACGCCCTCGGGGACCGATGTCCAAGGTATGAGAAAATTGTCTGGGAGGTTAGAATGTGTGTGTGCATTTGGTCAAAAGGAAGTTGAGTGGGATGGCTGGGCCCCACTCGAACAGGCATGTGTTCGGGTGCTCTGAGGTGGTCAGGAGACTGCGCAAGTGTGGAGTGTTGTGTCCAGCTAGACCAAATGTATGTCATACGATTTAGCTGTATTCTGATGGCAGAGATGTGCGTTATGTTTTAGGGTCGTGTAGGAGGCGAAAGCATGCAGGTGGGCGGCTGTGCGTGAGCCAAAGTCCAACAAGGTGGTGTGTAACATGTTCCCTTGAGTCCTAGTTGGTTCATTGCTTTCGATGTGGCCATGGAGTGGCCAACAGTCTGCCCCAAATTATTATACTTTACGTTGCTCTGGAGATATCCTGGGAAGACAAATAGTGTGATAGCCTATGTGTCATGAGGGTAAACGTGAAGGGGTGGGTTTTGTTGCAGAAGGGAATAGCCAGTTTTTGAGGGGCTTCCTGAAAGAGAGGTGGTCCTTTACGCAGCATATGCTGAGTGGAATGGAGTTCCAGAGTGTGGGAGCTTGGATGGAGAAAGACGATCCTCATTTCCTAGTGGAATTGAAAGGGGGGATCACAAGGAGAGATTCAGACCCAGTTCTAAGGTTTCTGTTGGGTTGGTAGTGTGTATGTTTGTGTTGGAGGAATTTAGGGCATGTCTTGTGGAGGGCCCAGTGGGTGATGCACATGGCCTTGAACGTGGCCCGTCGGCACATAGGAAGTCAGTGGAGGACCCTGAGGGCAGTAGTAATATGTTCTCTCGGGGAGAGGGCAAGGAGGAGCCTAGCTGCGATTTTGTATCCATTGGAGCTTTCTGAGCTGATAGGCAGGGGC
The DNA here is from genome assembly GCF_040938575.1 of Ambystoma mexicanum. Taxonomy (NCBI): domain Eukaryota; kingdom Metazoa; phylum Chordata; class Amphibia; order Caudata; family Ambystomatidae; genus Ambystoma; species Ambystoma mexicanum. The sequence goes on from NC_090931.1 coordinate 668,534,864, forward strand.
GCCCATATAAAGGGAATTGGTGTAGTCTAGGCGGGACAGGATGATAGCCAAAGTTTCTGTGGCTCAGTGAGGGTAGGAGAGATAGGGGAAGATTCGTCTGAGGATGCAGAGGTGAAAGTGACATTACCTAGATACAGCATTGATGAGGTAAGAGTGTTAGATTTGAATCCAAGATGCATCCTAGGTTCTTTACTGAGCTGGATGCAGCGGACAGAGGGCCTAGGGAGGACGGCCAGGGGGTGGGTTGGGGGAAGAGTGATGTCTTACCACAGATGAGAATTTCGGATTTAACAGGTTTAAGAAGGAGCTGGTTAGTCGACACCCAATGTTCATTATCTATGAGGTAGGAGGCAAGGTCAGGATGGGGAGATGCCAGGATTTGGAAATCTTGAAAATGATCTGGGTGTCATCGGCGTAGTTGTAGCAGGTTAGGTCATGTGAGCGGATGAGCGCAGAGAGGGTGTTTAGGTGGTGGTTGAAAAGGAGGGGGCAAAGGTAAGTCCCTTGTGGGGCCCAGTAGGAGATAGGGCGGGGGAGAGGAGAAAGGTGGGGGGAGGGTGATTTGTGAACAGTTGGCAAGGAAATAGGAGCTCCATCTTAAAGCAGTGTCCCTGATGCCTAGAGAGTGGAGTCTGTCCATGAGGATGTTGTGCTCAATAGTGTCAAAGGCTGCCAAAAGGTCACGGAGAATGAGTTCAGCACAGCCTTTTGAGTCTGCCGTTCTTTTCATGTCATCCCAGATGGAGACGAGGGAAGTTTCAGTTCCCCAGAGGCATTGATCCAAGTGAGCGGGAGCGGTCAAGAGCAGTCAGGAGCGGTGTTCCACTACTTTAATTTTTTTGGTTTACCGTTACTCTACTTTTTACGACCATGATCACCATTCTATACAGAGGATTTGTCCATTCATGTCCTGTGCAAGTGTAAAGTTGTAATAGGAGCCTTAGTTACTAGTCACTTAGACTACTGCAGTGATCAGGCCGCAACACCTTCTCACATGTTACACTAGGCTTCCCCCTACCTCCACCGTGCCGAGACCACAGTTCCACTACTTTTTTCGGTACACTTCTACCAGTGCTCTGAGGGGTCAGAGTCCAGACTGGGCAGGGTTGAGTAGGCAATTGGATTCTATGAAGAGTCAGAGCTGAGAGTATGCTGTGCGGTGTAAGAGTTTGGCAACAAAGCAGTTGTTGGAGATTGGGTGGTAGTTGGATGGAAGCAGGGGGTCAAGGGAGGGATTTTTGAGTAAAGGTTTGACGTGAGAGGTTTTGAATGCTGCCGGGAAGATACCTGACATCAGTGAGTGGTTAATTATCAAACTTGCAATGCTGCCTGCACAGGTTGAGGAGTGTATATTCTTGGGGAATGGGGGTGGGTCAGGGGGCAAGGGTTTCCAGGGGATCCAGAAGGGCGGCTACTGGATAGCAGTTAAATGTTCAACCTCCTGGCCAATCCCATGCACTTGATAGACTTCAGTCGGGCCATCTTTCTAGCACACCCTGTCCACTAACCCCATAGCTCTCAACCTTTTGTGTTCCTGGGGTGGGTGAAAACACCTGCTTTTGTTTTTAGTGTGCGAGACCCCATTGTAGTGTATGGGCGTGTAAAGGGCTTATGGGTAAATGAACAGATTACATGGCAGCGTGTGTGAGTTGAGAGGTATGCATCCCCCTAAAACAGACATCTTCATCGACTTAAATGGCTTCACCACAAACAATATCTTGCTTCACCTTCCTTGGGGAGTAAACATGTTAAGGTGCTTGTTGGGACCTCATACCACCTTTTGCGAGGGGAACACCTCATTAAGTGTTACCATACCTGGGAAGGCGCATCTTCTACTCTTGCAGCACTGTGCAGTGCGGTGACCCTATCCACGTAGCATTAGTATTTGAAAAATAAATAAATATCTATTTTCTGAAACCAGCTTCTTTTTGTATGAAAGTCATCGGAACTGAATTGTCTGTAGACACTCGGGCGAATGTGTGGAGCTCTCATATGTTGGCGTGTCTGGTGTGCGTAAACAAACCATTTCTGGTTTTATTGTGTGGTTGTATTTGTAGTTTTGAGTTTTTATACATGAAGTCGAACACGTCTCAGAATGCAAAGGAAACAAAAGTGCTGCATGACCCACTCAGCTGCTGGGCATGAAACAGTATCAAAGCAAATCATTTCGGGGGTGGACTTGGAGGATGGGAAAGATGCCAGATTGAGAGTAGTAGGGAAAGATGCCAGATTGAGAGTAGTAGAAACTCTAGGTGGCCACAGCAGAACAAGCTTTGAAATGGGGTTCAAACCTCCACAACTGGTTGAGCTTTGGCTTTGCTGTAGAGATTGGATGCAGAAATGGTCATTATTTGATATTTGTGATGCTGCTTTTCTAGAATGAAGTTGGGGAAAGGTGTTCCAAAGACAGTCAAGTAGGAAAAGGAGAAAATAGGGGTTCAAAATGTCAGGGTAGTGAGCGAGGATCTGGGAAGTAGTTTAGGGCCTGCACTGGTACATTTCAACTTGTTGATTTGGGGCACACAGATTGCCTAACAGGCGTTAGTGGCAAAGAAAACTTCAGTTGACAATAGTGTTGCCACATTTGAAAAGGAACGTTGGGGTACATATTGACAATTAAACTCACAACTAAATTGTAATCAATGGTATAGAATTAAATGCAGTATGGTTTTTAAAAGACTAAATGTGTATTGTTCAGACACTGTAAATACATTCTTGAAGGAACCAAGAAAAGTGAGACTCTTCTAGAGGTGGGACAAAGGTTTGGTTTGGCTTTGCAGATAACTGCATTTATCAAGAGACACTGGTCCTAATCCCTGGATTTTATTTAACTGATGCGTAACTGAAAAAGTTGTCTTGGTTAACTCCAGTTTACTGAAATGATCTAAAGTACCAGATTGCTATGTTTTCCAGTCTTATCCTTGGAGTCTATGGTATGAAGTGGAGTCAAATCTCTGCGCCCGCTTTCAAAAGAACCCACAAGGGTATGTGGTGGGTTAATTGGAAAAAAAGAATCCTTCAGACAGTGGCAAATGGTTTTCAATAATTGCTCTTTATTGATTGTCCCATATGGTGATCCTCAATTGGTGATCCTTATCCTCATGTGTTGATCCTTAATTTACATTTGATAATCCTGTCGTCCTCATATAGTCATTCTCAATACTCAATCCTCTAATTCTCCTTTGATGATCCTCTTATCATCATGTGGTCATCCTCAATGCTCAACGCTCTACACGTGTGTCACCACCTATATAATTGTGACTCATCAGGAGGGAAAGTGGCGTTCTACTAATAGTTATGAGTCAATTGTAGTTACAGGTTTTTTCTTGTTGTATCTGTTGACAAATGGCAACAATCTAAGTTACAAGTCTGTTGTGCTAGAGGATAGTGTTTATCTATGCTGAGCACATATATAACAAGTAAGCAAAAAATATAGAAGTGGTTGAAAACCCAACTCACCCACAATGATTCTCCTTTATAGGGGTTTGTTGTGAGTATGGGGAAATTCCTATGTCAAGTTTTGACCCCTGAAAAGACATATAGAGAAGCATTGCTATGCTCTGCCATGCAACTCCAGATTGCCCTTTCTAGTACCCTAGATGCTGTTCATGGGGATTTGATACCCCTAGATGCAATAAAATGAGAGAGATTTCTCATGCACTTACCTGGTCTTCCTGATGAAGGGTAGATTCTTTTTGCCAGCCGTAGCAACAAAATGTGCCGATCCTGGTGGATGCAGGGTTCAAAAAATGGCCGCCAAATATAGTCAAGTCTGGCGTCATCGTGCCTGCCACGCAAGCGCAATGACGTCTTTGAAGTAACGCGACTGGCGGCCATTGTGAAATGGTTAATTGTGAGTGGCCCTATTGCAGGTCAATGGTAGGCGAATGTGGTGTATGGAAAAGTGTGATTACTTGCAAAACACATTGTTTGTGACAGTCATAAATAGTGAAGTAATAAAAATGACGGTGGGCCTCAAATTAGGTAAAATGTTTGTTGGCGATTTACTGCTCGTCAAATATTTAGTTGGAGGGGATGAGGCTAGTTTTCATAATTATTTTATCAACTTTTTAAACAAAACTTTATTTATAAAGTGCTTTACATTACAACAAAAGAAAAAGGTAGCAGCATTAATGAAAATGGCAATCTTACATCTTCGATTCCTCACATTGACTCTGCAGCAATCAAAACACAGTACATAGCAAGTAACGACACAGGCACAATTTCAACAACATGGAAAGAGTGGGGAGCTGGAGAGTCACAAATCAGTCGGTCTGAAAGCTCTCGTCGTGAGCATTCATTTGTACTGATAACAAGTAATAGCGAAAGGGAGGCCATATGTCTATTGGTTTGCAGTTTGTGGGTTGTAGTGAGGACAGTTTCTCCCCTAGATCTGATGCCGATGTAACAGCTCGCACCCAATGTGTCACAGACGGGCAGGCGGGCCGCAACCACAATAACAATACACAGGAAACTGCCAAAAGCATACAGAGGCTTGCCATCCTAGGAACGCCACAGTGTAGTTGCTCAAACCTATGAAACAGACAGTTCAGCAGGGTGGGCTCAGTAATGCAATTGAATATCGTAGACTTAGTGTCACATACCTGTTCCCAGAACTCCCCCAGTTTCGTACAATTCCAAAGCATGTGGAGGTATCCCACTGCATAGAAAGTGACATCTAGAGCACAGAGCAGAGAGGGTGCGTGAAAAGTGGTGTAGTCTGGCCGGGGTCTAATGGAATCTGTGAAATACTTTAAACTGTATTAAACAGAATCTGGAGTTAAGAGACACATCTCGGGTTTGAAGGCATATAGCCTCCCAGATCTTGTCAGTAATGTCTGTATCTAGATCCCTGGTCCAGGTCTCATGAAGCTTCACCAAGGGTTTGCTGCTGTGGTTTTGTAGCAGGTCATACAATCTGGCCACTCCACCCCAAGTAGAGGTTCATCTCATAATGGTGTCTAGCAATGATTCATCAGGCGGCAGTGCAGGGAATTCTGACCAGGCTTTTTTAGCAGCGTCAGCATATTGTAGACAATGTGAGGACTGTCCTCGCGAGGGCCCTGGTAGTTCCTGAAATGTGATAAAGGACCCCATGTTGAAAACCTCACCTACCTTTATGCATGGGGTGTAATTTTAGGGGGGGACAGGGGTGTTTGTCCCCCCAACTTTCATGGCACACCATTGTGTCCTCATTCATTTGGCTGGGGCACCTTTTCTTCAGATGTCATGCCCCCCCCAACATTTTCAGTAACGTTACTCCACTGCTTTATGTACCCAGCTATCGCCCACTGTCGCACAGCTATTCTGCTAATTTTAGGAAATGACAGGAAGAGATTCCATAACGGTAAGCCCTCATGGAATGGGCAAGTCTTATCTAGCATTTTCCATGGTATTATACAATTGACCTTCACAATTCGGTCAGTTGTGAAAAGGTCAATTGTCATTCGAGCAGTTGTAAAACGAACAATTCGTATACAACCTTTTCCATATCTTGCTCAAGGCCAATGCGGTTGCAGCAATAGGATCATTGGCTTCTGGGTCTTTCCAAACCGGTGCCAGTATCAGCGAGCGAAGATCGCGAGCACCGGCCGCATGCTGATCAATTTTCACATGTGGATGGCGAGTGTCTTCATCAAACCAGTAGGCTGCATAGTGTGTCTGGGCAGCCACCCAGTATTTTTCAAAGTCAGGGGCCGAGAGGCCTCTGTGTGCATAAGGTCTGGTCAAAGCGTCCCATTTTAGCCTAACTGCACCTGCGTGCCACATGAAATTGTTAGTCGCTACTTTCAGTGTGTCAAGGAACATTTACATTGTGGGTGGATATGGGTAGTGCTGCACAGCACACGTCTGGAGGCAATGGGATGATCGTGTACTCTGTAGCTCTGGGTGTGCCCAATCTGCCAGGTCAACACAGAGCGGCGCAGTGAACCTCACTGCAAGGAGAGGACCACCAGGGCCGGGGCAGCTGCAAGACAGTCTTGAGTCGGTCCGCTGGTGATGGTCCTGTTGAGAATCACATCCCACTGAGTGGTTGTCCACCGTGGATGTAGTGCAGAAATCAGGGGCCCATGATCAGTTGGGATACAGCGCCAGTCCGTCCATAAGCCGTGCTCTGCAGGGGAAGGGTGGGCAGCGCGGACCAGACCGACCCTGCCCGCACGCCTCCGTATCAGCGGGGGCTCAGGGAGCCGCTTGTGATGCTCAGCATTCTGGACGTGCAGTTGCTTTGTGGGATGGCAGCTCCTGTGTTACTCCTCCAGTAACCCGCAACCAGGTGGAAGCAGGCAGTGTGGTTCAGCACACATCTCGAAGCAGCAGTCCGGCCATAACCCGCCACCGCAGTAGATTTCCAGTCTGACAGACCTGCATGCAACAGTGCCACCAATGACCCGTAGTCCTCAGCTGCAGCAGCTGCATAGCCTGAAATGGGGGAGGAGCACCCGGGTCTGGGCCAGCAGCAACGTGGTCCAATGTCGATCCTCGGTGGGATGCAGGATAGGGATCACTTCCCTAGGATCGAGTGCCTCCCGCAGATGCATTGTAGAGAATCAAGGCTTCCAATCAGTTAGCGAGCGACGCTCGCCAGCCTCGATGGGTATGTGTTGCAGGAGGGAGGCGGGAAGTGCAAACCGGTCCACCTGGACCAGCACGCCTCCAGTGTAGCCTGGGCCCAGGGAACTTCCAGAGGGCACAACGGGGATCAGGCTCAGCAGTTCGGTTGTGCGAGTGCTCCGCAGGTTGAGCGGCCTCTGTTTGTCATGTATTGCACCCTTTTAGCAAGGATTTCGGCCATGCAACAATGCCGGGCTGCGGGAGCTCCTCACTTGGGCGGCCATCTTGAGTCGCGCACAACAGCGCCACCCTAGTTTTCTTATTTCTAACCCTGGAATGCAAATAAAACAGAAGGTAGGTTTGTAGTGACTGATTTGGTAAAGACGGTTCAAAGGAATACATAGGTAGGAAATTAACTGGACATTTAGAGAAAATTGTAAAGTTCATTAACCAGCTTGAGGCCAGAATAGCAAGTGTCCATAGAACTTATCAAAAGCGCCTCTCTTTGCCTCAGGAGCTATTCTTTGTTGCCTCCTCGAGGTAAATTGTCTATTTTTTCTAGTTGTACACATTTCAGTTGTTCTGGTGTGCTTTCAGGATGTTCTGTTGTGAAACGTGCCCCCAATGGGTGTTCTATGTCTTTGTTTGTAATGTTCCTGAAATGTTCCAGCATCCTAATTTTCATTTTACGAATGGTACTGCCTATGTACCATTTGTGGCAAAGACAGTGAATGCCATCCACCACATAACCATTGTTGCAGTTTATCACTTTCTGAATGTCCTTTTAGGTTCCATTTGGGAGATCAACACTTTTTTGTCCATTCATCATATTGGGGGATATTTTACAGTGCCCACATTTGAACTTTCCTTTCACTTGTTTTAGGTTCCAGGTTTGTTCCACAGTGTTTGGGTTTTCAGTTGGTTTCATATAGCTGGGGCCCACGTGGGCTCACCTTGCTTTTTAGTGTTCTTGCCTTTTGGTATATGATTGATGGTTTAAAATGAATGTAGTTTTTTGGGGTGATTGTCCAATTGTAGAATATCTCAATGTTTTTGAAGTATTTTACTCACTGTGTGGGTATTGAAGCTGTAGTTGGTAATAAATCTGACTTTATTAGCAGATATTGTAGTTGTTGGGTTGTGTGTTTTGCTTTTTAGAAGTTCTGTTCTGTTTTTCAAAGAGGCTTTGGTTGCTGCCTTGTTTAAGATTGTTCTGTGATATCCTCTCTTTTTGAAGTCAGTTAGTTTGATTTGTTTATGACGTTCAAATTCTGATTCTTCGCTGCATTTTCTCTTGATTCTTAGGACTTCTTCATACGGGAATATTGTTTATAATATGTCTTGGGTGGTTGCTTTGTGCATGTAGGATACTGTTACCTGCTGATGTTTTTTTGTAAAGAGTAGTTTGTATGGTGTTGTGGAAACATATACATCCAAATATTGAAACAGATTTTCTCTGTGGTTTCATTCATTGTCAAAGTGATATTGTAGTCATTGGTGCTCAAATACTCGACATAGTCAAGAAGGGATTGTCGGTCTCCATCCCAAATCATGATGATATTGTCTATGGAATGGCTCCAGAATACAATATTGGCTGACTGATGTGTCCAGTCATGTTAAATTTCATAATGCCCCATGAACAAGTTTGCATAGCGGGTGCGTACTTGGCACCCATTGCTGTCCCTTGGATTTGTTGATAAATTTCATTGTTACAGCTGAATATATTGTTGTTCAGAGTGAACTCTAGCATTGGCATAATCATTTTGTTTTACTTTAGGTATGAAACCGGTCTTGATTTTTTAAAATAGCTGGTTGTTTCCAATCCTTTATGATGTTCGATACTGGTGTACATTGAGGTTACATCTAGTGCAACAAACATGTAAGTGTTTAGCTAGGTGATGGAGTCCAGTTGCCGAAGTACATGGGTGGTATCCTTTATAAAAGAAGCCAAACCTGAAACTAGTGGTTGCAAATGGGCATCAATATAGGCTGATATTTTCTCTTTAAGTGATCCTATGCCGCTCATAATTGGTCTACACAGTGGGAATTCCTGAAATGGTTTATCCTTGGAGTCACCTTTGAAATCGCACATGGCGTTCCCCATTGGACTTATCCTCGATTGAACCTTGTCATCATCTTTAGTGTTACAAATAGAGTTGCCATTGGAGTGGGCCTTTTTATACATAAAATTTAAAAAGTGCTGTTGTAGGGGTAAACATTTCAAGTTGCAATCTATTACCCAGGCATAAAAAGTTACTTGCCCCCTCAGTTCATCATAAACACACAGCACCCAGTTCTTACTTGCCAAGAGTCAATTATCACTCTTCAAGGGCTAGTTGCGAGTGCAAGTTTTGAGGCCTGAACCTTGGAGTGATCCTTGGAGTCACCTTGGGAGTCATTGCTTATTCGTGCCCAGGGAAGGGTGCTAAGCCATTCAGCTGGCTGGAAACACAGACATGAATTGCCAGTACTTCAGCCACCTCAGAACTTAATCAGGCACCCCCATGTTTTTTGTCCTAGCTGCCTTCAGCCTCCCCATAATCCCCCCCCCTCACCCCGACCCACAAGACATACTGCACCCCTTCTTCACATTCGTTCGATCATCCGTCTGTTCCTCCCTCCCTCCCTACCCACATACCTACTAGTCCGGAGCTTTATGATCCAGCCGCGGCATTCCATCCCTGTCCTAGGTGCCCACCATAGAAATAGAAAAGGGACTTAGTCCCTTTTCTATTTCTATGGTGACAGCCATCTTGTTTTTATTTTTCTCATGAGATATTGGACTTGTGCAATATGCACATATCCAGTCTCCCATGAAAAATAAATAAATAAAACGAATTGCACCATGGGGTGCAAATAGCTTTCTCCCCCTTATCAGGGGGCATTCAAGAGCCAGCAATGGCCCTGAACCCTCCCAGAGGACCTTGATTCATTCAGGGTTGCCTAGGCTCAGGCTGGTGAGCTATCATAAGCCCTGGTATGCCCCTTGACAGAGGGGTGATTGCTATAGTTATCACTGGCTTCCACTAGGATTCATCCAGGGAATCATCCTTAACCATTCCTCAATTGATCTTTGGAGTCACCTATGGAGCTATCCTTAGAGTCCTCCTTGGAATCACTCTTGAAGTCACCCCTCGAGTCCCCTTGGGAATCATCCTTGAGTTGTCCATGGCTTTATTCAGGGATGCATTGGTGTAGTCATCCTTATGGTCATTCCAGGAGGTTAGGTCAGGGGCAACCTGTTTGTCTTGGAAGCAAGACAACGCAGAGCATTACGGGGTTGAAACCCAGTTCCGCACTTGGAGGCTGGTCTCCAGCATGAAACATGATATAAAAGCTAACTTATAATTTATTTTGTTATTCCTCGAGCCATTCTTGAAGTCACCACAGGATTCTTCCAAGTAGTACTCTATAGATTCCTTCATAGAGCCTTTCTAGATGCACCTCCTTCAAGAAGCACCCTGTAATTGTCAGGGATCTGCCCAAGATAACCCAAGTCCACTGCAGTCTGGACTAATAATTTATCAAGAAAGAATGGACTGCTCAGCTTACCCGCCCGTACTTCAGGGCTTACACAGGGACACATGCCTGCATGTGGAACTATAAAACTATTAAGGAATAAGCAAAGGATATTTAAGATTAAATACGTTTAAGGACAAAAAAGAAACACCTGGATCGGCATATCAGGAAAGTATGGCTTCATGCTGGCACATGTTTTGCAGTGAACCAAACTGAAACTGGGATGTAGCAATCCTTGAAAGGAAAGAAACCCTGGCCAGCCGTATGGCTTTACATTGAGTGATTCTGGCAACTACAATGGAAAGCAAGGGCCTTAGGAAAGTAAAGCACAGTAGCTCTTTCTTTCATTTGCATAATATTTCAGATATTAAACATTTAAATAATCCTGGTCAATAGCTCCAATTAACCCTGGTACTGTTCCCGGCATATCTCACTGACTGTATTTATCTTAGTAACACTGTATTCAAATGCAAGCCTGCAACCTATTCTGATGGTATCCTAATGGCCGAAATCGATACACATTATATGAAAATGTGTATTGGTCTAAAAGCCTACCTTCGATCTATTCTTAACTCTTTCCATTCTAAAATATCTTACTGAAAAAAATGACATATGCCTCCTCTTCTAATGGAATGGCTGTGGATTCAAAGCAGCCATGTGAACGTATCCAACATCATTCATTGCTAAGTGCCCATCAGTCGGGATTCTGTCCGCATGCAGTACTGACACCACCACCCTTCAGGTGGTGGATGATGTTCTTGGCGTGGTGGATGGTGGGGCCTCCCGCCTGGTGTTGCTGGACCTATCAGCATGACAGCCTTTAATCAATGATGGGCCACTGCTTCCAATCCAGTCTATACACATGTGCACAGGGCAAAGGTCCTGGGTTGATTCTGTTCTAACCTCTATGAGTGTACCAAGTTTATGATGATGGCATCCTTTAAGTTCTTCCCTCGGTGCAACTCCTGGGGATCAATCCTTGGTTGAAGGGAGGATGAGGTGGGTACCTCTATTTTCCACTAGGCTTACTTTTACACGGTGGTCTTTCTTAGTGTCCTCCACAGCCTACATTGGGTTTCTGGGTTAATGTCTTCAATGAATTGCAGAGTGGTCTGCCCCTTCAACTCTCAAATATAACCCCCCCCCCAAATAGAATTCCTAGGGTTCTCATCTTTGGTCTGGTTATGTTCCACCCTTGTCCTCACACTCTCACACTGGACTATCCATTGTGCCTCTCCAATTATTGTATCATCATCTAAACTTCTTGTTGATTGTTGTTATGGATTCACAACTCCCCTTCCAATCTGACCTTTTAGAAAAGTGTTTATGTTGCTTCCCTAAAACTCAAAGCATAGTCCACCTGGAACCTCCAGATGGCTGCACAATCATTTGTACGGCTTTGTGTAGACAGCACGATGCACTGGGACATCTCTGCACTTTCTCAGAGCCGTCTTCTTCTCAGCCGGACAATTGTTTTTGGGAACCTGGAAAGTTTGCTTCATCAGTTGAATGCTGTTTGAACTTCACTGTCTCTCTCCACCCCTGTATTATCTTTACAGTGGGCCAATGATCTACCAAAAACTCCCATGCAGCACGGAGCACCCCGCCCTTTAAAAGCAAGCTGCCCACGTATTACATTGAGTGTTGTTAAAATTGGTGTGTTGTCCTCCAAAAGTACCTTTTAGCTCTCCATAGGTGCCTTTTTAGCCTCCAAAAGTATGTCAACCCCCCAACAAAAGTGATGAACATCCAGCCCTGGTAGAATCCTGGGCAGATTTCTGGTTTGCCCTATGGTCTTTGAAACGATAGGACCAAGCTGCCCATCCACTCTCAGCACCAAGCTGGCCAGGCGAGCGTGCGATTAGCAAATCGCACCCCTGCTACACAGGCATCTCTCAAGGAAATCCAAGATGCGGAATCAGCCCCTGTTTCTTATGGACCAAATGTAAATCCTTCCACACACATGTCATTGATAAAAAGTTCACTTCTGTAGGCTGACCCCAATCAAGCCTGAAGGCCTGACACATTAGCAATGCACATACACGATTGCCCTTTTTCAGATCCTACGTATTCACAGATGCCATCATTCACCACCATTTAAGGAAATAAAAGAAGTGGAGCTTCACAGAGTGATCAATGTCACTTTATTCATCCCTTTATAGATGTAAGTTGCTCAGAGCAGCATTTAACAGAAGATATGACTTATCCCCTCAAATGTTAATCACATGCTAACATGAAATCCCACATGTTTGTTCTAAGACTTAGGGCCTCATTACACGGAAGGCGGTGAGCCATGGCGCTATTAGCGCCATGGCTCATGCCGGTAAAATACCGGCATCGCCTTGGCGGAAAGGGGATTTACCGCCCCATTCCAAGGTTGGAGGGGCGGTAAATCCCCCTTCCGCCATTGCCCTTCCCCATTCCCATTTCTGCCCCATAGGGCTCTATGGGAATGGGGAAGGCGCTAATTACGGCACCGCAATTTTGCGGTGCCGTAATTAGCTCCGAGGTCCCTTAGCGGGTTGGTTTTTAACGCCTGCAAAAAGCAGGCGTTAAAGCACCAACCCACTAAGGGACCTCGTAGTAAGGCGGTAATGGTTAACGGCCACCGTTACCATTAACGGTGGCCATTAACCATTACCGCCTTCCGTGTAATGAGGCCCTTAGTGTGTATCAGGTTCAACAAAACCCTTTGCCGTGGGCACAAACAATTAAAAGAAAATGTTAATCAGAAGAAATGTACAAAAATCACAAAATTGTATTTTAGCAATTTTCCAACATAAACCGCAGTGGCTTACAGGGTCACTTTTTGCAACATTTCAATGTGTTGCCCGTTGCAAGCGTCTAGCCTGACATGTCAGGTCACTAGCTTCCTGCATTGTTCACATGCACACACCAAGCAATGTTTTCCTTGCCAAGAGTCAATTATCACTCACCAATGGCTATTGATGAGTGAAAATGGAAATAAACTGCTCCCTATGCAAAGGAAATAGCAACACCATTTATTAAACATAGACAAAAGGCTGACTCAAATATTCTCTATCTCAAGAATAAAAAGACTAATTAGGGCCTCATTACACGGATGGCGGTAAGGATTTACCGGTACCGGTAAAATACCGGTACCGGTAAATCCTTACCGCCTTACTACGAGGTCCCTTTGCGGGTTGGGGGATTTAACGCCTGCTTTTTGCAGGCGTTAAAAACCAACCCGCAAAGGGACCCAGGGAGCTAATTACGGTACCGCAATTTGCGGTACCGTAATTAGCGCCTTCCCCATTCCCATTATGCCCTATGGGGCAAAAATGGGAATGGGGAAGGGCAATGGTGGAAGGGGGAATTACCGCCCCGCCAACCTTGGAATGGGGAGGTAATTCCCCTTTCCGACAAGGCGGTGCCGGTATTTTACCGGCATGAACCATGGCGCTAATAGCGCCATGGTTCTCCGCCTTCCGTGTAATGAGGCCCTAAATTGAATTAGATAAATGAGGCGAATGCCAAATGCTTCCTAACTTATTATGTCTTAACGTGAAAGTCTCATCAAAACGCATACAAACTTTTAAATGATGCATGTCAGACCATCACCGCTATCATTGCCTCAGTTTTACCAAATAGCACAAAGTGTCAATGGATTCATTAATACCATAGGGGTGAATAGCAGCTCATTTGTATATCCAAGTTTCACCTAAGGTTGGTCTGCAAGCAAAATCCCCCCAATGCTGATGTTTTGAGACTACCTCAAGTATTTGATATTTTAACTACCCCACCGTGTGCACAGCTAACAAAGTGTATGCTGGCCACATTGGAGCTTTATTTTTAATATCTGATTTGTATTCAGTTATCCATTCTTTAATTGGTCTTTTTGTTTCTCTGACATGCATCCAGCACAAATATGTCTCAGATGCGCGTGTCAGTGGTTATATCAGCGTACATAATGAAGTCTAAACACAGAAACATAACAAGGGCTCCAGATAGGATTTTGAAGTGGCAGTATTTCACTCCCCATTTTTGGAGGTCGGGTGTAGAAAATGAATTTGTAGGGAGTAAAAAAGTCATTCACATTCCCAAGCAGAGATTTTAAGGTGAGTAAATATGTATTTGAACTTTAAAAAAAATGTATTTTTGTGATTCATGTGTCTTCGTACCTAAGAATTAATGCAAATTAAATATTCAGTGCAGGCAGTAGTAATATAGGCACTTCCTATAGTGGCGCTGCTCTGCTAGTACCACTGATCCGAACATATATCGCAGAGGCGCGTGCGTGGAAGCACAGAGCATGGGATCCATCCCTCCATTAGTTCCTATTTTTTGTTTGTGGTATTTTCACTATATATTTTTTTGGTTAGATGTATTTGCCTGTCTTTAGTTAGTCAAAGTGGCAAGTGTGTAGCATATCTGCAGGGCTGAACAGACCTTTCTCTATTGGGGGAAAAACTGTTCTGAGTCTCAGAGGCACGAGGCTCACATCTGGACACAAATGCCTCCAAGCCCTTGACGCTTGCCCTAATAGCAGATCTACACAGAGTACCCGGCTACATCTGAGCCGTACTCATCAACACTGCAGCAAAGCCATCTTGCCTTTTACCACACCCTCAACTAACCAGATCCACCTCCAGGTGTGTTAGATGCGCCAGAGTGCCTGGAGACCATGAAAATGGCAGGGCAGCTCTGTATAATGCAGCATCTCTTTCAAATTCACGTGACCTTCATAAATCAACTGCATAGCATCACAAAAGATCACATGTCATGCTATGTTATGTTATGTAGCTTTGTACCGCGCACCACTTCCACCCTGGGGCCGTCTCCAGGCTCTCAGGAAAGTTAACGCTAGGGCGTTGGTACCTTTGCACGAGCAGCCAATATTTCATCACCGTAGATTTGATCTCCCTCATTGTGGGAACATATCTCATTTAAAGGGGATTCGGGAGGGCTTTTTCATTTTGTTTTATGACAGATGGCTCTGCAACTGCCTGCCACCTGAGCCCCAACTGTATCATTGGGCATCATTATAAGTTTGCCGGTCTGGAAACAAGGGTGCCGGTAAGCTCACCGGCACCCTTGTTTCCAGACCAGCAAACTACAAGTCTGCCTGCCGGGGCCGCTGTGCCCGACAGGTCTGACCCTGCCGGGTGCAGGAGTCGCAGTAGGCAGGCTATTCACGCGAGCACCTGCACCGTTAGCAACGGTGCCGGTGGTCCTGTGTCCTAACTCCCATAGAGTCTGACAAGACTCTATGGAATGGGGATTAACAAGTATACCGGCGCCTGACTTCCCGGCCGCTGGACTGGACTCAGAATGAGCCGGTGGTACCGGGAGGTCAGGCGCCGGTAACTTATTCCGAGTCTGGCGGCAACCCACTGGTAGCACCGGCAGGGCTACCGCCGGACTCAGAATGAGGCCCATTGTCTTCCCATAGCCAGAAAGGTTGCTACAAAAATGCCTTCAAGCATTAGCCTGCCTAATGGGCTTTTACTCTCCTTCCATGTACATGTCTGTTAGTTGTGCCACTTCTTTGCCTGAGTTATTCTCGGGACGCGGGGAGCATCCCTTAGGATTGTTTGTTCTTGAGCTCCTTGGTGTCTACAAGCTTGATGCGAGGGGAGCATGGCAGTTTCACAGTTGTCAGGAGGCCCCAGTCTACTGGAGCTGGTGTGGAAAAGCTGAGGGTCGGTTTCAGAGATGTGTATGTAAACTGAATGTTAGGTTCCAATCCTGTCCCACAGATTAGGGTGACCAGACGTCCAGATTTTCCCGGGACAGTCCGGGGAAATCACCCCCCATCCCGGGGTCCCCGTCCAGGGTTTGCAGGCTTGGGTGGCTACGGTCATTAAAATGGAATTTTCTTTTCACAACACTTTCTGAATTTTGAAGTTGGAGGATTGGCTCGAACCTGTGTCACAGAGACCGGCTTGGAAATGATTGTACTGCAAGCAATGTTATATCAATTTGGAGCAAACACCTGTTTTGAATTAACATGCCAAGATTCACAGACAAAACTGCACAAATGAGATCATATACAGTTTATAGAAAGGAGAAGTGCTGGAAATATGATTGAGTGGTGGTTGTGGAGGCGTGTTGGGGAGGGGCAGTAATTGGTGGGCTGCGATGGGGTAGTCCCTCTTTTATGTTGTTGGTCGTCCCGGTTTTTCGTTTTGGAAATCTGGTCACCCTACCACAGATACAGCCGTTCAGTCTTCCACAGGCCGTATCAGGAAAAGCCATGAGATGGGAGTCAGCTTACAGTGAAGACCAGCATTATGTGGCAAATTACAATTTAGTCTCGAACTCTGAAAGGTTACTGAGTCCTAGCTAGAGCAGTTGGGAATTGGAGCTATGAAGAGTGCGTCACTTCCGGTGATGGAATAAGGGATTAGCTGAGCGCTTTTCCTCGCAGCTGCATTTCTGCATGTCATGGTTTGACAACCAAACAGTGCCAACATTGAACAAATGCATCATACATATGTTACAGGCTTTAATAATTTTTCATAACTGTCAGGCATTACACAGTATTATTTTGTGGTTTGACGTGCAATATTTTTGATCCAAACGAGAAACCTCTTGGGGTCACATGAGTATTGGGGTCCCATTTTTATGGAGGTTGGGCTGCTACATAAATCGGTGGAGTGTAGGATTAGGGAGGTTCTTAATGTGATTATATATAAATCCAGCCTTAAGGAAAACAGCGATTTAGTAGCACTACCTTTCTACACCATATTTGAGCCTTCTGCCTAGCACTACCTCATCAGGAGTCGGTGGTATCCCGGCGGTAATGCCGCCGGGATACTGCAAGCTCATATAGCACTCCTGCTACTCGGACTGGCGCTATTAGCGCCGGATCATGAGTAGCGGTTGGGCGGTTATTGCCCATTCCCCATTGGGTCCATTGTACCCAATGGGGTTGGGTGGAGCTATTACCGCCGACGGCTGAAAACGGGCGGAAAGCAAGATTTTTAGTTCCAGCAAAAATCTGGAGGTAAAACTCCAGACTTTCCATCCAACTCATAATAGGGCCAGCAAATAAATGCAGCAGTAATAGCGTCACCGTCGCATTCAAGGGCTACCACCCAACTCGTGATTATCAAATCTGAACCACGGAACCTGCCTTAGAATCCTGTATAAATGTTTCAGAACAGCCAGCTTTCACGACAATAAGGATGAATGTCCCCTTTAGAACTATCTCCAAAAAACCCTTGAAATTAGGTCCACTAACAATACGCGTGTAAAATGGCCCAAATAACGAAAGGACATACATTATTAAACAATCCTGAATAATTCTCAAAAGGCAATCCATGCATTGCCATGGCTACAGCAGTAGACATGGGCAAATTTGTTCTTCAATGTCACTTTTGATTATATCATTTCTGAATTTAATTTGATCGCCTACAAATTCTGTGATTGAGTGCGCCACTCTCGTTCGATTCGCACAACTTGCATTTTGTTCTTCGCGGTACCGACTTTGAGAATCTGTCCTCTGATGCAATGACGACACCGCTGGGAGAAGCCATAGCAACAGAGCAACATTTTCATTATAGTCGCTATAATGTTAGCTATGCTCATTGGTTGGTTTGTTGGGCCCCGGCTTTCATCATTTGAGGATTTGCAATAATCTACTGTTAATCACCGGCCACTAAAATGGATATTGACAGCCAAGCATCATGGCATGGCTAAAAACATTACCAATCTTATTGTAGGGACACTACTCAAAACTCATTAACAATTTCACACTAACACTGACACTAGGGCATTCCAGAAGAAATCAAAGCCTGATCACACTGTAACTAAGCTTTGCATTGTCTTGTAACTGTTGTGCCCTGATATCTCTGGTTCTGGCGCGCAAATAAAATATTAAAAAAACAAACAAACAAACTGAGCCAACACACCATGCTCACCATCCAAGCAGTGAAGCACCATCGCCACAGCCCTCTTTCCCTTCCATCCTCCAATGAGAACTTAACTGAGGGCAACCTGCTCAGGGCAGAACATCTTCTCATCCATCATGACTGCCGTCAGTGCCAAGAGGACATGAAAATGGCACACATTGTGCTATACAAAATGGCATCTAACATGACATAACTGATAATAACTCGAGTTGGGGCAAATAACAGGTTCCAAGATCAGAAGCCTCTATGCGGTTTCCCCCTTTGGGAACCCTGTCTCCAACAAAGGACAGTCTGCCACTATCCTCTGGCAGGCATGAGCGCCAAGAGGGTGTGACAGAGGTTGTGCCTTATGGATGCCACAAATCATGCAGAGCTGTTATCTGCTTTGTCATGCTATGCTGCGATATGCATGGCTGTGTTGTTGGGACATGACAACTCACCCAAGACTGCTGCTTGGTGCGATGTGATGGACGTATGCCGTGCCATGCAGTTTATGCTTCTGTATTCTGTGACTAGCCTCTAGCTCAAAACCTGTGCCCTAACCAACACCCAGGAAATTCAACACCTGGACCAATCACCTGTCACTTCTCGACGTCAAGCATCAGGCATCACATACATCAAGCACTCACTCACCAGGCCTATCTCCCAACACTTACCAGCTACTCCTACGACTTCATTATAACCTCTAAAACTAGCCCACTGTACTTCAGAGGGACAGCTACCAGCTTGGCATCCTCACCTATGTGTGCTATAATCAGATGTACGTGAAATAATCGAAGCAGAAAAGAATGGAGCGGAATTTTGCGAGGTGGAAAGCTTTGCATGACTAATATATCGAATCCTGTTTTCCCCTACTGTGACCCCCGCTGCCTACTTACCTTTGCTTAGTTGCCACTTACCTTCTTTCCCGTCCGATTCTCCTCTCGCCCTTTCCCGTGTGACGTTTGTCTCCCACCCCTAACATGGGTAGGGACTGGCATCGCAGGGTGTTTTGAAAAAAAAACATTATTGTTCCTCACCACACTCTTTCCTTAGGAAGCGGAGGACACCCCCGCATCCCCCGAATCCCATTTTATCGAACATGGGGACCCCTGTTCGATATAATGTGTACAAAACTTTCTGCAAAATCTTAACCAAATCGGTTGCACAAGTAAAAAGTTATTAGCAATTCATTTTTTCAATTTCCTATCGAACTCACTCACGTCTCACTTTAACAATAGGGCAGTGCCATGAATCCAATGGAGTCATCACGTATTACCTGGGGCAATAGGCTCCTCCAATGTGGCGAAGGGAAGGCAGCCGCTACCTGATCCTGAATCTGGAGGCGGCTATATGACGGAGGATCACATGGGAGGAGACAGCCACCGGTGAGATGTCATGGCTTCATTGGATGAGACATGGTATCCCCCATTTGCCCATGGAAAAGATATTCCTGATATCCCACACCCTAATGGCCTATTGTCATTCATTTGTTCCCCCCTTTGGGGAGAAAAGGGAAACCTTTTCCCAATACCCATTAGGCCAAACTCCCATCCATGGTCTGAAAAGTAAAAGCTCCAAGGAAACCTTTTTTAGTTCTAATTCCCCTTCATTTAGAACTGATCTTTCATATGGAGATAACAATGGAACCATTGAGAGAGATTCTCCAATTTCCATAACCACATAATTACTGAGATGAGAAGGATTAAGGAAATGATGCAGAGCAGAAGTAGCCTCAAGCCAATGCGCGTGCTAGTTGTTTTGTGAAAGCATCTATGCGCTGGACATTTAAAAATGGAAACCAATTTGTGAGAAGGAGCTCAGTAGAAGGTGTAGTATCTCCCTACGAGGCCTTTGGCAGCTGGAGGCATGAGCCGGTGTGACAGAGCCAAGGGGCTCGTCAGTATAGAGGGAAGGTGTCGTTGCATGAGCAAGCTAAGCCGCAGAAACGCCAGGAACCACAAGACGATTCCTGGGTGTTCGGCAGCTTGAGGAAGCAGCGTTACCCTCAGCAGATCCTGGCGGTTAGAAGGAGTGCAGGAGTGGAGTCGTGTGACGAGCCAGGGAGACGTCACAGCAGTCCAGAGTGGAAGGCAAGCAGCATAACTGTGCCGCATCACCGCAAAGGGAATCAAAGATGCTATACAGAGCTGGTGAGTCAGACCAAGTGAAGTGGGGAGCCCGGGGCATTTCGGCGACCGCGCCAAACACTTTTGTAACATGTAACTTTGTATAGCCGCAGAGACAGAAACGATAAGAAGATTGTGAGTCAAACAGGTTGTGAGTCAAAAAGGCAGAATACAAAGACAACCCCTAACAATGTATGAGTGCATGGAATGCCGGTACAGGAAAAACTGAATGTGAACATTGAAACAAGCAGAAATACTGAACTGAGAGAGAGTTATACAATTGTGAATGTAAAAAGAAACAATCACATATGTATGGAAATAAGAAGCCCTGGCAGGCGTGTATACCAGGCAGTTACAAGTATATCAGAAATCCTGGCAGGGGAGTATACCAGGAAACTGCAAACCTACAGAGAAGTCCCAAGAAAGGACAGTGTTTGATTGAACAAAGAAGGAACTTGTGTTTAAGAAGACCTGGCAAGGGAGTACACCAGGCATTTGCACCTGTTTAAGAAGTCCTGGCAAGGGAGTACACCAGGCAGTTGGAAGTACATAAGAAGTCCTGGCAGGGGGAGTACACTAGGCAATTGGACATCCATAGGAAGTCCTGACAGGGGATACCAGGCAACTGCACACCTACAAAAAGGCCTAACAAAAGACTGCATCTGTTGAATAAAAATAGTGGGAGTAAACAAAGATCTGTTGCTATTGAATATATACGAAATCCTGTTAAGGAAGTAGACCAGGCAATCTCAAGAGTCATTGAGGTTGGGGAAGAATTCAGGGGAAGGGAGTAAACTCTAGAACAAAGGTGTGTCACTTTTGGTGAATATCGTGTTCAGAAGGAACTTTTTAAAGATGAAATTACAAGGATAAGCAGCCGTGTACATAATGGGATTGTTGTGGGCCAAGAAAGATACAAGGAACTGTTAGACCAAGAAACCTTGCCATCCCATTAAAGAATCCAGGGGTAGACAGCCAGCCTCTGGAACCAATGTTCTGTTACCTTGGAAAACATTTGTGTTGGAGCTGTTATATTTTCATTTCTGAACACGTTTTCTCTTTTTCCCTTTGCACGTTATTATTTAGTTTGTAGTGTGAGGGTCTCGATGGAGCGTTTTGGACACAAGGACGGGTTTTGATTTCTGACATCCTGACCAAGACAGATCCTTAGCTTTTGATTTTAGGTAGGGAAATTCCTCTTAGAGCAGGGTCAGAGAGTCATTTTCCGAACACATTTATGTTAATAAAAGTCTTTAACCAAAAACATGAACATATATATAAAGTCTTCCATTGATTTTTTTTAAAGTACATTTATGGGAATTATGTCCGCGTGTTGTGCGTTTTAGGGCCCTGGAATTTGGCCATACATGACAGAGGCATTCAGGATCCTGTCAATAAGTAAAGGTTTTGTTATAAATTATTTGCTCGCTGTGTGAGTCCACAGTTGAACCATGAGATTAGAGTCCCTGATTTGTTCTGCTGTTTTCATCACCTGTATTTGATCCATTAAAATAAATGATGACAAGGATGTATGCGGTTTGAGTGTTATAGAGCAGTGAAGGGATATCTGCCTGAGTTATTGATGATTGAGTTTCTTTTTTTTTTAATGTTGATTATAACACAGTCCAGGGCCTTCTCACAGAGTCTTAAGGGATGTTCTTTCAAAGTGTTGGGTTACATAATCCCCAATATATTCTGATCACCTGGTTAACATGGAGGAGAGGCCCCATTTAGTACAGAGATCACAAAAGTTTAGGAACAATCTAGGAGGGTCTTAGACATTGAAGATCACTTGCAAACGAAGTTGGGACCCTGATGTGCAATGGGATGGTGACTAGTTTCCATGTAGGATTACACGGAAAGAGGATAATTGAACTTACAAATACCTTTATTTGAAGAATGGTTTCTCTACAACCATGTTTTAATTAACTGTGTTGTGCTTCAAGAAGTATTCCAATGAATGGAAAATGAGAACGTTCCTCTTATCCTCTCGTACAAGGCATGGCATTAACCTATTTGTATCTCTTTTTCTCCTGCTGCTACATCGAGCGGATATACAAGACAATGTTTTTCTGATTCTGTAAAAAGTAAGGGCCAAAGCCGCTGCTTACTTTATTGTGCCCACTGTGCTATTGTTTGAAGTTGTTGCCTGTGGCACTTTCAAAGACTACACACTTTACTGTTATCTTTATTATTTTCGGCTAGTCTATTAAGAGGTATGCAGACCTGGAATATTTGGCCAGGTTCAGTGGACATGCTTACCACTGAACTCAACTGTCCATGACCTATGACAACAGCGGTTCCCTTCTCTGGTCAGCCGTGAACTCCCTACAGTTGGAAAATATCTCCACTGGGATAACTGGTTCTGAAAGTTGGTATCTTGGCCTTCTTCAACTTTTTGTCCTGGTCGCTTGCCCTTCTTCCACATTTCTAGATGCCTTGTTCAAATGTCCTCATGTTTCCTATGATCCAAAACCCACTCCCCGAAAATAAAATATAGGGGACTGATCCTGGGACATTTTCAGCTTCTTTCATTGAAAAGTTGCCTTTCAATCCTTCAATGCTGGAACTTTTGTGGAAAAGGTTACTGCAAATTTAGGGATTTTTACATGCAGTTTCTGGCTTTCTAAATCCTAAAACAACCACTCTACTGTTGCCTCCCATCAGTTTATATGACACCAATGTTAAAATTGCCCTTATCTTGGGGATCTAGTTCAGATTTTGTGAGGGTGCAGGAGTAAGCCCTACCTCTAAGAGGGGTGAACCTACCTCAACAAAACCAGCTAATGAAACTGTTTGTGTCAGAATGTCCAAAGTAAGGTTTGCAGTCCTGTGTCCAAATCCTAACCTATCCCTCACAAGCAAAACTCAACACAAAGTGAAAATGTCTTTTGGCTGTCAACCTGCAGCCCAGTTTTGTAGTTCAAACAAAAGGGGCCTCATTACGAGTATGGAGGCAGCCATGGTCTTAAAAAGGGCATGGCTGACTCCATACCGGGTTCCGGCTCCGGGTTCCTTCGATGAGGAATTACTGGGCCATTCCAACCTTGGAGGACCCTGTAATTCCTCATTGAAAAAACCCATCCCCATTCGCATTTGAGCCCCCATAGGGCTCAATGGGAATGGGGGGGAGCTAATAACGGGCCTGTTAATAACGGGCCTGTTATTAGCTCCCTGGTCCCATTGTGGGACCCGCTAAGGATGTCTGGCCTGACCAGACGTTCTGAGCGAGTCCCGCAAGGGAGCCTCGTAATAGGGCATCGCGTAATGAACGGTGCCGGTCCCGTACCGGCACCGTTCATTACGGGACCGCCATGGTCGTAATGAGGCCCCAAGGTGATGCAAAAAACAAACAAATGTTCCACATGACTCAAGGGGTGATTCCCTTTCCGCTGTATCTTTCCACTTTATCCACGATTGTCTCTGTGTCTTAAATGGTCAGGATAAGTCTTTATCTTTATTTATCAGGTCTGGCTTTCAGACCCTATACTATAGCAAGGAGGAATGGCCTTTTCCATGCAGTCTTGAGGGTCCCACCCCCTTGGTGGGCAGACCCGTCTCCTAGGTATTACGATGAGAAAGAATAGCCTGGACCTCTCTCCCAAGCTGTGCTCTAATTTTCCTCTCAATTGCTGCGGGTCCCAGCCCCTACTCTCAGTATTCCTCTCAAGTACTGCAAAAGGTATAATAGCCTGGTTCTCTATCCCAAGCTCTGCTGAGGGCGGAGGCGGCTCGTCCATAATGGGCAAGGGGGTGTCAACTCACCAGGTCTTGGCCCCCCTCTCACCCATTATAGAGGAGCCAGCCCAGTAAAATACGAGCACTCCCTCAGCTCTTTTTTTCAGCGGTGTGAGTGCTCTTAACTGTGAAAGCGAAACTGTGTTTCACAGTTAGATTTCCCCAGCCACGCAAGCTCAATGAGTCATGCAAGGCTGGGGGCATTTGCTTCTGGCAATTCTGGCTGGGGAACTGCACGTCTGTATGTGCAAGGGGGTGCTCCTGCGCCTCCTCGCACATACAGACAGAGCAGGCCGGAGTTGCGTGTCTCTGGAACCACGCTCACGTGTGTGTGTGTGTGTGTGTGTGTGTGTGGCGCTGTGAGGCCAAGGGGACAGGCATGGTATTTGTTTACTGGACATCTATGATAGCTGTCTAGTAAAAAATATCATACCTGCGCCCTGTCCCCCAGCGCCTTGCATACACACATAATCACTTTTATTGTGTATGTTTGGCGCTGTGAGGCCCAGGGGACAGGCATGGTGTTTTTTACTGGATATCTATGATAGATGTCCAGTAAAAATAACAAACCAGCCGCCTGATCCCCCAGTGCCTGGCATACACACATAACAACATGGATTGTGTGCGTGTGTGAGGAGCTCAGGACCCACAGGACTGGCACATCATTTTTTTACTGGGCATCTTTGATAGATAGGCAGTAAAAAAAACATGTCTTATCCCAGCGTCTTGGAATCACACATAATCACATTCATCATTATTGTGAGTATGTCTGACTGCAAGTTGCTGACACACCATGGAGCAGGCGTTTATAAAACAAGCATGATAAGTGTTATCATGTAGTTAGACTTGCATTTTAATGCAGCCAGTCTAGCCATTTCTTATTGTGGTATGACATTTTGTATTGGGCATCTTCGGTAAAGCAAGCATGATAAGTGTTATTACGAAGCAAGACTGGCATTTTTTATGCTACCAGTCTAGCCATTTCTTACTGAGGCACAGTATTTTGTATTGGGCATCTTCGATAAAGCAACAGGATCAGTGGTATAATTCTTACTGTGGCATGACATTTTGTATTAGAACCTTTGGTAAAACAAGCATAAGTGTTATTATGTAGCTAGACTGGCATTTCAATGCAGCCAGTTCAGTCATTTCTTATTGTGGTATGGCATTTTGTATTCGGCATCGTTGGTAAAGCAAGCAAGATAAGTGTTATTATGAAGCAAGACCGTCACTTTAATGCAATTAGTCTAGCCATCTCTTATTGCGGTATGACATTCTGTATTGGGCATCTTTGATAAAGCAAGTGTGGTAAGTGTTATTATGTAGCTCGACTGGCATTTTAGTACAGCCAGTTTGGACATGTTTTCATACTTTGGCATGCATTCTTTATCCAGCTGGAGGATGTTCTTATGTGGGTATACTGAAAGGAGAGAAGGGTGGGCACCACTGGTATGTTGAATGATTATTAGAGAAAACACAAAAACATAGTAAGTTCATAATTAATAAGAGCATACCAATAAAGCCTCGGCACAACGATGTAAATAATTCAAAAAAGAAGAACTAGGAAAGGAGCCCTCGTTCATAGTACACTCACGCTGTGCTCTTTAAACAAATTGCAACTGTTTGCTGATTGTTCATGTAATGTTCATACAATTTCCGAAATTATAGTCCATAAGTCTTTTGGTAAAAGTTTCCCAATTATTTTTAATTACACCAAAGGAAGAAAGCTTTCACATACCCGAGACTACAGCTCATACAGCGGCAGGTAGAGATGGATCTACTCGGATAGTCACCGGCATGACCATACATTCCCAGATACTAAAAGGCTTTTCTACAGCCAGTTATATATATATAGTGTCCAGCCCTGAAGACGGATTTGATTCCGAAATGCATTGGCAAAAACTGTTGGGGAACACACTTCTAAATGCACACTCCCCTTTGTGTAATTAAAAGTAATTGGGACACTTTTACCAAAAGACGTATGGACTATAATTTCTGAAATTGTATGAACATTACATGGTTTAAAGAGCACAGCGTGAGTGTATTCTGAACTAGGGATCCTTTCCTAGTTCTTCTTTTTTGGATTCTTATGCGGGTATACTGCCATATATTGGCAGAACAAACATGGACATGTTTTCTTATAGTATCATTACTTGCATTTTGCACAAAGCAAACATGAGTATGTTCTTATATTGGAATAATAGGGTGTAATGTTGCAGTCAGCATGGAAATGTATGGGCACAGCCAGTGTGAATATGTGTTATACTGGCACATATTGTTGGTAAAGGCATCATGAAAAATGTGTTGGAGAAAATCTCCTGTGCACTGTTGGTGACTTGCATCTATTGGATTATTTTCATGAGTTACCCTACAAAACCCAATTGCAAACTGTGGCTTTTAACCCAATTTTTCTAAAATGTGTGCTCTAAAATGCACCATTTTCACAGATTATAAAAAAATTATTTGCAGGGGAGAATCCCCCCCCCCCGAACCTCACTACAGTGGTGTTGGCCCCCTCACTGCACTCGATCGCTCTGGCATATCTGGCACAAATATTTACACCCCTACAGTTACCCCTCCAGTTACAAAACTCGCCAGCCGCCACTGGCTGAGGGTCCCCAACCGTTTATGAGCAGGCCCGGCTTCTAGATATTGCGACAAAGAAAGATAGCCTGGTTCTCTCTCCCAAACTGTGCTGAGGGTCCCCAACTCTTTTTCAGTACCCTCCCCTTGGCCCAATCTCCTGCCAAGTAGGGTACTCAGCATTCTTGGATTCACCGTTCTCTCTTTCTCTCTCCACAGCCTTGGTGTACTCTCCTGCCAAGGTCTCTGAGTGTCACTTATACACACAAGCTTCGTATCCTTCTTAATCACTGTTTGGGTTGTGTGATGCCACCTTTGCTACCGGGCCTCCTTCATTTAGTTGTTCTCAATGTTCTCTCTCTCAGATCTCTCTCCAACCCACAGCCTTGGTTTACTCTCCTGCCAAGGTCTGTGAGTATCCCTTGTACATGTAAAGTTTGCATTCCTCTTTATTAATGTTTGGGGTGCGTTTCCCCAGCGTGGATCCCAGACCCCCTTCACATGGTTACTCTCCCATTTCTCTTTATCTGACTTATCGTCAAGCCACAGCCTGGGGTAACTACCCTGGTCTATGAGTATCCTCTATGTATGCAAAGTTTGTATTCCCCTTTATCACTAGTTGGGGTGTGTGTTCTGATATGGTTCCCAGACCCCCTTCACTTGGTTGTTCACAACGTTCTCTTTGGCAGATCCCTCTTTGATCCACAGCCTTGGTTTACTCTCCTGCCAAGGTCTGTGCATGTCACTAGTATCTGCAATATTAATTCTCCCCTTTATTACTGGTTGGGGTAATTCTTCCTGATGTGGGTTCCAGACCTCTTCCACTAAGTCACTCTGCCCCGTGGGTATTCCACCTGTCCTTCACTGTGATCGTCAAGCACTGTCTGGGTCTCCCTAACCCTGGGACTAGCCACCCTTGTACCTGTAGCATCTTGGCCATCTCCCTCCGGTTGGTCGCCGGTCTCCCAGGAGCTTCTGTGGCTTTCCTGTCTCACCGGGATCTTCCTTGGTCTTGTGCACATCTCGCCAGTGCTTAATTTGTGGGGGTGGTTGCCAGTGCCCTACACCGGCACTCTTTTTTGGGCACCGGAACTCATGCAGAGCCAGCGCACGTGCAATTGCTTTGTTTGTTCTTCCACTTCGCTTTGCTTCGATTATAAATCATTGGGATTCGTCATTCTGATCTCGATCTCTCTTGTGCTTGAGGGTTGCAGGCCATGGCTGGCAGGGCCTGGGAAGGGCCAGCAATAGCAATGAACAACAAACTTTTACAAACAACAGCCAATGAAAACTACCATTCTGTTGTTACTATGCAGTATTTGATACATTCTGTTTAGTAACACAGAATGTGCAGTTTTTATTGGCTGTTCTTCTGAGCCAGTGAAATTACATGGTGACGTGTTGTTGTTGCCACAGAAGACTGCGGGGCCCCACCTTCATTTCACGAGTTACTGTGAAGTGTAGGTGTCGAGGCGTGGCGTCGTCGGTCTTGACTTGTGAGAGAGAGAGAGCCTGCCCTGCTGCACTGCGTGGTTCGGCATAGTTGCTTCCAGGGGCCTCCTCTGCCTGATTTTTCATTTGCGCGGGTGCCAGTGTGCGAACCCGGCCTCCCCACCCTTAGGCCCCGATAGGAGACCAAGTCCCAGCCGGCAAAGCAGATAAGTCACTTGTTGTTGCGTGCCGTACAGCCTGAGCCTGTCACAGTCAAGAGATCAGGCAAGGAAGGCCCAGGTAGGGGCCGGGGTGGCTGCACGGTCCCCTGGTGGTGTCCTGACTGCCCAGGAGTCAGGACCCCATCAGGGGCCCATCCGCGCCCGGGCTTCTGTCTGTGTGACCTGTGTGTAGTGTGCTGGTGACTGCAGTCAGTGCCAGGCCCAGGCCAATTTCTCTGACCAGGGGCTGCCGGCTGCTGCAGACTGAGTCGGATGACTCTGCCGCGGGCGGCCAGGCCCGTGGATTGTGCCCAAAAGTATGTTTTTTACTTCTTTGAAAACCTGACCTTCCATGGGGCCGGTGGCTGGGGCCCCGCCCCACGGAAGGTAGGTTTTAAAAGAAATAACTTAATTTGAGTGGTGGCTGTTATGTCCTGTCTCTGCCAAGGCGGCGGCGGAAGACAGGGATCAAGGGCCGGCGTGGGCAGGCCTCGCTTGCGCAGCTCAGGCAGGAGCAGTCAACACACGGACACACTTGGCTGGTTGAAATGCCCCGGAACTGCCTCCACGGAGCGGGGCTTTTATTGGACGCCTTGCACCACCGCATAGCGGGACGCAAGGCAGACATAACATTCCTCCTTTATTTTAACTGAACCAATACACAAAACATACATTTCTGAGCCAACGGGCTGCCCCCTTTTCTCGAGTCACTAGTGGGGATTGTCTACCACTCATTGTCTCTGAGCCTGGCTGGAGGCCTGGTGGCGGTTCTTGGCTCATACCTTCTCGCCTCTAGTACCATACCGTCAAGGGGACTTTCGGGTAGCAGCCTCACCTCTCTGACCTCATGGAAAGGGACTCCCCATCTGAAGCAGTGACAATACCTCAGGATTTGTCACAGTTTACACAAAGAAATATTGTAGAAGTGGTGGTGACCGTCTATCTCCTCCTACAGAGTCTTTGGTTTTATTCCTAACTTATTGGAGCCTCGTGTCACTCTGTGGCTGAACCAGAAAAGCGTTTGTCAGAAAATCTAAGCTGTTTGGCGAGGACTGGCAGACTGAGACAAGCAGGAGGAGAACCAGGTGCGTGAGAGCGATGTGCACCGCTGATGAACAGCGACGCGTAGCCTCGCTCCAAGGAAGTGTGGCGGAGCCACAGGAGGCAGCGCGACCACAGAAGGTGAATCTACAATAACGGTATCTGGGGCACAAGCAAGAGACACTACATTAACACGGTCTGGGACCCTAACAAGAGAAACCAAATACAAGGGGTGGGACCCAAACCAGCAAAACCACATTAACAGGGTCTGGGACCCAATAAAGAGAAATCGAATAGAAGGGGCCTGGGCAGGGACATCATTTCACCATAATGCCAGATGTAGAGGAAGTGACATCACATGACCCTTGACCCCTGATGACATCACAGGAAGTGATGTCATTTGACCCCACACCGAAGTGATATCGCGGGAAGTGATGGAACACGACCTTTCACCCGTTGACAAAACAGGAAATGGCATCACATAGCATTGTACACTACGAAAAATATGGTTACGTTATCACTAAAATGTGATGCACATTTCATACAAGAATGGATCGCCATATGTTTTGTTAAGATCAGTGTGTATAGGCCCATATAACCAAATTACTGTGTATTCAAGCAGACGTCCATGACCAAATGATAATGATATTTTATTATATAGCACTTACACTTAAGCCCTTTATATAGAAAAAATATACACCCAATATCACCCCACTTGGGTTGGTACTCATTTATCGACCTCAGAAGGATGAAAGGCTGAGTTGAGGTGTTTAAGAACAGACTAAATCAGTGACTCACCCCCTGAAGTGTGCCTGAAATAAACCTTTAAAGAGTATAGCAATTATTGTATAGAATTCCAGAAAGACACATTATTTGGTATTCCTATTCTTTCTTCTTACTTTTTTTAAGGGACCTGAACAAGAAAGCCCGTCACTCCAGAGGAAAAGAGTCACATAGCATTACAAAAAAACTAAAAAAAATAAAGAAATCAGAGTTGCGACCTGTGGTGACCCGTAAATGACGTCCCTGGGCCTGGGACCCAAACAAGCGAAACCATGTTAATAGAGCGTGGGTCCCTAACACGAAGAAGCCAAATAGAACAGGATCTGGGACCCAAGGCAGTACCTGGCAGGGGAGTATACCAGGACTATCTGTTGAGCCACTGAAAGGTCTCCAAACATATGAATAGGATCTGGGACCCGAACAAGAGAAACCAAAGACAACAGGGTCTTGGACCCAGGGCAGTACCTGGCAGGGAAATATACCAGAGCTGCCTGTTGAGCCATCTTTGTTGAACTGCCAAGAAATCTCTGAGAAGCGCCCAGGGAAGGGCGACATTCTTTCACCTTTGTTGAACTGCCACGAAAGGCATGAAAAAAGGCAAGGGGAAGGGACATTCCCCCACCTTCGTAAATATTGTGACAAAAGCCAAGGGAAGGGAGTCATTCTCTTTTTATTGTGAGAAACCTGAGAAAGGCCAGGGGAAGGTAGTTATTCCCCCTGGTATTGTAACTATTGCAAGAAGCCTGAGAAAGGTCAAGGGGAGGGAGTCATCCTCTTGACATCAAGGTTTTGGTTTGGAGTTTTTGCTTATTTTGTGAACTGAGACTTTTCAATCTGAACCTTTGTGTGGTGCCTTTGAAAGGGACCGTAACCTTGGGAAGGAAGTCATTCCCTCAGAAAATAGCCCCTCCAGACTAATGGAATGGCAGTGTGGTCTGCAGAATAAGAGAGACATTCTTATTCATTAAAGAGGCTCACTAATCTTTTATCTTTAGTTAGAAGTATAAGATAAGGACAAAGGTTTTGACACAGGATGGTAGACTTTTTTGTTATGGACATCCTGACATATACTTAGTATTAAGTTGATACAGGGAAACCCCTCTTAGAGTTAGCGATAGTTAACGTTTGCCTCCTTTATTTTCACTGAATAAAAGTCAGTCGCAACAATAATGCCACGTGTGTGTCAGTCTCCTCCTTTCACACCCTTACAGTACCCTTCCCTTAACTTACTTGTTTTTACGAACTCAGGATCCTGATTGTCCAGCCTCGCAGCCAGCACTTGCTTGAGCAATTGATGAATGCTGGTTCCTTAATGACTAGTTTAGGCATGAGAAGAACAAGAACATGTGGGCAAAATAGTCTGTAGTAAAATAAGTAAAACATACTCATTTATGTACTCCCCCTATCATAATATCATTTGGTATCGGTATGGTGCAGCACTTGTTAAGCGCAGGCATTCACCTGAATGAGGTATCTTGGTGCTGAAACAGTGGTTACAAGAAGACCCAGACCAAGAAAACTGTGTAGGCTGTCAAATCTATAATTTCTATGGTAGGGGTGTGGATGAGGGGAATAAGGTAAACTAGCATAGGGCAAGACCCCACCTTCACTTTTGAATGTGTCTGGCGCTACGTGGCCGGTAAATGGAAAATAGGCTACCAGGATCCCTAGGGGTGTCCCCCTGCGTTCTAAACTCCATGGGCCTCATTACGACCCTGGCGGTACGGGGTAAACGGCGCCGTAAAAGGTGCCGGCGCCGTTTACCCCGTACTGCCTCATTACGAGGTCCTCTCGCGGGACCCAGGAAGCAACGCCTGGTCAAACCAGGCGTGCTTACCGGGTCCCGCGAGGGGAAGAGGGAGCAAACAACGGGCCAACTCGTAATGGCCCGTTGTTTGCTCCCATTCCCATTCAGCCCTATGGGGGCTGAAATGGGAATGGGGAAGGACCAGGTCCGGGTCCTTGGAGGGAGGAATTACCGGGCCTTCCGAACTCGGAATGAGGCCCCATGTATATTGTGAACATGAATTGTGTGTCCACCTGAGACGATGAAGCAAACACATTGAACCCTCTAAAAACGAATTATAAAGGATTAACAAATGAGTAACTGAATAAGCATGCTATAATACTGAGGAAAATACACACCAACACTGGACCCCCTTCACGAGTTGGGCGGTAGACCTTAAATGCGGCGGTTACAGTATTACTGCTGCATTTAAGGGCTGGCCCTATCACGCGTCTGGCTGCACATTTTCAGCGCAATTGCTGGCGGTATTAGCGCGTGGTAATTGCGCCGATAATTCCCCATTGGGCCCAATGGACCCAATGGGGAATGGGGACTTACAGTTAGCGCCCAACTCGTGATCCAACTGTAATACCATCAGACCGGTGGGTGTTAACGCTAATATAGTTGGGCTGTATTACAGCCCAGATACCAGCCAACTCATGATGAGGCCCAGAGTGTGGACTTGACACCTGGAGGTTTATTCTGATTAGATACTTACAGTTGTTAGAAACAGTTCTAACAAAAAACAACACTAAAACAGTGGTTGATATGCGACAGGCAGAATTGGGATCCCAAAATCACTCTATTTAAGAAAATTGACTTATACATTAAAAAGGAATCTCTCTCCCTTACATATTCTTCTATTGAAAGAAAATCGCTTCTGTGAATGTGTTCCTTAAAGTGTCTGAGGGACAATTTCAGTCTCCAAATTCAAGTGAGCGCAGAAATTCTTCAGACCCTAAAGCAGCTGCTGCTTCAAAATAAAAATAGATGCCCCAATAAAATAGGGTGACCAGATTTTGAAAATAAAAAACCAGAACAGGCCAAAAGCATAAAAGTAGGACTAGCACCCCATGCCCATTCAAACTCCTCCCCAAATCTGTCACGCCTCCTCTTCCCCAAATGACCAACCCCTCCCAATGGGATCACGCATTAAAATACATATCTCCAGCACTTCTCATATTAATAAACTGCAGGGTTACAAAATTATACATCACTAGAGTGCTTTTAAGAACTTTTACTTTGATATGATATGATATAACGCAGCTGTGCACAAGTGTTTCTAGGCGCGACAAGACAAGGGGCCTCATTACAGGTCGGGCGGTCCGGAAATAACAGTGGCGGTAAACCCGCCGCCACTGTTAATTCCGGACCGCCCGATCCCGACTCCTGCAGGCGGGAGGTGATGTTCCCGCCAGGTCTGACCTGGCGGGTTTAACACCGCCCGCCTGCAGGCAGACGTGGAAACACCGGCACCATCACAAGATGGTGCCGGTGTTTCCACTTCCGCATTCCCATTGAGTCCTACGGGACTCAATGGGAATGGGGATTAACCGAATTCCGCCTCCGGAATTCCCGGGACACCAGGGTCGTAATGCCCTGGTATTTCCGGGAGTCACGGTGGCGGAATGGTAATACAAGTCCGACAGTAACCAGGCAGTTTTACCACCTCGGTTACCGCCGGACTTGTAATGAGGCCCAAGGTAGGGAGGACAGAGGGAGGACAAGACAAGCGATCTTACTAGGCCTTGCGTCTTTTAGATCGTGCATGTGCAAGATCGGGTAGTGCAAGAGGAAAGGGAGGGGGTAGTGCAAGGGAGCAGGGTGGGGAGAACAGGACAGCAATGCTCTGAGTAAGTGCAGCCATGGCAGCACGGCTCTGGATAGTGCAAGGAGAACAAGGGATTGTAGAGTTACAGTCCCTAAGTGCGAGTGCGTTGTAGGCTCAGAGGCAGTGCAAGTGTGACTGATCAAGAAAGAGCCTGGTACCCAGTGAGACTCTGAGGGTAGCCAAGCAACCAGTCGGTACAGCAGACAGGTAGGTCAGGTAGGTCAGCATGGGAGGGAGAGAGACAAAGCAGAAGAGAAGAGGAAAGTTTTGAGCTGCTTCCAAAACTTCAGGTGGTCCATCTCAAGTTTGAGAAGGGCAGTGAGGCCATTCTAGAGGGAGGCACCTGCAGAGAAAAGAGATCTACCCTCCACTCTCTGCCTG
Organism: Ambystoma mexicanum; assembly: GCF_040938575.1. Taxonomy (NCBI): domain Eukaryota; kingdom Metazoa; phylum Chordata; class Amphibia; order Caudata; family Ambystomatidae; genus Ambystoma; species Ambystoma mexicanum. The sequence continues at coordinate 668,568,718 of NC_090931.1, forward strand.
GAGAAGCGTCTAACCCTTAGAGAGTTGGAGGTAGCTGAACGAAGGGCTTGAGAAGGAAGGTATTTTGGAAGAGAGCGTTGGATAATGCTAGCCCTGGTCCCAGAAAGCCTTGTGGACAATGCAAAGGGTCTTGAACTAGATCCGTGCAACCGCCGGGAGCCAGTGGGGAGTTTTCAGGGCTGGAGAGATATGGTTCGTTGGCTTGATGCCAGGGATAAAGCTTACAGTCCTGTTCTGTATTAGTTGCAGAGTGCAGAGAGTAGAGAAAGGTAGATTGAGAAAGAGGCTGTTGCAGTAGTCCAGCCTAGAGAGAACCGTAGTCCAGCCTAGAGAGAACCAGGGCAACCAGGCTTTGTTGTTACAGGCTTTCCAATGTGTTCGTAACCATTCTCTGTAGCTCAATTAGTAAATGTATATGGGTATAAACAAAAAGGTTGGAGGTCCGAGACTGCCCTGTGGTGTCTGACAAAGTACTAATGGGAATTTGTCTGGAGAACTGTTGAACTGTTCATTATGAAACAAATGTCAGCTTGAATTATTGCATTTCTGCTCGTCCTTTACCAAAACCCGGGATGTGTTTTTTAAATTAAAAGAATTCTCAGAACGGGGGGACAGAGGGCATTAGTCCCAGTCTCGGGCAGGCCTATAGGGCAATAGGGCAACGCCCAGACCCAAAATGCAAAATGCTAGTGTGGGGACTTTTTTTTGTCAAAGTGTGCCACTTTTTTGGCTCATGTGGGCCAGTTTGATAAGTTACTTCACCATGCGGTTAGTGGTTTTGACCTGTGTTACTGAATAAATATTCTTTAGAATGCACAATTTGCATCACATTTGATCAAAAACCTCCCCTTCGATACTTCTCAGACGGTCTGTCACAAAAGGAATGAATTGCCATTTTTAACTGTGGGCCACTCTTTCTTTTGTGCCTGTGACAATGTTATGCCCCAATCTGACCCTGATTAATCCGGGACAATCCCGGCAAAACAGGGACGTCTGGTCAGCCTCCAATAAAACAATGCGTCGGCCGGCTAACTGGCGCTTCCATTTATGCTTACTATACAAGACATCCTGAAACTGTCTGTACATTGGCCAGCTTAAGTGTCTGTCAAGCCTCTTCACACTGCAGGGGCGGGGCCTTGGTCAGTTATCTGTAGGCTGAACTGGCCAAAGTAATATCTCAGTGAAGTGCCTGAGTCAGGCGTTGGCCCGTCGTTTGGGTCCTTTTCCACCTTCCTCTGCTCAGACGGGGCCCTCTGCGGGTCTCTTCTCCATTCACGTGTTGCCCTGCACTCTGGCCATGCACCAGCAAATATCCGGAGTCAGAGGGGCTGTCCATGGAGGGGGCGCTTTCCTGTGATGGAATTCTGAAGGACCTTGGTTAGACCGGGTTGGGGCACAGAGAACAATTTCCACAGGTTCAGAATCGGAGAGCCTTGTTGTCCAAGCTAAATGACTGAAAGAACCGGAAACGGGGGAGGGGGGGAGTGGTGGGGGCTAGGATGTATTATGAGGGCTGCTAAGCTCTACGTCATGGCTTCCCTCTGGAGAGATGAGCAGGACAGAGACAACGGGAAGGACCTGCTCACAAAGTGCCAGCGAATTAATACCTCAGTCTCTGCCAAGGAACAGCAGGAGGCGCCTTAGGTTCCTATCTTCCTGTCTAAAGCTCTGAAGAAGTGGCAATTAACACTGTCCGCGACTGATAAGTCCACTTACAGTCAAGTAGCTAAAGCGCATAAGGAAGCTATTAGGGCTGCGAAAAAGTGCTCCCACGAAAACAGGATGAAGGCAGCAGCATCGGACAAAAGATAACTTTTTAACATCTTGAAAGAAGTCAAAGATCCGTGTCCTATTAACTCCTTAGTCATGAAAGACACAGACTGGTTTATCCAAATTGAAAAGGCTGTGGCGAGTAAGATCTCCATGATTAAGGAGGATATTAAATCCAGGTTAACTAAAGGGTCACCATCCCCTACCACTGCACAGGTTCAACATAGGCATACACCACCAGGCATCTTCTCCTTTTCAGAGGTGACCAAAGCAAAGATGCTTGACTTGCTAATCAAAATCAAACCAACTAGCTGTAGAGGTAACATTTGTCCGGCCAAAGTAGTCAAAGCCTGTGCTCAAATACTGACTCCTATGATTACTAAGTTTGTAAATGTATCTTTCAAGGAAATGTCAGTCCCCCTTGATGTCAAGCAAGCCTGGAACACCCCCCTTCTAAAGAAGCCCTCTTTAGATCCAGACATAGCTGGAAATCATCGCCCAATTACCAACTCCCCTTTCCTTCTGAAGATTCGGGATAAAACTGCGCAGGAGCAAATTCAGGCATTCTTGGCTACTAAAAACATACTGGGCCCGAAACTGTCGGGTTTTCAAAAAGCGCATAGTATGGAGTCCACTTTGCTTGACCTGAAGACAAAAATCCTACAACTCATGGACAAAGGGAAGGCCTCATGACGTATGCTCCTAGATCTTACAGCAGCTTTCAACCTGGTGCACGCAAGAGAGCCTCCTTTTCACAGGAAGCCGTCAGCTGGGTGCTTTCGTTCCTATCAGATCGAACAGCCGGGGTTTTCCACGAGGAGGTAATGTCTGAGGGTGCCGCTCTGAAATGTGGAGTACCCCAGGGATCCTGTCTTTCCCCCGCCCTTTTCAATATCTTCATGCTCACGCTGTTCTACCTGCCGAAGAAATGTTTTATGCTAACTACGCGGATGGTACGCAGTGCCTATTTCCACTATCAGGCGAGTACACCAAAGACACTGGAATTATCACCACCGCCTACAGCAAAATACACCATTGGATGCTGCTCAATGGACTAGCTCTTAACAATGCCAAAACTGAGAACATTATCTTGGCTACTGGCGCCAAGTTGCACCAGTTGGACAAATCCTACTTGTCCATGCAAATCGCTGTCTTTTGCCAACCCTTAGGAAAGTTAAAACTCTGGGAGTCACCTTGAACCAAGAACTCTCAATGAGGGCTCATAGCAGGAGCCTGGTAGCCAACCCATGCTATTATGAACTCCTGGCACAAATCATACTTTTTGACGTCCCAAACTGTGCCACATTAGCCAGAGCAATTTTCCTTAGCCGATTGGATTACTGCGCCAGGGTCCTCCAAGGAGTGAGAAAAGCAGAAATAGATCATCTCTCACTGGTCCAAAAAAATGCAGTGAGGGTTGTAGTAGGTCTTTGTAAAACCAATCACGTATATACAGCACGTAGATCACTGCATTGGCTGCCCATAGCCAAGAGAGTTGTGTACCGCGCCTTGAGCAACGCACACTGCTGCTTATATGGCAAGAGCCCTTCATTCCTGGGGATACAGCTCAAATGGCTTCTGGTCAGATGGGGTCTGAGATCTAACAACACGGGCCTGCTCCAGACCCCCAAGTCTAAAGTGTCACAAGTGAAGGAGGGAAGTTTTCCTTCCTCTACTCCGCATTTTTGGAGCTCCCTTCCACCTGATCTGAGGTTATGTCCCAGCCCCACAAGCTTTAAAAGCAAATTGAAGACTTTCTTATTCGAATAATTCCCCTCATGGACATGTTCCTCCTGCCTTAAGACACTGCTTAATTATCTTGTTTGTCCTGTTCTAGCGCTCTCATGACTCTGGGTCCTGTCTCCAGTACTATAGACATAAATAAAATAAATAAACCTTGGTATATATCACCTTTGTCAGGTGGTCCCAAGCACCTCCAAGCCTCTATCTATCACTGAGGAAACAAAATACTGACAGTAATTTACACAGTGGAGCAGCCCAATACGGGAAGACTGCACTGTATGCTACATTCATCAAATGTACGGTTTACCTTAAGTAGTATAGTTACAATATGTATTGTATTTTACAATACCCACATTGCCTCTGTTTAATGAGGATCACTACTCATTTTCATTCACCATTTCCCCTCCCCCTTGTAATTCCAGCCATTGTCAGGGAGAATCTGTAGAGAGGACAAGCATCTAAACTGAAGCTGTTCCACCAGTCTGATCTGTGTGCCGCCTTTCCATCGCGCTCGCATGAGAGGTCGGGCATTCTCTGTGGCCGCATCCCAGCTGTGGAATGCCTTGCCACTCCCATTGAAGAATCTGCATAATCACCTTCTATTTAGACAAGCTCTGAAGACCTGGTTGTTTGAGATGTTTCGGCTAGTTGTTTCCTCCCTCTTAGCGCCATGATACCGTCGGGTGACCATGCGTTGTACAAATGATCTTAACATAACATCATCACTGCAAGCAGCAAGGACCAGACCCCGCAAGGCCCCGCCATATCTCATGATATCAATTTGCATGCAACGGCCCAATCACGCTCTTCCCCCCTCCAACAAACACCTGTGTTTGGAGCCAACATGTTTCAAATACAAAAGGACAAGGAGCAGAGGTTACCTGTGACTGGCCCTCACCAATGAAGCACCTTGCCACTGGCAGCTGGAACATCCCCATGCAGTTCTGAGAAACGCGATACAATCACCAGTTTTCACCACCCGCCCCGTCATGCATGATCGCACCAATTCCCTCCCATGCCAGATCTATCCTGAATCCCTGTCGCACAGTTGTAGCCCATGTTGCGCATCATGCACTTTACGCATACCTCATATACTCCCAAAAGGCTTCTGCGTTAGCCCACGCAATGCCTTGAACGCAACGCTGCCGCGTCAGCACTCACCCATCTTCTGTGAGTTGTGGCCCTCCTCCAACCACTTGTAGGGTTTTCAGCACCATGAGGCAGCTCAGCGTCCAGTGTGCTCTCTATAGGCCGAGTACATTTAAGCATAAATGAAGTTATGCACAGTAAATGGCAGCTGTGGGAAGCCACACTCCTCCTTTCCTTTGTCTGTTAGAGCAACATAGGAGACTTCCTGGTTGGTGGCAGGGGGTTCAGTGAGATGGAGCTGAGGAAAATATAGGGTTCCAACTAGTGCATGGACAAACTGAAGATTGGAATCAACCCCGATTCACTCAGCACTCCCAAGTCAGGTCAGAGAAGTAATCAATTAGTTCAGTTCAGTTCAAATATATTAATCATGATAGTGTTTCATGACGATGTAGATGAGTAACTTGTTAATGTTCAGCTGCTTTGATCATCATGCTCTCCCGTCACCCCCAAATCAGTGGTGGAGCTAGGAGGGGTGAAGGGAGGTGGGCTGCCTCCCCTTTCACCCCCTTGGGGCCCAGTGCGACCCCTCCCGCCCCCCACCCTCCCGCTGGTGCACTATTATCCACCCCTCGCCCCCAGCACCAAAAGCTGCTTCCGCAGCTGCCCCTCATAAGTACAGCAAGCCTTTTCAGTACTTCAGACTCCGAAGTGTTATGCCACCCAAAACAAGCAAAGAGGTGTTTCGCAAAGTTAGTGACTGTGCTTGCTCAAGTCTCATTCTTAAGCAATTCCATGTTTCCGAGTAGCTTCCTCAACAGTCGAAGTCATCAAACGATATCAGATTTCTGTATTTTGGGATCTCGGGTTATACTTGGATCTCTGGTGTGGCCACAGAAGTCTACATTTTTTGGGGGGCATTATATTATGGGGATAGGAATTTGTCATGACTGCCTTCAGGATATGCAGAAGACACTTAGCTTAACAGAGACCACCTAGAAATTATAAGCTTTGCGGGTAAGCGTGAGGTTGGGGGGCGGGGGTGGCAACACAAGTCTACCCGACCATATGAGCAGAACAGACCTACCACCTGTGGCTACATACCCTGCACCCAGTATCTCTACTCCCCCTTTCCAGTCTATTAGTGGGTAGCTGTGACACAGATATGTCCTGGATAGACCTAATCTGCGTACTATTACCAGCAGTACTGCCACTAGTCGTACACTTTCTGTAATCTTGCATAACAATATTTACCTCCCCTTGCTCATGCAATCCTGTATATATATTTTTACCACAGATACAGCGTGTACATTACTGATTGCTTTGTACCCTATTGCCAGTGCTATGACTCTGCTTATATATTACCTGCAACCTGTATTATATCCTGCATATATCTTACTGTATTACTGCTACTGCCTGTATATATTTTAGTATTTCGTACTAATATGTAACTATGTAACCTAAGCTTCGCATATCCTGTATTGCTGCGCCCTATTTCCTTCGGGTCTGGTGCGCATTATAAGTGAATAAAACAAACAAACAAATAAACAAACAAAACGTGCTACAAGCATCAGTTTATGGGGGACGGAGAAAGAGGGCAGTAAGATTACCTGGAGCCAGACTACTCTCCCCTGTCCTGACACAACCACTAGAGGAAGTGCACTGGTAACCTTACACAAAAAGTATTTTAATCCGGTCTTTTCGAGCCGCAACTGTGGCTTCGTCTCTTCATGGTATTACTCGTTTGGCTGGTCCCTCCCCTTTCCTCATCTATTTGGCGACTAGAGGTCGGAGGATATCTACCGACCTCTGCGTGAATAAGATGTTAACCCCTGCCGGCAAGGACTGCCTAGACACCTTGGAATGTTTGGGAGCATCTTGTAAGGCTCTCCTTGTTTAGTCTGGAATTCCTGTCCTCCCTTGAGTGTTTTTCTTCTCTAGAAAAGCAAACTGTTGTGAAGTGTATGCAAAAGCGGAGTTCGAACAGGTGGCAGTGAAGGAGACTTGGGCAGAGCAACTCAATTAAACCTGCAGATGTAGGCCTCTTAAGCTACTCCAGCATCTGTTCCATCACCACTATAAGTAAACCTTGTAAAAGACTATTTCCAAGTCACTGTCTGCTTTGCGCAGTCGTCAACCTGCCTGGTTTCTTCCTCGGCCCACTTTAGTATTTATTTATTCGACGCGGGCATGGCTGTGATAATTAGGCTGTCAGATTCAATATGTTAATGAAGCGTCACTGGAAGGGAAGGTGTTAGACGCATTGAATAGGGAGCGCACTACATCCTTCCATCATCTCTGCTTTTTGTCTCCCAGTGGCATAGGGAGAGAGAGAGGGAGGTGGTGGAACCTGGAAGTGTGCAGATCTGCTTCGCAGAAATTGAGTTTGGTCCTTTTCATTGCCGCGTTATGCGACCGCGACGGCTTGTCTGTTTGGGGGCAGGCGTACCGTGGTTAGACTAAGCTTCGGAGAATCAGAGGAGGTTGGATGTTCGTGGATCACAGCGTCAAGGGCTATTAAGGGGAGATTCAAGGCAGAGGTTATTGGCAAGTGAACTGTGCACAAGATAGCACACCAGGGAAATACGCATCACGCAACATGCACTCAGGAACCAAGATATATGCACGCTAACACTCAGGTCATGCAAGTAGAAGGAGATACAAATATATGCAAGGGGATGTGTGGTAACTGCTTAAAAGCTCCCAATGATCACAAGGAAAGTCATGAAGCTCCTCGCCCACAATTGTTGGTACAGGTTCTGTCAGCGCTAGGTCTGTATATTATAGGTCAAGAAATGACTGGTTCTATGAGTTGACACCTTAGATGGTGTGTGAGGCAACTTAAAGACCACACCCACGAGGATAAGAAAGACCCCCTGGAAACCAGCGATGCCCGCAAATCGCTGCCAATCAAACAAGGAACCCGAAAGGCTATAACAGCAAACTGAGGAGAGTTTGATGCATAAGACTCTTGACGAGGGACACATAGGACTATTGCTTATAGAATACAGAGGAAAACATCTGCATTCACAGAAAGAAAGGAAAAACAGCACACCACACTTTACAATGATTTGGTCAGCTAAGGGAAAAGAGAAGGGGAAACCAGGAACAGACCCAGAGGAGGAGTTAAGGAACGGGAGCAGGGAAAACCCAAAGACAAGCCCATCCAGGCCGGGAAAGGAAAACTGAACAAGAGCATTAAATCAGTTTTAGACGGCAGAACATAAAAAGATCAAGAAAGTGAAGAACACAGACAGACTGTGCTGTTCAGGAACAGGGGGGCAAGTGCTTGCTCAAAAACAGGGGAATGCCGTAAAGGGAATCCTGGAAGCAGTAAATACTATATGCAATCACAATCTAAATCCAAGGACTCCTGGAAAGGGAACGCGGAACGGGTAGCAATGAACACGTGGCATGGCCACAAACAGGAACACTGCAACAATGACCAGCGCTTGACTGAAGGAAGCAGAGGCTTGCAAAGCCGACACATGTTTACATGTCTTAGTTGTGATCAATGATAACACCTGCCCGCCACCGGTTTCCTTATCTTCCATCCAACCGTGCGATGTGAAGGTGGATATTAATCAGTGGACAAGGCATCCTGGCAGTTGTAGTCTTTAGGTGAACAAGCATACTGTCTGTCAAAAGCCTGAAATGGATCCGAATGGGAAGTGAAGTAGAAAATGTGGTGTTGGAGTTGCCAGATCACCACAGACATGTGTCTTAGTGTTTAGAAGGAAGTGTGCGAATCGTGACACAGAGTGGGGTCCACTTGTGCATCGGGGTCTGGGCGCAGTAGAGGAATAGCAAGTATTGGGTCCCCAATCTCCCCAATAAAATGTGTCTGCTTGATTCTGTGACCAGGAATCGGCTGTACACCGGCTAAGGAACCTGGCGCAGAACAGTAGATACCAGTTTACCACCCCCAGGTGATGGGAATGTATGTTCTTTTTACATAGAAGGAGCCCTGAGTTTGTTGAAAGCAAAAAATAATATATTACAATGTTTATAGTGTTTCATTAGAGATTCCTTCCGAGTCTAACTTGCACATGATAAGAGCAGTGATTACTGCACACTTTAACATTTGCTTTCTTCACCTTAGATGACTGAAGGTGTCGGTACTGCCAGATTCCACTAACTTATCTGAGCTATCTTACCGGACAATACGCTTTGCCAGTGTCTCAGACCCAACTTTTCCTAGAGAGTGTCAGAAGAAGGATTAATCAAAACTGTTCACCTCTATTGGTATGATTGTACTCCGGGGCTTGGTGGGGGCTGGGAGCGCTCTTCCTTTGTTTAATGTCAGGTATGATATATTGTGCTTTCTGCTACTTATAACGCTGCATGTGTAGTGTGAAATTGAGAAGTTTGAGACTGCAAAGAGGTGTAAAGATTAAGAACAAAGGATGGTGAAACAACTCACACTCAACAGACACCTTGAATGCTCTGGGGCCCCAATCCTTGCACTTATTTCCTGCGCACCCGCCGTTGAATCGTCATGGGCGGCACAAGTGGCAAGGCCAAGGAGAGAGACTCTACCTTTGTTTTATTTTGGAAGGCGTTCGACGGCATTTATTTGCATAATGCAACAGTGAATAAAAGAAAGACATCACATAAAACGTCAAAATGTTACCCAAAATTCCTAACTTGGTCGCGGAGGAGTGTTTGTGTCCATCTCTTCACTCGCTGGGAAGGATCTTGGGGGGAAATAAGGGGACACCTGTGAACCGAGCAGGCCCACAGTCGCGATCACCCTGACTGTGCACCCATCGGATCATCACTGCTCTGTGAGCGCCCACAAATACAACTTCACCGCTCTGCATCAAACCTCTGCCCACAAACAGGAGGAAAACCTCTCTACCAGTGACCCCAATTATTTGAGCATATCACCAAGAGGAGGAAAATCCTTGTCACATCTAAACGTGTGCCGCCATCAGCATTGTAATCCCTCAAGAAGAACTGCGCTGTCCGTGGTGTGCAAACTCACCATAGATTGCAGTGGTGTACCATCTATCTTATTGGTATAGAGGGAAAGATACTGTATTTATGATAGAGAGACTGTAAAAAACACAAACAACATTGTGTTTTCTAAACCCTTGTCTACCCCAAATAGACCCTAGAAATGGGGTGACAGAAATTACATAAAAAACAATACATTCAGATCAGGAATTCTGTTCAGTCTTTAATCAACCCACACCTGAGTACTGGTCACATTTAATTTAAAAATTTCATAGATAGGTTATCTACTAAACCTAAAGTATATCCCATCAGTGTTAGGTCTACCGGTTTCTGCAATCACTTACGTTATGTTGCATTCATCGGGACCAAAAAGGATAATGCCGGGCAATAATTTCTGGGTCAGTAAACCACAAATGTTCTCTCTTGTTTCTCCGAAGGCATTTTGCTGGTCAATGAATACAGGCAATTTTACAGGTTTGTGTTTATTCCTGCAGAAGACATAAATTCCCCGAACTCATTTTGGTTGCTTTTCAGTAGATGCACAAGGCTGTCTGGCTTGCTTACGTCCTCGTTCCTTTACGGCTGTTCGTTCGGCTCATGACCGCCAGTGCTACAGTTATTTGAGCCCAGTATACAATTCACTGCAATGTGCTTCAACATATTGCTCACCATGAGTGAAGTTCCACAACCCTCCTAACATCAAGCTTCAGTGGCGGGAGGGTGGAAAAAGGAAGAGAGCAGCAGTGATGCCCTTTGATGTGCAGGGTTCTCGGGCGCGACAAGACAAAAAAAGGGAGCCAAAGCCATGTGCAGGGTTCTCGGGTGCGACGAGACATAAAAAGGGAGCCAATGCCGGCTCACCCTTTTGTAGGTCATGGCCTTACTCATTGAAGACCCCCGCTTCCGGACCTCCGGCGCCAAGCAGCAGCGCGGGTTCAAGGTGCGCTCAGCGATGCGGCTCCACAAGGGCGCCTCTCCTGGCACAGAAGATAAAGGCTGCCTTGCCTCCAGCTCAGTGTCATGGAAACTTAAGTATCAGTCTGGCCCAGCGCCTATTAAAGAATCACACCGCGCCAGGCGTGGCTCTTAACCACACTTTATAAGAACAGGGGGGGCTCATTTCTGTTAAGCTTCAGCCGAACAACATAAAGGAGCCCCCTGCTGTTCTGCATTTGTGGTGGGTTGGCGCGATTAGTGATGGACCCCCCCACACACACACACACACAGACACTTTCATCATTAGGGTACAGGTGACATCTTCCTAAAGCATATCTGGGAAAGTACAAAGTAGTGTGGTGGGTTAACTTGTAGGTTGTGGAGATCTCGGCTCTCACGTATTGCCCCACCACGGCAATATAGCTTGGTGAATTCATGCGGTTGCGACTGAGACCATCACAGGTTAGAGGGAGAATATTGGGGAGTTTGGGAAGGTGTGTGCGTGAGATGGGTGGGGGGGGGGGTGCGCACTGAAAAATTACATGGAATACCTGAAACTGAGCCATCTACTAAAGGATCTTTCTGAGTCCCTCCCTCCACGCCCTTTGAGTAGATTGCAACTTAAATCCAATTCAGACTCTGTTGACCATTTTGCTCTCAATCTGGAAAATGGTAATCAGACCTGCCTTTTGCTCAAATATTGACTTGAATGTTGTTGTCACCGAACTCTTTTACTCCCAAGAATGTAAGCATGGAAGTATTGTGGCTTCCAAAAAAGGGACAGACTGACACACGTTTTAGGTATGGTATTTTATGACTTCCTCTCTCAATAAGGCAACTGAAGCTCTGGTCGGGCCACAAGGCCCAGTTAGAGCCGAATATATATCCGCCTCTTTGCCTGCCTGGATATCTGTGAGTAGACGAGCACAGACCCTGGAGAGGCATACACCGTAGCCCTCCACCCCGTCACGGTAACCCTGGCTCCGAACAGAGGACACGTACACATACCTGCCTAACCTCCGGAATTTTTCCGGAGACTCCGGAATTTTAAGCATTTCTCCGGGTCTCCGGAAAAATCCCTTGAATTACAGGAATTTTTAGATTCTTTCCGGGTCCCGTCATTTTCTCCACCTGATTGGCTGCCGCCAGTAGCCAATCGGGTGGTGAAGTGGGCGGGACCCGGAGAGGCCGCTGATCCCTCAATGCGACCCCGACCGCCGTAATTATAGTGCTTTCAATCCATATCATTGGATTGAAAGCACTATTATTACGGTGGCCGTGCCGCGTTCTTTTTACTTACCATAGCACTGAAAATCATTCATTCAGTGCTATATTAAGCAAAATGAAGGCGGCGCCGCAGCCGAAATAATGCTGCTTTCAATCCATGTCATAGAAAGCAGCATTATTTCTGCTGCGGCGCCGCGTTCATTTTGCTTACTATAGCATTGAATGAATGAATGATTTTCAGTGCTATGGTAAGCAAAATGAACGTGGCAACGCCGCCGTAATAATAGTGCTTTCCATCCAATGACATGGATTGAAAGCACTATTATTGTAGCCTTCATTTTGCTTACTATAGCATTGAACATAATTCATTCAATGCTCTAGTAAGCAAACTGAAGGCGCCGCTGCCGCAATAATAGCGCTTTCAATCCAATGACATGGATTGAAAGCACCATTATTTCGGCGGCTTTGCTTACTATAGAATTGAATTAATTATTTTCAATTCTATAGTAATCAAAATGAAGGCTACAACAATCTGGTTTACCTTTTTGAAAGGTGGGCGGGGCGTGTGGGCGGAGTCTTGTGTGGATGTGGGCGGGGCTTACATCTCAGGAATTTTGATTTTCAAATGTAGGCAGGTATGCACGTACATGGTTTTATTCCCCGCACTGCTTAAGCTACCCCTCACCCATGAGGGCCAGTAAGGCTGAAAACAAGTGAATAAAATGCTAGCCAGTGAAACGCCCAGTGGTTAAACAGCATTGGCTGGAACATTTCCTCACTATTATTAACTTTAAGTCATTAAAGGACCCCTCCTAGTTCCAGGTATCGCCATTTCCCTAATTGCCCGGTCTGTGTGTACACTTGTCTGGCGGCCTACGGCGGGCACAGACTATTTAACGCCACTTAACAGCTGCAAACCGACATAATTGCCCTCCATAATGTCTGAGTAACGGCAATTAGTCGAACGGCCTCGGACTAATTTGCCGATCACTTTATTAGCCAGGGAAGGACTTCAGTACACAGCGAAGTTCAACACTCCTCGGCGTTTCTCTCGTCCGTGTCGTTGGCTCTGTGACGGTTTATTAATTAACACTGCGTCACACGCCCTTGTGCCGACTGCCTGCCGTATATCCACTGCTTCACTTGAGCTATTAAGCAAGATAAACATGTCCAAACCGTCCAAAATAGATCAAAATGATTGTAGGATGTTTAACAGAAAACGCACATGCCTCGGAAGGATTCATAAACTCAAGTCTTCCCCCAGTGGCCGGATCAGGGTTCAATGGTGAATTTGACTTGAGTTTTATAGCGAGTGGATTCGCCCTATACCTCACCGTGGAACCCTGATCCGGCCACTGGGGGAAGACTTGAGTTTAGGAATCCTTCCGAGGCATGTGCGTTTTCTGTTAAACATCCTACAATCATTTTGATCTATTTTGGACGGTTTGGACATGTTTATCTTGTTTAATAGCTCAAGTGAAGCAGTGGATATACGGCAGGCCGTTTTTTGTAATAGAAATATACTCCCAAAACTGTGATAATATAGTCTTTCCAATGAATGAAACGGCTTCAAAATGTTAAAGTACAATTGTTATTTCGTTCAAAACTTCCCTTAGGGCCTCATAGTTATAGTGTTAATGGTAAAACAAGTGTCAATCACAGCTGACATGTGATTTGTGTCGGGCCCACGCTTAAAGTGTGACAATGTGAGCCGAAGCTGCACTCTACTTCTCCACTTTCATCAGAGCTCTCAAGGTTTCCGTGGACATGTGCGAGAAGGCCATCCATTCCTGATTTTGCTTGGAATTCTGGGACTTGTAGTTTCCCTACTTTTTAAATGGCCAATAAAGAAAGGCAGGTCCCAGAAACCAAAGGTAAAAGAAAAACAGGACTGTGTGGCCCTCTTACGCATGGCCACGGTAGACTTTTTTTTATGCACCCGTCTGTAGGATGGGCCTCTCTAAAGAAAACAATAGTGTAAGATCGGAGGAGTCCAGGATTTGCAGGGCCAGAGCAATGAAATAGCAACAGCGCAGGTGAGGCACTTTTACCCAAATGGCTGGAGGCAAGCAGCCTCTGCACTGCTGACCACTAGACAGTCTCGCAGCAAGCAGAGTGGCCGTCCATGGGGAAATAAGCGACCAAAGCTTTAGAAATCCAAGCAGGGCTGGCCACGGCCAGTCAGACTCACACATAGTAGACACGCCTTGCCAGATCCAATTGAAAAGCTGATGTCCTCAGAGACATAGGCAGACTTGCGAGCCAGGTAGAGGTCTCCTTTCAGATTGTGCATATGTCACTGCGTTCAGTACTTTAAATGTGTTCTACTACTGACTCCAAGGGACCCTAATTAGTATCTAAGAGCGGGGTGCACAGCTGCTTCCACTGGGGGGCTGAATCTGGCGATATAAATAAAATCAATCAATAAATAAATAAATAACAAGGCCATGCAGTGGTGAGAATGAGCGGGTGCTGGGGCATCGGTGGATGAATGAGAGTTTTTTTTTTTTTGAAAACATGGGTTTTAAGATGTACTTTTTATGGATGACTTTTTTTTACTGTTTTTTTAATGGCATTACCACTGAGTTTTTTTTTGTATTAAACGAAAAGAATTGAACACTTAAATAGAAATAAAACTGCAGGTATCATAATGCAAAGCCAAAAACTGGACCTTAGAGGATTGACACACCTGCCATAAGCCAGGCACCACTTCATCATAAAACTCATGTGACTTGAAGCGCCACAAATAATGTCCCAGAGGGCCGCGTTCGGCGCGGGGGCAGCATGTTGCGCACCACTGATCTAAGATTACACGCTTTACCTGTAACAGAGAGTCTTGAGAAAGCTCTTAGAGCACGGAAAACGTTTAGTAGTAGTTTGTCAATTATAAAGTGCCTTTATCCCATTGGTATGGCCTCAATGCGCTTTTAGGGGGAACGCCCTCGGGGGACCGAAGTCCAAGGTATGGGAAAATTGTCGCAAGCGTTAGGATGCGTTTGTGCATTTGGCCAAAATAGAAAAATGGGTGGCATGGCCTAGCCCCAGTAAGCTACCCATGATGGTCAGGCATGTGGATGGGCGCTAGAAGGTGGTCAGGAGAGTGCGGGAGGTGTGCCTCCTGTAATTTATCCTATGAAGGTGGTCATGATTAGATAACGCGTCTTTAAAAAAAGTTACAATCTTTACTTAAGCTAAATTCATAAATGGACGTTCAAAGGAGAAGTAATTACCATACATTAAAATCCATGCAACATACACAGTTGCGGATTCAGAGTGGCACTAAATGTTTCCCTTTGCACGCAAAACCTGTTTCAGCCATGTGTTATTGCAGCGCCTTTTACAGTGTCTAGAGCAACATCTGCATTTCTATATTTGTGCAGCAGGGGGCGCTCTGCACAGTTATGCTGGAACGGTCTCGTTAGAAGAATAGTATCTTGCTAGCAAGTGCTAGCCCTGTCTTAACAAAGGTGTGTTTGGACCCCCTTCTGGGAAGTGCAACTACCGTATGGAAGCCTTGCTCCGAAGTGCAGGTGCTGGCCAATGTCGAGACTAGGGCCTGAGTTAACAACTAATAGTACTCTCCCGTTGCATATACAGCAGTCCTGCGGATGGCAAAGAAAACCAGTTCAGGACTCGAATGCAGCAGCAGTAGCTAACAGAGCAAGTTAGATTTCATACATGCAAGATACAAATCAGACATATAACCCTGCCCGACAGAAGAGGCTCCCTTAATTAAGATGCGTCATACATTATCTGCTTTTCCACCTCCAAGATAACTGTTGGAAGCCTTTGGGAGGTGTTACACATTACGTCTCATGTGGTACGGTTCTCGCAGCGTCACGTCCTCGAAGAAGTCGCTGTTTTAGGAGCATGCCGTCCGTCTCTCACTCGTACTTGTCTGTGCAGCCTACTCCCATGAACCCCTTTCCATCACCTTGTCCATGCCTCCCTGCTTCACAGGGACACACGATTCCTACTGGAAACATCAGTCTACTCGCGCACTGCCATATCAGATCTGTATACATTGCTTGGACAGTAGCCCTTAAATGTGGCTCGAACAGTATTACTGCCACATTTAAGGGCTGGCCCTATCACGAGTTGGGCGCTAAAAGGGCTGTTTTACCTCCAGCTTTTTTCTGGAGATGAAAATTCAATGTTGCGCCCTGTGTTACCGCCGGCTGTATTAGCACGCAGTATTTGCACCGAAAATGACCCATTGGGTCCAATTGGAATAGGGATTTAACGTTAGTGCCCAATCAATGATCCGATGGTAATACCCAGAGGCGTTGCTAGGGGGGGATGAGGGGACTATAGCTCCTGGTCTTTTGGTTGTAGCCCCGGATAGAAGCTCAGGGACTACAACCAAAAGGCTAGCTAGCCCTGAATCCCACCACTCCTGACATTAGCTTAGCCCCTTGTCTTTTCCATACCTAGCAACACCCCTGGTAATACCGCCATACCGATATTACAGTTGGGCGGTATTACAGCTGGGATACTGCCCAACTCGTGATGAGGCCTCGGTGTGTCGGCCTGACGCGTTCTAATCCCACAGCCTTATGGGCTTTACCGCTTCTGAATGCCAACCATCATAGGGCTTTGCGGCCATGCCAAATATGACGTTGCATTCAAACATGGCTATCAGTGTTCATTCATTATATCAATCTTGACATCTCATATAGACACCATGGCTGCTCATTATAACCTGTTTCTGCACACCCCTTTCTGTGCTTCTAAGCACAACAAATACAGTTCACCATTACATTAGCATTTATTATTTGGTTACATGATTTGATTTAAAACATCTGCCGCTAAACCATGCAGATCTCAAAGGCCTTTATTAAAGGCTGACCAGACATCCCAATTTTGAAGGGACAGTGCCGGAATTGGGCCGTCCGTCCCGACAGTTTTTTAAAATTTAAAAACCGCATCCCGTTTTTTGGAGAAAGGGACAGTCCAAGTTTTTGAGGAAAGGGACGGCAACAATGTTAACGTTATTCTTTATATGGTCTACATTCAAATGCACTCAGAACTTTGCCATGGATGGCTGGGCTTGTCCCCCCAACTTTACAGGTATCATGCGCACACATAAACTGGTTGTGCCACAGAGACCAGCTAGTACGTGAATGAACAGCAAGGCTTGTAACATGTATAAAAAGCAAAAGCTCTTTTCATTATTAATAAGCTTATATCCACAGTCATAAGCGTGCAATTTATAGGAGCAGAGGTAGTGTTGGGAATACTGTGGGATGGAGGGGGGGGGGCGGTTTGAGGGTCCGAGGCAAGATTGGGGGATGGGCTATGAGGGAGTAGTCCTCCTTTTGTGTTGTTGGTCGTCCCAGTATCGCGTTTTGAAAATCTGGTCCCCCTACTTTATTAACCGATTCCTGCCTAGATACATTTTGCTAAGTATAGTACAAACTCTGTTAATCTATACTCTATTCCTAGGTTAAACTGTGAAAGCGCAAGACACTAGCCAGGCATTCACCCCACTCAATGCTCCACATGTTTACAGCACACCATTTCTAACTCGCCAAGAGTCCGTTATCACTCGCCACTGGCTAGTGGAGAGGGTACATTTTGAGGCCTGCTATGGTCTCATGATATCACTGGGGGATTCCCTTTAACCCCGGAGACTCCCAATGCGTGAATCAGGTCTGGCTTTATGTTATCATTATGGCTGTGCACCGACCCTTTCAATCCGTTTCTATAGCAACGCCAGCAAAAGAAAAACAACAAGCGTGATCAGTAGTCCAATCGCACACCCACTTCTGAGTGCCAACCAATCAGCTTCGCTCAGGATTGTGGCGCTGCCCGATGACGGGCGCGCACGCGGCGGCGTGACGTTGCACGCCGTCGCGTGCAGTATAAATAAACGGGGCGTTTCCCGGCCGCGTTAGAGCGACCGGGAAGCCCGAACCAAGACGGACGTGTGGGTCTGAGTTCTTGGGGCCGGGGCTTACGGCGAAGCACGCGGGGGGCGCCAGTCACCCTCAACACTGGCAACGAGTGGGGGAAACGATGCCCGGGCCCGGCGGTGATCACCGGAATAATTTTTCACCGAAACGAGGTCGAAGGACAGACTTCGTTTCATGCCGCGGGTAGTGCGTTGCCCACGTGGCTGGCGGCCATTTTGTGCAACGGCTGTGGGATTTCAAGGAGCTCCGGTTTGGGCCCTGAAACGACCCCAGGCCTAATTTTTGGACACTTCAGTAGCTGACAGCTACATCTACACGGAGGTATGCCCAATTAGTGCATCGACTAAATTTTGAGTTTCCTACGTCGAGTGGAAGCTAGGAGAAGGCCTATCTTGACTGGGCCTGCTGAATCCAGTTACTATTTTGGCTACCAATTTTTGGAACACACAAAGGCATTCTGCTTTTTCATCCCCTTCATCATCATCCTGGTGACTCCATCTATCTTCATCCTCTTCATCATCACAGAGGTGGCAGGAGTCACTGCATCCAGGGGTGGTCCAGGCTGAGGATCACTTTGGGCTGAATGTTTGAGTTGCGGCCCCAATCAGCATTATGGGGGTGCCTGTGCGCTCAAACTCATGAGTGACACCGAGGACCAGGACGGAGCACACGGTGTGGCGGCGCAGTTTCATCCTCGTGCACCAGTGGCCCCGCAGGGTCTTCTACCTCCAATGCAGCAACCAGCAGCTCCAGCAGATGGTCAGGCAGCGGTTCCCGCCCTTCAACCCCCAGTTCAACCTGCTGCTGCTCCTGGTGTTCAGCAGGCAGCGCCTGCCATGGCGCAGGTACGTGCGCATGCTGCCCTACAGCCCATCCCCGAATTCGATGTGTCGGGCCCGCCATCCAGCCTGGGGCCCCGATGGAGAAGGTGGGTGGACCACCTGGACATGTATTTCAGGGCTGCGCAAGTGGTCGATGATGACACCAGGCTGGCCACAATGTTGTACTCGGCAGGGCCCTCTGTCCAGGAGATTTTTGAATCTTTGCCACAAGGGATGGAACCTACGATCATGCAAAGGCCGCCCTCCAGGCACATTTTCTGCCCTTAGCCAACGCGGACTATGAGCGATTCGTGATGCTCTCTGCCAAACAAAAAGATGACGAGAGCTTGGACACGTACTATGGGCGCCTAAGGCGTCTGTCGCTCGCCTGCGCCTGGGGCGATGCAGAGGACATGATCAGGACCATGCTTATCCAGGCGTGCTCATCAGGCAAGCTCAGGCGCCAAGTGCTGAGGGAGCTGGGGATAACGCTCCAGCGCATCCTTGAGCTAGGAAGGAGCCACGAGGTGTCAGAGGCGAGAGCGGCAAGAATGGAGGCCGGGTCGCGCCCCATTAAAACTGAAGAGATCTGCGCGATGTGGCGAGGGGGGAGAGGTGTTAGGAGATATGGCGGCGGCACACGGGACAGAGCTGGGAGGGCAGGCGAGATTTGCCAAAAATGCGGATACGACCTGCCTCACCCAGCGGAGTGCCCTGCAGCTGGAAAGACATGTGGACGGTGCGGGTTGCCAGACCACTTCTCAAGGGTGTGTAGGGCGGCCTTGCCCGTACTGGTGCCAAGGGGTCAGGGCCGAGCGGTCTCCACTCGCCAAGGTCGGCCGTCCAATGTCGCCCAGGTGGACCAGGGCGAGGAGGAGGCTCAGGCGGAAGAAGCAGAAGAAGAAGATGAAGAGAACATATTCTTTGTCTCAAGTGTGGAGCTTCTAAGAGGCAGGAATCAACGTCAACCAAGGTGTGTGGTCGAAGTGAACCAGTCTCCGGTCCCTGTACTCGTGGACACAGGGGCATCGGTGAACGTCATGGCCCGAGAACATTACAACGCCATGGATCAGCAGCCCAGGCTGGTCACGCCAAAGGCCCGCATCTTCGCGTTCGGTGGTGTGGAGCCCATCCCTCTGGACGGGGCCTTTGTGGCAAAAGTGGAACACGATGGCTCCCACATCACAGCCCGCTTCTACGTGACCCCAGTGAGTAAGAACACTTTGTTGAGTTGTGCAGCGGCGGAGGCTCTCGGCATCGTAAGCTTCGCGTACTCCGTCTACCTGGAGGACATTAATGACTTGCTGGAGAAGCATCATGCCCTATTCAAGGGGATTGGGCAGATGGCCGGGGAGCCGGTGCGGCTGCACATTGATGATTCGGTACAGCCGGTGGCCCTCAAACATCGGAGGGTACCATTCCACCTCCGTGAGCAGGTAGACAAAGAACTGGACAGCCTCGTCGATCTAGACATTATCGAGAAGGTGGAGGGACCGACTCCCTGGGTGTCCCCCATAGTGGTGGCAAGGAAACTCAAACAACCGGGCGCAGTCAGGATCTGCGTAGACATGAGAATCCCCAACAAGGCCATCAAGAGAGAGAGGCACCTCACACCGACGCTGGATGACATAATTGCGGAGGTGCAGGGCGCTCGGTTCTTCTCGAAGCTCGACCTCAGGGCCGGATATCATCAGGTCGTCCTCCACCCCGACTCAAGGTACATTACCACCTTCACCACGCACCGGGGGACTATATCGCTACAAGAGGTTGAGTTTTGGGGTGTCCTCGGCCGCAGAAGTATTCCAGAACATCATTCGGGGTGCCCTAGCCGACCTCGAGGGCGTCCTAAACATAAGCGACGACATTCTGGTCTTCGCAAGGATGGAGGTGGACCACCTGAGGCGTCTGGCGAAAACATTCGAGAGGCTGCAGTCGCTGGGACTCACACTACATAAGGAGAAGTGCGAATTTCTGCGCCCCTCCCTGGAGTTCTTCGGGTTTGTGTTCAGGGAGGGGGGTGTCTCCTGACCCAAAAAAGGTACTGGACATACAGAAGGCCCAACCACCGGAATCTGTGTCGGAGGTGCGAAGCTTTTTGGGCATGGTCACGTACTGTGGCCAGTTCATCAAGAACCTGGCATCCAGGTCTGAGCCCCTCCGGGCCCTGACAAGAAAGGACACGTCTGGAATTGGGGTCCGCTGGAACAGGCGGCTTTTGATGACATTAGGGGTGCCCTCATGGCCGAGGACACGATGTCATTCTTTGATCCCGCCCTATCATCGGAGATCATCGTTGATGCTAGCCCATTTGGCCTGGGTGCGGTGTTGACACAGATTGACCGTGATAGCGGCGTCCGGCCAGTCGCATATGCCAGCAAAGCGCTCTCAGACGCCGAACAACGCTACTCGCAGATTGAGCGCGAGGCTCTGGCGGTGCTGTGGAGATGTCGCCATTTCCGGCTCTATGTACTCGGACACCCGGTGACGGTGGTTACTGACCATAAACCTCTGCTGCCCATCCCAGCGGGGTCGTCATCCAAACCGCCGGCACGCATTGAGAGGTGGATGCTGGCTCTCTTGGAGTATGGGGTGACCCTGGTTTACCGGCCAGGGGTAAACAACGCAGCTGACTACCTATCCAGACACCCCGGAGCGCCTGGAGAAGGAGATCATGACATCTGTGAGCAAGAAGCTGAGGAGCATGTCCAAGTCGTGGTAGAGGCAGCCACGCTGAATGCCATGCCTCTCCAGGAGCTGGAGGCTGCGGCGGCACAGGATGAGTGCTTCAAAGTATTTAGGCAGTCCATGCAGCAAGGCTCCTGGAAGTCAGCGCTCGAGGCCCTGGTGGGACGCACTCAGGAGGCCCGGACTGGTCTAGAACAACTATGGAAGGTTCGTGAGGAACTGTCCTTCTCGGCGTCGGGCCTGCTACTTCGGGGTGCTCGGATTGTAGTTCCCCAGTCAAAGGTGGGTGAGGTGATCGCACTGGCACACCGGGGCCACCAAGGGGCCGCCAAGACCAAGGCCCGCCTCCGGATGAAGGTGTGGTTCCCCGAGCTGGAACGCAAGGTGGACGAATTTGTGGCGGCTTGTGTCTGGTGTCAGGCAGCCTCGCCCTTACAGCGGGAGCCGGTCATCGAGGCGATGCCGAGGGGGACCCATCCGTGGGAGGTGGTTCATGCCGATTTTGGGTCCACCACCCTGGGCACCCACTTCCTGGTCCTGGTGGACGAGTATTCCCGGTACCCCGAGGTGGAGTTCGTGGAGTCCGTGGCGTTTGAACACGTGGTAGTGGCGGTGGAGAAGTTGTTCGCGGCTCACGGATTCCCTCACACGCTGTGTTCGGACAATGGTGCGCCCTTTCAGGGTGAACAATTTGCTGAACTGATGGTGAGCTGCGGGGTGGTGCACCGGAAGATCATGCCTCTGTGGCCTCGAGCGAATGGGGAGGCAGAACGCCTGATGAGGACCCTCATTAAGACATTTAGAATTGCCCAAGGACAGGGGCAGTCCCTACCGAGAGCCCTGTACCAATTCTTGAGGGTATACCGAACCACGCCACATGCGTCCACGGGGGTGGCCCCGGCAGAGGCAATGTTCAGAAGGTGTCCGCGAGGGCTGTTGCCGGAGGTCGGAGAGCGAGAACCTGCGGTGATTGACGACCAACGAGTCGAGATGGACCGGCAAGCAAGAACTGAGCAAGAAAATGTACGGAGGGGGCTTCGCCCACAACAGCTGGAGCCGGGCGATGAGGTTCTCATTCGCAATCGACACCCGCATGGAAAACTCTCTTTGCCGTACGAGCCTGAGCCACTGGATGTCCTGGCCGTCCGGGGCTCCATGGTGACTGCGTCGGATGGACGGTCGGAAGTGATGCGCAACGTGAGCTTCTTCAAAAAGATCAGAGACCCTAGAACTGACCCACCTCCTGACCCGGACCTGGGAGGAGTCCTGGAGAACGAGGGAGACCCACCCTGCATGCTGGAGTCCCCAGTTCGGGGTCCGTCGGCGGACAGATCCCCCGTGCCGGAGGCGAGCCGGAGGTACCCCCAGAGGACTGGGCGAGGGAAACCAGCTCGCCTCACCGATTACGTGCTGGGACAATTGGTTGAAGATCCAGAGGGTGAGAAAGTCTAGCTAAGGGGACCCGGGTGGATGCCAATAAAGGGGTGTTCATGGAACAGGGGTTGTGTGATTTGTTTTCGTTGTCCCATTGTTCTCATGACTTGTTTCAATTGCAGTGTTGTATAGTTTGCAGTGAATAGTTCAATGATAGTTGTTGGTTCTCCCCGAAAAAGGAGGAGTGTGGCGCTGCCCGAAGACAGGCGCGCACCCGGCGGCGTGACGTTGCACGCCGTCGCGTGCAGTATAAATAAACGGGGCATTTCCCGGCCGCGTTAGAGCGACCGGGAAGCCAGAACCAAGACGGACGTGTGGGTCTGAGTTCTTGGGGCCGGGGCTTACGGCGAAGCGCGCGGGGGGCGCCAGTCACCCTCAACAAGGATGTTGCATTCACACATGGCTACCGAAGTTCATTCATAAAATCAATCTTGACATTTCACATCGACAACATGGCTGCTCATTAAACTATCTTTCTACACGGAGAAGCGCTAGTACTAAATTATTCTGCAATCATTTTCTCCACTACAGCTCACAAACCTTTGAAAATAACGGGATCAAGAGAAATTGTGAAAACAAATTCAAATTTCAATCATGCAGGGAGCATGACTCTACGGGCAAGGTCGGGTTATCTTAGATGAAGGAGGCATTTTGTGTTATGTTGTTGGGCCTTATGGAGCACAGATTCTGTCATTTTCATGGCCTTTTGATGCTTGGTAAAATGCAAGTGATTGGTTGATCGGGTTGGGGAGTTAGGAGAAGTGGGAGGCGAGCAGAATAGCTGTTCCTGCATTGTTGATGCATGGAGATCCAGAAAAAAATTGGACACTGTGTTCCGGTAAGCTTCAACGTGTTCTTGCAGATGTTGTGTCGGTTGAGATCCAGCCAGGGTTGGACTGGCCTACATTGAACTCTGGAGATTTCCCCGATAGGCCTCTGCACCCTGTGCAGGGGTGGACTGACCTATAGTCAACTCTGGAGATTTTCCAGTAGGCCTCTGCACCCTGGGACTCTTTTGTGTGGTCACCTAGTTTATTTCCACATGTTCTCATAGGAAAAGGGTTGGGCTTGCTGAAAATGTGTAATATGGGACCACTTTGAACATTATTTGCAGGGCCTCTTTTGGTTCCCCGTCTACCACTGGACCCAGCCCAGGTATATATGGTATGTGTCAATGTTCGGTATCAAGTGGGAGTCAGGTTATGTGGTGATCCAGTCAGGTTTGTGCATGTATGCAAAGTGGTTTGCAGTTGTGGAGTCGAGCAATGTGTCAGCTATGGAGAAAGACTGAAAGGTTAGTTGGTAATTAATATTTATTTTGGGAGTTGAGGGCATGGGATGCTGCAATGGTGCATTGCAAGCATGGCGGAGAGCCAGGCAGTAGAACAATGATAAACATTGTGCACATATATACTTTGCCAATGGGCATGAATATTAACATTGCATGCAGAATAGCAAAATAAAAGCACTAGAATATAGCAGGCTATCCCTTACCAGTCCTTGCCAAATAATGCCATGATTGCAGCAGGATCAGTGACTGGCAGAGCCGGCCCGAGGCATGGGCAGTCTGTGCAGTGGCCCAGGGCGCCGCCGTTAGAAGCTGTGAGAGGGGGCCCTGCAGGCACCAGTGCCTGCCTCGACTATACCCAGAATATTGTTTTAAGGGGGGGGCTCTGCGCTTCCATGTACTAAGCTTGTGCGAGGCCCCAGTGTCGCCACGCATCCTCCTGTGGCTCTCTAGAGACCAACACCCACTCCCAGCGGCCCATCAGACGCTGCAGGCCCCTTAATGACTACTTATAATTTTCTTTCTTCAAGCAGAGCATTTAAAGTGGGGGTGATGTTCAGGCGATAGCCCATTTAAGAGACCATTGTTTTGGGGGAGATGTTTGTAAAGTTTCTGTGTTAAGAAATGCAAATCGGATTCCAAGATGGCTGCCGGGGTGTTGAGCCGCGTCTAAACCGCGCTCTCCCCGGGCTGCCAAAATTAGCACTTTAAAGCAGCGGAACGAGAAAAATCAGCGACCGGATTACCTCACCCTCACCCCCTGAAGCCTCCGATCCAAAAACTGGTCCGAAACGGAGCAGGGGAAGCCGGGGAACCGACCGCGACGGCGACCGCCCATCCCCCATCGGGAAACCCCGCCTGCCAAGCCGGCAGCAGCATCGGAGACGAGCCGGAGGCCTCGCCGCACACAGAAGCAAGGAGGAGGAGACGCTCCGGCAGGGGCGGGCCCTCCCCCCGGGCGTGCCGCCGGGGCTCTCTCTCACCGGGGACAGAAACAGTAAGAGGCATTTGCCGAGGACCGTGGAGTGGGCGCATCGGCCCCTCCCCCAATCCCAGGGGAGCCACCCGATACCGGGCACGCAAGCGGCATATGAGGAGGCATCCTCATCCAGCGGGGGAAGTGCGAACTTGGCGCTGAGGGAAGACGGGAGCCTCCCGCTTGGTGCGGGCGCAGAGGAGGCCGGAGAAGGGAATGCTGGCGGGGAACATCCCCGAAGGCAAACGCAGCGGCTGAGGGAATAAGGTCCGGGAACTCCTCGGCGCCAGCCGGAGATTAATTGCCTCACAAAGAAAGGGGCGCTGAGCCGGTAACCCGCAGAAGGGCACAGAGGAACAAATCCACCCCATAGAAGACACCCGGCACCGGACACTCGGAGCGCAGGCCTGCTAACACTACGCGAGGCGGCATAAGGGATAAGGTGCCCAAGGAGTGTGGGGCAGCAGACACATATGCAGCCACCGGGGACAGCGCGCACACAGCGCTGAAAGAAGGTGGAGGCCCACCCCAGAGGTTTGGGCAACTCGGAGGCAGCGAGAGGCCTGAGAGGTGTGCGCCGGTTGGAGAGAATCCCTGGAGGGGAGCGGGGAGCGGCGGCTGGGGGGAGGCAGACCTTGGGGCGCAAGGTCTCCCTCTGAACCCCACAGCCCACAATCGGAGCAGTAATCGTCTCACAAGAAGGGGCGCAGAGTCGGTGGCCCACGGAGGGGCCTGGAGGAACGAGCCCGTCGGCAGTAAGAAAGGTGCCAAAGCGGATAAGGCCTAGAGACTGGGGGGATACAACAACAGGGAGGAGAGAGACACAACCAAAACTGCGAGACCTGCACGGAGCCCCTCGGCTGTTTTGCCGGGAATGAAGGGATTGACACTCATAGGGGTAAGGGCCTCTCCAAGCAGGCCTCACCAGACGCTAATTACACCGGCGGGAGAGACCGGGAATCACCAGCAGCACAGCAGAGTGTGTGCCTCAGAGGGAACATATTACAGCTCACAGGGGCAACTCAGGAGCCCACGCCTACCCAGGCAAGCTAACGGAACATGTCAAGGGCAAAAAACAAGAACATTGCCTCCCAACAGACCCCACAGTTCGCAAGGCAAGAAGCTAACATATTACAATTGTGGTCAACGGACTCTGCGCCACAAGCTAAAGGGAAGCCGCAGGACAATCAACAAGGCAAAGGCATGTCGCAGACGAACCCACACCATCCACCTTCAAGGGATGACATGCAAGCATTGTTCCAGGATCTGCAAGAAAAATTAATGTCGTCAGTTCAGGATCAGTTTACGATGATGAAAAACGACATAAAACAGGCGGTTCAGGACCTCAGGGTGGATGTGGCGAAATTGGAGGAGAGAACAGACATATTGGAGAGAACGGTCCAGGGAGTGGAAGAGGAAATGCAGCAGGCAATCGAAACTCAGGAACACCTGGTGAGACTTACCCATAATCTGGAGATACAATGCGAGGATTTGGAGAACCGCTCCAGGCGCTCTAACATCCGCATCAAAATTATGGCAGAATCAGTGCTGGACAAAGATCTAAAGACTGCGGTGACGGAGGTGTTTAGAGACATCCTGGATGCCTCGGATACAGATACAATCGGAGTGGACAGGGTCCACAGGGTAGGACCAAAAAGATCCAGAGCACCGGGGGAAAGACCATGAGACCTTTTGGTGGCACTATCGTCATACCCACAAAAAGAGCAGATACTGAGGAAGGCCAGAGAAATGGATCACATCAGGATGAACGGACAAGAAATTCTACTATACCAGGAGTTGGCCCTGATCACAAAGAGCGAAGGCCCCACTCGTCAAGGCTCTGGTGACAAAAGAAATCCGGTACAAGTGGACCTTCCCATTTAGGCTGATCTTCACTTGGGAGGGGAAACAGCGAAGAGTAACCACCTGGGAAGAGGGCTTCAACATAATGGGGCTCCAGGATGAGGGGGAGGAAGTAGAACAAGCAAGGTCTAGCGGTGAGCAAAGCAGAAGACCTAAAGGATGGGAAACGATCAAACAAAAAAGGCCAAACACAGGAAGAGAAGGCCTTAGGAAAATGCAGTGATCGGAAACAGAGAAGAGGAATGCCGGGGACCCCCCACGAGGCAGTCACTGAAGGCAACAGCGAGGGGGAAGGTGAGAATAAGGACCGCTAAATGAGAGGCAGAGTCGGCGGCCCGGGAGGGGCCACCATGCTTGGAATCCGGTAAGGACAATCAGTAATGTGGGGTTTAGGATCCCCCACAAAAATTTCCCCCGTGAGGATGAAGGGCAGGGAGCATTGGGCGCAATGCCCTCGCTACACTAGGGACCCTCGCCCTGCTCGGGGGCATCTTGTTTGGTTTATGGTTAATTGTTGGGGGGGAGTTCAGGGGAAAGGGACAAGGGGAAGGGGGACACAAAATCAGCATAGCGGCAAAGATAGGGACTCCAAGCACAATGAACATGTGCCTTACTGAATGGGGAAAATCCGTATAGTAACTTATAATATAAGGGGGATGAACCACCCCACGAAAAGGGTAAAGCTGGAGAAAATTCTCAAAAGGGAAGGGGCGGACCTCCTGCTCCTACAGGAAACCCACATTAGAACAAAGGACAAACAGAAAATCTGTGTAAGGGGATATAAAATTTGGGCCCAGGCCAACACGACTGAAAAAAGATCGGGGGTCCTTATAGCAGTGAGGGATGGAAGAGACGCTAAACTGGAGGACACCATGGCAGATAGGGAGGGAAGGTTTGTGTTTGCTAACATGGTATTGGAGGGGCAGTGGTTCACTCTCGCGTCAGTATACGCGCCCAAAGTGGGGCAGGATGGTTTTTTGAGAGACACTCTGGGAAAACATGAAACCTTCGCAAGGGGGAGGTGATCTTGGGGGGCGACCTGAATATGGCATGGGACCCACAATTGGACAGGAGCACCGGTAGTATACACTGTCACGGGGCACTGTGGAAACGCCTCAAACAACAGATGGACCACTTGCCCTAAATGATGTGTGGAGGGAATTGAAGGGGGAGCAAAGTGGGTTTACATTCTTTTCACATGTACATAACACTATGTCAAGAATTGACTATTTTTGGGTTTCAGTTGGGCTTATGGGCAAGATCCAGGGGCTGGAAAAGGGGGCAATTGCACTATCAGACCATGCGCCCCTGTGGCTTGAGGTGAAACTCCCGGGGAAACCTCAAGGGCTGTGGAAGTGGAGGTTGCCGGAGGACATTATCCGGGACCCAGTTACGGGTGAATCCATAAGGGAAATGATTGAAGAATATTTCACTCAGAATGACACGGGGGAGGTCTCTATGAGCAGGGTCTGGGAGGCGTTTAAAGCGGTGATCCGCGGGAAGATAATGGCACTGAAAATCACGAAGGAGAAGCAGAGGGCTATGTGGGAAAAGGAACTGGAAAGATCAATAACAGAACTGCAAGGGAAAATCGTGGCACAGCCCTCTAGAGACCTGAAGAAGACGCTTAGACATACCCAAGGTCAACTTGAGATGCTACGCACAAAAGGTGCGGAAAGGAGCCTACTTTACCTAAGACAAAGGTACTACATAAAAGCAAACAAAGCAGATAGGTTGCTAGCGAGACAACTCCACACAAAACAGAAAGACACTACGATCAAATGCATCACAGCCACGACAGGGGAACTTCACACGCTCACAGAAGACATAGGGGAAGTGTTGTGGGATGTTTTTACCCATGCATCCAAGCCCTACAATAAAACTGTGCAGTGCTGGCATGGAAAACATCATGATGGCCAGAACTCCCCAGAGAGTGCACAGGGAAAACATGAAGAATAGGCTGCCACCCATTTTTGCTTATGTTGTGAGCACAGGAGGGCACTGCCTAACCACCATTGGGCTACACACACAGTAGCCTGAAACCATTGGGAATGGCAATGCTGATTGCCAGAAGCAACCCAGAACTGTGGGGAATTCATTTTCTTAACCCCAAAAATGGTTGCATTACTAGTACTCACCACTATCAGAAAGCCAGCGTTTTAAAACCACCAGACCTTTGTGTAAAACTGAACAAATGAAACAAAACCAGACCAAGGAAAGACTTGCTAAGAGGTGGATACAATGTAAAACTATATTCTGAAATGACTTGAAGGAAGTACATTTTTAATGTATATGTAAAAATTGTCAGTTTGATTTGAATGTAGAAAACTGGGAACAAAAAGTGACATTTAGCTGAAACCTGGCTTAATGAAACTGAATTCTGCCTGACAACTACCCCCGACAGGAGTTGAAACTGGATCAACAGCTGTGTTCCCAGGCCTGGCTGCCAGGCCTGGCTGCATCCTGAGGTCACATGGCCCTGTTGATTGAAAGGGGAGTAGCAGCTGGGGACTACAGGGAGTTGAACAAAGGCCTGTCCTGGACTCAGGCAAATGTTATATTGGGGGCGTCGTAAAAATAGCTTCCTCTTGGCAGAAACTGGAAGGGGCAGTGCCACTGCTAGCAGCTGAGCTTGGGGGAAGTGGATAAACCAGTTTTTCCACCCTGTGATGTGGGAAGCCACACCCCTTTTTTGACCAGAGCATAATTTTTAAAAGATAGATAACTCATAGTGCGGACCTGTCAGAAATATATAAGTAATATCATTATTTTTGTGATTTTTCTGTGAACATTTTAAGAGGCGTTAGGACCCTGTGGTGTATTCTGGGGGGTTGCTAGCGGAAAATAGGGTCTCACTCCAAATGTATGCATGTTAAAAATCTGACACTTTATCATCTGTAACCCATATCCCTGGTGCACATTTGTGTAAAATCTGGAAAGGTTTAGAGGTCGTTATCTGGATGAAAAGAGGAGAATTCTGTCATCAGTGGACACGACATCGTACAAAGACAGGGATCGGATGGTTTGGTGCTACAGAAACTATGTTAACTGGACCTATAATATTAGAAAAATGGTGCATAGATAAATATGTATTTGGGTCAGAAATAGATTTGTGTGCAATCTGACAAGGGGAATTTCCTCTGACCATAAAACCTACAGCATCACTCTGACTCACATTTCCTTCCCCCAATCATGGGAGAGGGGAGAATTGGGCCAATGACAAGTAGAGCGGGGCAGGCTTAGCTAGGCCCAGGCACACACCCTTTTTCAAAACACATAAAAAGAGACTGCTGGGTCAGGTAGAGAAATTCAATTCCATTTTCTGCGGAGCATGCTGACCGACGACTTCACATCCAGAGATCCAGACTTCAAATCCATCAATATCCAAAGACCAGAACTTTACTTCAGAACTTAAAGCAAGGGCCTAAACCCACAAACTGAGAACTCTTCTCAGCAGGCCTCAGCAACCTTAAAATCATTTGTGAACTGTTCCACAGCCGGGCGAGCTGTTTGAATTCTTTTGCCAAGAACAATTGCCAGAGACCAGACCAGAGATCCAGAGTGACCCAGACCTCTGTGAGCAGAACCAGAGAGCTGACCCAGATCACTGTGAAGTGCCGAGACCAGAACCGGAGTCCAGTCCAAAACCTGACCAGATCCGTGGCGAGGCCTATTTCAAATTTATATTGTGAGTACCTAGCAGAACTGTGCAGAACCAATCTCTTAGTTAAAATAATCTAATCCAAACTATTTTAACCTAAGTAGCACTGCCTCCTAGAAATCGTATCATCTGTCATTTTTAAAGCTGCACAACTCTCACCTGTCAATTCTGCAGCTGCAAGCTGTCACCTGTCATTTTGAGTTTACTTTAAATCCGAAAAACTACCTTTATTTAATCGTCCGTATCTCTGGAACCGTTTGGGCTAGGAACGAAATTTAACTTTCATCACGATTCACGCACTCGCGAAATTTACCGCGATTTGAGATTTTGGCTCAATTTCTCCACTTGTCAAAATAGCAGCTCCATTCTTTCTTTTGTAAAAATCTGTTTGCAACTTGGTAATAACTCATAGAGCATTGTTAAAGTGAGCCTGAACTAATACCAACACGCATCTCCCACTCACCCTGAATCTCTATAGGGAATTAAAATCAGTTGGCACATTTTCCCATCCATTGCCATCACATTTAAAAGCATTTTGGGCCTGTGTTTTAAAACTCATACCTGTTTTCTCTAAGCTTGCTGCGGGGGAACTGAATTTCGTATTGTATTTGATTGCATTCCTGAGAACTGTGTGCTCCTCTTTCCATCTCCTTCCATTTCTTACATTGCATAGGGGAGGGGGGTGAATTGCCAGAGAAAAAGTGATTATCTTATCTTTTGCTAAAATCATATCAAGTATTTCTGTACTGCATTTTGTTCCTCATTGCTTTTCCCTTGAAACCATAAAAGTATTTTTGCTACTTTATCCATCCTATACTAACTCCTCATTGATTGTAAAGAAGTGTGCTAGTGCCAGATTACCCATTGTTGATCAACATCATATGTCTAAGTGTACTATCAGATATTAATTTATTATAAAGTGTGATATATATATATTGTTTAAATTCTCAAATAAACCTTTTAAACTTGCAAAACAGAACTACTTCTTGGCTCAGTGGAGTCAGGGGGATTCTAAGAGAGGGGTGTTATATAGGGGTAGTCATCCAGAACTCATGAACTGGACATGAAGATAGATCAATAAGGGTTTCCATTCAGTATCCCAGACTAGGCATTGACTTAGCTGTGGTGTTGAATTGAATCCTCTTACAGTGTTCAGAGAATACTATCAGGAACTTTATTCCACTGATCACCCGCAGGCAGACGCACAGGACACATATCTGAAATCCCTCACCTTCCCACAAATCTCAGAAGCAGACAGGCAGACCTTGGAGGACCCAATTAAAGAAGAGGAAGTCAAAAAAGCACTAAATAACCTCCCAATAAATAAAGCCCCAGGCCGGGATGGCTTCATGGCCCCCTTTTATAAAAAATATGCAGATCTTCTGATTCCAGTCCTGACCAAGCTCCTAAACTCATTTAAAGATAGTGGCACAGTGACCCCCACAATGAACGAGGCGAAGGTCCTAGTATTCCACAAACCAGGGAAGGACCCTTCATACCTGGCTTCATATAGACCTATCTCCCTTATAAACATCGATGCAAAAATGTACACAAAGATTTTAGCCGCCAGGCTCTCCCCTCTACTCCCGAAGCTAATACATCTAGACCGGTCGGGCTTCATCCCAGGAAGACAAACTCACGACAATCTGAGAAGGATCATTCATTTGGTTGAAAAAATTGGTATAAAGCAGACCCCGGCTATTCTACTCGCAGTAGATGCGGAAAAAGCCTTTGATCGGGTGGAGTGGTCCATGCTCTTTAAGACACTGCACTCCATGGGATTTGGGGAGAACTTCATTACAAGAATAAGAGCGAATTATATCGCCCCAACTTGCAGAGTGGCCGTTAATGGGGAGGTAACGGAAACGGTACACATATCCCGTGGAACAAAGCAGGGATGCCCGCTCTCCCCGTTGTTATACGCTATCTTTCTAGAACCCCTACTTCTGAAATTGAGAGAAGCTACACATATTAAAGGGATAGACATGGCAGGCATACAACACAAGGTAACCGCATATGCGGATGATATGCTGCTTGCATTAGAAGAACCGGGCCGAACATTGGCGGCAGCTGTGGGGGAGCTAGAAGTATTTGGGGCCATCTCAGGCTTAAAAATTAATAGAAACAAATCGGAAATTCTAATTTTGGCGGGAGACAGGGGGCAGATAGTCAGAGAAGCTAAAGCACTAAATCTCAAGATAGCAGAGGATGGCATCAAATATCTGGGAATTACACTTACACACAGGGTGGAACAGCTTTATTGGTAAAAACTTCCCGTAGCTCCTCACGAGCATTTGTAGGGATATGGAGAGATGGAACCCTTTGTTGATCTCGTGGTGGGGCAGGATCCAAGCGGTAAAGATGACCATCCTACCAAAACCTCTCTATTATTTCCAGGCCCTCCCGGTAGGCGTACCCAGATTATTCTTTAAAACACTGTCCCGGGTAATCTCAACCTTTGTGTGGAAGGGGAAAATGCCAAGACTGGCTAGGGCTGTCATGTCCACACCAACCAGGGAGGGGGGGCTGTCGCTCCCTCACTTCCAGAAATACTACCAAGCGGCACAGCTAAAGGTACTACGGGAGTGGCTAGGTGATGATCCACAACCGATTTGGGCAGCACAGGACAGAGCAGTGGCAAGAACCCCATTAGTGGAACTACTCTGGAAACATCTGTGAAAGGCACAGTGAGTAAAAGCAGTGGCTGCGAACTCTCAAGTGGTTAATAACCACTGAACAGGTTATCAAGTCTGTTCTTTCGAGAGAGGGGCGCCCGCTACCTTTGCAAAACTATTTTTCAAGGAACCTGGGATTGGTAACACTAGGTCTCCTGGGGGCAACCAGACGTGGTCTCCCTCTCACTGTGCTTAGAGAGGCATCAGCTTCACCTCACTGATGATCCCCAACAAGGGTGAAACACGTGTATGGGGTTGCTGGTGGTACTCTCGTTCAGGTTGGAATTGCCATTGCATTTCGGTGCTGGACTGCCCCTGGGCAGGACAAAGACTGATATGCAAATGGATATCTCCTATCTGTGAAAGGCACAGTGAGTAAAAGCAGTGGCTGCGAACTCTCAAGTGGTTGATAACCACTGAACAGGTTATCAAGTCTGTTCTTTCGAGAGAGGGGCGCCCGCTACCTTTGCAAAACTATTTTTCAAGGAACCTGGGATTGGTAACCCTAGGTCTCCTGGGGGCAACCAGACGTGGTCTCCCTCTCACTGTGCTTAGAGAGGCATCAGCTTCACCTCACTGATGATCCCCAACAAGGGTGAAACACGTGTATGGGGTTGCTGGTGGTACTCTCGTTCAGGTTGGAATTGCCATTGCATTTCGGTGCTGGACTGCCCCTGGGCAGGACAAAGACTGATATGCAAATGGATATCTCCCATCTGTGAAAGGCACAGTGAGTAAAAGCAGTGGCTGAGAACTCTCAAGTGGTTAATAACCACTGAACAGGTTATCAAGTCTGTTCTTTCGAGAGAGGGGCGCCCGCTACCTTTGCAAAACTACTCTGGAAGCAGAAACAGCACAGACACCCCAACATAGGGATAAGCGAAACAATGAAAACAACGATGGAGGCGTGGGACATGCAAACTCGTAGGGGCTTAATGACCACCACGCTAGGACCATTCACCCCCATTTGTAGAAACCCGCAGTTCCCACCGGGGATGGAGCAGGGGGCATACGATTGCTGGGAGGAGGAAGGAATAACGAAAATTGGGGAAATGTTCATCAACAATGAAATTAGGTCATACGAATCCTGCCTCCCACTCGCAGTACGCTCCACTCGGGAGAAATACAGACACAAACAACTCAAACATTGGTTGAGATCCCCGGACATAACGAAGGCAGCAACGAGAACTCTCACCCCATTCGAGAAATATTTTACAACGAACTCAGGGGCAAAGAATTGGGTTTCTACTTTATATTCCTTTATAAATACACAGGATGAAGAAATTAAGTGGTCATATATGATTAAATGGAACAGCACTCTGGAGTGGGAACCAACAAGGAAACAATGGGAGGACCTCTGGACTCTAATTCCAAAAATGACCAGATCTGCTCAAACAAGAGAAATGTGGATAAAAATGGTTACACAGTGGCACTACACCCCAGAGAGACTTCACACTATGTTCCCAAAAACGTCAAGCTTATGCTGGAGGGAATGCGGAGAGGTGGGAACCTGGAAACACATCTGGTGGACATGCAAAGGAATAAAGCCTTTCTGGGAAGAACTTAAGGGAGAAATGGGCAAAATATTTCCAGATGTGGGACAATTAGGAGAGGGTGTCTTGTTGTGTGGAATAAGAGATGACATGGCAAGAAGATATAATAAATCACAATGGAGAAGTCTTATGGGTCTCTTTATAGCGGCATGGACAACAATTGCCCATAGTTGGAAAAAGAAAGACACCCCGCTGATTTTCGCATGGCTCCAAAGAGTCTGGGCCCAGATGGCGATGGAAAAAGTCACACACACAATCCAGGGAACGAGAGACCGGTTTGCAAAGGAATGGGGCGGAGTCCTGGAGTACCTCCAATCAGACTATATGGACCAGTGGTGTCCACACAACACCGGGATCTCAGATATCTTTAATGCATAATGTAATCCCTGTACTAAAGCATACGTGTCCCCAGGGAGGGAGGGGGGGGAGTTGAAGGGGGGATGTTGAAGTTATGTTACTTGATTGTTGATATATCGAAAATAATAAAGATAAATTATAAAAAAAAAAGAAATGCAAATCGGTATTTTCATCCCAAAAGCACACACAAAGAACCAGTTACCTGCCTACATCTACACTCTCCTCCAGGTCAATGACAATATATCACACAAAACAGTTTTATGTTAGCTACATTATTTTCAGGTGCTCACATTTAACGCACCAAAAAGTGTTTATTTTTGGTAGAATGTGATACTTTCATCACATCATATATGAATCATGCATTTGTCAAACGCTGAAACACAAACAGGCAAACCTTTTCACACATTACATGTCGTTATACCTCTTGAAAATACAAAGACCATTTATTTGCCTTTTGCTGAATTGCATTCTGGTATTTGTAGTCTCCCAGTCAAAATAGGACAATAATGCTGCAATTGTACACTTTTTGCTTACCATATGTCTTTCAGGATTTATATATTTGAGTGGGTACCTTACTATGGTATGTGTACATTTCAAGACATCTTCATAAAGCAGAGTATTGTTGAAAGCCAGGCATGGGGTTGAGGAGGGGAAATGATGAAAGGCTAAGGGATAAGAGAGGTTGCAATCCTGGAGACTGGAGACTGGTGGAGTTTGTTTTCATTGATTGTGGCCATGTGCTGCTTTTAAGCGCTTTGAAACACATTGTGTATAGGCGCTATATAAATAATCAATCAATCAATCAAAGGATACATGTGGGTGACCAGTGACATTTTTCAGAGGGTGGACAAAACCCCATTGTGCAAGTTTGCTCAAGCATTTCACTACCAGGATGTCACCCAGGTTGTCATGTTTCCAGTGCAGACACATGCAAATATCATCAAAGCACATGCTCGGATTGGGATTTTGTTTTCCAGGGAATATTTCACTACATATTGCTAGGTTTAAAAAGTGAGCAACTTTTATACTTTGCCAACATATTTATTGGGAAATGTCCTCTCTCAGGTTATTTTTCTGTTGTTGATTACTTTTTTTGAAAGGCCATTGCTCTTTTGTCTAGTGCATTTTCTTCTAAGGGGAAAGGTCAATTGAACTAAATGTGTACCTTTCACTTTAAGATATGTTCACTTACTGTGCATATATTGTTAGGTGCCAGCTTTTGATTTTCGCTATGGGGGCAAATGTCACCACACTGAGTGAAGCGAGGGAGCCGTACCCATCAGGGGTGGACTGGGCACCAAAAGAGGCCCTGGCAATAATTTTAAAAGTGGCCCAATATTACACATTTTCAGCAAGCCTAACCCGTTTTCTATGGGAAAATGTGCAAAATGCCACAAAAAAAGAGGTCCAGGGTGCAGAGGCCTACTGGGAAAGGTCCAGAGTTCCATATAGCCCGGTCCACCCCTGTTACCCATCTCCTTGTCAAAACACCACATTTTACAGCACATGTTGCCGCAGGAATAAGAAAGAAGACATATGATTTACAGGAAGGTCTGAACATCTAACATCTCAGCAACAGGCTCCAAACCCGCTCACTTACCTTTGAAACCTTCTGCTATAGGATCCCCTGCTATTCTACACTGACATATAGTTCTGGCCTGCTCATCTCCTCCAATCAAGGCTCAGGGGGTACACAAATGAGTCTCCCTTCTCATTTTGTAGTGAGCAGCACTCGATAAAACGTAGTTATTATTAGATATATATTTGTTTTACATTAAAAATTATCCTTATCTGTAGCATCTGAAATAAAAGCATATTGCTTATTTGGACAGTATTTATCTTTTATTTATTTTTTACATTTGTAAAGCGCACTAAGCCCATAGGCAACTAGGCACTAGTATAGCCCAAATATATGCCCAATAAAAATAAAAACAATCGTGAATCTTCTGCAAAAAAAGCCGTTTGTTTCAGTTAGCAAAACACAATCACCATATTTTTGCAATGCCTCACACAGATAGTGTTTTCAAACCAAATGTTAAAAAAGACCTTTCGCAAAATGTTTTACCAATTACATCTGGGAAGAGATGTGTTCAAGTTCCTGAATTGCAGACTGCCCTCAACCGTGCTTCGTGCTCAGCCGCTCCCGGGCAAATGCTTTTATTACACTATGCCGTATCTGCCAAAATCAGAAGTCTGTACAAGGTATCCAGCTGTCTGCTGCTTCATAAAAAATGTCTCGCTCCTGATATTGCCATATAGGTAAATATGAATATTGACAATTCATGTACTGGACGTCAGTGTATTTCTCTACTATCTCACGCATGGCAACATGTTTCTAATTTAACTTCCCATGATACATTTAAATACTAAAGACTCATTCTGTGATGTCACTGATGTTACTATTTATGCAAATGAGGGGGGCCCACACATCTTTTGCCGCCCAGGGCCGTACACATTCTAGGGCCGGCCCGGGTGACTGGCTATGGTGTCCAGTCAAAGGATCGAATATAAAGGATCGAATGACCTTTTTCTGGAATGCAAAAGGATCGAAAAAAAGGGTCGAATTATTTTTATTTATTTATATATATATTTTTTAGTTTGGGTTGGTAAAAAAATGTTTTTAATAAAGAAAACGGGGAGTTGGGGGGAACCCCCCCATAAAAAAACAAAAAAAACAAATTCGACCCTTTTTTCGGTCCTTTGACTGTCGATCAAAAGGCATTCAATCCTTTTGTTTTCGACCCTATGACTGGCAACCACTGGCTATGTGAGCTGCTAGTGCATGGTCCGCATTGGCCACATTGTCGCATCGCTCCATGCCAGCTAGAGCGATGCTGCGTTAGGAATATGCGCAAAGTGTCACAGGGCAGTCGGAAAGGCGGCCCTGCCAAATTGACTGCAAGTAACAGACACTCACTTTGCACGCTGGCATAGCGTGACCTGAAATAGCGTGAAATTACCCTAATTAGGCACAACTAGGCCTGGAATGACATGAACATATATGACAAGGCATAGATGCATAACACGGAATTAAAATGCATAACAAGACATAAAATGCACAACATGACGTCCCCACCGCACTGCTCCTTCTCACTATGTAGACCTTTACCATTTTTAATGTATCATTCTGCTTGTGCAGTCTTTCTCTTTGTCCCTCTATATCTCCCTCTCTCTCTCTCTCTCTCTCTCTCTCTCTCTCTCTCTCTCTCTCTCTCTCTCTCTCTCCCTCTCTCTCTCTTTCTCTCTCCACCCCTCTCTCCATTGGATACTTTGTACACAGGTTGCAGAATGCACTGTGAATGACAGATACAGGGTTTGGGCTGCCTAAGTGCAGAGCTAGGTCTTTTGGGAGGCATGAATCTTGGGATTGAGAGAAAGAGTGAAGAGTGTAGCCTGCCCTCGGCCTATGCTACCCTAAGAGGCCAGGCAGGCATACCTGTCTGGCTGCGCCTGTTTCACCTTTATGATTGCGATCACTTCTGGTTTAGTGCCAGTACTCATCCCTGTACTCCTGCAGAGCAGTAGTTATTTCACCAGACCCTGGTTAAGGGATGGACATAAAAGACGTTTGGAAACTGACGTGGCTCGGAAGTGACATTGCATGGGCGGTGGGGTTTAAGCAGGAGCTAGCAAGGCCCGACACTAATGCACGTCAGAAGCAATATCAGAAGCAAACCAGCCTCAAAAAAGAACAAACAATAACAAAGACAAAACGAATTATATAAGTCGCGCAGCCTCAACTCTGATTTAAGAATTAAGTTGCGGCGGCAAGGAATTTAGTTTGAAGCGAAAGTCATCCATTTGACTTGAGTACAACTTTGTGTGGTTCTTTCTTCGTTGATGTAGTTTTGTTTGTATCATGTATATTTCTTTGTTTCTTTATTTTTCTTTGTTGTCATTTTTATGGTTTGTTATTTTTTGAGGGCATTATAAAATGCACTATAACTATGTTGTCTGATTTGTCATGTTTTGTATGTATATCTATGCGAATAATGTGTTCAAATGAACAGCATGCTCCTAGCCCACCTGGCTTATGTGAATTCTTTTTCAGGTATAGTGGACTGCTTTTTGCACCACCTTCTATGCAGTAGGCCGTATTGGTTGACTCCAATGAGTTGGAGCGGGGTAGGGTGGAAGGTAACTAGTGGCAGGTGGGCGCAGGCAGAAGTGATTTGTGGAGTAATAGCGGGAACTCCTGCTTAGGCCGAATATGAGACGAGCATATTGCTGCAGCAATGCTTGCAGGGCCTCCAGGATGCAGCCCGGCTGGGACTTTTGAGCATGCAGAAGTTGTTAACAGTTTTCCTGCATTTTGTAGAGGGTAGGATGCCTGTTGTCTGTACAGATGATTATTTGGTGGGTTTTCAGGTGATAGTCTGGGGTGCAGGCTTATTGTTCTAAGGCTAAGTAGATACATTGTTAGATCCCAGGAGGAGGAAAAAATACTAGGTTTAAAGGGATTTCCTAGAAGTGAGGTGATCTTCAGGCTTACAGGTCTGGAGGTGGTGTGAATTATAAGCTCTATATGGCGTGACCGAGACACATTGGGGTGCTGATGGGTTGGAGGCATAACATAGCTGTGTGGGTTCAGATGGGACTGAAATGGGGTGCATGCTTCAGCGCAGGCCAACAAAGTGTCAGATCAGGAGTCATTAATCTTACATGGTTTCTTGCTAAAGCACGGGCCAGACTGATAAGTTTGTTGGATTGCAGCACATTGCAGCAAAAATACCAAGGTGCCTGTTGCAACCCTCCCACTCTATGCACAGTGATACACATATCTACCTATAAAAGCAACGCACTTCAGAACAAAGTACCCCGGCATTTGATGGCTGACGGTGGGTAGCAAAAAGGCCAGTGTTTAGACTAGAGCTGACAGCGTGCGGTGAGCAAAAAAGAAGGCAGCACTTTACATATAATCAGAACTTCACCTGTCAATCACTGACTCATTGTCTTCCTTGGATTTCAACAGTGCGGTCAGTATTCACTGTGCCGGGAGTAAGGCTGGAACCGGAACTCAGTGACCTTTTCACCCCATGCCCAAAAGTGCAACAGCAATCATGGCTCGATCGGCACCGCTGACCAGAACAGGTCTTCAGGTAAGTGTGAATGTTGATGTTTTTATCGTTCTACGCCTCTGTTAACTAGGGCAGAGTATCCTGCTGATATACGTTCACACAGGCCCTAAACCCACGTTAAATAGCCAGGAGTCCATTATCTGCTTATTTCTTCACTAGTTGTGTCAGATGGTGGTAAACAATCCTATTTCCTCTTATAAAGCTTATATATTCAGTACTAGTGCACCTTTATGGATTATAAAGATCCACACGGTTGAGAAGATCCTGCCCATCCGCAAGAGCATTAGCCCACCTGTCTTTCTTTGGACCTCAGCCTAATGGGGATCCCACAGATCCTTGTGACTAGTACAGGGTGAACATCCCAAAAACAGCTTACAGGCCCCCCGGGACTTAAGGGGGTTCGTGAATCATTTTAACTGTCCAGGATACTGGAGAGATTTGGGCTCTGATTCATGGAATTATTGGCCTGTAAAACAGGGATTTGCGCGCCATTCTGGCAGCAAATCCCTGTTTGACGAATGGGGATTTGCTGGCACAATGGCACGCAAATCCCTGTTTTACACGCAAATAATTCCATGAATCAGGGCCCTGATGTCCAAGAAGGGTCGTTTTCAGGTCCCAACGTCACAGAAAGAGAGCTCAATGGATTACCATGCCTGGTGCAGAAATCTGTGCGCAACCTGTAGATCATAGATTTTAATTTAGCAGGAAAACCCAGCCTTTCGCGCTCCTAAAGTCATTTAAAAAGGAGTAGCACAGACGACCTCATTCTGATGGCGTGGAGAAAACCCACGCAAAACAACGTGTGTGTGTTTCCCCTCTGAACGCACGTTCTGATCCCTCTCTGCATATGCAGAGTTTGGGGTTCCTGAACCTGTGAACCAGAGGGAATACTTATCCTCGTGATGCCTTCGGAATCGGTCAATTTAACCATAGCGTGCCCAAATGCTGGAAATGGGAACATTTTACTGGGGGATCCTTGTAGGGACGGCCTTGTGGTGAGGGCCGAGGGGCGTGGGCCTTGTGGTGAGGGCCGAGGGGCGTGGGCCTTGTGAGGGCCGAGGGGCGTGGTCCCAGGCCAGGACGCAATACAGTGGGCCTCATTGCGAGTCCGGCGGTAACCGAGGCGGTAAAACCGCCTGGTTACCGCCGGACTCGTATTACCATTCCGTTTCTGTGACTCCCGAAAATACCAGGGCATTACAACCCTGGTGTCCCGGGAATTCCGGAGGTGCAATTCGGTAAATCCCTATTCCCATTGAGTCCCATAGGACCTCCCGCCTGCAGGAGTCGGGATCAGGTGGTCCGGAATTAACAGTGGCGGCGGGTTTACCGCCACTGTTATTTCCAGACCGCCCGACCTGTAATGAGGCCCAATATCTCCTCAGAGAACATTGCAGGACATATATACTTGCCTGGAATGCTACAGAAAGCATGTGAGGCTTTGGCTGTTTCTGAACTCAGTTGTCCATGCCGAGTCTACTGGAAGTGTCTGTTGAAACTTCGGATGTCAGTTGCTCTTGCATGTGACAACTCAGCTTTAGGACAGAGCCCTAGGAGTATACTGTTCTGGAGCCGAGCTGTCACACCCACGAGCAGCCTGTTTCAGAAGACTCAGCAGTGCTGCCGAGTCTTCTGAAAGCCGCCTGCCTGCTCGTTGAAGCATGGGTGTGAGTGGCAAGCCCCTGGGTCTAAGGAGATGTCAGCAAGAGAGGTATTGCCGGAGCCCTGCTCTGTTGTGTTCCTGCCCTGAGCGTGCCCTGCTATTCTGCATATGTAAAACCAGGCACACTCTGCTGAAATGAATGTATACATGGTTTCCATTGCCTATTGCTGCTGTTGCCTGCATGTGCACACACCGAAGATCCCCACAGATTCTCTACATCCGGCATGTGTGGAGACAGACCCGAATCGGGGGGAAAGAACCCTTCTGCTCAATGTATCTGTGGCCATCATAATGAGCCTGTGAGCCACGAAGTAATTCCTGTCATTGTGCCCAAACAGTTTAATTTGTGGTTTGCGCAATATCGATATTACCTTCCTTCGCATTGCTCTTTGGTAAGAAAGCTATGTGGGTTAACATATCTGCTGCAGCCATCTGTGTGCAAACAATAAACATATGTTATGTTATGTTGTGTTATGTTACTTTCCATTTATATAGCGCCTTATGTAC
Source organism: Ambystoma mexicanum (assembly GCF_040938575.1). Taxonomy (NCBI): domain Eukaryota; kingdom Metazoa; phylum Chordata; class Amphibia; order Caudata; family Ambystomatidae; genus Ambystoma; species Ambystoma mexicanum. The sequence continues at coordinate 668,610,921 of NC_090931.1, forward strand.
CATTGGTATGATCTCAAGGCGCATGGTAGGTTGAACGTGCTCGGGAACCGTAGTTCAAGTCGGTAGAAAGAGAGAGAGCCATAAGGTGCGTGTGTGCACCCGATATGTGTGCAGCAGTTGTGTCACTCGTATGATAGCTGCTTCTTAGCGGTAGATGAGGTGTTTGGGAGATCAGGAGTATGTGTTTGTTCTGGCATGGTGTTACCCAGACCGATTCTGGCTGCGTTAGGCCTGAGGAGAACGCCTAGGCTGGCGGGTGTGCAGCCAGCTGTGTTTAGTTAGGATAATGGGGTGTATGTGGCAGGAGTTCGTATGAGTGTGACAGATTTACTCTTTTACCCTTCTGAGGTTGATGAAATGAGTACCACTAAATTTGAAAATAACTCCCAATATTGTGCTGAGTAACAATCCCATTTGTGAAGAGCGGTATATCAGGGTAGCCTTCCTGTTCCTCTTTACACAATACATGCAGAACGCATGTAAATTATAGTACAAATAATGCAAGCAAAATACTGAAGTATCTGCCTAAAACGGTTCTTGTGAAGAGGGACATGTAAGAAAGAAAAGCAGACTTAATCCTTCAGAGATAAATCGGACTAGCTTCAAAGATAAGTGTATACGCAATACACAAAAGGATTCTTAATGTTATATTGTTCAAGCGGCCAAAGGAGAAACAAATTAAGAGAGTTACAAGGGGAACTAAATCTGCATATACTACCTCATCATTTTAAGATGAAACTAAACGTTATAAACATTGCAACCACCCCAGTCCTGGAAAACAAATATCTTTTCTGTAAAGCCCCCCATTCCACTTAGCGAAATCGAAATTGCAGCAGAGAGGAAATAGATGTGAGGAGTCAGGAATGAAACCTGGACACAGGTTAGCCATGTTTTTGGTTAAAGACTTTTATTGAAATCAAAAATATTGGCAAACAACCTCTCTGGCCCTGCTCTAAGAGGAATTTCCTTGCCAAAAACTAAGAATCTGTCTGTGGCATGGTGTCAAAGTCAAAATAGTCCTTGTGTCCAAAGGTTCTATACTGACCCTCAAACTATAAACTAAAGGTGAACATGGAAATGTCTTTAACCTAAGATGATTGCAAAGGAGTTTGTAAACGAAGAATACACAGCTCCAACACAAAGTTCTCCAAGAGAAAAGATTGTTGGCTCCAGGGGTTGGGTTGGCTCCCTTCCTCTGGAATTCTCCTCAATACAAATGATTCTTTGTCTAACAGTTATTTGTGTCTTTCTTGGCCCACAGCAGTACTGTTATTTACAAAGCTGCTTAGCCTTGTAGTTCCACTTCTTTCAAAAAGTTCCTTTTGGTCTGGTACACAGTTATATATATGTTATGGCTTCTGGTAGACTTGCAACTGCCTGTATACTCCCCTGCCAGGACTTCTCATTCACTTGTATTCACACTTATAATTGTCTGGTATACTCTCCTGCCAGGGCTTCTTGTATTCACACACAATTATAACTGCCTGGTTTACTCTCCTGCCAGCCGGTTTACTCTTCTGCCTGGACTTTTTATATTTACATGCTTTTCCTCTTTTACTTCCATAGTTGTGCATACCATTTATGGTATGGCATATCACCTTGATAAATAATTCTATTTGGGTTCCCCACATATTTGTATTCCGTAAAATCATATATTATTAGTGGTTTTATTCACAATATACTTACTTGTTTCTCATTCAGTCTCTTTACTTTCTCTCTTTCTGTGGCTTTATTTATTATAGTTGGTATTAGGTGCGGTCGCTGAAACCCCCCAGGGTTGCCACTGTGCTTGGGTTGACTCATCGGCTCTTGTTATCGTTCTCGCCCACGATCTTGCTTAAGCAGCAAATGTGTACTGCCGGCTTTCCCCTCTGGACTGCTCTTGCTTCGCTTCGGTGTCTCCCGAAGCCCCGCCTCAGCACATGAAACGCTGCTTTCTTCGGGTGCTGCATGGCCAGGAGTTGTCCACTGGCTCCTGGTGTGTCTGCGGCACGACCGGTCCTCTCAACATTTCTCTTTTCCCTTGCTGGTGAGCCGCTCGGCTCCACCGCACTGGTTCGTGCTTCCAGGCTTCACAAGCCTCCCGGATGGATGAGACGTCTTCTTCCAAACAGCAGCCTCTATGACTATGCCTCCTGTCTTTAAATCTCCTGCATACTGAAAAAAACAGAGCGCTCATTGAGCTAGTGGCTCCTTTTGTTCTGCATTCCTCTTTCCCTCTTCCTCATCCCAGTATTTAGGTGATTGTGGTAAAAGGAGTCCATTGTTGTCGGGTGTTGTAGATTACTTGGAAAATCACTTACAACAGTTCTGAATGATTAATCAGTTCTATATGCTAAATAATTTGAACTGAAAAAGGTGGTCTAGGAGCTTCTACATTTTAGACCAGGGATGGAAGTTTGGTCTGTGGAGTGAGCTTAGAGCCCTTTGGATAGCATGCATGCAATGGATGGGATGCAGAATAATTCTGACACCAAATAATCGAACCAACTCAGGAAGATGGCAAACGTTTTCTGTTTTAATATCAATCGTCTAAAACAGGGAGTTACAACGGACATCAACTGACAATCGCTCAAGCTCTCGTACATTTCACCAAAAAATCACATCTTTATACTAAAGATCTTCCGGTCAGCTAGCACAGCGAGTAGAGGGCTTGCTTTGACATCTGTGCAGAGCCTGCCGACACAGGTTCGAATCCCGGCAGGGCCAAACTAAGCCTTTCATCCTTCTGAGGTCGATAAATGAGCACCACACACCGTGGGTAGTAAGCAGCGCTCAGATGCCTGAGGGTTCGCAACGCTATATAAATGCAAAAAAAAATACAAAAATAAAAAAAGTTGTGATAGGATCAAGGGGAACATCTAAGTATACTTTCTACAAGGGATTGGGTTGTGATTCAATCTCTGCTGTCAGATGGAGAACTCGTGCCCACCTCTAGTGCAAGTCATCTTCAACACTATTAAGTACATGGTATATCATTGGCTCTGAAACTATAAGGCCCTTTGTAGAGGAGATCCACTCCAGCCACCCACTTTGAGAAACCAGGACCATAATCACCGAGATATGTGACGTATGAGGAGCAAATAAACCAACAGAGAGCAGCACTGGGGCTCTGCCCACTGCCCATCAGAAGAGCAATACCTGTTGAAGTGCCTATAACCAGACAACCATGGGCAGCAAGGTACCCATTGAGACAACCGTACCAGCAGTTGACACGAAACGAAGACTACTTACAAACTGTCCCCGAAGAGACTCAAGGGCCTTAATGGAATGCGAATGGTGATGACACAAGGTCCTTGACAGGCATACTAATCAACGAAACGGCAAGCAAAGAACGACAAGTAAAGACGAAACATAAGGAATAATGGTGTAATAAACTTAAAAGAAGAAGCGATGTTGCAAAACAAAGAACGTAACCATGAAAGGAGGATGAAAATATGCCACTGGCTAAATGCCTGTAAATAGGCTTGGAACACAAGAAGCTAAGGAAACGGTACTGTTTCCAATGCTTTGTAGAAGGATAGAGCGGCAAGCGCCAACTATATATCTACCTCAAGAAGCACATTATACAAGTGCGACTCCATTTTATAAAATCAGAATTAAGCCCTGGATGGTGGAGGACAAACAGGCCAGGATTCAGATATTAGCTCAAAGTCAGACGAAGGAGCAGAATCGAAACTCAGTAAGAAGCAGCTCATGCCCAGGAATTCGAGGTCAACTCTAGGAAGGGAGGAGAGCGGCAACTTCGAAGAAACGAAACTTAAGAGCATAGCAGCCAGCCAGTGAAGGTCGAGATAAGAAGGCCCAGGCAGGTGGCAAGGCTAAACGAAGAATCAAATACACAAATAGAGGGAAAATGAAGCAGATTCATGGTGAACGGACACGTGACCAGCCAAGCATGAAGAGGTACCAACGTCTGATGTCACCCAGAACCCAAGGATGCCATAACTTTTCCTGATAAGAAGCTACAGTTTCGAGGCCAACCTCAGCCAACTAATTGACACATAGCCCTAAAGTACTGATTGATGGAAGGGAGGCAGGGTGAATCTTGGGGCACACCGCATCTGGGTGTCCATTCTGCATGCTGCTAATTAAAGTGGAGATTTATGTCTAGGGGTGTAACCTACCCAATCACAATGGACCAAATAATCTAGGGTACTATAGCTAGTAGAACCAATGAGACGTCGTACTTGTAGTGACGTCTATCACAAGTGATGTAGAGGGATGGGCTTAGACGGCCACTCGATAAGAATTATCCAATCCTCACACTCTGTTACCATATACAGATATAGCACCTATACTTAAGTTACCTTTCCCGACCAATAGAATTGCATGACAAACTTTGAGTGTTACACGTCAATGATGATGAATTTTGCCTATAAGAATTGCTGTCTGAATGAAGAATTTGGGAGTAGAAGCGAGATGGGCGATCGCATCACTGTTGATTTCCATTTGTTTCCCCGTTGTTTGTACTTGTCATTAAACGGACTTCCCTTTGCCAAACTACTGAGTTGTCCTTATTGATTGGTGTTGGAGTAAGAGAATCCTGCACCTCATCCTCCTCAAGGTGCAGCTATCTCATCTTAAAGTACTAGAGGGCGAGCTCTGATCCCATGGGCCCGTCAGAGGTCCCTCCGCCCTCCTGTACACCTTCATTATATGGCCCTCTACAATTGGTTGGCATGCTCATGCCATATCTGAAACATTCGGGTCAAATAGCAGCATGTAAGCTCATACTCAGTTGCCAGGAGGTGGACATGACTTTACCTCCCCACCCAATTAGCCCAACGTCTCTCATCACCCGTGGCTTCTGCCATGAAGATTGTCGTTGAACTTGGCCTTGCAGTGTATTCTTGTCTCTGGGAATATAAGGGAGGGTGGGCATGCACTATCGGAGTCCTGGAACATCATGCCCAACTCTATTTCCATCCTTGGCTCACGTGACAGGAGACCACAATTTGGCCCATTTTGCAGCATTTAAATGTGTTAATTGAATAAAACTTGGTACGCTTAGTGTTCTTTCATTGCACCTTAACAAGGGATGATTCAGATTCTCACCTTTGCTGCCCTCAAAAATAGATGACCAGTCTTGGCTGCCTTTAGCCTTGACACCAGGCCAGACAGCGTCGCCATTCAAGTCCACGATCTCAGCTAATTCTTTGCTGCGACACAGCCTTCAATCTTTCTTCTCCATGGGTCCAAGCTTAACAAATTCATGAAACCGATGTCCAGCTTCTATACAATGGCGGCTCTGCCTGCAGTCTATTTACTACGTATAGCCAGCTTCTTTGATCACTTAGTCAACTTGCGTTGCTGCATGTTTACAGTTATTGAACGGCTTGCGTTTTCTGCAGTGCGTCACACAGGTGCACTCTTGTTTTTGCATGTGAAAGTTTTCTCAATTCTTAACCTGGTCATCAGTTTCTATAAGATCCATGCATTCTCTTCAGCTAGTCATCTAAGGGAGTCACATTTGTCTCTTGTGGTGTCACTAGCTTCTCTTTCGCTCTTTCTCATATTCCTTCGGGAAGTTCTTCCCTCAGATTGTCATCTCTCCGGGAATACATCTGGTATGGTTTTCTCAGAGGGTACCTTCTTTCGAATATTCTCCGTGGTATGGTCACAACTGCTGGTGTCAAGCACGGCACAGTCTCAGACTTCCAACATATACGCAGTATGAGGGCGGGACTTCCTGCACAGGCATTCAGCTGCTCCTCTACAGGAGTCTTGGGAAAGGGTTTCTTTATTTTCCCTAAAAGGGGGTGTAGATGTATGGCAATAGGCCTTTAGGATACTGAATATAAAGGGGTTATCTTCATGGGCAAAGCCATGACATCTCCCCGGAGGCTGTCTCCTCCCATCTGATCCTCCCTCATATAGCCGCCACCAGGGTCTGAATCATGTTGCGCCTGCTGTCCCCTGGCCACATGGGAGGAGGTTACCGCTCTCAAGTGGCCACGAGGAAGCAGTGATGACTCCTTTGGACGCATCACAGAGAGGACACAGAACGGGAAGTACAGAACAAGAGACCCTGGCCACTGAGGTACCAGGACCAGATCCCATAAGTGCAAGGAACAGCTGGATCCACTACTGCCAAGAATCTAAGACGCTGTTAATCGACATTATATCCACTTATCAACTGCAAAAATTACCCAACTGAGGTGTTTGATTTCTTTCTCTCTTGCACAACATATTGACATTTCCCAACTGCATCTTGCCTTTCTCCCGCTCAATGCGACATTAACATTAACATTTGTACAAACTTACAATATTCTTTGAAATTCTGAGTAGTAGACAGTGGAAATTACCTCTGCCTCTCAGATTAGTGTGAAGGGTGACCAAGCAGCGGCCCGCATCACCCTGCACAAAAACGTTTCCGTACTGTTAAATCGTTTCTGCACATAGGGACCACACTTTAATGTACACCACTAATAGATAGCACAATATTATATTGTCTAGTGGTGCTTTAACAGTGATGCGTTGTAGGGATAAGTTCGATCCTTGGTTTGACAAAGGATGCCATGCCAACACATGTTCCGTGCAATTATCTGCTCTTTTTCAAGGCGACTGGCAGAAATTGTTTATCATATGAAAACTGGGGCAAAGTGAGCAGCGACTTGTATGCTAGTCTATGGTCAGACACCAACGATAAAGCACAACTAAACATGGGTTATTGTGTCATTTATAAGCGGTATAAACTGTTATTTGGTGACTACATGCAGGTAACGAATCACTAACTACCCAAAGCTCCTGAAACACTCCTGTGCTCTACACACCGCAGATCACCAGTGAAGAACACCTTCAAATGGGTAAACTATTACGCCGACAACCATTCACCTTGCCTGTGAAAGAGCCTCCTCGTTCTGTTTTCCTTTGTTCCATAAATTATTTTTTTATTTTTTATTGTATATGGTTTTTATTAAAGAAACCTTACTCAGAACAGTACAATAAAAACAACTTAAATATACTAAAACACAAAAAGATAAAACATCACATATACATTTTCTTTTTAGACAATACCACAATTTTCAAAAGAAAATTCCGAAACACATGTCACCGATACAATGTACAATTTCTAAGCACCATGAAATCCTACTTCGCGACATTATTTGAGACCAGACCACAACCGGATCAAACAACCTCAATTCAATTTGTTCCATAAATTCTTTATCAACAAAAAGACCCACACTACCGTGTAGTATTGATAACCTGGCAGTTTCAGAGTGTACAGTACGAGATCTTGAAGACATGCAGACGCTCTTGTCATTAGACCTATCTGACGACACTACTTGATTGCTACTATCACTGGACATCTTTACTTCTGAGCATATGAATGCTGTGACATGCATGATACTAGCCAAGCATGATGTAGCACATGCTTCTTTACAGGCCTGCATTTACAGACTGTGCTGAACTATGCATACACCAAACATGACGAATGCAATAGCAACATATTGCAACCCAGAGTATTTTTATTTTGGCCCTTTTCCACCAGATCAGAGGAGGGGGGGGGCATTATGTGTGCCCCTCCCCAGTGCAGCTGAAAGATAAGTGGGTTAGGTAAGGTAGCCTGCAATGCAGATGGATGAACAGGTGTGGACTACCACCCCGAGATCCAGGTTTATTTTTCAGATGCACCTGCCTGTTAGGGGCAGGTTTTACCATAACTGGGGCCCACTTTAAGTCATACACAACACAATGAATGTGAGCATTCCTGCTCAAGCAGGCCCCACCCATGCCCATGGCCATGCCTGCTAATAAGTGCACAGAGCCAGTGGAGAGCACACCACCCCATGGTACCTCCTTGTGGCCACCTCCCCTCTAGCCTCCTCGAATGGGGCATGAGGAGAGCACTTGGGACTGGGAGGAGTGGGGGGGCAGGATTAGCGCTCTCTGATCATCCTCTTTCGTCCACAAAATTAACTACTCAACCCCGGGACAGCCGCAGGCTGCCCCAGTCTTTGATATACAAGAATAAATGTCCCCTATGCATGTAATTAGCCTGCCGGCTTTAGGTCATTTGTTGAGGCCTCTGCTACATAGGGGAACTCCCTGTCTTCCACACCGTTGACCCAGAAATCAGCCCGAAACACAGACACTGGCCTCCAATGTCTCTCGCCACTGTAGACTCCGCCCTTGCATTGCTGAAGCGGGCCCTTGCCCCATAGACACGGTAAGCCAGTGTTGCAAAGCAGGGCCAGGCAGGGCCGCGCGCACCGCCCAGTTTAGATCTCTTTACTCTGGATCAGCTGTAACACCTTAGCAACAGGCGATGTGCATGTTTCGGCCTCCATCCAACAGCCCCTCATCCGCTCTCTGGCTACAACTGATCACGGCAGCCCCTACCATGGATTGGCCTTGTCACGCCATGCCCTCTGACCAATCACAGACCTGGGTTCTGCTCCAGGGCTCTTCTTTGGGGACTGCTGTCAACACCGGCCCGCTCATGCCTCAGCAGCAGCTACAGCTCAGGCGCACACTGACACCGGTCCTTCTCAATTTCCGGCTATGGAACCGTGGTTCAAGGCTCATGCCGTACTAGCATAACGCGTCACACATCCTCATCAAGTCTCCGGTGACAGGGTCCTCGCACATTCGCCCTGGCCCCTGGAGGGGGTTCTACAGGCAATACCAGCCCAGGAAGTCACACTCGCTCTGCCCCCTTCCTCCCTTCAACTGTTCACTCATGCACCTCTGAAGACCACGTCCAGAATATCATCTCCAGTCACCTGGGGGGTGACTGGACTAGACCAATATCTGAAATTAGAGCGTTCGTCATAACTTAATTTAATGTATTAATGTGTTACAGTTTATAAATAAACTTTTCACATAATTACAAATCATATATAAACATTCTCATAAAAATAATCAACAAATCGAAAATAATACTTATACATACTTACTAAATCACAACGTATAACTCAAAAATAAATAAACCATATAGGCATTATCTTGCATATCTAATAGTCATTCTACGTTCCATTTCCATATAAAACTAGATACATTCAGGATAAGAAACTAAACACATGACTTGTGTTCAAATAGGAATCCCTAGTAATGATAATGATGTGTTATTTATATAGCGCCTTAATCCAAAGCGCTTTACAGAGCACATCTTTACATACAATATCACCCAACCGAAATTGGTACTCATTTATCGACCTCGGAAGGATGAAAGGCTGAGTTGGCCTTGCCTGGATTCGAACCTGCGACCTGCAGATCATGCTCAGATCGCAGCAGCAAGCGCTCAACACGCTGAGCTATCTAACCGGGAAATTCACGGTCACTAACCACACATTATACATTGCTATGAAACACTTGAGGTTCACAGAGTTAATAATGCGCCACCAGAAGATTTCCTCTGTTATATGATCTACATTATGTACATATTTCTCGCAATGTCTATTATAGGTACTTGTCATCTTCGGGCAGCAAGTCAATAGCAATTCACATTCATCGAGGGACTTGTACACCTCAATCAACAAGACGACCAACATGAAAAACATTTTTTTAATTTTAATTTATTTATAGTGTGCACCACTTAAAATAAACCTTTTCACACATTAGGTCTTTCGTTTTCTACACGGTCCAATACAATAAAAAATAGAATTACAGAGAAGTTAAGAAGAGATAAAACAGCTTACTAAAATCTCATAATTCACAATTCATTATCCGATATACATGAAAGTAGTTCATAAAAACACACCCAGGATAAAACAATGCAAAGTTACAAACATGATTCCACACAAAAGGCACTTATGAAATGAATCGTTTTCAGTCAATCCTGGGTTTGTGCAAGCATGCGTTTACTTTACTCTTACCCGCCGGTGTGGCCCACTAGCACTATGGAGGAACTGTAACCCCAATCCAGGAAGGACCTATTTGGACCGGGGGTTACACATACATTTAAAAAAGAAACAGAACAGCAGGCAGATACTGATCTAAGGAACAACAAATATATCATTATAAAAAGACCCATATGAAGAAAAAATGAATACTACATAGTACATCAAGGGAGGTGTGAAACAACTGAATGAGACATAATGTTGTGTGGAACTTTGTAATTGTTGAGGTTTGGGACTCCTCAACTCTGATGAAAAAAGGCTACCTCACCATGCCTGGGACCTTTGATCAAGACATTAGAATTATAACATTATAGGCACAACTGAGCGAATTACATGACGTAAAAGACATCCATTGGAAAGCCACCCTCATCCTAGTCAGCAGTGACATTGTGCCCCCCTTCAACTCTATTGAACCTCGTCTTGGACACATCACGACAGAGTACGTTCTCAAATCACATCGGCTAGTTTCTTGGACCTCAAAATGGTGCTTTTGGAATTAACGGATTTCGCTACAGATCGCATGTATTCATTCACCAAGGCCATCAACTGGTAAAGGAGAAGTGCTGCTATGGGGGTGCACATTGACTCCCTCTTTTGCTGACCCGTTTATGGGAGATTTGGTATGAAAAAACGCCTGGATATACGCGACTATCCTACTTTAACATCAACACACATGGTTGGGGTCCCGGCATGAATGACATTTTCCTCATATCGAATGGCAGCCGCTACTGAACTGCTATGAACATCGCAACCGAATCCACTATAACCTGAAATTCACTTGGATGCACGGTAAGGACAGTCTTCACTTTCCAGATATTGAAATATACATCCGCAGCAGTGAAATTTAGAGACATACATTTTGGAAACATCACGTCAACTAATGCAATATTACAATGAACCAGTGCTTTAGTAATGAAATTGAAAGCAAGCATCCCCGACAGGGATTTATTTAGAATGAAATGTGACAATAACCCTGGGAGAACTTTCAGGAATAAGCCTACAAAGCACCTTGAAGACTTAGCCAGCGTGTCTACAGTGGCATTACCCCAAAAGAAGCCCTTGCTAAAACTGATGACTCTTCCACAGAGACTCTACTCTAAATACAGAAGGACAGAACCAGACTGGCGTGATTGAATTTATTACACCTATAGTTTACAGAGTCATGAAATATTTAAGACAATGCTGAAAAAGTGAATTAAGCAATCTGGCCACTTGCGCCAACCTGAAATCCCATTAATAATACACCAATGCTTCAAAAAACATAACAACTTTAACAGCCAGCCAATACGTGTTTCGACCCAAAGAAAGGACTTCCTCTGGGACCTTCCTCTATGTGAATCTATGTAGAAATCAATAATGCCACAATCTGCTTGACAATGTCCTAATCAAATTAAATTAAATGTACACCACTTCTTCTTGGCCTTTCTTCACAAGACTTTCCAAAAAATGCTAGGACTAATGCCCATATCCGTTTCTAATAGAAATGTGAATCCAATGACCGGGCTAGGTACACCCAATACCCTGTTGGGTATAACCTGTGGCTTTCCACGTGGCGATTAAGAATGCAGAAAAAGTGTCACATCTTAAAAACAGATAGGGATCTTGTTAAAGTGCTAGGATCATTGCCCAGAAAGTAACCAGCATTTTAATCAACATAAGCCTCAGCTTCTTCAACATTTTAGATACAGAAACAATGGGCCTAATTACATGGTAGGCGGTAAGGGATTCCTGGCACCGGTAAAGGCACCGGTGCCGGTAATCCCTTACCGCCCTACTATGAGGTCCCTTAGCGGGTCCCTCCCCTAACGCCTGGTTTTACCAGGCGTTAGGGGAGGGACCCGCTAAGGGACTTCAGAGCTAAAAACGGTACCGCAAATTGCGGTACCGATATTAGCTCCTTCCCCATTCCCATTGAGCCCTATGGGGGCTCAAATGGGAATGGGGAATGGTACCCGGGAATGGGGACTTACCGGGTCCTCCAGGGTCGGAATGACCCGGTAAGTCCCTATTCCGGGAACACAGACCCAGAATGCGGTAAGGGGGTAGCCATGACGCTAATAGCGCCATGGCTACAGCCTATGCCCCAAAGGCTTCATCATCATGTGGCATAAATGAGCACGTGCACATGTTCTCGACTATACTACAGCTTTCAGTTTCAAATAACAACACACATGACAATTCATTAATTGCAATACAAACTGTGCCATCTACATTATCGAATGCTTGTGTGATTAAATCTATGGGGGTAGTACTAGCCTACCTCAAGAATAGAAGTTTCAAGAATTTCAGAGCAATAGAAAACTGTGGCCCTGAGTACTTCCTAGAAAGACTTTGGACAGCAACACTGAGGAGAAAATCATTCAATAGTTAAGTTTATGGAAATGTAACACATTCCTAAAGCCATCTAGTGAGCAATTGTACATTTATCTTAAGCAAGAGAGAAGCCATCTGGATTCATAAAATGTAGCTGTGCACCCATGGTTTGAACACAAACTGCCTCATCACGAGTTTGGTGGTAACCCTTAAATGCGGCGGTAATGCTATTACCGCCGCATTTAAGGGTCCGCCAAATCACGGGTCTGGCAGGATTTACCCCCAGCTCTGAACTGAGGGCAAATCCACCATGATTTTGCCAATTTTCGGTGCTATTACTGTCTCGCCAATAGTAGCAGTGAAAATTCCCCATTGGGCCCAATGGGGAATGGGGAATTCCCGAATGGGCCCAGTGGGGAATGGGGACTTACCGTTCCGCCAAACCCGTGATCCAGCGCTAATAGCGCTGGGGGGTTTGGTGGTAACCCTAATAGCCCCAGCGGTAATAACGCTGGGGGTACCGCCCAACTCGTGATGAGGCTGGACTTTCAGTTTTTCTAGGAAATTAATCAAAAAAGAGAAACTTACAAAAATAAAGAGAAACATTTCTTATAATATATCGAATGAGATAACTATTCCTGACAACTATTCCTGATTGCACCAAGATATCATCTATCAACAATGATGAGGTAGGAATAAGATTAATCAATACAATATTCCATACATTTGCGAACTCCTAGTCGGCGCGTATATTCAATTGCACATAGATGACCGAAATTGGAAATGCAACACTAATGCAACTAAAACATACCTTCCCTTGAATAGTTAACAAATCTATATTAATTCACATTTAAAACCTGGGAACGTCAATATGAACTCATGACACCGAAATATAGATAAGTAAAACTCAATTACGGTGTAAAAAAAACGAATTTTTAAAGTACATTTTAACCACTGTGCAAAATGCGTCCATACTTTGCTCAGAAATGTAAGGACACTTAAAGAAACCCCTTTATCAGTCACACGTGCATTTTAGCAGAGTGACACGAAAAACTATAAATGAGTCCACACCTCACAGAGCAGGACATTTTGGTGCTGCAAGTTCGGCGCGGGCCGATATGGCACAAACGTTTCACCGCAGGAGCCGTTTTGTCGCGACCAGTTTGGCATGGCCAGTTTGGCGCAATTCTAGTTATTATTTGAACATTAAAATTGCCATACAATATAAAAAATAAAAAAAAATTCGTGCCGTTGCGATCCCTGGCCTGTTAAGCTCCATGGCTTAACCACAACGCCAAACAGATCTTATTGATATGAAATGCACCAATTACATATATTAAGCATCATAAGGGTCATTTGTCCTTCATGACCTATGTTAATATAAGTAACTGGTGCCTTTGATTGTCATAAGATTTCGATAGCCTAGTGGTTAGGGCTTTGGTGGTTCGAGACAGTGGCAAGTCTTTATTTATTTTTTTAATTAAAAATAATTTATTGCGTGCCCCGAAACATGCTGGGGTTAAAACACCCCTTGCCGAACTGGTCGCGCCTAACAGGCTGCGCCAAACCGGCCCGCGCAAAACTGGCCACGCTGAAATAGGGTGTACCACACACGTTGCACAGAAAACTGGAAACGGCAATCTGAGCACTGTGATACCGGCATAAAGATTGATAAAATCAAATCGCAGTGTGAATGGAGATACCAGTTAACATGAATATCTTAACATATGAAGTACATTCATTCACACTTAAGACAAAGGGCCTCATTACGAGTTTGGCAGTATCCCGGAAGTATTACCGCTGGATTACCGCCCGTGCTAATAGCGTTACCACCAACTGGTCTGGCGCTATTAGTGCCAGATCATGGGTTGGGCGGTAACTATAATTCCTCATTCCCCTTCGGGTCCATTGGACCCAATGGGGGATTTTCAGCGCAATTAGCGCACGCTAATTGTGCCCGAAATTGGGAATTTTTCCGGCGCAGACCCTTAAATGCGGCGGTAATAGCATTTAAGGGCTACTGCCCAACTCATGATGAGGCCCAAAGACTGCACTCACTGCTGTCATGTGCTTGGCCTCCAGGCGCTCTGCCGATCTGAAAGAGGGCAGTGGGTTAGGGTAACGAGGGGAGTGGGAACATGCAAGATGGCTTTCTTGCTTTCATGCGCGGGGGCCTCAGCAATACCTGGGTACTGCTCGCGGGTCTCTCTACCATGAAAACGGTGCCTCGTTCTATTCTTAGAACAGACTCAACTGGAGATAATGGACCTTATTATGGGCACGTTTTCCCTTCCCTTTTCCGTCAAAGACAGAATTTGGGGGTGTGGCAAAAGGGGTGGTCATTTTGTTACGATCACTTCTTTACCACACTGCTAAACTCGTAATGATGCCCAATGTATCTAACAGAAACAAAGCATACATTGGTTTGTGAACATTAGTACACTAATATGGCGCCTGCTAGGATACTGGACTTTGCAATGGATATTGAATGTGTTTTCTTCAGTGCCATCTAACCTCTGATATCTTTTTCAGTATACACATGTGAAGGTACATTGTGACATATGGATGTACTATGGCGAAGCGCAGCCAGCACAGCATTTAAAAAAAGATTGGATGAGTCTTGTTTCCCTTTTGATGCTCAGTGATAGGCAAAACTCAACAAGCATTGGCAATGCCAACAGTTTGGTCCTTTGTGTAGTCATGGGAATGGCACTTGCGCCAGACCGGTTGGCGGTAACTGGCCATTGGTGTTAGCAGGTGCAAAATGGCACGAGCACCTGGGCATTGAACAGCAGTGCCTGGCAAATGCTGAATACTGCTACACAAGCAAAAACCTCTGTATTTGCCAATGCTTGTTTTTAACAGGACTTCAGTGAAGGACACGCATAGTGCTTATAGATCGAGTGGCTGAAGGCACACGTGGTAAGAACATTTTTATTACACCAGTAGCAGATTTACAGCAGCTCCAATTTAGTCGTATGCCATTCCTGCCTCTCTGTACCCGAATGCAATAGTTTTGGCTCATAGGTGGCGCAAGCGTCACCTAATATCCCAAACTAAAAAAGGAGGAGCAGCTGATTTGCCTGCGATCCCCTGGCTCATGACAGGGAGGAGAAGCACCGTGCCAGAAATGCCAGAAGGATGTGGGTTTGCAGCCAGTGGAAACACTGTATGAGCTGTGGTAGAGCTGCTTGCACATTTTTGACTTGCTGCTAAGAGGAGAGGTGCCAGGCGAGGAACTGACACCAGTGTTGAAGGAACAAATGCAACTGCTGTGAAAACAAAAGCAAGGGAGAGAGTTGGGGTAGCTAAGGAGAGGCATGGTGCAGCAAAGCAGTAAAAGAGCTTGCATACATTGGTGTGAGCCAGGCAGATAGCCCAGCAAGCTGAGTGCTCCTTCTGACATCTGTGTGCCACCTGCTGATACAGGTTCGAATCCCGGCAGGGTCAACTCAGCCGTTCACCCTTCTGAGGTTGATAAATTGAGTACCATGCAGTGGGATAATAATATGAACTGTCATTTCAATGCTTAGATACCTGTGGGTTTGTAGTGCTATATAAAACTAGATAGTACTATTATATATTGTGACACATCCACCATGAAGACTGGAACCAGTGACCTGAAGAATTGATCTTGGGAAGGGAGGCATAGGAGGAGAGAAAGGCTAAAAAACTAAAATGAATAGACCAGCCCCTAACAGGGTGGGGTTTCGAAGCCGTGATACTCTGCATTGTCTTGCATCTAAATTGTGATTGTATTTGGTTATTTATAATGCGCTTAATTTTGTAAGCGCGGACCCAGGTATCGAACCTGCGTTTTTCTGCGCATCGTCTTGCTTCCAAGACAAACGCATTGCCCTTGCCCTCCCGGCCCGTGATATAATGACGAATGAGGAGAAGCGAATGGAGCCCAGAGGCCAGAAAGAAGGTGAGATGAGAGGTGACTGGCTCAGTTCGAGAGAAGGGAAACAAGGGCTCTGCTACGAGGAGGGTGATCATCAATTGAGGTGCATTCTGGGAGTAGCAGTCACAAGAACTAGCGATCGGTGGAAAGAGAGTGAGAAGGCATTTCAAGACTTGCTGGTACATGTGGTCCAAATACCCACCAACTGTCTATGGAGGATAGAAAAAGTAGAGATACAGTTTAGTTGCATGCTGGTAACAGTTTACCAAAACATCTAGTCAAAGAAGGAGTGAATCAGCAAAGACTCATTTGAGCTGCATGCAGGTACATTTGGTCCAAGGATCTAACCAGTCTAATTAATACTAAAAGAGTAAAACAACAATTTTAGGTCAATCTATGAAGAACTGAGCAAGGAGTCTGTAAAGATGCATGCTGGTACATGTGCTCCAAGGACCCAGGAGGACTCTAAGAAAGACTGAAAGAGTACAGAGCAGTTTGAGTTGCATGTTGGCACATGTGCTTCAAAGATCCAACAACAGTTTAAGGAAGGCTGAAAGAGTAAAGAGGCAGCTTGAGTTCAATAGAAAGCATTTCCTTGTTATGTTGAACAAACCATCCTAAGAACCAGCAGCAGTCTACGTAGGACAGTGTGAGTGGAGGGTTATGGGAATAACATGTTGGGAAAGAATTCTCTAAAGCATGAAGTGACCAAAGCATAGATCGCAAACTCCTTGTGCTTAATCCCAAGAGTGCGTACGAATCCAGTGACAGGTCTCAAGAAAGAGAGGGGCCATTGGACGAAAACGTGGCGGAATGTGGTTCAAACCCCAAGTTCCAGTCTAAGCAGAACTCAAAGAGTCATTTTGAGTTGCATTCTGGGACACATGGTTCAAAGCCCCAGCAATAGTGTAGGCATGACGGGAAGAGTAAAGAATCAGTTGGGTTACTCGTTCGAACTTGATATTTCTGGAAACAGCTTCTAGCCAAGAGATAGAGACGTCATTTGAGGCATATTTTGAACAAACATTGAAGGAACCTACAACAGTGCAAGAAGAAATGAACGAGTGGGGCAGTATGTGTCATTACATCGGGGAAATGTTATGCAAAGGAAAGAACAGACCATAAGGAAAACTGAGAAATGGTTTGGTTTGCTGAGAAAAGTGCAAAGAAATTCAGTGACAACCCTCAAGATGGGGAAAAGCCAAGTCCCCTAAATATTGAGAAGTGTGGGCCAAAGAACGAATAAGCGAAGCGCTGGAAGGGTACCGACATGTTTGCGCCGCTTTGGGGAAAGGGGTGTTTCAGGAACAAAGCATCAACTAAGACCGACGGGAAAGCTAAAAGAAGACAAATGGAGATGAAAGTATCTACATCGCATTTCTTAGATGCCACGATCTTGAAACGTTTGCAGGTCTAATTGACGAAAAATAAATAAATAATGAAATGTTTGTATTTTTGGTAGGAAATTGTCACAGTGAAAAACACATACATGCATTTGCATTTTAGTTTTTCACATTGATACAGCACCTCAATATTACTCCTTCACCACATCATTGTGCTCATCTCTGTATGCTAATATTTATACTTCCCCAAATGTTCCCATTAAATAGCGTCTTACCCATTCGACAGCATATTCCCCTCACACACAATTCGCGTACGCACACTTGTGAGTGAGGACGATGCAGTCTTTTTTCCATGGCTATTACACACCATGCAGTGGCGCCCACAGACATTTTTCATAGGGGTGGCCTGGCCCGGTCAGAGGGGTGGCCTGGCGTAGGCAAAGTTGCATTCATTGAGTGGGGTTGCAGCATTTTAATAAGGGTGGCCGTGGCCCCCCTTGGCCAGCCCTTGGTGGAGCCCCTGATCATGCATCCCATAATCCCTCCAATGACCTCATCATTATTTAGTGCTTTGTCCATGCCAATGACACATCATGACTCAGCATTTTATAAATCCTTGGCATACTTATCACAAACATAATAGGGCAGTGTGCGCGTATACAATGGTATTTCACGTGCTCACAGGGGTGGTAGAGATAAGTGAGCATACCTATGACTCTACACCGGAGCAGGGGTAAATTACTAGCCCACCATTTCCCAACGCTTTTTGGATGTTCTGAAGACGAACCTGTAGTCTGGTTTGGAGGCATTGGTACTTCCAGTTACCTTTACCTACCTGGTGAGAGATGTGAGATACCAAAGAGTATTGTGTACCGCCACCTCTGTTTGCTTACAGTAAACCCCACACACACTCGCACTTTTCTAGTGTATTTGTGATATTGTAATGCACCAAAATGTCAGATTTAAAGCCTGCATTTATTGTGGGTTTGTGTGTATGAATGAGCACGGTGTCACTGTTGTCGGGCATTTGTTTCCGTTGCCCTCTAATATTTCTTACTGTCATTTGTTTCGCGCTCTCAGCGCCAGGTTTATGTGTATGTCTGAAATGGTATGATCCACCAGCAGGGGGAGCGGGCCGAGCCGTGAGGAGATTTCACCTCAGCGGCAGCGGGAGCTCCCCTGCTGGCAAACTTTAGTGGAAGGTCCCCAGGGAGCATAAGAGCCCTGAGGGCAGCGTGGGCGAGTGAGCACCAGTAGAACACAAGAGGGAGAGATGAGGGAATTGGGAAGGCGACATTGCTTTCCCTGAAGAAATCAGAACAGGGACGTCCTCATCGGAGGTTCTTTCTCCGGGCTGGCAGCTCACTCTCCCCTCATCGGGTCGAGTGCTCGAGCTGTCCTGTTCCGGGAACCAAAGAAAGTTTAGCTGGTGCTTTGTCCCATGAAGCCGGCGCGGCTGTGAGAGACCGATCCAGGCCTCTAGCTCCCCCTCGACGTAGTGCCCTCTGAGATAGGAGTGGGAAAGAAACCTAAACGGGGAAGGAGCTAGCAAGGCAGTGCATGCTGTTTACTGAGCCCGCGTGTTTTGTTGGTGTCTCTCTCTGCCTCATTTCAGTCGTGACAGAGGTGGGGTCATATATTGGTCTAAGAGAAACGCTGAGGCCTGGGTCAACAGAGTCTTGCAGGGGATTTGTTGCTGAGGTGATTACCACCCCGTCAGATGGTGGGTGCCCCTCGTGAGGCTCCCGTTTGTTTTCTTTTGTGACCTGAGTGTTTTGGTGGTTTCCTCCATAGCGCAGGACCACGTATGACGCATTCTGCTCAGTGGCATGTGTCGCCGTTCCCTGTGCAGGGATAGTGCGACCTTATAGACAGGAAATGGAGTGATAGAAGAGGAAGGCCAAGGCAATTAGAGAGGTTTATCAGGTTTATCAGGTGGCAGTGCAAATTTTAAAACCAGGTTTGTTAGGTACAGACAGGGCTAATGCCAGTATCATCAGCCCATGCTTTCCGCATCAAATATTAGGCGGTGCTCGTAGTATAAGGATTGCTCACTTGGGTACGGATTCTAGCTTCATTTAAGAGAAGGGGTAGTGGATCAGGTATCTCCAGGGTTACGACAGTGGTGTTGGTGTGTCTATGACTGAATCGGAGGGAGACTGTGTGGTAGTGTGCAGCTACCGGAATGTAGGGAGACTGGCATGGTTAAGAATTATTTATTTATCAAATGTAATTCAATTTGTGCCCAGGTGACCCACTGAATGTTATTCATTTATTCATCTGTCAAATGTGATCCACTTGTTCCCAGGTGACCCATTGAAGGTTATTTAGGTATTTATCTATCAAATGTGATTCAGCTTGCGCCCAGGTGACCCATTGAAGGTTATTTATATATTTATCTATCAAATGTGATTCAACTTGCTCTCAGGTGACCCAATGAAGGTTATTTATATATTTATCAAATGTGATTCAACTTGCTCCCAGGTGACCCATTGAAGGTCATTTAGGTATTTATCTATCAAATGTGATTCAACTTGCTCTCAGGTGACCCATTGAAGGTTATTTATATATTTATCTATCAAATGTGATTCAGCTTGCTCCCAGGTGACCCATTGAGGGTCATTTAGGTATTAATCTATCAAATGTGATTCAACTTGCTCCCATGTGACCCAATGAAGGTTATATATTTATTTATTATTAAAATGTGGTGGTCAAGTGATGTTATTTAATGTTTCAGTATCGGAGGAAAAGGAAGACAAACCCTTATGTACTCATTCAGCAATAACTAAACGATAGTGCCCCATGTAGGGGTCCCTTTATGTACTATTGCTCGTGCATACCGAGGACCTGGTTTTACATTGTTTGTTTACATAAAGAAGGCTATGACTAGCACAAAATGAAATAAGGCTCTGAATAGTTATTTCCACCGGGGCACACAAGTAAAGGCCAGCCACCAGGGCTGACCATCCATTGGGAGAGGGCCCATTCACCTCACACGGCCGCCAGCGCTTTCAGAAACCTGACCTAGGCCCTCACAGGAGGGTCATCATTCCGTCCCCTGGGTTTTGCATTCGCGCATGTGCGCGGTTACGTGTAAGTATCCCCTAGTCAGGACTCCTACAGGTTGCTGCTCGCTCATATATGAGCCACATATAGGGAGAAACACCTTACATTAGTCTTCTACTATTTCCATAGGCGCAACCACCAGGGGGTTTAAGGGGGTCCTGGCCCCCTCAAAATATGATAAACCCCCCCCCCCCTGTTACCAAGTGCTCACCCTTTATTTGGTTGTGGGACACTCCATTTGCGAGCCATGAATAGCATGTTGCTCAAACAGGACAGCCTAAGGCTCACACTAAAACGGAAGTCTGTCCAACTCTGTATATTTGGCTCATAGTTTGTAGACATTTTACTGTTAGGGTGAGAATTTGGACAAATAAAAGGAGCACAAACACAGTCTGCATTATGTTCTCAAAAGGCACTCAGCTTAAATCACTATCACAGACATAATTGTCAGATATAAAAAATGTACGGTCATTCTTATGCTCCCAAAATGCTCTTTGATTTTATGCAGCACATATAGGTGCTATTTCTCACCCTTTCTCATTGGTGATTTCTTAACAGAATGAAGGCAATTCACTCTCTATGGTATATTTCATAAGCCGCAGGGCTGTAAAGGGCGTGTAAAAATGAGGCATATAAAGCTTACTCCAGTCTTTACACTTGTCTTATGTCTAAGCAGCATTTCAAAAATATTTTGCACATGGAGTGGAAGACAGGAGGGGAAATACGTTTCCTCCCTCTCATTCCCGCTCCTACTGCAAAACCATCTAGTTTTGTGCCTGCATGACATTTACATGCAGGTGTAAACCTTATGGATTACTATGGAATCCGCATGGATTTAGCAGCTGCAAAAAGCAGGCAGATTGCATAGGAATACATTGCAAATGTCATCGGCAAAGCCTAATTCAAGGTGGCTGTTACATTGTTTACATAACTGAGTAAAATGAAAGAGTAAATGTGATTTTGTCTATTTTTCCTCTTTCCTTTTCAACTCTATTTCGTAAAAGTGGAAAATTACATGGAGGTGACCCCCCGGCACAATGTTGGTCCTCCCCTGCATGCATTTACACCTTTAAATAAAATTAGCCTGATTGAATTGTTTATATACTGTGTGAGAGAGTGCTTTATTTAAATGCATCAATTTTCTTACTAACTGAGCCAGAGAGACTTATTTACAATATGCAAACAAGTCCACCTGAGATCTCACTGACTGAGTACTAGCATTCATATTTGCAGAGTCTCATGATTTATTTTTTGGGGCATTCGGTCCCCACCTTCTTTTAAGCAATGTCCATCACCTTGAAGTCCCACCCCCTTGTTAGAGTGCCCTCCCCAAGTTCACATCCATTGCATTTTTTCTTGTTTACCCTCGATACCCAATTGTAAATTGCATATTTCCTTGGGAGGATAGCTTAGGGGCAATGTGCTTGCCTTGAAAGCAAGACGACATGTAGCAACACAGGTTCGATCCCTGGGTCTGTACTTAGAAACTTCTGGGTATTAAGCGTGTTAAAAATAGCTCATCATATCATATAGGTTTTTACCCATTTTTCTCAAACCAAGTGCTGAAATGTGCACCATTTTATTTTAAAAACGTTCTCAGATCCGAATCTCCTCAAATCTCTGTACAGCAATTTGGGCTCCCATGCTGCTTTCGGGGGCTTCTACTAATTTATAGGTGATGTTATTACTCCTCCACTGAAAATAGTCACCTGCCACCAGTGACCTTGAAACCTTTGCAATGACAGAGCCCCCCCTCCACAACCCGCACCAAACCCACTCATCACCAAAAGCTGTAGGTGACACTGGCGTATGCAGCATTTTACTAGCCGCCCACAGTGGCAGCAGGATGTTTTTTTTTGTATTTGTTTTTATTATTTTAAACAAACAAAACCAACAAAACAAAGCAACTTTACAGGACGTACATAATCAATATCAAACCATCACATTATACAGTGTTATTCTCCGTCCTCTCCCCAGCCCCCCCATAAACTTGAGCCGGCTCATCCATGTCATCTACAGGAGCGTTTTCGGGAATCGCCGCGCCTGTAGACTCGTCTGAGTCTTCTGTTTCGTAGTTAACCTGGTGGGGATTTACCATAGAGGTCACTAGTTGTCGCCAGGCGATCAGGGGGCCCACTTCCTGCTCACCCCCCCTGGTAACGGCTTCAAAAGATACTACTGATTCTGCTTCCACCCATTTTAGGAGGTCCGCCCACCATGTCTCCACCCTGGGTATATGGGCCGCCTTCCAGCCCATTGTGATCCTATGTTTGGCTAGGATGTAAGCCAGGTCCTTCATCATGCTTATGTGCTTTAGATTGCGTGGCCTGGGAAAAATCCCGAGCATGCATGCCCAAGCCGACCCCACATCCAGCACCACTCCCCCTCCGGCCATCTTAGTCTTTATTTCGTCCCAGAATCTGTGCACCTCGGGGCAGGCCCAGAACATGTGTAGCACCCCTGCTTCCACCTCCCCGCACCTGGGGCATTTCTGTGTGGCCGAGCCTCCAAATCTGGCTATTTTCCCAGGGGTCAGATAAGCCCTATGGGTGACATACAACTGGATCTGTTGGAGTCTCGCATTTCGGGACACCTTTTTATGGTACCTTTGAGCTCTCTCCCATTGCCCCTCTGTCATGGGTCCTCCTACCTCCTCCTCCCAGTCCTGCCTCAGTTGAAGCAGCTCCTTCCCAACCTTTGCTCTCAGGAGCTCGTATACCCTGGATATTTCGTGTTTGCCCTCTGAGACATCGTACATCATTTCCAGGGCGGCATCAGGTTCTTCCGCCAACACCGTCTCGTCTGAGTCTGGTGTAAGTTATATATTGGCCTCTATGCACCCCTGTCTCCTCCTGCAAACTCCGGAATTCCAACACCTCCCCTTCCTGCCATACATCCCCGAGGGTGGCCAAGCCCATCGGTTCCCAGTATCTACGGACTATCTCAAGCAATTGGCAGTCGTTTTCACACATCGCCACCAGCGGAACCTGCTGGGAGAGCGGATCCGTATCACCAACCGTTCTCCACGTCCTGCGCCAGACCTCCCAACCCAGCTCTAATAGTCTCCCTCTTCCCACCAGTTTACTCTTTTGTAGCCACACCGTCTCTCTCAGAAAGTATGGAGCCAATTCGCCCTGCAAAAGTCTAGCTTCTGCGGAGCCCTCTGACGACAACCACCTGGCCACAAACAACAGCTGCCCCGCCAGATAATAAAGCTCAAAGTTCGGCAAGTTTATGCCCCCCCTGTCACATGAGTTCTGTAGTTTCCACAGGGCTACTCTGTTTCTGGAGTTGCCCCATATGAAGCTCCTGCACATACAGTGAAGTCTCTTGAAAAACCTTCTGGGAATCAAATACGGGACATTTACAAAAAAATGTAAGAGTCTGGGCAAAACCACCATTTTGAGCAGAGCTGCTCTCCCCATCATAGATAGGGGTAATCTAGACCAGAACACCATACTATTCTTAACTCCCTCAATCACACTCTCTGTGTTATTTTCGTGCTCTGTTTCTATCCTATGATAAATGTTTACTCCCAGATACCTAAATGTCTCAGGTTGCCAGGGTATTTGCAGGATAGGCAGCCTCTCCAACGGGACACTCTTATACCTTCCCAAGGGGAACAAACTAGACTTCCCGTGGTTCACCAATATGCCCGAGAGGGTGGCATAACGATCCATCACCTCCAATACATATTGTTTTCCTCCGGGTAGCGCAAATAGAGGAGCATGTCATCTGCATACAGCGATATCAGGTGCATGCCACTTGTCGTACGAATCCCCATATCCCCGTATTGTTGTCGCAGGCATATTGCCAGCGGCTCTAGCGCCAGTATGTATAATATGGGTGACCAGGGGCATCCCTGTCTGGTCCCGCTGCTGAGTTGCCATTTGTCTGAAATTGTGGATCCTGTTTTAACTCTCGCTACCGGGGTGCTATATAACATCTGCACCCACCTGATGTATCCAGGTCCCATTCCGTATCCTTTCAGGGTCACTTTCAACCATGGCCACCGCACCAAATCAAAGGCTTTGACCGCGTCTAGAGACACGATAGCCAACTCGCCCGTGTCCTCCCCAGTGTAATCAAAGATATGGTGCAGCCTCCTATGGTTGTCTGTGATATTCCTACCAGGCACATAGCACGTCTGATCTGGGTGTATCAACTTACCAATCACCCTCTTTAGTCTATTGGCTAGCACTGCCGTGAGTATTTTAATGTCCTGATTGAGCATAGACAAGGGTCTATAGGACCCGCACTCCATGGCCGGCTTGCCTAGTTTCAGAAGTGGGATGATCACTGCCTCGTGGAGGGACGACAGCAGTTCCCCCAGTTCATAGGCTTCATTAAACATGTCAAGCAACGGCTGGAGTAGCCCCTGCTTATATGTCTTGTAAAACTCGCTAGGCAACCCATCTGACCCAGGCACTTTACATGTGGGCAGATGTTGGATCACCACTTCCAGTTCATCCAAGGTAACAGGGGCATCCAGATCCGCACGTTCTAGGTCATCCAGAGTGGGCAGCCCTATATCCTCTATTGTTCCCAGTATGTCTTGGTTCATATCCTCCCCTGGGTCCTCATATAGTTGTCTATAATACTTGAGGAACTCCTCATTTACCCACTCCTGGGTGTTACGGGTTCGGCCTTCCGCATCCCTGATCTCTCTAATCACTGAGCGGGGGGTCTCGCTCTTGTACAGCCAGGCCAGCAATCTACCCAGCTTATCCCTCCCTGCATGTAGCTTCTCCGTGTATTTTTTGTAATTTAATTTGCATAATCTATCCCAGAGTCCACGCCAGGTTAACTGTAAGTCTTTTATCTTGGCACTGTTCTCCCGGGTAGTCTGCTCATTTTGCATAAGACCCTCCAGCTCTCTTTCTGATTCCTGAAGTTCCCGTTCAATGCCCCTCTGGAGCCCTTTAGATTTTGATATAGCGACCCCCCGCACCACCACCTTAAACGCCTCCCATACTGTACCCACAGAGCGTACACTGCCCGTGTTAGTTTCAAAATATTCCTCGATGGCCTCCCTCAGGTCCTCTCGAAACCCTGCATCTTGTAACGCCTCAGTTCTGAGTCTCCATGTCGGGATGCGCGCCTTGGGGGTTGGTATCGCCACTCTTCGACCAAAGGCGAGTGATCGGATAATACCCGAGCCTTATATTCCGCTCCCATCATTTCTCCCAATATCTCGGCAGCTGCAAACACATAGTCTAGCCTTGTGTGCAAGTCATGTGGTGCTACGTAGTGCGAGTATTGTCTATCCAATGGATGCAGCTTCCTCCATACATCCACTAAGCCTAGGTCTTCCAACAGTGTTCCCAGCGCTTTGGCCGCTGGCGCTGGCTTCCCTGATTTGTCATCTGACCAGTCTATTCTGGGATTCAGGGTACAATTAAAGTCCCCTCCCCTACTATATAGGGACCTAAAGCAAGCCGCCGTCTCATGGTTAGGGGCGTTCAAATTGATGATGTGCACCTCTCTGTTCTCCAGGAGTCCTGTTACTACCACCATTCTGCCCTCTGGGTCTATTGGCGAACTGAGCACCCGGAACGGCACGTGCGGTGCCACCCATGTGACCACCCCTCTTGCATATGTTGAATACGTGGCCCCCATGACACTACCCCTCCATTTTCTCCTGACCACCTCCAGCTTCTCCTTCGTGAGGTGGGCCTCTTGTAGCAAGGCTATATCAATACGCATCCTTTTTAGATACAGCATCACTTTGTTGCGTTTTAAGTAACTATTTAGGCCCCGCACATTCCAGGTCACCACTCTAAGATTACCCGATGCCATCTAATCGATGTGCTCCCAATCCACTCCTCCCTCCGACACTTACCGTGATGGCCCGTTTACTGACTCTTACCCTTCCCAGCTTCAACAATTCCCCTCCCCTGTACCCCAACTCCACCCCACTGCACACAACCCAACCCCTCCCCCCACCCTACCCTACCCCAACAAATGCCCAGCTCCATCCCTGGATCTCAGGCCCACACGCGTCTGGTCCTATCTAGCGTCCGAGGACTAGGACCCTGCAGGGCGTCACCGATCTAACAGTGACCTAACTAGGTGAACTACTAATGGGTTCAAGGGATGCCTCCAAGGTGCTCCCACTTATCTATTTAGGGTTGTTGCGCCCAGCGGATCCCGCCAGCCTATCTTGCAGCATACTCCCCACAAGCTTAATTTAACTCTATATTCAAGTCCCAATGTCCTAGCCATGTCCCCAAGGAGGACATGGCTGCGTGCTACTTATCTCCTGCAGCCCCCATCTGGATATCCGGTTCCTGAGGGCGGCCCTGCATATCCAGCCATTCTATCGCATCCTTCGGCGTCTCAAAGAACAGGGATTTGTTCTTGTAGAACACTTTCAACTTGGCTGGGTAAAGCAACATATAACGATGGCCTGCTTCTTTTAATCTTCTTTCTTTTCACCGACCCAAAGTTCATCCTGCTAGGCTGTACGTGCAGCATATAGTCCGGATATGCCGTGATTTTTGCCGACCCCCTTTCGATCGTTCCTCCCTTCCGAAAAAATTTGAGTATCTTCTCCCGGTCTCGATAGTTCAGAATCTTTGCGATCAGCGGTCACGGGGTGGTTCCTGGGGGCGGTCTTCTTGTCAAGGCCCTGTGCGCCCTTTCAACCGCAAACCCCTGGGTCAGCGCCCCGCCAGTTATCTCCTGCAGGAGCATGGTTTCCACATATTCTGTTGGGTTGGGCCCCTCCATTCCTTCCGGCAAGCCAACAATTTGTATGTTGTTTCGTCTGGCCCGCCCTTCCACCTCCTTCGCTCTGTCCTCCAGGTTGCCCACCCGCTGCACAAGGGCATGTAGCTCCGATCCATGTGCGGCGCACACCGCAGTATTCGGGGCCATCTCCTTCTCCAAGTTCCTGGTGCGCTCTCAATCATCGGCACGTCCTGTCTCAGCAGGTTCACTTCCTCTTGGACCGCACCAATCTTGAGGTCCAGGCCCACTTTCAGAACGTTCATTGTCAGGCCACTTTAGTTTCCCAAGCCACATTCAAGTCTGCCATTGCTGCTAGCACCTCCTGGATCGTGCCCGGTGCCTCCGCCTCTGTCGTGGGGGTCTCCTTGCTTTTGCCTCCCTCCGCACCTTTAAGTGTCTTGATGTAGGCCTCCAACGTGGGCTGTTTGGTCCTGGGTCTAACAACTTTATTAGACATCCTGCTGTGTTGTCCGGGCGTAAGCCAGCTGCACCTCCCCGTGCACAAAGGTCTGCGTGGCACCAGGCCACTCTTGGCATTATAGGTCCGTAGCGGCTATGCCCATGTGTGTCTTGGTCGCTCGCCTCACCCTTAGAGTGGGCTGTGTCCACCCACGTACTTGCAAACTCTCTGTGTCGTGACTCCGGTCTCTGCCTTACTCCATGGGCACCTTCCAAGTTCTGTCTGTCTTCACTCCGGGCCCAGCATCAGCCGCGAGTTCGCTCGGCGGGTCTCAGCGGTTACCATCTATGCGCATTTGGGCTCCAGACGCCCGCCTCTTTGGGCGTCTTGCTGTCTCAATCTTGTCCCTCGGCTCGCAAAGCATAAGCACGGCCCAGGCAGTCCGCCTTCTTTCCTCTGCTTCTCCACACCACGGTCCCTTCAGGTCTATTGCTTAAAACAGGATCCTGAAATCCATTACAGGTACCATCTGATCCTTCCGTCAGTTATCACTGCAGCGCGCCCAAGACCCTCGATAATCCCTTTGTTCCTGTGGCCATTTTGTTTCCATTTTTCGAGTCGGGGCCCACAGTTATACAAATGGGTACAACTTTGTGTCCGTGCATCCCATATGCACCAAAAGTTCAGCGAGTACGGCCCCCACCTTCATCGTCACGGATGTTAATTCACAGTGCTGGCAGGCATCCGTGCGCGCACTTTTTCCCCAGGATCAATACAGGATCGAAGAGCTCCTCCGGAGCACGTCCCTTTACATGGCCGTCCTAGCCACGCCCCTGGTAGCTGGACGTTTGGTGGCCAGGGACGAGGCGCCGCCCCATTCCTCCTATGCTAGGTGAAAGATGGAAGGTTTATTTTAAAAATGGTCACATCTTTCAGCTATAAGGCAGCATTATCATTACATGCATCACACATGCGTGATAACCCAGGTCAGCCTTAGAGAATCTGGCGTAGCATGTGCTTCTTCGTAGGGCTTAGAGATCCCCCAGCTGTACTCACGGAGGGGGAGTGGGAGGAGAGAGGGAAGGGCCCATTTTGTGAGTTTAACCATAATTGGAGTGGAGGGAAAGGCAGTGTCATAGATTGAGGCAGAAGTGAGCCGAGCCATCCAGGTCCGCAGCCCCAGCCAACATCAACTCCTCCTCAAGTTGAAAGAAACTCATCCCAAATGTTGAACTGTGCAAAGCACTCACTGTCTGTGGCAAGCTTCCCTCTCACTCAGTAGATTTTCGGGGAAATGATGGGAAACAAACAAACAATTTCAGGATTCTCAAGAAGCCATGCTCTACTTTGCTATAACATTTTCTTTGTTTTCACTTCCCATGAGTTTCTCCAGGGCTCTCCCTTCTCGCATTATTCATGAACTGCTTGCAGACGCAGTGAGAGCTGAGCTCATTAAGCAGTGCTTTTAGGATAATAGTGTGATGTAGTTACTAGGCCCTAACCACTCAGGTAGATTAGTCTGGGGGAAGGGCATGTCGAGTGATGCTGATTACTTTTGGAAAGGTGGCAATAGGAAGAGGTGGGCAGACCGAGCATGGTAAACGTCAGAGTGGAGGGGGTGTCCCACTTATGGGACATAGATTCATACAAGGGGGACATGTGAGGAGTTAGGTTGTGTATCTTGCCTTTGGATGAGCCCTCCCCAGAGAGAGGACACTGGCTGCATGTGTTTGTATACAGTAAGCCCCATCTGTAGAGGAGTACTTGCAGTAATAGCCACGGCTGGACTGGCCTATAGGGGAACTCTGGAGATTTCCTGGTTGGCCTCTGTACCCTGGGCCTCATTTGTGTGGTAACCTATTTTATTTCCAAATCTTCTCATAGGAGAAGGGTTGGGCTTGCAAATAACTGCGCAATATGGGGCCACTATGAACACTATTCCCAGGGCCTCTTTTGGTTCCCAGTCCACCCCTGGTAGTAGCAGAAGTAATAGGACGACCGCATTGGTCGAAAAACACCTGATGGCTTTTGCAAGTTCTCACAGCATGATAAAATGCTTTTTGGATACAAGGAAGTACTGTGTTCTATGTGAAGGATTTCAAACACAAGATAACTAGAAATTCAATGGGCCATCTGCACATATGGGCACGACTACCTAATTGACCTTCTAATGATAATATGTATAGGCTGCATGTGATAAGTCCTGATGCCTGCGGGCTTCGGCGCATTACAAATAAACAAATAAAATAAATAAGTGTGAATCGTTACACGGCCAAATCAGCTTTTCATCTTTGTGAGGAGGACTCGATGGCTACTAATGCGCTCCTAATAAAATACCCAAATCAGTTGATATTGTCGGCTATAAAATGTGCTATTTTTATCATTATTATTATCAACATTAATATTATTGTTCTCATTATCTCTCCTCTCGCCTCTCAGAAGCTGACTTCAAAGATGTACGATTGCTGGCGCCTCTCCGTTGCAGGTCTCACAGTCAAGATCAAAGAAGGAAATTCACTTCACGCCACAAAGACGCACCTTGGAGCTTCCAACGACTTCTACTAGTCATCTTGAAAGAGCTGTAAAATTACTTTTTGTGCAGACCACATGTAGGTTGATCGCCACACATGCCAGGCTGAGAATGATCTTTAGTCACAAGCCAGTGTGTGACAGAAGGCTTCGATGTGTGACTCTGGTTCCTGATGAAGATCTTGGGTGGTGGAAACATCAACTGTTGATTTACCGAACAAAGTTATAGTGAGGGGGAATAAACAAAAAAAGCGTATTGGCAAGGCCAGATCAGCCGGACCATGAATGCACTTAAAAGTAGGTAGTTAGGTAAAAGTTTATTCAGAATTCACCCATTAACACGGTCACCAACGACACATAAACAAAGCCAAAAACATAACAGAATATTCATAAAATTCATGCTTCAATACATCTTCTAAATGGTGCCTTTACATAATATAGAACATCATACAAAAAATGTACATCTTAATGGGGCATAAACTAGTTTATGGCATCCATACACGTACTTGTGTTGTTTTTTTTCCTAAAATCGCTAAAAACACTGCAAGTTGTTAAAAAGCACATTACATCCTCATCTTTGCCCAGACCGCAGTCGCATAACCCATCTGGGCTCAACCAAATTCTCGTCGCTTTTAAAGGTAGCACATTCAGTCAAATCATCAGTGTCATCTGTTAACATCATTCTGTCTGTAAAAGTTGTTGCCCGTACATGCATTCAGGTAGGGCGGCAATATTTTAATGATGATAATATACTAATTTGGGCCTCCATTAAATGGTGCGCGACTGCCACCGCCCTTTTTTGAGAAGGGTCTTGCAGTGAGCATTCGAGAGACATCTCAGGGCTGCTACATGCCCAAGCCCCCAGCTTTTCATCAACGCGAGCCCATTGGAGAGCCAACTCGTAGGGTCCTTAATAGTCAACTGTCTTACCTCGGTCATTGCTTTATGCAAATTATGGTTCACTTCGGGATCCAACTAAACCCTGGGAATACACTGTAAAAATCTCCTTTGTGCCCGGTCAAAGTGATGGCAGGTCATACTTAGAACACCCTTGGAACATCTCACGGGGAGCCGGGCGAAAACCTGGCCACCTTCCTCAGGAAGGTGTTCTGCTTGATCTCCTGTCACCCGCATGTCGTGGACCACCAAATCTCGCTGCTGTATGGATTTTAGCTTCCAACACTAGGAGGCATTTATGAAGCCTTTTAGCACATATCGACGGCAGACATGGAGCGACCGCCTAAGACGTGGGGCGACTTGTCTAGCCACTGATTTTATATGGCTCAGCCAGATACATTATTGGAAAATATCAGGCTTAGATATTAATAAACGCTGACCACCTCTGTCGTTTCCTTTTGAATCAACAAGCTTGCTATCACTTTATCCTTTCCGAAAACCAAGATCTTAGTTTTTGACAAATTTAGTTTCAAACTGTGGTAATTGAAGAAGGAGTTGGCTGTAAACCACCAAGTGTAAGGCCGATTACAACTGCGTCATCAGCATATGACAGAGTACTAAATGTGGTCCCGATTAAGAGGGGAGGGATTAGTCTTCGTAGGGTGTTATGTGGGCTAAAATCATGCAGAAAAAGGGCTAATAATAGTGGCGCTGAAGGGCACCCTTGGTTCACCCCTATTTATGCAAAAATCCCTTGAGTGCTCATTTGACCTGATGCACCTGACCACAGCTGAGCTGTCCTCATATGTCAGTTGCAGGAGTTGAAGAAGCTCGGTTCGGGACCTCAATACGGTCAAGCTTTTTCCATATCACATTTCGGTTAATAGAATAAAATGCTTTTGACGGGTCTAAAAAAGCTGCAAAAATGTGGTTATTCCTCCTTCCTGTATACTTATCTACAATAGTTTTCAGCACAAAGCACTGGTCCATGGTAGAGTAGCCTTTTCGAAACCCAGCCTGGGTATCAGGGAGAAGTGTATTTTTCATAACCCATTCTTCCAATCTCACTGCCAGGCATCCCCCAGAAATCTTATTTGAGACATCCATGAGCGAGATTATTGGGCGATATCAGTGGAGGTCTGAAGCTCAGTCTTTTTTAAACAGTGGAATAATCAGGCTTCTTTTCCAGGAAACTGGGAGGAATTGGTCCCATGCAAATGAATTAACAGTCTGTTTCAAGTCTGGCGCCCACTAGTCTTGGGACCATAAAACACCTTGGCTCTTAGGCACTTAAAAGTAAGCCCAAGCAGTTTAAAGCTCCCCTTGTTGGCAAAAGGCAAGCCTGTCTGTGCCCATCCGGGCCTCGGATGGCTTATGGACTATGCACAGCAGTCATTCCGCTTTGCCAAGGAAATATTCAAGTTCTGCCTTGCTACATCTTGCCCCTAGCAACACTGTGCTGCCTTCAGCAATGCCATGTGCCGCTACACACATGAATCCGGCACCCGTTCACCATGATGCCGGTAAACGTCA
The DNA here is from genome assembly GCF_040938575.1 of Ambystoma mexicanum. Taxonomy (NCBI): domain Eukaryota; kingdom Metazoa; phylum Chordata; class Amphibia; order Caudata; family Ambystomatidae; genus Ambystoma; species Ambystoma mexicanum. The sequence goes on from NC_090931.1 coordinate 668,643,483, forward strand.
TTGTCTATTGATGAAAGCACACTCCATTACAGCACACGCTCGCGATTTGTATGATCTATGCAAAGATGTGTCTCTCGATCTCTGTTGCATCACAGAGACCTGGCTACATGACACATCTTACCCTACTCTGATTCACGCTATGCCTATAGCATCTGGCACGCTGACAGAGACTCTGCTCACCCGGGTGGAGGCTTAGCTGTTATCTTTCCAGTCACACTGTCGTGTGCGCTGCTATCTCTCCAGCATGACATTCAAGTGGAGGCTTTGCTTGTGCTCATTATCTTGTCACCCACTCGAACAGTGTATGCACTGCTGGTCTGCCGCCCACCGACTCAAGATGCAGCGTTCTGTTCCTTGTTCTTAGACCTCGCGGCGGATCTTGGGCATCTTCTTCCAGCTTGTATGATGACCGTTCTGCTCCATCTGCAGCTTCTATTGATCCATTGTCATGGTCTGAGTTTCCTCCCGTAGGCTCGGATGATATAATTCAGGCCACGATTAAGCTTGAATCCACTTTCCCTTTGTACCTTATTCCTCTTTCTGTTCTGAAACAAATCATACTTGACATTGCACCCCTTGTTGCTTCGGCTGTAAACCGCTCTTTTCTCTCTAGTTCTATACCTGTCACCCTCAAGCACGCCCTGGTGAGATCACTCCTGAAAAAGGTGTTGCTTGATCCTTTGCTTCCATCTAGCTATCGTCCAGTTTCTTTGCTCTCTTACTTGATGAAGCTGTTGGAATCTCTACTCACACCTATGCTTAGATCTTTCTTGGAAAGCTCTTCTTTTCTCAACCTTTTCCAATCAGGTTTCAGGCTGGGACGGGGCACCTAATCAATGCTGGTGTCGGTCGTGAATGATCTTGCAAGGCTTGCAGAGCTGAGTGGAGGAGGCGTGCTAATCTTATTAGACCTGTAAGCCACCTTTGACACCATAAATCATGCCATTTTGCTTTGCATACTGTCTGCGGCTGGCTTCTCTGGGGCAGTGCTGGACTGGTTTGGGCCCTTTCTTGCAAATCTCTCACAAACTCTCTCTCTACGCCCCTTCACTTCATCCTCCCGATCTGTCACTTGTGGTGACCCCCAGGGATCTGCACTCTCACCCATTCTTTTCAATGTATAGGTTCAGCCCCTTGCTCACCTCATTCAGTCGTTTGGCTTGCGTTGTTATATTTATGCAGATGAAATGTAGATCATAGTCCCCCTGAAACTGGATAATCCTTACAGGTCGCCAATCTCAATAACTGCCTAAAATCCATAGGGGATTAGATGTGCCAGAATTGGCTTAAACTGAATAGCAATAAAGCAAAGGTCTTGGTTATCGGCTCTCCATCTGCTTTCTCCCTCTGAATGCCAGCCTTCTGGCCTCCTTCTCTACGCCTACTTAAGCAGCCAGTTTAATTGGCAAAAAATCTGGGTGTTAAAATAGCTTTCTCCCTTTCTATGGAGGTACAAGTCAGCTCTGTCCATCAGCAAGGCCACTTTAAACTCAGAGTCCTGGACAGAGTGCTCCTGTTTCTTCCAAAACCTCTACGTGCACCGGTGGTGGCTTCTCTATTCTTGATCACACTGGATTATTCTAATGCACTTTATCTGTTTCAGCCGGCCCACTTACTGGAGCTATTGCAGGGGCTGCAGAACACCATGCGGCCCAGGCCGTTTTTGGGCTTTCCTCTCGTGATCATGTTTCTTCATCGTTGCATAGCGTCATTGGCTTCCGGTGGTACGCCATGTTGAACTCCCGGCACTATGCTTACTCCATCGAGCCTTCAGTGATCAGAGAGCTGATTATTTCCTGCAAACGTTCTGCCGCTATGTGCCTGCTCGACTGCCCCATTCATCCTCAGACTTATTGACCTTAGTTCCAAGAGTCCATCGAACTAAAATATGCGGTCAAACGTTTTCCGTTGCAGCCGCAAACCTATGGAATAAGCTTCCTCTCGCTCTGTGTAAAATAGCTGACCGTCTGGCTTTTCGGCGCCGTCCATCTCAAAACCTTTTTATTTAATAAAATGGTTGTATTTCTTTTCAATTTCCTCTGCTCTTACAGGACTTCCTCAGCGCCATGTTGCCTATGGGAGTAAGCTGCGCTATATAAATAGATTTAACATAACAACATAACGTAACTGGGAGCCAGTGATGAGGTAGTAGATATTGGGCCTCATTACACGGTAGGCGGTAGCCATGGTGCTATTAGCACCATGGCTACCCCTTACCGCATTCCGGGTCTGTGTTCCCGGGATAGGGATTTACCGGGTCATTCCGAACTTGGAGGACCCGGAAAGTCCCCATTCCGGGAACCATTCCCCATTCCCATTTGAGCCCCCATAGGGGTAAAACCAGGCGTTAGAGAACGAACCCGCTAAGGGACCTCGTAGTAGGGCGGTAAGGGAAAGAGAAGGGGCAAAGATGCATCATTCTGAACTGGTAACCAGACATAAAGGGGATTCACATAATCTAATTTAGGATTCATAAGTCCCGGTACAACTCTAAAGTAATCATCCACTGGGAGGAAATGGAGGGTCTGGTAGAGTGAAATAGTCAGCAAAATGCATTTCTAAACCCAGCACCAATCTCTGATTTCATTTGTATGTCTGTATCCCAAAGAAGGTGAATTAAATGTTGGGGTGGCCAGGTGAACATGGCGCTGTAACAGATATTACTGTAGTAATGTTGAATACTGGTCTGCAGCAAAAGGTGAATCCCTAGGCTCCCCTAGCCTAGAATGGTAATGGGAAGACAGACAAGTGGATCACCTAAGTTGCGCTGACTATTGGTATTAAAAGTGAGAAAGATATGGTTTTGAACAATGATATTTATTGATACTAGCAGTTTAAGGAACAATAACGTCTAACTCAATCAACAAAAGTATCCATACATGTGAGTGCCTTGGAAAACTGAGCAATAGTGCCAACACGTGTTTCGACCCTTTGAGTCTTTATCAAGGCAACAAATAACAAGTGTGTTCAAATAACAAGAATGAATCAAACAAAAAATTTAATTTGAATCAGATCTGTGAGAAGCATGGAAACACGAAAGGACGAAACCAATTAATTGTTGATTGAGTTAGACATTATTGTTCCTTAAACTGCTAGTATCAATAATTATCATTGTTCAATACCACATTGTTCGGACTTTTAATACCAAAAGTCAGCGCAACTTAGGTGATCCACGTATCCTTCTTACCTATATCCCAAAGAACATACAGATTGTTTGCCATTAGTGTGGGTGTGAGGTATTTTTCCCAAAGAACATAGGGTGTAGTGGGTGGTGTATCATGTGATCGTGACGTGCCCAGGGACCAAGTCACTTCCGTTCAAAAGGGTTTATGGGCTATTTCCTCTACAGGAGGCCAATTTTCAGGGTTGGGCGACCATATTGTATCTACCCCTCCTTTTGCTAGGGGTACTTTCTGTGACTGGTGCCCAGTCCCAATGCACCTGGGAGGAGCCGACCCCTCACTCTCAATACTAAATAAACCCCTTGACAGCAAAATAGGGAAACCGAGTGGGATGGCTATGGCCAGATGTGGGTCCCATGCCTGCTGGGCCTAGAGACCCAAGGTACTCCTCACAGATGCGGCCCAACAGGCCAAAACATGTTTGGGGATGCTCGTTGTCTTGTGCAGAAAGGATTTGACCAAGCAGTTCGGGCTGGACTGCCCCTTTTGGGGTGGGATCAAGCCTGATTTGCATATGGTCTTTCCGCTTTTGTAATGATATGATAGGTTATTTATAACGTGCTTAATATCCAGAGGTTTCTAAGCGCAGACCCGGGGATCGAACCCGTGTTCCAAGGCAAGCACGTTGCTGCTGAGCTATCCTCCCGAAAGAATGGCTTGGCAGGTGAAGAACAATGGTCTGGAGGGTTGCCCAGAGCAATGCCAGAGGTTAAGATTAATTTGAACCCTTCCAGCCAACACCTCTTTTGTTTTGCAGATTCCAGAGGCACGCCACAGTTCACTCAAACAGAGGTGCCAACAAAATTCCCAAGGTTCACCCTCCACCCTCGATCAGTCAAATCAGTCAGAAATAATACACGCCATCTTAAAACTGGGTTTGAAGCCCGGGGAACAGAGGTTAGATGAGACGAGGGCCAGAGGTTGGCCAGGACAAGAGTCACTTACAATCCACAGTGTCAAACGTGTTGAAAGGTATAACACAATCAATAAAATAAAGGGCTTCCACATTGGCCAGGTCCAGAAAGTCATCCCACTGTCCCTATTTCCCCAAAATGTCTGCAACTTTGACGCAGCCATGTTAACGGTGAACTTCATCTCTCCAGATGGAAATGGCCAGCTCCCGCTCTGGAGGAGCCATCCCAAGAAGAAGGAGAATTCTGCAACTTTGACGCAACCGTGTCTTCCAAAATTTGCATGGCCATGCCAGGACCATCAGGGGATGATAAGTGTTGGCACAGAGAGGTCGACAAATGGCTTCTTTATTAAAGGAGTACGAATATTTTGTTTTACGGGAAAGGGGACTTCTCCAGTCACCAGAGGTAAATTCAGGAATTGCGGGATGTGTGGGCCAATTGTTTCTGCAAATTATTTGGCTGCTATCAAAGGAAAAACACAGTCATCTAATCTTTACATGCAGAGTGAAGTGACCTCAAAAGTGGCATAATATCTCAAAGTACCACTACTTGAAATTCAAAGAGCTTATTGAGGGTTTGGGAGTCCCCTTGGAGTTATAGAAGGCTTCTGACAAGCCTTACTTATTCCTGCTTGAACAGCATTAAATGCAGCCAGGTGACATAGAGGAGTGAGGGGTTTGGATCAATTCTCTAGTTGTAATCTACCATCGGTATCCTATTATGGAAAACACGTTTCTTGGCTTTAAAAATATCCTTTTTATCGGCTCGTAGTACATCTCTCATATTAGTGAAATTATTCTGGTTCCATGATGCAGTCCACTTGGTTTCCTGTTGTGTTGTGTTGTATTGTTTATTTGTTTCTATGGCGCTTCATGCCAAAGCGCTTTACACTTTGTTAATGAGATGGCACAGTAACATCAAATGATGAGCAGAAATGCACAGAGAGCACAGAACAGCTAGAGCAATACAACAGAAACCAGAGAGGAAATGACATGATGAACCTACAAGACAGAAAAGATGAAAGTCCCACAATAGTGCGGACTTGGAGGGCAAAATGAGTCCACCCTCCGCAAAACTTGGCGCTCGACCAAGGAGTGAGGCCAAGACTAAAAATAGAGTCGCAAAATCAATGATGAATCAACAATGAGTCAACTGGCCAGGAAAGAGGGGGGTCCAAGATAACACAGAAGGGCCACCCACTGACTAGAGAACCCACAGGGACAAAGCCTTCTAATCCATTCCAAATATTTTTCAACAAACCGGATATGGGATCCACAAGAGGGAACGCCAGCCTCCCAACAAAGCCTCGTCAAGGGAGGGAGCAGAACACACTGCCTCTGATGTCTCAGAACCGTACCTGCGGTGTTGATCACTACCTCTCAGAGTCCTCCAAACAGCTATTCCAAGATTTTCAACCTCTGCAAACACAGAAGGTTGAGCAGGGGAGCTGCCAGTCATGAGCCACACGTAATGGTCAGCACCAACACGCCGCTGCCCCAGCATGTGGAAAATCATTCCACTCTGAGCAGCACCCAAGTGTGGCATAACCCTAGAGTGTTCAGATGATGCGCACCCGGCCTTCAGCACCCGTAGGACATCCAATCATTGGATCATATAGTGGGGAGCGGCAGTGAGAATCAGCCAGCCAACCTGTGCTGCCACAAGCCCCATCCTCCAGGCTGCCCGTGGCCGTCCCTGCCACAGAGGCTGCCGGCAAAGTAAAACATTTCCCCATGCCACAAGTCCAAGGCTCACTGGTGCACACCCCGTGAGGGCTGCCGTGGCATAGCAGAAGATCCGACGCTGCGGCCAACGGAGTACACCACCACTACACAGCCGGTGTCACGCCCGCCATTGCAGGGTCAGGCGGACGTTGCTGTTTATGACATTGAGCTTTAAGTGAAGTCTGTTATGGGGTAAACTAAGGTGCTGCAATAGAGCTCCTCATCCTTATATTTAAGGTTCTCAAAAAACTCCCAGAGGATAGCTCCCAGTCAAGGAGGAGGGCAACGTCCTCAAGGAGTTTAAAAAATATTCTGTGGTCCTTTGTTTCCTTTTTTGTAGTTCTATCAGTATTCGTAATCCAGTAATGTCTAATTGACGATCAGCCCACACCACGAGAAAGGTGTCATGAATTCATTCATAGGGCACATTTCTGTAGTCGATCAAGTCAAGAGGGCGCCCTTCAGTGATGCCATGTCTGTCTGAATAATACTTTCAGATGTTAAAGTCTCCTAATATTAGAAGTTGTGGTATGTCTAGTGCCTGAGTAAACACAAAATAATACAATTCGAACAGGAAGGATTTCGATGTCAGGAGGATTGGGGGCTGAGGGACTGATAAAAAAAAGTGACAGCTTAGTAGCGACCTGGTGATAAATGCAGTTTAACCGTTAGAATTTCTGCAATTCCTTTCTCAACCTGGGGGTGATCGTTCTGTCACTAACATCTGTTCTCCTCAGACTGATTATTTTGAACGAAATGTATTGCGTTAATTAACGAGTTGTGAATACAGTTACAACTAGTGGTCCCATGGTGTAAGCACGTGTGGCCGGGTGTTCTACAATATTCATGTTCCTTTCTGTAGTTCTTCAAGATAGAATACTAGAGTAAAGGAACTTGATCTTTGTTTTTAGAAATGAACAATCCTTGAATGACTGGGTAACCATAATCAGACGTGAGCTATAGAAAGACCATGGGCCTCATTAGGACCCAGGCGGTAAGGGGTTTACGGCGGCGTAAACAGCGTCGACCCTTACCGCCTGATTCCGAGGTCCCTTAGCGCCATGGAGGATTTAACACCTGCTTTTAGCAGGTGTTAAAATCCATGGCGCTAAGGGACCTTGTTGTTAATTACGCCACCGTAATTTACGGTGGCGTAATTAACGCCTTCCCCACTCCCATTATGCCCTATGGGGCAAAAATGGGAATGGGGAAGGGTAAATGGGGATTGGGGACTTACCGCCCCGCCAACCTCGGAATGGGGCGGTAAGTCCGCCAACCACCATGGCGTAAACGCAGTTTACGCCATGGTGGTAAAGGTACGACCCAGGCGGTAACTTACCGCCTGGGTCGTAATGAGGCCCCATGTAAGGTAACAATCTCTGCAATGCTGCTTTTTGGATCCAGCCTCTGCGAGAACCTACACAATAGCTCAGGCAGTGTTCTGTTCTCCTTACAGATTTGTTGAAACGTTTCCTAAATGTGCAGCACAATTTTCTGTCTGAAATTGAGTTGCTCTTCTACACGTTGATACACTAGGTTTTATTGTTCTTCCTCGCGCTGTGTGGGCATTTTCATGTTTGGGGGTTGGGCGGTGGAGCTCGTGTGGCTAGCAGGTGTCATTGGTGAGGTGCAAGTGAGTGAAACCTTCTCAGACCACTTCAAAGAAAAACTGACATTGAGTGTAGGATTGGTCAAAGTTCTCTACCGCATGCCTCCTGGTTCCACTTCTTAAAATTTCACTATCCCCCTGTAACGCTGCAGAGAGGCAGGTTACGCATGCACAGCTGTGGTGCGAGTACTCCTGAGAAGTAAGCTATTTACTGTGTGAAGTTGGCCAACATCGCTCAGAATAATATTCTGGACCTGGACACTTGATACGAGCTTCTGCGCATGTTCGTCTGGAGCCTCATAGATGTTCAGCTTGATGCGCGACTTTGAGTTTAGCGACATTGATGTACACATTTTCATAATTCATTGACTACTTAGCATAGTCCCGAATCTGGTCCAAGCCACATGGACTCATTGTTCTCTGGATGTGTGGTAGCCAGCTCTTGGTCTTCTGCTGACTGCACCCACACATCACTGAGGGAATTGGCCGTCCATTGACACGTTTCCCACTATTTCATCTTTGAGCCACCATTCCTGGCTCGCATTTGTGAACAACAGAAGCTCATGACTAGGTAGAAAGCACAGTGGTTGTTGCACACACACACCCTTTCTGTCATGAACCGCTGATTACGTCCGTTCTGGACATCGTGGTCCCTGACCCATAGATGACTGAATTCCGTGATCCTTCCAACATGGCCGTTGAATACGAACGCAGCTTACCAGCCTTTACGCGCTACGTTCAACTTCCTACAAAACAGTAATGCCCCCGCGTCTCTGCGCGTCTCAACGATACCGCTTAGTGTAGTCAGACGTGTGTTGCCGGAGTTCGCTCGGGGCCTCTTTCCGAGTCCCGCTTTCCCATTTCCTTGATTCCACTCCCTTTTCCATTCCCTTTCCTTGAACTACCCCTCTTCTGTGCTTTTGTTCCTGGACTTCTCCTGTGCTCGGGTCACGGCGTTCCGTGCCTCCGAGTTAGAATACTGTTTCCTTCCTGGTTCCCGGTCCTGGATATTTGAACGCTGTTGGTGTAGGACTTGCAATCCTCATGCTGGAATCCAAAGACCTGCATACGGGCCTCTACAAATCCCAGACCGTGTGAAAGAACACATCCAAGAAGGTCACAAGCAAAGAGAAACAGGTGAGAAGGGGAGAAACTTGTGACAGATTGAGACGCCTTAAACCCGAAACAAATACCAAGATGGAAGCCGCGGTTCAAGACCTCATGCGAGGTATGCAGGAGCTAACCACTGAAGTCCAGAACCTTAAAGCAGAGAACGCTGCATTAAAGCAGCTAGTCTTATCTCGTGACTCTGCAGCCAACGAAAGTGTCTTGTTGGGAGGAGTAGTGGACAAATACGATGGCTCTTCAAAAATCCTCTGTGCCTTCCTTGATTCATGGTTGGTACATTTTACCATCAAGCCATACTACTTTTCCACCCCAAGAGCAAAGGTGGGATTCATGATATCACATCTCACGGGCAATGCCCTGACCTGGGCAACCCCCCTAGTCAATACGGGCGACGCACTCCTGGATGATTATGATGGGTTCGTGGAAACCCTAAAGGCCATGTTTGATCGCCTAGAACTTGTTTACAGTGCTCAAGAAAGACTGCTTGAGTTTCAACAAGGGTCCCAGGATATGCTTACGTATGTGACCCGCTTTAAACAATTCGAAGAGGCCTAAATGAATAGATAAAGGACGAGTTAGCCAGGGTAGCCCGCCCAAGCTCCTTCCAAGCTCCTTCCAAGCTCTCATGGACCTTTCCCTACTACTCGATTTCGGGATCCAGGAAAGAAAGGCAGAGAAAAGGAAGTCTAAGCCAACATCCCAAAAAGGTTTCTATGGACCACCCATACAAACCAGAGCCGCTGCATCTCCAACCCTGGACCCAGAACCCATGCAACTAGGAGCCTTCCGAGGACCCATTACCCCACAAGAAAGGATGGGTTGGATTCATACCGGACTGTGCATGTAGTGTTCCTCTGATAAGCACCTTGTGAGAGAGTGCCCTATTGCTCCACCTCGGTGTTCGGGAAACGCCAGCTCCCGATCCTAAGTGGGGCACAGTTTCAGGCGAAAGAGGTCTGCTCCTCACCAATCCCTTCCTTGAACTCTCCAGGACAGAACAATCTTGTGATTCTACAGGCATTCATGTCTCCTTCTAAGAAAGAATCCTACCCCATCCTGGCTTTGGTGGACTGTGGAGCCATGGGCATATTCATAGATCATGATTGGGTCATTAGTCATAACGTTCCCCACAAAACACGAGAGACAATGCAACCTGTTGAAGCTATTGATGGGAGACCCTTGTCTTCAGGACCCATAACCCACCAAACCAAAGAGATTCTTCTTTCAATAAACCACCACCAAGAGAGGATTAGATTTGACATCATAAAATCTGCCCACTATCCCATGGTTCTAGGCATGCCCTGCCTGCAGAAACACAACCCCTACATCAATTGGGCAGCAGGCTCCTTGTTTCTTGGTTCAGAACATTGTATGACCCATTGTTTGTCACCTACCACCTTACCAAGTTCCTTAGAAGACTCCCAAGAAACCCAGCAATCCCCAGTAGCTGTCTATAACATTATCTGGATCCCCCAGGCTTACCAGGCATACTCAGATGTGTTTTCAACAGCTATTGCTCAGTCTCTACCACCCCACAGACCTGAGGATTGTGCCATTGTCACTGAGCCTTCAGCAGTGATTCCCTTCGGAAGAATGTTCATTCTATCCGAACCCGAAAAAAGGGCCCACCTGGAGTATCTGGACACCAACTTGGCAAATGGAACTATTCGGCCATCCAAGTCCCCAGCGGGAGCTTCCCTTTTCTTCGTTCCTAAGAAGGATTCCAAGGAGCTTAGACCATGTTTGGATTACTGTGGCCTTAACCAATGCACCCTCAAGGACTGTTACCCATTGCCTCTTATTTCGGACATCCTGGAAGCTGTGAGAGGTGCAGTCATCTTCACAAAACTAGATCTCAGTTGTGCCTACCATCTTATTCATATTAAAGAAGGTGATGAATGGAAAACAGCTTTCAGAACACCCTTTGGCCATTTTGAATATTTGGTCATGCCCTTTGGACTTGCTAATGCCCCCACAATTTTCCAAAGTTTCATGAATCGGGTCTTTTCTGACATGTTGTTCCTCTTCGTCATTGTATACCTAGACAACATACTGATTTACTCCAAGGAACCTCAGAAACATGAAAAACACGTTAAGACAGTTTTACAATGTTTACGAGAACATAAGCTCCTGGTCAAACCTGAAAAATGCCTTTTCCATGTATCAACTGTTCACTATCTTGGATTTGTTCTTAGCCCCAAGGGTATTGGAATGGATTCTTCCAAGGTTGATTCCATCCTATCTTGGCCTGTTCCAACCACTGTGAAACAAATCCAATCATTCCTGGGGCTCGCTAACTTTTACAGGAAATTCATACCCGCATTTTCTGAGATTGTACATCCCATTGTCACACTATTAAAGAAAGACACCCCCTTTCAGTGGTCCTCAGCTCAAGACTCGGCATTTCAATGGTTGAAGTCGGAGTTCACACAAGCTCCCATCCTGGCTCAACCTGACACAGACCGTCCTTTCCTTGTTGAGACTGATGCATCCAACTACGCCATCGGAGCAGTTCTGAAACAGGAACTTGATGACAAGATAGAACACCCTATTGCCTATCTCTCCCGCACCTTGACTCCCAGTGAAACTCATTATTCCGTCCTGGAGAAGGAGTTGCTAGCCATTCGACAAGCCTTCACTGACTGGCGTCATCTCCTTCTGGGAGCCAAACACCTGGTACAAGTCTGTATGCACCATCGGAATCTTCAAGTCCTACAATCCCTGGAGTGCAGAAACAGCCGTCAAGCTCGCTGGGCCTTCTTTTTTGCCCAATACCAATTTCAAATCCATCATTTCCCTGGAACACATAACATCATAGCCGATGCCTTATCCAGATGTCCTGATTATGAACCCCTTGAGGACCGGACCTTTCCCAAGATGTTTCCCAACACAATATTCGTTGCTCAAGCCGTTACTCTCCTGGAGGATATTCGAGTCCAAACTCAGTCCTCCGAACTCTGTAAGGAGTTTAAAAGAGACAATCGGTGGAATCTCAAGATAAAAGATGGATACCTATTCAAGGATACTCGGCTAGCCATTCCCACTCCAGGGTTGAGATAAAAGATCACAAACCTATGCCATGATACCCTCCATTCAGGACTCCAACACCCTCCGTCTTATACAAAGACAATTCTGGTGGCCAAGGATGAAGGATGACATAAAAACCTAGGTCCAGGCCTGTGCAGTCTATAATCAGAATAAACATGACAATAGAAAACCAGCAGGTCTCCTACACCAACCAGCAATACCAACAAAACCCTGGGAAATCATTGCCACAGATTTTATCGTGGAATTACCTTCTTCCAGAGGCTACACAACTATAATGGTCACCATTGATTTGTTCACACATATGGCTCATTTTACACCTCTAAACAAACTACCAGCCTCATCTGAACTAGCTAGGATATTTTTTGAACACATATTCCGGTTTCATGGACTACCTTCCAAAATCATTTCCGACAGAGGATCTCCGTGCATATCCCAGTTTTGGAAACAACTGTGTCCGGTATTGGGGATCCAACGTGCCTTGTCCTGGGGCTATCATCCACAGACCAATGGAGCTACTGAATGAGTAAACAAAACCCTGGAACAGTATCTTCGCTGCTTCACCACCAAAGTCCAGGATGATTGGTCACTCTTGATACCTGTGGCCGAGTTTGCATACAACAATTCGGATCATTCAGCTATCAAGACCAGCCCTTTCTTCTGTAGCCAAGGATTTCACCCTTCAGTCCTACCATTCGTCCTGCCACATCCTAGCCCAGTTTCTGCGGTCGATTCATGGATTGAAACTCTGGTCACTGTACACAAAGAAGCTTAGGAACACCTGGAAAAGGCCGAAGAGATGTTAAACAATATGCAGACTCCAAAAGAAGGCCTGGTCCTTCCTATTCAATAGGCGATAAGGTTTGGCTATCCTCAAAACTCCTTCCTCGTCACCTACGACCAAATAGATTGGCTCCCAGGTATTACGGACCTTTTTCTATAGAGGAAATTGTTAATCCAGTGGCCTTTCGACTCTGACTACCAGAGTCATGGAAAAGGATTCATCCAGTCTTCCACACTTCTCTGCTAAAACCATATGTGCAGCCCTCTCGAACTGCTCCACGATCTACTCCAGTGACTGTCAATAACAATCTTGAATATGAGGTCTCTAGAATTTGTGATTCCAGGTACCGACGAGGTCAACTACAGTATTTGGTCGAGTGGAAAGGGTATCCTCCCAGTGAGCGCACTTGGGAACCCGTCTCAAACATGAAGGCCTCCCCGGCTGATACGAAGATATCATCTTATCCACCCAGGCAAACCCGGAGGTGCCTGGCTTCAGAGGAGGCATGCTGTCATGAACCGCCAATTACGTCTGTTCTGGACATCGTGGTCCCTGACCCATAGATGACTGAATTCCATGATCCTTCCAACATGGCCGTTGAATACGATCGCAGCTTACCAGCTTTTACGTGCTGCGTTCAACTTCCTACGAAACAGTCACGCCCCGCGGCTCTGCGCATCTCAGTGCTACCGCTTAGTGTAGTCAGACGTGTGTTGCCGGAGTTCGCTCGGGGCCTCCTTTCGAGTCCCGCTTTCCCATTTCCTTGATTACACTCCCTTTTCCATTCCCTTTCCTTGAACTACCCCTCTTCCGTGCTTTTCTTCCTGGACTTCTCCTGTGCTCGGGGCACGGCATTCCGTGCCTCCGAGTTAGGATACTGTTTCCTTCCTGGTTCCCGGTCCTGGATATTTGAACACTGTTGGCATAGGACTTGCAATCCTCACGCTGGAATCCGAAGACCTGCATACGGGCCTCTACAAATCCCGTACTGTGTGAAAGAACACATCCAAGAAGATCGCAAGCAAAGAGGAACAGGTGAGAAGGGGAGAAACTTGTGACACTTTTAGTTCTGACTGATGGGCTCAGTTCAATCTTCAATCTTGGATTCATGATCAACTGGTGGTTTATGCATCCATGGAGTGGGTGAAATGAGTTGCCAGCTTCTGTCCACTTCTCGTTAAGGTGGTGCATCGGTCTGATGAAAAATATCATCACCACAAATGGTGCTAGGTAGGTGGAGTGGTCCATGGGGACATCTTGAAAATTTGTGACAGGCCAGGAACGATGGATTGGTCAATCACATTTAAGGGACTTGACCAGTTTTTTTCTGTTCAAATGTTGCACTCTAGAAAACCATGCTACCCATGACATATAGACTTCACCAACCATATGGATTCGTGATAGTTACACAGGTGCTTTATCAGAAGGAATGGAATGAGAATTTAATGGAAGGGACCATTTCAATAGACCATCACTTTAAAGAAGGTTTCAAAGAGTATGGGCCTCATTACGACCCAGGCGGTAAGTTACCGCCTGGGCCGTGACTTTACCACCATGGCATAAACTACGTTTACGCCATGGTGGTTGGCGGATTTACCGCCCCATTCCAACCTTGGCGGGGCGGTAAATCCCCATTTTCCCATTTTCCCTTCCCCATTCCCATTTTGCCCCATAGGGCATAATGGGAGTGGGGAAGGCGTTACGTGGCGTAATTAACATCAAGGTCCCTTAGCGCCATGGATTTTAACACCTGCACCTCCATGGCGCTAAGGGACCTCGGAATCAGGCGGTAAGGGTCGGCGCTGTTTACGCCGCCGTAAAACCCTTACCGCCTGAGTCGTAATGAGGCCCTATGTGTTTGTCAGAACCATCAATCAACCCCAGCAAAAACAGTTCTTCCTGCCTGCATATCTGCAGAATGACACTGGTTTTGTTTGCACACCACATTGTTTAGGGTTTATATTGGATTTTTTTTAAAACAAATGTTATTGACAAGAGACCCCTAATAACAGCAGCTTGGGTTTTGTCTGATCCCGGTTGACCATAAAAAGGCCTCCTCTCCTAGAAGCCACACCATTCTAGTGTGAACAAGCAGCAGCCTCATTACGAGTTGGGTGGTATGCCAGCAGTAAATCCGCTGGAGTACAGCCCAAACAAATGACCGTTACCACCACTTCTTCTGGTGGAATTTCCACCAGATTACAAGTGGTGGCGGCGGTGTAATTCCCCATTTATTTTGAATCCGTTGAATTCAATTGAGCTTTTTGGCAGAATTACCGCAGCAGAATTACCGCCGCAGTAATTCTGCCGGATCTGACGATTTTTCAGTGGTGAGTTGGAGGATTTATCTCCAGGATTTTCCAGGAGGCAAATCCTCTACTACAGGCCCGAGCTCGTAATTTGGCATAGTGGTAAAGTTAACAGTAATGGAGAACCCCAACTTTACCACTTACCGCCAAACTCATAATGAGGCTGAATCATTATAAGAGCTAAAGAAAGTTCATTCAATCTTTAAAAGCTCTGCCAAGACAGAGAAGACATTTTGTAGCATGTAATGTAGTCCTGGGCAAATAAAGCTAGCGCAATTCTTGTCATTCTAGATCGCTGAAATGATGAGGAATGGCGCATGCAAGGGATGCACATGGAGGTAGGTCAAGAAGTGTGGGTTTGATGTGCATGCTTTTTTGCATTGCTGCATGCATTGTTGGACTGTTCTATAGCCCTATCCAGAAGGTGGTTCAGAGTACCCAGACCAAAGGCAAGCCAACCCTCTCTCATGGTGATACATTGGTAGCGCAGTGAGGCTCAATTGAACGGATGGGAAGTAGTCAGTGGCGTGTCCAGACTCTTTTGACTGGGGAGGCCCAAGTGGGGCACTTACCTATGCAGGGGTGGCATGAAGTACAAGTGCACACACACATATAATGATCATAGTTTGGGATAATGGGGTGGCACCTGAGGGGGGCAATCAGATGCCAGGGGTAGCATGTGTCACCCCATGCCACTCTCTGGACAAGCCACTGGAAGTAGTCTGACACAAGTGTATACTTAGCCCACACACTTAACCATATAAAACACACCACAGTGGAATACTGAAAAATATACACCTTTACTGAGCAACACCCACATGTATATATGTGTACTTGTGTTAGTTAAATAAGTACTTCAGTAAACAAAATGCACGTATGGGAGTGTGTTAAATGGAGGCATACAAATTACTGCCTTTATGCCTCCATATAACGCTCAGCCCCATTTTCATGACTTTCCAAGGCACAGGAGGGGAGCAAAGCAGAGTTTGCATCTCTTTTTGTTTTCTCCCTCCATCTTGGAAAATCCTCCCACTTTGTGCCTGCATGAGATTTGGATGCATTCATAAAACCAAAGGATTCCTATGGAATACGCCTCACATTTACAACTTGTAAATAGTAGATCGATTCCCTAAGAATCAATTATAAAATGCTGCCTGCAAAGCATCATTTGCAGGCAGTGCTTATTTTTCACATAGCAGAGAGTTAAAGTGAAGAGTAAAGGCGATTTTACCTGCATTTACTCTTCATGATAACATTCCAGTTTGCGAGTGATGAAACTTGCATGCAAGGATTCAAAGGTATGCAAGTGCAAACGTTGGCGGGCCCCTTCATGCAATGTGATTTTCTTTTACAAAATGGCCCCCATAGTAAAAATACCTACGAGCAGATTCTTCAAAAATAGCTCCAATGAAAGGGGCACAGAGAATGAGTCTGTTTCATTTGTGCTATTTTTAGAAAGGTGCAGGTCACCTTAGTCTGAAAGGTGACCTGTGTCTTTCAGGAGGGGCTGGCAATGGTGCAAAGATGCACTGTCCACTCTCTTTGCATACATCAATGTTCGGAAGGCGCACCTGACACTAATGTATGACAGGGTCCCAGTAACCACGTGGTTGCTGGGAGTGCATTTCACTGAGACTTTAAGGGGCCCATCACGGTGAAATTAAAAAAACAGGAAAGAAAAAGCTTTTCCATCCCTGTTCGGAGGATGGAAATGCTAGTGTGACAGCCGCGGTTTAACTCACGGCTGTCAAACTTCAAAAACAAATCAAGGCAGGGTCAAAAATTACCCTGCCATGATGTGAGCCTCCCCACTGTACTTTTTTAAAAGGCACAGGGGGGTGACCGTCAAAATGCTCAGAAACCCCCCTTCAAATGGATAGTGTGCCTCCCACATATTCCTCATCTTCTGAAATATCCATATTCAGCTTTAGCTGTTTCGGAAAATTCTTCCAGCAGAGGGCACTGCGCGTCAATGCCGGTCGACTCGATGTCGCTCGAGTGCCTCCGTCTTGATGTCGTCATCACTGCTACATAGAGCGTGTGCAGCGACTGTCGGCTTCAGTTCTGTTTTTCCGCAAGAGCTATTGCTTCAGACAATGAGTGCTCTTGGGTTCTTTCGAGAAACCTATTGAATTTTGTGAAATAATGGCATCTTCGTTAGCATCATCGACTCAAAGATCAGGGTTTAAAAAATGCAGCGACTGGGGCAAAAATGGCCCTTACGGACCCCCATTGGGTGTGTCTGTGTGCTTGGGATCCGATCATAAGACGTCGAAGTGTGGATCCTGCCTTTCAATGACAGTGAAAGCCCTGAAACAATGTAGAGGAAAATTAGCTGCAGATAGGTCACATAAATCCCCTTTGATGACTCCGTCGAAAAAGCGATCCTCTGACGAGTCGAGGGAGGACTCTCCTCCTCAGAAGAAAGCTAAAAGACGTTCTCGATCCAGGAGTGGATTTCACCACTCATCGTTGTCTTCAAGAGGAATGAAAAAGAAATTGTCACAGGTCGCCGTCTTCTTCACAAAGTTCCTCCCCTGAGCTGGTAACCTGCCCGATGAAATCAGCTTCTCTGGCTGAATTGGAGAGATTCCACCCAAAAATGAACCAAGTCTTCGAGAATGCAGCCCGAGAATACAGAAGGTTGTATTAAAGGATACATAGAAGTGCTGTATGGGTTTCATAGGGACCGGGTTACAGTAAGGTCTGTGTCAGGTACAGGTTGATAGTGTCACAAGTCTCTCCCCTTCTCACCTGTTGTTCCTTGCTTGCGACCTTCTTGGATGATTTCTTTCACACGGACCGGGATTTGTCAAGACCCGTGTGCTGGTCTTCGGGTTCCAGCGTGGGGATAGCAGTCCTACTCCAGGAGGCGTTCAGATGTCCAGGACCGGGAACCAGGAAGGATACAATGTCCGAGCTCGGAGGCACGGAACGCTGTGACTCGAGCATCGGCGGGGATCCAGGAAGAAGCTCGAAGGTAATTTCGAGGAAGGGAAGGGAAAGGAAGAAGATTCAAGGAATCGAGAAACAGGACTCTGAAGAAAGCCCCGAACGAACTCCAGCAACACACGTCAGACTACTCTGAGCGGTAGCGTTGAGACACGCAGAGTCGCGGGGCCGTGTCTGTTTTCTAGAATGTTGAACGTAGCAAGTAAAGACTGGCTAGCTGCATTCTGCACCAGACGGCCATGTTGGGGGGGATCACGGAATTCAGTCCTCTATGGGTCAGGGACCGCAAAGTCCTGAATGGACGAAGGTGGCGGTTCATGACAGATAGGTTACAATGGATAAACAGTATTCAATGTATGTTAGCATGCAAATAACTAATCTTATTCTCACTGAGTAGTGAGCCAGGTTTTCACCATGGCTCTGAATGACCAGAATGATACCTCAGATCTGATGTTTTTTTAAAAAAAAAAATGTAAAAGTTTTTATTAAATTTCACAAACAAACAAACAATAAACCAAACAAATAGTGCATGTTCCAACAGTTTCAATACACTTTTTTTAACTTCCTAACCACTACTCCCTCTACCCCACCCCCTTGCGAGTCTATTGCATTGAACCTTCAGTTTCCACACCCTGTGGTTCGGTCACCTCTTCCACAGGCCCAGTCGGGTCATCCAAGACCCAAACAGTCCGGCTATCAGTGATTTCCATGCCATCAGGGACTCATTCTCCTCCTCCCCCCCATTGCAACACGCTTCTTGCCATGCTGTGGTTTCGGCTTCTGCCCATTTTTGCAAGTCCTTCCACCACACCTCTATCCTCGGCACATGGCATGACTTCCATCCCATGGCAATCCTCCTTTTTGCGAGCACATAAGCCAGGTCCCTTAGTTTGCTTACTTGCCTGAGTTTCTGTGGTCTTGGGAACCCCCCAGCAGACAGGCCCACACCGTTTCCACTACCATCTTGACCCCTCTTCCTTCTAGTTTCTCCTTTACACCCCTCCAGAACCTCTCTATGATCGGGCATGACCAGAACATATGCACCATGCCCGCGTTCTCTTCATCACATTTGGAGCATGCTTGCCGACCTGCATTCTCAAACCTCGATATCCTCCAAGGCATCATGTAAGCCCTGTGTTTTATGTACAACTGTATCTGTTTGAGCCTCGCGTTTCTAGACACCTTCTTATGATACCCCTGCACCCTTTTCCACATCCCATCTCCCATTTGGGCCCTAACCTCTGTTTCCCAGTCCAGCCTCAACTGCGTGACCGCCTTCCCCACTTTCGACATCACCATCTCATACAGTCTGGAAATCTCATGACCCCCCTCAGCTATATCATATATCACGTCTATGGCGGCGTCCAATTCTTCCCCCAGCACAGTTTCAGGCCATGTTCTCTTAATCCTCTGTGCCATTCTGTGGTATGTAATGTACTGGCCTTCATGCAACCTAGCTACTTCCCGTAGCCCCTCAAAAGTAACACTAGAGCCCTCCTGCAAGAAGTCCCCCATCGTTGCCACCCCAGCCGGTTCTCAGTGGGTCCGGAGTATCAGTCGCAGCTGAGAGTCCGCCCCTATCAGTACTACCAATGGCTACTGCGGAGAGCATGGGGATGGGTCCCCCATCATTTTTCATGCCCTGCGCCACACCTTGCACCCTAGTAGCATCATTTTAGGGCGCTCCCCCATTTCCGCTCTGGGTGCCTACATGACTTCTTTCAAATAAAAAGGTGCACAATCCCGCCCAAGCAACCTGTGTTTGGAGGTCTCTTCATCAGATAGCCATTTGGCAACATACTGCAACTTGCTCGCCACATAGTACGCCTCGTAGTTGGGCAGCTTAATTCCCCCTTTGTCATGGAAGTTTTGAAGCTTCCACAACGCCACTCTGTTGCGCGTGCCGTGCCACAGAAAGTCCCTACACATGCTATTTAGTTTAGTGAAGAACCCCCTAGGAATCAGGTACGGTATATTCCCGAAGTAATGTAGGAGCCTTGGCAGGACCACCATCTTTAGCATCGCTCCCCGTCCCATCATCGCCAGAGGCAGCTTCGCCCAAAACCGCATGCCCTTCTCAATGTTTCTAATGGCTACTTCTGTGTTGCACTTGTGCTCCTCTTCAACAGTGTGGTATATATTAATCCCCAAGTACCGAAACGTGCGAACCGCCCATGGCACTTGCAATACAGGTAATCGCTCCGATGGAATCCCCTTGTACCCCCCCCAATGGGAACATGCTTGACTTCTGGGGATTCACTGCTATGCCAGACAACACAGCATATCTCTCCATCACTTCTAGGATGTACTTGAGATTTTCTTCTGGGAATCGTAGGTACAGCAGCATGTCATCTGCGTATAGGGAAATCAGGTGCCGCTCCCCTTTCACCTCAATGCCTACAGTGTCATATTGTTGCCGCAGATAGATCGCAAGAGGTTCCAGGGCCAGTATGTAGAGCATAGGAGACCACGGGCAACCCTGTCTAGTACCCCTGCTAAGCTGCCACCTCTCTGAAATCACAGATAATGGGCCTCATTACGACCCTGGCGGAACGGGTTAAACGGCGCCGTAAAAGGCTGCGGCGCCGTTCAACCCGTTCTGCCACATTACGAGGTCCCCTCGCGGGACACGTTAAGCACGCCTGGGAAAACCAGGCGTGCATACCGGGTCCCGCGAGGGGAAGAGGGAGCAAACAACGGGCCATCTCGTAATGGGCCGTTGTTTACTCCCTCTCCCATTCCCATTCAGCCCTATGGGGGCTGAAGTGGGAATGGGGATGAACCGTGTCCGTGTCCTCGAGTGAGGAATTACAGGGCTATCCGAACTCGGAATGGTCCGGTAAGTCCTCATTCCGAGGACACGGACACGGATGCGGTTTTGCCGACAGCCATGCCGTCAATAGCGGCATGGCTACAGGCATACCTCGTAATGAGGCCCATTGTCTCAACTCTAGCCAGCTGTTCACCGTACAAAATCTTCGCCCACCTCACATAGCCAGGCCCTAACCCATAGTGTTTCAGGGCCGCCAGCAGCCACGGCCTTGATTGCATCCAAAGACACGATTGCCATTTCCTCATCCCTTCCACTGCCAAACTCAATGATCCTCTGGAGTCGCCTATGATTATTGGTGATGTTTCTATGGGGGACATAGCCCGTTTGATCCGGATGTATTAACTTGCTAATGACCCTCTTCAGTCTATTCACCAGGAATGCAGTCAGTATCTTGCTGTCTTGGTTCAGCATCGACACAGGTCTAAAGGAGCCACATCTACGCCCAGGTTTATTTGGTTTAGGGAGAGGTACTATGACAGCCTCTCTCAGTGACTCCGGTAAGCGGCCCATCTCGAATGCTTTGTTTATCATTTCTAACAGCAGGGGGAGGACCTCTTCTATATATACCTTATAAAATTCGCTTGGGAGCCCATCTGTCCCCGGGGTCTTACTAGTAGGCAACTGCCTCACCACCTTCCCCAGTTCTTCCAGGGTAATCGGGGAGTCCAATTCCTCTCTTTCCTCCTCGCTTATCTTGGGCAGCCCCATATCCTCCAGCGTTTCCTCCATCATTACGCGGCTGCTTTCCCCATCTTCCCCGTATAAACCTTTATAATAATCCACAAACGCTTGATTAACTCCCTCCTGGGTATCCTCTACGCTACCATCTTCCCTCTCTATAGTTCTAATTGTGGCTCTGGTGGTCTCGCTCTTATATAACCACGCCAAAAGTGTCCCCGGTTTATCGCCTCCCACACGCTGTCTCTCTATGTACCTTTTATAATTAAGGTTACCCAACCTCTCCCAATATTCAGCACATTTTTGCTGTAGCTTAAGTATCAAATCTAGTTTCTCCGCTGTGTCATCCCCAGCTTTTAAGGCCTCTTCCAGTTTTGCTTCCGTCTCCCTCAGTTCAGCCAAAACCCCCCCCTGTAGGCCCTTGGATTTTGCCATGGCCGCCCCCCTCATGACAACCTTAAAGGCCTCCCATAATGTCCCCGCCGAGGCAACACTCCCCGTGTTGGTTTCAAAATAGTTTACTATCTCCTCCCGCAAGTCCTCTCTGAAGAAGGGGTCCCTCAACGCCTCCGCTCGTAGGCGCCATGTCGGGATCCTTGCCCTCGGGGGGCAATATTGCCATGCAAGAATCAGGGGCGAGTGGTCCGAGAGGACCCTGGCCCTGTACTCTATGTATGCCATCTCCGCTATCATGTCCGGTGATGCAAAGACATAGTCCAGCCTCGTTGATAACTGCTGTAGGGCCGAGTAATGCGAATATTGCCTTTCCCCAGGGTGCCACACTCTCCATGCATCTTCCAGCCCAAAGTCATCAAGCAGTGTCTGCAGCGCCCTAGCTGCAGGGGCCGGTCTATCTAATTTCCCATCCGATCTATCCACCCTCGGGTTCAGTACACAGTTGAAGTCCCCTCCCCAGATCACCGCGCTACCCACACACCCGCTCAGATTCGCACTCAGTGTCCTAATGTAGGCTGCTGTGTTTTGGTTCGGGGCGAACGTGTTAACAATACTTATCTCCCTGTTCTCTACCAATCCCCTCAGCATAACCATCCTCCCGTCTGTCTCAGCCACCACTTGCAACCGCTGAAATGGGACATGTGGCCCTACCCATATAAGTACTCCTCTTGCGTAGGCCAAGTAAGACGAGCCCAGCAACACCCCTTTCCACTTTCCCGCAATCATGTCCATCCTCTCACGTGTGAGGTGGGTTTCCTGCAGCAATGCAATGTCTATTTCCTACCTGCGCAGATACAGCATAACCTTGTTCCTTTTTAAATAGCTGTTAAGCCCCCACACATTCCATGTGAGTATTTTAAGGTCCCCCGAGGCCTGGTATAGTCCCGTTCCCTCCCCCCCAGGTATCGTTTAGCTTCAAGTTCCAATCCAATCCATATAGGCTTGCATCCCATTCTAAAACCCCTTTACCCAAAAACACACCAAACTTCCCGTTCCCTCTCCCCCCGCCTCCAATCCCTTCCCCAACACTCTCCCCCCCAACTGTTGCCCAGCTCCATCCCTGGATCTCAGGCTCACCCGCATCTAGCTCTTTCCGGCTTTCGCCTGTACTCGTAGCTCCGCAGGGTGAGGCCGCCCTAGTGGCCAACCTACTACAACTACAACTATAATTCGGGGGGTAGGGTACTTCCGCCCTGCGCTCCGATAGCTCATCAATCAACTACACATTGCCAAACAATTTAAATATATGTAACAAGCATTGGCAATGCCAACATTTTGGGGGTTTGTGTAGGCATGGTTAAGGCACTTTCCAGGCACTGCTTTAGTGATACTAACTGGCCCTTTATGGTAGCAGGTGAAAGATGGTGTGAGTACCTGGGCATCTAATAGCAGTGCCTGGAAATACCTAATACTTGCAAACAAGCCAAAACGGTTGGCTTTGCCATGCTTGTTTTTAACAGGAATTCAGTGAAGAACACACATACTGGTTATAAATCGAGTGGCTGAAAACAAACCTGGTTTTGTATAACACCATTTAGCAGGTTTATAGCTCCAATTAAGTCATTAACTCTCAGAAAATTGCTTTAAAAAACACTGATAGGCACCTAGAGTGCAAAGTTTGATGGTAAGGCTTGATTAAAGCAAGCTCAATGAGTTCCCATGTGGAGGTGTTTTGCACAGTGAGGGGCAGGCACTGGGTGGGAATGGCTGTAGGGATTTGCATGGCCATAGGCAGTCATGGGGGGCAAATAACCAAACAGCGCCTACAAGCTGCATCCCTCCACATATGCCATTTCTCCCTATCTGTACTCTAATGCAATAGTTTCGGCTTACAGGTGGCACAAGCGCAATCTAATACCCGAGACTTAAAATGAACCGACCCGGGACAACAGCACCAATGAATCAACCAATTGTAGGAACCACAAGGTGGTATGTCCAGAATGTAGATGTTTTAATGCTTCTAGTTTGCTCTTGCACAATTTGCATGCACTGTACACCAGCCCCCAGCATTATCATTGCATTACATACACGTGCTAAACTCTTCTCCGACAGAAATTCCAAATTATGTACCTTGTCATACACAATAACAACCTTCAAGAGTTATTTTTTAAAATGCACACATTAATCCATGGGGTAACTAGATTGGGAGTGCGCTGAGTTTCAAATCTATAGATTTGGATTTGGTGATTTGGTGATTGATCGATCTCCGTTTTGTTAAGGAAGAACAGGACAGATGCGAATAGCGTGGGACTGAGAGGTGACCCCAGCCTCAAATTTGTTGAAGAAAGAAACGGGTTGGTAGTCCCACAAGTAGGCGCTGTACACCAAAGAGTATGTATTCAGTCAGTATCCCAAAAGTAGGGACCATTTTATTCTGTCCAATTACAAGGTCACTTCAGCAAACCATAAATACATTCTATGTAACCTGGACATTTGGTAAGGAATACACTGTTTGCCAATTGTTCAAAAGCACAGCATAGGTTCCAAAAGTAGGTCAATCAGATATGTCTGTGCCAGACAAATGCAAAGCATGACACAGACATATCTGGTTGTCTGTTCATACTACGATCAGTGTTCTGATCTTTAGGGCCTCATTGCATTTGTATAACTTACCGATGCTGTTTTTGACTAAAAACCGCTGACACAGCCCTATTCTGGGTAGTTTGAAGTTACTAGGCACCAAGAGTCTGTTTAGCAAGGTGAGAACCACTCATTGAATTTGCCTACAGTAAACATGTAAATGCAGATCAGCACTGCCTCAAGTTCAAAATCCTAAATATTGGGAAGAGTGTTGTTTTCCTTAAATGTAAATTGTGTGGCCAAAAAAGAAATGAAGGGAACTTAATAGCGTATTAGGGCTGAAAGTGCAAGAAAATCCCTCATCATAAGGCCATTGCATCAGTCAAATGCAAACAATTGAAAGGCAGGCTAGTAATTGGCCATCTAACCTTTGCATAGAAGGTCCATTGGAGGCGTGACTGAAGGGCTTGCGTGATTGAGATAAAGGGCATCCCGGATTGCTTTGCTTCAACTGCTCCTGTTGCATTCTCGCGGCCTTTTACATTTCAGCCAAGTCGGACATAACATTTTATATATATATTCTAAGGCTTTTATATGAACAATACCATGCTGCTAAATCAGAAAAGGTTTGGCGCTTGTCGCTATTTGCACTATGCACCTTATGGAATCATCATAATTGTTGCCACTGCACGATGTGGTCTATCGACATGTTGGCACGTAAGGATTCCAATGCATTATTTAATGCATTATTTACGAATAATACCATACTGCTAAATTAGGAAAAGTTTGGCGCTTGTCGCCTTTTGCACTATGCACCTTATTAATTGGAGAGCACTGAAGACAGCCACACTATCAGAGTGACTGCCATTGTAGTATGCATCATCTTGCACATATCATAGGATCCCAATGTACTGTGTAGAATAAGAATTGTGCTGCCGATTGTAAAGCCAAAGATGGGACAACTGGATCACTAACCAACATAGCTATTGGTGCAATATGCATTTCATGAAATACAAAGGTTTCTGAGAAAGTCAATGCTATGCTGATCAATGAAGCCACTAGGCGTTAATCGCACATTGGGGCTGGGTGGCCCATAACCCTGTTAGTGCATTGTGCACTTGTTTGGTAGAACTCTGTGTCAAAATACCGTTAATTGTCTATGTGGCTGTTTCCAATTCTGTGGCAAGTCGGGCATCTATATGACATTAGATTTGAAATGTCAGGCACTGTGTTTTAAAAATGCACGGAATCCCCAAAATAGAGGATACTCAAGCACAATTCAAAATATTCAATGCACGAGGGGACTGTTCATGTGTCGTGTGTAGAAAAGCTGCATATAAGAGTCAAAAGCACTACCTCTGTCACATTATAAGAAGGCCACCATGCTTTCGCTAGACAAGATGTGCATTGGCAAAGGGAGTCCTTCTTCTATGTTGACTAAAATAATCTCCAGTATTTCCCGTATGATCTGCACTAATGTTTTAAAACTCACTGGTTGTTGGGGGCTTGCAGTTGTGAACAAGCGGCGAGATTTGCCGCGAAACGCGTTAACGCCCGAAAACGCACACTTTTTTGCACTATAGGAGTGCCTTATTTTGATCGCCTGTAATTTTAACTTTTAAATTTTGCTTGCCGAGTTGTAAGCATCCAAATAAAGAAAACCTTTTTCTACCAAACAACATTTTGGAATCCGGATGCTTTATTTATCAAAACGACTGTGAAGAGTGCCACTCACTTTGCCTGATGGAAATCAGTGCCCCAAAGATATATATATATATAAATTTACATATTTCTATATATAAATATACAATTTTCTGGCACTTCATTGCTGAGAAAGCCTCCAAAACATCTTTGGGCCTTATTAGAGTCATATCAGGTACCACCTCAATTATCAGGGGACCTCTCCCTCCAGACCAGTAAATAGTTGTGTTTAACAGTTGCACTTTAGATATTTTTACATGTGCCAATGTTCTGCCGGAATATATGCCTGAAAATTAGGGCCATGTGCCACTATCAACCAAAAATTCCAAAGAGTTCATATCTGCCGCAGCCAAAATGAACTTGTCCCAACATTGGTCCGTTAGCTCACTTTTGCGCAGATATAGTTTATAATGGGTTTAAAAGTGGGACATCACAATTAGACCCTTCGTCAAATACCAGTGCTGCTATGAGGGCATCCCTTTTAGCAAAGTATTCTTCACTAAACCAACCTTGTGTGTTCTTCTTTACATTCAATTCTTGTTTGGTTGAAAGACTTTGCCAAGAATAGTTACAAGAATATCATAGTTATCAAGTAGTGTTTTGTGAGTTGCTACTGGTAACAGGCATGCTTCAATGAGTTTTAAGTTAATTCATGTTAATGTTCAGCTTTGTGAGGGCCTCCTTCAAGTTTCCAACGTATCCTTCTCCCATCCTTCTGTTAACACACCCTCAGCATGATGATCAATCCCATGCTGCTCTGGAGGATCGGCTACATGTGACATATTAAGCGTCAAGTGTAGACCTGAGTGGTCGCTATCACTAGTATTCCCCACTGCAAAGCTTTTTTAGAGATTCCAATCAGATATATTTACAATTATGTAATCAATTCTTTTACCGCCAAGGAAGCCCTTGATTGTAGTCTTGCCTGGCACATCAGGTAAAACCTTGCCATTTAATTATCTTAATTCCCAAAACAAAAATAAAGTATACAGCCTAAGAACTTGGCTGATTTATGCGCTCACCCTCCAATGAAGCTAATGGAATCCCAAACACCAAATCTTTATTATGATCACAACATCCGTCCTGCGGGCCATTACCCAGTTTGGGATTAAAACCTCCAGTCATACTATTAGACACTTTATGAGTGTGTACTTAAACGGTCATCCATCGCAAACATTTGTTTCATAAAAATGGGTTCCGTTTGCCCTTTCAATTGGGCATTATGGCAATTAATTAGCCAGAAGTGGAACATCTTGTTTCTTGTTAGCTTAAAAATAAGGTATCAAATGCTTCTAGAGATATCAAAATGTCTAATCCCCCCATGATTCCTTCCCCTTTTGCTAGGCTTAGCTGCTTTAAAAACAGTAAAGTTTTATTTTTATTAATTTTTCTTATTTTTACTTAATATGCTCATAGCCTTATGGTTTTGTATATACATAGAACAACACACATAAAAGAAGTACACTTCACCACTTCAGAAACAACATTCCATAAAATCACCTTCACTAAAATGTCACATTAATCAAGAAGGAGATATAAAACAAGGTAGATACAGTCTTTATACAACTTAAAATCAATATTCACAATCATATGACAGTTCATCTAAAATAACTATACACTTCAAATAAAATGTTAGCATAAAAATATAAAATGTAGGTCATTACCCTCCATGAGTTTAGACCAGATGAATGACATGTCAGTGCAATCAACGTTGTTATTGTAAGATTTAACAAAACATTTGCGTATAGCCTGTAGGCTAGCACAGTGGGCAATTATGTGTTCCAATGATTGTATTGTAGTCTCGTCACATAGGCGGCACAATCGCTCAGCTCTAGCTAAGCCAACCTTTGCACCTAATCTCAAGGACATCACTGACATTACATTTTAGGAGTAAACACTGTCTAATAATATTACAGCTAGGATATGCCATACTGTATTTTGGCTTACTTGTACGAGCTATTCTATACTGAATAAAAGGTCCACTGTTGGTATTAGTAGAGAGATGCGGACAATTATTCTCACAACTAAAATCGCTCAATTTCTGTTTAAGCCAACGTTTGGTCACATGTGGCTGTCAGAACTTTGGTCTATGCTCAGGGCCAAGAAGCCACCTGTTGGATAAAATTAGAATTCTTCCTATAGTGCCCGTGGTAGTACATCTATCAAGACTCAAAAGGGCATGTGCATAACATACCATTATCGTGCCATTATCTAAATTCCGCAAATTTTCAAGACACATGACTGTTCTAGAAATAAACTCAGATTTGATTGCGTTCATATCAAATTCTAGGTACAGGAATTCCACAGATACATTTTGCGAAAACCTAAACAATTTATGAAGAATTTTAGCTTCACATTTTGTTAATTCCACTGTATAGTTGTGGCCCCATATCTCTATACCATAGGTCAGTATGAGTAATATGTTGTCAGTATACAACAGCCAAATCACATACAGACTGAGTAGCCCCAATTTTTTCCAATGAAGGAGCTTATGGCATTGACAGATTTCATACATTTCATTTCCGTTTCTGCCCAGTGCATATTCCACTTCAATT
This sequence comes from Ambystoma mexicanum, assembly GCF_040938575.1. Taxonomy (NCBI): domain Eukaryota; kingdom Metazoa; phylum Chordata; class Amphibia; order Caudata; family Ambystomatidae; genus Ambystoma; species Ambystoma mexicanum. Next base: position 668,671,873 of record NC_090931.1, read on the forward strand.
TTTCATCAACATATACTCCAAGGTATTTGTATGATTTCACACATTAAAATTGTGAGCCATTCAGGGGCCATACAATACTTTTATTCTGTTTACGTTTCCTTGAGAACACCATGATCTTACTTTCATCTATGTTGACTTTGAGACCATTATTTGCAGCATAAGTTCCCAGTGCATCAATCATGATTTCTAGGCCGTTGGGTGTGTGGTCCAGCAAGAGCGGGTCATCTGCATAGCCCAGCCAACTAACAGTCTGCCTACCCATTTTCACTGCACAACTATTCAGATTCATAAAAGCATCACTCAGATCAGCTAGATAAAGGTTAAAAAGAGTAGCTGCAACTATGCAACCCTGTTTCACACCACGTTGCGTATTCATAGATGCAGATAACTTTCCCATACCATCAAGACAAACCCGTATGCTACTGTCCATATGTAGTAACATCAGCATTTTTAGTAATCCAGGTGGTATGTTCCATGCTGCCAATTTTCTCCATAATTTATTCTGCATCATGATATTGAAAGCAGCACTGAAGTCTATGTAGACCCAATAGACAGCAGTCTCTCTTCTCAGCCATGCATATTCAACAGCCGATACCAGAATTAATCAATTATGGGACATATTAGATTTTATTCTAAAACCCGTCTGATTAGGGGGCAGGATTTTTTTCTCACTTGTTCACATGTTGAGTTTGGCTAATAAAACCTTTGCAAAGATTTTGGCAGGGATAGCCAACATTGCTAGCATAGTAATTTGCAGGTCTGTTCCAAGCTCCCGTCTTATACACTGGGAGAATGTGGCGCTTGCTGCCACATTTCAGGAAGCTTGACACTTACTCCAATTTTAATAAATAGAAGATACAGTGCATGTGCCCACATGCCTGGAGACAATTTAAGAAGATTATTACATACACCGTCTGGTGCTGCAGCTCGCAAATTATTCAGTCTCTCTATTATTATGCTAATATCTAATATAGTTGCCTTGCATTGCCATTGTACGCATGGTAAGCCTTCTTCTGCATTGACCGGAAGATTGGTGCCCAGAGGGGATTTAATGTGAGTAGCCCATACTGATTCAGGAACACAGTCAATAGGCAGATCTTTTTTACCGGCCCCTTTTATCACTTTCCAGATTGCGCTAGAGTTTCTGGCGGTCGCAAGTGGTGCAATCTCTTGCCACCTCTCTCTCTCACATCTAGATTTGTGTTCTTTCAGCCATCTCTGATAGTTATTTTTTGCAGTTTTTAATATGGTTATTGATCTGATCTAAAGTATACATACCATGCATAGGATCAAGGATTGCAGTAATGTCTACAAGCAATAGATTTTTGCCACAACAATCCTAGCATCGTAATGAGAGCGCTTTTTGAAAACCTTATTGCATCGTTCATACAGTCCTTTGTACGTTCTTTTCTTGGTAGTTATTTCTTTTATACTGCTAATCATTGAAGAGAAGGCAGTTGCTATATTTATCTGATTGTCATGACTAATATCAGCAAATTGCTTGATAAAGATGGGCAAGAGTGACACCGCTACATTTTTAGCTTTATCAAGATTAGGTCTATTGCAGTGTATTCGGTTTTGGCTATGAGTAAGATAGATATCGCCATTCAAATCATAGGAGCACTGCGCAGTTTTCACCTTTAGGGGCTTACATAGAACACATAGAGAAAGGTGGTCGCTTTCCTCGCTGGGCAGGTTCGCCATGTCCTCCACCAGTGACAGCCCCTGCTGATTGACAAACACATTGTCAATGGTGGAGGCACTGCTACCGCTGACCCGCGTGTTAGCTACATGTGCATCCCCAGCACAGTAACAGTAAAATACCTACCTTAACTGAATGTAACTATTGTCCAATGTTCTTGTTAAAATACAATGTCACATTGGTCTATCTGCAGAAAAAAGTCTGTTATTTTCAAGCATAAACCCTCTTTATTCCATGACATACAGAGGATGGAATCATCAAAATCAGTTTCAGTCTTTGGGATGCTGCAGATGGTTACCACTGGCTGAAGAATGTCTCTCCGGGAACACTTTGATTTTTGAATATGACAATTATGAAGTTTCCATTCATAACTTTAGCTGCATGACCTACCCACCCAAACCTCCTTGCCATCAAGACAAGATGTGGGTCGGTTGTACTGCCATTCAGCAATGTGTTAATTCACTGAGTAACCTTTTTTTATTTAAAATAATTTAAGTTTTTTCTTGATGGCGTAAGATTGGATGGTTACTGTTGTTGGTGGAGCTGCTGTGGGAGGCACATTGGAGACTAGCCATGTATTATGTCCGGGTAACACAAATACAGCTGCCACAGGTACCCACCAATCATGTTAGATATTACCGTTTGCAGGACCCTTTAAAAATTCGAATACAATTCGTTCTCATTTGCCATAGAGCAAGGGGAGCTACAGTTGATTGATATTTGGGTCTTCTTAAGAGTTATGATGACAGATTTAATTGGAAGCACTAAAGATTCAGAAGGGGGAGGTGCTACAGTTACACACAAGTCACTTCTGGTAGCTCAACCTTTTGGAACTGGCAGGACAGATGATAATACATTAGTGTGAATGTATTGTGTTTGAAAAAATTCTTTAAATGACAATTCAGTTTTTCAGAAACTCATATAATCATCACGACAATAAAACCTAGTGATATGTGAGCATCAATGCAACCCAAAAGCATGTAACTTAAGCATGAAAAGCTGAAAGGCTGCACTGCTTATTTTCACTGTGCTGCATATGATTCAATTCTATGGACAAACATGGTGCTCATAAAGCAGGCATAATAGGTGTCACCTTATCTAACGGACGGCACCTAATATAGGAAAATGAGGCAGCCTCAATTTAAAGGGAGAGGTTCTGTAATAATGCCTCACTTCAGTTATGATTCCTGTTTCAGTTACCATGAAAAGGGTACACCTACGGAAACAGGTAGTTACTTACTTCCATGAGGTATAGCACCAGACAAATGACACAGATTTTGACATTCATCAGGAAGATGTCATACTGTGTCTTGAAAAGTGTGCATCCCTGCTACACATGAAGGGAAAAAATAGCTAGCATTGTTGAAATGTGTATCAGCTATTGTCAACCGGGAAAGCAAAGCATCTTAAATTTGCTACACCCACATGGGAAGTGTTCCAAATGAAGCACATGAGTAGTTAATCATGAAGACATGAACATATGACTTTTGTTTGAAATTGCAATGTGTATTTTGGGGAGCATATGTTAAACATACAGGCGTGAAGTCATTGAAACGTATTTGATGAGAATGGCTTACACGTTGTCTATACAACAGACGTGAATAAGCCATTCATGTATATAAAATCATATGAAGTTCTGAGTTGGCTTTGCAAAATGTTGGTTAGCTCTTCAGTGAAATCCCTGACAGTAATTCCTTCTGTTTTAGTCTGCGGGTTTAAGAGTCCCATGAGACTTACCTTGCTCCATCTGGAAGGGAAAGATGTATTGTCTGTTACCATTAAAATCCACTAGGTTCACAGGAATACAAAAGACCCATGTGGATGAGGCCTCTGAGTTAATGAAAGGCCCCCACCTTTGCAAGTTCCACCCAACAAGATGTTTCCAATAAATACATTTTAAAATATCAGTAGAGACTGAAATATAGAATTCTGACCTGATACGAATCAGGCCTGTTCCCCTAATGAAGGACTTCAAAGAGCACATTACTTCACTTAGTGGGTCGCATTTGGACCATGGCTCCCCATGAAATCTCCTAGATAGAGATAAATCATGAACGAGAAGGCCTACTATCATCATGGTTTCACAATCCCAAAAAAGAAACTTAAAGCTGAAACTTAAAGATACCCAGAAATATAATTGTCTATTAAATTACTATTACATTACCATTACTCATGCATTAAAATGATTTCTGCCTATAAATCTACAACCATATCATTTAGGTACAAATGGCAAAATATGGTATGACCTTGAAGATCCCCTCTATCATATGAAATGAAATTCAAATTGCCTATGTTTTTGAAACATTATAATTATTAATAACTTTCTGAACAATTATGCCACACATTTGTGTCAAATATCCAGATGTCCGCCTGGGCTTGGAGTTCCCAGAAATCCATATTTCACAGAGGTGGCATGTAGCTACAATGATATATGAGATACAAGTATTTCTGCATTCGAACCTATGAGAGCAATCAACCCCCACCTTCCTCTTTCTTTTCACTTGTATGTAAATTATAGAAGTTATGATTAACCTATAAGAACTGGGGGGTGTATTGTATAGGAGTGCCTGACTATTGAGCAAGCCAATGGAAATATTTGACCAATCAAAAAGTGTGACATGGGAATACATTCCATTCATAAAAGGAGGAACACACAGGGAATGGGAAGTCACTCTGGAACCAAAAGCTGCAGGTAAGGATAGCACATATTCCAAATTGATGAGCGCTGAACCTGGACATTATCTGGAGAAATGGGCCCTACACATCGGGAAAATATTACCTGAGCAGACTTGCTTTCCATCAGGGAGGAGAGGCTGACTGGAAAGTATTTAAAAACTCATGAGGGCCCATTCTGGCTTAGCGCCTTAAAGAATATCTCAAATTGAGTATAAAGATTTGCCCAAAATCAATTAGAAAAGTCCCCTAAATCACTGCCCTGCTAAGTATCCTGGAGTGAGGGAACTGAGAAGATGTTTCCGCTATGGGGCACTAATTCCAAATAGAAAACATTTAGATTTTTGTGTGAAATGCATTAGCACTTTTTCACTACATTTAAAGCCAGGTGAGATTTGAATGCTTGAAGAAAACATAGCATTATCCTGCTATGTCTTGTCCTCCTCGCCCCCACCCACCTTGCCCAAAGCAACCATACAATGCACCCTGCTCTGACTCATCCTCCCCTTCCAGGCCACCCCCACTCCAAAAAACAAACATGCTCGTGCACCCTGTACTATAGTTTTCCGGGCTCACTGAGCCTCATCTTCCCGTTGCAGTCTTCTGAAGGTGGAGTTTTCTGCGAGGCCTCTATTAAGGGGCAGTTTAGGAAACATGACCCAAAGACCCAATACTATATTTGTTGAGAAGACTCACCGATATATGTATATATACACAGTAAAGAGCATGTACATGGGAAGTTATGTTATTTGTATTCATTTGTTCCACATGGGCAGATGTGGATCTGTTTCCTTGTGCAGCAGCTATTGCTAAAGACATGCAACTGCAAACATCTGTGGCAGAACCAGAATCTTTGAAAATAATAAAATGTGTGCCTTTTGTAGTGAACATTTCTGGAATACAACGTGTCTGCTGTCTGAGCAATAAATACGCTTGTGTGTCAGTAGCCCTTGCAGTTTTTCTGTTTGGCACCTAATGATTCGGGGTTGACCTTAAAATTCAATCTTCAGAGTCTTTGTCAGTGAAATTCCATTGTGACCTTTGAATTAGAACTGCTGCCTGGAAGGCCGCTTCACTGTCAAAGTTCAGAAACTGTCTAATAACATTCCATTCAAGTCTTGATTCCTCCTCTATTCCCAGGGGCTTGCATTGTCTTACCTGAGAATCTTAGGTTCAAGTCTGCAAAGTTTCAAGTGGATAGGAGAATTAGTGATAGACTAGTAATTGTGTGTATGTTGTTTATCCCTCTAATTGAGGTGTCTATTTTGTTTGGTCAGTTCTCTAGAGCTCTCTTGCGTGGTTGGCTTTGCTGAGTGGGTTGCATTTCTTAGTAAGGGGCTACTGGTCCTCTGACTGGACAGGAGGGTCTGAGCTTTATAGCATTGACTGGTCCTCTTTTACTCTTCCACATAAGAACTGGTTGGGTCTTGTCATTTTCATTGTGCTGTAGATTCCTTGTATTATAGCAACATGCCCTTCCTTCTCTGTCTCAGAGTAGGTTGATGCTCCAACACTTGTGTGTTTGGATCATCCAATGAACTGGAGTACGGTGCATAAGTTGCTGTATATTTGTACCACAGTATGCCCCTTCTTCAAACTACTTCACTGTGACATCCACTGACAACCTTATGCACCACCACAGCTCAGGTATTTCTCATTCTGCTTTGTATTGCAGAATAATTAGGCATGAAACGACAAGACACTTCAACCTCTACAGGTAGGCAAGGCACTCTTCCTTTCTATAAGCTTCAAGAAAAGAGCAGGTTTTTGCCTCTTCTGTCTGTCTTCCTGCCATAAGTATAAACTGCCTCTGCCCACAACACTGACTTCCTCTCAGCTTCAACAGTCTACAGCATTACAGGTTATTTCCTTAATATTCTTTACAAGCACCCAGCTCCCCTCCCCCAGCTTTCACTCACACCTTCTCTATTCAGGTAATTACCCAGAAGCTGTAGTGCCACTCTTTCAGCTTCATGAAACAATGCCCCACTTACACTTGAGGCCACTGGATCTTTAACAACTTGGCAGATTAGTTGGATGGAATTAAACGGAACTTGTTTCACTCTGGAAAGGGTTGGCCTCTTGGTTTGGGTAATGCTTGTTCACTTCGTCAGTATTACAACTTCTTGAAATAAAGAATGTCAATTCAGGTATACTACAAGTTATTTTAAGTTATGTTGTGCTATTTTGCATTCATATAGCGCCTTATATTCCATTGGTATGGTCTGAAGGCGCTGATAGGTTGAATGCCCTTGGGAACCGAAGTTCGGATCAGTAGAGAGAGTAGAGAGAGTCAAAGGTGCGTTTGTGCACCGGATATGTGTGCAGCTGGTGCGGTATTCGTGTAATAGCTGCTTCTTAGCGGTAGGTGTGGCGGTTGAGAGATCAGGAGTATGTGTTCGTTCTGGCATGATTTATCCAGACCGAATGTGGCTGTGTTAGGCCTGAGGGGAACCCCTGGCTGGGGGGTGTGTAACCAGCAGTGTTTACTTAGAATGATGGGGAATGTGCGGCAGATGTTGGTATGAGAACAGTTATACCGAATGGTGTCATAGTATCTCTGTGTTCTAGTTGAGTGGTGGTGTAAAGAAGAGGGTAAGCGTATGATGGGTTATATGCTCTTTCAAACGTTCCCTCCAATCCAAACCATACTATAAACGTCACGCAATGCCATGCGCTCCAGTCCGTTCCATGCACTCCAGTCCACTCCATGCACTCCAGTCTGCTCCACACACTCCGGTCCGCTCGATGCACTCACACACTCCAGTCCGCCCCAACACTCCTGTCCGCCCCACGCACTCAAATCCGCTCTATTTACTCCGATCCGTTCCGTGTATTCTAAGTTGTTTTATGCACTCCATCCACATATTTCACCCGTACATTCCGTGAATTCTAAGTTGTTTTATGCACTCCAGCCACATATTTCACCTGTACCATCTTCATTCTTCATCCTTTCCATCCATCTGTTTCACATGTTTCGTCCACGTACGTACCCGTTCCCTCCATATATGGCACCCGATCCATCCACATAAGGCGCCCGATCCATCCACATATGGCACCCAATCCATTCATATACGGCACCCGACCCATCCACGTACGTCACCCGTTCCATCCATGTACATCACCTGTTCCATCCACGTACGTCACCTGTTGCATCCACGTACGTCACCTTTTCCATCCATCTATGTGGTTAATTCTATTCACATATATCACTTGTTCTATCCATATGCGACACCCGTTCCATCTACTTACTTCACTCGTTCCGTCCGCTCTAAGCATTCAGCAGCTCTACGTACTCATTCGTTCTACGCACTCATCCACACTGCATGCATTCTGCGCTCATCCGTTCTACGTACTCATTCGTTCTATGCAACTCGTCCATTCTACGCGACTCATCCGCTCTACGCAACACGTCCGCTCTACACAACACATCCGATCTACGCAGCACGTCCACTCTAGGCACTCGTCCACTCTAGGCACTCATCCACTCTAGGCACTCACACGCTCTACACATTGATCTGTTTTACTCACTCACCCGCTCTACGCACTCATCCGCTCTATGCACTCATCCGTTCTACGTACCCCTCTTTTCATATGTACTCATTCGCTCATAAGCAGTCATATACACTTGTCGGCTCTACCCACTAGTCTGTTCAATGCAATTATCCACTCTACACATACTTTCGCTCTGCTCATCCATCCCGCTCTGCTCATCCATCCGCTCCCCGCACTCATCCGTTCGGCGCACTCATCTGCTCTGCATGCATTCCGCACTCATCTGTTCTACATACTTATCCATTCTACGCAACTCATCCGGTCTATGTAACTCATCCGCTCTAGGCAGTTGTCCGCTTTATGCCCTGGTATGCTCTACACATTCACCTGCTCTACGCATTCACCCATTCTATGTGATCACCCACTCCTTGCACTCACCAGCTCTCCGCACTCATCTGTTCCCAGCACTCATCCGCTCCCGGCAACTCACCCACTCTCCACAATCATCCGCACTCCGCACTCATCCGCTCCCTGCACTCATCCACTCCCCGCACTCATCCACTCCCCACACTCATCCGCTCCCCGCACGCATCTGCTCCCTGCGCTCATCCGCTCCCCACGCTCATCCGCTCCCCACACTCATCCACTCCCCGCACTCATCCGCTCCCTGCACTCATCCGCTCTGTGCACTCGTTCTTTCCACGCATTCAACTGCTATATGCTATATGCACTAACAGCCATATAAAGTTGTTCGCTCATACGCAGTGTTCCGTTCTATACATTCATCCGTTCTCTACCCTCATCCACTCTATACCCGCATCCACTCTATACCCTCCTCCACTCTATACCCTCATCCACTCTATACGCTCATCCACTCTATACACTCATCCACTCTATACACTCATCCGCTCTATACATTCGTCAGGTCTGTACATTCATCTGCTCCAGCGATCTACACACTCTCCGCACTTCCGTACTCATCCACTATCCACACTCATCTGCTGTACATACTCATCCACTCTACACACTCATCTGGTTTACGCTCACCCGTTCTGCACGTTCATCTGTTCTACGCACTCCTGCATTCTACACCCTTCTCTTTATTTACGCACTCATCTGCTCTCCATGCTCGTCCGCTCTACACACCCAACCGCTCTACACACCCAACCACTCGACATATTTATCCATTCTATACGGTCATCGGATCTACGCTTTCATCCGATCTACACACTCATCCGATCTACATACTCATCTGTTCAATGCGTTCTTCCACTTAGCGCATTCATCCGTTCCACGCGCTTCATCCAATCAAACTATTTCACCCACGCCATTCACTTTGTTCATTCATCATGTATTATATCCATTTTATTAGTTTAAAGCTCATTGCTGTTTCTGTATGATTTATTCTTATTATCCATTTCACTGATTTGATCTACTTTTCTTGTTTAATTCTGTTTGTCATTTTAGTTTATAATAGGGGTTATTAGTTGTCGATTTCTCGCATCAGGTAGTTTGTTGGCTTGGTATCATTGAGATGCTGTTAGTCTGTTTGGGTTAGTTTGCGTACGGGTTGGTTTTAGGGGAAGAGCCAGGTTTTTCAGTTTGCGGAAAGACATTAAATCCTCAGATAGGCGGATGTGGGGAGGGAGTGAATTCCACAGCGTGGGGGCCAAGGCTGAGAAAGATGATCCGCCTAACCTGACTGAGTTTGTCTTAAGTATCACTAGGAGGCCAGCTGAGTTTGATTTTAGGGTGCATGGAGGGGATAGGGTTTTAGCTTGTCTTGAAGATATTGAGGTCCGGTTTTATGCAATGCTCGATGGGAGATGCATAAGGTTTTGAAAGTCACCCTTCGGGCCACTGGAAGTCAGTGCAGCGTCTTAAGGGCTGGGGAGATGTGGTCTCTTGGGCCGAGCGTAAGAAGCAGTTTGGCTGCAGCGTTTTGTGCTGTTTGGAGTTTATTCAGTTGGTACGCGTGGACTCCGAGGTATAAGGGGTTTGCGTAGTCCAGTCTTGATATAACGATTGATTGGACCACGGAGAGTCTGTTGGGGAAGGAGAGATATGGAAAGATGCGCCTAAGGGTTTTAAGGTGGTAGTGGCAGGACTTTGAGACGTTGTTGACTTGGCACGAGAGTGTTAGTTCGGAGTCAAGGGTGCATCCAAGATTCTTCAGTGAGTTGGAGGGGGTCGGTGAGTTGCCCATGGTGGATGGCCAGGGTAGTGGGTGCGGAAGAAGTTCGGAGTTGCCACATACCATGATTTCTATTTTGGAGGGGTTTAACAAGAGGTGGCTTTGGGTCATCCAGAGCTCTATGTCAAGGAGGCAGGAGGCCAGGTCAGGAGTTGGGATTTGAGTTCAGGAGTTTTAGAATTAGTTGAGTGTCATCGGCGTAGTTTTAACACATGATGTTGTGTGAACAAATTATTGATGGGAGGGTGATCAAGTAGAGATTGAACAGGAGGGCAAATAGGCATGCTCCTTTCGGGACTCCTGTGTCGACTGGTCGGGCTTGGGAGGAATAGGTGGAGAGTATCGTTATTTGGTACCTATCTTTGAGGAATTAAGCTATCCATTTAAGAGCGGTTCCACAAATTCAAATTCCTAGGGAGTGGAGGCGGTCCAGGAGGATTGAGTGATTGATCCCCCGTTCTACTAACTATAGGACCCTAGATTATTTGGTCCATTGTGATTGGGTTGGCACCAACCCCATGCATACTTTTTCACTTCGCTTAGCAGCATGCAGGATGATCGGCCAGGTGCGGGGTGCCCCTTACTTACCCGGCCTTCCTCCGATTATGGTTACAATCAATCATCACTACAGTAGCCATGTGTCAATTATTTCACTGTGGTTGGCCTCGAGACAGCATCTTCTGTCTGGAAAAGGTTCTGATATCTCCGCCTGGTCGGGTGCCAAGCGTGGGTGTGAGCCCTCGCTTCTTCTTGCTCGGCTGGTCACATGAGTCCTACACCGTCCTGGTCACATGAGTCCTACACCATGCATTTGTCTCTTTTCCCTCAATTTGTGTATTTTGTTCTTGTTTCACCCGCCACCTGTCTGTGTAGCTACTGTTCGCCTCTTCTATTGGTATGACCTTGGCTTTCCTGGCACGAGTTGCCTCTGCTGTGTTTTGTTTTAGCCGTCTCTCCTCGTTTTGTTAAATATGAATATTTTCTCGTTTGGCCTTTAGTAACCTGGGTTGATTCTGCTTCTTGTGCAAAGTAGAAATATACTTATAATACTGTGCTTCGTTTGAGGTAGATTATGTATAATGGCGCTTGCCGCACTACTCTTCTATCACGCATAGCAAGCTGCATTGTTTTCTTAGCTTTCGTGCATTTCCAAGCATATTTACAGGTGTAAACTGGTCGACTATCTTCATGTTGCTTACAGCTTAATTTTCTTACAGTTGGACATCGTTCTTACACTTTAAGTTCACGATATCCTTGCTCATGGCGTTTCATCTCTTTGTGTCATTCTCGGGTCGTCATTTCTTCTATATGTGAGTCTGACCGGGTCCTCGTGACATCACCATTCGTCTTCCATTAAGACCTTTTTGGTTTAATCCGGGACTGTACTTAGACAGTCTACATTTCATTTTATTTGTTGGTAGGGTTTTCTTAATGGATACCTTACTGTCCATGGTTTTCTGAGTATCAGTACTTCACTATGTGCTGCTCTTCTAATAGGTACTAAACAGAGCCCCACTACGGCTCTCTGCTGGTTTATTTGCTCATCATACGTCACATATTTTGGTGTGAATGTTCCTGGTACTTCAAAATGGGCGACTGGAGTGCAGGATTTATTTGGGACCTCCTCTACACTCCCCCCTCTGGACGATTCATCGACCACTTTCACTTCCGCCTTTGGATTCAACTTAATGGGTTCTTCTGTATTCATCTTCACTCCATTGCCTGGGTTCATTCCTTCTTCATCCTCTGGATCTATACATGATGGTCTGAAGAAGTGTCTCTTTGGAGTCCATATTTTTATTACTCCTTTCAGGCTTCCTGCTGTCCTTACATGCTCGTCTTTATTCCATGTCATCAATTGGCATTGTCCATTTGGGCTGCAGTAAACCCATCCTCCTACATAATTTCTGGTGCGTGAATGCTGGCCTTCACAAAGTCTCTTATTTCTTCATCAGTCAGGTCTTCTGGCTTGACATCAATCATGATCTTCATCCCTATGGCTTTTTAGCAGTCTTCTGGCACTGAGAGATTATTATTTTGATAAGACAAACTCCTAGCAATATCATCACTAGCAGGGCTCCCAGGAACTTGAATGCGTCTGCCATCCATTGTGGGACCCATGAAAACAATGATCCAAACCAGCTGTCATAGTCAACTTCATCAGTTTCATCGATCATCTGATTCTGCAGCTTCGTCTGCATACCTATGGCTTCTGTTAGAGTTCCATTTTCCTTGTCGCAAGAAGGTATAAATGTGCAACATGATTCTCCGATTTTTGCGCAAACTCCTCCATCCATGGCTGTGATCATGTCAAGCACATATCTGTTCTGGAGAGTCATCAGTCGGATGGCTCTTAACTCTTCCTCAATCTCATTGAATCCTTTTATTGTCGCGTTGATGTGAACACTGATGAGGTGAGGCTCAACAGCCTGTGTTCATATGGGATTGCATGAAAGGCCTCTTCTGATTTAGCAGAGAAGTCATTATCTCTCTTCATCCGAGTTAGCAGTTCCACAGATCTCCTCTTCCTCAGGTGAGCATCTGCTTTTGGGAAACTGTCAATATTCAGGTCACTTTTCGGGATCACCAATGCTGGAACGTGGACGTCCACTATTGTGCATATACCTCCCCAGTTTCTTGGCAGTCTGATGTATGCTTTGGATCCACATGCCCAGTAATGATCCATAATCACTGCAGTCCCATGCACCATTCCTGGGGCATCAAAAATGCGTCCACAGTTCTGATTTTCTCCCATTTCTCTAGTGCCATTATTCCTGAAGCAGAATTTTGGGCTTTCCAGTGGCACTATCTGCAAGAGCCCTCCTCTGTCTTCGACCCATGTCAGCAATTTTGCAAGCTTCGGCCACAATGGCTTGCATCCTTCTCACACTATGTTGATGGTAGGCTCGTAGTGACCTATGACCATCCATGCTCTGCATATCACTACTCCTTTCTCCCATCCATCTGGTGAAAGCACTGTTCCCCAAATCTGCATTTGGCCTCTGTTCTTCCAACTTCGGGCCTCTTCTGGAGTTTTTTCTTGGACAATTAGCTTTTTATTTGCTTCTCTCCTGATTTCTGCACCTTTAACTCCAGGCTTCTGGTATTTGATCACAATGTGTTTTGTCTTCCCATTGTTTCTTGTCTTTATGTCCTGGACATAATCGTCTTCATTTGGGTTGGTTGCTTCAGTTGCCAATTTCAATGAGGCATCACTTCCCATGAGCTGGCCTCTAGTTTTGCACATGGGTACGTGTGAAAGTCAGTGTGCTGTCTGGACATCCATTTCTACAGCTACAAAGATCTCGGTCTTCCCCATGATGTATGGTAGGAGTGCACAAACAAAGCATTCCCCTTCTGAACTTCGTCTTCCAACTTCCTTCATGTCCTAGTACCATATGTTGTTTCCCAAATGTGTGGTGCTGTCCAAGTAATTGTTTAGTTCGTTGTCGTCTCCGTGCAGGCTCCTCTTGATCCTTAAGGTTTTCATGTAGTTTGCTACTATCACATCCCTAACAATGTCCATGCAGCTTTTCCCTTCTGGGAGATTTGCAGGCACTTACTCCCATGGTGCAGGCCTCTTCATCTGTTCCAATGAGGTAGGCGAAAGTCTTGCAACTCTCTCCTTCTCTTCTTGCATTCTCTTTTTCTTCGTTATGAATGTCCATATCCACTCTGTCATCGGTCTAGTATATGGCTGTACTGTGGAACTTCTACTTGTCCCTTTCACTGGAACATATATGCTAGGCAATGTTGTCTCTGTTGTTTTATACTTCAATTCCTCTCGTTTCTTCAGGAATTCAGCTTCTTCCATTTGTCTCTTCACTTCGTCTGTTGTGGAGATTCTCATACTAGGCAGTCTCTTCTTCTCTAATGCTTTGGATTGTGGTTCTGCAGTGACACTAGGCTTGTTGCGTGTGCATTCAGCGTTGCATGCGTGTGGTTGTCAGTAACCTTTTTTCATTCACTCTTTGCCGACCCTGTCTCCGGCTTTTCTTTTTGTTTGTTACCAAAAGTGTGTGTGTCATTGCTAATCACATCCAATTCAAGTTCATTCATTCCACCATCAGATCTTCTAGGGAATGGAATGGCTATGTAAGGTCTGGGTACTTTCGTGGCTTTCATGCGCACATCATTAGGTGGGTTCACTGGACTTGGAACGCTTTGTGCACCAATAAAAAATGCAGTTCTGATTGTTAGTGACAGTAAAACAATGATGAATATAATACACAAATACATTATGCCCCTGTCGGTCAGGCAGCAGCATTTACTTCCAGAGAAATATGGACGTCTTTCCTCCTGCGGAAGGACGAGGTTGCTGCTATGGATACCCATCTCGATCATTCGCCAAATGTTAACTTTTACTATACTCCTTTAAACAATATCGTCTTTCGAATTCTGTGTTAAGGGTTACAGGTGCTCCACAATTGCCCCCCGCCCCTCCTGTGAATGGTGAATTGTCTCTTATCTCGGGATACAGTTCCTTTACTAAAATATGGGGGAAATCAAATCAAGCTACAATTCAGCAAGTCTTTTTACTGTGCATGTTCAAAGTATGTCAGCTCCCAGTCTATGCCTCTTATCTGCTTCAGTCCTGAAGACATATTGAAATGTCAGTAGAAAATAAGAAAGGAAATCTCTAGCAATACTCTATCGTTCTGTCCCTCGGCAGAAAGTTTTAAAATCTTCTGAAATAGTTCTGCTGATGGTTAGAAAGTTCCAGTTTCATCACAATGCCATGCAAGAGCATGCCCATCTGTGTAGAATTAGCTGGATCTCTGATGAATGTGAGGACGTCAACATCGATTGGTCTCCCCACAAGCTCTGGAAAGTCTGTGATTAGCCGGAAGAACACATTACTGGCCAACCTACTGTCTTCGGGTGACAGTGACATTTGTCCCATTTTGCTGATGTCCAGGACTGTCTGCTTTCACTTCAATGTAAACAATGTCTCCACGTTCCGTTTGCGTGGAGTGCAACTAAGATTGCAATGTTATTTAGGAGTGGGCTCAGACGTTCTGTATTTGCTGGATCTTGAAGAAATGTGATTGTGTCTGTCGTTCTTCTGACATGATTTGGACAGTCTTTGATTATGCGAAAGAACAATACGTTGACGAGCTCATTTACTTCTTTCTTTGCTTGGGACATTTGGTTTCTCCTCTCTGTACTCAGGAAGTAAGAGACATTGTTTGGCTATATTACAGTAAGTAATCTTCTTATTGTCTTTTCGTTTTCTGGATCTTGAAGAAAGTCAGTGACACTGGTGAGGCTCCCCACCAATGACGCGTATGATCTTAGCACCAGATCAAAGAATGTCACCACATCTTTGGTCGCTACTGTGGGACACCATAAGTGATTCCTCCAATTTATGTGTCCTCGATCAAAATTTGGCATATCCTTTTCTTATCAAGGCTTCAGTGTGCGCCTCAGTCCAAAGTTCAAAGTCAACAGGCTATGTTGTGGCTTATAGGTGCAATTTTTCTTCTTCACCCTGCAACTAGGATGCACAGAGTGTCTTTCGTTTATGTCCTTATCCCCATTTTTTCTCAGAGACGGTGTCCAATTTAAGCCACAATTTGCAAAAGGTTCTCTGTCTTTGTCTGGCTGGTCATGCGTCCTTCTTCCTCGTCATGGATCTCGTCTGCACATGCTGTGGTTCTTCCCTGTCGCTTGTAGTCTCCTCACGTTGGGGTGCAGGTAGGGGGCCTTCTCTGATGTAGGGTTCGATATCGCCCAGAAAAACCTAAGCTCTCCTGCCTTGTAGGTTCACTGCGGAAGGAGTGCAGTCTTCCACTGTAAAGGAACGTTAAATCTTGGCTCGTCCCACCTTTTCTATCGTGTAGTTCTTTACAAGGATGTATCTCCAGGGAAAATGGATGGAACACAAAATCCTTGAACTGTGCCTGTAGTAGTATCTCCTTCTATGTTCCGTGCTGCCCTGCACCCTTTTCGTTGTTGCTGCAGCTGGTCTGAAATTACAGTAAGGCAAAATGTCATGCAATTCAGGTAATTTTTCATTTCAGGCCCTAAGATTTCTCCTGCTGACTGGGCATCACATCTAGCTCTATCTCAGGGTGTCAGGGGAGAGTGCATTCTTCTTCTGTGGCTATCGCGTGTGGCATAAGATGATGGTCAGAACCGGGTTGGTTACTGAGTGCATACAGTGCCAAAGGAAGGCAGTGTAACCATCCCTTTCTTAGAGTAAGCTTAAATTTGGCTATCCTTTCCTTTAATAAGCCGTTGAGCTTCTCACAGATTCCGTTACCTTGTGGATGATACGCCGATGAGAACTTGTGCTTTATATCAAGCAGCCAGCTAATCTGTTAAAAAATCTAGTTTACAAAGTGAGCTCCATTATCTGATCTCATGACTTCACACACCCCCCACCTGGGGAACACTTCTCTCACTAAAAATCTGGCCGCACAGGTAGAGTCTGGGTGTGTACATGGACCTGCTTCTACCCATCTAGAGAATGGACACACCACAACAATTAGGTATCTGTACCCGTTACATATTTGAATCATGACGACATAATCGACATGCAAGTGCTGAAAAGGCCCATTTGGCCTTGGGATGACTCCTCTCATTACTTTTAATGTGTGCCCAGCTGTGAATTGTCGGCAGATTATACAGTTTACTATAAAAAAATGCAACATGCTCGGTTAAGTTTGGCATGAACCAGTCTTCTGCGAGTGTTGCTGCTAGATTCTCTTTTGTCATGTGTGCCGGATAATGTAGCTGCTCCAGCGCTAATTTTAACATGGCTATAGGCATTACTGGTTTGCCAGTGCTGTCTTGTTGCCACAAACTGTCAGAGGGGTTTAAAGAACACCCTCGTCGTTTCCAAAGATTTTTCTCTTCCTGTGGTGCCTCCCCTTGGAGTTCCATCAACTGTGTTTGCCCTAGACTGTTATAACTTTGAGGTGTAGTTCATGCAACCATCATTCTCTCATTCGCATGGGTAACTTCTACTTCCATAATCATCTCATTTTTGGATGCCATACGTTTGGCTTCTATGTCTGCTGCTTGATTTCCGTGGGATAAAATCTGTCCCTTTCGTGTGGGCGGCGCATTTCACGACCGCTAGGTTCACTGGGAGCTGTAGTGCCTTGATCAGCCTGTCCAATAAGGCTGCGTGCTGCACTGGCATGCCGTCTGCTCGGAGGTAGCACCTCCTTTTCCAGCACGCTAAGCCTGTGTGAACTGTCGACGTCACATAGGCAGAGTCACTGTACACCGTTACTTCCTGGTCTGCATGATTCTCAATGGCGAGTATCAACGCCAATAATTCTGCAGCCTGTGCTGAGTAGTGAGATGGTATTCGCGCCCTAATAAGTACTCGAAATTCTCCATTTGCGGTGTGTTTCATTACAGCAAGGCCTGTATATCTTTGCCCATCGTTTTGATCGATCCTCGAAGAACTGTTAATAAAGACACTTTTTCCTTCTGCCATAGCGTTTTCTTTCACCCTGGGGATTTCATCATAGAATTCTTGATAGTTCGTACAGTCATGTATTGGCTCTCTTTCAGTGTCTGGCTCCGCTATAAACATAGCTGGGTTCACTAATTTACATCGGACTATTTTAATCAATAGATTTGATATGATCACTTCATAAGCAGAAGCTCTCTGAGATGTCAATGTACCCTTCGGTTTCTCTAAAATAGCAAATAGTGAGTGCTCGACGTACAACATCATTGAGCAACCCATTACAATCGTTGTAGCCTTCTCTATGGCAAACGCTGCGGCAGCTAAACTTTGTTCGCACGGGAAATGGCCTCTCATTACTGGGTCCAAATTTCTACTATAGTACTACGCCAGAGGCTTGTACCCCAATGTGGTTCTCTGTGTGAGTACTGCCATCATAACGCTGCCATTCGTGTGTGAAACAGGTAAAATTCCTCTGCATAATTGGGAATCCCTAAAACTGGTGCTGTGCAAATAGCTCTTTTAAGTTCAGCAAATCCTTCCTCCATGGTCTCAGACCATTCAATCTTTTCTTTCGTCACTTGGGTCTTCTTTAAGGCCTGAAGCAGAGGCTTGGTGTAAGAGCTATTGTTGAAGACCCATGCCCTGACATAGTTGCACAGGCCTAAAAAGCTCTGCATCTGTTTTATCGTGTGTGGCTTAGCCGTGTTCAGTATGGTTTTAGCCCTTTCTGGGGTCACTCTTTTTTCCTCATGCAAGATCAGTTGGCCTATGTACAGCACTTCTTGCTGACAATATTATAGCTTTGTCAACCTTGTCAACCTTATATCCTTTCTCAGCCAGTATAGTTAATAGCTGAACAGAATCGTGCCAGCATTGCTCCTCTGTCATGCTGCAAATTAAGATGTCATCCACATATTGGAGGACAACACTTTTCAATGCAATATTGCTTAGGTCCATCTGCAGGACTCTGTTAAAAATGGAAGGAGACTCACAGTACCCCTTGGGTAGCCTCGTGCTTTTCAGACGCATCTGTCTGAATGTGAATGACGTCAGATCTTGTGAGTCATGGTGCAACGGGACTGAGAAAAATGCATTTTTCAAGTCATTCACTGTGAAATATTCTGCCTCAACAGGTATATTACATAGGATTGTAGCCGGGTTCGGGACTAAAGGGAACTCGGCCTCAACAATATCATTTATTGGGCGTAAATCCTGAATTAGCCTGCAAGACCCTCCCTTTGATTTCTTGATCGGATAAACCGCAGTATTGCATGACGATTCTGACGTCACTAATATGCCTTGCTCCATCATAGCCGAAATTGTCTTAAAAATCCCTTCATCTGCCTCCCTGGACATGGGATATTGTCGAGCTTTTGGTAGAATTGCTCCTGGTTTGAGTTTAATTTTCACTTCTCCAACCCCTTTCAAGAGTCCTACGTCATAGGGTCCTGTGGTCCACACTGAGACAGGCACCTGGGCCATGTCGTCATCAAAATATTCAGGACGGTTTTGTGCCAACATCATTATCTGAGGCACTTACCTTTTGATCATTCTCACCCAAAAAGTGAGACTCACTTCCATTATTGTCTCTCCCATATCTGTTTGCTCTTCAAACAGATCGTCATCAGTGACGTCAGTCAATCGGTATCCTTCTTCAATGGCGATTACTGCACACCATTGTCGGCCTTCATCGTCATAACCATCAATCAAGGCCATTCTCCCTCGTACTGAAGCTGTGTGTATCATCAAGGAAATACTTGTCCCTTTCCCTCGTGCATCAGCATTCTAAGTCTAAATAGAAACTCATCTGGGGTTCTCATGATTTTATCCGCAAGGCCTGGCGGCCCTGCCATTAGCACACACACTCCATACGCGAATATTTCGTGCTCCAATGGTAATGGTACAGCCCTCATAGCTGTGTGTCCTGCGTATGCTCTAATCATTTCGCATATGCTTGAAAAGTGCATTCCTGGAGTTGAACATATTATGCCCTCCTCCGTGAATGAGATTGTTATATTTAACTTTGTCAGTAAATCTCGACCCAAAATGTTTACTGGGGTTTGTCGTGAATATAATAAAGGCACATTCATCTCACATTCTCCTATAGAGACTGGAAGTGCTTTTGTGAAGGTAACATGACTTGTAGCTCCTGTGAAACTCTGAGTATCTATGGCCTCGCCGGACAAGGAAAACTTGCCTTCACGTATACATGAACGTGTTGCACCCGTGTCAACTAAGAAGGAATATTCTTTATCCCCTATAATGACATCCGCTCTAGGTTCCCAGTGAGGGTGTGGTGTCACTGATAGGATAGAACACATCAGGGTTCCCAGTGTGCTGTCCTAGTCGATATACGATTTTGGCCCACCCTGTGCTGGTGGATTCCCCCATTCACATTGTTATTTCTCATTCCGGGGTTCAAAGTCTGTCCTGTGCTCACTGTCTGTGACAGTTGCATCGGTGCCTGTTGGGATTGTCCTTGTGGAAAACTCACCATATTCTGAAGTTGCAAGCCTTGTTGCACTCCTGGCGCTTGTTGTTGCATGTGTGATTTTGTGCAACACTGTGCTGTAAAAGTACAGGTGGACTCACCGTTCCTGCTCCTGTCCCTCGGCTGTTCTACATCATGCCTTGGTTTCGGCATGTGCGCACTAAATGCCCTGTCATTCCACATAACCAACATGCTGGCGGTGGTCGGATCATCTGCCCATTTGACATATCTTGCATATTTTGAAAGCCTTCTTGGTAATTCTGGAAACCTCGCTTATTGCTCTGCCAATCTCTTCCTCTAAATCCTCTGGGGTAAAACCAAGTGCTTCCCTGATTATTCTGCTGTGGATTAGTCACCTGTTGCATGTTCGATTCAGCTGTGTTAGTTATCATTGCTCCTTCAAGAGCATATTTCGACAATTTCTTCTGCACTAATTTCGCTTCCTCACACTTTCAAGCAGCTTTTTTTTGCAATTCTTTTCTTGTAGCAGTTTGCAGTAGTGTGCGATGGTCAGCTGTATTTCTGACCAAGGTTTGGCTTCGATTCCTACCAATTTCTTGAGCTGTTTCTATACCGGCTCTGGCAGCCTTTGGCACAATATATGGTAGAACACAGGTGTAGATTTTCCCCAAGATTCATGAGTCTCGAGCACCCACGTGTCTTGCAAATTCTGTATGTAAATCAACGGATCCTGAGACTCTTTCATTTTTGTGTCATTATAGCTCCCATATCGGAAGTGTCTGGGTAAAGCACTCATAGCGCTTTCCATACAGCGGCTCTGCAATTGATAAATGGAGCTCCGTCATGCGCAGAATTAATTGTGGTCACACCGGGGTAACCTTCCCGTGTCCACACATTGTCTGCTCTCTCACCAAGTATGGCGATTAGGCGACCCTTGATATCCCCTATAGCTAATGTGTTTCCTCCTGTCATTTTTTCTAACTCATGTATCCATTTTCCGGCTCCCGATGTCAGCATTGGAAGCTTGTTTTGAAAATGTTCCTGATCCATGTGTGGCCATGGAATATATTGTGGTCTTGCTCCCCCTTTCTCGAGTAACAGAAATTGGGATGTCTTTTCTCTCATTGTTCTCCTGTCTATTGCAGGGGTGATGTTCCCACATTGCCGCCTGCCTGGCAATGACCTAACCCTGCTCACATAGGGCGGTGGAGATACCCCCCTCTGACCGTGAGATACTTCTTCATGTCGGTCTGACTGTGTGGCAAATTCTGATGCTCTCGGTACAGACTCGCTAGTGTCTGACCATCTTATCCCTTTTCCCTTGGGAGTTGTCTTTCGCACCTTCTCTCTTCCTCCTTTTCCTTGCGCTCTTCCCTTTCTGTGTCAGACATTGTCTGTCCCCAACTCGTGCAACTTCTTGTGTCTTCTTTGTTCCTACTTATTTCTAATCTATCCAGAGATAATTCCCTATTTTCACTACTTCGGGAGACATCCTAAGTGTTGTAAAGCTGAGTGCTCTCCAGGCGCTCGTCTTCCCCCTTCCCTTGGGGTGTTTGTTCTAACACCATTTCATCATATATTCTATCAATCGTCTCTCCGATGCTTCTGGTGTCGATGTAATCTTCAATATTCGCCCTAGACGTGCCTGGTACTGAATCGTACTCAGGAAAGAATTC
Organism: Ambystoma mexicanum; assembly: GCF_040938575.1. Taxonomy (NCBI): domain Eukaryota; kingdom Metazoa; phylum Chordata; class Amphibia; order Caudata; family Ambystomatidae; genus Ambystoma; species Ambystoma mexicanum. The sequence continues at coordinate 668,693,494 of NC_090931.1, forward strand.
TTCTATGTCTTACCAATCAACTACTGGAGCAAGTTTTCTAACCTCTCTCTCCAGATGTTCAAGATCGCGTGCTCTCGGTCTTCGCTTACATTCTATATCGTCATCGAATTCTCTGCGCTTCCTCGCCCCTTCTCTGATCCTATCATCTTCCTTTTTCTTTTCATTTCTACGTTCATCTGCCCTTCGTATTTCCTCATCCTTTCATCTTTTTATTCTCTTCTCTTGTATTCTTTTCTCTTCCTCTGACCTTTGCTGTTTCTGTATGTCTTGATCATTGGCTGCTCCCTGTTTGCGATCGAGCAGTCTTTCTTGCTCTTCGCGATATAACTGTTCTCGTCTTTGTCTATCTTTCTTTCTTATTCTTTCGTCTCTCAATTTGTTCTCTTTCTCCTTTCTATGTACATCGTCTAGACTCTCTTTTTGTTTCGCATCATCAATGCCTTTGCCATCGAGTTTCAATAGAATTTGCCCTCCGATCCATTTGTTTTTTGCGAATGCTATCTCATCTGTTCTATCTTCGTTTCCCTTCCATCTTTTTCCTTCTCTCTACTTGTCGAGAGATGTACTTGTCTGTGCCTGATCTCTCCTTTGGTCATCGCGTCTCTCCTTGTCCCTTGCGACTGTGGAGGTGATATCCTTATCTTTATCTTTACCTTGATTTTCGTCACTACTTTGAGTAGGTAACTCATATGCTGGTTTGCTATACCCCGTGGCTGCTTTAAGTTCTCTCAGCTGGTATAACCCCTCGTCCTTATTTTCTTCAATCTTCGTCTCAGACGGGGCAGGTGGCGCAGTAGGCGTCTTACCCCCCTCTCTGCATATATTAAGTATCCAGTATATTGGCGGCTCCTCTCTCTTCTCTTGTTCGTACATCTTCCAAAGCTCTAGAATAGCTAGGCATTTGCCTAACTTTTTGCATGTATATGTGGCGTGCAAATATGTCGTCATGTGTTGCAGGACAGCTTTAAATAAGGATCCGCCCTGTGGCCACGGCATGAACGTTTTGTGGGCGGTTCCTTTAACCCACTCAGTACTGTATTTTTTCAGTTTAGGTGCATGTTTCGGCAACTGTTTGCACAGGTGTGCTAATGGAGTTATGTCCTCCATGCTTAAATCTGTTCCCTTTCCCCTTATAAAACACTTGTCAAAGCTTCACGTGATTTAAACCATTCCAACAACATGAGCGCGCACCAATCACTGCAAGCTTCAATCCAGATTTTTTTCACAACATTTTATATCTTTTATTTTACTCAAAAACCTTCAATTCGTATACTATACTATCTCAGCTATTCAATCGCGTAAACTTTAAGTCAGTTCTTTTAAGGACAAGTTTCGACTTATGATGTCACAACAAACAACATGTAAAACAGATGTTTAACAGACTAGACGAACACCAGCTGGTCACATGTATCTCTGCCTCTAAAAATTACCCCGACATGGAGTTTAAACGTATCCCTTTCACGGCGTCTTTAATCGCCAAGGTAGTCTATTTGTTCCCCTTAGTTTGGGACTCTGGATACAAGTTTCTTCTAGCCGCTATATTAAAGCGTAGGAATAAGGCGAATCCTCTCACTTCTCGGGTGTCCGCCCCGGTAACCTCTGTCTTCTTGGGTGTCCTCCCCGGTATCTTTCCTCCATTTACTTAATTATTCTTGAGTCATTATTCTCTTCCCCCTATATATATATACATTCTTCTCTACTTCTGCCTATATTTTGTTTTCCCACCTCCCTCAGTTACCTTTTCCCTTTACTTGTTCTAAAGCATGCACTTTTGCCAAAACACTTAGTCTTTTTTACTCACAGTTGACATGTTTTCTCTCTGGACCCTCGGGATCACCGCCTTCTTCACCGCCTTCTTTGGCTTTTCTCCTGCTCAGCTGCCCGTAGGAATGGGAAGGGGTTGTGTGGGGGAAGCGCAGGTTCCTTCAGACCTCATTCTGCAGATTTTATTTTTTACTCTACCACTGTCTACAGGGAGCTCCATAGTCTACTCAGCCAAATGGCAAAGGACTTGTGATATTTCCGAGGGCCTGTAGTTACTTTATGTCGCTGGTCAATGGGTGTCTTATTCTAATCGATAATCGATAACCATCAATCTCTGCTACCAAGTGTACTCCGAGACCCCCGGCCGGCCCATAGAGCCGAGGTTTGCTCAGAAGTACTTGAAGACAAGATAGCTGCGTCCTTGGGATGGATGGGGTGCAGATTTATTACTCCAACACCAATCAATAAGGACAACTCAATGGTTTGGCAAAGGGAGTCCGTTTAATGACAAGTACACAAAACGGGGCGTTATGGATATAAGCAGTGATGCGATTGTCCATCTCGCTTCAAACTCCAACGAACTTCATACAGGTTGTAACATTTATACTTAAAACTGGAAATCATTGACGTGTAACACTCAAAAGTTAACATGCAATTCTATTGGTTAGGAAAAGGTAACTTTACTATAGGCACTATATCTGTATATGGTAACAGATTGAGGGGATTGGGTAAACACTGTCAGGTGGGCATCTAAACCCTTCCTTCAAAAATGACTACTGTAGACATCACTAAAAGTATGACATCTCATTGGTTCTACTAACTATAGGACCCTAGATTATTTGGTTCATTGTGATTGGGTTGGCACCAACCCGTGCATACTTTTTCACTTTGCTTAGCAGCATGCAGAATGGTCAGCCAGGTGCGGGGTGCCCCTTAGTTACCCAGCCTTCCTCCGATTATGGTTACAATCAATCATCACTACATTAGCCATGTGTCAATTATTTCACTGCGGTTGGCCTCGAGACGGCATCTTCTGTCTGGAAAAGGTTCTGATTTCTCCGCCTGTTCGGGTGCCAAGCGTAGGTGTGAGCCCTCGCTTCTTCTTGTTCGGCTGGTCACATGAGTCCTACACCGTGAATTTGTCTCTTTTCCCTCAATTTGTGTATTTGATTCTCGTTTCACCTGCCACCTGCCTTCGCTTTCTTATCTCGACCTTTCAGAGGCAGGATATTCTGTTCTTAGTTTCAATTAGATGTAGCTACTGTTCGCCTCTTCTATTGGTATGACCTTGGCTTTCCTGGCACGAGTTGACTCTGCTGAATTTTGTTTCAGCTGTCTCTTCTCGTTTTGTTAAATATGAATATTTTCTCATTTGGCCTTTAGTAACCTGGGTTGATTTTGCTTCTTGTGCGAAGTAGAAATATACTTATAATACTGTGCTTCGTTTGAGGTAGATTATGTATAATGGCGCTTGTCGCACTTCTCTTCTATCACGCACAGCAAGCTGCAATGTTTTCTTAGCTTTCTTGCAGTTCCAAGCATATTTACAGGTGTAAACTGGTTGACTATCTTCATGTTGCTTACAGCTTAATTTTCTTACAGTTGGACATTGTTCTTCCACTTTAACATCACGATACCCTTGCTCATGGCGTTTCATCTCTTTGTGTCATTCTTGGGTCGTCATTTCTTCTATCTGCGAGTCTGTCTGGGTCCTCGTGACCTCACTATTCGTCTTCCATTAAGACCTTTTTGGTTTCTTCCGGGACTGTACTTAGGCAATCTTCATTTCGTTTTATTTGTTGGTAGGGTTTTCTTAATGGATACCTTACTGTCCATAGTTTTCTGAGTATCTGTACTTCACTAGGTGCTGCTCTTCTGATAAGTACTGCGGCTTGCTTCTGGTTTATTTGCTCATGATACGTCACATATTTTGGTGTGAACGTTCCTGGTACTTCAAAATGGGCGACTGGAGTGCAGGCTTTATTTGGGACCTCCTCTACACAAGGTTCAGTCTTCAAAGGGAAAACATCATTAGGCACACGCAACCACTCTTTAAGATCATTCTTTAATCTTAAAGGGTTGCAAGTAATTTTATTCCCATATAATATCACAGAGATAACTTCAGACTTCCCTTAGGAAACACAATTGGCCACATCCCATCTTTCTTTGATGCTGTAATCATTTGTAACTCTTATAAGAAGGGAATGTTAAATTTTTGGAATAGTTTCAGCAAGCGCTGCTTTTTCAATTAAGGACACGCAAACACTCTGAAAAAGTATTCAACAATGGATTTAGTGATCTTTACTTCTCACGTGAACACCTCAGCTTTCCCAATGAATGCATGTGCCACATTTCCATTGTTAAGAATTAGTTTCAGAACAATGAACTACTACTAGCTTTCAACTACACTCAAGTTGTTTTGGAGCTGGTTTCAGTTACTGACAAGGCTTGTTGATTGAATCTGAACGCTGTGCTCACTCACCAGCTTCAGGAACACTGTGGTTGCGGGTTGCTTTGCTTTCCTGACTTCCTCAACCTCTGCTACTTCTTTGGGCTCATCTGGGACCCACGCCCTTCTCCAGCATGAGTGTCTCCAGTCCAGCCACGTTAATTGGTAGCCTCCTTCGCTCCAGAAATCCTTGGCTTGCCTTCTGCCCCTGGCCTTGGGTTCCTGCAAGGTTACTGCTCTGTAAACACAGCAACTCGGCTCACCTGGGGAAAACTTAAATTCCAGCATGTCTTCCTCTGTGCAGCCTCTGCAGTACATGGTTTGAGAACACAGGACACTCTCAGAACTTGCAGGTGAAATCTGCTGTCTCCACGTTCCGGCATCCATTCTGTGCTTTCACTTCCTTGTGAATTGCCAGCCTTGTGCTTCTCCTCTGCAACTACTACTGCCAGTCTTCAAACGCCTCTGTCTCTCCTTGTCTCTCCTCTGTGACATGTAGTCCTCTTCAACAAAGTTATTTGTTTCTACTTCTTGATTACTTGTAAGGATAGATTTAATTCCCTTACTATTTTTAAAAGAGGAGCTTTGTGTTTTTCTTTTTTTTATAGAGGAAGATGGTTTAGAGAAGACAACATTTTGACAATGCTCTTTAGTGTACATTTGGATTTGAGGAGGACATTTAGTTTTTGTTACCCCAAAGTGCCTTTCTTTTTGTATGGAGGGATTTATTGTTACATCCTTAGGGTTCACAACCTTAGATCGAATAGAAATTTGAGAGACATTAAAATGACAATAAGCCATGACCTATTTTGGCACAGTGGTAAGAAACTCACTATCAGAGGAAAAATACTGTGTCTCATCCCATGGATGTTCCTCACTAACCTGGGCCCTGTCTCCACCCAGGTGAGCCTGCCGCAGTACACCATCCCCAGGGTTGGGATCAGGAAGCATCTGCCTTCCTCTGGCCTACTGGGAGGAGACTTTAGGCAGGGTTTCAGTGAAGGATCTACAGGATTGTTCACAACCCTCATCCAAGATTCCTCAGCGATTAGCTCTTCTGGACCATACCAAACCCAAAAATAGGGCTGTCCTCCTTTTCTTCTTCCTCATAGATGGAGCTCATAGACTTAAAAAAGTCTTTCTTTGTCTGCGGTTTAAAAACCTTCGATGAGCTTGAAAAGGATGTTGAAGGTTTCAACAACGTCCTCAATGATGAGGCCCGAGACTGAAACATGTTTGGGGATGATTGTGGTCTGGTTCAGAAGGGATGTGACCAAGCAGTTTGGGCTGGACTGCCCCTTTTTGGGTGGCACTTATCCTGATTTGCATATGGTCTTTCCCATTTTGTAATGGTTCGGCAGGTGGAGAACGATGGTCTGGAGGGTTGCCGAGAGCAATGCCAGAGGTTGAGATTCATTCTGAACTTTCCAGCCATCACCCCTTTTGTTTTGCTATAGTCATCCAGAGTGGGGCGGGTATGCCCAGACATGACTCCCGTGCCTGCTGGGCCTAGTGACCCAAGCTACTCCTCACTGATGGGGCCCAACGAGGCTGAGAGTTGTTTGGGAATGCTTGTGATCTCATGCAGAAGGGATGTGACCAAGCAGTTCGGGCTGGTCAGCCCCATTTGGGGTGCGCCTGTTCATCAATTTTTGCAATTCCCCCTAGGGATGGATTTCAACCACATTTGCCAAAGGGCCATTATTACAAGAATTGGCCTTACTCACTCGCAGGACATCATTTTTGCCCGCCTCTTGCCCAGGTCTATATTCAGTTAAAAACGGGGCAAGTGGGTCATCTATTGGCCCACGCCTCCGACTTGGTCTGCCGCTTCTACCAATTACTGGTTCAATTGCATGAGTGGAGGTACAAATCTCATCCTTCTCATCATTAACTATACAATTAGGAGCACTGCCCCGTTTTCCAAGACTAACCCAGGTGTCCCACAATATTTATTTTTCGGCACTCAGAGATTGGCCTTGGGAGGACCTATGCTATCAATATCGCCCAAAAGCCTTGAATTATTGAAATTGATGTATTCACTTCTTTGATGGGTTTGAACATTCTTGACATTTTCCTTTGTCTGGCTTCTGGGGAGATAGAAGTAGTTGTTTTCCTTTTTGGTATATTTTATGAATAACTATGTTAAGGAATATAATTCAATCACCACTGGCATTCAATCTAGACTACCAAGCGCGTAGTTTGTCAACAACACGCTAGTGCAAGCAATGCAAAATGTGAATGGTGCTAATGATGCAATTATGAAATTGTGCAGGCCATGTAAAGTGCAAATAGTGCAAATAATACAGGAACCGCAAAGTGCATGCAGTGGATATAGTGCAATGAAAAAGCATGTGTAAAGTATGCCACCAATGCAAAGTGCAAATAGTGCAAGCAGTAGAAAGAAATGCAATGTGCAAATGATGCAGACGATGTAGATATTGCAGTGGATAAAAGTAGGACAAAGTGCAGCCTTCAAGCAATTCCACGTTTAGGGCATGTATACAAATGTGCAAACATTCAGTTAAGAGCCTATTAAAACTTGTTAAAATCGACTAGAATGGCTTTTAAAAACCCTGTAGAAACTGTCCCAATTAAGAACAAAACGCTTAAAATAGCAGTATAAAGCTAACCACACTTGCCTGGAGAGCGCGGATGCTCGACCGATCAAGGGGGAATGAATAGTCTGTCTCCCCCTCCCCGCTCCTCACAGCGCAAGATGAATAGGTATTAATAAAAAACACTTTAAACGTTTCTAAGATTATCCTCATAATCACCAGAAGTCAATGGGCAACGTTCAATGTTACGTTTTCAGTATTCTATATGCCCCGTATATACTGTATGTGGGTGGATGATAACAAAGTAATTAGTAGTCGTGCGAGGAATGCGCGCGACGATTTGTTTACCTAATATCTGTGTCGTTTCCGTTAGGACGGTTAAAAACCTTGGAACCTTAGAGCCTTTCAATTCTTAATTAAGGTCAATAAGACTGGGGCGATACTAATGCAATAATAAACTCACTGTGCACTCATTCACTGGACCGCTGTATCGCTCTTCTCAATACAAGATCCGTTCTCCAAACATCCATCATCCCGATACACTTACTACACGGCTCTCGGTCAGTTGGAATCAGGGCTTTGTGTTTAATCAGAGTTCCTGGCGCCTCCCACGCTTAACAGCGCACAAAAGCAGGATGGGCTTTGCTGCCCAGGCTTCACCACAAAGGCTGTCCACCTCAGTTTTTATGTTAACTTGTGCTGGGTCTGCCCAATGAGACGAACGGCTTCACAAGTGTTCACAGGTGCTCTACTGCTCCACGGCAAGTTTGTCCCTCGGCACACAACAGCAGAACATGCTTTGCTGCCCCCTTTTGGGGTGGCACCCAGCCTGATTTGCATATGGTCTTTCCCCTTTTTTAATGGCTTGGCAGGCAAAGAACGATGGTCTGGCGGGTTGCCTAGAGCAATGCCAGAGGTTGAGATTAATTCTAAACCTTCCAGCCATCACCCCTTTTGTTTTGCCATAGTCACCCCGAGTGGGACGGGTTTGCCCAGATGTAGATCCCGTGCCTGCTGGGCCTAGAGATCCAAGCTACTCCTCACTGATTAGGCCCACCGGACTGAAACATGTTTGGGGATGCTTGTCGTCTCGTGCAGAAAGGATGTGACCAAGCAGTTTGTTTAGTTTCGTTTATTTATTTGTACCGCGCGCCAAACCGTGGGGTAACCGGGCGCCGGAGACTTAGATACAGTTGCAACATGGCAAGAGTATACAATACAGACTGTGAAATAACAACAGTAAGTGTGGTAGACCAGGTTACAAGTTGGTCGACAAGGCGACAAGGACATGCGGAGAGGAAGTACATTAAGCAGAGTTTTTGTTGGAAAGCCATGTTTTAGTTTTGGCTCTAAAAGTCCAAAAGGAGGGTTCTGTTCTAAGGTTTAGTGGCATAGCGTTCCATAGTTTGGCAGCTAGGACCGGGAAACTGGCGCCACCAGCTTTTTTTAGGGAGAATGTGGGAATGGAAAGGCAATGTGAGTATGGCGTTCTGGTTGGTCTAGTTGATGTGTGATTGTGGAACTTGTCTGCCAGGTATTTGGGTGCGTCATTGGAGCGGCATTTATGGACAATGACGAGGGATCTGAGAGTGACTCTGTCTCGTACAGGGATCCAGTGTGCATCTTGCCTGATGCTGGAGATGTGGGCGTGTCGTGGGATACCTAGGGCGGCTCTGAGGGCATTATTTTGAAGCACCTGTAGTTTGTTCAGGTTGCGTTCTGACGTGCCGGGAAAGAGTGTATTGCAGTAGTCAATTTTTGAGAGCACTAGCGCTCTGGCTAGAGTAATGCAGCTGGAGGCAGAAAGGAAATGTTTGCAGGCGTTGATAAGTTTATTTGTGTAAGCTGTGGATGAGGCTGTGGTATTTACCTGTCTTTTGAGCGAGAGAGTAGAGTCTAGATAAACCCCAAGAGTTTTAATTTCTTTGGCAACTGTGATTAGGTTACCGTCTATGTTGATGGACGCGTAACGGGGGTCTAGTTTGTTTAGCCGTGGTTGGGAGCTGACAAGAAGGAGCTCAGTTTTCTCATCGTTGAGGCATAGACCGTGCTCTGCCATCCAGGCTTGGATCTCCAAATATAGATTGTTGATTCTGGTGGAGTCCTCGTCGTAGCACCCCGTTAGGGTGATGAGAACCTGGGTATTGTCAGGATAGTTTGTGTATGTGACACCCAGGTTGTCTAGGCGGTCAAACAATAGCTTAGTGAAGATATTGTATAGGGTCGGCGAGACGCACGAGCCTTGAGGGACGGCGCATGTGATGGGGACAGGGAGTGCTGAGGCCCCCGGGGAGAAGACCCGGGTGGTTCGGTTGGCTAGGAAGGACTGCATCCAGGCAGTCGCCTGGTTAGAGAAGGCCGCTGAAGTCATCAGATGTTCCGTGAGGATCTGATGGTCGACGAGGTCGAAGGCTGCTGATAGATCTAGCAGCAAGAGAATGGCTAGATTACCCTTGTCCTTTGCCTCGTCCATCTGGATTTTTGGGTCCAGTAGGGCTGACTCTGTTCCGTGCCTTGGCCTGAAGCCGGATTGTCTGAGACCCAGGAGGTTGTTGTCCTCCAGGTGCTTCTGTATTTGCAGGTAGGCCACTCTGTCTAAGATCTTTAGGATGTAAGGAACGGTGGTGACTGGCCTGTAGTTAGTTGGGTTATTGGGGTCTAGGTTAGGTTTTTTTAGTAGTGGCATGACCCAGGCCTCCTTGAGGGTGCTAGGCACTGAGCTTGATTTGAAGGATGCGTTGATAAGGGCTGTTATGAAGGGGGCCAGAATGTTGGCGCCTTCCTGGATGATGGGAGCTGGGCATGAGTCCCCTTGGCATCTAGAGGGTTTGAGGCCCTTAATGATGCTTTCAACTTCTTTAGTGGATACTAGTAAGAAGGAGAAGGGGGGCAGGTAGGTGTTTTGGGAGTAGTGGACGGTGGATAGTTTGTTTTTTTGGATAGGCTAAGCTTTTTCTGTTCGATTTTGGATTGTAACATGGTGATTTTGTCTGCTAGAGCTTTTTGAATCCTCTCACACCAGTCTGCATCTTTCACGCAGGTTTGTGCCAGTGTGGGGGGGATTCGAGTTCCCTGAGGATATTGAAAAGCTCTTTTGTTTTGGATTTGGCGCTCTCAATTCTGTTGTCATATGTCTCTTTTTTGGCCTTGAGGATGGCAGTTTTGTAGGTGGTGGCTGCTATTGAGAGTTGTGTTTTGTTGGAGAGGTTGGGCGTTTTTCTCCAGGTGGCTTCTGTGGCTCGTTTGGAGTTTCGGAGGATTTTTAGCTCTGGTGTGAACCATTTGTTCATGTGGGCTGCCGGTTTGGCTTTGGTGAGTTTGAGTGGAGTGATGGGGTCTACTGCTGATTCTAGCGTTTTGTTGTATAGGTCAGCAAGTTTCTCCGCATCTAGGTTAACGTAGTTTGTGGGGGTAAGGATGTTGTCAATGAGTGGGCTGAGGTTTTGTAAGGTAATGTTGCGGTTATTTATGGTGAGGGCTTGAGGGATGATGGGGGTTGGAGCGTTCGGTTGTGATTTCCCTTGGATGGAGAAGGAGATGGCGTGGTGGTCAGACCATGCAGTTTGCTCGTTTTTTGTGATGGCCGTAGAGCAGTTGAGATCCGCTAGCCAGTCCAAGGTCCTTCCTTTGTTGTGGGTGGGGTCTGTGATTCTGAGCTTGAACCCTAGTTGGGAGATGGTGCTTTCAAGGGAGAGCGCATTGGCATCGTTTGGGTCACAGAGACCGAGGTTGAGGTCGCCAAGGAGGATAATTTGAGATCCTGTTTTGGTGTTGGTGGTCAAGAGGTCAGATATCTCTTCCTCAAATGTGGTGATGGGGCCTGGGGTCTGTAGAGGAGGTGTAATAGTACGGTTTGTGTAGCTGAGAGTTGGAGCTTGGCTGACAGAAGTTCTGCAGACCGGAAGCTAGGCGGTGGGGTTAATCTGAGGCCAAGGGATGTTTTGGCGATGAAGGCTACTCCTCCTCCTTTACCTATGTCCCGGTCTTTCCTTAGTATTGAATAACCTTCTGGGATGGCGAGGGATAGCGCTGGGCCTGCTGCTTGGACAGTTTGGACTGTATTACCCCTTTTGGGTTGGGACCAAGCCTGATTTGCATATGGTCTTTCCCCATACTTGGCAGGCGAAGGACGATGGTCTGGAGGGTTGCCCAGAGCAATGACAGAGATTGAGATTAATTCTAAATTTCCAGCCATCACCCCTTTTGTTTTGCTATTGTCACCGCGAGTGGGGTGGGTATGCCCACCTGTGCCTGCTGGGCCTGGAGACCCAAGCTAGTCCTCACTGATGTGGCCCACCGAAGCTGAAACATGTTTGGGAATGCTTGTGATCTTGTGCAGAAGGGATGTGACCCAGCAGCTCAGGCTGATTTGCATATGGTCTTCCCCTTTTGTAATGGCATTGCAGGTGAATTGTGATGGCCTGGAAGGGTGCCCAGAGCAATGCTAGAGGTTCAGATTAATTCTAAACCTTCCAACCATGATCCCTTTTGTTTTGCTGATGGACTCGACGTCGACACCTTCGAAGGGGGAGACTGGAGTGGAGATAGAGTTTTTTCTCAAGGCCTCCAAGGCCTTTCTGTCCGATGGGGTTGCAAGTCTCTTTCAACTTCTTTGAAGGGGTAAGTGCTGCTGCCTTCGCAAATACCTCCAGCCTTTTTTGTCGGAATTCCTCCAACTTGGCTTTAGAAGCCGTTTTACTAGGGAAGCTTACCCTTTTTCCCTCGAGCCAGGAATCCGAAGAGGTCGATCGATTATCAATGGCGTCTCATTCTGGATTTCCTCGAGGAGGACGACAAAGAGTGAGCAGACCTCGACCTGGAACACTTAGCATGTTTGCTGCGTCTCTTCGATTGATGAAGAGAAACTTCTCTCGAGCTGCTGTCTTTGGACAATTTAACCTTCGACGGACTGGCCGAAGCAGATTTGGGGGAAGGCCTACCAGGACTAGTGTCCCCTTCCTCTCTTTTAAGGCCTTTACCATCATCGATTGGCATGAGCCACAGTCATCGGCTTTGTGGCCCATTCACAAGCACCAAAGACATACTCTATGCAGATCTCTTTTAGACATTTTAGAACCGCAATCAGCACATCTTTTAATCCTGTTCTCTTGGTAGACAAAGACATTTTCGACAATTTTTAAGTGTGTAGTAAAGAATGAATGCTGAGAGGAGTGAACCGTTTTGAGCAAGCTGTGCGGAAAAACAGAACTGAGGCTACAAGTGCAGTACGTGCCTTTTATACTGACACCAACGTCACCATTGAGACGGACGGAGGCCGACGAGGGACACGAAGTTGGCGACGATGATGCACAGCGCCCTCTGCTGTGAAAACTTTCAGATGTGCATGCAGGATATCTGAGTATATCAAAGGTGAGGAATACGTGGGAGGACACAATCCATTCAAAGAAAGGGATTGAGGGGCTCAAGTGGCACAAAGTGAACATGGGGGGAATGGGTGTGTCCATAAGATTAAGAAGGGAGCCTGGAATAGGGGAGAGGATTAAAGGGGGCTACTCTGGGGTTAGGTCAGTGAGCCCAATTAGGGCATTTCAAAAGTGAATCAGGTGAAGGGGTTCTGGTGAAGGGGCTGTTTTTCGGCATGCAGATGGAGGAGAGTTGAAAGGTCCCCAGTAAATGGGCATGATGAGGAAGGCGCTTGGCAGGTTGCGGTCGCAGAGAAAAGGTTATGGAACGCATTCATTCTGGACAGGGATTGCATCAGAGGGGACTAGTATCGGGGTGTCGATGGGGGACATCAAGAAGTGGGGTAGGTGGAAGTCCAGAGACTACAAGGACTGTGTAGAGGAGGTCCCAGATATGACCTGCACTCCAGCCACCCATTTTGAAGTACCAGGAACGTACGCACTGAGATATGTGACGTATGACAAACAAATAAACCAGCAGAGAGCCGCACTAGGGCTCTGCCCAGGAACCATCAGAAGAGCAATACCTGTTTAAACACTGTCCCAGAAGAAACTCAAAAAGCCTTAATTGAAGACGAATGGTGACGTCACAGGGCCTGGACAGGCGTACAGATGAACGAAACGACAACCAAAAGATGACACGCAAAGACGAAATGTCATGAATAAAGATGTAATGGACTTAGAAGAAAAGGCGATGTTGAAATATAAAGAAACGTAGCTTTAAAGCGAGATGAAAGTATTCAACCAGCTAACGCCTGTACATATGCTTGAAACGCAAGATGCTAAGAAAACAGTGCGGCTTGCTATGCTTAGTAGAAGAATAGAGCGGCAAGCGCCAACTACGTATCTACCTCAACGAAACACATTATATAGGTGCGAATCCACTTTACACAAAAGCAGAATTAAACCCAGGTTGCTAGGGGCCGAACAGGCCAGGATTCATATTCCAGCAAGAGCACGTAGAGACAGTGGAATCGAACTTAGCAAGAAGCAGCTCATGCCTGGAAATTCGAGGTCAAACCAAGGAATGGAGGTGAGCAGCAACTTCAGAGAATTGAAACTTAAGAGCAGAGCAGCCTGTCCCGTGAAGGTCGAGATAAGGAGGCCCAGGCAGGTGGCGAGGCCGAAAGGAGAATCAAATGCACAAATAGAAGGAAAACAAAGCAGATCCACAGTGTACTAACACGTGACCAGCCAGGCGCGAAGAGGTACCAATGTCTGATGTCACCCAAACCCAGGAGATGCCATAACATTTCCTGATAAGAAGCTACAGTTTTGAGGCCGAACACAGCCAACTAGTTGACACATAGCAATAAAACACTGATTGATGGAAGGGAGGCAGGGTGAATCTTTGGGCATACCGCATCTGGGTGACCATTCTGCATGCTGCTAATTAAAGTGGAGATTTATGCCTAGGGGTGTAACTGACCCAATCATAATGGACCAAATAATCTAGGGTCCTATAGATAGTAGAACCAATGGGACGTCGTACTTTTAGTGACGTCTTGCATGAGTAAAGTAGAGGGAAGGGCGTAGACGCCCACCCGATAAGAGTTATCCAATCCTCACACTCTGTTACCATATACAGATATAGCACCTATACTTAAGTTACCATTTATAACCAATAGAATTGGATGACAAACTTTTGAGTGTTACCAGTCAATGATGATGAATTTTTACTATAATTATTGCTGTTTGAATGAAGTTGTGGAAGTTGAAGCGAGACGGGCGATCGCATCACTGTTGATTTCCATGTTTCACTGTTTCTTGTACTTGTCATTAAACAGACTTCCCTTTGCCAATCCATTGGGTTGTCCTTATTGATTGGTGTTGGAGTAAGAGAATCCCACACCCCATCCTCCTCAGGGTGCAGCTATCTCGTCTTAAAGTACTAGAGGGTGAGCTCTGATCCTATGGGCCCGTCGGAGGTCACTCCCCCCTTCTTTACAACTGTGTGAGGGAGATGGAGGAGTAAAAATGGGTTAGGTTTTTTCATACTGCATTGGTTGGTTTTGCTCAGCTATTTGTTTGATTTGCAGAAGCTACCCTGAGAATGGAAACAGATATCCCGGAGATCTGTATTGTGCAACTTTATATCATTAAATGGGCAGGCAACCAGGCTGAAAAAATAGGGTTTGCAGGGATCAGCTGAGAGCCAGCTATAGGGACTTTGTAGGAAGGTGGTCGGGAAAGGGGGTATGTGTTGGGGCATCTCCTGCCGGCACTGATTGTGCTAAAGGTGGGTCACCCAGTGCCGGGGATGATCATTTCGGGGAGAATCATTTGGTGAAAGATCTTAGCGTCGCTCTGATTAAGAGTATGAAAAAGCACCTTGCTCAGGTGAGGGTGGTTTGGCCTCATACACAATTAGCGTGGCTGGAACTGTTGCCGAGGAGGTTTTGGAGGGGAGCTTATAACCCTGCATCAGTGGACCGGACCGGGCAAGAAGGAAATTGAATAGGAAAGTTGACAACTTCTGCAAAACATGTGGCATGAAGATGGTGGGGCGTAAGGAGATACGATATGAGGAGGCAAGGATGTTTCGGAAGACTGAGTGCATTTGTCTATGATGGGGAATGAGTTCCACATTCTTGAGTAAATTGTGGCGGTGAGGGATTGTGTAAGGGCAAGGAATAGGTTTGGGGAAGGGCAGCAATACACATTCTGGGCAACTTGAAGATGGGGGTAGTTTTTGATTAGTAAATATGGGTCGGCAAACTTAGTGAAGCATTGGGTAGCTCTGTCCAGACTGACAGGCTTGCCTAGGGTGCAGAGGGGTGGAGTGCAAGGCACGGATGTAGATTTGGAATTACGGCCCTTGGCGGAAGCAGACCAGGGTAACGGGGTGCAATCGCCTGTAGTGGGGAAGGTGATTTGGGGAAAGTGGGCAGGGGGGTCTGAAGGGTGAGAATTTAGGGCCAGGGGGCATTTTAATGGCTAATTGCCCTCAGGTTTAGTGCGCTTTATAAATGTAATGAATATATAAATAATAGTTTTTTATCACGTTGTTAGATTAGTCTGTAATGCATGGAGTCCGGTTAGCATTCAATGTGAACCTGTTACATTAAAGCAGTCTTACCTGTGGCGCTGCCCCTTTAAGGGCGCACGCACGTGGCGGAGTGACATTTCACTCCGCCGTGTGTGATATAAATAAACGGGGCATTCCCGGCTGCCTCAAAGCGAGCGGGGAGCCCGAACCTACAACACTGTGTTCATATGTGTCTGTGAAGAGGTGGGGGCTCACGGGACACACGGAGGGTGGCAACAGTGGCGACGAGTCAGGATGCAACCCGGGAACAGCTGTGACTTTCGGCAGTGATTTTTTATTTTATTTAACTGAATATCACTGTTCGAAACATGCCACGGAGAGGGATACAAACCAAGCGGTCGGTGGCCATCTTACAATCCGGGCCTAAGAAGGTCGCAGCTTCATTGTGGAGACACGGTGAGCCATCCAGGCCCAATTTTTGGAACTTATTGTGGCAGACAGCCATATCTTGCACATGATGTGCTTCTTGATGTGAATTCTGAACATTTTCACCTATTTCCGTTGAGTGTTGGGTGTGGAGGCGGGGGAGGCTTGATGTTCTGTGTGTTCCCTGGGCCCACCCTGCTCAATTTTTGGGGCCTCTAGCCTGAACTGTGTTTGCAGCATCTGCTCCCCAATGGCTTATGGTATTGTGCCTGTTGGGGTTTCTACATCCATTGATGCATTTTGAAGCGCTGGTGATTGTGGGAGGACCTTTTTTTGCTGGACTGCCTGTGAAACATCTTTGGGCTGTCAGTGTCCAGTGGAAGGGAACTAAAGGAGGTCCACGCTGCAAGGTGAGGTGATGCGAATTGCGGCCCAATTCAATTCATCTGGGGTGCCTGTGCGCTCGTCACCATGAATGTCGACCAAGCTGCGGCCCAGAAACCAGCCCCTACAGAGGCAGTCCAACAGCCACCACCAGCACTGCCACCAAGACCACTACTGAGACCACCGGGGGCCCTGCAGCCAATGCCTGAATTTGATATTTCAGGTGCACCTTCTAGTCTGGGGTCCAGGTGGAAAATGTGGATGGACAGGTTAGAGATGTACTTCAGGGCCGCAATGAAAACCAACAACGACAGCAAGGTGCCAACCCTATTGTACTGCGCTGGGCCGGCAGTGCATGAGGTGTTTCTGTCCCTCCAACCTCAGGATGGCTCGTATGCTGCGGCGAAGGATGCCCTCCACAAATACTTTCTTCCTATGGCAAACGTTTTCCCATGGGCGCGGCCCGCCAGAAAGACGATGAGACATTGGACACATTCTATGGGAGGCTGCGCAGGCTCGCAGTGCCCTGTGCCTGGGATAACCCCGACACAATGATCAGGAACCAACTGATCCAAGGGTGTGTCTTTGGAAAGTTGCGCCGACAGAGCTTGAGAGAACCGGGCATCACCCTCCCTCGCATCTTAGAACTAGGAAGGTGTCATGAAGTGTCTGAGCTACGGGCGTTCCACATGGAGGCTGGAGTACATCCCAACAAGGTGGAGGACATTTGTGCTGTGGGCAGAGGCAGAGGATTCAGATGCCCAGCAGGCGGGCAGCGTGACAGAGGGTTGCGCCGCTCAACTCGTGCATGAAGTGCGGGTTTGACCTCCCACACCCTGCGGAATGGCCAGCCATTGGAAAGTCGTGTGGCCGCTGCGGTGCCGCTGACCGCTATGCCCGCATGTGCAAGGCGCCAAGTTCGATGGTTATTCCAAGAGGTCCTGTCCATGCTGGCTTCTTCCGCCAGCAGCTCTCATCCAATGTGGCCCAGGTAGACCAAGGGGACGATGACGATGGCCCAGACGGTGAGGAGGAGGAGGAGGAGGGGGAAGAAGAAAATGTGTTCTTTGTCTCGAGCGTGGGTGTCTTGCACTCAAAGTCCAGGCGGCAACCCCGATGCCATGTGCTAGTCAAGCGAAGACTCTGTTCTGATGCTTGTGGACCCTGGTGCCTCTGTCAACGTGATGGTCAGAGAACATTATGATGCTATGCAATCCCCTCCATACCTCTCCATTCCCTAGGCTTGCATCTTTACCTTTGGGGGGGCACAACCAATCCCGCTTGATGGTGCGTTCGTCGCAGATGTGAAGCGTGGAGGGGCGAAGATTCGTGCAAGGTTCTATGTCACTCCGGTGAGCAGCAACACTCTGCTGAGCTGCGCGGCGGCAGAGGCTCTGGGCATCGCGACTTTTTCGTGCTCGGTGTGTATAGAGGATATCCAGATGCTGCTGGACAAACCTTCATCTCTGTTCGAAGGCATTGGGCGGATGACTTGTGACCCTGTCAGGCTACACATTGACAATTCCATCCAGCCGGTGGCATTGAAACTTCAGCCGGTGCCATTCCACCTAAGAGACCTGGTGGATCAGGAGTTAGACAATCTGGTTGGACTGGACATAATTGAGAAGGTGGAGGGCCCCACTCCCTGGGTCTCCCCTATCGTGATTGCACAAAAGCCAAGCTTCCTGACGTGGTCTGGATATGTGTGGACATATGCCTACCCAACAAGGCGATCAAGCGAGAAAGACACCTGACGCCCACCATCGATGACATTATCACCGAGCTACAGGGTGCACGCTTTTTCTCCAAACTCGACCTGCGAGCTGGTTACCAGCAGGTGGTGCTCCATCCAGGTTCCAGATACATCACCACCTTTACCACCCATCGTGGGCTATACAGGTACAAGATAATCATCAGAGGGGCCCTCGCGGACCTGGAAGGGGTGCTCAACATCAGTGACGACATTCTGGTGTTTGCCAACACCGAGGCGGAGCATCTATCCAGGCTGGCGAAGACATTTGAGCGCCTCCGATCCCTGGTTCTCACCCTGCATCGTGACAAGTGCAAATTCCTCAATACAGCCATTGAGTTCTTCGGCTTTGTCTTCAATGACGGCAGGATGTCGCCCGATCTGCGGAAAGTGAAGGACATCCAGGAAGCCCGACCGCCCGAAAACGTGTCTGAAGTAAGAAGCTTCTTGGGCATGGTCACATACTGTGGTCGGTCCATCAGGAACCTTGCCTCGCGATCAGAGCCACTGCGGACACTCACAAGAAAAGAAGTCACCTGGCAGCAGGGGCCGTTGGAACAAGCAGCCTTTGATGACATCAAGGGTGCTCTCACTGCCGAGGATACCAAGGCCTTCTTTGATCCAGCCCTACAGACAGAGATTGTGGTTGATGCGAGCCCCTATGATCTCGGGGCGGTGCTTACCCAGGTGGATGCCAATCTGGAAGTCCGGCCGATAGCGTATGCCAGCAAAGCACTGTCGGACACTGAACAGCGGTACTCACAGATTGAGCGAGAGGCGCTGGCAGCCTTGTGGGGCGTGTCACTGGGTATCGACCAGGCAGCAAAACTGCCGCAGACTACCTCTCCAGGCACCCTAGGGGGGACAACCAGCAGTCCAGGTGTGCGGAGGAAGCGGACGAGCATATCCGGCTGGTGGTCAAAGCAGCAACGCCCAACTCAGTGCCTGTGGAGGAACTGGAGCGGGCCTCAGTGGCTGACGAATGCTTCAGCATTCTAAAACAGCCATGGAGCAGGGCGCATGGATGACTGTGATGGAGTCACTGGCCCGAAGAACGCAAGAGGCCAAGGTAACCCTGGAGCAGCTGTGGAGGGTGCGCGAGGAGTTGGCGTTCTCGGAGGCTGGCCTTCTTCTTCGAGTGGACCGCATAGTGGTGCCACAAGCTAAGGTGCAGCAGATCATCGAGCTGGCACACCAGGGTGCGCCAAAGACAAAGGCTCACCTCCGACAGAAAGTCTGGTTCCAGGAGCTAGAAAGGAGAGTAGAAGAGTTTGTAGCATTATGTGTGTGGTGCCAGGCGGCGTCGCCTGCGCTAAGGGAACCGACCATTGAAACTCTGCCCAGAGGGGCAAGACCATGGGAGGTAGTGCACGCAGACTTCGGCTCCACGACCAGGGGCACACACTTCCTGGCGGTGGTTGACGAGTGGTCCCGATACCCAAAGGTGGAATTCATAGAATCCATTGCGTTTGAAAAGGTGGTGGCGCTGGAGAAGATATTTTCCACCCACGGACTGCCCAAAGTGTTGTGCTTGGGCAACGGAGCACCCTTTCAGGGCGAGAGCTTTGCCGACCTGATGAGAGGATACGGAATACACCACAGAAAAGTCATGTGCAGCTCCTTTCGCGTTTTGAGAAGATCAAATTTTATGTTTAATATTTGGCCGGAGTTTGGTTGTTTATGTTTTATTTCCTTAAGAGTGGGTGAAGAGGGGGAGCGTTGAGGTGGTGGGGGGTTAGTGTTGTGTTATGTTGTGTGTCTTGTGTCGGTAAGTGTATTATTGGTATCTTTGACAATATTGTATCAAAGTTTTGTTTAACATTTTAAAAATACTGTGGATATTCTTCTTATTGTTTATGCAATTTTTTTTTATTTTATTATAAGTTTCATGCTGATTGCCTATCCATTATTTTGTTGTATTGAAATGATTTGTTATCCTGAAATATAACTTTCTTGTAATTTAATTGTTCCTTAAAAGTTAAAGAAAGAAAAGAAAAAAGTCACCCCGCTGTGGCCCAGAGCTAATGGAGAGGCAGAGCGCATGATGAGAACGCTGAACAAAGTGTTCCGCATTGCTCAGGGCAAAGGCGAATGTCTCCAGAGGACGTTGTATGTATTTCTGCGAGGGTACCGGACCACCCCACACACGTCCACCGGGGTGTCCCCTGCCGAAGCCAAGTTTTAGCGCTGTCTGAGGGACGTTCTGCCAGAAGTGGGGGAGCGTGAGCCTGCGGTCATTGATAATGAGCAGGTGGAAGAGGAGAGAAGAGCACGGACAGATCTGGAGAATGCCCGAAGGGGTCTATGGCCCCGAGACTTGTCCCGGAGGGATGAGGTATTGGTGATAAACCGACACCCTCAAGGAAAGCTCTCCCTCACGTATGAGCCGGCGCCGCTAGATGTGGTGGCAATAAAGGGGTCGATGGTCACGGTGTCGGATGGAATGGCCTCTCTCACCCGCAATGATAGCTTTTTAAAAAAACTGGGCAAGTCCAGGGCAGAGACGCCGGCAGACATGGACATGGAGGAGGTGCCTGATGAAGGTGGTGGCCCCTCTCTTCTACCGGGGTCTCTGACCCGCGAAGGGCATGGTGATGGAACGCCGACCCGAGAGACTGGCAGGAGGAACCCCCTGAGGACAGGGCGACGGAAACCTGCCCGTTTTACGGACTATGCAATGGACTAGAGAAACTGTTGTTATGTCCCGGATACCACCGGGAAGAAGCTCAACTGGGAACCAGGGTGGATGTCATTAAAGGGGTCTCCGGCGACATGTTGGTGTAGTGTGTTCTGATATGTGGTGGCTAGTGCTTCCTTTTTATGTGTTTTGTTGCTATAAAAAAGGAGGAGTGTGGCGCTGCCCCTTTAAGGGCGCGCGTGCGCACGTGGCGGAGTGATGTTTCACTCCGCCGCGTGCAATATAAATAAACGGGCGTTCCCGGCCGCCTCAGAGCGACCGGGGAGCCCGAACGTACAACACTGTGTCCGTGTGTGTCTGTGAAGAGGTGGGGGCTCACGGGACACACAGAGAGTGGCAACATTACCCACACTATCCCAAAGCATAGGCATCAACGTTACCTGTAAATATGACATTTCATCAACAGTGGCCCATGGGTGTCTACTTTAAGCCGTTTGCTCCCAATGGGCCAGTTCACATATGTGGCATGTTTTAATATCTGGGTCGTTGTAAAGTGTGATATTATTGATGTTGCAGGGGCATTAGCGGCCCTAGCAAACTGCGAACCGAGTATCTGATCAAAACGAACTCAACTAATGTTAATAAAAAATAATCATGAAATCATTAAAATGTCCATCGTGGGGAGAGTGCGGGCTCTCACACTGGAGAGGAAAACAAGGCTAGAGCAGAAACCTGCAGCGCGCGGGTGAACGCCCGCCTCGTTAATTTGGTATCCTATAACTTCGAGCGGGAACAGGGGGGAGCCACAGCAGGCGGGGGCACGTACATTAAAGGAATCTCAGCCAGGTCATGTGACAGGTGTCACTTCAGCAATGGCGCAGATGAAAGCGCCGGCTCCCCGGTCCTGTGACACAGCTTCATTACGGGCACAGCAGGTGGCCAGGAGCCTGGAAACCTTCCCGTCTTCCATTTCTTTCTTATTTTTTTCATTTTTTCCCTTCTCTCTTCTGTGATAATGAGAAAGTGTTTAAGCTCGGTCTCCCGTGTTTCGAACACCCCCATGCCTCGACAGCAGCAGGGTGGCTCTTGATCGAGTGTCAGGCGGGAAACTGCCATTTTTCTTCTCTGGAGAGGAAGCCGCGCGCTTGCCGATCGGAAGTCATTTTCTTTTGCTGGGAACAGCTCTCATGGGGTTCGTGGAGCGGTGTCACGGCAGAGATGCCAAGGCCAAGACTGGTTTTTCAGCCAACAAACAGCACTGAACTCAGCGTTTACAGAAAATGAGGAAACAAAATGCGAACAACAACAAACAAAAAGTCTTTAAGCAATTAACTACAAAGTGAAATCTTCTCCCAAAGAGACTTCCCCTCCCAAAGAGAAAATGAAATGTGTGTAAATGCAAAGACAGACCCTCTCGCGCTCATGGGAGACCGTGGAGCTTAAGCCAGTTTTGATGTTTGAGCCCACAGTGGTCAGCTGGCTTCCAAGGCAAGCACGTTGCCCCTGCGCTATCCTCCCGAGACTACTACTTCTCAGATCAATGCCAGCAGATGAGTGCATGAAGGCAGCTTAGATCAGCACCCGCAAACCAAACTGTGAAATTACCGAGAAGGACCACGAGAGGTGACAAAATGTAGACACAAAAAGTCCAAAGGACACTAACAACTGTTACTGCGGCAAAAACTGTACAGGTTAATTGTGCTCTGCATTACATTTCCACAAGTACGTTGTTGTCGTCCAGCTATCAGGGTCTTGACAATCGCCTCAATTGCAGTGATAAAGCATTGAGCCCACTCTCAGCCAGCGATAACAGATAGAGCCCTTACCTACGGGAAATTTGTTCTCCCATGATGAAACCATGGGCAATGCCTCTCAGAGGGTACATATCTTTCACCAGGCAAGACACGTCCATATTCAATTTCGTGGCATAGAGATTACAGGCAGGGGTGGACGGGGAACCAAAAGAGGCCCTGGAAATAATGTTCAAAGTGGCCCCACATTACACATTTTCAGCAAGCCCAACCCCTTTCCTATGGAAAAATGGGAAAATACCCCACAAGAGAGGCCCAGGGTCCAGGGGCCTACTGGGAAATCTCCAGGGTTCCCCAGAGGCCAGACCAGCCCCGTTTACAGGTCCTTACCTTGAGATCCAGTTCCCAACACTTCCTGGGGATCATATCTGACCAGGCAAAGAATGCCTGCAGAACAAATGAACCACTCTCGAGCAGGGCCAGCTTTGGGACCGGGCCGCCCGGGCGACTGCTCTGGGCGCCACATTAGCCCACCTGCCACGCCCACTCAGGAGAGTTTTTCATGGGCTTACCCCAAGCTGGTGTGGTGGGTGAAGGTGCACCAGGGGCCCTATTGTAAGGAAATACCCCTGCTCTCCAGCAGGAGAGTAGGGTGCCTTTTATTACAATAGGGTGCCGATGCTGAACCAGCGTGGGGCAGTCTTTCAAAGGCAGCCCCATTCTGGTTTGACACAGCCATGCTCTATCCAGCGGAGAGGGGAGTTAATCACTTAATTGAATAGAGAAATCAGGCTAAGTGTTGGAGACGGCCTTAGTGATTGCAGTTGAGATGCAGCTTGACATGTTTCTGAAGCTGAGGGGTTCTTTCTTCTCCCCAACTCCTTCCCGGTATGCGCCCAGCTTGAGCAGGAGTTGACGCAGCACAGAGATGCCGTGAAGCGAGGTGACGCGAGGGCTGGTGGAGATAGGTGGTGCCAGGTGGCTGGTGGCCGCTGACCAGGAGAGTTAACTGTGTCCTCCTGCGATAACAGCTGCAGTGACAATGTGCTTCCTGCGCTAAGGCAGAGAGGCGGCAAGGCGCTCCCCTGTTAGCGGGGTGAGGTGATAGCCTTGTCGGATCCTTGTTTGGCAGTGGAGCTGGTAAGAAGCCATAGTTGGGATTATGAGAGCTTGAGCTGCAAACTCAGGAATTAGTTTTGTTATTGTTTTCTTTGTCTGTTTCCTGTATTTTCTCCTACTGAGTGGGGTCTAGTGTCTTTATTCCCCTCAGCATTGGAGCAGTGGTAAAAGAGTGCACCCCAGTGCACGCCTGGTATGTGTCACGTTGTGACGTGGCTGACCTCGTCCCTCCCACATTATTATGTGGGTGGCCCACACTTTGGGCCACATTTTTATGGGAAAAGTGACGTTGGACTAGGGATGGGGAGGGACAGGAGAGGGCACGGGGTTTCCCGAGTTAGTAGATTGTGGAGGGAGAGTAAAGAGGTGTTTGAGTTGCAGTCCCGAGTCCGTGTATTCTTTGGGAGCATCTGCGCCTGTGGTGAGAGGAGTCCTGCATGTGCCTGTGTGAGATTCGCACAGGCTGACATTGGTGACGAGGTTCGTGCACGAACGCACGCCACACTGCACCTTGAGCTGTTGCGCCAGGGCCCGAGCCAGACAAAAGAACACATGTGGGTCCGGAGCACGGGTTGTGCTCCCGTTAGGACGCTGAGGTGGAGGGTGCTGCCGGGCAAACCGTACGTGCGTCAGCGCGCCTCCACGTACATGCGGTGCACTGTCATCCCTTCCTGGGGGCTCACAGGTATGGCAGAGGCAGGCAGAAGTTTGCCGGAGGCCTGGTACCATTATAACATACCCTAAGTGCTTGCTGCGCAACTCATCCCTCACCAGCCATCCCACACTTGGAGGGGGAAAAGACCGAACCGGAGGCCCGGCACTGCTAACAGTGGCACGTTTTCAGCCTGACCCAGCCCCCCCTGACTCGAGGTCCCCCCACCTCTCTCTTCACGAGGAGCGGCCAAGCCTGCCAATTCAAATGCCATGCCACATGCACAGCACAGCCTGGAGGTGCACAGGAAGCTCAGAGGGGTTCAAACAGGAGCAGCCCAGAGGCCCTGAGAAAGGGCAGGAGGGCAGAGCTAACTCATGTATGCCTACCAATACCGGACATGTGCGTTGCAGTACACTCAGCAAATATCAGGCATCAAGAGGCCCCCCCAACACTGCACAACTAGTCACCAACGCTCCCCGGTGCCACCAAGCCACAAGCCATGTCTGACGGAGAAGTTTCATCCACGTCAGGGGGTGAACCACAAGGTCAAGTCCCCCCATTGGGCGGGGGCTCTGAGGTACTGCACCTAACTCATGCTTTTGACATACAAGACCCTATCAAACTCGGCCCTAGATGGGCGAACTGGCTATGTGACTTTAAATTCTATGTGGATGCCATAGGGCTCAACGATGACACACGGCTCAAGAACACGCTGTCTATGGCAGTGGGACCGGCTGTCAGAGACATTTCAGGTGAATTAATCAACCTCGATACTGCATCTTCCTAGGACCTGCACACCAACAATCGGAATACTTCACACCGCACACAAACGTCGACTATGAAAGACACGTCTTTCACACAACGCGCCAGGAGAAGGGAGAATCCCAGGACAGCTTTGTAATGCGACTGAGAATCAAATAAAAACACTGCAAATTCCACTGGTATCAAACGAGGCAGCCCTACAATCTCAGGTAATAGCTGGCTGTGACTCCCAGACGTTCCGAAAGAAACTCCTGCTAAAACAGCAGTCGCTGTAAATACATTCTGGCCGTAGCACGCATGGAGGCAGCAGTGGAATCCCAGTTAGACAGCCTAGGGAAAGTCACTCTACAACCAAAGACCACCGACCAGGACGCCGTCGCCAAACTCTTCAAAACACCGAACCCACTTCCAAATGCACAGACGCCACATGCTACAGATGCGGGTATGAATACCCCCACACTGGCGACTGCCCTGCCCTTGGGCAAAAATGTGCTGCATCTGGTGGTGACAACCACTTCAGGGCTATGTGCAAAAACGCGCCCACTCACCTTACCAGTTGGAGAAGCCTCATGGAACGTCAGAAGACGGCACTGACAAGCCCTGCAAGGACCCTTGTTTATTTGTGAATGTGTGTAAAGGAGCATGCGGCGCCTTTAGAAGACATTTCAAGCATAATGTTGTATATACACTTGACACAAAGTTATAGTTTACGTTGCATGTGCAACTTATATTTGCGGCCCGCTATGCACTAGCTATTCGTTTCCCAGATTTAGCACCTGCTTACTGAGTGACCCCTGACACCCAGGAGCTACTGTCTGATCCTACTCATCAAATCTTTATTCAGATCACTGGTATTTGAGGTCTGTAACAGCATTTGGAGACTGCCTAACCAGGCTATAGCACGTAAGGCATGTATTCACATATTTTGTAGTAATGCATTACTGGATGTCCTTCAACGCTACGACGACACAAAACTGCGACTCTGTACTTTTCAAATGCCCAGGTGGCATAGGATAACATACAGTGATTCCCTGTTCTTCAGTTACAAGTGTGAGGCTCATTAACTCACTGCTGCTGCTCCTCATTAACTCACTGCTGCTGCTCCTCATTAACTCACTGCTGCTGTTCCTCCTCTTGCACAGCATGCAGCTAAATGGACAGAGTTCCCAGCGCTTCATCCTCCCCGGCCACAAAGCCTCTCAAAGGTGACCCAAGCCCTCAGTCCTGCTGAGCCTCTGCGGTGCAGCCAGCAAAGCAGCTACGGCCAGACAGGGGTGGACCAGGAAGCCATCAGTGGCCCGGGCAAGCGACATGTGAACTTCAGCTCTAGAGTCAGTACTAATCAGCACAACCAATGGAATCACAGGAAGTGACAACAAAGCCCCAGTTAAATGTGCCATTAATACAAAAACACCACCATTAATACAAAAACATCACCAAAAACATCAACATCTCGGTAAATAAAAACAGCACATCTCTCTGAAGCGGATATACCTTCCCTATTGGCAGGGACGCCATTTCACCAAAATGCCTGGGGCAGCCAAAGCGACATCACCCGTCCCTTGACCTCTGATGACATCAGAGGAAGTGATGTCATTTGACCCCATCCCAAAGTGACATCAGGGGAAGCGATGGAACACGACCTTTCACCCCTTGACAAAACAAGAATTGGCATCACATAGCATTGTTCCTAAATGCACTAAGAAAAATATGGTGATGACATCACTGTAATGTGCACATTTCATACAAGAATGAATCTCCATATTTATCGTTAATATCAGTGTGTAGGCAAATATTACCAAATTACTGTGAATGCAAACAGACGTCCAAGGCTAAATGATAATGATGTGTTATTATATAGCACTTACTCTTAAGCGCTCTATATAGAACAAATATACATACAATATCACCCAACCTGTGTTGGTACTCATTTATCACGCTCAGAAGATTGAAAGGTTGAGTTAGCTTAGCCGGGATTCAAACCTGCAATCTGCAGATCACACACATCGCAGCAGCAGGTGCTCAACCCACTGAGCTATCTTACCGGATATAGCTATTTAACTGGCAATAGTAAAATGAGCAAATACATGTCTGAATGTTCTCAAAGTCAGGAGGCAAATTACACTCTGTAGTGTATATACCATAGGTTATGAAATGAAATTATATGATATGATGAGTGATTTATAACACCCAGTACACAAGTGTTTCTAGGCGTGACAAGACAAGGTAGGGAAGACAGAGGGAGGACAAAACAAACGATCTTACTAGGCCTTGTGTTATTCTGAATGGTAAAATAAATACCATTGGGAGGGTTCATAACTGTATTAAAAAATGTAGAGTAGCGCAGGGAAAGCAGCACACTCACTTGGCATCCTGTACTCTGGGCACTCGTTACCTCATACGTGTATACAAACATCCTGAACAGCATGCCATGGAGATAGGAAAGATAAACACATTACAACAAAGCATTAATTGTAGCACAATGAAATCAAGGGCCACTTTATGTGCTAGGGTCTAACATGTCTACACTGTACACAAGCTTTTAGGCACAAGGATTTTTTCAAGTGACCGGGGACACTGAGATGGAATCTCTTGTGATGATCGAAACAGAGACAATGGCAAAAAAAACATGCTATAAATGCAATCTGCGAAAAGCAAAATACACAGTCCAAAATTGATGCTTATTTTACTCTGAATGCTTTTTGGAAGTTTTTGTCTGTATTTTGAATTTGAGGTGTTTAAGAACAGACTAAATCAAAGACTCACCCCCTGAAGTGTGCCCGAAATAAACCTTTAATGAGTCTAACAGTTATTGCATAGCATTCCAGAAAGACAAATCATTTGTAATTCCTATTCTTTCTAATTTAGGGTCACCGGTCAAAGTGTTACACTTGTATAACCACCCCCTTTTTTAGAGGCCTGAACAAGAAATCCAGCCACTGCAGAAACAAATAGCCACATGGGCTGGCCACAGCCCAGGAGCTTGCATTTTTTTTAAAAAAAAAGAATGAAAACAATGTTTACCTTTTTATGGGTAGCAAGGGAGATCACAGGGCAGCAAGGGAGACCTTAGGTGTCGCAGGTCTGAACCCTGGTGGGCCCCAAATGACGCATCTGCCTATTGGGTCGCTGAGCAAATTCAATCACCCCCAATTCTTCCCAATGTTAATAGCAGTACCTTCAACCCCAGTACGTACGAAGGAGTGTGTATCATAACAAGGGGTGCCAGTGATCAACCGTAGTGAGTCACCAAAAATCAAGCAGGGCGAGGTGGAGTCGGATTCTTCGCCTGAGACTTTTTCTATAATAAGAATTTTTAAAATTAAATTAAAATTTGTTGCATTTTTGCAGCACCCTTTTTTGAGAAATTGGGGAAAAAGCCATAGAATTTACAGTTAGTGTAACAGGGTAGGGTAACACATGAAAACATCCAAATAGATGTTAAGTCAACAGCAGTAAAGATAAGCATTTTCAAAAACATGTCCATGATGCCTTTGCTCAAAATACATTCCAGCATTGCCACTCTAAAAACAATTCATGATGCCTGTGTTCACAATAAATGCCAGTATTCTGTCGGTGTAAGAAGTCTTATTCTGGCTGACTAGGCCCAATAATTAAAGTATTACCACCTGAAAAACACACTTGTGTTGGCTATGCACAATGATGCCAGCATTGCCCTTGCAGAAACACTCTCATATTGGCTATGTCCAATAATGCGAGCATTGGTGCTTTAAGAAGACATTGGGCCTCATCAGGGGTTGGCGATGCGGTAAAAATGCAGCAGTAACGCTATTACCGCCCCATTACCGCACCTCTGAATCCCGAGTTTGGGGGAAACTCGGGGGATTCCCCTCCAGCTTTGAGCTGGAGGTGAATGCGCCGACTTTCTGCCCGTTTTTTGGCACAATTACCGTGTCGGGATTACCACAGCGATAATTGCAACAAAAATGCCCTATTGAGTCCCATGGACCCAAAAGAAATGGGGACTTACGCCACCACCCCAACTTGGGATCCAGCGATCAAGTTGTGGTAACAGTAATTGCGTTGGGCGGTATCCTGGCAGATTTACCACTGGGATACTGCCCCATTTTGGCTGTACCAATATATGCTAGTATTGCCACTGATAGAACTCACCCCGGTTGGCTCTGCAAAATAATGAGATCAAGGAGAGATTGTGATATTGGCTGTGTTTAAAAATGCCAGAAGTGCTACTGTAACAAAACACTGATGTGGCTTATGTTACTATTGCCATTGTAGGAACAAACTAATCTTGCTGTGCCCAATAAAGTCAGCATTGCCATTATAATAGCACACTCATGTTGCTGTACCCAATAATACCAATATGTTGTATTAAAATGCTTTCATACTGTGCCAAATCATCACCATAGAAGTCTCAGAGTGCCTAGGCTTGCTTGTCCGTGGAGCTTTGTACTATGTCCCCGTCACGAGTATCCAGTCCTTGGCCTGCTGTAAGAAAGCAAGGGGACAATAAGAGGACGGAAAAGCGGGAATTAGATACTACAAACACACAGCGAGAGGAGCGCAGTGGGGGAAGTATGTTTTGTAGTAGCAATGGATTGTGTGCCCGGCCTGTTAGGTGGACCCTGGTTCTGCAAAAGGGAGAAGGGGGATATTTTCTAAAGTGTTGAGATAATTGGGTTTTGTTTTCAAGGCAGATTAGGAGAATTGTAAATTAGTACACAAAGTAATGTTGAATGCATGAGGGTGTCGCGAGTGTGCTCGGGCAATCCTGGAAGCTGGGTGGCTTATTTGCCCCGGTGTCTCTATATTTTGTACCCCAGGTGAAACTCCAGAATGTTAATTCTGTAACTGCAAATCCTGAGCAAAGAATAGCACAGTCAATGATAGACTGAGTATAAGGGTGAATGTTGTTGGTAACAGAAAAGTAAGAAAATGCGTTGGTCAAATAAAAAAAAGGCCTGGCACCTTGATGTCAAAATGGTTATTATTGAGAGTTGGTTCCATGTCATGTCGTGTGAGACAGGGCAAGGCCTTGCTTGGAAGTAGGCTATCAAACTACATCCATACAAAGCCTTCTGTAATGAGAAGATATAGATCAGACCTCCAAATCAGGATGTGCTGTTTAGACTATGTGGAAGGTGGAGGTGCGATCAAGTAGGGCAGCTAGGGAGAGAAGGGCCAGATTTCTGTCCTTCTTTATGCAATGGCAGACTGGCACCCCTCTCGCATGTTATGTTACTTTGCTTTGATGGCTACCAGGAGGCTATGCCACACTGTGTGCAGTGCTTTATGCGACAGTAAGGCCATCTCATAGGATAGAGGTGCCGAAAGGAAAGCTTTCAGGTCCCAAGACAACACACCTGAACACCAGTGTACCCCAAGATCAGCACTGATGGGGCCCCTGGGCACGCCAACCAAAGTAGAGCGACCGGCCATGAAACAGAAGTGAATGTGCCCCAAAACTGACTCACAGTGAAGAGAAATGGTGACATGGGCAGCTTGTATACCTGGAAATACCTTTATTAACAACATTTGGTAGGGGTTGTATGTCAGAAATGCAAACCTGGCATGTTTATATCTCCCTGAAAAATGAGCAAAATCACCATTTCTTTCCATTTATATGTTATGCTAATTACAAAGATGTTATACTTCACCAACTCACCACCAAAGTAGTCTCTCCCAACCTTGTGCTTTGTGCAAAGTGTTTAAGAACATGCACATTGCCTTTGGATCAGCAGTTGTCAAACGTTTAAGACGTTCACAGTGCCCGGTTATAATTGTGAGCCTTAGCTTGTTGAAGCTATGCCCATCAAAACAGAGGGCAACACCTTTATACTTGGTCCCCTAGGCCCCGGACACTCACTTTCTATAGACAGGAACGCTTTAAGGAATTATGGCACCTGTAAATGGGGGTAGGCTTTCAACTATGGCTGCTATGAGTGCAAAGGTCCCGTGATAGGCTTCCTGGAGGTTCACGAGGCCTGCTAGGGCCTTTATGGGAATGATTACAGTGGTGTGTGAGGTGGAAATCCTCTGAGGCTGAGGCTAGGCGCTTATGGGAGTTAATCTGCATTTGAAAATCCTTCTCCACATGGGCTGCAGTTACCTCGCCCTGTTAATAGAGGGCAGCACTATGGGTGTAGATTATGGTTAATAGGCTACATTTGCAGGTCTGCCATCCATGTCTTTTTTTGTGTGTGTTTAGGGGAGTGCTACTTGCCACCTTACGGCTGCTTCAAGGTGCCTGAACATTAGATTTTAAAGTAAAATGACATAATCAAACGTCACATGATATATAATCTGGCATAACATTAACTAGTATAAATGGTAACTAGAATAATGTACCAGTATTGCGAATATAAGAAGACAACGTCATGCTGGTTATGCCAATATACGTCAGTATTGCCCCGTCTTACAGCCAGCTTCTAAAGAATGCCAGGACTGCCAGTACCTCAGCCCCCCCAACCCCCCTGCACCCCTCTCCCACCAGTCCCCACCATTTACCTGCCTCCCATCTGCAGACACGCACATGCATGCATACAGCATCCACACTATGTACATATATACATATACACAGGCCCACACATAAATACGTATGCACAAACACACTCACACAATCTCCTGCATGCACACATGTACAGATGTGTTCACTGAACACAAGCAAAAAATATACCACTTGCTACCCAACTTCCCTACACACTGTCAGGGAGGTGGAGGGTGCTCATAAGTGATTCTTATATACACTTAGTTTGCATGGATCACATAGACATAGGTATTAGCACAAAAGAAACTTCTTTAATATTTTTATAAATCGTTAAAACGACCATCTGGCTAAATCATGTGCTGGTGGTCTGGTTAAAACAACAAGATACAAAGACACAAATAATCATCTGTCAGCGTTCTCACAACATGTTTCATAGTTTTGGTCAAGACCTTAGTCTTGTACGTTTTCCTCAGATGTAATAAGAGGCACCTATTCTGCTGGTTAAACTCTAATAACGTCTATTCCAACAGTTGTGAAGTTAGTAATAAGGTGACTGTAAAAAACATGACATCTTTTCTTATATCATGGAACGTCTACACCAAATTGTGTTTCGGGAGAAAAGACAAACGCCACAACTGATATATCTTGATCTAAAATGTGTGGTCTATCTCCTTCTTCAGGACGCTGTTAGTTTTTCAATGTGTATTCCAATGCACACACAAATGTGTTCACTTACCTGCTCTGTCGGCCGCATCAGGATAGCACGCCACTCTCCAGGATGGCCCACCCCCTGCACCGGAAGGAAGCAAGGGGAGGTGTCAATCAGCACCTCTCCCTGAGTCTTTGCTGCAGCATTCATGAGTAGCAGGAGTTCACCCGGAGGGGCTCGCGGCCTTTCGTTAGGCGACAGGTGAAAGTATGCACTTCATCTGTGTAGGAGGTGGCGGTGTAATTAGTTGAACCTGGTGCAGATGAACCTTTTGCACCATGGTTATTTCGGCCTTGCTTTAGGACTGAACTGGGAAATGCAAATTAAGTGGGCGTGGGGGTGAAAACTATGTAGCGCCAGTGACGGGAAACCAAAAACGGTGGCTTTTGAGATCTACTTAAACAGATGACTCTGGGAGGTTAATTATGATATCTTGGGTCCAATGACAGCCACAAATATTGACAACTGGTTGACTTCCGAGTTCACCCACGTCTCGGGATAAGAAACCCTTCTTCCAGAGAGCAGGAGCCAGAGTCGGACTGGGGCCTAAAATGTGTCCAGGCAACACTGAAAAAGTGGCCTGCAATCACAAATTGCAATTCATAACTAGAGGACTATCCATGGGGGTGTTTTTGGTAAAGGATATTGCAAATAACGCATTTGAAAACATATTTGCTTAGTTACATTGGTTAAAGCTTGTGTAGTAACTTATGAAACTGGCCCACTTTAGCCCCAAAATCAGGCCATTCTGCCCAAAACACTGCCCCATCCTAGAACCAATGGCTGGCACTTCGGGCATTGCCCTGTTGCCCTATAGGCCAGTCCAAGCCTGGCAGGAGCTTCACTTTGTTAATAGTGTACATAAATATAAAAATAAAATAGTAACTAATGAAACTATATTGTATTGTGTAAACCCAAATAAAAGAATGTATTACTAACCTTTTTTAAATATGCGAGTGATATTGTAGTGTTGAGGACAATTTCACTATTTTTCCTACTCATTTGAAACGAGAGAATGGTCATTGGGCCTCATTACGAGATTTGAGTAAAAACCAATCCTTATCAGCATGATGGCAATACCGCGTCCGAGTAGCACTGATGCCGCTAACAGCGGCCGCTAACGAGAACGAATGCACACACTTACTGGCATGCCGGTAAAGTCCGTACTGGAATGCCGTAAACGACCCGCAAAATACCGTCCACCCCTAAACAACAGGACCGGCAATACCGGGCCCGGCAATACCGGAACTGGAAGTAACGTCATCGCAACGGAATGGGAAATCCGACGGCGGCCATCTTGAAAAACACAATCCATTGCAATCCTCCACACACAGGACCTGGATCCCCAAACCACCACATACATCGCCACCAGGATGCCAAAGGCCATCAAGAAAGGTGCCTCCCGTCAGCGCAAGGAACGCTTCTCCGAGGACGAATTGAATATGTTGGCCGACACTCTGGCCCAGAATGCTGATGTGGTCTTCGCAGCAGACCTCAGGCGACCTGCCCATATCAAGAAGAAGGAGATATGAGAGGAAGTGGC
Organism: Ambystoma mexicanum; assembly: GCF_040938575.1. Taxonomy (NCBI): domain Eukaryota; kingdom Metazoa; phylum Chordata; class Amphibia; order Caudata; family Ambystomatidae; genus Ambystoma; species Ambystoma mexicanum. The sequence goes on from NC_090931.1 coordinate 668,726,880, forward strand.
CAGAAACGTCAGTGCGGTCGGCACCACCGCCCGCACCGTCAAAGATGTGAAAAAGGGGTGGGTTGACCTACGCCTCGGTGTGCGGAACATTCTATCGGCCAATCGTAGCCAGGGTCTGGCAACAGGCGGCGGGGACCACTCCCCCATCAAGCTCACCAGATGGCAGGAGACATGTGCCAGTATGATCGGCAAGGAGGCCATTGAGGGAGTCGGAGACATGGTGCGTGGAGTACCATCATCGGCAGATGGAGGCAAGTGTCCACACAAACCACTGGAATCCAAAGCAGGATGATGGCCTACAAATGTGACAGTGACATAAGCCAATGAATGGGCCATCACACACACATGGACGCATCCCTGTCTAGATGCTGTCCCCAGCACTATCACATCAACATGCATGAAGCATGCCAATGTCAAATCTGAAACACACCCCACAAACAGCTAAACGGCATGTGTCACACTGCACGCAGTCCACAACACAAAGGCATGTCACACACCATACAACACCGTACACATGTGAGAACCTGACCTATGCCTGAATAACACCCCCATATAGCAAGCAACCTGTATGCCACAACTCCAAGACAACAAATCATCACATGCGTACAACTGCACTGATACCAATGTATGCATGATGCATGTACAACCATCACTGATGCCGTGCCTCGCTCGGACCCCCACAGGCACAGATTCGGACAGCAATGGTGAGGATACTGGGCACAGGTCAGGACACCATCAAAAAAGCCCAGGGCCAGGGATGACGGCACCAGGCCATCCACATCAAAGTCCACTAGCAAGCAAAAACTGCTACCCAAACCAATACCAACACAAGATGCCAAGGCACAGGGACGGCAAAGAACTGCCGAAAAACCAATAGAAGGAAAACAGGTGGAATCCACTGATCCCGAGGCAGTGGCAAACGGGACCCTGTCAGCCGCAAACAGCTCCATAGGGGAGGTAGCTGCCACAGCACCCCAGAGTGGAGACAAAGGACAGTGCCAGGTTGATGAATGCCTACCTGAGGACGACAACCTGTCCATGGACGTGGTACGCACACCGAGCCCTGAGCAAACCCCCCCAGCACACCCTACTGAGCACCCCAGATAGCACCCCACTGGACCAGCCAGGAGGAGAGGCAATCCAAGAGGCCTGGAGCCCCCCAGAGGACAGACCTGCATTGGGCCCCTCGGCAGATGTCCCGTCCACCTCAACAGGCATCCGGGACGGAGAGTGGCGCATGGCCCAAATGGAGGGGTGGCAGCAGGAGCTCACAGAGCTTGTCGAGTAGTATGTTGTCGATGGTGCCTTGACAAGGTAAGAGGTACGTGAAAACACTGTGGCCATGACAGGGGCCATGGAGTCAAATACTACGTGGATTTACGAGGAGCTGTCAGCGGGGACACAGGTCCTGGCCAGGATTGCCCAGGCCTTGGAGGTGCAGCATCCTGCCCCAACAGTGGAACATGCGGGCCCAGCGTCATCCACCAGCTCAACACAAACGAGCCCCGTGCGTAGGTTTACCACCCAGATACCACCAATCCCATAATGAGGCCCAAATGTTCAATGGCATCCTGCTCAAACCACATTGTTCAATTCCTAAATAAATACATCAAAATTGAACGACAGATGAGCCAAGGTTACGTACATATTCTCAAAACATGTATGAACAGAACTCATAACGAAATGTGTCCATGACCCTACCTCTCACTTTGGTCTGCTAGATACCCTAAATCAATGTTACAATATGTATGATCTGGAAACAAGATAACATAACTTAAGAGAAAATATCCTGTGGCACATGTTGTTCAATCCCTAAATGAACCCAGGTGATGGGGGTTTCTGGTAGTGAAGGTTTCACGAGGGCCTAGGGGTATAGGATTCAGGAGGATCTGCTGATGCAGAGCAGTAGGCTCTGGTGGCACCGATCAGGAGGCCCTGAGTGCACAGGGCATGGCGCCAAAGTGACGCTGGTGTTAAGAGGCTCTGGTGTTGCGGGTGTCAGGATGGTCTAGGGGTGCAGAAGCCAGAAGGACATGGTGGCTGCAGAGCCAGAGGCTCTGGTGGCGCATGTGTCAGGGGGCCCCAGAGGCACAAGTCTGGAGGCCCTGGTAGCACAGAGCAGGAGGACCTACAGGAGGTTCTGGCGGCATTGGGCAGGAGGCTCTGGTGGCATAGACTAGAAGGCCCTGGAGACACAGAGAGGGGGAGCCTTCAGTGATGCAGGTGTCAGGAGGCTCTAGTGGCTAAGATGTCAGGAGGGCCTGGGGATTTTGACTAGAAAGCCCTGGTGGCACAGAGCGGGAGCCTTGGGTGATGCAGGTGTGAGGAGGCTCTGGTGGCTAAGATGTTAGGAGGGACTGGGGGATTAGGAGTCAGGAGGATCTGGTGACAGAGAACAGGAGGCTGTGGTTGCACAGAACAGGAGGCCCTGGTGAAGCATGCATCAGGCAGCTCTGGGGGTGCAGGTGTCAGGAGGCTCTGGTGGCTCCGATTTCTGGTTGCACTGTTAGCACAGGTGTCAAGAAGCCATGTGGTGCAGGTGTCGGGAGGCCCTGATAACAGAGGTGTTAGGACGCCCCGTTGGAGCAGGTCAGGAGGCCATGGTAACAGAGATCAAGAGACCCTGGTAGGGGAGAACAGGAGCCCCCAGTGGCAAAGAGCAGGAGGTCACGGTGGTGCAAGTGGAAGGAGGTCCCATGGACCAGATGCCAAGTGGCCCTGGTGGCAAAGGCATCATAAAGCGCTGGTGGCACAGGTCAGGAGGTCCTAGGTGAAGAGCAGACCAAGCAACCCTGGGCATGAAAACAGGCATTAGTAGATGGTCTAACTGGGTGGCCTGGTGAGGGGTCTATCTGGAACAACTGAAGAGGGAGGAACAATGCAGCCCTAGCAAAACACATATCTTAAGAAATACAATGCTGTTTTGTAGGTTTTTTTCTTTCCAGCCGCCCACTCGTGTTCCTTTTTCTCTGGACAGTGGTTTTTGTGCTGAATTCACTGCTTGAGCTAAATAGGAAAGCAGGGGAGTTGCTCGAAAAATGAAAATGCAATTTAATTGGCTCTTCAGGTCCTATGAGAGTCAATAAAAATTCAAGGCAAGTTGAACACCACTATTAGTCCCAGTGAAATTGTCAAACAAGTTGAGAGCTCAGAGTTGAGCACTTTTACTGAACCAATGCTCAACAAACCCTCAATTTGTTAAGTTGAGGACTTGTCGAAGTGTAGTTAAGCTTTGATTGAGCACTTGCAAGGATTGCATGGAGTTTAGCAATCTAATTTGCATGTGAAAATCTCATCCAGTGCTCAATTTCAGTTCAGTTGAGCAGTAGTTGAAAGCGCCTGTTTGAGCGCTCAATTGAGGCATTGCTGATGCCAACTGGGAGTCACCGCTTTGTACCGAAAGAGTGAGGGCCTTTATTCTATTCAAAAGCAGCGCGTGGGCCACGACAGGCCCCTTATTCGCTGGCTGCAGGCCACACACATCTCCACACTTCAATGGTTGCATCACCCTCTAAATTACTCATTACCACTTGTTGTTTCCTTGTGATGTGAAAGGTATCAGGTAATATTATCCCCATAGATATGGTTGCCGTAAATAATATTGCCGGGAAAAGGTTGCGGCGATATTATATGGGTGACCATATATATGGGGACAGTGGCAAAAAAAAAAAAAACATTTTTTTAAAATAAAACAAAAAAAAGAAAAAAAAAATTTGGGGGTTGTGGGGGTGTCCCCCGCATGTTCCATGCAATAATGTCGCTACAAAAAACGGCCATTTTTCGGCGATATTTTTGCATGGCAAGATTTTTGTGGCGACATTATTACATGGAACCATGTGAAACACGTTATATAAAATGTTCGCACAGAGGCAACCACTACAGTAAACATACTGCTCATATATCGTCCTCCCATTCCAATGTCTGAATTTACCACACAGGCGGGCAACTCGATATTAGCATTACTGAAACATACATCCATATTCATGATGTTGGGAGATCTTAATCTATGGATAGCTCATGGGCAACGTGCTCGCCTTGCAAGCTAGATGACACAGAGCACCACAGGTTTGATCCCCGGGTCCGCGCTTAGAAACCTCTGGGTATTAAGCGTGTTATAAATAACCTATCATATCATATCAAAGGCAAAGAGAGCCATCTCCCAGCTAAGGAACAAATGCCCTCTCTAGCCTAGGGTTTACCCAGCAAGTCGCCCACACACATAAAGCGTAACACCCTGAACTGGGTAGTTATTCATAATATCACCATAGTCAAACCCATAATCTCCCCATGTCCCTGGTCCAATCACTTTTTTAATCCATTTTTTGGTATGCTCTTTGCACATTAAATAAAGTGCATAGTAACGGAAAAAACATGGACTATGTCCAGAAACAACAGGAAGCTTAAGCCTGAAATCATGAAAGTATGGACTTCTCCACTGTTAAACAATTTGCCTAATTTTCAAACCTCTGATCAGCTAATAAAAGCCTACCAAAAAACAATCATTAAATCCCTTAATACACTAGCCCACTAAAGACAAGACTGGTGCCTTGCAAAAGAAGTCATGTCTGGTTTTCCCCTGAGCTAAAAAAGCTCAACGTATTTAAAAGGAAAATGTTTAATACATCGGAACAAACAAAGCTAGATTCAGATATGGTAGCATATGACATGGCTGTTAAAGGCTAGAAATTAGCTGTCAGAAAAGCAAAATAATCCACGTATGAACCGCGGATAGAGGATGCACAATATGACTCCAAAAAACTGTTGAAAATCTTAAAAGAGTTGGAGAAGCCCTGTGATAACAAGCAGGAAGGTCCTCCAAAAGATACTGCCTGGTGCACATCAATTCAGGAAGCCATGCTCAATATTAAACAGAATATACCTAAGATAAGGAATAGAAGGGCCCCGAAAGACATACAGGAAAGTAACTTTCAGAATACAAATGCAGATGCTATACAGATGCAGTCAGATGATCCATTCAGCTTTAAAGCGATTACGGGGGCCGAACCGATCACCATCATAGGTAAGCTCAAACCCACTAAATGTAAGGGATGTCTAGCCATAGTCGTGATAGCGTGTTTGACATCCCTTATAGGCACGCTTTAAATGTGTTATGCCTCACTCAAAGAAGGCCATGTGCCAGCAGAACTGTAAAGCGCATGGATCTCTCCCCCGCTTAAAAAAACTGAACTCGACCCCTTCAACCCTGCTAACTACAGACCAATTCCCTGTTTCTGGCTAGGGTTGCATATGAACACATTTTGGACTACCTGAACAATCATAGCGTTCTCAACAAATGGCAGTCAGGGTTCAGACCTGACCATGGAACTGAATCCGCTTTTTTGGATTTAAAGTCGAGTATGATGCAAAATATGAAAAATATACGGTAAAACCAGCAGGCTGCCGCCAAACTTCCGAAAATTTCCAGCACCCGCGAATGGGCAATTACCGAGTCATTACGGCCCTTCTGGACCCGGTAATTGCCCATTTGCGGGTGCCGGAAAAAAGATGCTCCCCATTCGCGGGAGGTCGGATGCACCGGCACCGTTTGTAACGGTGCCGGTGCATCTGACATGCTGTGCTCGCTGGTGCCTTTCTGCCCGCCAGATCCGACCTGGTGGGCAAAAAGGAACCCGCAAACACAACTCGTAGTTTGCCGGTCCCGGAACTACAGTACCGGCATGCTTACCGGTACCGTAGTTCCCGGACTGGCATACTTATAATGAGGCCCTATGTATTAGACATTGGGCTCTGAGAAAATTGATAGGGTTTCATCATTAATATATTTGAGATACAATTTGTCAAATAGGGCTTCGATGCAAGCATGGAAGGATATCCTTCAAGTTAAAATGTGACAGCTAATTTCCCAAATGAAATGTCTTTTTTTTAGGATGTGTACATTTTCAATTTTACCAATTTTACAATTGTATCTCCAAAAGATTGAGCCTATTGTGGCAATAAGCCCCGAGACTGCGGTCCAATACCTCCCCAGGTAATGCCCCCGGGGCCCTGGTTACAATGGCTCTGGGGGCATTACCGCGGGCGGTATTGGCCTGACGTCTCAGGGCTTATTGCCATTAGTACCCCGGCCTGTTAGACCAGGGTACTAATTGCATTTTTTTCTGTTCCAAAACACCTGGAACAGAAAAAAAAAGTGAAATTAAATGGCCACCGGGAAAGGGAAAACGTAGTCTGTTTTCCCTTTCCATGGCGGCCATCGGGAGCGGACGCGCTGGGAACAGAAGTGTTCCCAGCATGTTCGCTCCCGAGAAAAGAAGAAAAAAGAAGGTAAGTGGGTTTGGGGGGGCAGGGAGGGGATAGTTTGCAGGGGAGGCGGGCGGAGAAAAAAGAAAACTAACTGAGTCCCCGGCGGGGGACGAAGGCAGCCTCCAGCCATGGTGAGGCTCGGAGCAGGAATTGCCCCGTTCCGAGCCTCCTCATTGGCTAAGGGGCTGCCATGCCCCCCACCGGGAACAAATGCAGGCACGTACGTGCGTCCACGGGATTACACTGCTGTATGGCTCGGAAATGAGCCAATCACATTAAGTGTATCCCGTGGACACACGTCCGCCGGGTATGATATGATATGATATGATATGGTATTTGTAACGCGCCTATACACAGGTGTTTCCCTAATGTATTGTATGACCTTGATATGTGTCTAGTTAACCTGGGGAATTTTCGGAATGTAGTTCAGGGGAAGATCTGGAAGGAAGTGTTGGGTCTATGGCCTTCAATCCCTAACTCTGTTATACGAACCATGCTTTGTTTGACTTCTTTATTTCAAAATGTTGTACTCTCCGGAGCATCATTCATTCTATGCTGATTTGAATATTATCATGAGGGAAGCAAATATTAACTCGATTATCTGTTTTAAGAGTAAGATGAAGGCTCTTTTTGCCGAGAATGGCGCATCGGAAGAAGGGCTCTTTTATCGTCCAGGAGAGGCAAAGCAGAAACTTTTTAGGCATGTCTGGGTGTTGACCAATGACTCTATCAACTCATTTTCCACATATTCTGAATATGCAAATTTCCCCCACGAGAGAGAGTTTGTACCCCTGTCTTTGCAGAGGTTTCCATGTGGTAAGGTTCGCACCTTATACATGTGTTTTAGGATGAACCAATTGCACTCTAGGGAAAAGACAAAACATTGGAAGGTCAGCAATGCACAAAGCACATTGGAGGGTTGTAGTTTTTGCACTAGTTCCAATTTGATTGAAACTTTAAAACATTGGGTCACGGTTTGTCCATTTTTGTATTCCATTAGACTGAGGTTTTTTAAGGAAGGAGTTTGTTCAGGTAATGACTATTCAACAAATGTGGTCTGGTCAAGGCTGATGTGGGGGGAAAATGTGTCACCTATTCTTGCAATGTACCATTTTGTAATGGCAGTTTTAGAACAATTGATATGATTCTTAATAATGATACATTTATACCATTTTTTACTTTGTAAGGTGTTTTTAGATTAATTGATATTAACTATGTAACTTTTAGGGGCGTGGCTATGAGGGCCATGTAGGACGATGCGATCTGGAGGAGCTCCCGAGATCCTGAAATGATGCTGGCGAAATAGTGCATAACAACGTGCCTATGACTGCTGAAAACACACATGTCGATGTGTGAACAGACTGACTGCGCTTGGTGAACGTTTGGAAGGCGTGGGAGGAACGGTGGTGGAGTTTTGTGTGAAAAAGATAAGGAGCGCCAGAGACGAAGACGAAACAAAATGGCCGATCAACGACCGGAACAAAGGAAGGAGCAGGCCGCACGGTGGTCGGGCGATAGGAGCGAACTGTGTGCGCATTTGTAACTTGCGCGGAACTCAGGTCCCTGGGCCATGTCTAATAGAACAGTGAGACCGAAGGCGAAGCAGCCCACGTTGGACGACTTTGCCAAGACGTCCCCTGGTCCGGAAAGTTCCAAGAGCAAGGATAAGTCGCCTACAGGCAGCATGCCTGCGACGGGTACTAACCAAGAGGTCCTGGCTGCGATTGCGGACTTGAAGGCGGCCTGGGAGGCTAAGCTTGAACTGGCCGTAACTGAGTTGAAAACGGCTTTGGACCTTAAGGTCGGTGAGGTGCAGGAGGAGGTGAATTTACTCCGCTAGGACGTCAGGTCCCTGGCGGAGCGCACAGAGACCCTCGAGAAAGAGGTGAGCCCAAACACCGCGGATTGTGCATCCCATAAGGCCGAATTGCATGCCCTGGTGCAGAGAGTGGGCAACTTGGAGAACAGGGCGGAGGAGGCAGAAGGATGCCCCCGACGGAATAACATTCGCATCGTGGGCCTGCCAGAAGGATCGGAGGGCCACGATCCCACGGAATTCATCGAATCTATGCTGTTGCAGGAGATACCTGGAGGAGCCTTATCTCAAGGATTCGCGGTGGAATGTGCGCATAGAGCTCTAACAAGGAGGCCGCCGCCGGGAAACCCACCTAGGCCAGTAATTGCCAAAATCCTTAATTACCGGGACCGGGAGAGGATACTAGAACACTTCCGCAAGGGAGGAACGATTACACGAGGAGCGGCAAACATAACGGCCTACCCGGACTATACCCTGACTGTGCAGCGTAGCCGCATGAACTTTGGGACGGTAAAGCAGAGATTGAGAGAGGCGGGCCATAAATACATGTTGCTGTACCCGGCGAAATTGAAGGTTTTTCTCAAACACAAGACTTTGTTTTTTGAGACTCCGGAGGACGCCATGGGATGGCTCGACGCGCAGGGATGTCCCCAGGAGCCTGACGTTCGGACAGGAAGAGGAGATGGAGGAGATAAGTAGTGCACGAGGAGGGTGCTACAAGATGGCGCAGAATAGGTCTCTGGGACTGGATTATAGTCATTTGAGCGGCCTTAGGCAGAGAAGGTCAGACTGTTGCACAATATACTATGAGCACTGTGACTATTGCTGTATTTAGGGGAGCCTTGCAGAGCGGATCTCTTTACCCCACTTAGTAACTTTAGTTAAGTGGCCATTAGGGCGACTTCACCCTACTGAGCTCTGGGCTTTGGTTGGTGCTTGCAGGGCTAGATGTGGGGGTGCCTGAGTCCCATGGATGGAGCTGGGCAGCAGTTGGGGAGTGTGGTGTTGGGGAAGGGATGGGTAGAGGGTGGGGAGGGAAGTGGGGAGTTTGGGGTGTGTATAGTTATGGGGAGTTCGAGTTTGTACATGAGGCTACAAGAAAAAGCCAGAGGGCTGTATCTGTATCGCGTGGGCAGGTGGGATTTGCTGCACGGAAGGGGGGAGGATACTTATGAGCTATGGGGGATCTTAAGATCGTAACGTGGAATGTCAGGGGACTCAATAGTTACTTAAAGAGGAACAAGGTCATGATGTATTTGAAAAGACAGAAGATTGATATTGCACTGTTGCAGGAGACGCATCTGACTCGGGAAAAGTTGGAACTGGTGGGGAAGAAGTGGAGAGGTATTGTAGTGGGCTCTCCGTATTCTGCGTACGCTAGGGGAGTGTTGGTCTGGGTGGCACCGCACGTTCCGCTCCAACTTACACAAGAGGTGGTGGATACAGAGGGGAGGATGGTCATATTGAAGGCACTGGTGGAGAATAAAGAGGTGTGCATTGTAAATACGTATGCCCCCAATCAAAACACGCCGGCATATTTTAGGACTCTGTGTACCAACCTGGGTGCGTGTGTGGGTGGGGCGGTTATTTGGGGAGGGGATTTTAATTGTGTGCTGAACCCCAGGGTAGACAGATCTGATGATAAGATTGATAGACCCCAGCGGCCAGGGCATTGCAGACACTGCTCGACGACTTCGGGCTGGCAGATGTTTGGAGGCTAAAACATCCCAATGAGGAACAGTATTCGCATCACTCAGCCCCGCAACAACTGCATACAAGACTTGATTATTTTTTTGCCACGCCAGATGTGGTGTTAGAGACCACCCAAATAGAATACAAAGCGAGGGTCCTATCGGACCACTCGCCTCTGGTCCTGGGATAGCAGTACTGCCGCCCCAGAGCACGTATACCGACGTGGCGCCTCCGGGCTGAGGCGCTCAAGGATCCGGTCTTCAGAGAGAATATCAGGGACGAGATCACACATTATTTCGAAGAGAAAGCTGGAAGTGTGGATTCGGCGGGCACGCTCTGGGAAGCCTTTAAGGTGGTATTGCGGGGTGCTGCCATTGCTAAATCAAAGGGCCTGCAGGGTGGGGTCCTGACGGAGTTAGTGGAAGATGAGGATGAACTGGAACGGGAACTCAATAGGGGAGGGCAGATGCGGAGCCAGTACTTAAACTACAGCAGCGGTGTGCAGAACTTTGGGAAAGGCTCTTCAACCTCAACTATAAGAAGTATGTTGAGAGACAGAATGCAGGTGGGGATAAAACGGGCCGTCTCTTGGTGTGGCTATACAAGAGGGAAACCCCTAGGCCCCCGATTAGGACGATAACCATAGAGGATGGAGAGGTAGCGAACACCCAAGAAGGAGTCAATGAGGCATTCTTAGATTATTACAGGGTACTATATGAGGACAAAGGGGGGGGCAGCTGAGAGGAGATAAGGGAAACTTTAAGAGATATGGGATTACCTAAGATTAGTGCCGAAGAAAGAGAGGAGCTGGATGCACCGATTACTTTGGAGGAATTGGAGGAGGTGGTGAGGCAGCTGCCCACCAGTAAGACCCCGGGTGCGGACGGACTCCCTAGCGAATTTTATAAAGCATATAGAGAGGAGGTACTCCCCCCCGATGCTAGAAATGCTTAATTTATCGTTTGAGGTGGGCCGGTGGCCGGAATCGCTTAGAAAAGCGAAATTAATACCGCTCCCTAAGCCCAACAAACCAGGGCATAGCAGTGGCTCCCATAGGCCCTTGACAATGCTGAACCAGGACGGCAAGATATTGACGGCGGTCCTGGCCAATAGATTGCGGAGAGTTATTAGTAAATTGATACATCCGGACCAAACAGGTTATGTCCCCAACAGAAATATAACCCACAACCATAGGCGACTCCACCGGGTGATTGAATGGGGGAGCAAGAGCGAGGGTGAAATGGCGGTTGTGTCCCTAGATGCAGTCAAAGCTTTCGACTCAGTCAGGTGGTCGTGGTTGCTGGAGGCCCTGAAGGAATACGGGATGGGCCCGGGTTATGTTAGGTGGGCGAAGTTGCTGTACAGTGAGCCGCTGGCTAGAGTATGTACAGGAGCGGTGATATCCGAGAGGTGGCAGCTTAGCAGAGGCACCAGACAAGGGCGTCCCTGGTCCCGGATGTTATATATTCTGGCCCTGGAGCCCCTGGCAGTGTACCTTCGGCAACAAAATGACATGAAAGGCATTGAGGTAGGGGGAGAGAAACAGCTAATATCCCTGTATGCTGACGATTTGCTATTATATTTGAAATATCCAGAGGAAAATCTTCAATATATTCTGGAGGTAATGGAAAGGTATGCAGAACTGTCTGGCATAGCGGTGAACCCCCAAAAATCGAGCATATTCCCATTGGGTAGCTACAGAGGAACCCTTCCGGAGCGGTTGACAGTGTTGCCGATACCATGGGCGGTTGGTTCCTTCCACTACCTCGGCATAGATGTGTATCACACGGTAGAGGAGGAACATTTGCATAACACCGAGGTGGCTGTGGGAAAAATCCGTACAAGCATGAAGTTTTGGGAGAAGTTGCCGTTGGCGATGATGGGACGGGGGGCGATGCTCAAAATAGTGGTCCTGCCCAGGCTCTTACATTTTTTCAGCAATATTCCGTACATGATGCCTAAGAAGTTTTTTGCCAAGCTGAATAGTATGTGCAGAGACTTCCTATGGCATGGCACTCGGAATAGAGTGGCGCTATGGAAGTTGCAGAATTTCCATGAGAGGGGGGATATTAAGCTGCCTAATTTTGAGGCCCATTATGTGGCCGGTCAGTTGCAGTATGTGGTCAAATGGCTCTCTGATGAGGTAACTCCCGAACTTAGGCTGTTTGGACAGGACTGCACTCCGTTCTACCTGAAGGAAATTATTTGGTTGGCTGGGTCAGAAATGAAGGAGCGCCCAGGAATGATGTTGCTGGGGTGGAAGATGTGGCATAGAGTATGTCGCATGATGGAGGACCCGTACCCGTGTTCCCCGCAGGTGCCGTTGGTTGCTTTGGCAGGGGAAGACAAACAACTAAGGAGGATAATCAGGACCTACTGGGAGTCGGTCAGGCTGGTTACATTGGGGGATGTCTGGCAAGAGGGAGCCATTAGGGATTTTGAAGGACTAGGGGAAGAGGCGGGCTTGCATAGGGGCCAGTATGTCACGTACCTAAGGCTGGTGCAGAATATTCGTAAAATCTGGCCTGAGACTGTATTGGCGGAGGAACCAGACGCCACTATGGGGACAATATATGACATATCAGAAGGGGGGCATGAGATCTCCAGATTGTATGAGATGGTGATGACCCGGGTTGGGAAGGAATTGACGCATTTGAGGTTGGATTGGGAAACAGAGGTGGGAGCACAGATGGAAGATGGGATTTGGGAGCGTGCTATGGGATACCACAAGAAGGTGTCAAGAAATGCCAGATTACAACAAATACAGTTGTATATAACGCACAGAGCTTACATGACCCCGATGAGAATATCGAAGTTTGTAAATGCGGGACGACAAGCGTGCCCAAAATGCGATAGGGAAAATGCTGATATGACACACATGTTTTGGTCTTGCCCAGTGATTGAGAGTTTCTGGGGAGAAGTGGCGCAAAAACTAGCGGACAAAGGGGTCACGCTCATTATAGATACGGCCTGGGCCTGCCTGTTGGGAGGGTTTCCCAGACCACGGAAACTTAAACATGTTGGGAAATTGAAGGACTTGGCATATGTGCTCGCAAAACGGAGGATTGCCATGGGATGGAAGCAGTGCCATAAGCCACGGGTGGAGGTATGGTGGCGGGAATTACAGAAATGGGCGGAGGCTGAAACTGTGGTATGGCAGGAGGCATGTAGCATGTGTGGGGAAGAAGAAGTGGGTACCCTGATGGCATGGAGAGTATTAATAGCAGGACTGTTTGGAACAATAACGGACTCTGCAGTCTCAGAAGGAGGTGATACCCTGCCACACGCAGCAGATATGGAATGAGAAGGACAAACAAGCTCTTGAGGGGGGAGGGATTGGGGGAGCAGTGGTCTTGACTAATTGATGTTCATGTGATTGTTACAAAAAGCGCTGCCAGTTTGGTTTGTATTGTTTGTTTGTTTTAAAAAATAATAAACACTGTAAAAAAAAAAAAAACTATGTAACTTTTATTGTAGAAGATTGCACTAAGGCTGCGATGTTATGTGTCACCTGTAAACCAACTCCTGCCAAAATAAAGCACCTGTGGCCTTCTTCTACCCACACACAAAGTGGTCTGAGTCTGTGATTGAGAGAAGGGTGGGATAGGACGTGCATGGTGGGGAGAGTGGGTTGCTTGTAGTGCGGTGTGTGCATAAAAGAATGGTTGCCAGAAGGGACAAGTGTGGGCTCTCCCTGCAATGTACCTTTCTTTCAAGAAAGATGAAAAGACAATTTGATAATTTAAAACAGATTCTGGAGACAAATACGTCCCTGTCTGGCTTTGAGCAGTCAGCACAGTGGGCAAACACCTGACAGGTAACATTACCACCATAGGTGCTGAGAACATGGGGGCAGAGGGGGCACTTACCCCCTGCTCCCCCCTCCTTGAACAACTGGGTCAGGAGTGTCGTTTTGCCCGCGTGGAAATTCTGCAACTAAGCACGAAAACAAAACAAACAAATCTGGATTGAGAATTATGCTCTTATAGATCACTGGGCGAAGCTGGGCTATTGGCTCCACCCCAGCTGGGCACAGGCTTGGTGCAGTGTTAGCATTGCATCTTGCACAATTAGCAAGTGCTGCTCACTTCAAAGTGGGAAAGCTTCCTCATCAATGGACCACCCTCAGCCTCAATTTGGGAGGTGGGGAGGAGGTAGTCCAAAGCTCTTTGCAGCCATGGGAGGAGCAGGGAATCATAAAGCAGAATGCTGAAAAAGCAGCCCAGCAGGTTAGGCAACAGTGGCTGAGATGTTATATGTTTAGACCTGCCTGTAAATCGTGTGGCTGCTATTCCAATTCCTGCAGCTAAATGTGCTGTAAAATGTGTTGCTCCGGCCGCAGGATGGGTAGTGCTCCGTCGCTTTGCTCAGTGTGGAAATTTCTATGCCAGTTGGTTCTGTCCCCGTAGCGAAAATCGAAAGTTGGCACCCACCCATGATTACCAATATGCTGCCTGGGCGAGGACCTGGGCTCCACAGCCAACGCCTGGTGGACCTGGCCCTAGGGAGTGCCACCCCTTAGCACACTGGAAATGGTGAGCTCCCTCGAAACCTGGCGTCCTTGTCATACCTGACGGGCTGTCTCTCCTGGGAAATAAAGGGTCGTTCACCTGGTAAAGCTTCCTCCCCTTTCCTCCAGATATCTAACTTTAGCTCTGGGCTGTCCCGGCAACTGTATCCGTTCAGGAAAGAGTCAGGGAATGGTGTGGGCCTTTCAGCAAACATTTCATGGGAAGAGGGAAAGAGCTGTACTCATTTTCTGGAGCTGCTTCTTTTCGCTGGCACCCCACCATTTGCGCTTCCAACCTAACCCCTCCTTCCAACCCCTCCTCCACTCCCTATTATTCCCTCTCCTTTTTTTTTCAATCTCCCATTCAGCACCTTGAAATGGTTTAACAGTGGTATTAATCCTTATGCAAGAAACGTACAACCATTCGGAATGAAGACATAGGGCCTCATTATGATTCCGGCGGTAGCCGTGCCGGAGTCATTTTTTTTCTGGTGACCCGGAATGGGCAATTACTGGGGCACTACAGCCCCGGCAGACCCAGTAATTGCCCATTCCTGGGCGCTGGAAAATATTAGTCCCCATTTCCATTTGAGTCCCATTGGACTCAATGAGAATGGCGAGGCCGGATGCACCGGCACCATTCAGGAATGGTGCCGGTGCATCCGACATGGTCTGCTCGCGGGTTCCGGTCCGCCCGCCAGGTCAGACCTGGCGGGCAAAAAGGCCCCGGCAAGCAGATCTCGTAGTTTGCTGGTCTGGTAAGAACGGTACCGGCAAGCTTACTGGTACCGTTGTAACCAGACCAGCAACCTCATAATGAGGCCCATAGCCCTTCAAAGCATAGCCCAGAGTGCCATTGTGCTGGCCTATTTTGAGGCCAATATTCTCCAAGCTTTCAAGAGTACCCAGAAAGGCTCTCTCCTCCTGAATCAATAAGGGTCTACACTAAATTCAAGTCTGGCCAGCTTTCGTTGGCAGCGGTCGTGGGACGCTAGGCCCGGAAGCCACAAGAGACCTGTGCTTGCTCATGCGATGAGTGTGCTCTGGAAATGACCACTCTTTTTTCCTGTTGTTCCCATTTCACAGCTAGAGGAATGTGATGTAATGTAGTCTATTGCACAACTTGCCATTTTGGTGGCCTCTATATGCTAAATTAAGGAAAGCCATGTCCTGGGGATCCCAAGTTTGTGTATACAGTGGCGCAGTGGAACGGGGTGCCTGCCCACCCGGGGTGCCCACCTATTCTTGGCATTTTGCTATACTGTGCATGGCATGAGTAAGATCATTTTATGCATTCACTGCCTCCACACATTTGGCACTGAAAACCTGACTCTTCCCTAAAAACACATAAGGGACCACCCTGACCACTCGACTGACCACCACGACCAGGAAATGGCTTGGTTAACCCCTTCAATACAGGCCCTTCAATAGATCCTCAGGCCTGGAGATATCTACCTCCAACTATCTTAAGCCATTGCCTTAGACTTGAAACCCGAATCATAGTAGCACTTATGTATCTACGCCATGACAAAGTTGAAACATTACTTTCCCCCACCAGGCAACCACCACGCTCTGAGGCCATGAAATATTTTTCTGCAATTATCTGGATCGATTGTGCTAGACTCATAACCCATGCACTAATAGCACTCATGTACCAACACCATGACTGAGCTTGATCATTGCCCCTCCAGATATGCACTACGCTATCAGTCCAGGAGATGACTGCGCTGAGCAGAACCACACACCGAGGGCCTACTAGCATGTATACACTACACTATCAGTCCAGGAGATGACTATCCTGCTTTTCCTACTCATCTGGAAAGCTCTGAGCAGAACCACACACTGAGGGCCTACTAGCACTTATACACTACACTATCAGTCCAGGAGATGACTATCCTGCTTTTCCTACTCATCTGGAAAGCTCTGAGCAGAACCACACACAGAGGACCTACTAGCATGTATACACTACACTATCAGTCCAGGAGATGACTATCCTGCTTTTCCTACTCATCAGGAAAGCTCTGAGCAGAACCACACACCGAGGGCCTACTAGCACCTATACACTACACTATCAGTCCAGGAAATGACTATCCTGCTTTTCCTACTCATCTGGAAAGCTCTGAGCAGAACCACACACCGAGAGCCTACTTGCACTCATATCGTTGGTAATTCTACCTGTCTCGGAGTGGATTTAGCAGAACGACCGACCGAAGGCCTATCTAGAACCTATATTAATGCAATATGATTTGGGCCTGATCTGGTTGTCATCATCCAACAGACAACGCCAATGAACAATTGCAGACCCAATATGAAACTCAGCCTAATAGCCCCGAACCCAAAGGGAGATACCATCCTCCGACAGGCACTGGAAGCGCATCACGAACCAGGTCCCCCTTACATCCACACAGACACTCAAATATACCAATATGCTAACGCTCTCCTCCACACCAACAAACAATAGAATGCAGCTATACACCTCGATTAATTCGGCCTAGGTGCATTCATACTTATACACCTCCATGATCGCCCCAACAGTCTTTAGAACGCAACTATACCTAGCGAAAATCGGCCTAGCTGCACACATAATCCCAATCACAAACTGCACCGCCGCCAGAATGCACCTACCCAAGTCCAATTGGCCTTGCTGCACACATTCTACTGATCTCAAGCAACCACCGCACCACGCCTAGCTCAATAATGGAGCTACACACCACTTAATCCGGCCTGGCTGCACACATACCAAGTGCACCCAAGCAATATTTACTACACTACTCTCTCTACTTACCTGGACTACAGTCACTGAGGGCGTATAACTCAAAGCACTTTGGAATCATACCAATGGTAAAAGGCACTATACAAATGCCCAGTAACAACATAGCATAACACTTCCTTATTCAGGCAGGGCATGGTCCAGGCAGTGTCTCTACAAATAGGCCGCAGAAACCATTTTATACAGATTCTTTGCATTCATTTTTTTATTGTGGTTTTTAAAGCAATATTTTATGTTTTATGAACTCGCATTTTCAATAATCATTGTACGACCATTTCGCATATAAAAAAACACCTTGCAGAAAAATGTTTGCATCGTAGGTGGAAAAAAATATATGTCTGGCTGGGTAAATCCACGCGGTCCCTGATCAATCAGTGCACGTGGCAGCCAGGGAAGTGTGGCCATGGAAGGGAAGCTGGGGTGTCATTCGCAGACATGGGGCCCAGGCACCCTGCAGATATCAGCCCAAAACTCCAGCTGCATGGTACGTTATGCGGCTGCCCGGAGTCTAACGCCCTGACATCTGTCTGCGTGTCAGCAGCAACACCCTCCGCAACAGGCTTCCCAATTAGAGCCGAGGTGAGAACATACCCTGAACTGTACGCAGGGCGTGCTCTCTCTCGCGCGCGCAAACACGCACGTAATGATTACCTTGCACTGGGGGCTGCCTTGCAGGTGTCGCGCGCGCTCGGTTTGCACCGGCTCTGTCTGTGGCGTTTACTCGTTTCCTGTCAGATCCCCTGAGCCCGTTAGGCTGCGCTCGCTTCTTCTCACTCTCTCCTGGCCTACACCCACCCCTTAGTCGTCATTTCTGTCCCCATCGACCCTGGCCTGCCGTCTGTGTTAGGGCAGGAGTGGACCAGGTCTGCAAAATGGCTTCAGGCCTGGTGAAAAGCGGCCCCACGTCGCATATGGTAATGCGTTCCGTTTATGGCAGACTGATTGCGCAGTACGCAAGCACATATTTTTTCTGTTGGTAAGAAAGGTTGCAAATTGTCATATTTGTTCATTAACAATGTTCATAACTTCTAGCTGCACAGCGAAGTAACTCATCAAACGGGCCCACTTTGGTGAAGAAATTAGCCGACTTTAACCAATAATAACGGGCCCACAGTGGCCTACTGGGCCTGCACTCCGGGCATTGCCCTATAGGCCAGTCCGAGCCCGGCTTCCTCCACGTCACCTGAGCCCGCTGAGTTAAGTATGTCTTTCTCCTGCCTGCCTATTTGGGTAAGTCTACGTATCCTGTCCGCTCAGTGACGAATTCGTGGTGTGCCCCCGTCTCCCTTCCTTCCCCTTATAAGCCCCATGAGATACGTGACCCATGTGTGGTACACTCTATTTCCCAACTCTTCTCTGTCAGTTAGTGCCCCTCCATCTCCCACTTCCTACCCGCCACCTGCCCCCCCCCCCCCTCTCTCTCTGCCAACCCTTCCCCGCAGTGACAGACAGTGAATCTGGGCCTGTGTGATGATCACGCGGCGAGGCTGCTGTCACCCGTTTGCCTCACACCAAACATCGCCTGCGGCCCGGGTGCCGGGGTCTCACCTCCCCAAGTGCCATCTGCCAACTCTGTCAGTCGGAGTAAATAAGAGGCGTTAGAAAAGGATGAAGAGGAAAGCCGCGCCAACAGGGACTTGTCGCATTACTTCACACTCGTGGCCAGACAGGGCGACTGCTCCAAACATAGGCCTGACAGGCTTTCTCGACAAGTCGAAACCACATACTTCCTTCATAGTTTTCAGTGTAATGTCAAATATGGCTTCTAAACAGCAACACACCTCAGTTATCGCATTTATTTTTCAACATTCCTAAAGCTTCAAAAAGGGAGGGGGCTACTGGATTGTGTATGTAGGGTCTCTTTCTACATTTCTAAATAATCATCCTCTGTGTCCTGATTCTCGGGCCGACTCCCCTCAATACCTCCCCACCCTTGCATGCTTGTGACCCTGAGCACATGCACGTGACAAGTTAAAATAATTGTTGGTGGATGGCGATCAGTTGATCGTTTTTGTAAAGAAGCACTGCCATGTAGACGAGGGTAAATGAAGGTCAGGGTAGTTTCTTCGTTGTGCTTTAAGACAATGCTGTTTGATATATTACGAAATATTCATTAATGGAGTGTTTAAAATGGCAGGCAATGCCTATGTGCAAACTCAATGTTCAGAATGCACACTGCTTGTCCAGGGCCACCACACTGCTGAAGTCTAGTGCGAGCCCTCCGCGTAGGGACGTAATTTCACCAAAATGCCAAGGGTAGCTGTAGTGGCATCACATGACCCTTGAACTCTGATGGCATCACAGGAAGTGATGTAATTTGACCACACCCCGAAGTGCCATCACCGGAAACGATGGAACACACACGGTCACCCCTAGAAAAAACATGAAGTCGCATCACATTGCATTGTACCTAAGTACGATATCACTGTGTAGAGGAGGAGCCAAGTGCTTCTACCGGAAGTCCCGCCCATATTTTTCCTATATGTTGGGAACTGGAAATCGTGACAAGCGAACGCCAGTAATGATGCCCACAACACGAAAAGCCTTTGAGAAGAGGTATCCATTGAGAAAACCTTTCTTCATGTATCCACAAAGAGCTGACAGTCTCTTAGGTGAAATTCCGGAAGAAGTGTGAAACGGTGAACGCAAGAGCCTGGTGACATCACAAGAAGCGAAGATGACGCACCAAGAAGAGATGCCAAAGAAGAAAGTATATAACCCTTATAGATCCTGATGACGAAGTAGGGAATTGAGTGACATTTCATGTGCAGAGCGAAGATTGTACGTACCAATTCATGTGCAGAGTTAAGATTGCACATATAAAACGATTTGCATTTTCTTCAATGCTCTTTGTAACTGTACAGATGCCGTAATGCAAGTAGGTTAGGTAATCGTGAAGGCTGGCTATATGTAGTGAATAGACTACAGGCAGTGCCGTATATATATATGGAAAAACAAGGAAAGGTGCGCACTCCAATTCTCTGCATGACCTTCCAGGCCACTGGTGTACTCCTCCGACCGGTTTCTGTGCCAATACACGTCGTCAGGGAGGCTGGGTGGACTTGCAGCTCACCGCAGGTGCAGGTGATAAAAATCTGCTGCAAGGGCTACTGGTAGATGTAGTCATCTGGTCAGCAGAGAAAACGCTCACGCCCAATCCCACAGTGGAGAAAGGGGGGGAGTGTAGCCTCAAGTGAGGCACTCCAAAGCCGGGCATATATAACCCTGGTGCGGCACCCTGTCAGGTCTTGAGGATTCCACCCCCCAAGATCCTGCAAAATATGGAAAAACAAGGAAAGGTGCGCACTCCAATTCTCTGCATGACCTTCCAGGCCACTGGTGTACTCCTCCGACCGGTTTCTGTGCCAATACACGTCGTCAGGGAGGCTGGGTGGACTTGCAGCTCACCGCAGGTGCAGGTGGTAAAAATCTGCTGCAAGGGCTACTGGTAGATGTAGTCATCTGGTCAGCAGAGAAAACGCTCACGCCCAATCCCACAGTGGAGAAAGGGGGGGAGTGTAGCCTCAAGTGAGGCACTCCAAAGCCGGGCATATATAACCCTGGTGCGGCACCCTGTCAGGTCTTGAGGATTCCACCCCCCAAGATCCTGCAAAATATGGAAAAACAAGGAAAGGTGCGCACTCCAATTCTCTGCATGACCTTCCAGGCCACTGGTGTACTCCTCCGACCGGTTTCTGTGCCAATACACGTCGTCAGGGAGGCTGGGTGGACTTGCAGCTCACCGCAGGTGCAGGTGATAAAAATCTGCTGCAAGGGCTACTGGTAGATGTAGTCATCTGGTCAGCAGAGAAAACGCTCACGCCCAATCCCACAGTGGAGAAAGGGGGGGAGTGTAGCCTCAAGTGAGGCACTCCAAAGCCGGGCATATATAACCCTGGTGCGGCACCCTGTCAGGTCTTGAGGATTCCACCCCCCAAGATCCTGCAAAATATGGAAAAACAAGGAAAGGTGCGCACTCCAATTCTCTGCATGACCTTCCAGGCCACTGGTGTACTCCTCCGACCGGTTTCTGTGCCAATACACGTCGTCAGGGAGGCTGGGTGGACTTGCAGCTCACCGCAGGTGCAGGTGATAAAAATCTGCTGCAAGGGCTACTGGTAGATGTAGTCATCTGGTCAGCAGAGAAAACGCTCACGCCCAATCCCACAGTGGAGAAAGGGGGGGAGTGTAGCCTCAAGTGAGGCACTCCAAAGCCGGGCATATATAACCCTGGTGCGGCACCCTGTCAGGTCTTGAGGATTCCACCCCCCAAGATCCTGCAAAATATGGAAAAACAAGGAAAGGTGCGCACTCCAATTCTCTGCATGACCTTCCAGGCCACTGGTGTACTCCTCCGACCGGTTTCTGTGCCAATACACGTCGTCAGGGAGGCTGGGTGGACTTGCAGCTCACCGCAGGTGCAGGTGATAAAAATCTGCTGCAAGGGCTACTGGTAGATGTAGTCATCTGGTCAGCAGAGAAAACGCTCACGCCCAATCCCACAGTGTAGAAAGGGGGGGAGTGTAGCCTCAAGTGAGGCACTCCAAAGCCGGGCATATATAACCCTGGTGCGGCACCCTGTCAGGTCTTGAGGATTCCACCCCCCAAGATCCTGCAAAATATGGAAAAACAAGGAAAGGTGCGCACTCCAATTCTCTGCATGACCTTCCAGGCCACTGGTGTACTCCTCCGACCGGTTTCTGTGCCAATACACGTCGTCAGGGAGGCTGGGTGGACTTGCAGCTCACCGCAGGTGCAGGTGATAAAAATCTGCTGCAAGGGCTACTGGTAGATGTAGTCATCTGGTCAGCAGAGAAAACGCTCACGCCCAATCCCACAGTGGAGAAAGGGGGGGAGTGTAGCCTCAAGTGAGGCACTCCAAAGCCGGGCATATATAACCCTGGTGCGGCACCCTGTCAGGTCTTGAGGATTCCACCCCCCCAAGATCCTGCAAAATATGGAAAAACAAGGAAAGGTGCGCACTCCAATTCTCTGCATGACCTTCCAGGCCACTGGTGTACTCCTCCGACCGGTTTCTGTGCCAATACACGTCGTCAGGGAGGCTGGGTGGACTTGCAGCTCACCGCAGGTGCAGGTGATAAAAATCTGCTGCAAGGGCTACTGGTAGATGTAGTCATCTGGTCAGCAGAGAAAACGCTCACGCCCAATCCCACAGTGGAGAAAGGGGGGGAGTGTAGCCTCAAGTGAGGCACTCCAAAGCCGGGCATATATAACCCTGGTGCGGCACCCTGTCAGGTCTTGAGGATTCCACCCCCCAAGATCCTGCAAAATATGGAAAAACAAGGAAAGGTGCGCACTCCAATTCTCTGCATGACCTTCCAGGCCACTGGTGTACTCCTCCGACCGGTTTCTGTGCCAATACACGTCGTCAGGGAGGCTGGGTGGACTTGCAGCGTGAGCGTTTTCTCTGCTGACCAGATGACTACATCTACCAGTAGCCCTTGCAGCAGATTTTTACCACCTGCACCTGCGGTGAGCTGCAAGTCCACCCAGCCTCCCTGACGACGTGTATTGGCACAGAAACCGGTCGGAGGAGTACACCAGTGGCCTGGAAGGTCATGCAGAGAATTGGAGTGCGCACCTTTCCTTGTTTTTCCATATTTTGCAGGATCTTGAGGGGTGGAATCCTCAAGACCTGACAGGGTGCCGCACCAGGGTTATATATGCCCGGCTTTGGAGTGCCTCACTTGAGGCTACACTCCCCCCCTTTCTCCACTGTGGGATTGGGCTTGAGCGTTTTCTCTGCTGACCAGATGACTACATCTACCAGTAGCCCTTGCAGCAGATTTTTACCACCTGCACCTGCGGTGAGCTGCAAGTCCACCCAGCCTCCCTGACGACGTGTATTGGCACAGAAACCGGTCGGAGGAGTACACCAGTGGCCTGGAAGGTCATGCAGAGAATTGGAGTGCGCACCTTTCCTTGTTTTTCCATATTTTGCAGGATCTTGAGGGGTGGAATCCTCAAGACCTGACAGGGTGCCGCACCAGGGTTATATATGCCCGGCTTTGGAGTGCCTCACTTGAGGCTACACTCCCCCCCTTTCTCCACTGTGGGATTGGGCGTGAGCGTTTTCTCTGCTGACCAGATGACTACATCTACCAGTAGCCCTTGCAGCAGATTTTTACCACCTGCGGTGAGCTGCAAGTCCACCCAGCCTCCCTGACGACGTGTATTGGCACAGAAACCGGTCGGAGGAGTACACCAGTGGCCTGGAAGGTCATGCAGAGAATTGGAGTGCGCACCTTTCCTTGTTTTTCCATATTTTGCAGGATCTTGAGGGGTGGAATCCTCAAGACCTGACAGGGTGCCGCACCAGGGTTATATATGCCCGGCTTTGGAGTGCCTCACTTGAGGCTACACTCCCCCCCTTTCTCCACTGTGGGATTGGGCGTGAGCGTTTTCTCTGCTGACCAGATGACTACATCTACCAGTAGCCCTTGCAGCAGATTTTTACCACCTGCACCTGCGGTGAGCTGCAAGTCCACCCAGCCTCCCTGACGACGTGTATTGGCACAGAAACCGGTCGGAGGAGTACACCAGTGGCCTGGAAGGTCATGCAGAGAATTGGAGTGCGCACCTTTCCTTGTTTTTCCATATATATATATATATATATATATATATATATATATATATATATATATATATATATATATATATAGAATCTGGATGTTCCACGTCGTCTTTTAGCAAACTAGGACCCCTTGAAAGAAAATGACTGAAAGTGTGGCGCAGTAGAAGAAAACAGCTGACAATGAAGGAAGAATCGAGAAGGCTTGTCTGACCCGGTGTCAAGGGTTAGGGCAGCCAAGAAACTGGTTATCTATTCGAGAAGATACAATGAACATGTGAGGCGAGACAAGCTCCTGTTGAGGTGCAATGGAAAAACACTATGGGCCTCATTACGACCCTGCTGGTCCGGAAAGAACTGTGGTGGTAAAACCGCCACCACCGTTCTTTGCGGACCGGCTGATTAAGAGTCCTGCAGGCGGGAGGAAACACCACCCGCCTGCAGGCGGACATGGAAACACCGGCTCTGTCAAAGACGGAACCGGTGTTTCCATGGTCCCCATCTCCATGGAGTCCTGACTCCATGGGAATGGGGACTTACAGAATTCCGCCTCTGGAATTCCCGGGTCACCGGGGTCGTAATGCACCGGTAATTCCAGGAATCACGGAGGCGGAATGGTAATACGAGTCTGGCGGTAACCTGCCGGTTTTTCCAGCTTGGTTACCGCCGGACTCGTAATGAGGCCTAATGAGTGGCAAGCTTTATTCATTTAATAGTATTAAATACGAAAGAAAGAGCTCAAACACGGTCTCCTGTCATATAGTCTAGATGGAAATAGACTTTGGGCAAACTAAGGGGGTAATTCATAGATTTCAGCGCAGAGGCAGCGCACACGAGCAGCGCAGAGAGGGAGCGTGCGCCAGCGTGCACCAGCGTGCGCCAGCCGTGTGCGCTAAACAGCATTCTGGCGCACCACGTATTCATGGAATTTCCAAGCCATTTTGAGCGCTGGTGCAGCGAACATCCCGCAGTGCCAGTTACGCCCCCAAGAACGCCATTTGCGCGAGGAAAAGCCATTGAAATCCTCAATGCAGTGCAAAGGGCTGCGCTAACCCTGGACCAGCTTATAGGGCTGCTGCACTGTAATCGTGTGAAAATACTATGCATACCCCGCTCACGGCAGCCAAAACGTGTGAAAATATACTCGCGCACCCTTCGGAATACGTGCACCCCGCTCGTGCCAGGTAAATTGTGTTGAAAAATGTACCCTCTGTGGTGTGGGCTGCCTGTGGGGCATGCCCAGGGTGGATGGCTTGCCTGCGGGGCATGGGGAGGGTGAGTGGGCTGCCTGTGGGGCATGCCCAGGGTGGATGGGGTGCCTGCGTGTATTTCGGGGGTGCGCAGGAAGTTTCACATGCGATAGGCCTTGGGTGAGCGGGGTACGTGTATTACGGGGGTACGCAGGGAGTCTCACATGCGATAGGCCTTGGGTGAGCGGGGTACGTGTATTTCGGGGGTGTGCGTGAAGTTTCACATGCGATAGGCCTTGGGTGAGCGGGGTATGTGTATTTGGGGGGTACATGTGGAGTTTCACACGCGATAGGCCTTGGGCGAGCGGGGTACGTGTATTTGGGGGTACGTGGGAAGTTTCACACGCGATAGACCTTGGGCGAGCGGGGTACGTGTATTACGGGGGTACGCGGGGAGTCTCACATGCGATAGTTCTGGTGAGAGCGGGGTACGTATATTTCGGGGGTGCGCGGGATGTTTCACACGCGATAGCCCTTGGGTGAGCGGGGTATGTGTATTTTGGGGGTGCGTGGGAAGTTTTACACGCAATTAGGCATTGTGGCCTCTCCCGGGGTGCCCTTTCCCCCCTTTCCATGCGCTGCAGGCAGCCCACACCACAGGGGACTACCCTACACCCCTGACCATGTACTGTAGTCAGCCCAGACCACAGGGGACTACCCGACACCCCTGACCATGCTCTGTAGGCAGCCCACATGGCACCATGCATTTGTGAGCCCCGACTCATGTCCCCCACCCACCCTCCATTGACGGGCACCTGCCAGCAGGGCCCGACTCATGTCCCCCCACAACCATTGACGGGCACCTGCCAGCAGGCCCCGACTCATGTCCCACCACCCTATGACCCACCCACCATTGACGGGCACCTGCCAGCAGGGACGTTCTCATCTGCCCCCACCCACCTACCATTGATGGGCATCTGCCAGCAGGCCCCGACTCATGTCCCACCACCCACCATTGACGGGCACCTGCCTGCAGGCCCCGACTCATGTCCCACCACCCACCCACCATTGACAGGCACCTGCCAGCAGGCCCCGACTCATGTCCCCCCCACCACCCACCATTGACGGGCATCTGCCAGCAGGCCCCGACTCATGTCCCCCCACCCAACACGCCATCACACTCCAGACCCATGGCCCTTATGGCCACCCAAATCCCACCCCACGCCACCCCAGTCCAAACACCCCACATTGAATTCCCAATGTCATGATAGAAAATAAATAACCAGCATGCCCATGAATAGATGTCCCTCAGACCCACACAATGGCGACACATGACTGTGCAAAACCACATTGTGACATGCACAAAACAAATGAGAGAAGACCACACAACTAAAGTATAGAAAAAAGTGTATTGAAGAATTAACAAAATGAATAAAACAAAAGCACACAATAATGAAAAGAAAGATTCCAAGTCCGGAAGTCCAACAATGAAAAAAATAAATAAATGCTGCAACCAATAAAATCCAAAGTAAAATGGCTCCAATGGGTCCATCCATCCAAAAAAAAATCAGAGTTTAAAAAAATCAAAGTATTCCACCATGGGTCCAAGAAAATGAAATCCAGGTCGAAAACTATTTACAAAAGAACATCCAAGGGTCCATGAGCCCAACAATCCAAAGGAAACCTAACCTAAATCCTACCCAAAAAATAACTATATACAAAAAGGCAGGGCATAGTCCATGCGCCCCAAAAGAAAAACAAATAGAAAGGAAACTTACACCTACAGAACTATTTACAAAGGCGGCGGGCAAGTCCAACAGCTCACTTGTTGATGTTCCGGGCCAGGGCATCATCAAACTCCTCTTCAACGTCCCGGAGGCGGGCCTCTTCCCTGGCCCCGAGGTCTCGCAGGGATGCAGCCATGGCCTCCTCCAACTCCCTGCGAGTTGCCTCTATGCACTCAGCCATCATCGCTCCCACCTTGAGCCTGCTGCTGCCGTGCATGTGCCCTGCCTGTTGATGCCTGCACGTCCTCCTCCTGCTGGGGTCCAGTTGATGTGGTGGCCACCCCTGCTGGACCTCCGACTCCCGACTGTGGCAGGGATGTGTCCTCCACCAGCCTGGCCGCAGGGTCATGGGCAGCTCCACAGGGTGACCAGGTGATACTTGTCCAGGAAGATGGCACGGAGGACGACTGGCGCATAGGGGGTTCAGTTGAGGAGGGGGTCGGTAGAAGGTCCAGCACACGGAGGAACCCAGCACTGGTGACCCGTCCTAGTAGGTCAACGCGGCCAACGAGGCATCCGAAATAACGTGCAGTGTCCGCACGAGAACCCTGCACGTCATCTCGAATGCCACGTTGACGCAAAGCCACCCCATCCAGGACAGGCTCAACACGGTCCCGGATTGCCACGTCCGCAGGGAGAGGAAGGCCAGTTGTTGTGCGCACATCCCCTCCCTGAAAACGGGTCTGGACAAAGGCATGCCTGCTGGTGCGGGATGATGCAGTCACAGGATCGGGGACAGGATTACACACAGGCACCTCCGCGGCCGCCTGTGCTGCCTCCTGTCCCTGCCCCTGGACTGCACCACTAGCACCAGTGGAATCCTTCCTCCAGACCTCGTGCGTGGGCCTTCCACTGCCTCCTCCTCAACCAAACCCTCCACCAACCTGGATGACTCGTGCCATGTTCCTCCATAGGTCCCTGTGGGGTCTCAGCTGCCCCTTCTGCTGCCGAGGAGTCCACCTCTGACCTCCGCCTCTTAGACTTACCCTCGGCAGCTGCAGCCGCAGATGCGGCACCAGACTCCTCACTCCCCGACGAGATGACAACATGGGAGGCGAGCTGGGCCTTGCGTCTCCGGCTGGCAGTGGGATCCCTGCCGCTGTGCCCCACAGCACCGTCTCCGCCCTCTTCATCAGTTGACTCTGCAGACAGGGAGAGACAGAACACAGGTATCAGGGCACTGTACAATGGTCTGATACACGCATGACAGTTGCACATGAGTGGCAGTGTCAAACTTCACACATGGCATCACTCTCCCCAACACACATATCATTTGAACCCACACACATGCGCAAATGAACAGGAATGTTACAGCAATCAGCACCATTCATACACATACAACAGCATGAGCATCCAAAGGTTAGCCTGACGTCACACGCAACACGGGGTGTGCCAAACACATGCACACATGCCACCAGACATACATGCATCTGTACATCTCCACCACCTGTCGCAGTGAAATCATCGGCATCCATGTCGCATCTACCAATCAGCCTCCTACATGTCGGTGTCACATGCATCCATGGTGTATCACAGTGGCACACATGTCAAATACACACACACACGCACATGTAAATTGTGCACATACATGAAGGTGGAATCAGCATCCATGTGTCGCACCACAACCATGCCACAGTACATTCACAGAAATGTATACATGTGTGCACCTACACATGCATTTGGCTATCATGCATTCAAACACATACACCATTGATGTGCCTCACACATGACTGGATTCACATGCGGCAGGCTCATGTCCCTGTACATACACATCCATATAGCCTTTCAATACATATGTCCAACCTGCACACTCCTGGCACACCTCAACATGCACTGCATCCAATCAGTACACATGGACACTTACTGCTCGACTCCGGACGGGTCTGCCTCTGAAGGACCTGGAGGTGGAGCGCTGGGTGTATGCATTCCAGGACCCTCATCTGGATGTTGGTAAGGCGGACCCGGCACCCCTCTGCATGCTTTGCCTTCAAGAGGCGCCGGGCCTTGCTGAGGGTCCTGGACCTGAAGTCCTCCCAGCGCTTCCAGACGTGTTGCATCTCACAGGCTGCCACCCCATCCATGTTGATGGCAGCCACAATGTCCTTCCAGAACCTCTTCCGTCCTTCATTGTTGGCGCGTGAACTTCCGAAGAGGACATCATAATGCCCCAGGACTTGCTCCACCAGGATGCCAACTTCATTGGCAGTGAAGCTGGCAGCCCTCTGCCTCTCTGCTGGGGGGTTTCCACTGGTGCCAGATGGTGTTGTGTCAGACATGGCAACCCCCGAGGCAGGTGTGGGTGGGAAACTGGGTCCTAGGGCTGGGCTGTGGAGCGATGGAATACCAGTCGGGAGTCTTCTGTTCCAGCAGGGGTGGTCACAGCAACTGGACCTCTGCAGATGGCTGACGTGCAGGCACCAAATAGCATGGCACATGGCCAGCAGGCAGGCAGGCAGCAGCAGGTGGGAGCATGCTCGAGGGTCTGGGGGGCAGGAAAATGGCCTTCTGGGCAGGAGCGTGGTCTTCCGTGTGTTGTCACATGGCCAGTTTGATACGGAGTGAATTGGCACGCAAAAAAATAGCACGTCAGTGTTTAATTCGAGGAAAGGGCCTTAGCGCGTAAGCGCGTCTGTGACGTAACGCGCGCGGGCTTTTCTCTTCAAACGGGTGCATGCTGATTGTACACGTGCAAAAACTGCACGTCTGGGTGTCACTGCGTGTAATTGGAGGAAAGGCCCTTAGCGCGTATGCATGTAAGTGACGTCGCACGTGTGGGCTGGGTTAAAAGGTACGCATAGGATGCCATTTTCTTGTACGTGCTTTTTGTGGAGAGCGAGCGGGTGATTCTTGTACTTTTTGATGGTTCACACGCAATTACTTCACAGCGGTTCCAGTTCGTACTCCTTGTATACTCAGACAGCATTCAATTCTTCTTTTGGCGGGGGTGTTGCCAACGCACACATGCGTGTCTTTTTCACGTTCTTTTTCCAAGCAGACGGTGAGTCGCGCACGTATTTTTCAACTGTGGTTGCCCCCGTGTGTCGTGTACCCATTCAGAGGTCATTGTAGCCTGCGTGTACCATGCGTACGCTTATTTTTGTGTTACTGGGTGCCACAGCATAGTGCAGGTTCATTTTTGCACGCACGTGGGCTACCAGGGGTCACGTGCATGTTAAATTTTGTTTTCGGGTTGCATGACCTGTCATCTTCCCCCAGGGGTCACAGACAGCCTTGCTAGAGCACTAGGGTACGTATTCCATCTAGTACCCTGCCCTTTCACCCCAATTGCCCAGGACAATTGTTTACTGCACCGCCCATTCGCACAAGAACATCAGTGCCATGGTTGGGAGGCGACCAAGTGGTAAGGGAGGCAAAGGTGGCTGACCTCCAAGAGGTGGCTGCGTTAGGGGATGTGGCCAGGATGTGCAGAGTAGCCGAAGAGGCCAATGTGTGGAGGACCAATCAGGGACACCTATGCCCCCCCAATGGGTCGGGGAGATGCAGCTGACACCATCCCAGCTCAGGCCTTGTTAACCCAGCCCATATTGTCAACCGAACCGGCACAGGATGACTCCCAGACTGACTTCCGTGTCACAGAGTCAAAGCCACGTGTGGCAGTCAAAGCTGCTGTCACCAGGCCATGTGGATCTGGGGCAGCAATGTCATCTGCTGCCCCAAGTAGCCAGGGCGAGGAGGATCCGGGGGCAGCTGCAGCTCAATCCACCCCAGCTCAGAGTCACCCAGCCGGGACAGTGTTCGTCCAAGTCCATCACACCGAGGTTGGTCCTGCCAACATCACCCAGCAGCCAATGCCTGCAGTGAGACCTATGGTCATCGTGCCTTTGGCTACTTCCAGTGCCCAGTCCACCTGCGCTTCAGCCCCTACCAAATAGAGCGGCGTAAGCCACTCAGGGTCTGCACCACCTCTCAAGAGGAAGAAGGGTGCTCTTGCGGTACAGGCTGGGACACCAGACACGGCTCCCCCCTCCGGCACGTCAAGGAAGCGTAGTTTCAATGAGGTGGAACTAGATGCACTTGTGGGCTACATGTCGGGGCATGACCGCGAAATGCTGGTGACTGCAGGGTGCAAGACTGCAACTGCTCAACATAGGGCCCCACTGGTAGTGCATCGCGGACCAGATTAGTTCCCTTGGATTTGTGAGGCGCACAGCTGATGATTGCTCTAAGCGGTTTAATGACCTCAAATGCAGAGCAAAGAACAAGCTGGCTTCGAATCATGCCTCTTCTCTGGTGACTGGCAGTGGGTCTCCACCAGAGGAGGAAGTACTCACAGAACATGAGTCAATCGCTGGAGCCTTCATCACAGAGCATCAGATCCAAGGCGTGGGAGACCTACCAGATCTTGAGGCAATGTCTGGTGAGTGGCCATGCATGTTTGTGCAAAGCATGTGTATGTTGCTTGGGTGATGTGTTCTGATTGAGTGCCAGGTGAGGCTGTGTACTCATGACTGCTATGGGTCACGCATGTGGTGTTTCCAAACCATCCCCCGGCCTTGGGTTTGGGTTTTACAGTATCCCTTCTGACCGCAGAAGGGATACTATATCCCTTCTGCGGTCTTTTGACAATTTGCACCTGATTACTGCCTTGCCCTCCAACTGCCATCATGCCACAACATTGTTCATACTGTTTTCCTGTTCATTCAGCCTGATTGATGAGATCCTTTGCATGTTTACCACACATTTTTGTGCCGTTCTGCCCCAAATGTAACATACTTCAGACATAGATTACACCCCACAATGCCCCACATTTGTTTACTTATTATGGAAATGATTTCATCAATCAGGCTGATTGAGTAATGTGCACCTACACATGGCCTGCACACAATCACTTCGGGGCCCTGTTTGCATGTTCAACATGACAATTGTCTTCTGTCATGTTCAAGTCACCAACCATTGATGTATCCATGTGCCTGCCATCACTGCATTAGTGAACACTGGCTTTGTTGCAGCGTGTGGCACATGCAAAGCATGTGAAAAAACACGCATGTTCTATTTCATGATGTCCATCTCACATGGATGGGTGACAGTACTGATTTGCTACCATCTGGGTGTCCTTGTCAAATCGGCCATGGCTATGCTACGTGCCATCTGTGTGCTGGCATGTGTCATGTATGTGGATTGTCCATGCCACTCACAGGCTAATGTGTGATTCCGGTGCTATGCAGCATGCAGCACCTGTGTTGCTTTCCCATTTTGGGTCCTCAGTGGCTGCTTTTAGGCTCCCCTTCCACTTAATTTCCAGTGCATGCATGCCAGAGTTATTATCATGTGTGACATGTGTCATTTATGTATTTGATGTGTACCTCGTGATGCCTATCTGTGTGGGCTATGCTGCACATGCCTGTCTTCATTACTTTTCTTTTATGTGTTTGCTGGTGATGAGGCACTAGATGCTGTTGAGGAGGAGGAGATGGCACAGGAGTACTCACAGACACAACCAGGCACCAGTGGAGGATGTGGGGTGGTGGTGGTGGTGGGTGAAAATCCATTACTCCCACAGACCATTCTGTCCATGGGTCTCACTGGGTACACCTCCGCAGACCTCTACAGACCTCTACAGCTCAGGTGCTGAATCTGACATTGAGACAATTGTCCTGTCGCAGGTGAGTGTTTCTGGCAGGGATGCTGTTCTGTCCAACCCACCTGCACTGGGGGTAGACCCCGCTTTGGGCCATTCAGTGTTGGAAATTCCGCCTTTGGTGGTTACGGATGCAGGGTCACACTCCACTATATTTTCTCCTGTTCCTGGGCCAGCAGATCAAAGGAGGAATGCAGTCCTGCAGCCTCAGGCAGTGCCAGCACAGCAAGGTGCACATCACCTTGCCCCAAACAGGTGTGGTGCCCGCCAACGCGGTGGCCGTGCGCCACCAGGAAATACTGTGTGGGAGTACTCCATATATACTATTGCAGCACAACCGGGGGCATCATGTGAGATGATGGCTCAGGCCATGGATAGGGTGGCCACTGCCATTCTCCCCCCTGAAAGGCAGGCGGAGCTCCAGCAGCAGGCAACATCGTCCATGTGCCACTCACACAGGGAGGACATGTTTGCGTCCAACAGGGGCGGACGGGCTGGACTGGAGACTCTGTGCACAGCCATATGTGTAGAGTCACAGGCCCACAGGGATCCCCTGAGGTTAGAACACAGGTCCCTCAGAGATACCCTGAGTGCACTTGAGGTGTTCCAGTCTACAAGGTCAGAACAGCAGCTGGAGCAGCTGACACGCACACTCTCAGCTGAGCTCCAGGCAACCCGTGAGGAGATCCGGGCATCACACGAGGCCTTTCAGGCTGAAATGCGTGCTACCCGTGAGGTGCTGCATGGGGATCTCTGTACCATCATCCTGCAGAACCAAACCTTTCAGACCTGCATGCTTGCTGCCATGGAGGAGCATGTTAGGGCTTTGCGTGGTCTGCCTCCCATATCACGCCCACCTTCTGATGTACCACCACAGGGTGATGACAGCGACGGCAGTTCTCCCACTGTAGGATAGCCATGCAGGCCATGAGCCCATGGAGGGTTTTTTTTCTCAACACCCACGCATATGGGTGTTGGGGTGCACCCTGTACCTCCTCCCTCCTGGGTGGTCTCCCCCCTTGGTCGACACATGGCCATTTTTAATTTGTCTTTTTTACATTGTTTTTTTAGTTTTTTCAAATTTCATTCCAAATTGCAAAATGAAATTAGTATTTAATTCATTTATTATGTATTTTTTTTCTTCTATTTATTATTTTCATTTTAGTTTCATTTGTAATTTGTTATTTTAATTTTCATAGATTTTTTTTAGTTAAATTAAATTGTATTCTGATTTTTCTTTTATTATTTTATTTATTTGGTTTACTTCACATTTACTTTTTGTTTTCCTTTATTTGATTTGCTTTTACTTTCTTATTCATAACCATTTTCTTTCAGATTGTGAATTAATGTTACAGTGTGTTGCTAGCTGGGCACATGCAGGCTTGTCCTGTCTTTGGGTTAGAACCTTGGGTTCCTGACACACATGCCCCTCCTGCTTCCCCTTTCCATGGGCTCACAAAGGGTGTGACCAAGTGACAGTAACTTACACAGAGGCATTGGGCTCCCATAGGTTCTGTGGGCAGTCTCTAGTCCAACCTGTGTATACTTCCCTAGTGGGGATTGGTGTTCATTTCTCCACTGCATGGCAGATTTGTATATGGTTTTACATACAGGACCTTTTTGCATATATACATGTTACTTCTTCATTTCTTGACAAGCCCGTCTCCATTGCAGATGCAGTTCATGTTGTATGCAGTACACTGCCACATTTGGCTACCAGCAACACACTGCAGTTGGAAGGGGTCGATGTGCTGCCTTTGTCAGGTTGTGACACTTGCACTACTTTCATTTTTTACTGTCATATGTTGTCACTGTTGGATCCTGTACTGATGTTTTGTCTTGCTGGTATTTGTTCATGTGTGCTGTTTTTCTTTCATTAGTGAGAAGAAATTGTCTCTGGCCTGTTTCCATTTGGGACGGTGCACTTGTGTCATGTGTTGTGCATTCATTTGGTTGCTTTCACATTGCATGCCATGCCATGGTGTGTTGGGTAGCTGAGATGGGGTTAGAGAGGGGTTGGGTGACATGCCACTATTTGGATGTAGTATTTTGCAAGGGGGTATTCCTTCATGCTGCATGAATGTGTGGCTTTTACTGACAAAGCATTGGGTGTGTTTAGGTAGCTAGGGATGGACACAATCTAGCACTTCCAGGTAAACAATCTCAGGGTGGTATGGGTGTGACAGTTGACTGTCCCTTTTGTCATCATCATAAATTGTCAGCTGGTATGTGCCAGGCCTGTGTGAACTCTGCAGGGGTGGGATTTCAGGTGAATAAATTTGCCACAAGCTGGGTACAGACTGCCTCACCACGTGCCCTTTCGCCTCCCATGCGCTTGGCCATGCATGTGGTTGGGCATGTGGGGGCACCACCATGTCCTCCGGCACGCCCCGCTGGGTTGCAACATTGTGCAGGAGACATGCTGCCACTATGATCCTGCACACTACTGGGGGCGCTAATAGCAGCTGCCCACCAGAGCGGTCAAGGGAGCGAAAGCGTGACTTCAGCACTCCGTATGTGCGCTCCACTATGCCCCGGGTTGCAATATGGGCTGTGTTGTATCTTACCTCGGGTGGTGTGGTGGGGTTCCGTATTGGCGTCATCATGTAGCTGCTCAGAGGGTAGGCACTGTCCCCTGGGGAGGTTATAATGGTTGTCATTAGTTGGGTTTTCCCATTTCTCAGTGTCTGACATGCATGCATGTGCAGAGGCATTTATACTCACCAATTAGCCATGTGTCGCAATGCCTCCCAGCTTCAAGGTCCCGGTTTAGGGGTGACATTCGGAATATGAAACTATCATGGCTGACCCCGGATAGTTGGCATATAATGAGGTGATGATTCCCTTGACATCACATACAACCTGCACGTTGATGGAATGCCAGTGCTTGCGGTTTCGATAGATGTGCTCAGTGGCCCTGGGAGGACAGAGAGCCACATGGGTGCAATCAATGGCAC
This sequence comes from Ambystoma mexicanum, assembly GCF_040938575.1. Classification (NCBI taxonomy): domain Eukaryota; kingdom Metazoa; phylum Chordata; class Amphibia; order Caudata; family Ambystomatidae; genus Ambystoma; species Ambystoma mexicanum. The sequence goes on from NC_090931.1 coordinate 668,762,057, forward strand.
CGAACACTTTGGGGAAGTGTGCCACCCTGTAAAAGTCCTGGACGACGGCCTGAATTTCTGCAGGTGTTCTGGGCATGTATATGTGCCTGCAGACTGAGGGGCATGCAGTCATGATCGCCAACACCTGGTGTAGGCAGCTTGACTGCGTGGCCTGTGAGACACCCCCAACTGTGGCACTTGTCCGCTGAAATGACCCAGTTGCCAAGAAGTGCAGTACATTGAGCCCCTTTTCCAAGGGGCTCAGTGCTTGGGAGCACAGAGTGGGTGATGTGAGGTCATCCTCCCACTCCCTGACCAGTTGTAGGATTATTAGTGGTGGAAACCTGTACCTCCCATACACCTGGTCATCTGGCATCCCGAAAAGGCTGGTCCTGGGAAAAAAAAATGCAGGGCCTGGCTATCCTCCTCCTCCTGCAGTGTCCCACGACCATGGATGCGAGGAACGGAATATTCATCGTAGCGTATGAGCTTGTTTGTTGTTTGCGTGCACTTTTATGCTGCGCAGGGCTGCTTACGCCTCCTTCCTGCTGGCGTACGTGTTTCCAGATTAGCGCGTCTTTTTTGGCGCACGGGTTTCCCCTGTTCGATTCCATGAATACGTGTTGTTAGCGCCCGTGTGGGCGTTGCAAGCATTTACCTCCCGCACTTCCCCCGTAACGCCCACATTTTCACACGTTGTTCCCCATTCCCCATTCCGCGTGTTACGCCCCGTGTTCCGCCCACTTTTCTTGTGTGCGCTACACGTGGTGCACTTTCCCTGTGCGCGTCTTGTACAGCGTTTGGTGACGTGAGCGCCCACGTGCGCCACCCACGGATTTGGTGAACATCCCAGGGTTTACACGCGCAGCGCATTCCATGAATCGACGAACGGGTGCATGCGCGGCTCTAGCACGCGTGCACTGCAATTTTTACGCTTGCACTTCCCTTTTCGGCACACACAATTCCATGAATTACCCTGTATATCGAGACTTGAAGATAAGGCTGTGCTCACACTCCCTTTTATTCTCAGGAGCAGTTATACTTGCAAGGCCAAGTTCAAAAGACAATTCGACTGGCAGACAAGTAGAAGTGATGATGGATGTTGGGCTAATTGGGTGGGGAAGCATGGTCAGGCCAACCCTCAAGCACCTGTGGTACCAGCTTGCCTGCTGCTAGCGAGTGGAATATTCTAAAAGGGTACAGGTGTGCCAACCAATTGTAGAGGGCCATGTTTTAAGGAGCCCTATAGTTTAAAAGCCAATGAAACATGTATGTTATGACAGCGAAGATGACTTGCAATAGGGGTGGACATAGCTGTCCACCTGATTTTAGAGACCCAATTACAATCCTATCCCCCATAGAAAGTATATGTAGCTGTTCTCCGTAGAACAACCACAATCCCAGTTAGGTTTTCTTATTTTGCCACGAAGTGTGACGTCAATGATGACGAGGTTTTGCTATAAAAGAGTGGTTTTTATGAAACTTCATTGAAAGATTCTTTGAGACGTCCGTTGATGTCTGTTGTACTCCCTGTTTTACATAATTGTTCATAAAACAGCTACATTTTGCCAAGTTCCTGAGTCGGTCTAATTATTGGTGCAAGAGTAAGTTATGCATCCCCATCCATCCCAGATAACACTATCTCGCTTAAAGGGCCTACAGCTTCAACTGTAATATGATATACATTACATCCAAGAAGGGATTACCATATGTATCGTTAATGTCAGTGTGTATAGGCCCATATTACCAAATTACTGTGAATGCAAATAGATGTCCACTGCCAAATGATAATTATGTGCTATTAAATAGCACTTACACTTAAACGCTTTATATAGAACAAATATACATACAATATCACCCACCCTGTGTTGGTACTCATTTATCGACCTGAGAAGAATGAAAGGCTGATTTGACCTTGCTGGGATTCGAACCTCCCCAATCTGCAGATCACACACACATTGCAGCAGCAAGCTCTCAACCCACTGAGCTATCTTATCGGCTATAGCTATTTTACAGGCTATAGTAAAATTAGCAATTACATGTCTGAATGTTTCTAAAGTCAGAAAGCAAATTACACTGTGTACTGGATACCCTTAACGGGTAACTGAGGTTTAACAGCAGGCCAGTTCATCTGCAGGTCTGGTGCAAAATTGGCCACATGTCAAGTCTGCGTGGATCTACTCTTCAGGCTTCAGAGGTTGGCAAAATACATACCATTGGGAGGGTTTATAACTGTGTATTAAAGAAGTAAAAGTAGCTCAGGGAAAGCAGCACACTCACGTGGCATCCCGTACTCTGGGCACTCTGACCTCATACATGCAAACAAAAATCCTTAACAGCCTGCCACAGAGATAGGAAAGATAGACACATTACAAAAAACATTAACTGTGGCACAATGAAATCAAGGGTCACTTTAAGTGCTATGGTCAAACATTTCGACACTGAACACAAGCTTTTAGGCACAAGGATTTTGTCGAGTGACCAAGGATACCGAGATGGAATGTCTTGTGATGATCGTAACAGAGACAATGGCAAATAACAACATGCTATAACTGCAACTTGCGAAAAGAAAAATACATAGTCCAAAATGGATGCTTATTCTACTCTAAATGCTTTTTGGACGTTTTTGTCTGCATTGTGAATTTGAGGTGTTTAAGAACAGACTAAATCAGTGACTCACCCCTTTAAGTGTGCCTGAAATAAACCTTTAAGGCGTCTAGCAATTATTGTATAGTATTCCAGAAAGACAAATTATTTGTTATTCCTATTCTTTCTTATTTAGGGTCAGTGCTCAAAGTCTTACACTTATGGACCCCCCTGTTTTTTTAAGAGGCATGTACAAAAAAGCCAGCCACGTCAGAAACAAAGAGCCACATGGTGCTGGCCACAGCCCAGGAGCTTCCATTTGTAGAAAGAAAAAACATGGTAGAGGGCGCTAGAGAGCCGTCCAAGATGGCGGCCTCCCTGTGAGCTCTGTGGAGCTCCCTAAAAGATCCTGAAGAATCGTGTGTCCCGTGGCATCCACACAGTTTTCAATCTTCAGTTATTGACGGCTGTGGCGTTTCTGCATAGGCTCCTGCTTTTATTTCTTCTGCCCGCCGTGGTTTCGCCCGTGGGCGCAGACTGTGAGGCCCTCCACCCCCCTCCTCCCTTTGGCTGCCCGGTGAGCGCGGCCTCGCTGGGGCTGCAGCGTACTGATACACACAGGAAAGCTGATCCGGTCGCACCCACACGAGCCGCTGCCCGCGCCTCGTCGGAACCCCCGCAACGTGGGGTGGAGCGGATGATCGTGTCTCCGCGGCGCTCGTTGAGGAAAGCCGAACCGCCCATCGCACGCCGCCAGAGCTCCTAGTGGATCGGAGGGAGCCGGCGAGAGAAAGCGGCTGCGACCGACAAGTGTCAGAAGAGCCGGCGGGTCTCGCTGACGGCGTGGGCGACGCAGCGGAGGGCGCGGTGGAAGCACAGCAGGAATCCAGGTACGAGCGCCCTGCGCCCCCACCGCAGTCGCGGGAGCCCGCAACAGGCCTGCCTAGCATCCAGAGCCCCCGTGACCACCGGCTGGCAATTTCCGAGGCCCTGCGGGCCCTAGGGCTGAAGGGGGATTAGTGGAGCAGTCGATCGGGCGGCGGTGCCCACCCGTGGTCGCCCACCCCGCCCAGGGTGCACGGCGGGCTGGTGCGGACAACACGGCCTACTACCCTGGCGGCCGGTCGATAACCTCACGGCGGAGACCCGGTAATGTTACATCTATAAAGCGAGGGACCTGCAAGTAGTCATCTCACCAGCCCCAAGACATCTAAGATCTCGCGCCTAATATCGGAAGGCCAGATCAGACATTTGGTACAGTTGCACCCCCAGCACCTGAGCCTAGCCCAGAACAGAGCGCAATCTAAGGACGGCCTAACTAATCAGCGCATCTACTCTGAATTCATAGGCGTTCACTCCCCCTCCAACCCAGCCTGAGGCAACAGACGAATCTGGGCCAGAGGCCCCCCTAGCCTTCTAGTTACCAGAACACTCTGCGTGCATACAGCTGAACCCCCTCAGGCGCGTCGCACGTCACCCTCCAGGCATCCCGCCATCCATATTCACCTCAAAGATGGGGAAAAATGATAGATCACAGAGGAAATTAAACTTTGAAGGTTGTTTCTCCGCCAAAGCAACCGCCTCAACCAGCAGACCACAATCACCCAATCAAGAACAGCCCCATGAAGTCGGAGAGCCACAAGAACTTGATATTAGGGAAATCCTGCTGGACCTCAAAGCTGCAATAGGAGGCCTGGGGAGCAAACTAGACTCCCTCTCTTCCAAAGTCGACCAACTCCAGCATAGACTGGACAAGCACGCCGACAGACTAGATACCGTTGAGCAGAGGGTTTCCGACCTTGATGAAGGTACATCGACCTTAACTACCAGAGTATCTTTATTAGAGGCGCAAGTGAAGGCGGTGAGTGCCAAGAACGAAGATCTAGAAGGACGCTCCCGGCGAATTAACTTAAGGATTGTCGGCATTAGGGAACATCAGCCTACCCAAAGAATGGAAGAATACATAGAGAAGATCTGCACGGACCTGTTCGGGACAGAGATCCTATCGAAGCTCTTCGTGGTCGAGCGGGCCCATAGAGTTCCCAATACAAGACCTGTTCCAGGAGCAAATCCCCGACCCATCATAGCAAAACTGCTCAATTACAGGGACCGTGACGCTATTCTGAGAGCCGCCAGGGACAAGGGGGTGCTCCAACATGACGGAGACAAGATTCAATTCTTCCCGGATTTCTCCCAAGCAGTTCAGGCGAAAAGGCGTTCATTCACAGCAGTAAAACGAAGATTGCAAGAGAATCAAATCCAGTGTTCCATGCTTTTCCCGGCGAAACTCTGCATACAATACGGAGGCAAAACTCAGTTCTTCAACACGCCTGAGGAGATCAATGAATACCTAGACCGCAATGGCTGCAGATCCGCTCCAAACGTTGCAAACCCCCAAAGGGGAAATAGACCTAGAAGAGATCCGCCATAAAGACCCACCCCGCAGCTGTCAGAGATAGGAGATATCTTGTTATCATAAAGACAACAACATCACCACCATGGAACAAACTCACAATGCGACTGGGAGCCAGCCCCCTCTTGGAGGGCCACTAGCACCCCTAGCACAGCAATGCTAACTGTTTGGTTTACCGGGGACTGTTCACCACGGGCCAGTTGGGAGCTGCCTGTGCAAGGGTGGGTGGGTATACCGCGGGCATGTTGGGGGTTGCCCGCACAAGGGAGGGATCCAAAAGTTACCAAGTTGTTCTCGTCCAACCAATTGCATTCAAGCACACAACAACTACAGATCTTCAGTCCGGAACCTGCAATCAGTGACAGGCTCCTCCGCACCTTCAAGTACTATCGGATCTGCATGGCGGAGGTGGCATCAGCCCCCTCCTTTTTTTCGTCGCAAGATGGGTCTAATTAAAACCGCTACCTGGAACATCAGAGGTGGCAACCAATCCTCCAAACTCAGGAAAGTTCTTCAATACTTACGGAGACACAAGATCACTATCGCTATGCTGCAGGAGACCCACCTTACACCATCGGCAGAGCAGCACTGGGGCCGCTCATGGGGCTGCCATAGATACTTATCTTCGTACTCCTCGTACATGAGAGGCGTTGCAATACTGATCGACAAGAAGGCCAGTTTCAGTCTAATCCATTTTAGGAAGGATGAAGAGGGCAGGTTCCTGCTGGTAAGGGGTCTACTTGCGGGGAAAGAAATAGTTCTGGTGAACACCTACGCCCCCAATGTCGACGGACCGAATAACTTTAATTGGATCATGTCAAACCTGGAAGCGTATACCTCAGCAACTATCATCTGGGGAGCAGATCTCAATACCCCTCTGCACCCCCATATCGACAAATCGCATGGTCCGAGCAACAGAATCTCCAAGGCCAGTTGCCAAGTTACAGAGATCTGCCAGGCCTTTGAGTTATCCGACATCTGGAGTCACTCCCATCCAAACTCCCAGGACTACACCTTTCACTCAGCAGTCCATAACACCAGCTCCCGCATTGATTATTTACTGGTATCGTCCCGTAGTCCGTTCAGCTGGGGCCCCTGCCAAATTCTATCACGATCCCTATCTGACCACTCCATGGTCACACTCGAATTTATGCTATCCGAGATCCCGAAAACCCCCGTGAACTGGAGATTTAAATCGGGTGCGCTTTTAGACCCTATCTTTGCAGATGAACTCCGGCAGGACATCACCACCTTCCTCGAGACAAACCAAGGCTCAGTCGACTCAACCGGCATGCTATGGGAAACATTGAAATGCTACGTGAGGGGCGTGTCTATGGCTAAAGAAAATGGCATCCTGAAGCTGATCAGGCGAGAGTTAACAGAAAGTGAACGACGCCTGAAAGACCGTGAAAATAAGCAAACAGCATCCCCAGACGCGCAGACCTGGGCCGACCTAAAGATGGAACTAGTAAAATTCCAAGCAGCAGCCGAACGTGAATTGAAATTCTTGAGTCGCAGACACAAGATCAGACAGTACGGCGAGGGGCAGAAACCCGGGGTGCTCCTGGCCCGCCTTTTGAGACTGGATCAGACACCCCCTCAGGTGTAATGCATCCGAGACACGAACGGGAACCTAACATACACTGAAGAAGACATTGTGAACACATTTCATAAATTTTACCAAGACCTGTACAGCTCTCAAATCACTAGCAACCCGGAGGAGCTCCAGAACTACCTTAATGATACCGAATTGTACTGGGTTATCCATGACCTTCGCGAACCCTTGAACGCGCCCATCACACAGGGAGAAATCACTGAGGCAATAAAATCTCTCCCAAATACTAAAGCACCTGGCCCCGATGGTCTCACCGGCGAATTCTATAAAGCTCACGCACTCACGCTAGCCCCACTACTCCAAGTATACGAAGAGGCCTTAGAGCGAGGGATTCTTCCGCCCACCCTCCACGAAGCCAATGTTGCTCTCATTCACAAACCAGGCAAACCCCAAGACGATTGTGCCTCTTATAGGCCGATCTCATTGATTAACCTCGACAACAAGATTCTGGCCAAGATCCTAGCAAACCGTCTCCTTCCCCTTATGCCCGCACTGGTCCTGGGTGACCAAGCTGGCTTTATTCCCAGACGCAGTACGACATATGGCATTCGCCGACTGTTTGGAGTCATCGCTGCACTCGACCCAACACAGCAGGCCATCGCAGTATTGTTAGATGCCGAAAAGGCATTCGACTCCGTCGAATGGCCATATCTCTTCGCAACACTCACACAAATGGGTCTGGGAAAAACCTTTATCAGGATGGTCTCATTACTATACAATGACCCCCGCTCCTACATCACCCTCGGCTCTACCAGATCTCCCGGAGTTAGGTTGGAACGCGGAACTAGGCAGGGATGCCCCCTGTCAGCCCTTATATTTGCCTTAATTATGGAACCACTTGCCTCTAGGCTAAGAACGCACCGAATTAATAGAGGCCTCACCCTGGGCCCACATAGACTGATCGTCTCCCTTTACGCGGATGACGTGATGCTGTTCATCAAAGATCCCCAAACAAATCTCAATCCGATCATGCGCGAGGTGATCCGATTTAGCGGCATCTCTGGTCTCAAAATAAATCATTCCAAATCAGTAATATTTCCGCTAACAACAGCTACCCCTCAGTTCCGAGACGACCACGGATTTAAGTGGGAAAGCACCAGGGTTCGCTATCTCGGCATTCTCATGTCACTTAACCACGACGAGATATTTAAAGATAACTATGGGCAAGTGCTCCAATCCCTCCGTGAGCATGTCCAGAGATGGAAGTCGCTTCCCCTAACCCTATGGGGGAGGGTTTCATTGACTAAAATGATGATTCTCCCCAAACTTCTCTATCTGTTCACGAATATACCCCTAATACTCCCACACACATTCCTGCAGAAAATTAGAAGCCTCATTTTAGAACTAATCTGGGCTGGCAAACCAGCGAGAGTCGCCTACACAACACTGACATTACCGGTGTCACACGGTGGCCTTGCACTTCCAGATATAGAAAAGTACTACTGGGCCGCTCAGGCTCAATTTCTTAGCCATTGGTATGCCTCTGAGTATGTCCGTCCACATGTGCAGGTTGAGCGCGCCCTGGCCTCCCCAGACTTCTTAACAGCTGTCATCTTTAGCAATCTCCCGGTCCCATATGGCACGCTAAATACAGTCCTATCCTCATACGCCATCTGGAGGAAAATCGCCCGTACTTACGAAATACAGATAAGATACTCCCCGTTACTACCTGTCAAGTTTATTCCCGGCATTCCCCTAACCAACGAAAAAGTTTTTCTGATCTGGCTAAATAAAACCAACATAAACTCTATGGGGGATCTGTTCCCAGATGGCGTGTTCATTACCCCACAAATGATCAGGGAGAGGGGTGGCACCACTTCACTCGACATTTTCCTTTACTTCAGATTGCGTCATACCCTGCAGGCCCACTTCCCAACATTCCCTAAACAACTACCGACGTGGACCCTGCTGCACATTGTGATCCAGGCCAAGGGAGAGGGAAGGTTGGTGTCCATAATTTACAGATCACTGCTCGCTGCCACAACTGTGACCGCCGCTAGGGCGAAACGCAGATGGGAGGCGGCCCTCCATACCACGATACCCGAAGACGACTGGACTTACATTCTCCGGCAAACCCAAAAAGTAGCGTTAAATACCCGCTACAAGCAGACCCATTTTAACTTCGTACACCAAACATACTATACTCCCCAGAAGAAACGACGCCACCACCCGGTGGCCTCAGACCAATGCGAAAGATGTGGCACCCCCTCCGCCGACTTCGTCCACCTCGCATGGCACTGTCCAGGTATAGCTCGATTCTGGTCCTCAGTTCTACAACACACGAGCGACATATTGGGAGAGGTGCTGGCCCCTGACCCAACAGTCGCGCTCTTGGGTATGACAAGACACCTACAAACCCTGGTGCGGAAGCTGGCTTCTCTGCTCCTAGTGCTCGCCCATAGAAGGATAGCCCTGGCCTGGGGACGTGGCCCCCTTCCCTTACTCACCGCATGGAAGAAAGATATCCTTTACTGCCAAGACATGGACAGTGAGTTCACACGGACCCTTCCCCTGCATGCGCGACCACCTGACATTTGGGGTCCTTACATTAGATACTTACTCGCTACCACCGATGTTGCACATTCCCAATCTCAAACCCAGCAATCACAACCCAGATAAAGGTCCAGGTCCCACTATTCACACAAGTACCCGTGGAATAGACTTTCCGACAAAACAAACAGTCCGATGCACATGTGATTCACAATTATCCGATGTGTATTGTGTGTGCTATGAACGTAAAGTTTGGTTTTTCCTTTTTTTGTTAAGCAAACCTGTTGACACAGGCGGTTTTTGTATGGTTATGTTAAAACCTTAAAATAAAGTTTTAAAAAAAAAAGAAAGAAAAAACATCTTTTTTTTTAGGGTTAGGAATGGAGACCTCATGGGTCGCAGCTTCAAACCGTGGCGACGCCGAAATGATCTCCGTTCCTCCACCTCCCAGTGGTGACTGTTTTACCTCTAATGGGCTCTGGGTAAGGCCACTTCTGTGACTCTCTGTGTAGGATTCTGGATAGCAACAAAGGGGCTCACCCTTAACTATGTTCATCACACTGAGAGCACACAGCTTAATCCCTGCACATGCCACCAGGAAGTAGTACTCCACACAAAATCCTAGCTATTAAAGTGTCAGGCGTGACCATAGCCATAATTGTTTAGTTGGTGCCATTTGTTGTGGTCTCAGATTTAGATGAAAACATATGCTTGAGTTGACATGGATGATAATTACAATTCCATTTAAAAAATGATTGTTCCACGCCCTCATAAGGCAGGGAGGGGCAAGACTGACGTGTCCCCATGCCACCGCCTGTAAATTGGCCTGGTGGCTGACCAAAGAATTCCCCCAAATCCTTAAGCAACTCAGACAAACATTAGAGGTTTGGGTCAGGTGATCTGGATACCCTGATAGTAGAAACCCAACCAAATCATGCATCCTAAGTCATTCCTCAGATGGTACGCTGATGTTCTTACCTGTGTGTGCTGATCTCCCTCCCTCACTGGAGCAAAAATGGTGTACCAATAATAATGGAGTGCTACAAAAATTGAGTGACCCCACTGTGCCTCTGTGACAACGGATCTGGTAAAACTGACCGCCGTGGCCATTTTACTGCATATGTTTGCAGGGTTTATAATGGTGGCAAGCCCACAAGCCTCTCTTTTACAACCCACTACTCCTACCCCATGTCAACCTAAAAATTCAGTTATAAAAGTGGTAAAATGGCCCTTCATCAAATGCAGTGAAACTGCAACAGTGAGTTGGGCGGGTACCATGACGGAGCACCTTAATCGTAACACATTGCAACTACTGTGGCTCTCTAGCAAAGGGAAGGATTCTGGTAAAAACAGGTATCAGCCAAGGGGAGCCTCGAAGGAGTGAGAAGGCAGAAAACTGGAAAAGAATGTTTCTGGATCTGGGGTCTATTATAAGCCCCCTAATACTATACCACCACCACGATCAGAGGCCCCTCATGGAACTGCCCTGATTACATACTTTGGGCAACAGGAGAAGCTGTGTGCCACCGATGATGCCATACCCTCTCCTGAGGGCATGACTGATAATTCTCCTCCCAACCCGCCACCCCCACCTGGCTTAATCTTCCTTGTTGCACGCTCCATAAAGCCCCCTAGGCCCTCGTGGCAGCAGGCTATGGAAGCCCCCACAAGATTGCTTATGCAATTATATATTTGGAGACTACCCTTAACATCAGGAGTTAATTCCCTTTCCCAATTAAAACGCCACATAATGTATCATTTGTCTGATTCAGTTTAGCCCTGTCTATGACTCATATATAGCCATGTAGATCCCTCCCCCTGGGCCATCAGTAAGCCAAGAATCAGGTCAGGGCACAGAAATAATATATATTTATTAAAAACTAAGTCTAATGAATATTTTCACCACATGATTAAACGCGCCCCTTTCTCTGTGGCACAAAACAAAGCTTCAAAACAAAACTCACTTTTTGGGACTTCTCTTTTGTGTCTCATGTACATGAAACACGGGCCAAATAAACAGTTCAACCCTCCTGTGCCACAAAAACCCCTGAATGTCAAAATTAAACAAAAGCGTGGAACATTACAGGATAATAAACTTGGCAATCCTTTCCTGAAGTTGGATTTAAATCACAGCGCCATTGTTCATTGTGTAAAACAATTTCTCCCACGCAGCATGCTTGACTTATAATCTCCCTGCACGCCTGTCAAAAATAACAATGTGAATGCTCATCCAGCATTGAAAAACAGTACATTTATCACACATGGAACCTTTTCCTTCTTCACCCTGAAGCAATACAAAGTCTCTCTTCTATCAGTGTCACTTTCTCACTCTGAGGAGAGCGTGTGCATTTTTCAATTAGGAACTACACTTAGTTTCATTTAGCACAGCACTTTTCTACCAAGCACCTGCTTAAAAGTCAGGTCTCAGGAATGGTAAAATGAATTTAGTTTTTAGACAAGGACACCCCTTACCTTTAGGAAATGCTGGGGTTGACAAGGAAAACAGGTGTACCCGATTACATGAACAGATTATAGTTTTTATTCACATTGGGAGTGAGAGTTTGTTAATTTCAAATGTTAACAAATTCCCTGTGTGTCCTCTGGATATAGGGCAGTTGATTTAATTATTATTTATCAAAATATACCATGGGTCTACTTCCATACCCCCACCCATTAACTAAGGGGAAGGTATTTAATCAAGCCAATCCCCAAACTTGGTTCTGTTGGACAAACTACTTACGTTGGATTTCTGGGTTTGGAACTCAGGAAATATATCAGTGTTTCAGGGACCACTCGTGGGGAAGCACAGGGATCTTGTCAGGCACTTCAGACATGGATAGCCACCAGCATTCATCCCTCCGTTTTCCTCTCCTTCAAAAATCCAATCCTCTTTAGTCTTTCCCAATTGCTGTCTCCCAGGCAATGTTAAGTGTGCAGCATTTTTTTCAATAGTTGCACCCAGATGATTTCTAAGCAGCTCTCCACTCACGGGCTTGTGCATCCCCTTTTTAACCTCAAAATCACACCTTTGAAAAATTAAAACGAGGAGCCCTGAATTTTATTTGGCCCCTGACAATCCTCTCCATGGCCCAGACCCTCTATGTGGATAGGCTCCCAAAGTTATGTATTTGAAATGATGGGAGGGATGAATACACCCACTGGAGTTTTCATTTTACACATTTCAATAATTCACCTAAAATGTCACTGCATGGCAACTTTCTTTATTTTGCACATTAACCTAACATACATATATATATATATATATATATATATATATATATATATATATGCTTTTGTTCCTCTAATCATGCCTGTCTCAGCAGGAGGTTGCAGGTGCAAACAGCAATGTTTCGGAGTTTATACAAAAATTATAATAGTTATGTGCATGAAATTTTCTACTCAGATATCTAATTTATTAAGTTATCACATGCCCCAATCTCTGCTTTATGGCATTTTCTAGGGAGTTAAAACCACAATTTAGGTTGTAACTCTTGTCCCCAAGGTCTAATTTTTATAGGAGTTACTTCAATAAATAGATCTGTTCAGCAATATTTTAGTGATACTTGAACCATTATGGTGTGACTTATGAATCTTGAGAAAATGAATAAACTATGGGATCTACGTTGAAAGATTGCAGCCGAAAAGCTTGCAAGCAAAAAAAGCGGAGCAGCAAAAATCAGAAATTGAAAAGAATTTACCATTCACAATACACTATGCTGACATGGATCATCTAGTCCCATGTTAAAAGTACCCGCTACCCCATGTACCCGATGTACCTGCTCCTTCGCTTCCTCACTGCCGTACTTCTGTGCTCCAGTCTGGCTGCGATAGAAGTTTCCCAATCCAAAATTGGGTCGAGACTTCTACCGCAGGGTCCCTTTTTTTTTAAATGGCCCCTCACTCCTGCACCAGAAGCGGGGACCCGCATCCCCTGACCATATGAAAGATGGGGACCTGGGGACACCCCCGCAACTCCCGTTCAGTATAATGGAATTCAGCTTTTTCTTAAATGCCGAATACACACAAAATGCGCAACAGGCATTTATTTTGTTGACATTTTCGGAGAAACCCAAACTATGATTGACAATTTCAACTAATTGGAACCTTCAAACATATTTGCAGATCCTGAATTTCATTTCACAAGTAAGTTTCATTTCTCCTCTGGACTGGACATCTATTCCATTGTTGACTTTTGCGTGGTGTAAAGTCATCAGTCTTTCTTCTCCCGAGGCTAATGATCATCTTGTTGCTTATCTCAGAGAACAGGCCCAATAACATTCCTTCCTGGTCACTGCTTCAATAGAAACTGCACCCTTCTCAGGAAATAGAAACTTAAAGTAATGCCTCTAGAAACAGACACTTAGGTTTGTGAAGGTTACATTTCCTTGGGCACAAGAGGTCTTCTGTTTATTTTTAATATAAATGCATCTTTGCTGCCACTTGTTCATTTTCTCATCATATTTTCATTTTGGCAAGGGAAATTTTAACTCCATGTGTTTGTTATTTCAGTTGCAAAATGTACTCACGGCCATGATCACAGTTTCTGGGTTTGCAAATGCCATGCTTTCAATGTATAATAAGCCTTTAATTTGTCTTGGCTTTGTCGATCAATGCAAGGCCCAACCAGTAAAAGGATTTCTGGATTTTTCTTTATTTGAAACAACCTTATGACATGTGGCAGATTTCGAATGAAATACTGCCTTTTTAGTTTGGCATTCATCTCAACATGGTTTCAATGCCTTGCAATGTTTATGCCCAATGTGCTTAAATGCAGTCTCATTCTTTTTTGGCAAAATATATTCCACAAGCCTTTCTCCCCCTGCTATTTTTTGTTGATTCCTCTTCAGGGATTTATTTTCTTTTGCATTATCAATGTGTCTCCATCCCTTTGGTCAAGGGCAGCCCATCCTGGGTAGCCTCTCTTACCTTCTTCCAGGTTCCTGGGGTTTAGATGGGGCCTTATCCTCCTTTCTCTCATCTTGCCCCTTCTTTTTTGATTTCCTGGGCCCCAGGCTGGAATGGAAGGATGTTAATGATTCTAAAGAGAGGAGTAAAAGTAATTGTTACATATTTTTTGTTTAATACTGCAGTCACTGGATAATTATACACAGAATTTGAGAGACAACATTGAATAGAAATCGAGGCAACATTGCATATAATGTAAGAGACATTTATCACATTTCACTTTTGCAATTGCGAGAACATATTTTTAAAACATTTCTGATGAATATTAATTAAACTACTCACCTGTTATACATATATTTTAGTTTCCATCCAGGGCTTTCATCTTACCTTCATTCCTCAAATGGTTTCTCTGGCTCTAACTTCATAGGGCTCCCCAATCAATCATAAAGCTTTTCTGGGATGACAGCTTTTTAACTGATAGATATGGAACAATTTATCTTCTGTATTTTCCCCTTTTGGGATGCAGATCTTATAGGCAAGAGGTGATATTTTGTCCACAATCTCAAAGCTACCACGCCAAGATGGAAAAAATATCCATTCCTGTGTCTGATTCCTCTGAAAATTGTACAGGTAAATCTTGTCACCTACCTCATACTCCTTTTTTGTGGTTTTTAAGGTCGTAGTATGATTTCATTTCTTTAGCCGACTTCTATAAGTTGCACTGTGCATAAGCAAAAGCATGCTGGATGTGCTTCCTTAGGTTCTCAATGTACTCATGAGTAGTAGAAGTGTAAATCAGTGTCTACTCTTAAGTTCTGTACAGCAGATGCTGAGATAACAAAATGTTTATTGTTCGGTCATAAGCTCAAATGGAGACATTTTAGTTGCAGAAGATGGTGTAGACCTAATAGCCATCAGGACAAGCAGTTATTGAATGTGCCAACTGAGTCCAGAGTCAACCACAAACCTCTTCAGAACTTCATTAGGAGTGCCTTTTCTCAGTCATTGAATTTTTCCTTCAACACAGAGGACAACGTTTTGCTCGCATACAAGAAGACTTTGTTGACCTTGTTGTGCTTTTTGGTACAATGCCGTGGTTACGCAGGTATCTGAAAACCCTGTTGCCACGAAGAACTCCTTATTTTTGATTGGGTAAGCCAAACCAGGAGCTTGGGAAAGGCATCTTTTTAGATATTTAACTGCCTCGCATTGTTCCGAACCCCACTCCTACTTCACTCCAGCCTTTCAACTGTAATTAGTGAGTCCAAGAAGGCTTGTCAATTCTCACATAGTAGTAGGGTAGTTTCATTTCAATAAGGTTTCCACCTTCTGCGCCTGGGGGTTGAGACCCTGTGAGGTTATGTCATGCTCTAAGAAGTTCACTCAGGTCTTACACCACTGTGCCTTCTGAAATGACAGCTTTGCTATGGCTTTCTGCAACTGGGTCAGAACATAGCAGATTTCTGTTACATGTTCCTCCACAGTTGAGTTCTTGATCAAACCATCATCTACATAGGTCAGGTTTCCCCTTTCACCCATGGCCTAATGAAGAAAGATGTTGAACTCATTGACAGAGTTTATGTATCCAAAGGGTGTTCGGTTGCACGTATTGTTCCTCCCACCCCCAAAGGTAAAGGCAAGCTTGTATTTTTCTTCCCTACTCACGGGTACCATCCAGTAACCATTGGTCAAATCAATGGTTGTGTACATTTTTGACCCTTCGATCTGTGCCAGCCCAAGGTCAATGTAGGGAAGTGGCCATCTTGGCATGTGGACCTGTTTGTTCAACTCCCTCAGGTCTGCACATAGTCTTCATTGCCCATTTGGTTTTAGTATCCCCATTACCACGTTGTTAAAGGTACTGTGAGCCAAATAGAACTTCAGCGTTGCCTACGATACCAATGTGCAAGCATTACCTGAAGCCAAGATAGTGGCACCAAAGCTTCTGGGTAATTATTCTGGCTTTAACACACAAATCACTTCTACTAAAGCACAGTATTACGTGGGATTGCTTATTTTTGGACAAATGTGTTCCATTAAATTCAATGGTTTTGCATTCGACCAAATCCCCTGCGATAGAATCTTCCTATCTGAGGTAGATCATTCCATAGCTCTGAGGCCACAACAGAGAAAGCTCTACCACCTATGTTAGCGCCTTTAAATAACAGAATTGTTAGAGTAGAATGTGTAGAGGCGCAAAGATTATTTTCCTGGCAGATATCTGCTTAATGAGGTTTAGAGAGGCGAAGACTTTGTTCCATAGAGGGTTTTGCTCAAGCTTGGGTGGCAACAGGCAGCCACCAAAGAGATCTAATTATGGAGGAAATGTGAGCACATGAAGGGATTTGAGGGAATAAGCAGGCCACCCCACTGTCTACGCTGTGAAGGTGGCTCTTCGATTATTTTGATATGCCATGATGAATTTTCGTTGCCAAAATCAATGAATGAAAAGATGGAAGCGGCAGGAATGAGATCAGGCATTTTAGCGGGAAGCAGACCATGGCCACAGACGATACATGAGTTTCCAAGGATAGTTTGGAATCCATCATAATCCGGAGGTTGCGTGTCATGATGGAGGACTCAAGGGCAAGCGTCCATGCTGTCACGCCAAACATCTCAATTCCTGGAATGAATTTCAAGAAAGTTGTTGCCATTCTCTACATAATGTTGGGGACGCAGGTGTTGAGTCTGGATGCCTTAGTACTGTGAAAACATGCCGGTGTGAAAAAGATGTGGGTATTGTCGGCAGAATTTAAGAAGGAAAAATCACATGAACAGATCAGTGTACAAGTGGTTTCAGATATTGATTGAATAGACGTGAAGAAACAGCAGCTTCTCGCAGTCCAACACATCTCACTGGCTTAGCTACATCGGTGGATCATGAGACAGACACAGTCTGAGCGCCACGAGGCAAATAAGAATTAACCATCTTGACACAGTTCCTTTAAACGTGTGATGAAAGTGGCAGATAAAGAGTATCTGGTGGTTGGTGTTGTCGAAGTTTGCCAACCATTCCCACATGATCACAGACCAACACTCCTATCAATGTGCCTTCAACAAACAAGGCCGCCATTCCCTCGTCTGCACATTCTCTCTCGAGAATCCCAACTGAAGCTTATGCTTCACCACCAAACATCTCTTCTTCATTCTTCATTAAGCACAGATCCCAATTAAGAAGGGAAAGCCTTCGTGGTTGTCACTGATGTGAGTTGGAACCTTCTCCAAGCATGATCTTGAACATATGACGCCACCTTGCCATCCCCTAGGCCATCAAAACCATGTTCTCCCAGCACCATAGAATACATGCCAGCTCTGCTCGCTCATTCTTTACCAGAGCACAAAAAGCACACTGTGGACCACTGTGGTGATGGACACAGCGCTTTAAAAATCTGCGTAATAATACCTAATATTGATGCTATGCTCACATAAGTATTGTGGATGCAAGGTCCCATGCAGTGTATTCTCCAATTTTACTTTGTTCACCAAGTAGTAAACATGGTATTAGCATAAATGACCTAAAATCATTTCACCTAAAATATTTGATCAAATTGTTTAGAACTTTATTTCATCAAATTTAATTAAATATATATATATGGGGTGGGTAAGGGTATAGATTAGGTTGAGGGGAAGTGGGGGGACTCCGCCCCGCATTATAGACCGAAAAAAAGGTCAAATAAATTCGATCAAATGTGATTAGGTCAAATGCTTTAGGTCAGAAAGACCCAAACCGTAAAAACAGGTAAACATATGTTATTTGAGAATATAGTCTTGTATAAGGTAGGGCACCTGCTCCGCATGCTTGTCCAGATGCTGCAAATGTAACATTTGCTCCTGTTGCAGAGCACTTATTTGCCAGTGTATCCTGTACCGGTTTTGTTAATGGAGAAACTTTGCAGCGCCATATGGATGAAAGGAGGAATGTACACATTGATAAAAGGGTCAAACAGTTTACCTATAAATCCTTCCAATTTTTAGCAATGCAGATACGAAGTACTCAGGCTTCTAAGCCAGGAAATTTCAATTGATGAATATATCCGTGTAAATAACCCCCACCAGTTAAGACGGCGAAGAATAAATGGCTGTATTTTAATGGGAGTACACATGGCTCAAACAATTGTCTTTATAACAAATACCAATACAAAAATCAAGAGCAGTGACCAGTTCCCTGTCACCCCTGATGGTTGACAGTGATTGACGAAAGTCAGCCATCACAACAGACTCGGTAATTGGGATGTTTTCCCCAATATGGGCAGGTGATAATGTTTTGGGTTCCTTGCTCATTTGTGAAGTGTCTCTCGCCTCTAGGATATAAAGGCCGCCCTCCTTTGCGTGGCTATGGAAGCGATATCCCATAATCCCACACCCACAGGGAGAAAAGGGAGAAAAAAACACCCAATGGACGCAGGGGGGTGGTGGGGGCTGTGGGCTTTGATATGGATACTGTTGCTGGGGTGGGCGGGTTGCTCTTGCCAGACTGAAGCACGGCATGGGTGGGGGGAATCCCTCTACCCAGAATTAGTGTGTGTGTGTTGAGGGGTCTGGCAGGGGGTAGAGAGGAGCAAAGGGGGGAAGGAAAATTGGATTATCCTGGGAGCGATTGGTACTTTTTCCATTTTCCTTAGAAGCTGCACTCGGGAGGGATGGCTGGCTCAGCCCTGTTTACGCTGTATACATCTCTTCCCACTTAAAAATGTTTTTCTGCTATCACGTTTCCACACCCCTGAAAGCAAAGAACCTCTGCGTCCGTGAAGAATTAAATTCGGGCACTAAAGTTGTTGTGAAAGGCTTTTATCAATGAGCTTCAAAGAGAACTTCTGAGTGACGTGGGACTCTCTGGTGGCTGCCATTTTGTTTTGTTTCCCCGAAAGCGAAATTCTTCAACCGGAGTGGTCTTGTTTCCATGGACGCCATGTCAGCATATATTTACTTTCTCTGTTAAAAGCCAATTAAGCTGAGCATGATGCATTATTACTCAAACACCCAAAAAGAACAGCAATAGACCAAAATAAAATCCAAAGCCATGGTCTAATGGAAGGTTAGGGTACAGACTTTCCCCGAATACTCCATGACACGTCAGATGCGCGCTTCTACTCCGGATCTTTCAGTTAATAAACAACTGCATGCTGGGATCTGTAGTCCTGTTGCACTACATTTGGACTATTGTACTAGAATACAATGTTTGAAGAAGGGAAGTCTAAGACAGAAATGCAACTTCCCAGGCGTGATATGGCCATCCAGCTGCCTCTTGTATTCCTTTACAAATAAATGGCTTCAATATTAATAATGTTAATGTATTAAACGAAGGCAGATGAGAGTACACCGGAAGTGCTTGCACTCCACTTAGGATACGACCCAAAGCAGCATTAAACCCCCCCCCCCCCCCCGGCTTCACCTTCACAGTCCCAAACAGATTGTTACTAAGAGAAGGAAATAAACTGAATATGATATAATATGATATGATATGGTATGATGAGTCGTTTATAACGCGCCTGTACACAAGTGAAATTAGGCGCGACAAGACAAGGTAGCGAGACAGAGGAAGGACAAAACTACGATCTTACTAGGCCTTGTGTCACTCCTCAGATCGCGCAAGTGCAGGAGGGGAGGGGGAGAAGTGTCAGGGGGAGGGAAGGGGGAAGTGCAATCAGGGTAGGCAATGCTCTGAGTAAGTGCAAGGAGGCAGGGGACTGCGGGGTGGCAGATACAACCCCTAGGTAGAATATTTTATTTGGGTTTTTGTTAAGATTACCTTCAAATAATCACACATTTTCTGGTTTCACTGCAGTAAGTGCATCCTCTCGAGATTTCCCTTGTTTTTCTGTATCATTAACATATCTTTTTCAGTGATGTCCTCACATGTAGGGTTGTCAGTTTGTAGGCTTATTTAGAATGTCCTCAGTATTCTTTTGTCAGGCAGCATCTTATAAATAATGTTAAGTTATGATATGTGAAGAGGTTTTTTTTTATACTCTCCCAATCACCACCATAGTAGTCTGCCAGTGACGAGCAGGGGTGGACTGGGATCCAAGAGAGACCCTGGAAATAATGACCAAAGTGGCCCCATATTACACATCTTCAGCAAGCCCAAGCCTTTTCCTATGAGAACATGTGAAAATCAAACAGGTTACCACACACCTATGGGTATGGCTGAAAAGGCCTTCTGGGAAATCTACAGAGAGCCCTATAGGGAAGTCCCACGCTGGTGCTGAGGCTTGCCCAGAGAGTGGCGTATTATGCCCCCGCCAGCGGTATCCACATCTTGGTTGGCGAGAGAATACAAAAGGGCAACAGAGTAGTGTTGAATGGTAGGGAGAGGGAAGGGTTAAAGACACATGAAATATTTTATACGGGTAAAGAAGGAAATGAGGGAGTAATATGAGAACTCTTATAATAACAGTATTTATAAAGCGCTTACTGTCATTGGATTGTATCCTCAAAGCACCTTAATAAACATAGTTTATTATGAGTCCTAATTCACTGGTCCCACTTTTGTCGAGCCAAAAAGAGGCAGAGGCTGAATTGTTGTGGTGGATCTTGAGCCCATGGTTCAAGGTTGCAAGTGGATCTCAGCAACAGGCACATGCACACACAGAGCTATTTCACCCGTTAACGAGGGTGAGCCAAAACTTGCAATGTATGTTCTCCGCCTGTCTTAAGTACTTTGGCTGTCTATCCCTTTAGTGGTGACTTCACAGAAGACACCATGAATCACAATAAAGTACCATTAGCCAGTAGGTAAAGTCTTATATAAAATTATTTGTGCATGTGAGAGATACAGGGTCATTGCATAAAATATTGTGGCAAGCCAAGAAGTGAGACAAGTGTCACCTGGCATAAGATTGTACTGGTATCTTTACACAAGCGTATGCTAGAAGGTAGGGTTGGCTTAGCGCCTACCGGTCCTAGCGGTAAAACTACATTAGAGCCTCATTACGAGTCCGGCGGTTACCCTGCCGGTGCTTCCGGTGGGTTGCTGCCAGGCTCATAAGACTTTTCCGGCACCTGACCTCCCGGTACCTCCGGGACATTACAAGTCACGGCAGATTGGGAAGTCAGGCGCCGGAAAATGTTAGTCCCCATTCCCATGGAGCCCCATAGGACTCCACAGAAATGGGTATACAGAAGCACCGGCACCATTGCTAACAGTGCCAGTGCTTCAGTGAAAACTCTGCGGGTGGGGTCCATTACACCCGGCAGGTCAGACCAGCCTGGCGTAATGGCCCCCGACCGTAGAGTTGTAGTGTGGCAGTCCGGAAATGGGTGCAGGTATGGTGCGGCTGGCACACATAATTCCAGACCGCCACACTTGTAATGAGGCCCTTCAGACTAATGGTGTGTGGATTAGGACAATATAAATAAAGTGCTTTGTGTGCCGGCCACCCTCACCCTTTCAATAGGCCAACCAAAAAAAACCCAAGTCCCTAAGCTTACTAAATCCTCAGCCGCCTGGCTGCCCTAGTCTAATAACAGAAAAGTACCAAAGTTCGGTTCATATGAAAAGTTGATGAACCTCCTCTTGCAAGTCCAACTGTATTCTAACAAGAATAACACAGGTTTCTTTGGGCCAGGCTTTTTCATACTATACCCATCGCCACGGTAGTGGTCTTACAGCACTGAACATTGTCCGAGAGGTAGCGTATTGCGCTCTTACCAGAGAGCCACCGGAGTCTGTGGATAGTAAAGAGAAGGGTTTGGAGTGGGACGGAGATAAGAAAGGAGGGTTGGCCAGCAGAAGCGCACATTCCGAAGGGCAACGATATTAGGGGTGAGGGGGAGATAATATGAATGTGGTGGTACGAATATATGTTTCTTAACTGTGATTATTTAACAGGAAGACTAATTCAACAATTCAGGGTTGAAAAGCTTGATATAAAACAAAGGCTTCACTGTGATGGCAGCATCTAGACCAAACGATGCATGGCACTAGATGTAGTTGGTGTGTGGTTCTGTGATGGACTTGCAATGTGCTGAAACATGCCCTTGTAGTGTGGGGTCTTTCACCAGAATCATTTGTAAGAAACACTCCCTGTATTCGTGAAGATAACTGGATAACAACCACTGCATCATTTTCATTTTCTTGGGATTTGATAGAGGTCAGAAGGTTTGCTACTAGAGGTTCACGCTTGGCCATTTGTCAGTGCCTGGGTGCTATGTATGCCTCAGCGTAGGGTTTACTTCTGGAGAGTAGACGGTTCGGTTGTGTTCTCGGAGCTGGATCAAGCTTGTTCCAGAGACACGGTCCCTGGCCTCCAAATGACATGCCCTATATTATGTCTTGCCTGAACTAAGGATTCCAGTTCCTTGATGCACTGGCATCACAGAAGGCCCAATATGTCATTTCATAAGGGCCAAGCTTCCCCAGATATCCTAAGCCCTTGCTAGAGCCTTCAGCGTGTGTTGAGGACTTTGAATTGAATTAGTCACTTCATCGGGATCCGGTGGAGGTCTGACAACGTGTGGCCTAGTGGGGAGTTTTAGTGGCCCATTGCGCAGTAGCCCCAGCCCACCATTCAAAATGTAAAAGGTGATTTGCCCAGGATGAAATAGTTCTGCTCATGTGGGGATGCTGGAATTGTATCCCAGTACCCCAGTTACAATCTCTACACCTCTTCCCACAGCAATATGACACAAAAATAAATTGCCAGAACCTGAAATGTGAAAGAAGTAGAAGTCATTTCAGCCAAGTCACACATGCCACATTACCACCCAGTAGCCATCACTGGATGTTCACCTCCAGTTTAGAGCCACACGAGCAAAGCATTGTGGGTATGTAAATGAGCCCAAATGCAAGCCTTTTGATCCAGAAAATTGTTACAGGGAAGAGCTATTTCACACATAGCTCAATCAACACAAGACAGACCATTCTAAAACTTGTGGTCAACTGCCCCCTTATCGGGGATTATCATTTCAGTATAGTCTGACAGCTTTGTGGTTGGAGCATTGGGGCATGTTTAGCAAACACCAGCACTGTTATGGGGGGCTTAAAAAAAAGCTTGGAAAAAAGTTCCACCTGAAATGTAAAAGAAGAATACGTTATTTAAGGAGCAAAAGGCTTGCATTTAGGCTCATTTTCATACCCACAATGCTTGGCTCGTGTGGCTCTGATCCAGAGGTGAACTGGTGGCTACTGGGTGGCGCTTTGGCATGTGTGACTTGGCTAGAACTGGGCAATCTTGGTGCAAACAGCTTAAAAAACTGGTCATTGCTTCTCGGGTCTCTAGGGCAGAAGAGGGCCTTTGCAGGCACATTGGCAGTACATTGATTTTTTTCTAAGAAGCACTAGCCAGGATCCCAGGTTAGCTTGAAGTCAGTTGGGGCATTCAAAGAGTATTTGTGTGGGCAGGGGCACTCAATGACTTGGTCTTGTGGGAGGATGGCATCCATTGCCCTCTTTTCAAAAGTACCATGGGCAGCTGTGCCACCTCCTATTTTCTCATAAAAACCATTGGTAGGGCCAAAGAGGGTCCAATCGTAAAACTTGATTCCAGGATGTGAGTTGATAGCCATAGTGTTGCCAGGCTGGTAGGGGAACTCAGTCTCAGTCGAGATTATGAGGTAGCAGTGAGTTAGGCAGCCGTCACTGTAGGCATTTTACTGGACTTTTAGAGCTAGTGAATTAGTCCAGGCATCCAGCACATGCAAGGAGATGGAGTGGAATTATCTGATGAACATCATCAGAGGGTCTGTAGGTTATTAAGTGCGAGGCTTGGGGAGTTTGCGCAAACTCTGTAACAGTGCCGTTGTATTCCCACTAACTATGCAGAATCTTAGACAAAAACATATTTTAATGGTTTGCAACCTGTGTCCCTCCAGATGTTTGACTACAACTCCCATGAACCCTCACCATTGACTATGTTGGGTACGGCCGATGGGAGGCGTAGTCTGAAACATTTAAAGCGACAAAGGTTGCAGGCGCCCTTCTCTACACTATAAACCATTAGTCTGACCCATTGCCTGTGTCAGTGCTGTTATTTTTTGGAGGGAAAGATCCCAGAGCCCACTTTCATGCTCTCGACCCGATAGTGTCCTTCATTATGGAGTTCTGCAAGAAAGCCTTCTCTTGGGTGGAAGGAACGATAACTTGCCCATGCAAGCAGAGTGGTCTGGGCCCTTCTTGAGCCAATTATCAAAGCCTTTGACAGGATTAACTGCCCAATCAGCAGCTCGAGGGGGGCAAGGCGGGAATGCAGGACAAGGGGACTGTAAAAGAAGCTATCCAATTAGGGGAACCTGGAAGCTGAGGCGAGTGTTACTTCAGGCACGTTGCGTGAGGTAATTCCAGTCAGATGGTCTCCACACAGAACGGAAAGAGCAGCAAACGATTAATGTATCGTCAAAAAAACGGAAAAAGGGAAGAAACCTGTGCAAGGACTTTTGAGAGGCTCGTACACATAAGAATCGTGCTGCAGAGGGAGGTGTATTAAGTAGGATCGTTTTAGAAATCAGAGCGAGGCTTGAACATTCGCCATTAGCACCAGTGCACAGAGCTCCACTGCTGAAAACAGAAAATGAGACTGATAGCACTTACTTTGGTGTTGAAACAGCTAAAAACGTCATGGCCACTTTTTGCGCTTTGTGCTCTTTAACTCTGCATGTGCCGCATCCACCTGGCCAGCAGCCCGGGATACAGGCTGTCAGCGGGCATAAGAGGGTGAAGAAGGGGAGAGGTGTAGGTGGGGACCAGCTCACATTGGTACATGGATCCGGCCTTGGATTGATTTTCATGCTAAAGGGTCACCTTTGTATTGAGCCCTTATATAGACTGATTGGCTGCCAGGCGGATGTCTGTAGGCAGACGTAGTGATGGATTGTAGGAGTTTGACTAGCGTGAGGGTGGTGGATCTAGGTCTCACGCCATAGGAGAGTGCCACGGAACAGGTCCTGAGGACGTTATGGGTGGTGTAGTGATCAGCCTTGGTTGTTTTAGCGATGAAGCACCCCTGAGGGGGGTGGGGGGGTGACAGACGATGTCGGAGATGGGGGAAGGGGATGGGGTAGGAGCTCTCTGGATGAAATCGATGGTGACCAACTGATGATGCATGGATTGACTTGGTTGCCCATCACACAGAGCAGGGCCCGTGTTGGTTGCGGTAGCGGCATTCTGCAGGGTGCATCTGGAGCGTGGAGCAAAGGGAGGAATGTGAGATGGTTTGAGTATCTTTGGTACTGATAGATAGCCGGAAAGAGATGACGACTCAGAAATGGCATACATGTAGAAGAGGGACAGTGCAAGGGCAGATCCTGGAAGTTGGGCAAGTGCTGATGTGGGGCACCAGGATCCTTAAATGATTACCAAGAGAGGTCTTGGGAGGGTAGCTCAGGGGCACCGTGCTCACCTTGGAAGCAAGACAACACAGAGCAACACGGGTTTGATCCACGGGTCCCTGCTTACAAACCTCTGGGTATTAAGCGTGTTATAAATAACCACTTATATCATATATCATATCAGGTAGGCATAGAGCCTGGAAAGTTTGGTGATCTTGGATGAGGGAGACAGCAAGGTGTCATTGTCAGTAGTTTGGATTGCTGGGCATAGGCACTGGAGCAAAGAACGCCGCCACCACTTTCGGTCATTGCACTAAGTTCTTAATGAGGATAACCAATTTCAACCTTTATAAATTCTTCAGTTTCTCTTCTGCATTGATGATTTTTATATCTTACTCTTCCACAAATTGTATCATGCATTGAATTACGTTATTTCCAATCCCATTATCATAATATGCTCTTGAACATATTTTCCGCATATTGACAAATACCTGAACACATTTGTGTGGGAGCGGGTCAGTTTACTGCAGAAATGCTTTTGCAGTACAGGATTTTGCATCCTGATTTATTTATTTTTTAAACAGGGGTTACCGGGGTGTCCCCCATGCAATGGAAGGAAGGGAGGACAAGCAACCTTTCCTCAACAGAAAAAGTGGTGGGGGGGCCGAAAAAGGGATTGCGGAATGATGACTTGTGAAATTATGACCCCTATCCATTTGTGCTGCTAACCAAACTCTCCTCGTATGCAGACCTGAAAATCTTAAATTTTCCTACTTTCTCCTTCCTCAAACCTCAGCGAATGGCTGAGGAGAGATGAACCCTCGCTACCACTTCTTTGCCACCAACATCCTACACTTTGAACTTTTAAATGCTGCTGATCACTTGATAATATAGGTCTGCCTTTGTTGATCAGCGATCCAAGCAGGACCACCCACTGTTGGATTACGGAGCTCGAGTCTGCGAGGTAAGTCCAGAGCAAGGCACAGTGTATATGAGGAGAAGGTTTGGGTATCATCCGCAGAGCAGTGGTAGTGAAAAGAGAGGACGGCTCAGAATGAGTGCTCACTGGGAAGAGGAGGTATCCACTTGCAGAGCCTTGAGGGGATGCCAATTGAAGTAGTTTGGTTATTGCTGTGGCATGATCCAAACTAGGTATGACACAGTATACATACTATAGACCAGGGTTTAGAAACCTAAGGCTCCCCAGATGTGTTGGACTGTGACTCCCGTGACCCTTCACAATTGACTAGATAGCTAGGGCTGATGGGAGTAGCAGTATAAGACATCTGGAGAGCCACAGGTTGCAGACCCCTTCCATAGGCTATAGGGAATAGGAATTAAGGCCTATTCAAATTAACGCTGCAATTGGGGTTTCATTGTTCCCCTCCACCCACCCACGCACCCCCCAAAAAACATCTTTACAATCTAGAGAAGTCTTTGCCATCCTGGCACCTATTTTCTGGACATTTGCAGCGATTTCCTCCGGTATAGATTTGATGGGGAAATCAAGTGAACGGTATGAGAAAGGCCTGGATGTCATTCTGTGGTCGTTTCATAAATTAATCTAACAATTTCTGGGCGGCGGGGGGCTCGGTGTACAATACCACATGCTCCTAATATGATTCCATAACAGGGTGAGTGGATTAGTGCATGGGGAGAGGATCGATGTTCTTGCCGCCTCTCACAATGGGACATCAGAGTGCATTGTGGGATCTCCCCAGGAAGCCAGTGCAGCCTCTTCGTTTACGCAGCACATCAGCTGTTTCATGTTTGGGGTCAGGATCACAACTCTTCGGTGCTCCAGGATTAAACACTGGCATTAAAGCAGGAAGGATCTGAGCTCAGAAAACAGTTCCTTCAAACAGGATGTTGTGTGGCCCAGCTGTGGTTTGAGAGTGATCTGGGTCTCTGCAGAGAGAAAGAGGGTCCTGACGGTACCTATCAACTCTCTCCTTTCGGGAGGCAAGCACCACTTTTACGTACTACATTTTATAATTTTCAGGCTTTCCACCACAAAAATAATTTGCTGTCATCTACATTATTTAACCAAGGAGAACTATTTATATTTAAATTATGTTGACCCCAAGCATGTATTCAAATAATACGTAACACACTAGGGAAAATCCACAAACATTTGTTTTAGTCTGATACAAACATATGTGAATTCTGATGCAAACATTTTTAACACATTCTTCTAACGAAAATTCATGAATACAAAGAAACCTGGTGAAAATAAAATGGATGGAGAACCCTAACTCTTGATGACAACACCAATTGTATTGCATTGAAACCTTCATTCAATCCATTAATTCATAACCCAATTCCAAAAGAAGATAATGAACTGAGAGTGAAATGGGTATAGAAAAAAATTCCTCCCCAGTTCTACGCATGTGACCAAAGATGTGTCCTATTTACCCAATAATCCTTTAGTGTTTACAACTTCTGAGCTACAGAGAGCATTATTGGACCAGCCTAACAGCAAGGCTCCTGGCCCGTACAGCTCACCGGCAGATTTATTTAAGAACGACCTAGAAATCTGAACACCTTTATTGATTAAAATCTTCAATGAAATTAACATCACGTATAACATTCCTAATAGCTGGAGCGGAGCTATCAATAAAACACTGCTTGGCAAAAATATATGCAAAGATTATTTGTTACTGTATGGAAGAAAGGGTAATTGAACAAAATATCTTAACAGAGGCCAGGCTGGGTTCCTAAAAGGTGTTTCGACCACCGACCAGATCTACCAAGATTAATCAGGCTAAAAGGGTAAACTATTTATTTAGTCTTTGTAGATTTTCAGAGAGCATTTTTTACGGTCCCATGCCTTCCATTATGGCATACCCTATTAAGAATCCGTATATTCCACGATGTG
This sequence comes from Ambystoma mexicanum, assembly GCF_040938575.1. Classification (NCBI taxonomy): domain Eukaryota; kingdom Metazoa; phylum Chordata; class Amphibia; order Caudata; family Ambystomatidae; genus Ambystoma; species Ambystoma mexicanum. The sequence goes on from NC_090931.1 coordinate 668,790,188, forward strand.
TGAGTTATATTGATATATTTCACGGTGTGTGAGTTATATAGTAACAATGACGCCTTGATTCTTTGGGGCATGAATGGCGAATGCACACATCTGGACTCGGTTAATATGTTTACTCTTTCATTTTATATATATTGTATTGCATTTAAATGTTTGCATGGCCTAGTTCCACGTACCTTTCTGATCTCTTTTTACTCTCCGTCTCGATCTCTGAGATATGAATCTCAATTTCCTTTATCCGTCCTGTGCCCAATCCTGCTTTCGCTCATGTTCGCTACTTCATCAAAATATTGCAATTAACTTCCATTTCCCATTAGATCACTTTCCTCTCTTCCGCTCTTTCACTCCGACTAAAAAAAAATCTTCTTTCGTAACCTTCTGGGTATCATGCCATTTTTAAGCCTGTCCATCGCTTTGGCAAAAGCGCTGTACAAATTCAATAAAATCCAAGTAAAAAAAACTACAAATATCAACAAGAGGGCCAGACAAGAGTTTGGGCCTCATCACGAGTCTGGCGGTAACCCTTAAATGCGGCGGTAGCGCTATTACCACCGCATTTAAGGGTCGGCCAGATCATGACCTTGGCGGATTTCCCCCCAGCTATGAGCTGGGGGGAAATCCATGGCAAATTTGCTGATTTTCGGCGCGTTTGCCGCCAGCGAGAAATCCACCGGCAGTAATAGCGTGAATTTTCTTCATTGGGCCTAATGGGGAATGAGGAATTCCCGAATAATCCCAATGGGGAATGGGCAATAACCGTTCCGCCAAACCCGTGATCCGGCGCTAATATCGCTGGGGGGTTTGGAAGAAGGGCTATTAGCGCTGGCGCTAATAGCGCCGGCGTTACCGCCCAAATCGTGATGAGGACCTTTGTCTTGGTGGCTCTGTTGCTATTGCTATATATTCACGATTTAGCCTTTGTCATTAACAACTTTGACTCAGATGCCCCATTATTGGGTGGAAATAATGGCTTTTATTATTTACATGTGATGCTATCCTCATTTCTAAGATGCAAATGGGTTTACAGCGTCAAATAAACCCTTTTGCGGACAAATGTTAGGAAAAGGGATTGACCATAAATATTACCAAAACTATAACTAAGACATACCGGGCAACTGGTTCTGCACGGTTGGACACTCCCAGGCTGGACACTCCCAAATGTAAGTTAAAGAATGTGGAGTTTGGGTAAACAGTAATCTGAAGTCGTCATCAATGATTAAATAGAGTGGTATAATCCCAGCAAAAAGCGGCAGGACCGTTGTAAACGATGCCACGCACTTTGGGGGCAAAACGTTATTGCACGCCCTGAACATTTACAAAGCCCAAGCAATTCCAGCGGTCACTTTTGGAGCAAAACTCTGGGGTATACTAGTTGTACAAATATCCAGGTGAGAGCGAACAAAACCATCAAGCATATAGAGGCCCTCGCTAACCCCTTCACTTTAGAACTAGGTATTGCCGTAATAAAGTTTAACATCATGCTGAAACCCCTTCTCTTTTGGCTAAATATATTGAACACTGATGAATTATCAGCATATAGGGAGGGGCTACGCAATGTACCGTAGATGCAAGGATGAAAGACACGGCCATGGGTCAGCTTTGATAAGAAAAAGTTTTGGTCTTCAAACCCTATGGGATGAATCTTGTAAGCATGGAGCTTCCTCGAAATCAATATTCATCTCTTTCTTTAATGATTGGGTGCTAAAAGAAGAGTTGGACATATGCTATTTACAGCGTCCATCTTCTAAGTATATACTAAGAAAGCAGTGTATAGGCATGGATGACTATGTTGATTTGCCATGCACTAAGAATAAAGAACATCCTTGTGTAAAACTGCATCTAGGCATTTTGCCGTTTGGCAATTTCACTAGACATTGGGATACTGGCTTTCCATCTAAATGCCCCCTTTGTGAAACATGCGAGGAAGATTAGTCCCTTTTCTATTCTCATGATAACCGTAGGCACACCTGGCATAAACTAATACTGAATTCTTATGGTATCAAATCAAGGAGGTAGCTATTGCGCTGTTCAGGCCTTCTGGTTCCCTTTTTTGTGTTTGATGCTGTCCCAACTTTCTTGATAAAAGCATTTGTATGTGGAAGGAAACGAACAAAAGAGTAAGCAACTACGCTTTATGAATTTTAGAACTTTTCCGAAAAATCATTAACAAATGAATTATGAATTGCACTATTTCAAATGAATTGGCACGCTGGCACTTTACACTTGTTTTTACAGCATGCATTGTATGTATTTACATATATTTTCACATCTTTGGCGTCAGCATTTAATTGATTGTATAAATACCTATTATAATTGTTATTTTGTGCTTTTATGGCATATGACGAAATAAAGCTGTAATTGATCCTGTGCAGGTCTTTCCATTGCAGCTGGTGCGGAAGAGATCTTTCCCTCATCCCCTGCCCCCTGACCTACCCTGACCTGGCTCTTCGAGGGAGCGGGGACCTCCCTTCACTCCCTTTCCTGCTTCATGTTCCTTGGAAGGGGTGGGGTGTGTCCCCTTCATCCCTGTCCCAGCTCAGGTCCCCATCCTTGGGAAGCAGCCCGCGGTTCCATAGAACGCGGGCTGAGATCAGAGAATTCAGCCTGCATTCTGCAGAATCTGATTGGCTGCGCCCCCCACCCCGGGTGCTAATAGCTCTTATTCTCACCCAGTTGAATGGTACGCAGTTTATCAGCCTCAGAAGGATGTAGGGGTGATAAACTCTGCTGGGATTGGAACTTATGAAGGGCTCGCTGGCTTCCATGTCTTAGGCAAGCGCTTCACCCACGAGGTATTCACCCGTGCCGTGGCCATCATCAGCACATTAAGTGACACTGAGGATCCTCAAATGGACATTACCTTTTAAATTCAGTGCAGTCTATGCTTTCCATTGCCGTGCTCCTGTTTTGGGATGATTCTATCATCTATCAATTATGTTTTGGGCTCAGCCTTTTTGGTATTTGTCATACTCGGGTGTGAAAGGCTCTCTGGTTGATGACGGGCCCTCTTTTCCGATCTTCCTGGACTGTTGTTTACTAGTTCTGCTTTGGTCACTTTCACTGCACACTTTCTATCAGGGTTGGTCCACCGTGCTCATCAGATGCTCTTTCAGACATCCAAGAGTCTGACATTCTGCTGCTACCTTTCTAACGAGGGTCTAGAAATGTGCTGACATCTCTCCTGCACTCTCTGCCGTTACCTTATGGTGTCCAGGGGAGTCCATGCCACCTCGTTTTCAGTTCTAGTCTTGTATCTAGCAACCTGTGCCAACTGGGAATTGTAGTCTTGGTTTGTTCCTGTTGAACCAATTTGTCTAAATCATTTTATAACAATGATCTGTGAAAAGGATGCCTAGTAGACAACTATTCTGGCTGCAACTAACCAAATGAATTAGGATCGGGTCCCACTGCATTGTCCATAAGCCTATTAGAACCATCACATGCAAAGCGTATGTCTCTTGTGTTAGTCCTGTGGGGTCCCCCACGGGTCTTTCCTCTCTCCCTGGCTCTTTCCAATCTATCTCGGACTGCTTGCACCACCTCATAGCTCAATTCTCTGCCTCGTTTGAAACTTATATTGAGAATACGCAGACTGCCTCATGGATTGTGTGGCTCTACCCCAAACTCGGCTGCCATATCTTCTTGCCTGTCGAGCATCAATGACTTGGACATTGACAACAGTTTCTACCTCAACAGGTCAAAAATTGAAATGATCTACCTTGCCCCTCCATCCCTGACATTTACATGGACAGCTACCATGGGTACCACTCCTACATGGCAAGGAACTTGTGCATCACCTGCAATAGCTTACTCTTCTTCACACCTGTACATACAGGACATCGTCGGGATACCTCACTTCTGTCTGTGCATGCTGAAATATGCCTTGCCTTTCCTAAACATGTCTCAAAAAGGGGGCAGTCATGAGGGTGAGAATATGCTGTTTCGTCGAACCTGTTACATCGATGAACAACATATGAACAACATATACCCCAATTTCGAATTTGGGGAAAGGCCCAAAAATAGACAGAAACGATGTACATAAGGTGAATGGTCAGGTGGGTGGAGGATTTCTGGGGGGAACCCCCACATGAAGTAAAGGAGAAGAAAGAAAGGGTGGTACATGCCAAGAAGTGGATTAGAAGAAAAGGCAGATATGATGAAACCACATAGTTCCACAAGGGTCCTGGGGCTCTCCTGGGCAGACCACTGCAGCCGTCTATCCCTGGATCATCATATACTCTAAGCCCACTAGCTGCAAGTTATTCAAAACATGGCTGCCAGGCATATCGTGGGCTTGAGACCTGGAGGCCACATTTGATATGATCGGATATGTCATTTATAACGCGCCTCTACACAAGTGTTTCTAGGCGCGGCAAGACAAGGTAGGGAGACAGAGGGAGGCAAAGACAAACGATCTTACTAGGCCTTGTGTCATTCTGATCGTGCAAGTGCGACAGCGCAAAACTGCAGGGGTAAGGGAGCGGGGGAAGTGCCAGGGAAAGGAAAAGGGGAAGTGCTCTGAGTGAGTGCAGCCAGGGCAGTGCGGCTCTGGGTAAGTGCAAGAAAGCAGTGGGCTGTAGAGGTTACTCTGCCCTGGCTCCCCCTGGACAGGCAGATTAGCTTTAAGACCATGTGCATCATTCATCGAGCTAATGGGGGACTGGGTAGTGCATAATCAAGAGAAAATCATGAAGTTCTGCCTCACTAGGGTAGAAACCCCTTCTATCATCATTCCATTTGTCAGGAGGAAGAAATGTGGAGTCAGATTACTGAACAATGTGGGAGTCTTCCTTTGGGCTACCTCCACGCACCCTGAGAGAACTTGCGGTACACCTTCTGCTCAGCGAAATGCTGACGGCATTTCTGTTCAATAAATGTGTGTACTCCTGATGTGACCTAGAATACCGCAGTGGTGTCTCCTGAACTCGTTGACCTTGTAGGGATGGTTTAAGTCCCCGCCAATCATTAGTGGCCTGGTTTGCACCGATGTATTATCTTGGACACAATCATGCACTTACCTGTACGCATTGCCTCTTACTTCATATGTACTTCACTCTCCTTCCTCTCCCCCTCGTCTGCACCTAACTCAACTGGAACGTTCCAAGGCTCTGAATGAAGAAAAGCCTTCTTGTTCTCTCCTTCCTCTACCTTTTACCTCCTTGCCTCTAGAGGGCACTATGAAGAGTTTGTGCTCGCGGCTGGCACCTCATAACACAGGGTTCTCTCCACCCGGTGGCTCTCCAGATGTTTTGGACTATGACTCCCATGATCCTTCACTATTGACCATGCTGACGGAAGTTGGAGTGCAAAGGTTTCAGACCCCTGTACACAGCGATACATAAATACTACAACCCTGACTTGCACCCTTACATCTCTGAAGTTAAGCTTCTCAAAATAATTCCATTCCTTAGAGCAGGGAAAGCTACACCTCCCCATTCCTATCTTTCACTGTAAATCGGAGATATAAACTAACATATCAGTTTTCATCAACAATTGAAAAGTGCTAATGCCATACCGTCCTCACATATATATATATATATATATGTATATATATATATATATATATATATGTGAAATCAGACCCTTTGAGTTAGTGTGTGTATTCAGAATTGTTCCTGTGGGTGTTAACTCTCTCTGTATTTCGGCCTTCCAATTGCCTGCAGTAATCAACCCCTTGAGGTGCAGGCAATTAAACACTGACAGTTTACCAATATTAAGTGCCTCCTGCAACGCCTGAATCGAGATGAATGCATGACCTTTCCATAGTTGACCTACCATCTCTAGCCCAACCTTATACTAAGCTAGGAATCTCTGCCGGTCATGGAATCCGTCCATAACAAAAGGGGCTCACATATGACTTATTTTGGAAGCAATATTGTCACTCCTTTCATATGTGCCTGCCTTCTCCATATTTTTCCAAATCACACCCAGTATTGTATGGCTCCTGTTCCTTCACAGAAGATACTTCGCCAGAGCCCAGAGCCACTCCACTACCATAACCGGCCTCATCCAGTGGTCCTCCATATAAACCCACTATTTTGACACAGAGATGGGCGACTAGGACTCTCATTTGAAAGACTCGATACACCCCAAATATTTCAGGAGAATCAAGGTGTCGTCTGAAATCCTCTATTTTTTTCCACTGGCATAAGAATCGAGTCATCTTGCCACTTGCATCACGGAACATGTGTTCTGGGACCCTGACCGGTAGCATCTGGAATAGACAGGGGACCCTCGGTAGCACTTTCATTTTAAGAGCATTCAATCTTCCCATCTAGTACAGAGTATGTTTTCTCGATATGTCCAGGTCATCGCTCAGTTGTATGAGTAATGGAGGAGGTTTACCTCTACTAAACCTTCCAGTGTCCGTGACAGGGTTACCCCAAGGTAACTAAGACGGTCTCTCTGAATCTCCAGTTGTAGTTTCTGTAGATCACTAACATCGGAGTCTAGCTTTCTAGTAAATGGGAAAAGTATCGATTTATTAACGTGGGCTTTAAAACATGAGCGGGAACCGTATTTCTGTATCATTGACAGCGCTTCAGGGATGGAGGTAAGAGAATCCACCAGATGAAGCATCATATCGTTTGCATGCATTCCCAGTTTGAACTGTCTCTCCCCCACTTCTATACCTCGTACTTCTGATGCTTTCAGCCAGCGGTTCTAGGGACAAAAAAAAACGTAAGGGAGTGAGGGGCCAACCTTGACTTGTTCCCCTCTGTAGGCCGAATTGAGTCGACTTCTTCCCATGTACTACTACCCAAGCCCTCGGGGCTGGGTATAAAGGCTTTAGACCATTTAGGGTCTTCCTTCCAAACCCGTATGTTTCCCTTACCCCATTTACAAATTCCCAGTCCACCTGGTCAAAAGCTTTCTCGGCATCTAGGACTAGCAGTACTGGGTCTCCATTCTTCCCTCTGGACAGCATCTTCCACAGTGTATCCGCACCTTGTCACTCCGGGATAAACCCTACTTCATCAGAGCGCACTAATCTAGGTATCAGAGTCTCAAACCTTGAATCCAGTGTCCTGGTAAAGATAATTGCATCTACATTTAAGAGGGATATCGGTCTATAGGATTTACACTCAGCTAGGTCTTTCTCTTCGTTATGTACTACCGAAATCAGTGCATGGCGAAGCGAGGGAGGAGCCTCCCCCTTTTCAAAAGAAATGTTTAACTATTTTGCCTTTTGCGGCGCTGGTACTGCCATATATTGTTTATAGAACCCAATCCAGAATTCATCTTCACCCACGGCTTTCTCTGCTGGCATTCTACCATTGGCTGCTTTTAACTCCTCCTCCTTCTAATTTGTGATTCTAGTTAAAACCCTTGCTCCTCCATTAGTTTGGGAAGCTCTAGCTTATTCAGGAACTTGCCCCCTTCCTTCTCGTGAGTGCCCTCCCTTCCATGGGCCTGGTAATGTTGAATACTTTAAATGATAAGGCTTTATGAATGATCCCCACTCCTCTCTGTGCAATCCCCAAAGACCAGAACGTCTGACGCACCTGAGCCCCTGGGATTCGTCATACTTCCGCCTCCCTTTGCTTCCTTGCTGCAGAAGCAGTATGTCCAAACCCATGTTTTTAAACTCACTGGTGACCAGGCCTCTTTTAGTTGGCAAATGTATTCCCTTGACTTTGAGACTCCCCACCCTAAAATGCCCCCTCCACGGCCTGTGCGCCTACTTTGCAGGATTAATTCACCCTCCTCATTCCACCTCCAAACACCTCTTTACATCCACAAACTGACTCCTCCATTCCGCCACCATGGCTGGCAGGTATATGCCTGTTATACAGTGAATTGCACACGTGTAGACGGCATGCTGGCAAAAGTTCCCAAATGAGTTTCCCTCTATCTCTTCTAAGGGAAAGGTGTGCCTGGTCGGAAGGAATTTACTGCCCTGGTACTTTCCTCAAAGATGCAGGGCTATGTGGTGGTTCTCTTTCTCTGTACAAATCACTGCGGCTCCTCACTATATCCTCTCCGGCAGTATTAGAGAGCTGGTGAAGCACCGTTGCCACCTCTTCCCCCATTATTATTCAGAAGTCCTCCTTCCCAAGTTCAAATATCAGCACAAAAGGGTAGGCGCACTGGTATCTCACTCCCTTTGCTGTGAGCCATAGCGTAAGTTGATGACTCATCTCCTTCTGGTGAGCAGGAGACTCTTTGTCAAGAACTCTGCCTTCTCTGGTAATGGTGGAACTTCACTATGATAGATCTTGTCCCTCCATTTCGGTTTGCACTCGCCCTGTGCGCTCTACCATTTTGTATGCCTTTCCCCCTCCTCTTTATTCTGGGCATGTACTATCTCTTTGACCTTTGTTACCACATCGTTGGCCGACTCTTCTTTCGGTTCCTTTAGGCCAAATATCCGTAGGCTATTTCTCCTTTCTCTGTTTTCCAAATCCTCCACCTTTAAGAGCATGTCTGCCTCCTACACCTCTCGCTCAATCAACCTGGCATCACATCTCATAGCCAGCATATCGCTGTTGAGTTGGTGGTTATCCAAACCTTCACATTTTTCCTCCCGAACCTCCACTCTACCTCACAGGCATGTGTATGTCTCCCCGGAGTGCCTTTATCTCTTGTATTATACCTGTTACGTCTTCTTTGGTGGCCAGTTGGTCGCACTCTCTGCTGCCCACCCCGTTCAGGTGGGCGATCTCTTCTCAACCCTCCATTTTGTCCCCCCCCCCCACATCTGTACTGTACAGTTGCAGTGACAGGATGCCCTGGCTGTCTTTTTCTCCTTTCTTCCAGCGCACTTAATGTTATCTCTGGTTCACTACTAAGCACCCCTTCTACTTTCCATAGACTGCCACAGCGAACCCAAAATGGTGCCTGTAGCTCCTGGGACCAACAATAGTGGGGGATGCCCTCGTTGATCCTCTTTCAGCTTAACCTACTGTCGCCCCCTGAGCCCTATAGTCTCCTCTTCCTGTCAACCCCAGGTTATTCAGTCCTATCTGTTGGCTGCGAGCATAGGAGTCCCCCCAAGTTAGTCTGCTAGACACAAAGGAGGGTCAAAGTTCCATATATGAATCACTTCGCTCCATGCCCAACTTGCCCCTCAAGTCCCGCGGGCACCTTTGCAGGCAACAGCCATTCAGCATAATGGTTTCCGACCGCCTCCCCACCGTAGTCCTGCGCGGAGCCTACCAGCACTCCAGTTGTTTCAAGACTCTTCGGTTGTTGGCAGTGCGGACTATGAGGAGGACCCCTGTTGGTCACACATTCCGCTGGGCCCTCGAGACAGCTGCTCCCCAGCCACGCAATCGCTATGCTCTCTCCTGGGCCAGCGAGCCCATGAGCCATCACTCCATTCGCCTTGTCTCTCACTCCGCCGCCTTCCCCCTTGTGCGTTTCTTCCCTCTGCATCTCTACGGCCCACTGCCTCCCCTCCTGTTATCTGGTTTGCTTCCCCTCACGCTGTTACGTTCCGCCCTGCGTCCCGCTGCGCGGTGACGCAGGGCGTCCTAATAAAAGCCCCGCCCCCGCGTTCGGGAGGCAGTTCCGGGGCAGACCCAACATCAGCGTGGGAGTGCACTCATTCCAGCTCCCGCTGGAGCTGCGTCACAGGCCGCGCGGCCTCATTGATCAACTCCAGCCCCCGCGCGTAGGCCGCGGGCCCGCGAACTTAACACACGCTATTGCCAACAGTGCAATGTCTTCGCCAGTTACTCGGACCTCTTCCCTTTCACTCTTGACTAGGGTGGCCCAAGCAGGGCACTGACATATGCAGGGGTGGCATGAAGTACAAGCACACATACAGATAATGATCATAGTTTAGGATAATGGGGTGGCCAATCAAATTCCACTGGTAGCACGTGCCAGCCCAGCCCACTCCCTGGACACACCTCTACCCGGCTGTATGTGTGACAGAAACCTACAGGCTGCTGGCCATTCTGTGCCTGCTCTATTTGTGAGTTACTGTACGTCTGTTCTGTGCAAAGGATAGAAACTTGGAGGGCTACTGCCAATCTGTTCCTGTTCTCTGTGAGGAATTCTCGCAACGCTGCGGACGGCACACACTATGCCATCTGCGTGCAAAGAAAACACCCGCATCTGGGGCACTGGCCCAGGCTGGTCCTGTTTCTGGTTAAGGTCGGTTGCAGGGGGTCCATCACATCGCACGTGAAGAGACAGGGCTCAGTTTAGACAGGGCTTGTAGTCGGATTGGAATCACGTGCGGCAAACATCCGGGAACCGGGCCCTGCGTCACTGCTCCACTCTGCTTCCGCTTGGTGAGAAACTGAAACCTCTTGAGTAGTCAAAAGCATGACTCTGATTGGCCACGACCGCCTTTAAATGTAATTTAGACGGCGAAGAGCATCCCAAACGCAACACTCTCCAGAAAAATCTATCTTTTATGTGAACAAAAATGGCTTTGATTTTGGGAATTACAGATGCATTTCGGGATGTATACATTATTCAGATTAATCAGAAGCACTTTTCTGCCTGCAATCAACGTTTACGTCTCCTCGTGCACAACAAGCAACGTTCGAAAAGAAGGCCGGGGCCGTCTTTTTAGACTTTTGTGTGGAGTAGGTGCACCCCCTTTCCTTATTTGTGTCAGGAAAAAGTTAACACTGTAGCGGTCAGATTAAGCCCCCTCAAACACCAGCTGTGTTTGCAGTGCAGATTAAAGCCAGGTTCATTCTAATAGAACTCTAATGCGCCACCTTGTACCCACTGCAACCTCCTTATGAACCCATTTAAGGGTTTCTGGTGGTAAATCAGCCCACTTTGAGGATGAATTAAAGCATTTATAAAGCGCTCGCCTCAAAAAGAATTGTCCCTTGAGGGCTACAAAAAATTTATTTATACAGCCCAAATCAATGGTCCGCATTTTATCGTCCTCGGGAGGAGGAAGAGGCTCTCTAGATATCAGTTAAGGGTGACCAGATTTCCAAAAAAGAAAAACCGGGACGACCAACAACATAAAAGAGGGACGACCCCATTGAAGCCCACCAATTACTTCCCCTCCCCTAACACGCCCCCACAACCACCACCTAATCATATTTCCAGCACTTCTCCTTTCTATAAACTGTATATGATCTCATTTGTGTAGTTTTGTCTGTGAATCTTGGCATGTCAATTCAAAACAGGCGTTTGCTCTAATTGATATAACATGGCTTGCTGTACACCCATTTCCAAGTCAGTCTCTGTGGCACAGTTAGTAAGCATTGTGACTGGTACCTGAGAGATTGGGGGTTCAAGCCAATCCTGCGACATAAATATTCTGAAAATAATGGGAAAAAGAATTCCAGTTTTAATGACCATAGCCACTCATCCCTGCAAACCAGGGACGTGTTTTCCTACCGCCCCGCTCACCCTATATCAGCTGGCACAATTACCATTGATAAACATTTCCATTTCTGCATATGCACCTATTCAAAAATGCAGATACTACATCTTCACGTTTTAAATTGGAGCTCTTTGAGGTAATATGCAGGCATAGTACATGGCAGCCTGCAATAACTGCATGAAAGCCTGGAAATAATGATCATGTTGCAGGCCATTTGTGAAATCACAACTGACCTGTAATAAGAATATGAAATCACAAATGCTCTGTAATCAGTTATTACGGTTTTGTGACATCACAATGGCTGCTGCATGAGCCAGCCCAGAGCAGAAATCCAGCTCACACTGCAGCACTTAATTAAGCAATAATAAATGACGTGTTCCGCGGGCTTCACCGCTACCGGGCTCTTGAAGCCTGCAGAACACGTTGTTATTGCTATTAGGACCCTGAAGGCAAACCCTTGCGGTGCTAACAGCAATGGAAAATTGTTCGCAGCCGCGGCTTGGAAGAGTCAGGATTGCCATGGAAAATGAAGGCGGGGCTCCGCTCAGAGCCTCTCTTCCATGTCCATGGCTTGACCAGGAAGCCAAGCCAACAGCACAGCCTGGGCAGAGGAACCCTTTTTAGGAAAGTAGAGGGGTGGGGGTGTTCAGGGGCTGGGTTTGGGAGGCGGGAGGCAGGGGAGGAGGGAAAACCACCACAACGTGTGGAGGGCAGGTGCGTAGACCACACTGGGTGCTCTCAACCCGGGCTTGCATCAGTAGATTCAGCTCCGGGATTGGAGCAATCTGATTGGCTGCCGCAGCCACCCAGATTAGGGTGCTAGTTGAACTGTGACAAGCTTTTCAAATAACTTGCTTGTAAAATAGTTTACAGTGACACTTTACAGCCATGAGTTGACAAATAACTATTTATTGTAAAATGTTTAATATACGCACCGCTTCAGTTTAACACGTGGGAGCAAGAATCTGCATGTTATCGCTTATTTTGAAGCACAAAATGAAAACGTTTTTTCAATGCATTTTTATAAATGTTGCCTAAGCTATTATTCTGCAACACATTAAATGCTGCATATTAGCTCGTTTACATCGAAACAAATTTCACATTGATTATATGGATCAGCAAATAGAAAATCTCTTACATTAGATTAGGCAATGGGTTAGGTATTAAAGGAGATGACAGTGTGTGGCCGTGTATTATAAGGAATAAAATACCTGCTAGCGTACGTTATAAGGATATTGCAATTCACCTCAGAGTTCTGTGACCTTAAAAAGAAACTCAGCCGTCACCCTCGTTCCTCAGTCTATTTGGTCTCAGACCTCCTCAGTGACTTGCAATATCCTTATAACATACGATAGGGGGTACATTATCCCATACGTCATTACCCAAGTTCATGGTACTCTGTGTATAGCCGTCAGAAGGATGAAGGGCTGATATAGGTCACGTCTTGATTAAAACTTGTAATGTTCAGGTTTTTCCCATGTCGGAGGCGAGCGCTTAACGCATGAGTTAATGTTACATCTGCATTTTAGTATTAAAACTCTGCCATATATTTCATGAATCATTACATGACAAAGACATATCACAAATTCCCCTGCAAGGAACTGGCGGTTCTCTCTTTCCTGTTTTAAGCTCTAGCTGAGAGGTGAATCTGTTTTCATTGGTGGGTCAGTGGACAGTGCATTCCTATTGGAGGATCTCTTCCATGAGTGAGCCCATGTTAAAGGAGTGAGACTCCACGTGGCAGTGGCTGGGCTTCCTCCTCCACACGTCTGTGGATCTCTCATTGCCTTCCCTATGCAAGTAATCTCGTCCACACCACTGCCAATGGTGGCACTCAGAGTATGATGACAATCTGACTCCTTGTCCTTGGGACACCATTTTTCCAGTTCTGGGTTTTCATTTTAGAAATCATTGGTTATTGCAGGAAATGTGTTCCTGCAATAACCTATGGTCTAGACTAGAGGCCATTACATTGAACATTGATGATAAAATGGACTAACTAGAAGAAATATTTTGGTGCTCGAGCTTGGGATTACCTAAGAATACTTCCTTGCCACTTATAGGCTTGAGATGGCTTGATATCCTTAAGCACAATCCTTAAAGTTAGAAAGGGCACCTGTTTCGTAAATATAATGGCTACATGAGCAACATATATTAGATATGGCTATGCCACAAACGAACCCAAAGCAACTTCCTGTGGCCATTTTGGACCAAACCCATCTCCATCCGAAAGCCACAAGAGGCTCCTCTTGCAACACCAATCAGGAAGAAATCATCTCATCCCAGCAACAGCAGGGACAATATCAGAGAGACGGATGGACTAGGGATGAGGTGATAAGAGCATGTGTCATCCCTTCTGAACATCCTGGGGGTGTCCAGGTTAAGGGGGGGAACAGTGAAGGGTGAAGACCAGCCATTGACCAGTCCCTTTGCCTCTTCACCTATGAGCTTTTGCCTTTCTCCCTGTTGCTCCTGTGAGTACCCAAAGCTTACTAATTACTGTGCTGTCTCTCCACGCTGTGCTACCAACCTATAATGCATTCACTCCTGCTCCTCCTGCTGCTCATACTCACCTCTCCCTATGCTTTTTCCCACCACGCTACAACTTCCTCCTTTTCTATCTCTACTATAAAACTCACCACTCAAAGCTCCCACTACTGCATTTCTCTTCCGCCTCCTTCCGACGCGGATAGCATAGCTCAGTGGCAACGCGCTCGTCTTGGAAGCAAGATGACGCAAAGCAACACAGGTTTGAATCCTGTGTCCCCGCTTAGAAACCTCTTTGGTATTAAGCGTGTTATAAAAAAATATATAATTATAATAACAAACAAAACCAACAAGCTATCCATACCTACTCTAACATCTATCCACCTCACCTCTCTTTCTCTGAGACTCAACTTATCTTCTTTTCCTTACCTCATAAACTGGCTGTCCGGTCATTTGGTCGACAGACAAATCGCAATTTGGTCGAAAGACAAATGGTCGAATTTTTTTTTAATTTGATATATATTTTTCAGGTTTTCGTTTAGGAAAAAAAAGGGTTTTTAAGCAAAAAAAAGGGGGTTGGGGGAACCCCCCAAAAAAAAAAAAAAGTGAAAATACACACACAAAAAAATTCGACCATTTGTCTTTCCACCAAATTGTGTCGACCATTTGTCCTGTCGACCTTTTTTTTTCGACCAAATGACCTGTAACCCATAAACTGAACATTGCACTCTGGAATGGTCAGTCTGTATGCAACAAAACTTCCTTTATCACTGACTACTAGACCTTCTTACTGTCACTGAAACCTGGATTTCTCCATCTGACACTGCCACTTTGCCAGCCCTACATGACTCCAAACTATCCTGCATTCACTCTCCTCTCCTGGCTGGCACAGGTGGAGGCGTCGGACACCTACTCTCTTCCCACCTCAATGCCTGCCAAATCCCCAATGCCACTTCCTCTCCTACCTCTTTTGAATTCACCAACCCTACTATTGCTCTGCCTCACTCGGTTCGCATCATCTCCATCTATCGCCCTCCTGGTCCTACTGGATCACTCTTTGACGACCTTGGGAAACTCCTTGATTCTCTTTCCACTAAACATCAACTCATTCTCGTAGGTGACTTTAACCTTCCCTCTCCAACCACTTCTCAGAAATCTGAACTTCATTCTTTTCTTAGTGACCACGCTGTCCACTCTATCCATAACCTTCCTACCCACACAGGGGGTAACCCTTTGGATCTCTTATTCATCTCCATCTCTCTCTCAGCCACTAATGCTACTGTCACACCATCCATATATGATCATTCAATTGTTTCCACCACCATCCCCTTTCCTCCCTCTGACCTTTCATCATCAGGTGCTTCACCTATTACTAAAAGGAAATGTAAACATTCTGCCATTTCCCCCATTTTCTCCGACCTACGGTTCACACTCTCCTCCTTCACACCTGATACCTCTTCCACCAACACTGCTTTCTCCATCTTACAATCCCAACTATATGACTCGTTCTCCTCTCACTTCCCACTGCTTACTTTCACCCCTAAGTCTCAGCATCCTGAACCATGGGTCACCCCATTCATCCGCTCTCTCCGCACAGACATGCGTTGGCTGCTGCACAAATGGAGGCATCCCCACTCGCAGAAGGACCTGCAACTCTACCTCTCTGCCCTAAATGCTCTCAAGTCCACTCTTGATAAAGCTAAAAGGGAATTCAACCTAACCCTCATTTACTCTCACTCCAACCTTCCTCGCCGGCTGCAGGGCACCCTAAACTCACTCCGCACTCCTCATAAGTCTATGACTATCAACTCAGCTCTCACAGCTAATGACCTAGCTGAATACCTTGCTACAAAAAATACCAAAATTTGAGACTCTCTCTCTTGACCTTCCTCACACTCCCTCCTCATATTTTACACTCTGACTACACTGCCATCACTCTCTGTCTCCATATCATACTTTAGTCACAGTAATACTGATGACGTGATATCTTTTTTGACGAAGGCTAACCCCTCTTGTGCCCCATCAGACCCTCTTGCTCCTCAGGTAGCCAAGTCTATTGCACCTATTGTGTCCTCTTCAACCTTAGCTTCAACTCTGCTTGCTTTCCCTGTTTTCAAAACAGCCACAGTCATCCCTCTCCTAAAAAAGGCAAGGTGCTGACCCGAACCTACCGCACTACTCTAAAGTGTGTGAAAGGGTTGTGTTCAACCGTCTTACCAATTTATTAGACAACCACAACCTTTGAGACCCCCTACAAGCAGGTTTTCGCTCATGTCACTCCACGGAAACTGGTCTTGTGAATGTGTCCATCTTCATCAACTCTGCTAAGCATTCAAACCTATCCTCTATCCTAATTCTCCTTGGCCTGTCTGATAACTGTCACACTGTCGATCACTCTGATCTCCTTAATACTCTTTCTTCTTGGGATTAGCAATCAAGCCCTTGCCTGGATTCAATCCTACCTTGCACCTCACAAATTCTCTGTCTCCTGGAGCAGCAACACCTCAATTTACTCGTCTAACTGTTGGTGATCCACAAGGCTCTGTCTTGGGTCCACTTTTCTTTACACTCTACACTTCTGCTCTTAGGCTACTTATCTCCTCCTTTGGGTTCTCGTACCAACTCTTTAAAACCAACACCCAAATCTTCTTATCTTTTCCTGATCTCTCCATCAGAATTTCCAACTGTCTCTCTGCCAGTAAATATTGGATGACTTTGCACTCTCTGATGTTAAACACTACCAAAACAGAGGTACTCTTCTTCCCTGCCAAAAGCTCTCTCTCATCTCTTCCTCTGTCCATACAGCTAGAAGCCTCTGCATCATCTATGACCCTTCTCACACCATCACTACTTTCATCTAAAAAAACTAGAACAGCAGCTCGCCTCAACCTCCTAAATATCAGGAAAATCAGGCGCCTCCTTCCTTTCAAAAATGCCAAGCATCTCTTAACCACTGTTGTCTTCTTTAAACTGGACTACTCTGCCAGTATCCTCTTTGGTCTCCCCAACTATGCTTTCTGTCCTCTCGACAAGATCATTAACTTTGCTACCAGGACTCTCTTTGAACTCCCTCACTTCACACCTACTTCCTCATACCATCACCAGGCTAGAAGGCTGATGATACTAAACACGGCCAGATTTAAATGTCTTCTCCTCATTCAAAAAACTGTCCATGGTTAGGCACCACTATATCTATCCTCCTCTATCCAAATATATAAACCTTGCCGTAATCTCTGCTCTGCCCCCTCGACTACCCTTGTGGCTTCCCGCCCTCCCTTCGCTTCCTCTCGGTTCATCTCTTTCTCTATTCTTGCTCCATTTGTACAGAATTTTCTTCCCCGGACATCCGAGAAACAGTTCACACAGACTAAAAGTCTACCTCCTTGCCTCTGAGTTACCCTCTTAACGTACCTCTCATCTGCCTGCTTGCAAAATTGTTTCCCTCACCTCGAACCTGCCTCGGTCTCTCACTTCCTCTGCCTCCATTCTAGCACTTCACCCATCATGATCATGTCCTGAGCACAGCTGGCCGTACCGCCTACCTGCACTTAAAAGTTTCCAATGTTGGTTGTCCTTAATCTATGTATGTCCACTTATGTATTGTCCCTGGTGACTGTTCCATTTACTCCCCTCAACAATCTGGTCAGAATGCCCCTCAAACTCACCCATTGTAAGAAGCTCACTGCTTCCTGTTAAATCTGATTTCTTATCTGTTGTACGTTCTTTTGTGATCAAAAGAGCATTGTTCTTCCTGTATATAAATAAATAAATACAAAATAAATAAGTCGCGGCACTTTCAAAGAAAACAATTAACTATTTTTTAATATGGTGCAATTTAAAAATGATAATGAGGACGTGTTGGAGAAAAACATGAACACCTTTAAGCTGAAAGCAAAACGCTGGGGTTGGATACACAATTGGGAATATTGAGGCCAGCTGATACGCTATGGTAATAAACATAAATATATTATGAATTTTCCAAACAGAATCGCGTTGATTTCTTAACATTTCGGCAAAATCTTCTCCAAACCTTGGAAGTTAAGGGCCCCACAACGGGCAAAAATAAATCACACAGATTCTCGCCTAAGTAACAACACAGACGAGTTAGAAACCATCAAACGTCTGATTATAAAATGTTATACTTTATCTAAGGAGAGGATCCAATATTTTCGGTAACTAAGGGGGTTTAAGTTGAGGTCTTACTCATTTTTGGATGCATATTCAAAAGATTGTATACATTAAGATGAGGTTTGCTGTAACTCTTAAAGATAGATTAGGACTATGTTACAAGAACCCTTATTAATGAGTTACATCGAAGATGTTAATGCATTTTTATTTATCGTAGTTGCGGTTTAATGAGGAATGCAGTACTGATTTTTATATTTCATAATTTTATTTTTTAACAGGAAACGTTTATAATTTTGTATATAGTCCAAAAGGTTCAATGGTGACAATACTACTCTCAAGTAATACTACTCTCAAGTAATACAAAAAAGAAATCATTGGTGCCAGGTGCTAAGTGCAGAGCTCTCCTGTTTCTCAGGGCCATCCCTGGGAAGACCTCCAGTCCTGTTTTTTCCCTTTGGAATTTGCGACGTGTAGTATTGTCTTTTTTAATTTTTCAAATTTAGGAAAACGACAAGTCCCAGAGGTCCGTGCAAAAACAGGACTAGATGGCCGTCTCATGCGTGACCACGGGAAACATAAGAGTTCTGTAAGTGCAATTTGAATGATGGAAGTATACCAAAACTACACGATCCAGAATGCATTTATTTATTTAATGAAAGTCCTGGATTGGAAAATTGGTGTCCCTGTGATATGAAACTATACGTAGGGTGACCAAACGTCCTGCTTTTCCCGGGACTGTATCGGAATTTGGTGATCTGTCCCCCTTTCTCAAGATTATGTTCCCATTGGACACCGCAGTGGTCCCAGTTTTTGTAGTAGGTCTTCATAGCTGGCAGGCAGGAATGCACAATCTCTCACAGAAGAAATGCTGCATTTTACAACTTAAGATAGTGTTAGTTTGTGATAAATTAGATATAATATGCCTTTATTTGAACAGTAACACTTAAACGTCCTTCCCCGCAAACGCTACTGTAGTGTAATGTCTTGACAGCCACTTTTTCAAGAGTTAGTCCTACTTTCATGTTAGTTGCCCTGTCCCGGTTTTTTACTTTTTAAATCTGGCCACCCTAACTATATGATCAGCCATGGCAGGTCACAACCAATGAGACCCTAGTGGCCTTAGAAGCAGGGGTGCAGAACTGTCTCAATCTGTGTGGGTTCATAGTCTCCTCCATTATGTCACACTGACAAGTTGAGTATGGGACATTGGGTCATGTAAGGGCAGCTGCGATGAGTGAAGCAAAGTGTATTCTGGGACATGGAAACCCGTGGGGACATCAATGAAGAGTGAGATACTGGCCTCATAGTTCTGCAGTCATTCTGCATTGAAAGCGACAGAATGCATTATGGGAAATGTGAGTCAGTTAGGAATTGTGTGCCGCCTGGGAACGTTAGCCCTTGTGGGCCATCTGTTCTAAGTGAAAGCGTAGCGCATTCTGTGAAATACAGTCTCCTGTGACATCTGGGTTTGGTGACCGGAGAGCATCCTGGGACATGTAAAGTGGCAAGTCCTGTAGGGGTCGTTTGTATTCATTAAAGAAAAGTGGATTTTGGGACAAGTTATCTTGGGAGGTTTCTTTTTGAATTTGACAGGTAATTCTGCGCTATTTAGTGCTGTGGGAAAACGAGAACTTTGTACTTAGTAACAAGAGTTGGATTATGGGACATGTAGGCTTGTATGGAATTCTAAAATGAGTGAGCTAGAGGACATTTTACGACAAGTAGTCTTCAGGAGCCTCTGTAATAAGTGATTTGATTTGATATATTTATATTGCGCACTTTACGGACTAAACAGCATCTAAGCACAGGTTATACAATGTTCAACCTCTAACCAAAGATAATATGTCGCAAGAACAAACAACCCCCATTACTTAAAAAGGAAGATTTTCCGGGCTTTCCTAAAAGCCAGAAGAGATGCCAACTTGTGCAGCGATAATGGGAGGGATTATCTTAACTGCGGCCCGTAGACAGAAAAATATCTGTCCGCTCTGGACACAGAGCGGGTGGCAGGAATATTCAAGAGCTACTTATCGGCCCAGCAGAGAACACAAGTAGGTTGATAACAATAGCGGCTCTGGTGCATAGCTAGGGCTGTGGCCTGGGAGGCACGATGGCGGGACGAGGAGGGAGGGACACCTATGAGGGGGGATGGTTTGACTGGCGGCGGGCAGCGGAACACAGTGGTTTTGTGGGGCAGGGGAAGGGGGCTGACTGGCCCGCCCTGGGGAAGGAGGGGCTTCATCGACTATTGTTCGACTTCAGGAGTTCGCTGGCGAAGTTTGTGCAGAAAGAGTATAAGCATTCTATTAAAGTTGCATGGCATTGCACTATAGTATGTTGTTTGATTTTAAATGAAAACCAATATGTTCATAAGTTCTCTTGGGTGCGAGTCTTCTGGAATGGGGTTGTTTTCTGGTGTAGCGGTGGATTGTGGGGCTGGGGACATGGCCGAGCTGGCCCTCCCAGCTATGGACCAGCATGGAATATGTTTGGTTTGTGGTGTCACTAGGTGTAGGGGGCTCTTGGGGTCCCACCGCACAAGACAATATGGCATCTATGGGAGGTAAGTGGCCGGTGATGTCTTTTGTTGTAAGCGGTGGTACGGTCTCCTAAGGTGGATTTTAGTAGGTTGCGTCCTTGCGGAAAATTATGAACAAATAATTGTAGGCCCTTTGTAAAATGAATGAACATTGGCTCTTTTTATCTGGTCAGTTTTGTGCACATGGTTAAAGTGTGCTTGCCGTGCAGAAAAAAGAAACCCTTTTGCTATGCACGTACGTTTTTATTCTTGGAGCAGGCTCCAGGAGTGAAAATAGCAGTTTAGCTGCTGCATTAGCAGTAAACAGAGACCCTGGTTCATGTTGACATTTAGCCTGGATATTTAATGCCTGTCATGAAGTAATGTAACACCAAAATGTATAAAAGCTGTTTGTTCTCATAATAACTTCAGAGGCACGGACAAAGCAGTTGCTTGTTACCCGAGCTCTGCTTAAGCATATTATGAATAAACTATGGCTTTGAAGCCTTTGAAATCTTCTGTGCTGGTGTCTCGTTCTGCTGCTTATGGATACAGGACGGCATTATGAAACATATTGCCCACATCCTTTTGTCCAGTGCCCCCAGTGGCCAATTGATAAGGTGCCGGCCTATTAAGGACAGGATTGTGGGGTTCTTGCCCTGGCTGGGTGGTAGTTGGCCTTTGTAGTAATGGTGGTTTAGAGGCCAGGGTAGAGGCCAGGTTGGCCACACCTCCATTGTCAATTTGTGTTTGCCAATGTGCAAACTGGTACTGGTTATCCATATATACATGGTTGGGAGTATTGGCAGTATGTCTGGCTACTTTGGCGGTGATGGGTGATGCTAGGGGGTGCTTAGTTGGTCCTGTGTTGTGGAGCTGCGGTATGGTGCAGGCTAGCCGGGCTTCGTCCCCAAAGGGTGGGGTTGCAGAAGGTTCTCCTGTATTTTGGGGGAGCGGTAGTGGCGGTCACTTTACAGGGTGGCCTGTGTTTGGGACAGTTGTCCCCCTACGGGGTAGTCCCAGAACGAACAAATGGAGGATGTTGTTCTGACCAGTATGGGGCCAGAGGCCTTTTGGGGACTGCGGGGAGCTTGGTATTGTTCCCAGTGGACAGGTTCTTTTGCAGTTGTGTTCTTTGGGGGCTTGTGGGATAAGTGCTTGCCCTCCTGGTGTGTGTGTGGGAGCCCAGGGTGGTGCATGTGGGTGGGGGGTTGCCCGCTTGGAGAGACAAGTTTCCAGTTGAGGTGTTGTGGTGGGCCTGTGTGGTTAGTTGTTATTGGCTTGCGCCCTGGCAGCAGTCCTGGTGTTAGGAGCCATGGGGGAGTGAATTCCCTGTTGGAGTGGGGCTCAGGGTAGTTAGGGTCTGTGGGGGCTGGGGGAATTAGGATCTGGGGCTGCTGTAAAGCAGACCGTGGGTCTGTGAGCTCCTCCGGTATCGTTTCTTAAGGCCTGGCCCACCAGTGGTTGGTGGGCAGGTGTCAAGGATGACATTGGATAGCGGGTGGGCCCCTGGGATGCACTCCCCAGCAGTTGACCTCGTAGGTGTGTGGAAGCCCACAGTGTGGCCTCATGTGAGTTCATGTCACATCAGGGGTCGCTGTGGGGCTATTTTGTTCGACATGCAGCGGCGAGTGGGCTTCTTGGTCATCCCATTGCTTGTCGGGCATGGCGGCCAGTGATGTCGCCATATGAGGGGCTGGGCATTCTGTAGGAGGACGGGGGTCGAGGGGCACACCCCCTTCGTGGTTCTGGACCAGGTGGTCTGGGTTCCTGTGGCAAATGGGGGAGGACTATGTGGAATGAGAGTTTCCCCCTTCTGGGACCCCAGGCCAGTAAGGTACAGTGGCGAGGGGGGGCAGCCTCTCGCGGAGAGGGTCTTGGGCCGGTGGAGGTTCTGAGGAGGGGGGCTTGGGAAGGAGCAGGATCAGGAGGCAATAGGAAACGTGAGGAGAAAGGAAGCCTCCTGGTATCGCCCACTCCAAAATATGGTCATGGCGGGGGGACCTGGCCCAGCGTGGGGCCTCACCGCCGTGTATCACCCAAGGGGTGGTGGATTATAGTCCTCCTGGAACACATGGCAGTTGAGTATGACATGCAGTGGTTCGGTCTTGTGCTGGCGGTGGTACGCTTCGGCATCGTTGAGCAGACTGGGGGTTCTGTGTGGTCGTTGGCTCGCTGTGGGGGTCGGTATGGAGTGGGTGGAGTGAGGATGTGGTGGGGCATGCCTAGGGCATGGTCGTGTGGGCACCTGCCGGGGGGCTGAAACTATGGATGGGGGGCCCTTGCCCCATGCTATGTGATGGAGCCTCCAG
This sequence comes from Ambystoma mexicanum, assembly GCF_040938575.1. Taxonomy (NCBI): domain Eukaryota; kingdom Metazoa; phylum Chordata; class Amphibia; order Caudata; family Ambystomatidae; genus Ambystoma; species Ambystoma mexicanum. The sequence continues at coordinate 668,812,938 of NC_090931.1, forward strand.
TTTTCAGAGGTGTTTTCTAGGGGGCCTTAGGGCTGGAGGTTTGCCCATCGCAATAGGCAGACCATGGTAGCACGGTAGGGGTGCAGCCCCGTTCTGGGAGCGGCAATGGGATTCTGGGGTGTGTCCCATGGTTGTGGATTGCCAGTGTCCTGGTGGTTGGGTCATGGCTTGGCACGGGTCGGGAACAGGTCTAGCGTGTGATATGTATTATTAAAATATCTTGTCTTTTATCTCTGCAGGACACCCTGTGACGGAGGAAGCAGCTCCGGGGTATCCTGGTCGGTGGATGGTCGCCAGTGCGAGCCAGGCTTCTCTGAGTGGGGGGGTAAAGAGGGACATCAGAGGGGGTTAATATCTACAGGCCGCACAGACGGTGGAAGAGGGGTGCGTGGCTGGCCCAATAAGATGGAGGCGAGCCAGAAATTACTGGATGGCATATGCCACAGACACTGGTTGAACATTTTGGAGTTGTTTTGTGTTATGTTTGTACAATGTAAGGGTTGCACGATGATGAGTGGGAGGGGGACAACGGCTGAGGGGTGTTGCAGAGTGTGAAAGCTCTTGCTGGCCGCTGCCTCAGGCTAGAGAGGGGCGGGGCATACATTGAGGTGTTTCAAGAGATGGGCATAGAGACTGTGTGGAGATGGTGGGGAGGTTGCTCAGTGGCCCTGTGGCGATAGGTTGGAGCCCACTGCATTGAATTGATTTTTGCCTGAAACATTCTGGGTCCCTGGAGGGGATATTTATTGCTGATCTATGTTACGGTCCAAGGCTCAGCACGGAACGGTCGGGTGTCATGCCAGGGGCACAGTGAGCGGTCCTCACTGATCCATGAAAAGTGGGGGAGCCGGTCTGGGCGTCTTGACGGTTTCGGTGGTCACATATTTTCCTCAGGCCCATTCCTGGAGCGTGGGGGCGATGGCCATTGCCGCCCCCCCCACCCACTTTCCAGTAGGTAATAGATGATTAATGAAGATGATGTAATGAGAACGTATTGATGACGTAGCAGTTAATATCATTGAGCATATATGGCTTTGTCGCATTTTGGTGATTCAACAGCTATAATAAATGAGGCCTAATGCCTTCCAAAGAATATCTTTGTCTGGTGTCCCTCACTGGCCCTGCCGCCTGCGTCACCCATGAGAAATGTTATTAACCCAATATGGGGTGAGAACCATTTATGCACTTGAACCACAGGCACAGGATTTTAAAATCTATTCCCCGCCTGTCAGGCAGCCAGAGGAGGGCTATTCGGGATGCTGAGACTGAGGCCACTCTAGGGAGCTTGAGGATAAGTCTGAGGCCACGTTTTGGGCATTTTGTAATCTGTTAAATTGCTTTGCAGGAATGCCGCCTAGCAAGCAATTTGTGTAGCCCCAAATGTGTGTGGTTCCAAATTCTTCTCATTGTAGGCCAAGACCATACTGGGTCTATCAGACACAGACTGACTTCGATACAGGGCCATACAGTTGGTTATCCACACCCACACGATGAGGGATCCACAGGCGAGGGAATCGTTGACATGTGAGGCAGAATTCGTTCTAGACCCCTTGGATTATGCAAAAATCAAGACATGTGATGCCCTTTGTACACATAACAGTTATAAGAGGAATTTGACGCTGGCAGGGATGTGGGCGGAAGATTTGGGAATCACGCTAAATATTGAAGATATCTATGAATTCTTCTCTATGATTAAATACACCTCATGCAATCTGAAACATAGAGAAATGCAATTCAGGATCATTCACAGAACCTATGTCACCCTGACCAGATTATATGGGATGGGAATTGCATCGCCCGCAGTGTGTTGGTGGAAATGTGAAGGATTGGGTACAATGGGACATGTGTTTTAGTCATGGCAAAAGAGTGTGCCTTTCTGGTCTATGGTCTCTCATCAGCTGAGGGGCATACAGGGTATCACAATGACAATATCTCCCACATCAATGTTGTTTGGAATTGACATAAATGAATGGCATGCAGAAGCAATTGTCTACAGGCTTATGGATATAATACTTTTTATAGCTTGCAAAGCTATCCTTCTAGACGGGAAAGCGACAGCACCGCCGACCATGACCATAAACAAAATGGCGGATGCAATTATACAAAACATGTGCTGCAGAGCGTTTTGGGAACTCGCTGTTGCATTCATCTAGGATGCAACAGACCCTGTGTCAAACGTATAGCTCATGGGGCAGTTGAAGAGGAATGAGGTGAATTGATCCGGACAATGACACAACATCTCTTCTGTGCTATAGGACGTAGACATCGGCAGCACAACACAACATCCAATGAGGGCTCTCGAAAAAATGAGTGAATTTTCAGAGAGGCAGATGTAATATCGATGTCACATTTATGATATATAATGACCCCTGTAAAGGATAGCCCGTGTTGGAACAATACAACCTTATATTTAACTTGAACCAGTAGTTGGATACATAGATGCAATATGTCTGTTGATTACACTACACAAGTGACGCTGATAGACATGACAAATGTATTGTTTTGGGGCCGGTGGGGAGTGAGGGGTTTGGGGTTTTGATTATAGCTTGTGTATTCGCAACACATTGACAACTTTATTTATGCTTATGTACATTACTAGCACAGCTGTGATCTGATGTTTCTGTTTCTTTTGTTAATTTCAGGCCAAAATAAAATTGAATTACAAAACTTCTTCTCATTGTATATTGTGGCACATGGTGGCTACTGAGATTACACAATGATAAAGCTGCACTCATTCGGATGTCATATTATTGTCAGCTTGCTTAGGTGACCCATTCATAACAAGGTTGGGTGTGCATTATCTGTCTGGCCTGGGTGTACCCACAACAACCATGTGGGTATGTACCTAGGAAGCTTCTCTTTTGATCCCCTTGAGGAAGGTCAAAGCCTTCCTCGAGAAGAGAGGAAACATTCCCGGGAGGTTGCCTGGGAACTAGTAGTTCACACCAAGGTGATGATTCCTGCAGTCCTTTTCAATTAGGCAGATAGAGGAAGGATATGGAGTACGAGTAGTACAGATGAGAGTTTTGGATTCTACTAGGGCTCACTTAATGTCATGCCCCCTCAACACTTCCTGCAGGCAGAAGCACTCTGGGTATGACATCAGAAGGCAAAGAATACTTGTTAAAGCAGATTGGATTGAATCCCTGACAATAGACTTTCTTTGGACCAATCTACTGTAGCATTTTGGGTGGGTGATTCCCCTCCTTAGGTCTTGTTAATTAATGTTTGGACTTCAAGACAAGAATGATTTACCTGGAACTCTGTCAGGGGATACAGCCTATTTCAAAGATCTCTGCCATAAAGGTGAGGACAGAAGGCTCCAAGGAAGAGGAAAGCTCTTCTCCCTACCCACCTCATTGGCACATTTAGGATGAAACTGCTGAGGACCAAGGCCTCTCTGCTGCCTCTGCATTGGAACTAGGATCCTGTTCTATAGAGGCGAACATGCAATGCAGGTGAAAAGAAAATCTTCCTGGGGTCTTACTGCAGAACAAATGACTCCCCTTGTTCCTGGAGACCCTGGATGGGCCACCCAGAAACTTAGAAGCCTGGAAGCGGATTAGAATCCTGTTTACCTAATCCAGACACTTTTGAGCCAGGTTGACCATGCTCGACTCACTTCAAACTGCTACACGGCCTGTGGTTCTGCTTTTGGCACTCTAAGAACTTCCAAACACTTATCTGCTACTTCAAGCCGTCTCAACACTGAATCAGCCTAATAAAGTGCATCGCCACCTCAAATAGACTGCCGGTTCACCTCTATGGAAGCATCCAACTCACTGCATCCCGAGAGCCAACTCGAGCCAGCAGAAGCATCTTCACAACCCGTCTCCATTGGCTGGAAGCCTTCGACTCTACCGCCTCAAATTCTGACTGAACTCAATGAAAGCATCGCCTCCACCAGACTTCACCTGTTGGGATCAACTCAATCCATCACAAACAGTCACTCGATCCACACAGGGCACTGCCTCACAGCTACCTCGGCGCCAGCTTGACACTGGAACAGCGCTTCGTGACTGTCTGAACACCTGCTTGACTGCAGAAAAGCACAAAGAAGCCCAGCTCGATTCTGTCGAGCCCCGAAGACAAGCAAAACATGTATTTGCAGTGGCCCTGTGCCCCTGGTTTGCCTTGAAGGGCCCTAGTGACTTCTAAGATTCCACTCTTTTCCTTTCCAAGACACTCTAAAGTACTTTTGACATTTGCTGCTCAAATTAATTGCCTTCACCCCTGTCTTGACTCAGGGTGCCCCATCTGCTCTCCAAGCCTGCATTCCCTGTGTTTCCTTTAAAGGGGTGAGTCTTTAGTCTTTCTGACTTGTTGTATGCAACGTGTGTTTTATTACTGAAGTTTCTTTTTTGTAGACCGTTGACTGGACATTCTTTTATTTTGGTACCATCGTACTATTGTTGTTTGGATTGCATCAGTAGCTGCTCACACCCCACCTGAGGAGTATAGCCTGCCCTCGGACCACTCTCTCAGAGCAGCGAAGGAGGTATACCCCTCGGACTGGGCCTGTTTCTCCTTTATGATTGGGATCACTGCTGGTTTAGTACTAGTGTGTGGCTGAGTAGGCGCTTTAGTCACTGCTCATTCCTGTACTCCTGCAGAGTAGTGGACACTTCGTCGCACACACCCTGAAAGTGCAGCTGCGCGTAACTGCTTAGTATATGAGCAAAAGCCTAAAGCTCTCGGTTCTTGCAGAGCTTCACAGGTGGTAAGGTTGCCTAGATCACATTACCAGGACACACCTTTTTCAGTAGTGTGCTGTATCTTTCCAAAAGTATTGATTACAGATGAGTGTGTCTCAACTCAACCAAGGGAATAACTCCCAGAATGCATTAGCTTATTATATGAATGTGCAGGTTTGGTAAAGGGGTGTTGGTTCACCACGAAATCATCAGGGCACTCTATTGACAGACTAAGTTTAAATTCCTTCTTATTCAGTCGCAAGTTCTTGCTTCCCACATTGCTCTCCTTCTTGTCTTGGACTTTTGTCAAAATGTCGTTCTGAGGCGGAGCCCTGCCGGTGCTCACTAATCTCCTCTGGCAGCCCCGGCCATTCCAGGACAAGGCTTTTATTCTAAAGCCTGAAGCTCTTACTCATGTGCAAGAACTTCAGGCTTCAGAAAAAAATGGAAGAAAAGATATGCTGATGGAAGGAAGGGCCTTGTTTTTCTAAAGCCTGAAGCTCCAGCTCATTCCCAGGAGTTTTGGGCTTTAGGGAAAAAGGGCTTGGCTTCAAGCAGCCTCATCTTTTCAGCCTTAATGGTGACTCTGCCCCTACCCAGCCTGGCGAGGGGCAACACCACCATTAAGGCTAAAAAGGCAAGGCGATGTCCCCTGTCAGGCAAGCCTATAGCAAATAAATGGAGAGATCAGCACCCTCTCCACTAGGGAAGAGGGTGCTCATCTCTAAAAAAGGCTGGCGGAGGTGCATGTAGCCCGTTGAGCCGGGGCTCGTCAAGGGGGCATGGCCTAATGAGCGGCAGGCAACCACCCTCCATTAGGTCATGCCCCCTTGATGAGCCTAGACTCATTTTCCAGTGCCACCTAAGGCAATGGCCGACATCTGCCCCTTCTCTTCCTACCTGCACTGTTTTTCGCTCTTGCACCGCCACCTTTCATGCAGTGTAATGAAATCTGCCTGCATAGCTAGCCAGCAGGCCCGGATTTGCATTAAGGGCAATAGGGAAATGCCTGCAGGGTTGTCCCAACATGCCACAGTGCCACAGTGCAACAATGTTTTGGCCAATGTGTTCCAGTTTGACTTGCAGCTGGTAGTTTTGACCAATGTTAGAAACCAAATACGCTTTAAAATGCAATATTTTAAAGCATCTTTACCAAAAACGACCCCTTCTGTAGAGCTCAAAGAAGCAAAGCTACACGTTTTCATTTGGATTGCAGCTGCTTTTTCATTGGTTCCCGGTCCCATTTTGTCTCCAAATCAGAGCGTGTAACCTCAGGCTATATTCACTCACCGTAGATGGCTATCTCTTAGTATACTCTAACGGCGTACGGAGGATGGCACAGGGGCAACGCAGAGCAACAGAGGTTCGAATCTCAGATCCGCGCTTAGAAACCGAACTCAACTCCGGTATGGTATTAGGCGCGTTATAAAAAGACAAATAAATTACACACTCAGATAGCCTAATTTCAAATAAGGCAGCACACTATCCCACCGTGAACTAAAGTAAAGTCTAGCACCATGGCATAGAACAAACTCTTAATAATAATCTTTTTTGCATCAAGATGCCAGGCTTTTCAATTTGACCCTACTAGCTTGACTACTCGGTTCCATGACCTATCCAACAGCATCCACCTTTATGCACGGTCTATTTTTGACTATAGGCCTCATTATAAGCATGCCGGTGCAGAAAAAATGCCGGTAAAATGGCTGTTAATACCGGTACTGGCATTTTTCCCCAGATTGGCATACTCCGGGTCAGCCAGTGGGGGCAGCGAACCACTGGCAACCCTGACTTGCTGGTAGTTCAGGTCACTACTGGCAGATGATTCACTGAAGCACTGGCACTGTTAACAACTGTGCCGGTCCTGATGGGAACGTACTGCTACTCCACCACCCCTAATCTAACGGTAATACCGGGGTGTCGGGCGGCGGAGACGCTAATGCATTTTCCCCCGGTATCCTGCTGCAATAACCTGTGGGATACCGGGAAAGCTGTAATTACCACATATGCCTCTTTTGGCTGAGGCTTGGCAGTCATGGAGTTAACATTCTAGAGTTTGACGTGGGGGACAGCATACAGAGATGCCCGGGCAAATAGGCCACCAAACTTCCAGGATTTCACAAACACACTCTCTCCATCGGCAACCTCGTGATTCCAACATTACATTGCATACGAACGTACAATTCCCAAGGAAAGACAATCCAATTATAACAAAGGCTCTCTGGAAATACTACAGGGGTGTACAGTGGAGAGAATGGGTGTGACATTGAAGTGAGTGTGCTCCAATCTGGCCTCCGGGAGTCAGAAGCAAGAGAAACGATGAGCTGCGTGGCTCGTGCACCCAGAAATTCTTTCAATAACATTGGAGAGGGACTGTATGTTCTGTGATGTTACTTTGCAATTTATATAGCGCACCAAGCCCGAAGGCATCTAAGCGCTGTTCTTGGCAGAACCTTGAAGCGCGTTTAGAAGTGTGGCCCTTCAGCAGAGGGTAGTCTGGTGTAGGGCTGTGTCTACTAAAGGAATCCGAGTGAGTCATCTGCCATATAGTCAGTCCCCGCTTCATCTTGATTACGGAAGACAGAGTGAATTGTGCCAAATGCAGTGATGTACAGCACAATTGCACTGAGGGACTGAGAGAGCGTTCCTGGGACTTGCAGCACTGGGCTGCAGACTGCCCCGTGGGATCTGTATCCATGTGAGTGTTCTAAGACAGAGGGTATTCTGGGATATGTGGTCCTGTGGCAGCTTCTGCTGTGAGTGACCGAGACTGCAATTCGGAAGATGTCGTTTTTCTGGGATTTGCTGGTTCTTGATGGGCCTTTATGACTGAAGACTATGCTGGCACTTTCAAGGCACTTGCGGCTCCGCTTGACATATGACTCTAGTTCCTGGGCATGTTTTTCACTTATTGTAGGAGCATTCACCCACTTCCTGTGCTGTCATGTCAAGGGGTGTGTGATGCCATTTCTGCTAGCCCAATGTTTTGGTGAAATGGCACCAGTGGGTCCCGACGATTAACCCTTTTTATACCCTCTGGCATAGATGATGACTAATTCCCTCGCCTCTGCCCCGCACTCAAAACTTTTGGCTACTTTTAGTCTTACTTGATCTTTCAGTGGCTTCCAAAATGGTTGATAATCTCGTCATACTTACCCCTTAAGTGATAAGGGTATGTAAGTTCGTCCTGAATTCCCATAAGGATTCATTGTAGGCGCCGCCCACTTCCACACTCCTACTTTCAAATCTTGGGACTTCTGTTGACATTATTTAGCGGGTAAGTCTCTTATCTTTCCAAAAATAGACTCTCGTGGGCTGCAGAACTCTCTCCTGCTTTTTCGCTCTGGTGCTTGCTTCTTGAGTTGGTCTCGTAGTCCTGTGTTTTATAATTGGGAAATCCTTGTTGCAAGTCCCAGAATGCTTTGCAAAAAGTAGGACTAGCCTAACATTTCCCCAATTAAATGTACATTCGTGCTTTTCATGGGCCAGCCCTTCTCCTGTGGCCCCTTAACTTTCCCAACTGCTCTCCTGCCTCTCAGTTGCGCCTGACTTGACCCCCCTGACCTGCTACCTCCCATTTAATGGTCTTTCCTTACCTCTTGGGTCTTCCTCCTCACACTTCAGTTCCTGATCATTTCCCCTCTGCATTATCAATTCCTGCTTTGTTGTGCCACTTAGGTTCTACGTTAAAACTACGAATTTAAAACACACTAGGCTTAAAACACCGACTTTTTTTTTACTCGAATTCGCAAAATGTGCTTTCTTTTTTTGTTCTTTTTTTCTTTCTTTAATGCGGGGGCGACCCCCTGCAGCCACTCCCACAACCCACCCCCACTCCACTTTAATGTACACCCTGATCCAACCCCCCCCCATCTATTTATTAGAAAAAAAGAGCGCAAAAATGAGAGTTAAAAAAATCGGTGTTTTTGTCCTCATTTTTTTTGGATGTGTTTTTTGGGGGGTGGCTGCGCTCATTCATTTAATTCTTGCTGCAGTCCTCTGGTAGGAGCACTGCATACATATAAATAAATGAATGGCCATGAAAAACTGTCTTTTTGCTGCCTAACTTTTGGATTTCGTTTTTAGCTTTTTTTCTGCCTTTGCATAGGTCGACCATAGCGCCATGATGCCCCTCGGGGTGAGAGTTTGCGCTTTATAAATGGTTTAACATAACATAATGCATAAATGAATCCAGGAGCTCTATAATTCTCCAGCCCATCCATTTGGCAAGAGGCATCCTATCATGTGTGGCACCATTAGCCAGCCCTGGCTTTTTAAACAAATGTGCTTTGCATGCTGGAACTTGTAGGCCCATACATACAAAAGAGAGGTGCGAGTATGCATCGCAGAATGCCAAACGTGCTGCCAGCTAAATAACCAGCACTGGCTAAAGATGTCATGTTTAACACAGAGGAGGTATGATCTAGAGACTACATTAAAGATCTTGGAACCTGAAGACACGGCTTCTAATCTTGTCTTCCAAGTGTGACCCACATTGTCTTACTTAGTGTTCCTTTGGTTAGATCACTTTACCGCCGGGTGATTCAAAATATAACATGTTGCCCGCTATCGTCCATGCCCCATTCCATTCGGGACATGGCACTGCAGTTCTCTTTTTGTTTATGTCACCCAGTCCTGATTCCATTCTAGCACTTGTCGTTTCATTTTTGTATTTTTACATTTCAGACTACAAGTCCCAGAAATCAATGCACGGCACGGTGAAAATGGAGCGTGCTGTAATCAATCATGTTCTATGTACAGGGTCGTGTGTTGACGGTGTAGAACGTAAAGCTGCAAACTGCCCACTGCTCCTTAGAGCTAACTCTGTTCCATGCAAAATCAACAGACATCAAAAGTCCATCGCTAGCAACCTTAGAAAGGATCTTGAATAGTGGGCTGTTTGTGCGCTATACAAATATAAAAAATAAAAAAATAAATAAAAGACTCTGGGCTGGTAAGCTGTTTCACTATACCTTAATGTTCTGTAAAAAGCCCCCCTGTGTGTGACACACAGGGATTCAACATTAAAAACTGTCCCCACATTTTCTAGGACTGGAATTAGAATCGTCAATTATACCACCCATAGAATGTTCTTGCATATCTGCAGCGAGATTCAGTTACTCTTATCAGTTTTAAAAACATTATAACATCTGGCTGTGATATGCCCCCCCTGGTTACCAAGTATCAGGGGTGGGGGCTGAGGGGGTGAGGGAGGGGGCAATAATGAAAGGACACTTGCCTAATGCAAAACTTAGCTCTGTAATGCATGCAGCGTTGGTTTTAACATCATATATCCACGACCACAGTTCCTAGAATGCAAAGCAAATAAACAGAAGCCACGAACTACTCACACCTGACATGAGGAGACTTTAGAGCACTGGGAACGTACAGTAAACTGGGATTTTTCCCCAGAAACCTGATCACCCAGGTGTGGAGGAGGGGGCGCAGGAGTAAATTCAATTTACGTTCCTGGTTTCTTGGCTTTGCCTACTATTCAGCAGGGTTGGGAGCAAATAGTGGGCCTGCCTGAATTAATTAAAGTGTGATCAGCAGGGAGGGAGGCTAATGGGGCTTGCATTTTTATTTTCCCCCCACAATGCTTTTGTTTGACTTGCTATTTTGAAAGACAAAGGCCCTGTTTTTCTACAGCCCAGGGGGGCCTGGGCCAAGGCAGATAATTGCGAGGACTTTTGTTAGTCACCTGGGTCTTGCTGTGGCCAGAGGAAGCCAAGATGGCCGACAAAGCTGCTAATCAGGGCCAGGTGGTGCAGAGCAAAGAGAGGAAATGAAATCAGCCCAGAGCTCCAGGCCACCGGGGACACATTAGGACCGACCAGGCCCCTTTCTTGATCCCACTTAAAGACTTTATGTTTCTGAAGGAACGCAGCCCTGGTGTTGTTTTAGACGACATCTCTAAAGAAGTCGGCACTGCGCCCTGCTGATGCCACAAGAAACGCAGGGCTCCTTGGCAGCAAGAAGAACATGTGTAGGAGCTGCACATATTTAAAACATGTACTGTCGACTGCACACTTTCACATCCTCGCAAAACTGTGTTACAAAAGAATACAATAGGGGAACAAAAGGCCCAAAAGAAGGAAAAAAACAATATATAAAAACTCAAGTGAAAATAAAATACATTTGGAAAAAGATGAGATGAAAAAAAGAGCAACAGTGAAAAACTAGCCCTGGGTGGGTAGCTCCCAAGTTAAGTCTCGGCTCAGACATGGGGCCAGAGAGCACTTCTTTCAGTCCTGTCAGGCCATCATCAGTCCGAGGTGGATCAATTCAGCACCATTCAATTGGATAGCGATGACACTTATTACTACAATGCTTAAATGCAGAAAGCATCCACCCTTAAGCGCTATTTAAATATATCAGATGACAAATTCTATGTCGAGACGGGAGGCGTCCAATTATGCATTCAAACATCTTTACTAACAAACAGCAGCAAAGATTGAACAATTTTTAACAAAACAACCACATTTTTTTTATAAACAGTATTAAAACCAAGAAAAAACAAATTAAAACCCCAGCCCAAGATGGCAGTCCTGGCATGTCAGCCAATCAGGGTCTCCCCCCCCCTATAAAAGTCCATGTCACTAGTCGATCATACTCTTCTTTGCTGCGCGACCAGCAGATAAGTGTTCCTTTTCTACTGTCAGGCTATGTGTGTGCTTCAATGCTTACTGTAAATGCTTACTGTGTATTACAATACATTATTGCATCTGTGTTTTCATGATTTTATAATGTGCAGTGTTGCTTGCGTTCAGCTGTTTGCAAGCGTATTGTGTTCTGACGTTACTGTAGAATAATGACTCCTCAAGACTGCGCCAAAAAGGTTACCACAAAGACTTCATTGATTTTCATGAGTTAATTTTAATTTCTGATGCCCTTACGCTGACACATGTATCGGCTGGTAACAGCCTTTTTCAAAACAGAGCATAGTCCATGGTTGTAGGATACATTTTGTATCATGGGTTAGATCCCCTTGTTTCCGTGCTTCTAGCTCATGGTCTGATACGTTTCGGTCTTTACATTTATAGTGTAAAGAGCCGACGCGCCTATACACAAGTGTATCAAGGCGCGACGAGGCAAGGGAGGAGATACAGAGACAACAATCCTACTAGGCCAGGCGACATTGAGATCGCTCAAGTACAGGGGAGGGAAGAAGGCGAAAAAGTGCAGGGGAAAGCGGAGGTGGCAGTGCAGTACGTAGAAAAACAGTAAAATAAATAAGGGTGCGGCCAGTTGGTGGCAAGTGCAAGGCTAAGTGCAGACATCGGGTGGACGTGCTTGTAGGGGGTGTAGGGATACAGAAACAGTCACCGAATGTAAGGGTTGCCAGGGGGGCAGTGCAGGTGTGCAACTGGCGGGGAGGGGACCTGGGCCCGAGATCAGATGGTAGCCAGGTAACCAGTGCAATTTCAGATTCAGCCAGTAGATCAGCAGGGGAGAGGAGGAGAGAAAGCAGAAGCAAAGAGGAAGGTCTTGAGGTGCTTCCGGAGCCGGAGATGGTTCTCCTCAAGTTTCAGAGAGGCAGGGAGGCTGTTCCACAGGGAGGCCCCAGCAGAAGAAAGAGATCTACCATCAACTCGTGCTTGGAGAAGCGGCTGACCCTGAGGGAGTTGGAGGCGGATGAGCGAAGAGCTTGAGAAGGAAGATATTTAGGAAGAGAGAGTTGAAGGTATTGAGGTCCCAGTCCCCAGAAGGCCTTGTGAACAATGCAGAGTGTTTTGAACTTAATCCTCGCTGCCACTGGAGCCAGTGCAGATATTTGAGTCCTGGAGAGATACGATCCCTGGGCTTGGGCCAAGGACATGTCTTGCAGTCCTGTTTTGGATGAGTTGCAGAGGGTGAAGACTAGAGGCAGGCGGATTCAGAAAGAGGCTGTTGCAATAGTTCAGCCTACAGAGAACCAGAGCTCTGGAGACAGTGAGCTTCTGAGTGAAGAAGAGTAAAGGTAGAATACCTCTGAGGAGGTGCAGCTGGTAGTGTGACTTCTTAGAGACGTCAGAGATGTGAGGAGAGAAGGGAAGTGTGGAGTCGAAGATGAGCCCAAGGTTTTTAGCCTCACAGGTGGGAACAGAAAGAGGGCCAAGAGAGGCCTGCCAGAGAGTGACAGGAAAGGAGGGAGCAGGTGTGCCCATGAGGAGGATGGCGGAAAGACAGTCAGAGATGAGAGAGGGAGAAGAGGTGGCGGAAGGAAGCCTGAAATGAGTTGAGTGTCATCTGCATAGCAGTGAAAGTTAGGGAAGAGAGCAGCAATGCGGTGGGCAAGAAGTGCCAGATATTGGTTGAACAGCCAGGGAGATAGGTTAGACCCCTGAGGGGCACACAGGTAGAGATAGAGATAGAGGAGAGGAAGGACCCAAGTTGAACCTGGGAGGGAGAGGAAAGAGGTCAGCCAAGCCAGGGCCTGATCGTTGTTACCCAGATTATCCTGGAAACTGTTGAGCAGGATGGCATGGTTGACCGTGTCAAAGGCAGAGGAGAGATCAAGTAAGCTAAGGACACAGGGGATGTTGGAATTGCAGTTGGAGAGCAGGTCTTCACGGATGTTCAGAAGAGCAGTTTCCGTGCTTCTGGCAGCTCTGAAGCCAGACTGATGGTCATGGAGACAACCAACAGATTCAGTGTGAAGATTAAGCTGGGAAATGGCCAGCTTTTCCAGGAGTTTGCCCAGGAAAGGAGTGATGGAGATTGGGCGATAGTTAGCCGGGCAGGAAGGGTTGACAGAGGGTTTCTTAAGAAGAGGGTGCACAAGGGAGTGCTTCGGGGGGAGGGGAAGACTCCAGTGGTGAAGGAGTGGTTGCAGAAATCAGCCAGAGCAGGAGCCAGGGTGTCAATGTGGTCCTTGATGGTTTTGGAGGAACAGGGGTGAACCTGTTTTGACAAGAACTTCATAGATCTGACTTGTCTAGATACCTTGTCTGAGGAGAACAGGGGAAAGGCAGAGAAGGAGGGAGGAGAGGTGGCCGAAGAAGGGCCAGAGGAAGAGCAGGGTGTAGGGGGAGAGGAGGAGAGAGAGGACAAGATGTCCTGAGTTTTAGAGATGAAATAAGAGGCCAGGGCCATACAGAGGGCCTGGGAGGGGACAGGAGAGGTAGAGACTGCAGCAGAATTGGCCAGCTCCTTGCAAATTTTAAAGAATTTGGCCGAGTTGTGCTAAAGGGAAACCGGGAAGCCTTTTTGGCCTGCCGGGCTGCAAGTCTCTCCCTCGCTCTGAGAGAACGCGTGCTGGGGAGAGGCATGCAAGGAAATTTGTTTCTATTTCTTTGCCGAGCGAGTCTCTGTTGGAGGGGCTTGTGTAAGGAGTATGTCGCAGGCACAAGTGCGCCATCTTGCATGCATTCCTTCAGGCAACATTATTTCACAGCTCAAGCATTGTGAAGTGCTACTTTGTTACTGTGACATGCAGTTTTTCTCCAACTTGGTCGGAAAGAAGCCGGCTCGGTTTGGGAGCGTGTGACAGGCTGCTTAAGGGGTTTATGGTTTGTGGCCTGCTCGGCCGTTCTTCTTTCTGCTCTCACATGTGTGGTGCTTGCCAGGCAACTGGGGTGGGCAGTAACCTCTGCTTGAGGTTTTTTGGGGCTAGCTGTATGTGCCCAAATAACCCCCTCCTTTTCTGCTATAACTGGGAGTTCATATAACTTTGAAAAATACTATGTCAGCTCATAGAGGGGAAGAGATGCAGACAGGGACAAATGAAGGGGACATCTTTATTAGTCAGGGTAGTTCCTCGGATGGGAATGCGGTCCCAGCTAAAAAATGGCCTTCAGGACGCAGGTTGGAAGGGGGTGATGACACCTTCGGAGGGTGGTCCAAGAGACAGTTAATGATGCATTGTGGGATCTTAACAATAATTTAGCTTCTGCTTCTGACCGCCTGGTGAAGGGCATAACTCATTTGCATAGTGAGGGAACTGCTGGCTCTTCTGAGGTTGCAGCAGAGGTTCCTAGACCTTGCAAGTGTACAGAAAAGACTAAACATGAAGAGAAGGGGTCTCAGACCAGGAAAAGGCACAGGAGCAGGGACAGGCGTTACGCTGTGGCTTCTTCCTCACACATCCTCCTCGTTTTCTGTGGATTCGGATTCTCCCCTAAGAGGAAGAAGGTAAAGAAGGAGGTACCCCAGGAAGGGAAGAAAGTTCTCAGAGACATGTTGGGGGAGCCATTCTTTGATCCTGTTGATATTCAGCACCCTCGCTCAGCTGAGTGGAGGCGATCAGAGCCTGTGTCTTCCTTCATGCAGCACTGGGTAAGGAAACTAATGGAGAAAGAGGCGCGTAATAAGCTAAGGGCAGAGTGCCCACAGCGCACTCTCCCTCATAAGTTGGCAGCTCCCCTGAGATTGACCATTCTATGGTGTTCTATTTTGTCAAAAAAGGGTAAAGACCCTAGGAAGGGAATAGACAAAGCCCTGAGGTCCTGTCAGGACAAACCGTTGGAAGTGTTGGGCCCCCTTGCTCAGGTTTTCGATATGCTGGAAGAGAGTGCAGTATATGACCCCCTTCTTGATGTCAATGTCCAGCGTTCTGTGTGCCTGCTCGGCAACACCATCTCAGTTCTGTCATCGGTGCAGTGTAAAGCTTTACTGATGTGCTTAGATCCCAAGTTAGCTCACATGGCCCGGCAGAGGGAAGGCCTAGGGCCCAGGGTTTGCTCTTCGGAGAGGGATTTGTCAAGGAGCTCTCTTCGTTTGTGCACACGCTCACTGCCTTAGATAAAGCACAGAATAACATTAAAAAAGCCCTGACCCAGGGTGTTTATGCTAAGTCTAGAAGAGGCAGAGCCATTCGTCCCATAAAGTTTGCACCTAGAGGAGGGCATTCCGGGTTCAGCTCCAGAGACGCTGCCAACACCTTCTTTCCACTGGGAGGGATATAGTGGAGAGGCCGCTCCTACAGGAGAGAAGGCCGTGGATGAACCGCTTTAGGTGAGCATTTTTCATTTAAGTGTTTCTTCCGGGGCAAAGCTTGGTGGGAGCTTAGCACATTTTGCTCACAATTGGGCTCATCTCATGGCAGACGCTTGGGTGCTGCAGACTTTGCGGGGGTTCGGCATAGAGTTTTACAGTTCCCCCTTTCAGGTGGTCTGTCCTCGTCTGTGGTATTCAGTCAGGAGAGACAAGCTTGCGTAGATGCGGAGGTGGCGAATATCATTCAGAAGGGGGCAGTGGTGCCTGCGGTAATGGTGGATTCCCCCTTTCTCAGCTTAATTTTTCTGGTGCCCAAACCGGTTAAGGGGTTCGGACTGGTTATCATCCTCAAAGCCCTACATTCCTTTGTGGTGTATCGTCACTTCAAGATGGAGGGGATTCATCTGCTGAGGGATTCTCTCCTTCAGGGGGATTGAATGGGCAAGATCAGCTTGAAGGATACATATTTGGTGGTTCCGGTGTTTTCCCCTCATCAGCATTATCTGCAGTTTCAGTGGCAGGATAGGTTTTGGCAGTTTGTGCCTATCCTGTTCGGTCTCTCTTCAGCCTATTGGTGCTTCAGCAAGCGACTGAGGCCGGTGACGGCTTTTCTGTGGTCCAGGGGGATAAGGATAATCATTTACCTGGACAACATGCTCATACTAGCGCAGGAGGACAGTCTCCTTCTTGCCCAACTTCGGTTGACGGTGTTCCTGCTTCAGGATATGGGATTTGTAATCAACCAGGAAATGTCCGTCCCTGCATCTACAAAATGTGTGCAGTTTTGGGGCTTTGTTATAGATTCTCAGCTGTGCTAGCTACGGTTGCCCCAGAAGAGGATGCAGGGGATTTGATCCCATATCAAGTCTGTGCTGAAGAAACGGGTGTTGTCGCCTTGGCTTCTTGTCAGGGTTATAGGTAGGCTATCAGCAGCCATTCAGGCCATTTTATCAGCGGCCCCACTGCATTACGGGCCGTTCAGAGGCTGAAGTCTCAACAACATCAGTCAGGGGCTCCCTATTCTCAGGTGGTGCGTCTGTCACAAGACGCAACAGCAGAGCTTCGTTGGTCAATTTTTGCATCCCCTTGATGATGGACAATGTGTAAGCGGACCACAAAATCAACAAATTGGGGGACACTCGACCCAAGGACATAGCACAAGAATTTTTGGCACTTCTGCCTCAATCGCAGGATTATGTTGCAGGTGAAATATCTGCCGGGCCTCTCCAACACAGTGGCAGATTGGAACTCCAGGTCCCTTCGGGACAGCAGAGATTGGAAGCTGAACAGAGAAGTGTTGCACTCCTGTCACAGGTTTGGGGCCTGTTTCTCACAGATCTGTTTGCCTCTCACCTCAACTGCCAGGTCCCTTGTTTCTTCAGCTGGTGTCCCGATCCGGACGCAGTGGCAGTAAATGCTTTCCTTCAGCATTGCGGTCACCTTTAAGGGTTTCCTTCTGGAACTCGCTGTGGACGTCCCCAGGCTCCTCCATCCTACCCGACGATAATCACAGGCGGGTTTCACTAGTTGGTCTTGCAGGGGCAAATACAGTTCATGGCATGGAAGATTTCTGCAAGTCCTGGGCGTCCCCAGGTTATTCAGGAGATGTTTGTCAAGCCATCAGAGACTCTTCGGCTAATTCCACTCAAGTTTCCTATTCATCTGCATGGACGCGTTGGGTGGACTGGTGCGTGGAGAGGTATCTTGATTCCTTCTCTGCCACTCCAGTAGAAGTAGTTAACTTCCTGCTATCTCTCTTTAAAGAGGGGAAGACATATAGGACAATCAAGGTTAGCAGTATCATACCATTGAGTCCTGCAAAAGTGAACCAATATCCTCAAGCTCATACCTCACTGAAAACAGTGTTGCTGAATACGCGTTCTCTAGCAGGACATGCTACTGAGATCGCGGACTCATATTTTGTCTGCAGATGTTGACATTATGCTCCTTACGGAGACATGGCTCTGTGATACAAACTAATATTCCCTGCAACTTGCTACTGCAGTGAGGTATAAAGCCTTACACACAGATCGCCATGATATGATATTATAGGTTATTTATAACACACTTAATACCCAGAGGTTTCTAAGCACAGACCCGGGGAATCGAACCTGTGTTGCTCCGTGTCGTCTTGCTTCCAAGGCGAGCATGTTGCCGATGAGCTATCCTCCCGAGACAAAGGGCGGTGGTGTCGCTATTATTTTTAAAGATTCCTTGACTTTTTATACCTCAAGTATACCAATATATTTTTTTTTTTAACTTTTATTTATTGGCAAGAAGCAGTGGTTGGCACGGTACATGTTACAGTAACAACATAGAGTTCATGTCAAAAGAGTAGGGTACAATGCAAAGGCGCGGCAAAGAAAACACTCAAGCACATAACAGCAGGTAAATTACAGCAGGCCATTCATCTTACAGCATGGTCCATCCCCTGCTCCGGAGATGGGGGAGAAGACAGAAGCTCCAAGTCAACCCTTCTGTTCAGGTAGCTACAGAACTCGGTCCAAACATTTTTAGGTCT
The DNA here is from genome assembly GCF_040938575.1 of Ambystoma mexicanum. NCBI lineage: Eukaryota > Metazoa > Chordata > Amphibia > Caudata > Ambystomatidae > Ambystoma > Ambystoma mexicanum. The sequence goes on from NC_090931.1 coordinate 668,831,070, forward strand.
AGCATTCCCAGGCAACATGTTGATGTAGTCCTCCTCACACATTTGTGTCCAAGTGAGGGCTTTCAACCACATCTGTAGTGAAGGGGGGGATCGCTGTTTCCAACACCGCAGAATGCACTTCTTGGCCACAATCGCAGCCACATTCAGGAATCTAGCAGCCCGCTTCGCATCAGTCCCCTCCCAGAGCCCAAATAGTAGAGACAGGGGGTCAGGGTCAACGCGGAACCCCACCATCTCAGAGAGAGCCCCAAGCACCGCCTCCCAGAATGGAGCCAGTGCCCCACAAGACCAGAACATGTGTGCGTGGTCCGCATTGCTGGATCTACATCTCTGACAGGAGTGGGAGTGGTCCCGTGCAAATCTCCCAACCGCGTGAGGGGTGTAATATAGGCGATTGAGCAACTTGTATTGAATGCATCTGACCCTGGAATTGAGAGAAACCTTGCGTGTATGCATGCACATTTTGGTCCACATACCATCTGTGATGTCCAACCCCAGATCGCGGCTCCAAGCATCCCGGACAGCATGGGAGGGTTCGGCAGCTCTCGCCATCAACATTTTATACAGGGCGGACACTATGCCCCTGCCCCAGCGGAATTCGCAATATAGCAAATCTCTGGGGACTCGGGGGGTTCATCAGGATACGAGGGCCACATGTCCTGGACAGCCGCTCTGAGTCGAAAGTATTGCAGCAGTTCCAGAAAGGACTTGGAGTGCCCTGGCCTCCAAATGTGAGGGGTGATAAATTTCCCATCGGGGAACAGGTCGGAGAATGATCTGTATCCCAGGTCCAACCAGTGACGCATCAGCAGCTTATTTTGTGTGAGCCAGGGAACGACCATAAGGGAAGCCATTTATAGTACGGGGGGGAGCCGGAGTGGGGCATCAGAACCTGTCGCCACACTCTGATAGTGGAGGCCACCGGGTCAGCGGGGGCGTCTGAGTGATACGAGTGGAAAAGGATAAGGGACATGACATTTACTTCCGCAGTCGCGAGGCTCTCAAGCTTAACATGGGGAGGAGGGTCCTGGTGGTGGTACCAGTAAGTGGCGTGCTGAGCTTGTGCGGCTATCCAGTACTGAGTAAGATCGGGCGCATTGAAGCCCCCCTTCTCGTAGGGCAGAGTCATAAATTGCCACTTCCTACGCACGGCACCGGAATGCCACAGGAAGCGAGCGCAACCCGCGTGCAGGTCAGCAAAGTATTGTTTTCCGGGCCAGAGTGGGACATTAGAAAATATATATAGGAGCTTTGGGACTATGATCATCTTGATTAGGGACAGCCTCCCTGATAGTGAGAGTGGAAGGTGACACCATCTTTTCATCCTAGTCTCAGTGTATTGCGCGGCCGCCCCATAGTTGTCAGCCAATAGAGAGGATTTCGAGAGGGACACCTGGACCCCCAGGTATTTGATGCCCTCGGGGGCCCACTTGAGTGGGAATTCGCATGCAGGTTGGGGAGTTGCGGGTGTGAGGGGAAAGATTTCTGATTTGGTGTAATTTATAGTGAAGCCCGAGAAGATGCCAATTTTGATTGATTATTTCACGAATGATCGGGTCAAGATGGACCGATGGGTCTCGAATGTACAAGAGCACGTCGTCCGCATAAAGTGATATGATCTCAGGGGTGTCCCGTAGCCGTATACCTTTGCGGGTATGGTTGTCTCTGACACTATCCGCCATGGGCTCGATAGCCATCGCAAAAAGGAGGGGAGAAAATGGGGAGAAAATGGGCAGCCCTGACGGGTCCCTCTATGGAGGGTGAAGGGAGCTGAAAGGTGAGAGTTAACCAGGACTCTGGCGACAGGGTTAGTATATAGCAGTTTAATGCAGGCCAACATGTATGGGCCGATCCCCATCTTCTCCAGCACCGCCCACAGGTATTGCCATGAGACCATGTCGAACGCCTTTTGGGCGTCTAGCGTCACGGCAACCGCGTTGGCTTTGGGGTCTATCCTAGAGATAACGTTGAATAACCGCCGGATGTTTGCAGTGGAGCGGGCAGGGACAAAACCACTTTGATCCGGGTGGATCAGATATTTCATGATGGGGAGGAACCTGTTAGCTATGACCTGGGCGAAAATTTTGGTGTCGGTATTGATGAGGGACAGGGGTCTGTAGGAGCCGCATTCATCAAGAGGCTTACCCGGCTTGGGGAGCACAGTGATGACAGCCTCACGCAGGGTCTGGGCAAGGGTGGCAAGGCGCAGGGACTCGACCCAGACCTCATGAAGTCGCGGGGCAAGAAGGGCAATTTGCTCTTGATAGAACTCGGCAGTTAGGCCATCTGGGCCAGGAGCTTTCCCTTTAGGGAGGGCGGAGATGACCGAGGCGATCTCGTCGAGGGTGAAGGGTGCATCTAATTGTTCTTTAGTAGCTGGGTGCGGTTCCGGATCTGTCCAACTCGGAGTCCAGGATGAGATTCATGTCCCCCCCCCAAATAATTGGAACCCCGACATATCTTAGGAGGATGTCATTAATGCGATCAAAGAAATCGGGTGTATCGATGCTCGGGGCGTATGTATTAACGAGCAGGCATTCAGTATTAGCGAGGAAGCAGTGGAGGATCACGTACCTGCCCTCAGTATCTATGTGGCTGGAGCGCAGGGAGAATTCCAAGGACTTGTGAATCAAGGTAAGGACCCCCCTGGATATTACCATGTAATATTTGTTGGGGCCCCATGCCGGAGCGAGAGAAGCCGAGAGGTGAGCGAGGGCGTGGGTTTCTTGCAAGAGAAGTATTTTGACCCCGTGTCGCTGGACATATGCAGTAATCCTGCGCGCCTTCGTGAAGTTGCTGAGCCCTCTGATATTCCATGACATTAACCTAACCGCCATTCAGTAGTGTTTTTAAGGGGGATTCCAGTAACGCATGACATAGTCAGTTAAATAAGTGTTGGTCACCCAAACAGTAACACGCTGCATCGGGCCATGAGCCACTGCTATCTCGCCATTTTTACCATAACATCCCACAACTGAACCCCCCCCTCCCTCACTGCCACCCCCAACACAGCAGTGCCCGTGTACCCACCCAGAAAACCAAAGCGAGCGTGCAAAACCCAACAGGGCACCACACGTTCACGCGCCCAACTGGGGCACAACCAGGAATCAAAACAAGCCAAACTCGGCGTTGCAGCTGCAGCGGGGGTCGCTGCTGCCGTGGCCCGACTAAGATGACTGATCGGTGGTATACACCATATACCGTACAGCAGTAAACATGGTAAGTTTCCAAGAGACACCACAACAGAGTACGGTAGATAGAGGGTATAGAACTAGAAGTCCCCAATGGTCGGTGAAATATACCGTAGTTCGTGCTCCGGTGTCGCATATTAAATTTCAGGAGACGTTACAACAAGTTACAACAAACAAAGGATATGCAAGACAAGGGTTCATGAGATTGCGAGGCAAATGCAGATGGCGAGGAGGCCATCAGTACAGTAAAGGATTCAAGCCTCGGGGCGAGACCGACCAGCTTAACCCTCCTCCGATGGTTCGTCGACAGGGCCAGGGAGAGGAATATGGGACTCAATACATTTTACCGCCTCCTCTGGGACCATGAAAAAGTACAACTTATTGCGGTGGGTAAGCTTCAGCCTTGCGGGGAACAACATGGCGTATTCCACCCTCCTCTCCCTGAGCAGTTTTTTCACACCATTGAATTGTCTGCGCTCCATTTGGACATTGACAGAGAAGTCGGGAAAAATACGGATTGTCTGGGACTCAAATTTCAGTTCACCCTTTTCTCGAGCCAGACGTAGAATGTGATCCTTATCTCTGAAGCTGAGAACCTTGGCGATGATTGGTCTGGGGAAATCGCCTGGCTTGGGGCGGGGGGCCAGTGCGCGATGAGCGCGTTCAATAGTGAAAAACGGGGAGAGTTGAGGATTGCTCAAGAGATCTTTCAGGAGATTTTCAACAGCATGTTCCATTTTGCCCTTTTGCGGGATCTGGACTCTAAGTCGTCGCACTTCGCCTTGACCTGTTTCATATCGCGCACCAGGTCAGACACCTTGCTCTGGAGCGCGTGCACCTCATCCTCATTGGCCCCGATCCTGGTCTCGGCCTCAACCAGCCTGGTACCATGCTGGTCCAATTTGGTGCGTAGTGAGGTGACACTGGCATTGATGTCATCTAATTTTTCGTGAAACGACGCAAAGTTTTTGGCCATAGACTCCATCAATGTTGTAAGGTCTGGCTGAGGGGAAGGTGAGGGAGCATCAGAGTCATCCTGAGGCAGGGTGGTTCCTCCCTGCTCTTGTCTAGAGAGGTTTTTGGCATATGTCCATTGCCCCAGTTTTGTTGGCCCCACGTGACTTGCCAGACATTTTGGCGACACACCAAGATCCAGAGGGCAGTTAATCAGGATGCACGTACCAGGCCACAGGGCAGCCGATGGCAGGGGCTTCAGGGGGGGCCGGCCACACAGCCCACGCAGGGCCAATCATCGTTTAGGGATGAGAGCGAGGTGCACAGTAGGCAGGAGCGTTGCGGGGTGCAGGTATCACTGTAAGAGGAGGCAGTAGGTCCGGCTGGCAGGAGTGATAGGTGAATATAGCGTGGAGACCGCCGAGGCAGGCACAACAAAGATCAGGTCGAGTAGCTATCAGAGAGTGCTTGCCGTGCAGCGCAACCCAGGCCCAGGGTGCCAGGCGGGCGAGGGGCGCCGGGAGGAGGATGTTGTAACGGGACAGCAGGCAGGGTGCCCAGGCGGCGGAGTTAGAGCAGGACCAGAGCGATGCCCCACGGGTCGTCCGTAGTGCAGGCGCAGCAAGGCTTCAGGGCTATACACAGCAATCAGGCAAGTGTGGGGGGCGATAGTGCTCCGCAGGGGCGCCACCCCCAGGATTGGCAAGTTGGAGAGGGCGGTAAGCTGTCGTGATGGTCCACCTACTCCTCACCTGCAATCAGCAGCCCGATGGATATGGTGCCGGCAGCGGGCCAAGTCCAGCACTGCTACACCAGGATCCGCGGGCAGCCCAGAGGGGGCCAGCCGCCGCCGGCGGCCAAGGCCGCCCCACGGGGTCGGGGAGCCCGGCGGAGAGTCGCAGGGGTCCACCCCAGCAGGGGGGGCCGCGGCCAGAGGAGCAGCAGGAGGCGGGATGCCGTGCAGGCGCCTGGCGGCAGGGAGAGCCGGTCGAGGAGATGAAGGCACCAGTTCCCAAAAGGATCACAGCACAGGCGGAGTAGCCGGGAAGCCCTTGATGTCCAGGCGGCCGTCTCCGGGGACCACGGGTTGTAAGGGCCGCCGGCGGAGGATCCACTCGAGGAGGCCAGTGGGGGCCCAGCGATCCGGCAGCAGAAGGGAGAGCGGGGCGCCGAGCCCGCGCGAAGTCTGCGGTCAAGTGGGGGGAGCCGCTCCGGCGGCTCCCACAGGTAAGTGTTGGCGGGCATGCCCGCCCCCGTCCCACTCGGGAGGCAGGCCGGGAAGAGGAGTCGGCCCCAAGTGATGGGCAGGAGGGAGAACGGGGGCGGGAAAAGGAAGCCCAGCGGCGTGCGGGGCCCGCTCACGAAGCCGGGCAGCCGGAAGAGACCTCGGGGCGCCGCTCAAGCTCCAGGACCTGCAGGCAGCAGGCGGACAGGAGACCCAACTCCCGGAGAGCCTCAGCGGCCGGGGCCGCAACCCGATTCAGCGGCAACGAGGCCCCAGCCGCCCGATGAGCCTCCCGGCACCAGCGCAGCCCGCGCTCCAATCCTCCCTAAAAGGATATCGTAGTGTCGCCAACTACACCGGCAGCTTGATTTTCGCACTCTTAACCTCAGATGAAGTATAGATCCGCTGATATAGACGGATGAAGAGCGGCCGGGCACGGAGCAAGAAAGCTAAGCAGCGATCTTGCAGGCTGCTCAACAGCGCCCCCCAAGTATACCAATATTAAACTCTTGCAAGGGTCTGCTATTGAAACTTCACTTTAATCCCACTACCACCCTAAATTTATTAATTCTTTATCGCCCCCAATTGACCTGCCAGATTTTCAGGAGCAACTATTGGCATGTTTGGGTTCCCTTATCAAACCCCTAACTCCATGTTTAGTGGCCGTAGATTTCTACTTATGGGCAAATAAGACTACTGATCCAGAAGCTTGTTATATGCTGAATCTCATGGCAACTTGTAAATATAGCCACACATCAAGGGGGAAATATGTTAGACTGTATACTGACCAGAAACCAGCTGACTACACCTATAGAGGTTAAAAACTGTTGCTGGTCCGATCATCATCCTATCCATTTCTCACTCCTTACTCCAGATATTAGGATGAAGAAAGCAGGGATGCGCACTAAATCAACGATGTACAGATGTACTAGCAAGGCTTTTACACATATATGTTTGCCTTTAGTGTCAGCAATTGATGAATACAGCACACTTGACTCCTATACATCTCAAGTGCGCAGCATACTAACCCAGACGTATGACAAGCTAGCACCACTCAAAGCTAGTTTTGGAAGGAACGATATTCACCTAAGCGCAAGCCAATGGTTTTCCGTGGAAGTGTTAGCAGCTCGACACATTAAACGGCCTGCCGAAAGAAGCTGGCAGAAATGTTCCAATAAAAACACCCTGGCACTCTACAAAGGGGCAGCCAAACATTGCAAGAATGTTATTTTGGTAGCTAAAAAAGAAACCTTAGGGGAGCGTATAATGGGTGCTAGATCTGGCACCAGAGAGCTCTTCAGCATTTTAGGTGAGCTAAAAGGGAAAGTTTATGAACTACCATTAGAGGCAAATGATGCATGGTGTCAAAAAATCCATGACGCTTTTATGTACAAGGACAGACAACATCAAAAGACCATAACACCCAACCCTACTGACAAGGCTCTTCATCTGTTGCACATGACCATGCTGCCGTGTGGAGGAGACGGATGAGGATGTTTTTTCCTTCAGGCAGGTCACGGTTGAGGATGTACTTTCAACAGTGGAAAAATTGAAGTCTACCAGCTGTAAGGGAGATATATTTCCTGCAACTATGTTCAAGAAGTTTTTTCAAGCATATCTACTCCCATTACTTCCATTGTAAACAGCTCCTTTCCTGAAGGAGTAGTTCCTGAAGACATCAAGGAGGTCTGGATCACCCGTCTTTAGAAAAAAGAGGGGTTAGATCCACAAGTTGCCATGTTTCTGCGATTGGACCTGTCCGTCGCCTTCGATCTTGTAGATCATGGGAAGTTGGCAGACAGGCTCATAGAAGTGGGCAGATGCTCTAAGCCTACCGTTAATTGGTTCTGTTCCTTTTTGGGTCCTAGGAGGGCCAGGGTAACTTATGGAGACTTCATGTCAGAGGAAGTCACTCTCAACTGTGGAGTGGCTCAGGGTTCTAGCATGTCTCCACTACTATACGATGTTAACTCTATACTATTCATCGATCTTCTGGACAGTATGAGAGTCAGTTATGCAAACTTTGCCGATGACACTCAGTTCTGGAACTTACAGTTTCCTATGAAGGTGATGCAGAGAGTTTTTGCCATTAAGGCTTGGATGTCAGATACACTTCTAGCCCTAAATGACAGGAAGACAGAGATCCTGATTGTGGGTAGTGTGGCCAAGATTAAGTCTCTTGACTCTCATTACAGTGCTTTTCAAGTTGGGGTGGGGGGCCACTGTCGAAGTTTCCAGCCAAGTGGAGACTTTAGGAGTAATCTTTGATTGCAACCTTAATTTTGACAAACACATTGCATATATAAGTTCTTGTTGCACTTACGCAATCCATCTGCTATGGCAGATCAGACCTTCTCTACTTGAAGAAAATCGTGCCTTAGTAGCCACGGCAACTATCAACTTGGGGTTGAATTACTGCAATGGACTACTTGCAGGTACCACAACCCTTACAAAATGGAGCCGTAAGGGCTGTCTGTGGGCTAGGACGCAGAGATCACGTGACCAATGCACGGAGGAAGTTGAATTGGCTCCCTGTGGCTCCAAGTATTTGTTTTAAGGCCTCTTGCCTAGTCTATAATTGTCTTGCCCATACTGCCCCTGGTATTTACAAGACCGCCTTAAGAAAACACCTTTAAGACGTACCCTTCACTCTAACGATAAAGATCTACTACAACAACCACGTTTTAGACTAAAAACGTATGGGGATTGTAGCTTTAATACATGGGGGCCTAAGGTTTGGAATAACCTTCCAAATACCATTAGGCAATTGCCTTCATATCTTCAATTTAGAAAAGCCTTGAAAACCATCTTATTTGATGGTGGAGGAGTTTAGACTGCATTGCCCCGATCGTCTTACTGATGCCATTGATCTGTCGGCATCTTGATTTATCTGCAATACTATGATTGTTTTTCTGTCTGTTCTATGTTTTCTGTCAGCTCTCTGAGGCCTGCGGGCGATTTAGCGCTTTATAAAAGTTGAATAGAATAAAATAGAATCAAAAAAAGTTGCTTGCCGATCTCTGCAGGTCATTTTTTGGTCAAAGGAGAACCAGTGGGTCGACATTTCCTACTGAGAAGAGCTTTGCGGTCCATCAGGATGAAGATCCCTCCTAACGCTAAGTATTCTGTTTTCTGGGATGTAAATGTGGTTTTCCGGTTGTTCCAATCATGGCCAGTTAATTATAATCTTTCGCTTCAGCAATTATCTGCTAAATTAACTATGTTGTTATGCTTAGTTTCCATTAGAAGGGTTTCTGATGTTAAAGCATTGGATGTGGATAATAAGGTTTTTTTCCCCCAGAAGGGGTAGCATTCTTTATTTCACGCAGGACAAAGTATTTATCTACCTCAATTTCTTATCCTTTTCCTGAGGATCATAAATTGTGTGTGGTTCTTTATTGCAAACCTATATCAAGGTTACAAGTGGGTTGCGGACTCCTTCCACCTCTCAGTTTCTTCTCCTTCAGAAAACCGTTTGCTGCAGTCTCCTCAGCCACCTTGGCTCACTGGGTGCGTCAGGTTATGAGTGAGGCTGGGAAACACATGTCCATTTTGGAGCTCTTTCTGCTGGGGGAGCTATGGCCTCTAAGTCACCTTTGCTTGGGGGGTGGTTAGAGGATATTTTACGAGCAGCTGACTGGTCCAAGGAGTCTACATTTAAATCTTTCTACCATAGGAAAAGTCAACATATAGCCAATGTGGTATTGCAATAGCTTTGAACATGCACAATAGGAAGCCTCTGGTCTCGACATAGAATGACTAACCCCCCCGCACTAACATGAGTTGGGGTTTAGATTCGATTAAGAGACACATAGGCGAGTATTATCCCTCCCTCCCTTCCCCTTATTTATACTGTGTACTCTTCCTCAAGCGGTAGTTTGAGTACAAGACGGTGGTGTACTTCAGGAATAAGGGCGGAAGAATGTATGGTTCTGGTGGAATTCCATTTCTGGCTGGGGGGCGCTCGTGGTTTGGGGTGTGTTCTCCGTATCTGCTTTCCTCTCGCAGCTTCAGAAGAGGATGATGGACTAGTGACATGGACCTTTATAGAGGGGGAAATACCCTGATTGTCTGACATGACAGGGCTGCCATCTTGGGTCAGAGAGCCTCATTACGAGGTATGCGGTAGTGGGATAAGGGGGCCGGTAGGGATGCCGGCCCCGTTATCCCTCAACCGCCCCATTACGAGTTCTCCTCGGGGGACCCGCTAAGGACGCCTGGTTTTACCAGGCGTCCTTAGCGGGTCCCGCGGGGAGACCATGATGCTAACAACGGGCCCATCATTAACGGGCCTGTTAGCATCATCCCGATTCCCATTGAGCCCTATGGGGGCTCAAATGGGAATGGGGATGTACCGGGTCCGGGTTCCCTGAATGGGGAAATATGGGGCCCTCCAAGGTCAGAATGTCCTAGTAAGTCCCCATTCAGGGAACCCAGACCCGGTACCCGGTATGGAGGTAGCCATGCCGCAAAAAGCGGCATGGTTTCCTCCATCCTCGTAATGAGGCCCTGTGTCTTTAAAAGTCTTTATATGTGTTTTCTTGGTTTTAATACTGTTTAAAAAATGTTTTCTGGTGTTGGTAAAAAAAATTCAATGTTTGCTTCTGGTTGTTAGGTTTGAATGCATAATACTCGCCTCTGTGTCTTTTAATAGAATCTAAACCCCCACTAACGCTAGTGCAGGGGATTAGCCAATATATGATACTAAATAAACAAAATATGACAAGGCAAAAACCTAATTTAAAGAAAAGGATGTTGAGGATTTAATGAAATGTGGAAAGGTCAGGATGAAGGCATGAGACACAATTAGGGGTTTCTCAGTCAGCCCTGGCAGAATCCTGGGGTGACAATTTTGGGTGGTGTTGGAGGGGACCCTGGGGGACATGGTCAGGAGGTGTGATTTCAAAAACAGGTGCCACTGCTAGAAGAGGAAGGGTTGAGCAGGGATCTGCAGAGCTCTCAAGATTACAGTGGCCACGCTTGAGAAGGTCATCCAGCCTGTTTATTTCCCTTTGGATTCTGGGACTTCTTTCCCATTTGAAATTCAGGAAAACTCCCATAATTCCAAGCAAAAACAAGACTGGATGGCTTTCACAAGTATGGCCACAGGAAACTTGAGAGCTCTGGGTCTGAGTGGGGTAAAAGGGAGACAAGGAAAAGGTTTCCCTCTTTGTTCCCAGTGTGTCTGATACTGTGCTTGACGCTGCATGGAAGGAGACATGTTTTAAACTGTGCAGAAAGACTGGTAGGAGATTTTAATATGTTTTCATTTTGGTACTTCCAGCCACAGAATAGAGGACTCTCGAGTTGCTCCATTTCCTGCTTTAGTAGCTCGTCCATTTTAGGTTTTGTCTTGGTAATCTGTGGCTTAAATGCCTGTATTTATAAATAGGGATTTGAATATATAAGTCCCAAAAGGCAAAGAATAAAACAAGCATGGGGGCCTACGGACACATGGAAAGGGGCAACTTGAGAGCTCTCAGAATAGCAATGGTGAATATCTTCCAACAGTTCTTGGACAGCACAAACATAGGTAATACCCCTCCGACTGAAGGGGGAGCTGGTTTGGGCAGGCAAGGGCAGCAGCGAGGCGGGGGGGAGTAGCGGTTCGCTGTGGTGGGCCTTCTCTATTGTCTGAGTCCCCCGCCCCTCTCGGCATGCATCGATGATGCAGGGCGCTAGGCAGGACGTGGTTGGGTGCACCGAGAAGCTTGGGGGTGTGATTGGATGCGGGCCTGAAATCCTTTCACAGGCTTGGCGGGAGGAGGAGGGGGGCCAGCGATGGGAAAACCTCCATTTAAGGGTGGCCGAGGAGGGGCAGAGCCTTGGCTTCCTCCTACTCGGTGAACCCACTGCCGGTCCCCGCTCCATGCTCTCTGCACCGTCAATTCCAAAGGGTTGCTTTTGGATAGGGTGACCAAATAAAAAAAAATAAAACGGGCCACGCAATAGACATAGAACGTAAACACAAATAAAACTGTAGTCCTACTTCAATGTCACTGGCCTACTGGCCTGTTGCAGGGGGGAGCTGGGAGGGGCTGTGCTCACAGGCACACTCCTCTTATTGGAGGGGAGCGGCTGAGGAGGGGAAGGGGAGGAAATGGGGGTATGAAAAGCATTCACGCCCCCTTTCACGCCCCCATTCACACAGGAAGAGTCGCGCCAGGCCCGATTTTGAATTTCGAAATCAGGTCCCGGCAAAAACCGTGACCGTAGCAACCCACCCTTGCAAACCCGGAACAGGGTTTATAAAATTCAAAACTCCCGGGACCCCGGGATGGAGGGCGATTTCCCAGGACTGTCCCGTTAAAATGCTGCATATTGTAATAAGTACAGTTCTGTGATCTGTAAATAAAACTGTATTTAGATTGCTGTATTGGTGGAGCACGCATGGTTTATTCATGGTGCTCCTACGCCGGCAGAGTGTGAGGGGCACAGTATTGCTGTATTGCGGGCTTGTGGGGTATTGAATGTGAAGTAATTTAATTTGACTAGATTCGGAGGGGAGATTAGAATGAGTGGATGCAGCACACTTTGGGGCCTTCTTCGCAATGGTACAGGAGAGGGGATTGGGCACAGTAATGTCCCAGTTAGAAGGAGCTGGCACTGGTATGGAAACAGAAGCTCAACAGGAACACAATGAAGGGCTTTCCAGGGTACAGGAATGTTTCCCCTAAGGAGGCATTACCACCTTTGAAGAAATGGAAAGTGGGGAAGAAAGGTGGGAGCAAGGGATCCGCAGTTGAGCAGCCAGTGTTAATCCCAATCCCTGCAATCCCTAGGGCGATGAACCCGCAAGAGGGGCAGTCATAGCCTCAGGTAGTAGGGTAATGGTAGGGAGCGGGTCCCGGTACCTCTGAGACTCAGTGGAGCACACATAGTACGATTGAGGTTGGGGCATTGCTGCTGGGGGAAAGGGACGGCAACCACAGACAGGCAAACGCCATGGAGTCCCCACCCACTGGAGCGAATACCTAAGGGGTAGGAGATATAGGGTCCCCAGCTGTGGGTGTGTGTTATACCTGCGCTCCAGCTACGATCCGTTCGCCCTAGCTCGTATCGGCTTTGCCGTCTAAAGAATCGGGGGACTTCCTGGTTTTCCCAGTTCTGGCAGCGTTGGCATTTACTGGGGAAACCACGCTGCAGGGCTATTCGGCATTTCTCTAATCAGCTGACCCAGTCACGCTGTGGCAAGCCGACGCGCATATGTGGGTCACGCTTTACTTCCCATAAAAGGTCATGTGATCGACGGCTCGGCGCTTCTAATTGGCGTTTTTCTCAGTCCCTTGCGATCCTTGTGTTTTGATTCTCTCCTGCTTTGTATTTACCCCTGTGCATGTAACTAGGTAGAGTCTTGTTGCTACGATTGCGGAAGACTGGTTCATTCCGAATTTGTTGGAGCACGTTGCAGTATTTATAGTGAACTGCATTGTGTGTCAAATGTTTACTGCTGGGCATAAACTGAGAACAATTAGAGGGCTAATACCTTGACCAAATGGTGCATTTCAGCATTTACATATTGACAATGTCGATATGCTGCAGGTGTGTAATGGATATAGGTATCTATTAGTAGTGATGTGTCCCTTCTCTAGGTGCATTGAGGCAGGTCCGTGTACACACCCTGATGCCACTTGCGCAGCAAAGTTTTTATTACGAGAAGTCTTCTCGAGATGGAGTGTGGGTGAAGTGCAGAGATCGGACAATGGGCCGTATTTTGTTAATGAGGTATTTTAACAGATAGTGAATATGAAACACAAAGTTTTCTTCTGCTCAGCACACGCAAACAAATGCAATATGTGAGAGACTCAACGGCCTCCTTAAATAAAGGTTTGCCAATATTAAATAGACGTTGAAGAAATGATGGCTATATTGCCTACCCTTAGCTTTATATGCCCTTCGAAATCAGCCTGGTTCAGACCATCATCTCACCCCTCATGAGCTAGTGACAGGGAGGCCGATGAGAACGCCACTTATGCCTCCATCTAGGAGTAGAAGTGATGGCCAGAGTGTAGCTAAAACTTGATGAATTAACTGACTATTTGATATTTATAATCTCTAGCATATCTCTCATTTCAGATCAGCTTAAGCGCCAGGGGGGTCGGTCTTAGTACACAGAAGAAGACAATTGAACAACCGGATCAACTGAACTTCTATCAGCACCCAAGTTGTATGTTGGTGATTTAATTTAAATTGAAAACTTTACCCGGAAGTGGCATGAGCCACGCTTTAATGGCCCCTTTTGCATTGAAAATACAATCCCCTCAACTTTGAAGGTCCAAGGGAGATGAACTTGGCTTCACTTGGGTGACGTGAAAGTCTACAAAGTTGAGACCTACCCTCCCACTGTTGCTGATCCAGAAGCAAGACAAGAATAAGAATTTAAACATGTGCAGACTCGATCAATGATGAAGAAGAGGGACGATAAGGCAGCAGCCGGTGAATGAGAAAAATTTAGTTTGGACTAAAACTCAAATAATACTCCTTATAGATATTTTAGCAGGAGTACACAGGCTTGCAGTGAGTTCTAGTAGGCCAAAACTGAACTTTAGAAATACATTGATGTATCAAAGTTATGCCTAAACGTCAGTTCTTGATCAGAAATTGGAAACAAGCTCAGTATCCAGATTCATTTCTTGGTGCATACTTGTTCTTAGTCATTAAACCCTATGGTACTCACGACAGTAATGTGCATTGGCTTGTGCTTGCTGTTTTTGTATTTATCCTTCAAGCGTATCCTTGCTCTTGTCAGCGGAGACGTTGATATTCACACTTTTTTACAGGATCCTAATAATGGCCTTGTGATCAGAAGACTCCTTATCGCTATAATCAAGCAGATTTTACAATTACAGGTGTAAAATGTTTAATGATTGTAGTAAAAATGAGACATGTAGAAGCTGGCACAGTTCTAGAGAATGGACAAATACAGGTTGTACTAGGATGGCGCGAAAGGTGAATGTCTATGGTCTTGTGAAAAGTATATGCCTGTACGATTACTCATTGTGTCTTTCTGTTCCTCCTCTTCCACGCTCTCTATTACACTGGTACTTCTGCTGAGACAAAGGCCACTACGGTTCTTCCCACTATGAAAACTGCTTTGGATTCACTTTGTGGTCAGTACACAAACCTTGCATATGGAAAATATAGGAGAAATGCAGAGGAAGATAGTGAGGGGATAAATACATATCTAGGCAATGCAGCACACTTGGGTAATAACGTGGTATCAGCACATGAGAAAGGTGGGAGAGAGAACATTTAAGCAGAGTTGCTATGGCTGTGCTCTCATACCCTATTCCTTGAATACTGTACAAACTGCCATCTCTAGAGAAGTTCCAGAACACAATGCCAGGTGCCTCGTTCATCTTGCAGCATGTATGACCAGGTAACAATTCCAGGGAGTTTGGGCTACTTTGCGATGGAGGTCAAAATTGTCGTTTCCATTCTAGGATGATTATATCAAGACTACACAGATGGAAAAGGAACCTGCATGGAAGAGCAAGATGCTTACGTATCCTGTGACAGGACAGGAAGAGGTAGTCATTAAAGAGATGAAGAGAATGGACTGCCCTGATAGAATAGAAATAGCTGGATTGCCTGTATGTTGGGAACAAACTCAAGTCTTAGTCTATGGACGGGTGAAATCAAAGAAGGGATGGGAGGAAGGGCTGATGTCCTGTGCAGCTCATCTACTGAAGCCAGAATATGTCCTGGGCCAAACATGCCAAAATAATGACATGGATAGAAGATGAATCTGGTCCTACGTTGTGATCCCATTGGCGAATGCGACATTATGCTTCCGAAGACATGTTAAGAATCGTGTGGGAGATAACAAAGGCTGCAAAACTACAGTTAATGTTTCCAGGACAGGAGCAGGGACAGCTGTCTGAAGGATCGATGCTGGGATTGTGGGCCTAGGGCCTACATGAAGCTGCCCAAGGATTGGGGAGGAACGTGTTCCTTGGTGCTCATCCATGTTCCAGCATTAGTGATTCCTCCGGCTGACTTGAACATTGAAGAATTTCCAAAAGTAGGTGCCCATTTGAGAAGGAGAAGAGCGCTTAAATTTCTCAACCGAACCAGAAGAGAGAATTACTTCTCAGCTAAGTCAATAGAAGCATACGACTCTATTCCATATGAACACAGGTTGTTCATCAAGACTGCTTCAATATTCATGACTATCTTCATGCCGGGGATCGAAACGATGGCCAATGCCAAATGGTTGCAGATTAACAGATAGGAGCTCCTGCAGACAATGAACACCACCATAAAGGGATTCAATGCTATCAAGGAAGAGCTGAGGGCCATACAACCAATGTCCCTACAGAACAGATATGTCCTTTACATCATCACAGCGATGGAAGGAGGAGTCTACGGCAAAATTGGGCCATCATTTTGCACATTCATACCTTCTCACGATGACGAGAATGGGACCTTGACAGAGGCCATAATGTTTCTGACAAACCTGCATAACCGGATGGAAGATGAGACAGAGGACATTGCAGATGATAGTTGGTTTGCGTCCTTATTCTCATGGATTCCACACTGGATGGCAAACAATCTTCACGTTTCTAGGAGCAGTATTAGTGAGGGTGATGTTTGGATTCTGTGTGATCAGGATAATAATTGCACAGTGTAAGAAGACAGCAAAAAAGGCAGTAGGAATGAAGATCATGATCGATGTCGAATCAGGGGTTGGACCCAAAGAGTTGACAAACGAAGATGTCAGAAAATACATAGAGGCCAGCATCATAGCACCTGAGGGAACAAAGTTCCTGTATCCGAAGAATCATAAGAAGTACGTAGGGTGATGGGTCTATTGTAATACAAAAGGACAGTGCAGCTACATGAAGTGGTGTGTGGACGAACATGTAAAATCAGCCGGCACCCTGAAGGGGCTCATGAAGATCTGGACTCCAAAGAAGGACTTCTTCAAGAGGAAGTATCAAAATGTGGCAACCGGTGAAGAGGTGGTTGATGAATCGACCAGAGGGGGGAGTGTAGAGGAGCAGCTGAATGCCTCTGCAGGGAGTCCCGCCCCCCTACCGGCGGTATGCTGGAAGCCTGAGATTGTGCCATGCTTGACACCAACAATTGTGACCATGCCATGGAGAATATTCAAAAGAAGGTACCGTCTAAGGAAGCCCTACCAAATGTATTTCAGAAGAGACAACACTCTGAGGGAGGAACTCCTCAAAGAAATATGAAAAAGGTGAAAAAGGTGCTAGTGACATCACAAAAGTCAAACGTGATGCCCTGAGAAGACTGGCTGAAGAAAACATATGGACCATATAGAAACTGCTGATGAAGTAAAGAATCAAGCAAACTTTCATATACAAAAAGAAGATTGCACGTGTGAAGAGCACTGCAGAAAATGCAAACTGTTCAATAACTGTACATATACAGTAAAGCAAGTAGACTAAGTGATCATAGAAGCTGGCTATTGTCAGTGTCCTCCCTCGAATCACCACTCTCCTCACCTGAATGTTCAGAGTCTGCCTCCTTGATTCCTTGTCGGTGAGCCAGATAGTCCTTCTTCGGTTTTGATGCCTGGATCCTGTCACGAGAAGTAGCCGTCGTGGATCCCAAACTGGACCACTCCACGACTACATCCCGGAAGCAGGAAATGTATGGGGGAAAAAGCCAAAGGCGGAAAAAAAACCCGTGAATATCCCTTGTTGCTGGCCAACAGGTACAGTGAAGTCCAAAGTCCAAGTCTGCCCCGAATGTAGAAAACCAGCTGAAATGGAACCGGAGGCAGGCAGTGGTAAGAGGAAGAGAGCAAACCACAACAATGTGCGGAACGGTGTCTGACACGAAAGTTCCACAACAAGAGCGGAAAGATAAATCCAAGCTGGGGCAAGCCAAGGAGGTGGCAGAAAAGGAACAGAAAAGGTAAACAAGCAGCAGGTACGAGGCAAAGGAGGTAAGAGCGGAAAACTCACAGGAGAGCGAGCCCAACGGAAGGGAAAAGAAAGGCAGAAAGAACAGGTACGGAAAACAATAGAGAAGGCAGGCTTCCGTGTGAAGCGAAAAGAGGAGAAAACTAGCGTGTGACCATAGTAGCAAAGCTTAGACGGTTGCAACGCGCAGCCCACAAGGAAAGCTGGGAAGAAATACTTCCAGCTGAGGTGAGCAGGAAAAACAACTAGAATGTTACAGCAGCAACGTGAGAAGCGTGATGGCACCGATCAATGGCGGCGAAGCCGTAACCGTGGTAACCACCGCCATCCGAACGGGTTCATGTCAGCTATATGTAGTGAATAGTCTGCAGGCGTAGCCACCATTATATAGAAGCTGGACATCGGTATCATGAATTTAGTAAGCCTGGATCTATGGAGAGGAAAGGCCGAGAGTTGTGTCACAGTAAGAATTGGCTGAGATTGAGGACACAAATGGCAAGGCTGTCCGGCCTGGTGTCAAGGCTGAAGGCAGCCAAGACTGGTTATTTATTCTTGAAGGCGGTGAATGTGCACAGTTGAATCATCCCTTGTTAAGGTGCTAAGAAAGAACACCAAGCATGCCAAGTTGTATTCATTTAAGACAATGAATTGCTGAAAAATAGTTCAAATCGTGGTCTCCTGTAACGTGGGCTGAAGGATGGAAACAAAGTTGAGCTTGGAGGTCTAGAACAACGATAGTGCATTGGGGTGGGAGGTAAAGTCATGACTTGTTTGTGTAATTTTCAAATAAAATGGACTTATGTGTTATAAGATCCCCAGCTCGGCACGTATTTGGTCCTTGGATTGTTGTTTAGGAGGTATAGAGAGTTAAAGGTGAGAGATAGATGGATTCTTTGGTCAGATATTGTCTAGAGGTTGTGTATTCAAGCAGAATACATGTGTCGGTAAACCGCTCCACCAGTCTCTGGTTGTGGTAGAGGTAAAGTCATGTACACCTCCCCGCACCTGAGTTTGAGTTTACGTGCTGCTAAGTGAACCGAATGCCCAGACATGGCACAAGCATGCCAACCAATTGTAGAGGGCCATATAATGAAGGGCCTTATAGTTTGTGAGCCAATGATATACTGTGCACTTAATAGGTGTCAAAGATGACTTGCACTAGAGGTGGCCATAAGTTGTCCACCTGACAGTGGATGTCCAATCACAATCCCAACCAGAATAGAAAGTATACTTAGATGTTCCCCTTGAACGTATCACAATCCCTCATAGGTTTTTCTTATTTGCCAGCCACATAGTATGATGTCACGTATGGCAAATTTTCATTATATAAATCGGATTTTTGTAAAATGTACTGAGAGCTCTAGAAAACATCTGTTGAAGTTTGTTGTAAGTCCCTGTTTTAGACAATTGATATTAAGATAGAAAACTTTGACATCTTCCTGAGTTGGTTCGATTATTTGGTGTTGGAGTTACTCTGCATCCCATCCATTGCATACGGGTTATCCAAAGGGCTATAAGCTCACCGTCATGAGGATCTGCATGAAGCCTGCCTCCAAATGCAACTCTTGGTATGACTCTGACTTGGCGGCTTTGAAACGCAAGTGCAAAGCTGCAGAGCGTAAGTGGCAGGCATCTAGCTCATCCTCTGACAAACTTGCCTGCTGTCTGCTCCAAAGGCAATATCATCTCTCCAGCTGCTCCAAGAAGGTCTCATGTCCAATTCCGCATCTCTGGAGCCACCAATAACACGGCTAAACTCTTTAAAATCTGCAAGGAACTAGCCAATCCTACCACAGTCACCTCCTCTCCTCCTCCCTCCCAGGCCCTCTGCTCTGTACTGGCTGTCCACTTTTCCTCCACAACTCTGGGTACCCTGTCCTCTCTGTCATCTGCTCTCCCCAACCCCCAACTTCTATCACCTACATTGGCCCCCCTCTCCCATCCATACTCTCCTCTTTCTCTCCATTTGGACCAGATGAGATCTCTAGAGTTGTCCGCTCTATGAAAGTCTCATCTAAACAGGTGCTCCACTGCTCCTCCCAAACCATTAAGGACAACATCACCTCTCTTGCCCCAGCATTCGCTGACCTCTGCAACCACTCATTCACAACTGGCTCCTTCCTTCAACCCCTTAAGCAATAAGCACTCTCTTGTGCACCCTTTCCTAAAAAGCCATCTGCTGACCCTTCTTGCTCAGCTAACTATTGCCCTATCTCTAGCACCTCTTTTTGGGGCAAACTCATGGAGAAGCTGGTCATCCCCCAACTGACCCTTCACACTGAATTGGCTGGCTGCCTTCATGACCACCAGTCCAGTTTCAGGGGAGCCAGAGGCACAGAAACTGCTCTCCTGAACACCCGTGAAGACCTACTCCATAACCTGGACACTAAGGGCCTCATTACACGGAAGGCGGTGATCCAGGGTGCTATTAGCACCCTGGACCATGCCGGTAAATTACCGGCACCGCCTTGGCGGAAAGGGGATTTACCGCCCCATTCCAAGGTTGGTGGGGCGGTAAATCCCCCTTCCGCCATTGCCCTTCCCCATTCCCATTTCTGCCCCATAGGGCTCTATGGGAATGGGGAAGGCGCTAATTACGGCACCGCAATTTTGCGGTGCCGTAATTAGCTCCGAGGTCCCTTAGCGGGTTGGTTTTTAACGCCTGCAAAAAGCAGGCGTTAAAGCACCAACCCGCTAAGGGACCTCGTAGTAAGGCGGTAATGGTTAACGGTCACCGTTACCATTAACGGTGGCCGTTAACCATTACCGCCTTCCGTGTAATGAGGCCCTAACACTCCCTCTGTCCTGATCCTCCTCGATCTTTCTTCTGCTTTTGACACAGTCAACCACTCCATCCTCATAAACCTTCTCCATGATAACCATGGCAACATGGACAGGGCACCAGTGTGGCTTATCTCCTTCCTTTCAAACAGACCTTCCCAAGTGCAAATGGGTCCTTTTAACTCCTCCACCACACGCTATACTTGTGGCATCCCTCAGGGCTCTATTCTGTCGCCATGGCTCTTCAACATCTACCTGGCTCCTCGAGCCCACCTGATCTCCACTTTCTTCCCTAATTTCCAGTGTTATGCAGATGACACACAGCTCTCTTTCAAGCTGTCAACCTCTATCTCCTCCTCCTCCTCCTCCCCCATATCTGACTATCTGGCTGCTATTCAGGCCTGGAGCTCGGCCATTGATCGCTGCCATAATGCTAGTAACACCCAGAGATCCTTCTCATTGGGACGCCTGCTCATTGTTTCCCCCTCCCCACTCTCGGGCCAGACTCCTTAGGGCTCCTCCCCTCACCCACCTGTGAGGCAAAAAACCTTGGGATCATTGTTGACTCCTCTCTCTCTTTCTATGCACACATCACAGACCTTACCACTAAGTCCAACTTTCAGCTCCACCTTCTCAGGTGCATTCTACCTTTCCTCACTGTGCCCCAGAAGCTCGCCTCCAGGGCCCTTGTTCTCTTTAGGCTTCATTAACAGCCTCTTCCTCAATCTGTCTCTTTCCTCCCTTCGCCCCATTCAATGCCCCTTCAACTAATGCAGAATAGAACTGCAAGACCTATCCTTGGCCTCAAGCCCAGGGGCCACATCTCTCAAGCTCTAAAATCTCTCCACTGGCGCCCGGTGACCACAAGGATCAAATTCAAGACCCATTGCATCATCCATAAGGTAGTCTGGGGCCTAGGACCTCTTTACATCCAGCTTTCCCTCCCTAAATACCTTCTTGTCAGAGTGCTTTTGGCCCTCTGGCTCCAACATTTTTCAGGTCAAACGTTTCTCCAAGCAGAGAGTGGAAGGTAGATCCCTTTCCTTGACTTGCCCCTCCCTCTGGAACGCCCCCCCACCCCTCCAACTTGTGCCGAATCTTCAAAGGTTCCAGAAATGTCTCAAGACTTTCCTTCTCTTCTCTGCCTTCCCTCTCCCCGTCCCGTGATAACTCTCCCTCTGCCATTGTGACTGGGTTCTCGTCTCCTCACAATTATACAGGGGCCAGACCAACCCCTACCAGTCTTCCCAGCATCCTTTGCCTGCACTTTCTCCCTTTCCTGGACTAACCCAACTTGGTCCTCCCTGTCCACCACACTCATCATCCCTTTCCCCCTTTTCCCCTGGCACTTGCCACCTGAGCCCACCCAGCACTTCACCGCACACCTTCCCTGGAGGCACCCCACTCCTGCACTTCTCCGCCTACCTGCTCCCCCTTTGCACTTACCACCTTTTCAAGCACTTGCATGGTAGTATTGTCACAAGGCCAATATAACAGTTCTTTGTTATTCTACTTTCGTTGTTGATTCCCATGCCCCCACCCACCCCCGATCTTGTCTTTTGGAACCTGGAAACACTTCTGTATAGGCGCCATACAAATGTCCAATAAATACAAATAAAAAAAATAAAGACAGGAATAATAGGCCATTGGCTTATTGGGGATCAGGGGGCAAATGGGGGATAACATGTCTCATCCAATTAAGCCATGACATTGCCCCAGTAGCTGTCTCCTCCCATGTGATCCTCCCTCATATAGCCGCCTCAGGGTCAGGATCAGGTAGAGGCTGCTGTCCCTGGCCACATGGGAGGAGGTTACCGTCTAGGGATCCGTGATGACTCCATTGGATCACAGCATCCTGGCATGGGCGATTCAGGACTGGGGCCATTTTGTTGGTGAGTGGAGCAGAATACTTTCCCCAGTACAGGGGGCACCTGTCTGATCAAGGAACTGAACTTTTGTGCAAGAACTTTTATTATTAGCACTGCATGAGATGGGGGAGTGCCCAGACGGTAGGTCCTGGTCCATGTGGTGGTGGTCCAAGTGGACAGTGATTTGCGCATTAGGGGGGCGACAGGGCTCGGGATAGACCAGTGGTGTGGGTTGGCTGCCTCTCACTGGGAGTTTCGGGCCATAGGGGTCTCAGGGGTAGGGAGGCAGGATCAGGAGGTGGCCAGTATAGGTACGTGGTATGGAGCCTTCTGGTACCGCCCCCAAAGAGGGCATGGCGGGGAGGTCGGGGTGGTGCCTCACCGCCATGCACCGGCCATGAGGCGGAATGGACCACCTGTCATAAAAATTGTAAATGATGTGGAGTTGTTTGTGTTGTTTTGGGTTGCACTATTAACAGGTCACATGGGATGTGTTTTGATGGTTGTAAATACATGTGAATGGAGGATCGCACAAGGGCAACACGCTGGTCTTGGAAGCAAGACCAAACAGAGCAACATAATTTCGAATCCCAGATCCATGCTTAGAAACTGAACTCAGGTATGGTATTAGGTGCGTTATACAAAACAATTAAATCAATGTGGCCATCATTTCCCCCAAATTTGTGTCATGTATTCTTCTGCCTTTGCGCTGCCACCTGCTCAGCACTCCCACTGAGAATGTTCATACCACAAGGACAGACCACTGACTGGGGCAGGGAAACAGCTTTCTTATAGATATGTAACGGTCTCTTGCACTAGGCATAGCACCTTTCAAGTAAATCTGTGAGCCATTGACACATAGTCCAGCTTCTTCCTGTTGGCTGATACACAGTGACATCCCTGTTAATTAATGAAGACATTACAATATAATCTATTTTGAGTTTCATTCTGGGGGGAAATCCCTTAATCCTGTAATGAAAACATGTAGGAAAAGGTGTTTCCTGTTTTCATACAGGTACATTAATAAGATATTTTATGTTTGATGAAGAATCGCAGCTCCTAATTGTTCACACGAATCAACCCAAACATGGAAGAAGTCACTGGATGGGAAGGATACAATCCTTGGCTGTGAGGAATACAGCTATTGGATGTGAGGGATACAAGCCGTGGATAGGAGGCATTGGATACGAGGGATAGGGGCATTGGATTTGAGGGTTACAGGCATTGAGTGTGAGGGAGACAGGCACTGGATGTGAGGGATAGAGTACTGAATATGGGGAATGGATGTGTTGAATAGGGGCATTGGTTGTGAGGGAGAGAGGAATTTAATGTGAGGGATACAGGCATTGATGTTTGAGATAGTGGGATAGAAGCATTGGATGTGAGGGATAAGGGCATTGGATGTGAGGGATACAGCATTGGATGTGAGGGATATGGACATTGGATGTGAAGGATAGGGACATTAGATGTGAGGGATACTGGCATTGAATGTGTAGGATACAGGCACTGGATGTGAAGGGATACAGGCATCGGATTTGAGGGATGCAGGCATTGTATGTGAAGGATACGGACACTGGATGTGTGGAATAGGAATATTGCTTTTGAGGGATATGGGCACTGGATGTGAGGAATATGGGAATTGGATGTGAGGGATACGGTCACTGGATGTGAGAGATAAGGGCATTGGATGTGAGGGATAGGGACATTGGATGTAAGGGATAAAAATATTGGATGTGAGGGCTGTGGGCATTGGATGTGAGGGATAGGGCCCTTGGCTGTGAGGGCTAAGGGCACTGAATGTGAGGGATAAAGGCACTGGATGTGTGGAATATGGGCACTGGATGTGGAGGATACAGGTATTGGATGTTAGGGATATGCCATTGAATGTGCGGGATACAGGCACTGTGTGAGTGGGATATGGGAATTGGATGTTTGGGATAGGGGCATTGGATGTGAGGGATAAGAGCCAAGGATGTGAGGGATACGGACACTGAACGTGAGGGATACAGTCATTTGGATGTTTGGAATAGGGGCATTGGATTTGTGGAATAGGGCCCTTGGCTGTGAGGGATAAGGGCACTGGATGTGGGGGGATACAGGCACTGGGGTGAAGAATACGGGCACTGAATGTGAGGGATAAAGGCACTGGATGTGTGGAATATGGGCACCGGATGTGGGGGATAAAGGCATTGGATGTTAGGGATATGGCATTGAATGTGTGGGATACAGGCACTGTGTGTGCGGGATATGGGCATTATTAGCACTACAAATTGTTAGTCATATGAAGAGATAATATGAAGACTTTTGTATGTAATTCTCCTGGAAAAAGGAGCTGAATATTGGTGACATAGATACAGCAGCCCGTATAGGCTGGTTTTAAAAAATCATTAATTGAAAAATAAATTGTCACATATAAGAATGCATATTGGTGTACTCTGTTTTATGCAAAGACCAATGCCATAGTCTTTACTGCGATATTACACTACCGGCAAGTGCCATGCAGCTGGGGTAGCCTATGTCCTTGTGTTACAAAATACTGTTATATACCCTCATGACACAGGCCCCCCTGACTAAAAAAGAAGGCCATAGACACCCCCTGTGTGTACATACGTTTTTGGACAACCGTACAGTTGGTGGGTGTAAATCACTCACAAAAGAAATAAATGGAGAATGTCAACGTTGTGTCATTCTCAGACGATCAATATCGTCAGGTCCTAGACAAACCATCTATGTTAGGACAGACACCACCGACAGCAGCAGAAGCAACTAACACCTCATCATCTGAACTGGACACATTGTTTCAGAAGACGAAGAAACTGGTGCGTACTGAGTCACATGGACTACTAATGCTGGAATACTTAAAAGCGGGAGTAATCCCAGAAGGCTTGCAGGTAAAAAATATACCCCGGGTTTTCATCGACAACCCCAAATTCCAAGTGAAATTTAGCGCAGTGGGGAACAAATGTTCCAGAGACTGGGTCCTATTGATCATAGAAACAGCCGAGGAGGAAAGCAAAAAGCAGACAGAAGAGCTCAAACAACTGGAAGACAAAATCAATACAGAATCAATAATCCCAGACATTAAGAAACAGCTAGAAAAAATAGAGGAAGAAATCAGGAAATTCAAAGAGTTCACACTGGACAAAAAAAATCTGGAAATTGAAAAAAGACATCAAGAATTATAAGGAAGAAAATATGTACCCTTACCTACAACCAGGCTTCTACCAACAACAGAATTCGAACAACGACACGAGAGGAGGCTCGCACAAGCAACAGAGACCACCAAGGAAATTTGTATCTTTTTCTAACTCGTCAAATAGCAGCGGGTCATGGTCCCACCCAGAGGACGGGGCAAACAGGGAAGACCGCGACAACAAGGGTACCACGGGATGCAAACCCGGCAATGGACCGCACAACCCCATCAGCAAACTTAGTGATCCCCATATTCAATTTAAGCAAATACATTTTGACAACACAGGACACTGAGGTCCTCAGTAAAGGCCTCAGCTTTGTCCCAAAAAGCAAAGCAGACCGCTTCAACACTGAGGTCGAAATCAGGAAATTCTTCCGGCTAATACGGCTATGCTATTTCTTCCGGAATTCCACGGGGGATAAACCCATAGACCACACCACGACGGCATTAAAACCAAAATCCACCTTCACGCCCATCACATCCATGGTCTGCCCAGAAATACTCTCTTTTCGAAAATAAGATCCTAAGGGAAATGGAAGTCATCTTCCAAACTAAGAACAATTACAGAGACAACCTCACAGTGGCAGAAAGACAAGCTCTGAAGAACCTGGAAACAAACAATCTCTTTGTAGTCAAACCAGCTGACAAAGGGGGAGGTATTGTCCTATGGGGCAATGACCTTTATGAAGCAGAAACCATCAAACAGCTGAGCGATACACGTTTTTACAAGAAATTGGACACCAACCCCCACCACCCAAATTTTCGATGAAATTAAGAGCCTCATGTTGTTTGCCACCTCACAAGGCTGGATCGATGAAGATGAGAAGGCGTTTTTAGTCAAAGAATATCCAGTGACACCAGCATTTTACTGCATTCCGAAAATGCACAAAAACATCAACAACCCACCAGGAAGACCGATCGTATCTGCAATAGGATCACTTCTGGAACCTTTGTCCATCTACACAGATGTCTTCCTCCGACCATTTGTCAAAAAGATGAAATCATTTATCCAGGACACCACAGCCATGATACACCACCTGAACACTTTACAGACATCCCAACAAGACATCCTAGTAACCTTTGATGTTGAGGCTCTTTACACGAGTATCCCGCAAATGGAATGCATCAACACACTTAAAACCTATCTAGATGCAAGAACAGATCAAACTACACCCACCTCTTTCATCCAAGAGTGTATTCGATTGGCACTCACTGAGAATTATTTCATACACCAGAACCAATTCTATCAACAGATAAGAGGAGCCAGCATGGGATTGACTTTTGCACCGGACATTGCTAACCTATACATGGACAACTTAGAAAAGAAGTTCGTCTACAATGACAACAACACGCACAAAGACCACCTGATTGGGTGGGTCAGATATATAGATGACATTTTTATGATCTGGAGAGGTACAACGACACAACTACAGGACTTCCACGTGTGGCTCAACAGTGTTGATACCTGCATTAAATTTACCATGCACTATGACAGAACCAGTATAGCCTTTTTGGATCTGAACATCATCCGGGCGGAAGACGGCACTATCACCACTACTTTGTACTGCAAACCGACGGACAACAATACACTTTTGAAATTCACCAGCTTCCATCCACAAGCCCCCAAAGAAAACCTGCCATACGGACAGTTCCTTAGAATTAGAAGAAACTGCACCGCATTACCAGAATATGAACATCACGGCAAGGAACTAGAGGAACGCCTAAAAGCCAGAGGCTATCCATCAGCCATCATCAGAAAGGGCCGCAAAACAGCCAGAAACACCAATAGAACAGACTGCTTGACCTAACGATCAAGTGTCATGATCACAGCAAAAGTTCCTAGAATTGCATCCAAAAGGAATTGGTCTTCTATTTACCATTCTTGGATGTTGGGGAGAGCAACTCAGAGCAGTGGTAGACATGGGTAGTACTTCCTGACTCTCAAAATGGCTGCCTAGGATATTCTGGTAGTGTGTGCAGTGTAGGTCTAGTTGTTTCCTCGCTGCTACCATTTAAGCCCCTCCCCTCGAGCGTTCCCTGCTTCGCATCAAGAAAGAATACAGATAACGCTTATCGCAGTCCTGTCCTTAGGTTCTAGTAACTAGTTTCAGCGCCACTAGTTAATATTCCTTTTCAGTCATTCTTGTTCCCTTGTCTGCCCGTTATATCTTTCCTGTAATTTCAGTCGAGCCCGTAATTTCCCAGTCACAGAGCCCACCACTGTTGTTCGAGTGATTCTAGTCAGGGACGTGTCATTCCGGTGATTCCTGTCAAGTCCCATTATTCCCAGCCATAGAGCCCACCTTATTAGTTCGAGTGATTCCTGTCAGGGCGTTCTCCGCAAGTATCAGTTCTCCCATTTTCCTTGAAGCATAAAATTGTTTGTAAGTGGTTTGTTACTAGTTTCCTGGATTGTTCCGTTGTCATAGGTGAAGCGCATATCGCGCGTAATGCAGGGGAGCCTTGTCTATGGTCCGTTAGTTACTGGGTGTTTCTGAGGCATCTTAGGTCTTAGTTTAAGCGTGTTGGTGTACGCATTGCGCTTCAGCTTACTCCTGGGGCAGGCATTTAATTGTTTGTTGTAATTGCCTCGCACCGTGAAATCAGCTTAAACGCTCCGTAAATTACGAGCGTGTTTCCTGAGGTGATTTCAGTTCCTGTTTAATGCACTTGAATGAGCGCTGCGTAGTAGTTTCCCTCACACAATAAGCATTCCCAATACAGCAATATATCCTTCCAGTCATCATTTACCCATGGGACTCCATAGGGTTTTGGCCAGTTAGTTTCCCTTATTTTCCCAAAAGGTCATTGCACAGTTTTCTTTGGTTGGTCGTGCTAGCTGTGTTCACTTTCATTTCTAGATTATTTGTGCATGTCTTTTACTGTACCTCCTCCTGTTCATTGAACACCTAGAGAAGCTCCCTTTCCTTGCCACACAAATTGAGTATCATTCCCCTTCTGCAGAACAAGAGCCTCTGCACAGATGCAGGATGGAGAGCTAACCAAACAAATAATGAAGGTAAAGAGAATAACTGAAGAATAGTGCTTGCATCCTGAACTTAGTTGAATTCCCAGTATTAGTGCTTGTCAATATTTTTAAGGAATCTCTTGTGTTTTGTTTAGGGAATCCTTAGTCAGAAGGTTGAGGAGAAAAGTGGAAGCAACACCAATTGGAAAGAACTAGGTCACGTAGTTCCACCGTGAGTGTCCCCTCAGAGTCCAGGTAAGCGTTACATCAAGGGAGGAACACAAGGACAAAATGACATGTGTAACAACATTTACCCCAGTTAGCAAAGCTATCAGAAAAACGATTCTACAGAACTGGAAGTTATTACAAACGGACAATTTCACCCCAGAAACACCCAGATTTGCATTCAAAAGAAGCAAGAATTTAAAAGACCGTCTAGTATACGAAGAAAACCAAAGATACAGACCAAACCACATTATGGCATCTCCCCCCAGTTGTTGGACACTTCAGATGCGGCAAGTGTTCAGTCTGCCATCTCACGCAAGATCAAAAAGAAATCTCCCTAAAGGACATGACGTGGAAGTATAAGACTTTCTCAAATTGTCGCACCAAATGGAGCATCTACATGATAAAATGCCCATGCAACCTGATGTACATTGGAAAGAGCAAACGAGAAGTGCGGCAAAGAATTTGTGAACACAGATCTTGTCTAAAAAACAATGTCGAAGACAAGCCAATGGTGGCTCATTTCCTCAAAAAGAAACACAAACACACAGAACTAAGGTGGTGCGTCCTTCAATTAGTCAACGCCAACGCAAGAGGAGGAGATAGAGATTTGGAACTTAGGAAACTCGAACAGAAATGGATTCACCGTTTAGATACAGTAAAAAACAGACTCAATGTGTCAATAGAATGGAACCTATTTTCCTGAAGCAACACAGCTGCTAAAGCATACTCAACATATGCTACTATGCACACACATGGGGTGTACAGGCCTGTCCAGCATTATGGGACAACCCTTCCAGTCCTACAGTACCACTGTCGAGCCAATATGATAGATGTCATGCACATGCTTGTCACCACACACTGCAAGACAAACAAGAGTTATTGATCAAAGGTTTTTTGCATGTGCCATGAATGATAGATGTTCCATCAGTTGATGTAAAGCCACCGGGACAATCATGAGATCCCGACTTGTTACTCCCTATGAGATGTGTGTGATGTACAATACCCATGCGCCGCGATACAGTAATGGGAAGCACGAACTTGAAACATAACACTCAGCTCCTGTGCTTCTCCCACCCTCTTTGAGCACCCAGTTGTGAAAGGCACTCATTTTACATCAGACATCATAGAATCACTCCACCCTTTGAGTCGAGGCCACCGCCATACAACACAGCTCCCTGGGTTCCTAGAACACTCGGACGACCCGAGAGCACTAGACACACGCGCATGCATGATACGCTCATCGGTTGCCTAGATACGCGCAACACGTCCATTAATATCAAAGACGCATGCGTGGGCAGGCACCAGTGATCCCGAGCACAGCTACGCACTGCAGGAAGCATACGCAGGTAAGCCCACCGCTCCTAACAGAGCGGTGCTGCCCCCAGACCCGATGTTAGAGTCGCGGTCTCAGCAGGAGGCCCTCCCCACCTTTTTGGAATCCCAGGGGGGTCAAAATGGATACCACGCATTAGGGAACGCACTGTTTAACTGTTAAACGCACGGCCCTGCGGCCATTTGTAAACCGTAGGATCTCGTAATCTGCACGTTACCCGTGTAATTACTGACATGCTGGCTATCCATAAACAAGGATGACAAGCCCAGCTAGATATTACTCCAAATAGCCCGCATTAATGAATGCAGCTTCAACAGTACGCAACTAGCCATCTGTTGGCAATATTCAAAGGTGATTAATAGCCTCTGTTAATTTTACAGTTTCACCACGCGGCCATTGACCAGACCACCTTGATTAGGATCAAGACCCAGAAGGCGCACAACAGGCTCCTTTATAGAAGAACAGAACATTTCTTCTACGTACCTGTGACACTACCAATAACTGGCTCAGGTAGGACGTTATCGCAGCACAGCATGTAGGTGTGTCGAATCCCTACACGCAGTCACCAATATCTGATTTTAGCTTTCACTTACCCCCATAGATGTCACACCAAAAGGGTCTGCAAGAGATACCTCCAAGCTCCCTTGCCAAGTCCTGAAGACGGCACCAGCACAGCCAACTACCTCGCTCATGCCAGAAACACCAGAAGTGTCAACTAGATAGATGCGTTATGTAGCTTAACCACATCATAAGTCACTTTGGATACTAACCCTCACAAGATATTAGCACTACAAATTGTTAGTCATATGAAGAGATAATATGAAGACGTTTGTATGTAATTCTCCTGGAAAAAAAGCTGAATATTGGTGACATAGATACAGCAGCCCGTATAGGCTGGTTTAAAAAAATAATTAATTGAAAAATAAATTGTCACATATAAGAATGCATATTGGTGTACTCTGTTTTATGCAAAGACCAATGCCATAGTCTTTACTGCGATATTACACTACCGTCAAGTGCCTTACAGGTGGGGTAGCCTATGTCCTTGTGTTACAAAATACTGTTATATACCCTCATGACAGAGGCCCCCCTGACTAAAAAAGAGGGCCATACACACCCCCTGTGAGTACATATGTGAGGGATAAGAGCCAAGGATGTGAGGGATACGGACACTGAATGTGAGGGATACAGACATTTGGATGTGTGGAATAGGGGCATTGGATTTGTGGAATAAGGCCCTTGGCTGTGAGGGATAAGGGCACTGGAGGTGGGGGGGATACAGGCAATGGGTGTGAAGGATACGGGCACTGAATGTGAGGGATAAAGGCACTGGATGTGTGGAATATGGGCACCGGATGTGGGGGATAAAGGCATTGGATGTTAGGGATATGGCATTGAATGTGCGGGATACAGGCACTGTGTGTGCGGGATATGGGCATTGGTGTCACGACCCTCGCCCAAAACCCCCTCTGGCAAACCCATTGGCCAGGTGGAGTCAGGACTCGGGCCTCTAGAGCCTGGCATCCTCTTCAAAAGCCCTCATGGGGCCAGTCCTGGCGCCTATGGCGCCAGGCTCATGCACCATGAAAAACAATGTGCTTGGGAACTACTTCATTGTATTGTCAGCCAACATGGAGGCATCCACATAGCTTGGTTCCTAAGAACCAAGCTATGCGGTCTAGTGTTTTGGGTGTGGTAGCCTAGGGACTACTTTACCTGGACTATTTTGTTGGGGCTATTTAAACCACACCCGAGCAAGACAACACGCTTCGCGTTACTTTGCAGCTTGCAACGTGACGTTCACTGTGTCCAGCTATTTCCTCGAACCTCGGAGAAGCAGAACCTGCAAGGAGACAAAAGGAACACCATTAGCAGCAGCATCTTACCTGCAGTCTTCATCTTTAAACACTTGCAGCTACTGAGAACAGCTTCCTCGAATCTGCACGCCTCCCGAATAGAACAAACTGAAAGAGGAAGATAAAGGCAACATTAAAGAAAGCAGTAGAGACATTTACAAATTACGAACTGCTCAAAAGACTTACCTGGCTGGTCGCCTCTCGGCTGGCACCACTCCGGACATTCCACGCGCGCTGAAGAACACTGCGACCTACAAGGAAGGAAAACACAGGTTAGCAAAGGCAAGACTTCGCAGCGCTGCGCATAGCGCTTACTTACCGCATCATAGCGCTCTTAATGCACCATCATTTACCAGCGGCGCTCAACCAAGCCAGTTCGCCGCGCTGAAGCTCTGCATACCTAAGAGAGAAAAAAGAGACATTTTAAACAAAGAAAGGCATGCGGGGTAGCAACAAAACTAAAGAACAGCAATAAGACCTACCTAAACAATATCAAACGGGCCGGCATCAGTGAAGTAACTGGACCGCACTCGCCCATGAAAGACAACGCGCCCCTGCAAAGAAGGCAGGACGGAGAGCACGCCTAATTCTACCACAAGGTGAGGAGAGGGCGCCAGAGGGACTGAAATCATACGGGGGTGGAGGGAGGATACTTATCCCAGTTGGTGAGTCTTGAACACAGTCCTCCTGTATTTTCTGGCAGAACCTTCCCCGCAGACCACATCAGGGCAAAGCTGAGAAGCATACCAACGAGTAACCCGGCTGGGTGGCCTCCCTGTGGATACTAGGTGAGTGTAACAGATCGTGAAGCCTACCATAACAAATCCACCTGGGTGCCATGGAGACATCAGAAATGGAACAATTGGCCCAATTACTAGGAGAGCTTCGTGCTGAGGTTCATTCTGCCCGACAAGAGACTAATGCCCTCCGGAGAGACCTAATAGTGACCAACAAACGCACTGAAGAGATTAGCAGGCAATACTTGCAATCACAGGCAGGACAGATGCCTCTACCTGGAAGCAATCCAACGATGCAAAACTCCGCCATACCGACGCACTCCGGTACAGATCACGTTACCTGGAACAGTGCCCCTGGCACCACCAAAAAGGTTCTCAGGCAACCCACGGAAGTATGTGGCATTCATCAATCAGTGCTGCCTTCATTTCTTTGTAGGCCTGGAGCATTTCCAAATGACCAAGCTCGGGTAGCTTTTGTTTTATCATACCTGAGTGGTAGTGCAGCAGATTGGTCAGTGCCGTTGGTAACCCATGACGATCCTCTATTACATGACTTTGGGGGGTTCCAGAGAGAAATGGAAAAACTTTTTGCTCGCCATACCCAGGAACAAGCAGTAGACAATGAACTCTTGTCCCTCCAACAGGGGAATCAGGACTTGTTAACGTACATTGCTACCTTCAACAGACTGGTTGCTGAAGCTAGGTGGCCAGAAAACAAAAGAACCACGTTATTCCATCGAGGCTTACGAGGCGAATTAAAGGACGTTTTAGCCCAGGTGGTTGATCCACCCGGAGACTGTTCAGAATTCATAAATCTGGCCGTGCAGCTAGACCACCGGTTGCAGGACCGAAAGGCAGACCGGTCTAAAATGCACCCTCAGACCTTGTATGTTCGACCAAGGGAAAACACACCCCGTGTAACTGAAAATGCTGTAGAACCCATGCAGATTGGAGGGATACGGCCTCCATTAACAAAACAAGAGCTGGACAAAAGAAGACAACAACAGCTTTGTTTGAATTGTGAGAAACCAGGACATTTCCTGAAGGACTGTCCAGTAAAACCCCAAAGAAGAACAGTCGGGGCCACAGAGAAGGATGAAGCTAAGGAACCGGAAAACTACCAAGCTTGACAAACGTAGACGTCAGTTTGTCGAGTGAGAAGAAAGAGTTGCTGACCTCGCACTTTGCAATACCAGTGATCCTAATTAACCACCAACAGTCGTCAAGAATGCATGCCATTGAAGCATACATCGATAGCGGAGCAGTATGAAATTATATTGATCAAGAACTGGCAGCAGAGATGGGGCTTCCTTTGTGTTCTAAGCCAACTATGGACAAGGTAACCACCGTGGATGGTACAGAAATCGCTTCCGGACCAGTAACCCAGTGCACAGCCAGGGTAACCTTGCCTTGCCGGGACGGACATCGAGAGTCTATTTCATTTGATCTCATCAAGGCACCTCAGTTCAGGCTAATACTAGGGATGCCATGGTTGGTTGCTCACAACGCTTTGATAGACTGGCGAGCATGAAAATTAACCTTCCCCGGTGACTGCTCCCCTGCCTGCTATTACCAAGAGGAGAAACCCGACGTCTGTATCCCCATGACTCCCGGAGCGACAATATCAACCCTGGGAGCAACTAATACCTTGCCAAGTGAATACCATGATTTCCAGGATGTTTTCCGAAAGGACCAAGCCAATACATTGCCGCTGCACAGGCCTTATGACTGTCAGATCGACCTTGTTCCTGGTGCACAAATCCCGTGCGACAGGATCTACGCTCTCACAGAACCAGAAAACCTTCATTTGAAATCCTATTTAGACCAGTACCTTGCAAACGGATTTATCCGTCATTCGAAGTCCCCCGCAGCCAGTCCTTTGTTCTTCGTACCGAAAAAGGAAGGAGACTTGAGAACCTGTATTGACTACCGTGTATTGAACCAGATCACCGTGAAGAACCGCTACCCCTTGCCACTTATCCCTGAGATGCTAGACCAAGTTAAAGATGCCCAGATTTATACCAAATTGGACCTTCGAGGAGCGTACCACCTGGTTCGAGTCAGAAAAGGAGATGAATGGAAAACCGCCTTCCGTACTAAGTACGGCTTGTTTGAATATCAAGTCATGCCCTTCAGGTTATGCAATGCTCCTGCGGCATTCCAATACTTCATGAATGACGTCTTAAGGGAGTTAATTGATGTGTGTGCCTTAGTGTACATAGACGACATCTTAGTATACTCACCCTCGGAACAAGATCATGTCAGGCACGTTCGTTCAGTCCTCACCAAGCTCCGTCAACATCGCTTGTTTGCAAAGCTTGAAAAATGCTTTTTTCACATCACCAAGGTAGAATTTCTTGGTTTTATCCTTACTCCAGAAGGCATCAGAATGGACGTGCACAAGGTAGATGCCATTCTGAAATGGCCTTCACCGACGTCTCTGAAAGGGGTACAAAGCATACTGGGCTTTGCAAACTTCTACCATCGGTTCATCCCAGAATTCTCTCAGGCTGTGCACCCAATCACAGTACTATTACGAAAAAACAATAAAAAATGTGCTTGGACCGAAGAAGCAGAAGAAGGCTTTCAGGAACTTAAACAAAGGTTTACCTCCGCTCCAATTTTGCGACATCCTCGTCCAGACCTCCCTTATGTTGTTGAAACTGATGTGTCCAGTCTCGCAATGGGAGCTGTCCTTTCACAGAGAGACTGGGAAACCGGCCAGCTACATCCTGTGGCCTTCTGGTCGAAAAAGTTCTCACCTCCAGAGATTAATTATGCCATCACGGACAAGGAACTCCTGGCTATCAAATCCGCCTTTAAAGCCTGGAGGCACTACCTTCTGGGGGCCAGACACACCATTACAGTCATTCAGACGACCGAAACCTGCAATAGCTCAAAACGGCCAAGGCCCAGTCCTCGCGCCAATTATGGTGGGCCCTTTTCTTTGCCGAATATGATTATGTAATCACATTTCGACCAGGAGTCAGAAACGGAAAGGCGGATGCCTTATCTCACATGGGCATAGATGAAATAGTATATACAACTTCAGACCCAGTACCTATTATACCTGAAGACAAACTCTTGGGTATCACGACAGCCTTAACACAAGCAAAACTATGAAAAGAAATCCAACGGACAATGAATCCTGATGCCTACCTCGCATGGCAAACTCAAGGAGAACAATATACCATCAAGGACCATCTACCCTTTTTTAGGGATCGCCTATATGTACCCACGAAGGAATTACAACAGCATATTATTTCAAACTATCACGATTCACTGATCAAATGGCATCCTGGGATCACCAAAACCCTAGCTAAGGTGAAAGAGAACTTTTGGTGGCCTACCTGGCGTAAGGACATCATTCAGTATATTCAGTCGTGCGGTGTCTGCGCAGAAAATAAATCACAGAAACAAAAACCATCTGGTCTCCTACAACCATTGGACATTCCTCCAGTTCCATGGCACACTCTTTCCCTTGACTTCATCACTGATCTACCTCCAAGCCAAGGGTTCAACACCATCCTTGTAGTTGTGGACTTATTCTCGAAGATGGCCCATTTTATTCGTCTCCAAGGCCTCCCAGACGCAGCCACTTTAGCAAAAGTGTTCCTGGAGGGCGTGGTTAAGCTACATGGCTCCCCTTCGGTTCTGGTCTCTGATCGAGGCAGCCAGTTTGTTTCAAACTTCTGGAAGAAATGTTGTGCAATGGCGCAGATCGACGTTCGGCTATCTACCAGTCACCATCCCCAAACGAACGGCCAAACCGAGAGAACCAATTAGACACTCGAACAATATTTACGGTGCATGCTGCACCACGAACAAAGGAATTGGAAAGACCTATTATGGATAGCCGAATATGCATATAACAATTCTTTGCATTCAAGCACGGGACAAACGCCCTTCTATACCCTTTATGGCAGACATCCACGTACCTCTGAACTAAACCTTCCAGCCAGCTTGGAAATGCCAGCGGTAAAGACTCTACACACAACCATTACTCAGGCTTTCAAAAGGGCAAAGGAACACCTTATTCATGCCAAAGAAAAACAAAAGAGATTTGCCGACCAACACCGGAAAAAGGCCCCTGATTATCAAGTAGGAGACAAAGTTTGGTTAGCCGCTAAATTCGTACCCATCAAGGGAACCCGGACCTTTCATCCCAGATTCTTACGACCCTATACCATTAAGGCAATTATCAACCCAGCAGCCGTGAAACTGGATTTACCACCTAATCTACACATCCACAAGGTATTCCATGTGTCCCTCCTGAAACCAATGCAACCCGGCACACGGATTGGGACACCACCTAAGCCCATACTTGTTGACGGAGAACCATAATTCCAAGTCAAATATATCTTGGACTCTAAATACTCTAGGACCAAGCTATATTATCTCGTTGATTGGAAAGGATTTGGACCACAAGATAGATCCTGGGAGCCCAGTGAGAATATCCACGCACCATGTCTAATCAGGAAATTCCATCGGAACTTCCCAACCAAACCTGGGCCAGACAGAAGGAACACCATGGGAGGGGCCTTAGGGGGTAGTGCTGTCACGACCCTCGCCCAAAACCCCCTCTGGCAAACCCATTGGCCAGGTGGAGTCAGGACTCGGGCCTCTAGAGCCTGGCATCCTCTTCAAAAGCCCTCATGGGGCCAGTCCTGGCGCCTATGGCGCCAGGCTCATACACCATGAAAAACAATGTGCTTGGGAACTACTTTATTGTATTGTCAGCCAACATGGAGGCATCCACATAGCTTGGTTCCTAAGAACCAAGCTATGCGGTCTAGTGTTTTGGGTGTGATAGCCTAGGGACTACTTTACCTGGACTATTTTGTTGGGGTTATTTAAACCACACCCGAGCAAGACAACACGCTTCGCGCTACTTTGCAGCTTGCAACGTGGCGCTCACCGTGTCCAGCTATTCCCTTGAACCTCGGAGAAGCAGAACCTGCAAGGAGACAAAAGGAACATCATTAGCAGCAGCATCTTACCTGCAGTCTTCATCTTTAAACACTTGCAGCTACTGAGAGCAGCTTCCTCGGATCTGTACGCCTCCCGGACAGAACGACATGAAAGAGGAAGATAGAGGCAACATTAAAGAAAGCAGTAGAGACATTTACAAATTACGAACTGCTCAAAAGGCTTAACTGGCTGGTCGCCTCTCGGCTGGCACCACTCCAGACATTCCACTTGCGCTGAAGAACACTGCGACCTACAAGGAAGTAAAACACAGGTTAGCAAAGGCAAGACTTCGCAGCGCTGCGCATAGCGCTTACTTACCGCATCATAGCGCTCTTAATGCGCCATCATTTACCAGCGGGGCTCAACCAAGCCAGTTCGCCGCGCTGAAGCTCCACATACCTAAGAGAGAAAAAAGAGACATTTTAAACAAAGAAAGGCATGCAGGATAGCAACAAAACTAAAGAATAGCAATAAGACCTACCTGAACAATATCAAACGTGCCAGCGTCAGTGAAGTAACTGGACCGCACTCGCCCATGAAAGACAACACGCCCCTGCAAAGAAGGCAGGACGGAGAGCACGCCTAATTCTACCACAAGGTGAGGAGAGGGCGCCAGAGGGACTGAAATCATACGGGGGTGGAGGAAGGATACTAACCCCAGTCGGTCAGGCTTGAACACAGTCCTCCTGTATTTTCTGGCAGAACCTTCCCCGCAGACCACATCAGGGCAAAGCTGAGGAGCATATCAGCGAGTAACCCGGCTGGGTGGCGTCCCTGTGGATACCAGGTGAGTGTAACAATTGGATGTTTGGGATATGGGCATTGGATGTGGGGATTAAGAGCCAAGGATGTGAGGGATACGGGCACTGAATGTGAGCGATACAGGCATTTGGATGTGTGGAATAGTGGCATTGGATTTGTGGGATAGGGGCATTGGATGTGAGGGATATGGGAATTGGATGTGAGGGATATAGACATTGAATGTGAAGTATAGCAGCATTGGATGTGAGGGATAAGGGCACTGGATGTGAGGGATACTGGCATTTGATGTGAGGGATAGGGGCATTAGATGTGAGGGATACATGCATTGAATGTGAATGGTACAGGCACTAGATGTGATGGGATACAGTCATTGTATGTGACGGATATGGCCACTGGATGTGTGGAATAGGTTTTGAGGGATATGGGCATTGAATGTGAGAGATAAGGGCATTGGATGAGAGGGATAGGGACATTGGATGTAAGGGATACAAGCATTGGATGTGAGGGATATGGGCATTGGGTGTGAGGGATAGGGCCCTTGGCTATGAGGGATAAGGGAACTGGATGGGCAGGGATACAGGCATTGGGTGTGAAGGATACGGGTACCGAATGTGAGGGATAAAGGCACTGGATGTGTGGAATATGGGCACTTGATGTGGGGGATATGGGAACTGGATGTGGGGGATACAGGCATTGGATGTGATGGATATGGCATTGGATGTAAGGGATACAGGCACTGTGTGTGAGGGATACGTGAATTGGATGTGATGGAGAAGGTTATTGGATATGACGGTTAAGGGCATTCCATGTTTGGGATAGGAGCATTGTATGTGAGGGATATGAGCATTGGATGTGAGGGATACGGTCATTCGATTTGTGGAATGAGGCATTGGATGTGAGGGAGAGGGGAATTGGATGTGAGGGATATGGGCATTGGATATGAAGAATAAGGACGGCATTTGTGCAAGACTGTTAAAGGTCGCCCTTCCAAAGGTCAACGTAGTATTTTTCTATTGAATAAGTCCTAAAGTGAACTTTTATGAAGTTCACTGTGTAAAATGTTGTTCCTAATAGGGGTGTTTCCTCAGTCCATATACACATTACCCCCTCTTTCCTCTGGTTTTTTTAAGTGCGCCATTTTCCTGCCTTTGTACCTTAATCTAATGCATTACGTAGCCCCTGTTTTCCGCCCCAAGAAGCACTCCTTCCCAGCTCATGTCAGGGAAAGTTCCCAAGGGAACCACCACCCCCAGCCTACAGGCCGGTTGGGTAGGAAAGGGAGCAGTACCTGAAAATAAAATTGCTGTTAACAGGAGATGGGCTAGACCCTGAGTTCTTACCTTACTAAATGGACACAAACACAAAGGTGGATTTTATAGGGATCCCAACGGGGGTCCTTCTTTATTTAGAACATATATCTGCATTGGATGTGAGGGATAAGGGCATTTGATGTGTGGGATACGGGCATTGATGTGAGGGACACAGGCATTGTATGTGAGGGATACGGGCACTGAATGTGTGAAATATGGGCATTGGATGTGAGGGATACGGCCATTGCATGTGAGGGATGGACACTGAATATGAGGGATACAGACATTGGGTGTGTGGAATAGGGGCAAAGGATGTGAGGAAGAGGGGAATTGAATGTGAGGGTTATATGCATTGGAGGTGAGGGAAAGGGGCATTGGACGAGAGGGATATAGGCACTGGATGTGAGGGATAGGGGCACTGGATATGAGGGATACAGACATTGGATGTGGTGGATATGGGTATTGGATTTGTGGAATAGGGACATTGGATGTGACGTAGAGGGGAATTGGATGTGAGGGATATCGGCATTGAATATGAGGGATAAGGAAAGCTCCACATCCACATGTTGACTTGCATTTGTGCAAGACTGTTAAAGGTCGCCCTTCCAAAGGTCAACTTTTAATATTTCTGTTGAATAAAACCTAAAGTGAACCCTTTTGAAATTCACTGTGTAAAATGTTGTTCCTAATGGGGGTGTTTGCTCTCTCTATCTACACATTCCCTCTTCTTTCCTCTGTTTGGTCTTTAAGGGTGCCCTTTACCTGCCTTTTTTCCTTAATCTAATGCATTCTGTATCCCCTGTTTTCCAGCCTAGGGAGTGCTCCTTCTCTGCTCATCTCAGGGACAGTCCCCATGGGAACCACCACCCCCACCCCCACCATGCATGACAACTGGATAGGGAGGGGTGCTGCAACTGCAAATTAAATTGCTATTAACAAGAGATGGGTTGCACCCTGAGTTCTTACCTTACTAAATGGACACATACACCAACTTGGATTTTATAGGGATCCCAACAGGCACGCCTCTTTATTCATAAAAATACTTAAACTTGAATCCCCTTCCTAAAATTCCCCTGACGTCAGTTCCCTCGAAATGGGGATCTGTTCCGTCAGCCTATCCTTCCTTGAAGGGTACTCAGGGACATTTAGGGTGCTTCTGATGCAAAATAAACTTCCCTATCTACACCCCCTGGCGTGTGAGGCCAGAGGATAGCCTCTGTGGGTGTTCGTTCCCCCCCTACCTAGGCGGCCTCAGCCCGGCCACTGCTCCCTCCTGCTTTCTCACATCAGGGCAACCCCCCCACT
Source organism: Ambystoma mexicanum (assembly GCF_040938575.1). NCBI lineage: Eukaryota > Metazoa > Chordata > Amphibia > Caudata > Ambystomatidae > Ambystoma > Ambystoma mexicanum. Next base: position 668,871,649 of record NC_090931.1, read on the forward strand.
CCTGCACATTTTGCAGTAACTTTCTTTATACATATGAAAGTACCTAGAAATACACACTGACATACAGCATGTAAAACATATAACACATGATCTCACAATGGGGGTGACTGCTGCAGTCAGTCGCCCCCTTTACAGTACCTTAACAGTCTGTCCATGGTGATTGGCTGTGCCTGGTCATGATGACTCTAGGCCGAAATGGCCCCACTGCAGCTTAATTTTGGGTGCCCTGTCTGTTAAGATGGATTTCTAAACTCTGACCTCGTGGTTAGCTGTTTAGGAGGCCACCCTAATTTTGTAGAACAGGGAAACCTTAGGGACAAACCAGACAAATCTATGGTAGCTTGGCAGGCGGTCACGACTAAGTCTCAGGAGGGGTGAGAGTGATCGGAAGCTCACAATGAGCACACACAGTAAAACCCCACAGAGTACTCTTAGACAGATGTATATCAAAAATACATTTATTACAGACCTTTATAATCAAAACACAATTAAACTACAGTTATGAAGAAACAATATCACACACAATCATTCACTAGTCAACATATATACAATTCTGCGAATAGCCTGGTACTGATGATTGGGGGGGGGGAATAACCACAACCTGTGACAGAAAGGGGTTAGTACGGCACATATATCAGTGTAGGTAGTTCTTCATCAACAATTCCTAACTTATGTTGTCCAGCCCTATGAAGTGAAGAGCCTAGCGCTCAAAGTACTGTTGTGTGTTAATGTGCAGGCATGCGTAAACCGTTCTCTTCAGGGGGCTATAGCTGCTCAGGAAGGGGCTTGAGCCGATGAAGGATAAATTCCTATTCCTAGAAAAGGGTCTACCCTTGCAGATAGAATGACTTTCGGAGTTCGGGGATAGCTGGGGAGCACAGGCTATCCCAGCCAAGTTGAGTATCTTTTGAGGGACACTTGTGCGTAAAAATTAATGAATGTGCCAGGGGGCCTCCAGTAAGTTAGGAAAGTACTCACTGAGCGTCAACACAGTCTGGACCAAATGTTGGCAGTCTTTCTCACTTCGCCTCTGGGTGTTAACCCTGCAACTTCAGGATGCTCTGGCTCTCAGCGGCTGCAGTAGAGGACGATCGTCAGTGATCGGGACATTTGCTTTTTCTCAGCCCTCGAAGGAAGAAGATGGATAGTTCCAGTGCAACATGTCTCAGGACACGGTAGGTAAGAACTGCAGGCACTGCCGGCGATGGTCACCACAGCGGGGCGACACAGGGACCGCAAATGCTTGTGTCATGGTGCACTCTCATAAATCACGACCCAGAGGAGCTAGGACAACGATGTTTGGCAGGAGTGGGCCTAGGACCACAAGCTAGCGATTCCCCATGTCTCAAGTCTCAACTCAAGACGGCAGTGTTCCTGTGCGATACCCTGGGTTCGAGCTGTACAGTACACTGGATAGCCCAGGAACACATCCAAAGAGGTTCTTTGTGAGTTTAAGTAGGAGAAGCCGAGAGTAGTTGTTCCCACTATTCCAAAGAGGCGAAGCACCCTTGCAGGCCTCCTCGGTTTGAGGAAGAAACAGGGGTCTGACGGGACAACAGCAAGGTCAAGGTGGCAAACCTTTGTAGCAAGTCACAGGCGGTTCCTTGAGTCTGTTTTCATGTTAAGGATACTTTGCTCCTTATGAAGTTTGGTGTGAACATCAGTAGATCGACCTGGAATGGATGGGGAGCCCCTTCTCTTATCCAAGATTTGGTTTGCACTCAAATCTCGGCTATGCAATGGAAGATCTGCTCTCTTGCATGCACGCCAGACGTGGGCCAATCATGGCCCACGGTAGTTGCAGTCATTCATGGCTACCAGACATACTGGCACCAGTAGTTTGGATTGTGACCAGGCATCCCCAGCCCTCTTCCTGGCCACTAGCACACGTGACATGCAGGAGCCCGCGAAAGATAAGGTTTTCGCAGGAGGATGCATGCCCAAATAAGGAAGACCTGGGTCTCTCGACCTGGGGGAAGGCAAAGGGACAAAATGGCCAAAAGACAGAACAAAAGACTTTGTGGCAGGGCCATTTTCAGCACTGGCCACAGTGTTGAGCTAAAGGCGATAAACGCGGTATGGTCCATAAAAACGAAGTAAAAATACTTTAAAAGTAAACTGCTGCCACCAGTTCATCCTAGGAATACTTGTACAAAAACCCAAAAATGCTTAGAGGGTGGCGAGAGCCATAAAACAAAACGACCCCTATGTGAGGTACAGTAAGGTACATGCCACATAGATAAAAAGTTGCCAAGAAATGGCAACATAGTAGAAGACTAAGGCACATATTTTTTCCCAGTATTGACAGTCTGAAGGATATGTCAGTTTCCCCATAACAAATGAGCGAGAGCCCAGAGGAGTGCAGCTGAAGGCTGTGCTCCACTGGTAAAAGTCAGGTTAGGAAGCCAAAGGAAAGCAAAAAGTTTAGGGGGTTCACAAATGGAGGTAAAATTTCACCCAAGGGAAAACGTTACTAACACCGTCAGCTACGTGGCGCTGCCCATTTCACTACATCTGGCCCATGCTTTCTCTAAGCTTTTGGGTGAACCACCTGCCCGACTGGGGGCCTGCCCAAGTGGGGCCCACTCTCGACACTGCTGCTCCCCACTGACTTTTCCCAATCTTAAGGGTGGCCTCATAGGCTGGGGACCAGCCGCAATCACTGCTGCATCCTGAGGCTACCTTAAAGGCTTTTGAGTGGGTCTGTTGCCCTGAGGTGCGCCCACAGCACGGTTGCCATTTTTACTTAAGGAGTCATCCCCGTTGGTGTATCGCAGCCGCCGCCTTCACCACCACACCCTGTGTGCCATATTGGGTTCAGACAGCGTCCTTGTTGCAATGGGGCTGCCATGTTCACTACCACGCCCGCTGCCTTGTCCTCCTCCTGGCTTGCCCCCTCTGCTGGAGCTTCACCCAGGCTGCCGCTCTCACATTGCCTGGACTGGGTGGTCTATCTTTGCCCTGGGCAGCCTCACGCATGCTGCTTGGGTGCCTGGGCCGGTCTGCTATGGCCATCGGATGTGCTGCCACTTGCCACGGCCCCGTGGACGGCTGAGCTACCCCTGCCATGCAGCTCGTGCCCATGGTTCACTCTCTGGGGAGCTACCCATGCACAACACGTTGCTACACTTTCTGTGGGCCCTGGGGGGGCGTTCAAAGCCACAGCCCTCCGAGGGAGTTGTTTTCTTTTTCTCGCCTTTCTATATTTCTACTTCTCCCTTTGCTGTAACTGTCCTTTGTTTTCAAACTCTCCTGTAGATTCTTTTCATCCTTGCCCAGACAATTCTTGAGCAGGGGAGTCATATTACTTTGTTCTTCTTTTATTTTCATTTCAACATTCCATCCAGCCCCATGGTGGGCTGATTGGACTAGTCCCAAATAAAACACACACAGAAACATTAAATAAAGCATTTTTATTAAACCATAGTGTGTGAGTCTTTCTTCTAGGGTTCGTCCCTTTGTTTATTTTGAAATCTGTTTATTAGCAGAATTTAATCGCAATGCTCAATGCACAGTTAAAATCACAGAGTCAGTAAAACAGAGACGATGTTAGCAGTGCCACAAGTAACAAACAAATTATAACAACAAACAGAAAAGGAACAACATAAAGAAAACAAGGCATCTTGGAGTTCTGTCCTCTATTGACCGGGCAGGGGCTAGTATACGCCTATAATGCTCTGTCACTTAGGTACCTCCCTAGTGGCAGAGCCATCTCAGTCAATTGGGGTCCGTGGCCGAACAGAAACGTCACTTAGTAACATAAGCCCCTAGAGGCATATGCTCGAAGAAAGCTGTAAGCAGGTGATCACGGAGGTTTGTCGAACGAGGAGCACATTAACATTCTCTGTAGGCTGCTGGGTACTATCTTTCAAGGCCCTATACCAAGCCACAGTCTCTGCTGCACTCCATACTTCTAAGTCCTTGGCCTCATTACAAGTTTGCCGGTCCGGTAACAATGGTGCCCCGGTACGTCCCCATTGCTGGGTACCGGTAAATTCATGACTCCGACGGCAGCTGTGCTGGTATTTACAGGCACGGCTACCTCCAGGGTCATAATGACCGCCTTGAACTATAGGGATTACTGTGAGCCTCTCTTCTGCTTCCAGGACATTGCTATATGTCTTTTGACTAACACACACGCTAAGTCCATGAATGTAATCACATGCCTGTATTTATCCGGTCTGGGGTAAGCGCCTAGCAAGCATTTCGCCGGGTCCCACCGGTATCGCGTGCCCCCAGCTTTCAAACACGCCATCTCTATCTCATGCCATAACGCGCGCACAGGCGTACATTTCTAAAACATCAATAATATTCGCGCCATCCAAACCACACCATGGACAGTGGGTTTGTCCCTCAGGAGGCTTACTAACCAGGCCCTATTTGGGGCACGGCTACAAATATATACGTACCTTATAAACGTTTTTGTCAATGTTTGGTTCTTAATTTTGCCAGGACGATCTTTCCTCTGGGTCGACCTTCAGCAGACTAATTTCAGGCTAACATGCTTTCCATTGTCAAACTTTGAACCTGCTACTGACATTTCATTTTTTCTTTCAATGGTTTTCCTATTTATTTGTCTTTTCGAGTCACTGGTGTAGACTGATTCTGCCCCAGCTCTACCTGCCTTTGAGAGGCACTGTCCTGTCTTGCAATCTTCACACCGGACCCAGTCCTGGCTTTTTAAAAACGGTCTGATCAAAGACGTATGCGCTGCCATAGTTCTGCTAGATGGTACAAGGCGGGCCCCAGGGGGAACGCGTAGCGTTTCGCCTCGGGGTGGTTTTGGGCGCTGCACACCTGCGCATAGAGCGCCGCTGGGGGGGTATTTAAGGGGCAGGGAAGGTTCGGGAGCAGGCAGCCGTTGAAGGCAAGCTTTTTATTTTTGGTTTTTTTGGGGCAGTGGGGGTTTATTTATTCATATAAATAAATAAATAAATAAATAAATAAATAAATAAATAAATAAATAAATAAGAAGAAAAGGAAGGGGTAGAGGAAAGGAGAATAGGATTATTTATAGGTGCAATTAGAGATAGCCTGTCATTTTATAAATAGGGTAGGAGGATAGTGGTAGGTATTTAGGCAGTGAGGGGCAAGTTTTGGGGGCAATCTTGGTGTGCTCTGGGCAGGGGGAAGTGGTCCATGCTTTGTGCGGTTGGTTGGAAAATGGGTTTGGGGAAAAGGGGCTTGAGGGGTGGTGCTACTAATTTTAGGTGGCGGGGTGGTGCACGAAGTGGTGCAGGATGGTGGGTCAAGGGGCAAACAAGAAGGGGATAGTTGATGCCAAGGCATTAAGGGAGGCCCTTGAGATTATCAGCAGGGCCTCCAAAGCACAGCTTGAAGGGGCGGTGTCGGAGGTTACGGTGGGGGAGGATGGAGAAGGTGAGAGGCTGCAGAGGCGAGCTGCGGCAGACGGGGCGCTGGCGGCGGTGGTCGCATGCAGCCCCGCAGCTGGTATGGGGGGGCATGGGAGTTAGGGGGTAGGCGGAGCAGGAGGGAGATCCCCAGAAGAGCATCAAAAAGGTCGGGGGAGGTAGGAAGTAGAATAGGGAGGGTTTTGGGGGAGGAGGTTGCAGGCGAGGATGGAGGAGAGAGGAATGTGCATAAGGGTGCCGGTGTGGAGGAGGAGGAGGAGAGTAGGGGTGGTGGGGTACAGCAGGGGATGGTAGTGCGAAGCGGTAGGGGAGGTAAATATCTGCAGAAGAGTGCAAGGGGTAGAAGGAGGGAGCGGTCACCGGAGAGCAGCGAGGAGAGGGAGAGGTGTGGAACGACCTCCCTGTTTAGGAGGGCATTGGTTGGAGGGCATGGGGCAGCCCCCACGGTTAGTCGGGAGCAGCCAGGGGAGGGCTTAAGAACGGCCCCTCCGCAGGATATTGGGGAGCAGGCTAGAGGGCGCAGCACGGCCCCTAGCGAGGATGAGCAACGGGTGGAAGTGAGGACCCCTCGCCCAAGAAGAGAGGAGGAGGTAGGGGTTTTCACGGCCCTGCCGAGACGAAGGAGAAGGAGCGATGGAGCGGACGCCCTGAGAGGAGGAGCTGCCCGGTCCGAGCATGTGCTCGCAATGGCCCTGGTATGGCATGGGGGATGATGAAGGGATAGAAGAGTATGTGGGGCAATGGGTGGATGAGAGGTGTGGGTTGGCTGGGAGGAGGGAAAGAAGGTTTAGGGGTTTAAGGTGGGAAGGAGATGTGGAGGGGCAAGGAGGTCGGCAAGTGAAGGGTCAACTGGGCGAGATGGTTGACCTGTTTTCTTCTCGCAGCAGGAGCCCAGTGAGGAGGGAGACGTGGAGCATTGGAGTTGAGGCCAGGCTGCAGTCGGGCGACAGCAGGGCAGAGCGAAGTGAGCAGGGAAGGGAATGGTCAGCGGTGTGGCGAAGGGGGGACACAAGGTTGGGGGCAGGTGGAGAGGGGGTGAGGGTGCAAGGGGCAATGAGAGAGGTAGGCATGCAGGCTGTGGGGGTTTTGGGGTGGGGGAGAAAAGTGTCCTGAGTGGAGATCCAGACGTACAGGGCGATTGCGGTGCAGGCAACAAAAGAAAAGGATACAGAGGGTAAAGGAAAAGAAAAGAAGTGGCCATATATGGGCATCACTAAACCATTGGGGGCGCACTTCTGGCATCTACAAAGGAGAAGATTTTGGCTGGTGAATTTGTGGACGTTTTCAAGTTGTTACACAGGGAGGTCAGAGCCAAGGAGGGTTCGAAGGAAGAGGAGAGGGAGTTGGCATTGCGTCCCAAAGTACCGGTGACATTAGAGAATTGGACGTCAGCATTTATCATATATGCAAGTGTTTCTCGTGATAAATTTCCGGAGAGGTGTGTAGCACTGTGGAAGTATATGAATGTGATTGGGAAGGCTTTTACGAGCTTTGGAGGTTTCGCGTGGGTGCGATACGACAAGGAATTTAGGGCAAGATTAGCGGAGGATAGCCAGGCAGTTTGGGGGGGAGATAGACATGGACCTCTGGCTGCAATGGATGGGGCCGACAAGGCCTGCGCTGACGGTACATACGACGAGTGGCTTACCCGTGCCTTACCGGCCCTTTCTTGGTCGCCCCGCTCCCGAGGGAGGGATATTTACCGATGCAGTGGGAAGATGCCCGTTTCTCGGATTTGGGGGTGGATATTAGGATTGGGAGGTCAAAGATGGACCAGAAGGGGAGGGGCTGCTGGGTGTCGCTGGGGTGGGGAAGTGAGGAGCTGTGCCCGGTAAGGGCAGGTTTGGCATGGAGGGAGCTATCTGGAGGCAGCTCGGGGATGGTTTTTCATCATGAAGGGGGATCAGGGGTGTCGGCAGCGCAGGTGCTGGGGGTACTGAGGAAGGCATTGGTGGTAGTGGGGGAGAAACCGGAGGAGTTCGGTACACATTCATTCGGGATGAGAGCGGCATCAGAGGATAACCGTTTGGGGTTATCAGAGGTTGAGGTTAAGAGTTTGGGCAGGTGGAGGTCTGGGAAGTATAAGGGATATATTAGGGAGCTGGGGAAAGGGTCTGGTTGAGAAGGGGCAGCAGGTTCGTGGTGGGGGGGTGACGGGGTTGAGGATGGTGAAGTGACAATGTGATTTCTTTTTCAGAGACGACGAGGAGGCCGGGGCAGATTGGACGAATCTGGATTGTTGGGCATTGAATTGTGAAGTGGGCGAGTAGAGAGGCGGAGAAGAGGATTTTTGGCATGCAGTTGGGCTGCAGCTATCAAGAAGGGATTGTGAGGTGGTCGGGTCTTGGGGGGCTGCACTGGGATCAACTGCTGCCCATGCTGGCAGGGATGAAAGAGCGTTTTGGGGTCCCGGACGCGTTGATCATTCATGCTGGGGAAAATGATTTGGTGCGGGAAATGGGTGTGGCTCTGTTGAAGAAGATGAAAAGGGACCTGGCATGGCTTAGGGAAATATGGCCTAAGGTAAGTTTGATATGGACTAAGTTGTTACCGAGGAGATTGTATGGGGTGCAGTAAGGGAGGGCGCGGTAGAGCGCACGAGAAAGAAAATAAACAGGGTAATGATAAAGTTTTGTGGTTTGGCAGCAGTGCAAGTTCTGGAACACAAGGAGGTTGTATATGAGAACTTTGAGGTTTTTAGGGAAGATGGGGTTCATCTGTCGGTTTATGGAAATAGCTACTACCTTTTGGATTTTACATTGCTGGTAGAAGACATGGTGAAGAGTTGGAATTAGTCTGCAATTGGGTGGTGGGGCAGAAAAGAACACCTCAGGGGAGGGTTTTTTCTGATGCCGGGGGCATGGCCCCTTTGGATGAAGGGGGAGGCAAGCAATGGGGGGAATAGCGCGGGTAAGGATGGGGGTGGTGCTGTTTGCACAAATGGGCTACCCCGGCGGTGCAGAGAGGGGAGCAGGTCTTGAAGATGGAGGGGCATGGCCCTGGGGAGATGATGGCAGAAAGCGGGAACAAAGGCTTGAGAAGATGGTAAGGGGATGGTAAGGACCTGGGGATAGGTAGGGAGGAAGTTGGGGTTAATTATTTATTTGAAGGGGCATAATGAGTTATTTATTTATTTAATGTTTTGGCAAACTGTTAAAGTGGTTAATGTCTGTAAGGCCAGGGGCCAGGTTAGCGTTCAATTGTGAGCTTTGGCCTGTCACATTAAAGCGACCTTTTCCACCTTTAAGCGAGTCTGGGTTTTTGTGCAGTTGGCCCAAAATAGTCCTGTGCACTTTCGAGCGAGATCAGATATTAAAAGCAGCGTGGAACACTGTCCACTTCCTATCATGGAAGTAGGCCGCGCTCACTGTAACAAACACAAACATATTTTCCATTGCAGATGCTTCTCGCTTTCCTTCGTATTTGCCTTGTGTTTATTTCCAGAGAAGCGGTGCCATGTCCAAGCCCTCTTCTCTGCCAACTATTCACCGTGTTTAGACGTTGGAAAGCACAGGGGGAAAGAGAAGTGTTTATTTTATGCAAACACTGGCTTGTCTAGACTCGCATCGACTCCTATGTCAGGCCGCCTTCTTGGAGGTCCCTGACGCTAGAGCGATTAGAAGACTCAATCAGGGCCTCAAATATGGATTCATAATGGAATCATCATTTTCAGAGGGTCTCCCAGTCCACAGACCCTGGCTATCACCAGTGGTATGTGGCTGGAATCTGCCCCAGTCCTCCTTGGACTGGCGTCTTTCTTGCCATTTATTTTGCTATTTTCTTCTCTTTTTTTTCACCCTTTCTCCCTTTCTTTTGCTGTATTTCTTTCACTTTTGCTCTTTCAATTAATGTTTGTGTCACTTTTTTCGTTTGCTCTTTTCACTCCTTTTTCTCCCACTCTTTATTTTATTCTCTCTATCTTTAGCTTGCATCCCTTTTCTCGCTCTTTCTGGCTTTCGCTCTGCTTTTACTTTTTCTTTCTTTAGCCATCTTCTTCTTAACTCTTTCTTTTGATATTTCTCTCCCGTAAGCACCAAACACTTTTAAAGATTTTCCATGAAAGTGGTTCACTTTCCCCAGATGTTAACACAACTTACAAGTCAAATTGTTAACAAGCGTTTTTTTCAGTTTCAACCCTCCTAATTTTATTTTTGACTCTCAGGGACTTGCAACTCGTTTTTTGTGAACAGGGTCCATTTCGGGTTCAATGTGTGGTAGGTACAAATGATGTGCTTTCTTTGTGATTCTTTGTGAATCACAGCGCATGTGCAATTTGCGCCTATCACACTTTGTACAAAAGCAATTCCTTCTGAGCTGGGCCCACTGTATTTACATTCTGTTTGTATTATACACGTTCTTTATGCGCGTTGTTATATTCTCATTGCCCCTCTGCACACCCACTCTTCATTTGTATAAATGAAGTACTTCTGGTGCATTTACCACCCAGCTTTCGGAATTTGTATACTTTTGATCGTGAAATATCAATGTGATTCGTGGGGAAAGTGTGACCTTCTGATACATGTAACTATGTGTTATGATGAGTAATTAGTCATGGTCTTTGAAAATAGGATAATGGGTAACATTGACATAGAAGGGGGTCCAGTGCTTGGCGCCTCAATCACATCAGACTTTCAGGATAACCACTGACTATTGTGACTAATCGCAGAGGGGAACCTTTCCTTGTGAGGATAGGGAGTTGAGGCCGCTATGTAGTAATCCACCTAAGGGTGGCGTTCAGCAAGACCTCACACAGAGAGAATGCCGTTCTGGGGTTAAGGACTCCCATTCCATTAAGGCACTCCCTAAAACCCTCTCTCTTGAACCATCAATAACATCCATGCTTCAGAGAAATCCATCAGAACAAATTACTGTTTGTTATTGTAATGTTAGAGATGGGCAAGTAATACAGATTACTCTGTGCTCCAAAGTTAATCCAACTGTGACGAAGGAGCCCAGATGAGTAAGAAAGATTGCTCATCACAGAGAGAGAAAATATTTTGATGTTACACGCGGGAGGACCCAGTGCTTAGATATAAAAATAGAAGAAGGATTGAAGATAGAGAGTAAGTCCTGGGAAGAGCTGGGAGCTGCTGGGGACCAGGAGAGCCCCAGTCGTGAAGACCTCACTAGTGGATGTACCGACGAGTCACTGGGAAATCAGATATCTGTATTGAGCACAGGAAGAGAACCCTGAGGTGCAGAGGAACAAGTGAGCAGTGTTATGACCTGGGAAAGGTGAACTGTTCAGTCCATAAACAGCACAGAGACCGCTGCAGTCGTGGCTACGCAGAGATACCCCAAAGAACCAAGAAGTGCTGGCGTGATTGCTGAGTTTGTTCCAATGGCGAGAGTTTTTCCGATCCTGAAGAGCGATCCGGTGACACTAGCCTGTGTGCAAAAAGGTAACGGGAGAGGCGGGGAGCAGCGACACACTCAGCCTACTCGTCCCAGTGACACAAGAAATGTTTATAAGTGTGAGAATAACTATGGGACCCAGCCTACTAGAACCAGTAACACAAAAAGTGTACATAAGTGTGAGACTAACTATGGGACTCCTACTCGTCCAAGTGACACAACAAGTGCTTATGAGTAAGAAAAACTATGGGACTAAGCCTACTCATCCCAGTGATACAAGTGCTTAAAGGAGTAAGAATAACTACAGGACTCAGTCTACTCGTCCCAGTGATACAACAATGTTCATAAGAGTGAGAAAAACGATGAGACTCAGCCTACTTGTCCCAGTGACACAGCAAGCATTTCTAAAGACCAAGTGACAATTTATGTAAAGCATGTTATTTTGGGGGAAATAAGGAAGTAACACAATTCAGAAAGTCAAGATCAAGAGAATAAACATGTGGGTTCCTTAAATGTTGGTGAAAGAGAACCATAAAGAGACACTTCAAGTAGATGTAGCCCAAAGGGGTGAGCAACCAAATATTTCAATGAGAACACAGTCATCTCTAAAAGGAAAGGGGACACCAGGAGGGTGCAAGAGTCCCTGAGAAGAACTATAGAAATTAATTCAGGCGATAGCTAATAATGTCTTGGACTTCGCTACTGACGACAAGCACACAAGTTTGTTTTATTAGGTGGGGAAACCCATACAATAGGGATAGGTCACATCCTTGTTGGGATGGACTCCCAGGTATGCCAGAGCATGGCAGGGTGTCCACCGACTCCAAGGGCCCAACACCCTCCACAGAACAAACAGAGGATGCAGCCAACGGCAAGTACAAACTGTGGTTTATTGCAAATAAAACCAACAGGGACCAATACAGGAAAACAGGAATTCTCTGGTATATCTCAACCTTCCATGGCATGCGGCATGGTTTTGTGGGATTCAGGCGAAATCACTTGGGCCCTTCCCCAAAAAAATCTATCGCCACAAGGGATTGGGTACTGAGAGCATTACTATCCATAGGAGACCTTATAGGTGTTATTCTACTGGTCCTTGCATGTCAGGTGGTTGGTCTGCCCCATCCCCAAGAAACTATCTATTACATTGTTGCAGAGTAGTGGGTTTACCATTGGCTCATGTCCCTTGCCGCCCACCCTGTGGTTTCTAAACTGTGATTGGTTAGAGCTGATCTCACGAGGCCAGGGACTCAATCGAGTTCTCAGTTCACTGTGCACCTCTTCAAGTTGATGTGAACGATTATGTGACTGTATTGTAACTTGTGTGTACCACCTCTGCCTATGAGAATATGCTCCTCACATCGCAACACTTGTTCCAATCTGTGTTTGGCTTGCTGGGATCGGCTCCCTTTTCCCACTACGGATGACTGTCCATTGTCAAGTTTGGCTGTACCATGTGTTTAGAGACCACACATTTCAGCTCTTCAGCTCACATTTATGAGGATTTATTCTGTTTTTCTTCAGCTGGTCCCCTTGTCATCTAGAGATTGGAATGTGTCCTTGTATCTCTGACCTTGGCTGTGAGCCTGTCCTTGCACGTCTTGCTTCCTGTGCATCCTGAATCAGCTTTATAATGTGGTTTCATCATTGTCCATGTTATACTAGGTTCTCTATGTATTAATAACACAAGGCTCCATCAGGCTCCATATATACTCCTGTATGTGCACTTGATCATTGCTATTAGCATCTGCAAGCTTGCTCAGGATTTCTTGTACCTTGAAGATCTGTGTTACTGCGTTACTGCATTTGGCTATTGCAAAAATAATAAAAGCATGGACAGTATGTATATGTATCTGTCCTCTAGCTATAGAACTGGGTAAGCATGTTCTTCATGTATACGAATGTGTGTTTGTGTAGTCTAGTGCAGGACTGCGAGTGTGCTTCATGTCTAACGCTGCTACATCGTGGTGTCACAAGTGACGTCAACATCATGGCTTCTTGGTGCTTTAGTCGAGGTGGTCCATATAGGTGTCTCTGTCCACGATCTCTGGGTCCTCTCCTACACATGAAAAGACCTGCATTGTATTTGGTCTGTATGGCTGGCTGAAAGGATACATTTCAGTGTACTTGTCAATCATAGGTGCACTCGGAATTCGTCCAACATAGGATGGGTGGCTGCAAGCATTTCTGGCTCTTCGTCTCAACATGAACCTGGGGGTGAGGAGGTGCATCTTTGGGACCCTCTCTTTAGTGTCCCTCGGGTCGACCTGTTAACCTCATCCTTATATGCTAAAACCTTAGCTCCTGGTTGCCATAATTTTGTTATTCCTCCGAGGTGTCCAGAATAACTCAAATGATAACCAAAAATCCGCTCCAGATAACTGTACACTCCTTCCGGGTTGGACCATACCCATTTCCCTTCGTAGTATTTCGCATCAAATGGATCATCTAGCTTCATTGCCTCAAGTGAGAATAGTGGACAGTTTGCTATTCGTTCTCTCAGCTTGTCCCTCTCTTCCACTATCTTGTACTTTGCTCCTCCTATGTTCACATCTATCAGAACCTCCATTCCCATAGTCTTCTCTGCCGTCTTTCTGCACTGGGCGATACAGATCATCACCTAGCATAGTGTCACTCCTGCCAATATTAGTGCTCTCAATGTTATCGTTAGCCCGTCTGATAGCAATGACAACATCCATGACCATATGTACGCTATCCAGCTCTGGTCCTTTCCGGTCCCCTTGGCTTCTTCTTCCATCTTTGCATGCATCTGAGATAGCTGGGTTACTGCTTCTGATTTCAGTGAGAAATAGTTGCTTCTCTTCACTCTATTTTTTTCTGCTAGCCTTTCCCCTTTGCCTGTTGGTCCTTCTTGCCTTCTTCCACAGACCTCTTCTTCCTTTTGTTAGTTTCCATCTTCAGGAAGTCATCCAGATTTATATCTTTTTGTGGCATGACCAGCAACGGCATATTGATATGTACCAATGAGCAAACTCCTCCCCAGTTGGTTGTCAACTTCTCGTATGCCTTGCATCTGCATGCCCAGTAGTGATCCATCAGCACGGCTGCACCTATCTTCATCGCTGTGTGCTTTTCTATGCTTCGTCATGCTGTATTTTCCCCAACTTCCATCTCACTGTCATTTCGGTAACAGAGTGGTGGCTTTTTCTGGGGTATTATAGGCATTGGTCCAGCTTTGTTTTCCACCCAAGTAAGCAACTTTGCACTTGCGTCCCACCCCTTCAGGCATTTGTCATTTTCTTCTTGTTCCTTGTTCACTATTGATTGTGCTAGAGTGTGGGCTTTGCCCCCAACTGCTCCACCCTTCATCCATCTTCTGTGTACACTTGGCCATACACAAGCATCTGTGGTCTTTCCCAGCATTCAGGTTCTCCTCCTATCCCTTCCACTCTGTTCCATGGGCAAGGCAATTCTTTCAATGTTATAGTCTTTGTTTCTCCTTTCTGTCTCCCATCAGTTATATACTGTATTGCTTCTTCTAAGTGACAGTAATTATTCATCATGTCAAGAGACTTTATGTAACTATCTTCATACAGGAACGTCGCTTGAGACATCCATTTTAGGGGTGCTGTTTCCCCTTGCAATCTTCCTTGAGTTGTTACCATCTACAAGTACATCAGGCACTGTGCTTTTGATGCTGGTATTTCAGTCGCTATAAACATTCTGGCGGCCCTCAGAGCATAGGGGATTAATGAGCAGACATAACAGCTCTCCCTAGTGGTTTCCTTACCTACTTTTGTCATGTGCTTATACTGCATGTTATTAGACACTTGAGCAGTGTGGGTGAGATAGAGATCTACACCCTCATGTCTATTTCAACACTGCACTTGCCTCTCCTTACTGTGCTGGTAGTGCTTTCCTCTCTACCTGACATGGTCATCCCACCTGCTGGACTCAGGATAATGTTAGTAGAGGATACAGCAGTAGCGATAGCAACAATCAAAATTCTCTAAAACATAAATGCAAATACTCCACTTGGAATAAAGAGACACAACAGTATGTTCAAAAAAGGTAGCAGGCGCCCCTATCCAGAAAGAACAAGGCATGATAACCTGTTCTGTGGGTTTTTCCCACTTTGAGAGTACACAGCCATTGCTTTTTGCTCACTGTACCTTTCACAGATGAAATCCATCAGACTTTGTCCCGCCCACATGGACAGTCCAGCACTGAAATGCTATGGCAAATCCCTTCTGAACAAGAGTACCAACCGCAACCCAATACACGTGATTCAGCCTTGTTGGGCCTCATCAGTGAGGTGGAGCTGTGCCTCTCTGAGTAGAGTGAGCAGGGAGTCTGTTAACATAAGATCGTATCTCAATGTGAAGTTAAGGTTATTCTTTTTCTGATGGAGTAATGCAGTGTCCCCTGCAATTAATACAAATACCACTAAATCATAAATAATTCAAGGTGTCCAAACTTGATTATGTTCACTAGTGAATGTGAATAAATAATTATATTGTATTACCTGAATCAGGTTTTGTGGCAATCGACACAGTACGGTGGGTGCCACTTTCATATAAGGGAGTCCGTTTTTAGCTGATGTGAGTTGTTGAAGCCTTGTCCTGTAATGCAGGTATGGGTTCATCAATACCTGTTTATATCAATTTCTGCATAACAATTTATTGCAATGGCATATTTAGATCAGTCCGTTTATCTGCTAAATCCATTAAGTGATCGCTAATGGTGAGTACGAGATGCGTGCTCTATATGTTCAAGTTAATACTGAAAACAACTGTTTAGAATGCTCACCTCAGAGTAGTTATCGGGTTAGCGTCATATTGTAAAAACCTTGCACTTCATTCAAGTTATGTTCATACGCTGAATAGTGATCGTGATGTGATTCTTTCACATTCTGGAGGGTAGAGCATAGTAATTACTATGTGGTCGTGCCAATTAGTGTCCTAATGGTACCAGTCCTTTTATAATAATCACAGTAAATTCAGGAGCTCGTGTTTTACAGCAGTAGACTTCTCTTCCTTGCCGATGCCGTAGCAAACAAATGCTTGTTGCTAGGTAACAACAGCATTATATACACAGAGTGCCAGTTAGACGAACGTGATCACGTTCATTGAGGAGAGTCTTGGGAATTGTAGTAAATTAGATAGACTCCAGGAGCTCCATGTTATATTGACCACTAAGGCTCTAGGATTGTATGGATTAAAGCTCCTCACTCAAACGTTCTGGTGATCCTATCTTGTTAATATCCGTCTCTATGCAGTAGATGGGACGGACTGATCGTGCAGATGTTTTTCAGTAATTATGTTTTAACCCTTATTGCGTGTTAAAGGACCATTACTATGTTAGAAAAGAAATGGCTCAGGTGTATTAACATTGCAATATGTCTGGTTATGCATTCTATATTGTAACCATTATTCCACATTGATGTCACAAAAACAGGATTATTCAAATTAGCCTTGTTACAACAGAAATAACATTACAGCCAATAAGTTCTCTAGAGAGATGTGATGTCAAACAATTTCTAAGCATTCACGATTGGTTGCTATTTATCACTGAAGGACATACTTGTTGCAATCACCATTAGTTCCTTCTAGAGGATATTCACATCAATATGCCACTGTAGAGCTAATCAGATGTCAATAGTCAAGTGGTTGTATCCTCAATGAAATTCTATTCAATTAACACATAAAATGTCTCTGTAATTTAATGACATCCATCACAAAAATAAATTCAAAGAAACTTCTTCATTCATCCCATGTGGTTCAAGGGACTCTTGCCTGTGTATCCAGAACATTTCTCTACGAGACTGGATCTGTTGCAGATTCCCCCCTGGTGGTGGTTTGGTTACTAATTCAAGGATTACAAATCTTAACTGGGAAATCGTGTGATGTTTGTTAGAAAAGTGCCTCGACACTGGAGATTTTTAATTTCTTGTCTGTATGCTGGATTTATGCTCTGTGATTCTGTCTTTTACTCTCCTAGTGGTTTGCCCTAAATAGTATTGTCTACATGGGCAGATTAATGCATAGATTGACAGTTTGCTCTCACATGTTGCATAGTCATGGAGCTCTATTTTCTGTCCAGTGTATGGATGTCTGATATGCTTGCCTTTTTGTACGTTATTAAAATGGCAACAGGGACATGTTCCTTTCTTGGGTTTGGATTTTTCTATTCTTTCTGCTTTTACCAAAGAATCTCTCAGATTACGCCCTCGCTTATATGCCATGAGCGTTTGATTAGGGAATAGTGCACTAAATTGGGCGTCCAATCCTGTAATTTTCCAGTTTTTCGTTAGTACTTTTCTAATTTGCGAACTCTGTTGTGAGTATTGAGATAGGTAGATTAGTGGATACTCCTCTTTGTCTCCCTTGTGTCTTGGTTGTAGTAAATCAGCTCTGTTGTTGGATCTGCATTTTATCACTGCTTCCAGTAGAATTTGTTCTGGAATGCCCCTCTCTTGGAAACATTTGAATTGGTCTTCTTCTGCTGTTTTGTAGGTATCTTCCTCTGAGAGTATACGTCTGATTATTAAAAGTTGGCTGAGCAAAAGATTCTTTTTCAGATGTTGCGGATGATGACTGGTATAATATAAGCTGTTATTTACATCTGTTGGTTTCCTAAAGATGGTAGTCTGTAATTGGTTGTTTTTCGGAATTCTCTTAACATCAAGGAAGTTTACCTCTGGTTTGCCCACCTCTAGAGTGAATTTTATCTTTTGGTTACAACTATTTAGATAGTTTAGGAAGGACTCTATTTCAGTTGGTGGACCTTTACAGATCCCGAAAATATCATCAATATATCTTCTCCACATGGCAAGGTTAGGTGACCATGATGTAAGTGGATTCAAAGTAGAACATGAAAGTATTGTTGTAGGCTGGGGTCATTGCTGAGCCCATGGATGTTCCCGAAGTTTGTAGATAACATTGCCCTTGAAATCTAAAGAAGTTATTTTACAGGATCATCTTTGCCAATTCGATCGCAAACACTTTATTGGATGGAAAGTATTCGTCTTTCAATAGTAACCACTTTAACACTTCCAAACCTTCTTCGTGGGATATAGATGTATATAATGATTGTAAGTCCAGTGTGAACAGGGTCCAATGACTTTGTATCTCATCCATATTGTTGAGTGTATTGAGAAAATGAGTTGTGTCTCTGAGATATGTAGCTGTCGACTGAATGATTGGTTGCAATAATTTTTCCAGATATGTTGAGAGGGGATCAAATATACTTTCTGTCACTCTAATGATCGGTCTGAATGGGGGATTGGTGAGATTCTTATGGACTTTGGGAAGACCATAAAATACAGGTGTAATCAAAGTTTTGTTGATCAATAAGTCCTTGGTTTTGTCAGTGATCCACCCTTACATTTGTGCTTTATTAATTACTCCTTCGATCATTAGTTGTATTTCCCTAGTCGGGTCATTATCTAAGGTTATGTAAGTATCCTTGTCTTGTAGCAATGTTAGACAGCATTCTTGTACATTGTGGCATCCATGATTACAATCGCCCTACCTTTATCTGCAGGTTTGATTTCAATTGATCTGTCATCAGCTAATTGCTTCAGTAATTTGTGTTGATGTTTGCGTAAGTTATGGCTTCTTGAGAGTGTAAATTTAATGGATTTCAAATCTTTGCGCATTTTCATTTCAAACAAATCTAGGGCCGAGTTTTTTACACTTGTGCTGAAATTACTTTTGGCTTTGATTTCTAATGTGTCAAATGTAGTTGATCTTTCTTGTTGTGGAGGAATCGAGTCAAAGAAAACTTTCAACCACATTTTCCTCATCAATTTAGCCAAATTGATTTCTTCATTAAATAAATTGGTGTTGTTTGTAGGTACAAAGGATAATCCTAGACTCAATAAGTCTAGTTGTTGTTTGGAGAATATTTTGCTCGAAATATTGACAATCAGGTTTGTGTTTTCTTTTTGCTGCAAAGATTTCTTGATCTCTCTTCAGACCCTGCGCTGTCTAAAAAAGGAGCTGGATGCGTTTCTTCGCGATTTTCTGTTATAATTTGAGAAATAATATCTGCAGTTATTATCCCTGAAACAGATGCTATTGCGGATGTCAGGTCTCTGCCTTCACTGAATGCATCACTCTATGGATCAGTACTTTTACTCTCCCTCCTTGGGGGTTGAGATAGTGGAAAATTTTTACCAGGTTGGTGTTGTGGCTGATCTTGTTGATAAAATTCTTGCCAGGAATATACTGGGGCTGATTCATGGAATTATTTGCGCCAACAAACGGGGATTGTTTGCGCCATTCTGCCCGCAAATCCCTGTTTAACAAATGGGGATTTGCGGGCAGAATGGCGCACAAAGCCCTGTTTTTCGGCGCAAATAATTCCATGAAATAGCCCCACTATGTCCCTGGAATAGTCTAAAGTATCTCTACAAAATTTTCTGATTTTTCGTAAGAATCTAGTTTTTTATTAGTTAGAGCTAATATATTCTTTAGTTCCTCTTCAGATGTTAAAGTTACCAATTGTTCTTTCAGTTCTGTGATTTCAGAGTCTAGTTTGAACAATGATGGTGCTAAATGGTTAAAAGGATAAGGTCCAATGAACATTTATTTAGAATACGTTCCCACTTTGCTACAAAATCACTGTTTTCTCTGCATAGTGTAGGCCTCAAGTAGATTCTTAGTCCCCTTGGAATCCTTTGGGATTTATAATACTCAGTCAAGGTAGAAGCGTGTAATTTCTGTGATATTTCTTTTCTGATTAATTTTTCCAGATTATTGATAGCTCTTTCTGGATTTTCAGGAGTCGACGTTGATTTACCTGTACTTTTAATTAACTCAAGAATGCAGTTTGCTTCTTCTTCAGTGAACGCTAAGGTTTTAGCATGTTTGGTTGTTAAAGCATTAATTTTCTAAAAGGACATGCTGTGAGTCACAGTAGAATGTTGAGTGCTCGTCTCAATGTGATACCACACCAACTTAATCGGACAAGGAACTCTACGAAAATAGAGAAGCACACCATTTTGTGGAAAAGATTTTTTGAGTACAAAATGTATAATATTTAGAGCTCCGAAGGCTCCCTGGTAGTTAGTGAATGTGAAGGGTGCGGGGGAGAGCGAATGACTCTGGTATCAAAAGTCAAAGAAATAATGAGATAAGTGAAGTGACCATAATGTATGGGCACTCCCGTCCCCTGCACACCTATAAGCACTGGAAATAATATCCAGTCAGAATTGATTCAAAAGTTAATTAGTTGAATATATATTTAACTGGTTAATTAGTTATCCTTGATGGATTCATTGAATACACAACTTTAGAAATAATCATCACGGTTTGGTTAGAAGTGTATGTATTGTTCTCATACATGATCACGTTCATCTAACTGGCACGCTGTGTATATAACCCTTTGTTACCTAGCAACAAGCGTTTGTTTACTACGGCGATGGCAAGGCAGAGCAGTCTACTGGTGTAAAACACAAGCTACTGAATTTACCATGAGTATTATAAAAGGACTGGTAACATTAGGACACTAATTGGCACAACCACATAGTAATTACTATTCTCAACCCTACAGAATGTGAATGACTCTCACTACGATCGCTATTCAGCGTATGAACATAACTTAAATGAAGCGCATGGTTTTTACAATCTGGCGCTAACCCAATAACTACTCTGAGATGAGCGCTCTAAACAATTGTTTTCAGTATTAACTTGAACATATAAAGCATGCATCTCGTACTCACCATTAGCGATCACCTAGTGGGTTTAGCAGATAAATGGACTGATCTAAATATGACATTGCAATAAATTGTTATGCACAAATTGATATAAACAGGTATTGATGAACACATACCTGCATTACAGGACAGGGCTTCATCATCTCACATCAGCTAAATATGGACTCCCTTATATGAAAGTGGCACCCACCTTACTGTGTAGAAGACCACAATACCTAATTCAGGTAATACAATATAACCACTTATTCACATTCACTAGTGAACAGAATCAAGTTTGGACACCTTGAATTATTTATGATTTAGCGTTATTTGTATTAATTGCAGGGGACACTGCATTATTCCACCAGAAAAAGAATAACCTTAACTTCACATTGGGACATGATCTTATGTTAACAGACAAAGTGATGTTGGAATATGGAACCACTTCCACACAAGGAAAACTATAAATGAAATCATTGCTTTGAATTGCGTATAAGAATGTGTTGCTCCTGAAGAAGAGATTAACTCTCGAAACGCATTGAGCTTTTCATTTTTTGAATCTTTATAATTTCTGTATGAGCTTTTCATTTTTTGAATCTTTATAATCCTTGTATTGTGAATTTGATTGAAAAAAAATATTATGTATTAAGAATATGGTATGAGATATATGTATGAGAACAATACCTACACTTCTAACCAAACCGTAAAGATTATTTCTAAAATGTTGTATTCAATTAATCCATCAAGGATAACCAATTAACCAATTAAATACGTATTCAACTAATTAACCTTCGAATCAATTCTGACTGGATATTATTTCCAGTGCTTATAGGTGTGCAGGGGACGGGAGTGCCCATACATTATGGTCACATCACTTGTCAAATTATTTCTTTGACTTTTGATACCAGAGTCATTCACTCTCCCCCACACCCTTCACTTTCACTAACTACCAGGGAGCCTTCGGAGCTCTAAATATTATACATTTTGTACTCAAAAAATCTTTTCCAAAAAGTTGTGTTTTTGTTCTTTATTTTCGTCAAGTAGAGCCCAATACATGTGTTTCAGCCTTGTTGGACCTCATCAGTGAGGTGGAGCTGTGCCTCTCTGAGTACAGTGAGCACGGAGTGCATGTCTGGGTTCCCCCAGGTAACTCAGGGTGACCAACCCCAAGTTCCATGCAAAAAATGTTCAAAAAACGTAGCATGCGCCCGTCCCCAGAAAGACCATGGCATGATAACCTGTTCTGTGGTTTTCTCCCACTTTGAGAGTTTGCAGCCATCGCGTTTTTGCTCACTGTACCTTTCACATATGGGAAATATCCATTTGCATATCAGTCTTTGTCCCATCCACATGGGCAGCCCAACACCGAAATGCTATGGCAATTCCCTTCTGAACAGGAGTACCAACAGCAACCCCATACACGTGTTTCAGCCTTGTTGGGCCTCATCAGTGAGGCACAACAGTATAATCACATTCTTTATTATTTCACTCATCTTTACCTGTGCTGCTTGATCCTTGTGCAGCTTTAAAGATATAGTTGCCCACCTGCAATGCGCAGAAATTAGCGTTGTTGTGTTAGTATCAAGTTAATCTTCAAGCCCCATGAACTAAATAGTCGGTGACAGCAAATATGAACAACTGCTGCCACAGGTCTCTAATTCCACGTTCCTTCAGCATGGAAAGAACAGAAGGATTTCCTTGTCCGAGTTGTGGGTACACTTGGGCCAGATGTTCTATAAAAGCAAAATAGTATACTCTGGGTGAACTGGCCTGAAATTGCGGGGTCTTCTCATATTGTGAACAAATTGGTTCGAGAAAGTATCAGGGTGGTAGTCAGTGGGAAACATACAAAATCATCTATTATTACAGTTGGCTTTCTTGAAGAAGGTGTGTAGAGAATAAAATAACAGACAGTCACTCTATGTATGTAGGCAGTCCGTTTCCTAGATCTGCTGCCCTTTGACAAGTAACCATTGGGTGTCCTTCACTCCACAGTGTAAGTTCATAATCGTCGTCTTGCTCCTCTTGCTGCTGATCATTGGTCCTGTCAAACTCGTTGCCAGGCAAGGCCACTGCTTGATAGGACTTGACATCCGAGAGATGGTTCCAAACAAACTTCCCCGCCAATCTGACAACTTTGTCTGCTATCGCCTCGACTATGTGGGGTCCCGTGAATCTGGGAGCATCCCACCTTCTTACAACATTCCTGTGAGAAGCACGGTATAACCAAATTAAACATGCTTTTTTGTCCCAGAGTCTTTTGATTCATTGTCACTGTTGCTCTCTCCGCTGTCTTCTGGGCCTCCCTGGTGTCATTGTATCTGGCGAGAGATAAAAGAGGCACTGCAATCAAGGAAGTAATGTAGTCGTACATCTCCTGACCTAACTGATCTGCACTGTTCTCTGCATCCTTAAATGCCCTTGTGGGAGTTGCATGCGTGGTCCTGTCACCACCTTGTGGGGCGTTAAATGGTGGTCGGACACATGCTTATTGCACAATGCAAACAGTGAACGGGGTAGGCAGTGAAGCCATTTCTTCTTTGTGCTCTTCTTAGTCTTTGCTATTGCCTCCTTCAAGAGGCCATTCAGGCGTTCATCCACCCCATTTGCTTGCAGGTGAAAAGCACAAGAAAGCTTATGTTGAATGCACAGCAACGTGGTGATGTGCTTGAATATCTCATTGGCGAAGTGAGGTCCATTGTCAGACCGCAGGACCTCATACACACCCCATTTTGGGAATACTTCCCGGACCAAAAACATAGCTGCTCTGACAGCGTCAGGATGTGAACAGGGGCCTGCCTCAATCCACTGAGAGAATGGACACACAACCACTATCATGTAGTGGTATCCTTGACACACTTAGATCATGTCAACATAGTCGACATGTAGATGCTGAAATGGGCCTGCAGGCCGATGTATGGCTCCTTTCACAACTCTCAATGTGTGTCCGGCAGTGAACCGCTTACATGTCATACAGTTGCTTACAAATTCAGCCCCATTTTCTGCCAAATTAGGACAGAACCATGTTTCTCCAATATGGGCAGCAATTACCTCTTTTCCCACGTGTGTTGGATAGTGCAACTGTGTCAGTCCAGTGTTCAATAATGCTAGTGGCATCACCTCCTTTCCTGTTTTATTCTATCGCCACAAGGCATCTGTCAGAGATATTGTACATCCCCTCCTGGTCCACAGCTCTATCTCCTCCCTGGGTGCAGCTAGCTGCAACTCCATTATTTGCGTTTCTGGTAATGCATTGTACCCTTCCTTCAGAACCATGTTCCTTGCATAGTCTCAGACATTTGATGCTGTCTACATTTCTAGTAGCTCTCCAAAATATGCTGCACATTTTGCTTCTGAGTCTGCTGCTTCATTTCCCCTTGAGATAGGATCTTCCACTCGTGTATGTGCCTGGATTTCACTATGGCTATCCTCACTGGGTACTATATAACTTCAATCAGTCTACCCAATAAAAGTGCATGCTGTACAGGTGTCCCATCTGCTCTTCTGAAACCTCTCCTCATCTATTGTGTCAGTCCTGAGTGTACAGTATACTGTCCCTTCCTTTCCCTTGCTATGCTCCAATGCTAATATTAGGGCCACTAACTCCACTGCTTGTGCTGAATAATGTGATGGCAATCGCACACTTGCCACTGGCTCACTTGTTCCATCTTCCCTCAATCTCACCACTGCAGTTCCTCTATGCCTAATCCCATTTGTCTGGTTAATTGTTCTACAGCACGTCTCCCCCCTCAAGTGCATCCTCATGTACTTTGCAGGTGTCACTGAACTCCGGTATTTTTTATGCACAGTGTGTGCCTAGTCACCTTCCTGTAGGACATCTCCGAGAACAATTGCTGGGTTAACAAGTCTGCACCTCACTATCTTTAGTGATGCGTTTGATAGTAGCACCTCGTACCATGCTGCTCTTTGTGTTGCCAGTGTGCTCTTTGGCTTTTGCAGTATCGCAAATAGTGCATGCTCCATGTAAAGAGTGGTGGTGGACCCCATATTCATCCCTGCTGATTTCTCCAATGTGAACGCGGCAGCAGCCAACGCTTGCTCATACTGGTAGTGTCCTCTCATCACTGGGTCAAGTTTCCCACTGTAGTATGCTATTGGCTTGTGTCCCAAGCTTGTTTTCTGTGTCAGTACTTCTTTCATCATGACTCCATCAGTGTGTGGGAACAGGAAGAATTATTTTTGTAGTCCGGGATCCCTAACACTGGAGCTGTGCATTTGGATTCTTTCAGCTCCAAACCCATGCTCTGCAGTAATTGCATAACCCCAAAAACTTCTGCATTTCTCTCACTGTCGTGGGTTTGGCTATCTTGCGTATTGTCTCTGCCCTTTCTGGCGTTGTCTCTGCCCTTTCTGGCGTGATCTATTGGCCATTTTGGGAGATTGTCTTCCAATGTGTAACACCTCCTTCTGACAGTACTGTAGTTTGGCTTTGTCCACCTGGTATCCTTTGTCGGCTAGCACTGTCCACATGTGCACGGAGTCTTTTCTACACTCGTCTTCTGTCATGCTGCAGATCAAAATGTTGTCTACATACTGCAGAACTGTGCTGTCCATCTGTACATTGCCTAGGTCCAGCTGCAGGACCCTGTTGAATATGGAGGGTGACTCACAGTACCCTTGAGGAAGTCTTGTATGTTTCCACTTCCGGTTTCTATACATAAAGGAAGTCAAGTCTTGTGAGTCTGGGTGTAGCGCAACTGAGAAAAATGTGTTTTTCAAGTCTATAAACGTGAAGCAAGCGGCTTCCGCCAGAATGCTGCACAAAATTGTCACTGGATTTGAAACCAGAGGATAATCTGCTTCTACAATGTGATTTAAGGGGTGCAAATCCTGGATGAAATGCCACAACCCCCTTTTGCTTTTTTAACAGGGTAAAAAGCCGTGCTGCATGGGGACTCTGGTTGTACTAGGATGCCTCACTACACTAGTGTTGCGATCGTCTAATAAATGCCCTTGTCTGCTTATTTTGAAAGTGGGTACTGTTTTAATGTGGGTAGAATTGCTCCTGGCTTCAGCTTTATCTTCACTCCCCTATTCCTTTCAGAAGCCCCACATCATAGGCACTTGTGGTCCATAGGATGCTGGGCACCTTGGCCAGATCCTCCTCAAAGAAGGATGGCGGTGTTTCCAGCGCCATTGCCATCCTTTGTGGTACCTCCCTGTAATGTATTTTCAGCCAATATGTCACACTCATTTCGAACACCATCTGGTTCTCTGACCTTTCGTCCCTGAATAGTTCTTCGTCTGTCACTGTGGTTAGCCTGCACCCTTCTGCCACTGCGATCACTGTTTGCCATGATTTTCCTGTGTCGTTCATCCCATGTACTGCTATCCACTCGTCTCTCACCACTGCCTCAATTTCAATTGGCACTATTGTCCCTTCTGCCTCATCCAATGGTATCTCAGGTTTGAACAGATATTCATTTGGAACATGCCACTTCTTCCTTTCAATCCGTGGGAGGCATACAATTGCAATTTCAGTCCTATACTGGAACAGCTCCTCGTCTACTAGCAACCCCCTCTGCACCATCCATCCACAATATGCTTGAATAATCTCTCTTACATTAAGCATGTTTATTCCTGGTGTGGAGCAAACTATCCCCTTGTCTGTGAATGAGATTGTCATGTTCAGTCTGCTCACAATGTCTCATCCCAATATATTTACAGGTGTCTGTCGAGAGTAAAGTAAAGGCAGAGATAAATCGTACTCCCCTATAGAAAGGGAGATATTGTCTGTAAAAGGAACAACTTCCCGAGCCTTAGAGAATCCTTACGTATTCATGGCATCACCTGACGACCTAAATGTTCCCTCTCGAATGCAGGACCTAGTCACCCCTGTGTCTACAAAAAAGGAAAGAATGTTGTCACCTATCGCCACCCCTATGCAAGGATCCTCTGCAGGGTTGGGTGTGATCGACAGGATGGAACAAATCAAGTCCGTCTATGGGCTGTCCTATTGAGGGTATAAGGACAGCCCGTTCCCTGTAAATGGGTTGTTCCCTGCCATAGTGCCCCTCCCAGTTTTTTGAATGGGGACCGTGGCCATGGAGTCCATATGTGACACTGTGCCGTTGTTTTGCAGCATGCTTTCTTGTATCTGTGGCCCCTGCTGTGTGCTTCCTCGAAACGGTGGTGCTTGTAAATACTGTGTTACGGGTGCTTGCCTCTGTGGTATCTGTGTCATGGGCTGGTGCGCCTGCTGGTGCACACCCTGTGTCTGTCCTTGCTGCAGCTGTGGTTGGTCCTGTGTTTAATAGTCATCCTGATCCCCCTGATATGTCTGCTGGTATTGTGCTCCCCAATTCTGCTGCATCCCTCTGCTCCTGCAAGCTCTCAAAATGTGCCCCATCTGCCCATGTCTAGCACTGTGATGGCTCTCTCCCTTGCCCCTAGAAACCCCTGCATAATCCTGTAGGCCCTGCTGCACCTGTGGCCCATATCCTTGAACCCCCCCCCCCCCGGAAAACCCCATTGGTTGTGATAGATCTGAGGTCTGTACCCGCGTCCTCTCGTTGTCCCCCTCTTTCTCGAAACCCTTGCTGCATGTTCCCCCACCCCATGAACCCTCCCCTTGTGGGCGGCGGTGTGTACTGCTGCAGCTGTGCTCCCTGTGCGCTCACACTCCTCAGCACTGCCCCTTCCATGGCGTACTTCGATAGTTTTTTCTGCACTAGTTTCGCTTCCTCTAACTTTCTTTCCTCTGCTTTCTTCTTCAGCTTCTCTTGCAAAAGCTTACAATGATGAACGATCCTAAACTGTGTTTCTGGCAAAGACTTTGCTTCCATGCCTACCAATTTCCTTAGCTGCTTTGGAACTGGCTGTGATAGCACTTGACATAATATGTGGTAAAATACTGCTACCATCTTGTCCCATGGTTCTAGGCGCCAAATCTCTTGGATTGCCTGAATATAATGTAAGCAGTCTTCATTATCTCCATTTTGCAAGACATAATTATCCCAATATCTGACGTGTCTGGCTATTGTGTCCTTAGGGCTTGCCATACGGCAGCCCTGCAATTTGCAAATGGCGACCCATCATGCGCCATGTTCTGGGTGGTTACTCCGGGGAACCCCGTCCTTTTCCATATGTCATCAGCAGCTTCCCCGAGTATCACTACTAACAGTACTTTCACATCCCCCACTGCTAACCTTTGGCCCGCTGTCATCCTTTCCATTTCATATATCCATTTCCCAGCACCCGCTGACAACAGGGGTAACCTACACCTCACATTCTCCTTGTCAATATGCTTCCATGGTATATATTGAGGTTGCCCCCCCCCCTCCCTTTTCTAGCAAGGGCATCTGTGTAAGCCCTATCTCCCCATTCGCGCTTCTAGTCAGTGCTTCTAGTCAGTCTGACTTGTCTGTCCTCATTCCTAATGTGGGTGTACACATCTATTGGTTCTGCTATGGGTATTCGGATATCGTTGTTGGGGTCCCTTTGGGATCCTCTCCCTGAAACATACTATAGCTTTCTCCCCCTTCCTTCATCCTCGGATGTCTCTGAGCCTCTACATATGGAATTAGGCCATTGATGTTACATAGCTCATCTACTGACCGTGGTGTGCACTCGTCCTTGCCGCCTCCTGTTCCCTCTATACAGGTCCCTCTCTCCCATGTCACCTGCTTGACCGTGCCTGTCCCTGTTGACTGAGGCCTACGTTGTTCCAACCTCTCGTCCCCGCTGTTTCGTCCTTCATTGGCGGACCCCGAGCCCATGTTACTGAAAGAGTTGTCTTCTAGTGGTTGTGTCCATGGTGGGTTTCATGGTGATGTCGATGTCCCGCAAGTCATACTTACTTCCTTCCCCCAGGCCTCTAGGCCCTCCATCTGACACTGTGGCAGTCCTGCCTTGTGTGGATGTGCTGTCTGGCTCTGCTCGTCCGCCCCTCCTACTCTGTCATATCCCCAATCCAATGCCCATCCTGTCTTTATGTCGCTTATTGTTCGCTCATCTTCCTCCTTGCATGCACGTTCCCTTGCCAACCTCCACACCTTCAACTTTCTTTGTTCCATCTCTATCAACTTGAGGTTTTCATGTTCCGCTGCCTCCCTCTGACTCTCGATTTCCTATAGCTCTCTTATCCTCCTGTCCTGCTGTTCCCTCTCCTCTCTTCCTCTCTCTGTGCTCTTTCTATTCTTTCTTTCTGCACCTGCTCTTTCTCTTCCCCTCTTCTCCTCTCCCTGTCCTCTTTCTCTAACCTATGTTCTCTGTCCTTCTCTTTTCTGTCCATTTTCTCCATTATCTCAGCCCAATCTGTGGCTTCTCTTCTCCCCCTCAAACCTTCCATTGCCTTAGTTGCCACCTCTGTCTCTCCATCTGTCTTCCCTTCCAGCTTCAGAAGAATCTGTTGCCCTATCCATTTTTTGTGTGGCTATGCTCCCTAGCCCCTCTTTCGCGTCCTTCTGCTCTTTGCCTCTTGCTCCTTGCCCAGTGCTCAGCTGCACAGGGCCTTTTGTCCCCTCTTCCCTAGTATATGGTGGCAATTAAGTCAGGTTTGAATACCCCTCTGCTGCTCTTAGCTCTCGTAAGGGATACATCTCCAGTTCATCATCCGTGTTGTCGGAGACTACGCTTGGAGGCGCGGGTGCAGGAGTGTGTAGGAGTGCGGAGGGGGAGGCTGCGGGCCCCTGCACCTCCTGCTGGCTCAGCATCCACTGACGCCTCGCTGAATCCCCCTCACATCCTCCAGAGCTCGAATATAGCCATGCGGGTTGCTAGCTTCTTCCCCTCATAGGTACCCTGTATGTGTGTCAGTAGTGATTGCTGCACAGCCTTGGAGAAACTTCCGTAGGGTGGCCATGGTTTAATTAGCTTCGACACAGTGCCTTTAGAGCATTCTATGCTGGATTTGCAGATGTTATCTTTATAGGGAGGGAGGGTCTCACAGAGGTGCTGTAGGAACATGTCCCCCTGCACTTCCCTTGGCATATGGTTCTTACGTTTACTTGAGCTCAAATTGAGGGTTCCGATAGTCTACTGTTAAGGAAGGAACACAATGTAATCACAATACTTTTTTTGTAAATCACTACAAGCTTCTCTGGCTCCTCAACCTGTCAGGCTTTCTAGGCACACCTCCCCCTTCACATTCCCTGTCTCCTCAGGCACACCCACAATCTTGCACATGCGCTTTCTGCACACCGCCACTTGTTCACCTCGTCTGCCAATACCACGTTTTTCAATGCTAGCTCCTCACTGTCTCGTGCTCTCTGTCTCCTATGTACCAACCTACGGGTGACATCACCAATTTACTAGCCACATATCACTGAGACGTCAACTACTGCATGCTCAATGTTACAGGCCCGTTACCCCTAAATACACACAACACCAACAGCTATATTCCAGCCTTCTAGCAGAGTATACTAATATTATCTTGTGTTCGATCTGTACCTGCTGCATCACCTAGCAAACAATATGCCTCCTCCCGAGACTTAACCAGTCGAATAACCTTCTGCTATCTAGATCAGCTCCCTTGATAAACCTTACCGGGTTACCGTCATCTAAGACCCTAGCTAAAACGCCCAACCACAAGAAACAACTATTTACATACTTCTGTCATCCGTGCCTTCGAGTCAATATTCTAGGTTGTTCACCAGAACCGTTTACCCCTAAACTCGAATGTGCCCCATCCTCAAATAATGATGTCTACCTCCGCTCCTGACCCTACTAAGTTTAACAATGCTAAACAATACTTTGACAATACTCAACAGTACTCAACGATACTCCACAATACTCAGTACCCTCCCTCACACCCACAGTTGCCGTGTAGCTCGGTCAGTACTTACACTCTGTGGTCTGCTGCCGCTGCTAGGCTGCCGTGCCCCCCCCCCCCCAAGCTCCCACTTCCCCGTCCTGGACTGCTTGGACACCTCACTGGCCTCGGGCAGGATATTTCCAAGCTGGCTCCTGACAGCCTTTCCACAGGTACGCATTCCCCGTCCTTCTCGAAAATATGCGAGGGTCCTGCAGCCAGCCTCTCAGGTTCTGCAGCGGAGGAGACAGCTCTGTGCCAGTCTGGCGCAACCAAGCATCAACTCTACAAAGAACTTGTTGGGAGGGACACCCAGGTATGCCAGAGTATGGCTTGGGGTCCGCCGACTTCGAGGGCCCAACACCCTCCCCAGAACAAACAGAGGATTCAGCCAACGGCAAGTACAAACTGCGGTTTATTGCAAATCAAACCAACAGGGATCAATACAAGAAAATAGGAATTATCTGGTATATCTCAACCTTCCATGGCATGCGGCATGGTTTTGTGGGACTCTGGCAACATCACTATGGCCCTTCCCCCTATAGGCACGAGGGATTGGGTACTGACAGCAATACTATCTATAGGAGACCTTATAGGTATTATTCTACTGGTCCTTGCATGTCAGGTGGCTGGCCCGTCCTATCCCCAAGAAACTTTCTATTACATTGTTACAGAGTAGTAGGCTTACCATTGGCTCGTGCCCCTTGCCACCCACCACAGGGTTTCTAAACTGTGATTGGTTAGAGCTGATCTCCCCAGGCCTGGGACTCGATCGAGTTCTCAGCTCACTGTGCACCTCTTCAAGGTGAGGTGAACAATGTTGTGTCTGTATTATAACTTGTGTGTACCACCTTTGCCTATGAGAATATGCTCCTCACATCGCAACACTTGTTGCAGTCTGTGTCTGGCTTGTTGGGATCGGCTCCCTTTTCCCACCATGGATGACCGTCCATTGTCTCGTTTGGCTGTACCACATGTTTAGAGACCACAAATTTGAGTTCTTCAGCTCACATTTATGAGGATGTATTCTGTTTTTCTGCAGCTGGTCTCCTTGTCATCTGGAGATTGGAATGTGTCCTCGTATCTCTGACCTTGGCTGTCAACCTGTCTTTGCACGTCTTGCTCCCTGTGCAGCTGAATCAGTTTGACTCGTCTCATACTGAGAAGCTTGAGGCTTGCTGTAATTTTCCTAACCTTTATAATGCAGTTTCTACATCGCCCATTTGATACTAGGTTCCCTATGTGTTAATAACACATGCCTCCATCAGGCTCCATATATACTCCTGTATGTCCACTCGATCATTGCTATAAGCATCTGCAAATTTGCTCAGGATCTCTTGTGCCTTGCGGTTCTGTGTTACTGCATCTGGCTATTGCAAAAATAATAAAAGCATTGACAGTATGTATATGTATCTGTCCTCTAGCTATAGAACTGGGTATGCATGTTCTTCATGTATACAAATGTGTGTTTGTGTAATGCGGTGCAGGACTGCAAGTGTGCTTCATGTCTAATGCTTCTACGTGGTGGTGTCACTAGTGATGTCAGCATCATGGTTTCTTGGTGCTTTAGTGGAGGCTGTCCATATAGGTGTCCCTGTCCACGATCTCTGGTTCCTCACTGACGCATGTAAAGACCTGTATTGTATTTGGTCTGTATGGCTGGCTGAGAGGATACCTTCCATGTCCCCCAAAAAATTCAAGAGCAAAGTGAAACAGAGAGAGGCACTTAAGTATTTGGGGAGGCAGATAAACAACCAAGTGAATACCCTTATTCCGTCCACAGATCAAATAAACTGAACGTATTCCAGACTTGGCTTTTGCACATCATAATGATCCTATCTTAGCCGAAGCTTTTTCTAAAGTTATGACAGAAATAGAAGGTAGAGCTCAGAGTGGTCTTTTCTCGTTCTTTAAAAAGGACTTCTGTACTGGTGCCATATAACACCAGAAGGTACCCCTAGAACCTAACTGGTGATCCTGAAGAGTCACCCAAGAGTGCTTTTAGAACTTATACGGTCTCACTTAACATCTGTCACCAGGGGGTAACTAATCCCCCATAAACTAGATTATACCAAAATTGTACTGGCCTGGGATTTATGCAGATGTCAAGAACTTTGCAAACACCTGTTCTTTATGTCAAAAGACTGCAACGTAGCTAGGTCCGTCAGCCCCTCTTCAACCACTTCCAATTATCGAAGTACCATTTTCTCGCATTGGTATGGACATTGCTGGGTCCCTTAAACCATATATATTAGGGAACAAGTACATTTTAAGTAAAGTGGACTATACCACAAGATATCTGGAAGCTTTTGCCCTAAGGAACAACACTACACAACAGATTTGAAACACCTTATCTACTTTCGATCTCGAGTCGGATTCCCTAGAGAGATCTTAACCGATTAAGGGTCCACGTTCATGTCCCACATAGTGTCAGAAGCAAAGGAAATATTGCAAATTCAAACCCTTAGAATGCCTGTTTACCATCCTCAAACTGACAGACTTGTTGAATGCTTCAATCAGACTGTACATTTAAAAATAAAATAAACTGGTTAAATCAAGTGGCAATAATTGAAACAAAACGATCCCCTGGTCACTTTTTTGCAATGAGAACGACACCTCAGCCCTCTCTGGGATTTTCACCTTTTGAGCTTCTCTACGGTAGGGAATCAAGAGATTTACTCAATATACTTAGGGAAACCTGTGAAGAGAGAGAAGCTGCAGTACACATTTCACAATTTGATGAACATCTTAAAGAACACATGGCTATTGTATGGGAAGTGGAAAATAAACATCTAGCCCAAGCCCAGAAACACAAAAGGCCCACTATGATGGAAAGGCTGTTCATCGCTCCCTTTCAGTTGAACAGAAAGTATTAGTATTGCTACCAACTTCCAATCACAAGATGTTGGCCAAGTGGTTTGGACCTTAGGAAGTAATAGAGAAAAACGGTTCATGCAATGATTTGATTTTACAAATAGATCGAAAACAGAAAAAACAGCTATATCATATCAATGTATTGAAGGAGTAGAAGGTAGATCCCACCAAAAAATGCCTGGATAACCATGGACACCTTAATGACCGAAGTGGGTCAAGGAAACAACCTTATTTCTTCTGAGTTAACATCTGACCAGCACCAAGATATTAGGGATCTTTTAAATCAATTCTCTGTTTTATTTCACGACCAACCTGTGAGGGTTAAGAACTTCATACACACCATCAAAACTCCCCACAGTAATGTGGTGAACTTAAAACCCTCCCGAATCCCAGAATCCAGAAAAGAAATAATCCTCAGGGAAGTGAAAAGTATGCCAGAGGCTGCTTTCATCGAGCCGTCGGAGAGCCCTTGGTCTTCCCCAATAGTCCAAGTGTCAAAACCAGATAAATCGTGGAGGTTTTGCATCAATTTTAGGAAACTGAATTCCACCTCACAGTTTGTTAACTATCCCATGCCTAGAATAGATGACTTGATAGATAAGTTGGGCCAAGCCCAATATATCTCCACAACTGATCTCAAGAAAGGCTATTGGCAAGTCCCTTTAAATCCTCCTAACTGGGAGAAAAGAGCTTTTTCCACTCCCCGGGGATTGTTTCAGTTTAAAGCGTTACCCTTCAGGTTGCATGGCACACCTGCCACCTTCCAATGCCTTATGGACCGAGTGTTGCTAGGTAAGATTTTTTAGTGCTAAATCTGCCTCACCTGTGAGACCCCCAGAACCTTTTGCTGGACTGGTGGATTCTTTTTTCGTGTTAACCAGTTAGATGGAATCTTTTTCCACACTTACCATTTCTTTTACTCTTTTTATGGGTGTCATTTTTAAGACTCTCCATAGTGTCTTTTTGATTCTACCCTTTTGACAACTTTTTGGCATCTCCATTATGTGGAGTGCTGGGGAGATAATGTGCATCCCCTTTCTACCTACAGCTGTAACATTTATGTTACATTGACAAGTCTAACGCAAATGGCTGGTGGCAGTGACCATTTTTACTAATTTGGTGCAACTTACTTGCAGGCTGTTTCTACAGCTGCGGTAAGGGCACCCTTGGGTGCCCATTTACCCAAAATGGCCCATGTCTTCTTTTTTTACCTTTTTACTGTACAGTTACATGTCCTTTCTTGGTCCTCCCCTACACTTAAGGGTCGGAAATTCCTTTCTGCAGGTTTGGTCTTCGGTGGGAGACCTTGGGCAAGCCCACCCAGGCTCCAGGGTATCTGGGAAGGCTGGAAATGAGGGAGGAGTCCAAAACTCTGCAGCCTGTTTTGTTCCAGCATTCCAGTTGGCTTCCAGTTCCAACTACGAGGTTGGCTGTCCTGAAAGGACTGCCACCTCCTCAGGTTTGTATGTTTCACGCCTTTTTGATTGGCTGGGTTTCTGGATAAAGGTCTGATGCTGGAAGATGAAGAGATCGTTGACCACTGGACCCAAATCCAAAGAGGATGATGAGGAAAATCCAGCTGAGATGATTTTCAGTGACCTGAGTGCCAGCTGTTACCCTTCCTTCCAAACGACCTGAGGGTTGCGTAAATGATGACCTCGACACAGAGCCTGGTGAGATCTGCTGTACTCCTGCATTTTGAGCCATCCCACATCATGCTGCAACCTTGCTGGTCTGAAGACACCAATACCGTGGCACCTCAAGCCATTGTGTGGTGCACGGTCTTCCAAATTCTGAATCTTGCTTGAACTTTGAGGCATCCTGCTGAAACTTCATAGACTTGATCTGAGTCCTTGAAGTGCCCTCACCAGAGTGTTGGAACAGATTAGCGACGAGGAACCGACCGCAATATTCAGTCTTCACTTGGCTCCTGAAAAAGAGGGCCAGAACCACAGAGCTGCATCTTGTCACAAAGGAACTCTTGCCATGAGCCTTGCCCATGGATCCCTGCTGCAAATTCCATCCCAGTGTCCTTTCTTCATTCACCACAACAAGGAATTCAAGGACTGGGTTTTCGGCTGCAGACCCTGAAGACCTCCTGCTGCAAACTCTTCTGTGCTGAGATACTGTGTTGGCTGGAGTATTACTTACCTTAAGCCTTGTGTGATTCCTGTGAAGCTTTGGGAGTGATTCATGTTATTGGGAGTCCTGTTATCCAGTTCGCCCAGGCGTTAATGCTGAAATCCCTCTGGGGTGTCTTCTCTGAAGTTCCTGGACCCTAACTAAGTCTAAAGTGAACTACTTGAGGAGAACCATCTCCGGTACCGAAAGCACCTCAAGATCTTCCTCTTCACTTCCGCCTTTGCCTCTCTTCTCCCCTGCTGATCTGTTTTCTGTCTCTGCACCATTTACCTGGTCTCCCTCTGTCTTTCGGGCCCAGGTAGCTGCTTATCCTGCCACCCTCCTGCACTGCCTCTGGGCCACCCCTTGCACTGGGGTCTGTATCTGTACCCATATAGTCCCCTCCCGCTTTTCATCTGCACTTATCAGATACATCCTATCTGACTAATCTAGCCCTTGCCACTTGTTGGCTGCACTACCACTGCTTATTGCCATTTATTTATTATTTATTTATTTATTTATTTGATTTATTATTTATTCTGCTCTCTCCTTTGCTCCGCACTTTCCAATTCCCCCTCCTTCCATGCACTTTTCCCCTTTTCCATGCACTTACGCATTCTCAATGTCACTGGGCCTAGTAAGATCATTGTTTTTGTTCTCCGTTGTTCCCCTCCCTTTGTCTGGTCGCGCTCTGAAACACTTGTGTATGAGTGCAATATAAATAAAATATCATATCATACTTACTTGTTTTGAAGAGACTTCCTCAGGAACCCTGACGTTTCCTACATCTGTGCCTGTCCTGACTTGTCTATTGACCACTAGAGCACTAGTGACCCCCTCCTGCCACTGAGAAGACTCATGCTTCAATAATAGGGAAGGATTTATAAGGTTTGGGCCTTTTGCTTTAAATTGTAACATGTGTTTAAAAGCACTTACTTATGAAAGAGTTGGTTTGGTAACTGTCCCTCTGAAATATGAGCAGTTACAAAAGTTCTTACTTACCTTAGAATGTGTTCTGCCATTCCTAAAAGTATATAGGGTTAATTTACTTGCCTGTGAATTGGAGGGTACTCTACCCAAAAGTAATGTTGTTGGCTTCACTTTACTATTTCGGTTAAGAATTGAGGGTATAAGTTCACCAAATGGGTGTTTCTTCACCTGACTTACTGTATAGCCTGTCCAGAATGAGTCTGCCTTTGCTTTTACCCACCTTGAATAGCTGTGTGCCATTCTTATTAAGTGTATTGTGGGTTTAGCTGACCTTGGTCTGCTTTGTGCCATCCTAAAATAGTGTCAAGAGTTATTGCTTAGTGTAGTCTATGTTCCACTGAACTGAAAAGCAACTGCAATAGTTTATTACAACATTAGGTCTTACTCACCTGGTATAACTGAGGGGTATCCTGAATGTAGTTATAGGTTTATATTGTTCCATGAATGTGTGTTCCACCATTCAGAAAACTATCCTGGTAACAGGATTGGTTTACTAAGTGATTTCTTAACTGAGTATCACTGCATGATTGACAGGGTCTACTACCCTTGAATTACTGTAAGTAATCCAAAAGTAACTTGTGGTTTTACCCCCCCCCCCGAATCAGTGTGTTCTATTCTAAATATGTATGTTTAGGTCTGACTTGCCTAGAATTACTGTTAGTTATTTCAAACAAGGTCTATGCTTTGGTCTGTGGACCTTAAGCATTGTGTTGTGTTTTAAACTGTGTTTATGACTCTATGACAAAGTTGTTACCCACCAAGATTTACCTTCGGCCTGCTTGTATTTATAATACACCCAGAAGTATTATAAAGTTAAAGGTGCAAGTGTTTCTGTTGAACCATTTGTATGCTACAGGTTCTTTGTACTTTCCTACAGCCCTCTCTCCCTCCTAACATAAGCTTGGCTGCTCTGTCAATGCTACCAAATACTCAGGTGGTACAGCCTTATAGTAAGCGTTGAGTTTTATACTGACTCAGTTGTATGGTTTTGTGAAGCCCTTAGTTGAACTTCAGAAAAACTGTTCTAACACAACAGTGTTTTCCACCCCCAGGTATTTTTTCAGTTAAAATTGTTACCCTTCGGGTTGCATGGCGCACCCATCACCTTCCAACACCTAATGGACCGAGTGCTACGACTATTTTCACATTTCTGTGCACATACCTCAACAACATCTTGATCCGTAGCGAAACTTGGGAGGAACATCTTTTTCATTTATATGAAATAGAGCATTAAGGAAGATGGGCTTGACTGCAAACCCCCAAAAATGTCTGCCATCAAATACTTATGATTATTTGTGGGTAATGGGTTAGTCCAGCCACAAATAGAGAAAATCAAAGCAGTAAAACCTACAGCCCCACCAAAGACAAAAAGGGAACTCTATATGTTCTAGGACTTAGTGGAGTTTACCTGAGGTTTATTCTTAGGTATTCCACTATCACCTCCTGCTCAACGGATAAACTTAAGAACACGGAACACCAAAAACTTAAGTGGAGTAAATAAGATCAAGGCAGCTTTGACATGCTAAAAACCATCCTATATAGTGAACCGTACTCAAAGTTCCAAATTTTAACAGGGAGTTTATCCTTCAGACGGATACCTCTAAAGTAGGTATTGGAGCAGTTCTCTCTCAGGAACATGAGGGCATAGAGCATCATTTCCTCTACATTAGATTGAAAACTCTTTCCCAGAGAACAGAACTATGCGACCATCGAATTGGAGGCATTAGCCATTAAGTGGGCTATTAAATATCTAAAATATTACCTTAAGGGGCAAAAATGAAGGTTAGTGACTGGCCATTCTCCTCCGTCATGGGTAAGCTTTAGAAAGGATACAACCCCTTGAATAATGCACTGGTTCCTTGATCTCCAACCATTTTGTTTCATTGTTGAGCACAGAAAGGGTAAGGAGCAAGGAAATGTTGATTTTTCTTAGCCGATTTCCAATTTCTGAAGAAGGGGAAGCCAGATTCATAAGGGAAAGGGTTTGTAACGTATTGCAGGGTTTCGTCACTTCTCCCCTGAGGGGAGCCTTTCATTGTGTGGCTAGAGAGGTGAGCCTGCTATGTAATATTCCCCCTAGGGGGGGCGGTCAGGGAGACCTCACAGTCAGAGACTCCCCTTCTGGGGATAAGGACACCCATTCCATTAGGGAACTCCCTAAAATCCTCTATTTTGAATCATCAATAACATCCATGCTCAATCAGAATAAGCTACTGTTTGTTTTTGTAATTTTTGTACTCACATTCATTCTGAAGAAATGTCTACAAAACCACTGAGACAAAGAAGAGAGATGGATGACTAGAGCACAGAGTAATCTGTATTAAAGTTAATTCAACTATGACGAAGGAGCCCAGATGAGTATGGGAGATTGCATGTCCAAGAGAGAGAAAAGACTTTGATGTTTTGCTGGGGAGGTCCCAGTGCTTAGATATAAATTAAGAAGGATTGAAGATGGAGAGTGGGGCCCTGGAAGTTCAAGGTTGGGAAGAACTGCTGAGGACCGGGAGAGCCCGAGTTGTGAAGACCTGGCCAGTGAATGTACCTAACAGGCACAGGGAAACCAGAGATCTGTGTTGTGCAGGGGAAGAGAACCCAGAGGGGTGGAGGACCAAGTGAGTGGTGGCGTGACCTAGGAAAGGTGGACTGTTCAGTCCAGAAACCGCACAGAGACCGCTGCAGCAGCAGCTACTCAGAGCCACAATGGAGAACCAAGAAGAGCCGGCGCACCCTCTAAGGTTGTCACAACGCCGAGAGTTGTTCTGATCCCAAAGAGAGAAGCAGTGACGTTAGCCTGTGAGCAAAAAGGTAATGGGAGAGGCAAGAGACCCAGAGAGGGATACAGGGAGCAGGCACACACTTAGCCTACTCGTCCCAGTGACACAAGAAGTGTTTATAAGTGTGAGAGTAACTACGGCACTCAACCTACTCGTCCCAGTGAAACTACAAGCATTTCTAAAGACCAAGAGAAGATTTGTTTTGGGGGTAATAAGGCAGCAAAGGAATATAGAAAGTCAAGATCAAGAGAAGAGACATTTTTGCTTCCTTTCAAGTGTTCTAAAAAGAAAGGGGATGTCAGGAAGGTGGAAGAGTCCCACAAAAGAACTAAAGGAATTAATACAAGAGAAAGCCAAGAACTATTTGAAAGTCATCTGTTAGGGCTGAACAGCCTATCCAGGATATGGGAGTCATTCTCCTGGACTTTTGTAGTTTCTTTCTATAGTGGAAGGGCCAGAATAGATTTGTTTTGAGATGGAGGACAGACTCTTTACTTTTTGCATTTCATTGTTGATGACGAGCAAGCTAGATAGTTTCATTAGGCAGGGAAGCCCATAGAATAGGGATAGACTGGTCACGTTCCTCTTATTTCAATAAGTCACTTGTTGAATATGGTAAAAACTGGTCTGTCTCATTCTGCTGCTCTATGTAAAGAGCTACCATTTAGATTCCAATGTAGTATGTGTTGTTAACCTAAGAACATTGAGTGGATTAGACTATTAGGGAATGGACTTGGAGATGCATCACTTCCCCAAATAGGTCAAACCACGGTATCTCGATATACAGTACATCAGTGGTGCCGGCGTCATGGGGTTGAGGTTCTCCCACTGCCCACCTGAAGCAATCCAGGGGGGGTCTGGCCCCCTCCCACATTGACATTTTCTTAGTCATGAATTACATGATAGAAACTAAACTGCAAGTGGTTGGCAATAGGTTTGTTCACCTATTCTTGGATTGCTCCAGGCCAGGATTCATTTGACAGGAAGAAGACAAAGAAGGGATGGTTGAGTGATTTGAAATGGGCTGGGGGCCATTTACTCCTTAAAGTGTAATTCCCAACTGTTCAAGCCCACTGTTTTCTGACACAGACTGCTTATACATGCATAATAGGTGGTGTCATTTTTCTAAGAACCTGTGTTTTTTGCTTTTGCTTGCACTGTTTTGTATGGCTGACACAGTAGTCCATCCTCTCCAAATAATAGACTCACTTACATAAGAAAACCATTTTCTTAAAATAAAACCATCAGTGGATTTCCTTAACTAACTGCATGTTTTGTTTTTTTGTGGGAAAGCAACTTGTACTCGCATCTTTCACAGCTGTAAGATGGATGAATGCATCGAACAACAATTGCGTTCAAGTCATTTTATCGCTCATGTATAACTCAGAATATAATTTTAACACACCTCAAGTTGCCCCCTGACAAGTGCGAGATCCTCAGCCGGGACAGGCTTTAAGGCTCCTAGAAACATTACTTTCTGGTTCTTGTAGTCCTGTCATAGTCAGAAAAGAAAACTACAAACACTATACAATGCAGGATGATACGAGCTAAAAAACAAGAGATTGAAAAGATTTCAACACTTACCTCTAAAACTTAAGAGCTTTGTTTCTGCATATTTTCTTTTGTAAAATTAGTGGAAATACTCATCACTTTCGTTCATTTTTAGTACTTAGTTCCCCTCCTCCTGACTGCTGGGAAAATTGGCGCCAAGAGGATGGAAGAGCATAGAGCATTTTTAGGTCCACTTTGAAAGTTGATGAATTTGGAACCCAGGCACACTGGTCCTCTCTCCTTCTCTTACCCCTATTCTTACTTATTTGAGGTAGTGCTCCCAGATCAAGTTGAAAGACGTGCTTTAGGATCGAGCCCTCTCCCGGGCATTGAAAATCTAGAAGTAGCCATTA
Organism: Ambystoma mexicanum; assembly: GCF_040938575.1. Lineage (NCBI taxonomy): Eukaryota > Metazoa > Chordata > Amphibia > Caudata > Ambystomatidae > Ambystoma > Ambystoma mexicanum. The sequence goes on from NC_090931.1 coordinate 668,912,472, forward strand.
ATATACAGAGTTCTAGTTTAACTCTTGTAAGACTACTATGCAGACTAGGATCTATGTTGGTCCAAAAGGAAACACACAATCGATGAATGAGTCCCATGAAGCCGAAACAATAACAAACCGTGCAACAGCTTCTCCACTTGTCCAATGTATGTGATCCTACATAAAAGGGGCTTTTTTACTCTGGTACCCCAAATTTGGGATCGCCTAAAAGTTATACTACAGTGTTTGCTCCATATATAATAATGATATAGATTCTTTATATAGTGTACACCAAGGTCTGAATTACCCCTTATCTCGCTCGTTGCTCATGGTGCCACTGCCCTCACTTGACAACCTTGGTTCACTACTAATAGACAATGTGTAACACACAAGTTACTACAGAGTTTGTTGGGTACCTGGGCAATAGGCCATAACTGTATAAGGAGTATGATAGCACAATTGCCTTTACTGGTTACCCGGCCCTAAGGCCTAGGGCTATGAACATGGGATCTTCACCTGCCACTCTGTTTGTGAGTGGGGCCTTGGCGGGAGGGTAGGGCACACTGGCCTAGGGCATGGGTGATATTTGCCTAGACCTCTGGGTCTTGCCATCTGCCACAAATTGCTTTCATCAAGAATATGTGGGGGATGCCTGTTACTTCAACCTCTTCCTGCTGGGGCTCTGGCCTAAGCTCCCCTAGGGCATGGACCTGAAAGCAGCTCTGTTTTCCTATTACCGCCTCCCACGACAGCAGGTCATGAGCTAACTCAATGTTACTCATTTTATCAGCTTCAGATCGATGAAATGCTTTGACGACTCCCCCAGGATATAAGGTTGTGACATGCAGCTTGCACACAAATATTGCCTAAAGGACTGGAATGACCCCCAAGAAAGCCCTATGGAGAACTGGGGAGCCTGAAAACTGTTATTTATGAAAACTGTTCCACACAGCATTCTCGCTCTACTTTTCATTAGCCAATCAACATATATCATGGGATAGTTACAAGGTCAAACTTAAATTGTGGTTCCATGTGATGATACCGAATTCACTAATAACAAAAACTTTTTGAACTAATTAAAAATAATGACTAAATATCGCTTTTTATTTGTTTTTCAATTTGGGGGGTCCCCCAAACACCCTTTTCCCCTTGTTTTATAACCCCACCTTAACCCCCTTTTAATCCCTTACCCCACCCCCATATATATATTTACCAAAAAGTTTGATATTTTTTCATTATTTAGCGTTCCTTAGTAATTTGTTATTGTCAATTTGTTATTATCACTCTATACCGCAATTGTGTTTAACATTTCTCAGGAGATGTTATTCATGTCACACTACTTCTTTTTATAGATTTGAAGTAGCAGTAAAACTGCTTTACGGTGCATTCTGATGCGACAATTACATCATTTAATAAAATCATTGTTTGGTTGTATTTAGTTTGAAAAGAAACTTTTACAAATTGAAGGTCCAACGAACTCTGCAACATATACAAGAACGTATACATGTGTACATGTATAATATGCATTTAGTACAAAACTTACATTTCAATACATTTAAACAAGCAAAACTAAAATACAATTTCAATACATCAAAACGAATTAAAACTAAAGCAAATAGTATTCATTCGCCTTTAAATAGAGACTAGGATGCATAATCATTCTTATACTGCTTTTTGTGCAAATAACGGAAGTGCAAATTCAGCTCCTAATAATGTAAACTTTAGGCACCATTCCCTGGAGAAACCTGTTCTGCCAAGTTTGCATTTACCGAACGCCGAGGTTCTGAGAACTTCAAAATTCTCACAGGAGATATCCAAATATTTTAATGTTTCTATTTGAGAAGGGCAAGCACAAAAGCGACAAACACCTATTGGACCTCCTTATGTGTCTGTGTGCCAATGTTTGATTCTGTCATAGGTCTAAAATAGATTGCGTTTAAATCATAGGTATTAATCCTGAGCCTTCTGACAGGAAAACTTGATTAGATACGGCTGCTGAGGTGTTCTTTGGGTTAGAAAGAGAGAGATTTCTTTGTAGCTGGTGTATGTACTTAGGATTTCGATGGTGCGGCACCAGTCAAATTCATATAGATTTTTTTCACAAATGCTGATCTTAAACGCAGATCATCAATATTAGCGTCAATAAAGTTTAGTATGTTTTTCATTTTTACATCATACGTGGAAATTGACATAGGATTGCCTTCCTTAAGCATAATGGCGAGATGTTCATATAAAGAGTTGGGAGGCAGTGAAAGCATTTTTGCAAAATTATTAAGACGTCTCCACTTGTATCTAGCAGAGAGAGACAAGATCCCCAATTCGTGGCACAGGATAGAGTTAGGAATTGAATTAGCTAACCTTAAGACCTGCTCCCACATGCGCCCCTGGAGTTGGCCAAGGATAGAGTCAATATCAGCAAGGCACAAATCTAGGCCATAGAGGATTATAGCTTCAACTTTTAGAATATAGAAGTCGATTAACGGGATCATGGAAAATTGACAATATTTCTTGTAATTACATAGTGAATGACCATAAAAAAATAGAAATTACCCATCAACAAGTACCTTAACAAAATACACTGATGAAACAAAATAATTATGTTTTATCATAGCATGTTTATTAATTTACATGCATTAGCACACAGATGCATACACAACATGTTATTAATATCCAGTACAATGGCCACAGTGACTATAGTTTTGGCATATTGGAGTGTATATTTTACCATTCCATGCCTTCTTCAGGGCACACCAATCAACTGCTAGGTTTCACCAGCAGTGGTATTTTTCTCATGTCTTGTAGATATACAATTTTGAAACAGTCCGGCCTAAAACTTCAAATTACGTTTTTGCACATTAGAAGAAGAATTTGAACAGTACAGAAGTAAGTTATATACAAAGACATTTAATTTAATTTACGTTGTTTATAACATGCACTGGGCAAATTAATTTGTTTCTGGTCAAACAGGGCCTTCTTCTGATAGCTAGTACCATCAAGGAAGCTTTGCAGGCAATGCCTAGTTGCACTCTCTGCAGGTCCAAAATATTACATTGATTACATTGGGTGGAAGAAATCCCTCATTTGGTCTGAATATATTTATCAGTTTTGCACAACACAAATCGCTGCAGCAAATGCATCAACCAACGAAGGTACCTTATGAACATATTTAGTGCAGGGCTTGCTTCCCGATTGACCCTAATCTCTAATTCACTAGAATTATTCTAAGTGCCAGCATTCCTGCCAGTTCAAATCTGAACACAGTAGTTGTGCAACATGTAGAACAACCTCTCCCCTGCATACCCTCCCCTTGTCACCATGAAGGTGAGTAAATTATTGCACAGCCGAAAGGCCCACCATGCCCCCCCTCTCGATCCCCCTAAACTGCTCCAAAGTGAGAATAATAGACAGTATTCTAGATACAGGATTACATTTTTGCTGCTGGGCTATTCTGTTCATTAGCACCCTTGGAGGAGCCATCCACCAATAAGAATGCTCGAACCGTGGCTGTATTCACCAAGGAAAACCCGCAATCCGAGCATTCACATTGGTGTCAGGCGCTTTGCTTCCCCGCTCCCCCTCCACCATTTAGTACCCGTGTAGTTTCACTACAGGGGTGCTAATGGTGTCCTTTTTTCCAAAAGGAAAATAAAAATAAAACATACCTATGTGGTGCGTCTCTGCTCTTTGGGAAGTCCGTTGTCCATGTTGATGACATAAGTCATCAAAATAGAAAATGGACTTCCCTGACAGGACTGCTGGCGCCGATCTGCAACATAAACGTACATTTCTTCCTTTTTTTCTTTTCTTTTTTTAAAAACACTGTTAGCACCCATGTAGGGAAACTACATGGGCACTAATGGCGATATTAACCTCGGCGGTAGCCCGACCCTGTCCATAACGGTACCACTGCCCTAATTAAGGGACCATCGCTTCGCTCTCCCCCTTAACTTGGGCGGCGCACCGTTACCGACAGGTCGGCCCGCCGCCTCGATTAATATCGCCTCAATGACCACTGGCAGGAGATGAACATAAAAGGAACAATAAATAATGAGCACATTCAAAGGCATCCCACACTTATTTCCTGCACCCCAAAAAGTATATAAAACCACTTTCAATAGAAAGCAGTTGATGAAGCCGGGGTCTTTTTGAGAACTCTCTTTATTGAATTTTACAACGTATTTAAAACCTTCCCCAACATCCCCTCCCTCTCACCCCCCCCCCCGAGACAACTATCATTCAGTTCCAGTTTCGCCTTCCTTCCGGGCCCACACTCCACGTTCATTGTAAGTCTAGCAGTCTCAGACGCTGCGTGCACCACATCACCCTAAAGTCATCCTTAAGAAAAGCCATTATTTCCCCCAATCCACGGCAAAGTTCTGTACCTTAAATATCCATGGCATACGTTGCCCATTCCAGAGCTACTATGTCCCAGATTTTCCATAGCCAATCTTGAATAATGGGGGCCTCCGAGCACTTCCATCTTTGGGCTATTATCATCATAGCCGCCAATGTTAGTATCAATTTCGCTTTCTCCCTCGCCCTGGGTTCCCCCACTCTCATGGTTCCTCTAGTGCCTAGAAGGTTCTGTACTGGCGTTCTTCCATCCCCAGGGTCAAAGGCCTGTTCCTGCGCCCTCTGTACCTCCCCCCGAAAAGGTTTGATTTTTGGACATAGCCACCAAATGTGCTACGCTGTGCCCACCAAACCACAGCCCCTCCAGCACCTCCCCGAGGTTCCTGGGTAAATCTTATGGAGGCGGGCCGGTGTATAGTGCCACCCGTCTAATATCTTATACCAAACTTCTTGAAGTTGGGAGGCTTTTGCCAATTTGGGTATTTTCCTCCACAGCCTCTCCCATTCTGCCCTGCCAATTTCCCTCACCAATACACATTCCCATTTCTGCATATATGCCCACTGGTGGACTGCATTCGCGCTATCCAGAATCTTATAGAGATTGGAGATTAGGCCCTTCGTTCCGTCATTAGACAGAAGAAAGCTTTCAAATTTCGTTGGCTCTCTAGCAGCTGCCATTCTAACCTCCGGGTGTCACACCCAGTGTCGTATCTGCGCATACCTTAATCTTTCCCCCTCTTGTATTGCATATTCCCGCTTACAGTCCTCAAACAACAGCAATTCCCCTCCTCGGAACATATCACTCAGCTTCCTGCGGCCTCCCTCCTGCCAAAGCATGAATGCCCCTTTCTCCATTCCTGGTGTGAAGTCCCCCTTGCCAAAAATAGGAGTGAAAGGCGATGGAAATATCGTAATTCCCTTGGGTCCCGCCAATTTGTCCCAGGTGTCTGCCATGAACTTAGTTATAGAGCTCTCATAAAGATGTCTAGGTTTGTGTGGTTTAAGCAGCCATAAAACCTGCGCCAAATTATGATGTGCAACCGCCCTATCCATCTTCACCCATAGCTTGTCTTGTATACCCTTGTCTCCCTTCAACCATTCCCTAGTGACACAGAGCTGTGCTGCTTCGTAGTACTGCCTAAAGGTCGGTCAATAAGCGGTTGCCCACCCTAGCTCTTTTCCCTTCCCATAAAAAGCCATTAGTCAACATTCCCAATTCCCTAAAGAAGCCCGATGGTATCGGCTGCGGGATTGCTTGAAATAAGTACAACAATCGCGGGAGTGTGACCATCTTAACTGCGGCAAGCCGCCCCAACCACAACACCCTGAGACATCTCCATCTCTGGAAGTCTCTTTTAATTTCCTTCAGAAGTGGGGCGAAATTGGCCGCATACCAACCTGCCAGGGTTGCTGTGATCCTAACTCCCAAATATCTAACCCCTCCTGGGCTCCATATAAAAGGAGTGCTTGTCTTCAGCGTGTCGCGCTCCCCTGCCCTAAGTGTTAGATTCAAGATTTCAGATTTGTTAACATTAATCTTTAGCCCTGAAACCTCCCCAAACTCCTCCAACAGGATCGTGCTAACATGGATTCAGTCGATTGGTGCAGTCAGGGTGAGCAACACGTCGTCAGCAAACGCTTCTACCTTTTCTTGTTCTCCCCCAAAGGGAATGCCCTGTATCCCCTCCGCCTCCCTTATTGCCTGCAGAAGAGGCTCCAGATAGATCGCGTAAAGTATTGGAGATAACGGGCAACCTTGTTTTGTTCCCCTCTGCAGTCTTACCGGTCTTGACGTTGATCCATTCACCACTATTCTAATGGATGTGGCCTGGCAGTTGGCTTGAACCATAGTCATGAATTCCCCTCCAAAACCCATTTTCTGCATGACCCGGAACAGAAAGGATCACCCCACGCGGTCAAATGCCTTTTCCACATCTAGTGCCAAAAGGACTGCGGGAGTGTTCGTTCTCTGCACTTTTTCCACCAAGTGGGCCAACCGCCTGATGTTATCTGCCGTTTGCCTGCCCCTAACGAAGCCTGCCTGATCGGGGTGTATCAAATTTGGAAGGTGGATTTCAAGTATGTTTCCCAGGATCTTTGTAAATATCTTGGCGTTGATATTTATCAACGCGATAGGCCTATAGAATGTTCTTTCCTCTGGGTCTTTATATGGCTTAAGTATGAGGGTTAGCTTAGCTTCCTCCATGGATGGGGCAATTCTACCTGTCTACCGAAATGTATTAAATACCGAAGTTAATTGCGGGGCCAGCTGCGTAGTAAACATTTTATAAAAGGCAGCGGTATAGCAGTCTGGGCCCGGGGCCTTGTTTGCCGGTAGAGCCCTAATCACCCTTCGAACTTCCTCCTCTGTAATTTCCTGATTAAGGATCTCCCGTGTCTCCCTCCCAATATTCTGCAGCTGCACTCTTTCTAGGAACCTTTCCTGCAAACCGCCCTGAGGGTTCTGAGAGGCATAGAGGGCGTCAAAGTACCCTGCCAAAACTTCCTGCAGTTCCCCCAACCGTGTGACTCGTTCCCCTGAGCCCGTTTTCAACGCTGTGATTGCTTTCCTCAATCTCGCTCCCATAAGTAAGCATGCTAATAGCATGTCCACCTTATTCGCCTTTGCATAGTATTTCTATCGGACTGCGAGTAGAGCCCCCTCTGCCTTTTAAGTTTGGAGAATTTCTTGCTGCCCAGTGCTCTTCTGTATTCCCTCATAGCAGACCTAGATGGAGTCGTGCCCGCTTTCTGCCTAGCCGCCTCTACCTCAGCCTCAAGTTGCATTTCTAGTGCCTTCATTTGTTTAGCTCGGAGAGCGGCTGCTGCTATTAGTTCCCCCCTGAGAGTGGCCTTGAACGCGTCCCATCTTACATCTTCTCTTATGTCCTCCTTCCTATTGATGGCAAAGAAAATCTTTATCTTCTCTTCGATTTCACCCGGACTTCTGGATCTCTTAAAATGGACCTTGGATATTTCCATCCCTATACCCCCTTGGCCCTTCGACCCAGTGCTAGAGTGACTGACACCGTTTTGTGATCTGCTATCCCTATCGGTCCCATGCTCACTTCCCTAATTCTGCCCACCAATCCCACAGAAACCCAAATATAATCAATTCTGGACTGTGACCCATGGACCCCCGATAAAAAGGTATATCCTTCCTCTTCCCCCATCAGCTCCCTCCACGTATCTATCAAACCCATCCTGCCAATCCTGTCCTTCAGTTCTGGTGACATTACCGCTCCCCCCCCCTCTTACTTGTCCACCAATCCTATCCCGCTCTCTGTCCCAGGCGATATTAAGGTCTCCCATCAGGACTATCTGACCCCAGGCTTGTTCTTCTAGCACCTTCAGAACTTGATGCAAGAACTGCTCCTGCCCAGAGTTTGGGCCATACACAACTGCTATTGTATAGGGGACATCCTGATACTTCAACCAGGCCACAATATATCTCCCCTCCTTGTCCCTTATTACATCACTGACTCTAAAGTCAACCGTATTTTTAATAGCCAGGGTGACTCCCCTTGTTTTGCTTTGACTGAACGCGTGTAGACTCTGGTCGAACCCACACAGCTTCAGCCGCCCCTGTTCCTTATGCAAAAGATGCGTTTCCTGTAGCCCCATAATGTCTGGCCCTTCCTTCCTTGTAAATTGCCCCAGCTTTTTCCTCTTAAGAGGGTGTTCAACCCTCTCACATTATGCGTTAGCCACTTGAAAGGTCACCACCTGAAATTTGTTCCACATCCAGTCCTACGGCCCTTCCGCTCTGTCCTCTACCGAATGTCTCATTGCCCCAACCCCTTTTCCCCCATCCCTTCCCCTCCTTTCCTCTTCATCTCCTCCCCCCCCCCGGATGGGCAATTCCTTCCAGCTTACCCTCCACTCCTAACTCGGGCATTCCAGCCCTTTCCGTTCCCAAAATGGTTGCTACTCCGACGACCCCAAAGCCTCGATCCTCCTTTTAGAGGCCCATCCCCCCTTTTACCACTGTTTCGCATCAGAGGTCTGCTTGTGTCCCATTCACTTCTACTCTGGTCTTCTCTTTTCGCAACGTTCTGCCCTCCTTTATTCCTCTTCTTCTTTTCTCCCCGACTGTCATCCATTCCCAGGGTCTCGGTCTAGACCGACTGGTCGTTCCCTGTGTGCCAGAGCCTGTGGGGGCCTCCGCCAATTCCATTTGAAGCAAATCTGCCCCTTCCTCCTACTCAAAGAGCAGGCCAAACGGAAAAGTCAATTTGTATTGGATGGCTTTCTCATTTAATGCCTTTAGCACCGGACTCATTTGTCTCCTTTTTGTGAGCGTGCTGCTCGCCAAATCTTGATATAGCGCAATCTGCTGCCCTTTGAACATAATGGGTTCCCGTTTTCTTGCAGCTCGGACTGCTTCCTTCTGGGCGTATCTGGTGAAAGCAGCCAGTACATCTCTTGGCCTTGCTGTCTGTCCTTTGGCCAGCCGCCCAGCTTTATGCACACGATCCAGCTCAATCGTCTCCGGGCTCCCTTCGTCCAGGATATCAGTGAACATTTCTTGAATTACTGTTTTAGGTCTTTATCCAGCACTAATTCTGGTAGCATTTTCACCCTTATATTGATCCTTTAGGATCTATTTTCAATAGCCTCCATCTGAATCTCAAGGTTCCGAGTTGCTATGTTCAGTCTCTCAATAGCTTCACTGTTAGCCATAGTGTCCTTGTCTACTTCTTGGAGGCCTTTTTCCAGGAGGTCTGTCCTCTCCCCTAATTGCCCGTCTCTTATCTGATCTCTCCTACGGCTTCAATTAAGTCAGCGCGCATAAGTTGGAATTGCTCCTGAAAAGTCTTCGCCAAGTTGGTTTGTAGAGCATGCAGTTTGCCCAGGAATTCTTGTCTCGACATTAAGGTCGGGTCCTCCATACCCCCTTGAGCATTGCCTTCTCCGGTCTCTTCCCAGCTGTTCCTGGCCCTTCGTGTTTTGCACGGGCCACATTGCATGGAGGGTGCCCGAGGTGTCTCCTGGGGCTTGAGCCATTTTACTCACTTTACCTTTGGCTTTCGTGGTCCTAATCCTCGATCTTCCCCTTCCTCAACGGAGCTCCGTCTCCCCAGCGGGCGTTCCCGCGGCCGGTCCGCTTCCCTCTAGACCTCCTTTATGCTTCAGGGTATGGTGCTTTAACACCGCTGTGCCTTCCCGCTTTATCTGGCTGCTCAAATCAGTCCTCCTGTGCCTGCTCCTTTATCGTGCTGTGTGCCTTGCCCACCAGAGTGTCCCTACTTTCAGCACCTCTTGCACCTCCACGCCAGCCCCAGTAAGATCGAGCCACTTGCGCAGTAATCGTGGCTTCGGTGGAGAAATGGCGTAGGTGCGTAGACCGCCGTCTGTTGTATGAGAGTCAGACTCGCTCTATCAGATGGTGCTTCTGGTAATCCACTAGTGTGGCCAGACGAGCTTGGGCCGCCTCATCCTCATGCAGCCCCACTGATTGTATGGGGATGGGAGATTTACTGCCCCCTGTGTTTATGAGGGGGGTTCACCAACCCTTTGACAGTTGGGCCCCAACCCCCTCCTGTTTCGTGATGGGCTTCTTCCTTATGTCCCGTTATGTGGCGCCTTGCCTTTATTTTCTGGGATGGGGGGGTCGAAGTGGCTCCCACGCGAGCACCCCGCTGTAGAGCCACAGGTCCTGTGCCACCTGGGCCCCCGCTGCTGGGGCACCCTTGCTTTTGCGTACACTCACCGGCCTCTCTTTGCGCAGGTCGGGGTGTCCCGGTTGACGATGGAACCTCCCCGCCGCTGCGTCTTGGCTCCTCAACCTCCTCGGTCTCTGGGGTACACCCGCTAAATCTCCAGGCCTTCTTCCACCACCGCGGCTCCCCGGATATAAACGCAGCAGGCCTCCTTCTGCTGACGGGGTCCGTCAGAGATCACGAGCCCCGCTGCTGTGTGACACTCTGCTGCTACCGCTGCTTCCCAGGCTCACTCTCCGCAGGTCTCCTCCTCCCACTGAAGACCGTCAGAGACCGCGGCTCCCTCTGCTGTACGGCACTCTGTTAGCCAGCCCACGGGATCGCGTCCGACGCCGACCCGGCTCCCGTACACAAACAGATGACGATCTGTAACTCAGATTATGTTGTATATATGATAACTTGTCCATGTAACAAGCACTACATAGGTAAAACGAACAGAAAAGTGAAAGTAAGAATGTTAGAACATAAAAGCAGCCTAAAAAACCAAGTCCCTAATGCACCTCTAGTGAAACACTTTAAAGAAACCAAACATGGCTTTGAAGATTTTCGCTGGACAATTTTACTAAGGATCCAAGGTAAGGATCATAATATCAAAAGCAAAATACTGCTAGAAAAAGAACAGAGATTGATTTATTTAACTCCAAGTGACAAAAAAGGCCTTAACGAATCCATAGAATGGTTAAAAGTCTAATTTATAGACTTTAACTTTCATTCTAGGAATTTCATTTCGTCATATCTCTCCCCTTTTCACTCAAAGCCACGAACAGCACCTTTACTGTGATATATTAGACTAATGTGGCTTTTACAATCACTAACTAACACTGAAAAAGGGCTAACAGTCGTCTATATTAGGCCTTCCCAAGATGGCGGCCGGTCCAGGCGTTTTTTCGGCATTCCTTCGGTATATACAGAAGGCTAACGGTGCTTTTACCTGATGAAGCCCGGACCAGAACACATCAATACAATAGGAACAAGAAACTAGACAAGGATCTACATGAAGGATACTCCATACAAAATAGAGCTGACCTAACAGATAATTCTACTGCCTAATAGAGTAAGCAGCTGAACGCAGGCGCAATAACGGCCACTCGACGGGGAGCAACACGACTAATTGTAATTTATAGACGAGTGTCTTAAATCTACTACCAGAGTATTAAATGTCATTAGCAAAATAGGAACTCCATTCTAAAGGGCCATTAAAGATCGAGCACGAGCCTATGACTGCAAACAATACTAGCCTCATCCAAACTGCTCTTTTATTTATCCCTACAGCAGTCTGGACTTTATTCCCCGACTCATGTTCTGCCTTCCGGCTTCCTCCGTTACAATGTCGTGCAGTTAAGAAGCAATCCATAGATGCTATTCAACGCACTAACCTGACCGCGGCTGCATAGAATAACCAACTGACTTTACATGAGGTAAGCCACTAATGCTTACCAGTGCGAGTACAACTCTGTAATAGTGCAGAAACTATTTACAAAATGCACTGATTATCAAGTACGTTAAAAAGGGAACGGTACAATATCTAAAAAGAACCTTTATAGCGTACCTTTTCCCTGACATAATGAACCTTTCTAGCTCTACCCACAAAAAATGAAAGGCTGATTTTAAGACTCTCTTGTAAACATACACTAATGTGTTTCACGTTAAAGAGGAAGAATCTTTCTTCCACTAAGAAAAATACGTCCAACATTTGTGGATTTTTTCTACTGGCAAACAAGAGAGCACCTACACAAAGAAGTCCAGGTAACTTAATTTATCCTGAACTTCTCTTGACACATTGAACCGTGTCCTAAGAATACAATTGAAATTACTGATTCTTTTTTATGGTTTTGTCAACAGCTAATGCTCTCCTACTGAATAAACCTTCAAAACAAGAAGATTCCAGACCAATTGTCTTTACTCTAAATATTATTTCCCTGACTACTCCTGAAGAAAGTCCCTACAATTATAAGGAGGACTGAAACATGTCGAGTTCCCAATTTAGAAATAATACTGAATTGTATGGTAGTATTTAATATCCCACCTAGGGGGGTTTCCAATCTAAATTAAGCATAAGATTGAGTGAGAAACATTCAAGTGATCCATAAGGATCACAACCCCTATTTTGACAAGGAATCGCAGCACAGGGTTGAACATAGATTGATATGATTGATATCTCTATCTTTTAGAAATTGTTATATGTTTTGTGTTTTGTTACATATGTGTACCATTTTAGAGTGTCTGATGATGTATTTTATATGCATAATGGTTCTTGATTTTTCTAAGATTATATTAAAATTTACAATTCTTTCTAAACATATGTAGTGTTTGATGAGTTAACAGCTGTTGACAAACAACCAGTGTACTGCCTTCCTATGTATTGATCAGCCTTGTTTTTCCCAAATCAAGGTAGGACGCCGCATTGAGCGGTATTTTGGATCTCTCTATTGTTTTCCATACCCATACACAAAAGCCAGGCAGCCCGCAGGGTCCCACTTTCTCACCGGGTGTCGTCTCTTCTCAGGGCTCTCCCGGGGCTCTTGATGTGGCCCTGGACCACCGGATCCTCTTCCCACCCTCACCGGGAACTCCTCTCCCTCACCGCCGCTCGCCAGGCAGCTTCTCCCTACTTGGTTCCGTTGCTGAGGGCCGCCACGTCCCGCCGATGGACAACAATGTCCTCCGCCCTCTCCCTGATGGTCGTACAACTCCCCCAGATCACGGGGGTCCTTTCACCACTATTGGGGACCCGCTAGTGGCTTGGTGGGCACCTCGCCCCGATCAGAGTCTGAGGGCACCGTCAGCACGGCTACACTGTGCTGGCGGCCATCTTGGAATGGACCATGCTTTTGAAAAAGCTGGTCCTGTTCGAGAGGTGGGTTTGTCAAGAAGTGGAGATCGTTTCTGTGCACAGTATGGGAAGCCTTCACAAATGCCTGCTCAGCTCAGGATGCACATGTTGTGTGCAGTACCTAATACTATGCGCCATGCATCCTGGAACATGTGGTCCTCTAATGGTAAAAATAGAAATCCAACTCTGAGAATCTGTATCTCATACAAACAAGAAATGTGGCGTGCTGTAAAAACAGCAGGGGAGGAATAAAAACAAGAAATAATAAGCATGTAACCATGAATACTGCGCACATTCACCCGCTCTTATTTCTAGTGCTTATTTCCTACTCCCCAAAAATGTTAAAGTCTATAAAGACACATGCAACAAAAAATAAAAAACAATACATAAAAACCAACTCAGGGGTTAAATGGTCTGTTTACTGGGTCCATTCAAAATACCAATAGTTGAGCGGATTGAAACCTGGACCAAGTTGTTTTATGGGTCACCCCGTTGATGAGGTGCACACCAGTTTGGGACTCTGGACCGAAATCTATCCGGGGTCCACCAGTCAGGCACTCAGCCCCAGAAACACTGCTGTTACAGAAAATGGGGCGCTCCTGTACACTTACGGGCTCGAAAGAACCGCCTACATCACACTCGTTTGCATGGGCAATCGCTCTGAGGTGTGGGTCCCTCTACCACCGTTGACAGACAAGACGCCACCAGCCAGCCAGTGGTTAGATGATAAACAGTGTCTTGGGAGGCTGAGCCTGGCATGTTTCAAAGACCATCAACCCTTCATCAGGGTCTTGGTAGAGTAGAAGATGCAGAGGGTATCAGCTGTTGCGAATGCTTGCAAGGCAATAAGCCTAAATAAATATTGGTTTTATTAAAGTGTGATACAGTTCAAATCAAACTTCACGTGCTGTTACCAAAACTATAAATGCAATCCTCAATTGTAAAACATATTCACATTATTTACCATCACCATCACACAATATAATAACGCTCAATAAACAATCTTAAAATAATTTCCCAGTAACAACCAGAATGTTAACAGAGCAATTGTGATTACATTCTGTTGACTATTAAGGCACCAATACTAGAAATCTTCAGTCTTCAACATTGTATCATTATGGACAAATCTACCCGTATGCTGCCTGGGGAGAATATTCAGAGAATCGCAATGTAATGCTTAGACACATACAACACCTAGTCTGTCTCTATATCAGTGCCTAGATGCCCCCGGGCTAAGTGTGCTTAGCAAATGACTAAATAAATAAATAAATAAATGTAATCTAGGTCCTGGCACTTCCAAGGTACTCAGAAGGTACACGCTGAACACTAATCTCCATGCTCATACGAGGCAATCGTTTAGTGTGAGGGTGAAATTGGTAATATTTAGGATATATTTGAACTTTCTCCTTAGTAAAGATTATTTTATGAAGGGTAGACACATTTTGTATCCAGTCCTATGTTTCGGCTTTAATTTGTAGCTCCTTAATAAAGTCAGGCAGTCTCTGGGAGCAATCCACCCTAACCTGTTTACGGTCCAAAAATACCACATCTTTATTTACGCAAGCCTCATCATTGTACACAATCTTCTTTCAATCATACATTTTCTAGCTGTAGCCAACAGGGAATTATTTGCAGATGTCATACTTTTAAAATGTAATAGTCCTCTTCTGATTAGAGCCTGTGCAGCTAATGAGGTTAAGGCCCGCTCCGCCCCTAGTCAACTCTACTGGGCAGCTCTTGGGCAAAGATTGGGCTGGACGTCACCATTTCCCTTCTAAATGTTCTAACCATCTAGTGAGGTAAATCAGTCTGGTTTCTGGCACATATATTCATACAAATCCGAGCAAAACAAGAATGACAGCCAATAACAGCGAACGTTACTCAGTATGTAACTCCAATTCTCCTACTCCCTTGGCTCCAGGCCTTACCACCTGTGGAACGCCCCCTCGCAGGCATCTGAAGTGCTTTGACATGCGTTTACACATCTTTCCCAGGTGGGGTCCCCAAGATCGGGCCTTGAGTGTCACAATCACACCAGCCTTTTAGGATAACCAATTGACTGCACTTGCATACTCCGACTTAGCACCCATCCACATGACAGTATGATATGGAATGCTAATAGGGACTTGGCCACCCCATCCTCCATCGTATCGCCTTTCCCATACCTTGGACTTCGGTCCCCAAAGGTGTTCACGCTTTGAGACCATACCAATGGAGATAGGCGCTATACAAATGACTATTACATTACTTCACATTACAATGTAAATAATTGCTATCTAGGGTCACTACATTCAAATGATGCGCTTGTTGGGGGTATAACATAACACCCTGAAAACGCAGAGATGGTTTGCCCCTTAAGTAACAGACTTGGAGTCCCTAGTCTTAGACCTTCAAAGGCGAGAATTTGCAACGGTTGGGATTTTGAAAGCAACTAGCCCCATCAAAGCCAATAATGTGGGCTCCATCATTAGCCAGCCATTTTGTGAAGCTGTAGTGGGGGGTGGAGGGGGTGAAAAGGTGCATTCACAGAGGCAGCGCCACCACTCTTCTGCTGTAGGGGCCCAACCAACGTCCACCCAGCTTCGGGGGTGATTGTGTACAGTTGAACATTTGCTGGCCGCACTCCCGATGACCTAAACTCAAGTGTTTGCCTGCTGATAATGTGAGGCGGATCGTTTCCGTTAAGTATTAGACTTATTACAGTGTATTAGTGGAACTCGTGTGCCCTGTCTCTTCACACTCTCCATTGCTATGGACCAGGCAACATACAGTGGGGAAATCAGGCTTTAAGCAAATGGGAGATGTTAAGAATCGGGTGACCCAGGTGATGACCAGATCTAAAACTGACAACTAGACATGTCCTGGTCTGGGACTAGGGTGATCAGGTGACTTCACGTCAGACGAGGATGTGTGTCACAAGTGGGAATGCTATTTTTTCACAAATTGGCCAATATGGCGATTCTTTTGCCGAACATGTATTTTATCTGTTGCATTTTTTTTATTTTCAAATGGGGAATGGCACCCCCAAAAAGGCCTCATTATTCTTTTGTCTATGCCCCTTTTCAACCTATTTCCTCTTCTTTGCTTCCACTTTTTGCACAAGTTTAGTCAGCTTCCCTACAACCCTGTCTATCTCGGCTCCACAACAATCCTTTTCATTCAAGAAGGGTCAACGATACGGGTTGTCGCTTTGTGTTTGTTTAAGTGACTGAACACAATCACCGGCCACCGTGTCCCCATTCCCAGCTTTCCTTTTTGAAAATCGCTCATATCAGGTGTACATGAATGTGTCCACTTCGAGTTAACCAACACTACAACTCCCAGCATGCATTTGTTTGTTAAATAAAAGTGCAGGGTTGGGAGTGGGAGACTTGTTAATGTTAAAGGATATTTGTACCGCGCACTATCAACACCGGAGTGGTCCCCTGGCGCTCGGCGGCTCTGAAAGAGGGGGGGTGAGTTAGTGTGAAAGAGCTGGAAAAGTGCAAGAGAGCAATGATGTGCTGTTGGTAGCCTCAGCCCGGTAGGTCTGTCGGCTGGGCTTAGGGTGTTTTACGGTCGGTAGTCGTCGTGTGCTGTTGTGCAAGTCTATGTGCGGTTTGTTTTGTTGTTGCGGTGTAGTGAAGTTTGTGCGGATTGCTGCATTTTAGGCTTGTGGTTGTGTTTGGTTAGAGTTTGAGAGGTGTATGCAGAGGGATGAAATTGTTAGTGGATTGGTTAGCTGGCATTGCTGTCCTTGCAGTTATGTCTAGGTGTGATGCTTGCTATCATTCACTATTCCAACGGGGAGTGGCGCTTGCTAATTTCTATATTCTGTCTAGATGTGAGGCAGGCTAGTGATCACAATTCCATTCAAGTGTTGCATTTGTCATCATTCACAGTTTTGGTTAAGTGTGGCGCATGCTAACATTCACATTTCTATTTAGATGCGAAGCAGGCTAAGGTTGAGAATTCCACCTAAGTGTGGCGCGTGCTAACATTCACATTTCTATTTAGATGCGATGCAGGCTAAGGTTGAGAATTCCATCTAAGTGTGGCGCGTGCAACATTCACATTTCTGTCTAGATGCGACGCAGGCTAAGGTTGAGAATTCCATCTAAGTGTGGCGCACGCTAACAATCACATTTCTATCTAGATGCGGCGCAGGCTAAGGTTGAGAATTCCATCTAAGTGTGGCGCACGTTTACATTATTACACCTGTCTAAAGGTGGCGTAGGCTAATCATGACCGTTCTCTATAGGTGTGGCACTAGTTAACATTGGCTAGTATGATCATGGAGTCATTTGGTCACCCTAGTTTGTACTATTCCCCATTCCTGTGGACCTTTCCGAGACCTATTGTAACATCTTCCTATGTATCTGCAGCTGGGTAGTGTTCCCAATAGTGCATATAATTACCGCACCTGAATTTCCACCCGAGTTACACACACTCTCCATAACCTGGCCCCAAAAAAGGGGGGTTGGGAAGGGGCAAGCAATTAGCCTCATATTCCGAATTCCTTTGATGAATTAAAAATTCTATTTCTTTTTTGGTAAAGTTGAATCTTTACCTCTGCTGTCATTTCAATGCACCTTTGCTAACCTACTGCTCCTTGTACCCTTTTTAACGGGTTCCTTTATATTGTGCTTTGACTTTTTTTTTTAGTTTGTTCAACTTTATTTCGATCCAGAATAGATCATAAAAGTCATAGCAATAATTTACAACATATAAAACTCCATGCATAAAAAAGAAACTAACTTAATTAAAATACATCACCTACTCAATTGAAACAAGTAAAAAAAAAAAATTCATTCGAAATCCAATTCTAATTGTGCTTTGTTTTGCTATTGCATTAGTTGAATTATTATAGTGTATTTCGCAAAGCAATTCATTTTCCTGCTCGTAAACGCAAACATGTGCCACTTTAAAATACAGCGCTATAGGCCCCAGTTGACCTGAAATTCCCAGCATGCCCCTGGGCATGCGTGGTGAACAGGGAGATGATGCGCCCCGCCAGGCTATCTAAAACGACTAATTTCCCGAGCTCGCGCTCTTTCACTCACCATATTTTTAATTCCTGCTCCTGTTTCCGGGTGCATCCTTTTTCACAGGCCGGGCATTGTGGCTTTTCAGGCCCTTCCCTCGGGCCACCTGCCACAGTTTCATTCTTATTCACTTGGGGTCTAAAGATCAGGCACAATTCCCGCTGAGCCGAGGCCTCTGTGAGAGCAAGCTCCCCCACCCCACACCCCACTGCCACCCAGAGCACATTCAGGCCAGCCCTGGGCCCACCGGCTCTGAATGGGGAGCATGAGGGCCCAGAGGCACCTCGCCCCTGCGCAGCTTGGAGATGTTTGCCCCATGCACTTGGTAAACACGGATTCAAACCCCTGCACAATGGCGCTATAGTCACTACGTCCTGGGAAAGGGGCACGTTTGTCAGTAAATGCAGCCTGGCTTGTCAGTCAATGGACAAGCTGCTGACAGCCCAGATGTAGCCAGAGGCTAGCAGGCTGACAAGTTACTCCTCCTGCTCCCCCGCACCAACCAAAATGGCAGCCACTACAGCCTGCACTGCTGTGTAAGGAACTCTGTCCCATAATCACAACCCAACTTTACAGAGGTCTGCTGTGAGAGCGACTCTCCCCAGCCCACAAAGCCTTTCGCTGCATCTGCCTCAACTAACTGGCTTTCAGTGGCTTTGGCCTCCCTGAGAGGTGTTGGAACCCCAAACTGTGCCTAAGGTGTCCCCGGCCTGCCCAGGAGGCGCAGTCTCTGCCTCAATCCTTAGCCGGTCAAGTGGCACAGCGAGTAGAGCGCTCGCTTTGACATCCGTGAAGAGCCTGTTAACGCAGGTTCGAATCCCGGCAGGGCCAAACTCAGCCTTTCATCCTTCCGAGCTCGATAAATGAGCACCACACACCGTGGGTAATAATAAGCAGCGCTCAGATACCTGAGGGTTCGTAGCGCTATATAAATGCCTAATTATTATTATTAATCCTAACAGCCCTTCATAGACTCTGCTCTGTCTGGCACGTGATTGAACATGCCCCAGCTGAACCACTCATCCAGTGGTTCAGCAATGGCCTGTAACGCTCTGAGGTAAAATACCCTAGTGCGATTTCGACACAGCTCCTTGTCGTCATCCTTCTTGGACCCGATCTCAAATAACTATGGCATTCCCACAGGTAGGAAGAGTGCAGGGACTAGTAATAGTGGCATACGACCACGCTGCCTGGCAAAAGTAAACAGGATTTACACAGGCATGCCCACATCACCACAACCAACCTGGACGAACGGTCACCAGGCACCCAACCACCTCGCTAGCACCAAACAGGATTCAGGCAAATGCCTATACATCGCCTCAGCAAACCTGGCCAAGCAGGAGATGGAGTGGGCATAGAGTTCCCTCCAAGGACTACTCACTTTCCAGGCCCCGCACACTTACAGTCTGTCACTTCTACTGGAGAAGCAAGAGAGGAGTTATGAGTACCCAACCAGTGCTGGACAGGACCAAACTGGAACACGCAAATACCACATAACAGATCAATTATTCAGAAACATAGGAGATAGAAGGGACTTTTAGGCACTCAACTCCCTGCCCAGGAGCCCTCACTTCACTGACCCCACCAACTGGCATCAGTACACCCCTTCAGACTGGAGATGGAAAATGCCTGAAGGACACCCACCCCTGCCTGACCGACAGTTACAATCAGGAATCACGCAGACACACATACCCAGTGGGAGATCACAGTGGCTCGGCCAAACTGAGCTAGCTGGTGAAGGCCCGACCGACATTTACAATCAGGAATCACGCAGACACACATACCCAGTGGGAGATCACAGTGGCACGGGCAAACTGAGCTAGCTGGTGAAGGCCCGACCGACAGTTACAATCAGGAATCACGCAGACACACATACCCAGTGGGAGATCACAGTGGCTCGGCCAAACTGAGCTAGCTGGTGAAGGCCCGACCGACATTTACAATCAGGAATCACGCAGACACACATACCCAGTGGGAGATCACAGTGGCACGGGCAAACTGAGCTAGCTGGTGAAGGCCCGACCGACAGTTACAATCAGGAATCACGCAGACACACATACCCAGTGGGAGATCACAGTGGCTCGGCCAAACTGAGCTAGCTGGTGAAGGCCCGACCGACATTTACAATCAGGAATCACGCAGACACACATACCCACTGAGAGATCACAATGGCACGGCCAAACTGAGCTAGCTGGTGAAGGCCTGACCAACAGTTACAATCAGGAATGACGCAGACACACATACCCAGTGGGAGATCACGTTGGCATGGCCAAACTGACCTCACTGGTGAAGGCCCGACCGACAGTTACAATCAGGAATCACGCAGACACACATACCCAGTGGGAGATCACGGTGGCACAGCCAAACTGACTTAGCTGGTGAAGGCCTGTGTTACGGAGGACCCCTTCTGCCCTTTCCTAAGAGGAAGGAGTCCACTGCCCTCAGTAGTCTTTCCCCATGCAAGCCTTTTTTGATGAATTAACATTGGTTATCTAGAATGCAAGTCCTCAATGAACATGCAGAGTGGTGCCATTTGTGGGGGCAGTTGAGACCACTCAGTGATTGCATTGTGCAAGGTGTTCAGAGCAGTAAATATACCCTCAATGCCAATGGGAGACAATCTCATAACCTTTTCCTATGGTGTCTGACCATTGCCAGGCAACCTAGGTCAGACAAGGAGGAGGATGCGTTGGTTCGGTTGTCCATCACAACAATCTCTCCTTTCACTTTGTTGAGGCAGAGGAAACGTTCACTCCTTCAGAGGCAGATGCATCCAAGCACTCTGATGGCGCTCCACGCCAAACTCTGCACCCTGGTCAGATGTGGATGTTGGTTTTGTCCATATAGACCTAGACAGAGGCGTTGCTAAGGGGGGGAGGGGGCTGAGGGGGCTGTAGCGCTGGGTCTTTTGATTGTAGCCCCGATAGAAGCTCAGGTGCCACAGCCAAAATGATAGCTATCCCCGACAGTCCCGACAATACCTTAGCCCCTGATCTTTTCCAGACCTAGCAACACCCCTGCACCTAGAACTGGAGCGGATGAAGTTCTATGACGATAGATTAGATTGCACAGCAGGAAGCATAGGCAGGATGATTGTGGAATGCCACAAGTTCATTATTTCATTTTGGGTTGTTCAGCTTTTATTCCGATATGTGTGATTCCCATGAAAGATCCCATTCCACTGTGTTTCTGATACTCCAAATTAGTCTTTCAGGTGCTTGAGTAGAGCAGACAGCTCACCATATCTTGGGCAGTAGGTAGGCCAGGCATGTCCCAATCAACTGCATTCTCTCTAGTTCCCGCCACGGTTGAAGTTTATGTGTCATATGTCCAGTGATCGGTTTGGGTTGATTTCATCGAATGAAATTGGTCATTGGAGAATTGGTCGATTTCTTTTAAAGGTATATTTTGCTGCAAATATATATGTGGCATGAGACCCCCCGCAACCCTCCCCTTTACATTTATGGTATCCCTAAACTCACCGCACATATATATTCGGCCAAATGCACCCAAAAATTCTCCGACGACCAATTCGGACGCGCAGTAATCAACCGATCCCCTAGTGATCTGAAGGCTCATGCATGATTTCCAAGATTTCTCTTTTAACCTGGATACACATTGGGATTGGGGCACCCAGCAGGATATTTTATTTTAAAGACTACATTTCTCAAAACATTGTGTCCACAAATGTGCAGGCCAAAGGTGGGTGGAGAAGGCAGAACCGCTGTGGTTGGTAGATCCTGGCCTTGAGTGATCGTGCCTGAGGTATTGGCTTCCGTCCGTTATTGGTTATTGAGGGAGTTTTCCTACCAGTGACTGGCCCTCATTGTTCTTAATCACTAGTGGATTGCAGAGTTTGCAACAATCTGCAGCGTTTGCTTAGTTCTGCAGTTTATCCACTACCTAGTTCCTTTTACTAACATCACCACAATTGGCACAGAAACAGAGTGTGTGAAGAAACCAGATGTACGAGTTACACTAAGTTGTCCAATGCAGCAAGTCGAATACACGCAGTACATGATCGGTAATGCACATTACCAGTGCACAAACACTATTCCCAGCAAGTTGTGGGACTGTTTTTGTTTTCTGAGGACATATTTCTAAGATGAGTGCAGACTCCCTGTGTGATCTTGAGGTTGTGCATCTCTGTTACTGAAATTATTTGCCTGGTGCCTGCACTTGCGAAAGGACGAGCAAGGCTGTCTGCTAGTCTTCATCTAGGGTGGTTAGACCCACCTTGCAAATAACCATTTTTTCTTGATAAGGTTCTCAAACCTAACTGATGTCATGGAGTAGACTATCAGGCTCCACTCAACCTTGTAGTTATTTGCTAATCAAGCTTGCCAAGATCTTATTCGACTATGCTATTAGTATGCCATGTAATTAAGATTTGTACCATGCACCACTGCCTTTTGCATGGACTTCTTGCATTCTGGCAGATCTGGAAGAGATTGGTTGTGTTTGGTGAGTACAGAGGAGAGAGAAAGACCACATTTCAGTGCTTTGTGTTGGGGATGCAGATGGGAAGTACCCCGAGCTCTGCTTACTTCTAAGCTTTCTAGTTGTGTAATTAAGGAGGCATTGCAGGCGTTGTGTCCAGAAGGGCGGCTTGGTGCTGGGTGTGTTTTGGCCCTGGGCTGAGTCTGCCAGTTGTAGTTAGATGTGCACATTTGTGAAGTTTGAAATCTGGGGAGAAGGTATTTTTAAAAAAACGATCTCTGCCAGTAGCTGGTTGGCATTTGTGTCTATTAAGGTCGAGAGACAATTAGATTTAGCCAAAAGGTGGGGAGTCTTCTTGGGGTTTATGCAGTGTTGTCAAATTATTGGTCTTGCTGTCGGTTGGATTATAGTGAGGGGTATTTCCCTTTAATTGTTGATGTGTGAAATTTTCCTCTGTTGAGAATTAGATATTCCAGGAGACAGAGAAGGCATTCTTTTAGGATTTTGGCATTGCCTTTATGTGATAACGACTAGAAGACTTTATTTCCGGAGTACCATACGTTGTGTTATATTTGAACCTTTGGGAGCCAATATGGCATTCCGTTTATCTGTGTCTGTGTGTGAAAGTCAAACTATTGATACGTGCTGTTTCCACTGCTTGATGGTGTATGTTACATTTTTGGTGTGCAAAACATTGAAGACCCAGGCTTTTAGACTTCGCATAAATTTCAGCTAGTTCTGTCAGTGCGGATTTCCCTTGGGAGAGCGTTCCAGTATTTGACCACCAAAGTGGTAAAGACGAAGCCTGCGTGTCTTTGTCTGCAAGACTTTCTGGTTTCTAATGGGATGTTGTTTCTCGATCTTAGGTCTCTGGTTGGTTGGTAGAGTGAGATTTGTTTTGGCAGAATTCTTCTACTTGACCTTCAAGTGGTCCACAGGCGATGCAGAGGGTCTTCAACTGGATCCTTTTTTAGATTCGTAGCCAGTGAGTGCTCTTAGATATGGTGTTTTCTGTTCCCTCCTGCTGACTCAGAATAATAGTCTAGCTGATGTGGTTTGGATCCACTGAAGGTTTTTTTGTGAGGTAGTGTGGTATACCTAGGAAAATGCAGTTTACGTCATCGATTTTTGAAAGTATTAAGGAGATGCAGCCAGTGCTCTATGTGTAAAGGGGTGCTAGGGCATACGTTGCATAAAGCACAGATGGTAGAATCACCTTTGAGTGTTGTGTTGACTTGGGTTTCCAGCATGAGTTTGGTGTGCATTAATATGCCTAGGTCCTTGATCACTTTCGATGATTTGGGGGAGATACTACTTTCCAAAGGCCATGGTAGAGGTTTTTCTGGTGAAGCATGAGATGAGACCATTATTTCCTTTTTATCTGAGTTGAGTTTTTAGTAGTTGGCCATCATCCATTTGCTTTCCCACATTAGACAGTTGCTGAGGGTGGTGATGGAGTTTGCATCTTCACTCATTTTGCAAATGGTTTGTGTGTCATCCACATAGTTCTAAAGGTGAGCCCATTCAATTGTATGATCTTCATCAAAGAGGTCATATAGATGTTGAAGAGCTGCAGAAGGCTTGATCCCGGGGAATTATGATGAAAGAGCTTGGGTCGTAATTGGCTGTGTCCTTTATATCAGCAGTGCTTTATGATTGCACAATGTTGGTACTCAGCAACACTTCTTAATGAGAAAGATTCCTTAAGCAGATCTGTTTTGTCGAGGGAAAGCATGTTGAGGAATTCTTCAACCTATCCTGCTACTAAGGGATCTCCAAGCAGACTAAATGCCTTCACTTTCATCATGATCAGCAATATGTGAATTGAACTCCCTTGTTTTAAAGCATTGAAGTAGGTATGGAGGTTTGGCGATGAAACAGAGGTAAATGGGGAGATGAGATGTTTTTCAGATATGGCTCCTGGCCTTAAGAATATACATTGTTTTTTTAACTTAAGGTGGTGAAAGTGTCTTTGCAGCATTACTGAGATGCCAGGGGTGCATTTTCAGGATCTCTTAGTCTGTGAATATTAGAAATACGTATAACAGCCCTAAAAGTCACAGGACCAAGTTCATCTTCAAACATTTCTATTGGAAACAACATCTCAATTCTCTTCCCCTTTTAAAAGACTATCCTGACTGATAGACCCGATAGAATAGAAGTCATAGTACATAGTTGTTACATCGCCAGGCATTTTTTTGGGGAGTTTTTTCCTCAACATTTTTGACCGAAAATATTTGGGTTGGGGGGTAGGAGAATATAAATGGTAGGGGGTGTCGGGAATAGGGACTAGATAATAGGGAAGGAGGCTTGAAGGGGGGAACCCCAAAAATAAAATAAAAAACTTTGATGAGTTATTTCAGCCAAAAATATTTGGCAAAAAACTCCATGAAAAAAACCTGATGATCCAAGAATATAGGACCAAACGTCGTATGCTGTGTTTTATTCAAGGTCAGTTTCCCCGTTTGCACATTATTCGTGCATTTTTCCCCATGGTTATTATCATCGAATATATATATTTGACTTGCATGAAGGATTTGTCTGATATTTTACAAACACAAAGTTTGGTGCAGTATAAATGTATTTCAACATAGCATAGCATTGAATATTATCTGTCATTTGTTCATTGCCACTTCTTTCCAACTACCCTGCAACCTTTTTAGAGTAAGGAACTCTATGGACCGTACCAAATCATTCCACTTTGAGCCCTACATTCTCTGAAGTTTTCCCCAACAGGGTTTTCCTGCTGCATTCCCTTTCTCTTTCTTTTGTCTGCTTTGAGACCATGCTCTTGTGCAACGCTGTCTCGTCAACCAGCCTCATGGCATTAGCCAACACATCTGTACCCCATGGACACTCGAGCCTCGAAGTTAAGCTGCAGTAGAAGGTCCCATCTGCGTTTTTATTCACGGCCACTGGCATTACCACATAGGTGGTCTGCTTTTTTCATATTTGGGAAAAAGCATGCAGCCAAGGTGAGTCCAACCCGAGGCCCGAGCACCAGAGCCTGCCCAAACACCTTTTTGTGCTTCAATTTAAAAAATGCACACACAGCACGCTCAGTGCTTCAATCCCCCATTCCCCCTGCTTCCTTCTCCTTCCAAGCCCAATCCCGCCTCCCAGCCCTCCCACGTGCCCTGATTGGTCCCTCCTCTCCATATCATGAACTATCCCAGGGCAGCCCTCTGCCCGTGCAGCCCTTGCGGCTAAGGACCCCAAGGCAAAGGGTGGCTCCAACAATGGCGGATCCAAACAGTGTCTGCCGGTGTCAGCAGGGGAAGCCAGTGGCCAGCCGTCAACCGACAGCAACAAAAAAGTAAGTGTGGCATGGGTGGGGAGTAAAGCAATCACTCTACTCCAGAAAGCCCTGCCACTCTACATTACCTTATGACAAAGGGGTTGTCCTCCCCTCAATGAATCTGAAGGGTGTACAGGAAAAATTCAGTGTACACTAGTTGTTTAGACCCTAATGGGAACACATAACATTCTGGGCACCCATTAAGAAAAGCAACATACTTGCTGGTGCTCAACACAAGACTCAAAAACTATAAGAAAAACACATTTTTAAATTTTCATTTAGCTTAATATAATTAGCTTTTTGTAAATAAAATGTTTTGCAGAAAATTCCAGTGGTTTCTTTTCATAACGGTACATGTTATCCATTCATGTAATAACATCCATAGTTTAAAGTTCATTATATGAAAAGGAAACTGTGCTTAGTGACAAAAGAATTAGGTTCATCATTTTTGCATATAACCAACATCTTGCAAATCAAAGTATCCCATGTCATTGGGAATAGGAAACACACTGTGAGAATGTAAGATGAGGAGACAGTGGAATCTGTGTCTCCTGTGCCCGGCTAAGGTCTGACCTTGTATTCGGTCTACGTCTGGATATGATGTTAGGGATTTAGGGAGCAGCACAGAAGAAAACCCATGGAAAATCTGGGTGGGTGTGCTGCTGACGTTTCGGCAGGGCAGGTTGATAGCCTTCTTCTTGGGCCAAAAAAAGTCAGGAGACTCTATGTGAGAGAAGCAAAAGCAAGGAGAAAAGAGGTTGATGTAAGAAGCAGCAGCAAGGGGCTGGAGTGGGTCGATACATAGTATCTAATACTAAAAACACAGGTCCTGTGGCAGATTCCAAAAGAGGGGGTCCACTCACCACTGGTCGTGCTTCCAATGAGCGCTGATGCACATAGTGGCTTCCAAAGTGGGGCAGGTGAGGAAGTTGATGGAAGCTGCGTAGGTAGCCGGGGTGGTCAGGTAGATGGGAGGCGACCCTTGTGTGTAGCTCGTACACAGTCCCTAATGCGATGGACAGAGTCCGAAGGACGTCCGCGGATGGTGACACCTTGAAGACACTGGGAAAGAGAAAAACATACCGCAGTTGGCGGCACTGCTGTCAAGAAGGTCCTGTGTGGCTAACACAGGAGTGGAGTGAGTGTGGGGGAGCGCTAGTACAGAAAACGGAATTTACCTGTATTGGGTAGAACGAGCACAATTCAACTAGTGAGCTCTGTAAGAAATGGAAACAGAAAAAGAGAGAGGGGCATAAGTAGAGATCCGAACTATCAAACTGGGAGAAATGTATGTTTGCAGCAGATCTACAGAAAAGGTCTAAAAATTAAAAATTTGAAATGTAAAAGTTGCCTTGCTATATAGTGGGAGCAGAGGCCCGTACCTGAAGCTGTTGCTGGCGAGTAGCAACGAGGTGCAGGCATATAGATTGGTGCCTGTGCTGGCTCTGTAGTGGAGAGCTCAATATATGCACAGAGGGGTAAGGCGTCACCGCGCATGTGCTGGAGACTAGTGTCGCGTCGCGATGGGAGCGACGTGACGTGAGGGCGGGCGGGTATTGGTTGGCTGATCGGGGGGCTCGGCACCACTGGAAGGGATTGGTTTCTAAAAAATGAGTCGTAATGACAGGACTGGCAAGGGTGCGACTGTGCCAGAGCTCGAGTGCTCGTGAGCAAAAATGTTTGTATAGTTGAAAATGAAGGGGCCATGAGAGGGAGTCACACGGTGGGCGTGACGGATGTAACAGAGTGCAGGAAGACGGAAATGTGGCTCTGAGGTGGGTGAGTCTACTGGACGCATGCTGCAGACATCTACTGCTGCACATCGTGTACCTTACCAAAAACATAGACTGCCAGGCGAACATCACTTACATCAATCATGCTTAGATAAGAATTGTGACCATCAGCCTGCGTCTATTCGAGACAGGATTGTAAATGTTGCCTTGTGTCACATCTAGACATATTTATGAATGTTAGCAAGTTCCACACTTACATAGAATTGTGAGGGTTAGTAAGTACCACATTAGATAGAATTGTGAACATTGCCCTGCTCTGGACCCAGACAGAATTGTGAATGTTAGCATATGCCACACTTGGATGGAATTAAGAACATTAGCCTGCATCACATCTAGATTGAATTATGGATGTTAGCATATGCCACACTTGGATGGAATTAAGAACATTAGCCTGCATCGCATCTAGATGGAATTGTGAATGTTAGCATGCGCCACGCTTAGATGGAATTGTGAATGTTAGCATGTGCCACACTTGGGTAGATCTGTGAATGTTAGCATGTGCCACACTTAGATGGAATCGTGAACACTAGCCTGTGTCCCATCTAGATAGGATTGTGAATGTTAGAAAGTGCCACACTTAGATATGATTGTGAAGATTAGCATGTGCTACGCTTAGATAGAATTGTGAATGTTAGCATGTGCCACACTTAGATGGAATTGTGAATGTTAGCATGCACCACACTTAGGTAGAACTGTGAATGTTAGCATGTGCCACACTCAGATGGAATCGTGAACAATAGCCTGCATCGCATCTAGGTAGGATTGTGAATGTTTGGAAGTGCCACACTTAGATAGGATTGTGAAGATTAGCATGTGCTACACTAAGATGGAATCGTGAACGTTAGCCTGCGTCACATCTAGATAGGATTGTGAAGGTTAGCAAGTGCCACACTTAGATAGAATTGTGATTGTTAGCATGTGCCATACTTAGATGGAATTGTGAATGCTAGTATGTGCCACACTTAGATTGAATCGTGAACTTTAATCTGCGTCGCATCTAGATAGATTTGGGAATGTTAGCAAGTGCCACACTTAGATAGGACTGTGAACGTTAGCATGTACCAAACTTAGATGCAATTGTGAACAATAGCCTGCGTCGCATCTAGATAGGACTATGAATGTTAGCAAGTGCCACACTTAGATAGAATTGTGAAGGCTAGCATGTGCCACACTTTGATAGAATTGTGAAGGTTAGCATGTGCCGCACTTAGATGGAATCATGAACGTTAACCTGCATCGCATCTAGATAGGATTGTGAAGGTTAGCAAGTGCCACATGAAGATAGAATTGTGAATGTTAGCATGTGCCAGCCTGTGTCACAACTAGATAGGATTGTGAATGTCGGCTAGTGCCATATCTAGATAGAATAGTGATTATTAGCCATTGCCACATCTAGACTGCATTGGGAATATTACAGATGCCAGATTTAGACAGAATTGGGAATGCTAGCCTGCTTCACATATAGACAGGATTTTGAAGGTGGGCCAGTGCCCCATTTGGATATAGTTGTGAATATTGGCGTGCGTCATACATAGATAGGATTGTGAATATTTTCCAGTGTCAGATCCAGATAGAAATGCAGAGATATTCACGCACCACATCTAGAAAGAATGTTGAAATTTAGCACATCACTTCTAGACAGCGATGCTAAACCAACCTACTAACAATTTCACCCCTCTGCATACACCTCTCTAACCAAACACAACAACAACCCTAAAGCACAACAAACCGCACAAACTTCACTACACTGCAACAACAGAACAGGCCACACATGGTCTGGCACAACAGCACACAACGGCTACCGACCAGAAAGCACGGCAAGCTCAGCGAACGGTGTTAACTGAACTGAAGCTGCCAACAGCACATCACTGCTGTCTTGCACTTTTCCCACTCGTTCCCACTAACTCGCCTCCCCCTTCCCTTTTCAGATCCGCCAGAACGCCAGGGGACCACTCCGGTGGTGATAGTGCGCAGTACAAATATCCTTTAACATTAACATTAGCATTAACATATTGCCCAGCTCTGCCTACACTCATTTGTTGGCCAATTTGGCTTTTTTTCCCCTTTTTAAAAAAAAACCAATGGGATTGTCAATATATTATGCTGGTGTTCGTCAGAGCACCACACTAGAATGTTTGGGCCTTAATCTGTGAGTGGTATGACTAGAAGAGAGGATGAACATTTACGTTGTTCGATTTTGAGAGATAATGACCTACATCCACCCAGCCTGGGATGGGTAACTTTGTTTGTTGTTTGAGCCCAAGATGCTACATGTTCTTCACTAAATCTGCCAAATGCTTGCTCTATTTGAATTTCCTGAAGCATTGTTCAGGCGACTTAGGTCCAACTGAAGAAGGAGATAGAGCACTATTTCTGATATACATTTGTTAAGATGAAATGTGTCAGAACCGTAGTGGTGCAACTGTTGCTTAGGTGTTCAAATTCTCAGCAGTGTTTTTCTACTATTCTTAAAGCATTGTAATTAGTTTAGAGCCTGTCTCCTTTTTTACCTCCCTTCCTCACGCAAATTATTCCAAGTGTTATTTGGATGTTGCATGCCAGTCTTGTTTCTATTTCTATGTCTCAGGACCCGGGTGCATGGCATACCAATATTTCTTCTCTTTCATTGTACAGGGCAGTGGGTGCATGTTACTGTAGTTATTCGATTTATGTAGCCCGCAGATTGTAAGGCAGATTGCCACACTACTCCCTCTTCTATTTCTATGGATGAGGGTGGATTTCGATGCAGCTTGCCTTTTGTTTTTCTAACAGGCTCATGGGAAACAAATGTATAGGAGGAGCCAAATGCCTCTACCGGAAGTCCCACCTCGATTTTGCCTATATGTTGGCAATCAGAAATTGTGACATGCGCAAAGCTAATAATGTTACCTATACCGAGAAAAGTCTTTGAAACAAGGTATCCATTGGGGAAAACCTACATGATGTATCCGTGAAGAAAGGACAGTCTTCTGAAGGAAACTCCAGAAGAAGTGTATAAGTGAAAAAGATGACTGGTGATGTCATCTGAAGCAGAAATGACGCCCCCAGAAGAGATGCCAATGAAGAAGGTGAATATACCTTATAGAATCTGATGGTGAAGTAAAGAATTGAGTAACATTTCACAAGCAAAATGAAGATTGCACATGCAGGAGAAGCACTGAAGACAATGCAATGCCATGTTATAATTGTACAGATGCAGTAATGCAAGTAGAACTAAGTAATCATAAGGCTGGCTATACGTAGTGAATAGACTGCAGGTGGTGCCGCCAATATGTATATATAAGTGTGCATAGAATCTGGATGTTTCACGAAGCATTTTAGCAAACTTGGACCCCATGAATAGAAGGGCTGAAAGTGTGGCGCAGTAGAATAAAACAACTGATGGCGATGGAAGATTCAAGAAGGCTTGCCTGGCCTAGAATCAAGGGTTGAAGCAGCCAAGAAACTGGTTATCTACTTGAGAAGATAAAATGAACGTGAGCAGCGAGCCGAGCTCCTGTTTGAGGTGTAATGGAAAAACACTAGAAGTGCCAGGTTTTATTAATTTAACAGTATTAAATACAACGAAGGAGCTCAAAACGTGGTCTCCTGTCACATGGTCAGATGAAAATAGACTTTGGGCAAGAAGATAAGGCCATGCTCACACTCCCTTTTATTCTCAGGCACAGTGATCCTTTACAAGGCCAGGTTAAAAAAAGCTAATTGATTGGCAGACTGCAGGAGTGATTATGGATGTTGGGCTAATTGGGTGGGGAGGCATGACCAAGCTAACCCTCAAGCACCTCGGATACCAGCTTGTGTGCTGCTAGCGAGTGGAATATTCCAGAAAGGTACAAGCGTGCCAACCAATTGTAGAGGGCCACATAGTGAGGAGCCCTATAGTTTGAGAAGCCAATAAAACATTGTGTATTAGTATGACAAAGAGGATGACTTGCACTAAGTGTGGGCATAGCTGACCACCTGACCTTAGAGAACCAATCACAGTCCAGTCCCCCATAGAAAGTATACATAGATGTTCCCTTTAAGCCTATCACATCCCTTAATAGGTTTTCTTATTTTGCCATGTAGTATGACGTCACTCATGATGATTTTTTACTATATGACTGTGTTTTTTCATGAAAATCATTGAGAGGCTTATGACTGTCAGCGTTCGTTAATGCCCGTTGTACTCCCTGTTTTAGACAATTGCAATTAAAACAGTTGTGTTTTTGCCAACTTCCTGAGTCAGTCTGATTATTGATGTATGAGTAAGATCTGCATCCCCCTCCATCTCAGATACTGTTACCTTATCTTAAAGGGCCTACAGGTTCACTTGGTAGCAGAAAGTGGATGGTTCAGGTCCATCAGTTGGTAGGCTTTTAGTGTTTTCAGAAAATTGGACATCCTCTGCCATTTAGCCGGAGGATCACAAAGTTTCCTGTGGGGAGTGATCGATATAGAATATTTGCAAGAAAATCGATATAGGTGGGACGGGTTCCTCTTTCACGAAATCACTCCTGGTTTCCACAGGCGCTGAGCAGACCAAAGGTGATAGTGGCTGATTGGAGGAGGGGATGATCCCGAGGATCTGGAGTTAAAAAGCGCCGGTGAGTAGATGGAGGGGACTGGCAAAATAAAGGAATGGGGTTTGTGGTAACGTGGGGTTGATTGATATATGACGAGGAGCGTCAGAGATATATGACGAGGAGCGACAAGAGCACAGTGTCCTAGCTCAAGGAGCTTTAGGAGGAGTCATTTCAAAACCCAAGAGGGTACTTAGACAGCACATAAACAAGGTTTATGATAGGGAATGATTCAAACTCCAATCAGAGTATTTTAGGAGCGGATAAAATTATTATGATGAGATATATGTAAAGTCGACTAGTCTGTCTGTTTATTTTGAAATTGAAAAGAAGTGTCAAGGAACGACACAAGAGTAAACTGTGAGGTTAAGGAAGAGAAAAAAGTTGTTATCTATCTTTTTAGTCATTGTCGGCGACGTCTGAACAGGTAGATTGGAATACATGACTAGCAGAGGTTTTGAGTGGCGAGGGTGGTGCGAGCTCATATTTGTTATTTTTCTGAAACGTATTCTGTGTAAATCAACGGTAAGTATCGACAGTCAATTGAATCTTGTCACAATGGGGAATGTTACTCCACTGATGCACCTGTGCAAGACACTGCCAAAACACACACCCAAGCTCAAACAGTATAGTGCAGAATGGGTAAAGGGTACAGCAGACATGCCATGGCCAAACGGGGGATCGCCATCAAAAATGGTTTTGCAACAAATGACCACATACTTGCACGCTGCATACACAGGGCAGAAATTGGAAAAAAGGTTAGCTAGTTTACAGCTCTGAAAAATGTACCAGGAGGAACGGAAGATCTGCCTCCTGAGGACTGGATTCTTAATCAGTGCAGGGAGGAAGGTGCTGAGCCTTCGGCTCCCCTTACCTCGCCCAAAGTAAATGGCGATAGTACAATAGATGAAGGATTATATCCATTAAGGGAATTAAAAGCGGTGACAGGATATAGTAATCCAATACATGAACCGCCTGCTTATAGTAGTGATGATAGTTCAGAGGAAAGTAAGAGAAAATAGGAGATTGTTAAGGTCTTACAAGACAAAGAGGAGAAAATTGAACAACCAAAAGTGACCTTAGATATAGAAAGAGAGATTAAGAGATGGAAATGAGAAAAGGATACGGCTGATGAGGTAACGCTTGTACAGAACGAATGGATGGGTGGACAGATATTACTCAAGCTCAATGGGAAAAGTATCAAGGACGTTAGGCAAAGGAAAGATCAAGACGAACAGGATAGAAAAGACAGGGAACGAAAGAAATGACTGAAAGAAGATGAACATAAAAGAAAGGATAGACAGAGGCGAGAACAAATATATCAAGAGGAGCAGCAAAAGAAAGACGAAAGGGCTGAGGAGCAAAGAAAGTATGATAACAGGCAGAGAGCAATCGAAGAACGGGATAGGCAGGAAAAGATTAGAGAAGAGGAGGAAGCACAGATACTATGGGATAAAAGAATGCAAAGACAAAGGGAAGAAGAAGTACATAGAGCAAATGAAAGAAGGGAAGACAAAAGACAAGAAGAGGAAAGGGTTAGATGAGAAACGAGAAAGCAAAGGGAATTAGACAAAGAAATGGAGCGGAAAAAGAAGACAAAGGGAACGCGATATTGATCGCATTCAGAAAGAGTTAATGGAGCCGAGTCCAGTAATATCATGGAGTCCTATAGAGAAGTTCCTCCTGTCGCAGGGAGTAATGGCAGGAACATCTAGGATAACCTTAGAGGAGTTTCTCCTGTCGCAGGGAGCAACGTCAAGGCCATCTAAAGTTATATTAGATGAGGATTTTGAGATAGGAAGCATTGGAGATAGGATCGATAAAGCCTATCACGATGATGTCCTTCCGCCCCCTGCTTGCCAGCTCTCTTCTTCCCTTCTCCCTTATCCTTTCTGTGACCCCCCAACCCCTCACACCTCTTTCACTACAAGAGTTGTCTCGATTCACTATTGTCTCACCATCACTGACCTGTTGCCAAAGCTTGGATTTGACTTTATGGATACATTGACTTGGTGTTTTACCTTCTAAACTCTCATGCTGGACCTACCCAGGATCTCACACTCAGGCTGGCTCTGAATCATGCTGTGCCCTTCATGATTCCGTGCCTAGATTCTCTGTTCCCTGCAACATTATGTGTTTTACTCACCTCTGCAACTGTATTCACTCTCCCCTCTGCTTCTCTGCTCTTTTTCATTGTTTATTCTCTGTTCTCTCCTCCTCTCCCTTCTCCCTCCCTCCCTCCCTTTCTTTTCTATGCACTTATTCTATTAGAATTGTCCCATGACCTAGTATGATAGCAACGTTTGTCTCCTCCCCCCGTCCCATACTTGTTCTCCTCACATCCTTCGAGCACTATCTGAAATGTCATCGGGCCTAGTACGATAGTCACTTGTTTTGTTCCTCTCCCTCCTTCTCATCCCTTCTCCCTCTCCTCTTGTAAAATTCTGTCTCTACCAGAAATGTCATCATGCCTAGCACGGTAGTAACCTGTCTGTTTCTCATTCCTTCCTATCTGTGTCTTTGCACTTGCTCTATCTGAAATGTCGCCCGGTCGAGTACGATAATTTCACATTCTTGTTGTTCATGGCCTGTAAGAATGTCATTGTATTTTTCCCTTTTTCCTTCCCTTGCCGTGAAGCGCTTTGAGACACATTGTGTATAGGCGCTATATAAATAAACTATCATATCATATGAGGACAAGAAGCAAATCGGGAAGCAGAGGAAAAGGAGATCGATCTATAGTCGCCCAATCACAAGGCGAAGAAGGAAGTCAGTTTAGTCTCGAGCATAGAGCCTTGTCATTAGACAGGCTGACCTTAAATAGGGATGAAAGAGACAAGAGTCATACTAGTTGGGGACTAGATATGTCAGATGAAGAGAGAGAAACCTTCTGTGTGGAGGAGGGAGAAAGTGCATGCTGTCCCGAGGGATGTCTGCAGACAGACAAGGAAGTAAGATGGTCTGATATAGAACAGATGAAGGATAGGACGCCAGATCCCATGGAATGTCCAGAGCGACCTAAAGGACGATCGCATAGTGAGATGGGAGAGTTGCCACCAAATGTAAACAGGGTGAGGTCATTGCCGGGTAGAAGGCAATCAGGAACCATTGTCCCTACTATGGATAGGCAGACCATGTGAGCCGATTGCAGATTTGGGTTCACGCAGTTCCCTTTTTTGGAGAAAGTAGGGGCCAGACCGCAGAATGTCCCCTGGCCACAGATGGATAAGGATCATTTAAAATGCAAACTCCCTCGTTTAACGGCAGGTGCGAGAAAATGGATTTATGAGCTAGAAAAAATGACAGGAGGAAATACTCTGGCTATAGGGGACATTAAGGGTCTCCTAGCAGCCATCCTTGGGGAAAGGGCTGATGAAATTTGGACGAGCGCAGGTTATTCAAGTGTCACGGCACAGAACACATCTCATGATGGAGCGCCATTTAATAATTGTAGAGCAGACGTCTGGAGGGCACTCAGGGTACAGTATCCTGATACGTCAGATATGGGTGCAATTATAGCACTTAAGATGAAAGATGACGAAGATCCGTTTGCTTATATTCAAAGTATTTAGGAACGGTGGACTTTGGAAACGAGGTAGTCATGGGGGGAATCAGTGCCAGTATTTTACCACATTTTGTGTCAGGGATTGCCAGAACAGGTACAGAGACAGCTCAAAAAACTAGTGGGAATGGAAGCGAAGCCATGGGCAGAGATACAGTTGACTATTGCCGGCTGTTACAAGAGAAAAATAAGAAGAAGGAAGATGCTAGAATAAGTGAGGAAGATAAGTTATTTCAGTAGAAATTGTCCAAGTACGCCATAGAAGGGGCAGCACTGACAAGTGAGAAGGGTCAGGAACGCAGCAAGCAGTGGGTACATTGCAGGCGAATAATCAATGCCAGATGGACCAAGGAGGGAATGGGTTCACGCCGAGAGGCAGAGGAATGGGTTTCAGAAGAAGAGGTGGTTTCCAGAATAATCAGGTTGGTTTTCAAAATAATCAGGGTGGGTTTCAGAATGTGCAGAATGATAATCAAAATGTGCAAGGAAGTTTTAATCAAGGAGGGCTGGTCAGAAGAGCTCCTCCTATCTGTTGAACATGTGGCATGACATGGCACATCGCACAAACATGTGTGAGCCCAGGGTATGTACAGAATGGGCAATTCTCAAGAGGGGGACAGCTTATCCTCCAGCATATAGCTCACAAAATAAGGATGGGTTTGCCCAAGATCAGACAGTGTATCAAGCACAAGTGCCGCAAATGCAACAGGCATTGCAACCACAGCAAGCACCATTGAATCCACTGCAAGAGCAGTCAGAGCATGCACCCATGCAGATACAGCAGAATGCAAACACGGGGCAGTTATTGACACATAGAGTAGGGGGTGCCACTGTAGGTGGGGGAAGTCCTTTTACAGGCACAGGGATAAGTATGTACCCACAATAGGACAGCTCACAGGGCAGCTTGATCGTTCAGTACTATCTGTAATGCCAGACCCCCAAGAGGAACCAAGGGTTGATGTTACCATAGGAGGCAAACCTTTTTCTTTTATTAGTAGACACGGGTACAACTCGCTCATGTATAAGAGAAGGAAAATATCCATTATCTGGAAATGCCATGAATGCTCAAGGCTTCTCTGGAGCTACAAGCAGAGTTCCTTTTACTAATGAATTCCCAGTGTCTAAAGTAGAGTGTGACATGGCTGTTCCATTATTATATTAAAGGCAGGCACTGGTTAATATTTTGGGCCGAGATTTAATAACAAAGCTGAATATGATGATTTATTTTACTGATGAAGGCATAGTGTGTTCCACTCCAGGGATACATTATCTAAACGTAGGTGAATTTATATTGGCGTTTGTAGGGCAAAAGGCTCTCTGAGGAGTGCAGTTAGAGCCGGAAGTCTTTCTTTATGGGGTGCGCATTATGTTGACATGGATGCCTGGCTTAGTGGGAAAGATTATGAGAATACCTGATGAGTTCCTGTTCAGGCCACAGTTACCTATGGACTTAGAGATGGGGACAGATTATTCCCCTGGGGTTAGATGCAGCCATAGTGCGAGGGGAATTGTCCATGCTCGAAGGCATCCATGACGAGGGCAGACCATGGAGAACAGTGATTTTCATTGGGGAAGGGTATAGATTGACTGATGTCACTGACGAGGATATGTTTAGAGATGACCCGTCAGATGATGAAGTAATATTCGAGATTAGTATTACATGTTGGATGACAATCGAGAAAAGAGAGGGGCCACAGCGAATAATGATAGTACGGCAGCGCTCAGCATTTTATTATGGAGATTTGGAAAAAGTGGCAAGCTCTTTATGGACTACAGGCCCCTATGACGTAGGGCTATTGAAGGGGATAGGGGAGGTTAAGATTAAGCTGAAGCCAGGATCAATTTTACCTCGAGCAAGACAGTACCCCAGGTCTCAAGAGGCGGATGAGGGTATTTTATATTAGCCATGATGGAACAAGGTATCTTAGTGATGTCAGAGTCACTGTGTAATACTGCTGTATACCCTGTGAAGAAAGGGGGTGGGGGTCATGGAGACTAATTCAGGATATGAGGCCAATTAACCAGATTGCAGAGGCAGAGTTTCCTTTAGTTCCAAATCCTGCGATTATACTATGTAGTATCCCAGTGTAGTATCCCAGCAGAGGCACGATATTTCACAGTGATTGACTTGAAAAATGTGTGTTTCTCAATCCCGTTGTATAAGGACTGTCAAGACCTTACGGTCATGATCCCCAGTAGGAGGCAGGGTGGGCTCTCACTTAACACACATCACAACCATGCTGTCACCGCAAACAGACTGTTAAAATACCTTTGCACATAGTCAGATTCACAGGGTTTGGACTCAGAAGGTGGCTGGCTGGCGTAGGCAACACTTAGCTAATGCTGGCCTGCACCAAGATAGACACCAAGTTATACCATTGGCTGGTACTAAAGATGGCCCCCAGGTAACCCAGGACCTGAAGATCCCTGGTGGTCTAGTGTTCAAGGGTGCATCCCAGGGCTATAAAACCATGCCATGGGCCGCACCCCGTGCTTAGCGTTCCTTCTGCCAGACTGTAAGAAGTGTAACACTTACAATCGGGTCTGAGCATGGCTCCGTCATAACTTCAGGAGCGCCTCAGGTCTACAACGCTTACCATTGGTGCAAGCACAGCCCAGCAGTTATTGCAGGAGAGCCCGGGAGCTGTGATCTCCACACTTACCTGTTTCGTCTTCTTTGGGTATCCCTATCGGCTTGCTGGAGCTCTGCTTCCCGTTCACGCGCAGCCAGACACCCGCCTCATGCCTCCCGACCTGAAAGGACAAAAAGCACATGTAGGAACCTCCATTAGCAGCCTGCTCTGAGCTTGCCCAATCATCGCGCTCAGAGCGAGTCCACAGATGCCACTTACCTCATATTTGGCCGACGAACTGGACACATTGCAGCCCCATCCAGTGCCCGCCACATTCAGGAGGTAAATGCACCTAAAGGGAGACAAAACAAGAGAGCATTACTTGGCGCAGCTTTCACACTGCACACAACATAACTAATAGACTCGCGCCTCGCAGCACATCAATCACCCACTGATAGACAATTACTTACCAGGAGCAGTTTGTGTGCCGCAGCAGGACTGGACCATGAGCGGCCAGTAAAGTAACTGGACATGGTGCTGAGGACTACACTCTGCGGTTCACCGTTACCAACAGAAGGTGAGCCATTGCCCTAGCCAGCCAGCAGCCTTGAAGGGCGGGGGGTCAAAGGAGGTTGGGATGGATTAGCATTGACCATTTACTAAAGCCCCTACTTGTTGCCCATAGGTGATACCGTGGCCAGCTTCCCAGTCACTCAACAATCATCGCTACCATAACCCCAAAACAATCCCACCCGCACCGTGCGCTAGGCCAATGTGCCATCCCATGAATACGGTGGGGAAGGAGTGTTTTTGAATACTCATCACGCCTGATCACAGGAGGGGAGCCAAGAACACCTAGCTGGCAGCTGAAGACAGGGCGCTTCCACAAGACATCAAAAGGTAAGAGTTACACTTACGTCATTTATGTTTCATCAGACTAAGCTAAAGAGCACTCGTTTGCCCCAAGGGTACTGTGAATCTCCATCGATCTTTAATAGGGTCCTGCAGATGGACCTAAGCAATATTGATTTGAAAGGTGTTGTGCTGCAGTACGTAGATGGCATTTTAGTTTGTAGCACGACAGAAGTTGAGTGCAGGCAAGACTCGATTCAGCTAATGATCATTC
The DNA here is from genome assembly GCF_040938575.1 of Ambystoma mexicanum. NCBI lineage: Eukaryota > Metazoa > Chordata > Amphibia > Caudata > Ambystomatidae > Ambystoma > Ambystoma mexicanum. The sequence goes on from NC_090931.1 coordinate 668,951,738, forward strand.
TAGCAGGAAAGGGGTATAAAGTGGACAAGGATAAGTTTCAATATTGTCAAGAAGAGGTGTTGTACATAGGTCAGTTAATCTCACATGAGGGGAAGAAAGCCACACCTGAAAGAGCTGAGGCGATTATGAAAACAGCAAAACCGCAGACGATAAAGCAAATGCAGCAGTTTTTGGGATAGTGCAACTATGTTAGAGCATGGGTATTTGATTATAGTTCATACACAAGACCTCTTTTGCAGGCTCTGCAGAAAGCCCAAGAGAACAAGGAAAAAGTAGAATTGACTGAGGAAATGGAGGGAGGGTTTGAAGAATTAAAGAAAGTAATTTGTACAGCTCCAATTTTAGGAATTCCCAACTATTCTGAGTTTTTCTTGTTTTCGCACATGAATGGGATAGTTATGACAGCAGTGTTTAAACAAAGGACTACACTAGGGTGCAGACCTCTGGCATATTACAGTGGGATTCTAGATCCAGTTATAAGAGGACACTTTCTTGCGAACAATCGCTGGCAGCAGCCACGTTCACCATTGAGAAGGCTACCAGCATTGTGATGGGGTGTTCTATGACATTGTTTGTTGAGCATACATTGTTTGCCGTTTAGGAGAAACCTAAGGGTATGTTGACATCTCAGAGGGCTTCTGCATATGAGGTAGTAATATTTAATCCAGCGATTAAAATAGTCAGGTGTAAAATAGTGAACCCTGCCACGTTTGTAGCAGAGCCTGTGGCAGAGGGTGAGCAAGTGCATGATTGCTCGAACTACGAGGAGTTCTAAGATGATATTCCAAGAGTAAAGGAGAATGCTCTAGCGGGGGGGGTGGTTCTCTTTATTGATGGGTCTTCAAAAAGGTATCAAACTGATGGGCAAAGGCATTCAAGTTCAGCTCTGGTAAGGCACAGAACTAATGGGGAATTCGAAGTGGTTGCAAGTGCAAGACTACTGTCTCACTTTTCGGCACAAGCAGCAGAATTGGTGGTGCTTATTGTCGTTCTTGAAAAACACGAAGTACAGGAAGTGATGGTGTACAGTGACTCTGCTTATGTGACATCAACAGTACAAGGCACTACAACTCCCAATAGCCATCTCAATAGTTAAATGCGTAGCACATACTAAGAGAACTGATTTTATTTCACACAGGAATGAAGCCGCAGATGAAGAGGCCAAAAGGGTTGCATATTCACCAGATATTTCAAGTTTTGATACTCCAAATGTAAAAGAAAGTCACAATTATGATTGTAAATGAAGGGTTTAATAATTTGTCCAGTACGCAGTTGGGGGAGGTTCAAGGCAGTGCTCCAAAGGAAGAGCAAGAATTGTGGAAACAGAGGGGGTGTTCTTTATCCCCCTCTGAAGCATTGTGGCGACAGCACAGCACTGGAAAGCCGGTGATGCCTGGAGCCTTATTAAGGGTAGCACTCAAACAGCTGCACTACCCTGCTCATGTAACTATGGAAAGCCTTGCAGCAGCTATTGCAGAGGACTGGTTTGTACGGAACCTGTTAGAAAATGTTGCATTTTATGTAGTAAATTGCATCATATGTCAAAGGTTTACTGCTGGGCATACACTGTGAACAATCAGAGGAGTGATTCCTCGACCGAATGGTCCTTTTCAGCATTTACATGTAGAGGAAGAGCCAAGTACCCCCTCACGCATCTCGCCCATATTGCCTATATGTTGGGAGCCAGAGTGTGAAACATGTGCAGTACCAGTGAAAATACAGATACCAAGAAGAATCCTGGAGGCAAGGTTCCCGTTGAGAAAGCCATACCTGCATACAAGATAGTATGATGGCCATTTGAATGAAATTCCAGAAGAAGCATGAAAAAGGAGTAAACGAGCAGATTGGTGATGTCACACAAAGTAATACTGACACACCTAGAAGAGATGCAGAGACAAGAGAATGTAGATGTTCTATAAGGCATCAAGAAGGTATCACAGATAAGCAACATCTCAGGCTCGAGCTGAAGAGGTTTATGCTACAGAAACGATGAAGATATAAGTTATTTTACACCTGTACAGATGCAAATAAATGCAAGCAGACAAAGTATTCTTGAGGCTAGCTATGTACTGAATCGATTGCAGCAAGCGTCAACATATACATATATAGGAGTAAGTGAAGAATTAATGATTCCACTACATATTATAGCAGAGCTGGACCAGGGAAGCAAGGCCTTTTCCAGTGTGTCGCAGTTAAGAAAAGCAATTGATTTACAGAAGTGAATCTCAGAAGGGCGAGGATGGACCAGCCCCAAGAAGCCAAGGTTGTGTTAGGCTGGGAGGATCTGACAGTAGTTACAATTGTGTGAAAGAATGAAACTCTTGTTCAGAAAAGGTGCACGAAAACAAGGAAGACGTCAGAGGTTCATCAAATAATAGTATTTTAAATGCACAAAAGCTCAAATTGGTGGTCTTTAGTCACGTGGAGGGTTGAAGCTGGACGAACATGATGAAGCACACCTACGCAAGGAGACAGAGCATGCCTCCACTCCTTCATATTCTCCAGAGCAAGTTCAAAGCCTTAATTAGTGCAGACCACTGAGGTGATGATAGATGATATGCTAATTGGTGGGAAGAAATGGTTATGACCAACCCACCAGCACCTAGAAGTCCAGACTGCGTGCTGCTAACGGGGTGGGAAAGTACTGACGGATGAAAGAGTGCCAGCCAATTATAGGGGACCACGTAGTTAAGGGCCCTATAATTTGTGTAACCAATGGGACGTCATGTATTTAGTGACGTTCATAGTGACCTGTTTGAGGGGAGGGCTTAGTTGCCCCACCTGATATTAGAGACCCTATCAATTTCTTAGACTCGTATGGAACGTATACCTAGATGTTCCCTCTAAGCCTACCACATTTGCCACTAGGTTTTTGTAGTTTTCAACGTTTTTTTGAATTTAGCAAATACATATGTTATCGTCAGCAGTGACGAGTGTTTGCTATAAACATGATGTTTTTTATGAATTCTGTTGAGATCATGCTGTGAGACGTCCATTGATGTCCATTACACTACCTGTTTTAGATAATTGACATTAAAACAGTCAACTTTGCCAACTACCTGAGTCATTTTGATTGTTGATGTCTGAGTATCTTCTGCATCCCCATTCATCTCAAAGTATTGCTACCTCATCTTACAGGGCTGGGTCGGCTGTCCCGGTTCACGCGGTAGCAGAGAGATTATGGTTTAAGAACTGTCGGCCTAGTAAGCTTTGGGGTCCCGGCAATATCGGATGTCCTCTGCCATTTAGCAGAAAGGACGTAAAGCTCCCAGTAGATAGCAGAAATTAGTTTAAAATAAGGCTTGCAAGCGTAGGTGGGCCAGGTCCCTTGTTTTCAGGCAGAAACCCCTCCCGATTTCTACAAAAAGCTGAGCGGATGGAAGTTTGAAGAGGCTGGTTGAAGAGGCAACGATCCAAGAGTCGGAAGTCGAAAAAGCAAATGGTGAGTAAAAGCTGAGTGAGATGGCAAAATTGTGAATGGGCAGTGAGTGGAGAGAGTGATAAGAGGAAATAAGTAACAAAGGGAAGTTGGGGTAAAACAACTCGACACGTTGAGCGTCAAGGAGTTATTAAGTAATTGACTTGAGGAAAGAATTGCCATGCAATTAAGAAACTGTAAGACGAAGAACATCACAGTAGAGCAAGCACAGTGTCCTGCGTCATAGCACGTATCAGAAGGAGTCATATCTAGAGTCCCAATAGCGAATGACGTAGGCTACGGACACATTTAAAGACTGTATAAAGAGAATGACTCAAACTCCATAGGATTGTTTTTAAGGGCATCCCGAAGATTCTGAATGAAGGTATAGTCTTGAGGAACAAAGGCTGAGATATACGTGGTTATAAAGAAAAGGGGTGCCTGATTACAGTCCCTGGTCCTCAAGGCATCATATAATAATAAACAAAAATGGACCAACGGAACAGGGAATAGCCTCTCAATACATTTATCTCTTCATAAATACCAATAAATGTTCAATTGTCAATTTCTGAAAACTTTTATTTGCATATCAAAAATACTAATAAAATATTTGGACAAACAAATATCTATAAGTTCCACTCATACTGATTCACTCCTACCATTCATTCTACTTTTTACTTTTTTACCAAATCATTGGCATATATATCTTTTGGCCTCCTGCATGGACCACCTCTAATTCTATTTACACAGTGAACAAAAGTCCTCTATCCAATCCTCTGATGGTTCCGTCTGTGTGTTCCTAATCACACCGACATACGTCTACACGTGTTTCGGTTGTCTTTTCGGGACGTCAGCATTTGTCGCCCCTTAGTTCTTGTAACCTTCTTCAGGACAGATTTTAGGGAGTTTCCTTATTCCCATAAGCATCAAGTAGGGTGAGTATCACCACCTAAAATACAATACACAGTATCAAAACACACTAAAATGACTTATATATTTTTAATCTACTAACATAGGCTATTCCCTCTAATTTTTTACCACATTTAATGTGTGTTTTGATATTGTGTATTGTATTTTAGGTGGTGATACCCACCCTACTTGATGCTTTATTAGTATTTTATATGAATTTTTGATATGCAAATAAAAGTTTTTAGAAATTGACAATTGAACATTTTTGGTATTTATGAAGAGATAAATGTATTGAGAGGCTATTCCCTGTTCCGTTGGTCCATTTTTGTTGAGATATACGTGGGCCTGCCGAATTTGTCAGTTTGTCCATTTGTTTTATGTGATGTATAAATATATATATGGTAAAGAAGTAATAGACAAATTAAGAGATGTGAAAAAAAGAAAGTACAGAGACTTGGAAGTAAATTATTTGTTTATTTAATTGAACTGATGATGTTTAGTGAATAAGTAGATTGAAAGTAAAAACACGAGACATAAAAGGCTTGGAGCTGCGACGATTGGTGCACGCTCATATTGTGTTGTTTTTCTGAAACGTATTTTTGGAAACTGCAAAGAGTAAACGTGAATATTGAAAGTCAAGTGTGACAAGTTAAAATGGAGGATATCACTCCGCTTATGCATACATGCAAGCAGTTACCAAACACGCACCAAAGCTTAAACAGTACGGGGCGGAGTGGGTTAAAGGCACAGCAGATAAGGTGTTCATGCCATGGCCACAAGGGGGACCACTATCAAAGGCAGTTTTGCAACACATGACAACATATTTGCACGCAGCATACACAGGAAAAAAGTTAGATAAAAGGTAAGCAAGCTTAGATCTCTGGAAAATGTACCAGGAGGAAAGAGAAGAGCCGGCACCTGAGGACTGGATACTTAATATATGCAAAGAGGGGGTGAGGAGCCTTATGCTCCCCCTGCCGTGCTTGAAGAAAAAGGCGATAGTATAAAGGATGACGGAGTGTACCCATTAAGAGAACGTAAGGCAGCGGCAGGGTACAGTAATCCGGAATATGAGACATGTGCATATCAGCGACAAAGGTGCAGAGAAGATTCCTGAGAGAGAGGTGATCTCTAAAGTCTCAAGGGACAAAGACAGAAGGGACAAGGAGAGAAGTGATCGACCAAGTACATCCTTAGATATAGGACGAGAAATAAAGAGATGGAAAGGAGAGAAAGATAAGGCTGATGAGCTAGCGCTCATACAGAACGAATGGATGGGTGGTCAGATTTTGCTCAAACTTGATAGAAAGAGCATTGAGGAAGTGAGGCAAAAGGAAGATCGAGACAAACAAGATAAAAGGGATAGATAAAGAGAAGAAAGATTGAAAGGAGATGAGGTGAGAGGGAAGGATAGACAAAGAGACGGGAACAGTTGTATCAAGATGAACAACTGAAAAAAACAGAAAGTGCACGTTGACATATTGTATTTACTTGAAGAATAGGGATGTCAATTCTGAACATGAACTCATATTATTTAAAATAGCTCATTTGCAGATGGTGGAGGCCTTCCAACAAAGGGGTTGTACAATAGCACAAAGATAACAAGTGATAAAACCAGTCTATGCAGATGTAAAAAAGTGGGACATACACCAGTGACAAAACAAACAGAAGAAAATATATGAGAAAACAGGTGACTTACAAAAGTAACATTAACCTAAGGGGGCAATTGCTTCAAACTGAAGAGTACTATTTAAATATAAAAAATGACATTATTAAGCATCACTAGAGGCAGCAGTGGGGTCAAGTGGAAGGATATGGCAGGGCTGGGGGAGCTCTCTCTTTAGCAAGTAAGTGCTGTTTAAGCCAAGCTTTGAAGAGATCCATAGATGGGCTGGCTGTTATTGTTATGGGCCATGGGTTCCAGTGGAGCGGTCCAGTAGAGAGAAAGAGTCGAAGCAAAAGGAGGTACTGGCACAGGGAGGGTATAGGACGGTGAGGTTGATTGCAGAGGAGGATCGGAGGGAACGAGATGGTGAGTAAACTGAGATACAATCGGAGAGATACTGAGCATCAAGACCATTTATAGCTTTGTAGATTAGAAGAAGGTAAGCCAACACATGTTTCAATTCTCTAGACTCTTCTTCAGGACTAGACAGATCCAGATGTTGTTAGCATTGGTGAATAATAAACAACAGCAATCACATAAAATGAAAATAAATACCCAATCCACTATTGACATATTGCACTGATGTCTGCAAGTCAGCATTTCATTTTACAGGTTTCATTATGGATTAGCGGGGTAACAAATCTAATTCTCTTGACACAATATAATAATAACTATATATATATATATATATATATATATATATATATATATATATATATATATATATATATATATGTTAAACAGAAGGGTAAAGGTGCTGGGGAGGAGAAAGCTCTCCCACAAACACCTACCAAAAAATGCCCAAGCACACAAGACTTCAAATTGTGTTCAAAATTTCATTTTATTTATCCAAAAAGAGTGAACATAGTATAAAAAGCATACATAACAATACCTAAGCAGACCAGGTGTCATGCAGCACTCACCCACAGCGGGTGGAAAACGCCACGCGTTCCGCTCGACTCGCAAGCTTTCTCAGGCTAGTATGATTCCAAACGTTTGTTTCCTTGTGTTTTTATACCCTTGCACTGAAGGTGATTGGGTCTGCACAGCTGTGCAGCTTACATAACGTAAAGTTGACAGATACATAACATGAAAAAAAAAAACCTTAACAGTTAATTGTTTAGAACTCTATGGTTCTGATTGCAACAAATCCGCCATTGTTCAGTGTGTAAATACATAGTTGCCCACATTTGTGAGTTGCCTAATTCCCCATTACTATACTGGGTGTATGCCAGCTGACGATAAGCCATAACAGCCCTTCACCTTCACTTGCTTTACAATGTTAAAAGAAGTGACCACAAGTAAAAGCGCTAGTGCGCCTATTTAATTTAATGCTGCACCGTGATAGAAAAAATGTCTTCACGGTGCTGCTCTCTTCCCGCTAGTGGCATAAAATGCCCTAAAACGAATGTGTGCTGCTACTGCCCTGAAACCACAATGCCCGCTTCCGTATAGTAAAATAAGCCTTCAAGTGAAGGCCCCCTATATATGCACACTATAAATGCAACATGGCAATACCAGTGTATGGCCATATAAAAACAACAATGGTGTTCACTACACGGGGCGAGCATCTGTGGTATAGACAGTCTGATTCTCAATGACAAATTAAAACAATATCACGATTGGTGAAAAGTCACCATATCGAACAAAGTGACTAATGCATTAAAGTACAATATAAGACAAAAGCTGAGACCTGAGTTCCTATTCAGTGCAAAAGTATGGCTGTGAAACATCCAGATATCCATAAATTTAAATGAATATTGAAGTGTGTTGATTCATATAATACACACAGCCAATAAGAGGGAGGGTCTACCTACATCGGTATCATAACTATAGACAATAGTTTGTAAACTTGTGATAATCATATATGCAGAATGAATGGACATATCAAGGTGTGTTGGTTAATATAGATTAGCACCTGGATATCAATGTTTAATTCCTCATTCATATAGGAGCACATACATCTCTGAGTCTATATTTAGACCATTGGGTTTCAGAGTATCATATTTGCATATGAGCTTGGCTTCTAGTTGACGTAACTTGAGTTCTCTATTGCCAAGTCTTTTATGTTGTGGTATATGGGCTAGTCCCTGGAAACTCATTTCTTTTACATTATTGCTGTGTTGTTCAGCAAAATGTGTTGCCAGTGGATAGGTTTGATCTCCATTTTTTATAGCCCTATAATGTTGCAAGATGCACAGTTTGAGCGGCCCTATTGTGGATCCTATATAATTCAGGCCACAACTACAGGTAATGGCATACACAACGAACTTCGTTTGACATGTTATTCTATGTTTGTGTTTCCATTGTTTGCCATCAACACCAATAAATGGTCTCTTAGATACAAAATTACACATTTTACATTTACAACATTTTCTGAAATCAGATCTCTATAAGTGGTCAGAATGTTCTAATGTTTTTGCATTATGACTCTTATTTGTTGGGCTTGTTGGTTGAAGCCTGTTATGAACCTGATTTTCTCATCTTTAGGTTTAATTTTGGGTTTAAACAGAATACTTCTAGAAAGTTTGTCTGCTTTTTCAAAGCATTCTGTCACTGTATTTTTAGAGTATCCTCTGCTTACGAACCTTCTGCCGATATTTTTGGCTTCTTCCTGGAAATCTTTCTCCTGACTACAGACACGTTTGGCTCTCAAGAATTCTCCATATGGTATGAATTTTTTGAGTGATGTGGGATGATGACTGTTGGCATGGAGGGTAGAGTTGGAACTAGTTTCCTTTCTATAGAGTGTAGATGTTATCATGTTTTCTTCTATTTTAAACAACACATCTAAGAAGACCAATTCTTTTCTGCTGACAGTACTAGTCAATTCCAGATTATATGGGTTGCAATTCAAAATAGAGATGTATTTTTCTAATTCATTTTCAGTATCGTCTCATATTAGAAACAAATCCTCAATGAAACGATGCCACATCACTATGTGTTTGGTGAATTCTTCCATCTCCTCACTCAATGCCACTGTCGTTTCCCACCATCCCATATACAGATTTGCATAGGTTGGTGCCATGCATGACCCCATGGCCGTGCCTTGTATTTGTCTATAGATAGCATTATCATACAGGAAGTAATTGTGTTCCAAGCAGAATCTCAACATGTCTAATAGCATGAGATTGTGTTGGTGATAGCTCACAGATCTACTCGCTAAAAAGTGCTTACATGCATTTAACCCATACTGATGATGTATCGAAGTGTAAAGAGAGACTACATCTAGGGAAACCAAAAGAAAATTAGATTCCCAATTAACATCATTAAGCTTTGTTAGCAAGTCAGAAGTGTCTCAAATATATGAGTTCAAACTCAATACAAAAGGTTGGAGAAAATGGTCTAAAAATCTCGAGGTGCACCCTTCTCCAAAATAGATAGCTATACTTTGAGTAAATTGCCACAACTGTCGGTTTTTAGAAATGAAACAGCTGCCATCTTTGGTTTTGCTTAATGCAAGAGATAGCTGAGGTTATCAGAAAATGAAACGCAGGGAAAAAAGCCATTTGCAGGTCAAAAAACATGCGAATGCCGCCAGTCTAGAGGTGGAGTGGCTAGAGGGAACCAAGTGAAATTTGGTAGTTGGAGGGGGTCTAGAGGCTGAGTTTGCAACAAAAACCTTCTGTTACCTGACTATATCCGCGAATAACCGACATCTCAAAGAAAACTGATTGACAGAAACAGTGTGTGTTGTGGGGAAAAGGGAGAGGGCAGGCAAGGTGAGGAGACCATCTGGGGAGTAGGGGGAGCTGGCACAGATGATTTGGACATTTGGTGAGGGCCTAGGTGGGCAAGAAATCATTTTTTCTCCTGCTGTTTGTCAGATATTCGTGGCTATAAAAACTACAGATAGTCACGGCTGTCTGTACTATATACATAAAATGACTCCAGCTAGCCGAGGTTATCTGTAGTTCTGTACCTGCGGCTACAGAAATTCTTTTTAAAAAAGAGAATAGTTATTTTTACAGCTACAGTGAAATCGAGGGTGAAAAATCACTGGCCACATAGGCATTCAGGACTCCCATCCATGCAGTAACCAGGACTGAAACTGCTTAGCTTCAAAGCAAAGTAACGGCTGGCACCCTCAGGCCATGTTGCCCAATGAAAGATAACAACTTAATAGACCACTTAGAGGAACATGACCTGAAGGGGCAAGCCCCTACGAGTGCAACATGGCCTGAGGGGGCAGGCCCCTCCCTCACTTTGAAGCTATGCAGGGTCGGTCCTGGTTACTGAATGGATGGGAGACAATCCACAGTCCCAGATGACATGTGTTTTCTTAGTTTTAAATATCTCATAACACACTAAGAAAGCACACGGCATCCACATTATTTTCTTTTTTTAAACAGGCTAATGTCAGTCCTTGAAAGTATTGCACTTAGATAAAATTTTTGTTGTCTTTTGCTGAATTGCATTCTGGTATTTGTAGTTTCCCAGTCCAGATGGTGGAAATAATGCCACAATTGTACACTTTTTGCCTCACATAGTTCGATAAGGATTTATATATGTGAGTGACACTTATGGAATGTGTACCAGAAAAGGGAGTGAGGAGGGAAAATGATGAGAGGGCAAGTAAGTCATGAGTATTTGCCCAGGATGTGGCAAGAGAGTTTGTAATCCTGGACACTGGTGCAATTTGTATCCCCTGATTGTGGCTGCTTTTCAGGGCACAAGGAAAGGACACATGTGGGTGAAGAGCGTAACTTTTTTTTTCAAAGGGCGGACGCTAGCCCTTGTTTGTTTTTGAGGTTGGCAAGTTTGTTCAAGTATTTGTCTACCACAATTTTACTCAGATTGCCATGTTTCCAGTGCAGACACTTACCCACAAGACCACAAGCACTTTAGTATTAGGATTTTGTTTACCAGGGAATATTTCACGGCAGATGTCTTGCACAACTTTCTTCTAAGAGGAAGGTCAAATGAACTAGAATTGTATATTTCACTTTAAGGTATATGTTCACTTACTGTACGTATATTCATGGGTGCCAGCTTTTGACTTTTGCCATAGGGGCAAAAGTATGTGAGCCTTGCAGCCAGTCATTTTTTCCACTTCTCCGTGCTGCTTAAATGAGGTTAGTTGGGGTTGTGCGATGTACAACAAAGGTCACCAAGAGACCAGCCATAAAACAAGGGGCTTGTAGTACGCTGCTTAAACAAAGTGTGTGATTCATGGCAAATAATTTTATCTCACTGCGCATTGCCTAAAAACATTGGGAGTTCTTCAAGCCTGCAATCTTTTATACATAAAAATGCCACTGTCAAAACAGGTTAAAATTAATGACATCTAATATGTTTGCAAACATCAAAGGACTGCCCGGACTGTTTGCGGACATCGGGGAAGAAAAACGCCAGTCTTTTGGCTTTTTAGGGCCATATCCCATCCCCCTCATCACCCCTCACCTCCCCAGAGATTGTTTAATTAGTTTGACAAGTGCAATGTTGTGTTTTATTATATGGTTTTACTGCAATGTTCATGGACAGCAGTGTATCCAACATAGTGGGCGTTCCCCAAAATAACAGCCGCCCCTGGGCCAATCGGGGGCCCGTCCGCAGTCTGAAGAGGGAGGTCGGTTTGCAGACCGTACCCTGATATCACTAATTATTTTTGGCCTACTTTTTGTTTGTTTTGAAAAAAAAACTACTGGACAGATTAACAACAAGGTTACAAAAGCACGCTTTTGGACCAATACTCCGCTCCAGCCGCAAATTTGGTGAAAATCCATCCAGCGGTTTGGGCTGTAGACGTGAGCAAAATTCTTTTTCCATTGTGTCTATGGGAAAAAACACACATTTTGGGACCCCCCCTATAACTGTGTCCCCCCCCCCCCACCCCCCATTGACGAAACCTCACCAAACTTTGCAGGATCCATGAGACAGGCCATATACTTTGCAAAGTTTGGTGAGGATTGGTCCGGGGGGTGAAGTTTTAAGCCTCCAAAAAAATGCTCTTCCGACAGGTTGAGCAACTTAACCACAACTACAGGGCCGCTACTGCAGGCCTTGTAATATGATTATACAAAGTCTATTATTACAAAAAAAAGAAAGGGTAAAGGGGAGAAAAAGACCACAGACTTATGCACTTAGAATTATATCCTAGAGTTAAAATGTATTGTAGTCAGGATAAATACTGTGTCTGGCTAACTGCTGAATCAGTTACACCTTTAAAATATTAATGTTCACTTAGGAACACAATTACATTTAAGAGTAATATATGGCAAATAGCGAGTTTTAAAGGGATATGTGACTAAAGACAATGCTCATAGAATCACATTTATGATATCACTAAGTACATACTTCCCAAATATCAGTGTGTGTTCTCAAGATAAACTCACGTCTTCTTGTGGTTTAGTTGATGTGGCTCCCAATTCATGGTTTCTCCTTGTTGCTGCTCCACAGAGTTTGGTCTTGAACAGTGGTTTGTGTTCATGAGCCCTCCCTCCAGCTCTGATCTCTCACTCAGACCTCTAAGGAACACAACTCTCACCAGTTCCCTTCACTCTGTACTGCTAGTGCTTGGAACATGGCTCTCTTGGTCGTGTTTCCTGTCAGACTCCTGGTCTGTGAAGAAGGCCTCGGGACTTCTTGGTTTCATGTGACACTTGCCTTGGCACCCTCATCCTCACTCTCTACTTCTCCCTTTCATGCCCTGGGTGCCGTTCGAGCATCTCTCTAGCCCCCTTCTATGTGGCTGATGCTTCTTGCGCTTCTGTGGGACTCTACGTGCCACACTCGTCTCTGTCCTTTCCAGGGGTGTTTGTAGGTCTGGAAAAGACCCGGGGCTGTGCTGATGTCATAACCGTCGGGACTGGGGAGCTAGCTAGCCTTTTGGCTCCTGAGATTCTATCTGGGGCTACAACCAAAAGACCAGGGGCTATAGCCCTCTTATCCCCCCCTAGCAACGCCTCTGGTCCTTTCTCTTCTCTGCAGTGCCAAGGATGTAAACCAAGGCAGGACTATTGGCCTCATTACGAGTCTGGCGGTAACCACACTGGGACCTTCTGTGCTCTCTTGTCACCTTTTGCCTCACTCTGACGTTGTGCAGTTCGTTGCAGTGCATTGCAGTGCAAATATATTGGAAACTGTGCATTCTAAGGCCTGGAGTTTTGTTCCTCTTGTCGGGACAGGCCCTTCTACAACCACATTGATGTTTCGCCGATTTCAGACAACCGTCTCTTGTGTGAAGGGACTGATATCTGGGGGAACGGGGTGGGGTGTCCAAATGCCATGTAGCCAGTAATGTCCAGAGGGTCCGAACATGTAACTATAAAAAATATTATGCAGATTGGTGAAACAGTGTGGAATTGTCAGACTCAGCTGTAGCCGACTGTGTATCGGTAATGTCCAATTCCACCTCTCCCTCCTCCTAACCTGTTTCTTCGGGAGAGTTTCCGTGTTGATGCGGTCTTCTTTCGATCCTCTTCTTTTTCGTGAAGAGAAACGGTCTTCCGCGGTAGGAAGCTACCCTGATTCCCTGAAAAAACAGGGAAGCTGGGGACCCCCCCCCCGCTGAAACCAAACGAAGAGGAAAAAAGCCAAAGCTTAAAAAAAACTCTTCTCTCGGAGTGAAGCACTGGTGTGTGGCGAGGTAAGATGTTCCAGGACCACGAGGAGCAAAGGCGTGGAACAGGTTGGATCAAGCCTCAGGTTAAGCGTCTGAAGAGGGTAGCTGACAAAGCGGAACCAGAACTGCAGCAAGGAAATCTCCAGTGAACAGGGTAGAACCAGGAAGATGACGATTGCGATCCGAGGAGCGGAAACGCTAACAGCAGCGGAAGGAAACTCCAAAAAAAAGGTAAGAACATGGAGGAAGCAGGTAGCGATCCGAGGAGCGGAGCCGCTACCGGAGGAAAAAAAAACAAACAGGGCAAAAAGACACAGAAAGGAAAGGGAAAGAAAACTACGAGAGAGGGACACAGGAGGAGAAAAAAGAATAATGGAAAAACAGGCGGAACGAAAGCCGCCTACGGAGATCTCTGAAAGCGGAACTCAGCGAGGAATCTAGCTCCAAAAGGCAGAGAGCGGGTAACCAGGAAGCAAGAAACTAAGTGGAGCACGGCAACAACAGAAAGTGAAGTTGCAACGCACCGAACCGGAAACAGGGGCGGGATTAAATAGAGGATGAGATAGGACAAGAGACTAGAGCGATAACCAGGAAGTGAGAGGTAGAATGGAACATTCTAATGGCGGTGCCAGCGCCAGACCTTCCAAAGCCGCCAATCACGCCTGCGGTTTGGCGGGGGTGTGACAGTATGCCCCCTTCCAAGGGACACTCCACCCGGTTTGCCAGGAAAGGCACGATGGAATTTTTTCACCAAAACAGGGGCATGTATGAATGAAACCGGCTCCCATGAATCTTCAGAGTGAGGATACCCCTTCCAGTGTACCAGGTATTCTAACCGACCCCTTCTATAACGGGAGTCGCGGATGGACATCACCTCATACTCCGCCGGAGGAGTAATATCAGGAGCAGAGGTGCGGGGTAAAGGGCGGTCAAAGGGGTCCCCCCTATATTCCTTTAAGAGTGAGGCATGGAACACCGGGTGGAGCCGACGCATATGGCGAGACTATTGAAGGCGAAAGGCAACAGGATTAATCTTGTGGGTGATGACAAAAGGATCTAGATAACGAGGGGCGAGCTTAGATGGACGTAACCACCGGGGTAGAAATTTGGTAGCCAACCATACCTTGGTGCCCTTTTGCCAATCAGGGGAAGGAAGGCGTTTGCGATTGTACTGAGTGCGTTAATGAAGACTACTTGCTTGCAAACCCTCCGTAGCAACTCTGTGAGCCTCAGCTACCATAGACAAAAGTCGGTCAACAGAAGGAATGTGAGAGGGAGCAGAAAGAGGCAAAGGGATAGAGCTGGGATGATAGCCATAAGAACTGAAGAAAGGACTGAGTTTGGTGGCACTTTGTGTGGCATTGTTATAGGCGAACTCTGACGTTGGTATCAGGCTAACCCAGTTGTCTTGCTGAGAATTACTGAAGCATCGGAGGTATTGTTCAAGGGAGGCATTTGTCCTCTCCGTCTGCCCATTTGTCTGAGGGTGGAAACCAGACGACATCGCCCTTTCGATGCCTAATTTCTTGCACAGTTCTTTCCAAAAGTGGAAGGAATATTGAGTGCCCCGATCGGAGATGATCTTTTCAGGGATTCCATGCAGACGGAAGATGTCTCGTGCAAAGACTGTCGCCATTTCAGCCGCGGTGGGTAAGCCTGCCAACGGTGAGAAATGAGCCATCTTGGTAAAGCAGTCCACTGTACCCATAATGCAAGAGCATCCCTCTGAAGGAGGCATGTCTACTATGAAGTCGTTGATATAACACTCCAGGGCCTCTTAGGTATCTCATCTTGTTGCAAATATCCAATGGATTTTTGGTTGCGGTATTTGGAGCGGCAGCAAACAGGACATGCTTGAACATACTCAGTCACCTCCTTAGCCAGTCCTGGCCACCTGAACCGACGGCACACCAAATCCAAGGTGCCCTTAGCCCCCCGATGCCCTGCCAAAGGGTCGTCGTGACACCATCGAACAGTGGTGCGTCGTGTCTGGGTGTTTGGTAGGAACAAGCTCTGCTTGTGGAAACGTAACCCATCCTTAATCACCAGATCTTTGGAATACTTCACGGGTAGTTCTGAAGAGAAAGAAGCTCTGTGGATCTGTTCCAGAAAGGACTCGATGGTATAGATAACTCGGATATCGGGAAACATGAGACTGGGGACTTCTAAATGAGTGACGCCCGGGTAAGGTCTTCTTGAGAGGGCATCAGCAAGGATGTTCTTAGAACCAGGTAAGTATGTAAGAATGAAATCAAATTGAGTAAAGAAATGTCCCCATCTGGCTTGGCGAGAGTTGATGCATTCCATGTTCTGTATTGCCTTAAGGTTTTTGTGATCTGTTCTTATTTCAAAGGGAAAGAGACTTCCTTGTAAAAGGTGGCGCCATTCTTCACAAGCGGATTTCATAGCCAATAGTTCTTTCTCGATAACTGAATAATGAGTTTGGAAATCTTTTAAGGTTTTGGACAGGTAAGCTATGGGATGCTCAGAGCCTTCATGCTCCTGAAGAAGAACGGCCCCTATTGCAGCTGCAGAGGCATCTGTCTCAACAATAAACCTCGCACCTTGGTCCGGTTGACAGAGGATGGGAGCGGTGCAGAAATCTTTCTTCAAGAGCTGAAAGGCTTGATCGGCCTCTGTGGTCCAAGAAAATAGAGATGAGGACATCTTCAACAACTGCGTGATGGGCAAGACCCTGTTAGAGAAGCCTGCGATGAATTTGCGATAAAAATGAGCAAGCCCCAGAAATCTTTGCACATCCTTGACTGATCCGGGAGCAGGCCAATGCAGGATGGCCTCAACCTTGGAGGGATCCATCCTGATTCCTTCAGGAGAAAGAATGAACCCAAGGTAAGGTACTTCTGAAACACTGAAGACACACTTATCCGGGTTGGCCTTTAGATGGTTCTCTCGTAGACGATGCAAAACCTGTTGGACATGAGTGTCGTGAGATTGAGAATCCTTGCAAAAGACCAAGATGTCATCTAGATAAAAGATGGTACAATGGAACAACAGATCAGAGAATGTGCGATCCATAAAGCGTTGAAACACAGAAGGAGCATTCACTAACCCAAACGGCATGACACAATACTCGAAATGCCCAAATGGTGTGCGGAACGCCGTCTTCCACTCATCTCCGGGGTGGATACGTAGTAGATGGTATGCTCTTCTGAGGTCAATCTTAGAAAATACCTTCGCTCCTTGTTCAGCCTCCAAGATGTCTTTGATAAGAGGCATGGGGTAACGATCCCTGATGGTAACCTGGTTAAGTCCCCTGTAGTCTATGCAAGGCCTTAACTCACTTGATCCCTTTTTGGGGACGAAAAACAGGGAGGCACCGGCAGGAGAACGTGAATGGCGGATGAGGCCGTGTTGAAGGTTGGAATCCAGATATTCCTTAAGCACCTCTTTCTCCCGTAAGGATAGGGAGAACATGTGTCCAAAGGGAACTATGGCATTAGGTGTTAACTCTATAGCACAGTCCTCTGGCCTATGAGGAGGCAACTCTTGATGTATCTCATCCAAAAACACCTCCTGGTATTGTTCAAACTCCTTGGGTATATTGTTGACCTTTAGAACTTCACTAGTAATGTACGGCTCATGAAGAGTATGTACAATCGCCGGATGGTCGACTGTACAACAGGATTGTCGACAAAACTCGGAAGAGAATGAAAGCAGGTTTTTTTTCCAATCGATGTGAGGATTATGCTTTCTTAGCCAAGACACTCCCAGGATAATGGGGAAGTGAGCTGCCCTGATGAGGTCGAATTGAATCGTCTCGGTATGGTGAAGAATCTTCATGGTGATGGAAGAAGTAGTGTGAGTAATGAGCCCAGAGCTCAGCGGTTTACCGTCGACTCCTTCCACTTTCTGGTCTTGCTCCTTTTCCAGTCTGCTGATACCAATCTTGTTAGCCCACACAATGTCCATAAAGCAACCTGCGGCCCCACAATCCAGAAGAGCAAGAGCCTCACAGGACTGGCGTGGGAGGCACAACTGGACTGCTATCACCATGAGACGGTTATCCTCGGTAGTGTTAGCTGGAGAGACAGACAATGAAACATAGGGACTTGGATGTCCTCCTCTGTAACTTGTCCCAACTAGTTCCGAGGGGTGGCGTTTCCCGACCGTCGGGGAGGGACATCAGGACAATCCCTCAAAATGTGTTGCTTTGACCCACAATACATGCATAGATTATTGTCCCTGCGACGTTGGCGTTCCTCTGGAGAGAGAGGTCCTCTGGTTGTTCCAATTTGCATTGGTTCTTCCTTACTATGACAGGTGGGAGTAGAGGTGGACGCACTAGGTTCCAAAGGAGGAGGAAATCCTCGGGTCTTTCGGCGCTCAGAGCGCCTCTCGGATAGACGAAAGTCCAACTGGAGGACAGTAGACCAGAGGTCATTCAGTGTAGCGGGCGGTGGCATTCTTGCTAGTTCGTCCTTCAGGTCCTCTCTTAGACCTCGACGGAAAATGATGAATTGAGCATTTTCCTGCCAGCCTGCATCAGCCGCCACTCTCTTGAAGCGAGAAATATAGGATAGTAAATCAGTGTTTCCTTGACATATATCTAATAGTTGTTCACTGGCGACCACCGCAGATTCCTGTCTTTCAAATGCCGTTTTGAACTGGGCTGTAAATCCGGCATAATCCTGCAGTAATGGGCTAGCACTAGCCACCAGAGGGGCTGCCCATGATAAGGCGTTTCCAGTAAGATTGGAGATCAGGGTTCTAATGCGAGCCTGATCTGTGGTATATGACTGCGGCCTAAATGTAAAGTGTATAACGCATGCTTCCATAAACTCCTTGAATTTATGGGGGGACCCGTCGTATTTCCCACAAGACAGCGGCATGGGAGGTAATTCGCTGCAAGACTGTTCATAGCGGTCGACTCTTTGTCTAAGGTCTGTGTTCTCGGCCTTGACGGCCTGCAATTCTTGAGTCAAGTTGTGAACAGCGGAGAGGAGTTCCTGGACTTGTTCAGGGGTAGCCATGATTGGAACTTTTTGGCGTTGCAATCTGTCAGACTCAGCTGTAGCCGACTGTGTATCGGTAATGTCCAATTCCACCTCCCCCTCCTCCTCACCTGTTTCTTCCGGAGAGTTTCCGTGTTGATGGGGTCTTCTTTCGATCCTCTTCTTTTTCGTGAAGAGAAACGGTAGGAAGCCACCCTGATTCCCTGAAAAAACAGGGAAGCTGGGGACCCCCCCCCCGCAGAAACCAAACGAAGAGGAAAAAAGCCAAAGCTTAAAAAAACCTCTTCTCTCGGAGTGAAGCACTGGTGTGTGGCGAGGTAAGATGTTCCAGGACCACAAGGAGCAAAGGCATGGAACAGGTTGGATCAAGCCTCAGGTTAAGAGTCTGAAGAGGGTAGCTGGCAAAGCGGAACCAGAACTGCAGCAAGGAAATCTCCAGTGAACAGGGTAGAACCAGGAAGATGACGATTGCGATCCGAGGAGCGGAAACGCTAACAGCAGCGGAAGGAAACTCCAAAAAAAGGTAAGAACCTGGAGGAAGCCGGTAGCGATCCGAGGAGCGGAGCCGCTACCGGAGGAAAAAAAAAACAAAAAGGGCAAAAAGACACAGAAAGGAAAGGGAAAGAAAGCTATGAGAGAGGGACACAGGAGGAGAAAAAAGAATAATGGAAAAACAGGCGGAACGCAAGCCGCCTACAGAGATCTCTGAAAGCGGAACTCAGCGAGGAAGCTAGCTCCAAAAGGCAGATAGCGGGTAACCAGGAAGCAGGAAACTAAGCAGAGCACGGCAACAACAGAAAGTGAAGTTGCAACGCACCGAACCGGAAACAGGGGCGGGATTAAATAGAGGATGAGATAGGACAAGAGACTAGAGCGATAACCAGGAAGTGAGAGGTAGAATGGAACATTCTAATGGCGGTGCCAGCGCCAGACCTTCCAAAGCCGCCAATCACGCCTGCGGTTCGGCGGGGATGTGACAGGAATTGTATAAGGAACAACGCTTTGCCAAGCCAGAACCCCACAAACAAATTTTGACTTTTGCTGAAATCTGGGGAAAGGGGTGTGGTGTCCAAATGTCATCTAGTCATTATGCAAAATCTGGTTCAGATTGGTGGAACGGTGTGGAATTGTATAGGGAACAATGCTTTGCCACAAACCCACCGCAAACACATTTTCACATTTACATATACATAGATTAATAAAAAATCACAGGGAATGCAATGCATTTTGGCACAGAACGCTTACAGAATGTACCATTGATAACAGAGCAGAGGGCATGGGTCCTTTACAATGGGATGAGAGACTGTGACTTGAAGACCTGATGTTGCAGGGGAAGGTGGAAGCATAAAGCAGGGACAGGACAGAATGGCATAGGAACGGGATGGTTGCGAAGGTTCTGAATTAAGGATGTAGGGTTGATGGAAAAGTGCTATAGGGTTGTCCATGAAGGGTAGGGAAAGAGCTAGGAAATAAGTTCTTCAAAAGAAGGAAAGGTTTGAGGCTGGATTTAAATAGCGGTAGAGTTGGAGTAGTACATAGAGGGGGAGGAAGATCATTCCAGAGTAGGCGAGCAAGGAGAGCAAGGAGAGAGAGAGTGGAAACGACAGGGAGCACAGGGGGCTCGAGTGGTGGTAAGGAGATGAGCTGAGGATGATCTTAACGATCGAGGAGTAGAGGAGGGAGTGAAATGAGCAGATATGTAGGGTGGGGCTAGTCCAATGATAGTTCTGAAGAGGATGAGAAGATGTTTATTCTTAGCCCTTTGTTTCATAGATATCCAGCCGATATGGTGATGGCAGAGGAGGCAGAGGTAAAGTGAGAAAGTGAAAAAGCATAGTTGGGAAAGTCATAGAGGAGCCAGGCACAGATGCTTGGACTGGCATATAGGGCAATAGGGCGATGCCTGAACCAAAAATGCAAAATGCTGGTGTGTGCCAGTTTTCCTGGACAAAGTGGGCCACTTTTTTGGCCAATGTGGGCTAGTTTGATGAGTTACTTACTATGCGGCTAGCAGTTTAGACCAATGTTGCTGAATAAATATCTTTAAATTGCACAGTTTGCATCACATTATCAAAAAGCTCCCCCTTGGGTACTATTCAAACAGTCTGTTGAAAAGAAATTAATTGCCATTTGCAACTAGGGCCACTTTTCATTGGTGCTCGAGAAAATTCTTTATGCCCCAGTCCAACTCTGCTGCCACAGTAGTCAGATCTAGAAAGGACTAGGGAGAAGATTAGCTGTTTAGCAGTATTGAAAGGAAGAAGATGACAGATTTTTCCATCATTGAGGAGGTTGAGTCTGACTACGGTGGCAGATATGGAGATGAAGAGCGAGGAGTTATGTCATTGGTCGTAGATGACACAAAGGTTACGAGCAGAAGCAGAATAAGGAAGTTAGTTAGGAGAGAAGAGAAGACGGAGAGGAAGAGATAGCCTGTTTGGCTGGGAAGTAGAGAGCTTCAGTCTTAGTGGAGTTGAGCATGAGCGAGTGAGACACCATCCAATAATTTGATGGTGGAAAGACCGTTTTAAATTGTTGACAAAAGTGTTTTTGTGTAATATAATCACCCACAAGGGCTAAGACCTACCCTTGTGTAAAGTGCTTTATTCTTACATGGAAATCAGGATGTAGCTGGCTTATGTTTGGCATCTTTGTGTTATATGTTGCGCAGCAGCCCTTCCTGTCCAGCTGGTCTGCAGGGCATGTGGGTGGTTCTGGTGTGGCCCCTCCTTGGCCTGCGGGTGGGGGAGTGCACGCGCCATCAAGCCAGGGCAAGAAACACCAAAGCTACCCCCCTAGGAAGGATATTGACTCACTCATGTGTCTTGGGGCTTCAAACTGTGCCACAGTGTTCAACTTGTCTGGGTTCGGTTTCTAGAGTTGCATGTAATAATGTCCCCGCTAAAATGTCCCATGACAAAAAAAGTCAGTTTTTTGCAGAGACATTATTATATTGAACATGCAGGGAACACACCTGCAACCCCTATTATTTTTTTTTTAAATGGGAGCAGGGGACATCCCTGCAAAACGTCCCCATACATAATGTCACCATATATAATGTCCCCAATGGCTTTTCCCGGCGACATTATGTATGGGGACATCATTATGTATGGGGGCATTATTACCCGATACCGTTTCTAGCATGTGAATGCCTGAAGAGGTGTGCTGCCCATTATGCCCAAGCTCACTTTTGAACGTTCTAATGCATCCAAGTGGCATGGGCACTACGCAGGGGTACATCCCGAAAGCCGAAGATCCAAGGGTTAGACCTCCTTGCCATTCTGTGGCAATGATTGTTCCTTATGACATCGAATGTGGTGCCGATATGAATCAGAAAAGTCATGAGTCGTCGGTTAACGTGCATTTCTATTTCAGGGCTGGATCGTTGTCGCTCCTTGGTGGACATCAGGTACATGTAGCCCCTCTTGATTCCTTCGTAAACTTGGTCTTCAGTTGATCCTGAGCTTAAACTTATCTCTTCCATTCTTCTGATTTCTTGTCTAGCCGCTTTTCCTAGTTGTTGCCTTTGTCGCGATTATGGACTGTTAGGACTACTTGAAAGTGATTTATTTGGCGGCACTGTTTGCACATCTGGCTAAATATGGGCATGTGTTCTCGTGTGGGATTGGCAACCCACATCTGTAGCGGATGGTAATATTGCGTGCGATTCGTCTGGGTCTGCATTCCCTGCTTTTCTGTTGGTTATCGATGAGATGGGCCATCCTTATTCTCCAGTGCATGGTGGTCATCTGTTGCTTGTTACTTTTCACATTTTCCATTCCTGCTGTTTGGGTGTCAACCATTTCAGCGATTCTCACTAGAAGTAGTTATAGTGTTAAAGGTTTCTTCAAGAGTTGATCATGGACATGGAAAATGCAGAGGTAACGCTATTACTGCCGCATTAACGCTCCACCCATTCCCGAGATTGGGCAGAAAATATCCCGCCCATTTGCAGCGCTAATAGTGCCCAGAACAATGGGAATGAGAACTTTTCGCCCACCTCCGCTCCCCACAAATCGGGATCCGTCACTAGCGCTGGGCCGAGTTGCAGTAAGGCAATTTGCATTGGCGGTATCCCGGCGAAGTTACCACCGGAATAGTCAAGATTGTGATAGAACCCCATGTATTTAAAAAAAGAAAATCTCGTTTAATGTGACCCACCATGCCTAAAAGCCTTCCTCCTTCTCTGCCCTCTGTTTATTCTTAACCATTTGCTGCCCAAGATACTTTTTAGACGGTCAAATGTGGGCAGTGTTTTGGTTAAAGGCGTTTTTGAAACGTGATTTTCAAAAATTACTGGGAAGTGTGGTAGTGGTGTGGTCCATTTGCGGTAATAATGCTTATTTTAGGTATTTTCTAAACACACCACAGAGTGACTGTAATGAAAGGAGCGCACACCACTGGAAAGCCTTAGACTCCAATCCAAGATCCCAAACGTAAGCAACTGTCCCATTTCTTTGTTTACTGGGACTGACCGCCTCCAGCATTCCTGCTGTATGAAGAATGAAGAAATGTTGATAGACATAGGTAGGGCTATCCCGGAACACCACCTGCTACTAAGATGTTTTTGCAACATACCATTAAATTGGGCCTTCCAGGCCTTTCATCCTGCAAGTCAATGCAGTTAGTGCAATTGAGATGGAACAATGACACTTGTTCATTACAGAGCATCAAAGCTGCAAATTTGTGGAAGCAAGTGCCCTAATATTAATAATATTATAGTACTTGCTTGCGGTTCTTTATGGCTAATCTTGCCTGAACGGTTGATTTTGGAGGCAGAAGAGATCTTTCCTAGTAACGTAGTGATTTTGTCAGGATTGAACAAATCTTCAGGTACCGGGCAGACCTTTTCAGATCCTTTCCTACCTGGAGATACTAACATTGTCCCACGATGAGGAACTAACGTTTTCTCACCCAGAGGTACTCATAGGTGTAAGCACCCAGGGTCCCCCCTAAAAGGTCCTTTGAAGACCCCAGAACTGGGGTGGTGGTCTTCACCTGGCTAGTGAGGGCTGGTGCCGATGTCAACCTCCTTCCTGCTCCTTACAAAGTCTTCGGTCACCTTCAGTACAGGTCCAAGCTATGACATGGAAAGAAGACGACTATGCAGAGACCTTGGGTGAATTCCATAACAGAAGGCACACAAACTCACTGGGTGGATAGATCCCAAGGCATCGGATGCAGTCATGACGAGGATCGGCCACTCCTTCCTACAAAGGATGCATTGCTTGAATCCCGTTGTAAATTAAATGCATCAGAGGGAGGCACCGCGTTGAAGAAAAAAAGAAATATATACCAATCCGAATGAAAAAGGGGATGGACAGTGTGATGACATCTTGGAGTAGGACACAAGACAACAGATTTAAGGGCCAAAACAAACACTTTTATTAACTTAACTGTCAGGATTGAAAAACGCCTATCTTGCCCTATAGTATGGTGAGATTTCCCTACCAAACTCAAACTAAGGAAAGTCAGTGTTAATAAGTTCAACTTGCGAATCTGTCTGTGTCCAAAACCTATACTTGTCCTCACAACTAATCTTATACAATGTGTGGGGATGTACGTAACCAATAAAATAGTGTCCGGTATAAAGTTTGAAGCTTGGTTCAGCATGCAGCTTTCTTTCAGCTCCCTTCCACAAGTATAAATCAGTTCTTAGAAAGAGTCTTAAGATAACCTTGAGTGCCAAAGTAATATAAGTTTGAGCAATGCTGTGGGTTCCCTTCCCCAAGTTCCAAAACACTGTTCAAAAACACAAAATATCCTGAGGCTCTGCCCTCAAGACAAATAAACAATCTTAGCCTCAGGGATCCGTTCCCCAATACACAATTTCAGTGATGTAGTCATATAAGGTGTTTTCCCAATTCCTTTAATGTTCTGTGCCACACTGGGGCCCTCTCTTTAATGCTGGTCTTTGTATCACAAAAGGTCTTGGTTGAAATGGTAGATTAGTTAAGTTCACCTTGATAAAGTTATTTTCCCAAAGTTTCGCTCCCTTTGAGAAATAATACGCATTGGGTATGCTGCCCTTTGCACTCACTTTATAGTTCATTATTAGTTGGCCTCTTTGTAGATAAATTCAATTGTTCTGTAGAAATAACATATTTTGAAAGTTGCTTGCAATGTAAAGTTTCCTTCACTTTAGGAATTATCATCCGATGTACTTGACTATATTGAAAAAGCTTGCCTTCTCTTGGTTTCTTCATGAGTAAAAGTTTTCCTTCAACGCAGTATTCAAAATGGTGCAGGCTTTATGATTTGAATATTCTCTGCCATTCGGCACCTCCATAACGTGTAAAGGTTTTAAGGGAATTAGCGTTGTTATCCTCATTCAATTCATTAAGTATTGTAATTCTCATATGCCTTTAAATGTTCTCAGGATTCAGAAAAGTTTGACAACATGCTTTCATTTGCACGCGACTACTCCGTAACAAAGTATTAATTCGGCCTTCATGAGTTAACAAGTCTTTAATATTCGCTTGTTCGTAAGGATTGTAAATGGAAACCTTCGACAACATGCCTTTCAATCCACTCGATCGCACTCAGTGACAAAGTATCATCAAACACTTGCATACCAGATTTCTGTTTGTCTAGAAACTCACAGGTTGCTTTGATGCGAGTTCCTGCAGCGCAGATCTTCCAACCTTCTCGTCTTTGCTTCAGGGCTCCAGCTCCTGCCCCTCAGCCACTCCTTGGTCGCCTTCTGGCCCCGGGAGAACGGGCACCTTGAGCAATAGAAAAAGGGGCAGCCTTCCAGCACATCTCTGATTTCACGCCTACTTCGTTTCCACAGAGCCCCTGCTCCCGTACCACTCTTCCCTGAACCGTAAGCGTGTTGCGCATGGACAGCACCTCACTGTTCTTCTTGGCCTCTCTGCTGCTGAAAATTCACTGCCACTGCTCCTCTCACCTTTCCCTCCTCTACACTAATTTGGTGGGGTATTTTATACAACTGCATCCCTGTAACAGGCTGCAGGTGTGAGTTCACAATTAGCCCTGCCAGTCCATCATTAAAGGGAAATGCCTGACCTCTACTGCTCTCAGTAGGCCTCTTCTTCTTCCCAGTACATAATTTGTGTAAGCAACTAGTCTTTACTGCACTTGGTTGCCTCTTCCTCGCCTCAGTACTTTTCATGGTCATGTGTGAATAATTCAGGGGAGTTGGTTTGTAATAACCCAAAAAAGACAGGAGATGGTTTGATTTGGTCATTATTAAGGAAAGGAGGATACCATGTCTATCCCAACGGCATCTCACTTCCTGCCCCATAGACCCTCCACCCAGGTGATCCTCACTTACTTCTCCACCCCCAGGGTCGGGATCTAAAAGTGATGGTCTTTCCCTGGCCACCTGTAAAGAGGATCCATTGGGAATAGGAGTGAGAACACCCTCAGGTTTCTCACAACAGCTGAAATTTAACACCCCAAAAAAGGAATGTCATGGAGCGCAGCAATTACGACCCACCCAGTAGTCAGAAAAAACTGGAACTGGGTGTGAGCGGTTGGTGAGGTAGTGGTGAAGGGAAGGACTGGCGCACAGAGCACGATTTACTCCCCTCATGTTAAAATTCATAAAGGGGCAGCTATCTTTTGGAGCCATATATATGAAAATAGACAAATTCCCACAAACGTGGTGCACTAGTGGGTGCCCTCACAATGGTCTTGAGACAGACTGTATACATTTTTTTGAAAATATTCAATGTTAGTCACTGTTCACCTAGATTGTAAACTAGTATCTCAAGAATTGAACAAAAAACGTTAGAGCAATCGGTCAGTAAATAGAACTCAGTCAGTAAAGTGCAAAGAAAGCTTTAATTGTATTCACGCATAAAATCAGCAATTAAAGTTCAATTAAAACCAACATGGAGTTACAGAACAGTGCATGCAGTTCTCAGTGTTAATCATCACCACATGTGTTGCATCCGAAACACAGGGACTTCTTCAGGCAAAAATTACATCACCTTAAAACGGGTTGTTTTTTAATTTCTTTACGCTGTGAAGTCAGCTGATTTACTGAGTCATGTGACTCTTTGTTATCATTCATTTTACCATAGACAAACAAGGTACATTTTTGCCAAACCTCACAACCCAAACCTCTGGACGGATTTGGACCAGGTCGGAATCGACTTGGGCATGAAGCGTTTCAAAGAGGCCTCTCTGTGGTCTGGGGTTATTCCATGCAGTCGTTTTTTAAATATTTGCAGGAGAAGGGGGTGAACTGAAACAGCCACCATCTTGTTTTTCTTTCGATGCGAGAGGTAGCCACAGCTATAGCCAAGGATATTGGAAAATGAAACGCAGGAAAAAAGACATTTGCGGCTCAAAAAACATCAAAATGTCATCAGTCTAGAGGTGTGGGAAGAGGTTGCTAGAGGGCACCAAGTGAAAATTGGGAGTTGGAGCCGGTCTAGGGACTAAGTTTGCAACACAAAGCATTTCTGTATCTTCAGCTTTATCACCGAATAGCTGACATCTGAAAGCAAACTGAGTCGCAGAAACAGCGTTTGTTGTGGGGGGCAACGGAGAGGGAAGGGAGATGAGGCGGCCATCTGGGGAGTGGGGGGATCTGGCACAGATGAGGAGGGCACTTGGTGAGGACCTGGGGGGGGCAAGAAAGCATTTTATTTTTTCAACCGTTTTTCTGATATTCACGGTTATAAAAACGACAGATAGCCGCAGCTACCTGTAGTCCATACATAAAATGACTACAGACAGTAGTAGACAGCTACAGTGACATTGGGGGTGAAAACACACTGACCACGGCCAGTTACATAGCCATCCAGGTCTCCCACCCATGCAATAATAGGGACCGACCCTGCTTAGCTTCAAAGTGAGGAAGGGGCCAGCCCTCTCAGGCCATTTTGACTAATAAATTAGCCCGAGTTACAGACCCACTTAGAGCAACATGGCCTGAGGGGACAGACACCCCTTCCTCTCTTTGAAGGTAAGCAGGGTCCCGGTTACTGGATGGATGGGTGACAGTCCACAGACCTGGATGTCATTTGGTTTCTTAGTTTTAAATATTTCATAACAAACTAAGAAAACACGTGGCATCCGCATTCTTTTGTTTTAAACCATGCTACTGTCGGTCCTTTTTTGCTGAATTGCATTCTGGTATTTGTAGTCTCCCAGTCAAGATGGGGGAGTATAATGTCACAATTGTACACTTTTTGCCTAACATAGTTCTATAGGAATTTATATATTTGAGTGGTACTATATAGTATGTGTGCTTTTCAAGTTATCTTTATAAAGCAGAGTATTGTTGAAAGCCAGAAATGAGGGTCGGGAGGGGAACTGATGAGAGAGCAAGAATGTCATGAGTATTTGCCCACAATGTGGCAAGAGAGTTTACAATCCTGGAAACTCATGTAGTTATTTTCCACTGATTGTGGCTGCTTTTCAGGACACAAGTAAAGGACACATGTGGGTGGACAGCGTAACTTATTTTCATAGGGTGAACGCAACCCCTTGGGTGCTTTTTGAGGATGGCATGCATGCTCAAGTATTTGGCTACGAGCATTTTACTCAGGTTGTCATGTCCCCAGTGCAGATGCATACCCACAAGACCACAAGTACTTGTTTCATATAGGGATTTTGATTTTCAGGAAATATTTAACGACAGATTGCTAAGTTTGAGAGGTGAGTGCCTTCAATAGTTTGCCAAGATAGTTATTGGAACATTTCCTCTCTCAGGTAATTTTTCTGGTGTTCCTTACTTTTTTTTTAAAGTCCAATGCTATTTTGTCTTATGCTGTTTCTTCTAAGAAGAAGGTCAATTCAACTACATTTGTATATTTCACTTTAAGAAATATGCTCACTTACTGTGTGTATATTCACGGGTGCCATGTTTTTATTTTCGCTATGGGGCAAAAGTACCTGGGCATATGTCATTCTTGCAGCCAGTCATTTTTTTAACCTTTTCCGTGCTGCTTAAATGTGGTTGGTTGGGGTTGTGCGATGTATCACAACAGTCACCAAGAGAACGGCCCTAAAACAAGGGGCTTGTAGCACGTTGCTTAACCAAAGTGTGTGATGCCCCGGTAAATAGTTTAATCTCACTGCACATTGCCTAAAAATATTGTGAGTTCGCAAAGCCTGCAATCTTTTATACCTAAAAATATCACTGTCAAAACGAAATCAGTTTGTGATTGATGAGCGTCTTTGAGTGATGGGTTGCAAAAATATATAGTGGCTGTGCCCACCAGCCATGGACGAAGGCCATGGCTGGTGGTCTGGAGGCTACTAGTCTAGTAGTGTTCTAAAATAGACAGTAGGCATGGCCGAAGGCTGTGCCCACTGGCATGGCCGAAGGCAGGGGCTAGTGGTTTGGTAGTGTTTTAAAATGGACAGCGGGCATGACTGTAGGCCGTGCCCACTGGCCATATGCGAAAAGGATCGATGGAATAATAAAACCCTTGAAGTTCAAGGAAAACACGTTAGTTGAAGGGACGATAAGGTGAGCAATACATTGTAACAAATCCTTTGAAATTCAAGGAAAACATTCAGTTGCAGAGACGTTAAGGTGAGAATTTAACGCAACAAAACCCCTGAAATTCAGCTAAAGCCACCTTAACTTTGCATCCCCTGTTGCTCAGCCTATGTCCACGATGATGACCTGACAGATGACATCACTGATGACATCACTGGTGATATCACTAATGACATAATTATGGGACTGAATGACAGCTATTGGGGCAACATGTAAAGGGGCCACGGCCAAAGGCCAGGGCCAATGGTCATAGGCAAAGGCCATAGGTAGTGAGCAGGAAAGAAAGGTAGTGTTTTAAAAGAAACAGTGGGCAGTGCCAAAGGTCCTGGCTAGTCGGCCCGATAGACATGTAGAGTGGGCCGTGGCCATCTAGTGGATCCAAAAGAAACATAATGGGGGAACAAGTACAGTGGACAAGGCCGAAGGACATGGCTAGTGGTCTGTAAAGAAAACAATGGCATAACAAAACCCTTGAAATTCAATGAAAAAACCTTAGTTTAGGTGCAGTTAAGTTGTGCACCAAAAGTCTTTGGGCCTCATCACAAGTTGGGTAGTATCCCAGTGGTAAATGCGCCGGGATACCGCCCAACGCTATTAGCATTACAGCAACTCGGTCAGGCACAATTTGCGCCAGATCCCGAGTTGCAGTGGCGCTGTTAATCCCCATTTATTTTGAGTCCCTAGGACTCTATGGGGCTTTTCGGCACTTTCACCGCCGGCGGTAATAGCACTGAAAAAGCACAGAAAGAGGAGGTTTTTACCAATTTCCACCCAAACTCAGGATTGGGTGGCGCAGTCATGCGGCAGTAATAGCGTTACTGCCGCATTTTTACCGCTCCACCCAACCCGTGATGAGGCCCTTTTGTCTTGTATATATTTCTTTATACAATGGACCTCATTACGAGTATGGAGGTAATGAAAAAAGGAAGGCGGAATGGCATTACTGGCATCGTTAACAGGTCCGGGCCATTACGACCCGACAACCCGCCACCGCCCATACCGTGCCCCTTCTTACCGGCATGCGCGCGTACACGTGCACCTTCAGGGCACCAATACGGGGATGCCGCTAACAGGAGGACATCACAAGTTAAGCGGGCATGCACTTACCGGCATCTGGAAGGCGGTAATTAGGGCCTGCACGATGGCGGCAAAACAGGCATCATGGACCACCCGCAAATAGCAACCTGCAGTGCAGGCAACTGCCACAGGTGCACACAATCACCACAGGGGGAGCCAATGGAGCCTGTCCCAGTACAAAAGGAGTACACCCACACACCACACCCCTTCCTACGCCAAAATGATCCCACTAGCAGTTGCAATCATGGGGCTGGAGGACATGCCTGTCAACTACAGCAATAACAGCAGCAACAACAACAACAGGCAGCACAGAGGAGACACAGGAGGAGAAGGAGGGTGAGACAGGCCCAGCAAGTTCCACCAGTGCAGCCAGTGGTACCACGTAGGCAGCCACCAATCCCTTGCATCAGACCCAGTCCATTCAATCTAACCCCTGAACAGATCCACACCCTGTACCGGTTGGACTGGGACACCATCACCACCATAGTGGACATGATACACGACGATATTGTCAGCCTGATAGAAATCCGCACTGCCATCCCCCCTCTACTAAAGGTGGTGTCTGTGTTCCACTTCCTGGCCACATGCACCACCAGCACACAGTGGGGCAAATGCATGGCATATCACAACCACTCTTGTCCCGCATGCTGACCCAAGTGCTTGATGCCCTCCTGAAGCATGCAAGTATCCACTTTTACCTACCACGGAGTGGCCAGGAGCTCGCTGACACCAAAGTAGGCTTCCATGCACTGGTAGGCATGCCCAATTGCGTTGGTGCCCTCGACTGCTCCCCATGTAGAATTGGTGGCCCCTCATGCCAATGAGGTGGTGTACCGCAATCGCAAGCAATACCACTCCATCAATGTGCAGATGGTATGTGACTCCAGCAAGATCATCACACATTGTTGCACCCGATATCCCGGATCTATACATGATGCCCTGGTGCTGTGTAACTCCACGCTACCCCGTTACATGGAGTGACATGCTGGACGACGTGCCTGGCTGCTCGGTAAGTTGCCTGACTGGGCCATGGCAGTGCATCGGGGTAGTGAGGTGGGGGATGCATACTCCACCTGGGTGGGATGGGGGTACATACTCCACCTGGGTGGGATGGGGGATGCATACTCCACCTGGGTGGGATGGGGGGATGCATACTCCACTTGGGTGGGATGGAGGGGATGCATACTCCACCTGGGTGTGATTGGGCGGTGAGTGGACAATGCACTCAGAGCTAAACACTGTTGTCCTGAACATCCCAACCTGAACATGACACATCAATGCCATACATAAGACCAATGCCGTACATCAATGACAACATGCAAGACGCACAAGCAGGCCACCATGGGTATGTCAAGTGATGAATGACTAAACATGATTACAACTGTGCCAATGCCGCTAGTACGATTAGGTACAGAGTAGCATACACTGCAATCATGGGTGGCAAGACATCGTTCCGAATCCACAGTACATCCACATCAGCATCAGCATGCAAGTGAACACCCTGAACACCCTGCATCATCTGTACAATGCAATCCACACTAGCAGACCATATTGCAGTACACAATACATCAAATTAATCTGTGTGCATACATACAGGGACATGTGCATGTCAACACCAAATAGCTGCGGCCATGGCTGTGAATCCTAAAGGTGCCAGCTCAGATTGACTCACACATACTTCATTGTGCTTCCATGCAGGTGATGGAGGCTATCCCTTGAAGCCGTGGCTACTTACCCCTGTGCGGAACCTGCGTAATAGGCACGAAGAGGAGTACAATCGGGTACATACCCGTACCCGTGTCGTGATTGAGCAGACCTTCGGCCTGTTGAAGGCACGGTTCTGCTGCCTAAGCAGGTCTGGTGGAGCACTCTTTTATGGCTCTGAGAAGGTGGCAAAGATCACCATGGTCTGTGTCATGCCGCACAACATGTGCATGCAGAGAAATGTACCACTGCCACCTGACATTGACATGCATGCACCGGGTGAGGATGATAAGGATGATGAGGATGATGATGGAGGAGAAGAAGTACCCCTTTCAGTACGTGATGCACAAGATGACCGTGCTGTACGCCAATCACTGATTGACGATTACTTCTGAACCACAGGGACGTTGAAAGTTATGTGTCAGTGCTACACTGAGCACTGGGACCGTGTGGACATGGACACAGGTTGTGTGGGGAGTTGGGCACTGTGCGCTGTCATGAATTTGATGGACACAAACGAAATGAACAATGTCCAAGCATTAAATGATATTCAACACAACGGGTGTATTAAGTAAAATTACAAAATAGTGCTTCCTCCCTCCACCACTCACACGCCCTTCCCCCTCCCCCAAAACATCCAAACACCCCATACCCCCAAACACCCCATACCCCCAATAAACACCCCATTCCCCCAATAAACCCCCCATATCCCACAATAAACACCCCCTCAATCCCCTCTACACCACCAACACCACCTCCCCCCTCACCCATTGTCATCCCACACTATTTCCGGGCTTTTTTTTGTGTCCGGGGGCAGCATTTAGGTCTGCCTTGCACTGCGCCTCGTCATCCGCAACAGGGCTGGAGGGAGCAGAGCTTGCAGGTGTGGACGATGGGGTGGATGCGGATGGGAATTGCACCGCTGGTACAGGTTGATGGCACTGCATGTGTTGGAGCATGCTGGTTAAGACCTGTGTGACAGCCCCCAAACTGTCACGGATCATGATTGCACTTGAATTTATGGCCGCAATGGTCCCAGCATGGGCCTCATGGATCTCTCGGCGTGTTTCCTTGCCATCAGCCACATACTGACGCACTAGATCGATCATCGAGTCCTGCCGGGCCTCTACCCTTGACAGGCGTGCCTCAATATCAGTGGGGGCTGTGGAGGTAGAGGGTGCTGTGGCTGGGTGGGCCATTGCAGGGCTGGCCTCTGGGGTGGTTGTGAGTTCTGGACTGTGCAGTAGAACCGCAGAATCCAGCATGGGGCTGGACAGTGTGCCCTGAGTGGTGTGTTGGGGATGGACGGGGGCTTGGGTTGCGGGGACATTCCACATGGATTGTGCCATCAAGGTCCTCGTACTCCTCCGCTTCCACATCCACATCACTGAGTGGGGCTGTGGCTGCTGCCTCACCCACTGAACTTGTGGCAGCGGACTGCCATCAGCCTCCCCTCCAGCTGTTGTTGGCAGCTCAATAGTCACAGTCTAGTCCGCTGTTGCGGTTTCCTCATGAGCCTGCCTGGCCCATGCACGTGCCCTGGGTTGCACTGTGGGCCGCGGTGCTGCCCCAGAGGTGAACTGGCCAGTGCTGTATGGTCTGGCCCTGGATGTAGATGGCCTTGGGGCAGTGTCCTGACTTTCACCTTCTGCATCAGTGCCTGCAGTGATGCATGAGTTGGTGCTGTACAGTATTTCATTTCTCATGCATTGCAATCTTATAGGTGTGTCACACAGGGTAGTTTCAAGGGGGCGGGGCATATTGGCATAAGCCGTGGTGTCTCCATCCGGCACAGATGCGTACCAGGAGGCATGCCATTATATTGAGGTTTGTGTGATGTATGACATGCAAATGGTCCCTGTGTGTTGGGTGTCTGTTGGTAATGGGATTGGCACGAAGCATGCATTTCATTGTGGCAGGGTTTGGGCCTCCATCTGGACATGGATCAGTATATGTGTGTATGATGGGCCATGCATTGGCTTGGCTTGGCTCACTTTCACATCAGTTGTACTGCGTCATGGTTTGGCCTACTGGGGTTTGCAGGGTCACTCACCTCCATCTCCCAATGCCGCGGCACCCGTCTCCATTTCGCTGAAGCCCTCTATGGACTCCATTTGGATGGTCGTGCTGCAGGTTTCTTGCCGCTGCATCAGTTTCACTGGTGAGGTGGGCATCCCCGCCTGTGGCCATGGCCTCCCTGCGATTGCTGGATAGGATGTTCCGGACCCTGAGACGGAGTTCGTCTCATTTTTTTTTACAGTCTTTTGTGTGCCAACTGCTGCCACCTTGCGCGCAACCACCTCCTAGATTTCTTTCTTGCACATCTGAACTTCCTTTTGAGGTTGTTAGCAAAAACCTCTTCTGCATGGGCTGCAAGGGTATCAGCCAGCATGTTTAGCTCCTCATTGGAGAAGTGCTTCTTGTGCAGCCGGGGAGTTGTCTTACGGGTAGCCTTCGACATGCTGGGTGGTGTGGCACTGCTCTCTCCTCTGTACCACTGCCGGATAGGGAGGATGGCAATGGATTGTGTTTTTAATGATGGGCGCCGGCACAGTTCCCATTCCGACGCGATGACGTTACTTCCGGGTCCGGTGTTACGGGCCCAGAATTAGCATGATGTTATTACAGCGTCATTATTAAGGGGTTGCTCCTTGGCGGAGGCGGTATCGGTGGGTCCCATGATGGCACTATCGGGGGGTTGGTGGGCCTTTAGAGGCATGGCAGTGCAGCCATTATCGGCATGTGGGTTTGCGCGTGCTCGCACACTCATAATCAGTCGCTATTAGCGGCGTCATTACCTCCATGCCGGTAATCACTTCGTTTTTAGCAGGATTCTCATAATGAGGCCCAATGTGATTCTTTTAAAGTGAATTTGCTAGTACACAGACTTGCATATATATATATATATAAAATCTTAGTTACAGTTCAGTTAAATTGTGCAGCTTTAACGCAACAAAACCCTTCAAATTCAGCAGACGTGAGAAGTCAAGATCAGCTAAACTCGGGGAGTTCCTCTTGCAAAGCCCATGAGAACGTACATATTATAAGAGAAGGGATTCACAATGGCACACAAAATGGCATTATGGGGAACATCAACGAGATTGTTTCAGTGAATATATATATATATACACACGCACGTCTGTGTACTAGCAAATCCACTTTAAAAGAAAAACATTATATAGAGAAATATATACAAGACAAAAAAGCGACTTTTGGTGGCTGATACAGCACTAACATCTCCAAGGCAGAAAGGGCGGCTCCCTGTATGCTACTGCTATCAGTTTGGGACAAAAGCAAGGGAACCAAAAAATACATCTTTTGTTTTTGAAGCTAAATAACCCCAAAACGCTGCTAGAAAAGTTCCATTAGGGCCTAGCTGTCAGCAAGGCAGAGTGGGCGAACAAAGGAAGGGCCCGCCCCCTGCTCTGCCCTTTGACCCCGGGGTTTGAGATGTCAGTGCCTTCCAGGCCTCTTCGCATTTCAGTCCCAGTGCAGGCCTTTCCCAGCGGTGCGAGCACCAGTCCTGGACCAGGAATAGCAGGGGGAGTTCACTGATTAATATTCATGAAGGGGGGGAACAGTTGGCTTTTTGTGCCTTGCTGGGGCTTCTCATCCAAAGGTAAGGTTTAGAGGGAGGAATACATTACACTATATACAGCCACCAACCCAAAGAGCACCTTTGGCCGTATGGAAATGTGTAGGCCCTGCCAGATTGATGAGGGCTCCTTCCCACACTGGGGGAATGTGGGAAGCTCCTCTGCACACAGGCTTCTGCTTTCACAGATTTGCACATTCGCAGACCTAGGCGCGCTCATTTTTGCACGCTGTATACATTATATAAATACGCGCTCTTAGTAGGTGCATCCCGGTTTAGTCCGTAATCAAAATTGTAACTATTTTTCACGACACTTTCAGAATTTTGAAGTTGGAGGATTGGCTCGAACCCTCAATCTTTCAGGTACAAGTCATAACACTTAGTGACTGTGTCACGGAGACTGGCTTGGAAATGATTG
Source organism: Ambystoma mexicanum (assembly GCF_040938575.1). NCBI lineage: Eukaryota > Metazoa > Chordata > Amphibia > Caudata > Ambystomatidae > Ambystoma > Ambystoma mexicanum. Next base: position 668,987,548 of record NC_090931.1, read on the forward strand.
TACTGCAAGCCATGTAATATCAATTAGAGCAAACGCTTGTTTTGAATTAACATACCTAGATTCACAGACAAAACTGCACAAATGAGATCATATACAGTTTATAGAAAGGAGAAGTGCTGGAAATATAATTGGGTGGTGGTTGTGGGGGCGTGTTGGGGTAGGGACAGTAATTGGTGGGCTAAAGTGGGGTAGTCCCTCTTTTATGTTGTTCTTCGTCACGGTTTTTCATTTTGGAAATCTGGTCACCCTAGCTCTCAGCCGGGAGAGAACATTCGTACTGGCTGTTTGTGCTTAAGAAAAGGTGTGAGCCATTTTATGGAAAATGAGTAGAGGAATGGCATTTTTAAAAGTCTGCTTCAAACATAATATCACCTTTCACACATGTTCAGAGAGCCCAAGTATCCCTGGGTGGACTGTTATCTCCCTGGCACTTTCGTTTTCCAAACACAGCTCCCTAGGTTTGATGGGCACCAAACCTGCCTGAAACGAACTTTAAAACAAATCACAAATGACAGAGTAGATTGTTTTTTCTTCTTGATTTACCACCTTCAGTACACAGATATAATCTGGGGTGCTCCCGCAGAACTCAATTGGACCTGTGTGAGGCATGGTTCCTTAGTTTACAGTGTAGAACAGGTGCCTTTTACACTGCACACAAATCAACACTGCTTTAAAACTGGCACAACGTGGCCATCTGGGGAGAACTAAGTTGCAATGCATACAATGTTGCCTGCACAAAATGTATAAATGCTGGGCCTTTTTCTACTGTCTTTGAGCTCGTAGCGTGAAACTACTCCAATATTGCACATTTGATGCACTGGAAGAGCTAAGTGTAGCCTGCGGGCCCACTGGGCCCGGCTAGTAGGCGCTACATGCTTTGCCCCTAAGGGACCTTAGGAATAAAGACGCAGACACCAGCGTAAATAAAGTATTTTTTTTAGAGTACTGGATATATTAAGGGATAAGAGTGACCTTATAAATAAAGAGGGGTCCCTGTTGGGATTCCTATAAAATTCACTCTGGTGTCTGTGTCCATTAGTGATCTAAGAACTCAGGGTGTAGCCCATCGCCCTTTATCCGTAATTTTATTTTGAGGTGCAGCGCTCCTCCCTACCCAGTGGGCCTTGGGGTAGGGGGGTTGGTTTCCATGGGGACTGTCCCTGGTTTGGGGCGTGAGTTGCGCGCCTTTGCTTGGAGCAGGGTCGGGATACAGGGGCTACATAAACTCCACCTGCCAGATTGGTTGCCCTTGCCCTGTACGGAGACTGTGGCTGCGACCAACATGGTAGCCGAAACTTTGCTTTAACTGTTCTCTGGGACTTCCTCTTATTTTATCATGGGCACCTTTCAGATAACAATGTTACAGGCTGGGGCGTGGCTATTTGCCATGGTGTAGGACGTGCCTTGCTGAGCAGCTCCCGTGGATCCGACATTGATCCGGAAAACTATGCTGGAAAAATGACTCATACGCCTCAGAAATGAAAGCAAAGGCATCTGAACAGGTGCCATGCAACAACTACAAAAAGCAAGCAAATTGAGTAAAGTATCAGGAAGAAAATTGACTTTTAAGAATGCGGCCGTATGGAAACAAACTGGCCAAGATGGCAGACAACAAAGGGATCGCAGCCGCGGCAGCAAGAGCAATTGAATAGAGCCGGGCGGTGGAGAGAAAGGAAGGAGGCTGGCCTTTGGAGGTCGCGCGATGCTCTGTCGTTTACACGCTTCGCTCCTGATATTATGAGCAGCGGTCACTCACAAGGACATTGAGGCATTGTTTTGGAGTTCGGAGTGGCGTAGTGATCTGTATTGAGGATACAGTAGCCACGTGAATTGAATACTGGGGACCGGCATCTAGCGTTCTCGCGGCTCCCTGCCGTATGCAACTAGCGTTTGCGCGGCTCCCTGCCGTCTGCATATGTCCACTCCTAATGCTATGAGCAGCATTTGCTAATAGGAAATAGTGTTCTATTACAAGTGAGACAGATCACGGGACTGTGAGCGGCGGAATGATCTGCACAGAGGATACAGTAGCCTCGTGCAGCGAATACTGGAAACAACATCAGCGGAGCTCCGGACGCGAATCGAACGTTCCGAGCAGCCGCAGATTCAGCAATGCATGCAGAGCTGACGGAAAAGAACTACTGTCACTTTGAATAAACAACGGTGAGTGAGCCGCGTTGTGCGAGGAGCCAACGAGGCTTGCAAGATACATTTTTTTATTACAGTGGTGAGCGGAAGCCAAACTAAGACACCAACCATAACGCTGCCCTGCCATTATACTAGAAGAAATAAGTTCTCCACACAACTAAGTGTTATACTGCTGCTCAAAGGGCATTGGAAGCCGGCTACTTGCTACAGTAAGGGATGGAGTGCTCTTCTATTTTGCTGAGGGACATGTGCCCAGGGAACTAATCTGATATTGCCACCCGCAAGAGTAGATGTGACCTACGCAATGAAGCTGGACCCACACTAGCATGCTGCTGTGCAAATACAAGCATTGGGGAACACTGGCATTATAGTGATTGGAGTGAACAATAATCCAGCTTATCCTGGACAGTTGCTGGATGATGGCACAATAAGAAGAAAGGCGGCAGGCAAGCGGAATGCCGACACTGCAGAAAGGCTCTCACTGAGGTGAACACATAACACCAAGCACCACATAAACCCGAGATACAGTGGTAGTGGAGAAGAAGGTGCACCTAGTGGCCCTAGGGAACAAGCAAATGGGGTATTGACTACAATAGTCAGAGAAGGTACGTTCGAGGACACAACCCACTCAAAACACAACACAGCGCACGCTACCATATACTGCAGCCCTCTGAGGACGACGCTCCCGGGCCCGAACTGACCTGGTGGCATCACAGAAATACCGGGAAACAGAATGTGCACGGTACGGAGAGGCTGGAACTGGATACGCAAGCAGGGTTGTATGATGTCGGTGAAAGGAACTAGGGCCAAGAGTAAGCAACCCACAATGGAGGTCTTTGCCAAGACGCAACAGACTCCTACTGCTCCGGCACAAAGCACAGCGACGGCTTTCGTGGACGGTACCCCAGAAGGAGAAAACCACCTGGTCCTAGCAGCTATAACAGAGCTGAGAACCACATGTGGGACAGCAATGACGGACCTACGAACGGCCTTGGAGAACAAAATACATGCAGTGGGAATAGAAGTCACCCTGCTGCAACAGGATGTCAGAGCGCTGGCAGAAAGAACAAGTGGTCTAGAGAGTGTGGTGAAAACCAACACAGATACCAGCACAAATAACGCAAAGGAGGTACACATACTAAAGCAACAGGTGGCTAAGCTTGAGGACCGAGCAGAAGAAGCGGAAGGAAGGGCAAGACGAAACAACGTCCGCATGGTCGGCCTGCCGGAGGGAGAAGAAGGCCAGGACCCCACGGACTATGTGGAGAATATGATCCTGCAAGAGATAGGGGCAGATAAGCTCTCACAAGGGTTTACTGTTGAACGAGTACTTCGGGTCCTGATGAGGAAACCACGGCCCGGGGCCCCTCCGCAGGCGATAATTGCAAAGATCCTGAACTATAAAGATAGAGAGAAGATCTTGGAGTACCTTCGTAAAGGTAGAACAATAGAAAGGGCATCTACCAACATCGCGGCGTATCCCGACTACACCATGTTGGTGCAGAGACAGCAATACAGCTATGTGGCGGTCAAGAGGAGACTGCGCACGGCTGGAATCAAGTACATAATTTTGTACCCTGTGAAGCTAAAAGTCTTGCATAAAAGTAGAGCGTTTTTTTTATACCCCAGAGGAAGCGGCGGCATGGTTAGACTTGCAGGGCTGTACAGAGCAAGATGGGGAGCAGGATCATGAGGAGCACGATAAGTGATGGGGATGTATCATGAATACAGAGGGGATAAGAGGGGGGGAGTCCCAGTAAGAGACTGTGGAACATTTGAATTGTATTATGACACTTTTGGACTCACTGACCCTGTTGGACTGGAATATAGAGTATAAAATGCTGCACAAGTAAACTGGGTGGCATTAGGCGTAGTGAACTTGAAGTAAACAGGAGCAACAGGATGAAGGCAACCTACCCCCAGGAATTAGTAGTAGGACAGCCACTAGGGCGACTTCACCCTGCTGAGCCGCGAGTACGGGCTATTGCCAGAAAGGGCTAAATGCGGGGGTGCCTGAGATCCAGGGATGGAGCTGGGCACCAGTTGGGGAGGGTGTTGTTGGGACAGGGAAGGGAGGTGAGAGGGAGGGAGGTTGGGGTGTTTGTTGTGTTTTTAGTTAAGGGAAGTTTAAGTTGGGAAACAAGCCTATATAGACGGGAAATACAATTGGATTTGGACTGCATAGGTGGGGGGAGGAGTGGGACTCTAACAAGTCATGGGGGATCTTAAAATAATTACTTGGAATGTCAGGGGGCTCAATAGCTACTTAAAGAGGAATAAGGTTATGCTATACCTGCGTAGACAGAAGATAGACATAGCCTTGCTGCAAAAGACGCACCTGACGCAAGATAAGATGGAGATGATCGGGAAGAAATGGAAGGGGACCGTGGTGGGCTCATCATATTCGGCTTATGCTAGGGGAGTGATTATCTGGGTTGCGCCACATGTCCTGTTTCAGCTGTTACAGACGATAGTTGAGACGGACGGGAGGATGGTCATAATGAGGGGATTGGTGGAAAATAGGGAGATAAGCATTGTAAATACGTATGCCCCGAATCAAAACACAGTGGCATATTTTAGAACCCTGTGTAACAACCTTAGCATGTGTGTGGGGAGTGCAGTGATTTGGGGAGGAGACTTTAATTGCGTACTGAACACTAAGGTTGATAGATCAGATGGGAAAACGGATAGACCTGCCCCAGCCGCTAAAGCGCTGCAGACACTGCTGAAAGACTTTGGGTTCGGAGATGTGTGGAGGTCACGACACCCCCAAGAGAGGCAATATTCACATTATTCCGCCCCGCAGCAATTACATACAAGGATGGACTATGTTTTTGTCACACTAGAGATAATGACGGAGATCACGCAAGCAGAATATAAAGCTAGAGTCCTCTCAGACCACTCGCCTTTGATCCTCGGATGGCAATATCGACCCCCGAGAGCGAGGATTCCGACATGGCGCCTCAGAGCAGAGGCGCTGAAAGACCGCTTTTTTAGAGAGGATATGAGGGAGGAGATTGTTAACTACTTTGAGACGAATACTGGCAGTGTGGACTCGGCGGGCACTTTGTGGGAAGCCTTTAAAGTTGTGATGAGAGGGGTAGCCATAGCAAAATCCAAAGGATTACAAGGAGGGATCCTGGCTGACCTATGGGAAATGGAGGGAGAATTGGAAAGGGCATTGAAGAGAGAAAATAATACCAAGGAAGATACTGAACTGATACTCAGGCTGCAGCAGAAATGTGCTGGGCACTGGGAAAGACTGTGTAACCTTAACTATAAAAAATATATAGAGAGACAGCATGCAGGAGGGGATAAACCAGGAAGGATCTTGGCATGGCTATACAAGAGTGAAACCCCCAGACCCACGATTAGAACAATAACAAGGGAAGATGGAAGTGTAGTTGATACTCAAGAGGGAGTTAACCAGGAGTTTGCAGACTATTATAGGCTACTATATGGAGATGATGGTGAGAGTAATTACACGACGATAGTAGAAACACTGGAAGATATAGGATTGCCGCAGATCAGTGCTGAGGAAAGAGAGGAGCTGGATGCATCGATTACTTTAGAAGAGTTAGAAGAGGTGGTGAGACAGTTGCCCACCAGCAAGACTCCGGGGGCGGATGGACTCCCAAGCAAATTCTATCAGATATTTAAAGGAGAGGTGCTCCCCCCACTTTTAGAAATGTTGAATGAGGCATATGAACTGGGCAGACCGCTTCCCAAACCTAATAAGCCTGGGCATAGCTGCGGTTCATATAGACCCCTATCAATGTTAAATCACGACAGCAAAATACTGACAGCCTTTTTGGCAAACAGACTAAGGAGGGTTATTGAGAAATTAATACATCCTGACCAGACGGGCTATGTCCAGAATAGGAACATATCCAATAATCTCAGACGACTCCATCGAGTTATTGAGCATGGGAACGAGAGCGAAGGTGAATTGGCAATTGTGTCACTGGACGCAATAAAGGCTTTTGACTCGGTCAAATGGCCATGGCTGTTGGCGGGATGGCTGGCTATGGAATGGGGCCCAGATATCTACAGTGGGCGAAAATGTTATATAGGGAACCGCTGGCCAGAGTTAAAACAGGAGCAGTGATATCTGAAAGATGGCAACTCCATAGGGGTACCAGACAAGGATATCCATGGTCCCCTATGCTCTATATATTGGCCCCGGAACCCTTAGCGATATACTTGAGGCAACAATATGATACGATAGGCATTGCTGTGGGAGGGGAACGACATCTAATCTCCCTATATGCGGATGACATGTTGTATTTGCAACACCCGTAGGAAAACCTCTAATACATTTTGGAAGTGATGGAAAGATATGCAGAGCTGTCTGGTATAGCTGTGAACCCTCAGAAATCTAGCATGTTCCCATTGGGTGGATATAAAGGGATCCCATTGAAACAGCTACCGGTGTTACAGATACCATGGGAGGTTAGCTCATTTCGATATTTAGGGATAGATATATACCTATATCTGGAAGAGGAGCATAAGTACAATACAGAGGTAGCCATTAAGAAAACTGAAAATTGCATGAGGTTCTGGGTGAAGCTGCCTTTAGCAATGATGGGATGTGGGGCAATGTTGAAGATGGTGGTCCTACCTAGGCTCCTGCACTACTTTGGGATTATACCGCACTTGATACCAAAGAAGTTCTTCATTAAATTGGACAGTATGTGCAGGGATTTCCTTTGGCATGGCACACGGCATAGAGTGGCCCTCCGGAAGCTACATAATTTCTATGAGAGAGGGGGTATAAAACTGCCTAATTACGAAGTTTATTATATAGCAAGCCAGCTGCAATATGTGGCTAAATGGCTCTCAGAGGAGGCCACCTCTGAGTCCAGGCTGTTTAGACAAGATTGTGCCCCATTTTATTTAAAAGAGATTATGTGGCTGCCCAAGGCGGAAATGGAAGGGCGTCCAAAGATGATGGTACTTGGATGGAAGATGTGGCGCAGGGCATGCCAGCTGATGGAGAACCCATCCCTGTGTTCCCCACAGGTACCACTAGTAGCACTGGCGGGTGAAGAAAAGCAACTAAGGATGATAATCAGAAACCACTGGGAACCGGTTGGGATAGCAACAATGGTGATATTTGGCAAGAGGGGACTATCATAGATTTTGAGGTGTTGGGGGAGGAAACCGGGTTACATACAGGCCAGTATATCACGTATCATAGAATGGTGCGGAGAATTAAGAGGACATGGCCCGAAGTGGTACTGGGGGAAGAACCAGATATTACCATAGATACATAACATGACATAGCAGAGGGGGGACATGGGATATCCAGAATATACGAGATGATGATGTCTAAAGTAGGAAAGGAGGTATTACAACTGAGACAAGACTGGGAGGTGGAAGTGGGAGCCCCGATGGATGATGGGATGTGGGAACGAGCCCATGGGTATCATAAGAAGCTGTCAAGGAACGCAAGACTAAAGCAGATGCAACTGTACATTATGCATGTGGCGTATATGACACCCCAGAGGATAGCTAGGTTTAAAAATGTAGGACGGCAAGCATGCCCCAAATGTGATGAAGAGAATGCTGGTATGGTGCATATGTTTTGGTCATGCCCGGTTATCGAGCGCTTTTGGAGCGAAGTGGCACACAGACTAGCAGAAAGAGGTATTACGATTGTGGATGATACAGTGTGGGCCTGCTTGTTAGGGGGGGTTCCCTAGACCACGAAAACTCAAGCATGTGAGCAAACTAAAGTACCTGGCATATGCGCTTGCAAAGAGGAGAAATGCTATGGGGTGGAAGATATGCCAGAGACCACGGCTAGAGGTATGGTGGAAAGATTTGCAGAAATGGGCTGAGGCAGAAACCATGGTATGGCAAGAATCGAGCAGTCCTGGGGGGGAGGAGGAGACAGAGACCCTGATGGCCTGGAAATTATTAATAGCGGAGTTATTTGGGTCAATGCGAGACCCAACGGAACCCATGGAAAGGGATACCCTATCACAAGGATCCAATCCTTCCTTAACAACCGCACTATGAGAGTTTTCTCTTCCCCTTAGAAGCCGCTGACCCTACACCTATTATTTGTGGCGTACCCCAAGGTTCCTGTGTCTCTCCCACCCTGTACAACATCTTTACAAAGCCCCTTTTTGATGATCTAGATGGTCTGGGTATCACCTACACTAATTATGCTGATGATAGTCAGATCCTCATCCTGCTGAGGGGGGCTACGATAAGGATTTGGCCTTTGTAAATAAAGTGTACCTCATCTTTCAGGCATGGATGGCCTCACAAGGTCTATGCCTGAATAATGACAAAACAGAACTTCTCATTCTCGGCACCTCTTCAAACCGTACCAAATTAGGCCCAAATTACTCCTCCTTTGTAATCGACAACCACAAGATTACAGTAGCCAAAGAGGTCAAAACCCTTGGTTTCTACTTAGATTCTACACTCACTCTCTCAAAACAAGTTAATGCTATGGCTTCTGCCACATCATACACCTGCAAACTTATTAGAGCAGCTAAACCTTTCCTCTCATCGTCCAACTGCATTACACTAGCTAGAGCTCTAATACTGTCTAAGTTGGATTATTGTAATGCCCTATATGTAGGCTGCAACAAATATATCACCAATAAAATCCAAATCCTTCAAAACAACGCTCTAAGAGCTGCCCTGAGCATCCCTAAAAAAGCACATATCTCAGATACTAGAAGATCTGTCAACTGGCTATCAACCAAAGACAAAATCTTGCTTAAATCTGTCTCCCTGACGCATAAGTGCCTCCACCAGGCAGCTCCTCAATATTTAATAACTAGATTTTCCAGACCTATCTCCTCACGCCCATCTAGAAAGGCCAACGCCAATATCCTCCTTGTGCCCAAATTCAAACGCATGAGGTCTGGGGGGAACAGTTTCCCCGTCAAAGCAGCCCTATGTTGGAACTCACTACCTCCACCACTTAGGGAGGACCTCCCATACTTACAATTTAGAGCTAAGACTATCCACTGGTTTAAGGAACACGATACTTAATATCTCTCTAGGTTGTGCTTCACCATAACCCCTGTGAATTGTACATACTAATGTCTATTTTTGCCTATTAGAGGACACATGCTAGAATATTTGTATATACTGTACATCTTGTGTGATACTTGATTGATTGTCCATTATTGTCCAGGTGCCACCAGCAATGTAACCTCTGCTGGAACACACCTCCTGCTGCTATGTAACTAAGCTTCACAAACCTCTTGATACTTTTGCGCCTTGCTACCTTTTGGGTTCGGTGCGCACTATAAATAAACAATACAATACAATACAAGATGCAGGAACAGAACGTGAGGAGAAATAGGCTCAAAATAGGGGGTGGGATAAGGGAAGCAGTGAACACAAATAAGCGATGCATAATTGAAATGTTACCATATGCACTGCAAGTTTGGTTTGTGTTATTTGTTTGAATAAACTAATAAAAATGTTTTTTTAAAAGAAAAAAAAACAATGTTACAGGCTTCACTCTGCTTTCTGATATCGCTTCAACAGCTTCAACAATGCCACGCCTTGTTCTGCCTTGGTGTGCAATGAAAATCTATGTGTATTCTTTGTATGGGGAAAGGCAGTGTAACCATGGTGTCCTTTGACAGAAGCGAGGAGCAGCTTCTCATACTTGGGGATACACCTGGTAGCATTTTGGGAGACGTTTGTTGTATGCTAGCCTTGTCCCAGCAACCAGCAGGTTGGAGAGGAACGTCAAGCTCTGGTTGAGATTTCCTCTCCCGTTGATAGGAGCGGTAGTGGGATATAAAATGGCCTCCTTCCCAATATGGCTGTACAGAGTCGAAAATGTGCCAGGTGGGCTGAAGAGTGAGTTCTTCAGAAAAATAGACACAGGAATTAGGAAACTGCTATAGAAAGATTGAATACTTAGAATAGCACAAGGTACGCTATGTAAATCAATTTGGAAAAAGGGCTACGCCTGCTGAGCCCACAGCGTTATTACTGGGCTTCCCTTTTAGAAGTGATGAATGACTCAAAGTTCAAAGCAGCAACAGACTCACTGGTTAAGCTTGAACCCAGGCGAGTGGAAGCATAGACATAGAGGAGGTACTATATGTGAAAGAGATCCGAGTCATGCCCCACAAATTGCAAAAGCAGTGAGTCAGGAAAGTGAATAATGGCCAAAGACGGTTGGAAGGGAATGACGAAGTGCTACAGTGCTGAAAGAAATGATCATTCTTAAATGATTCCAGCTCCTTCTCATAATCCGCTCTACCACAACCTTCACCTCATTTTGCACTTCCCTTAAATCCCTCCTCCTCCATTCTCCTTCTTAAAACTCCCCCTCTGCCCTCTTTACTTCCCCTCCCCCTCTCCCTTCATCTGATTTCTCTCTCCCCTCTCCTGTTCCTCCTCTCTCTCCCTTCCATTTTCCCTCGTCCAATCCATCTCCACCCCCTACACCTAGTCCCACTCCCCTTCCCCCCTCCTTCAGTTAATTGCTCTTTGCACTGTTTTATCGAATGATTCATGATGTAATTTTGCCCCCACTGTTATTTGTTGTTGTTATCTTGTATTATGTTGTTCCATTGTACAGCGCCTTGGTGTAAAGCACTCTATAAATAAATCAATCAATCAATCAACTTCCAGAGCGAAAAAAGGAGCAGAGTATTACAATAAGGTGACTTGTATAACTACTTACAGCTCAAAATGGCCATAGTGGCTCAAGTGGCAAGGGGACTTTGAAATACCATCCAACTCCCTGATTGAAAGTTCTCAAAGACAACATCCAGAGTAATCAATATCCACCTCGTACAAAGCCATGGCAGTCGCTTAAGCAAGACCCAAGATAGAGTTGAAAGTAAAATGGGAAATAGAGCTTGGGGAAATAGTAGAAGATAAATGACAAGACATTCCACAAAGAAAGAAGCCCTGGAGATAATTACTGGGGACCAAAAGAGGCCCTGGAAATAATTGTCAAAGTGGCCCCATATGACACATTTTCAGCAAGCCCAATGCTTTTTCTATGCGAACATTAGGAAATGCCACACAAAAGAGGCCAAGGATGCAGAGGCCCACCGGGAAAGCTTCAGAGTTCCCTATAGGCCAGTCCACCCATGGTCGTGCTTCAAAATAGGGGGTGCCCACAGAAATTTGAAAATGTCAAGTAAAATTAAACGTATTACTACCATCGGGGAGGTAGAGCAAGTCGGAAAGAAATGAAGAGGAGAGTGACTCCTAAAAGATAGAGGTCATAAAAGAACAGAGTAGATCCCTATTACCTCTGTGTAAGGAGTTTGACGAGTGTGGCAATAAGTGTAACAGACAGAAAGAAAAAGGCTGTTGTCTGGGCGAGGGGAGTGGAATAGGGGAATGTTACTGATATGATTAGTCTTACTACTTCAGGAAATGTGTCAATTTCACTAATGAAAAGCCAAGAATAATTGTATGCGTACATTTCCTATTTCTCTACTCCCCTTTTTTTCAAGAAGATTGTCTACATTTCTCATTCACTTCTAAACACAAACTATTTCCAAGTTGTGTTTTAGGTTGTCTCAATGCTCAGATATATGTTGAGAGCCTGAGTACAGCAATAATGACCTAGAACATAATCCAGAATCCTGAATCAGTCATCATCATCATCATAATGTTTATTTCGGAAATGTACAAAGCTTTCCATAAAAACTGAGCAAATATATGATAAAATATATAGCAGTATAGATGCCAAACAAAACACATGTTTTTAAAAAGGAAAAATATATCAATATCTTATCATATAAAACAACCATACAAAACCGCATTTCATAACATGTTTCAAAGCAGATGCTTTCTAATATAGAGTGCTGTTTTTAGGTACAATAAAAGGATCCACCCAACACCTGGAGAATCACCCATAGTAAAAAAAAAATTCAGTCCGGGTCGATATTGCACAAAACCCAGTTTGCGTAGCAATGGGCATAACAAAAAGCCTCTCACACTCATATGCCAAAGAGTAAAATAACAAATTACTGAGATCCTCAAGTGGGGCATCACACACAGCACAAGACCGATTACCATTCTCCCCTGACCAAGAAGCCACCACCGCCCTTAACAGAACACAGTCAAATCGTGCCCTTGTTACAATAACTCGGTCCGCTGGTGACTCAGCCCACAGTAGATATTTCTGTATGCTAGGCGACATAATGGTCATCAGCCTTCTGGTCTTAGGTTTTAACATCTCCAAACTTTCTCTGATTAAACCTACATGACCACGAAAGCGGGTGGTCAACATTCTTATCTGCCCTCGCGATGTAACATTAGGAGGTGGATACAAATGTGTTATATTAATATGCAACATTTGTTTCTGAATATGACTCAGCCATGGGACCTTTCCACCAATGTCTTTAACAACCATGAAATTAATTAACTCATTTGTGAGGACTGCTTTTTCATTGCCCCATAGCCTGAGCCAGTGGAGAACAGGCATGAAGGAGATCACATCCCCGATTAATTTGCAGCCCAGTTCCAAATGTACCGCAAAATTCAGAGCAGAAGGTGGCAGGCCCAAGATACCTTAAATTTGGTTCTCCACTACTTGGAGGGAATTGGTATTCAAATATCCCCATAGCTCCATCCCAAATCTGGCAATAGAAGCTGCTTTGCTGTTGTACAATTTTAGGAGAAGGTCAATTGGCTTGGCTCGAAACATGCCATCTGACCCGGCAACACCTCCCATAGCCTGCTTAAAAAAGCTCACGTGGCCAAATTTGGATGAGAACCTGACCCCCAGATAGTCAAAGTTATCGACCCTAGGAATCAGAGTCCCCCAAAATTCATCATCTTAAACTTCACCATGCCCCGGCCTCTCCGGCAGGCCATCACTGCTGACTTTGCTGCATTAACCACCAAACCCAAACTCTCCATGAAGCCGGTGTAATCGAGAATACGTTTCTGCAAGGCCATCAGGGTATGCGCCATTAAAACTGTGTCATCCGCGTACACCAAGACTGGTAATGGCCGGCCACCCATCCTCGGGACATCAGTTGAGGAGCTCAGTAGATAATGGTACCGGCCATTAATATACAGATAGAAGAGCAGGGGGGCCAGGACAAAGCCCTGTCGCACCCCAGACTCCACTTTAAATGAACCCGTACATCTCCTGTTGGCCCCACTCTTGACACAGGCCTGTGTAGAGTCAAGCAATCTTGCCAAAAGATTCACCAGGGCAGGAGGGCAATTCATGGATCCGAGCACAGTCCACAGCTTGGCTCAACTGACCTTGTCAGAGGTCGTGCTCAGATCCATGAATGCAAGATAGATTGGCTCCTCCCTTATATAAATCGAGTGAGAAATTACCATGTAGAGATTAATAGAATGCTCGCGCGTGCCCAAGCCCGGCCAGACTCCCAGCTGCAACATCGAGAGCACCCCACTATCCACAACCCACCCCTCAAGCCTTGCCAAAATTGCACGGACAAACATTTTAAAAAGAGAATCCAGTAATGAGATGGGCCTATATGAGGCTGATACATCCCGCTGCCCCTTTTTATATATTGGATAGATGGTTGCGCAGGACCAAGAGGCGAGTACGGTTCCCCCTGCACTGATAGCATTAAATCCCTGGGTCAGAACCAGGTCCCACACTTCCGGGGCCATTCCAAATAGATCTGCCAGTGCATAAGCGCTTTGAAACACATTGGGCCTCATTATGAGTATGGAGGTTGCCATGCCGTTCTTACCGGCATGGCTACCTCCATACCGGGTACTGGGTCCGCGTTCCAGGAATAGGGAATTACCAGGCCATTCCGTCCTTGGAGGGCCCGGTAATTCCCCTTCCCATTCCCAGGGCCCGGTACTTCCCCATTCCCATTTGAGCCCTCATAGGGGTGTTAATAACAGGCCCGTTGTTAGCATCCTGGTCTGCTAGCAGGTCCCGCTAAGGATGCCTGGTCTGACCAGGAGTTCCAGAGCGGGACCCGCTGCAGACCTTGTAATGGGGCGGCCCGTAATGAACGGTGCCAGTCCCTTACAGGAACCGTTCATTACGGGACCGCATTCCTCGTAATGAGGTCCATTGTGTATAGGCGCTATATAAATAAACTATCATATCATATCGTTATCAGGACTGGGTGCCCATTTGCAACGCTGGCAGCCAATAGATTTGGTTACTTCCACAACTGAAAAAACAATCCCTGGGGCAAGGACCCATCCTTCAAATTCCCTACACACTCCTCAATGCCAAGAGTGCAATTTCCTCCCCCTCGCTGTGCAGTATATAAGGATGAAAAATGATCCACCCAGGCCAGATGAGATACGTTGGAGACTAGAGCCTTCTGATTACTTTTGTAGCATGGGCCATAATTTGCAATGTCCCAGAATAGTTTAACGTCATCATCCTGGGATGCTCTGACCCATGTATCCCATGCCTCGGCTTCAATAGATCTTTTTTTTCTAGCCAAAGCCTTATTAAAAAGGGACCTTGCACACACAATAGAATATTTAGTAGCCAGGGGATCTTTCAGTACTGAAAGTAAGCAAGCCTTAGCTCGGGTACATTTGTGCTCAAACTATCCCATCCGTGGTGCTGCTCTCCTTTTGTCCGGTACCCAGTTAAACGCCAATGACAGATTCTGCAATAATGACCCAAACTCCTTTAAAATAATATTCTGCTCCTTTGTCCCCGACAATATGAACTCCAAATCGTTGGGGCTCGACAGCCTTCCTCAGTAGATCCTCCCTCCTATCATTATTCCATCTCAACCTACCTCCCAAAACAGACACACATACCTCTGACAAGTGAACCTGTCCCAGTGAGGCATCTCTCTGGCCCAAGCCAATGTCAAGCCTAATGGGAAAGTGGCCTCTGCAGATGCCAGTCACCACTTTAAACCCCCTCAGTTTCCCCCAGATATTTACTGGGACACAAAAAAAGTCAATAGCAGAACTACTTAGCGCAGAGGAGAATGCTATCCGACCTGAAATGCCATCGTCTTGGCAACCATTTCCAGTACGCATCCCCCAATCATGGAGGTAATGCCACAACCTCTGCCCCGCTGCGCACAATCTGGGGTCCATCATAATCGGGGGCGGAATCCCTGCCACCACATCCTCCATTTCATCATACAACTTGGTGCCCGGCCTTCCTCCCAACTTCACATTAAAATCTCCCCCTAATACTAAGCATAGGTTTTTCAAAGAAATCTGGGGGACATAATCCTCCAACACTGAGGCAATAACTTGTAAGCAATTCTACTTATATTGGCTATCCAGGCCGTTGTCAAAATTAATGACCAATATGTCCTATGTGCCAGGTCTAACAACTCTGACATGAAGATAAACGGGAATGGAGTTTCAAGTACCGCCAATTGGAAGCAGTACAAAAGTAAGAAAAAAAATGAACAGGCGGAAATGCTCAATATGGCATTGGATAAAAAAACGAATGGAAATAATGTCGATCAAGGAAAGCGTGGGTTGCGGGGGTGTCCCCTGCTCCCCTTGATCGACATTCTGGTACTTTGGGTGTTGCGTGGGTGTCCCAAGCAGAGGACAAGTCAAGTATTTTTTTGAAAGGAAAGGACCCTGCGGCGCCGGTTCCCTTCCATGCGCGTGAAGGGAACCAGCACAGCGGGGGGATTGCGGAGGCGGCGGCACACTTCTTTGTGTGCCGAGATATGGTAAGTAAGGGGGTGGGGTTGAGGCAAGCAGGTGGTCTGCAATGTCTATGGGAGACAAAACTGAAAGTTATTTTTGAAAAAGTATCTTTCATTTTTTTTCTCCCTCTGACATTTCGGATTCGATCATTTCTCGGTAATCCCCACCAATTTACTCTCCAGATTAGATTTAACCAGAGTACACATGTCTCCATAATTCCACCCCTCTTATTTCTCTGAGCTAACTCCACGTATGAGAGGTAGTCATCCATATTGGCTTCCTCCTGTGACCACGTGTCTTGTAGAAGAATAATGTCCATCTCTTCCAGTAGTGATTGGGTCTCCACACATGTTAACTGGGATTTGGCCCCTTTGTTTTGGTAACTGAATTTACATTAGTGGGGCTCAAAGGCTATCCCAGGGAAACCCCCTGGGTATAACTGAGGCTTGGACCAGACTCCTCAAGTAATTCAATTTCATTAATTTCGCTAAAACATGCAAACCAATTCGCTAGTGACACAGACTTATAACCCTTAACCACTCTACCTCTGGCACTCCCAGACCCAAGCCCCAGAAAAAGCTGAGCAACATCGGGGGTAGCTGTCACACATGCCCCAGATAACCGTGTAGAGCGTGACAATTTAAAACCTTCTGCAGCACAAAACCACCCTTCCGTCTGCTGGGATAAAGATGATTCAGCGGTACCATCCAAGCACAACGCTTCGGCCCTGGGAGACCTACATTTGAAGCCAGTACATAATTAGTAACACTAGGACCCTTAAAGGTCACCACCACACAATCTCCCACAAATGATTTATTTGTGAGGCCCACCCACAGGACTCTACAGGCCATTAACATTAAATGTGGATCAACGGGACTACCCTGAATATTGCAATGAATCCATTGAGCTGATATATTAATCAGGGTACTACAGTCCTCCCGCGTCCCAGCATCTAATATGGGCACATTCAGGATCACTACCACCAATGGCACTGCTTGCGGTGGTAACTGTAAAACATTCAGATGTGTATTCACTTCAAAAGGAGCCTTAATTAGGACCTTCCTGGTTAGCTTCTGATCCATATCAGGGGGCAACCGAGACCTTGAGGGCAACGGTAACATTGGCACAGAGGCCTGATGAGGCACATGGGGCAGATGAACTTGGCTTGAGAGCAAGTCAGAAACTGCATGAATATCTACCAATATGCCCCTACCGAAAGTCGCAACCCTACCATTTCCCTGCCGCCCACTTTCCTCTAAATAATGAATTTGGCTACCTTTAGTAATTGGGGCCACTAGGCCACCTAAGTTGCCCAATGAAACACATTTTGTACACAATTTGTCAGATGCATTTAGGGTTTCCATATCCTTCTTCAATTATCCCACCATATCATCCAAAATCGACAGAGTATTGGAAACACCTGTTTTAAAATTCACCATAAAATTCATGATTTTTATCATTGTATCTTCCTTTGGGGCTACCACCCTAGGCAGGTCACCGGGATTACCATGGCCAGATAGTAACACAGAAGGCCTAGGCAATAAGCTGCAAGAAATACATATGGCATGGCCCCCCGTTTGGTGTACCTTATTTCTCATGCCAGTTACCCTAAGGCCATCAGAGTAATGCACATCCTTTCCCCGAGTGAGCAGCGTGGAAACTTCGACACTGAGAATCAACCCTAGACACAAACACTCAGGGACTCTCCCATCTACAACACTGGGAGACACCCGGGTGACCTAAAGATCAGGGAGGGGGGAAGATAAAACAGAAACAGGGACCTGGACAGAAACAGGCTCTCCAAAACTGAGTACTTCCTCCATGTCCAAAACTGCCGAACTGGAGCATTATGCTAAGGGCCCAGAGGAGCACACCGTCAAGTGGCATTCCTCAAAGTAGAGGAAATGGCAATTTCTGTTGCCCTAATTTGCTCTTCTAATTGCCCTGCCACCTTCTGCAAATAAGAATCCAAGCCTTTACCGTCTTATTTTTGCCACTAGCTACTTCCTTAGATACAGGTATCTCCAGAGGCAGTGCCTTCTCCTTTGATTTTTTAAATGTTTTTTGGAGCTCTGTATGGCAGGAGGGCTAGAAGACGCTTTACGTTTGGTCATAATGCCCACTGCTTACAACCCCCCCACTTCCCCAACCACTTTACACTGGAGCATACACTATTCCACAGTACCCAACTCCACATCCCCCAATAATATACCCCGTTCACCGTTCTTTGCCTAGGAAAAGATAACAAAAATCATTATCATAAGAATTGGATTAAAATTATAAGGTTAAAAAATGGTTACACTATTTAAAAAAGCAAAAAATAAAATGGCACTCTAAAAACGAATCCAGCTAACCTGCACATATAAACATTACAGCAAGAATCAAGATATATATATATTTTTTTAATTTATTTGCATTAATTAATTGATCACAACATTTTTGCAAAGGATGGGAGATGTACACAATCCTCGGATATCCATATCCTTTAAGTTAATTCATGAAAGTAGTTAAAGCAGCAAGGACACAGAAGGGGACAGAGAAGACAATTATAAAAAGGAGGAAGAAGAAAAGGAAGGGCAAACCGAATCACATGAGTTGATCTTAAACGTTCCCAACACCCCATTTCTGCACCATAAGATTCCCCTATGGCAGTATCTCATTCAAAAATGCTATTATTGCGACAATCACTGACACCTTTTCTCCACTTAGAGCAAATGCCCACCAAGCATCCGCGCTCATGTTTCAGCGTTCTTTAGGTGTTGGCTGAAAAGTTTCGTTCTGATTTCGGTCAGTCCCGTACACAACAGCAGTAGATGTTTTAAAATTTCTACTCGATTCTTTCCTGTGCAAAAACAACATTTGTTGTCCTTTGATGTTTTTGAAAGTGATCTTGCCCCAATTATTTAGTTTGTCTGAAAAAGATGTAATCTAAATCGTAGAAATTGGTCTTTGTGGTATCTAGACGGGAACATAGTCAGATACTTAGGTATAGTGCCAAGTGCCCTTGTTTCGCTGGCCGTCATTCGATGTAACTTGTAGGCAGGTGCTTCATTTATGGTCTGGATTCAGTCAAGCCCCCCAATTGCGTTTTAAGTTTAGATGGGTTAGTGTTCAGGTCACTTACAGTGGACCCAAGTTCACTCGGTTTGGCTAGGATCCCTACGACCCACTGTTTCAGCGCCCTGTTGTTACCCTTCTCAATTTCTTTGCATATGAACTCCATAATAGGTGTGTTGGAGGAAAAAATGCACTTCCTCTATAGTGCTAGTTGCTTCCACTCCACAATAGATTTCAGTGATTGGAGCCCTAGTTCTTTCCTCAGAATTTGGACAGGCAGAGACCTCGCCCCCTGCAGAACTTGTTTCCAAAAGATACCCTCTAGAATTGGCCACTTTTGTTTGGAATCCTCATAGTTGCCTCTGAGTCATATGTCAATGTTGGTACCACTTTTGTTTTATAGAAGTCCACAACAGGAATCATCGAGAATCAAGCACATTTTTTGTTCAATATTGTTTCTTCAGTTGCCAGGGATTTATCCTTCAGCTGCAGGGAGTCTGTGAGCGGGGCTTCACTGTGGCTGTATATCAGCACTCCTAGATATTTGAATACCCCAATTTGTTCCATTAGTTTCTGGCCCATTTTCATGAATTCATGAAAGTAGTTAAAGCAGCAAGGACACAGAAGGGGACAGAGAAGACAATTATAAAAAGGAGGAAGAAGAAAAGGAAGGGCAAACCGAATCACATGAGTTGATCTTAAACGTTCCCAACACCCCATTTCTGCACCATAAGATTCCCCTATGGCAGTATCTCATTCAAAAATGCTATTATTGCGACAATCACTGACACCTTTTCTCCACTTAGAGCAAATGCCCACCAAGCATCCGCGCTCATGTTTCAGCGTTCTTTAGGTGTTGGCTGAAAAGTTTCGTTCTGATTTCGGTCAGTCCCGTACACAACAGCAGTAGATGTTTTAAAATTTCTACTCGATTCTTTCCTGTGCAAAAACAACATTTGTTGTCCTTTGATGTTTTTGAAAGTGATCTTGCCCCAATTATTTAGTTTGTCTGAAAAAGATGTAATCTAAATCGTAGAAATTGGTCTTTGTGGTATCTAGACGGGAACATAGTCAGATACTTAGGTATAGTGCCAAGTGCCCTTGTTTCGCTGGCCGTCATTCGATGTAACTTGTAGGCAGGTGCTTCATTTATGGTCTGGATTCAGTCAAGCCCCCCAATTGCGTTTTAAGTTTAGATGGGTTAGTGTTCAGGTCACTTACAGTGGACCCAAGTTCACTCGGTTTGGCTAGGATCCCTACGACCCACTGTTTCAGCGCCCTGTTGTTACCCTTCTCAATTTCTTTGCATATGAACTCCATAATAGGTGTGTTGGAGGAAAAAATGCACTTCCTCTATAGTGCTAGTTGCTTCCACTCCACAATAGATTTCAGTGATTGGAGCCCTAGTTCTTTCCTCAGAATTTGGACAGGCAGAGACCTCGCCCCCTGCAGAACTTGTTTCCAAAAGATACCCTCTAGAATTGGCCACTTTTGTTTGGAATCCTCATAGTTGCCTCTGAGTCATATGTCAATGTTGGTACCACTTTTGTTTTATAGAAGTCCACAACAGGAATCATCGAGAATCAAGCACATTTTTTGTTCAATATTGTTTCTTCAGTTGCCAGGGATTTATCCTTCAGCTGCAGGGAGTCTGTGAGCGGGGCTTCACTGTGGCTGTATATCAGCACTCCTAGATATTTGAATACCCCAATTTGTTCCATTAGTTTCTGGCCCATTTTCCACTCAAAATTTGATCTTGATTTTTTTTGGTTTCTTCAGAACTAAGATTTTTGTTTTGGCTATGTTTATCTGGCGATCGTTTTCCTCAACATATTTACTTAGTTTGTCGAGTTGACGCTGTAACCCAATAGGTGTTTGGTCAATTAAAACCAGGTCATCAGCGTACAGTAGGTGGCTTAGGGGACCCCTCCTCCCTACCTATCCGTGAGGGAATACTGTTTGCCGTGTCCAAAGATAAGTTGATATCTGTCAAGAATAGATTGAATAAGGCTGGAGCCAGGGGACCGCCTTGTTCTAGGCCTCTGTATGTTGTTATTTCCTGGCACAGAAGACCACTTTTGTTCAGTCTGATTTTCATATTGGTATTTGAGTGGAGCGCGACCAATGGTTCTAGAATTGGTGTTGGGCAATTCCAAGTCTGTATTTTTTTCTATAGATGTGCTCGGCCCACCTGCTCGTAGGCTTGGACAAGATCCAAGAATGATAAATAGATCCTTGGTTTGTTTTCCCAAATCATCCCCTTTCGGATGCTCAAAGCTAGAATATTTACTTCTGTGCCCATGCCTCGGACGAATCCTGTTTGGAAGGGATCATTCCTACCTTCCGTTTTGGACCATTCATTTAGGTTTTTGAGGCGCATTGATCCAAAAATGTTCCCGATCAGATCGAGGAGGGCAATAGGCTGATAGTTCTTGGGATCTTCCCTCTCCCCCTTCTTAAATATCTGGACAACTATTCAGATAGTCGACGAGTGTCCAGGATGCATCTGAAAAGGAGGTGGATAAACCTGGACCAGTGCACTGGGTTTTGTTTCTGTATGGCGTTGGTTAGGCCATGCAGGCCCGGCGCACAGTTATTTAG
Source organism: Ambystoma mexicanum (assembly GCF_040938575.1). Taxonomy (NCBI): domain Eukaryota; kingdom Metazoa; phylum Chordata; class Amphibia; order Caudata; family Ambystomatidae; genus Ambystoma; species Ambystoma mexicanum. The sequence continues at coordinate 669,008,959 of NC_090931.1, forward strand.
CTTCATCACCTTTTCTGTAATTTCTCCAATCTCGTGCAGGGCCTCCCACATCACAGGATTCTTGCTCGGTACAAAAATGGTCCAAGCCTTTTTTTCTGCATAGACCTTTTGAAAACGTGATACCCATGTTTCCTCTGTGACGCTGTTTATCTCTGCTAGTGTCCGCTCCCTGACACTGCTTTTCACCAACAACCAGAAACCAACAGGCCTTCTCCCACAGATTGCCTTTAGCATGTTTTCCGAGTCTTGCTGGTACAATTTCAACCGGTGTGCTCAGACCCACTTTTTATATTGACGGGCCGCTGTTTTTGCTTGAAGCAGGTCGTCCGGATGTTTAGAGATCTTGGCTCTTTGTTTTAACTTTCTCATTTCTTTCCGCTGCTTCACCAGGAGTTCATCGTAGGAGTACAAGAAGTTGTTACCCATTCCTGGTTTTAAGCATTTCGATGTGTAGAAACAATTGAGAAGGGCATAATCAACCAAATCCGTCTCTTTAAATAGCCCCTTGTGGGCGAAGCCCTCAACAAGTTTAGTGGAAAGTTTGTCGATCGCTTCTTTTGGGATTCTTTAATGGGAGCCCCCATTATGTTCAACTAGGCTTGCCATTGCTCCATAATCTTTGGTTTGGACGTCTGCTCCCCAGTACATTGCCAGCAGAGTGTGGTCACTATGAGTAGTTCTCACTACTTTGAATGATGATACATATGGGAGAAGACTCATGGAGACAAAAATATAATCTATTGTTGCTTCGAGGCCATCCTTTACCCAAGTTGCTTGGGGAGGCTTGTCATCAGACACATGGCCATTTAACATGTATAAGTCTCTTGAGGACATAAGTTGTTGCCAGGCCATTGCTCTTCTTTTTGGGAGAGTTGGTTGTGGGTTAGCAAGTAAAGTCTCTTTGTCCGGTAGACACCTGATGTTAAGGTCACCACAAAGAATAATATCGCACACATCATATTTTATGCACGCTTTGACTATCAGTGAGGTCACTAGGTCCAAGAAGTTCTCCATTAGCATTGCCCTTGGATTTCCAATACAGGTTTACAATTGCTAAAGATAATGTAGGCAGCTCCTTGGTTGCTTTAGGTTGTGGAGACTATCTCACTATTGTGACCTGGGCGAAAAGGTTGTCGGGCCCCTCTCAATCAATTTGAGCCCGGTTCCTGACTTGATAGCAGTCAGCAAGCACGATGTTGGTCTTCCTTTGGGGCCCTTGTGAGCAGGGTTGAGCATTACATTAAATCCGTCCCGACATGGGTTTGACCAAAGCCAGGTCTCCTGGAAACACAATATGTCAAAGTCACCAATGTTTACATCCGTGTTAGTGGTGAGATGTTTAAATCCTCTTGTGATCCATGAAGCCAGCTTTAGATGCGTAGATTGAACCTCTTTGGCAGCTATGTTTTGCTGTTAGTAATCAAGGCCCACGAGATCCAGAACCAGGATGTGTGATCTGACACTCCTGACTTGTTCTCCTAGGGTATCTCGATCTTTCTTGTATCAGTATGATTGTTATCAAATTATCGAGTAATGCTGAGGTTGGATCTTCCTTGGCCAAACAGCTGTCACCTATGCGCTGGAGAATCTTTAGTGGGTTCCCTTTCACTTTGGGTACCCAGTTTGACCCTACCAGATGCCTCAGCTTGAACCCTTCCCAGTGAAAACTGTCCATCCGCTTCTGGGTGTGCTTGTAGTCCAGAGATGGCCTCAGAGAGGGCAGGCCATTGAGATGCCTCAGTGGGAGGTCATTTCTCCTGTCCTGAAGCCAACTTTTGTTGATGAAGTCTCATTGGCCACCTGTGTTCCATAATTTTGGAGCCCAGACTCTCAGGGCTGTAATTTGTGGGCCTTGGGCCTTCTTTAGGCTTCTGATCATTGCTCTTAATGAGACCAACTGGGCAATGTTGTTTTTTAATTTGTTTTCTTTCATTCAGTGTTATAAACGCCGCTAGATCTTCAAACACTCCATTTAAGTTCTCATTTCCAGCCAGTAGCGTTTGTTGTAGGCCTTGGGAAGCCCCTGTCGTCTCCTGCAGGGGCTCTATTTCCATTCCAGATTCCGTAATGGAGTACACTGATAAATTAATTAGATCCTGTGAGGAGCTGGCTTTGTCTTCCCCCCAGTGCTCCTCTGATGGCACCTCTCTGTCATCGACAGTCAACAGGGGTTGAGTTGGTTTAACACTTTTTGCTTTATTGTCTTCACAGTACGAGTCTTTAGGGACCACAATATTTTTCAAAAACTTCCAAGAGTCCTTAGATTTGACACTGCGGTAGCATCTCTGATCAGGTTTACTGATCAGTAATTGGGCCTTAGCGGAGTTCTTCCTGCATTTCTGACCGAGGATGGGAAATTCACTGTTTATTTTTAAACAGGATCCTTTTGATCTTATATGTTTGACTGCTCCATCCCGTTCAAGATGTCAGCTGCCGCGACTGGGCCCTTTGAGACTGTTAGGCCCAAAACCTGAAGATCTGTGACCATTATGAAGCCTTCAATAAATACAAGTTTAGAGTGCACCATTGTCAGAATTGTGGCTTGGTCCTTCATTGTATCATTTAAGGCTTTGTATAACTTTGTAAAGATATTTATAGATGATATGATGGTCAGTAAATCAGGCTATGCTGGATGTCCTGCTGGCCGGCTTGAGGAGAGTCCGTCTCTTTCGATCTTCTATTCGATGATGTCTACGTAAAGGAATCTGAGCCAGAAGAGGAGATGGAGGAGCCCTGCATGGGATGAGCCAGGGCCGACTTGTTACGTTTCTTCGCTCTTTAACTGATGTTGCTCCTCATTCGATCTTATGTACACATATCAATTTGGTGTCAGCTGATTGGTGGAACACACAAACTAGGGAGATATCAAATATGTTTAAACATCCACATTTGATGCAATGTAAAGTGGAAATTCTTTCTCAAATATTCATGGTTTTCCTAGAAGTAATATGCGTAATTGAAAAAGTTATCCCAGATATTAAAACCATGCGGATAAACTTAGTAAAAAATACAATTCAGAGAATTTCTTATGCAGTTTCATATCATACGCTTTTCTAGTTTCTTAAAGATCGAGATTCTTAAACAACCTGCTAATGTGGCAATAAGCCACGAGACAGCGGCCCAATACCGCCCCAGGTAATGCCCCCGGTGCCCATAGTTAAAAGCTCAGAGTGTAGCGAGGGCCTTAACGAGGCCCCGGGGGCATAAACGCAGGCGGTATTGGCCCGCTGTCGAGGGGCTTATAGCCATTAGTACCCCGGCCCGTTAGACCGGGGTACTAATAGCAATTTTTTCTGTTCCGCAATGCTATTGCGTTGCGGAACAGAAAGAAAAGTCTAATAAAATGGCCGCTGGGAAAGAAGGGAAAACGTAGTCCATTTTCCCTTTCCATGGCAGCCATCAGGAGTGGACACGCTGGGAACAGAACTGTTCCCAGCGTGTGCACTACTGTGAAAAGAAGAAATAAAAAGGTAAGTGGAGTTGGGAGGGTGGGGAGGGGATAGTTTGCAGGGGAGGTGGGTGGAGGAACAAAATAAACTTACCTGAGTCCCCGGTGGGGGGCGAAGGCAGCCTCCAGCCATGGGGAGGCTTGGAGCGGGGATTGCCCCGTTTCGAGCCTTCTCATTGGCTAAGGGGCCGCCACGCCCCCGCCGGGAACAAAAGGCCTGTACGTGCGGGCAAGGGATTCCCGGCCTGGTAATTCTTGCTTTTTGCATTCGGGTCGACCCTCGCCGGCTACTAATGTTCATTAAGGCCTCTACTGTGTGTTTGTAACTTGTGTACCGGTTGGGGTTTTTTATGTAACAATGCGTTCTCCACATTGATGGAACTTACTACAACATCTATTATCCACCAAAAAAGTTCTTCATGTGTATGATTATGTTCAACATAATGTTGGACTAAATGACTTTTAGTATTTTATCCTCAAGCAATGTTCTGCAATTCTTATGTGGGCTTCTCTAGTGGTTTGGCCCAGACCCATCACATTGCAAGGACACTTGCCACAATAATTGACTTTGCTCGTACTACAGATGTTCCTAGTCTTTAAATGCCAATCTTTGTTGCAAACCCTAAAGGATATTACCTTACCAGTAAGTGTGCATGCAGTACTGGCCAACTACTGGACCTAGGTTCCAAAATTTGACATTATCTGGTTTGGAAGAACACTTAGAATGTACTAAATCGTCTTTGAGATGTTTTGCTCTTTTTAGTGCAAATCTCGGAACTTGGATTTCCGGCATGTGCAACAAAAGGACAAAAAATGTTCACCACTCGTTTAATTACTGTTGCATGTGGACAAAAGGTTGAGACACAGGTAAGTGTCGCCTTTTCTTGCTGTTTCTCTTGTAAGTCAGCAACACTTCACATGGATTGTGGCGGGCCCTTTTCTTGAATTAAGAGATATGTTTTTTAGGATAACCTCTCTCAAGAAGGCGAATGTATAACTGTGTAGCCTGATATTTAAAGTCCTCAAATAGGGTACAATTTTTGTTGCAGTCTTAAATATTGTCCATATGGAAGATTAGCACATAAATGGTAAGGATGATAAAACTCCTCTAATGTAAGAGTATATTGCAGTCTGACGGTTTATGAAATAAATGAGTAAATTCCCACCTAGAACTCTGATCTGCAAATCAAGGAAATGTATCTTAGACCTTGTGTATTCACTTGTAAATTTAATATGGCGATTATATGTGTTATCCAAATACAGAGCACTTCGAGAGAGTTTTAATCGCCCTACCAGATCATTATAATATCATCAGTATATCTTTGCCATTCCTTTATCTGTCCTCTGAACACATTGGCCCGCATTACAACTTTGCCGTTACACAGTGAAAGTGCCAGTAAAACAGTTTTTACTGCCACTTTTCCCGGTCTTGCAAAGTATGAGTTTGCCGGACCACAGTTGCCGGAATTACCGGCGCTGATATCACCTCACCCGGAATTACCGGCGCTGGTAATACTGGCAATGCAAATACCGACACAATGGTATCACCTGCATATCACGAGATTGGATTTGCCGGTAATACCGGAACATTTCTGCTGGTAATACCGGTGCATTGCTGCTGATGCCAGTAATTCAGGAATGCCGGTATTACCGTCTCTGGCAGGGGTGTGTGCGTGCCCCAGAGAACCTGTAATGCGCTGGTATTTCCGGTGGTCGTCCTACCGGAGACAGTAATACCGGCACGCCGGAATTACTGGAGTTTTAGCAGGAAAGTTGTAATGAGGGCTATTGTCTTCAGAAAAGATCAATCTTTATTCGAACTTTGCCACTTAGATGGTCGCCAAGCTGGGTGCAAAAGATGCACTCATGGCAGTAGCACAAACTTGAAGATAAAATGTATCTTGAAACTTGAAATAATTATTTTCTAAATTCAGGGTAAATAGCTTGATGATAAATTCCCTAGCTGTCGGCTGAGCATATTTTCTGTACGAATAAGAAACTCTCTAGCTATCTCAATCGTTTCACTTTGAGGTACACTGGTATATAATTATGTTATATCAAGAGTCAGCAACAGCTCTTTGCAATCATCAAAGGATCTATTTTCAAAAATATTCTTCTAGTGTCCTGACAAATAAGTTTAAAAAAGGTATCCACATATTGACACAAAAGATACAAGAACTGAACCACAGCCCGCCAGAATCGTGCACCCTGGTGGATTAGTCATAGACGTATGCACTTTAGGCAGGGCATACAAATTAGGAGTTCTGGGGTTTTCTGCATTAAAGAATTTGACTTCTTTTTGACAAATCCAATGCCTCTCTAGAGCGAATTGAGTGATATCAGAAATAGAAACCCGAATTTCCTCTAGTGGATTATTCTGTAAAACAGTATAGTTAGATTCAACCTCTAAAAGATTACAAACCGTTTCCACATATTTGTTCTTCTCTGTAAGGACTGTAGCGCCTCCCTAGTCTGCTTGTTTTACTATTGTGTTCTCATTGTTCTTCAAAAATTGTAATGTTATTGCCTCCGCATTACTAAAGTTATTAGTAATCTTTCTAGATTTTGTTGCTAAATTTCTAATTTCACTTAAGACAAAGTTTTCAAACACTTGGATTTCATTAGGTACTAGATGATCCAATTGTACAAAGGTGGTCTTAGGACGTAGTTCTCTACCCACTTCGTCTTCTACTGGGCCATGGTCTTTAAAAAAGGATTTCAATCTGACCTGGTAAAAAAATTATGTTAACTCTTGTTCAATTTCGAACCAATCTGTAGTGTGTGGGAACAAAAGAAAGACCTTTTCCCAATACCATCATTTCTCCTTTATTCAAAACATGGGAGGATAAATGAATCACTGATGGAACTTCCTCTGTGGTACCACCTAACGTGGATAGGCACGATGACGGGCCTCGAACATTCTTAATTTGGATAGTCCTGGAAGGTTGGATCCCTGTATCTGGTCCGTTGTCCTCTCCTTCCTCTCCTGCCTAGGAAAGGTCTACGTTCTCCTGGTTGGTTCTGCAGCTCTGATGACTCAAACTGGGGATCTGGGCCACAGTCATTACTTGATATATGGGAACTGGTAACCCATCTCTGTCTATTAAACGATCTCCCCCTGTTATTTCCACTTTGGTTATCCCAATAAATTGGGTGATTTAAATAAAAGTATTTTTCAAGGTAAGGGGAGATCTTTAATGTTTTTAATTCTCATAAGTCGTGTACTAGTTTATTAGTTTTCTCGCTAATAGTTGACAAATAGAACTCCTCTATTTGCTTGTTAATCTTGTGAATTGGTCAGAGCATTATTAGTTTGGAATGTTCTCTCTGCTTCATTCATCTCTTTTTGAATTTGTACTGAGATATGCTGTGCAATTGTGATCGTAAGGACCATGAGGTCCCTACTACTTTTTGTAGCAATATAACTAAAATTAATTTTATATTCCTCATCAACAATGAAAGGTCCTGGTTCAATACGAATGTCCAATCCAGCCAGAATGATGTTCCCCTTCAAGTATTCTCTGAGGAAATGCCCACGGAGTTCCCTCCTAAAGCATTTTTTCCTTTAATTTGACCAATTCATCCCCTGATAACTGTGTGCTGATGTTCTGTGCATTACCAGTAGGATTGAAAAGTGAAGGTACACCAATTATTTCTTGAATTTGCTCTTCACTATAACTGAGAAACACACTTTCTGCCATATTTAAAAGAAGGAATCCTGAACTCACTCATTGCCCCTGCAGCCTGGTCTGCCCACAAGGTATGATATGATATGGCATTTATAACGCGCCTATACACAAGTGTTTCAAGGCACGACGAGGCAAGGGACGGGAACAGAGGGAAGACAGAGACAACAGTCTTACTAGGCCAGGTGACATTGAGATAGCACAAGTGCAGGGTAGGGGGGAGGGGAAAGTGCGAGGGGATGGGGGAGGGTAAGTGCAGTACATAGGAAAAACAGTAAATAAAACAATAAGAACAATAAATAAGAGGTGCGGCCAGCTGGTAGCAGGTGCAAGGGTAAGTGCAGACATCAGGTGTCAAGTGCTGGTAGGGGGCTGTAGGGATACAGAAACAGCCCCAGAGTACAAGGTTTGCCAGGGGGGGGGCGTGCAGGTTGCAACTTGCGGGGCAGGGACCTGGGCCAGAGAACAGAGGGCAGTCAGGTGACCAATACAGTTTCAGTTTCAGCCAGGAGTTCAACAGGGGAGAGGAGGAGAGAAAGCAGAAGTAAAGAGGAAGGTCTTGAGGTGCTTTCTGAACCGGTGATGGTTCTCCTCAATTTTCAGAGAGGCAGGGAGGCTGTTCCAGAGGGAGGCCCCAGCCGAAGAAAGAGATGTACCGCCAACTCGTTGCTTGGAGAAGCGACTGACCCTGAGGGAGTTGGAGGCGGATGAGCGAAGAGCTCGATAAGGAAGATATTTAAGAAGAGAGAGTTGAAGGTATGGAGGCTCCAGGCCCCAGAAGGCCTTGTTGACAATGCAGAGGGTTTTGAACTTAATCCTTGCAGCCACTGGGAGCCAGTGCAGAGATTTCAGTCCTGGAGAGATACGATCCCTGGGCTTGAGGTGAAGGACAAGTTTTGCAGTCCTGTTTTGGATGAGTTGCAGAGGACAGAGAGGAGAGGAAGGCAAATTTAGAAAGAGGCTGTTGCAGAAGTCCAGCCTAGAGAGAACCAGAGCTCTCGAGACAGTGAGCTTCTGGGGGAAGGAGAGGAAAGGAAGAATACCTCTGAGGGGGTACAGCTGGTAGTGTGACTTCTTAGAGACGTCAGAGATGTGAGGAGAGAAGGAGAGTGTGGAGTCAAAGATGACCCAGAGGTTTTTCGTCTCATGGGTGGGAGCAGGAAGAGGGCCAAGAGAGGCCGACCAGAGAGTGACAGGAAAGGAGGAAGCGGGTGTGCTGATGAGGAGAATCAAAGTCCTACTGGCATTAAGGCAGAGATCATTGGCGGCACTTCACTCCTGGATAGTGGACAGTCAGAGATAAGAGAAGGAGAAGAGGTGGCTGAAGGGAGCCTGAAAATGAGCTGAGTGTCATCTGCATATCACTGAATGTTGGGGCAGAGAGCGGCAATGCGGTGGGCAAGAAGTGCCAGGTATTGGTTGAACAGTCAGGGAGAGAGGCTCGACCCCTCAGGGACACCACAGGTAGAGATAGAGATAGAGATAGAGGAGAGGAGGAAGGACCCCATTTGCACCTGGGAGGGTCGATCGGAGAGGGAAAGAAGTCAGCCAAGCCAGGGCCTGATCGTGATACCCAGGTTATCACGGAGACGGTTGAGCAGGATGGCATGGTTGACCATGTCAAAGGCAGAAGAGAGATCAAGTAAGATGAGGACACAGGGGGTGTTGGAAACAAGGTTGGAGAGCAGGTCTTCACAGATGTTGTGGAGAGCAGTTTCCATGCTTCTGGCATCTCTGAAGCCAGACTGATGGTCATGGAGACAACCAACAGTTTCAGTGTGAAGATTAAGCTGGGAGAGGGGCAACTTTTCCAGTAGTTTGCCCAGGAAAGGAATGATGGAGTTTGGGTGATAATTAGCCGGGCAGGAGGGTTGGCAGAGGGTTTCTTAAGAAGAGGGTGTACAAGGGAGTGCTTCAGGGGGGAAGGGAAGACTCCCGTGGTGAAGGAGTTGTTGCAGAATTCTGCCAGGGCAGGAGCCAGGGTGTCAATGTGGTCCTTGATGGTTATGAGGAACAGGGGTGTACTTGTTTTGACGAGACTTTCATAGATCGGACTTGCCTAGATTTCTCATTTGGGGAGAACAGGGGAAAGGCAGAGAAGGAGGGAGGAGAGGTGCCCAAAGAAGGACCAAAGGAGGATCAAGGAGTAGAGGGAGGAGGGGGGAGAGGAAGAGAGAGAGGACAGGATGTCCTGAGTTTTAGAGATGAAATGAGATGCCAGAGCCGTGCAGAGGGCCTGGAAGGGGACAGGAGAGGTAGAGACTGCAGCAGAATTAGCCAGTTTCTTGCAGATTTTAAAGAGTTTGGCTGAGTTGTTAGATGCCGCAGAGGCACAGGCTTGGATGTGAGCTCTCTTCTTGGTGCGTACAGAGAGCCGGTATTGTCTTGGGAGCAGGCGGCAGGCCAGTTTGTCAGATGATGTACCAGAATCACGCCATTTCCTCTCAGCCACCCTGCACTTGCATTTGAGGGTGACGAGGTCTGAGTCATACCAGGAGTTGCACTTGGCTTTGGGCTTCAAGCGAATCCTCATGACAGGAGCAAGAACATCAAGAGTATCAGATGTAGCAGAGTGGAGCATGGAAAGGGCTGTGTCAGGGTGTGAGTCAGCCAAAGGGCGAGGAGGGGTGAGAAAGGGATGGCAAAAGCCTCAACTAACACATGTTTAATGGGTCGGATAACCGAGAAGGTGGGTGGCAGTGCTGGAGGTGGCTTGGCCTGAGGGATAGAAAGGGTGAGCTAGGAGGAGAGGAGAAAGTGATCACTTCAAGAGAGAGGAGTGGTGAGAGGGATAGAAAGGGGAAGGTCTGAAGAGATCAGAACATCCAGAGTGTGCCCTGCAGAGTGAGTTGGGCCAGAGGGTAAAATAGAGAGTGAGCGAGTCGCAGAGGTCGCAAAAGAGTCAAGAGGAAGGACAGGAATCATCCAGGTGGATGTTAAAGTCTCCAAGAAGGAGGAGGTGAGTGGTCGAGACCAGGAGGGAAGAGGAGAGGTCCGCCCACTCAGAGAGGAAGGAGGAGATCTGACCAGGTGGCCGATAGATGGTAGCCACAGTAAGGGAATGGCCAGGAGAGAGAGAGAGAAAGCCTGCAGACGAGGCATTCGAAAGAGGAGTAGACCTGCGTAGGAATAACAGAGGCAGGGATCCACTCTGGGAAGATCAGGGCTACACCCGCTCCCGAGCAATTGGATCTGGGCGCGGAGAGGATCTTGTCTGTAAACCCAAGTTCTTGCACAATATGCAGCATCCACTTGGACATATCTATGTGCTGGGAGACCACTACAGTGGTAACAGGCACAGAATAAATGCCTATTACATTACACGCAACCTACTGTAAGTCTACTCATGGAACCAATTGTGATTTCTTTGCTGCTACAAAAGGAAATTACAATGCCACCTTTCATTTAGAGCTCTGTTAATGTGGCTCACGGTCCGAATGCCGGGAACCAAAGACCAACTTTTCGGAATCCAGCCCGTAAAGGCCTCCATCGCAAGGTTGGTCTTTGGTTCTCGCACCCTTCTCCAGGACCTTTTATGGGGGAATTCCCCCTCCACTGCCCCTCTGCTACATGCCACCTCCCCCACTTACCTGCTGCGGCCCCTGCCATCTTCCTTTGCGGTCTGCAGGCTGTATACATGGAGCCCCCACGTACTGCACGCCACGCTTTGGTATGCAACCTTTTGTACGTCTGGCTTCTGACTGCACGGCCTGAAGACCGTGAAAGGTTAATGTTATGGGGCGTTAACAAAATAACTAACCCTAACAAGGCGAATCTATGCTATGTACATACTTTGGAGAATAACCGATCTTCGTGAAATGACCGAATACAAAAGTCCAAGTCCCAAAAGTCAGTTTTCTTTTTTTTTATTTCCCATTTGTTTGCATATATATATCTGGGGGGAGATCCCCACCTTACCTCTATACATTTATACATTTTTATTAACTTTGCCCTCATACCCCCCCACATATATATATATTCGAACAAATAGGGGTTGGACTTTTGGGCTTCAGACTTTTTGCCCTCAGTAATTTCGTACAATACCTGAATAACATCGTCGCCCCCTCTGGCTAAGCCAGAAGAGGATCCATCGGAAGGTGAGGCGCTGTAAGTGGCAGGAAATTTTAAAAACGGAGGTCGGGTTGGGGTGTTGGGATTATATACCTAGGGGAGGGCCGGGACAAAGGGTAGATAAGACATTTTAAAAAAGGGTTCCAGGGTTCCTGGAGGAGTTGGGACACCTCACGTTCTCTACTGGGACAAGGAAGAGGGGCGTGGAGGTAATGCATTCTACAGAACAGCAGTAGCACAACACCTATTAGGTGTGTGCCAACAGGCCATACGGTTCGTGGTGTGTGCAAAGAACCTGTTCAATATTAAAACGATATTAGAGAGTTCTTTCCCATCTCTGCTTCCGTTCCTCTACTTCTACCCTTCATACCTATATCGCCCGCCTCGCCTTACCACCCCTGCCCACCACGACAGCATTCCTGGAATGCTCTTTTTTCGGAGGACTATTAAGAGCATTTAAAAGCTTTGCAGCAGTGTGAGGTCGAACGAGCACAATCCGGCCTGTGTGCAAAGCCCATTTAACTACATTCCTTTTCTTTTAGACAATGTTATCCCCTGAGGAATTTTAATTATTTAAAATATTTCCGCTGCGTTCTCTCACACTTGGGCCGGAGCTTTGGAATAATGCAGAGAAAATATGAATTGTTGCTGCCGCCCAGACTAATGCATCAGACACATAAATGTCCACATTTTACAGGTAACCCGTGTTTCTAAGCATTCTCGCTTCTCACAGATAAGGGAATTGAGGTTCTTTCATCACAACGCATGATCGAGTGCGGCTGCTTGGATTATAACACTTCACCTGCTCCATTTACCTGTAGACCAAATCTTCTCTCACCCATAGCCTGCTGAACGTAGGGATATGAAAGTAAGAATGCACAATTGGCGTGTGTGATCAAAGCAGGCGATGGTTAAGGCATTGTAAATGTGAGTGTGAGAAATCATGAGGTAAGGAGGGTCGTGACTGCACATGCTCGTGGAGCCGCACCACGAGTAGCTAGGGGCTACAAGAGGTATGCATAGTCTTGCTAGAGGAGCATAGTCATAGATGGATCTTAATCGGGGAAAGTCAACTCAATGTACGCTTTGGTGAGCAGAACATGTAGGTGTGGTAAACAGCATGCACCAGAGGCCAGAGAAGAAAGCAGAAGCAAGACTAATATGGGCTTCTGTAGCCATCATAGGTCGGAGAAGGGCTGGGAGGAATGAGATTGTATATGGGGAAGGAATCGTCATTGATATTGGATATTGCCTTATCTGGTGTAGCTAGCGTGAGTGGAGCAGCAAGGCACCAATGGAAACAGTTAATCTTTATTCATCAGCGGCATTGTTATTGTCGTTGTTGCAGATATGGGGATTGTTCATGATATGGGTAGGGCAATTAAGTGCAGCAGCATGGTGCTGCAGTGGCCCGACAGGTTCCTAAGGGCTTAGATGGCCTTTCAAACTAGCCGGCTCCGCCTGCCGGCATGAGTGGACGGCCACAGGAAATGCTCGAGGCGGCCAATCAGGGTTATTTTCAGAAGGGGCCTGGCTTGACACAACAAGACAGCCCAACGAGGCATCCTGATGAGTGGTGGGGACTATTAGTGAATGGGTCACGACTACCGTATCTTTGGGGTGGTTCCAGCGTAGTCACAGGAAAGGAGCACTCCATTGTTGTAGGAGTCATTGCAACGCCAAATGAGGAAAGCATTCTGAGAAGGGGAAACATGTGAGCCAAGCTCCTCCAGTTCCTCTTCGCCTGAGAGGCCCAGGAAATAGCTGGTTGGGTTCTCTGAGAAGAAGCTGATACATATTTTCTGGAGGGCCATTCAGGAGGAAAAGGGGAAGTCTTGTTCCCAGGTTAAATCTTCTCTCATTTTCCCGGTGTCATCCTCTTCTTCCTCTGACTCTTTGGGCTTCAGGGACAGGACCCAAAAGGGAAAATATCTGGATAGGGATTTGATGGCCTCTCTCCTGATCCAGGTGACTCATTATATGGGGTTTGCTCCACCAGGCCCCTTTGAAGGGGCCCCTGAGGGACCCTCGCGTTATGGAAACAAGGCACAATCACCACACAAGAACTGATACGCCAGACACGAGGTTGTATTCCCAAAATCTAGGGTTTATTGCAAAGCAAATAGTCTCAGTTGGCCAACTGGGTCCCACGCCCGCGACGTGTGTTTCCAGACCCCGTGGGACGCAAGAGAGCGGGAATCGTACAACAGTTACAAATATACAAAGCAAGCATCTCACAATCAGTAGTGACACATACAATACCGCCCCTAATACATTTCCTTTGAATTGGGCACAATGATTGACAATGGTGACGAGTATGACACCTTCAGACATTTACTTAACAACAGTTTGCAATTTTCACGAGCCTACAGACACAAGTCTTTGTTTAAAAGAACACAATGCTTCTGTTCTTGCAAGCAAGCTGTGTGCAGGGGAGAGACACATTCCAGGCCTTGCTATCTCCTAGTTTCTATTTGTGCACTGGGGTCAACTTGCTCTCCAGGGCTCTACAGGGCTCAGGAAAGGGGGGCCGAAAGGAGAGCATAATTCAAGTCATTTAATGTTCGCTTCTAGCATTTCTACTGTGTTTTCGAGACTAGCTGGCACCTGTGTACTGATTAGAATGCCTTGCTGCTTACTTTCAAGGATATGTGAGGGAGGGGACCGGGCATTTCTGTCTGGGTTGCTGCGTTATGTTTCAACATGTCTCTTGCGGCCTTGCGTTATGCTCTAGTGGAGCAGAATAATATTTCAGCAAAGCAGTTTTAACAGAACGCAAAAAGCAAACGTTAGAGGAAACAAAATGGCGATTTCAGTCACCAAAATGGCCGCGCTTCAGTCTATCTTATGGCTACATATTTCTAATACTAAACACATGAGGCGGTTGGTCTTCGGCCAACAAAGCACATTACCTTACGATCGAGGGGTGTCTACTTTTTCTGAACTGACACCTTGCCTGTGGATACCTCCTCTAGTATCCCTGCCTCCATTTTAAGAAGACTCTGAAAGCAGGTTTGCCACTGTTGGCAAAGGTCACGGATGTAAAAATCCCTTATGAGTGGTGGCAGCTGGACAGGGTCGCTGTCTCCCCGGTTCCTGGCCAAGTTGTATCCTTTGTAGGGGGAGGAGAAGCTGATGCTTCAGGCCGTCCAGGTTGATACTATTCTTCCGAGTTTGGTGGGTAGTTCCTCTATGGCTCCTGAGTAGGCGATCAAGGATGTGACGGACAGGAGAGCAGATGGGGTCTTGGTAAGGCTTATGGTGGTGCTCGTTTATCCATGAGGGCAGTGACATATTGCTCCTACAATGCTGAGATCGTGGAGGAGGGTTCAGATCCAGCCCCTCTTCTTCAATCTGTTAACACTCAGGTGGAAATCCTATCAGATTTAGCTTTCAACGGTGTCAAGGCCTCTGCCATGGGTTCCATCATTGCTGGTCAGCGCCATCTTCACATCAAGAATTGGTATATGGATTGTAATTGTAATTCCCATCAGAATGTCTGTAACAATGAAGAACCTGTTTTAGGGACATACACTGTTTGCGATGCCTTGGAGGATATGGGGCACAAGGTGTTCCGAGCCGACAAGCATGCCAGCAAGCTCAGAAGAAAAAAACATAGGTGAAGCATACGCCATAGTCATCTTCTAGGGCCAGGCCCCCCTTCTTCCGTTCCTAGACCTGGGAGAGACAGGCCTCATTAAGCTCCCCGGAATCGGCACCCCCTTCTCTTCACAAACCTCAGATATCCTGATGCCACGCCGGGTGGGGTCACCTACGTGGGTTCTGGAATGTGTGGCTTTGCAAGCCCCTGGACCCATGGCCAATCGGCCCATACTGTGGGGCTATTGTATCGACTTCTGTACCCCTCTCCCCCCCTAAGGAGTTGTTTCGACTCCTCTGCCCACGCACTCGGCCATGCACCAGGCGGTCGAGGACCTCCTCCAGAAGAAGGCTGTTGGGTCGGTCCAAGCGGGGGAACAGGGGATGGACGTCTACTCGATTGTCATTCTGGTGCCCAAACCAGAGGGGAGGTTCAGGCTGATCATCGACCTGAACGCACTGAACCGCTTCGTTGTTACCCATCACTTCAAGATGGAATGCCTGCAGCAAGTGATTCCACAGGTCTGGGAGGGGTTTTCCTGGCTTCTCTGGACTTGCAGGATGCATATTTCCATGTCCCTATGTGGTTTGGTCACCAGCAATTTCGGAGGTGCTTGGGGAGAAACTACCAGTTCACAGCCCTCCAGTTTGGGTTAAAATCTGCCCCAAAAGTGTTAACGAAAGGTCCTGGGGCTGGATGTGGCACGTCTTCACCTTCTGGGCATCTGGCTTTTCCCCTACCTGGGCGACTGGTTGATCGCTGCTTCCTCCAGGAACCTGCTGTCCCATCATGTTCAAATAACTTGCAATTTCTTAGGGGAGATGGGTCTCCTGGTGAACTGGCGCAAGCCCCACTTGGTCCTGTCTCAGGACCTTTAGTTCATTGGAGCAACGGTTTTGGACTTGGAGGGGGTTGGTCCTTCTCCTGGCTGCAAGGGCCTCCAACCATCAGGTGACACTTCAGTCTCAGTTGTCCTCTCCTTGAGGCAGGGCACAAGAGTTCCTCAGGGCTCTGTGTCATATGGCAGCTTGCATGTTTTTGGTGCCATGGGCTTGCCTCCACCTCCGACCGTTGTTGTTCTGCCTACATCAGTTCTGGAGAGAGGATAATCAGGACTTCGCCTGTCGGATCCTGATGCTGGCTTCCTTGGGGAGGGCCTTGCAGTGGTGGTTCCATCTGCCGAATTTGCTTCAGGGGTTTCCACTCCCGCAGCCTTGGCCGACCACGGTAACTGGGGTGCGGTGATGGGGTGGGGTGCCAGTCTCGGCAACAGCTGTGGTCAATCAGGGAGTCATTCAGGTCTACCAATTGGAGGGAATTTGCAGCTGCCTATCGGGATCTTTGTGCCTTTGGCCCGGCCCTGAGGGGGAAGGCAGTTTTGCTGTGGACCAACTAACATGGTGGCCTACATCAACAGGCAGGGGGTTCATGGTCCAGAGCCCTGGACCTGTTAGTGACAAGCCTAGGACTTTGGGTGGAACAGAACTTATTGTCGCTCATAGCTGTTCACATCAGGGGTCTGGACAACTATGTTGATGACAGACACAGTAGAGTCTTCCCGTCCATGGACTGGGTGCTGGGGAGGAAGCCTTTTTTCTCTTGGCCGCAAGTTTGGGACTCCATGGCTGGATCTGTTTACGTCTCCTCTAAACAAGAAGACTCCTGCGTTTTGTTCCCAGTTCCCTTATCCGGAGACGTGGGGCATGGATGCAATGGTTCAGCCCCGGCCATCGGGTCTTCCAGGGGTTCTAGAAGACTTGCAGGATGGATTTGACATGGGGTTGTCAGTTTCCACTCTCAGGGCTCAGTGAGCTAGGGCTTTTTGTTGCCCCTCAGAGTTTTCTCTGGCGGATTTCTCCCTGGTGGCTAGGTTGTTGAAGAGTTTCTCCCTGGACCGCCCTGTTCTGACCTTGGGGTAGCCCCTGTGGGATCTTCCCCTAGCCTTGAAAGTGCTGCACTCTGCTCCTTTTGAGCCTATGTGGAAATTTCCCTTAAGATTCTGTCCATTAAGACTGCCTTCCTGGTGGCTATTAGTTCATCCAGGAGGTTGGGGAGATCTGTGCTCTTACTTGCAGGCACCCGTATTTGGTGGTTCAGGACCATCCTTTGTTTCTCCGGTGTGACCCTTCCTTCGTCCCTAAAGTTTTGTCAAATTTCCATTTGTCTCAGGAGGTGGTTCTTCCTGCCTTCTTTCCTGTTCCTGTCTCTCTGGAGGATGTTGGCTGGAGTCATCTTGACGTACGGCATGCTGTACTTCTTTATTTCGAACAGTCTTGTGCCTTCATGAAGGTTGACCGTCTCTTCATCACCTTTGAGGGGGGCGTGGCCTGGGTTTTGAACCTCTGTCCCCACTATGAGTCGGTATGTGTGGGGCGCCATCTCCTTGGCCTATCAGTCCTCTGGTGTTCCTTCTCCCCTAGTGGTGTAAGGTTGGTCCACGAGGTCCATGGCGGCATCCTGGGAGGAGGCGCAAGCGGTGTCACTTGATGAGATTTGCAGGGCCGCAACTTGGGTCGACTCCAATACGTTTGTCTGTCACTACCGCCTGACTCTTCACAGGGCGGGTGCAGGTGTCTTTGGTACTGGGGTTTGGTACCAGGTGATTCCTCTGTATTGGCATGTTGTAGTTTCCAATAAAGTGATGCTGGGTGGTGTGCACATTTCCTTGTTGTGTGATTCTTGTTCCCATTCAGCACATCCAGTTGGAAAACCTCACGTTCTGTACTGGGACGAGGAAGAGGGACGTAGAGGTAATGGGGGAATTACTTACCAGTAATCTTCCTTACTCCTAGTTCTACTCTTCCTTGTCCCAGTACGTTCTTCCGCCTCTCCCTTCCGACCTCCCACTGCCAGGAGGAGAATGACTCATTGTGCCCAGCCGCCAGCCCAAATGTTATGGCTGAGGGACACCTCAAGTTTGCCACCCTCATTGATAATGAGGGCGACAAACGGGAGGTGTCCTGCTGCCAAGACGAGGACTGTGCTGAGCAGGAGTACACCACACGGGAAAGAGGTGACCGTGTCCCACTCTGCTCAGAGCCACGGCAGCAGCTGCAACCTGGAGTAGTGCACGACACGGACAGCAGACAACAGCCCGCGAGCTCCAGTACTGAGCACATTCACGAGTCCGACTTCAGAAAGAAGTCAGATAATTTCTTTCTGGAGTCAAAAAGAAATGATCTGACTTCTTTCTGATAATGCACTGTGGACTGGAACTGGAGGGTCACATCCCTTCTGCACGAGACTGCAAGCATCCCCGGGTTTGGCCTTGTTGGACCTCATCAGTGAGGAATAGCTTGTGTCTCTAGGCCCAGCAGGTATGGGACCCATATCTGTGCATATCCGTCCCAATCGGGGTGACTGTAGCGAAACACAAGAGGTGATGGCTGGAAGGTTTAGAATTAATCTTAACCTCTGACATTGCTCTGGCTGCTCCCAATTGCCAGTCTAGCCAATTAATAACGCCGAGCATACTTGGTTTAAAACCAAGTATGATTTGTGTTCTTACTTGGCTAGACTTTATTTGGGGACAGCCCAGGGACGGCCTCATGACATTTCAACCTTTTCAAATGAGAGGGGCCTCAAGCCTTGGGGGTGGAGGGGTGTGCAACAACTGCCCCCATGTCGCCAGTGAGCAGTCTTGTAACACAGCAATATATTAATTTCTCTATTTCCCTTCTGTGTGCTTTGCAACGCTCGTATAACAAGCTGTGTTTTCTCTTCCCATGGGATATACAGAAGTGTTAACACCTCATTGCCTTCTAACTCTGATTGCTCCACATCAGCCACTTGCTGACAAAGAAGGGTCTAGAGCTCTTCAGTGAGCATTTAGTGTTTAAGCTCCTTGCTGACTGGCCCTCTCTTGATAATCACGGGCTATTTATTTATTTATTTTTTACTTGTGTGTAGCCAAGTTTTGGCTTTTACAAGGAACGTTGAAGAATGAACATGTAAACAGTGGGTGCTATGGCTTGTGGCTGTCTTTCGTGTTTAAGTTTGTAGTGCTTACATTTTCTCAAATGCTAAGTTTAAAATCTTGGCCGTCGCAATAGTCCATCTGGTGCTTTCTTTGCTTATTAGGCGGGCCCACCATCCTTCTTCTTCACGCAGGTCTCGATCTGAAAACATGAGTTGGAAGGAGATTTAATCGTGCTCTCATGAAAGTCCCTATGAGCTTTTTGTGTGGAAATTTTGTAATGTAAGCCATAGTATCTTTGGCTTTTCTGGTCGTCGGAGGTAGGTGGCGCAGCAATTTGTTGCTTGCTATCTGATCTTGTGTGTTTATCCAGTCCTGGTCTTCCATATTTTGTTTGACTCTTTGCAGGTTCAGAATAAGGTCATCTTCTGTACAGACCACGAGCTCTAGTTTATGTTTTTTTGTGTCTACCCAGGTGTTTAGCATGCTGCTGCTTCCTTTTTTGATTCCTTCGTCGATCAGTTTATATACTGAGAGAGTCTCTGGTATTAAGGTCTTTCGGTAAAGCTGCATGTTGTTATGGTCGACCATTGCGTCTAAAGAAAGATAATTGGAGCAACCAGTCTAACCTTTTCTAACTGAGGCGTGACATTTTTTCTGGGCATTCATGAAAAACCAAGTGTGGTATGGGTTATTACTTGCCTAGTCTGGCATTTTGGGGCAGCGCCAGTCTAGCCCTTTCTTACTGTGGCATGAATTTTGTTCTGGGTATCCTGTCTGGGACCGCATTATTGCTGTATGCTCCTGCTGTGCACCTCCATGCACAATAGGGAGCATAGCATAGCAAGCTCTGTGTCCCACTGCAGGCTGTTGGCTGCAGTGCAGGCCCAATAAGGGGCAGATGCAGAGCAGGAGCACACAGCTCCATGTCCCACTCTTGTCCGAATGTTGCAGGGAGAGAGTACGGAGTCAGGTCATCATATGGGGGGCAGGAACGATTGTGTGTCAGATTCCAAGGTGCATTTGGGGGGGGAAGTAGCAGGACATTTTCTGTCGGCCGCCACCCACTCTTGCAATGCGGAATACTCCCCTGGGAGAAACGGGGACCCAGGGTAGATAAGACATTTAAAAAAGTGTTCCTGGGGAGGTGGGACACCTCACGTTATGTACGTGTACGAGGAAGAGTAGGACTAGGAGTAATGAAGATTATGGCAAACAATCCCCAAATTAGCTTTCAAACAGACATAGACGTCATGTGGCCAGGCGATGGCATACAAGCTTGTGCATATATGTGCATATATGGTTTTGAAAGACAGGACATGGACAACCAGAGGCAATGAGGTCTGAGATGTTCGCATCTTTCCGCATTCTACAATGACTTCGGGCACTCTCGGAAACCAAACTGGAAAGTGTTTTTCGCCATCGATGTAAGTGAGGCGGCCATGACAGTTTGCAGCTGCTATGATAACACGAAGGCTGCACCTCCAAGCACAATAATGGGGCGCCGTAATTACCCTCGCCTCGCCCGGTATTTACCTTCCTAATGGCTGTTGGATTTATGCTAATGCCGGAGCATTGAACTGAAGGCGGGATAAGAGAGCAGAACGCGAGGGGGATGTTTAGAGGCCCTGGGCTGGGAGAGCCATCACAGTGCCTTTTGTGATGCCGATGGCGGCCTATTTAAGGTGTGATATTGTTGCGCCTAATTAGGGTTAGGATTATATTTCTAATTACCTCCTCAGGTGAGATTTGGGCGGCTTTTCAGAAACAATGGCGCAGGGGTGGGAGGTGGCGGGGCGCCCTTTGTAATTCAGCCAACAGTTTAAACCCAACTCATGGGGGTGGCATTAGGCCTTAAAAAAAAGCGGCACAAGTGAAGGAGCGCTGCAGAACGCACACTGCCCATAATGTCTGCCAGGTCCAGCAAGATAGATGGACAGATAGCTGTTGTAGGCTCTTTAGGGCCTGTACACAGAGTAGGCTCATACAAATAGCCCACAGAGACCAAGCACGTGTAAATCTCATGAAATATTCAGTTGGATGCAGAAACGACGAGAACAACGTACAGCAGAACCTCCCTTTATGGAAATAATTTCCTAAAACGTCACTAAAGAACGTATACAAAAGTACGCTTTGATAAGATACTATGATCGTGCTTAAATATAATTAGAACCGGAGTCTCGCGACTCCCGCGCTGGAGACTCCTTTCTCGCTGCTAGGGAGCCTACGCAGATTCCTTTTCATAGACCACACAGAATATTATGACTTTGGCAGGGAACGGCTCTGTGCCTCGCGCCAAACCGCCACCCCGTCAGCTCTCCGCCGAGTGCAAAACGACAAACACCAGGGGCCGGATTTACAAAAGTGCTTTTCAATAGGGCAATGTTGCAAACCAGGGCCCAGATCGCCTCAATAGAATGCCAAGGAAAAGATTTCACGTGCAAGCACCAAGATGACATTTGGGCTGTCATTTAAAAATCCCTTCTACTTTTCTCATTTTAGAAAAGCCACTGAACAGTTCTTTGGGCCAGGCTTCTCATGGGATTATCTGATATCCTTTATATGCTTAACTCGTCGTCGATACAAAATGGTTCTAAATTCATAACAGATGTCTTTTAAGTAGAACAAAACGCCGTTCTGGGGCTGAAGATGCACTCTAAGCTGAGCCAATGGCATATTTAGAAGAAAGGGGGCTGCGGATCTTATTCTGGGAATTACCCTGACTGGTGGGATTTCTCAGGGGGGCACGCGCCTACTCCTGAGCTACTACGGAGACTATGACCAAAGAGTACAGAGGTGACGCGGTACAGTCCACAGCAAACGTCACTTCTGCTTCCGGTGCGCGCCCACCCCCTTGCCCGAAATGGAGTGACCAGATCACATCATTTCACTTTCTGGGGCTTCGGTTAAGTTTATCTGTCGGAATTAGGCGGACTGAAAACTGCAATTATAGCATAACCCGATTATGCCCTTGTGTGTAAATATTGGTCACAACCAACATAGCTGGGAACTTGCTTCTCCACGTTTATGGGCGAATCTGGCACCTTTTTCTGCAGACTTATGTTTTACCTTCTCCCTCCTAAATTATTCCTCGCTCCGTTGCAAGTCAAAGGGGAAAAACAAGGGGCCCACTTTTTACTGAAAAAAACCTCCCTTGTGGCTTTCCCCCCGATACAGGGCTGTGTGGAGCTGCCAGAGGCCTTTGTTCACCCCTGTCAGTGGGCCCCCGTCCCCACAGCCGGGCTCTCCCCTCCCCCTCAGCATTTGACTTTTGCACTCCCCTTCCCCCACATACCACAGAAGAAAAACCTGGTAAACAAAAGGCCCCGTTTTCACAGTCATTGAGAGTAAATGCAATTAGGGGGCAGTGGGAGGGCTGTTCAGAGTAGGGAGGGGTTGGAATGCACAACACGTTACGGGAGCAAAACATCGCCATCACTGGCACTAAAAATATTAACAAAGGCAAGGAATCGCCCCCACGCAATTAAATAAAATCTGCTCTATTTTCTAAACTAACGAAGTGTCTTCCTACTACCGGTTTACCACACCAATAAAGAATTGGAGCAAATGGACGGAGCGGAGGGGGTAACTTAAGACACCCAATGTCGCAAATGCTAAGAAGCAGCTTTTTAAAATCGTGTAATCCTCATGAAGTTCATTTCTCGGTTCAGGAATCGTGTGAAGACAGAGGCCGGCGCCCCCGTTTTGCTTGTTTAAGAAACTAGGAACCCAGCTAACCGCATTATAAGAGAAAGCGGAAATCTGTTTTGCTTTCTTTAAAATTGGCCCTACTCCTTCCCTCACTTGGGAATTAATGAGGGTCGAGACTGTTGCGGAACAAACCAGAAGGCATGATCAAGGCGAAGGGAAAAACCTTGTTTTTTCTTCCGGGGGAATGAGATGGGGTTCAGACTGACCAATGATTGGACCGGCCTGTCAGTATCAATCTAGTCACAGGGGCAGAAAATCCCTTCATACCTTGCGAGAGCTTTCCTCCACTCATTAAAGCAACTAGGGGAGAAGCACAGCCGTTTCTTTCGTTGTTTGTGCTGGGTCACGTGACATGTCGAAGCTTCTGGGCCAGGCATGCAGGAGTAATAGGGAGGGTGGGGGTGGAGTGGTCTGCTTTCCTCTTCAGGGGCTAAGGGTATACAATAAAACATGGTTCGAATTTATAGCTCCTGCTTCTAGCCGAAGGGAGCCTGGTTCACTTGACACAACAGCTCCCAGGAGCAACTTTTGGCGCCCGAGGCAAACAGTGCCATACGAGCATACCTATGTGGCATTAACTTTCTTGGCATCTAGCAAAAATTTAAAGAATAATGAATTCTATGTTGAGTCCGGAGGCTTCCTATTATGTATTAACTTCTTTACTCCACAACCAGACGCAAATACTTTAACATGTTTACATTTTTGTGTCCAAAGGATTTTTTCAACAATGTAATCTCTTTGAGGTTGTAGACACTAAATGTAGCGGCCATCACCTTCTCACACTGTCATGGTCCATTTACCTCCATCAAGCAATGGCGGCGACATACCCAATTAAAGTGTCACGAATAATAGGGAAATAGACTTGTGTGGAGTAACAGACATTTACTTAAATTTAACAACTTGTTAGAAAACGTAACTAATGATAATGTAGAGATGTACTTTGCAGCCAACAGTGATACTCAGTCAGTAATTGCCCTTTCTGTTCAGTTACAGGTGGGCCACAGAATTCCCTATACCAGGAAGCAGAGGCGTTGCTAAGGGGAAGGGAGGAGGTTTGAGGGGGCTACAGCCCGGGTCTTTTGGTTGTAGCCCAGGAAAGAAGCTCAGGGGTTACAACCAAAAAGGCTAGCTAGCCCCCAGTCCCCACAGTCCCAAAATTCGCGTAGCCCCGGATCTTTTCCAGACCTAGCAACACCCCTGCTAGGAAGCATGCTTTGATAAAGCTGTCCAGGAATTGAAACCAACCCTTCATGCCAAACTTCGGCTTTGCTCTCCCTTTCACCCCCCAAAATAAAAGGCTCTGGTAAAGCCATTAAGCGACAGTATAGGACCTGGTCCCGCCAGCATAAAAACACGCTGCTTCATGGTGAATCCTGAGGGCGCTGGCTAATAAAAAGTCGTCCGGTTTTTGGCAATTGGTAACCTTAACACGAATACACAAGTGGCGGCTTTGATAAGCCTATATCAAAAGCCAATTGAATTTTACATTTCAAGACACTATATGCCCAGAAGGAAGCAATTGTGCCTGAAGTATACCTCCCTGCAATATTGAATTGGTTATTGGTAATTGATGTTGGAGACATTTTTACCATCATTTCGAAAAGTAAAATTTTGCGTGCTCCAGGACCAGATGGTTTAGCAAATGTGACCCTTAAACAGAACTCCCTTCTATGGCCCAGCATGCTAGCAGCTATATTTATTATTTAAGGATGTCATGCCTCTCGCAAAATCCCCTCATCCTGGAACACTTCAGTAATTGTACCAATATATAAGAAGGGAGAGAGAAGACCCACGCAACTACCATCCCATCAGGGACGTCATTTCACCAAAATGCCAGGGGTACCCGATGTGCCACCAGATGGCCCTTGACTTCTGATGACATTACAGAAAGTGATGGCATGCAACCGTTCACCCCTTGACAAAACAGGAAGTGGCATCACATAGCATTGTTCCTCAGTACACTAAGAAAAATATGGTTATGATATCACTGTAATATGATATACATTTCATAAAAGAATGGGTCACCATATGTAGCGTTAATATCAGTGTGGATGGGCCCATATTACTGAATGATTACGATTGTAAGCAGACGTCCAACACAACAACTAGGACTATTGTACATCACTCAGGCTAAACTGTAAACAGACAGAGCATCTCAAAGAGGTCTAAACTCCAAAGCGCAGACATCCAGTGACTGCCAAGTGTCTGGCCTCAGACTGGAAACAGCAACTGACCAACACAAGTCCAACCAGAAGACAATCACAGACTGTACCACTTCATGCTCTTACACTTGGACAATACGCGCATGGATTTTCTTGTCAATAGTGCACTTTGAACCATTGCACAGCAAACCCTTCCTGCCGGTCACCCAGGACCTGAATATCCCCCAACCATTATCACCATGGGCACCCCACCATCCACTGCGAGTCGCTAAGGGTCCCTCATCAATAGCTTTAAATGTCTGGCACCCGCTTCCGCCCTCCAACACCTTAGGCCTCCAATGCCTGGCTCCAACACCTTCATATTTACACAGTGCCACCCTCCAGCAACTTAAGTCTCCAGCATTCTCCTACAACATCAACCTCAAGCAAACTAGCAACTTATGTCTCTAGTGCTCACCTTCAACACCCCAACAGTGTGGGTCTCAATTTCATTCCTCAAACATCTTATATATGCATTTCAACTCTCTTACAACACATTTTGTCTCAAACACTATCTCCCAACATCTGTAAGTCACTAGTACAACATCTTAATTCTGCAGTACCAGCCTCCATAACATTGAGCCTCAAGCACACATCTCAAACACAGAGGTGCGGCAGTGGTCTAGTATACCTAGATGTTCCCCGTAGACCAACCACAATCCAATTTAGGTTTTCTTATGTTGTCACGTAGTATGATGTCAATAATGATGAGTTTTTACTATATAACTGTGTTTTTTCATGTAAATTGTTGAGCGACTTGAGCGAACGTCCGTTGATGTCCGTTGTACTCCCTGTTTTAGATAATTGTTAATAAAACAGCAAAAAACGTGCCATCTTCCTGAGTCAGTCTTATTATTGGTGTAAGAGTAAAATCTGCATCACCATCCATCCCATACAGCGCTACCTCGCTTAAAGGGCCTACGGGTTCAGTGTCATTATCTTATAACAGAATTCTCTAATCTGTATTGAGCATGAACATTTTGGTATGTCTTGCCAAAGTCGTTCCCATTCCTCTTCTGGGATACCCTCGCCTAGCTTGCTCTCCCAGCTGTGCTTATATGTAATTACTTCGTCTAGGGCCCCATCTAGCAACATTTTGTGTAAACTGGAAATGAGGTGCTTGTCTCCCGGTTTTGTAAGCAGACATTTCTCGAATAGGGTGAGGATTCTAGTGGCCGCAGCCTTATTGGGCGGGGACATCAGCCAGTGTCTGAGTTGAAAGTATTGTAGTCTTTGTGTTTCCAGCAACCCCAATTCTGTCTTACATTGATCTAATGACTTAATGGCGTTCCCTTGGAACATATCCCAGAGTTTTGTGCAGCCCACCCCTCTCCAGTGGGGGAAGGAATTGTTTATTAAGCCGGGGGTGAAGTGCAGGTTACGGAATAGTGGTGTGAGAGGGCGATGGGAATGTGGTCATGTGAAAAGGGCTGTTCACCAGCATTTGCAATCCATGTTGTTATTGTGGGAATTGTGCGTCTTTACAGCCTGGACGGACGTATCAGCGAATGCATTTCTTAGTAAACGGCCAAAAGAACAGGCAAAAGCCGCTACTTGTGATAACATTGCACCCATTCGGAAGATGTGGTTTATTGTTTCCCATCATCCAGCACTTTCCCCGCATATGCTTCAACTGGAGTTTCTTTATATGACTATGCCAGATGAGTGTATAGAGCGGATGAGTGCACGGAGCGGATGAGTGCCTATGAGCGAACGACTTTGTAGAACTGACGAGTACATATAGCAGATGAGTGCGTGGAAAGAACGATTGCATAGAGCAGTTGAGTGCATAGAGCGGATGAGTGCATAGAGCGGATGGGTGCGCGGAGCGGATGAGTATGCAGAGCAGATGGGTGCGCAGAGCGGAAGGGTGCACAGAACGGAGGAGTGCGCAGAACGGAGGAGTGCGCAGAGCGGAGGAGTGTGTAAGAACGGAGGAGTGTATAGAACAGACTAATGGGTAGAGCGGAGGAATGTATAGAGCAGATGAGTGCATAAGATCGAATGAGTGCGGAAGGGAAAAGAGGTGCATAAGAGCGGGTGAGTGCATAGAGCGGATGAGTGCGTAGAGCGAGTGAGTGGAATGGTTCGGAGTGCGTGGAATGATTCGGAATGCGTGGAATGGTTCAGAGCACGTGGAATGGTTCAGAGCGCGTGGGATGGCTCAGAGCGCGTGGAATGGTTCAGAGCACGTGGAATGGTTCGGAGCACGTGAAATGGTTCGGAGTGCGTGGAATGGTTTTGGAGCGTGTGGAATGGTTCGGAGTGCGTGGAATGGTTCGGAGTGCGTAGAATGGCTCGGAGTGCGTGGAAGGGTTCGGAGTGCGTGGAAGGGTTCGGAGTGCGTGGAAGGGTTCGGAGTGTGTGGAAGGGTTCGGAGTGCGTGGAATGGTTTGGAGGGTGTGGAATGGTTCGGAGGGCGTGGAATGGTTCAGAGGGCGTGGAATGGTTCGGAGTGCGTGGAATGGTTCGGAGTGCGTGGAATGGTTCGGAGTGCATGGAATGCTTCAGAATGCGTGGAATGGGTCAGAGTGCGTGGAATGGGTCGGAGTGCGTATAACGTTTGAAGGAGCATGTAAACCATCCTATCACATCACCATGCTTACTCTCCTCTTTATACCACCATTCAACTAGAACACAGAGATACTATGACACCATTCAGTATAGCTCTTCTCATACCAACATCTGCCTCATACTCCACATCACTCTAACTAATCACTGCTGGTTTCACACCGGCCCGCCAGGCATTCTCCTCAGGCCTAATGCAGCCAGAACCGGTCTGGATAAAACCTGCCAGAACAAACACATAACCCTGATCTCTCAACCTCCACACCTACCGCTATGAAGCAGCTAATACACAAATGCCACACCAGCTGCACACATAGCCGGTGCTCACAAGCACCTTTGGCTCTCTCTACTGACTTGAACTTAGGTTCTCAAGGGCGTTCAACCTACCAGCGCCTTCAGACCATACCAATGGTACATAAGGCGCTATATAAATGCAAAGTAACATAACATAACATAACATACGCTGCTGTGAGGCTGCCTTGTCCCATGTGTCGTCACCCAGTTTGGTTATCATGCTGTTGTGTACATTTTGAGGCCGGTCCTGCTTGTGTAGCCACAATACTTCAGCAAACAGCACCCCTACTAACGCCTGTACCATATGCACCCATCTTTTCGCAGGGTCAGCTGCAACCCAGTCTTTTACAACCCAGGGTTGGGCCGCTTGAGAGCATCGGCGAAAGTTAGGGAGACCTAGACCGCCTTTATATGTGGGCTTCATCAATGTTTTTAATGCTGTGCGAGGGGACTTGTTATTTCAAAGGCAGAAACGACACTAACACCTGAAAAAACGAATCAGGGACCGGGTTTGGGAGTGCCTGAAATAAGTAGAGAACCATTGGTAGGATGATCATTTTGACCATGTTTAGCCTCCCCAATCATGAGACCGATAGTGGGACCCATTTGTGTACCTGCCGCTTGAGCTTATCCACGAGTGATTGGTAACTAGCTGAAAATAAGCCATTCAGTGTCTGCGTAATAGTGGCCCCAAGGAGTGTCATGCCGCCTGACACCCATCTAAATTGCGTTGCCTCCCTGGCCAGTTGGAGTTCTTTTCGCTCTATGGACAGATTTGAGATTTTGGATTTGGTGACATTCATTTTTATCCCCGCCACTGCACCAAATGCCTCAATTTCCCAAACGACTGCCAGCAGTGAGTCTACGGGATCTGAAAGAGTGAGGAAAATATCACCTGTGTGTGCCATTCCTTTATGGACCTCCCTGTCAAAGGGCATCCCTCGGATAGTCTGTCTGGCAAACTCTTGTGAGAAAGGGTTCAAGATGTAATGCATAAAGCAGTGGTCTTCAAACCCTTTTGGCCTGGGCCCCCTTGAGCAAAATGTGGGCAGGACATGACCCCTCAAAAATATCAAATGTACAGTAAGTCCAAATGGTTATGAACTATCGCGTGTCGTCGCCACACCCTCCTCCCAGTATCGTCCCTGGGCTCCCCCACCTGCTCCCATCACAGTCGCTGGGCTCCCTCATCCCAATCCTAGCCCAGTCCCTGGGCTCTGCCCACCCCACCACAGAGACAGGGCTCTCCTCTTAGGCAGAAACCTGTGCAGTTCCCTCTGGGACCACTGCAAAAGATTTAAGACTACAGGTGTTTGGCAGTAAACCCACTTGGTAGCAGTCTGTACCACACAGATTCACTTGGTAGCTGTGGCTGAGCAGTCAGACTTCCCTCAAGAAGAGTTAGGCAGTATACAGAGTATTCACAATAGGTCAAAAGAACATAGTAGAACAAGTAAACACTGACCAGAGCTTGGTGTAAAAGAGATATAATTATTTATTTAAAACCACATCTAGAAAAACACACAGGCACTAATAGTAAGCAATTCAAAAACACGGTCACTAAAAGATATACACTCCCTTAGAAAAATATTAGACAAGTCTTAAGTAAAGCCCCACTTATTTTCAAACAGCGGTGAGCGCTTAACGTAGATGGCACTCTAATAATTTGTTTAAAAAGGGAGAGGAAAGCAGAGTATAATAGGAAACAGATCCCAACACTTTCATAAGAACAAAACAAGAGAGGGAGGCAAGTAAAACCGTGAAGTTAGAGTTCAGTAGGCCGGATCCACTTTAAGAGGATCAGAACGAAATGTGTCCAAGGTCACATGGTTGAAGTGCACAAGAGTCTTGCAAAGGTTCAAAAAGAGTTGGACCAAAAGAAAGGGACCAGTTAGAATGTCAATGCGGCCAGCCCAGTCCAGAAGCTTAAGGGGTTATTATTACCTTGTAACAATCTTTAGAAAGGGAGGCCTGGCGGACACGGTACCTTAAAGTGGTGAGAATACTCCAGCGGGGGCAGTTGTTCCTGGCAGCGGATGCAAGTCGGTGCTTCGTCCGGGGGAAGAGAGGATCTCGTCGGGGAGGAAGACAGGAGTCCGTTGCACTGCCAGGGAAGAAACTAGCCGTGGAGTTCTCAGGTAAAAGGAGCGGTCCTTTTATTCGCGGTCCAGTGGTAAGTGGCTAGCCGGTTGCCAGGGTGCTTGGTACGAGCAATTCGACCACAAGACGGTCTGGGGTGTGAAGAGAAGAAGGTAAACTGGTTGTGCCCACCAGTCAGGGGAAGAATCCTCTCCAGCCGGGAGATCTTCTCTGTCGTCGGGAAGCGGTGAGTCGGTTCCGCAGGGCTCCACCGGTGGTGTCGTCGTGGTAGGTCGGCTCAGCTTCTCCCTCGTCGGATTCTCAGGTCCTGTGGCGACTTCTGAAGTTCCAGTCCCCAAAGCCCTGCTTTTATGCAGCACACCCCCATTCACTCAGCCTAGCTGTCAATCAAACATGCTAAGTGGTGAGCCGGCCAGCTCACCACTTGGGCCAATCACACAAGAGTGCGACTTGAGTTACCAAGGTAACTCAGTCCAGGGTGCCTAAACCCCCTCCCACACCTCCTGTGGTACCCAGACAGAGTGGCACCACTTTTGGAGGCTTCTGTGGAGAAGCCCGCCAAAAAGTGGAACAAGGGGCTCGACTTGGGTTGGAGTCACAGAAGAGAACACAAACGCCATTTTAGAATCGAGTCCTGGCAAAAAATACCAACCGGTGAATTAATATTAAATAAATAAACCGGCGGTATGATCGAAGCTATGAGAATTAAATAATTAAAGTTGGTAGCCCCGAACAATGGGAAAATCCCATAGGGATATATTCGCAGTCGAATATAAAAAGTAGTATCCACTGTCACCAGTCAAAACTCGATCAGGGGGGACGGAGACGTGCCCCCTCA
Source organism: Ambystoma mexicanum (assembly GCF_040938575.1). Lineage (NCBI taxonomy): Eukaryota > Metazoa > Chordata > Amphibia > Caudata > Ambystomatidae > Ambystoma > Ambystoma mexicanum. Next base: position 669,039,393 of record NC_090931.1, read on the forward strand.
ACTAACAGACCCCGGGGCAATTGAATTGCCCCGACCAGTACGTCCACAATATGATGGTTTGTACCGGTTTCTGTTAACAATTTGGGACTAGTAAAGCCAATGTTGACTTTACATGCCCTGGGAGATAGTAGTCAGTCCCAGGGTATGGAGTCTATGGTGGGGTTTCACTATGACACTCCTGTGTTACTGCACGGAGGGTGCTGTGTAACACACATAGAAAAAACACATGAGACCCTATGGAATAAAGGACCCCATAGCCCATAAAACACATTAACAGTCAAAGGAACACCATAAATCATGTCCAAGAGTGGGAGAAAAAGAGTCTCACTCTTGGCAGGAGAAAAAAACAAACTCCAGAAATCCAGCAAAGCTGCTGGGGGACTCACTAGGTTAGGAAATTCAGCCTAAAGAGAGAATTCTCCCTAACACTCGCCCCCCCCATACTAAGGGACAGGAGGATTTAATCCACTCCTGGATGAATCTCATACCTCTAGTTGGTGACATACATCCTAGAGAGACCATCAGCATTTTGGTGGTGACACCCTGACCTGTGCTCAATGGTGAAATCAAACCCTTGCAGGCAGATTGACCATCTCAATAGCTTTGGGTTTTCCCCTTTCATTTGCATCAACCATCTCAAGGGTTGGTGGTCAGTCTGAATGACCAAAGTAGAACCATACAAGTATGGCCTAAACTTCTTCAGAGCCCACACAATAGCAAAACACTCTCGTTCAATGGTTGCCCACCTAGTTTCAGGATCCTTCAGTTTTCTACTGATGAAGCAAATGGGGTGCTCCCTACCTTTCCCATCCAGTTGACTGAGGACTGCACCTATTCCTACATTTGAAGCATCTGTTTGCACAATGAAAGTTTGGTGGTAGTCAGGAGCTCTGAGTACTGGGGCTTGGCAAAGAGCCCTTTTCAGGGTTTCAAAGGCCTGATTGCATTCCTCATTCCTGCTAACCTTTTTAGGGAATTTAAGGGGAGGAGATGATATTCAGTGGAGAAGCTATGGACCCATAGTTCTCAATGAAATTCCTGTAATACCCAGTGAGGCCTAAGAAGGCTCTCACCTGGGTCTGAGTAGTAGGTGTTGTCCAATTTTGCACAGCTTCAATCTTACTGGGCAAAGGCCTTATTTCTCCACCTCCTACCTCATGTCCAAGGTAGACCACTTTACTCTGCCCAATCTGGCATTTGCTTGCCTTTATGGTCAGATTGGTCTTTCCAAGAGCCTGCAAAACATATCTCAGGTGGTCCACATGTTCTTCCCAGGAATTGCTGAACACTGCTAGGTCATCCAAGTATGCCGTGCAGAAGTCCTCCATCCCATTCAGAACCTGGTTTACCATCCTTTGAAATGTAGCAGGTGCATTTTTCAATCCAAAAGGGATAACCTTAAACTGGTATAAGCCAACCGGGATAGAAAATGCAGTTTTCTCCTTGGCATGGTCTGTCAGGGCTATTTGCCAATAGCCTGACGTCAAGTCAAATATGCTGAGGAACTTGGCTGCGCAAAGTCTATCCACCAACTCATCTGTCCTTGGCAAAGGGTGGGCATCAGTCTTAGTGACTGCATTAAGAGCTCTGTAATCCACACAGAATCTAAGTTCTTTAGATCCTGCCTTTGGTACTAACACAAGGGGGCTAGACCATGGACTAGTAGAGGGCTCTATTACGCCGAGATCAAGCATCTTGTTGACCTCACCTTTGATGTGGGTTGTTACATTTTCTGACATTCGATATCCTCTGCTTTTGACTGGCAGACAGTCACCAGTGAGTATGTCATGCTGTCCCCAAGTGGTCAAGCCTGGTGAAAGTGAGAACAGGGAGGCAAACTGATTCAACATAGATTTGCACTCTCCCTGTTGCTCAGGTGTCAGATTTGAAGAGAGATTTACTCCTTCAATCTTTTCTTCTAAAGGTAAGCCTCTGAGGAGATCAGGAAGAGCTTCACTCTCTTCTTCTTCCTCTGATGATGCTAGAAGCAAAGCTCCTACACCAGGTCTGGAGACATACGCTTTTAGTCTGTTGGTGTGGGAGACTGTTGGAGCCTCCTTGGGATTGCCCAAGTCCACCAGATAGTTGACCTCTCCAAGTTTGCCCACAACCTTGAAGGGTCCCATCCATTTGTCTTGCAAGGCCCTCTGCCTTGTTGGAATTAAAAACGAGAACTAGCTGGTCCTGAGTAAACTCGACCATGTTAGCCTTTTGGTCATGCCAGTGCTTGACCAATGCTTGTCCAGCTTTCAAGTTTTCACTTGCTTCTGCCATCATTTGTGACATTCTCCTTCGGAGACCTATCACATAGTCAGTCACTCTGACTGGCTTGGGGGAAGGAGCACTCTCCAACCCCTCCTTGATCAGGGCCAATGGACCACTGACTGGATGACCATAAAGAAGTTCAAAGGGAGAACAACCTACTCCCTCCTGAGGGACTTCTCTATAAGCAAAGAGAAGGCATGGCAGTAGAAGGTCCCATTTTCTTTTAAGGGGGTCCTCTAAAGCACCTATCATGCTCTTCATGGTTCTGTTGAACCTTTCAACCAGCCCATTTGTCTGAGGGTGGTATGCGGTTGAGAACTTGTAAGTAACTCTGCAGGTTTTCCACATGGTTTTCATGTAGTGGGACATAAAATTCGACCCCCTGTCAGAGATTACTTCCTTAGGAAATCCAACCCTGGTAAAAATATCAAGGAGGGCCTTAGCCACAGCCGGAGCTGTAACAGTCCTCATAGGAATTGCCTCAGGGTACCTAGTAGCATGGTCTACTACAACAAGTATAGACCTGTTGCCTGAGGAGGTTGGAGGATCAAGGGGACCAACAATGTCCATCCCTACTCTCTCAAATGGGACTCCCACTACAGGGAGAGGCACTAAAGGTGCCACATTCTTGGAGCCAACCTTACCAGAAGTCTGGCAGGTGTGGCAGCTCCTGCAGTATTTATCTACCTCAGCCCCCATCTTTGGCCAATAAAAGTAGAGTGAGAGCCTTTCCTTAGTCTTCTTGAAACTCAAGTAACCAGCCAAAGGAATCTCGTGGGCTAACTGCAAGAACTGTGGTCTGTTCTCTTGGGGTACTACAAGTCGTTTGTTGTCCACAGGTGCAGACTCCGTTGGTTCACTGTAGAAGAGGCCATCTTCCCAGTGTAACCTATATTTCCCAGGCTCTTGCCCTTCAGCCTGAGCATCTGCCTGGTGGCGAAGACCTTCCAGAGTTGGACATTCTCTCTGTCCCTTACTGAAGTCTGCCCTGTTGGGTCCAGCTTCTGCCAGTAAAGACTGCAGCTCAGGATGGTCAACAGGATCCAGATCTCCAATGAGTTCCTGGCCTTCCACTAGCTCTTCTTCAGAGTCTAGTTCAACCACACAGGGTTGTACCTCCCTCTCAGCCTCAGCTGGAGGGGGAGTTACTGGTGTAACTTTGGACAACCTAGGGGAAGTCCTTGTGGGCTGCACTGGAGTGCTGGCTGTGAGGTTCTTTTTTAGAAGTTTTAGGTTTCCCCTTTCCTTCTAGTTTCTTAGAGACAGCAGCTGACATCTCCAGTGGAGCAGGAGTGATCTCTTTCTTCATCATCTCCTTGGGAGTACCTCTCATGGTTCTCTCCCTTGCAGGTCTGGTGAGCTCCTGTAACCTTTTACTAGGAGGTCTGGGGGTATGTGACACTACTCCAAGAGTTTTCAAGTCATTACCCAGCAGAACCCTTCCTGGCACCTCACTGTGTATGCTGACAGGTATCTTCACAGTCATGTCATTACACTGGATGAGAACTGGTAATTGGGGAAGCATCTGCACAAGCCCTCCAGCTAACTTCATGAGGCGTTTGGGTGCCTTAGCAACATCCTCACCCTGAAAAAACGATTTGTCCACCACAGTTATGCTGGCCCCAGTGTCCCTAATGGCAGGAGTCTCCTGACCATTCACCTGGACACTGTCCTTATAATACTCTTTAGTATTATCTGGGATAGAATTATAGACATCTAAGTTCTGTTGTTCCCACAAACCCAGAGACACTAAAGAAACACTGGCTGAGACTCCAATGGGTTCATCAGCCAGTGATAGAAAGTTTCCACTTGCCATTTGTACTTCCTCCTCTGGAGCGAAGGCTAAGGGATAAGCTGGACCCCTGAAGGTTTACCCTTACATCTGGGATCTCCTTTCGCATGGTCAGTAGAGCCGCAAACAAAGCATTTACCAAATACTTTCTGGAATGGTGGCTTGTTCTGACCTCCTTCTGGTTTGGCACCAGGAGGTACACTAGCCTGATTTGGTTTCCCTTGTGGCTTACCCTTTTGGTTTTGTTTGGGCCCTCTTTGGAATTGGAATTATTAGAATTCTCTTTGGAGTCCTTTTTTAAACTTTCACTCACCCAGGTAGCCCAAGGGGTACCATCATGCTTTTTGAGGGTCCTAAACCTCTTAAGGTACCGGGAAGGGGTCTTCCCAAATCTAGCTATCAAAGCTAGTTTCACACATTCATAATCCTTCTTATCTACCTCCCCCAACTCCATTACCACATCAGTTGCAACAGGGGGAAGCCTAGCGAACAACCAGAGAAGTAACTCATTCCCTGTGATGTCCTGGAGCCCATGATTATACTCAAACATTTTTAACCAATCCAACACATCCAACTTAGGTTCATACATACCCACTAATTCCTTAGGCATCCGGGGTCTTTTGGGACTGGAACTCCTAGAGGAACCAGAGGAGAGAGAAGCATTTTCCACAGACAACTTTTTCATTTCTAGTTCATGATTAAGCTCTATTTCTCTGAGTCTTAACTCAGCTTGCTTCTGCTCAGCCTGGGCATTCATTCTTCTGAACTCTAGCTCTTGGTTTCCTTCAGATTGAGCAATAAAACGTTTGTACTCGAATTCAAGCTTCATTTTTTCAAGTTCAAAATAAGCAGGGTTACATGTAGGATCTGGTATAGGCCCAGTAGGTACAGTAGGTAAGGCAGACAGAGGCTCAGAGTGGCTAACTTCATTAGGTTCACTTTCCTCTTCTGACTAATTATCAAGACTTTGATTCAGATCAATACCATCACTGTTTTCTACATTTGTTGGGGGGGGGGTAGATTCCTCTGTACCACCCAGACTTTGGTTTTCTAACAATCTTTCTATAAGTTCCATTTTCTTGCCCTTCTCAGAGAGATTCTTATGTCTACACAATACTTTTAAGCAATCAGCAGTTTTGGCAGGCAATGATTCTAGGGTATAACTCTCCATAGCAGACATAGTTTGAAAATCAGCTTTGTGGTTAGTTGTCCTAAAGTGTTCAAAAAGCACTCTAAAGTGTATACTCAATACAAATCCCACTGCTGTACACCAGTGTTAGGCAGAAACCTGTGCAGTTCCCTCTGGGACCACTGCAAAATATTTAAGACTACAGGTGTTTGGCAGTAAACCCACTTGGTAGCAGTCTGTACCACACAGATTCACTTGGTAGCTATGGCTGAGCAGTCATACTTCCCTCAAGAAGAGTTAGGCAGTATACAGAGTATTCACAATAGGTCAAAAGAACATAGTAGAACAAGTAAACACTGACCAGAGCTTGGTGTAAAAGAGATATCATTATTTATTTAAAACCACATCTAGAAAAACACATAGGCACTTATAGTAAGCAATTCAAAAACATGGTCACTAAAAGATATACACTCCCTTAGAAAAATATTAGACAAATCTTAAGTAAAGCCCCACTTATTTTCAGACAGCGGTGAGCGCTTAACGTAGATGGCACTCTAATAATTCGTTTAAAAAGGGAGAGGAAAGCAGAGTATAATATGAAACAGATCCCAACACTTTCATAAGAACAAAACAAGAGAGGGAGGCAAGTAAAACTTGTTCAGTAGGCCGGATCCACTTTAAGAGGATCAGAACAAAATGTGTCCAAGGTCACACGGTTGAAGTGCACAAGAGTCTTGCAAAGGTTCAACAAGAGTTGGACCAAAAGAAAGGGACCAGTTAGAAGGTCAAGGCGGCCAGCCCAGTCCAGAAGGTTAAGGGGTTATTATTACCTTCTAGCAATCTTTAGAAAGGGAGGCCTGGCGGACACGGTACCTTAAAGTGGTGAGAATACTCCAGCGGGGGCAGTTGTTCCTGGCAGCGGATGCAAGTCGATGCTTCGTCCGGGGGAAGAGAGGATCTCGTCGGGGAGGAAGACAGGAGTCTGTTGCACTGCCAGGGAAGAAACTAGCCGCGGAGTTCTCAGGTAAAAGGAGCGGTGCTTTTATTTGCGGTCCAGTGGTAAGTGGCTATCCGGTGGCCGGGGTGCTTGGCACGGGCAATTCGACCACAAGACGGTCTGGGGTATGAAGAGAAGAAGGTAAACTAGTTGTGCCCACCAGTCAGGGGAAGAAGCCTTTCCAGCCGGGAGATCTTCTCTGTCATCGGGAAGTGGTGAGTCGGTTCCGCAGGGCTCCACCGGTGGTGTCGTTGTGGTAGGTCGGCTCAGCTTCTCCCTCGTCGGATTCTCAGGTCCTGTGGCGACTTCTGAACTTCCAGTCCCCAAAGCCCTGCTTTTATGCAGCACACCCCCATTCACTAAGCCTGGCTGTCAATCAAACATGCTAAGTGGTGAGCCGGCCGGCTCACCACTTGGGCCAATCACACAAGAGTGCGACTTGAGTTACCAAGGTAACTCAGTCCAGGGTGCCTAAACCCCCTCCCACACTCCCTGTGGTACCCAGACAGAGTGGCACCACTTTTGGAGGCTTCTGTGGAGAAGACCACCAAAAAGTGGAAGAAAGGGCTCGACTTGGGTTGGAGTCACAGAAGAGTACACAAACGCCATTTTAGAATCGAGTCCTGGCAAAAAATACCAACCGGCGAATTAATATTAAATAAATAAACCGGTGGTATGTTCGAGGCTATGAGAATTAAATAATTAAAGTTGGTAGCCTCGAACAATGGGAAAATCCCATAGGGATATATTCGCAGTCGAATATAAAAAGTAGTATCCACTGCCACCAGCCAAAACTCGATCAGGGGGGACGGAGACGTGCCCCCTCGACTAACAGACCCCGGGGCAATCGAATTGCCCCGACCAGTACGTCCACAATATGATGGTTTGTACCGGTTTCTGTTAATAATTTGGGACTAGTAAAGCCAATGGTGACTTTACATGCCCTGGGAGACAGTAGTCAGTCCCAGGGTATGGAGTCAATGGTGGGGTGTCATTATGACACCCCTGTGGTACTGCACGGAGGATGCTGTGTAACACACATAGAAAAAACACATGAGACCCTATGGAGTAAAGGACCCCATAACCCATAAAACACATTAACAGTCAAAGGAACACCATAAATCATGTCCAAGAGTGAGAGAAAAAGAGTCTCACTCTTGGCAGGAGGAAAAAACAAATTCCAGAAATCCAGCAAAGCTGCTGGGGGACTCACTAGGTTAGGAAATTCAGCCTAAGGAGAGAATTTTCCCTAACACCTCCCCATCCTACTCCCACCACTATCCCATGGCTCACCCCCATCCAGCTCCCACCACAGTCTCTGGGTCCCCCCACCCTGCTCCCAGCATAGTCCCAGGGCCAGCTGCGATTGGTATATTTTTTTTAAGTGATGGGGCATAAATGTTTCCCTCAGATATGCCATTGCAAACGAGCGTAGTGAGGGAGCCCGCACCAATTTTAAAATAATGGGTTAAAATGCTGCATTTTAGAGCAGACTTTTTTAAATTAACCGTGTTTACCACTCTTACTCCCATCCCTAAACGGCACAGCGTATTAACAAGTCTTTCTAGAGCAAGGGGCATCATGTAAGGCAGTCGAAGGAAAGAAGAAGCAACATTATACTATATGCTAAATCTGATCTTCAGCATGCAATGAATACTGTGTGTAATGATAGCCGTGTGCAAGTAAATGGCACCATTACACACAATATTCATTGCATGCTAAAGACCAGATTTCTTTTGGACTATAATCTAGACTACTGTCTAGATTTTATATTTAAAATGAATTGTATATATATATATATATATATATATATATATATTGTTTTTGTTGTTATTTTTTTAAAATTCAGACTGTGGGTGTGGTTCCCCATGGATATGTGGACATGGTCCCCCAGGGGGCTGCCCCCCACAGCTTTACAGCTTTAATACCGCTGGCATAAAGCAAGGGTGAGAGGGGGCATCCTTCTTTGGTGCCTGCTGTTATCGAATCGCCTCAGATATCTGCCTGTTGATGAGGAGACGTACTACTGGACTGTGATAATTTGCACAGATTTTGCCAAAATCCTGAGGACAATTTCCATCTTCTCCATGGTATGGAAACAAAAGGGCTATAGGTCGTAAGACCCACATAATGTCGGCATTTATCAGGCTTGGGAAAGAGTAGCAATTTAACCTCTTCCATCGCAGGGGTGATATGACCGCTCTTGGCGAAGGAAGTGAATAGGCGGGTCAGTTTGGGGGCGAGTATCGCTTGATATGTTTTAAAGAATACAGCTAGGTAATTATCTGGACCCGGCGATTTATTCAGCGGGAGGTTTCTGATCGCACTCTGCACTTTCCCCTGGCTGACATCGGTTTATAACATTTATTTTGTCTGTGGGGTGACCTGCGTCAGGGAGATTGATTGCTATATGTCTGTTGTCGTGAGTGGTCCGACCTATATCGAAACAAGTAAAATGCTGAGAATTGGGCCATACATTGAGGGGTCGTTGCCACCTCATTCTAGTGCGGGTCTATAATCCCCTGAATTATCTGTAAGGTCGTTTTTTGTTTAAGTTGCTGTGCCAGCATTCGGTCAGCCTTATTGGCCTTCTCCACTTTCCGCGTTTGTGACACATCTAGACACCCTCTAGCATTCCTGTATGCCCTACGCAGTTTAACTCCAGAGTTCGTTTCCATTTGTTGTAAGATTGTGTCCAATTTGAGCTCCAATTCTGTTTCTAAAGATCTTAGCTGTTTGCGCCTATGCGCTCGTGCCGCTATCAGGTCATGTTGAAAGGTTGCTTTGAATGCATCCCACAGGGTGCTCTCTGATATCTCGGAAGAAGCGCTATTTTCAAGGAACTCACTAATTTTAGCTTCCAAACCTTCATGCACTACCTGGTCCAACAACAATTCTCTCGGAAACCCCCAATCCCAGAGCCCTCTTTTGTGTCTGGGAGATTAATTTCCATTGTGATTGGGGCATGATCCGACAGAGCTATTGTATGTACATCTACTTGTGAGATGTTACCTAATAGCGTGGCAGAGGATCATATGTAGTCTATCCGTGAGAAAAATCTGTGCACATGCGAATAGAAGGTGTATCCCCTTTTCATGCCTCGTAGCGAGGTGCAAACATCTTTCAGGACAAGGTGGTCTATTGTCATCTTAAGAGCATGCGATGGGGAGGGGGGCTGTGCATCCAGAGTACTAGAGCTCCTGTCGTGTTGGGGATCCCATGCCGTATTAAAGTCCCCTGTTGTCAGGCATGCAGGTTCCAATACCTCCAATTCAACTATATTCCCAAGCACAGCTGGTCACTTCTCCACTGCACGAGGGCATCAGGCCCCTCCCATGGTTGCTGGGAAAGGTACTGCACCAAAGCTCTATCGTAAAATACCGAAACGCTCGTGGTCCTTGCGAGAGCATTGATTGTTGCCATGGATACTGTGGCGTCCTACGTTTCACTCGCGCTCCTCGTGCTCACTTCTGCCTTGCCTATGGTACGGCAAGTCAGCTGACCAGAATAAAGGCTCCCCCTCTGCTCCGAGCAGCGCTTCTGAATCTGGTATTCAGCCGCGTACCTTGTTTCTATGTGCCTCGAACTCCTGTCTTTGCCCATACCTCTTTCCACGTCCCTCTTGTTGCTTTGTCCTTGATTCCCTAATGCTGACCCGGGCTGTTGATAAGGATTGACTTTGCCTACATTTTGTCTTCAGATGCCGCCAGGAAGTAAACCCGACCCAGACTGCTGACACGGATTGATTAGCCTCAAGTTGTTTTGTCTTTGTCACTGCCAGGAAATAGAACCGACTCGGACTGATGATTCGGATTGCTTTGCTTCACGATACTGTTTTCAGTCAATGCCAGGAAAAGTTCCAAACCCGGAACTTCCACGGAATTCTCGTCACCGAGCGCTTTGTTTTCTGGACTTTTGGGAAATCCGCTGTTTGTGGACTTCACCCAGTGTGCTTGGACTAGAGACCTTTTTAGCACACATGGTGCTAGGCGTCCTCATGCCGTCGGAGTTAGGTTGCTTGAACTGGACTCCATTGCAGGCGTCCTCGTGCCGGCGGGATAGGGTTATCCTGTCTGCAACACCGATTGACTCTTCACGACCTCAGGACTCCTTCGATGGTTAGACACTCTCCTTTTCCCTATGTTTCTTTGCCAACACCCTTGTTCAACCCAAAAATCATAGTGCTTTCATTTTGCCTACAGGCTCACACCCTGGTCTCATTAGAACAGGATTTCTTGTTAAACCTGAAAACACAGCCTGAACAAAAACAAGTTAGCTTTGTTCAGTTTACTGTTTATTAGTACTGTCTCTGCTTCCGATTAGTTCCTGATTAAAGTTTTGGCTTATTATATACAGCCTCTGTGACGATCCTGTTCCGGGGTGCAGAGTCCATCTTCCGGCTAATCAAATTCTCATACCGTCCATTGATCTGACTGAGAATTGTATTGGCAGTAAGATATCGTCTTCTGCACGATGAGTCAACTGCTCTACCTGGTCTAAGCAGTGTTAAGGCAGTCTAACACCCATTACTAAACTATCACGCCTGGTAAAAGTTTCCAAATCGCCGAGCACTGTCCTTAAAAATCCATCCTGACCATTATTATATATTAGGGGCATATATGGAGGCGACCGTAAGTGTCACTAAACCAATTTGGATCATAAGAAAGAGGATCCTGCCACCCTTGTCTGCACATCAGTACAGTATCTGGGGCAGTGTGCCAGATTTTAGGGCTATTAGGACCCCTGCCGCCTTTCCCTGAGCATTTGCGTGAAAAATATAGGGGTATTGTTTTAACCAGGGTTTGTGCCTCTCCAGTCTTTTAATATGTGTGTCCTGTAGCGCCACCAACTCTGGTTGATGGTGCGAGAGAAGCCTCTTGAGTTTCCTTCTTTTAAAGGGGGTGTTTAAGACGTGTATGTTAAGCGTCAGACATTTGAATTATTTGGGAGTCTATCCAGGGGGACTAGTTGACGTTGACCACTGCCCCTAAGGTCCTTACTTAATTCCTCTTTGAGAGTGTACACATCGCATACACAGAATAATCCCCAACCCGTCCCCTGCCCCCAACCTTCCTCTTCCCACCCAATACTCTGTTCTGTTGTCTAACTCTGAACATCTGACACCCCCAACCTTCCACCACCACCCCTCCCTCCCTGGTGTGAGCCACCAAAATTATGTAGTCCTCAGGCCTTGTGCTCTCTGCAGTAGCTTGCCAACCCATCCAGGGACAACTTATGGGGTGTCCTAAATCCCCTTGAGGTGAAATCCAAGTGGGTACCATGGCAGAGGGCTGCCGCCCCCTGTGCCTCCATCTGTAGTTGATGTTGCTGTAAGGCCAGCCTCATTTCATCCTGTGGTAGCACAATCAAGTCAAGAGTTTGCTTTGGATGCCCTCAGGGTGTCTGTTTCGTAGCACCCGGGGGCCACGTTGGTTCTGTCTCCGACCACGGTCTGCCTGCGACTATTCCCAGGATTTAGTCTTTTGAAGGGGGCCTGTGCCATTCACCGTTACTGGACAGGTTTCATCATCTTCATTGATGTGCAATAGTTGGATTTCCTCCTGCCGAGTTGAGATCCTGTGCTGTCTTCCTTCCCAGGTGAAGAGGAGTCCGAAAGGAAAGGTCCATTGATATTTTATTTGTTTTGCCTGTAGTGCCTTAATCACTGTTCCCCTATATCTGCGCTTCTGCAGGGTGGTCTGTGAGAGATCCTGGTGGAGATTAATTTCGGCCCCATTATAAAGAAGCGGCTCCGCTTGTCGGGCAGCCCGTAGTATGAGCTCCTTTTGGGGATCGCAGGCAAGTGCGACTAGTGTGTCTCTTGGGCGTGCCCCCGGTTAAAGCCTTTTTGCGGTCTGTTCTGTGGACTCTATCAGGGGAGACGTTCAGAGTCCTTTCGTCACCCAGGAGACCCGTGAAGATATGTAGGACAGCTTCCTTCAGCCCTGCATCTCTCATCGTTTTGGGCCGATTTGTTATGCGGATGTTTTATCTCCAAGACCTATTTTCTAGGTCTTCACACTGTAGTTCAACATTATGTGCAATTCTGACCAGATCTTCTAGGGCTTCATCCTGAACCATCTCTTGGAGTGACCCTTCCAGTAGGCCCGATCTTCAAGCGCCCCAGTGTTCTTTTTAATTTCTGAGAGCACTGACTTGACCTCCGATGTAAAAGTTGCGAATTGTGCTTGGAACAACGTGGTAAGTCTATCTTGGAATTCGTGAAAGCACTTCTCAAGGTCAGCCATGATAACAATCATCATAGAAGTGTACTTGCGGTCCCCTACTTCTTGAGATATTTGTCTTGCACTGCACTGTGATTGGGGGTCCAGTTCCCTGGACCAGCAGCTCTAAATGGTGCTGTCTCGAAGTGTGGCCGACCGAAGCCGCTCGCCAGGTGTGTTCTTCTTTTGGCCCCGGCATTAGCACCTCCAGGGAGAATGTTTGCGCTCCCTAGCAGAGTTATAATGCCCTGCAGGCACCACTCCAATCGTGTTGGCGGGCTGCCAGACCGCTACCTCTGCGCTCACTGCCTCAGTGCACTTCCATCAGCTGGTATCAGACGTCTCCGCAGAAGGCCGTGCCGTTTCGCACCCAGTCCCTCGAGACAGCAGAGGGATGCCCTGAGGTGGAGGCGTTATTCCTGCCTGTATGGGTCTCTGATTATAGCTTGGAGGTACTTCGCCTGACTTTGTAGGCCTTAGCGGGGACAAAGCTCTGTGTGCTCGCGTCTTTACCCTGCGGCCACCATCTTGGAATCATATGTGCCACATTTGAGGATGCCTGTTTTGGGAGGGATTTGTTCTTGTTCTTCTATTTGTGTGTTCACTAGCAAGCTGTTCCCTCCTGCGCCCCTTTCGTCCTTTGGAGGAAGGTAGTAAGTGCATGGTCTAAATTTCGGTTTGTATTGTTGTATGGTGGCTATAAAATCTAAACTGGGGGTGGCACTGAGAGTGATGGGATCAGTGTAATGTAGAGGGTTATATTGGATGGATTCTGTAGGTGCTACCTTTTCAAAACAATTAATAAATAGAATCGTTTTTTTCGTGGTGTGTGTGTTTGTCTGTGTCTGTACGGGTGTGTGTCTCTATCTGTCTATATGCTCACGGTTAAAATATACAACTGTGGACTGTAACATGAGACATAGGGCTCAATGGCCAAAGAAATACAGAAAGCTTAAGTTTAAGGTGTTTAGGGCAAAATATTAAACAGGGAAGGAAAAAGGTGCAACTAAAAGTTGTCAGGATAGGTCTGGTGTTTTCTAATAAAAATCCAAGAAAAAACTCTACGTTCAGCATATCTCTCACTCTCAGGTGGTACTGGGTATCCCTTCCAATGAAGTGAAAATAGTGGGAAAAAGTCTCTGTCATGAAAAGGAAAAATCTGAGGTTTTCCCGACATCTGGAACTTGCCTTCCGCTGGGTTTCTCAAAGGCTGAGGTCATCTCTGGTTTGACAGGGAGGTCCTCCTTTATTTATCCTTTTCCTTTCTTTTTTACCTCGCTAGTCCGCAGTGGATAAGGCTCAACGGTGATTCCATTAGTGAGATCTTTACGGTAATGTCCCCCCGGAAAGTCCTCACATCCTGTACCAGAGGAAGCAAAGCCCTGAACATAAAGCGAGGCACTTCCCAGAATCTGGAATGTGGGCCAAGAAGCTTTGCAAGGTGAGGAGGCGGTCGACTATTCCTCCAATGATTGCTGCCCAAGTCCAATGAGGTTAGTCTGTCCTGAACCTCCAGGGTCCTGCTTTCCTATCCCTCACATTGGGTTCTTGGGCTTCACCTGCTCTTATTCTACTGTTTAGACTGTCTATCACTGACATTTACTCCTGGTCCCTCATTTCCAGAATGATCTCCTTTTCTAACCATCCCTTTTCTGTGTATTTCATTTCCCCTTCTAGCCTCTCTTGATCACCTTTGCGTTCATCCTTGTGGGCATCATCCGTTTTTTCGCTCGGTACCTTGACTTTCTCCATCTCCTTCTTCACCCATTTGGACACAGCTGCCTCCAATCTCTAGATCTCTCTATCACCTTCTCCAATGCGTTGAGTTCAACTGTCTCGAATCTCCAGATCTTTCTCTCTGTTACCTTCTTCGCTCCATTGGGAGCAACTTTTCTCATCCTCCAGAATTTGGCCACTATCAACATCTTCACCCTTTTGGAAACAACTGTGTCCCCCTGCCAGATCTCCATCTGTATCACATTCTTCACCATTTTGTGCACACCTGTTTCCACTTCATAGATCCACCTTCATCGCCGCTTTGGACTGTCTCCATTCTCCGAATCTTTCTTCATATAAAATTCTTCACCTCTTTCGGCACAACTCTCTCCATCAGCCCGAATTTCTGCACTGTTCCCCTCTTTGGGCACAACTGTGTCCCTTTGCTATATCTCTCCTTCTTTACCACCATCTTCACCCTTTTCAGCTTTCCATGCTTGCTGGATCTCACCCACTAACACCTGCTTGATGCCATTGGGCAGGCCTGTCACCACAATCCCTTCCTCTCTCACCTGCATCACCCCCATAGACACATCTGTCCTTGGCCACTACTCCTCCTACGGTTAAGGCATCCCCCGTTCTCTTGGCTCCTCAGTTTGGTCTCCCGGGTTTGTCATTCAGTTCCATGCTCCAGTGTGGCCCAGCCTTCTGGGCATCTATTCCTGCCTGCGGGGCTCTGCTCCTAGTCCAGGTCCTCCTGATCGCTCCTCCAGCCTTCCCCAATCCAAAACAGCTCTTAGATTTGTTTGTCTCTGGTCTCCAGTTTCTACTCCAACCGTGTCCTCTCGCAGTCAGAGCCCTACGCCATTTATAGGGTGCTAGCTCTGCCTGCCAACCATTCGCTTGTGAAAGGAGACTCAGGTGTGTCAGCTGAGATGGGGTTTGGCTGATGGGTGCCACTCCCTTGCAGCCCTGATGTCGGACTTGATACTGGCTCATCTCTTCCCATTGGGCAGTTCTCATTCTTTGCATGTCAACCCCTGGCCCTACCTTCCAGCCTTTCTCAGGGGAAAGGGGACTCGGGTGCATCTCTTCAGTCAGCTGGTGTAAGGAATGACTGGTGGGTCCCATCCCTGAGGATGACTTCCATTTCTGATGTGGGATTTGCGGCTGGCTAGACCCTCCTGTTGTGCCTCCTCTTGTATTGTCCTCTCTCTGGTTGCCATGTCCTAAACCTGCTCCCCCCACCCCCCAGGGGTTCTCTTTTCTTATCTGTTTGACAGTGGATGCTTTGTACGACGGAATAATGGTTAGTTGACTGACGAGTTTCACTTCCTAATTCAGGTTCCCTCCTTTGCCGCTGTAAATTTGGATGGAATTCCTGCACCCATGGGAGGTGCGGTGAGCATGCCGACACTGACAGTACAAGCATGAGTGTTATTTGTTATTCGCAATTTAAAATCAGAAAGATCCCAAAATATAACAGAAACAGTAGGTCATTATAGATATGATGAACCTTTGCAGACATTGCATAAAGTTGCAAACATTGCGCGACTGAATACAATGCACCATAGCAAAGTGTTGTATTGCATATGGGGTGACATGGTGGAGTGAAGATACGTGTGCATATGTGCAGTCCGTCTCGCTCTCTCGCTGGCCATTGGGGCCTCCTTCGCCTAGTAAGATTTGTCAGACATTCACCAGGAGATCAGGGCTGGATTCCCCTCAAATTTGCCCGCCTGATCCCTGCATGTTGAGCGACTTTAAAGGTATGAGCTAATGATACAACAGATCACCAATGTGTGAGTACATTGCAAGATTTGTGCCGCCTGTCTGGAGCTATAAATTGCGAGAGAGCCTAGCGCAATGCACATATACTGTCCACGATGCCAACATATCCTACTCTCAGACAACACGTGACAGTCCCGCCCTCAGAAGTGCACACATCCACGGGGAAATGAACGCCTATTACCTTGCAATGGTTTCTGGGCTCACCTGGTGTGGGTTAATCTCCATGGTGATCAGATTGCATCTGGCGACCTTTCTGTTTTCTGTAAAAAGAGAGCAGGTGGGATGGATACAGAGAGACGGGTGAAGGTGGGGGTTGGAAATGTGAGTGGATGCAATGGTGCAGACAGTGTTTGTGTATGTGCTATGCTTTCTATAGCACAAAGCTAGAAGTTAAGGCACAAAAGTGCTGTACAAAAAGGGAATACAGTGTTATGGGACAATAATATGGATACAGTTAGAAGGTTGGACTATTAAGGGTAGACTGGCAAGGGCATGGAGAGAGGGGGCACAAAGGTGTGCAGGTTAGGAAGGAAACAAGGAACCAACTCTTGATTCATTTGCTAGTGGCTCTGCAGCTGTAAGTCAAGTTGCAGCATTCGTCCAACCGAAACCCCAGGTTGTCCGCCCACCTGGTGAACGAAGGTGTGAACGAGACACCTCGTGGTGTGGGGGGCTGGGGTCACTAAGAGTCTGGCTGGCTGATGCAGGGCTGAGCATAGACCAGGCAAGACTTGACAGGACAAACATCAATCAAAGAATACTTGGAACAGAAGTAACCCAACGATTGAGAACTAATGGAGTATCACAGGGCCTCAGACTAGGCAGAACTCATAGAGCACCGGTCTGAGGAACAGCTCTGTTGCAGACCAAAGGAGAACAACTGAAATGTGAGAGATGTATAGAGGAGGCTGTCCCCTCCCCTGTAACACAAAGCTATCAAAAGAGAAGTCAGTAAGAGCATATGCCGCGTGAATCCCTATCCTAAGGTTAAGGCATAGGGTATGGCCAATGAAAGGGGTGTTCTATTCTAGACATGCCTGCTCGTGCTCAGCCGCAGAACCATCGCGTAGGGCGTGCTGGGAGATGTAGTCTCTATGACTGGCGGCTATCTTGCAGGCCCTGTGTTCATCTGGCAGATGGCACGCAGCCAACGGTCAACACGCGAGATCTCAGAGCACCAAGAGAGGCAAGGGCAAGAGCCAGGCTGAGTAGGAGACTGGTGTGGGACTGACTTTCAGACTGAAGCCTGGCTCCTATCCAGAATCGGAGCAGATACTACTACCACAACAGAACTGCACACCAAAATGACGGGGCTCTGGGTGCCAGTCACCAGAGAGGAAAGCAAGCGTGCAGCAGCAGTGCAATGCTGAGGCTCTACATCACATTAAATTGGACATTCTGGCGAACTGGCAGGTTTGATGACCTGTTTTTGGCAAACTGCCCTCCCCCCTATTCCCTATTCTTCGATACCTTGGTATCCTCCTCCCCACCTGCTCATTGTTCGTTATTTTGCTACCTCCGTCTTCCCTTTTTGCCCGTTTCCTTTTTTTCTTTTTCTCCTTATTGCTGACCTTTCTCTTCTGAGGATCCTGAAATTCGTTACAAAAGATCACCCATGTACAATCATCAGTTTGGAAGCCCACTGGATAGTTAAAGTGATCACTAGTGGGAAAAAAGCAGCATTTCTACCAACTATTTAGGAAAGTCAGTGCTCACTGGCATTCACCAAAGGCTATGCAGCCCCCATCTCATAGCAGAGCCCAAACCCTGTGAGCTTGGATATCTTTTGGTTGCCGCCACTAAACTGCACGGTAGGAATCCTGGACGAATGCTAGTCAGACGAAGAGTGGTCCTATTGGAAGCACAGCTTGGGACCAGTCTGCGTGTACAGTCAAGTACGGATTTTTCTGTACCCGGCGAAACCAGCGGAGGTACCCACAGGAGGCACAGCTGTAATTTAACATTGCAAGCCCCGTGATTTAAATGAGTGAACAATTTGAGGAACCATCAAGGAAGACAGGGGAGATAATGAAAATTGAATTATCGGCCTCTGAGGCGCCAATAACTCCACGAAAAGCTTTTGCTTTGATTAATATTGTGCCAAGACTCCATGCTGTAAGTTAATTAACCTGGGAATGTACGGAATCTTAAAGCCTGCGAGGACGGTGGCTACATTGCAAACAAAGTCAACTCTGCCATTCACAATCTTTAAATGTCCGAGGAAGTGGGGTTGTAAACACTTTTTCAACTAACCATACAGCAAGATGGACCACTCCTTTCAAGCAGCCAAACGTTTGGAGAGAGCATATGGTGTGGAACACAAGGTGTGGGAGGTTTTCAAGAGACCGTTGTATGACGCCTCAGCCATGAAACGGGGGTGCCGTAGCACTGACAAATTTATTCAGCAGAATACCTTGAAGAAGAAACAGGAGCAGAAACATTACCTCTATAAACATTGTAGTTTCTCCATGTCTCAGGGCTCGAGGTGTGTTGAAATGGAAATTGGCATTTCCAATGGAGAAACGTTCCAGGCGTAAGCAGGTCAGGTCAGACATTACAATTACCATAGAGTGTACGTACACAGTTAAAAAACAACGTTGTAAAAAATACTAATAATGGCGTGTTTTTTAACTGAAAGTAACTAAGCTAAAAACGAAGAAAGCAAAGATGAATCGCTAATAAAAAAAATCCTAATACAGACTTTAAAAAAAAGGAAAACACTGATTGCCAGGTGCAGTATGGGTGTGAGCAGACAGGAATCGTGCAAGAGGGTTGAAGAGCGCTTGGGGACTACAGGGTATCCACCGGTTTTAGAAATATAACTTGACAGATGGGAATAATTAAGTGCAAATGAAGGGTGTACATTCGAGCTGGGGCAAGGGGTGGTTTTCAATTGTACTGCTAAATCAACCAAAAACCTAAAAACATCCAAACAAATGCAGACCGACTTTCTTTTTTAATTGGTAACTATCAAAATAATACATTCAGATATTTTACTTTGATTTTAAATGTCTTTATTTGTACTGTTTGCATCCCTTTCAAACGTTCAAAGTAGTTACGTTTACCTACACTTTATTATTTTCCAGGATGTTATAACATATAGAGAACTATAGAAGGGTCAGTGGTCAACATGTGGTCTATATTCCACCGAGTGGTTCGTCTGGCGTGTGATACGAGTTTCCTGTGGTTTCATTTGGAACTCCGAGGTGGGAAACGCGCAATAGCTGAAAGCTGGCAACAGATCATTATGTTGCGTATGCACCCTCGGAGACCTTTTTCCCCACGCACAGCGCTGTCCCGAAAGGATCAGCATTGCTACAGAGGATGCATGGGAAGACTATGTACCCCGTACAAAGTCCATGTTCCATCACCACACAGCATCCCAAGAAAAGAAAAAGAAAAAACATGGCAGAGAAAATTCCACTAGGACCCTGCCATGACGTCATAGCAGTTCATTATGAATTCCATAGCCTGAGTAATAGTGCTATGACGTCACAGTAGGAGGCTTAAACTGTCAGAAATGGAAATAGTTTCTAATGGCTTCTGATGGAAGACATACATAACAGACCCATAGTGTACGAAGACTGCCATCTATAAGACCAGTTCCCATGGGATGATGACAGTCAAGTGCCATTGACAATGTGAGCCTCTTCCACCCACTGCAAAAGAACTGTGCTTCTGAAAAATATCCAGAAGGTCCTTTAGACAGATGGTTCTCCAGTTGTGGCACATGCTGCACCTTTGTTTGGTGCTACAGCCATGTTTTGGGCACTTATGTGGGCACTGTATAAGCCCGGAAGAGAATGTACCATTCGCTGTTAATTTCACACTAGTTCCCATAAACAAGTATGTTTCCCATGAAACCTCTGAAGGTGGCATCTGCCCCCACCATTTGAAGTCTTAGCCCCCCTCCACCAAAACGTTTTGCTATAAACATGCCTCTGGTCATGTCCCTGCTTCAATTCCTGCTGGGACAGGAAGTCTCTATCAGCCTTACAGAGACTGATGGAGTCTGATGGGAAAGACTCATGCCCTTTCCCACCAGTCACTTTAAAGCTGAAGTAATAGTGTTATTCTGGGTATTCTGTCCTAAGCACAAAGAGGGTCTGCAGCACTAACAACAAGATCTGCAGGACCAGAGTACCAGCCAGGTTAGTGCCAGAGTGGTCGCAATGCCTACTCCCTCCGGCCTTGGCCAGAAGGCTGCCTCGAGTACAAGCTACCACCAGCGACTTGAGCCTATTCTCTTTTTCCCCATCTGGTTACAGTGCTCTACTATCAACCAAGCCTAAAGCTTTTGCAGACGGCCCTTACCAATGCCACCTGCCCTGCCCACTTCGAGAGCAGCACCATTTAAACAATAAAAACAGATTCAGTGTCTCCTGACAACACTCACTGCTTCTCTACCAACTTAACTACTTGTATCCCAAGGATGTGCAACCTTAATATGGCATGGTGCCGGAACCAAACAATATTCAGTAAAGTCACCAAAAATCAGGAATGCAGACCCCTTCAATGCCACCTGGCCTCCATCACCCAAACTCAGGGTTGCACCATCAGAAATCCCCATTACCACACCAAACATATTGCATATGGCAGTAGTTTTCTTTAAAGCTGGGGGCAATGGCCACCTAAACACCAGCTCCCAGACTAGCAAACCAAAACCTATCAGCAGCCATCCCCTCTATCTCAATGCCACATTCCCAAATCCCTTATACAGAATGGGTGAAAGATGGAATAATATATCATAAATATATTTATTGTGTGGAGCATATGAGTTTTACAGTTTGTACATCACACAATTTACATCTCTTAAAAACTCACAACAAAGGCTACTAACAGCTGACTTTGATGTCAGTTTTAAGATGATGAAATATGTACACTTTTCATGCAAACTATACACACAGCGTATGCGTGTTCCAGTTTCTATATTACACAACAAACATCTAAAAAGTCACATCAAAGGCAAGTGGCAGCTGACTTTGATTTCAGTTTTCAAGTGATGGAATAAATGTACACTTTTTATATGAAAATGTACACTTTCCAGACGAACTGTTCGCTGAGTGCATGAGTTTTACAGTTCGTATGATTATACAAGACCTATAACATATGTTATAAGAAAGTATACACTATTTTTGTAATACCAAATTACTACATAATAACAGACTTAAAATATAATAGACAAAAGTATTTCCTTCAAAGAATTGCAATACAAATACACAAAATATTTTCCAAAATAAATATACAATAACAAAACAAAATATACATAAGCATTCAAGTGTCATACTTTAGATACACAACAATATCAATTAACAAGGTACATGTCATCATTGTAAATACATATAATTTACTAAACAATAAACATATTATAAAAAAACGCAATAAACAGCTAAAAAGTTATTAACATATAAGCTACAGTATAAGCTTAGTACATTTACTTCTACAAATAACATGTACACAACATTTATAGTCATTACACTGCATAAAAACTGCAAACATGTAATATGTGTGCTAAAATAAATTTAGTAAACAATACAAACTCTAAATACTAACAAAAGCATCACAAATGCATTGCACATTAAAAACATGTATAAATAAAAGCAGTTTAACATTTTTATTAGAAAGAAATACTCACACAACAACCTACATTACTTTCACTATAAAGCCTTTTAGAACAAAAACAAAATATTGTAAAACAAAGACAGGGTCAGTTAAGGTGACCATGATATTTGATTTTAATATTTTTTTTTAAATGTATCAATAACATGCATTATGTTGTTACCTTAACGTTATTTCTCATGTTTGTACACTTGTATGTTTTTGTTGGCTTACCCTTAAGGCTTTTGTAATTTTGTTTTCAATCATGTATAGATATATTACAGGGCCTGCGGTAGCGGCCCTATAGTTATGGTTAAATTGCTCAACTCATAGGAAGAGCACTATTTGGATGGCTTATAACTTCGCCCCCCTGGACAAATCTTTACGAAACTTTGCAAAAAAAGCTATATGGCCCCCTCGGAGGAATGATTCTGTGAAGTTCAGTGTGGTTTCGTTCAGGGAGGGGCAAAGTTATAGAGAGGTCCCAGAATGTGTGGAAATCCTCTTAGACGCAATGGAAAACATGTTTTGCTCACGCCTACTGCCCAAACCTCTGGATGGATTTTCACCAAATTTGCGCCAGGAGCAGCGGCATGGTCCCAAAAGCATACTTTTGGTGTAAATCCAGTAGTTTAAAAAAAAATTGCCAAAAAGTAGGTAAAAAAATTGTAATATCTGGGTTTGGTCCACGGACTCTCTTACCTATTCGGTCCGCGGACAACCCCCTGGGCCAATCAGGGGGTGGCGTGATGTTGGCAGACACCATACGCACTTGCTGATTGGATGGTGAATAACGTGAGTTGTGTCAGATATTTCGAAACCGTCACCATTTTGGATTCATGGACAGCAGGTACTGTCTGCAGACATCACAGTAAAAACATAAAAAACACAACATTGCACTTGTCAAACTAATGAAACAATCTCTGGGGCAGTGTGGGGTAATGAGGATGTGATGCGATATGGCCATAAAAAGGAAAACAAATTGTGTTTTTCTTCTCCGAAGTCCGCAAACATCCGAGATGTTCAAGGGCATCCATTCCTATTTCTGAAGTACAGGGTTGGTGAAAAGCAGGTTTTGGATGGCTTATAACTTTGGCACCACTCAATGAAACTGCATGACAATTTGAAATATTATTCTAGACATGACCCTGAATGGTTCTGCAAAGACTGGTGCTGTTTTGGCAAGTGGGAGAAAAATTAGAAGGGGTGTCCCAAAATATTTGAAAGGCTTATAAATTTGGTGCCATTTGACGGATCTGCACAAAAGTTTGCATTAATATTATACATCCTGTTATGTATGTTTTTGGTGGGATTTTGTCAAGAGGGGGTAAAATTAGAGGGGGGTCTCAACATTTTTAGATGGCTTATAACTTTGCTGCCGTTTGACAAATCTGCACAAAGGTTTTCAGTAAGATTATAGACCCCACCTTGAATGTTTGTGCAAAGTCTGAATGGATTGTGTCAAGTGGAGGCTAAGTTATATGACTATATAATACATGTACCTTTTGACACTTTTCAATAAATACATGAACGGATTTGCAGCAAACTCCTGCATGGAGCATTGGCAAGGACCTGAAAGCATGGTTTTGCAAATGTGTGTGTGTTTTTTTTTAAGTGTCATAATGTAGTTACAAAAAGTGATTTACCTTGGGTCACTGAGGTATAGCCTGTGGCCATGGGCAGTGGCCAGGTTGAAACACAAGCGGGATTATGTCTCATGGAACAACAACGATAATAATATTTAAGTAACAGACTTCTACTGGTGAATCGGGTAGTGGACCAGGTCAGGAAAACATAGAGACAAATATATATTCACATTTTATTAATATGAAAAACATAAAAAATACCAAATTGTTCATTCCATAATTCATCCGAACATGAGGTATTGTAAAATAAGTTCAGATTTTAAATTGAACCAATGCAAATCATCATCACAAACATGAAAAACATATATATATATATGTCACGCTTTGTCTCCACCTTCCCTGACTCCTCCTCACCTGTCTCCTCCAGTACCTCTTCCACCCTGATTGCAGCCTTCTTCTTCTTGACTCTTTCTCCTTCAGCAGGCTTCTTCTCTTTTTTTTGTCGGAGGTAGGGACACACTCCCTCGGTAGCCTCTGTGATCTGGCTAATGACACGCCCTAAAATGGGGAAAAAAGCCACCAGGCAAAAAAAAACAATCAGTATTCAGTCCGCCTCGGGATAGGTATCCGTGGAATACTGGAAGTCCTGCAGTTGTTTGAAGACTGGACGGTCGATTCCTGCAGCCACGCAGCTCCAGACACGTAGTTGGAACGCCCACACCTTGCTCTGCTCGTTCCCTGAGAAAGGCAGTGAAGCAAGGATTCTGCCTCCGGTGACGTGTCGTCTCGTTGTCTTCCAGGCTGAGTTCCAACCGAGGGAAAGTCTCGGTCCGACGGAACGAAGGAGAGACGTTCCGAACAGAATAAAAGGAGAAAGCTCAAAGAAAAGGAAAGAAGAGGTAAGGATAAGGACAGAAAAGTAAGAACAGCAGATAACGCAAACAGCGAAAGCAAACGCTGAAAGCTCCGGCTGAGAGAAGTAGTAGGGAAAAAATACGTACACGGAAGACGCTTGGTAGTACGCGTTGTGTGAGAAAGGACAGAGACTAAGATCCTAATCACCTTACCTGAAAACCAGAGAACACCATTTGTGTTAGGATAGTAGATAGGCAAGAAAATGGACTAGGACTAGAGAGAAAAGCAAATGCTGGAAGGTTTTGACACTGAGAGCGACTAGCTGGGCACGTAATGAATAACGATACAACGCGCCAAATGCTGCTCTGGCTTGCTGGTTTATAGATTCCGTCGGCCATATTGGAATAAACTAGACCGTTGAAATGGAACGGGCAGCCATCTTAGTAGTATCTCCAACGATAAACAAATCTCCAGGGCTGATACATGACAGTATGCCCCCTTCGATACCTGCACCCTCCTGGCTTTCCTGGATACAGTCTATGGAAACGCTGTACAAGTCTGGGAGCGTGCATATGGGATCTGGGTTCCCACGATCTTTCAGCAATAGGGAATCCTTTCCAATGGACCAGATATTGAAGAGTTCCTCTCCTGTAACGGGAATCCACAATTCTAGCCACCTCGCATTCCAAAGGTTCTTTGAGCGGGGTAATCACAGTTCTTCGCTGAGGTCTCTTGTACCAATCTTCTTGATGAGTTTTGAGTAATGAGGAGTGAAAGACAAGGTGTACCCGCCGCAAGGAGTGAGGTAGTCTTAGCTTGAAGGCTACAGGATTGATCTGAGACAGGATTGGGTAGGGACATATATACCGTGCTGCAAACTTCCCCATACGAGTCCAGCGTGGTAGATATCATGTGGACAGCCAAACGAAATCCCCGGTTTTCCAAAGAGGAGCAGGACTACGTCTGGTATCCGCATAGGTCTTATATTTCCTGCGGCTATCCTCTAAGGTTTGTAAGGCTTACTTGTGTGTATGTTTAAGATCCATCAGCATCCTCTCCAAGGCGGGAGTTGTGGTCTGACTTCTGAAGGATAAGGCTCCTGATGATGCGGGTTGTAACCATAGGTGCACTTGAAAGGACTCATCTTGATAGCCGTGTGATAGGTGTTATTGTACGCGAATTCTGCTATTGGTAACAAAGTAGCCCAGTAACCTGTTCCCTGTTGCAAAAACAGCAAAGGTATTGTTCCAAACTTGCATTCAGTCTTTCGGTTGTCCGTTAGATTGGGGGTGATATCCCGAGGATAGCGCCTTCTGTATAGCCAATTCGTTGCATAGTGAGTCCCAAAACTTGGAGGTAAATTGCATTCCCCTGTCAGAGATAATGGACCGTGGTAAACCATGTAGCCTTACTATCTCGCGGAGGAAGACTGTAGCGGTCTCTGAGGCAGAAGGAACTCCTGAGAGAGCTACGAAATGAGCTAACTTGGTGAAAGGATCAATTGTCACTAGAATCACCTTTTTCTCCTGAGAAACTGGCAGTTCTACTATAAAGTCCAATGAGAGGTCCTCCCAGGGGCGTGTAGGCGCCTTGGCTTGATGTAGGAGCCCGAGTGGTCTGTGACGAGGGGTCTTGTTGATAGCACAGATGGGACAAGTCGACACATAAGAGGTGATGTCTCTTCGCATCGACGACCACCAGAAACTCCTGGATACCAGTTCGAATGTTGCCTTCTCCCCCTTATGTCCTGCCACGGGAAGACTGTGACAAAAACTGATGGCCTGCCTGCGAAGATCAGTTGTGGGTAAAGATAATGCTGAATGATGAAACCACAATCCTTCGCATTCCTGCAATTGGCAGTACTGCTTCTCTTCCTGAGAACAATTTCTGAGTTCACCTTGGACCTTCTTAAGGAACAGGTTTGCAATCGTGTGGAAATGGTTCTTAAGTAGAATCTTTTCCTTCTTAACCTCCGATAGATCTTACTCCAACCAGCTTCGGAATAAGGCATCAGCCACACTATTCTGAGATCCTGGTATATAGGTGATCTGGAAATCAAAGTTTGAAAAATAATAGGCCCAGCGGGCATGCCTGGAATTCCTGCACTCCATCTGTTGGAGAACCTTAAGATTCCTATGATCAGTATGGATGACGAACTGATGGGAGGCTCCCTATAGCAGATGTCTCCATTCTTGACAGGCTGCCCATATTGCTAATAGTTCTCTTTCAAGTACCGAGTAGTTTCTCTCACTTCCCGTCAAGGTGGGAGAGTAGTAGGCGATAGGATGTTCGTCTCCATTAATTCCTTCTTGTAATAACACTGCTCCTAAGGCGCCTCCCGAGGCATCGGTCTCCAGGACTATTCTGATCCGGCTGAACCAAAACCGGAGCTGTGGTGAAACGTTCTTTCAAGGCCTTGAATGCTGCTTGAGCCGCAGAACCCCAATGGAATACTGTACCCTTCTTGAGAAGTGCTGTGATGGGTAATACCAGATCAGAGAATTTGGGTATAAACCGGCGGTAAAAGTTTGCCAGACCTATGAAACGTTGGATCTCCTTGACTAAAAGAAGGTTCTGGCCATCTGTCTATGGCTAACACCTTGTTGGGGTCCATACAGATTCCTTTCATTGACAATATGAATTCCAGGTAAGGTACCTCAGCGGTCTCGAAAAGACACTTCTCTGGTTTGGTAAAGAGTTGGTTTTCTAATAACCTACGAAGAACCTTGCACACATGTATCTGGTGTTCCTCCAAGGAAGGGGAGAAGATCAGTATATCATCAAGATATACAACTACCGATATGTATAACATATCGGCGAATATCCTATCCACAAATCTCTGAAATACCGCTGGGGCGTTTACCAGTCCGAATGGCATGACGCAATACTCGAACAACCCCAGCGGCGTCCTAAATGCGGTCTTCCATTCATCTCCGTTCTTAATCCTTAACAGATGATAAGCACCGTGGAGATCGAGTTTGGTGAATACCTTAGAATCCCTGACAGCTTCCAAAATGTCTCTGATAAGCGGCATCGCATACCTATCTCGGATGGTAATGCTGTTCAAGCCCCTGTAATCTATACAGGGGCGTAGTTCCTTGGAGTCTTTTTTGGATATGAAAAACAATGATCCCCCTCCTGAGGATTTTGATGGTCGAATGAGCCCATTCTCCAAGTTAGCGGTGAGGTACTCCTTCAACGCTTCTTTTTCGGATAAGGATAACGGATACATTCCTCCGAAAGGAAGAGAGGTCTCTTCCTTGAGGTCTATGTTACAGTCTTCATGGCGGTGAGGTGGGAGGAGTCTAGGATTAATGTCTTCAAACACTCTAGCAAAAGCCTATACTGCCCAGGTATGGAGGCTATAGAGAGGTTGCACTGAGACTTAGATAGACTGGAATGTACCTCGTTCTGGAATTCCCTGGTATTCATGCAGTGTTCTCGGCAGTATTCAGAGTCGAAACTTAGCTTGTTATTAGTCCAGTCAATCTTCGGGTTGTGTCTTCTTAACCATGAAACACCCAATATTAACGGAAAATGAGCTGCTCTGATAACGTCAAATCTGAGGGTGTCGACATGATGATCCATCTTTACCGTTACAGGTTCTGTTTCCATGGTAATGAGTCCGGATGAGAGCGGACGGCCATCTACTCCCTCTACCGGTATCAGTCTGTCTTTCTCCCTCAGTGGGATCAGATTCTCTTGAGCCCAGGTCACATCAATAAAGTTTCCTGCTGCTCCGCAGTCAAGCATAGCCAAGACCGATAGGTTCTGCTTCAGTCTGTAGGAAAAGGATATCTGGAATACCATCAGACGATTGTCTTCTATTCCTTCATTAGTGGGTCTGGTAAGGTTGCAAGGGTTTGAGCGGTGGTCCCCATGGCCTCCCTTGCGAATACCTGGGATCTAGCATTTCCCTGCCTCTTAGAGGGAATGTCTGGACAATCCTTAAGGATATGATTAGATGAACCACAGTACATACAAAGGTTTAATTCTTGCCTTCTTCTCCTTTCAGTCTTAGTTAGAGGTCCCCTGGTTGATCCTATTTGCATAGGTTCCTCCAGTGTGGGTCTTTCCCTCCTTCTTTGAGGGGGGTTGTAGCGAGACGCTGACCCTCTTCCTCTTCTCCTCTCAGACAGTCTTTCCTGTGAACGGTAGTCGATCTGTGGGATTAGCGTAACCAGTTCTTGGAAGGTGTTGGGACAAACCACTCTAGCCAGTTCATCCTTCAGTTCCTCATTTAGCCCTCTTCGGAAAATGGTTTGTTGCGCCGTATCTGGCCATCCCGCGGATACCGCTAGTGCTTGGAATTGCGCAATATAACCCTCCAGGTCTTGGTTTCCTTGTCTGACATCGAAAAAGGCATCATACTTTGAGTACTGTACTTCAGAACGCTCAAACCTGTTCTTGAAATCCTGTACAATCATAGCGTAATCGTTCACCAGAGGGTCTTGGTTGGTTACCAAAGGGGTGGCCCATGCTAGGGCACTTCCTGTCAAGTTGGCTATGAGGAACCCAACTCGGGCCCTTCCAGACTCGAAGGCTCGAGGCCGAAAGGAAAAATAGACTGCACAAGCATCGCGGAATTCCTTGATAGATCTAGGGTTTCCATCGTATTTGCCGAATGTGAATGGCATTGGTGGTAGATCATCTCTACCAGCTTCTCTGGTGGCCACTTGTTGTCGTAGAAGAAGGTTCTCAGTGTGAAGCGACTGCATGTCAGCTCTAAGGCTCTGTATGGCGTCACACATCTCTTGGATCTGTTCTGGTGATGCCATAGTGTCTTCTGGGTGTTGTATACTGTCACGCTTTGTCTCCACCTTCACCGACTCCTCCTCACCTGTCTCCTCCAGTACCTCCTCCACCCTGATTGCAGCCTTCTTCTTGACTCTTTCTCCTTCAGCAGGCTTCTTCTCTTTTTTTTGTCAGAGGTAGGGACGCGCTCCCTCGGTAGCCTCTGTGATTTGGCTAATGACAGATCTATAGGATACCCGAGGAGCACGCCCTAAAATGGGGAAAAAAGCCACCAGGCAAAAAAAAAAACAATCAGTATTCAGTCCACCTCGGGATAGGTATCTGTGGAATACTGGAAGTCCTGCAGTTGTTTGAAGATTGGACGGTCGATTCCTGCAGCCGCGGAGCTCCGGACACATAGGAGGAACGCCCACACCTTGCTCCGCTCGTTCCCTGAGAAAGGCAGTGAAGCAAGGATTCTGCCTCCGGTGACGTGTGGTCTCGTTGTCTTCCGGGCTGAGTTCCAACCGAGGGAAAGTCTCGGTCCGACGGAACGAAGGAGAGATGTTCCGAACAGAATAACAGGAGAAAACTCAAAGAAAAGGAAAGAAGAGGTAAGGATAAGGACAGAAAAGTAAGAACAGCAGATAACGCAAACAGCGAAAGCAAACGCTGAAACCTCCGGCTGAGAGAAGTAGTAGGGAAAAAATACGTACACGGAAGACGCTTGGTAGTACGCGTCATGTGAGAAAGGACAGAGACTAAGATCCTAATCACCTTACCTGAAAACCAGAGAACACCACTTGTGTAAGGATAGTAGATAGGCAAGAAAAGGGACTAGGACTAGAGAGAAAAGCAAATGCTGGAAGGCTTGACGCTGAGAGCGACTAGCTGAGCACGTAACGAATAACGATACAACGCGGCGAATGCTGCTCCGTCGGCCATATTGGAATAAACTAGACCGTTGAAACGGACAGCCATCTTAGTAGTATCTCCAACGATAAACAAATCTCCAGGGCTGATGCATGACAATATACATATATATATATATATATATATATATATATATATATATATATATATATATATATATATATATAGAGAGAGAGTTGCTTTGTACCACGGTATAAAGCTATTGGAGTGCACTCCAGAGAACGGACCTGCGTAGAAGTTCCACACTGGACCCAGAGTTCAAAAAAGCCCCACGAAGCTCCAAGCATCCAAAAATATTCTTTAATCAATAATTGTCATGGACAAGAGAAAAAGTGGATGGAAACGACGCGTTTCGCGGCAAAACTGGCCGCTTGATCACGTTTAGGGTGCAGAAACAGAAGAAGGACATTTAACCCTGCGTGCTCTCTATGGTATGTATGGATAGAGTAACTTGCAGAATTGTAAACATGCATTTACACAGAATCCGCCATGTTTAAACAAGTTGTTTACCCTTGTGGGTCGTGTGAAATACACTAAAATGCATGAAAACACATTTGTTTAAAACATCGAATAAACTGTCAATGTTTCTCTTTTCTCAGTATTTGTAAAACGTGCACAATAAGCATTATTATATACACAGTTTGCACATGCTGCACACTTTCGTTAATTTCATGCTAAAATGTCCTTGTGTTGAACCTGCTCTTCATATAGAGCTAGTTATTGACCTTGTTTATCAATACGGACATTTTGAACTATGTCCGTGTAGATTTGTGAATCCAACACGTATGGAAACTGCTTGGTAAATTCATGAACGAATGGCCAGTTAACTTTGAAATAAATGTTAAAATAAGTGTTTATCGTAAACCATGTTATTTAGCAAGATAGCAAATGATATTCCTAGAATTCACATTTCGAATTACTAATGGCAATGTCAGGACGTGATATGTGTGGTTTATTGAAATATTTGTCCAGATGATTAATATAATATTGGGCATTGCCACTTTAAAATGCAAAAGCCTCTGTGGACTACCTGTGCAATTAAGCCGAGGCCAGTCTACTACTAATATAATGCTCAGTGCATAAAAAGCAGCTTTTTGAGTATACCACATGTAAGAATACGTAAAGTGCAAGTGCCTATGTGCAAAAATGCAGGTGCAAAAATGCAATAACCTACCCAAGTGGGTAAAGTGCAAATAGCAATATAGCAGCTAATGATGTATCCTTTATGGAGGTATATAAAGTGCTTAGTGCATGTAATGCCTAAGTATTCAATCAAAGAAAACCACACTGCCATATGAATAATAGTACAATTAAAATACATAGCTACGACAGTAAATAAAACCTTAATGGTAAAAACCTGCAAAATTATATGCTGGCCATATGTGCATGGGAGAAAAGACACATTAAGTACACGATAATTAAAATACGGCTGCAGGTTTAACTGATGTTCCTAGATAACACAGCAAAAGAATTGCTCACCCTAAGTAAGAAAAAGGAGAGATTTAAAATTAGATAGCTAGAGGTCGAGAGAATCTAAAATTCATTCAATTACTGTCAATAAAATATTGAATTGATAGACTCTGTATCCTGCGAGCCAATGTGAGAAACTATGGTTGTATATATATATTTTCTGTGTGCAAAATGGCTATTTGATAAATCCACTGTATTATATTAGAGGGAGAAGAACTAACTCTATGTGATCTATGGTTCACTTAGAATGTATATTGAGTCCTCCGGGGTATCTAGTACAGTGCAAAAGAAGTACAAAAATTGCTAGAGATCAAAGTGCTACCGTGTCAGTGCAAAAGAAGTACAAAAATTGCTAGAGGTCAAAGTTCTGTGTGTCAACTACAGATTTCGGGGAATAAAAGTTGTCAATCATGCCACCCAAATATCCTACAGTTGGTAGTTTTGACGATTAACCGAATCTAGTCATAAAAGACTGATATTCATCTTCCTCAGGACAAAACACGTAGAATCATCTGTAAGACAATAACACGTTCCAATTGAATCATCTGTAAGACAATAACACGTTCAAATTGATATCTGATGCTTTTAGAATATCCTGACTTGTTCATGTACGACAGTATTCTTCTGGCAGCCTTCTCACAAAGGAATAGGAACATACATTCTGAAGAATAAAAGAACATTTAAAAAAGATTAACACTCTAGAATGCCTGACCTGGCTAACCACCAAACTCAACCAATTTTGTAGTTCAATAATGTCAATTTAGGTGAACAATAAGTACCCTTGTTTCTGCCACATGGGAGCTTGGGAAAAATGTCTTCAAAATCTCAAACTCAATCCAAAATCAGATACAATGCAGTTTATCTGTGGAGACAAAAAACAAAACAAAAGAACTGGGATGACAGCAGTCCCTAATTCGAACATAGTGAAAAAACAGCTGCCAACCCCTAAAGCATAAGGCTAAAAGGCAAACAGGCACTCACCTACCTACACAAATCAATGGAGTTTGGAGACATCTAATTTCGAACAAATGGTTGTAATCCAATGGACTTGGATTGCATGTAACATCCGTGTGTTCTGATATAAATGCAGTCTCAATAGGAAATGTAGTACGAGACCTAAGAAGGACAAAAATGAGAAGACTGTGATAGCGTTGGTAATGGCTGCTCCAGTCCCATGTAGTCGGCCAGGTTGGCCATGTCCCGGACAATCTGGCTACTGGCCATGACCACGAGGGACTGGCAATGGGATTAAAGTGGGCATGGCCCCCAGGGACCGGCTATGTGGTAAAGTTTTTCAAAATCAGGATGGGTTTGAATAGGACACAAATTCTGCTGGTGGCTACAGCCAGATATGCTGGAGAGGATTGCAGCAAACATTCGTGAGGAGCATCCCAAGGGCCTCAAAGTATGGTTTTGCAAATCTGTCCCGTGTTTTATTTTTTCTAAAGTGTGAAAATGTAAGTACAAAAAAATAGTGATATAACTTTGGTGCCTGGGCCGTGGGCCTCGTCCTCGGCAAGGACAAAACGTCTACTCTGATTTGCCTATTGGGGAATGAGGCATGGCCAAAGCCCATGCCGATGGATTGTGTTAACTGCCCATGGCTGCAAGGCATGAGCACTGGCCATTGCCACTGGCCTCGTTATGAGGGTATATTGGACACTGAACTAGGATGCAGGGTAGGTGCAGTGGATAACCGGGGTGGTGTGGTGGGGCTGGGGTTATGGTCAAGCCTCATGCTGTAGGCAATTCAATGATGATTCCCAGCATGCGTTGCTGATAACGACACACATAAGTATGTGTTGCAAAAACTATATTTGTTAAAGGAGTTTTATACTTCTTTGATATATGTTAAAAGAGGATTATTAACTTATATACAGTGATGTAACATAATGAAACATTTTCACTTATAAAAACCTATTAAATTGACAGAAAAATATTTGTTAAAGTGACATTATGTTTAAGATGTACCCCACTCTTGGGACTCCTTCGCCCCAGCAGTTAGCCAGTAGCCTCCCACCTCAGCATTCCTTGGCACTTCCTTCCTGGGCTCCCATGAGCAGTTGTCCAGCCGTACTGCCCTTTCTATTTATGCACTTTTCTTACTGCATAATGCATATGTGCATTTATAGGAGCCCTATGTACAATTTTATGTATATGTAAGGGCAATGCAGATGCAAAGTATTTGTAGAACATTGTTAAGTGGCAGTTGGTGTGTGGAAGCTTACTATGTTGATAGGGTTATATGTAGAGTTTTTGGAAGTGATTGGTGGATGAATGTGTAAAAGAGGCAATGAGGGAGTGTTACAAATATAAAAGTAAAAAGGGTAGAAGGGTGGTCCTGTGAGATGGTGCGCATGTGCCATCCAAGTCTTTTAAAGATGCATGGCCTGGAAAGGGGATTGCAGAGACTGCAGGTAGTTATAAAGGTGCATGGATTATGGTCCTTATTGTATCCTATAGAAAATATATGGGACAGAAAATGTTTTCTGTCCTTTTATGTTTTTCTTTAGTATACAATTGTCCATTAATCCCTTTACATAATATAGAAATCTAATAGAAATGTTGGAGAATCTTATTGAGTCTAACTACTTTACTGAGAAATGTAAAGTAGATGGAGTCTATAAGATTATTTGTTTTAGTTCTATTTTTTAATAGCATTCATGGGTCGGTTGGTGATAGCTGTTCACCCTTGCATCCGCCTCTTCCGAGCTCAGACCCCGGACTGTTTGCCTCCCTCCATCAGGTTCACTACGGCTTTTCACAAATACTTTCACTTCTTATGTTCAGAAGTTTTAATGTCTTTTTAAACAGTTCACTGTGGACATACCTCTGCCGGGTTCCCTCTTTTCAACACACTGTATGTTGGGACTTTAGACTTCGGCCCCGGTTAATCGGCATCCCTCTGACAAAGTTGGCAAGAGTGAACCAGACAATCACACAATTCTTGTAATAGTTCTTACAATGTGGGATCTACTTCCCTTAGCTTCACAATCATCTGACAGTTAAAGACTTTGAACTGTACAGAGGATTTTACTAGGCGCCTGTATGACCACTTTGGCCCCTTTCTCATGTTTCCCAAGGCCTTCAGCTAACAGTAGTTTCAACCATAGGGTAATCGCCCAGCAGTTCTTTGTACTTTCTTCAATCGAATTAACAGTTCTTTGTACTTTTTTCAATTAACCAATTGCTACTTTCTTTCAACACAGTTCGGTTTCCTAACTGCTTCCCCCCACCCCCCTGACTCACTGGCTGTGATGAACCGTTGGGCTTTCCTTGTTGCGGGGAGTCAAGGCCGGTACCACGGTGGCAAGTGTCTCCACCCGGCTTGGTTATCAGCGGAGGAGGGCCCCGTGTACCGTCAACATCTGCTGCAACACACGCTGGCTA
This sequence comes from Ambystoma mexicanum, assembly GCF_040938575.1. Lineage (NCBI taxonomy): Eukaryota > Metazoa > Chordata > Amphibia > Caudata > Ambystomatidae > Ambystoma > Ambystoma mexicanum. The sequence goes on from NC_090931.1 coordinate 669,073,873, forward strand.
TTGTTTACGGTCTTACAATTCTTTTAGTGGAGGTTTCATGAGCCTGGCTCGGAAAGGGCAAGGTCCTTTCTCTCCTGATCACCCTCTCACTTCATGCCGTCTTTCTCCTCCTCTTGAACCGCCATGCTGAGTTAGCTCTCTCATTGTGCGGTCTGCCTTACTCGTATTGTGATCTTGCGCTCCATCTTTTATCCCTGTGGGGAAGGCAAAGTGCCCTCAGGTGTGTATAATTCTGGTTAATTGCCTGACTTTGCCTGACCCTTAGGTTGGGATGTGTCAGGTAAACAGCTTTGGTGTTAGTCCGTTGTGGTGTGTTTGTGTTGAAAATGGGGAGAGGTAGAGTTTATGACTATTCTGCGCAATAGGATGGGGAGAAGGGGTTATAAGAAGGGGAAATTGTACTGTTCATCCTAGGGGGTAGGTGATTTCATAAACGTAAGTTTGGTAGGGTTTGTGAAATGAATAGGGGGAATTATGGGAAGAGTAATGTTTTGTTAATGCTGACTCGGAGTTCGGAAAATAATAACTAGCGGGTGTTGGAAAAGAATGACTGGGAGTATTCGGGTAGGAACCATGGAAACAGGGATTCTAGGAGATATGGTTTGCGAGCGTAACAGGGATTTTGATGGATTTACCAGATGTGGAGGGGATGTTGGATGTTCAAAGGGTGAAGGGGGGGTGAGTTGATACAGCCTATTACAGCCTCAAGGACCCTGTCTCCCTCGTCTTTTTCTCTGGTATAATACTGCATCTCATGTGGGGCATTTCTCCAAGCATAACCCCGGGTTCCCCTACCCAAGAAATCCTTCCATGTTCGTCTACCCCTAGGATTGGGATAAGAGAGGGCCAGTTCTTCCCTGCCACCTGAATAAGGGATTCTCGGCGTCTACTTGGGAGAATGCCCTCAGGTTTCTCACACCACCTTATGTGAATAGATTAAGGTTGCTGCCAGGACGAAGATGAATGGGCAAAACCTGTCCCACTAGGAACAAAAGGAGTGTAGGTGGATACGACTGAAGAACAGGATTCACAAAATTCCCGTTATTAGAGAAAGGGGGAGGACGACATGTACTGTGGCCACAAATTGACAAAGATCATTTGAAATGTAAATTACCTAGTTTGACTGCAGGTGTGGGAAAATTGATTCATGAGTTAGAAATAATGACAGCGGGAATGACCTTAGCAGTGGGTGACGTAAAAGGCCTAGTAGCAGCTATTAGCAGCTATTCTAGGGGCGAGAGCTGACTACATTTGGAGACAAGCAGGATATGTGAGTGTGACAGCGAAAAATACAACATATGATGGAGCGCCATTTAATAATTGTGGAGCAGACATATGGAGGGTGCTTAGAGTACAATATCCTGTCACATCAGACATGGGTGCAATTATGACAAGGAATATGGGTGAGGAGGAAGATACTGTTGCTTTTATTCAGACGATTCAAGAACGTTGTTGTCTTGAGATTAGGGAACTGTGGGATAAAACAGTAGCATTATTTTCTCATATTTTATGTCAGGGACTGCCCGAGCCAGTGCAACAGCAGATGAAGAAACAAGTAGGGATGGAAGCAAAGCCAGGGCCAGAAATACAGTTGACTCGTACATCATTGTCAATTATTACAAGAGAAGAATAAGAAAAAAGCAGAGAATAGAAAGCAGGAGGAAGCAAAGTTAGTTCAAAAAAGTTGTCGAAATCTGCACATAGAAGGTGCAGTATTGATGAGTGGGGAAGGCAGGGCCACACAAGAGTTACAGATCGAGGTGGGTACCATTTTTGGCCATGAGGTAGAGGCAATGGACTTAGAGGATAAGGAGGTGGATTTCAAAACCCTCAAGGGGAGGAGGTTTTAATGGAGAACAGCTGCAACAATGCTGAAACTGTGGGAGGACAGGGCATATGGCACGAACGTGTAGAAGTAGAGGGGGCATGCAGCAAAACCTGCTAACTCCAAGAGGGGGGTGGGCTATTCTCCACAGTATAATACAGAACTGCAAGAATATTATGCCCAAGATCACACGCTGTATCAGACATGCATGCTGCAAATACAGCAAAGGCAGCAGATTCTGCTGCAAACACAATTGCCACAAGGACAACCACAGCAAGTACAGACACAACAACCACAGTACACTCCAATGCAACAAGCAATGGTGCTATAATGGAAGGTGAATACAGGAGCCTCACATGCATCCACACCCAGAACAGGGAGTGTGACAGTAGTGGGAGGGAATCCTTTTACAGGCACAGGGATGACTTTATACCCACAATAGGAGAGCCCACAGAGCAACTTCATGTGTTCAGTACAATCAGTGATACCAGGCCCCCAAGAGAAACCAAGGGGCAAGGTATCAATAAGAGGCAAGACATTTGTGTTCCTTGTAGAGACAGGAGCAACCTGTTCCTGTGTTTGAGAGGGTAAGTACCCAATGTCTGGGATCACCATGAATGAGCAGGGCTTCTCTGGGGCTATAAGTTTAGTTCCTTTCCATGATGAATTTCCAATTTATATAGGAGAACATGATGTGTCTATGCCACTGTTGTATTCTCGACAGACACCAGTTAACTTATTGGGATGTGACTTGATGACAAAACGTAATATGACAATATCTTTCTCGGACTTCAGGGATACATTACATGAACATAAGATCATTCATATTAGCATTTACAGGCCAAAGGCATTACATGGGGTTTAGACCCAGAAGTATTTTTGTATGGAGTCAATATTTTGTTGACATGGGATTCCTAGATTGATAGGTAAATTATTGAGAATACATGACACATTTTTGTTTGTGCCAGAAATACCTACGGATGATGAGGAAGGACAGGCTATTCCCATAGAACTGGAGGAAGTGATAGTGAGAGAGGAAAGGGTGATTATTCATGGGACAGACGATGAATGAAGAGCATGGATAACAGCAATTGCTCTTGATGAATGATACGACTAACAGATTTGACAGATGAGGAGCGGTTCAGAGTTGACTATTCAGGCGATGAATTAGTATTTTTCATAAGTCTCACTTATTGCATTAAAGTTGACAATAGAGTAATACCACAGAGAATGCATTTCTAAAAATGAAGCCACCATTTTTCCAGGGAGATTTAGAAAAAGTACCAAGCATTTTATGGACCAACAGTCCGTATGACATTGAGTGGAACAGTTAAAATTAAGCTTAAGCCAGGAGTAATTCTGCCACAAGCAAAGCAATACCCCATGTACAGAGAAGCAGATGAAGGTATATTTGAAACCATTTGCACTTTAATACAGCAGGGAATATTTGCACTTTAATACAGCAGGGGATATTTGTGATATCAGAATCCCCATGTAACACGGCTGTGTACCCGGTGAAGAAATCAACAGGGGGATCATCGAGATGTATTCAGGATCTATATCCCCAAAATAATATTGTTGAAGCAGAGTTTCTGCTGGTTCCGAATCCAACCACGATATTATGAAATATTCCAGCTAAAGCCAAATATTTTACAGTTATAGGCTTAAGAAATGGCTTCTTTTCAATTCCCCATCATGAGGACTCATGCTGGAAATATACAAGATTACCTCAGGGGTACTGTTAGTCCCCATCGATCTTTAATAGGGTCCTTCAGATGGACCTAGGTAACATACAACTCGAGAGCACAATAATTCAGTACGTAGATGAAATATTAGTATTCAGTGAGACAGAAGAAAAATGCAGAGAAGATTTAGTCCAGTTAACGACAGTATTGTCAGAAAAAGGATACAAAGTGGACAAAGAGATATGACAGTACTGTCAGGAAGAGGTCCTTTATATAGGACAGCTAATCTCTCAAGAAGGGAGTAAAGTGACTCCTGATAGAGTAGAAGCAATAATGAAAACACCTAAACCTGAGACAGTAAGGGAAATGTAACAATATTTAGGCCTATGTAATTATTTTAGGGCCTGGGTTTCTGATTAAAGTACATATATTCGACCACTTTTAAATGGACTCAAGGAAGCACGGATAGGCAACAGTGAGATAACATGGACAGATAAGATGAGTGAAGGATTCGAAGAATTAAGAAGGGCGATTTGTACAGCACCTATGTTAGGGATTCCAGACTATAATGAGGAGTTTTATTTATTCTCAAAAATAGAGAAGTGATGACAGCAGTCCTCACGCAGAAGACAACATTAGGACATGGACATAAACCATTAACCTACTATATTGGGATTTTGCTGCTTTCACAATTGAAAAAGCTGTAAGTAGTACAATGGGATACTCAATGACGTTATTAGTTGAACATTCCTTATTCGCCATTTTGGAGAAACCCAAAAGCACATTGACTACACAAAGAGCAGCAGGGTACAAAGTGATTATTTCAAACCCAGCGATCAAAATTTTCTGATGTACAGTAGTGAATCCAGCGACATTCATAGCAAAACCAATAGGGAAGGACATGACTGCACAAGGTGTACTGAGTTTTATGATTATAGTCCCCATTTTAGAGAAAATGCTCTCGGAGGGAGGCATTGATGGTTGTTTGAAAATGTATCAAATGACTGGGGAAAGACATATGGGGTCAGCTGTAGTAAAGTTAAAAAGTATAGAATTGCCTTCACATTGTTCATCACAAGCTGCATAATTAGTGGTGCTTATCGCCGCACTCCAGAGATAAGAGTTAGGGGAAGTGACAGCGTACTCTGACTCTATCTATGTGATATCAACCGTACACACAGGATTGTCACGCTAGATGCATCTCTATTTGAAAAACCCCTTAAGGAACTAAAGCTCTGATTGGCTGTCACTGTGGTGAAATGCACAGCCCATACTAAGAGGGCAGGCATGATTTCTCGCGTTAACAAATCCATGGATGTTGAAGCGAAAAGGGCAGCATATTTTCCAAATATTTCAGATTTTTAAGTAGAAAGAGTTAAACAAATGTCAGGGCGATTTCTGATGGTGAAGTAAGGTTTTAATATGTTATCCATTGTACAGTTAATTGAGCTGCAAGGTCGGGCTCCACAGCAAGAGCAGGATTTATGGAAAAGACAGCGTGATTTTTATCTCCCACAGAGGATATATGGAGACAAGTACTGGAAATCCAGTTATACCTCTAGCATTGTTGAAAGTGACGCTGGATCAGCTTCACTATCCCACGCATATAACCAGAGAGAGTCTTACTGCCATAATTGCAGAAGACTTGGTTCACCAAACGTGTTAGAACACGTTGCACAGTGTATTGTGAACTGCATCATCTGCCAGAAATTCACAGCAGGGCACACCTTGTGAACAGTGAGAGGAGCAATCCCCAGACCCAATGGTCCTTTTCAGCATCTACATATAGATTATGTGGATATTTTGCAAACATGCAGTGGCTGCAGATACATATTAGTGACCATTTTATTATGTTTATAGCTCCAAAGAACATTAACATACATTATATTACTAAATAACATACCATTAATAACATACTTTAAAACAAATAAATAAAACCAGATCATTTGATTACATATATATGCAGAACAAATGAACAGCGAACCTCTCAAGATACAGACATAATACTACTTTACAAGCTTCCTGGTAGCCAAATCTCCCTTCCAGATATTATAAAGCACTACACGCATGGCCCTGTGTTCAGAGTTCAGGCAATAGGACCACAATGAGCCACTCTTGATGTTATCAAGGTCCATCACATAGGACCCCAGCATCTTCATATACAGGGGACCATGTTCCTGGCACTCCGTTAGGACATGTTGGGCAGATGCAAGTTTTTCTTTCAAACCACATAAGCAGCAGAACCTGCTCTCCTTTGGGATACCTACTCAGGGCCAGTAACTGCAAGTACAGGTAATTTGTATACACGTAGGAGTAGAAGAAATGTCCGTAGCTAAGGGGATGAACACAGTTTCAAATAGGTATGCAGGGTCTTAAAAATATGTGCTAAATTCTCTACCACTGTGCGATAGCTTTGCAAGGCTGCCAAGTGCTTATAATTAACACATCAATCCCATTGCTCAAATTTCAATATCACCCCCTTCTTCAATATGTGGAAGTCATCCTCCCAATGTGGTTTCCAATTGATCATCTCAAAGGTCTTATTAACCAGCGACTCAAGTTGAAGCAATGGGTAAATTGGAGTTTTCCTGGATTTTGAATATAATACGCACCTCCTTTTCAGTGCCATGGTGCTTAATGATATGAGGCCCAGTTTGAGCTGAATTATTTCCATTGGACTACTAGGCCGCAGCTGTAGTATTATATGCCAGCACTTGCCCTCTTCAATACATAATGCATATATCCCATACAACACAGTGGCACAGAAACCTTGTTTGTACATAGTTAGTATCCCAAGTAAGCTAAATCCAGACGCTGCACCAACGCATCTATATATCATGTTCATTAATGCCATTTGCCTTTCGTTTCTTTCCTGCAATTAAAACCTGGTAATCACCCTGAGAAGTCATCTCCAGGCAAAGATATTTAAAGCAGGTAACCTGTTCCATATGTTTACCATTGATGTTCATACTAAGAGCTGAGGTCCTCTTATTCGCAAAAGGATTTTTTTTAGTCTTCTCATAATTCACAATTAGCTCTTGATCATCTGCGTATCTTTGCAGTGCAACTAACGATCTCTTAAGGCCAGAGAAAGTATGATCGCACAACACAAGGTCCTCAGCATAGGAAAGGCAATATATGTTTTCACCAGCTATTTCAGAGGGGCAGCTGTTAACTTGTCCAAGCAAATCCGGTAGATCAGCTATATAGATGTTAAAAAACAGGGGTGCCAATGTGCACCCCTGCTGCAGACCATGCCTGGTTCCTATTGGTTGGGAAAAATATCCCCTACTATCTAGTCTAATCTGTACAGAAGTATGCTCGTAAAAGCCATGGATAGCAAGCAATAAAGCCATAAAGCCATAAACTTCCATTTTATCCCAGAGCTTAAATCTATTAACTGTGTCAATACATGTTAGTGGTAGTATGTCCCTTTTCCAGATCGATTGAGGCAGGTCCATGCACACAGCCCAATGCCACATGTACTGCCAAGTTTCTCGTACGTGAAGTGTTTCCTAGATGGGGGGTTGCGTCCTGCGATCTGATAATGGGCCTAATTTTGTAAATGAATTGTTTGAAAAAATATAGTTCTTCTATTAGGCATAAAAAACAAGGTTTTTGTTTGCTTGATATCTGTGAGCATTTAAACAGACTCCTTAAATAAAGGATAGCTAAGATTAAGATGACTTTGAAGAAGGGATGGCTACATTGCCTGCCCCTTGCATTATTTGCACTGAGAAACCAGCCTTGGTCAGATCAGTACCTGACTCCTCATGAGTTGGTTACTGGACGCTGCAAAAAACAGACTACCTCTTGCTCCTCCCACCAGAAAAGAAAAACCATTAGGTGATGAGATGCATGGTTATTTGACAAATATGACTGCAAGTGTTTCTTTTTTTCAGAAGATCAAAACTCGGAGGGATGGGTCGAAGAAGATGGAAGAAAACAGTCGTACAATTGATCCAATGGACTTGCTGAAGCCACCTAGTTTGTACCCTGGTGACCAAGTGCTTGTAAAGAATTTTGTTTGCACTTGGAATAAGCACAGTTTTGAAGGACCACACCTAGTAGAGGTGGTCACTCCAACCACAGTGAAGGTCGAAGGAAGATGAGCTTGGCTGCACCTGAATGACGTATAGCTTTACAAAGCAGAGACCCTTACCCCTCCTGCACCAGCTGACAGTGAAGCAAGACAAGACGTTCTGTGCATGCAGACGAGATCGGCTACCAAAAGCCAAAACAAAGAACAGATGACATTAAAACAATTTGAACTGTTGATTATTCCCAAGTGTGAATAGAAACAATAAAACTTTGGAGTGTCCACTGAACTATTCCAGTTAGGCTAAAGAGACGATGCTTTGAAGATAGAAAATGGAGATCGCACACAACACTTTATGTTGCCTATAACTTTGCACAGATTTCTGCATGCTGTTTTTGTATACAGACTTCGATATTTTCCAGCTCCAGTAAGACGACACGTTGATATTGTTACATTTTTGGGAAATTCTAAAAATAAGCCCTATCATTTGCAGGATCATCATTGCAATAACGTTACACATTCTATTATAAAAGAGTGTGGTTGTTATAAAGAGTAACAGGAATTACACGTTGGTACAAAGAGAACGGGAATTTTCGAGTTTGTGAAAGACACATTGTTAGCAGGAAGATTTATTAATACACAAAAAGCAGTAAGATGCATGAATTCCTCTGCAGTCTTTCTTGTGGCTACATTCTGTACAATGTGAAGTATTTATTTCCTTATTATTATAGCATTTGGTCGAATGATGTTCTATAATACAGATGGAGTGTTTAGCAATGAGACATCTATTTCTGTTCCTAACAAAAGCAAAAGTGATATTTTCCCAGATATTTCCAAGCACATTATCAGACTTAAGAGGGATGCTGGAGAAGATAATGAGTATATAAATACAAACCTTGATAATTGAGCCCATTTAAAGAATAACATGTTATCAGCACATGAAGGGAGTGGGGAGAAGAACGTCATGTGTGTTCTCTCATCCCTTATGCCATGAGCACAGCCAGAACATTTATAGCAAGAGAAATACCTGTACATGATGCAAAGTGTCTTCGTCATCTAGCAGCATGCATGACAAGAGGACAATTTGAAGGAAGATGGGAAACCCTACGATGGTTGTCGAAAAGAACATTCCCATATGATGGTGCTTACTAAAAACACAGAAAATGGAAAAAGACCCAGGTTGGATAAGCAGAATGCTCCTATACTTAGTAGGTGGTCTGACTGGAGAGCAGATAAGGATTGATGAACAAAAGAGATTGGGTTGTGCAGACAAATGGGAAACACCAGGATTGCCAGGATGCTGGGAGAGACCTCAGCTATTGGTATATAGGCTAGCAGCCACCAGTACAGGATGGGAAGAAGGAATGTTAGGATGCAGTGCACACTTATTGATGACAGCATCAGTACAAATAGTGTAAATAGTGAATGATAAATGCCTAAAGGAATGGGCCAAGTATTAACATGGGTTGAAAATGAAGCAGGGCCTGTATCCATATTACCGATGAAGAATGCAACACTGTGTTTCGGAAGCAGAGGTCTGACCAAAAGTTGGAGAAAATAAAGGATGTAAGCAAATAATTGATGTAACAGGAATGAATGGAGGAACTGCTATGCTAATGGACCACTATTGGGTCTGTGGATCCGAAGCTTACATGAAGCTACTTAAAAATTGGGGAGGGATATGTTCTATTGTGATCATACATATTCCTGCATTAGTGATTCCCCAAAGTAATCTCGACATAGACAGCTTTCCGAAAATGGATGCACATCAAAGGAAAAAGACGTCACTTAACCTCGCCCGAGAGAAGAGAGAGAACTATTTTTCGGCAAAATCAATAGAAGCTTCTCACGACATACCAAATGAGCACAAATTGTTCAGTAGGACGGCAGTAATATTTACAGACAAATGTATGCCAGGGATTCAAACTGCAGTGAACGCCAAGTGGTTACAAATAAACAGGTGGGAGCTGCTATAAACAATTAACACAACAATAAAAGGATTTAAATGCAATTAGAGAAATTGAGGGCCATCAGACTCATAACCCTCCAGAACAGGTATGTCCTGGACTTAATTACAGCAATGGAAGAAAGCGTGTGTGCCAAAATCGGGCTTTCTTGCTGTACATACAGACGTGCCATTGATGGAGAAAATGGAACCCTGACAGAAGCAATAACTATGCTGTCGAACCTGCATACAAAAATGGTGGAAGAGGTGGATGAGATTGAAGATTGGTTTTCATTTATATTCTCGTGGGTTCCAACCTGGATGGAAAATTACTTCAAACTACTTGGAGCAAAACTGTTAGTATTGCTAGGAGTCTTTGTTATAAGGATAATCGTAGGACAATTAAAGAAGACTGCAAAGAAAGTGATTGGAATGAAGATAATGATCAATGTAAATGCTGTGACTGACAAGCATAACCAGACCGCAAGCACTACCCATGAGCACCTTAAAGGAAGTACCCTGGCACGCTGAGGAACAACGTTTTATTATCCCAAGGAGCATAAGAATTAGGTGGGACATTGGGTGTTCTGTCAACCGAATGGGGAGTGTTGCCATATGACCTGCAGTGTGGATGAGCATATAAAGAATGCAGGTGACCTGAGGGGAGTGACAAAGATATAGATTCTGAGGAAACCACAGTGTGAAGAAAAAATTAAAAGAAATTGAGGAGGTGGCCTAGGACTGGACCAGAAGGAGGAATGTAGAGAGTACATGTGTAATGCTTCAACACTAACCTGACTCGTGCAGCAATCAATGAGGCAAATGGAGAGTCCCCTGAGGCCCCTAACGCCTCCCTCCTCCCTAATGGGAAACGGAGGGTTGTGCCCGCAGGGGGAAAAAACCCTGCTGGAACGGATGTGGAGATGACACGGTTGTTTATCCGCTGGACGTTTACAGGATTTACTGGATCCGGTCACAGAAACTCGCGAAGTCCGGATTCTAGATAAGTAAACAAGAGATGAGAGAAGGAACTAGGTACGAGAGGAATCAATGTAATGGTTGGTGATGTACCTAACGTGTCTGGAAGGGAAGACTACCGGAGTTTCCTGTACACTCGTGAACAGCGGAACGGGAAGGCTGGGCAGAAAGGCAAGGCTGTAGGAAAGAGCAGGAAGAAAAGGTAAGCATAGGAATAAGGTTTAGAATAATAATTTCCCTAGATGCGAACTCACGTAGCGTCTGTAGAGAGTAGCGACGCACTGAGCTTCGGCTCTTGCTGGGCCATATCCGGAATCCATGCGAGAACGAGATGACGTCAGAGGACGTCTGCCATGCGAACGTGAAAACACTGCACCGTAATCCAAAGGATGAGGAGCCATCTTGGAAGAGGGGGAAATGGAGAGTGCTCGCAATCTCCAGCGTTGCCACAGGGAACGCCGGTGCCAGTAAGTCGTGACAGTATGCCCTCTTCATAGGGTAACACCCCCTGGTTTGCCCGGATGACACCTGTGAAAATGGCGAACAAGTACGGGGGCGTGGACCGCTGAAGATGGTTCCCATGTACGGTCGGCCACAGAGTAACCCTTCCAATGGATCAAATACTGCAGTCGACCGCGATGATAACGGGAATCACAAATGCCCGAGACTTCGAACTCCGGGCCTTCCGTAGTAGCTACTGGAGGCGGGTAGGCCTTAGTAGATCGACTAAAACGATCCGATACGTGAAGCTTGAGTTGTGAAACGTGAAAAACTGGGTAGATTCTGGACCAAGAAGGTGGAAGCCGTAACTCAAAAGCCAAGGAACCTTTTGCTCTCAATACCGTGAAAGGTCCAAAATATTTCGGGGACAATTTAGAAGGAACCAGATGTCTGGGCAGAAACTTTGCCGAGAGCCAGACCAAATCCCCCGGAACAATCACTGGAGATGGTGAACGATGTAAGTCAGCATAACGTTTAGCATGCTCTTGAGCTTCCATTAATGCGGTTCTGGCCAAAAGATGTCCCTGTTGAATGTCGCCCATTAGGGCGTCCACATCTGGAAAGGCCGAAGATCTGAGAAGGGAGGATGAATAGCAGGAAGGATCGTACCCATAGGTACAATGAAAGGGACTAGTTTTGATAGAAGCATGAGGAGCGTTATTGTAGGCAAACTCTGCCAAAGGTAACAAATCCTTCCAGTTGTCCTGTGCCGCTGATACAAAACAGCGTAAATACGTTTCCAGAGTCTGATTTAAACGTTCAGTTTGCCCATTCGTTTGAGGATGGTAACCCGAACTTAAGGCTCTCTTTATGCCCAAGGCAGAGCACACTTGTTGCCAATATCGGGAAATATATTGGGAACCCCGATCCGACACTATACTGTCAGGAAGACCATGCCGGGAAAAGATGGAGTCTATGAAGTGTCTGGCCATCTGTGGAGCTGTCGGTACTGAGGGCAAAGCCAGGAAATGAGCCAATTTGGTGAAATAATCTACCGTTACCATAATGGTGGTTTGATCTTTAGATTTAGGTAAGTCTACAATAAAATCTGTAGAAATCAATTGCCAAGGACGAGTAGGTATCTGGACTTGAGCCAGCTTTCCCAATGGTTTACTGCGAGGTACTTTGACTTGCAGACAGATCACACAGGAAGAGACGTATTCAGTCACGTCCCTTTTTAATGTTTCCCACCAGAAATGTCTCAGTATGAGCTCCTGGGTGCTGGAGATTCCACGATGACCTGCTACACTAGAATCGTGACACATGTGCATTACTTCGGTTCGAAGCTCGAGTGAGGGAATGTACACCTGATGACCCCGGTAGAAACATCCGTCTTCGAGACTTAGTCCCCATTTATCCGCCTGAAGTCTGATGTAGACCATTAAGACATGAGTTCGGGCTGCTACAGAGTGAAGGAAGTCCTGTACAACAGATATGAATGTAGCATGAGGAAACAGTCTTTCGGTCTGAAAACCAGATTTGCAATCGGGATCTCTTCGAGATAGAGCATCTGCTTGGAGATTGATTTTACCTGGAATGATAGTGAAAGTGATATTGTAGGGAGAGAAAAAATGGGCCCATCTTGCTTGCCGGCTGTTGCGAGTTTCAGCGTATTGTAAACTCTTGAGATTCTGATGGTCGGTGCGGACCTCAATGGGATGTTGGGAGCCCAAAAGGAGATGTCTCCATTCTTGAAAGGCCCGTTTTATAGCCATCAACTCTTTCTCCAACACCGTGTAATTGATCTCAGAGGGAGAGAAAGTTTTGGACAGAAAGGCTACAGGGTATTCTGTTCCTTGGGCAAAAACTTGTTTAAGTACAGCACCCAAAGCAAAATGGGAGGCATCAGTTTCAACAATAAACGGTAAACTCTGATCTGGGGTTCGCAAGAGTGGAGCGGAAGTAAAAAGAGTCTTCAAAGTATCAAAGGCTGACTGGGCGTCTTCTGTCCAGTTAAAAGGCTTTCCTTTCTTGAGTAAACTTGTAAGGGGCCGAACTATTGAGGAAAATCCCGCTATAAATTTCCTATAGAAATTCGAAAATCCCAGAAATCTCTGTAGTTCCTTGATAGAACTAGGAGAGGACCAGTCCAGAATAGCGATCACCTTGCGGGGATCCATGGAAATTCCAGTAGGGGACAGAACGAACCCCAAGTACGTGACTGTAGTCTGATGGAAACTGCATTTTTCTGGTTTGCAATAGAGGTGGTTACTTCGTAATCAGTGTAATACCTGACACACGTGTTGGTGATGTTCTGTAGGATTGCTGGAAAACACCAAAATGTCGTCAAGATATACTACTACTGTATGAAGAAGGAGGTCTGAGAATATATAGTCAATGAATCTTTGAAAAACTGCAGGTGCATTCGCGAGTCCGAAGGGCATCACCCGGTATTCGAAATGACCAAAGGGGGTGCGAAAAGCGGTCTTCCATTCGTCACCTTCTTTGATTCTGATGAGGTGATAAGCCCCTCTGAGGTCCAACTTTGTGTAAATCGTTGCCCCTTTTACTGCTTCTAGAATGTCTGGAATTAAGGGCATTGGGTATCGATCGGGAATTGTGATCTTGTTAAGACCCCGATAATCAATACAGGGACGTAACTCGTCCGTGTCCTTCTTTGCTATGAAGAATAACGATGCGCCTGCAGGGGAAGTCGATTCCGCAATCAAACCATTTCTAAGGTGGGTGTCTAAATACTGTCGTAGGACTGACTTTTCCTTCTCTGAAAGGATGTACATCTTTCCAAAAGGGAGTGGCTGAGAGGAGTCTAGACGAAGACAACAATCGTCTCTCCGATGAGGCGGAAGTTCAGAAAATCTGGAAGAGGAGAAAATGTCCAGAAACTCTTCGTACTCAGGAGGAACAAGACTAATCAAGTCCACTATCCTTTGAGGGGCAACAGGATTCGAAGAAGGGGGACGAAATTCGACTGATCCTTCAGCAAGACAGTGTTGGGTACAGTATTCTGATCCTAAAAAAATGGAACCGGCTGTCCAATTTATGTAAGGGTTATGTAGTCTTAACCATGGCAAGCCCAAAATGACAGGGTAGTGAGCTGCTTTTATAATATCAAATACGGCGTCCTCCCTGTGTGATCCAATGAACATCTTCAAAATGTGAGTCTGTTCTCGTATGGGACCCGATATTAGTGGGGTTCCGTCTACGCCTTCTACAGGTACAGCGATTGCTTTAGGAGATCGGGGAATATTCAGTTTTCTCGCCCAAACATCGTCCATGAACAATCCAGCTGCCCCACAGTCAACCAAGGCTGGGACAGTAACAATGTTTTCATCTGACAGAGAAAAAGTGACACGCAGGACTACCATGTCCAGCGAGGGAGACAAACTTGTAAGAGATTGGGAACCTGTATCTGTCACCCCGACCGTATGTCCCCTTACGGTTGAGGTCTGGCGTTTCCCGAACGAAATGGTTTTCTGAGAGGAGCGATTGGGCACTCGTGTACAGCATGGCCAGAAGAGCCGCAATACATGCATAGTCCCTGGTTTCTTCTGTGGGCGCGTTCCTCTTGAGTCAGAGGACCCCGTGTAGTACCCAACTGCATAGGTTCTTCCGGAGTAACTGTTTTAGGGAAGGATGCTAATTCTGGCGCAGAGCGATGACTTCTCCCTTTTCTCCTCTCCGTTTGCCTTTCCTGCAGCCGATAGTCCAGCTGCATGGTTAATGAAATTAGTTCAGCTAATGTGTTTGGTCTCGGAACTCGAGCTAATTCATCTTTCAACTCCTCATTAACCCCTCTCCTAAACAACGCAATAAGCGCATCATCGGCCCATGATGTGCCTAAGGCCATTTGTTTAAAACGGGTAATGAATTCTAAAATTCCTAAAGACCCTTGCTTGAAATCTAGAAGTTTCTCTTGAGAGGAGACATTGTATTCCCTCCGAGAAAACATAGCTTTTAGACTCGCCGTAAAAGCGGGCACAGAATCTAATATGACATTGTTGGAAGTGACAATAGGCGTGGCCCAAGCTAACGCGGGACCTGTGAGATGAGTAATCATATATCCCACTCTATCTCTGTCCGAGGGAAAAAAGGATGTCTTAAAAGCAAATTGCACCGTACATGCATCCAAAAATTCCCTTAAAGAATGCGGGTTTCCGTCGTATTTCCCGCCTGGTAGAGGGCCAGGAGGAATCTCTGAACTAGTGGGGGCCTTCATTAACATTTGCTGTTTGAGGATTGCATTTTCATGCTTTAAGGCCTGTACCTCATGGGACAATCCTTGTACTGCGGTTGTCAATTGCTGCACTTGGTCTAAGGCTGCCTGTAAAGTAGCCATAATGAAAATCTAAGCCTCTTTCTTTTTAGGGCGTCGCTAGCTGTAATGCTTCAACACTAACCTGACTCGTGCAGCAATCAATGAGGCAAATGGAGAGTCCCCTGAGGCCCCTAACGCCTCCCTCCTCCCTAATGGGAAACGGAGGGTTGTGCGAGGGATCCCAGGGAAACCCTCCTGGGGGAAAAAACCCTGCTGGAACGAATGTGGAGATGACACGGTTGTTTATCCGCTGGACGTTTACAGGATTTACTGGATCCGGTCACAGAAACTCGGCGAAGTCCGGATTCTAGATAAGTAAACAAGAGATGAGAGAAGGAACTAGGTACGAGAGGAATCAATGTAATGGTTGGTGATGTACCTAACGTGTCTGGAAGGGAAGACTACCGGAGTTTCCTGTACACTCGTGAACAGCGGAACGGGAAGGCTGGGCAGAAAGGCAAGGCTGTAGGAAAGAGCAGGAAGAAAAGGTAAGCATAGGAATAAGGTTTAGAATAATAATTTCCCTAGATGCGAACTCACGTAGCGTCTGTAGAGAGTAGCGACGCACTGAGCTTCGGCTCTTGCTGGGCCATATCCGGAATCCATGCGAGAACGAGATGACGTCAGAGGACGTCTGCCATGCGAACGTGAAAACACTGCACCGTAATCCAAAGGATGAGGAGCCATCTTGGAAGAGGGGGAAATGGAGAGTGCTCGCAATCTCCAGCGTTGCCACAGGGAACGCCGGTGCCAGTAAGTCGTGACAACATGTCATCTATAGAGCTTGCCCCCTCACCTCCATCATATTGGAAGAACAGCAATAAGACACTGTACATGACACCTGGTATCATCCCAATACCACATCGAAGATATGAGAGATGTTATGCACTCAGGTAATTGTATCAAATGTACCCTCAAACTGACATGGTAGAAGGATGTCTGCAGACACCAATGAACATGGAAGAGCTATAAGTGAAGTCTGACAAGTGTAAAGTGACATCATGAAGAGACGACACGAGGGTGCACTGAAACGATATCCGAATACTTAAAGAATGAAGATATGACTGATGTGATAAAGTGAACATATATGCGAATATAAAGAAATCATAGACACTGAGAAGATAAGTGAGAAGAAATGCAGTAGATGTATATACGCAGAAACACAAGATAGATAAGGCATATAGGTCCTCATCAATAGTTGGGCAGTATTCTGGTGGTAAATCTGCCAGGATACTGCCCAATGCAAATTGTGATACCGCAACTCGGTTTGCCACTATTAGCGCCGGATCCTGAGTTGTGGGGGAGGGGCGGTAAATCCCCATTCCCATTGGGTCCACTGGACCCAATGGGGCATTCTGGGCGGTGTTACCGTGGCACTATTAGTGCCGAAACCAGGCAGAAATTGGCAAGATTTACCTCCAGCTCAAAGGTGGAGATAAATCTCCAACTCTGCCCAAACTCATGATTGGGCAGAGTGGTAATGCAGGGGTAATAGCGTTACCTCTTTTTTTACTGCTCCACCCAACCCGTTATGAGGCCCATAGAAGCCTGCTAAATGAAGAAGATAGAACAGGGGTAAAGACAGCTATGATGAGAAAATGGACATCCGCTTCATATAGTAGTAAGCAAGACGCCTGAAGGAGAAAACAAAGTTGCAGAGGTGACAGGCACTGGAATACAAATTTGTGCAAGAGCAAAGAATATTTGTTTGGCTTGGAATCAAGGATGCCACAGCGGAAGGTGCAAGGCTTGAAAGGAGTCAAAGAGGATAAGCCATGTACGCAGGACATATTTCTCTTAGATTAAGCAAAGGAGTTATCATTTGCAAGTGACAAGTATTGTACAATTAAAGATATGAAAAGCATATGCAAGACGGAGCAACCAAGTCTCCAGAGGACGAGGAGAGCAATAGCACTTAATATAACTGAATTAAATAGCACTAAATAGAAGGGCAGAATGGACCAATTTATGGTCTGCTCACATATGGTGCAAGAACAGAAAACAAGGCCTATTCATAAAGTTCCAGACAAAGATAGCAATGTACATTCACTCCCTTTAAAGTTCTGAGGAAAAGAACAGTCAGCAAGGTCAACTACAAAGAAGGAGCCTTGGCATAGGGCCTAACTGATGAGAGATGGTAGGCTAATTGGCCAAGTGAGCAGTTGTCTGATGTTGTTCCCTGCACCTGGGTTTCGTTTTGCTCACGTGCTGCTGACAAGCCGAATGTCCAAGGTTGCAAGAGAGTGCCAACCAATCATGAGGGCCTGTGTAATGGTGGATTCTACATTGTTGCAGAAGCCAATCTGCTGCTGTTATTCTGTTATTATCTGTATTATACGTAGTTAGAGGTAGTCCAAGGCATGCCGACCAGATAAGGTGCAGCAAACGATGCTACTAACACCTAAATGAACTATAGGTATATATGTTCCCTTAACCAATCCCACCGCCCAATAGGTTTTTAGTGAATGCCACGTAGGATGATGTCATAGCTGATGTACATTGAGGTATAAAGCCTTTTGTGTAATTGAAATGTGTTGGGAGTGTGTGAGCTGCGATTAGTTTTGCTCGCCAGGTTTCCCTACTTTATTGAACTTATAATCAAGTTGCATTTTGTCATATTCTTTGAGTCTGTCCGGTTATTTGGGCCTGAGATCAGTTATTGTGGTAATCCCAACTGGCACTTCGAATGCTCCAGGTCCTACTGCACACCTCTGTAAGATAAAAACCCTTTCTCCCATCAAAGGACTTCAGAGCCTTGGTGCAACTCTTAGTAATCTCACACGTTAATTGAGGAAATGTCCTCCTTACTGGCATCTCACCATACTTCTAGTACCCCCAAGAAGCTGCTGCTCGTTATGCTTCTGCTCCCCTGATCACAGAAATGTGAGCATAGTCCCTCATCCTAAGAGAGCTGCATTGGTTACCTAACCCAGCCAGGATACTCTGCAAGCCTGCGTCACATTCAAGGCAGCAACCGCCCATGCCCCTGCTCACCTCGCCATGAAGGTGAGGTAGGCAGGGCTTTGGACCAGGTAAGGTTTGTAACTGTAAATCACATTTTTATGATGTGTCTTCCCAGGATACATGTGGATGCATGTGCCCCCACATATGAAACGCTATGTGCTCCAGACTCCATTCTGCAGTTAAGATATTCGTGTGTGAAGAGAAATGTACTCCACGGTGCAAATGTTTAGCAAACAAGCTACATTGTACAGACATGGATGATTGTGGAGTAAATGATGAACTATGTGAAAATAACGCTCAACTGTACCGAACTCAGCGGTCTCTGGCGGTGAAGATGATTTCGGCAAAAAGGATGTTTGTCATAATTAGTGACTTACTAGAGGCGCCATAGTATTACGTTACCTCAAGGTTAGTAATTTCAACAGTTCAGTCCTTATCTATAATCATAGTTTATAAGTGAAAACAAATTAGAAATTACTCAAATATCATATGATAGGTTTTATTTCCTGTGAAACATCCAAATACAAATGAGGTTTAATAATACTAATATGGACATTTATTAGATACCCTTGACTTTAGAGTACATGTTGTTGGGAGAACTATTTCAGGCCTGAGAACACCTTTCCAATGAGATCTTGGAAATTAAAATGTGTCCATAAATCACAGACCTTTTAAAGATGTTAAGCAGCTTGTTGGTGGCCAGCTTGATGCCACAACACAGCTCTTTTCCAACAGTTCCCTGCACTGCGCTTCCTAATGGAACCTTTATTTATTTATTTATTGGGTATTTATATAGTGCCTATACAGCAAATGGTGTTTCAAGGCGCCACAGGACAAAAGGGGGGGAGGGACAGGGAAGATGACAAAATAAGGGTCCTACTAGGCCTTGTGTCATTCAGATTGTGCAAGTGCAGTAACAAGAAGTGCAGACCCCATCAGGCTAGCCAGGGGACGTGGGTCCCGGAGGGAAAGTGAAGGTCGGGGGGCTGTTAGGGAGATGGGGTTTGCTGGGGTAGACTGGCGAGGATTTCCTTCCAGAGGAAGGCTCCTGTCAAAGAGAGGGATCTACCTTCCACTCTCTGCTTGGAAAAGCATCTCATCTGCAGAGAGTTGGAGCTAGAAAACAGAAAAGGGTCTAGCAGGGAGGTATTTCGGGAGAGAGAGTTAGATGTAGTAGGGTTGCAGGCCCCAGGAAGCCTTGTGGATGATGCAGAGGGTCTTGAACCTAATCCTTGTAGCCACCGGCAGCCAGTGGAGAGATTTTAGGCCTGGAGAGATGCAGTCCCGGGGCTTCAGGCCAAGGATAAATCCTGCAGTACTATTCTGGATTAGTTGAAGGGGGCGAAGGGAGGAAAAAAGCAGATTGAGGAAGAGGCTGTTGGAGTAGTCCTCCACCCTAGAGAGGACCAGAGCTCTGGAGAGATTGGGGGTCATTAGGAGTTTGGAGGGCTGCCTCCAAAGTCGTGCCCAGGTCCGGGTTCTCTGAATGGGGACTTACCGGGTCATTCCAACCTTGGAGGACCCGGTAAGTCCCCATTCAAAATACCCTTGCCCATTCCCATTCGAGCCCCCATAGGGCTCAATGGGAATGGGGAGGGAGCTAATAACGGGCCCATAAATAGCGGGCCCATTATTAGCTCCCTGGTCCCTTAGCGGCTCCCGCTAAGGACGGCTGGCTTTACTAGTCGGTCTTAGTGGGACCCGCTAAGGGACCTCGGAATGCGGCGGTAAGGGGTTAACGGCACCGGCATCCTTACCGGTGCCGTTAACCCCTTACCTCCGCACTCATAATGAGGCCCATTGAGTTTCTGGGGGAAGGTGAGGAAAGGGAGAATGCCTCTGAGGAGGTGCAGCTGAAAGTGGGACTTCTTGGCAAGGTCCGCGATGTGAGAGGAGAGAGGGGTCAAAGATGATGCCATGGTTTTTAGCCTCACAAGAGGGGGAGGGGACCAAAGGAGGGCGTTGTGAAGGCATCATGAAGCAAGAAACAGACAACAGACTTAAAGCTCAAATAAAAGGTGTTTATTAACTTAAATGTCAGGGTGGTTGAAGGCCTAAATTGCCCTATGCTAAGGTGGTATTTCCCTACCTGAACGAAACCAAGGAAAGTCTGAGTCAAAGAGTTCAACTTAAATGTCTGTCTGTTTCCAAAACCTATCTTGCCCTCACAACTAAATCTAAACAATGTTTGGGGATGTCAATAATAAAAGTAATGATGATCAACATAAAGTTATGAGCTTCTTCCAGCTCTTAGCTTCTTCAGCTCCCCCTTTCCCAAGTTCCAAGCAACAAAGTTCAAAAGCAAAAGGATTTTGAGGCTTGTTCTAAAGACAAGAGTCACAGTCCCTTGCGTCTTAGGATACCCTTCCCCAAGACTTTAGTTTACACAGTGTCTTTGGAGTCACACAGTTCCGGGCTCACTGGTCTGGGCGCAGTTGTCAGACCGCACGATCCACCCATCAGAGGTTGTGAAACCAGAATTCCTAGGGTCCTCAGCCCACACAGGTTTTCCAGGCTTGTCCCTGTGTATAGAGTTGTGTTCTTGTAGTCTCTCCTGGTTGGCCTCTTAAGTGCAATATTCACACTCCTTTGGCTTCACCTAATTAGCCTCTTGGCTCTGCCAAAAAGTGTCACACATCTCTTGCCAGTCTCTGGCCTTGCCACACTGCAATTATACGTAAAGTTCACTTTATGGTGGTCTTGCTCATGTCCCACCTTCCTATAACACGTTTTCACACCTGCGCTCTTTCCTGTGCACTATTTTCAAATGGGCACTTTCTCTTTGAGCTTTCCTCTGCTTTGCCCATAAAAACTGTAATTCAGTTCCATATTCAATAAGTGAAAATGCAAGGTTTCATTCTG
Source organism: Ambystoma mexicanum (assembly GCF_040938575.1). Classification (NCBI taxonomy): domain Eukaryota; kingdom Metazoa; phylum Chordata; class Amphibia; order Caudata; family Ambystomatidae; genus Ambystoma; species Ambystoma mexicanum. Next base: position 669,094,948 of record NC_090931.1, read on the forward strand.
TTCGACACCCAACAAATATTCACTTTGCTTATTGTCAAGCTTTCATATAGTCAATGTGCATTCATTATGCTTGATTTCATGTTTTTCTTCACTTTGGTGTTTAAATAATCACTCAGTATGTTTTTCAGTTCGGTATTCAATAGATATGCATTGTTTAAAGTTATTCTTCAATTTGGTATTCAATATGCACTCTGTGTGGTTTAATTGGAAGTTGTTATTCAGTTCGATATTCATTAAGTATTCATTGTGCTTATTTTCAACTGTCAGTGCAGTTTGGGAATTGGAATGCATTAATTCCCCATTCGCAGCCCGCTTAGGAACGCCTGGTTGTCGAATGCCTCACCCTGACACTCACGAGTACTTGGCGTTGCTCACGAACGGCTCCCACTACTGCTTCTTTCTTCCTTGAAGTTCAGTGGACCAGCTCCTGTGAGCCCCGCACAGATAACCGGACACACCTCTCACACGCTAAAAGCCCTGCTGCCTGAGTGAGGATGAGGATGGCACCCTTCCTCTTCCTGCAAAGTTCCACAACACGGAGGCTCTCTTGCTGGGCTGCTAGCTGGCATCTCCACAGGCTCCACCACGGCTGCCTCCTCCTGGAAAGGGTCCCCTGCTGGTCTCTCTCCCACAGGTCTCCCTGTTTTTCTATGTATCATTCTCTGGCTCTTATTTTATACACCTGCAGCCCCCTAACAGGTTGCAGGTGTGGACCCTTCATTAGGGTTGCCTGACTATGATTAGGAGCACATGCCTGACTCTCACCATACACTGCAAGCATCTTTCTCGTCACGGTACCACAGTGGTCAAATGTAGGTGTTGTGTTCATTACTCTTAGTCTTCTCTTCCTCGTTCTAGTAATTTCAAATGTCAAATGTGGGGAAATGAACTGGGAGGTTTTGCAATAACCCATGAAGGCCAGGAAAGGGTTAGGTTTGTCATCAATAGGGAAAGGGCATGTCTCACCTGCGTATGCCCCACTCCCAATATCCAAGCACCCTCCACGCCCCGGGTTGGGATCCATGAGGGATGGCCTTTCCCTGGCCACCTGATCAGAGGATCCAGTGGGAGCAGGAGTAAGAATACCCTCAGGTTTCTCACAGCAGTCAGAGAGTAGGATGGAAGGAGCGAGCCGGGATCCCAATGAGAAGAATCTCAGTCTTACTGGCATTAAGGCAGAGATCATTAGCCTGAATTGCAGCCAGCCATTCAGGAATGAGAGAGGAAGAAGTGGAGGGAAGCTTGAATGAGAGCTGCGTGGCATCCGCATAACACTGGAAGTGAGGAGAGAAGGTAGAGATTAGGCCGGCCAGAGGGGCAAGGTAGATGTTGTTGGCGAGAAGATAGTGCCAAGAGGGATGCAGCAGGTGGAGAGTGTGGTGGAGGAGAGGAAAGGGCCCAGTTGAACATGGGAAGGTCGGATAGAAAGGAGGTCAACCAGTTCAGTGCCAGGACTGTGATGCCAAGGGTATCACAGAGCCTTTTTGTAAGTGTGGCATGATTGACTGTATCAAAGGCAGAGGACAGATCAAGAAGGATGAGAACGGAAGGAGAGTTGGAATCGAGATTTGAGAGCAAGTCTTTACGGGGATTCAGGAGAGCAGTTTCCATGCCTCTGGCTGATCTGATGCCAGACTGGTGGTCGTGAGACAACCAACAGATTCAGTGTGGTGGATCAGTTCAGAGGGAACCCAGGAAGGGGGGAATGGAGATAGGGCCATAGCTAGCCGGCCAGGAAAGGTCAGCGGAAGGCTTTTTAAGAAGAGGATGCACAAGGGAGTGCTTGCAGGGTAGTGGGAAGGAGCCCGTGGCAAAGGAGTGATTGCAGAAATCAGCCAAGGCTGGAGCAAGGGAGGCAATGTTGTCCTTGATAGTTCTGGAGGAGCAGCGGCGCACCTGTTTGCCCATTTTGGGGGGACACACTTTCTTCCTTCCCCTAAACTGGCAAAGTCAGGAAATCTTCTATGTATAATGACCCTTCAGATTATTTTGGAAACTGGTAGAGCGTGTTAATAATTGGTTTCAGTTCATGTTTTAGACTGCACTCTGCAGAAGAAAATGATGCAAGGGAACATTTGCTCCTCCGCTGCTCATCCAGCATATGTGAGCCTTTCATGCCAACATGTGCAGACCACCGAGCAGCTGAGCTGGAATGCAGCTGCCATCCATCCTCATTACAAAACAACCACCAGTGGGTCTTTGAAGAAATTACAAATTCCTCTATTTCCAGTCCTGTTTCTAATTTTTGTATCCCTCCTCCCCTTATTTTCCTTTTATATGTGTTCCACCAAGCCCCTTCTTTATCCCTCTCTAATACCCCCTTTTAGCCTCGAGTCCTAACACCCTTGTGCCTTTTGGGAACACTGGCAAAATTCCCATTACAAATCTATTTGTTCTGAATAAAGGAGTCTTTGCTCTTTTTTTGGTAAAAAATAGAGCAATTTTGGTAAAAAATAGAGCAAAGCACTACTGGATTGCTGTTTGGGTTCACATTCTGAGCATAAACTCTAGGTCTACCGGTCTCCATTGCTATCTTCTCTTCATGAGTTTTTAATAGGTTTTTTTTCTTATTTGATGGGTAGACGGATGCAAACCGTACTTTTTTCAGAAGATAATATACAAGATGCTGTACTCAAGCTTTAAAAAAATGTCATTATATTATATGTGAACATAAAACGGGTATATTCAATGAGCTAATACTTCAATGCTATGCCATACCTTTATTATTATTGCGTGAAAAAACCACTACATTCTCTCCTGTCGTATTAGATTCTCTCCGGTCCATTTAGATGTTGCATGTAATCCTTAGATAACTTGATTTGGATGGGTTTCTAAAGGCTGGCCTACACGTGTTTCACACTGAAAGACTGACAGCCTTCTTCAGGGCCCAAGCTGAGGAGTTGTAAGCCATGTGTAATGCTCTTCTAAGCAAACCAGATGTTGTTACAAGGGTTCTCAAACGTCAGTGTATGTATATTGATCGATCAATGTGATGCTGCCCTTGTAATAGACGTGATAATGATGTGATATTGAGGCAGCTGTGCACTGACTTGGTCACTTCATCCTGTCTGGATAGACATTAAAGCAAAAGCTACACAAAATTACGTAGCCAAACTAGAGTAATATTGTGGCTGCAATGCACAAGACCAACTGCAGCGTCTTGCTATGCTGTCTGGATAAACAAAGTAATATAGACATGAAGGCCCATGCATACGTCTGCTGTCAATAACACTTAATTGAAAATAAAAGACTAGCAGAGTAAAAAGAAAAACACAGTTAACATTTGCATGAGATCTGCTTTTTCGAGATTTCTTGTGATACTGCGAAATGGTATTTAGATTTTCAAAATGTCGGCCCTTGTCTTATTTACAAGTGTAACATTTAAATTCCTGAGCATAATTGGGTAAAATGGATAATGTTTCACTGTGTAAAAATATGCATTTATTTTCCATCGACTCCTCTGGCGGAATTGATAATTGCAGGATTTTTTATCTGCAGATTAAGGGCCTCATCACGACTTGGGCAGTAACGGCGGTATTAGCCCTACCGCTAATAGCGTCGGATCTCAAGTTTGGCGGTAATGTTAATCCCCATTCCCCATTGAGCCCATTCAGCAATGCCCCATTCCCCATTGGGCTCAATGGGGAAATTTCGCGCTCATACCACTGGCGGGAAATCCGGCGAAGTCCTGATTTGGCGGACCCTTAAATTCGGCGGTAATAGCGCTACCGCCGGATTTAAGGGTTACCGCCAAAGTCGTGATAAGGCCCCAAGTTGAAAAGGCTTCATTTTGTTCTTAATGTCACCGGTTTGGTGGAATTGTGCGCCTTTGTATATAATTACACAACACCAACTCAATAAAAAGCAGACAGGTTTGCATGGCCCAGTAGTTCACTGTAGTACATTGTAACTAGGGCCAAGGTTCCTTTTTGAACAGTGCCAGGAGGACGCTCCAAAGGCACAGGATACTTGAGTCCCAAGAGACACAGGGCCTCATTACGAGTGTGCCGGTATGGTAACAACGGTGCCGGTAAGTGTACCGGCACCGTTCGTTGTTACCGGACCGACACACTCCGAGTCCTGTGAGCGGGCGGCACGGCAGCCGCTCAGAGACTTTGACGGAAGCACCAGTACTGTTGCACACGGTGCCGGTGCTTTCATGCTCCCCCTACCGCTGCAGTTGTAATGAGGCCCACGGTGTGTGATTCTAACTCAGACCCCTGGAGGCAAAGAGCGATGCTGAGAGCCTGTGACTCCACAGAGTCACCCAGTCAATGGGCACGGCATGCACCCCCGCAGCCCCTTGATGCAGGGAGGAACCCACTGCCCATGAATGGTGCTCTGATATGGCCTTTTATGCCTCTAGGTGGCAGGAATCTCAGGTGCCCCTTACTACATTTTTCAAAGGATCCCTGTCATTTTGTGTTAAACCACTGAACTAAACACCCAGAGCGCTCTTAGGCTGCCACACCAGCAAAAGGGCTGGGACATGGGGAAGAGCAAAGGAAGATCATGCTTAGGGCACATATGTAATAGAAACTGATGGCAGAGAACCAGATCTTGTCTGAGGCAATGCTAGTAATCAGGAAGGCCCCAGATATTCTTGCAACTAAAGAAACCTGGTACAGGGCATGGCTGGGACATAACTGCACCGGGCCATACTCCGTTCAGAAAAACAGGAACATCGTAGGGATTACTTGAAGATCCAAACAGCACAGTACAAACGTTGGGCCTCATTACAAGTTTGGCGATCCAGAAACAAGGGTGCCGGTAAGCTCACCAGCACCTTTGTTTCCGGACCGGCAAACTACAAGTCTGCCTGCCGGGGCCGCTGTGCCCGACAGGTCTGCCCTTGCCGTGCTGGCGTTTCCGAGTCCCCACTCCCATAGAGTCCTATAGGACTCTGTGGGAATGGGGACTTACAATTTACTGGCGCCTGCCTTCCCGGGCCGCCAGACTTGTAATCTCCCGGTGGCACCGGGAAGTCAGGCGCCAGTAAAATTGTACAAGCCCGGTGTCAACCTGCCCCTAGCACTGGCAGGGTTATTGCCGGACTTGTAATGAAAGCCATGAAGTGGTTTTTGTATTCAGTGCTGGACTTTGCACCAGATTTACCCAGATCTGGGATCTGGCAAAAAATGTCTCCCATGAACTCAGATCCGTGAAAACCCTTTTTGCAGCCTTCAAGTGGCTGTGCGGGTTTGGATGCGCCGAATCCGGGACCCGAACCCTGGTGTGCGTGCACCTTTTATACTATGCAAGCAAAATTACAGGAAACATTCCTCTCTTGGGATATTTTCTAGGTGTTCATGATTAATCTTCTTAGAGATAAATGTTTATGGGGAGAGGTGAGAACAAGCAACCGTTCCCCCACCCCGTTGCTGGTGGAATCCCAGAGTAAACAATGTTAATTTGCAGAACTGACTATATTGATAAGAAGGAATAGATCCAGTCATATTTTAGGATACAAAGTTTTGTTCTTCTCGAAAATGTATAGAAAACTTCAAAAACCTTGGTTGAAAATCTAGCACAGTCATCGGCCTCATTTCAGCGATGGTGGTAGCCCTCACACAGGCAGCAACTATCAAATACTGCCTTTTTTAGTGCCCACCATTATAACATCCTGTGTAAAAACCACCAGTGGTATTCCAGAAGAATACCATCAGGTCAAAAGAGGCTAATTCAATGTGTATATCTGCCAACGTTTACCTTTGCCCAGAGGTGGTGGTGAAAAGTGTAAATGCCACCAGAACCTTTTTATGTTTTCCCATAATTCCCTTGATTAGGGGAAAGAACATTTTTCATTGGAGACATTGGACGAGGATACAAAAGTGTTTCCCCGCCTTTCTGATTTAATGCATGCAAAGGGTTGATGTGACCCTTTTGTGAATTAACAAAAAATTGTCCCACACTGGTATGATCTGCTTCTGTTCATAATACATTTTAATCCTTAAAATGAGGGGAAAGTGTTTTTTAAAAATCCACTGTGGCCATGTCTGGTGTCTGGCTAATAAGTTAGAAATGTCTTACTGATTAAAATCGGCATGTGTTCTCGAGTTTGCAATCATAGATTCCATTTGTAATGACCCACCGTGATATGATATGTCATTTATAACGCGCCTGTACAAAAGTGTTTCTAGGCGCGACAAGACAAGGGAGGGTAGACAGAGGGAGGACAAGACAAACGATCTTACTAGGCCTATGGTCATTCAGTTCGTGCACGTTCGAGAATGAGAAGTGCAAGGGGGAGGGGGTGGAGTGCAAAGGAGAGGGGAGGGGAACACAGGTCAGCAATGATCTGAGTAAGTGCAGCGCGGCTCTGGGTAGTGCAAGCAGAACAAGGGACTGTAGGGTTACAGTTACAGCCGCTAAGTGCATGGTAGGCCTGGAGGCAGTGCAAGGGTGACTGATCAAGAAAGAGCCTGGTACCCAGTGAGAATCTGAGGCTAACCAAGCAACCAGTCGGTACAGCAGAGAGGTAGGTCAGGTAGGTCAGAAGGGGAGGGAGAGAGAGAAAGCAGAGGAGAAGAGGAATGTTTTGAGCTGCTTCTGGAACTTCAGGTGGTCCGGCTCAAGTTTGAGAGGGGCAGGGAGGCCATTCCACAGGGAGGCGCCTGTAGAGCAAGATCTACCCCCCACTCTCTACCTGGAGAAGCGTCTAACCCTTAGAGAGTAGTAGGTAGCTGAGCGGAAGGATCGAGAAGAAAGGTATTTTGGAAGAGAGCGTTGGATGTAGTGCAGGCCCCTGCCCCAGAAAGCCTTGTAGGCAATACAAAGGGTCTTGAACTTGATTCTTACAGCCACAGAGAGCCAGTGCAGCGATTTCAGGGCTGGAGAGATATGGTCCTTGGGCTTGAGGCCAAGGATAAGTCTTGCAGTCCTGTTCTGGATTAGTTGCACAAGGCGGGGAGTAGAGGAAGGCAGATTGAGAAAGAGGCTGTTGCAGTAGTCCAGCCTAGGGAGAACCAGGGTCCTGGAGACAGTGAGCTTCTGAGGGAAAGTGAGAAAGGGAAGAGTCACTTTGAGGAGGTGCAGCTGGTAGTGGGACTTCTTGGCGACTTCCTAGATATAAGTAGAGAAAGAGAGAGTGGAGTTGAAGATGGCACCAAGGTTATTTGTCTCACAGGAAGGCGAAGGAAGAGGGCCCAATGCGGGTTGCCAGAGTGAGAGAGGGAAAGCAGTGGCAGGAGTCCCAATGAGAAGGATCTCAATTTTACTGTCATTAAGTCAGAGATCACTGGAGGTGCACTAATCCTGAATCGCGTATAGACAGTCAGGAATGAGCGGAAGAGGAGGCTGAGGGGAGCCTGAACAAAAACGGAGTGTCATCTACAGAACACTGAAAGTTAAAGAAGAAGGTAGACATCGGGTGAGCTAAAGGGGCCAAGTAAAGGTTGAAAAACCAGTGTGAGAGGATAGAGCCCTGGGGAATGCCACAGGTAGAGAGAGAGGTGGTGGAGAGCCCGTCCAAGAGGAAGGAGGTCAGCCACTCCAGGGCCTGATCCGTGGTGCCCGGGTTCTCACAGAGTCGAATGATCAGGATGGCGTTGTTGACCATGTCAAAAGCAGAGGAAAGATCAAAAAGGATGAGGACAGAAGGAATGCTGGAATCAAGGTTAGAGAGCAAATCTTCATGGGTGTTCAGAAGAGCAGTTTCTGTGCCTCTGGCAGCTCTAAAGCCAGACTGATGGTCATGGAGATAACCAACAGATTCAATGTGGAGAGTAAGCTAGGAGATGGAGATCAAGAGTTGGTGGATTCGATATGTGTTGTCTGTGCGCTAGTAATCACTCATCAAATTGGGAACAGAAACTCAAATGCTAATTGGGAATGATGGCACCCTCCAGCCCATCCACCAAGGTTGTAAATTAAGTAAAATGCAGATCAAATGTGTGGGAAGGTGAGTCGCGCTCAATCGCTGGAATTGATAACAAGAATCTATTGTAAGCACAGATGACAATTTGGCGAATTACATTCAATGTTTTTCATGAGTTATTTTAATTCAGATGTAGAACAGCCGACACTTGTTTCGACACAACGGTCGTTTTCAAGGCTGTGATAATCAATATTCATGAGCAGAAAAATGACAATCATGTTCACAAATGAGACATACAATCAAATCATGAAATACAGATGCAAGGCATCGTTTGGAGCGACAAAGAGAGAAAATTTAAAGTATATAAAATACAGTGTGCACAATGTTAATTAATGCATGAAAATGATAATGTAAAACCAAAACCAAAAGATCATACCAGAGTTCAGGTTGAAGACATGAAATTCAGGGAACAGGGTGTGACGAAAAAAAATCGAGAATCAGATGACAATTGGTGATGATACAAGGTTCGAGTTCATTATGCAGTCATGTAACTCCAAATAAGTGCATATACGTGAAAACAGGACATGGCCAACCCGTCCCCAAAGAAACTTTAAAAGGTTCCTAGTAGGTGGTAAATAAAAGAGTGAACCCCTTCGAAGTGGTCAGATTCATAGCCTAATGGCATCCTGACACAATGGGCCTCATTACGAGGTTGGAGGTAGCCGTGGAGCTACTGGCTCCATGGCTGCCTTCAAAACCCTTCCGACTCCTCCCTGGTGAATGGAGCAATTACCGGTCCATTCCGAGGTCGGAGCGACCGATAATTCCCCATTCACCATGGCCCTTCCCCATTCCCACTTGAGCCCCCATAGGGCTCAATGGGAACGGGGAAGGTGCTAATAACTGTACCGCAAATTGCGGTACCGTTATTAGCTCCAGAGTCCCTTTGCGGGTCCGGTCCTTAACGCCTGGAAAAACCAGGTGTTAAGGGAGGACCCGCAAAGGGAACTCGTAGTAGGGCGGTAAGGGATTACCGGGACCGTTGCCCTTACCGGTGCCGGTAATGACTTACCGCCCACCTTGTAATGAGACCCAATATAACCAAAGGTAGCAATAATGAATAATGCATAAATATGGACTGGAGTTATAGATGGGAAAGCCAGCCGTACCGCGGTTTGTAATCCCAGCAGAATGAATGTGTCTGAAATAAATAATGTGAATGCACATCAGTCACACGGTACTAGGTTGATTAAGCTGCTGTTATGTTAAACAAAAGGAATACCAAAATATGACTAGGTAACTGGGTATCCCAGACGTTCCGTGCAGAGGATATATGCTGTAGTGCAGAATTCGAATTGAAGAAAGTTGCAGATTCCTAGTGGAATCTGTGACCAGGAAAAGTATGATGCCCTATTCATGAACAAGTAAGGATTCCAAAGTAACAGTGGATCCTGTAATGGGACGATCTTGTTACAGTGTTTGAGCAGCTGATAGTTTCCCTGTAAAAGTATAGGAAAACAGCAATCAGCAGAATCTCAAAGAGCTGCTGTCATGGTAACAATTTAATTCACAAATGTTGGTGTTACCCCCAATGGGCTGTCTAGGCTGTTTCGCGGGCTCAATCCCGGGCAACAATCCGGCGTTAAGTTAGTGATGGCTCTGTACAATAATATGGCGTTCGTACCGTCACGCAAGTGACAGAAACGGCATGATGATGTCACACGCATTGTGTGTGACGCCAGTTGGTAAACAAAGTGACGCTAGATAAACAGTATTACGTTGTTACTGGCCTACTGGTATGAAGTTGTGTGCAACAACTTTCGTATCTAGATCATTTAGTTGCTATCTTACTTATGAAGGTAACCTAGATTGACCTCGAATTAGGTGATGGTCAAATGATTGAAGCACAATTGTGTGCGAGCTAATGTATTGTATTGGAAAAAATATACACTATTCAAATATAGTAAGATGTTCCAATGAGACAAAACATAGGACTGGACAGCTTGGATTAGAGGCCCAGCAGACGGGCCACCCATGAAATCCTTGAAGACACACATATAGCAATTACTCAATTAAGTATACCCAATCTTATTCGAACAATGATCACGAAGGAAGAAAATATAGGTGGGCAATCCAATAGTATTAATTAAATGCATCCAGCCTAGTTGGGCATATAAGTCTGTAGAATACAGTTGGAGTGAAATGATATTCTTACCATGACATGCTACAGGTTTATGAAACAATCATGAGAATTTCAAATAGTGCTCCAAGAGAACGAGTGAAATGTATTACTCAAAAAAGAATTAATATGGACAGGGTGGTCAAGTCACAAATTCATCACTTATATTAATGAAGGAACACATGCATTTCATGATCCGTGTTCAAACCTCGTGTGGTACATCTAAGGAAGCAAATAAGTTTTGCTTCCATTTGTCTGAGTTTGAGTTTTGTGTTCCCTCCTCTCGTTCCCCTTGAGGCTTTCATAAGTCCAATGAATCTAAGATCCGATTTATTGTGAAGTTGATGCTCCAGTTGCCAGTGTAAGGCCAGTGGTGATTTGGGCTAAGCTAGGAGATGGCTAACTTATCCAAGAGTTTGCCCAGGAAAGGGGTGATGGAGATTGGGTGATAGCTTGCCGGGCAGGTAGGATCGGCAGACGTCTTCTTGAGGAGGGGGTGCACAAGGGAGTGCTTAAGGGGAGAGGGGAAAGTTCCAGTGGTAAAAGAGTAATTACAGAAATCTGCCAAGGCTGGAGCGAGGGTGTCAATTTGGTCCTTGATGGCTCTGGAGTAGCAGGGTAGCACCTGTTTGGACGACATTGTCATGGATCGAACTTGTCTAGAAACCTTGTCAGGTGTTGTCCTGAGTTTTAGCAGAAAAGTGAGAGGCCAGAGCCGTACAGAGGGCCTGGGAGGGAACAGGAGAGGTAGAGACTGCAACAGGATTGGCCAGTCCCTTGCAGATTTATAAATGTTTGGACGTGTTGTTCGAGGCCACAGAGACGCTAGCTTGAATGCATGCTCTCTTCTTGGACAGGACAGAGAGTCTGTATTGCCTTTGGAGCAGCGGCAGGCCAGTTTGTCAGAGGATGCGCCCAAAGCCCTCCACTTCCTCTCAGCCACCCTGCACTTGCATTTCAGGACAGCGAGGTCAGAATCATACCAAGAGTTGCACTTAGAGGTAGGCTTTAGCTAAATTCTCATAACAGGGGCAAGGATGTCCAGGGTGTTGGAAATAGAAAGATGCAGATTAGAGAGGGCTGTATCAGTCGTGTGAGTCAGCCACAGGAGTAAGAGGAGCAGAGAAAGTAAAGGCAAAGGCATCCACCTACTCACTCTTCATGGGCCGAATGGCCGAGAAGGTAGGTGGCAGTGCTGCGGCCTTAGCCTGAGGGATAGAGAGTTTCAGATGAAAGGAGAGTAGAAAGTGGTCATTCAAAGAGAGAGGAGTAGTGAAAGGGTTAGAGAGGGGGATATCTGGGGTGATGAGAACATCCAAAGTATGTCCGGCAGAGTGTGTCGGGCCGGATGGCAGAATGGAAAGAGAGAGAGAGTGTCGCAGAGGTTGCAGAAAAGGCCAGAGGAGGGATTAGAAGCATCCAGGTGGATGTTGAGATCTCAGAGGAGAAGTTGAGAAGTAGAGGCAAGGAGAGAAGAGCAGAGGTCAGCCCATTCAGAGAGGAAGAGGGCGACATGGCCAGGTGGCCACAGTTAAAGAGAGGCCAGGAGAGATAGAGAGCCTGCAGACCAGACATTCAAAGGCAGAGTAGGCCTGCATAGGGATGACAGAGGGCGGGATCCACTCCGAAAAGATCAGGGCTACTCCACCTTCAGGAGAGTTGGTTCTGGGTTTGGAGAGGACCTTTTAGCCCACATGGAGCAGAGTGTCAAAACTCATGATAGAACTGGCCGTAAACCATCTCTCGGTGAAGGTTGAGTTCTTCAAGGAGGTGACAGATGTCAGAGGAGTGTTTGACAGCAGAACGAGAGCTTAGAGTAGCGACGTGGAGCAGGTTGCCACATTTGAAAGACTTCCGTGGAGGGGTACAGGCTTGAGGGACACCCTGCGGAGGTGGTAGAGGAGCCCGAGGGTGGGCAGAGGAGGAAAATGAGGTTGCCAGGGAGGTGGCGGAAGGTGTAGCAGGAGAAGGGAGGAAGTGGCTAAGACGCGGAAAACACCTATCAAAAAGGCGGAGATTGGGCTGAGAGCCCTGAACCAAGATGGTGCCATTCACATAGACATTAATTATGGTCTTGGAGGGGTCGAAGGGGGCCAAGAGGACCTCCCACCTAGTGCCACCATTAATGGGAGAGGAGGAGAAAGGAGAGGGAACAGAGACCATATGAAGGGTCCATAGGTCTGGAGAGGGGACGACAAACAGGATGTCAGTGAGAGTCTGTCTGGAGGAAGAACTGGTGTAGGTATCAGCAATAGGGAGGCCTGGGTTGGGGACCAGGATGTCCCTTTTGAACTTCTTCCTTCCAGACTGAGTGAGAGGTATAGGGTAAGAGAGTAGCAGTTACAGAAGATGGAAGAGACAGAGAGCACCATAAGGGGTGCGAAGGAGGTAGGTGGAGGAGAAGGGGATGAGAGAAGAGGCACACGCACACAGCTGACCTCCAAACTCTAACAGGCAATGGCAAAGCGAAAAATGTTCTCTTTTGTGTAGGCATGGGATCAGCATTTTCCAGACACTACCTGGCCATAGGATGTCAACAGATGGCATATGATGTTAGTAGAAGGCCGTATTATGGCAGTGCTCGTGCAAATACATATGTTATGTTGTTAAAATTGTTAAAATTATGAACTGATTGATTTGTTTAATGCTTTACCGCAACCTGTCGCTTTGAGTGTTTAGAATACACATTCAATAAATGTATATGACACCCGTATTATTATGGTGTACACACACTGGGACTATACAGTGTGATTGCTAGTTGTTTACTATTTAATGTTTAATTTTTGCTACACAAATATATCTGCTGTCTACCCACATTTGGTATGGTCTCGATGGCTTCTTGATTGTACTAAGATTGATAGACATCACCTCCTAATTAGGGGGAAGAATACACTATATATCTACATATGTACCCCACTGGGTGAGTTTTGAAACAATTTAAATACCTGGGATTTTATCCCAAGAGGAGTGCAGCATAGGGCGATCGGGTGACTGCACCCGGTGTGTGTTCTGTGTTCATTTTTCTTAGGACCTCGAATGGCCTCGAGGTTTACCCTGCTGCACCTGAAATGTAACTAAGATTAGTACTGTTAAGGATAAATTCCTATTTACACATTGACCTCATTCTTTACCAACTGTTGTGCCTCCTGTCCCCCCCCCCGTTTTTCTGAACATTGTACAGTGGCCACAATTACGGAGAGCACACACTTCATTGAAATTTGAATCTATATACACTCAATCTTACAACCGTACTACTGGACTATGTCCTTCTCCAAGATAGATGCAACCACTAATAACAGAGCTGAATCCCTTGGGTTCAGTGAAGAGGAAGCGCAGAGGATGCTAGGCCTCATAAAAACAACGGGAGAGGAGTTGCTAGCCACTGACAAGCCAGAAGCATTGATAAAGCAGTTAGAGTGGAAAATAAGGAGAGAGATTAACCTGAAACTACATGCGTCTACGTTGACACACTATTATAAAGCACAGAGAATCCCCCGCGGATTAAGAGTGAACCTTGAACCTACCCTTTGCAAAGAGAATCCAAATTTTGTTAAAAGATGGAGACAAATCCTAAATAAGTGCTCTCTTGACCTAATTCTTCTGACGATCGAAGAGCTTGCACACAACTTGACGACGCTGGATGAGGAAAGAAAGGTTATTAAAGATACACTGGGCAAGACCTTTACAGCGGACCAGCTAAAACAAATTCTAGAGGAGACAAACGATAAACTAACTAAATACAAGCAAGAATTAGAAACAAAGAAGATCAGAAAATTTAGAAGGGACACTCAGGACTATAAATTTGATATAGTCTATACGTGGCAAGAATATTACGGCCAACGTACACCGAGACCACCCTCTCAGCGGCCCCCAAAGACAGGACCCCAGAATACTGATACCACCACCTCAGAGGCCTCAAGTACAGAACTAGAAGTCAGCACTGACATAGCAACAACTGCGCCGACTACATCAGCAGCAAATGTGAATACACCCAGCACGGCTGATTTTTTAGGAAAAGACCTACCAGACGAGGACAGAGGAAGAAAAAGATCGGAGAGGAAGAAACCAGTGGGGAAGAAGACCTAGTCGTCAACATTTCATCATACGTACTATCATACATGGAACTGAAAGTCTTACGTAAAGGCCTTTCTTTCGTGCCTCAATACAACTCCAGCCTACTAAAAGAGAAGATTGACTTCTTCAAACTTATGAGGAAGCTCAAACTTAAAGTGTTCTTCAATTCTCTTGAGGAAGATGAAGATATAAGTGAATCCTCTGAATTCTTGGAACTTAAACCCAAGAGTACTTTCAACCCCCCTGTTAATAATCATGTGCTGACGGTTTTTGAAAGAACTGTACTAGATCAATTGAAGAAGATCCCATTTAAGTCAAAGAATAGTGGGAACTTCACGGCCAACGAGCGGCAGACCCTAAAGAAATTGTTGGATAATAAGAATATCATCTTCAAACCAACAGACAAAGGTGGAGCCCTAGTCCTAATGGACAAAATCAAATATATCCGAGAGGTCGAACGACTACTAGCAGACCCGGAAACCTACAAAGGAATTGACTTTGATCCAACAGAGAAGGTGAAGAAGCTCATCAAGGAAACACTAGATGACGCAGAAGAAAGAGGACTCATCTCTGAGAAAACCCGGAAATTTCTGGAGAATACCCACCCGATCACACCTGTGATATACATTCTTCCCAAGATACATAAAAGGCTACTGGATCCACCGGGACGACCGATCATAGCGGCAACGGACAGTTTACTCGAACCACTTGCCAGATACCTTGACAAGATCCTACAGCCCCTTATACAAGAAACTCCTACATATATCAAGGATACAAGCCACTTTCTCCAAAAGCTTAAAGAGGTACAGTTTGTGAATGGAAGGGACACCCTGTTTACAATGGATGTTACATCATTATACATGAACATTGTACATGAAGCGGGACTAGAGGCAGTGGAATGGCTGATATTGAGGTCAGACGATTGTCGAGGGGACAAGGTCTTCGTCCTGACATTACTTAAGTTAGTACTTATGAATAACTTCTTTAGATTTCAAGATCAATATTACCTACAACTGTCAGGCACTAGCATGGGGGCAGCTATGGCCCCGGCCTATGCCAATACGTATATGCACTACTTAGAAACCGAATATGTGCTGACCTCAGCTAGATGGCTTCGCCACCTTACTATGTTTGTCAGATACATAGACGATGTCTTTGGTATTTGGACTGGCCCGGAGGATGAATTGATAGAGTTCTTCAGAATGATGGATAATATGCATCCTAGGATTAAATTTACTACTGAGACCAGCAAATCTAGGATCAATTTCCTGGATGTGGAAATCTACGCTAAAGGAACAAATCTTGAAACCAGGATATTCACCAAATCAACGGATAGGAACAGTCTCCTATTGGCGACGAGCTTCCATCCACATCGGACAATAGAGAGTGTGCCTTTAAGTCAGTTTTTGCGCTATCGGAGGAATATATCAGAGGAGTCCGAATTTGCTAGACAATCAGTGACCTTGCGTCAGAAATTCAGAAAGAGGGGATACGATCTAGCCTCCATCTTGAGAATTGAAGAAAAGGTGGCCAACACTGAAAGAGATACCTTACTTACCCCCAAGGTCAAGAACAAGGACAACTGTATGGTATATGTGACCACGCATTCCAACCAGAGTAGAAAGATCAGGAGCATCATCCAGAGGAATTGGCCTATGTTACAGATGGACCCTGAAACACAAATTCTCTTCAAAGAGCCACCCATCTTTGCATATCGAAATAGTAGCTCCCTGAGAAACAGCTTGATTCGAGCAGAAACACCAACTGACCATGCAGTGGCCGCGCAGTACAGAGGGACACAACCCTGTCACAATTGCCAGCACTGCAGTAACATTCTACCAGGAAATACAATCTCACATCCCCATACAGGGAAACCCATTATACTCAAACACTCTTGTACGTGTGATTCGACCAATGTGGTTTATGCTCTCAAATGCCCTTGTGGTCTCTATTATGTAGGGATCACCATGAGGAAATCAAAGCTAAGATGGACTGAGCATAAGTCGATCATTCGGACTAAAGTTTGAGATCACCAGTATCTATGCATTTTGTGGAAGCAAGACATTCAATTGCACAATTGAGATGCATCATTTTAGAACATGTACAAGTAGGTTCGAGAGGTGGTGATATACACAAACGGTTGTTACAGAGGGAAATCTTCTGGATCGACCTATTGGACTGTTTGAGCCCAAGAGGCATGAACTGCGAGTTTGATCTCATGTGTTTTGTATGAAAGTTATACATGTTCTTCCACTCTGCTGTTTAAATTGTTTTCAAGTTGAGAAACAGTGGTCAGAGGAAGGTACTGTCTAGTTTGTGGAGGGGTATACACACTATGGAATCATTTCTAACATGATCAGGTTGTATCTTGTGAAATGGAGAACTACAGATTCACTTGGTTGTATTATCCGGATCTAAAAATGTACAATTTACAACATGTACTATGGGGGAGATAGTGTATCTACTGAGGAAAGATGAGGTTCAAACATGGCACTATTGAACACTATATGCCTGATCAGGCTGTTATGCTTTACTTATATGTTCTTTCAGGCGACTATGGCTGTATATGAGCACATGACTTGCTATGGTATTGCTGAAATATGGATTTACCAATTTACGAAGGAGGAGATCAATTATATCCTGCTTGTAATATATTGATGAACAAATGCTAGAGATATTGCATTGCTTGTAGGTGGATCAAGGATTCATTAAAGGCTGCGATACAGGAATATGTAGAACACAGTATTTACACACATCCCTATTAGAGGTCACACTATACCGGCTAGGACGTAGGGGTCTCTCCCTTTACATGTCCAGCTCCGGTTCAGTTGACACATTGAATGGTCATTGAGAGGTGGGACACCGCGTGGTCTGCTTCGTGGCCCCGCCTCACACTGTTTTTTTCACCTTTTAATTACGGTATTACTCCGACCATGATATGACCTAGTGATCCATGTGTAACACAAATATACGACTCAGGGGATGGCCATAGCGATATGCGCACTGACTATGATTGACACCCAATCTAAGTTATGCCCATACCAATATGGCGCAGATACAGGTAGCGCGCATGCGCGCCGCCGTCATGACAACACAATAACATTTCACAGTCCCGAGCCGCACGTCCTCCTGACTGGCGTCTCGTGAGCTGTGCTCTGTCCCAGACTACAGGTTTGTTTTTCGCAATAGCATACGCACCACATGAGATGATTGTGCACTGTAAGTGTTCATAAACTTACCGATAGCGACAACCGAGCACTAGGCGGCACGCCACGGCTCACTCATAGAAAATTATCTCCCGCCTAATCACAATCGCGGGTGGCGCCGCTGTTCTGACATGAATACTCATGCCCCCTGGGTGTACACGGGTGACATATAAGACTTAGTGATTATATCTATATTTACACACTCTGCTTAGTTAATTTTCTGATTTTAATAGATACGACCTTCCCTTTCCAACAAACTCAGTACGGTGTCCTTTCTCTGACCCTTACAGTGCGGATTTTTTCGTGACTAACCTCTCAACAGCTTACCCAGACCCGGGGCGCTGCTTTTGCCTTTGGACCGGGTGAGTTTTTGTCATATGTAACTTTTGACTTCCCAAGAGCCTAGAAATATATGCAACTAAGAGCTGAGAAATGTCATTTTTTGCTCTTAATGCAAGTTGGGGCGTTTTCACGTCTTGAATTATAAGGTTAGTGACTTACTTCAATATTTACCCTATTGAGAAAATGGTACACACTCACTGAGCTCATTAGTGTATCTCTGTTATTTGTAGGTAGTACCTTAGGAAACTTGACACATCCTGCCCTGAAGATGGATTCATCGGAATCCGAAACGCGTTGGCACCTTTAGGAGTGTTTTAGGACAAAACATAGAGCAGAAGGAGTTACACTGCTCGTGCAAATACATATGTTATGTTGTTAAAATTGTTAAAATTATGAACTGATTGATTTGTTTAATGCTTTACCGCAACCTGTCGCTTTGAGTGTTTAGAATACACATTCAATAAATGTATATGACACCTGTATTATTATGGTGTACACACACTGGGACTATACAGTGTGATTGGTAGTTGTTTACTATTTAATGTTTAATTTTTGCTACACAAATATATCTGCTGTCTACCCACATTTGGTATGGTCTCAATGGCTTCTTGATTGTACTAAGATTGATAGACATCACCTCCTAATTAGGGGGAAGAATACAGTATATATCTACATATGTACCCCACTGGGTGAGTTTTGAAACAATTTAAATACCTGGGATTTTATCCCAAGAGGAGTGCAGCATAGGGCGATCGGGTGACTGCACCCGGTGTGTGTTCAGTGCCCAGCAAATGCTTATCTGATCCCTATGCAAGAGACAAAACATTTGGCTTTTCCAGTGCTTGTTTTTAACAGGAATTCAGAGCAAGGAACCAGGTAAAAGGACAAACTGCTTTTAAATCAAGAGGCTGAAGGCACACTTAGTGAAGTCATTTTACTACACCAAGAGCTGGTTTCTAGCCACAGTAAAGCCATTACCTCTCAGAAGACTGCTCAGAAAGCACAGATCTAGCTCAAAGAGATCTCTGGGGGCAGTAAAGTCCCAGTGACCAACTCTACTTCTCTAGAGCAGACATAAAACCCTTCAGAATGGGAGGTATCTTGAGTACTATTTTGAAGGACAGCATGGACTAGGGTGGCCACTCCACGTCATGGTCATGTTCGCCTAAATTGGATTCAATTTGTAGTGTGGCCACTACAAACTATCTGATACAAAGGGCCTCATCCTGGAAAGGGTGCTAAATCGTCACCGGTGGTGAATATAGCCGGCTGTAATCTAACCCCATTCACATACGGGGCAAATATCACTAGACCAGTGGTCTGCATCCTTTGGCTCTCCAGATGTTTCAGACAACAAATCCCATCAGCAGGAGCCAGCATAGCCAGTGGTGTGCTATCATGGGCATTGTAGTCCAGAACATCTGGAGATCATAGGAAAGTCCTTTTCCATGCCGGTTTCCTACTGCAGTCCCGGGATGGCTTTGTACTGGAATACCAAATTTAGCACGTCTTATCGGTGGCGGTTGAGCAATTTAGCACCACCGGATGGAATTTGCAGAGTAAAGCCCAATTACTACTAACCCCCAATACAGTACCACACAATTTCAATGCAATAGCAAGTATGAAATGAGGCAGAAGACACCACAAGAAAATGTGGGTATGTGCATTTTCACTGAGGAATATCGTGGTATGGTCGGACAAAGATCCCAAATAACTTGTACGCATATATTCCGGACCAGCAGTAGACATAACTAACTCAATTACGTCTTCATGTCCAGCTATAATGTTGCAAGCCACCTGTTGCTTGTCCTTCCTCAGGACCTATGAACTCATCCAATGCTGAATTTCTAGTGACTTTTCTGCAATAGGTACTGGGCGATAAAAACACCTACCCTGCTCTGTCACAACTCCACCGACTCCCAGTAGGCAAAAATAATACTTTAGGGATGATCACGATTTAGTCGATAATTCAGTGCTACATCTGCTGAATTACCACCAAAATAATTTACCATTACCACCACTGGGTCCGGTGGAATAACCACGGGATTATGAGTGCTCGCACAGCAGTGTAATTCCCCCATTTTTTAACCCCATGGGAATGTTTGCGGAATTACTAGGAGCGTTAATTTGGCAGCAGTAATTCTGACCATTTCTGGGGGTTAACAAAATCCTCGGGCCGACCCACCACTTTACCCCCATAGCACGCTGGTGCAGTAATGCTGCGTTTAAATGTCAGTAATGGAATTAGTGCCACTTCACTGCTCTTGTTAGCGCACAACCATGCTCGCATTGAGGCCCGTTGTCGCGTTCCAATTGGCCAAAGTTCCAAAATGCCACTGAAACACAAAATGGCGATCTTAAAAAAAAATATGTTTGCAGCTGCTGTCTGCAAACGAGAGCCTTCTGAGACCAAGAAACAACAACAACTGCAGGGCCTTCGTTCAATGGAGGAAGGGCCGCCATGTGTACTGCATGGCATGCTGTTGCATGACCTTTAGAAACAAAAACAATAGTACAATCTCAGGGGCTCATTTTTTCTTTGAAATTGCACAAAGGCACCATAACATTTGACATCCCATATCCAATTACATACCAATTAGCAAGCCGTAAACAAACATTCCAAATGTGAAGTACGCATTTTAGTGAACAATATAAAATATCAATAGGGTTTCAATGGGAGGAAGCAGCCACTGGCTTTCCGTTGGCGTCCCTCTCACATTCCCCTGGGTTCCATCTTGGGTCCATTGCCTGTGCTACAGCGGACGTTGCCAGCCTGTAGAAATGGCTGACCGAGCAGGACGGGGAGGGGAGATTAATATTAAAGCATTTGCTGACTAGTTTCAGGTGCCCACCAGGCACATTTCTTTTCAGGCATGTATGCACCTGCAGGCTTTTCCTAATCTGCCCAGCTTCATCTAAGAGCATTCCAGTGTCCTAATGCTGATTACAAGCACTTCAAACATGGCCACAAGCCCTTAATCCGGAGCTAATTAAACACCTTTTGGGAGAAAATCAACACTAAGCAGGTACAGAAGGTTGTAGGGTCACAGCCCTCTAGGGTTGGACTAGTGAGTGTATCCAACGCCCTAGCCCCTCCAGCTGAAATGGATCTTCTGGCCATTCCCATATGGATGACTCTCAATGCACTGCCTTTCAAGATGATGGACGTGCGGCCATTTGTCAAAGCTCTCCTCGGAAGGAGGCGCTGTTTCACATTTCAGACAGTGGATACCTCCCTATTGTTTTTTCTGTCAGGTGGGGTGACGGACGCTGGTGTCAACCTTTGGCCTCCATCCGGGTGTTGGTGCTTTCATTTGAAAAGGTCGCCCAGGCCACAATGGATCTCGTCTCTTGGACACCAGAAGAGAAGAGAGAGTAGGGTCAAGGGGGAAAGACCCTTAAGCTTTCTGCACCTGTGTTTTATTGCGTTCACACTCTCTGAGGAGCAACATTGCGTACCAAGGAACAGGACAAGGCTGTTGCCTCTTTGCCAAACCCTCTATCACGTGAGTTGTGATTTGAGGTTGCACATTTGAAATTAAACATGTCAGCGATTTGTTTTTCCAAGTGCAAAGAGTGTCCTTCCATGCATAACTACACCCGGGGGCTTAGATAACATTTTGTAGCCCAGGTATTATAACATTATTTTTAGGCAGTAAACCCGCATTTTCCAATGGGGATACTTAAGGTGACTAAACATTTATCTGAAACGGCTATCTTTTCGTTAACCATACTTCTTTGCACCAAGCTTTTAATACAAATAAAAAAATGCATTTAACCTTTAAGTTCCGCTTCCGATCAGCCAGTAATACTATTGGACCTCCATCAGGTGACACTGCTGCTGGCACCACAGATCATTATCCGTGGAGCTGCGTGGGTTGACTCCAAGGTGTCCATTCTTTCCTACCTTTGTTGTGTGTGCATAAATACCCTTTTTTTTTAAAAAAAATGTACGAATATACGTCAGTTTTTAGGGAATATAAACTGCTGGTATTCCTCTCATCTGTAGGCCTGACTACACCTGAGAACTGTGTTTTAAATGTGCACAATTCACACAACAACCTGTCACCTACTTATCTGCTTAGCTCTAGCCTTTTGCATGACAGAGCAAGCCCATAGGGGAGCTTTCGAGAGGCCATATTGGTTCAGGGGTTACATAGGTACATGCTAGGCTTTTGCAAGGCACTGCAAGCCCGTAAGTGAGCTTTAAAGCTATAGCCTAAAGGCGGCGAGTCCATATTGGCACTGCAAGCCCATAAGTGCGCTTTAGAGCTATTGCCTAACGGCAGAGAGGCCATATTGGTACAGGGGTTGTATAGGTACATGCTAGGCTTTTGCATTGCACTGCAAGCCCATAGGGGAGCTTTAGCGCTGTTGCCTAACGGCAGAGAGGCCATATTGGTACAGGGGTTGTATAGGTACATGCTAGGCTTTTGCATGGCACTGCAAGCTCATAGGGGAGCTTTAGGAGCTATCACCTAACGCAGAGTGCACATTGGTACAAGGATTGTATAGGTATACAGAGTTCCTTTTTAGGTGGACTCACCGTGATTGTGAGAAACCAAAGGCTGTCCCACTATCTAGATCCCGGGGATATCTTGCTCAGGTGGCCAGGGCCTTTGGGTCCAGACCCTGGGGGTGGGCAAGTGTGGAAGGATCACCTGGGTGAGTGGTCCTCTGGGAGTGGGGGTGAGACATCAGATGGCAAGATGCAGTATCCCCCTCTACACAACACACCCCTACTCAACACTTCCTCCACCTTTATAGGTTATTGTAAGCCTTGTCCCGTTGCCCCCTCCCCAATTGCAACAGGTACCTACATCAAAGGGAGGCGTAGGAGAACAAACACAACACCCAATATCTAACAACAACAAAATCTTTCCCCTTCTTCTGGTGACATTTTTACCACCTCTAGAAAAAACCACAACTCCCACAATTCCTATCTCCACTCTAGAAATCCCATTTACCAAACCACTGGGACGAAGGAGAGGCAAAAGGGAGCTATGAAGATTACCCATAGAAACCAATGCACGAGGGATTACTATGGGCAATCACAATTTTGCCCCGGTAATGAAGCTAGGCAAGGTCAGGCCTCCCTTTTCAATCATTACCACCTGAAACCGGGTTAAGCTTCCCAGTCAGTATAAAAGGTGGAGCACACAGACACACTTTGAGCGAGCTGGGGATGCTGCATGGTGTACAGAGGCAGGGAGGGGAGAATTTGAGCTGGAGAGACCCTGTAAGGCCTGGAGGAAGAAGGACTGCCTTATTGCTGGGCCTATGAATACCAGGGAGGTTGCAGAGTGGCAACCTCACTCCTGTTTTTTAGTAAAAGTGCCATATTTTGAACTTAGCTGCTCATTCGTGTTTTTAGTCAAAGTGCCATATTTTGAATTCAGCCACTCACTCTTGTTTTTAGTCAAAGTGCCATATTTTGAACTTAGCTGCTCACTCCTGCTTTCCAGACAAAGTGTCACATTCTGAATCCAAGTATTTTAGCACAATTGCAACATTTCGAATCTAGCTGCCTACACTTGTTTCCAGTATTCCTACTACATTCTAGACCCTACCACTTAGTATGTGGCTACTCATTATTAACCTTTTCGCATACCTCCTGCTCAACCTCTACACTGCATTACCCTCTAAAATGGATCCACACCTACCCAAACACGCAAGCTGCATACAGACTCAACAACCAAGCACCACTCCTACATTTAAACACTCCGCAGCTATTGCTACCCACTAGTCTCCCTCGCACCACCATAGAGAGGAACTTAGGGCTCAGAGCCAGACTAGCCACAATTTACGAGCCCTTTGCCCGCTCTACCACTCTGAACTCTAGAACACTGCTGCCCCGACCCAACTCCTCCACACAAACCACCAACTCCCCACAAAACCACTACCCCACAACACTTCATAATTCCCCCAACCAGGGCACTCCTGAACACAATCAGGACAAGTGACATTCTACTACCTCTAAAAATGTAACTACTACCCCCAAAAATATAGACAGCCCCAAAATCAAAGGAGCCTTGATCAATGCAAGATCGTTAGTAGCACATGCTACAGAAATCGCAGACCTAATCCTCTCAGTAGACCTCGACCTCCTTGCAATCACTGAGACCTGGCTACACCCAGCAGCAGGCCCTATGCTCATGCTGGCAGTCCCAGATAACTACTCGATCTTGAGACAAGACCGCCCCAACTCCAGAGGAGGGGGGATCGCCATCATCCACAAGTGCAGTCTTACCATGAGACTTGCCACCCCCACTGACGTACCATCATATGAAACACTATCAGTTAAAATTCCGCTCAATAATACCCAAACCCTCTATATCTTCCTAATCTACCGCCCGCCAGGCCCCATCGGCACCTTCGATGAAGATCTCAACTCCATTCTATTCAGCAACCTCAAAAGCTCCACTCAAGCTCTCACCCTGGGAGACTTTAATTTGGGATACAACGACCTGGAAGATCATCACGCTAGCATTATAGTGAACACTCTTACCGAATTAGGCTTCGCGCAGAGATGTACGGTGCCCATGCATGTGAAAGGGAGAACACTCGACTGGGTAGCAGACTCCAATTGCCTAGCGAACATCACAAATATCTCACCCCTAGTGTGGACTGACCACCACCTGGTATCTTTCATGCTTTCACTGACAGATCTCCACACCCGCCGACCTTCAAAGCCCCACCCACCCTTACGAGGAACAAAAAGAACATGACAACAGAAAGACTCATCCATAACCTTCTCCCCACATTCAACTCACTCTCTGACAACCTGGATCTATAGTCCCTAGTCGAAGAATATGACAAGATTTGGGCCTCCTCGCTGGACCGTATCACCCCCCCCCCCTTAAACTTAGATCCAGTAAACCAAAAGCGCACCTCAACAAATGGTACACACCATTCCTTATAAATCTAAGGCAGCAAAAACAAAACTGCGAGGCTATTTGGAAAAAAAAAACCTTCAGTCCCAAACAAACTCAAACTCTCCAAACTTGCTGCACTTTACAAAAACGAAACGAGCCTTCTTTGACTCCTGCATATCCAAAGCTAAATCTAACACGAAAGAACTCTTCGCCATCCTTAAAGAGATAGAAATCCTTATAGTACCCATTGACACCTGCACAAAAGATAAAAACTGGTGCTCTGAAATTCAAAACGCATTAGCGCACAAGATTGCGACTCTTCAAAGCAAAATCTCCAGTAAAAGAGCCTCCCTGAATGATACCCTCCAAACTAAAATTCCGGATAAGCCTATGCCCACAGATCTGACCCGCTTCCAGTTCTACAAAGTCAACACACTCGAAGTTGAAAAAAATATCCTGTCCTTGAAACCCTCTAACTGCCAAGGAGATCTGTGCCCTGCACAGCTCATCAAAGACACAGCCCGTGACCTCTCCCCTTTCATTACAAAATTGATTAATGCCTCCTTCACCACTGGTTCCATCCCCATCAACCTAAAACAATCCTGGGTACTTCCATTACTGAAAAAACCTACACTCGACCCAGCCATACCAACTAACTACCGACCCATAACGACTGTTCCCTTCTTACTAAAAATTCTGGACAAAGTTGCCTATTTACAAATACAGAAGCACCTAGAAGAACATAACCTCCTAGGATCCAGACAATCTGGGTTCCGTCCCCAGCACGGGACCGAAACCGCACTCATTGACTTGAAAGCGAAGATCGACACGCTTAGAGATGATGGTCAGGCTGCCCTACTCCTCCTCCTCGACTTATCTGCAGCTTTTGATTTGGTCGATCACTCTGTCCTATGCTCACACCTCCACACCTCAGCTCACTTCTCCCCTGGGGCCATCACGTGGATCAGATCCTTCCTTACCGGTAGAACCATGAGGGTCTTCTCTCCTACGGCGGCAGCTGACCCCATACCCATCACCTGCGGGGTACCTCAGGGCTCCTGTGTCTCCCCCACACTCAAGCCCCTTTTCGATGATTTGGATCATCTCGGTAACCTACACTAACTATGCAGATGATACCCAGATCCTCCTTCCGCTTTCTGGAGATTATGGAAAGGATTTGGCCTTGCTAAATAGAGTGTACATCATCATCCAGGCATGGATGGCCAAGCAAGCACTATATATAGAAAACCTAGAGGCACACCTGTTTATGAATTTTTTATCTCATCGAATTAAATTAGAGAAAGTAATGAGGTTGAAGGTAAATTTGAGGTGCAGGGGGAGAAAGGCTCAACCTTGGCATCTAGGTTGGACAAAATAGACAAAGTGTGGTTGTTCCCAAAGAAACTTTGGGAACTTCCGGCCCCTGCACACTATCGAATATCTGAAAAAAATCAGAAAAATAACTCAAGAGAGTTTCTGGATTTTGTTTACACCTAATATTTTAGGTAATATTTAGAAAAACAGAAATTTTGACAAACACTTTTCATGATATATGAATCATTTTCCTTAAACAGATAAGAAAATATTTCGTGAAAACAAAGATTTTGGTGAAAGTATCCTTTTCTTTATTGTACAAAGCATATGGTGGTGCCCAACGCGTTTCGAGTACAACTCTTCTTCAGGGGCAATGGCACATTTTTTTCATTTTTCTACAAAGTGAAGAGATGACATGAGTCAAATTATCTTAGCCCATTATAGACAGTACATATAATTTATCTCTGTTTTTAGCTCAGTTTAACCCAAATGGCATAAAAAGTCATCCGTTAAACATAAAGTGACAAATTTAAACAAGTATTCGCAATTTGAGGAAGGTTGGCAAACGTACATTGATACAAAAACCCATTCCTGGAAACCATATAGTAATGTACTTATTTTACACAAAATAAAGAAGAAAAAATGCTGCTTATATTCAGCTAGATAAATCCGCTAATGATCCAATCATACATTCTTGAACAAAGATTATGTAGTTACATTTGTACATGAAACTATTTACCAGAAAAGGTATGAACAAAAACGTTTTTCAAATTGGAAACAAGGTTATCCATATGGTAATTTCTAAGTGAAAGTAAATGGAGTGAAAACTTACATGTCTTTAGAAAAAGATCGATAAAAATGAAGTGAATGCAAAGTGCATCTAGTGGTTGTCATCCAGCACAGACAAATTGCAGCCAAAGGTTCAAAGTCTGCAAACTACTATTTAACTGAAAGGAGAGAGACGAAGATAAGTATCTCAAATAGACTACATCTAATCTAGAAAGAAACCTGATGGCTAAAAGTACTTACATGGAATTTTGTGTTAGAAGGCGCTACAAGGATGGTCGCATCTGCTGGTCTGGAGATGCGTCCACCCTGTGCATCGTCTCCTTATATACTAACGGTGATGCTCTTTGTTAGCAAAATGACATGCGCGGTGAGTAGCCGAAGTGCGTATGTGTAGATAAAGCTCGTCATGTCTACTGACGTATTCAGGAGAAAGAAGAGTTGCGCATGTGTAAAACAGAACTCGTCATGTTTACTGACGTATCTCGAATCGAGTGGTTGGTGATGTACGTCAGCCGCGTGATGTACCATCCACGCTTTTCATGGAAAAGGAAACAAAATAATGAAACTTAGGGAAGGCGAGTCAAAGAGTGCTCGGAAAAGACTCAATGCGAAATTTTGTATACCTGATGTTTAGGAGATTATTAAAACAGCAGTAACGTCGGAAAAACGTACTCTGATGTTGATTTAAATACAGGCAGAAATGTTTACCAAAGATGGTGTGGTATTCTGTACACTGGCCGCATATTCAATTGATGTTTTTTGATATTTTGTCTACTCGAGGATGTGAATTTCAATTTTTTTCAGAGCAATTGTTGTTTTCATTTTAAATAAATTGACCAAAGGATGGTTAATCTGAGGATGAAAATTGCTTTTATTCTTCATTTCTAGAAATGGGCATTTTTCTTTTTCTCTAGTATCCGGATTCAGATTATCAAAGAAAATTTTGAGCTCCATTTTTCGAATCAACTTGAAAAGATTAACCTCTTCTTCAAATAAGGTTGAATTATTAGTAGGTATGAAGGATACACCTAGATTCAGGGTGTCCATTTCTGATTTTGATTGTGATTCTCGAAATTGTGCACCCTCTTCCAAGAGGTGGTGACCTACAAAAAATCTTGTCACAAAGAGAATTATATTGGATACACTGCCTTGATTCGCTTACCCCGTTAGGGATGAACGAAGAGTATTACCTAGGTCCTTACTTATAATGTAGCATTCTCTGATACATTGTTGTTATATTACCTCTCTGTTTTTATAAAAAATGTTATGCCAATTTTAGAAAAACCCGGGTACCATGCTACAGTCTCCAGAAATAGAATGTGCATCCATTAGGAGCAGAAGTAAATGGGATTTGATAACCAACCGTCTGCTGATGTTGCGCAGACTGATTAATTTGTACACTAATATGGAATCTTTTAATGTTTGGATCAATATTTTTGTTTGTACATATCATTATGCATTCAATACAGATGTTTCCTTATTGTCACATGTACCTGAACCATCTTCTTATTTTTTATAGTATCTTTCTCGACATTTCACTTCCCATGCGGCCAGTGTACAGAATACCACACCATCTTTGGTAAACATTTCTGCCTGTATTTAAATCAACATCAGAGTACGTTTTCCCGACGTTACTGCTGTTTTAATAACCTCCTAAACATCAGGTATACAAAATTTCGCATTGAGTCTTTTCCGAGCACTCTTTGACTCGCCTTCCCTAAGTTTCATTATTTTGTTTCCTTTTCCATGAAAAGCGTGGATGGTACATCACGCGGCTGACGTACATCACACAACCACTCGATTCTGGATACGTCAGTAAACATGACGAGTTCTGTTTTACACATGCGCAACTCTTTTTTCTCCTGAATACGTCAGTAGACATGACGAGCTTTATCTACACATGCGCACTTCGGCTACTCACCGCGCATGTCATTTTGCTAACAAAGAGCATCACCGTTAGTATATAAGAAGACGCTGCACAGGGTGGACGCATCTCCAGACCAGCAGATGCGACCATCCTTGTAGCGCCTTCTACCAAAAAATTCCATGTAAGTACTTTTAGCCATCAGGTTTCTTTCTAGATTAGATGTAGTCTATTTGAGATACTTATCTTCGTCTCTCTCCTTTCAGTTAAATAGTATTTTGCAGACTTTGAACCTTTGGCTGCAATTTGTCCGTGCTGGATGACAACCACTAGATGCACTTTGCATTCACTTCATTTTTATCGATCTTTTTCTAAAGACATGTAAGTTTTCACTCCATTTACTTTCACTTAGAAATTACCAGATGAATAACCTTGTTTCCACTTTGAAAAACGTTTTTGTTCTTACCTTTTCTGGTAAATAGTTCCATGTACAAATGTAACTACATAATCTTTGTTCAAGAATGTATGATTGGATCATAAGCAGATTTATCTAGCTGAATATAAGCAGCATTTTTTCTTCTTTTTTTGTGTAAAATAAATACACTACTATATGGTTTCCAGGAATGGGTTCTTGTATCAATGTACGTTTGCCAACCTTCCTCAAATTGCGAATACTTGTTTAAATTTGTCACTTTATGTTTAACGGATGACTTTTTACGCCATTTGGGTTAAACTGAGCTAAAAACAGAGATAAATTATATGTACTGTCTATAATGGGCTAAGATAATTTGACTCATGTCATCTGTTCACTTTGTAGAAAAATGAAAAAATTGTGCCATTTCCCTGAAGAAGAGTTGTACTCGAAACGCGTTGGGCACCACCATATGCTTTGTACAATAAAGAAAAGGATACCTTCACCAAAATCTTTGTTTTCACAAAATATTTTCTTATCTGTTTAAGGAAAATGATTCATGTATCATGAAAAGTGTTTGTCAAAATTTCTGTTTTTCTAAATATTACCTAAAATATTAGGTGTAAACAAAATCCAGAAACTCTCTTGAGTTATTTTTCTGATTTTTTTCAGATATTCGATAGTGTGCAGGGGACGGGACTTCCCAAAGTTTCTTTGGGAACAACCACACTTTGTCAAGCATGGACTATGCCTGAATGATGATAAAACAGAACTTATCATCCTAGGCACCACTTTCAGCCTAAAGAAACTTGGCCCTCTCTACAACTCCTTCATGATTGACGGGAACAACATCAAAGTCGGTCAGGAGGTCAAAACACTGGGATTCTACCTGGATACTAGCTTCTCCTTCAAAAAACAAGTAAGCTCCCTTGCATCTTCCACGGCCTATACGTGTAAATTAATCCGCGCAGCCAAACCTTTCTTGTCGGACCTTAGCTGCCTGACACTTGCTAGAGCCCTCATATTGTCTCGCCTTGATTACTGTAATGCCCTTTACCTGGGCTCCTCCAAGGCCACCACCATAAAACTGCAAACCCTCCAGAATAACGCTCTTAGAGCTGCTCTGGGCATATCCAGAAGAGGACACATTACCAAACTCAGCCAACAGAACAACTGTCTCTCTACCAGAGATAGAATTCTCTTAAAAACAGCATCACTCACCCACAAGTCTCTCAATAATGCTGCACCAACTTACCTGATTAACAGATTCCACAGACATCCTTCCTTAAGACCTGTTAGAACAGCTTATAAACACTGCTTAGTTGTTCCCCATTACAAACGCGCCTCAATTGGGGGCAATAGCTTTCAGGTAAAAGCAGCCACATTGTGGAATTCCCTGCCTCCAAACCTCAGAGCGGACCTCCCCTATCAGAATTTCCGCTCCGAGGTAATCTCCTGGCTGAAATTGGAGGCCCATTAAGACAACGTAGTGCCTAACACTACCCGCATACCTCGCTAACTTGTGTGCCTTCCTGCCTATTTGTATATAAGAGCCTGCTTACTTCACTGTCGCTATGTATATAATTTTGATGTACCTTATTTTGTATTGTTTATTCTCCCTGTGTACTGTAACTAAGCTTTGAAAATTCTTGTAAAGGCTGCGCCCCGATGCCCCCGGGTACGTTTGCGCATTATAAATAATAAAACAAACAAACAAACAAACAAACAAGGGAGTTCTAACTCCAGGGAGCCAAATCAGGTGCAGTTGGGGGTTACCTGGCAGTGCCCACACCAGACCTCCTCCCCTGGTCAAAACAGGAAAACTCAGGCCTTTGAGGGGCAGATGGCGAGACCCTGACCTCAACAAGTTACCCCCTTTACCTCCTGCAGCTGCCAAAACCCCGGAATGCTTTATAGGGGAGCTGACAAAGTGGGAGCAAAATAAGAAAAGTGCATTCTTGGACATGAAGTCAAAAGACTTTAAAGCTTGGCAAATCAAGAGGGGTCTGAGCCCGACTGAGGGAGACCCGTGTGAGAAACTTTAAGGAGGCGTCCAAGCCTGGCTGATGGAGACCCCTGAGAGGACAGAGCAAAAGAGAACAGTGCCTCCAACATAGCATTCGAAAGATACCAGCAGCTCTGCCGGGTGAACGGCTGAGTTAGGGAGGTGACGCTGCAGCTGTTGTATCGTCCTTGGCTCCCAAATTAAGGATACGAACAAAGAAGCCAACACAACCAGTGAGTTAAATCGAGCAAGTGATGAATATTAGCGATACAGTATAACAGAGTGGTCCGGCATAGCGACAGTGCCCAGTCGAAAATCTCTGTTGAACGAGTATTGATGTGAGTCTAAAGGATATTAACTGTGTTTGGTTTCAAGACAAGGGAAACCTAAGGAAAGTGAATAACGTTGGGTTGCAAAGTGAGAAGTCTGAGCTTGACTGAGGGAGACCTGTGATGAACTGTCAGTGATTGAGGGGACCGAGCCTGGTAGAGGGAGACCTGTAGCTAACTTTGAGAAAGTCAAAGTGGTCCTGCAGTAGTTTGTAGTAAAAGCCTCGCACATTTGAAAGTCATCGACATCAGTAAAAGGTCTGAGCCCAACTGAGTGAGACCAGAGGTGTGATAAGTTAGGGTAAGGGAACCCCTAATTAATGTAAATTAAGCTTGGAGAAGGGAACCCCTGCAAGTGCTGTGATTGTGAGGTCCAAGCCCGGCTCAGGGCACCTACATGAACATTTTGTTGAACTGTGAAAGAACTTTTGGAATGCTAGAATAAGTGACTTTCAACGTGGAAGGCCAGGCGGGCCCCAATCCACACTTTTAACTACCTTTGTTTTGAGAACCTGAGCCAGCGTGTGTCATCCTGCCTACAGGGTCCGCCTTACTCCGTGCTCTCCAACCTGGGGAGGAGAGTTGACTCAGCCATCTTGATCCTTTGTTATAACGCTGTTTTTCCTTTACAGACACTTTTTTCTATGCACACATTTATTGTAATAGCGCAAGGGCAGGCAATAGGTTTATTTAGCATAGACCACTTTATTTTGACAGACATGACTAGGACTGTGTTATTTATTATTTGATGGTAACACGTGCTCCTATCTTTAGATATAGGGCCAGATAGAAGTTTTTCCAACCCTTATTGTTTAATAAACACCCTTGAACCTTGCATCTCTTGTGACTGTCTTCACTTGTGATACCATGCCTCACTTACAGATAGGCTAACAGAGTGCAGCGTGTGTGCCCCTGATGTAGGAGCAAAGGGCTTTGTTGGGTAGACCCTTCCATGTACGGTCTTGACCTTCTTCTCCACTGAAGATGTGAGTACTGATAATATTACCTCAATAATATTGACCGGAAAGTTCTTTCTGGATATTAGAAGACTATGTGCCTCATTATGAGTTTGATGGTATTTTTGTGGTAAATGTGATTAAATACTGCCAAACTTGTTTATCGTCACAGCCACTTGATCCTGCTGATTTACCTCAGGAGTCCAAGTGGTGGTAGTGTGGTATAAGTCCCCATTTTCAGAGTCCATAGGACATTTCGGCAGAATTACTGCAGGTTTTGCGGGATTTTGGCAGTAAGGGGGCGGATTTACTTCCAGCAAATCCTCCATCTTACCACCAAACCTACATTACAGCACAGTGGTAATTCAGCAATAACAGAATTACCACTGTATTACTGCCATTTTTACTGCACTCCCATACTCATAATGAGGCCCCTATGTGTTTATCATATAAGCCCCATGACAGGTTTTGCCTCAATAATTAGTGGTGGTAAACGGCGGGTGTAAGTTCCAAATTTCTTGTTGCCATGTGTGTTACACTATGTAGATTCCAATGTGAGGGCGGGTGCAGATTGTGGCCACATATTTTTGTGGTACATGATTAGTTGAAGGTACAATGGAAAAGACAGCCTGTGGTTGCTTGTAGAAAGAGTCCCTACTGGCACCATCTTCAATCTTCAAAAGAAATGGCAGACATCCCCCAATGGTGAAGAAAGAACTGTTGAAAGGGCCATGCCAGCATTCTTAGCTATGCCGGGATCCACGTTGGCAGGAGACTGTCTTTTTCTATCAGCAATTGAGAGCATCTGTCAAGGACAGTTGAGTGTTGGACATCATAAAGAAATAGTGGTGATAACATTGCCTTGACACACTGAGATAGGAGAGGCTCTGCTGGATCAGATTCAGGCACTGTTGAGAAGCTACCCTAGGTGTCTGGCTAAATGTCAGGTTCCACAAGAAGAACAAGGCCAGGCTGTTACTTTATTTATTTATTTTTTGCTTGTTAGGCGCAGGCGCTTATACAATATGAATATACTGTTTCAAAGCACCCACAGGGCTGGGAGAGAGGGAGGGAAATGAATTGCAACACAATATTAAGAGCAGAGGAGGAGTAGGGGGAGGAGGGAGAGCGACAAACCTACTATGCCTTGCGAGTATTCTGAACGTGCATGTACAGAAAGGAAGAGGGAAGAGGGGTAAGTGCTCGTGGGTGAGCCATGGACAAAGTGCTAGGAATGGGCTGCAGGAGGTGCAAGTGTGAGTCTCCAGAGTGGAGGATGTGGAAATGTAAGTGCTGTGGATAGAAAGGAGCTGGGAACAATCGGTGTGGGAGGTCAAGGCTTCGAAGATGGATAATCGCCAAGGACCATGATTCAGCAACTGTGGGATTAGCAGAGGAGAGAAGGAGGCAAGGAGGAGGAAAATAGGAAAGTCTTAAGGACCTTTCAGAACTTGATAAGATCCTGTTCAAGGCGCAGTGAGGGGGGGGGGGGCGCTATTCCGAAGGAGGGAGCTCTCAGAGGAAAGTGAGTGACCTCCTGCCCTCTGTTTAGCAAAACGCTTTACTCAACGAGTTGGTGCCAAAAGAGCAAAGTGGTCTAGAGGGAGAGTATTTAGTGAGATAAATTTGAAGATAGTGTTGTCTCTTGGCACAGACAGCCAGAGGTATGATGCAGAGGGATTTGAATTTAATCTGTGGAGCAACCGGGAGCCAGTGAAGACTTTTTAGTGCAGGAGTGATGCAGTCCCTGGGCTTAAGGCCAAGGATAAGTCTTGCTGCCCTATTCTGGATAAGCTGAAGGGGTCGCAGAGTGGAATAAGGCAAATTCAGGAGGAGGCTGTTGCAGTAGTCAAGTCTAGAGAGCACCAGGGCTTGAGTCACATTGAGCCTCTGAGGGATAATATTTTTAGTGACAAAGTCCTCGGGGGGTTTTGTCTGGTCCTAAACCTGAAGGGATTCAACATGTTTGTGAGAGTCATCAAATTCATAATGGGGACTCTCCAAAGGGTCAATCTCTTGATAGGTCAGGGGACTGGCTACCCTTGCTGGATTTGCTCAATGTTTACCAACGTGTTGACATCTTTCCAGGTCATAATCATTATCTCTGCTTCGTGGTGAGTACAGAACATTTTCAATTCAGGGTCCTCCCGTCTGTCTTCGCTTAGCTCACAAAGCCTTTTCCAAAGTGCTGACCCCACTAGTGGGATTGTTACAGGAGGAAGGGGGCGGCAACTTTTAATATCTAGACAATTGATTGATGTAGGGTCCTTCCTTACTGGTTGCCCAGGAGGGTGTGAAAAGGACTTGTGAGAGATTAAGTATGCACAGGTTCCTGTGAAACCACCCAATATCACATCTGGTTCTGGCACACGTACATCAGTTCCAGGGGCTGTGTCTCAGGCTCTCCAGGAAGTACAGCGCTGTTCTACCTTGAAGCTTCATGCCAGGCACTGGGCCACAATTGTGACTTGGTGCAGCAGGAATGGGGTATTACCACTAGAATGTTACACAGTAAGGGTTTACCCAGTTTTTTGAATGGTAACGCATCTGAAGTATTCGTCCCTTCTCCCCAGGAGCAAGACACCCCCTTTGAATCTAGGTAAGTGAGCCCAATAAGCAAAACCGCCCTAAGTGTCTGGGCAAATGAGACCTCACGGGGAGAGACTCCTCTCTAGGAGACAAGGACTCCCATTCCCATAAGGAACTCCCTTCAATGAAGACAGTTAGCTTCATTACAAGTTTGGCAATCCGGAAATAAGGGTGCCGGTAGCAACATACCAGCATCCTTTCCAGACCGCCAAAAACTAAGAGTCTGCCGGTAGGGGCACGGAACTCCCGGCAGGCCTTACCTGCTGGGAGTTCAGGCCCCTACCGGCAGGCTTTTCGCTGAAGCACCGGCACCGTTACTAACGGTGCTTCAGGTTTCCCATTCCCATGGAGCCCTATTGAACTCCATGGGAATGGGAAATGACCGTTCCGCCACCGCCTTTGATATCCGGTTGCACTGGGATGTCAAGCGGCAGAAACAGTGTTATGGTGTAGCCGGAATGAGGCCCAGTATATGCTCAAATTGAAAAACATACTAGTACCACTATATTGCCTATAGCAAGCAGTGACATGGTACCCTTCCTATTGGCTTTGGATAATGCTGGAGTATATTCCGAATTTAGGGGGCAACGACATGCCCCTTGCCTGAAATAACACAGTGAACATGAAAGAACGAAGAGCTCAGAAAGAGAGGGATAGAACCCAGCGCGGAGGCGAGCCTCTGATGACACGACGTCCAGAAGGGGCCGGCGGAAGTGCAAGCACAGGCAGCAGAGAATGAAGGACACCCAAGGACCAGCAATACGTGCAGTGGATGAACCTCTGCAGAGATGGGAGCAGAAAATCAATC
Organism: Ambystoma mexicanum; assembly: GCF_040938575.1. NCBI lineage: Eukaryota > Metazoa > Chordata > Amphibia > Caudata > Ambystomatidae > Ambystoma > Ambystoma mexicanum. The sequence continues at coordinate 669,130,506 of NC_090931.1, forward strand.
TCCCCTGGTGGTGTGACATGCTGATGCCGTGGTGGGCTGGGAGCCTGCTAACGAACTCCGACACCAGTATCCTATCGAGGAACGAAGCCTCAAGTTTGTGCCGAGATATGAAGGCTACCCATAAGGAGAAGAGAACCAAAGGTTAACGGAGGAGCCATTGGAGTGGCGCTCACAAGCCGAAGAGAGAAACTGGCACAGGAGGGTTCCCCATGGAGATGGCAACCCCAGGGAGCAGTCCGGCTGTAGATACAGGTAGCAGGGTTGATCAGTGAAGGGGAAGAAGACTGGAAAAAGAGAAGTAAAATATAAGTATGGTTACAGGAACCCAAGAAACCCGACACAAACAATATTAGATATAAATAAGCAACATGGCCCGGGAGGACCCCACTGAAGTAACACATGGGAACGAACCTGGAGGGTTCAAATATATGAATCATATAATTGGACAGAAAAGGGAGAGGAGAAGAATCCCTCAAATGAACTGAACTTTATGTTTAAACCATTATCAATAATTGATACAGCTCATGAGGAGTGTGAAGGGGTGAATTGTAGAACTTTGTTGTGAGATAATAGATGAAGAAAAGTTTGCCTGAAACCGATAAAAGGGACATTTGTGATATGTTGCTAATGAACACTTTACCCTTTAATGGAATTGAGAATGGCTTTTGGAGATCAAAGCCAGGGACCTTGGCCGGACAAGACCCACCAACCAGAATCAGATGTCTATGGTTATTTTGGTTGTGTTCAGATAGAAAGTAGGTTTTGACAGAGGACAATTTTTCATTCCTTTAGAGGACAGACAAGCACTCATTATTTTAGTTACATAGATAGGGAACACCCTCATAGCGATAGGGATACAGGGGCCTTTCTTTATCATTTAAAAATAAACCTCCTTGAAATGTCCTCTTTTTGTCTGCTGCATTCTGGTTCGCCACAGCGTTCAAGAGTGGGTTGGTGCATTCTTCCTTGAGGTTGCAATGGGCAGCTATTTGGGTATTGAAGGGTACTGGCGGAGGAGTCACTTCTGAAGAGCTGATAGTAACCAGGATGTTGAAGAGCTTCACTCTGGCCCATCCGCAGTTCAGGGTCTTGGATCACCCTTTGGCTCTTCCTTTGGTTTTAGGAGCCTTTCAGGGTGATCCTTTTGAAACTCTCACTGAGGTTCCTCTAAAACGTCTCACACTCAAGTCTACCTTTTTAGTGACAGTCACTTAGGCACCAAGGATAGCGGAGTTGGGGCCTTCTTGTGTACTCCTTCTTAGTTTCTGGTTTCACTGGAGACCATCATCTTGTGATGGTGTTAGATTTTCATCTCGATCATCATGTCCTTCCTTCCGTCAGGACTGTCATCAGCAGGAGCGGCTATCATGGGGCATCCGCATGTTCAGCACGCGCAGCTTACATATCTAGAACTTAAAGCTTTATGAGGAGGTCAGACAGCCTGGTTGTCACCTTCAGGGATTCCGGTAGGGGGAGGACGGTGTTGAGCTTGTCCATCGTCAGATGGATAAAAGAAACGATTGCTTTGGCCTATTGTCCCATGGGTGCATAGTGCCCTCCTCGGGTGCAGGACAGATCAACCCTTGGAGTTGCGGCTTCAAGGACCAAAGCTTAAGGGATCTCAATTCAAGACATGTGTTGAGCCTCCACATGGGCTTCTCCCTTCGTGCTTTATTTTGCACTTCATTGCTCAAGCGACCAAAATTGCAAGGAGGGGACCAAGGTGTGCTGAAGGGGAAAGGTAGGTTGTCTCCTCTGTGTAATTTGCACTTTTTTAATGAGGTAGTGTTCAGCTTCGCTACGTAAACTTTAAGCAGGTGGTCTGGTAAGCCCCTTATTTGATGTCAGACTAAGAGCCGGATTGCAAATTTGGCAATATTGCCTACAGAAATACAGTCAAATAGAATTACTCTTACTGTGTGAGGTTAAGAATGCAGTAACTTGAAGGGTCCACAGATTCTGAGTCATGAGGACTTTTAGGTTATTCCCCATGTTGGAGCATCACATGGGAAAGTGCCATTTTACCACAACCGTTAATAGCGCATGCAGTAATGGTTTTGGGTGATGGTAATTGCTGCCACCCAAAACAGGCTGAACTAAAGAGTTTGGGTAATGAAACGTATAGTTTCATAGCTCAGTAAAACATGCGGTACTTGCAAATACCGTGTTTTGCCATTGCCCGCAAACTTGTAATCAGGTCCTAAGGATTTTGTGTGTAGAAGCGGAGCGAGTTTAAGGGACCTTGGAACATCCTATATCTCTCTGAAGAACGGCTGGTATCATATGAAGAGAATACTACAGTAGTCGCATGTAAAACTGGGCACACCACAGCAGATAGGAGCCTCCAGAACTGGAGACACCACAGCAGATAAGGCCTCCAGAACTGGAAACACCACAGCACATAAGGCTTCCATAACGGGACACACCACACAGCAGATAAGGCCTCCAGAACTGGACACACCATAGCAGATAAGGCCTCCATAATTGGACACACCACACAGCAGATAAGGCCTCCAGAACTGGACACACCATAGCAGATAAGGCCTCCATAATTGGACACACTACAGCAAATAAGGCCTCCAGAACTGGGCAGACTAAAGCAGATAAGGCCTCCAGAACTGGGCATACCACAGCAGATACCACACCATCTTTGGTAAACATTTCTGCCTGTATTTAAATCAACATCAGAGTACGTTTTCCCGACGTTACTGCTGTTTTAATAACCTCCTAAACATCAGCTATACAAAATTTCGCATTGAGTCTTTTCCGAGCACTCTTTGACTCGCCTTCCCTAAGTTTCATTATTTTGTTTCCTTTTCCATGAAAAGCGTGGATGGTACGTCACGCGGCTGACGTACATCACACAACCACTCGATTCTGGATACGTCAGTAAACATGACGAGTTCTGTTTTACACATGCGCAACTCTTCTTTCTCCTGAATACGTCAGTAGACATGACAAGCTTTATCTACACATGCGCACTTCGGCTACTCACCGCGCATGTCATTTTGCTAACAAAGAGCATCACCGTTAGTATATAAGGAGACGTTGCACAGGGTGGACGCATCTCCAGACCAGCAGATGCGACCATCCTTGTAGCGCCTTCTACCAAAAAATTCCATGTAAGTACTTTTAGCCATCACGTTTCTTTCTAGATTAGATGTAGTCTATTTGAGATACTTATCTTCGTCTCTCTCCTTTCAGTTAAATAGTAGTTTGCAGACTTTGAACCTTTGGCTGCAATTTGTCCGTGCTGGATGACAACCACTAGATGCACTTTGCATTCACTTCATTTTTATCGATCTTTTTCTAAAGACATGTAAGTTCTCACTCCATTTACTTTCACTTAGAAATTACCATATGGATAACCTTGTTTCCACTTTGAAAAACGTTTTTGTTCTTACCTTTTCTGGTAAATAGTTCCATGTACAAATGTAACTACATAATCTTTGTTCAAGAATGTATGATTGGATCATAAGCAGATTTATCTAGCTGAATATAAGCAGCATTTTTTCTTCTTTTTTTCTGTAAAATAAGTACACTACTATATGGTTTCCAGCAATGGGTTTTTGTATCAATCTACGTTTGCCAACCTTCCTCAAATTGCGAATACTTGTTTAAATTTGTCGCTTTATGTTTAACGGATGACTTTTTACGCCATTTGGGTTAAACTGAGCTAAAAACAGAGATAAATTATATGTACTGTCTATAATGGGCTAAGATAATTTGACTCATGTCATCTCTTCACTTTGTAGAAAAATGAAAAAATTGTGCCATTGCCCCTGAAGAAGAGTTGTACTCGAAACGCGTTGGGCACCACCATATGCTTTGTACAATAAAGAAAAGGATACTTTCACCAAAATCTTTGTTTTCACAAAATATTTTCTTATCTGTTTAAGGAAAATGATTCATGTATCATGAAAAGTGTTTGTCAAAATTTCTGTTTTTCTAAATATTACCTAAAATATTAGGTGTAAACAAAATCCAGAAACTCTCTTGAGTTATTTTTCTGATTTTTTTCAGATATTCCATAGTGTGCAGGGGACGGGACTTCCCAAAGTTTCTTTGGGAACAACCACACTTTGTCAAGCATGGACTATGCCTGAATGATGATAAAACAGAACTTATCATCCTAGGCACCACTTTCAGCCTAGAGAAACTTGGCCCTCTCTACAACTCCTTCATGATTGACGGGAACAACATCAAAGTCGGTCAGGATGTCAAAACACTGGGATTCTACCTGGATACTAGCTTCTCCTTCAAAAAACAAGTAAGCTCCCTTGCATCTTCCACGGCCTATACATGTAAATTAATCCGCGCAGCCAAACCTTTCTTGTCGGACCTTAGCTGCCTGACACTTGCTAGAGCCCTCATATTGTCTCGCCTTGATTACTGTAATGCCCTTTACCTGGGATCCTCCAAGGCCACCACCATAAAACTGCAAATCCTCCAGAATAACGCTGTTAGAGCTGCTCTGGGCATATCCAGAAGAGGACACATTACCAAACTCAGCCAACAGAACAACTGTCTCTCTACCAGAGATAAAAGTTTCTTAAAAACAGCATCACTCACGCACAAGTCTCTCAATAATGCTGCACCAACTTACCTGATTAACAGATTCCACAGACATCCTTCCTTAAGACCTGTTAGAACAGCTTATAAACACTGCTTAGTTGTTCCCCATTTCAAACACGCCTCAATTGGGGGCAATAGCTTTCAGGTAAAAGCAGCCACATTGTGGAATTCCCTGCCTCCAAACCTCAGAGCGGACCTCCCCTATCAGAATTTCCGCTCCGAGGTAATCTCCTGGCTGAAATTGGAGGCCCATTAAGACAACGTAGTGCCTAACACTACCCGCATACCTCGCTAACTTGTGTGCCTTCCTGCCTATTTGTATATAAGAGCCTGCTTACTTCACTGTCGCTATGTATATAATTTTGATGTACCTTATTTTGTATTGTTTATTCTCCCTGTGTACTGTGACTAAGCTTTGAAAATTCTTGTAAAGGCTGCGCCCCGATGCCCCGGGTACGTTTGCACATTATAAATAATAAAACAAACAAACAAACAAACAAGGGAGTTCTAACTCCAGGGAGCCAAACCAGGTGCAGTTGGGGGTTACCTGGCAGTGCCCACACCAGAGCTCCTCCCCTGGTCAAAACAGGAAAACTCAGGCCTTTGAGGGGCAGATGGCGAGACCCTGACCTCAACAAGTTACCCCCTTTACCTCCTGCAGCTGCCAAAACCCCGGAATGCTTTATAGGGGAGCTGACAAAGTGGGAGCAAAATAAGAAAAGTGCATTCTTGGACATGAAGTCAAAAGACTTTAAAGCTTGGCAAATCAAGAGGGGTCTGAGCCCGACTGAGGGAGACCCGTGTGAGAAACTTTAAGGAGGCGTCCAAGCCTGGCTGATGGAGACCCCTGAGAGGACAGAGCAAAAGAGAACAGTGCCTCCAACATAGCATTCGAAAGATACCAGCAGCTCTGCCGGGTGAACGGCTGAGTTAGGGAGGTGACGCCGCAGCTGTTGTATCGTCCTTGGCTCCCAAATTAAGGATACAAACAAAGAAGCCAACACAACCAGTGAGTTAAATTGAGCAAGTGATGAATATTAGCAATACAGTATAGCGGAGTGGTCCGGCATAGCGACAGTGCCCAGTCGAAAATCTCTGTTGAACGAGTATTGATGTAAGTCTAAAGGATATTAACTGTGTTTGGTTTCAAGACAAGGGAAACCTAAGGAAAGTGAATAACGTTGGGTTGCAAAGTGAGAAGTCTGAGCTTGACTGAGGGAGACCTGTGATGAACGGTCAGTGATTGAGGGGACCGAGCCCGGTAGAGGGAGACCTGTAGCTAACTTTGAGAAAGTCAAAGTGGTCCTGCAGTAGTTTGTAGTAAAAGCCTCGCACATTTGAAAGTCATCGACATCAGTAAAAGGTCTGAGCCCAACTGAGTGAGACCAGAGGTGTTTTAAGTTAGGGTAAGGGAACCCCTAATTAATGTGAATTAGGCTTGGAGAAGGGAAGCCCTGCAAGTGCTGTGATTGTGAGGTCCGAGCCCGGCTCAGGGCACCTACATGAACATTTTGTTGAACTGTGAAAGAACTTTTGGAATGCTAGAATAAGTGACTTTCAACGTTGAAGGCCAGGCGGGCCCCAATCCACACTTTTAACTGCCTTTGTTTTGAGAACCTGAGCCAGCGTGTGTCATCCTGCCTACGGGGTCCGCCTTACTCCGTGCTCTCCAACCTGGGGAGGAGAGTTGACTCAGCCATCTTGATCCTTTGTTATAACGCTGTTTTTCCTTTACAGACACTTTTTTCCATGCACACATTTATTGTAATAGTGCAAGGGCAGGCAATAGGTTCATTTAGCATAGACCACTTTATTTTGACAGGCATGACTAGGACTGTGTTATTTATTATTTGATGGTAACACGTGCTCCTATCTTTAGATATAGGGCCAGATAGAAGTTTTTCCAACCCTTATTGTTTAATAAACACCCTTGAACCTTGCATCTCTTGTGACTGTCTTCACTTGTGATACCATGCCTCCCTTACAGATAGGCTAACAGAGTGCAGCGTGTGTGCCCCTGATGTAGGAGCAAAGGGCTTTGTTGGGTAGACCCTTCCATGTACGGTCTTGACCTTCTTCTCCACTGAAGATGTGCATACTGATAATATTACCTCAATAATATTGACCGGAAAGTTCTTTCTGGATATTAGAAGACTATGGGCCTCATTACGACCCTGGCGCTAAGTGAAAAACGATGGCGGTAAATGGTTACCGCCATCGTTTTCCGCTAGGTCCGATCATGACCCGTGACCGTTAACTACGATGCCATTAGCGGCATCGTAGTTAACGCTGCCGCTAACTGCGCCAAGGGCGCGCGCACGCGACCTCCCACACCGTACTTAGCGCCATGGCGGAAAGGTATGCGAATGCCGACCCAAGCGGACATGCACCTAACGCCATCACCCAGCCCGTTAAGTACCTTACCGCCATGGTGCTAATTACCCCATCGCGAACCAACCGTAAATGGCCATGTAAAGTGAATGCAGCTGCCACAGGTGCACAGAAACAGCACAGGTGAAGGCAATACAGACTTAGGAAGTACAAAAAGAGCACACCCCACCCCTTCACACACCCAGTCACACTCCACAATGATACCAATACGACTAGCAATGTTGGGGCTGGAGGACCTGATAGCAATGCAAGTGCTACAACAGCAACAACAACAACAGGCAGCACAGAGGAGACGCAGGAGGAGAAGGAGGGCAAGGCAGGCTCAGCAAGCCCCACCAGCACAGCCAGTGCCACCACGCAGGCAGCCCCCAATCCCACGCATCAGAGCCAATCCATTCAACCTCACTGCTGAGCAGATCCACACCCTGTACCGTTTGGACCGGGACACCATCACCGCCATCGTAGACATGACACACAACGACATCGTCAGCATGATAGAAACTCCAACCGCCATCCCACCCCGACTGAAGGTAGTGTCTGTACTCCACTTCCTGGCCACAGGCACCTACCAGCACACAGTGGGGCACTTGCATGGCATTTCACAACCATTATTCTCACGAACACTCATCCAAGTGCTCGATGCCCTCCTCAAGCACACAGACGACCACATCTCATTACCATGGACTGCCCATGAGATTGCAAACACCAAAGTGGGTTTCCATGCACTAGCTGGCATACCTGGTTGCATTGGTGCCATCGACTGCACCCATGTGGAATTGGTGGTTCCACGTGCCATGGAGGTACCGTACCGCAACCGGAAACAGTTCCACTCAATCAACGTGCAAATGGTCTGTGACTCCAACAAGATCATCACACATTGTTGTGCCCGATTCCCCGGATCAACCCATGATTCTATGGTCCTGAGGAACTCCACAATACCACGCTACATGGAGCGACATGCAGGCCCAAGTTCCTGGCTACTCGGTGAGTCCAATGTCATGACCATGGAAATGTGAAGTGGGTAGGTGAATGACGTACCAATGCATACTCCACCTGGCTGAAAGGGGGGGGGAATGATGCATACTCGACCTGGCTGAAAGGGGGGGGATGATGCATACTCCACCTGGCTGAAAGGGGGGGGGAATGATGCATACTCCACCTGGCTGAAAGGGGGGTGGGGGAATGATGCATACTCCACCTGGCTGAAAGGGGGGGGGGAATGATGCATACTCCACCTGGCTGGAAGGGGGGGGGGAATGATGGCTGTGAGTAGCAGAGAGAACGGAGACAGATGATACCCTAAAGCAACCCAAACTCCACCCAACACCAGTAAAGCCAATACCCAATGTATGCAGCCCTACCATACCATGTGAATGAGGTTGTGTCCCAACCATGACACAACCATCTGCAAGTGCATTCTACCAATTCAGACCACATTGTCAACAATGAAATGCACCTACATGCACGTCACCAAACACCATCAACCGATAGGCCTGTCCCCCATAACTGCCCACGAAGGAGGCACATGACGGACTGAAACATCAACACACCATTACACAGACAGCAGGGCCCCCAAAATGTCCCTGTCTACATCAGCATTGCTCACTGGGGTCATGATGAGGCCCACAGCAATGTTGCAATGATGTGCGCATTGCCATCACAGGACATGTGCCAGGCCAACTAACCAAACGGCATGAACGGACACAGTGGATGGGCACTCACAATGCACTCCACCCCTCTGCATACATTGGGTGATGGCATGCAAAACAGGCCATGAGAGCCATGAGCATATACTGGTTGCATTGTGTGAATCAATTAGTGCATGTAGAAGTGAGCCAAAGTAACAGTTAGATGCAAGCCATGGTGGCACATCATGTTCTTGATCAGACGTCATGACTGACACATACATTCTCGCCTACATACAGGTGATGCAGGCTATCCCCTGAAGAGGTGGCTCCTTACACCAGTCCGGAACCAGCAGAACCAGCACGAGGAGGACTTCAACCGTGCACATACACGTACCCGTGTGGTCATAGAGCAGACATTCGGCCTATTGAAGGCACGGTTCCGATGCCTCAGCAGGTCTGGTGGGGCACTCCTGTACCGCCATGAGAAGGTGGCAAAGATCGTCATGGCATGTGTCATGCTACACAATATGTGCGTCAGACGGAATGTGCCCCTGCCCCCTGACGCAGAACTGCAACCACCTGACGATGAGGATGAGGAGGGTGCAGATGGGGCGGCACCTCATGGAGGAGGCGATGCACAGGAGGGGCGTGAAATGCGTCAAAATACCATCGACCACTGCTTCTAGCACACACGGCTGGTGTGTATCACATGGAGACTGCACTTGGGGCACTGTGTGTCTCTGGGAAATGCACACTGTGGACTGTACACCAATAAAGCACACATATGCAATGAAAATGTCCACACATTTCATTTCGGAAAAGGAAAAAGTGTATTTCAATCATAAATTGTCGTGACACACCCCCTCCCACCTCCCCCGTCCCCCCTGCACACCCCAACACACCCCCTTCCACCTCCCCCCTCCCCCCTGCACACCCCAACACACCCCCTCCCACCTCCCCCTGCACACCCCAACACACCCCCTCCCACCTCCCCTCCCCCCTGCACACCCCAACACACCCCATGTAAGTGTCTACAGATGCCTGTGACAGTGGCCACAGGCTGTACGAGCCCCTTCTCCCGGCCTCCGGGGCACCCCTGGCTGTGGAGCGCAGGTTCCGTCCGGAACGTCGGACGGGGCTGCTCTGTGCAGAACTGGCAGCGGAGGATGTCCCTGCCTGCTCCCGTGCATGCACGTCCTGTAGGGTGTGGGAGAGCTCAGTGAGCGCACGACGCAACCCGGCAAGTTCGCCACAAATGTCCCTTGACATGGCCTGCATAGCATCCCTCAGGGTGGCAGTGCTCTGCGCAATTTCGGCCTTTAGGGTCTCTTTGGCCTGTTCAATGGTTGCACTAGCCCCCACACATTCCGCAGCATGCTCAGTCAGCATCGTGGACAGATGTTGCTGCCATTGTATGATGTCCTCGAGGGACTGCTGCCCCTGCTGGGCCATGCCCAGTGCTGGTGGTGTGATGGAGGGGCTGCTCCCCTCCTGTGGACTGAGAACTGGGCATGGGGTAGAAGGCCACTCCTCTTCCTCTGTGTGCCCCTGTGTGTGATCCTCATGGGGGCTGGCATTTGACAAACAGGGGGAATGTAGAAGGTCAGTGGGGCTTCTGACTTTGTGCTCCTCAATGTCAGAGTCTGAACATGCAGCAATTGCAGCTGTTTCACCCATGTTGCTGCTGGCCGCAGACCCGGTGCCTTCTGTGGCAGGCAATGTTGGTACAGGTGGTGCTGCTGCTGCTGGCCTGCTGCCTACTGGGGTGCTTGCCGGTGGGCCGTCCGGTTTGCTTGCAGTGGATTCTGCTTGTTGTGGGGTCTGCCTCACTGCAGCTGAGTGAGGGTGCGGGGATGGTATTCTTGGCCTTCTTGGCTCTTTTCGTCGCAGGGGTGTCCTGGTCCTCGGGGTGTGATTCTGTGCCTGTGGTGGAGCAAAGGAGGGAGGGCGTTATTGATGGGTCTGCGGACTTTGGAATGACAATGGTTGACATAATTCTGGTCAGTAGATGAGGCAGATTTCAGGCAGGGCCATGCAGGTTGTCTCCTTTTTGTGTGGAATGTGGATGGAGGTATGTGGGTGCCAGCAGTGTATACAGGGTGGAGCTCGCATGTGGCTGTGGGCAGTGTCCAGCTAATGTGTTGCATTTACACTCTAGGGCAACATTGTGCTACACATGAATGGACTGCAGTGACTATGGCATGTCTTGTTTGAGGCACCTACCTTCATCGCCTGATGTCGGAACTCCCCTTTCCATCCCTCCGACGCCTTCAATGCCTTCCATGCCAATCGTGGTTGCACATATTTCCTCCCACGGTTGGAGTTTCAGTGGGGATTCCGAACCTCCACCAGTACCCAGGGCAAGGTTGCGGTTCGCAGAGATGACGGCTCTGACCCGTATGCGAAGGTCATCCCAACGCTTCCTGCACTGCTGTGGGGTGCGGGGTACGGTCCCCACCGCGCTGACGCGCTCGGCCACCAGGGCCCATATGGCCTTCTTTTTTGCTATCGCCGGCCTGGTCATTCCCGGCGAGAAAACGACAGCTGCATTGTCTTGCAGGGTCTCCGCAAGAATGCAGAGTTCCTCCCGGGTAAATCTTTCCTGGCGCTGGCGGTCGCATGCCTTCTTAACAACTTTAGGCATTTTTGGGTGGTTGTATGGGTGGGTGATGGGTTGGGACAGGTGTCAGGGTTGGATCTGGTGTTGTTCGGAAGGATGGCAATGGATTGTGTTTTTAAAGATGGCCGACGTGCTGTTTCCCGTTCCGCCTCGATGACGCTATTTCCGGTTCTGCTTTTTACGGTGACCGCTAATTGCGGCCACTGCTAATTACGGTGGCCGCTACTTACGGTGGCGGAAGTGCACCTTGCTCGCCCTACGATGCCGGTAGGGGCCCTTTCCGCCATTGCGTTATTTACATTACCGCCATGGCGTAATGCTCGTGCGCGATGGGTCGTAATGTGGCGCTCTTTACGCCATCGGCCCACGGCGTAAACGCTCATTACGCCATGGCGGTAATGTCGGCAGATTACCGCCTGGGTCGTAATGAGGCCCTATGTGCCTCATTATGAGTTTGATGGTATTTTTGTGGTAAATGTGATTAAATACTGCCAAACTTGATTATCGTCACAGCCACTTGGTCCTGCTGATTTACCTCAGGAGTCCAAGTGGCGGTAGTGTGGTATAAGTCCCCATTTTCAGAGTCCATAGGACATTTCGGCAGAATTACTGCAGATTTTGCGGGTTTTTGGCAGTAAGGTGGCGGATTTACTTCCAGCAAATCCTCCATCTTACCACCAAACCTACATTACAGCACAGTGGTAATTCAGCAATAACAGAATTACCACTGTATTACTGCCATTTTTACTGCACTCCCATACTCATAGTGAGGCCCCTATGTGTTTATCATATAAGCCCCATGACAGGTTTTGCCTCAATAATTAGTGGTGGTAAACGGCGGGTGTAAGTTCCAAATTTCTTGTTGCCATGTGTGTTAGACTATGTAGATTCCAATGTGAGGGCAGGTGCAGATTGTGGCCACATATTTTTGTGGTACATGATTAGTTGAAGGTACAATGGAAAAGACAGCCTGTGGTTGCTTGTAGAAAGAGTCCCTACTGGCACCATCTTCAATCTTCAAAAGAAATGGCAGACATCCCCCAATGGTGAAGAAAGAACTGTTGAAAGGGCCATGCCAGCATTCTTAGCTATGCCGGGATCCAGGTTGGCAGGAGACTGTCTTTTTCTATCAGCAATTGAGAGCATCTGTCAAGGACAGTTGAGTGTTGGACATCATAAAGAAATAGTGGTGATAACATTGCCTTGACACACTGAGATAGGAGAGGCTCTGCTGGATCAGGTTCAGGCACTGTTGAGAAGATACCCTAGGTGTCTGGCTAAATGTCAGGTTCCACAAGAAGAACAAGGCCAGGCTGTTACTTTATGTATTTATTTTTTGCTTGTTAGGCGCTTATACAATACGAATATACTGTTTCAAAGCACCCACAGGGCTGGGAGAGAGGGAGAGAAATGAATTGCAACACAATATTAAGAGCAGAGGAGGAGTAGGGGGAGGAGGGAGAGCGACAAACCTACTATGCCTTGCGAGTATTCAGAACGTGCATGTACAGAAAGGAAGAGGGGTAAGTGCTCGTGGGTGAGCCATGGACAAAGTGCTAGGAATGGGCTGCAGGAGGTGCAAGTGTGAGTCTCCAGAGTGGAGGATGTGGAAATGTAAGTGCTGTGGATAGAAAGGAGCTGGGAACAATCGGTGTGGGAGGTCAAGGCTTCGAAGATGGATAATCGCCAAGGACCCTGATTCAGCAACTGTGGGATTAGCAGAGGAGAGAAGGAGGCAAGGAGGAGGAAAATAGGAAAGTCTTAAGGAGCTTTCAGAACTTGATAAGATCCTGTTCAAGGCGCAGTGAGGGGGGGGGGGACGCTATTCCGAAGGAGGGAGCTCTCAGAGGAAAGTGAGTGACCACCTGCCCTCTGTTTAGCAAAACGCTTTACACAACGAGTTGGTGCCAAAAGAGCGAAGTGGTCTAGAGGGAGAGTATTCAGTGAGATAAATTTGAAGATAGTGTTGTCTCTTGGCACAGACAGCCAGAGGTATGATGCAGAGGGATTTGAATTTAATCTGTGGAGCAACCGGGAGCCAGTGAAGACTTTTTAGTGCAGGAGCGATGCAGTCCCTGGGCTTAAGGCCAAGGATAAGTCTTGCTGCCCTATTCTGGATAAGCTGAAGGGGTCGCAGAGTGGAAGAAGGCAAATTCAGGAGGAGGCTGTTGCAGTAGTTAAGTCTAGAGAGCACCAGGGCTTGAGTCACATTGAGCCTCTGAGGGATAATATTTTTAGTGACAAAGTCATCGGGGGGTTTTGTCTGGTCCTAAACCTGAAGGGATTCAACATGTTTGTGAGAGTCATCAAATTCATAATGGGGACTCTCCAAAGGGTCAATCTCTTGATAGGTCAGGGGACTGGCTAACCTTGCTGGATTTGCTCAATGTTTACCAACATGTTGACATCTTTCCAGGTCATAATCATTATCTCTGCTTCGTGGTGAGTACAGAACATTTTCAATTCAGGGTCCTTCCCTTCTGTCTTCGCTCAGCTCACAAAGCCTTTTCCAAAGTGCTGACCCCACTAGTGGGATTGTTACAGGAGGAAGGGGGCGGCAACTTTTAATATCTAGACAATTGATTGATGTAGGGTCCTTCCTTACTGGTTACCCAGGAGGGTGTGAAAAGGACTTGTGAGAGATTAAGTATGCACAGGTTCCTGTGAAACCACCCAATATCACATCTGGTTCTGGCACACGTACATCAGTTCCAGGGGCTGTGTCTCAGGCTCTCCAGGAAGTACAGCGCTGTTCTACCTTGAAGCTTTATGCCAGGCACTGGGCAACAATTGTGACTTGGTGCAGCAGGAATGGGGTATTACCACTAGAATGTTGCACAGTAAGGGTTTACCCAGTTTTTTGAATGGTAACGCATCTGAAGTATTCGTCCCTTCTCCCCAGGAGCAAGACACCTCCTTTGAATCTAGGTAAGTGAGCCCAATCAGCAAAACCCGCCCTAAGTGTCTGGGCAAATGAGACCTCACGGGAAGAGACTCCTCTCTAGGAGACAAGGACTCCCATTCCCATAAGGAACTCCCTTCAATGAAGACAGTTAGCTTCATTACAAGTTTGGCAATCTGGAAATAAGGGTGCCGGTAGCAACATACCAGCATCCTTTCCAGACCGCCAAAAACTAAGAGTCTGCCGGTAGGGGCACGGAACTCCCGGCAGGCCTTACCTGCTGGGAGTTCAGGCCCCTACCGGCAGGCTTTTCGCTGAAGCACCGGCACCGTTACTAACGGTGCTTCAGGTTTCCCATTCCCATGGAGCCCTATTGAACTCCGGTTGCACTGGGATGTCAGGCGGCAGAAACAGTGTTATGGTGTAGCCGGAATGAGGCCCAGTATATGCTCAAATTGAAAAACATACTAGTACCACTATATTGCCTATAGCAAGCAGTGACATGGTACCCTTCCTATTGGCTTTGGATAATGCTGGAGTATATTCCGAATATAGGGGGCAACAACATGCCCCTTGCCTGAAATAACACAGTGAACATGAAAGAACGAAGAGCCCAGAAAGAGAGGGATAGAACCCAGCGCGGAGGCGAGCCTCTGATGACACGACGTCCAGAAGGGGCAGATTCGTGCAGTACAGTTAAGCCGGCGGAAGTGCAAGCACGGGCAGCAGAGAATGAAGGACACCCAAGGACCAGCAATACGTGCAGTGGATGAACCTCTGCAGAGATGGGAGCAGAAAATCAATCTCCCCTGGTGGTGTGACATGCTGATGCCGTGGTGGGCTGGGAGCCTGCTAACGAACTCCGACACCAGTATCCTATCGAGGAACGAAGCCTCAAGTTTGTGCCGAGATATGAAGGCTACTGGAACCAGAAGCAGCAGTGTGGCTGTCAGAAGGCTACCCATAAGGAGAAGAGAACCAAAGGTTAACGGAGGAGCCATTGGAGTGGCCCTCACAAGCCGAAGAGAGAAACTGGCACAGAGGGGTTCCCCATGGAGATGGCAACCCCAGGGAGCAGTCCGGCTGTAGATACAGGTAGCAGGGTTGATCAGTGAAGGGGAAGAAGACTGGAAAAAGAGAAGTAAAATATAAGTATGGTTACAGGAACCCAAGAAACCCGACACAAACAATATTAGATATAAAGAAGCAACATGGCCCGGGAGGACCCCACTGAAGTATCACATGGGAACGAACCTGGAGGGTTCAAATATATGAATCATATAATTGGACAGAAAAGGGAGAGGAGAAGAATCCCTCAAATGAACTGAACTTTATGTTTAAACCATTATCAATAATTGATACAGCTCATGAGGAGTGTGAAGGGGTGAATTGTAGAACTTTGTTGTGAGATAATAGATGAAGAAATGTTTGCCTGAAACCGATAAAAGGGACATTTGTGATATGTTGCTAATGAACACTTTACACTTTCATGGAACTGAGAATGGCTTTTGGAGATCAAAGCCAGGGACCTTGGCCGGACAGGACCCACCAACCAGAAGCAGATGTCCATGGTTATTTTGGTTGTGTTCAGATAGAAAGTAGGTTTTGACAGAGGACAATTTTTCATTCCTTTAGAGGACAGACAAGCACTCATTATTTTAGTTACATAGATAGGGAACACCCTCATAGCGATAGGGATACAGGGGCCTTTCTTTATCATTTAAAAATAAACCTCCTTGAAATGTCCTCTTTTTGTCTGCTGCATTCTGGTTCGCCACAGCGTTCAAGAGTGGGTTGGTGCATTCTTCCTTGAGGATGCAATGGGCAGCTATTTGGGTATTGAAGGGTACTGGCGGAGGAGTCACTTCTGAAGAGCTGATAGTAACCAGGATGTTGAAGAGCTTCACTCTGGCCCATCCGCAGTTCAGGGTCTTGGATCCCCCTTTGGCTCTTCCTTTGGTTTTAGGAGCCTTTCAGGGTGATCCTTTTGAAACTCTCACCGAGGTTCCTCTAAAACGTCTCACACTCAAGTCTACCTTTTTAGTGACAGTCACTTAGGCACCAAGAATAGCGGAGTTGGGGCCTTCTTGTGTACTCCTTCTTAGTTTCTGGTTTCACTGGAGACCATCATCTTGTGATGGTGTTAGATTTTCATCTCGATCATCATGTCCTTCCTTCCGTCAAGACTGTCATCAGCAGGAGCGGGTACCATGGGGCATCCGCATGTTCAGCACACGCAGCTTACATATCTAGAACTTAAAGCTTTATGAGGAGGTCAGACAGCCTGGTTGTCACCTTCAGGGATTCCGGTAGGGGGAGGACGGTGTTGAGCTTGTCCATCGTCAGATGGATAAAAGAAACCATTGCTTTGGCCTATTGTCCCATGGGTGCATAGTGCCCTCCTGGGGTGCAGGACAGATCAACCCTTGGGGTTGCGGCTTCAAGGACCAAAGCTTAAGGGATCTCAATTCAAGACATGTGTTGAGCCTCCACATGGGCTTCTCCCTTCGTGCTTTATTTTGCACTTCATTGCTCAAGCGACCAAAATTGCAAGGTGGGGACCAAGGTGTGCTGAAGGGGAAAGGTAGGTTGTCTCCTCTGTGTAATTTGCACTTTTTTAATGAGGTAGTGTTCAGCTTCGCTACGTAAACTTTAAGCAGGTGTTCTGGTAAGCCCCTTATTTGATGTCAGACTAAGAGCCGGATTGCAAATTTGGAAATATTGCCTACAGAAATACAGTCAAATAGAATTACTCTTACTGTGTGAGGTTAAGAATGCAGTAACTTGAAGGGTCCACAGATTCTGAGTCATGAGGACTTTTAGGTTATTCCCCATGTTGGAGCATCACATGGGAAAGCGCCATTTTACCACAACCGTTAATAGCGCATGCAGTAATGGTTTTGGGTGATGGTAATTGCTGCCACCCAAAACAGGCTGAACTAAAGAGTTTGGGTAATGAAACGTATAGTTTCATAGCTCAGTAAAACATGCGGTACTTGCAAATACCGTGTTTTGCCATTGCCCGCAAACTTGTAATCAGGTCCTAAGGATTTTGTGTGTAGAAGCGGAGCGAGTTTAAGGGACCTTGGAACATCCTATATCTCTCTGAAGAACGGCTGGTATCATATGAAGAGAATACTACAGTAGTCGCATGTAAAACTGGGCACACCACAGCAGATAGGAGCCTCCAGAACTGGAGACACCACAGCAGATAAGGCCTCCAGAACTGGAAACACCACAGCACATAAGGCCTCCATAACGGGACACATCACACAGCAGATAAGGCCTCCATAACTGGACACACCACAGCAGATAAGGCCTCCATAATTGGACGTACCACAGCAGATAAGGCCTCCAGAACTGGAGACACCACAGCAGATAAGGCCTCCAGAACTGGAAACACCACAGCACATAAGGCCTCCATAACGGGACACACCACACAGCAGATAAGGCCTCCATAACTGGACACACCACAGCAGATAAGGCCTCCATACCTGGACATACCACAGCAGATAAGGCCTCCAGAACCGGGCACACTACAGCAGATAAGGCCTCCAGAACTGGACACACCACAACAGATAAGGCCTCCAGAACTGAGCATAACACTGCAGATAAAGACCCCAAAGTTGGATATAGTAATACAGATCCGACCATCAGAGCTGGAACTTATGCACTGAAATCAGCTAATGCAAAAACACTGAACTAAAAATATATTAAAATGTTATAATCCCAGTTTGTTAATAGTGAAGGACCACTCTAGCGTGTCCACTGTGACAACCGTCCCAAACTGGACCCCAATTTCCTAAGACTACTGCCAAGTTTAGCATCTGAACGCGCATCTCTTGTACCACTATTGTGACGTTTGATAAAGTGCTTCTGAGTGAAGCACCATTCCTTCTATAAATGACTGGAAACACAAATATCTCTCAATCAGAATTGATCATTGAACTTACTGATAATTGTTGGAAATAAAGGAACATGAACAAATGGCCAGAGTTCGTTGTTGTACGAGGTGACCTGTTTTATGCTTTACGGCATTTAACAACACTTGCTCTGCTTTACTGTAGATCAAAATAAGGTCAGGGAAGGGGAAATTAATGAAGCACCCTCCTGGATGCACAGGTTTGAGGGCATTGTGTTAAAAGCACAAAGGTCCATATTTCATGAGAAGTATCATTTTCTTTGTTGCTGTTACACTTCACGTTGGATGTGGGCATGGAGTAAACAGACAATGGGAATTTGTGTTTTGTACAGAAGCTGTATTTTCATTTATTTATTTATTTATTGGACATTTGTAAGACGCTTATACAACAAAGGGTGTTTCAAGGCGCCACAAGACAAAAAACAGGGGGGATCAAGGGAGAAAGATAACAATAATGATCCTACAAGACCATGTGACATTTGGATCATGCAAGTGCAGTAACAAGAATTGCAAGGAAGGGTGGGAAGTGCAGGTCTGTGTGAAATGGAAAGTGCTGGGGTTGGAAGGGAAGTGCAAGGTAAAGAGGCAAGAGTGCAAGTGAAAGGGAGGTGGAGGAGGGGAGCGGGGTGATGGTCCACATACTATGTGCGAGGAAGGTGGACTGGATGGGGGGCCTGCTGCCCTATAGAAATCAGAGGGAACCAGGCAGCCAGTCACTGTGACAGACGGGGTGATTAGCAGGGGAGGGGAAGAGGGAAGGAAGAGAAAGGGAGGGTCTTGAGGAGCTTCTGCAACTTAAGGACAGTGGTCGAAGTGTACAAAAAGAAGTAGTGGAACTATGTTTGCTACTGGCCTGCACCGCTACCCACAAACCCCATCGCCACACCCCCTCCCACGCACAATACAAACCCCAAAACACATGCGCCTGCTGTTTAGGAAACGTTCAGTGCAGTGCACTGAAAGTGCAAGTTTCAACTTCACCCTACACTTTAATTTTAAAACGAAACCATTCTCGAACTGTTTCTTTTTAAAATAAAAGTATTGGAACAGTAAAACTTAATTAAAAGAAGTATAGGAGCACCGCTCCCGACCGCTCCCGCCCCCTTCAACCACTTCTTAAGGAGATCCGGCTCAAGCCTGAGGAGGGCAGGTAGACCAGTACAGAAGAAGGCTCCTGCAGAGGAGAGAGATCTAGCTCCCACCTCGTCCCACCCCCCACTCTCTGCTTAGAGAAGCATCTGATCTGCAGAGAGTTGGCGCTAGAAGACCCAAGGCTCTAGCAGGGAGGTATTTAGGGAGAGAGAGTTAAGTCTTGTGGATGCTGCAGAGGGTCTTGAACTTGATCCTGGCAGCAACCGGGAGCCAGTGTAGAGATTTTGGGGCTGGAGAGATGCAGCCCCTGGGCTTGAGGCCAAGGATAAGTCTTGCAGTCCTATTCTGGATAAGTTGAAGGGGGCGAAGGGAAGAAAGAGGAAGGTTGAGGAAGAGGCTGTTGCAGTAGTCCAGCCTAGAGAGGACAAGAGGTCTGGAGACATCGGGCCCCATTACGAAGTTGGTGGTAACCCGCCGGTGCTGCTGGCGTGTTGCCGCCAATTCTGTAATACCGAAGTAGCGGTGGAACAGTAAATCCCAATTCCTGTGGAGTTTCAGAGGAGTGCAGTGCTGGTGCTTCAGTGGGAGACATGCCAATAGGGGCCAGAAAACCCGGCAGGTCAGACCTGCCGGGGGATCCATGCCCCTACCGGCATTTTCATAGTATGGTGGTCTGGAAAGGGTGCCATTACGTTGCTACCAGCACCCTTATTTACGAACCGCCATACCTGAAATGAGGCCCATTGAGTTTCTGGGGGAAGCTGAGGAAAGGGAGAATGCCTCTGAGGAGGTGCAGCTGATAGTGGGCCTTCTTGGCAAGGTCCGCGATGTGAGGAGAGAAGGAGAGAGAGGAGTCAAAGATGACACCAAGTATTTGTTGCCTCACAAGAGAGGCTGAAGGGAGGGGACCCATAGAGGGCGGCCATGGGGTAGGAGGTATGTTACCCTTCATCCTCTTCAATATGCTCCAAGATTCTAGAGGGAAAGAGGAAATATGGGCCAGGGAGTTTATAAAATTGTAGAGTTGGAAGGGGAAGGTACAATCAGGAGCACCACATAAAGAAGCGTTGGAGGATTTTATGGCACACATGAGGTGTGGTAGCCGGGCTCCTTTCTTGACAATCTCAATTTATCAAATCAATGTTTTTTCTGGTCAACCGTAACACATTTTTGCTAAAGCTTTGAGTATGAGTTTCAATCAAGACATAAGAAAAACGTTACATTCATTCATCAAATCAGATTAATATTAATCAGGAGGTTTAAAGGTAACTGTGAAGGCACATTATTACAGTGCCATGTCAACCAGTTGGACGAAGTTCCTGGTCATCAACAACCCAACCAAGTCATATATTAACAGCTCACCCCGGGACCCAGCTCCCAATATCGACATAGGCTATTACCACATTGGGATACAGCAAGTATGAGAGATCTGCCAATGCTCTACATCAGGGATGCCCAACTTTGGGCCTCGAGGGCTGGTATCCCGACGGGTTTTAAGGATATCCCTCATTAACATTCACGAGGAAAAATGTGCATACATTTGGAATCATTGTATACAAATATATCGCATGAATATTTATGAGGGGTATCCTAAAAACCCAGCATGGATCTTGCTCTCGAAAACCTGGAATTGGACAACCCTGCTCTAGAGTCTCGGGAGGATAGCTCAGGGGCAACGTGCTAGCCTTGGAAACAAGATGACATGGAGGAACACAGGTTCGATCCCCGGGTCCGCGCTTAGAAGCCTCTGGGTGTTAAGCGCGTTATAAATAACCTATCATATCATACATCATGGGGTGATGGTGCTAGATTCATCATCCAGATATCTTTGGGTTGTGGGCCCCTGGTCCAGATGAAACAGATACTAGTTCACAGTATGGAGATGCAATAGGTAATGTCTCTTTCGACCAATCCTTTGTATTGGCCATGACCGCACCAATTTACATTTGGGCAACAACAGCATCAATCCCATAAGTCTCCAACAAGATTGTGGCAAAGGTTTGGTACATCAGAGCAACCCTATTAGACGGGACATAATCATCTGATCTCCCACCATAGCTGCCAATAAGTCAAAGACAGGCACCCAGAATGCAAACATCAGGGCGAAAAGCCAAGCCAAATATAAGAAATCAACATTGTCTCCTCCATATCGCAAGCATGCATCAGACCTATCATGAAAAATATGTTTCAAACTAATAGGTCTATGGTTAGATTGACAAAGAAATGTGAAAACAGAGAAGCTTATCCCTGGAGGTCATTGATATAGCTCCAGTCTGGTGGAAAATCCTGACCCACTGATCGTCACTTCCAGGCTCAGCGAGATCTCGCTCACACCTCCCCCTCACCCTCAAGGCGGGTGTATCACCCACGGATACCGCAGCAGAATATAATAAGTAAAGCAACCATCCCTCCCCATCAGACCCATCAATAAACATCAAGAGAGGATATGCTTTAGGCTGTTCATGGAACTCAGGCCATCGACCCCTCAACAGATCCCTAAGGCTGAGGTACATAAAACACTGAATGGGAACCTCATCTCACCTCATGTTTGGTTTTGAACTGCTCCAGCAATATAAACAGTCACTCGACATATAGGTCAGCCACTACATTGGTATTAATCTCATTGAGAAATGTAAGAAAGGAGGATTCATGCTTCAGGGGTATCCAAGAAATCCTACTGATGTATAATGTGGAAGAATACATGTACCTCAAGCCCCCTGTTTTAGCCACCTTACGCTATGCCACAGATGGGGATGCCAAAGTATGAATAACTGTAAATCAAAGTGGAACATCAGCATTGATTGTAGGTCCACAGGATCTACTACCAGAGGCCTAGATGGGGTAGGGCCTGAGCAGGCAGCATCTGTAAAGGCCCACCGCAGCAGCGCTGTGTGGGCCTTTACAGATGCTAATGTCACTGTGGTGGGCTCAACTACATAAGCTTCAGGTCCCACCTGTTAGACAATCCTGGTACGCCTCTATCTACTAGTACTCTTTCCAGGCACACATGTGTCCTATATCAGCACCAATAGGAATCGGATCTGGGACATGGATTGTCTGATAGTAGACTTAAATTAGATTTGGATCTGTGTTTTACGCGACAAAGGATAATCTATTATGTGTTTTGGTCTCCATGGAAAATCTGGTTTTGTAATCTAGGCCAGGACAGTACTTGTTGGAATTATAAAAGATGTATTGGTACTACCCTACACATGTTTTGGTCATGTCAAAAGGTTCAATCATTCTGGGACGATGTTTTTCAACATATAGATCTTGTGTTGGGCACTTCCCTGCCACATACACCGATGATGTGTGCTAGGCCTGTTCCCTGCCAATGTCAATGTGCCTAAGGGTACGCTCTTTTAGACTACAGAGCTCTTCTGTAGATAATAGGCCTACTGTTGAAGACTGGCTACATAGTTTGGCGATCCTTTCTGGCACGGAAAAGGTGTATTTCCAATTTAAGCAACAGCATGATAAATATGATGAATGTATGAAGTACTTTTAATGAATTGTATGAATATCTTTTGTTCTTCCTAATATAAAGGATATGTTGTAGCTTCTGCGTATATGTTCTTGTGTAATTGCTTCATCTAATTGGTCTCATGTTATTCTTCTTTGCTGAAAAATCAGTTCTATGTGAAAAGAGCTAATTTAAAGGTCTCAAGATAAAAAGACTGATTTACAATGCCCAATGTTATATTGATCGGACACCCAGCATTGTAAAGGTATTTTTCTCTTGAGATAAAAATGCATAGTTTTTTTCATTTTAAATTACATATTCGGGGGGTTTTACCACCAGATCCCCCAATGGTTCATCCCTGCCCACCACACCCCACCACCCTCTACCTTCTCCCGTGGGATCTCCCTTAAATCAGGAATTTGCCCGCCTGAAACCCCATCTCTCAGCCCCAGCCCCCCAACACCACCCCATCTCACCAACCCATCTCACCAACCCCACTCCCCCAAACCAAAACACATACATACACACAACATAGACACACCAACACACACGCACCAACACACACTTGCTCGTTCTCCTCATCCTGCGATTCCGGGTCCCGGCGTGCCTGTCAGCCCCTGCGTGCACCTGTGTGTGGCAGGGGCATGAGAGTTCCATTTAGAAAGACTGCTCCCTGCGGTCACGGAGAGGTCTTTCTAAATTGTTTTTTGGATGAAAAGATCTTTTCAAAAAGATCTTTCTAATTAAATTGCTTTATAAAAAATAAAGAACATGTAGCAAATAAATACAAGGCATAGTGCACATGAGCAGTCATGTAGTATAGTTCAAAATCTGGTAGAGAGCCCTTCCCTCAATGATTGAACTAGTGTTTTCCACCTCAACTTCGGCTGTTTACCCCGCCTACACCTGACAAACGAGGGTGCTACTTAGACTCCCAAAAAATAGATTGTGGCAGTCTGATCAAAATATTGAGAAACAAGTAAAGGAAGTGAGGCAACCGCACCATATTGACCAGTAAAACCCTACCAATCACTGATAACAGCAGCAGCTTCACCCAGCTCTCGACCCATGACAACTCCACTCTATACATTCCAATGCCAAAATGCACCTTGTACACTTTTGTACAGCTGCACCATGCCCTGACACACCCCCACCTCCAAATAACGAAAACTAGCCTCCAACAGTCAAAATCCCAGATCTTCAGACAAGACTGAGTGTGCCCCAAAGTGCTCAATAACTGGATGACTAACAATATAATTCTGTTTTGGTTCTTTATGTAGCAACGGATATCATCCGCATCAACGGACAATAATATATTTTGGGAGTATATGGACACATCTTGTTGCTCCCACAGAAGAGCTAAACGTCACTCAATGGCATTTGTAAATAGTAAAAGGGTTTGGAAACCAGCTTATACGTGTAAACCGTGGTCAGTGGGTCTGCATATAGGAGCTCCACTAATTCCGGAACTTCTGTTCCACCCCTGTCCTCCATAAAACTTCAAATAAGAAGAGCCACATGAAAGTCGTGGTCCTTCTCCACATCTAAAATCCACACCACCTCTTTCAACTCTGGGACCAGATGAAGAATTGTAAATAGTCGGTGAAGATAATTAGATCTCCAGCTGCCTAGAATGAATGCCGCCTGATCAGGAAGGACCGCTTCTGGCATAGGAATTAACAACCCATTGGCTACTGCCTTGGCAAGAATCTTATTTTCCCTATTGTCACAAAGACAAAGGGGATCAACACAAGTCCAATACACTTCTCTTTAAGTAAATCAGATGTTATCCCAAAAGAAAATGAACAAACCAAAGTATCAACTTAAAATCTCAAACAAGATGGCTTCTATTTGGATGATTAGGGTGATGAAGAGATAAACCCAAACTGAGAGCAAAACTTCCTTCTTCAACACCTGTTGAATGCTTTCTCCGTAAACAGATAATAAGAAGTCACTGGATTGTGTCACACTTGTCCTGGGGTGTTTAAGTTTCCTCTGTCCTTCCTTCTAGGATTTCGTCGCTTTTAGCGTTTGGTCCTTCATGTCTTCTGCTTGGCTCCTGGGAGATCTCTCCTCCGGGTCTCACGTTCCCTTGAACAACCTTTCTCTAAGCCTGGGCTGTGATGGATGGGGCAAGGTCATTGGTGGAACAAAGCCCAGCGCCATTACAATGGAGTGAGCAACCAGGGCTTTCTCACAGGCTAAACTTTCACCACCTCCCTGTTTTGCAGTCCAAGTCTTAATTCCCCACCTCCTGTTCTCGTTCCCTTCGATGTTAATGTTAAAGGTTTTTATAACACCCACTCCTGCCACCTGCATGGTCTCTAGGCAGATATGGTGGTTCTGTAAAACAAGAAGGGGGATGGGAAGGTTAGTGAGAGGAGCGGGAAAAGAGCAAGAGAGCTGTGTTGTGCTGTTGGCAGCTTCAGTTCAGATGTGTCATAATGGTCTTGTGCCTAATGGAAACACTTCTTCCTATCCTAGTCCTTCCTATTCCTCCTTTCTCCTCTTCATCTCCTAGATTACTCGCCACATGCTCATGCCTCCACCTGTGCACTCCCATCCTTCTGTTCAGGGTGCATCTCCTCCGCTTCTTCCTCCTCAAAATCCATATCTCCAACCTCTTGTCTGTCCTCATCCATGATACTGCTGTTTCTCCTCTTCTGCTCAGACATATTCTTCATCTCACTCCTCTTCTTGTCCTTGCAACGTCCCTCCTTTCTACAAAGTTTCTTTCAACCTTCAGTTTCTTTTCCACCTCCTCCTCCCTACTTTCTCCCACTTCTGCCTGAACTCTCCTAATGTTCCCTGTACTCCAGATCTTCTTTTTCTTCCTCCTGCTGTTTCTCCTGCTCTCCTCAGAATTATTGTTCAGCTCCTCCTCCCCTCATGGCTTCCTCTGATATGTCTCCTTCCACTTTTCAGTTTCTTCTCCAACTCCCGACTGTCTACCACCTCTTTCTGAACTTTCCTATTGCCTTCTCTGTCGTAATACTCTCACATCTGCCTCCATCACTCCTCTCTCATGCAACTCTACTTCTTCCTTCCTCTTAGCCACATCCTCCTTCATTCTGCGCCTGCTCCCTCAGCTCTCCTCTGCAATAGTATTTTATATCATCCCTGCTCCATCTCCAAACTCTCACACCCTTTTCCCGGTCCACAGGCTTTATAGCATGGCTTAACCCACATGTGATTTCTTTCCTTTTCTAACAGGGTTCAGGTGTGTGGGCTGTTCTTTGTAGAAATGTAATTGGTGATATTTCTCCTGACAAATTCCTGGCCCACCATTCTCGTACACGTGTGCCACCACCACATTGAATCTAACTCTAGCACTTGCATGGAGAGGACCGGCTCACAGAAGCCATGCACTTCATGGTCTCTCACTGGCTCTCCCGCTTCCCGTACCTGGCTGGCGATGGAAAGGAGCTTCAAGCACACCCACTCGTGTAGAGACTCTTTTTTTAAAGCACAATGACTGATTTTTCTAATATCTCTCATCCCACCAGAGATCTCTTGTGGCTTTCCTATATTATTAGTATGTCTGTCTTTTGAATCCTGGCTTCCCCAGTTTCAGCAACAAAACAATCAAGGCCTCTCTCTCTCGAGGAATGCAGAAGACATCCTCTCACCAATCGCTCCCCCTACGTAGCCAACATGTGCTGTAAAAGCAGACTCAATAGCTTCCATGATAACTCAGAGGACAGCTCATGCAGACAATGGCCCTTCTTTAATAGCCATCGCAATCTCCTTTTCTGAAATGGGTTATTCAGTGCCGCTGTCATTGGGCTATCCAGCCATGCCAAAGTAACATCATCCAAGAACTCTCTGATCTGAGCCACCAACTTTTTCAATGTGGACGCAATAAGGTTCTTAGAAAAGCTGTGAAGTGCATCATTAATCTAGTCATCCCTACATGTTAGGTTACCACCCTTTTTACAACTGCTTGTATGCCTGTGTAGATCTGTTCCTCCTTTATAAACCAAGAGACGTCTCTTGGGCTGTTCATCGCTTCGTACTTTTTCGCAGAAACCTTCCTACCAAGAAATCGAATATCTCACTCCTGCTGCCTCTCTAAAGTTCACCTGGGCATCGCCTGTCTCTCTCAGCAGCGATTGCTCCCCACAGGCCTCAAAGAGATCCTCTGGGCCTTTTAGCTTATTTTCGATGTTGTCCAGATCTTTACTCGGTAATCATACGCCAGCCCCAATGAGGTGCAGACTCCACAAAAATGCCTTAAATTGCCTACTACACAGTACTCTTGGAGGCCACTGAAGAGCTTTCCTCAAAAGGTAGCCCCAAAATCTTGTCAGCCAAAGTTTCATGAACGCCATGTCATGAATACTCTCGCCAAAAATCTCACATGCAAGGATACAAAGGGGAGCAAATCTTACCCGAGACTGGAGACTGGTCAGACAATGTGCGCAGCAGGATACAACATGTTTCTACCCAAAGGAAATCCTCTCTAGAAGACAATAGACCAGTACAAGATGCCGCATTGTGGTCGAATGGGTAAAAAGTGAGCTTGCTGCCTCGAGCATTACAAAAATGTCTCCCCATATCCAGTAAGACAAGCACAACACCATCTGCCAAACGTACTGTGTTCCACTGACATGGATCTAGTAACAAGGCTAGATCTATTGATATGCATACTGTGAGCCGTGTTAAAGTCTCTGGGTTACGTCAGTAAAGAACTCAGGAGAATCAATGTTGGGGCCGTACACATTAACTAGAGTGATGTTGGAGCATCTTGTCTTGCTTGCAACCACCAAGTAAGGCCCATCCTGATCCTAAAACATTTTGTGGTCCTTGGAAAAATTCATGGACTAATGTGTACGCGTGGTGACCCCCCTTGAGTTAGATGCATATAAGTAGAAGTATCAGCGCAACCCCATCCTTGTTCAACAGTATTCTGTTTTGCCGACATAAAATGTGTTTCATGTGAAAATGCATCGGCAATCCGATGTCTCAAGAGATAAGAAAGCACTGTTGTAGGATTTATAAGGTGGCATATTCCCCTAACATTCCATGTGAAAAGATGAAGTGAAATCCTCCCTGCACCAGATCGGAGACTTCCTGTGAAGATAAGACAGGTATCCTGAACAGGACCCAAAGCAGGCGGCGTCAGCTGATGCAACTGAAATGTTCCCTCCTCAACAATGATAACCACATCAACAACATAACCCCATGACGATCCAACATAACCCCATGACGATCCAATGCACCCTCAACCATTAGTACCCATCGAGGGACAATCAGATTGTTACAAACAATCTGATTGGCCCTGGCCGGGAATGTCACCTGGCCGAGAAAGACTCACCTGAAGCACTCCGTTCAGCACGCCTGAGTCACGCGGAGTTCCTTTCCTTTCTCCCCCGGATGCCATAGAAAGGGAGAAAGGACTATTTGTAGTCCCTTCTTCCCGTTCCATGGTGGCCGTTTTGTTAGATTACTTTAAAAATGGCCAACATGGAAATGGAGAAGGGACTACATGTAGTCCCTTCTCCCCGATCCCTGGAGGCCATTGGTTTTGCTTTTTTTTCTAAAGTAAAGAAACAGTTCCAACACCTTTTCTCACAACGTGCCGGGGTACTAATATCAATTGAACCCTTGGTGGGCGGCATTACCCCAGGGCTACGTTAAGGCCCTCACTTTGCTTGGGCTTGTAACTATCGTCCCAAGGGCATTACCAGACCAGTAATGCCCCCTCCTCAGGTTCTATTGCTTTATTGGTGCACCAACCTCGTCAGTGAATCGCTGCACATCCTCGACTCCCTTTCGACAATAATAAGCATGTAAACAAAACGTCCCTGCATAGTACAAGAGAATCAGCCCACCAGTCACCCGGCCAGTAAACTAATTTGGCACAGAAATAAAGGTCAGTACAGAAATGTTATTAATCAGGACTGCTAACTTTTACGGCCAGCCTATGTTGTCTTATCCAGAGGAGACACTGTCTAAGATTCAGAAGTAAGACATTCTCTGGCATCTCCGCCCATCAGGTCTGGGCTAGGGTGATGAGCCAGGCGGTGATCCAGAACTCTCTGGAGTACTGAAGGAATGGGTCTTTTCCATGTAGAACACATAAGGTTTTGCTCAGAATTACATGCAATAAGGAATCATTATTGATCAGAAACATTTCTTTGACCTCGTTGAAGTTCTTGCGAGCAATCTGGACTGCTATCGTAAAGTCTGGAAAAATAGATATGGGGGTACCATGGAATTAATGATTTATTTCCTTTCTTGCCATGTGGAGGATAAGAATCTTAGCAGTTACCGATCGCTGAGGGGCCCCAGGCTTGGGAGCCAAGTGCCTGCATGCCTGCTCTATCATGAAAAAAGGGGAAATGTTTTCCTTGCCAAACAAATATATCAACATATTTTCAATTGCCAATTCCATGTTTCGACCCCACCATCACCTCAGGCAAACCTATAATGGAAATGTTGAATCCACTCGATCTTCCTTCCGGCTCCTCTTTCTTGGCAGTGCTCACACTCCCACGGCCATTTCTGGTTTCTTGATGGCCCTCTTGATTGTTTTGATTGTCCCCATTGTCCAAAACCCTTTTCGCCCCTCAGTTGCTGCTGCTATCATTCTAGTTGTGAAAATAGCCGCCTTGCCCCCTCTAGATATCTGTATTTTACCTCTGGTAATTCTGCTGTCGGCAATGGTTGGGTGGCTCTCACAAACATCCATCTGACAATGGGACCCTCATCAGAGGAGAGAGAGAGACAGAGACATAGGGTCTCATCACATGTTTGCCAGTATCTTGCCGGCATTACCGGCAGGATACCAGCAAACTGTAATACTGTTTCTGTCACTTGGTCTGCCAGAATTACCAGCAGATTCCAAGTGGCGGAAACGCTGGTAAAGCCCCATTCCATGGAGTCCCACAGGACACCATGGCGGTATTTGCTGGTATTACTGTCACCAGTATTACCAGACCGGTAATACCAGCAGTTTTTGCCAGTAGGGTGGTGGATATACCAATATCGCAGAGCATAAGGTGAGTTTCCATTATGCCCCCGTCCCGGAGAGCCATCTGTAATATAATGTAATGTGGTTTAAAAACCACGACTAGCGCTCTCAGCGCAGTTGTCCCTCTTCTCCAGCCCGCTTCCGCAATTTTGAATCCCATCCCACCTCTCAGCCCTCCCACACTCCCTGATTGGGCTGAGTGCCATGGCCACAACTAGCTCCAGCTGCCTGGTGCACGCCATGCTGTTGGCCGCCATTCCAGTATCGTAGAGGCCAAGGAAAGTGTCCATTATGCCCCCGGCGCGGAGAGCCACCTGTAAAATGATGTAATGTGGTTTAAAAACCACGAGTAGCACCCTCGGCGCATTTGTCCCTCTTCCCCAGCCTGCTTCGGCAATTTTGAATCCCATCCCGTCTCCCAGCCCTCCCACGCTCCCTGATTGGGCTGAGCGCCGTGGCCACAAGCTTCAGCTGCCTGGTGCACGGCGTGCTGTTGGCTGCCATTCCAATATCATAGAGGCCACGGTGAGTGTCCATTATGCCGCCGAACCAGAGAGCCATTTGTAAAATAATGTAATGTGGTTTAAAAACCACGAATACTGCCATCTGTGCATTTGTCCCTCTTCCCCAGCCCGCCTCCCCAATTTTTAATCCCAACCCGCCTCCCAGGCCCTGCCACGCTCCCTGGTTGGCCCACGTCCCCATTATAGACAATATGACCAGGGCTGCCCCTGCCCATTGCAGCTCCTGCGGCCAAGGGCCCCATGGCAAAGGGCGGCTACTACATTGGCGGCTCCAAACTGTGTCCGCAGGTGTCAGCAGGGGAGGCCAGCGGCCAGCCATCAACCAGCAGCAACCATCAAGGTAGGTGTGGCCTGGGTGGGGAATAGAGCAATCACTCTATTTCAGAAGCCCTGCTACTCAACCTATTCTCAGAAGATAGCAGACCAGGATATTAACACTAGCCAGCTTAACAACTTCATAGAATTGTGATTATTAGCCACTACCACATCTAGACAGGATATGATTGTTAGCCATTACCACATCTAGACAGGATTGTGAATATTAGCCATTGCAGCATCTAGACAGGATTGTGAATATTAGCCAGTGTCACTACCAAACGGGATTGTGAATATTAGCCATTGCCACATCTAGACAGGACTATGACTATTAGCCGGTGCCACATTTAGAGAGAATTGTGAATATTAGCCTGTATCACACCTAGACAGGATTGTGAATATTAGCCATTGCCACATCTAGACAGGACTGTGACAATTAGCCGGTGCCACATTTAGAGAGAACTGTGAATATTAGCCTCTGTCACACCTAGACAGGATTGTGAATATTAGCCATTGCCACATCTAGACAGGACTGTGACAATTAGCCGGTGCCACATTTAGAGAGAACTGTGAATATTAGCCTCTGTCACACCTAGACAGGATTGTGAACATTAACCATTGACACATGTAGACAGGATTGTGAATATTAGCCATTGCCACATCTAGACAGGATTGTGAATATTAGCCTGCGTCACACCTAGACAGGATTGTGAATATTAGCCTGCGTCACATCTAGACAGGATTGTGAATATTAGCCGTTGCCACATTTAGAGAGAATTGTGAATATTAGCCTGCGTCACATCTAGACAGGATTGTGACTATCAGCCGGTTCTACATTTAGAGAGAATTGTGAATATTAGCCTGCGTCACACCTAGACAGGATTATGGATATTAGACATTGCCACATCTAGACAGGACTGTGAATATTAGCCAGGGCCACATCTAGAGTGAACTGTGAATATAAGCATGCGTCACATCTAGACAGGATTGTGAATGTTATTCAGTGCCATATCTAGACAGGATTGTGAATATTAGCCATTGCCACATCTAGAGAGGATTGTGAATGTTAGCCGGTGCCACATTTAGAGAGAATTGTGGATATCAGCCTGCGCCACATCTAGACAGGATTGTGAATATTAGCCATTGCCATATTCTGAGAGAACTGTGAATAGTATCCCACGTCGCATCTAGTCAGGATTGTGAATATTAGCCATTGCCACATCTAGACAGGATTGTGAATGTTAGTGTCATGATTTCCACCAACCCATTAGCCCACTCACACCCACGACATGTCCATAGGGCTTACAGGACTTCGCATCACAACCCCATGTGGGGAACTTGGAAGCATCCCAGCTGGACCAGGGCATGGAGCGCCTGGCACCAACTACATTACCCAATCTAGGGTCAAATCACCCAACATGGCGGAAAGTCAGCCCTGCAGAAAAAGCTACAGACAGTGCTCCAGACTCTGGGTGCGGCTGACTACTTAAGCGACACCCAGGCTTCACCCAACGCTTTGCGTTGAAACTGTCCTAAGGCAGCGCACGCTCATCGCTACCTCCGAGGCTCCGTTTACCTGTTTCCGGACTCGGGGACTCCTGCAGCAACTTTCTTCGTCCCGCGGACCGCCAAGCTGCTCCCAAGACTCTTCTTACCTGATTCCAGCTCCCGCGACGCCTGTAGCAGCTTTTGTCATCCTGCGGGTCGGCGGCTTCAGCTTCTGATCCGCGTCGTTTCCCCGCCCCGCCTTCCCGGTACTCCGCAGCCTTGCCGCCAGGACAGCACACGGGCTGTCTCCGCATTCTACATCGCGGACCCTGAAAAGCAAACCCAAAAGGACAGCACACAGCCCGTCTCCGCATTCTACATCGCGGGCCCTGAAAAGCAAACACACAGACACGCGTTGAGGACACAGCAATAGGCATTGCAGAAAACTACGTTGAAATCACAGTGCAACGGACTTGCCAGAAATACTGGTAGCATTCACACAAGCAGCCAGCAGTAGCCTGCAGGAAAACTACGAGAAGTAGGCAAGAGAAGAAGAACAAGCATCACTCGATCAAAGACTCAAAAAGATCAGAAAGAGACAGCAAGTAAGCAAGGAAAGAAAGCAAGCTTAGTAAAGAATAAGCACTCGCCCAAAAGACACAATAGCACCTACCTGACGCCACAGCAGGCCTGGAGACGTGGGGTTCATCAGTGAAGTAACTGATGGTGCTGGACTTGCACCCCTGCTGAGAGAGAGAGCAGGACGGAGAGCCAACCACATATTTATACGAGGTGAGCACACACACACAGTGGGTCTTGTACAAGGGCTGGGTGGGTGCGGTTTTCCCCAAGTTCCTTTAAACTCACTTTTGGCCCATATTCTTACCTCCAATCTAGGCGCAGACTCAAGGGGAGGAGCAGTCAAGGGGATAGCCCAGGACGGAAGTTCCAGACACCCCCGCAGAGCTAAGGTGAGCGTGACAGAACGCAAAGCCAGCTTTGAAATCTCTGTCTGGGTGTCATGGAGACCTCCGATACTGACCAGTTAGCCCAGTTGTTAGGGGAGTTACGGGCTGAGGTCCATGCCGCTCGGCAGGAAACAAATGCCTTGCAGAGGGAAATCGTTGTTAATCGAGACCGAACCGAAGAACTAGCTCGCCAAATGCTACAACAGCAGGCTGGACAGGCCCCATTACCAAGTAGTCAGCCTTCGGCCGCATCGCCCACAACCCCGCTACAGTTAGCCAGTGCCACATTTAGATAGAACTGTGGAGATATCCACGCGCCACATTCAGAAAGAACTTGGCAGTTAGCACGCATCACATCTAGAGAGCGAGGACATATAACCCATTAATCATTGCTCAAATCTCTGCATACCTTACTCACACGAAAATCCACACAACCGCCTTTTCGCTCAGCAAACCGCACGCACTTCACAACACTGCACCTACAAACAAACACATAAATCGCACCAACAGCACACAAGGCCTCACTTCGAGACGATATTCACACCAAAGTTCAGCGTACAGTGAAAACCGAACTGAAGCTGCCAACAGCACACCACTTTTCTCACTTTCCTATTCCCTCTTCACCCAACTAACCCAGCCCGTCTTCTTGTTTGCAGACACGCCTGAGCACCTGGGGACCAATTCTGTTGGTGGCGGTGCGCGGTACAAATACCTTTAACATTAACATATACCTTCAGCTCAGAACTGGAGGTAAATCCACCACCCTACCGGCAAATTAAGAGTGTGCCGGTACGTTATTGCGCAGGTATGTGGTAATACCGGCACGTTATTACGTTACCGCACCGAAACACATTCATAATGAGGCCCTAGAGTAATTGAGAGAAAGAGATAATTAACGCTAGACCGGCGAATGATATGCCAGGTGCAGCAAGAAATGTTAATAATATTTGGTGTTTTATACATGCCATACATTGCAGTTTCAGTGCACTTGGAAACAGGTATTACTAATAACAATCATTATTATCCACATTGTGGTACTCAATTTAAAGCCTAGGAAGAACGAAGACATGATATGTATGGATTCCAAGACCGAGCTGCATCTCCTCCTCGTCAGAGGCACGCTTTATGAATAGAGCTCTCTGTTCCATTCCCATCCCTAGAGCAGCATCGAGTTTGGTTTCATCCTCGGGAGAGTGCGAGTAGCCATACCTCAGTCAGCAATTTGACTTGTGACACACCAAGTACTTCTGAGAGCACTTAATCAGGCATTCCAATACTGGACCCTCACACCACGGGACGCCCAACCTCGAAGCTAAATGAATGGGTAAAGTGATACCAATAATCAGAGAACATGTTTAGTTGCCAGAGAGATCTGCTCAGAGAAGGCAGCAGTGTGGTAACATGACGGGATCAGAGGATTGCAGGAAAGCAGTGATGCTAATGGGACAGCGTGTCAGCGGGATACTTTGTTGCAGTCATTAAACAATGAATCTTCCTGATCTCCATAGTCTCCATGCAGCCAAACTCACTTTCCACCCAATCCACCACCAGCCTCAAGATGCACTGAGGTGCAGCGTCCACCACCGTGTGAATACAAGGAACCCCTCTCTCAGCTGGCTGAATCAGAAGGGAGGTCACCTGTCCAGAAGGAGTATGAGGGGCCGGACTCCATGAGTGATACTCTCCTGCTCTGAAGCCTCCCCACCCACACTGCAGAGGCACCAGCAGAACAGTACAAGGGCTTCAGAAGCATCAGGCTGAAATCCCCAACCAAACAGAATCCGTGACTATCAACCCGTGCCAACCCACCTACAGACACGAGAAAGATTTCAAAGACAGACAACTGCTACTTCTCGAGGGGATTGGGCCGTAGTCTCCTGCTGTTGCATGACACAGGTGCACCACTACTCCCTGTCACTGGTGCTTTCCGTGGTCCCCACTGCCCGTCCCTTACCAAGACCTTAGATTGCTGCAAGCTCTTTATGCCAGTCAAGGCACATGCACAGGAACAACAAAGGCCTCAACCCAGAACACCTCCAGGCTGCCTTCCTCAGCATCAGGCAAGTGGGATTAACACAAAAATGGTTGGGTGGATGTGGTACGTCCTGGGAAAGCTGCCATTTTGAGCCCATGCTAGCACCCCCAAACGTCTTTCTTTTTAAACACAAATCTAACCTTTAAAATTCTCAAGTTGTATCTTCCAAGCCTCAAGTGTGGAGCACAATACTTCAGATGAAGCCTCCAGCAGGAGACACAATGCTCCACTTGTGACCTCCAGAACTAAATGCAATGTGTCAGGTGAGGCCGCTCTCCAGCCATGGACCTAATCTTACAGTTGAGGCCTCCCAATCCGGACACAGCTTTCCAGAGGAGTCTTCTCACACCGGATCTGACACTACAGAAAATGAGGCCTCTCGTAGATGTGTAGGGCATTAACATATCTTTGGTTTTTGTGTTGCAATGCTGCTTTTTCCAACCCCTTCATTCCTCGTGTTTTGGGCTGGAAGGTCTGTGCTTGATACTTCTGTAGCCGGCTGTCAGCCTTGCGCACCAGTTGCTATTTTACAAATTGTGTATTGGTTAATCCACCAGTCTTCATTTTAAACCGTCAGATTGTCCTCACAGGCCCAATCTCTTTGATCTGGGAAAAGAAATTAACACACAACATTCCAAACACTAGTGCCATCCTTTTCTCTATTCAATGCCTAGGAGTCAAGGAGAGGAATGGGCTGGAGACAAAACAAACAGAGGAGCTCACACTTTTTGAAGCTTTAGCCTGCCACCCATCCACCAATTGTGGAGGATCCAGTCAACAGAACAAAAGCTGGGAAAGAGACATATACCCTCTTCCTGCAGGAATCACAAGCTGCCAAGCATGTCCTATGGGCCATGTTTGGTTCGGGCATACAGCTTTCTTAACCCAACTGGGTATGCTGGATGGCTCCAGGCAGGGTGAGGTGGTGCTGATGTGCTCCCACCTCACAGCGTTGCTGATGGGTGCATCAGAAGTATTAAGAATTCATATTCCCAGACAAGCATCACGTCTGCATGCCCAGGGTTCAGAAACATTATGCTCCCAATGCTTCCCGAATGCTTCCCAAATGCTGGCTGCACAGAGGAACACAGAGGAAGAAAGCTAACCAGTGGGACTAGGCAGAGTGAGGAAAGCGGCAGGAAACTAAGTTTAAAAAAGTTTGTTTGTGTGTGTGCTCAAGTATGTGCTTGTGTTCGGGGGAACGGCCAACTTAATGTTGTGCAAGGGACTCCTGAAAACATGGTACAGGGCAGTGGCAATGCTGGCATATTCCGGGGCATAGGCATCATGAAAGCAGTGGCAATGCTGGTGTAGAAACATAACAATTGTGGGCGTAGACACCATGAAAACATATTTTACAGGGCAATGTTGACATATACTGTTGACACAGGCATCATGAAAATGTGTTTTGCAGGGCAGTGCTAGCATATATTGTGTCTATAGGCATTATGAAAGTGTTTTGCAGTGGCAATGCTTGTATATATCGTGCTCAAGCAGCATGAAAGTGTGTTCGTAAAGTGGTATGCTAGCATAAATTGGTCCTAGTCAACATGAAAATGGTAACAGCCAGCATGAAAACAGTGTACATTGGTAAAACTGGCATATATTATTGGGCATTGGCAACATGAAAATGGGGTTTGCAAGGAAATGTTAGCAGGTATTGTTGAGACAGGCCTCGTGATTTTTCTTTGGACACATTTAGTATGACAATGTGCTGCAAAGTGCTCCTGTGTACAGGTGGTGACCTGGTATCTATAATTCCCTTGCAGAACCAATTGTAAATTGTATTACTTAATCCTATTTTTCTGAAATGTGTGCTGTTAAAAGTGCCATTTCTACCCATTCTTTATTTTGGGTTAAGTGTGCAGGCAAGAACGCTTCAAATCTCCTTAAATGTTTTGAGATCACTCTCGGTGCTGAGTTACACCAACTCAGGTAAAATATTTACACCCCTGCGGAGGAGCAGCTGCATGCCTCTGCATGAAATACCCCAACCCGCTACCGCCTATATGTTGGAAGTCTGGGATCGTGCCGTGTTTGACACCAGCAGTTGTGCCAATGCTGCAGCGTATATTCGAAAGAAGATAGCCATTAAAACAACCCTGTCCAATGTATCCCCGAAGGGACGACAATCTAAAGGGAAGGAACTCACTGAAGGAATATGATAAGAGAAAAAAGAGAAGCTAATGACACCACACAAGACATGCGCAACGTCCCGAGATATTGGCTGAAGAGAATGCATGGATCCTACAGAAACTAATGACAAAGTAAAGAGTCAAGTGAACTTTTAAATACAAAAAAGATTACACGTGCACGAAAGTGCTGCAGAGAATCAACCGTTCAATTATTGTACAGACGCTGAAACAAAAAGTCATCATAGAAGCTGGCTATATGTAGTGAGTAGAATGCAGGTGGAGCCGCCACTGTAAAGAAGCTGGACATCGGTATCATACATTTTAGTAAGCCAGGACCCATGAAGAAGAGAGAGAGAATTGTGTTGCAGCAGGAAAATGCTGAAATTGTGGAGATGCATGGCAAGGCTGTCTGGCCTGGAGTCAAGACTGAAGAAGCCATGGTTGGCTATCTATTCTTGAAAGGAGTGAACGTACGAAGGATGAATCATCTCTTGTTAAGGTGCACAGAAAGAACACCAAGAGTGCCAAGTTTTATTCATTTAAGACATTTAAAACCTGCAAAAAGGACCAAATTGTGGCCTCCTGTCATGTGAGCCAAGGATGAAAATAGAGTTGAACTTGGAGTCCTAGAGCAACGATAGTGAGTGCTCGCACTCACATGTATTCCCAGAGACAAGGATGCTTTGCAGGACCAAGTTCAAAGACAATCTTCATGGTAGAAGGCATGGGCAAGGAGAGATGTTGGGCTAATTGGGTGGTGAGGTAGAACCAGACCCATCTCCTTGCACCTTGGTCTGGGTTTACGTGCTGCTAAGTGAACCCACTGTTCCAGACATGCCACAAGCATCCCAAACATTTGTAGAGGTCCGTATAACCAAGGGCCTTATAGTTTTACTACCAATTGAAACCGTGTACTTAAAGGTTTTGAAGATGACATGTGTTAGAGGTAGGCATATATTGTCCACCTGACAGTGGGCAGCCAATCACAATCCTAGGTCCTATGTAATGCATACTTAGATGTTCCCCTTAAGCCTTTTACAATCCCTAGTATGTTTTCACGTAGTATGACGTCACCTCCAGTGTATTTTTAGTATAAAGTTTATGTTTTGTGAAAAGATCGCTGGAAGAAATCGTGCGAACGTCCGTTGATGTCCATTGTAATTCCCTGTTTTCGATAATTGTTAATAAAACAGTACTTTGCCATCTTACTGACCTGGTTCGGTTATTTGGACTCTGAGTTATTGTGTGAACCCATGCATTGCATGCACATAACTAAAGGGTCATAAGCTTACCTGTGCAGGTAAAAAGAAGTTCCTCTGTCGGTGGACAAAAGTGTTTCTCACAAGAACATTGCAATGCACATTTTATATGGAGTTTTCAAACAGCCGAGACATTGGCCTGCAAGCAGTTTCTCATTCTGGAACTACTCGCGCGCATGACAATAAACTAAACTCGCGCCATGCGGGATTCGGAGAGACATACGTTTAACATGCAGCCTGGTTGTGGTGACAGTAAGCACCCTCGAATCAGAAATGTGACAGCTTTATTCGTCTGTGATACACAGCCTTGCTCTCCTGGACCTACCGTTACGATCCACTTCGAAATTCACAATTTTCTGACCCATTCTCCAGAGCGCAGGCCATCTAGTGACATCAATTATTTAAAGGGAAAAAGAACCCTTAAAATGCAGGTTGGTTGTACTGTTCTCTGGCTAAGGGCTGATGGAGCGTCATCCTTGAGTGGTTAGAGCAGCCTAACCACCAAGAACAGAGAAACCTAAGTCTATTAGAGCAGATGTAATCAGGGAAACGGCCTCGTTGTCAATTAGAAGAGTGGCCCATGGCTTCAGAAATCACTTTGGGGCTCCCGGAGGACTAGAGCCTAATTGACACGAAGGCCAAGGAGCTCTCCCTTGCTAGCATCTCCGAACGAGTCCGTCTGCAAGAGAGAATGCT
Organism: Ambystoma mexicanum; assembly: GCF_040938575.1. NCBI lineage: Eukaryota > Metazoa > Chordata > Amphibia > Caudata > Ambystomatidae > Ambystoma > Ambystoma mexicanum. The sequence goes on from NC_090931.1 coordinate 669,169,495, forward strand.
TTATTTACCGTTGAGAAATTGGGAAATGGCGGGGTGCATTGATTTCAATCTAATCATGGCCGAGCGTGCCTTCCCTAAACACTCCGAAGCTTCCAGAATAAATGTTAAAAAAAAGCCCGAGGGTCTATAAAAAGCTTCCAGACCCAAACGAGGAGTTTGGTCAATGCAATTAGAATGACGGTTGCCGGACGGACCTGTGAGCTGAACAAATTACCTAATTGCCCTGCTATGCAAAGATAAAGCAATCTTCACGTCTCCAAAGGGCCCACGGTTCGTAGACATGGAAGTACTGATCGGACGAGAAGACGCAGTTCATTTAGAATGTATAACACGTCTTTTTTTTTATTTCTAATCAGCGGTAAGATTGAGATGTGATGGCAGCCTTGGGGGAAAGGATTAGCCCCGGCAGAGGGCCAGAAGACCGGGATAACTCAATCAGGGCACTGGCACTGGATTAAAACGGGGGAGGGGTTTTAGTAAACAGGAACTTGGAGAATTCCTTTACACCCCTAAAGCCTCTTTAAGGGTCTTATGCTGATAGGTTGAAAGCCGCTTATTTTGTTGACCTGATCTCCTAGTGAATTCTCTTTCATGCGCCTTCTGTGGCCGGAGAGCAGGCTTGGGTTTCAAGTGTTTTTTTTTTAATTTTTTTAACGTGTTTAGGAACAATTAAGAGAATTATTGAGAGCAGGGAAATAAAATGTCCTGTATCCCAGAAAGGCAGATGATAAATTAAGTTTGGGAGCGAACATACTTGTTCACAAACATAACAATGATACGACGAATTTGGCCACTGCTTCGGCTGCTCCTGTGCCGAGGACACGAACGGACCTTCATCCGAGATATTTCCTGGTCGATGAGATGTTTGGCGGCATAGAGAAAACGTGAAACTTCGGCGATGCGCGCGGCGAGGGAGGGTGCAGCTTGAAAGCGACGAGGGAGTGATTTCCCCCCAAAGTAAGTGGCACGCACGTGAACGTCACAGATATTTGACCACATCCGGTTCTGATAACAATGATGATAGTAACATTACATGGCCATTATTTTGGAATAGTCCCCCGCAACCGCAAAAAAAGGCTCCAGGTTAGGCATGTGTACCCAATCAATGTCGACCACTGTGCAGCTGTGCTGCTTATGTACATTTTGTGGCCACGCGTGTCATTTGCATTTTACCATCTGCATCATGCTTTAGCCCGCGCTTACTCTCCAACCTCGACATTCCAAAAGCCATCTTGTATAGTAACATTATTACCAAGCGCATAAATGGCCCATTGGGAATCCAGGTGCTTTAGTGATTTCTGGACGCCAACTGTCATGTGCAGCCCAGTCAACTACTCCTATCTTCTTAGCAGACTGCGCGCTGCATTTCTAGGGTTTGCAGGGATCTATGTGATCTCTGCGACCACATGTAATTGCGACGGCCGAAAATGCAGACTTTTTTTATTTTTACTAAACCCCCTTTACACCACATAGATATGTGGGAGGAGACCCCGCCACCTCCCCCGTATTTCTATAGTAGCCCATTTCCCCCCACATGTGATGTAAAGGGGGTGTTTAAAAAAAAAAGCCGGGCATTCAGGCCGTCGCCATTGTGAGGGTGACATTTTGGGCCATTTCTGTTTGCAGTGGTGTACTGGCCTACAAGTCCCAGCATGCAAAGAGAAGTATGATAAAAAGGTAGGACTGACTGAAGTTGACAAACATGCCATGGGCCCAATTGCCAGCTACAATGATTTACAAATCGAATGATATCAGATACTAACAAAGAACTTCATTTGCCCGCCAGACCTTGGACTAGCCACACTACACATAAACAAAGAATGAATACTATGTGCAAACACAACCTCTTCAGATGCTGAAGCACACGTAGAGTGAACCACCCAGATAGCCCATAAAACCATCAACAATGCAACTACATACCAAGATACCAGATTATTTTACAGCCACAGCTACCTGTGACTCTGGGTCCCTTATGGACACTAATCAGTGCGCACAACCAAACCCACCACAACCACACACATCACACTAACACAAAGTACTACCACACCCCTGAGGCACTGAATCCTACCCGTAGGTTGCAATGCATGAAGCCGCTCGCACAAACTCCCACATGCAAAACAACACTCACAGACACCAGTTCCTCCAGGTTCTGAACCTATCCTCTCACCCTATGCGCACTAACCTCCCAACTCCCTTCTCTTGCAGAGCCACGCAAGCGCCTGGATACTGCCGCTGGGTGGTAGCAGTGCGTGGTATAAATTAACATAACATAACATGTTGGATATTAAGCACTCATCTGGTCTGCTTGTATTATTTTTTTGTTATTTGAATTTCCTCAGCAGGGCCGTAACATGCACCCCTGTTGCCCTTTTAATGCACAGTCTTACACCATGCTTGTGATCTTTCTATACCTCTTTCTACTTCATGACATTTTTCAGAGGGCCCTTGTCATTCTGTGGTACACTACTGTTCAGCAACTGTAGATTTGCCTCCACATTATGCAAGGCTACTAGAACCAAAATGCAACTAAAAGATCCCTGACTGGAGAAGCTACTCACAGTTGACATAGATATGGTTTGAGAGAACCAGGACTGGGGGGCTACTCGCACCAGAAACAGGACAGCTTGAGATCTCCACTTTACCCTAAATATTGGGTACTTCGTGAACCCCCTTTGTAAGGATGAGGGGAAGAGATGCAATCTTAATAAGATTAGACTAGAACCTTCAACAATGGGGCCCTGCAAGTCTTACAACTGAACCACTGATTCTAAGAAGACAAGTCACGAAAGGCAAGAGGCTCTGTTGGGACGACTGAAACTCTGGCTTGGCTTGGTATTGTGCATAAGACTAGAAGACGGCTGGCCTGTGAAAGTATGTCTAGATTATTTGGGTTAATCCCCATTGCAATTGGCCCGACTCCTTTTCATCACAGCTTTAACTAATGAACTGGGAGTCACCTCTTTGGTTAGGACTCGGAGGAGGAAGAGGGTTGTGGGGGTAATGTCTAGGTTACTTGGGGTAATCTCTGTAGTCGCATACTCCTCCTACCTGGACTGATAGTCTGGGTAGAGTTAAACAATTATATTACTTTCTAATTGTTTAACTCTACCTATACTAGCAGTCCAGATAGGTTCCATGTTTAGGGGGAGTCTGAGTTACCAGGCATAACCTTCCTGCTGCTTCGATAACATTCAAGTAAATATAAAATGTTATTATAAAGGACCTGTACCACCTGATTCTAAGCAACCCCAATTTTGATGGATTCTAGGGAACGGAGACCCAGAGAGAGCGAATGTAATTTGCCCAGAATCACACAATTTGCTCAAGGAGGGAGCCCAGCATTGTATCTTATGGGTCTGGGTTTCATAGTGAATTTACCCACTAAGCCACATTGCCTAGTGGAAATACCAACAAAGAAATGCTGGAGCATTGCAGGAGTAGAACGCACAAGAATAATGCACTTTGATGTTGAGGAGAAGGTGGTTCCACTGTTCAAATCCATGTTTCAGATGCATCTGTTCACTAGGCCCCACTATCTGGAGCTTGGTCTTTTGAGAATCATATGGTATGTTTTATAGTTGTGTTGCGGGTGAAGGCAGGTCCTGTCATGCATTTGTAGGCCACACTCAGGATTTTTAAAATAATCCTCACTTTGAGGAGGCAAAGGGGTCCCTGGTTGGGTGGCCGCTTCTGTTTTGACTTTGTGCAATGGCCAACATAACATGGGCATAGTCAATGTTACTGCTTACAAGGCAGCCCACCCCTAATGAGGAGGAACCTGTGCAGATTTAAGGGGAGGTGAGATAAAAGCAGACAGCTGTTGCTGGATGCTTTGAAGGAGAGAACATAAATGTTCAAGAGATTTTGAGTGGGTTCCATAGCAGCAAAATATGTAATTGAGGTACACGCTTAAAAATATCTTGTTATCAGGGGGTGCAGTATTGCTCATGGAGAGTTCACCTACTTTTGTGAGGCCGACCTTTCTCGCCTTTGCACCATTGGATTGACAGTGGAGGTAGGGCTTGGTGATATGGACGAAAGGTCATATCTCTATATTTTTGGGCTGAATGGCGATATAAAATATATATCTCGAGATTGTTTATGTGGGTTAAATGCTCAGTTGTAATCCGCCAACTACATGGGAGATGCCACAAACACCTTTATTTATAAGACATTGATCAAAATAAAGTGCTAATACAGGGTTATCTTCCTGCTTCAGAATACACACAGCAGTGTAAATATCAAATTGTGAATAAAAAATACTATATATAATAAACATATGTATATATCTCGATGTTAACGATATTGTCTCATCCTCTATCGATTTTGCAAATATATCGATATATATATCTCCAAAACTCTATATATCGCCCAGCCCTAAGTGGAGGGTTATATACATATATATAACACCTGGGAGCTAGGCAGCGCCCGTGCTGCTTTGTGCTTAGGGTTTTCAGTCCCTGCTCAGATAATGTTTGTGGCTATGCATGTAGTAGATTAATTTCAGTTGCAAACCATCTACTGGCACCGAAATCAGAATTCAAAACACTAGCATCTATGGAAGGGAGCACATTTCTTTTGTATTTGAGAATACAGACGCAGTGGGTCAAAGTAAGCCTATTATATATACGGTTAACTAGATTCCGTGCACCCGGGGAGGCATGAAAATGGTCTCTGTGCTCAACTGCAAAAGTGAAATTATGTAAAAACTCAACAATTTCCAAATCTTCGTCTCAACGTAAGGCGAGTGGAGCCAGTCCAAGCAAGTGACTATTCTTCTGGGGGCAGACATCTGTGTAAAGGTAGAAGAATCGAGGCTATTAATAAAGGGGACACTTGTGTCTGAGATGATAGCTATGAGCTGTGAGCACATACACCAAAGCCTTTCTGGTACAGTCTGTCGGGGTCCTGTGTCGCACAGTGGCCAGGTTACATTAAGGCAGGATTATGAGACCCACCAAAGCACTGAAGAAAGCTGACAGAAAGGTTGTCACTGAAAAATGCCACCAGACAACAGGTGATACCTGGAAACAGGCCCACCTGTTTTTTTTTTATTTTCTACTAGCACCCTGGGAGGGGGCGCTAGCCAATTAGGAGGATTGGAATACGGGCTGTACTGTACGGTAAGAGCCTACGTTCTGAGCTGCCTGGGCAGCAAGCGCCCCTTCCCCACTCCCCCATCAACACTTAGAGAACCTGTGTACTTCCCTACAGGGTGCTAATAGTGTTTTTACTATAAAAAAAAAGAAACGTATCTTTGTTGCGTGGCCATGCGCCGCAGTGTTGATGTCAGCCAAGTTAATTTGCCATGCTGATGACATCACAGTCATCAACATGGAAAATGGACTTCCCTGACAGCAGCACTGTGCGTCAACGAGCTGCACACCAAAAGGTACATTTTTTTACAAATAAAAAAACACCATTAGCACCCGTGTAGAGAACTACACGGATGCTAATGGCGATATTAACCTCGGCGGCGGGCCGACTCTTGGTTACGGACTGCCGATCAAGTTAAGGATCAAGTTAAGGGCCCGAGCGAAAACATGGCCTCATTATTTTGGGATTTATTAATGGGAACCAATGGATAGGAATGGAAATCACATAACCATTGTTTATAAAGAGACGCAGGCCAAGGCATGCTTCATACGCTGCAAGTAATCTGAATCGCATCTTCAGTAACGCACAATCCACCTCCAGATGCTCATGCCGCTGCTTTCTGCAGGTTTGGTATTGTACAGTGCAGACAATATTCCAATGAGCAACACGGAAGTAGAGGAGATTTTAATCCTGAGAGAGTGCTCAAATTAGGAGAACATGGCTGAAGATCACTTCTTCCTAATCAGAAAGCAACAGTTTGTCACACTGGCAAAAAGATACTGACTTTTTCATGGGTTCCTCTTCAAGGGAAAGTGGAATTGCAAAGAAGCGGGGAATAAACCTCTCCTTTTATACACGAAACTAGGATAGGCTGGGCCTTTAAGGACTTCAACCTGAATGGTTCAAATCATTAAAATAATGGTTGGCATCAGTTTGATTCAGTCTTACTCCTACAGAAATTAGTACAGTGTCTTAAATGCTCGATTCAAAGCTCGACAAAAACAAAAAGAAATCCTCTATTCGTGGGTAGTCCAAGTTTATTCAAACCAGCTTGAACCGTGGGCTCCTTTTGGTTTGAATCATGTTCAATCATTTTCAGTCTGAACAAAGGCTATCCTAAAAATAAAAAATGAACACAGAGAAAGCTGACAAAAGTTCAAACTGAGTCAAGCCAACAGGCTATCAATTTGAGTAGACAGAGTCTCGGTTCAAATCTTTTGAATCATTTAGAATTTTAGATAACAAATATTTCAACCACGCAAGCCCACTTGAACAGTGACGAAGTCAGCTCCCTGTCTTCATCCAGTGGAACTGCGGAGGTGCTGTGGATACCTCAGAATGTCTCCACTCCAGGGCTGCAACACTGAGAAACTGTATGAACCGCAGGGCATGATCCAGTCGCTTTCTGCTGAGGAGCCCAACCCTTACCTATTCTATCCATGTCATGAGAACACTTAGGTCTTTTGGCCACCTCAAACACTGACTCTATGAACCGCAGGACATGATCCAGTCGCTTTCTGCTGAGGAGCCCAACGCTTACCTAGTCTATCCGTGACATGAGAACACTTAGGTCCTTTGGCCACCTCAAACACTGACTGTATGAACCGCAGGGCATGATCCAGTCGTTTTCTGCTGAGGAGCCCAACCCTTACCTATTCTATCCGTGTCATGAAAACACTTAGGTCCTTTGGCCACCTCAAACACTGACTCTATGAACCGCAGGGCATGATCCAATCGCTTTCTGCTGAGGAGCCCAACCCTTACCTAGTCTATGCGTGTCATGAGAACACTTAGGTCCTTTGGCCACCTCAAACACTGACTCTATGAACCGCAGGGCATGATCCAGTCGCTTTCTGCTGAGGAGCCCAACCCTTACCTATTCTATCCGTGTCATGAGAACACTTAGGTCCTTTGGCCACCTCAAACACTGACATGAGCACTATATCCATTAGCACAATATGCAGGCTTCCTAGCGAAATGTGCACAATATTCCTGGCAGTTACAACCAGAGCTGCAGAGCGAGCTGGTGAGCACCGACGTATATCCCGGGAAGGCACAGCGTGAAGACATATAGAGGGTAGGTCAGCACCACTATTAATGTCCTTCTTTCTCTGTGCTTTATTATTATAGCACTCAGAAAATTGGAACACTTATTGGTCAGTGGGCTAAGACAAGGTCCAGAAGCTTATTCCACACCATCCTGATTAGAACAATGATTATGTGTAGAAAGAGAACATTGTTGTTTCATGTGCTCTGCTGATTTGCAACAACCAGAATAGTTTAGAAATCCGATTTGAGCAGGTACGCTGATCCCGATTTAAAACAATAAACACCATGGACAGAAACAAAGGGTTTGGGGAAAGAATGAAATCGCTCCAGCAGAAAATTAAGAACTGGAAGAGCACAAAACTCTAAAAAGAGTAGACAAAGTAATAGCTACTAGAAAAATCACCTTCAGAGAAAAATCGCAAATCTGGTCACTCAAAGGGTTTGTAGGCAGCGAACTGGAGCACATTAAGAACCAGACCAAGATCAGGCCATACCAAGAAAACATGCTAAGGAAAAGCTCCTCCTGAGAAGCTGAAATACATAAAGCTCCCATTTTACAAACCCCAACCCACATTCTCCCACAATAGGATCCCCGAAAGCCTGGACTACAGCTCATTGGATTTGGTGGGCCAAACAAACACACCAAGAAAGAAACTGTCCAGGGGAAATTGCAGCACCTGAGTGTCAAAACAAGCAAGAGGATGGGTATGCCTTAGAACACATCATTCCTTAAAAAAAACTCATTTTACATGGAATTGGAGGTAGATCAGCAACACTGCTGAACAGCCAGTACTAGCTTGCAAGCGAACCCATGTTGCTGATGTCCAACCCTTTTAACCTTGAAATGGTCCATCTCAATGGAAGGCAGGATTGGTCTGGTGGGCGAGAGACCACAAGGACAGGCCAGGAGCTCTGGAGTAATGACAGTGTGTGTCAGAAAACTAAACCAAACTGGGCTAAAAACACAATACTTACAGAACCTACAACCCTCCAATGATCATCATCAGGACCCAAAGAATGAGGGCAAACAGTGAATTAACCGAATGTAAAAAAACAAATGGAGAAATTACCAAATTGTTTTGGTCGAAAAACAAAAATTCCTACTTGCCTTTTGCACCATTTTTTTTTTAATAATGAGGGGCGAGTCCCCCGACTTACCCCCATTTTCCCTACCTTAACTAATACCCTTACCCCACCGCACGCCTATATTTTAATAAAAATGTAACAATATTTTTTTTTTTAAATCAGCCAATTCGTCCTTATTGTTTTAGGGTTCTGTCATTTTTACGGATACACAAACTGTGGGATAACATACAAGAATGACCTTGGGCAATGGAGAGAGCAGCACTTACGAAGCAGCTCCATAATGCAACTTGGTCCAAAACAGAGACGGCAAGCCATTTCAATGTGAGAAAAGGAAGTCTAGTCACGTAACACCAGAGCTCCTAATGGCATAATTCAGCAGCAACGGAAACCGTGTAAAGTCCCACTCAGCTAGTCACCTCCCATAATATCTCTGATGAGGACTAGGCCAAGAGAGTGCATCTTTTTCTTGTTCCAGATTCCAGCGGAAACTCCATCACCAATAGTTCACGTACATGAGAAGACTCCTGTCTGATTCAATCAAGACTAGTAAACTTGTCTGGGAGGAAAAGTGCAGTACCTTCAAAACTTCCACCAGTTCTTTCCAGATATACCTGTGAGGTACCCCCCTCCCTTTAGTCGAAAGGTATTGAAAGGATTCCCCACAACCCACACAATATACATCACTAGAAAACATTACAAATTGAATAAGAGTTAAGATTCATATTTTTGAAGTGATGAGTTTTGGCCAACCACCAAGTGTCTCAGTAGTGATTGACATGAAGCTGCACCAGAGGTTTCAAACATGCTCGTCAACATGTCCTCCTGGCCTGCAACTCACACTGGAAACCATGTCCTGGAATAAAGCACAGGTCAGATGAGCCCTTAACCCAAGGACCTAGGACAGGGGTCTGCAAGCTGTGGTTCCCCAGAGGATTTCGACTACGACTCCAATGATATTCCACCTGTGACTATACTGGCTAGGCCTGATTAGAATCTGAAGAGCCAACAATTGCTGACCCCTGACCTACAAGAAAGACTCCCCAAAGGTTTCTAGATATTAGCTTCTGTAAACACCAGGTTCTGCAAAGGATATGGGGTGTTTGTTCCTAATATAGCATCAAGTTATGCTGCTAAAGAAGTTTGCACCGCCTTTTTTGATCCTAGTGCACTGTTTGGAGGATTGAGGGCTAATTTATCAGTTACAGGTGCATCAGGATGCAGAAGTTGTGAAGGACGTCTAACACCAGGCGAGAACCATTGATATTGATATTTTATTTCTATCGCGCTCGTACACAAGTGTTTCAGAGTGCGACAAGGCAAGGGAGGGGAACAGAGGAGAACAAAACAGCGATCTTACTAGGCCCAGTGGCATTGAGAACGCGCAAGTGCATGCGAGAGGGGGAGGGGAAAAGTGCATGGAAGGGGGAGAAGTGGAAAGTGCAAAGCAGAGGATAAACAGATAAATAACAATAAATAAATAATAAAGGCAACAAACAGTGGTAGTGCAGCCAGCAATTTGCAAGTGCTATGTTTAGGGCAGCAGAAAGGGTAGGTCTAATAAGTGCAGAAGAACAATGGGGGGGGGCTTTATGGGTACAGATACAGACCCCAGTGCAAGGGGTGGCCCGGAGGCAGTGCGGGAGGGTGGCAGGGTGAGCAGGTACCTGGGCCCGGAGGACAGAGGATGGCCAGGTGCACAGTGCCAAGAGAGAACAGATCAGCAGGGGAGAGGGGGAACGAAGGCAGAAGAAAAGAGGAAGGTCTTGATTGTTAAACCATAACACTGTTTGTACTGGCTGTGCTTTCCAAACCACTGCTGGTCAATTGGGTTGCGTCATAATTATTAATGTTAATGTTGCAGAACTGTGCAAAGCCCTGACTATACTCCTCTTACTCCCAGCTAGGCACACGCAACATGTCCCTCAACCATTCTGCATTCCTCCACTCTCCCTTTTCTATCTGGTGGTATCTTCTTCACAATTTTAGAAAGAGAAGCCTGGACAAAGAGGGATAGGTTTAGCCTCTACCCGGGAGGAGTGCTTTTTTTTTACATCCTGAAATATTGTCTTTACATCTTCTCCAAAGTACACCTTAAAATAATCGTCCTAAGAAATGGAAGCTTCATCAGCATACTTTTACAGAAACTGTGTGCGCCACTACTAATCCCAGTAGGTTTTCTTGCCTTCCATAGATGCTTCTGCTGCCAGAGTTGTTGCCCGTATTCTACCTATCACTCCCCGATTTCCAGGAGAAGTGAACACTCATACGCTGCTTGAAACGAAATGGAGATCTTTATGAAAAAAAGGACACATGGCTGTTAGCTTATAGTTTTAGGTGTATTCTAACATAGAGCTTCTTTAAGACTAATTCAAACCCTTTGTTGAGCATAGCTTATGAAGCAGCATCTTCTCCTGTGAATAATGTATATTCTACTGTTCACAGAGAAAGAACTGGCTTCAAGAACATTGGTCTGTCCATTCCTTCATCTACATCCCAGATAGTAATATGGACACAGATAACCGGTAGCTTTTTCTACCCTGAATGATGGCCATCCTGCTCAGTTACAAAAGAGAGTTGACTTCAGAATGTTCAGCAACATTAGAGTCTGTCCTTGGAAGCACATACATCTGTAAAATTAATATTGGGATGGACAACCAGTCCCTGACACTACTTTCCCAAAATATGACATCTTTCACTAATGGAGAGGCAACTTTGAAAAGGGGAATTGTTGAAGTTTCTGGAAGAGGGACTATAACAGCAGATGGATCAACAGATGACCCAAAGCAGGTTTTCCTTTGACGTCCCTTGGATTTCCAACTGGTATGGGTTGAAAATAAGGCAAAGGGGGCTCCCTGCAGGAACAAACAAAATAAGAGGCTAGACTTAACAAAACAATTTGCAGGTCAAGGTTAACAGAACTCGTGATGGCTGGACCTCTAGAGAACACAAGCCTACGTTAGGGTGTGTTACCCTGTGTGAACCAGACAGTCAATGGGGCTCCAGTACGCTTCTTTCTTTGCTGATGGGGAAGTTCTTGGTTGACTATGTATGGCTCGTGAGGCTGCGTTGGTCCCACTGGATCTCTACCAGGCACCACCACATTGGTGCGCTTAGGAAGCCTGACGAGTGTCAAGTGTCAGATTCAATCAAATGGGTGGACGCCCATGGAACTAATACATTTCCCTGTGACAAGACCATCAATTCCCCTTTCAATTATTAGTGCTGGACAAAGAATTCTCCTTCTCAGCTCCTGGGACCGATTCTGTCCTGCCACCAAGACTGTAAACAACAGCCACAATCCTTAAATCAATCTTGGGAACCAAAGTTCTCTCTGGCACTTTTAGGGTATGGGTGTCACTTCCTTCTTGTTCCTTCCCACAAGTTGTCTTATGCATGATTGTGCCCTGGGCACACTTCTTCGGTTCCCTTCTCTTCTCCTTTCCCCTTCCTACCACCAAATTATCACTCTTTTCACCTTTTCTTCTTCCTCTTCCCTTCACCCACTTTTCTAGGGTATTTCTATGTAGCCACTCCATCCGTTCCCCCTCCTACCAACCTGCATCAGAATCTTTTCCTCTCCACTTCTTTATCTCTTATCTCCTCCATGCCTCTGCTCTCTCCTATCTCTGCCTCAATACTGCTCTCTCCCCATGTCTCATCCTTACCTTCCCTCTCTCTTCTCCTCCTCTCAGCACCCATTTCGAGTCATCCCCTAAATCCCATACAATGGCCAGGACAAGCACCTGATTATATTTAGACACTGTGTTCAATGGGCCAGTCATGTATTGCATTGGGAGCACCAGTGCCTGGTTAGTGCTTCACTGGGTCCTTCTGTCATCCAACTTTACCCTGGTCACCTTTTTCAAAGTGACATGTGTGTGCTTTTATCAGGCTGCTGTCCACGTAGGCTGCCATCTGGCTAGGAAGATAAATTTCCTATTTTACAACTAAGGCTAGGTGGGGGTTAGGTTGCCCATTTGCCACCTGCGGAGCCAGAATCGTTTAAGCAGTTACTGGTCGTCAGGGAACCTCTCCTCTGTGGCTCCATCACAGGACGTCAAAATTCTCAACAGATTGGCAACAATCACAGTAAGCATTTCTTTGAAGGTAGATTTACCCTGTGTTTTTGGTTCCCCGGCTTCAGAATTCCCTGTCTACAATGGAAAGGATTGGCTAGAAGACAAGGAAACCACATGGGTCACTGTGTAGGGATTGGACATAAACCTAGACTTCTTGCACACCAACACAGTTGCAGCTGGTACTTCTACCAAAGACTGGATCCGCTGCTGAGATAAGAGTGGATGGAGAGAAAAAAAAAAGCTTTTTGAGATTCTTGACGTCTGCAATTGTTACTTCTTAATCCAAGATGTACACCCTGTGGGAGCTAGAGTTAGAGAGAGGGGAGATGAGGTCCTTGGAGTGCCATCAGGATTGGGAGATCAAAAAAATGTTTTCATGGTGCCATTTCTTTGCTTTCTCCTGAACTTTAGAGCCACAGTGATCACCCCCAGGCACAATCTTACCCATGCAGAGACATGTCAACTCTTCTTATACCAACCCCTGCTGAGATCGCTTTTGCTGCATTCACACTGTGTCGTTTTAAATTTAGGCCCTTCTGCATGTCCCAAAGGACCCATTATGATGATGCTCTAGGAGAGATGTAGTTCTTCTCTTGGTGTGGGGTGGAGAGGATGGAGAGGCATCATTGATGAGGAAAGGAGCTGCGCACTAAATCCACCAAACACCTGTGAGAGAAATTGCTCACCTAAGGGATTTGACCAAGTGTTAAAGTGTAACCTGCGAGTCGCACTACTCAAAATGGTCAATTGAGTCTGTTCTTCCCTTGACCAATACATTGTTATTCTCTTAATAGCTCCAAAAGGGAACCCCCTTTAACAACAACTAATCTAATCTTGAATGCACGAATATTTATTATTATAATACGTACCTAACTACCACCACACGTCCAGTTTTTGTTTCATTCCAAAGCAATTCGGGTTGGGAGTTACAGATCGTTCTCCATTCAGGAGTCCCTCTGCTGGCCACAGTAAAATGTTGCATATTTTAACTGCCCGGGTTCAAAAGGTATCATGTGAATCGGTTCACACTCGCCAAGATTTAAGAAATGCAAGCTGCGAGCATCATCCAAAAAGTAAGAAAAACATTGTTCATTATAAGTACCAACAATTATAAGCTCAGGAAAAAAGTAATCACAAAAAGACAAGCTTTAACTTGGTTTTAAAAAAATCACGGTTTCTCGTGCATTTAAAACAGCCAACGTTTCCAAAGATGTGTTTCGTTGTAGATTTAGTACGCGTCATTGCTTTCGGAACGAACACTCCTTACAATTGATTTTTCAGATGCGGCCCATTAATCTGTGTGAAGCTGGGGACCCTCGACCCGCCGGTTTCACATAAACCCCAAACAGAATATCTGTCTTTATTTCGGGCTCTCGGACCCTGCACTTGATGTAGTGCTGCTTTGACTTTATTGTGAGGGCCAGTGGGGTTTTACAACGTTCACACAGTCGTAAATCTGTGGGAAAACAAACTCGTGGACTCCGCTGTGCACACGCCAGCCCGCCCGTGTCAGACCGGAGCACCTAGACACACTATAGTTGAGACTGGAGTTTGGTCCCACGTTTTGTTTCACTCCCGCTCCAAGGACAACAATCACTGCATGCGAAACCAGAGACCCCCAACCCTGCCGCAGACCGTCTCTGGCATCCAATTAGATGGTGGTATGAGAGACAACAAATAACGTGATTGGCCCAGCGTGCGGTCGCTCACGCACTCACCGGGCGCGCCCCCCCGCTTTAGTTTATTGAATGGGAATTGCGAGGGGGCGGGGCTTCCAGCTGACTTTATAATGGCGTTTGTTCAGCGTGCGCGCGGTACAATTCGAAGCTTCGGCAACTGACTGTTTCGCAAACCGTTAAGGAAACGCGACCAAGAGAAAACGCACCCCGCCGCTGCCAGTCAGGAGTGTCACGGCGCGGTCCTTTGGCTGGGTTCTGTTTATACTTTCGGACCAGAAAAAAAATGAAGTGAAGAAAAAGGTGAGGCGGGACCGTTACCAGCGACTTCACGAAAGGAAGTTCCTGACTGGAACGTAACCGCCAAAGGAACTTTTGGCACCGAAAACTGCAGCTACAAACACCGGAGGATTGTTTCTACTTTACGTCAGAATTCCTCGGCTGCGTTGTGAACTTTTCTCTCCCGAGTTGCAGTCCTCTCGACTGGCGACCGTTATACGCTCTACTTCACGCGACAGAAACTGACGTTTTGCGTTTGAGTTGTCGGGATTTTAACAAGACCTGGACATTGGAGAAAGCTGCGCGTACGGCCTCTGGTGCGCCGACTTTTTTGTTGTTGACATTTTCTCAAAACGTCTTCGAGGCGTCGTCTTGGATGCTTGCAAACTAGGCAAAACGGCGGACAAGTCACATTTTACAGAGGACGCGTCCTTGCAGCGAACAATGAAACAATAACAAAAGTGTCAACACTGAAGGCGTGAACATATCTACATTTTTCTTCAAATGTCTGTGGACTAGCGAAAGGAACAGTCGCACGTGAAAGACTTTTCCCAAATACATCTCGAGGGGCGGCGAGTGACTGAAAAGGAGCGGACTTCGATCTCCTGGAAGCTCCCCTCTTGGCACCTTCACACCCGGGGATGGCGACCCTCCCGGCCCTGCTGCTGTTTCTTCTCTTGGGGCTCCCCGCCCGGGCCGCCCACCAGTACCACGGAGAGAAAGGCCTCTCGATCCCGGACCACGGCTTCTGCCAGCCCATCTCGATCCCGCTGTGTGCCGACATCGCCTACAACCAGACCATCCTGCCCAACCTGCTGGGCCACGTGAGCCAGGAGGACGCCGGCCTGGAAGTGCACCAGTTCTATCCGCTCGTCAAGGTGCAGTGCTCGCCGGACCTGCGCTTCTTCCTGTGCTCCATGTACGCGCCCGTCTGCACCGTGCTGGAGCAGGCCATCCCGCCGTGCCGCTCCCTCTGCGAGCGGGCCCGCCAGGGCTGCGAAGCCCTCATGAACAAGTTCGGCTTCCAGTGGCCCGAGCGGCTGCGCTGCGAGCGCTTCCCGGTGCACGGCGCCGGCGAGATCTGCGTGGGCCAGAACAGCTCGGAAGCGACCACCGGCCTGCCGCCCAGCCCCTCGCCCTCCGCCTCGGACCCCGCGCCTTCCGGCTGCCCGCTCCACCTGCGCGTGCCCCCCTACCTCGGCTACCGCTTCCTGGGAGAGCGCGACTGCGGGGCGCCCTGCGAGCCCAGGCGGCCCAACGGCCTCATGTACTTCTCGGAGGCAGAGGCGCACTTCGCCCGGGCATGGGTAGGCGGCTGGGCGCTGGTCTGCGGCCTCTCCACGGTCTTCACGGTGCTCACTTACCTGGTGGACACGCGGCGCTTCCGCTACCCCGAACGGCCCATCATCTTCCTGTCGGGCTGCTACCTGATGGTGGCCGTAGCCTACGGCGCGGGCTGGGCCCTGGGGGAGCGCGCCGCCTGCCTCGAGCCTGCGGCCCCGGGGGGCTGGCGCACCGTTGTACAAGGCACCAAGCGGGAAGGCTGCACTGCCCTCTTCATGATGCTCTACTTCTTCGGCATGGCCTCCTCCGCCTGGTGGGTTGTACTCTCGTTGGCCTGGTTTCTCTCGGCCGGCCTCAAGTGGGGTCGAGAGGCCATCGAGGCCCAGGCACAGTGGTTCCACCTGGGGGCCTGGGCCCTCCCTGCCGCGCAGACCATCGTAGTTCTGGCCCTGGGCAAGGTGGACGGGGACCCGCTCAGCGGGGTCTGCTATGTGGGTCTGAGCAGCGCGCCAGCCATGCGGGCACTGGTCCTGGGGCCGCTCGCCGCTTACCTGGCCGCGGGGACGGCCTTCCTGCTAGCCGGCTTCGTGTCCCTCTTCCGCATCCGTACCGTCATGAAGAGCGGGGGCTCGCAGACGGACAAGCTGGAGCGGCTGATGGTGCGCATCGGGGTATTCAGCGTACTTCACACAGTGCCCGCAGCCCTGCTGCTGGCATGCCTTTTCTACGAGCAGGCCTCCCGGGCGGCATGGGAGCGGGGCTGGAGACTGCAGACCTGCAAGAGTCTGGCCGTGCCCTGTCCCCCACCGGGACCTGCCCCGCCAGCAGGGCCAGACTTCATCGTCTTCATGATAAAGTACCTCATGACCATGATCGTGGGCATCACCTCCGGCGTCTGGGTCTGGTCCAGCAAGACATTGCAGTCCTGGCAGAACTTTTATGACCGAGTGAGGGGGGGAGGTAAGGGAGAGACCACCGTATGAGACCCAGGGCCCGAGGTCTGCTGAACACTGCAAGAGGAAGGATCATGGGACTTGGACCTTTTAATCTACTCCCTGATAATGGCAATAAGGAGAATACGGACCTGAGCCTGACCGGGCACTCCCATAAATTGTGGACAGTCTAATGGTAATGCACATTTGAGGACAGTGGTTGACATCAACTCGGAGAACCAATCCTCTTCAGTCACTTCCATAGCCCACCCTACGCATGTGTGCATCATCCAGCTGTGTGAAGCCTTGCCAGACATGTTCTAGACCTCTCATCTAGGGCCCTTCCATTTTTTTCCATCAGAAGGGGGGCTGGGCAGAAATCCAATAACTTGATTTCCATGTGTTCTACACACACATCCAACTGATTGTGCACCATTTAAATGCCTTAATGTTTGGTCCGGGTGTGTGTGTTTTTGCAATGATTGGCGAGTGGACCCAACTGTCTGTCCCAAACACCTGAAAGAACATACTCAAATGTCTTTTTCTAACTTGGAAACGATACACCATCTGTATCTAGAAAATGGAAGTGCATTTCGTAATATTTCGGGGGTGGGAGGGTAGTTTACTCACCCCCCTCCAAACCCCCCTAAATATCTATTCTTCAAAATGTTTCTTTGTGGGTGTGTTTTTAATACGTGATCTTTGCAAGCGCTGTGACGCAATTGTCCTGGGGCCTGGATTTACCAAGATGGGTTTACGTAAATTACGCTCACATGGCACGCAAGGTTAGGCCATTTTACAGGCCCCCCCATATCCACATTGGGAAATGTATAGACCTAACTACAAATGGAACTGGTCAATTAAGTTGGGATGTATTTTGATGGGTCCTTGAAAGTCTGCGAGGTCGTTGTTCACATTTGTAAGTGAGTGCTGACTATGCAACACAGCCATGGGTAGGGTGCGACCTTTTTATACTGCCGATTTGCATTATAAAACTGATTTGGGAAGGCCCACGAATAACTGGGACTGGGGAGCCAACAGGCCATTGCTTGCATTTGTTTTCCGCTACATGTGGGATATAAAGAAGTTTTTTTTGTTGGAAACTTAATTGGTCTCAACTGCTAATTCTGTGTTCACACGACTGCTGTCTGGCACCGAATTGTCCCAAGTTTTAATTGAATGCTCACGATCTTATTGGAACCTGTTCCACAAGTATGGTTTCATACTGACATACACGACCAATCCTGGTTCACGTGAGAACATATGGGCCTTACCAGTATTGCGCTATTTGCACACCGCAATTGCTTCACATATATGCCACGTTTTGTGTCTACCCAAATGTTCCAAGTAGAAAACCGGTTTCTAAAAATATGAATGTCCGAAGTTAACAAAATGCAGTACCTGTGTATATGTACTTATATTGTAAATAAGTTTTGTATGAAGATATGAAGATATATATGTATTTATGATGTTTTTACCTGTATTCTGCCTTGCAGAATACGCAGGCAGATTCACTTTCACATTTAACAGATCGCAAAATAAAATCTTTTTTATAGAAAAAAAAGTTTTATCTGATTACCATATTTTGTTTTGTTAACCAATTCCACCTCATGCTTCGACAAAAGACGTGGCAGGGATGCTGCTCCTGTATCCTCAGTAGTGTGGAGCTACCCTGTGGTGAAAGAATAATGGTGTTGCCCATTTCCACAAACTATAACTTTTTGAACATGCGATGCATTCATTTGGCCAATGTATTCTAATGTGTCCTATTACTCATTTTTATTCACGCACCGTGTAATATCATCGGTAAGTGTTGTGAGTGAAATGCAGTTCCTTGTACCTGCTATTCACGTTCTAGGCTACGGGCAGGGGTAAGCATTTGAAGTTGCAAGCTACTAGCCAGCAGTCACTCGCTGCCTTAGTTCTACACATACGCATTATTTCGTCCTGCTTCACAACCAGCAACAACTGCACGAAAGCTCCTTCTGGTGAGATTACTGATCTGAAGTAATCCTTGTGGCCGTGGGCGGGAGCAAGCTCCTGTGCGTGCGAGTCTCAGTATTTGTTTTTTCTTCAAGGATTGTTGAGGCGGGGGTGGGGGGTTTTCAGTTTAACTGTAGGTCCGCCTACATGTTCAATGCATGCCGATGAGCACCCTATATCCTTTTCTCCCGTCATCACCGACCCACGGCCTGCACCAAGGGGCAATTTAAGTCTGGCATGTACTTGAAAACAATTCTCCAAACTACCTACAACCTCCTAAATTGATCAGCATACCACTGGTTCCAAAAGGCATTGTTCGCTTGCTGCACTAGAAACAAATGTGGTTTACCAGACTGAGGCAGTGGATTTTAGTCAGCAAAAATCAGCTAAATTCCTGAACCATGATCACCCAAACCAACACGGAGCAGGCAAAACCAGTTGCTGGAAATTGCATTTCCCCCACAGGGAGGAAGTCTCCTTTCCCATCCCAACTAATATCAGTGTCTCGTTAGCTTTTGCAGGCTGATTGTTCTGATGGGGATCTTTGTTTTTGGTGGTTGGGTACGACTAGGGATTTCTTGGAGGGGGGGTTGCAGGGGAAGCAAAGTACTGCAAGCTAGTGAGATTATAAGTCTTAATGGAAGAGTAGTGGTTCAAGTGAGCTTTTTAGCTGTAAATTACAATTACTTAAAGTCCTGTCTTTCTCCATGACTACGTAGTTTCGATGGTTGCTGCATCTGATTGTGTCTTGTCGTGATGCGCTTTTGCATCTGGATCACACGTAGATAACCGGAATGAGGGCATATTACAGCTTTTGTCAAATCATTTAAGTTTAAGGCACAATTTGGCTTCTTTTTTCTTTGTCACTCCGTGGAGTACTTTTCGAAGCAGACTTCTGTATATATTTTAGCCAGGATGTCTCGTGAATAGAGAAGTGGTTAATTGAACCCGACCACTGCAGAAGTGAGGCATTACAATGATGGACCTTTGGGAGTGCCGACAAATGAACCCTCTAAGTCATTCTTTATTTTTACCTTGCAATTGCCCTTCAGCACCAATATGGCTGACTTAGCACCTGTATTTCTACCATTCTAGAAGGCAGGCATTGGATTCTTCGCTTTTTGCAAGTTTTGTGTCTTGCCAAGGAGCTTTTTGGGAGGACATGGGCTAAGAAACATTGTTGAGTAGAATGGGTAGCCTTGATGCAGAGTGCACGTCAATTCGTGTGCTGTTTTATGGCAGTAGTTGAATGAGGTGCGGGCTGCTGACCAAAGCCTAACTTCAAAGGTTTGAGATGTACTGCAGCACATGTTTGCTGGCAGTGTGGCGATGTTTCCAAGAACACGCTGGTACTGTGCCCAGCACATCCAGTCTCTTGTAGAACGCATACTACAATGCTGCACCACATGTTTTTAAGCTGCGAGGGCTCTCAAAGAAGCCACATAACAAAGTGATCTTTGGACATATTGAGACTGTTTAATCATCAGAAAATGTACTGAGTAGAATAACACTTGAGCGTTGACCATCAGCATGAAGAACAATGCAAATCTCCCCCCACACCATTGGGAGTGATACCAGGTGGCCGAAGACCTTGTACCTCAAGGGACTGCTTCCTGATCCTGCTCCCTGAACAGCCCAGAATGGGCCGCTGAGTACCACTTTCGCAGCTAAACCCAGGCACTGTACCTAACATTTTGCCTGTGCCATAACAAACGAGGGTGGTAGGAGAAACCCATTCTTGGTGCTGAGACCTTCAGCAGGGGGCTGGGCAGCAATGTAAGCATTATCATCCTCTCACGGGTGGCTTTTTATGTTGCCTCTTCCTGCTGCCATTCCCAACCTGAAGCCTGCCAAACCATCCCCCGCCTGGCACCTTTGCATTGACCAGGCGACCATGTCACCCTGTAGTTCTGCCAGGCTGGTCCCACTTTCGAAGTCTGGCTACCCTGGCAAGGTGCCAGGGCTTGCTGCTATGATCTGCAAGATGTCACAAACATGGATCTGTGGACATGCTTGGGCCGCATTTAATAATAATAAAATGCAACACTAGCAGAACGTTAACACTTGAGCGTTGGCTATCTTTGTGAAGAACGCAAATCTCCTTTTTGAATGTGTGGCAGGGGTGCATTTTTAAATGAACTCTGGCGAATGTGGATGACTGCCTGGCCTTCTATGTGCAATGGAAACGCAAAGTAGGATACTGCTACCACTCCTACACAACTAGAAGAACCAGCAATTCGAATTACTCGCATATACATGCACATTGTCTGCCTCGGGCTGCATGATTAGAGCCCCGGTGCAACATTCGTCAACGGCCCACTTGTGCACCCAGCTTCCCTCCAACCAACCGCAATGTTTGCTCAGACTGTCTGGGACCGCCCCCCCCCCCCTTCTCCTTGGGTGTGTGACAGAAGCAAAGGGGCGGGGCGCATGACTTTTGTCCCTTCTTATCCCAAGACCATTGCACCCATGAATGTGGGGGGCAACATGCTTGTCTTGGAAGCAAGATGCAGAGCAGTTCATGTTTGAATCCCGTGTTTCGCTTAGAAACTTCTTTGGTATTCAGTGTGTTAAACAACCAGATGGCAGGGATGTGCACCCTAGCAAATTGACTAACCCTGTGATTCAAGATCCACCAAGTTTTTCGGCCATTGGTTGTACTTTGAAAAAAAGGGGCAATGAAACCCCTCATGCCACCAAGAGGTCGAGCATAGCACTCTCGAAAATAAGTTGTCTTTGGTGCTAATGGATATTAAGTCTGGGCGGAATGAGCATAACGCCTTGGCAGTCCCACTGGAAAGAGTGTCTCCTTTTTGTCTGGTGCTGAAGATGGAGCCAGGAATATGTGCAATGAGACCAAGCGTAGGTAGCATTATTCTTGACACTAGGTATGGCATGCAGCATGAACGTGGCGATATTCTTCAGCAATATCAACACCAACCTTTTTAACACGTTCAATACTGCAGTTCACACTCAATTTTTTTAAACCGGATCTACCAGACTCCTGTACTTAGGCCAAAACATGGCTTTTCTTTCATTTAATGCCATTCCTCAAATTTGCATTGGTCCCATTTTGGGGCATAGTCCCAACACATGATTGGAGGCTGCAATAGTGACAGATTATGGATCATGTCTCCATTCACTCCCAAACCCTGCCCCAAGTCTAATGTTGCCGGCTGTTTCCCCGAACAAGCCCAAATCTGCTGTTAGCTTGGTGCTCTGTTGAAACCATGGCTCCATTGACTTGACCATGCATAAACCCTCACTACCCCTTCAAGTAAACAGCGGAAACTCTCGAAATATATGCATGATACCCTACGTCTCATTGGCATACATGCACTTTTAAAAAAATATATATGGTCCATGGAAGTTAAAACTTAATAGGCTGCTGTCTGGATGTACTGGGAATATCTAAATACAGATCCAATGTCCGAGTTGGCAAACAAATGCCAATTTATGGACGGGTTTAATTTTTCACCGTCCTGACCAAAGCAAGCATATGTCACAGACCATAAATTCAGAACAATGGCCTCTTGATTCGTGTGGATTAGGTGAATTGTCACACCTCTCTTATTTACGAACTAGGGCGGTCCGGAGTGTGGGCATGGGCATCCATGTGCCTGACCTGTTGTAATGAGCTAAGTGTGATGTAGATCTGATGGTGCCAGAACTTTCTTTTGTCTGGAGGATGGGGCCGCCCCCGTGACCAGGCCTTTTTTGGTGATTTTGGTATTTCGCCATTCAATGCCTTCTAATGTTTTCTCCTTCATTAAGACTCTGAACCTTATGCAGTGTTTGGTACTGCAGTAAAATGTTGTGGTAATTGAATAATTAGTGCCACCTTTACTACACTGCCAAATTCCCAGCTTCAAAATTGAAACTTGTGGTTACTGCAGCGTCTGCACAGGCAGCACGCGCTGCAGCGAGGATGCAGCTTGGGCTCCCGCACTCCTGACAGCCATGAGTGCATTGTTTCAATTGGCAACCGTGGTTGGCATGCCGGTAGCTGAGGCAAACCTTGCGAGCGGTTGCTCCTCGGGAGCGGCGCTTTCAGTGTATGCTTGCCAATAATAAAGACACGTCCTTAAGAATTTCGGATCTCCGCCTGAATTATTTCCGCGCCTGTATCAAAAACAGTTTGGCGACCAGCAGACTTTCTTTACTCGGAAGCAGGACATCTCGACACAACTGGCTCGGTGCAGGACGTTATGACGCCGCCGTTTGGCCGCAGATCCCGTTTCGGCGCGACCTTTTCGACGCAGCCTTTAGGGCACAGGGACCGCTTGGGGATGTTTTGGTGCGACCTCATGAACCTGCACCTGTAACATGAATGACTTGGAGATGCAGGTTCATGCTCTTTTATTCGGAGAGGATAATTAATTAGCAGCAGCTGTCGGCCAGATCACAAGGTATAAAAGGTGCGCTGCCCAAAAACAGGCAGAAATGGGTGCTGTTGGGTTGTTCTCCTGGGCTCTGCGATGCTGGACAAGGATCAGACTTGACCCCTTGGAGGGTGCTCTCATGCCTTGCCATTAGCTGCATACCTTCATAAATACTATGCCATGTCCTATCCAGAGGCACTGACCCAGCCTTCACTGCAGTCGATGGGTGATGCTGACAGCACTCCATGCTGCACACATTATGTGACACAGAGACGCATACCTACACACAGCGCACCCTATCCTCCACAGACTGTGCTACGTCAAGCACTCCATCGGCGCAGCTTGTGAGACAGCACCCCAATTATCAGTCTGTCCCCACTTAAGTACGTCCTCCATAATTTGTGCGACTGCATCCTACCGACATCGCAAAATCTGTGCTCGTAAACCTGATGTACAATGTTTTCACAGTAAAGAACCCTGTGTTCGCTTTCACTTGTGACAGAGACATGTGCTAACCACAGTCTATGAACCAGCAATCGGTAGGTCGTGGGACACACACAGCACCACGCAATGTGTGGGACAATAGGACAGTACAATGACAGCATTTCACGTCCCCAAAAGTAAAGGCAGCCAGGCCTCAAGATGCATACCCCCTAGCCCATCCAGGTACCGGACTGTGCACAGCAGTGCATTTCAAAGTTGGGCAGAGTGAAGCAAGGGTGCTGCCCACCCCACCACCAAGCGGTGCACAGCTCTGCAGCTGGCAGTGTCTCAAGGGACACACGCACTACTCGCACCCCCTCTGTCTCACCACACACAAGGGGTCCGGCGCGCTGGCTGCCCGTCAGTAATTTAAGTATGTTTTAGATGGTGTGTGTGCCCATTTGGCACAAGGACTGTTTGCACATAGGCTACAATGTCAGCCGCGTCCAAAAGACTTGCGCCAATTTAGCTTTGTGCCGAACTGGCAAAGCCAAAAGGGTCTCTGTGGCCAAGTGTCGCACCAAAACGGCTGCACACCATTGTTTTCTAATAAGCTCTCGATAGCCCGGTGGTTAGCTCTTCGGTCTCGCATCCCTGCAGGCCAGGAGTTGAGATAGCATCATTGGTGCAGCTGCGTCGAAACATGCTGGTGCCAAAAGATCCCAGCGCCGGACGTGACGCACCTAACTGGCAGCGCCGAAATGGGGTGTACTGTTCTTTTCTTGCATGGATTTCCATATTTGGTGTCACGTTGCCCTCCTGTGGCTGCTACTGGAACTGCTGAAAGATCTTGTTCATGTGGAACTGATTATATTGTCAATGGATGCTGGATTGATGTGAGTAGGTCTTGCAGAGCGCTTGCATGGCTGTTGATTGTTTTGAGTGCATAAGTATACATGGTAGAGCTGGAGTGAGCCACGCCACCCCAAGCAGCTGGAATGTATTTCAAGTGCAGAGCCTACAGGCCACCATTCAAGCACCCACACACCAAAAGAACCCTGAATTGTGTCGGAACAGTGGACACACACATTTGGTACTTATTTTATCGCAATAAAGGGCCAGGCATTTGATCCTGAAGGAAAACGGGTGATCTCATTAAACAGTCTTGGCGTGGAAGGGATACGGATTTTTGAGACCCTTCCCTCAGTTCCTGTAGGAGATGTCTATCAGGGGACAGAACATGCCCTATTGGAACATTGTGGCCCTGTGTTAATTTACTCCTGGAACGCCATCTGTTTTTTTTCTAGTCAGCAAGAAGCCAATGATAAAGTGAGTACATATGTTGCTGCCTTAAGAGCATTTGGCAACCTTGCCGACAGTCTCATTAAAGATCAGATTGTGCGTTGTACGACAGAAAAGAGGTTGCAAGAAATACTCGAGGATCGGAGAACTGAGCCTAAGCAAGCATAAGCTTGGCGAGCTTGCTGAGCAGTCTGTAGCCTACTCTGCAACCCTGTCTGGCACACCAATGACCGAGGTCCATGCTGTGGATGTGAAGAACGCAAAGTGTAGCAGAGAGGAGTGGTGGACAGTGGAAAGCGGAGACTAGCACTTCCGAGCAAAGCAAAAGCGAACACAATTGTCTGTTTTGAATGTGGTGATCATGGTCACGTTTCCACAAGTAGTTGCCTTCAGAAATATCACATGTAGTAAATGCAAGAGACTATGTCGTGTATCAAAAATGTGCAGGCAGGATGTGGTGTGGGCTCCCGTGCCTGTGACAGCTGCGAGTACATTGTTTGAACTGGCCTGGAGGCGGTGGCAGGGTCGTTGGGGCAAGCCATGGGAGCGGGTGCTCAGGCGCGCCTCTCTTGGTGTATACTTGCCCGTAAAAAAGGCATGTCCTTCGACCACCATCGGGTCTCCGGTTGTGTTCTTTCTGCGCCAACACCAAACACAACAAAACTCCCTCGTTTTGTGTGGAGGAAACTTACTCTACACAAAATAATGACCACGTGACATGTTACGACAGGTGGTCATATGAAAATCCCATTGAGTGCAAACGAACTGAAATTGCCTTTTTTTCATGTTTTATTTAGCATTATGCATCCGTGAAACTTGGCTGGCTGATACCTCTTAGATACCTACTGGGCTGGGTGCAAATCGGTTACCCCTCAGCCATGAGAGGCGATTGCTCTGTACCCATCGCTACAGTAGCATCAGTCTTTCAGAAGCCCTGACCTATTGGGGGGCACAGACTGTCTGCTAAAGCATACATGTATTATAGTTTATATTATGGTGCCTATTTGGGTCCACATTGGGTGCTCAGATGTACATGCGTATGCAGGGGGAAGACCCGGGATGGCGCATGGGGCAGCCTTTTACCCCTAGTGATGAGGCCAGCTCTACTGAATGTTGCAAGAAATTGGTTCCTCCGAATAGGATACACTGGAAGCTCTTGAACCTTTGCATCAGACCAGCGTCGTTTACGCCTTACTAGCTGTGTGTTCTGGAAAGTCTAGAGATTGACGGGCACAGGAAATATAGTTAATTCTATTTCTGCGACCTCAGGTCTTGATCATGTAAGCGCTGACGTGTGTTTGTAAGCGGGTATGGCTCTTGTAAATAAAAAACATCTATCAGCGTTTGAGATGCAGGAGTGCCAGTCCATGTTTATCTATAGGAGCTGCACTATCTATAGAGTTGTTTACATAAATAACTTGGATTCAGTTTTGCTGTTTGGTCCTTACCTTACTACAGTGGTCTTCAAACTTGTTTGGACTGGGCCCCACTGAGCAAAATGTGCCCCCACAAAAATGCCAAATGGCCAGTAAGTCCAAATGGCTATGAACTATTGTATGCTGTCGCTGCACCCGGCTCCCAGTTTAGTCCCTGAGCTCCCCCACCTGCTCCCATTACAGTCTCTGAGCTCCCTCATTTCACTCCTAGCCCAGTCCCTGGGCTTTCCCCACCCTGCTCCCACCACTATCCCATGGCTCCCTACACCCTGCTCCCAGCACAGTCACTGGGCTCCCCCCCTGTGGTGCTCCTTCTACACCACTCCCTGCATAGTCCAAGAGCCCCCACCCTCTCCAAAAACAACCCCACGGCTCCCCCTGACACTCCAAAAACAATGCCAGGCCCCCCTGCCTGCTCCAAAAATAACCAGATGGTTTCCCCATTTATTGTCGGGCCTTGAGCTTACCTGAGGTTTGGCTGACGGCTTACCAGGTGGACTAGGTCAGTATTTAGGCTGCAAACGGGAGTTCTGCAGAAAGGGGCGGTCCTCTCGGGACACCACACCATCCATCAAGATTGCTACGGAAGGGATTGTGCCCAAAGCTGACCTCCAAAAAAGACGGAAAACCCCCAAGCAGGGGAAAAATCCTCTGTTTGTAACGATGTTCAATCCAAGGTTTTGATGGTAAGGAGTAGTTACTTGAGGATTCAGCAGAATTCCCATTGTGTCAGTCAAATAGGTGCAAGAAATTAGCATAAGCAGAAGGTCAGAAGGGGAGAAGGCAGGGGAGGAGCAGGAGCCCAATGGCAGAGTTCACACAGGGTGGAAACGGGAGAAAGGAGAAACAAAGCAGCGTGCTGAGCTAGGACAAACAAACCTTAGCGTTGAGACGCGAAGCTCTGTGCCTCTGAACTTCTTGTTCTGAAAACCAGCACGGAACGATGACACAGTGTTCCTCGGTACATTGAGACAAACCAGGGACTACCCATGCAAAGGGTGTCAGTGGTCGTGTTGGAAGTATAGAAGCAAACTGCATCGGTGGAACAGTGTGCCACTGCAGGATGGCGTCGCCACCTTCCCCACATTGACCACTGCGGGAGGCGATGAACCATGCCACTTGCTCAATAAACAACCCAAAAGGCCCCCGCTTTCTACACACAACCCCAGGCCTCCCCTCCTTACCTCATATAATCAGTCTCGTTTCGTTCCTGCAAATGGATTCAAACACCATGTAAGCATGCTCTCTGGAAAGGGACAGAGAGCACACTTCCAGGGTGTCCATTTCCTTGCCCCGTCCCATCCCAAGATGGCTTTTTATGTTTGGGGTCATTTCGGGTTGGGGTTGCACGGCCCTCCGGGAATCAGGCCATGACCCCACAGTTAGACGACCTCTGCCTTACTATCAAGCTCAGACTGGCCAATAGGGCAATGCCCAACATGCTAATGGGGTACATTTTCTTCTATCAAAAAGGGCCACTTTGAATACTTCACTATGCGGCTGGTAGTTTTGAACAACTTTTCTGAACACATATCCTTTAAAATGCAGAATAGGCAACACATTTGACCCAAAAAATCCCCATGGGGTACTACTCAAACAGTCTGTCACAAAAGGAAAGAATTGCTATTTGCATCTGTGGGCCTTTTTTTCATTGGGGCCTGGGCCTATTTTATGCCCCAGTCCAACCCTGCTTACTACACCCCCTGAAATGGCTACGTGATCATTGCTCCAACACTGCTCAGATGCTTGGTACAAGGGTATCCTGGACCTCACCTAAACGTGTTGGAAGACCTGAATAGCAAAGGTTTCCACCTAGACTTGGAAGAAGATCATGAAGAGTGCTGGCCATCTTTAACATGTGCAAAGCTGCACAGACTTGGCTCTCTTGACTAACAACGTTGAATGGACATCTTGCTTAGCCACCCACTAACTTTCCTCAGGGCCTACCCCTTCCAATCTATCAAATACTGCAGTCTACCTCGAACCACCCTAGAATCCAGAATGTCCTGACCTTCCACACAAACTGGACCTGGAGCCTGAATTAGCCTTGTTCCTTTAATACAAGGTTTCAGGAGATTGACATGGAAAGTGGGATGAACTTCAGACTAGATGGTAACTTTAGTAATTGTGACTGGAGAAATAACTTTATCAACTTCAAATGGCCCCAAAAAGTGTGGGCTAAACTTGCCTTTATGCTTCAGAGCTATGTTCTTGCTGGAAAGCCAAACCATATCGCATGGTTGATAAATTGGAGCTGCCCTATGCTTACGATCAGCAAATCTTTTATAATCTGACTTACTCTTTTGTAAAGCCTCTATAGCCTTTTTGACATTCTCAACCATGGCTCTCAATCTACCTTCAACATTAGGAACTTCCACTTCTTCCAAATTCACATCCCTAAGAAATCTAGGATGAAACCCTTGATTTTAAATAAAATGCTGACATGGTAGTTGAATCTTTAGACATGTTATTATAATAAAACTCTGCCAACCAGATTAACGCACGCAACGCTTATCTGTCTTGAGGTAACAAAGCAAGTATTTCTCTAACTCCTGATTAACCGTCTTGGTTTGATCATTCGCCTCTGGATGAAAACTGATTGTCAGACTAACATCTATTTTCAACACCTTAGAGAATATCTTCCAGAATTCGGACACGAACTGAGACCCCTAGTCCGAAATCACTTGCGTAGGAAGGCCATGTCATCTTACCACTTTTTGCAAGAAAGCTTGTGCCAAATTAATGGCTGTGGGTGAACCTTTTATGGGAACAAAATGACTGGCATTGGAAAGAACATCCACCACAACCAAATCCTTGTGCAGCCCTGATCAAGAGGTAAATCCACAATATAATCTAAAGAGATTGTGTGCCATGGACGGGGAGCAATGGGTAATGGAGTCAACAATCCCGCTGGCCTTTGATTTTCTGACTTAATTCGCGCACATATTTCACACGTTCTTACATAATTCAAAGTGTCCTTTACGCATTGCTTCCCACCAAAATTCCCTACCTAATAGATCCAAGGTTTTTCTAAAACATGGATGTCCAGTAAGCAGGGAATCATGACACTGTTGTAGAGGCTCCTTCTGCATCTTTTCAGAAGGCAAATATAACCTTGCATCCACAAATGGCAAACCATTCTTAATCACTCGTGTCGGATCCTCCCTAGCCCATTCAATCATTTGTTCCACAGTCATTACTTTATGCACCTGTTCACTCAAACTCACAACCTTTCGTACCTCTGCAATCACCAAGTTACGATCTTGAAGCAATGGCACTGGAGCTAAAGAATCTTCCTTGTAACTTCCGGGATTACATCTGGATAAAGCATCCGCCTTGCCATTTTGACACTGTGCCTTAAAAGCAATCACAAAGTCAAAATCAGGGAAGAAAAGATACCATCTTAACTGCTGTGGTGTTAAGGTCTTTACTGAGCGCAGAAAGGTTAAATTCTGATGATCTGTAAGCACTGTCACCTTATGTCGAGCTCCAAGCAAATAGTGTCTCCATTCTTCAAATGCTGCTTTAATTGCAAAAAGTTCCCTGTCAGAAATGGCGTAATTTCTTTCTGCGCTTCCTTTCGGCGCTTGAAAACTTCTTTGAATAGAAAGCTACGGGAAGTAATTGGCCCATACTGGATGTCTATGTGAAAGCACTGATCCTAGGGCCAGATCAGAGGCAGCTGCTTTGACAAAAAATGGTTGTTCTACATCGGGATGTAATAATATCAGACCAGAGGTGAACTTAGACTTTAAAAAACTGAATGCCTCCTCAGCTTCTTTCTCCCAGAGGAATTTTACACCCTTTAACAATCGAGTTAGAGGTGTCACCACAGAGGAAAAGTCTTGAATGAACCGCCGGTAGAAATTGGCAAATCCAATGAAACTCTGAACATCTTTCCCGCAAGTGGGTGCAGGCCAGTCTAGAACTGCCTTGATCTTGCTGGAATCCATCTCCAAACCAGCTGGAGAAATTACAAAATCCAAAAATTCCACTCTGGTTGTGTGAAATTGGCTCTTCTCCAACTTTGCAAATAAATAATTCACTCGCAACTTCAACAATACCTTTTCACACATGTTCCTGATGTTGATCCTCTTCCCGGGAAAAGATAAGAATATCATTGATGTAGACAACTACAAAAACATCTGAATACTCCTGCAACACCTAGTTGATCAAATATTGGAACGCAGCTGGCGCATTACCAAGCCCGAAAGGCATCACTCGGTACTCGAACAATCCGAAACGAGTTTGAAACGCCGTCTTCCATTCGTCACCTTCTCTGATTCTTACCAAGTGAAAAGCTCCACGGAGATCCAACTTAGTGAATACCTTGGCACTTTGAATGGCATTTAACATGACCAAAATCAATGGAAGCGAGTAACTGTTCTTAATAGTTATCTCGTTGAGGGCCCTATAATGTATGCAAGTTCTTAAGCTCTTATCCTTCTTGGGCACGAAGAATAATGGCGACGCCGCTGGCGATTGCGAGTGACAGATAAAACCTTTCTCAAGGTTTTCCTGCAGATATGTCTTCAAATGTTGGTTCTCCCTCTCAGTTAATGCATCTATTCTGCCACAAGGAATTGGGGCCCCTTGCTCCAAATTTCGATTTTATAATCATAAAGGTGATGCAGTGGTAACTCATTCACCTCTTGCTCACTAAAGACATTTGCAAACTCAAGATAACATTCTGGCAAAATTCCTACTACTGCCCAATCACATGCTCCTCAGCTATTCCACCAGCCAGAATCTCTCCCAGACTCTTCTCCTCCAACATCACACTCCTCCCAGGCTTTTACAGAATGCTCTGAGCAAAACTCTGATCTAAATTCCACTGGCCTTTTAGCCCAATCAATTAGGGGGTTATGCAAGGTCAACCAAGGCATACCTAAGATAATTTGCAATTGAGGAGCGTCAATTCATTCAAACATGATGTTCTTGTTACACTCACCTGCCTCCCACAGGTGCGTCGATCTGAACTGGACAGCTGGGTCTCCACCAATGTGACGCGTAGTGCCGAGATGACGGACTGGACTGGCCCACCTAGCTTTGTTTGCTTGGCCCGTAGGAATTTTCTTCTGCAAATGGAGAAAGGGAATTAACCACCCGTGGAGCTGAGCGTTAACCCCCCCACTCCCGCTGTTCTCCCCACTGATCACCTTTGATGTCCCCTCTTATATTCTCACCTGATGGTTTGGAAAGATGAGCTCTCCATCCTGCATTGAGCGCAGGTGCGCGTAGATAACCAGTTGCTTCAATGGCTCGAAGGAATTAGTGAGTTCCAGAACAATATTGACTCTGAGATTCCCGGCAAGACGCCGTAAGTATGTAGTTTGTAAGAGTTCAAATGTCTGACTTTTACTCTTGTCCGATTCCTTGCAGGTTGCAGCTTGACCCTAGCGAAGAGTTCCTCGTGCCAACCGGTAATATTCAGGTAAGGATTTGTATTATCCAACACAGTTCGATAAAATAATGTCAATATGTAACCTGTTGCTTTCTCCCTTATTCAGGCGCTGAAAGAAAGTATGAAGTCTCGGGGAATAATGCCTCCGGCGGTAAAATAAGGTAACTCTATTGTGGTGAGGAGGTTTCCCCTTGTTTGTCCCTTTGTTTCACCTTGCTGTCCTTTTGTTTCCCCTTAGGGGCCGGGGTTCAGCAAAGATGCAGTGGAAGCTGCGCCGACCCGTGAAGAGGAATAGTACCCCCGGTGGTAAAATCAGGTAAGTCTATGGGGGGTAACTAATATTGCCTCTGTGTATTCCCTTGGCTCACCTTGCTGTTCTTGTCTTCCCCTTAGGTGCCGGAGCGCGGCGGGAACATGCAGAAGGATGCAGTGGAATGTGAAGATGTTGCAAAGGCCGAGGAGTTCAGCGCAGCGCTGCAGCAGGCAGGCGACGCGCATAAAATAACTTCTTTCTTCCAGCTCGAAGGCGCGATGGATTGGGAATTCAGATAAGGATCAAAGGTATTGCTCTTGTTCTAACCTTTTCTCCTTCTTTCTCCCTTTTTCTAGGAGCTCCAGAATCGAGGCAGGCGTGGCAGAAGACTGGATGCACACTTGCAGGCACGGTGAGGGTTACGCTGCTGGATGCAGAATAACGCGAAGCGTGTGCTGCTCTTCGGGCGTGGTTTAAATAGCCTCCAAAGTAGTCCCAGGTGAGTATTCCTCCCCAGCCCCACCCGAGTAAAAAATAGTCCCTAGGTAAAGTAGTCCCTTCCAAGCCTCTTTTGGCTTGGAGCTCTTGCAGCATGGTCTGCATCGAAGGTTGCAGCATGGTCTGCATTAGGTAAGTTTTAATCTATGAGCCTGGCGCCTATGGCGCCAGGACTGACTTTCCATATGAGCCTGGCGCCATAGACGCCAGGACTGCACCCAAATAGCCCCTAGCAGGGGTTGTTGGGCTTGCTTGGGATAACTTGATGCCTGCTTCCGGGGTTGCTGGACTTGGACTGGGTCCCCGGGATAGGCATCATGACAGCACTCACCCTCCAAGGCCCCTCCTAAAGTCGTTCTTCCCTGTGGTTATGGTTTGTCTGGGAAATTTCAGTGGAATTTTTTCACCAATCGGGGTGCATGAACATGGTCACTAGGTTCCCATGACCTTTCCCTGTGGTCCGTAACCTTTCCAGTCGATTAAATAAAAAAGTTTTGACTTTATCAGCTTGGAGTCCAGGATGTTCTTAACTTCAAATGCGGGTTCCCCGTCTACAAGGATTGGGTCTGGTGGCTTGGTTAGTCTTGTCCCTGATTGTACTGGCTTCAAAAGTGACACATGAAAGACGGGGTGAATTCGCATATTAGCAGGTAAGTCAAACTTGAGAGCCACCGGGTTGATAATGGCCTTAATAGAGTAAGGTCCCAAATATCTGGGGTTAAAGGTCTGTGTTCCCTTTAGAGGTATATGTTTTGTGGCTATCCATACTTGGTCCCCTATCTGATATTGTGGAGTATCACTTCTATGCCGATCAGCATCTTTCTTGTATTTTTCTTTCGCCTGTTTTAAATGTGCAGTTGCTTCCTTAAAGGCTTGTGTAATCGTAGCGTGCAGATGGTCCACTGCAGGCATTTCTAAGTGTTGGGGTGAGTCAAGGTCTGAGGTTCGAGGATGGTGCCCATATAAGGTATAAAAGGGGTTTTGTCCAGTTCCAGAATGTACTGAATTATTGTATGCCTATTCGGCGATCCAAAGAATGTCTTTCCAATTACTCTCAGTCTGATGTAACATACAACGCAGGTATTGTTCGAGTGTCTAGTTGGTCCTCTCCGTTTGACCATCGGTTTGGGGGTGGTGACTGGTCGATAACCTCACATCGATTTGCACCAATTGACAGCATTTTTTCCAAAAATGTAAAATGAATTGACTGCCCCGGTCAGAGACCAATAGGGACGGAAATCCATGTATGCGAACAATGTTTTCGAGGAACTCCTTGGCCAGGATTGAAGCTGAAGGTAATCCCTTTAAAGGAATAAAGTGGGCCATCTTGGAAAAAAGATCCACAATAACTAGAATGGTATTAAATCCATTGCATGGGGGTAGATCAGTAATGAAGTCTAACGATAAGGTGTGCCATGGTGTAGGCGGAATGTCTAAAGGTTGTAAGAGTCCAGCTGGTTTTTTCTTTTGACTTTTGTTTTGGGCGCAAATGCCACAAGACATCACAAATGATTTAATATCCTTTCGCCAGCTGGGCCACCAGAATTGTCTTTTAATTTTAGCTTCAGTTTTTGCAATACCTGGGTGCCTCTCCATTAGGGTATCATGATAACGGGAAATGACTAGCTCTTGTAGTTCCTTCTGTGGCAGAAATAGCCGCCCTTGGTAATAAGGCAGGTGATTGGTGATAGAGTAGTCCGGGCCTTTCTTTACCCAGTCCTGCAGGGCTGTAGGATCAAAGAGTTGCTGGATCTTTACCTGAATGTCCTCTAGTGTCTGTAGAGTAGTCATGCCAAGAATCCTTTGTTCGGAAATTATCGGTGCTGGTTCTGGGTTCACTTCTGCCTCTCCCATCCCTATTCGGGATAAGGCGTCTGCTTTACCATTCTTACAACCTGGTCGATCGGTTATCACGAAATCGAACTCGGCAAAGAACGATGCCCATCGGAGTTGGCTTGACGATTGGGCCTTGGCTGTCTTTAAATACTGTAAGTTCCGGTGATCGGTGATCACAGTAATGGTATGCCTGGCACCGAGAAGATAGTGCCGCCAAGCCTTGAAGGCGGATTTAATGGCTAATAACTCCTTGTCGGTAACCGCATAGTTTAACTCGGGTGCCGAGAACTTTCTGGACCAAAATGCTACTGGGTGAAGCTGGCCAGTTTCAGGGTCCTTTTGAGACAGGACAGCTCCCATGGCTAGACTGGATGCATCAGTTTCCACTATAAATGGAAGTTCAGGGCGCGGGTGCTTTAATACAGGTGCAGACGTGAATTTTGCTTTCAGCTCTTGGAAGGCATTTTCAGCTTCTTCAGTCCACATAAAGCGTTTATTTTTTCGCAAGAGTGCTGTGATGGGATGTACAACATGTGAAAAATCCGGGATGAATCTGCGGTAGAAATTGGCAAAGCCGAGCATGCTTTGTACTCCTTTAACTGAACTTGGTGATGCCCACTTAAGGGTTGCGTTCACCTTTCGGGAGTCCATTCGGACTCCTCCTCTTGGGGTCAGGAGAAACCCAAGGAATTCAACTTCTGTGGCATGAAAACGCATTTTTCCAGTTTCGCATATAGCTTGTGCTGGCGCAATTTCTCAAGGACTGCTCGGACGTGCTTCACATGGTCAGATTCTGAAGAGGAGTATACTAGAATATCATCGATATATACGACAACACAAACGTCAATGAGTTCACGAAGGACATCGTTCACGAAGGACATTGTTCATGAAGTATTGGAAGGCTGCTGGTGCATTGCACAACCCGAAAGGCATCACCTGGTATTCGAATAACCCATACTTAGTGCGAAAAGCAGTCTTCCATTCGTCGCCCTCTTTTACACGTACCAGATGGTATGCCCCTCGGAGATCTAACTTAGTGTATATGCAAGCGTCCTTCACTTGGTCTAGTAGTTCAAGGATCAGAGGCAATGGGTATCGGTTCTTAACAGTTATCTGGTTCAATGCGCGGTAGTCTATGCACGTTCTGAGGTCACCTTCCTTTTTGGGCACGAAGAACAAAGCTGAAGATGCAGGGGACTTGGATGGGCGAATGAAGCCATTAGCAAGGTACTGGTCTAAGTATTGTCATAGGTGAAGGTTCTCAGGTTCCGTAAGGGCGTAGATCCTGCTACAAGGTGGTTGCGCACCGGGTATGAGATCGATTTGACAATCGTACAATCTGTGAGGTGGTAAGGTGTTTGCCTGTTCTTTTTGGAAGACATCCTGGAATTCTTGGTATTCTGGAGGTAGTTGCATGACTGCTGTGGTTACTGTGGCCAGGCCTGCGTTCAGATTTTTCTTTGGGTAACAGGTTTGTGCACAATCCGGGACGGTTATTCTCTTCTCTCGCCAATCAATACAAGGATTTTGTGTTTCCAACCAAGGTATCCCCAGTAGTATTTGGAACTGTGGGGCTTTGATTAGCTCAAACACAATAGTCTCTCGATGCCCATCCTGACCCAATAGTGTCATCTCTGCGGTGGAATGAGTTACAGGCCCAGAGGCAATTTCAGTTCCATCGACTGTGGTGATGACATCTAAGGTGGTTTTTCGGCAGAGCGGTAGATTCATCCTGGAAGCCCATTCGTAGTCCACATAGTTTCCTATGGCCCCGCTATCAACGTATGCCCTTACTGCGTGCATACGCGATGGCTGCCTTGGATCTACGAGGACCATTGGTATGATGAAATGCGAGGTCTGAGTATCCTTCTTCAAGCTCGGCAAGCGGACCTCTACGCTTGTCAGGCGTGGTCGTTTCCCGACTCTGACTCCATATGGCTTTTATCAGCAGCTCCTACCACCTTCTTGGGTGGTTTTACAGGGCAATCCGTTAGAAAATGCCCAGAAGTTCCACAATATAGACACAATTGCATTTGCCGTCTCCTTTCTCTTTCCTTCTGGGTTAAGGGTCCTTTAACCCCTCCGATTTGCGTGGGTTCTGAAGCATCTGCTCCTTTGGGGTTAGCGTGGGTTTTGACCAACACCCGATTCTCAAACTTGGCTCGATCAGCCTTTCTGTTCTGAAGTCTGTGATCTAACTGGACCACTAAGTCTATATATTCAGCGCAGTCTCGAGGTGGGTTCACGACTTGACCCAAGACATCCTTGAGTTCTCCTCAAAGCCCTCAATGAAATAACGTGATTCGTTTTACCTCAGGCCATCCAGTTTGCACTATCAACCTATTAAAGGTTGCGATGTAGGATAGAAGGTCCTGGTTCCCCTGTCATAGGGACAAAAGTTTGTTATCCAGGGCTTGTCCTTGGGAGTGCCGGGCAAATAGTCTTTCCATGCTCATTTGAAAGCCCTGAAAACCACGAAGAATTGGGTTATCCTGAGTAACTAGTGGAATTGAGCAATCAGCTGCACTGCCGCTGAGATATGACAATACAAAGGCTACCTTGGCTTGAACGTTTGGGAAGGCTCCAGGTCTGCATAAAAAGAGCAAGCGGCATTGGTTCATAAACACGGCGAACCTTTTGGGATCTCCGGCAAAGCGTTCAGGCGGAGCTAATGAAATATTTCCTGGTAGGTTTATTTGCACAGGGTAACTCGATGACACAGGAGCTGGATTTCCCCCAGAACCTGGTAGGGGTGCTTGTCCAGCGTGACTTTGCAGTAGTTGCCTAGCAAGGTCATCAGTTCGCTCCTTTGACAAAATTAGTTCTCTCCTCCTAAGAGCATTGGTTTCTTGATGGGCGGAATGCACTTCAGCCCTCAGATCCCCTAGTAATTGGGCCAATTGGTCAGTTTCTGAGGTATCCATAACGCCCGGGTGGGAATTTGTGGGTAGGCTTTGCGTTCTGTTACGCTCACCTGGCTCCCGCAGGGGCGTCGATCTGAACTGGACAGCTGCGGTCTCCACCTATGTGACGCGTAGTGCCGAGATGACGGACTGGACTGGCCCACCTAGCTTTGTTTGCTTTGCCCATAGGAATTTTCTTCTGCAAATGGAGAAAGGGAATTAACCACCCGTGGAGTTGAGCATTAACCCCCCCCACTCCTGCTGTTCTCCCCACTGATCACCTTTGACGTCCCCTCTTATAGTCTCACCTGATGGTTTGGAAAGATGAGCTCTCCATCCTGCATTGAGCGAGGGGCGCGTAGATAACCAGTTGCTTCACTGGCTCGAAGGAATTGGTGAGTTTCAGAACAATATTGACTCTGAGATTCCCGGCAAGACGCCGTAAGTATGTAGTTTGTAAGAGTTCAAATGTCTGACTTTCACTCTTGTCCGATTCCTTGCAGGTTGCAGCTTGACCCTAGCGAAGAGTTCCTCGTGGCAACCGGTAATATTCAGGTAAGGATTTGTATTATCCAACACAGTTCGATAAAATAATGTCAATATGTAACCTGTTGCTTTCTCCCTTATTCAGGCGCTGAGAGAAAGTATGAAGTCTCGGGGAATAATGCCTCCGGCAGTAAAATCAGGTAAGTCTATTCTGGTGAGGAGGTTTCCCCTTGTTTGTCCTTTTGTTTCCCCTTAGGGGCCGGGGTTCAGCGAAGATGCAGTGGAAGCTGCGCAGACCCGTGAAGAGGAACAGTATCCCCGGTGGTAAAATCAGGTAAGTCTATGGGGGTAACTAATATTGCCTCTGTGTATTCCCTTTGCTCACCTTGCTGTTCTTGTCTTCCCCTTAGGTGCCGGAGTGCCGGCGGGAACAAGCAGAAGTATGCGGTGGAATGTGAAGATGCTGCTAAGGCCGGTGAGTTCAGCGCGGCACTGCAGCAGGCGAGGCGATGCGCATAAAATAACTTCTTTCTTCCAGCTCGAAGGCGCAATGGATCGGGAATTCAGGTAAGGATCAAAGGTATTGCTCTTGTTCTAACCTTTTCTCCTTCTTTCTCCCTTTTTCTAGGAGCTCTAGACTCGAGGCGGGCATGGCAGAAGACTGGATGCAGACTTGCAGGCACGGTGAGCGTTACGCTGCTGGATGCAGAATAACGCAAAGCGTGTGCTGCTCTTCGGGCGTGGTTTAAATAGCCTCCAAAGTAGTCCCAGGTAAGTATTCCTCCCCAGCCCCACCCGAGTAAAAAATAGTCCCTAGGTAAAGTAGTCCCTTCCAAGCCTCTTTTGGCTTAGAGCTCTTGCAGCATAGTCTGCATCAGGTAAGTTTGCAGCATGGCCTGCATTAGGTAAGTTTTAATCTATGAGCCTGGCGCCTGTGGTGCCAGGACTGACTTTCCATATGAGCCTGGTATCATAGAATCCAGGACTGCACCCAAATAGCCCCTAGCAGGGGTTGTTGGGTTTGCTTTGGATAACTTGATGCCTGCTTCCGGGGTTGCTGGACTTGGTCTGGGTCCACGGGGTAGGCATCATGACAGTTCTCCCTATGCCCGTCTGCAGTTTTCAACCCAAGTATTTCTGTAGTTTGTGTTATGAGTCCTCAGCTGAGCTGTGCCCCATCAACTGCTCTGACCTGTTCTGGAACCTCCTTAGCTACAACTGGTACTCCTAAATGGATGGCTAAATTCTTGTAAATGAAGTTGCCAGTTGCTTCTGACTCTAAAACATAGGGACCCCCACACTTCAAACCCCCCTTCCAAAACAGGATGTGTTTATTGTAATGTGCAGTACCGATGCCTGAATTGTGTTTGCCACCATCTGACCTCTTCATGAAGATGTGAAGATTCTTCGAGGGGTGCTGGGGCAATTCCCTACAACGTGGCCACTATCCCCACAATAAAGGCAAAGATTTTCCTTCTGCCTCTTCTCCTTCTCTTCCTTTGTTAATGGAGGCCTAAACTGTCTTTCTCCCCCCGAACCCTTGACATCTCTCTGAACTACATCAACCTTTGGTCGCTCACTTTTACCCAAAGCCTACCCTCAGGAACTGATCTCCTGCGCTTTTCACATCTCTCACTTAGTCTCATGTCAATTTCAACACAAGAGTGATTAACTCCTCGCAAGAGGTTGGTCTCTCTACAATTGTCACCAAGGCATCCTTTAATTCCTCTTGCAAACCTCTATAAAAAAGAGAAGATCTTTACTCCTCCGGCCAAGCACTTTTCAATTCCAATGCTCGAAAATGGGTGATGTAAACTGATAAATCCTTGTTTCCTTGTTTCAATTCTAACAGCTCACTGTTAATACTCTGAGTCAACGAACGTCTATCGAACATCTTACTGAACTGAACCTTAAATAATTCGCAACTCTCTACCCCCTCCTCCAACCAACAGAACAGACCAAGCAGCCGCCTCGCCTGACAAATAAGAAATCAGAAAAGCCACCTTTGCCCTTTCGTTGGGAAACAACTCTGATCTACACATGTAGTGCAGTTTGCATTGCATCAGGGATGACTTAAACATTTGTTTATCTCCAGAGAACCGTTCCGGAGGAGCCAATGGAGTTGTTACCACTGAAATCGCTGGCACACCCACTTTAACTATTTTCGCTGTAACTCCTTCCAATTCTGGATGTAACGCTGGTGGCTCTCTTTCAGGATTCCAACCTGATACATTTGGTTTCTCAGTCTCCACATCTTCCTTACTCACCAAAAGACTTAAATCATTAAGCCTATCCCTAAGGTCTGTAGTCTCCTTCCTTGACTTCAACATGTCTTCCCTTATCTCAGACAACATCTTCGCTAGAGAGCCTAACGGCACATCAGACTCGGGCACCGTCTCTGCTCAGGCAGGTATTAACATGGGCCTTTCATTCTATCAGGTCCCAGTGCTGAAATCCTGCAGGAGCAGACGAATAGCCCACCAGATCCCCCAAACTGGTTCACTGAGCAGTTACCTTCACAACTTCTGAGTTGACCAGACCGAGGGAAAAGGGGAAGTGGATAAAATAATAAATGTTCAGGATTCCTCTGGTTCCTTCGATTCCTGGTCGTCTCTGAATTCAGGGAAACCTGCAAATACACATCACTGGTTAGCAAAACGTATACCCTGCACCTTCAATAATGTTCTCTCCCCCTCTCCACCTATTAGCTGACAGCCTCTGCTTAATGCTTAGAGGCACTAGTATGTTGGTTTAGTTCATAGTCTGCTGCTGCCACTTCTTTGTGGCTGCTTTGTAAATCTTTCTCCCATTGGTAGGTAACCCAAAGGAAAGTCTGCCATGTATTTTCTCGTGTTACTGCTACTCCTCCATGGCTTGCAGATCCTTTTCAAAATGGAGTTGCTCATAAGAACGAACTTTACAAATGTATATGTATTCACTCTTGCGTCTTTTTAGAATTTTTCGCACTCTTGAAATAAGCTTCTCCTTAAACTACTGCAGTTTGCTTATTATTGGTAACAGTTCACTCCTCGCTAAAACTAAATTCCTTTTCTTGGCTGCCATTTATCAGGGAACTATTTTCTACTCTCGTCAAAAATGCTTGCACTGCTCTGCCGTGCCTTTTACTGCTTGACATTAATTCTCTTTCCTTGTAACTTCCTGTTGCTCTCTGTCTTATTTAGCCTCTGAATCTGAAATTGTGTGTGCATGTAGGTTTCTATTTTCAATGTCACTCACCCGATGCGATGCATAGTTGTCTATGCATCGCATCGGGTTGCACGCGTGTCTCTCTCTCTCTCTGTCTCTCTCTCTCACTCTGTAGATGTGCCACAACCCCGACGCTAAGTGATTCTCCTCCTTCTCTGGAAATGACTAAGCGCACTGCCTTGTCTGCCACCGCAGCTGTTTCCTTCATTCCGCGCACCTCAGCTGTTTGGAAACGCTTGATGCGATTTCCGCACTCTTCCTGGTTCACTTCGGGACATGCCGCAAGGTCCCTTACTCTAACGAAGCTCGATAGGCACAACACATTTGAAACTATGAGCGTTGCGAAGCTCAGTATTCATAGGGACAAGTTCTTTGCTTTTAAACACATATTCACCCACAGTATCTGAGCGCGCATGCAGCTAATACAATACAAACTTTAAAGTCTCTTTTTGGCTTACTGCACAAAAACCCAGACTCATTTAAAAGTGGAAAAGGTCGCTTTAATGTGACAGGCCAAAGCTTACAATCAAAACGCTTAACTGGCTCCATGGCCTAACAAACTAAATAGCTATTTGAACAATCAAATAAATAACTTAAACATTTCCCATTTTCCCCCAACCATTAAATAATTAAATAACCCATTTCCTCCCTAATGATCCCTTGGATCCTACCGTATCATTGCCCCTTTTCCAGGCGTCCCGCTTTCTCCCCAGGGGCCATGCCCCTCCAGGCTCAATACCTGATCCCCCGGGGTGACCTGCTTGTGCAAA
This sequence comes from Ambystoma mexicanum, assembly GCF_040938575.1. NCBI lineage: Eukaryota > Metazoa > Chordata > Amphibia > Caudata > Ambystomatidae > Ambystoma > Ambystoma mexicanum. Next base: position 669,210,860 of record NC_090931.1, read on the forward strand.
CAGCGCCACCCCCTCCTTTCCCGTGTCATTCCCCCATTGTGCTTCCCTCCCCCCACATCAAAAGGGGCCATGCCCCCGGCGCCCCGACCAACTTTGACCCCCTGAAACTCCCCTCTACACCAAACTCCTCTTACCTGTGACCTGCAGCCAGCCTGACCTGCCACATCAGCAACAATATTACACACACCTTTCCCGGTGCCCTGACCTGTCACACCAAACTACCATCCCTACCCTCTTAACAGACCCCCAAACCATAACCCCCCCTCTCCCCCGCATAATCCCCTGATGAACGTCCCCCCCTATTACATACTTAACTTCCCTAAACAAAACGAAGGGGTGGGAGGGCGGGACAATCGCCAAGTCCTAACCGTCGCCTGACTCCCGAACCTTCCCTGAGCCCTTAAATACCCCGGGAGGGGCGCTCTGCACCCCACGGCCACTCGCTGGCCGTGTGCAGCGCCAAAAAACTCCCCGGGGGGAAACGCTTCGCGTTCCCCCCGGGGCCCCCCTTTTGGCTTACTGCACAAAAACCCAGACTCATCATTTAAAAGTGGAAAAGGTCGCTTTAATGTGACAGGCCAAAGCTTACAATCAAAACGCTTAACTGGCTCCATGGCCTAACAAACTAAATAGCTATTTGAACAATCAAATAAATAACTTAAACATTTCCCATTTTCCCCCAACCATTAAATAATTAAATAACCCATTTCCTCCCTAATGATCCCTTGGATCCTACCGTATCCTTGCCCCTTTTCCAGGCGTCCCGCTTTCTCCCCAGGGGCCATGCCCCTCCAGGCTCAATACCTGATCCCCCGGGGTGACCTGCTTGTGCAAACAGCGCCACCCCCTCCTTTCCCGTGTCATTCCCCCATTGTGCTTCCCTCCCCCCACATCAAAAGGGGCCATGCCCCCGGCACCAGAAAAACCCTCTCCCGAGGAGCTTGAGGCCACATATCCCTAATCCAACCTAAGTCCCTCTTCATTTTTCTCAGCAGAGCCACCCCCGTATCCCTAACCAGGTCATTCTCCCCAGCATGCAGCATCACCACCTGAGGAACTCCATAGCGTTCCCTCATTCCTGCCAATATGGGCAGCAGCTGATCCCAACGCATGCCCCCCAAACCGTGCCACCTCACCACCACTTCCTTATAACTGCACCCCAGCTGTCTACCAAACACCCTTTTCTCCGCCTCTTTGCCAGCCCACTTCACAATTGAATATTCAACAATCCAAACTTGCGCCAACTCCCCCTTCCTTTGCGCAGCATCTGCAACAAAAATTACAACCAATTACTGACAAGTCATCTTATTACAAAACAAAACAACTTGCCCCCCAAGTCATCCACCAACTTTCTTCAGCAATCCCCTTTCCCAAAATCCCTAACGTAACCCTTGTATTTTCCCGACCTCCAACGCCCCAAGCTTTTCACCCTTTCTTCCGAAAAACCCAGTCTGCTACCCTCCGATGCTGCGCCCATCCTAAAAGAATGAGTCCCAAACTCCTCCCCCTTTTCTCCTACCCTGCCCAACGCCTTACGCAATACCCCCAGCACCTGCGCTGCTGTAACCGGGGATCCATCCGAATGCTGGAAAACCAAACCTACGTTAACCCCACAGCGCTCCTTCCACACCTTACCCACCTTAATTGGGCATAGATCCTCGCTCCCTCGACCCAGCAGGACCCAAGAGCCCCTTCCCTTCTGATCCGTCTTGGACCTTTTAATCTTTATGTCTAAACCTTCCTCCGTAAATTGCACATCCTCCCACTGCAGCCCCCCTACCCCCCCTTGTCCCCCGACCAACTCAGAAACCCTAAAGGCCCCAAAAAATAACCATGTAAAACAAGCCGCAAACATTTCCCCCTCCCATACCGACCAGCAAACTCCCCCCAAAACCTCAATCAACCTCTGCAGCAATTCAGCCGATATCGGCCTCCTCTTATCCTTATCCCTCTTACTCTCCCTTTCCCATCCTTCCAACATCCTACTTGCCATCTCCCCCCCACTTGGTTGGAAACCCCAAAACCCTTTTCCGTAAAAGGAGATCCCTGCTAGCTTTCCTGTTATCGTTGCCCTTGACCAGCCCCTGTCCATGCACCTCAGCAGGAAATTAATAACGTCGTCCCTCCTCCGCTCTTCCGCATCCCATCTACCCCTCCAACTCCTAGCTCCTCCTCTCATAAAATCCTCCCAGGCCCACCTGTATGACTTCTTGGATGCCGCGGCCAATGAACCCTCCACCAGTGCCAGCGCTCTCAGCTTCCTATCTTCCACAGCTCCTTCGGAATCTGCCGCCCCTCCCGATCTGCCTCTGGAGCCAATCCAAGGAATCTCTGCCATTGAAAACGAGATAATGCATCAGCGATGCCATTATCCTTCCCCGGCACATGTGTTGCTTTAAACACCACATTCCATTCCATGCAACGCAGGACAAATTCTCTCATCAGCCTTGCCACCCTCTGATCCCTCGCTGACTGCCTGTTCACCACATGGACCACGCATTCGTTGTCTACATTGAAATTCACCTTCTTATTTCGCAACTCCTTCCCCCACAACTCCAATGCTACTAGTAATGGAAAAAACTCAAGGAATGCTATGCTCCTCCCTTCCTTCAACAATCTCTCCGGCCATTTCTCGGCACACCATTTCCCCCCCCCCCAAAACACTCCAAAACCACCGGCCCCCGCTGCATCCGAGAGAATCTGAACTTCCCAAGTCACTAGATCTCCCTGCAACCACATTGACGTTCCGTTGAAACTCTCCAAAAAGCGCAACCAAATCCTGCAATCCTCCCTCACTGCCCCCAATACTCTTATCCGGTGATACTCTTATGGCGGGAGCGAAGTGCCCACACTTCGCTCCCGCCATATCCCTTGCCATATTTCTGCAAAACGTCCTCCCCGGGGCAACCACCTTACATGCAAAATTCAGATGCCCAACCAATCTCTGCATCTCCACCAGCATCATTTTCTTGGCCCCTACCGCTTTTTCTAACAGTACCACCAATTTGCTCACCTTGTCGTGCGGCAAGCGTGAGGTCATGGCCACTGAATCCAACTCAATTCCCAGGAATGTTAACCCCACTGCCGGACCTTCCGTCTTGTCTTCGGCTAATGGTACCCCCAGCTCCTCCATCAAGTCTTGAAACAACTTTAGCATTCTTTTGCAATCCTCCTCCCTTTTTGCCCCGCTAATGAACAGAAAATCATCCAAATAGTGCAACACACTCTCCCACCCTGAGCTGAAAGAGAAGACCCACTGTAAAAAGGAGCTAAATCGTTCAAACAGCGCACAGGAAATTGCGCACCCCATAGGCAATGCTTTGTCTATGTAAATACGGTCCTCAAACTGCAACCCCAACAACCAATACTCCTCTGGGTGCACTGGCAGTAATCTAAACGCCGCTTTGATATCGCACTTGGCCATGAAGGCCCCTATTAGCTCAACCGCCTGGTCTACACTCGCATTCACAACCCCACACTCTTCTGGGGCAATGAAGTCATTAACTGACATACCCTCTGGCCATGACAAGTGATGAATGAGTCTGAACTCCCCCGGGGTCTTCTTGGGCACCACCCCCAATGGAGATATCACTAAGTCACCCGGTACTTCATCAAACGGACCCACCATCCTGCCCGCCGCTATTTCCTTGCTCAATTTCTCCCTTACTACCTCCAAATTCTCTCTTGCCGACTTCAGATTTTCCGCCCATCGCCGCACCCTTGGACCCTGGTAACCTAATCTGAACCCCTGCCCAAAACCCTCACTCAAAATCTTAGCCCCTTCCCTATCCGGGTAAAATTGCAACCATTCTTCCAACACCCCCACTTTAATTGGAGTAAAAGCTTTTCCCCCCAACCACTTTTCCTGCACCTCTCCCCCTCCCCCTGTCTCCTTGTTGGAAACACTGCGTGAGAGGGTGTTTTCCCCCACACTTGCTGCACTCATGCTTGAACCTGCACATGGTTCTTGCGCAGCTTTCCTTATTGTACCCCCAGCATGCTGCCGAGGACTGGCCCCTGCCTCCTCCCCCCGCCCCTTCATGGGCGGGGCGACCAAGAAAGGGCCGGAAAGGCACTGGCAGCCCACTCGCCATGTGTAATGTCGGGGCAGGCCTCGTTGGGGCCATCCATTGCAGCCAAAGATCCATATCTATCTCCCCCCAGACCGCCTGACTGTCCTCCGCCATTTTCGCTCTAAATTCCTCGTCATACCTTACCCAGGCAAAGCCCCCAAAGCTCGTGAAAGCCTTCCTTATTACATCCATGTATTTAAGCAGGGCCACGCAACGCTCCGGGAATTTTTCGCAATACACGCTGGCATAAATGATAAACGCCGACGTCCAATTCTCAATGGTCACCGGGACCCTCGGGCGTGAAGCCAATTCTCTCTCTTCCTCATTAGACCCCTCTTTCGCTCTCACCTCCCTATGAAGCAATTTGAAAACATCCACAAATTCACCTCCCTGTATCTTCTGCCTGGTCGCCGCCATCAAATGTGCCCCCGATGGTTTGGTTATCCCCATGTATGGCAATTTCTTCTCCTTTCCCTTTACCTCCACCTCTTTATCTTTTCCCACCTGCACCTCAAGCCCCAATGGCTCCACCGCTTTGTCCGTTTGGACCTCCACCGAGCAAATGCTCTTTTCAACTCTTACGGCTCCAATGGCCTGCACCCCCACTTCCTTCCTCACACCTTGAACACCACGCCGTTCATCCCCCAACCGTCTATCTGTAACCCCTCTCTGCCATGCAGATGACCACTCCCTTTCCCGCTCACCTCTTTCCACGCCTGCCATCTGCGGCCTGGCATCCACACCGGTGCTACTCCTCTCCATTCTTAGAGGGCTCCTGCTGCGGGGACAAAACATGTTAGCACAATCACCCAGCCAATAGTTCCCTTCACTCCTTCCACCCCGCCCACCCTGTACTACCCTTTCCCTATCCCACCTTGCACTTCTTATATCATCTACCCTTTCCCTTTCCGCCCTATAGTCTTCAAATTCCCATTGCCCCCCGTATTCCTCCCAACCAACTTCATCACCCCTTAAATACCATTGAGGATGCGAGCTCCTGCCCGAGATGATTTGCTGCTCTTCTCGCGAGTCCGGGGCATACGCCCCGCCACTCCCCTGAAGTCTTCTCGGTGGGGTTGTGGGAACCTCTGCCTGGTCCTCTTCTCTTGGGCGAGGCGTTCCGACCTCCACCCTGACATCCTCGTTGCTGGGGGCCGTGCTGCACCCTCCAGGCTCTCTTTGCGTTGACCGAGGAGGGGCCGTAACAAAACCCTCGCCCTCTATCTGTACAGCGGGGGCTGCGCAGCGCCCTCCGCCCCCACTCCTCCTACCCGGGGGGGCCGTTCCACGCCCCGCCCTACCCTCCTCACTTGACTGGGACCTCTCCCTCCTTCTCCCACCTGCACTCTTCTGCAGGTATTTACCCCCTCTTCCCCTCTGCCCCGACCCACCTGCCTGCGCCCCACCCTTGCCCCCACTGGTGTTCCCTCAGTCCCCAACTACTCGCGCGTTCCCCTCTTCCCTCGAGCTATCAGACCCTTCCTCCCTCCCTGGCTGCCTACCCGACCTGCTCAAACCCCCATCCGCCCTCTTGTCTATTTCCCTCCTCATCTTCCTACCCCTGGATTCCCAACTCTCCCCTCTCCCTGCCGTAGGGGTGCAAGCCACCACCGCCGCCAGGGCCCCGTCCGCCGCCGCTCTGCGCTGCGGCTGGCCCCCACCACACTCCTCCTCGCCCGTAACTTCCCCCACCGCCCCTTCCAATTGGGCTTTGGTCGCCCTGCTAATTATTTCCAGGGCCTTCTTCATGGCCCCCGCATCCACCCTCCCCTTCTTGCATGCCCTCCGGCCTGCCATTGTGCACACTAAAACGCATGTGTGCCCAGAAATATACCGCCTCAAAAATGCCCTAATTACTCTATGCCCCCGAGCCGGGACCTACCCGAGGACTAGCACCCTTGGCCCTGAGAAACCTCACAACCCTAACAGAAAGCTAACCGCCCCCAGAACCACAACCACAACACACACCTAGTGTGATCCCCTGTAAATAACCTCCCTAATATTGCCAATTAATAAAAGGCAAACACTTTTAAACTAACCTTCCTTAACTAGTTTATTTTTTTTTTTTTTTTTACTATCTGCCTCCCTACTGCTAAAATGCAAAATATAAACTAGTATATTTTTTTTTTTCTTTTATATAACAAACCTACCAAACTACAATTTGTACCCTCTACCCTCTCCCTTCCCACCACCTGGTCCAGAAACCCGAAGCGGGAGCCCTGAAACACCCTATAGCACGCACTAATTAGCGCTTGCTAACCGGCAGAGAACATTGCCACCTGGCCGGGTCCCGACAGCACCGCACTCCCCAACCACCCAGGGACGCGGCTCCTTTAAGTGCGCTGCCCAGCCCCCTTGTGTGAGAGCGCTGCTACGCGCCCTCCGTACACGGACCAAACGCTCGTAAAGCGGCGTGGGAAACTAATCCCCTGGGGCGCCGCGGAAAGCCGCTGAAGAGCCGCTGAAGCTCCGCTCCCCCCCAGCCCTAACGCCCACACGAACAGCGGGCCCGCGCCGGATCACTAATCCCTCCCAAACCCCGCCGAAAACCACAAAGCCCCACGCCCCCCGCTCGCGGGCTACCTCTGACGCGAGACGGAAGCCCGAAAAAACCGGTAAGCCGCGAGGGGTGTCTTATTTACGGCACCCCTCCTACCCCGCTAACACAAGAAACGACCTCTTTTCTTTTTTTTTTTTTTTTTAAATAATACCTACCCGCCCTCCTACTATACTAATCCCCTACCTCACCTGCACTAACTCGACACCTAGGCCCAAGGAACCACAGGGAAGGCTCGGGAGTGGGCAACGGGACCTGAATCAATCGCCAAGTCCTAACCGTCGCCTGACTCCCGAACCTTCCCTGAGCCCTTAAATACCCCGGGAGGGGCGCTCTGCACCCCACGGCCACTCGTTGGCCGTGTGCAGCGCCAAAAAACTCCCCGGGGGGAAACGCTTTGCGTTCCCCCGGGGCCCCCCTTCTCAAATTCTGTAACACTATATTGAGAACGTCTCCTGGCAACTTTTGGCTTCACTTCTTACATTACTGTACATGCAATTTCAATTCTGTAATATTTCTAAAGACTTTTATAAATCACAGTTCAGATTTTTCCTTGAAGTCACTTATCTGAATCTGATTCGCAGGCACTTTCAGCAGTATCTCCTCAAGATGTGTTGATCCTTCTCTGGTTTCTCTATGTTTACTCTGGAGTTATGAAGTGCTGTGACCACAACTGAGCTCATCTTGAATGAAAGGCAGTTTAAAACCTCGCATGAGGTTCCAAACTGCATCACAATAGTCCTTGACTTATTACTGCTGGAAAGGAAGTACTCCATCTTGAGCTGGGACAATTGTAGCTGGCTGATATGATGATTAAGGAAATGAAATTGTAACCAATTGACCTTCCATAGCAGCTATAAACACCATTGGCAATTAATAGACCCTACCCTTATCCCTTCTGTAACCCAGGGACCTGACATGCTGCCCATCTTTAACATGTGCGAAGCTGCACAGACTTGGCTCCAGGGGTTATTAATATGTCATTTTTCCCACTGGGCCAACATGTTAAGTTGATATAATTGCAGCATCACACCAAAGTTACCTACATCTTGTCTGGCACTACTTCACAGACGTACGTCCATGGGCTAGCCGGTTGAAGTGTACAAGAAGAAGTATGAAACTGAAGATGCTAATTCAGCGCCAGATAGGGGGGTGCACCTACCAATTGAGGGAATGAGCAGGATGGATGGGGACACCTCCTAGGGGGATGCATAAACTCGTCATTGCCGACGTCAACCTATGTAATTGCTAATGTCATCCTATGTGGCAAACTACAAAAACCTATTGGCAAATGTGATAGGCTTAGAGGGAACATCTAGGTATACGTTGCATACTAGTCTAGAAAAGTGATAGGATCTCTAACATCAGGTGGGGCAACTAAGCCCTCCCCTCAAACAGGTCACTATGAACGTCACTAAATACATAAAGTCCCATTGGTTATACAAGCAATATGGCCCTTAGCTATGCAGCCCCTATAATTGGTTGGCACTCTTAAATCCGTCAGTATTTTTCCATCTATGCTAGCAGCACACAGGCTGGTCTCCAGGTGCTGGTGGGCGGGTCATAACCATAGCTTCCCTCCAATTAGCATATCATCACCTCAGTGGTCTGCACGTCAATTAAGGCTTTAAACTTGGCCTTGGCACTCTCTGTCTGCTTGCGTAGATGTCGTTCGTCATGATTGTCAATTTTCACCCCTCCACGTGACTGAAGACCACACATTTGAGCTCCGGTGCTTTTAAAATACTATTATTTAATGAACCTCTGACGTCTTCCTTGTTTACGTGCATGTCTTCTGAACAGGAATTTTGTTCTTTGACAGAGAGGTTACTTATCTTTGACACTTTCTCGATGCCTATAGAATGTCTATGTTCTCTTGTCTCTACATCTCTTCTGGGTGCATCAGTTTTGCTTCGTGTGATGTCACCAATCTGCTCTTTTGCTCATTTCTGACTCTTCTTCTGGGATTTCATTCAAATGACCATCATACTGTCTTGTAGGCAGGTATGGGTTTCTTAATGGGAACCTTGCTGCTAGGATTCTCCTTGGTATTGGTATTTTCACTGGTACTGCACGTACTTCACACTCTGGTTCCCAACATATTGTTAAGGTGTGCGTCACGTGAACGCTGCGTACCTGTATTTTCAGGAGATGTTCGCACTGGAGAAGCCAGACTGGTTGAAGCAAAGTTGACGCAAGGAAGCAATCCCGACCCAGCCCTGATGATACAGGTATGGATGGGGACCAACTCCTGACGCCACAGAGACACTTCCCTGCGGATTTACGTGACGTCAAGACAGTTCAAGCACTGACAGGGAAGGTAGATGGAGCTGCAGACAAGTCCGAAGCAACTGGCTTGAAGATGAAGAAGGCTCCTTTCTGTAGGATCTCAATAAGGAATCTTGCAGAATGAGGCAGGGGCGCCGCCAGGGAGTTGCCAAGGGGGGCCATGGCCACCCTTATAAAAATGCTGGCCCCCACCCTGCAAAATAACATGGACAAATAACATGCACAGTTCGGTGCGAAAAGAAATGTCTTTTTTTTTTGCTTTTTTGCCACGGCCTGTGATTACAGAGGCACAGAGGCACGTATGAGGGTGCCCCCCCATTGCTGACTGATCTCACATGCTCTCACATGCTCAGTCATTGAACCCCGAGTGAGGGCCTGAGGTGGAGAAGTAGAAAGGCATCATGTGGGAGAGAGGACACAAAAGATGATGAGAGGGAGGAAGCAAGAGCAGGTGGACTGGGGAGTCAGCGACTACAGAGGGGGCGGGGGGGAAGAAAGCACAAGCAGGGAAAGTGACTGTCCCCACTCCGTCCAAGTCATGGCTTAAATTAGTTACATTTTCCTTTTGAGTTGGGTCCCTCTATATTCTGAACAAACAAGCAAAAAACTTGCTGAGATTTGAATTTATGCTGTTGTCCTTCCAGAACACCCTCTTCCTCTCAGCCCACTACATAGAGATGTATGAACATGAAACCCTTCACTCCACGCTACACATTATTGTTAGTACTGAGTGCCCCCCAAGAATAAGCACTGGAGCTGTGGCAGTGAACGTTTTTGTTGTTGCTCTGGGCGAAAGGCCATTTTGCCATCCCATCCAGACACAGGCCCTTGCATGCCGCAAGCACCACGGCCACGTGGACTATTTCCCTCTCAGGTTTTAAACTATCTTTTTAAAACATACCAGGAAAGATTATGAAATGACTATAGCAGGAAAGATTAAAAGTGAAGACCCCCATGCACCTCTGCCCCCAAACACTCACACACACGCTTTGAGCAGGTCGTCATTGCTTCAGCTGTGCAAACTTTTAGCCCATTGAAAGGGGAGGCGCCATTAGTCACAAGCACTGAAAACTGCAATCTACCCTGCCAAACGGGACCATAAAGATTCTTCAGCACGAATACTACAACTCAACATGTAGTGAAGGCCCCTGTAAACCTACCTATCTACAAAATGTATAGCATAGCTGAATTCATGATCCCCTTGGGAAAATAAAAAGATCCCTGGGTGATTGTGGGGAGCATGTGTTACCAGGGTATCTTTATAATTATTCTTTTATAACGCGCTTTACACCAGAGAGGTATTCTAAGTGCAAGACCAGGATTCAAACCTGTGTTGCTATGTATGTTGTCAAGTTGCCCCTGAGCTATCCACCCGGCCTATGTAAATGATAGCATTGATGTCTCCTATTTGTACCTTTACTCAACAAAGGGCTGCTAAATTGATGTATGAACAGGGAGGCCAGAGTTCTAATGCCAGCTCCACTGAAGCAATTTGTGTGATTCTTGGCAAATCACCTTATATTGCTTGTCCTAAATCCCCTCATTTGGCACAATTGGGAGCATTCAAAATAACTTAAACCCCGTATCAAGCATTACATGAAAATTAAAGTCAATTTTACTATAGAGTTTTTCCTATGCCCCAAACAATATAGATATGCAGTACCTGTCCATCATGAAGGATAATGGATATTTAATTATTTAACCGGTTTGGATAGGGAACCCAAGTGAAAGCAATTCAGAACTGGAACCAAAGAGTGATGCTGAGAGCACTATAAGAACATGTTTATTACCACGCTGCGTCTGCACTGCACGTACTAGGAAAAGTGCATGTATGTTTGTTGATGCATAATTATAAGCAAGAACTGACCCAAACACAGGTTGAGATGTATAAGAGGGATAAAGCAATTCAATTAAATTCCATTTAAAAATTGGAACATCTGTAAAGTATATCTCAAAATTGGGAATTTGCACTTCCACCCACAGATGGCTGCAGGAAACGAGCCTTGCTTTCACTGCAGACATGGCTGTGCATGCAATGCCTACCCATGACAGCCACTATCCTGCAATGCTTCCCAATAAGTATCTGAATAAGCACACTGTGCATACCTAGATCCTCAGAACTTGAGAGGCCACTGTGACACTAAACAAAGCCGAAAGGTGAGAACACTTGAACGGGCACTCATCTTGCAGAAACGCAGACAAGCAGACCACAGGCCTAAGTAAAATGGTGGCATACACACCCGGAAATAAACACATCCTGAGCCTGGACGTGCGCATTTCTGCATTGCCTCATGCTTCCAGCCAGGCTGTGTTTATTTCCGAGTTTCCATCCTCGACTAGACTGCATGTAGGTTGTTGTGCGCAAAAGGCTTTTAGGAACAATTGTGCAGGGTCTGGCCAGTGGTTTACGTCTTCGGTTCACCATCGCCAAAGGTAGAGGTTTTATTTTGTTGTTAAATTGAAAATAGTGTTTCTGTAACGACGATATGCATTTTACTTAATACAAACATGAGTACAGTTCTTTCCATTTCAGCAGAGCTGTCATGATGTGGATATCATTTGGTGTGGTTGCAAGTGCTTGCTTATGGCACCTTATTCTAAAAGGCACTTCCATGGTGCCTCCAAGTATCAAAGACTGATGATATTCCTTATCAAAGACTGATGATAGTCCTTATCAAAGACTGATGATAGTCCTTGAAATTTCCATTTCTGTCAAGTCATTTCTATTGGTACAATCCTTATGCACATTTGGAGGTTTGCATGTATTTTGCCCCAGAGAGCCTGGTCAGAGCTCTAATAGATGAGTTCCCTGCATCTGTAATGATTCTGCAATTTTCTTTTTTTTGTTGTGTTAAAATGCCATCTGCCACTAATGTTACCAAAAAAGTAGATTGGGGCAGGTGTGGGTGGATTGGGGGTGCAAGTGAGACCGTACGGAATTGCGCGCACTGCATTTGGGGGGGGAGTAGCACACCCCTTTTATTGCTGAACAATCTGGGTCCGACACCATGTGACCTATGAATTCATACCGGAAACAAGCACATTTGAAGCTTGTTCCCACTAATGGACGTCCTCGAGCACTTGGAGCTTTGTTCTTCTTAGCCACCACTGCTTTTATACCTTGCGCTGCTGGAAGTGGATCAGAGGTATTCGTAATAAGGCTTATTTACTGCCTCTTTGCCCGAGCAGTTCATTAATGTGGAATGTTTGGATCCATCCGAAAATGTATTGCCACCCATTGCTATTAAATAAAACTTGAACAAGTCTTCCCACTCTGTAATGGTTCTCCCAGGCTGTCCAACAACTTGGCTGGAGGTGTTATTCCCAGATTCGCCATTCTTTGTTCCTTTTCTGCAACTGTCCCTTTCCACAAAACAGGATAATTCAGCTGTTCTCTTCCACGATCTTTACTCCACGTGGAACATTCTCTGCTAGCTGGGTCTTTAGTGGCTCCACACTTAATTTGTACACTAAGTACATCTACTTGAGTAGCCACTCAGATTTGGCTGGTCTATTCCTGGTGTGGTAGCAACATGTAACATCTGTATGTTTTTGCGTTATGTTTAGTGAATTCACGTTGACTAGTTGCACATATGGCATATCATATTTCTTTGCACTTTGGATGGGCTGTGCATGAATACAAGAGGAGAAACGATGTGGATTCCCTATTAGTGGTAGCAAGCGTTGTTATAATTTAGTTTATTTGTTGGTCTATGTGTGTGTGGAGTGTTTTGCTTGTAGCATAAGGATTTTTAGAGTTTGGTGTCTTGTGGGCTGTATTTTGGGATTGTGTGCATGCTTGAATGTGGTACTGGTATTAGTCTATGCTCATCAGATACATTAATTAGTTAACTGTTAAATAATACATGGAACTATATCAGTGTGCAATTTGTTCTCTCATATACACATAGTTTTCAACTGGACTATATACTACATCACCATAAGAGATTTCCTGAAATTCAGTTATGTGTTTGTTTTTGTGTGCCACCCAAGATTGCATGTGGCCTCATCAGGCCACCCCTATGAAAAATGGCTGGGGGCGCCACTGGAATGAGGAAACAGTTCAGGTTGGAATCTCAAGGGCAAGCCAGGAGCTGGTATCCAGGTGGAGCAAGCCAGAAGCAGGTACTGGTAGACAGTCCAGGAGCTGGTACCCAGGCTAGGCAAGTCAGGAGCAGGTACTCAGGTGAGGCAGGCAAGGAGCTGGTACCAAGGCAGAGCAAGCCAGGACAAGGAGAACCCAGGCCAGAGGGAGAGCAGGGGGAACCCAATGGAGTGGCAGAGACCCAAGGGAATGGCAGAGACCCAAGGGAGAAACCCCCGGGAACAAACAGGGAACCCAGACCCAGGGAAGAAGTCAGGACCCAGGAAAGAAAAGTTCAGGACCAGGAAACAAGGAAGCCAACAGGTAGACAAAGCAGGAACAGGAGCGGATCGAGGATCCAAGCGCAGCAGAGAGTCAGGAACAAACCGCGTTAAGACACAACTTGTTTCTGCACTCGAACGCTATTTAAAGCACAAGGCATGAAACCGAGGCTTGGAGCGTAGGTCGACCCACACATGCGCCGCAGCGATCCGGGACAGAAACGAGGCTTGGAACACAAGCTTGTGCCGCCAATCACAGCTACCCGCGGCACGCGCGTATGCTTTCAATTATGAATCGGAAGCATGATCACCCGTCGGGGAACACCCCTGGCAAGCCGAATTCAGGGATACAGCTTCCAGGCCCGGGAACGTCCTCCGGAAGCCACCCAGGTAGGTGCCCTAACACATATAGGCAATATGGGCGAGATACTTCAGGTGGGGGTACTTGGCTCCTTCTCTACATATGCCATTGGCACAGGGAACATGTATGCACATTTGCAAGGGAATGCTCCAGGTAAAAACACTCTGCAGCTATGCCACAGGTTAGGCCTCGTCCTGGAGGCCCGCTCAGAACACATGGCCAGCGCGCCACAATATAGGGAGGAGGAAAAACTAAACTCGAGCTTCGCGTCTCCAGCAGACCATGCGCTGAGACAGCACTGGGTGCTGTATTGAAAGTCAGTGAGCCAGTCCCACAACTGCTTGTGGGTGCCGGGGAAGTGGACCTGAGCCAGAGGAAAACTCAAACAGCCTCTAATTGCTCTTTGGCCGTTGAGCATTGGAACAGGTAAGCAAAATGGTGTGGCGTCCCTCGAAGAACCAATCTGATAGTGAGGTTTGATGTCCCTGAGAAGTAACCAGCCCTCAGAGTGTCCACCGCAGAATTTGCGACAGTCACTATCTAGCAGGTGTCATGTGAACTTCTCCCTTCCAACTAGATCGGGGCGTCTCGTGTTCTTTCTGCTGTGGTGATGACCAATGGCAGATGAATAAAGTACCGGAGGTCAGCACAAATATAATTTTATTAATGACAAACTGTTTGTGGGAGGGGTAAGAAGCAACGTGGCACCACATGGAGAGAAGATGGGCAGGGAGAGGGCCACCCTGTTTTCTCCAATCATCGCTTACTAACATTTCTCTAGCTATAGTATGACATAGTTTAACCAGTGAGCTTTCTGGGAACCACAAAGACGTGAAGTTTTGTAGTGCAACTGTTTCCAATACTATGAACATTGTATTAGCAGTATAAAATTGATAACCACTGCATGCTGATGTGTCAGCTCTAAACAATCAGTTCTATTCCAGTTCTGCTTGATTTGTGCTTGTTCGGCTGCAATAAACAGCGTTACTTCTTGTTCGGTATGTGCTCCTTTTTGGACTGCGTGTGGAAACTTTATTACGAGAGCTTGGAGGAACCCTGATACATTTTTTGGAACCCCAGCGAGATCCTCAGTTCTCACACTTAACTAAAGGCATCCTGGCTGCCCTGCCTGGTGGCGCGGGTCCAGCGACCGCAGACTTGATCTAGGTGCATAATCGAGGAGACCCTGCAGATGGTGAGTTCACAAATGTCTGCCTGGTCTCGAGCGCCACCCATGCTCAGGGGGAGAGGTGAGCCCGGGCTGGATGCTCGGTGCCGAGGGGACTCGGATCTCTAGGACGTGAGTATAACTGTGCAAGAAGGCTCAGCATCGTGGATGCATGCCTACGGTGGGGGAGGGACAGGATTTTTATAGTGTTTAGGACGCATCCTCAAGAAGGGAGGATGATTGGCCGAAGTATTAGGATTTAACACATGCCACTCTGGAGGGAGTGGATGTGGGTATGCCTGTGTTAGAGCAGGAGAGGTGCATAGTAAGAGGCGGACTCCGATAGATGAGAGTTGCTCGTAGCACAGGTGATTGTATAGTTGCATCATTTGGGGAGGACGAGTGTCATTTTAAAGTTGTTTTGGGCAATAGAGAGCTATGCGTGTATGGTGGGGTGCTGTTAGAATTGTCATATGGTGTTGACTCATGGTGGAAAGATCAACACCAGGAGGTACCTTGTGTATAATAGTGCGCTTGGCATTTTAGCGGTAAGCGGGTGCAAAAGGAGCAGAGGGGGCTCACGCTTATATTCACTAACATAGGGAAAGGTGAGCCTGCGGAGAGGGCTGTTGGGTACTAACACAGAGTGAGTTGACGGGCCTCATGAGAAGGCCAGCGTGACGAGTGGGAGTGCTTTGATTGGGCCTATGGAGAAGACCTGAGTTAACAGCGAGAGGGACGTGACTGGGAGTGAGTGTGGGTGTTGCAAGGACAACGGTATACAAAGACAAGTGGGAAGGGTGTCTGGGGTAATTGGGATACAGAGGAGGGACAGCCACCAGGAGGGAGATAATGGCAGATAATTAGCCCCCTGGACCAAATGTGCACATAATTGCCCCAGTATCGCGATAACATATTAAAGTATAACTTGCAGTGGGCGCAGGAAACTGCAGAACAATAGTTCCGTGCGTTGCCTGGAGAAGGAACATTTGATAGCAGAATATTAGAAAACATGTTCTCATACTTGTTAACAAAATATAACGGCTCTAAGTTGAAAAGTCAGCAGAATATATTGGGGCTGTGGAAATTGTATGAAGAAATAAAAGGGGCAAAAGTAAAGAAAGAGGGAGAGGGGACAGTGGAAGGGGGCGGACCGAGCTCTCCGCCACCGCCCTATCGTGTCTATCTGACATTGCAGCCTGCAGCAGGCTATACAAACCCACAGTGGGAAAACACAAGAGGGGACAAAGAAACAACCAAAGGGGAAAAGGAAAGTCATGCACAGAGGGAAGAGATACAACACAAGGGGAAGAGGAAGTACTTGGCGGATATTGAAAGAAATACACAACAGCAGGTGGATGCATAATTCAGCGAAGCAGAGAGAGGTAGAAGAGGTGCAGAGGAAGAATAAAGGGGACAGGGGAGAAAGGCTATCAGGGCGGATAACATTTAGACTGGACACCAAAGAGGAAGAAGGAAAAAAGGAAGAAGTGGAAGGATGGGATGAGGTTGGTGCAGCCTCAGATGAGGGAGCAATAGGGGAAGAGTATGTGATGGGGACAGTGATGAGTGGACACATGGCAAAGAAATGAGACAGGGTGGAAAGAAAGACAGTGACTGGACACCAATAGAAGTGGAAGCAACTGTTCAACTTGCCTGCGCAGTAGAAAGGGAAAGATAAAAATGGGTTTGACCCAGGCGACCAAAGGGGGATGGAGAATTGGGGCCAGGATGAGGCAAATGCTGTTGTTACAAAAAGGGAGAGGGCGCGCATGTTATGTCCCATGGCAGACAATGGACAAGGACAATCTAATATTCAGACTGCCTTCCCTTGTAGCAGGGGTCAGCAAATGGATACAGGCACTCCAGTAAAAGGCAGCAGGGGTGCCGCTGGCCATATGAGACTTGAAAATAGTATTTGCAACCATTAAAGGAGAAAAGGGGAACAAAATATGGGAGCAGGTGGGGTATAAAAGGGTGAAATTAAACACTAACGCCCACGATGGAGCTCCATACAATAACTGTCGATCACACGTATGGGAGATCCTGAGAAGCATGTATCCCAATAGCTACAACTTAGAGATGGTAATGGCTCAAAATGAAGAATGACGATAACCCAGTCAACTATACAAAACAGGCGCAGGACCTCTGGACACAAGAGACATGAAGGTCCTGGGATGGGTGTATACCCTTGTATTACAAAAAGTGGTTGTTTCTAAACGATTTAGGAACTCCCGTCCCCTGCACACTGTCTGATATCTGCAAAGCAGATCAATAATTTTCGTGTTTTTTTGTTTTACTGAATTTCATAACACACAGTTCAATAGACAATTAAATAGGTGGAGCAGTCACAATGAATAACAAACTCACAAAATGTATATAGACAACAAACATAATATTTATTGTACAATATCTTTGGGCCCGACGCGTTTCGAGTATAGACTCTTCTTCAGGGGCAAACACATATTTCACAATTCATAATTCAATTTCTAGAAAAAAGTGGAGAAGGGTACAACTTAGTATTTTGCATATAATTCATACAAACTTTCAAAACATTAAATCATAGATGTGATTTGAAACATTGTCAAGAGATCTCTGGGATAGTACCTAATAACTCAGTTTAGTATAAGTCCAGTCAGATACGTAGTATCTCTAACCAACACGAGAAGCTTAAATGATTAGTGGGCAACTGAAAAACTACACTATTTTCAAAAAAAGAAAACAATTTTAAAGATTAAAAAAATCTAAAAAATATATATTATTATCTACAATTATGGCATAATCCATGCATATCGGTAGTGTGCCACTTACCAACTATGGAGTAGGCATAGTTGCAAAAACAAATACGGTGTCCATGGATGGCGGGTGCTTTAGGGAGGTAGTTTGTGTATCCACAATTAGTTTCCCACAAGGATTCCGGCTAGCAGTACGTGGACTGAGTCAGAAAGGGGTAAGCAGTTTGCGCTAGTACATAGATCTGTATATAAGTAAGAGAAAGGAAAAAGAATAGTAGGAGATAAATAATAGTAAATAAGTTCCAGGTCTCAAGAGTGTCAATGGACCATAGGTCACTTACTAGATACAATGTGAATCCTTCAGCGAGCGAATCATGGCGAACAACATCCCGAACAAAGAGGATGTTGTTCGTTCATGATTCTGCTCATTATGTACTGAAAGTACTGCCGACGTATGAGTGAGCATGCGTGGTAGCAGAGCGATCGCTACGCATGCGTTAGCAAGAAGTTGCAGGTAATTGGTGCGCGTCATGTATACCCTTGTATTACCACATATTGGTCAAGTCACTGTCGACAGATGTCCAGGCATCGTTGGAAAATATTGTGGGGATAGAAGCGAAGGGGTGGCCAGAGATGCAGGCAACAATAGTGCACTACTGTAAAAGGAAACAGGAGAGCGAGAGGCAGAAGGACGAAAATGCTGCAAAAGCAGAAAACAAACTGGAGCAAAAGAAACTGGCGTAGTATACATTCTAAAGAGCAATGCTCCTGCCTAACGCTACAGCAGTGGTGCCCGCTCAACAGGGAGGGTTTCCCATAGGGAACATTCCACAGCAAGGTAGTTATATGCAGCAAAAGTATGTGTCACTGTGGGGAGTGCCACCGCAGGGGAGTTATATACATGGAGTTTTTTTTCCATGAGGAGAGGGTACCAGCAAAGAGGACGAGGAGCAGGATATTGAGGGGCAGGATATAGGGTCTTTGGGTCTTATTTTATATGCCAAAATATGGGGCACCTAGCATTCTCCTGTCCTTTTGTGCAACAAGGTCAAGCACATGCAATACAAATGGCACTGCAACAAGTATTGGTCGCGCCGGCGCTGCACTGGCAGCAAATGCAGTCTCTCACAGCTTTGCTGCAGCAGGGATAGAGCCTCCAGCAGCAGGGAACACTGCCAGTGCACAGGGGGCAATGGAAGGGGGAATAGGATCTCCAATTGTGACACAAACACCAACAGTAGCCGCAGGAAGTACAGTGCTGCTAGGGCAGATCATGGTGCCCCACTACACCGGGGTAAGTGTCATCGGGGGGAACCCCTTTCCATTCTCACAGGGCAACCCACAGCAATAGGGGGGCCCACAGAAAGCCTGAGTGTGTCCCATCCTAGCAGTAACTGACATCCCAGACGAGGAACCCGAGGTAGCAATGAAGATAGGAGCAAAAGAGTTTTCCTTCCTTATAAATACAGGAGCAACAATATCCTCTATACGAGAATGGGGATTCCCACTGTCAAACACGGTCATGGATATGCAGGGCTTCTCTGGAGCAGTGGTGACAGATCCAGTAACAAAAGATGTGCTATTAACGACAGGGACGCAACACATCACAGCACCACTTCTGTATTCCAAAGACACCCTTATCAACATACTGGGAAGAGATTTACTCAGCAAGCTAAATGCCACAATATAATTCACAGAGAAAGGGATGGTGTGCACAACACCAGGCATTTACTACACACGAGTGGCCGTCCTCCTATTAGCAGCACATGCTCAAAGCACACTACAAGGCCAACCCATGCGCCCAAACATGTTTATGTACGGAGTGGAGGTACTGCTGGAATGGGTGCCAGGAATACGAGGGAATGTGTTCCGACTAGCATCAAAATTCCTGTCAGTCCAAAGTGCCAAAAGGGTTGACATGAACGGTACTACACTTATATTACAACTAGAGGAGGTAGTGATACGCAAAGACATAGTGATCCTATGTGGGATGGACAATGACAATATAGAATGCGTACAGTGCTATGCATCGACACAACACCTACAATAACAGGACCTATGGATGAACAGCTGTTCTCTGACAAGGAGGAAGAGGGAGAGATTGTATTCTAGCTGCAGATACCTTGCTCAGTGAAAATAGTAGAACAGCTGGTGCCAATACTGACACAGCTGGTGAAAAGGAGAAGCAATCACACAGATGAAGACCTCAAAAGGGTTCCAGAGAAGTTATGGACCACATGGCCCCATGATGTAGGGGTACTGAAAGGAGTGGTGCGGGCGGTGATGTTAAAATTGAAGTAGGGAGCATTGTTACTCCACGCTAAGCAGTACCCATTGTCCAGAGAAGCAGATGAGGGAATATACTCGACCCTGCATGCACTATGGCAGCAGGCTATCATACAGACATCCTCCTCGCCATGTAGCACGGCTATATACCCGATAAAGAAATCAAAGGGTGAGTCGTGGAAATTCATACAGGATATACGCCCTCTAAACAATGTGGTTGAGGCTGAGTTTCCATTAGTACCGAACACCGCTACAATACTGTGCAACATCCCAACGCAGGCAAAGTACTTTTCAGTCATTCACTTGAAGAATGCCTTCTTCTCCATTCCATTGCACCCGATTTGAGATATCTGACAGTGTTTATGTATCGGGATACCCGATTCGAACATACTCTGCTCCCCCAAAGGTACTGCAAGTCACCTAGCATTTTTAATTGAGTGATTGAAATGGACCTGAGCAATTTACAAATGTCGAGCACAGTGATTGAGTATGTTGACAATTTGTTGATATTCAGTGATACTGAGGAGAAGTGTAAGGCAGACTCAGTGCATCGGTTAACAGTATTAGCATAAAAGGGGTACAAGTTGGACATGGCAAAACTGAAATACTGTATTAAGGAGGTTGTGTACCTGGGACAAATAATATCCATTGAGGGACGCAGGATAACACAACAGAGGGTAGATGCCATTCGTTTAACAGCATGGCCACGCACAGTAGGATATGCAAACATTCCTGGGGTTGTACAATTACTGCAGGGCATGGGTTTTCGACCACTCAAACTACACAAAACCCTTACTGCAGTCCCTCAAGGAAGCACCGAAGGAAAAGAGGGAGTTAAAATGGACATCAGAAATTAAAGAAAGCTTTCAAGAATTAAAAGAAGAATTAGCCCATGCACCAGGGTTGGCCACCCCTAATTATAAAGAAAAAATCTATTTATCCTCCCACTCAGATGGCTCAGTGATGGCAGCAGTCATCATGCAAAGGAAATCACAGGGACACAAGCCATTGGCCTACTACAGTGGCATGTTAGATCCAGTTGAGCTTGTGGCCCTTGGAACGTGCATTTGTTAATGGATGGGATTACACCAGAATAATTCTGTATCCAACAAACCGGACAAACTGAAGAAGATGGCAAGTGACTGGTTTATTAACAATTATCTAAAACAGGGAGGTTACAACAAACATCAGTGAATGTATGCTCAGTCTCTCCATGATTTCCACAAAAAATACAACTCTTATACTTCATTATGTGTCAGAGAGACGTCATACTATGTGGAAATAGTGGAAAACCTATCATGGGGCAGGATTTGTTAACGGAAACATCTAGATATACAATCATATAGGAGCTACGATTGTTATTGGCTGTCCTTTTTCAGGTGGACAACTTATGCCTACCTCTTCAAACATGTAATTTAAGAAAAAATAGTTACACCGTGTTTCATTGGTCTTCTAAACTATATGGTCCTTCATTATACGGACTAATACAATTGGTTGGCACGCTTGTGCCATGTTTGGAACATTCGGTTAATTTAGCAGCCCGTAAGCCAAGACCCAGGTGCAGGGAGATAGGACATGAAGCTACCTCACCAGCCAATTAGCCCAGCATCTATCATCACCCATTCCTTCTGCCATGAAATTGTCTTTGTACTTGGCCCTGCAGAGTATTCTCGTCCTGGGAATGCACAGTGGTGAGGGTACTCGCTATCGTGTCTGGAACTCAGAGTTCAAACTCTATTTCCATCCTCGGCTCACGTGACAAGAGACCACAATTTGGTCCATTATGCAGCGTTTAAATGCTGTAAATGAATTAAAACTTGGCATCCTTTGTATTCTTTCATGCACCTTAACGTGAGGATTCATCCTATGCATACTCGTTCTTCTTCAGAGTAGATGGCTGTTCTCGATTTCTAAGATCTTGACTTCAGGCAGGCAGCCTTGCCACACAGCTCCACTAGCCTGTTATTCTACTGCGACATAGCTTTTTATTCCCCCTTCATGCTATTTGGCTTATTTATTTCATGATACCAATGTCCAGTTTCTGTACAATGGCGGCTTTGCCTGCATTCTATTCACTACTCATAGCTAGCCTATACGATGACTTGATCTAACTTGCATTTCAGTGTCTGTACATTCTTCATGCTTTGTTAACGTGTAATCTCCTTTTCCACTTTGATAGTTCACTCGATTATTTCATCATTTGTCCTCTAGGATCCATACATCGTCTTCATTCAGTATCTCGGGACATCGTGCACACTTTCTTATGACGTCATCAGTTTATTTTCTTAGCTCTTTCTCATATTCCTTCAGGGAGTTCCTCCTGTAGATTGTCATCAACTTGAGGGTACATTCGATAGGGTTGTCTCAATGGATATCTTTTTCCAAATGCTCACTGCGGTATTGGCATGATAGCTGGTGTCAGACAAGGCACGGCCTCATGTCTCCAACACAAATGAGGTAGGGGGCGGGATCTCGTGCAGATTTATACATCTGCTCCTCTACACAGTGGTGCAGCGACATTTCTCCCATGCGAATAAGCACTCACGGCTGCAGCGTTTGCATTAGAGTAGGCAGCGACCATCACCACGGGGTACCCCGTAGTATTGTACGTGGAACACTCATTATTTTCCATCTTGGAAAAATCAAAAAGCACACTGACAACACAGAGGTCAATGAGGTATGAAGTGATACTGACAAACCCAGCAATTGAAGTAGTGAGGTGTTGTGTGGTAAATCCGGTAACTTTCATAGCTGAACCGGCAGTGGAAGGGGACTATATGCATGACTGCGCAGCACATATGGACTGAATGGAAGGGAACATACAGTTTAAAGAAGAAGCAATAAAAGGGGCACACATGATGTATATTGATGGGTCATCAAGTATAGACCCTGATACTGGAAGGAGGCATACAGGAGCAGCGGTAGTGTGCGACCAAAACAGGGAATATGTAATAATGTCCCAGCAGAGATTACCATCACATTATTCAGCACAGGCCACCGAATTATTGGCAATGATAAGTGCATTGAACATGAAGGAAGGGCACGCAGCTAACATATTCTCATATTCTGTTTATGTAACAACTACAATACATTCAGGATTGGCACGATGGGAGAGAATGGGCTTCAGGAGAAGTGACGGGTCCCTGGTAAAGCATAAGGACTTGCTCAGGCAGTTGATTGAAGCACTAACAGAAAAGTATTTGCTCCACACTTCAGGAACAGCGCCATAGTATTGTGTATTAGAAACTGAAATTTATTGATTTTAGTGCCCTTTTAGACAACACGTGTTTCGACACACCAGTGTCCTTTTCAAATCAGGGCCAATGACAATACTAAATCTCAGATCAAAATTGTTTCAAAACAAGTACTCAATATCCTATCGTCTGTGTCAGGACACAGACGATAGGATATTGAGTACGAGTCGGAAGGGGGATTTATCCCATGACACCTTGTTCCACGGAATTGAAACAATTTTGATCTGAGATTTTGTATTGTCATTGGCCCTGATTTGAAAAGGACACTGGTGTGTCGAAACACGTGTTATCTAAAAGGGCACTAAAATCAATAATTTTCAGTTTCTAATACACAATACTGTGGCGCTGTTCCTAAAGTGTGGAGCAAATACTTTTCTGATTGTTCTTTCAAGGGGTAGGGGTCGAAAACCCCTTTCTTGCCCCACACCAACTGCAACACTTTTTTGAATACCAATATTCAACCAGGCGCCTGGAAACATTCTCAGTTGGTACAAAACAAAACCCCCACTAGTGTGGCATAACTTGATTGAAGCACTAAAACTACCAGTGGAGGTGGCAATAATAAAATGTGCAGCCATACAGGCGGACAGGACCAAATATATCTTTGGGGGGGATTGAAATGGCTGACAAAGTAGCCAAAGAAGCGGCCCACTTACCAGAAGGAAGCATGATAATATTCACAGGGTCAAAAGGGAAAACACAAATGATGTGAGGAGAAATGAGGAGAGGGCAGCAACAAGAGAAGGAGGGAAGTTTCAATAGGATACCAGTTGTTCAGATTGTAGAACTGCAAAAAAAGGCCCCGAAGGAAGAAAAAGACTTATGGATTCCACTTCTCAGCCCACATATCCAAGGAGTATATAGTGGCAGAAATAAATGAAGGGTGTGGCAGAACCTATGGGAAATTGTGTGGTTTGTCACCAATTTCTATATGGTCATACTTTGAGGACTGTGAAAGGAACATTACTGCAACTGGAAGGGCCCTTCCAACACTTTCATATCGACTATGTTGACATGCAAGATAGATTCTCATCTTACAGTTATACGATTGTTGTTGTCTGTCCATTCTTGCATTGGCTTGAAGTGGGGCACTGTGCAAAAAAACAACGCAAAGTTAGCTGCAAATTTCCCAGTAAGGGAGGTGTTTCCAAGGGGTTAATATAAGGTCAGACAATGGCCTGCATTTTGCCAACAACCTCTTTAAGGAAATAATGCACCTCCTAGCAGTAAAACACAAGCTATGCACGGTGTAGCAGCCACATGTGAAAAGAGTTGTAGAGAGATAAAATGGCTTGCTTATAGAACGCTTAGCAAAGCTAACAGCCTAATTGTGCCACAATTGGCTTTATTGCCTCTCATTAGTGCTTTTTGCTCTTCGCAACTTACCCAGTGCAGATCACCACTTGACTCGTCATGAAATTGTAACGGATAGGAGGATGCATGCGCCTGTTCCCCCTGCACATTCTATTTCAGATGCTAACACTAAAGCAGAGATTCTAGGAGCAGAAATGAAAAAAATACTTGACTGAATTGACCAATGTGATCAAATACATTTCCTACGAGGTTCAACAATTGACATGTCAGCTGGCCAATGTTGAAAAACAGACAGGTACCAACAGAAAAGAGTACTTTTCCGCAAGCACAGCCGCTTTATCCAGGGGATACAGTTTTCATCTGTAACATCAGACAGAAGTGGAAGGAGCCTAGGTTTTGTGTTCCCTACAAGGTTGTAAACGCAACACCCACATCAGTGAAGGTTAAAGAAAGAAAGGCATGGACCCATATTACCGACGTCTACAAGGATAACAGCAGCACGGCAGAAGAAAAAGAGAGAAATGCCACTTGTGGGGGGGGTATAACCCAGTTATCATTGACTTTATTTTTGGATATCAGAATTTATAGAAGGCCCACAATTGAAGAAGAGAATGGGCAGGAGAGCAATGGGTGCTGGGGGGATGGGGAAAAACTTGAGCTTCATGTAAAAATAATAGGGTTTGGATTGGTTTGTCTATTTGTCTTCTCTTTCTCCTCTGGACCTTTTTGCATAAGGGAAATGGAGGTACACCGGCTGATAGTAGAAGGGAGACATGCGCTAAAAGAAGTATATCTAGTACTGGAGAGTTCTATGGTCCCATTGGGGAGGGGGGAGACATTGCTTCTGAAAATGTGTGGTACAATGAGATGAAGACAGTGGGGCAAGGGAGCACCAACGGCAGTTGCTATATGTGCTCACTAATCCTGCACATTGCAGGGACACCAAAACAATTCCTGCCACGAGAGGTAACGGTTGTGATGGGGGGATGCCTGATGCATTTATCACTGTGCAGAACTAGGGGCTTTTTCATAGGCACACAGTAAAAGTGCAATAGCTAGATGAAGAGGAGTCCCCAAGTGGACTCCCAAGGAACCCCACAGCACAGCAAAGAAGAGTCGGGACACCATGCTGATAGACAAACCAAGGTCTCTTATTGGAGATAACAGTACAGCAAATACAGTATCAGCAAAATTGTAGGATGACAAGTGCTAATCAGTTGTCAGACAGAGTGCTCTGCCAGGCGATGGCTCAGAGCTCATCTTGTATTGCATAGCATAAGCATTATCAGTAATATGTTCTTACAGTTTCATAATGGCAGGTGTTAGTTTCCATGATGGTTGTAGACATTTTGTAATAACAGAAAGCATCTTGTTGTGATCAAGCCTTGCGGTTACATGAAGTGTCCATTGGGTGGTAACAGCAGTAAGCAGCTTTGGCATAAACAACTCTTATATTCCTTATAAGATGATATTGTGCACAGCTTTAGCAAGGCCATGGCAGCTGATGTCCTATGTGTCCCGGAGGGCTGATTTGGGGCATGATCTGCTCACTGAAGGTGTAGGTGGGGCATGGGCACATTAGAAGGCTTGAGTGCAGCATGAGCTCTTTAGGCCCAGGCAGGATGGAGGATCTAGGGGCTAAAGCATATGTAGGAGCATCAGCATGTTATATTAGCAGGACAATCCTACCACATCAACCCCCCATTTTGTCATCCCAGGGACAGCGTGAAGACCACAGTGAGCAGGATTTGAATATATGTTATAGATCTCTGTGCCCCTTACAGCACGGCTCATTTCCAATCGGATATTGTCAGGGAATGATGGATAAGGAACCCCAGAACCCTTGATACTCATATGGGTGTGGGTCATATTAGAATGGAAAGGGTTGGTAAGAATGGGGCGAGTCAAAGAAGGGATGAGGTCCCAAACGAGGGCAGTATGGCTGTGTCCGGTCATCATACAATAATTTGTATATCTCTGCATCCGACAGAATGTCTATCATTTTCCTATTTGCCTTGTCGCCTTGCTTTGAGGGCGTTTCAACTTGGTAACAGTTGTGCAGTGGCAGCTAAGTGACATGTCTGTTTGGCACAGCATGAAAGCAGGCAGCGAATAATGAAAAAAATCATAGCAAAGGCAACAATTAAGACAACAGTGATCAATACACCATGTAAAATTGAGGATCCGAGTGAACCAAAAGTGTTTTGCAGCCAAGTGAAAAGGGAGCCTTCATAACCTTCATTAATATCATGCAAGGGAGGGCCAACCCCCTGGAGGTGCTTTATTACTTCATCTACCTGGGAGGAGTTATCAGGTACCTAGGTGCAGCATTCTTGTCCGATAATTTTGCATATCCCTCCTTGAGCAGCGAGCAGATAATCTAGGGCCATTCTATTCTGGAGCAACATTGTTCTGAGTGCTACTTGGTCAGGTCTGAGAATCGTCACGCCTTTCCCAGTGTTATTTGCAACTTGTTCGAGCAGTAGTTAGAGGGTGTGTAGGTCAGCCCTGTTTATGGCACTGCCTATGCCAAGGACGAGGAAACCTAAGGGGCCCATGAACCATTCCCAAGCATTCCTTTTGATATGTCGTGGTGGTTGCTGATGTTTGGGGAAAAGAGGTGTATGTCTGATGGTAGGACGTATGTACCAGATGGTACAAGGACCCGTCCAATTGTTGGGAAACCATTGGTAGGCAGCCGAACCACAAAGGAAATACGATCTCTCTGTGTGTATTCTGCTTTGTTTGCTTTATGGTAAGTCCTCAGGAACATTCTATTTGCATGTGAGTGGAAGGTCGTTGCGGCAGTCAAACAAGTATGTTAATGGTGTATTTCTGAATTGTATGGTGCCATTGTCTGTGTATGATATAATGGCCTCCGGGACTTACACAGTTGGTATTTTGGGTGGTCGTATGGCGCTGCCTTGGGGAAAGAAGTATACCCGTGGAAAGGTGTAGTTGAGGGTGGTGCAATTGTGGTCAGTCAAGTAGTGATAGTAGCACCATTCGGCCAAGTCAAAGGGAATAGGAATAAAAGGAATTCTGCTGCTAGCGTGTGTGTGTGGGGGGGGGTGCATACATAAGACTCTGAGGCAGGGGTGTTGCTAGGTCTGGAAAAGATCTGGGGCTACGCTGATTTTGGGACTGTTGGGACTGGGGGCTAGCTAGCTTTTTTGGTTGTAACCCCTCAGCTTATATCTGGGGCTACAACCAAAAGACCCTGGGTTATATCCCCCTCAGTCCCCCCCCTTAGCAACGCCTCTGCTCTGAGGTATTCATCAGCTCAACAGAGCCCCATGAGAAGTTGAGGAACATATTTGTGTCTGGGTGTAGGATTGCTGAAATGAGGGGCAGCAGTCCCACTAATACAGCGAGGAGTGGCAACATGATTGATATGTGTTGGGAGCAGCGTGAATGGCGGTGCTTGTGGTATTTAGTTCAGGAATTCCCCAGCTTGGTCAGCATATATTACAGCAGTGTATATAGAGATAGTGGTGTGAAAAGTAGTCAGGAGGGAGAGAAAGAGCAGGGTACAAAACTTTAAGATAAATGGCCCTGCACAGGAGGAAAGCAAATCAAGTACATTTTTTTGCAATAAGAAATCTGGCCCACCAGTCAGGCCAGTATCTCGTCCACAGAATGTTTGCTTGTGTAGCCAGTGAACATGTATAGTTAGCAGTAATATGGCATCATGGACATGATAGGCATGTAATCAGACAGTCATGTATGTATTAAGCAATTGTAATGATCTGGCAATGGTATTCCTAACTATAGCAATCCATCCCTACGCAGATTGGGGCCTCATAACCAAAGGTTCCAAGCAATTTTGGGGATCCGCATGCCTCAGAATCCAGAGATCAAGGGTGGCACAGTTCAGGATACAAACAGGAATGAGGAAGTGGCAGCAGTATAGCTTGAATAAAGTCTGCTGGTGTGCACCACTGGTCTCAGGGCTGGTAGCTCTGCAAGGGCGTAAGTGGGAATGCCAGGATGTTCAAGGGAGAAAATGCAAAGAGCAGGTGCAGCTGGTCGGTGATGCAGGCAGTAGAGAAAATGCAAAGGCAAGTGCTGAGGAACTGAGCTCCCTCAGCTGGCCTCCAGACCTCTTGGACTGGAGGACTTTAGCACCTATACTTCAGGTGTGCAGCATTATTGTGTCTGCATGAAGAACAAAAAGTATTGAGAGCATTTGGCCACCTGCAGAAGGCAGGTAAAGCAGTGATTCTGTGGTGTTTTCCTGCCAGGGGCCCAGGGATGTAATTTCACCAAAATGCCAGGGGTAGCGGAAGTGACACCACACGACCCTTGCCCCCCCCCCCATGACATCACAGGAAGTGATGTCATTTGACCACACCCCAAAATGATATCGCGGGAAGCGATGGAACACGACCTTTCACCCGTTGACAAAACAGGCATCACATAGCATTGTACACTACGAAAAATATGGTTACGATATCACTATAATGTGATGTATATTTCATACAAGAATGGATCGCCATATGTATCGTTAAGATCAT
Organism: Ambystoma mexicanum; assembly: GCF_040938575.1. Classification (NCBI taxonomy): domain Eukaryota; kingdom Metazoa; phylum Chordata; class Amphibia; order Caudata; family Ambystomatidae; genus Ambystoma; species Ambystoma mexicanum. The sequence continues at coordinate 669,239,779 of NC_090931.1, forward strand.
TGTGTATAGCCCCATATTACCAAATTACTGTGAATGCAAGCAGACGTCCATGACCAAATGATAATGATGTGTTATTATATAGCACTTACGCTTTAGCGCTTTATATAGAAAAAATATACACCCAATATCACCCAACCTGTGTTGATACTCATTTATCGACCTCAGAAGGATGAAAGGCTGAATTGAGGCATTTAAGAACAGACTAAATCAGTGACTCACCCCATGAAGTGTGCCTGAAATAAACCTTTAATGAGTCTAGCAATTGTTGTATAGAATTCCAGAAAGACACGTTATTTGGTATTCCTATTCTTTCTTATTTAGAGTCAGTGCTGAAAGTGTTAGACTTGTGGCACTCCTGTTCTTATTTTTCTTCTTTTTTAAGGGGCCTGAACAAGAAAGCCAGCCACTCCAGAAGTAAAGAGCCACATGGCGCTTTCAGTAAAAAAATAAAATACTTTTTTATTTTTTTAGTTTTTTTTTAGAGGTCGCAAGGGAGACCTCAGAGGTCACAGTTGTGACCTCTGGCGACCCCTAAATGACATCCCTGCAGGGGCCGAGGTGTTGGGAGCAGAGCTTCATAAGTTGTACCTGGGAACAGGTATTGTTGTGTCATCCTCTAGGAGTGTATTAGTTGTCACCAGGGGTGTGACGCCTGGGTCCCCGGTGGGCAGCTGCGGTGGGGTGTCTTTATCCTGGACCCCTGGTGATGGCAGCTGGGCGGGATCTGTGGTGCTGACTGATGGTGTTGTTTGTGCGTCGTCCTGCTGTTGGTCTTCGTCGGGTGGTGGCACTGTCTTTACTCAGTGGCTGGCATGCACCCATGCGTCATGACCTCCGCAATGGACGGTGGTGTGGGTTGTCAGCAGGATCTGGTGAGGGCCCTTCTATCTAGGGTGTAGCGAAGACCTACGCTGATGAAACTTCAGGACCACCGAGTCCCCTGGCAGGAGGCTGGGCACAGTGCTTCAGGCAGACGAGGAAGGACTTCTTGTATTGTGAGAACTGACAACGAAAATTCAATTTTTGCAATATGAAACAACAAGATCATCATTCAGCTGTAGGTAACATAGTTCTGGAGCTAGTGGAGGAGTTACTGGCATCCTCATGGGTCTTCCCATAAGAATCTCATGTGGTGACAGGCCATGTGCTCTATTCACAGTCTTTGTAATGTCCATCAAAATAAGTCAAAGGGCATCTGGCCAGTTCAGGCCTGTCTCGTGGCACACTTTGGCAAGGTTTCTTTTTACGTCCAGGTTTCGACATTACCTACATCTGGAATATTGTGGGCGATGTGAGCAATGGAAATTCTGAAGAATACGTAGGATTTTGGAAATGTTCTGTACAATCTGTCCTGTGAAGTGTGTGCCTCTGTCAGAGTCTATCGATACTGGGAGGCCAAAGTGAGGGATGAACTCCTCAAGAGCCTTTTTTGCTACCTTGATGGAATCTGCATATTTACACGGCTAGGCCTCAGTCCATTCAGCAAATTTGTCTATTACGACCAGGACATATTCGAAGGAGACACACTTCTGCATGGAGATAAAGTCAATTTGCAAATTCACAAAGGGCCCATGGGGCTGTCATGTGCCCCAGGAGTTGTTTTAACAGGTCTTCCCGGGTTGAATGTAAGACAAGTGGTGCAATGAGCACAGTACTTCTGTGGAATGGAGGGGAACATGGGAGCAAACCAGTATCTTTGGACCTCTGCGGTCATCTTCCCCTTATTTGAATGTGACACAGCGTGAGCAACACATGCCAAGCATGCCAGTAATGACGGGGGGCCACTAACTGGCCTATGCTATCACGCCATAGGTGATCAGAGCAACACGCACATCCTTTACTTTCCCAGCTCTGTTTCTCGTCTTGGGGGGGCTGGCTCTTAGAGGTCTACCAGTACGGAAAGGGATGCTAGGGCATCCTCAAATGAAAGGAGGAACAGCAGCACATAATCAGGAGCCTGAGCGCCATGTAGGGCAGTGTTTTTGGCATGGTGGTCTGCCAATGCATTTCCCTGCGAAATGCTGCCTGAACACCGAGTGTGGGCCTTACATTTAACGATGGCCAGCTTGGTGGGTAACAAAATAGTGTCAAGCAGTGCTTCAACATAGGGTGCATTGAGAATAGGTGTACCTTGGGCATTGAGGTTACCTCTCTGTTTCCAGAGAGTTCCATAATTATGTGATATACCAAAGGCATAGCGTGAATCTGTGTTTATTGTGGCTGTGCGTTGTGTGGCGATAGTGAGGGCAATGAGTTCAGCAACTTGTGCAAACCTTACTGATGGGAGCTGGAAGGCTTCTAAGGCCTCAAAGCCTCCCTGTGGAATCCCTAAGTTACAAACCGTCAACATAAAGTTATAGGTCCGCATTGGGGAGGGGGACATCTTTGAGGTAGGGTCGTGGGGATGAAACTATGTCAACTGCAGCTAGCCAATCTTGCAGGTGACCATCATGAGGAGATGGTAGTAGGGAGGCAGGATTGAGTGGTGCACATCTGATCAGGGAGATATTGGTGTTGGAGATCATTCGTTTTTCATAATTGGTGAAGCAAGCAGCTGATAGGTGTTGGGTCTTTCCTCTGAGAAGCAGGGCCAACACTGAGAATGGCACTGCCACGTCTATGGGATGTGTCAGTGTGATGCTGTCAACTTAAGAGAGCAGCAGTGTGGTGGCAGCCACCGCCCCTAGACATTTGGGGAAGGCGGATGCTACCGGGTCTAACTGACAGCTAAAGTAGGCTACTGGGCGTTGTAGGTCCCCATACTTCTGTGTAAGTACGTCTAAGGCATAGCCCTCTTTCTCATCACAGAACAAGGTGAAATTCTTAGAGAAATCAGGGAGTGCAAGGGCAGGGGCAATGGAGAGGGCAGGCTTAATCTTTGAGAAGGCTGTGGTGGCATGCAGGGACCATGTAAGTTTATAGGGCAATGAATCTAAGCACATCATTTGCATGTGTGATTCAATGGAGGCATAATCTATAATCCAGGGGCGGAAAAAGTTGTTCATTCCTAAAAATGACCTTACTTGCGTCTTGGTGTCACAGATCGGGCATTGAAGGATGCATGCAACACGGAAGGTTGCAAGGCACCTAGCGCCATGTGAGATGTCATGTCCGAGGTAGGGCACAATTGGTAGACATAGCTGGAGTTTGTTCTTATTAACCTTGTGCCCTTTGGCAGCTAAGGCTGTAAGGAGGGTATGGAAATCTGAACAGCATACCTCAAAAAATGGAGACACTAGTAGAAGGTCATCTACATATTGTAGCATCACTGACCCTGCAGGGAATGCAACATGTTGGAGGTCTTAATGGAATATCTGGGAGAAGGGGGAGTCAGAAAAGCCCATCAGCAAACGATCTGTAGGTGTGCTGGTGACCCTGATAGGTGAAGGCAAAGAAGTATTGGGAGTCTACGTGAATGGGGACTGAGGAAAAGGTGGACGGCCAGATGAATGCATGTAAATAACACATCATTATCATTATCATTAAAGACTAGGCATTGGGAGGGAGGCATGAGAAGATGGTCATGGGGTCTGGGACAACATGATGAGACGGTATGGCAGCTTTATTGAGGGCATGCAAGTCGTGCGTGAAACAGTATTTGTCCGTCCCCTTTTTGGCTAGAGGGTGTATGGGGGTATTGCATGTGCTGGTGGTATGGTACAAAATACCCTGATCAAGTAGTGACTGAAGGACAGGTTTGATACCTTGTTCAGTTTGGGGTAAAATCCTATACTGGGGTAATCAGGGCAGAAGAACCTCAGGATGTAACATGCTGCAAACTGGTTTGGCAGAGAGGGTGTGTCCCACATCATTGGCATGAGACACCCAGAGTGACATAGGGAGTGAGATGATGAGGTGTTGCACCTGTGTCTCTTGACTGGGCACGAGGGAAGCAGGGGGCTCCGGAGGGGGTTGTGGGGCAGTGGTGTGTTGCAGGAGGAACACACATTCAGCCTGTTTAGACAGAATCTCTAAGTAAATACCATCAGGAGAGCAATAAATGGTACAATTCATTGTGCATAAAAGGTCAACACCAAACAAATTGGCTGGTGAATAAGGGCTTAATAGGAATGCGTAATGTTCTGAAATGGGACCAATAGAAACAGATAAGTCATTCGTCACTGGGTGGGCGATGGTAGTTCCAGACATACCAACAGCATTTACAATTTGATCTGATACATTGACATGAGCAAGTTCTGCTACCCTTGGTGTAGAGCGGCGGGCACCGGTTTCAACTAAACAGTTTAAATCTTGCCCCTGAATGTTACACTGTAGATATGGACCGGCCTGGTCCAGCGGAAGCAAAGCAGCAGACAGCATGGCAGGGTCCCTCTGGCAACGTCATTGCGGTCTGTAGGAGATATGCATATCCTGGTAACCCCCACTGGAAGGCATTGGTGGAGGAGGGAGGTGGGCGGTGGAGAAAAATTGGAACTGCCACAGGGGATGGTGAAATCATTTCTGGGAGCGGTTGGGCCATACTAGTGTGGTCTGGGGGGATTGGTAGTGCACTGCTGGTTGAGGTGGCCTGTCTGTTTGCAGTTTCGGCAAAAAGGTTGCCCAGTTTGAGGCTGCTGGGTGGGCAAAAATGGATATTGGCCCTGGGCAAATGGAGGGGGTGATTTGAGCGTATTGCTGGCGTGGATCACCAGGGCGTCTCTGCTTGTCTGAAGCAATTTTTTGTTGTGCATGCTGTATTTATAAATCCATTAGGTGGGTGACACCATCTTGCTCTTCCCTTTTCATTTTCTCATAGAAGTGTTGTGCTTCTTGCAGCACCTTTTCAATTGATTCAGCTTGCCACCCAATCTGCACGTTTTGAATATTGTTTGATATTTCAGGGAAGAGACCATTATCAAAATGAGACACGGGGCAGATTGAGCGTGTTCCCCTGCATTAGCATTGCCTGAGTAATTGGTAAAACAGTCTTGTAGCCTAGACAGGTAGTCAGAGGGGGATTCAGACTGGTTTTGCTTACATGCAGCAATCTTGCTCCATTCAGATTTTACAGGGTATTTCTGCCTGATGAGGGTGGTCAGGGCTTCCACGCTAGCAGTGATGGAGTAGTGGCTGGAAGAGTGTCAGGCCATTGACGTTTGTCCATAATCTGTTTGTATAGAGTGTCTTTGAGTACTGCACCCATAGGGGTTGCTTAAGGCGGGCACTTCACTCCTGACATGCGCACTTATCCACATGCAAATATCTATGATCCCCCAATGAAGATACACACCCCATGGAGCTCCACTGACTTGTATCATATGGGCCAACAATTCCCTACTCTGCCTGACAATCCAGCTGCATTCATGGAACATTTGACCACGGTAATAGCATGCCGTGATCCCACAATTGGGGACTTCCCCTTGCAGGAGGGAAGTGTCTGCCTGGACTGTGCTGGAGGCATCCACAGTGTGTAGAGAAGGGGGATCAGACAATGATGAATGTGCTAGTTGAATGTCTTGCTTAGTGAGGAGGTGCATGGCAGCATTGGCAAGTGGCGTAAGATGCATAAGTCAAGACAGAGGAGGTCGCAGTGGTTGAGGTTGGAGGGTATGCAGAAGTGGGAGGGGGCAGCACTCCCGCTGGGGTAGCATCAGGTGGTGGGGGGTGACAACAATGAGAGGGGTGGGGGAGAGTATGGATGCAGGTGCAAGTCATCCAGAAAATCAATTATAGGCAGACTGGTGCCCTCTAGCGGGGCGACTCTGAACGTTTCGGGGGGGCAAGCTGGGATAAAGACCCATGTTCTTGGTGTGTTTGAGGTCTGGTCGACCAGCCTTGGAGGACAGCATATATTGTTTGAGTTCCCTTTCTAACTTAACCTGAGTGTTTTTGAGAGATTGAGTCTGATGTGGACCAGTGGTCTTGAGAGACCTTAGATTTCCTATTCTCCAGTGGCCATTAAAACCCATTCTGGAACCTTGCCTAGAAGTGCCACTGGAGCAAGAATTTACAGGAAAAAGACCCATATGTAGAAAGCATAAAGAAAACATTGCTTCCACATGTGGAGTGGAAGGGTCCCCTTTAGAGGCCCAAGAGTCCATTGCATTCCTGAAACGTACATGGCAGGGAGCCACATAGTGAGGGTTGGCCAGGAGGGTTTACACAGACAGCCTTAAGACAACTGGTATTTGCCCTCATTGACAGCGTGAAGTGCAAACAAGAGAGGAGACAGAAGGTGAGACAAGAGCAAGCAAGGGCGGATAGAAGTTTGCTGAATTTCTCTTTTTTTTAATTAGCATTTGGTTTTACAAAAGAAAACCCCAAGATTTTTTTTATCTAAATAAACAAAGCTCATAAAAACTTTAGATTAAAATTTCTACTAGGTACTAAGAAGAAAGTAGAATTACAAAAATGTCGATGGAAGCAGAAGGCAAAAAAGACAAACAAGCAACAAAAGGCAAGGAAAGCACCAAGGTACAGCAGTGGACGTCCAATCAGGGAAGAGAATAACAATCTTAAAATAGTCAGAACAAAGAAACCTCCACACTCAACATCCTGCTTTCAGTCAATCAATTGACGACCAAGTGATCCTTCTCCTGTAACTTAAGGAGGACAATTTCTAGGAAAGCCAGAAGGGCTAGCGTGGGGGGTATCCAGTTCCCTTGGAGCAGCTCCAGCCACCAATCCTCTGAAGTTTGTGTGGTATATTTTGCGAAGAATTTACCCAGCCATCTGCCACATTCTTGTTTTAGATTAGGCCAAACATGATTAGATGAAGTAGTCTCTTTCTGGTCCCCACATATTCTACATCTATAGTCTCTCAAGTTTACTGCCTTCCTCGCTTCTGTCTGTTCTTTAGTTGACATTAGGTTCATACGGAATCTCATAAATTTCATTCTTAGTATGGAGCAAGGAAATCTGTTTATGTACTGTCTCATTTTACTTCTAGGTCCGTATACAGGATCGTTCTGACCATATATTTTAAAGGTTCTGACTTTTTCAGTTGTTAAGATCCAGTCCAGGTCTAGACTTTTTTAAAATCTTTGTGGGTTGAGTTAGTAGCATTTCTTCCGTCGTATCCAGATCTTTCAGGATAGACCTACGCATTGAGCTCCAACATGTTAGCACCTTATTTGTTTTTTCTTGGAAGTCCTTCTTCAATGCCTTAAAGCTGCCGTCCAATTCACCAAGGAGAGACTTACGGAAAAAGGACAGCATTTTCCATTGGACAGAAGCCATAAGCGATGATAATCCCATCTGCTCTTGTATTAGCTCAATTGGGGTAGTGTTCAGAAGGGATAATACCTGCCTGCAATAGACACCTTCCAGTTTAGGCGAAAGGCCTGTTGATAGAAGAATAGTGCTTTCGGAGCCGTATGTAATGGTCAGCACCACTTCCATTTTGTAGAATTCAACTGCAGGCTTTAAAGTGAACCTGCAATATTTCCTCACAATTATTCTACCTTGAGAGGTTAGATTTCTTTGAATCTTTGATTCAAGTCTTGTCACTTGAATTGCCTCCGTACTGCTGTTATTAATAGAGACTCCTAGGTATATCAGGTTGGCTACCTCTTATATTTTTTCACCCTTTAGGTTCCATACTTGTTTTGTTGACATTTTGTGTGCAATTCTGCCAAAAAATGTAAGAATTCTTGCTCTAGAGGCGTTTGCAATGAGACCATTGTCTTCCAGATAGATCTAATTGTCTTTGTAGACCAATTATCGTCTGATCTAGCAGTATTAGGTTGTATGCGTATAGCAGTCGACCTACTGCCTCTCCTGCCAGTCGAGATGGGACGATTCAGAGATTTTCAAAAGCGATTGGGATGTCTGAAATTAATTGGTTAAAGATTGTAGGGTCCAAAGTACAACCTTGTTTAAGGCCTCTTGTTGTAGTAATTGACTCTGTAAGTAGGCCTTTTTTGTCCAACTTTACTTTTAGGCTAGTGTTCACATGTAGTACCATCAAGGCCTGCCTTAAGTCATCCGGACAATCCCACGCTTTCAGTTTCTTCCATAGCATTGGTCTCTCAATTACATCAAAGGCCTTAGCTAGATCAATTGAGGCCAGATAAATCCTGCTCCCCTTAGTGGCCTTCGAAACTGCTTTGATCAGGTTTATTAGAAAAAGATGAAGAGCCGTTCCTATGGCTTTCTCGAAGCCGGCCTGCCATTTATCACAATGACCTGTGTTTTTTCTCCAATTGTTTAGAGCCTTAAGAATCAGGGCTCCAAAAAAATGTACCATCACATCAAGATGGCCGATAGTTAGACGGATCAGACCTATCGCCCCTCTTCAAGATCGGTACAATGATCGATGTTGTCCAGGTCAAAGGAGTTTCTTGGTGTCCTTGATCTTATTAAAGAGGTCAAACATCAGGTCAGCCCATCCCTCTGGGTCCTCTTTGAGTTGGCTGCTCGTCAGGGCACGGCGCCCTTGATTTTCTTGACGATAATATCAGGGCCTTGATGTCGTCTCTTTCGGTCGAAAAAGACCAAGCTACTCTGGAAAGCTGTAATTCCTGTTCCACTACCTGGTCCGATTTTAAGAGGTTCTCAAAATGTTTTCTCCAGGAATCTGATGGCACTCCATTCGTTATAAGAGCGTTTTGAGGCTTGTGTGTTGCATTCAAGAGCTGCCATGTTCCTGGGACATTTTTAGTTGAGATTAGTTTTAACATCTCCTCGGCGTCATGTTGGTATAGAAGCCACTTCCGGGAAGTTTGCTGAATATAAAGAAAAGTGATGACAAGAGAAGACCAGAGGGCCAGCTTCTGTCACGTGAGCTAGAACAGACCGCACCTAACTTTGTCCTGGCCCACTTTATTCAGCCGAGCCTCTGTATCGAGAAACCAGAGATACTGATAAAGACTGCAAGGCTTTGGATGTTAAAGGGCAACAAAAAATAAAAATTGGATGAGTTACAAAGGCGGAGTTTGGGAAAGAATTTTGTTTTTCTTTTTTTTTACTGTCACATTTTTGCAACCACATGTGTGTGGCATGCTAAGCGTGTAGCTGTCTGTGGATACTAGTGTGAATGCAGCAGAGCGAGAGAGGCAAATAAAATACTTTGAGGCCAATTTAGGCATCCGCCACATCAGTAATACCCACAAGCACCATCTAGTTCAAAAACCTAGTGGCCACATCAGAAAATACTAGGTGCACCAGGCGAGAGAGGCAATGCTATAACCCAGTAAGGCGAGGGCATACCCCAGTAAAGCGAGCATGCAGGCACTAATCAAGAGACGTCTGGAGTAAATGGAGGCAGCATGTGGTAATATCATACCAATGAAACAGGTTGGAGAGGGAGCAAGGCCACGACAAGCCACCAGAGAAGTGAAAACCAAAACCGAACCATCTACCATAAAAGCGACAGGCCAAATTATGCACACCAATTCTCCCACGGCGACGACCTGATAGAGAGTGTTTAAGAGATAACGATGGACATTTGCAGCAAAGCCTTTTAGCAAACCTGGGGGCCATGTGGCAAAACACATAGGCACTGGAAACCCCACTGACCTTTCAACACCTTAACTGCGGTTCCTGTGGCAACAGACAGAAGCCGTGGTTACCAGTAATCTTACTACAGCGATAATCAGCTGACCATTACACTGCAGCTCAGGGCATGGGTATGACCCCTGTAATCACAGAGCCTTTACTCATACCATGGACCCTGGGGTAGAGCCCAGGGAGCACTGGCTATAATGTACACAATCACACAACCAGATACAAATGCTCAACGAAACCGATACAAATGCAGCAGTGAAATGCACATATGTACAAAAAGATGCAGCGCTGTCCATGGGGATGGCACAAAATAGACAGATGACAATTTAACGTGCGGACGGCGACAAAGCATTTAAACGTGTGAGCTGGGACAATATGCGCCAGCGGTGTGCAAGATAAACATGATAAACACTGCGAAGATGGACTCGAGCTTGGTGTGAAAAGAAAGAGAAGTTGTCCAGGTGCTGGCACCTACAGTTACTAGTGGAGCAGCAGCGTCAAAAAGAGGAACTAGTCAATGCCCTGCTCATCGGGGGGGGGGGGGGGGGGGAGTTGTTGTGGTGCAGCTTGGATACAGTGATAAGTACCATGTGTGGCGCCTCTAGGCGCTTTATAAGTGATAAAGGGCCTCATTACAACCCTGGCGTTGGACCATGGTGCTATTAGCTATTAGCATCATGGTCCATGCCGGATTCCGCCATGGTGGATGGCGGATTTACCGCCCCATTCCAAGGTTGGCGGGGCGGTAAATCCCCATTCACCATGGCCCCTTCCCCATTCCCATTTTTGGCCCATAGGGCTCAATGGGAATGGGGAAGGCGCTAATTACGGCACCGTAAATTACGGTGCCGTAATTAGCACCAAGGTCCCTTAGCGGGATGGACTTTAACGCCTGCAAAAAGCAGGCGTTAAAGTGTGAATCTGGCGTTAAGGGTTTTACGGCGCTGTTAACCCCTTAACGCCAGGGTTGTAATGAGGCCCACAGTGTCGGTATATTACTTAGAAAATATTGTGCCCGATTGTGGAAATGTGACTTACATGTTTCCCAAATGTATTTTCCACCGTGCGCTGAATGACTATATATTTGGTGCACTGTTTATGCTCCATTGAGTTTAGTCCACTATGTCCCCTGCACCTGTAGTCAGTGGAGGAGGATATGTGGAATTCCTCCAGCCCTTGGAAAGGACTGTAAAGAAAACCAGATAACCCAGTTGTTAAACCTGTTCCCGCCCAGGTGCCAGAATTCAGGAGCCAGCAATCAGGCTTGACCTTTTTATCCACTTGTCCTACCATGTAATATCCATCCCCACTTTGTCATGTCCTCTCTGAGCCCTGCAAACCAGTTCCACTTGTGTCCATCATGGGTGGGGGCTCTGGAAAGCCACACCCCTCCCCCACAATTAGCCTGCCCTTTGGCCCCAACTGTCCTGCACTGTATAATTTAATCTCCCAATGCCCTATAATTAACATACAATCTGGGCTCAAACTGCCAACTCACCTAACCTGGGAATCACACAGAATACCTAAAAGTGTGTGTCTGACTCTGCATCCCATAGACCCTGGAAACGGCCCTGGCAACACTTGCCCAAACAAACACTTGCCTGGGTGAGCGGGGCTGGCCCTTGTGACGACCTTGATAACACTGGCCCAAACAAACACTTGCCTCTGTGAGGGAGGTTGGCCTGAAAGGGCAGAGCGACACCACATAACCTGGCAATGCCCGTACAAACACTTTCCTGGATGAGAGGCCGGCCCTGGAGTCAGCAGGAACAACAGCCTTATATAAGCCTGTGGAGAGAGGACTGTGGGTCTTCTCTCATTGGTTGCTGGCAGCGGTGTGCTGATGGGGGGCAGCACAGCCCAGGAGGCCCCTTCCACAGGTGGCCTTGTCTTCCCTCCCCATCCTTCACCTCCTTTCCTCCTCAACCTGCTCTATTTTATCCACCAGTAGGGATCTTGCCCGTTTGCCTTCTCGTGTGCGCGTGCGCGTGCGCGCGTGTGCGTGTGCGTGTGCGTGTGTGTGTGTGTGTGTGTGTGTCTCTTTTTCTCTTTCTCCCTCATGTGGCCCTGTGTGCAATCTCTCTTTGGGCATCCCCTCTCTCTCTCGCTTCCTTTCTCTTTTGTCCTCCCTCTCTCAGTCCTGTCTCTACCAACCCCTACTCCCACTTCCTCTCCAACCCTCCCTTCAGGTCCCTGCTCCCCTGTGCATCCATGGGTACTCCCCGGGCCCACGGGTTCCATGCCAGTGGGTGTGCCTAGCTAGTGTGCCTGTCATCAATCATCAATGGCCTGCCTTGTACCTGCATCCCAGTGTAGGCCATCACCTGTGTCCAGTGTGTCTGATTTGTCCTTCTGGCAATGAGTGTACTTCTCTTCCTGTAATAAATGTGTTCTTGGTTTCTACAAAGACGTCGGTGCCTTCATGTGTTCCCACTTTTCAGTGCAGCCTGCCAGTTATTTCCAGAGAGGGGGGGGCAGTCCAACTGCGTACACAACGCACCCCCACTGGGTCTGTTTACTCTCTAATCCAAAACTGTGGCCCTGTCAGGGATCTCCCTCACGGCCTCACCCATTTTAGCCCGCCTCCCACTTCCATATGATAATATGTTTTACAACATTACCTGTGGTCCATTCAGCATCAACCATGCACTTTGATGGTCTGTTGAATTGGGCAATATTCGGCTACCTTCCTACCGGATAAGCCTGTGGAAACTAATCTAACTGTGGGCAGCCTCCTGATGTGCAGTTTCTGCACTGAATTCAGGAAACCCAGCAAATGACAATGAGCATCAGAAGTAAAATGCAAAGTATGAAAATGACAGATGCAGTTAACGACATTAAAACCTGTACCTGAACCCATAGAAGAGACAACATTATTTCATCGACAGGAACATGCAATACAAAACACGTGGTGAGAGGGATAACAAGAGATCCAGACGGACATGAACAAAAACAGTGTCATGTAAATATAGCAAATGTAGAGATACAATGGTATGGAGAGAATGCAACTATAGAAATAAAATCAGGTAGGTTTACCCATCATCAGGAGTAAGAGGAAGAAAACGGTTTCACATCCGTACTGCCACACCCAGTATGCCTGCAGACCATCAACTTAGGCCCCACCAGTAGATGGCATTTTCGATGTAACAGGCATGCCGATTTGTCTTAAAAAGCATTTACCTTCCTAGTGACCGGGTCATTGGTGTGGCACATCCTCGGTGGTCGGCAAGAATCCAGGAGGCAAGCAGGTTGGAAGGAGTCACAGCAGCATTTAAAGGGGAAGTCCCCAAGTGGACCCGCAAGGACCCCGCAGCACAGCAAAGAAGAGTCAGAACACCAGGCTGATAGATAAACCAAGATATCTTATTGGAGATAACAGTACAGCAAATACAGTATCAGCAAAATTATAGGATGACAAGTGCTAATCAGTTGTCAGACAGAGCGTTCTGCCAGGCGTTGGCTCAGAACTCATTTTATATAGCATGTCATAAGCATTATCAGTGATATGTTCTTACAGTTTTATAATGGCAAGTGTTAGTTTCCATGATGGTTATAGACATTTTGTAACAACAGAAAGCAGCTTGTTGTGATCAAGCCTTGCAGTTACATGTAGGGTACATTGTCTGGTAACAGCAGTAAGCAGCTTTGGCGTAAACAACTCTTATATTCCTTACAAGGTGATATTGTGCACAGGTATATCAAGGCCCAGGCAGCTGATGACCTATGTATCCCTGAGGGTTGCATTGGAACATGGTTTTGTTACTGAAGGTGACGGTGGGGCATGGTCACATTAGAAGGGTCGAGTGCAGCAAGAGTTTTTTAGGCCCAGGCAAGATGGAGGATCTAGGGGCTGAAGCATAAGAAATATGTGCACTTGGGACCCTCAACAGCCCTACATTGGTAGTGCCCCGGGAGGACTTGTTGCCATTTGATGAACTATCAACTTTAAGAAAGAAAAATAAAGGAAAATAACTGAAGGAGGTGAGGTAGGAACCAAAGCGAATGTCAAGAAAGAAACGTATCAGCTGAATCAACACAGAGCCTGAACGCAATTCTACAGCATTTAAGACTTTTCAGCAAAGCCTCCGTATTCTTCACCTCACTTCTGCTTCCTGTGGTGCAAGCAGCCGCCAACATTAAATGACTACAAATAACCAGGTACCAGGTACTCCAGTTGCAAAATGCGACAGAGAAAGAACTTAACGCAGTGTGAGAAGGGCTCTGTGCCCTGTGGCTGATGGCCCTGCAGAACTGATATGTATTCGACTTAATGACTGCCATGCTGGGTGGCGTTTGCCACAAGATAGGAAGCACCTATTGCACTGCAATACCAGCCAACAATGCCACCAATGGGACACTTACAGATGCTGTCGAGGAGATACGCATGTTGCATGAAAGAAATGGTCAAAGAAACACATGACATCACGCCGGACAGCCGGCTTAATTCATTATACGCCTGGGTTCCAGAATGGCTAGCAGTGATGTTCAAAATAACTGTCCCCATGCTCATCAAGATGCTCGTTGTCATCTTTGTCGGTCAATGGGTCATCGCCGGTGCGACGGTCGTCAGAGGAAAGCAAAGTTTATAATATCTGCTATTAATATTTAGGAAGATAATGAACTAGCAGCCTCCAAGGATGAATGAGAGACAGAAACGAGTACATGTGGTTTTCACAGAAACCCCACCAAATGTAGAAGAATATGATGCCCTTTGGGTGGTGTGCTCTAAGGATGGGCAGGATTGTAGGATAATGGGGGACACTCTGGAAGGGTACGACAAGGAAAATGGGGACATGAGCAGGGTGACAAGGGTATGGATGACAAAGGAGCTAGGTAGGGAAATGATGGGAAAGAAGGTGTCAATAGAAAGATGGATCGAAGTGGGGAAGCTGCTGAAGATGCTGATTCAATGCCTTATAGGGGGGCGTACGTACCAATTGAGGGAATGAGCAAGATGGGCAGGGGCACCCAGGGGGGGAAACAAGGGCACTCTGGGAGCTGTAGTGATAGTTTGAGTAAGGGGATATAGATGCTCTGTATATGCCATCGGCACAGGGAACATGTATGCACATCTATGAGAAAGTGAATGCTCTGGGTAAATACACTCAGCAGTGAGTCCAGGTTGGTTCTCGTCCTGGAGGCCCACGCCGAAACACCTGGCCAGCACGCCACGGTATAGGGAGAAGGGATGAACTCGAGCTGCGTGTCTACAACAGACCATATTCGCTGAGACATCACTGGTTGATGCATTAAAGGTCAGCAAGCCAGTCCCACTGCTGCTTGTGGGTGTCGGGGAAGTGGACCTGAGCCAGAGGAACGCTCACACAGCCTCTAATTGCCTTTTGGCCGGTGGGCATTGGAACGGGTAAACAGATTGGAGTGGCGTCCCTCGAAGAACCAATCAGACAGTGAGTTTTGATGTCACTAAGAAGTAACCTGCCCTCAGAGTGTCCTCCACAGAATTTGCGAAGAACTCCTTCTAGCAGGTGCCATGTGAATGTCTCCCTTCTCACTAAGTCAGGATGTCTCGTGTTCTTTCTACTGTGGTGCTAACCAATGGCAGATGAATAAAGTACCAGAGGTCAGCAAAAATATTATTTTACTAATGACAAACTGTTTGCGGGAGTGGTGAGAAGCAATGTAGCTCCACATGCGGAGAAGATGGGCAGGGAGAGGGCCGACCTGTTTTCTCCATTCATGTCTTACTAATGCATGTCTAGCTATAGGGGTATGATGTTGTTTAACCAGTGAGCTTTCTGGGAACCACAAAGATGTGAAGTTTTAAACAGCAACATTTTCCAATACTATGAACATTGTATTAGCAATATAAAATTGATGCTCGCTGTGTGCTCATGTGTCAGCTCTCATCAACCAGTTCTATTCCACTATTCTGCTTGATTTGTGCTCGCCAAGCTGTAATAAACAGCGTTACATCTTGCTCGGTGTTTGTTCCTTTTTGGACTACATGTGGTAACTATTTATTACGAGAGCTCGGAGGACCGCTGATACAGAACTATGTTCCCTGCTGGCCTGCCCCACTCCCCCACAAACCCCATCGCTAAGCCCCTCCCCCATGTAATCTGCAAACAAACACACCTGCTGTTTAAGGGAAGGAAGTGCAAGTTTCAACTTCTTCCTACATTTTTATTTTAAAACGAAACTCTTCCGGAACGGTTTCTTTTTCAAATAAAAGTAAAACTTTTTTTTTAAAGTAGAGGAGCACCGCACCCAACCGCTCCTACCCACCTCGACCATTAGATTGCCCTGAGGTCCCAGAGCTCTCTGCTGGTCCAACCTTGTTTCGATTCCACTCTGGAATTGCTTTAAGGATTGTTTTGGATTCGACAGCAATACCTAGGGCAGAATAGATTATGTAGAGTACAGTGTGTGGCCCACACAGGTCATTTCATTGCAGTAAGTGTAGAGTGGATGTGATGATGCACAGACAGTCATACTAGGCTTCAGTTAGGGGAGTTTTCCTAAAGTCCTACTGACAGTAAAACTTTAGTAAGCCATCCCAGTGGTTTGTAAATCCCCAACTCTTATTATGCTCCTGTGCTAGCTCAGGACCTTGCTAGTGTGGCTGAGCAGTCATGCTTATCTTAAGAAAAATATGTGAGCTGTAGGTAAGTACTCTGAATCTTAGACAGGCACAGCAAAGAAGCACTTACACTTATATTTATATAGAAGATATATATTTATGTATTACATTTACACCAGAATCATGTTAAATAACTCAGAGGTTTACGGTAGAGCACTCAGGAATACTAGATAATAAACTTCAGGGGGCACTTTCACTTTTGTGTTTGTTTTGTTTGACTGTGTTGGTTGAAATGGTGACACGTGCTGTAGGCTGCACCTTTTTATTAACTCTGCACTACAAGCCTGTCCGATAATTTGTAAAGTTTAATGCCATCCCAGAATATGAGGCTGGAGAAGTGTTGCAATTTTGCAAGCTCTGCACTTTCTTATCCCTTATTCTAAATTGATGAAATAGTTCTAGTTAGTCTTAAAGTTGACTTGTGGATTGTGCATGTAGATTGAGACTGGGGTCTTCAATAGGATTCCAACAAGATATCCTTCTCTTTGTTCCTATGCCCCCCTTCCTCTGTCTCTCTTTGTTTTCCACTTGCCCTGCTCCCCCATACAATTGCCTTCTTTTTCTTGGGGGGCGACTGCAATTGGTGTTCACTCTGCATTACAGAGTGTTCATTCGGTTATCATGCACTTTACTTGTACATACTCAATATTCATTGTTTGTTTTTATGCTGTTTTATCATGGATTCAGCACTGTGTGTCATGTAATTTTATATGTGTATAATAAAGATTATCTGGTTTTATAACATCCTTGACTTGGCCTATCCCCTCATTGGGCTCTCAATTTGATGGTTACTTATTTCCCTAGATCTTCTCAGGGATTTGCCCCGCGTGACCCCCCCCCCCTCTCCCTGTTTACTCGCACTTACAATTGTAGCAACGTTAGAAAGGGAAAAGACAAGGTTATCGTATTATCGGTAATTGCGCACTCATGCGGTTTTGAACAGATCATACGGTAATGCATTTACTCTGCAAACACATATAGAAAAGTCGCTTAAACCGAGGAAAATAAGTGGTTAGTGCAACATGAGCTAGTTCAAGGTTCTAGACACAGTTTCTTCGCCTGGCAAGTCTTTTAAGTCCAGGAATGCAATCCTAGCTAAAGGCAGTTCAGAGAGGGCTTGAAGTCTTGACAAACAGCGAAGAATGAAAAGTTCCTGTGGATTTCTTCTAGTGTATAAAGTTATTGAAGCAGCAAGTTAACAACTAACAAAGGAAGACCTAAAAACGGACTTGAGAAAGGGACACAAGCAGCTTCTTGCGTCAGAGGTAAGAGGGGGTTGCCCTGGACACCTCTATGTGCACTCCAACACTCTGGAGTAACTTCCTGGAATCAGGTAAGCAATACCTTTTTTGCCACAGTTCTTTTGGTTTGAACAAAGTGTTCATGTTGGCTTCTCTGCAATGTTGCAGCTCTGACCCGACTTCGGGATTCCTTGGTCTGGTGACGAAAATCAGGACAATCGATAGTGTCTTTCAGCAGCAGTCCCGAGGGAGGGCCTGTAGCACAATGTTTAGCAACTTCTTGGTTCGCTCAGCGGTTTTAGCGCCTTTTCAGCAGCACCAACAAAGGACAAGGATCGCCCGGTCAATCTTCTTCACTTCCTGCAGTCCCACACTCTAGTGAGGGGGTCCGGATGAGTTGGATCAGATCTTTGGAGTGTCCTTACAGGCTTAGCACAGATTTGGATGTATTCGGCCTTTCCACGACGATGCACTCGAAATGGGCAGCGGGTCTCCTGGTATTGGGGTTCCGCAGCTCTGGAAGCTCATAGGACCTCAGGAGATGGCTTGTTTCAAAATGTGTCTTGGGAACGGTTGTTCCAAAGGGAAGGAGTCATCTGTCGCATAGAAAACAGGGTCAGGACAGCAGTGGTAGCGTCACGTTCTTGCAAAGGATCTGCAGGCGTCTCTATGGTAGTCTTCTTCTTTGGTTACTTCTGTTTCCTGTGGTCGACTTGTTTTACACTCCAGAAGCCTCACCTTTTATACAGTTCCAGCACACGCTCCTCTGTAATCTCGCTCAGCATTTTACAGAAAGGGGGATGTAGCTTTCCAATCAGGACAGCCAGACCCCCTGTGGGAGCTGGTCCTATTCATGCACTCTGTCAGACAAAGGACAGGGGGGTGGAAGATTCCTCCCCCACCTCTTGCCTGTCCAGACACTCTGGAGCCTAGACGGGGATACCTACTGGTTCATGCCAAAGGCAAACCACACACACACAGACCTCCCCCTCCCAGAATGGTAGAAGAAGGGCTAGCAAAGAACAACCACACTAGTAATGGCGGAAAAACAAGGCAAGCCCCAAGTTGGTACTTGGGTGCCCGTATTGTGCACTACCCAGGCTATGCACAAAGCCTGTTGTATAGAAAATACACAATAGATGGTAGGACATGTCCACTGCCACCAGCCATAACTAGGTGATTGTCTATGTGACTAAAATGTGACAGGAACAGAGAGAAGGGGGATACTAAGTATCCCATGGGCACTCCACTGAAGGTGGTGTGTGCCAATCTCTAAGTATCTCTCTATAAGAACTGTAGTTTACTTAAGGATGTAGGAAAATAACCTTAAAGGAGGACCCTAGGCGTCCCCAAACACACTGCCCATAAGGAGCTTGTACTGCCGTATTAAACACAGGTGCCTTTAAGAGCTATGGAGCAGACAGACTCCATAGTACAAGTAGATTTACAAACGATGGAGTTCCAAAAGACAGGGCCGATAAGAATGAATGAGTGGAAAAAGGCTCAACTCATTCAGGATTACAAGAAAAAGGTCCAGAAGTCCAGCAAAAAGTGGCAGCGGTCTCACTAGGAGAAGGGATGAAGCACAATAATGATAAATCTCCCCAACAGCTTCAGCTTCAACATTGAAACAGTGCATGGCGGCGTCAATGAGAGCAGACTCTTCCTTGATGCCAGCTCAAATGTCACAGTCCTCACACTGCAGCAGTACAAGGAAATGGTGGGCCAGGAGAAAGTATGCATGTAAAAAGTGCCCTTTCAACCTGAAGTGATCTGAGGTGTGTAAGCCAATCTTCTAGGTTTCAAAACATGTGGCCTCAGGACAAGTATATTTTTCTCAACAATGTGTCAAGAGATATTCTCATAAAATATGCCTGAATCCATGAGATAAGCAGTCTGTCTTGGGATGGGAAGTGTCAAGAGATATTCTCATAAAATAGTCCTGAATCCATGAGGTAAGCGTTCTGTCTTGGGATGGGAAGTGTCAAGAGATATTCTCATGAGATATGTCTGTATTCATGAGGTAAGCGTTCTATCTTGGGATGGGAAGTGTCAAGAGATATTCTCATAAAATAGCCCTGAATCCATGAGGTAAACGTTCTGTCTTGGGATGGGAAGTGTCAAGTGGTATTCTCATGAGATATGCCTGAATCCATGAGGTAAACGATCTGTCTTGGGATGGGAAGTGTCAAGAGATATTCTCATAAGATAGGCCTGAATCCATGAGGTAAGTGTTCTGTCTTGGGAAGGGAAGTGTCAAGAGGTATTCTCATGAGATATGCCTGTATTCATGAGGTAAGCATTCTCTCTTGGGATGGGCAGTGTCAAGAGATATTCTCATAAAATAGGGGTGTATTCATGAGGTAAGCGTTCTGTCTTGGGATGGGAAGTGTCAATAGATATTCTCATAAGATATGCCAGAATCCATGAGGTAAGCATTCTGTCTTGGGATGGGAAGTGTCAAGAGATATTCTCATAAGATAGGCATGAATCCATGAGGTAAGCGTTCTGTCTTGGGATGGGAAGTGTCAAGAGATATTCTCATAAAATAGGCCTGAATCCATGAGGTAAGTGTTCTGTCTTGGGATGGGAAGTGTCAAGAGGTATTCTCATGAGATATGCCTGTATTCATGAGGTAAGCGTTCTGTCTTGGGATGGGCAGTGTCAAGAGATATTCTCATAAGATAGGGGTGTATTCATGAGGTAAGCGTTCTGTCTTGGGATGGGAAGTGTCAATAGATATTGACATAAGATATGCCAGAATCCATGAGGTATACCAGCCAAACACAAAGTTGGGTCAGTCACAGTCAGACAAGGTCCCAACTTGTGAAGCTGGAAAGGGACAAACAGTTGAGCCTCTGGAGGCTACTTAATAGTTGAGCACAGTAGTGATTATTAAAAAAAACTGATGTTTGTTCGAATCATAGACCTCTGGAGTTAAATTAGAGAAAATGCCACTAACAGTTACCCCGTTCTCACGTTGAACAACAACTGCCAAATAATGTGATGGGTGGAAAGCTTTCAATTAATCTTATCCATTGACATAGCTCTGGGGAACCTGAATGGTCTCCCAGAGCTATGCCAGAGGTTCTTAGTAAATCAAAACCTTAAAGCCTCACCTCTTTTGTTTTCCATAAGTCTTCCTGAGTGAGACTGGCATGCCCAGACATGGGTCTCGAACCTACTGAGCCTAAAGATCCAAGCTACACCTCACTGATGATGCTTGATGAGACGGAAAGATGTCTGGGGTTGCTTGTGCGCTCGTGCCAAACCGATGTGACCAAGCAGATCAGCTGGACTGCCCCTTTTGGGATGGCACCACGATTTGCATATGCTCTTTCCCCGATCTGTAATGGTTTTGCAGACTGAGGGGCAATGGTCTGGCGGGCTGCCCAGAGCTAGGCCAGAGGCTACAATTAATTCAAAACCTTCCAGCATCACCTCTTTTTGTTGTGAAGAAGGATTACCAGACATGAGAAACCGTCTCATATCAGTACCACCCTACAGGCAAGTGGCCCCATACATATGTGATATAAAGCAAATGTTATTACGAGGATAAAAGGCAGTCGCTCCTAATAGCGTGCGGCCAGACATCATCTCCAAAGCTAATGAAGGTTATATGAGAGCCACTTTGACAAAACACTGAATGATTGAAGCGTACCTGTGGCCCCATAGGACAATGGCATAGCTGTGAGTAGATGCAATGAATGCAATGCTAGTGGGTTTGGAAAAGGGCCCTTAGAGAGTATTAAATGCCCCGAGTTGGCCTTGTGACAAAGTAGGGTGAGACTTCATAGATACTCTGGAGCAGATGGAAGCGGAGAGCCGGTCTGAAGTGGGGTTTGCAGATTACTTGTCCAAATTGACAAGTTGTGTTTTTGTGTCCAACACGTCTACCAAGACGATTATTGCGGTACTGAAGAAGGTATTCAGAAGGAACGGTGTACCCAAAGGATGGATCACAGACAGAGATGCCGAATGCACAGCATTGGTAGCGGTAGCTGCACATAGAATAATGCCAACTATCATATTCCGGGTCAAGTCCTAAAACGCAAGTAGGGGGGACTCATTAACATACGCAGTGTGATGTCACCAGGAATTAGCATATCAAAGTGAAATATGCAAATTTAATTCCATTGGCTTTGCATAACCATACGAATTGCACAGGACAAATGGGCATTTGCCTTTCATAAAATCAACATGTACATACAAAGAAGAGATGATATTTTCTTCTAATAGGGTTTGAAAATGTTAAAAAGTGTGCCATTTTAAACCCCCATGAATCAACGCCAATGTTTTCCCTGGAGAGTGCAAGTCTGAAATGTGAAATTTCCCCTTTTCATCAGGTTATGTGGTGTAGTGGTGTAGTGCCTGACTTGTGAACATGGTGACTGCGGTTCGGACCCCTAGGTCTGCTTAAAATCATGAGAATCCCAGCCTAAAATCCTAATTTCAAAAAATACAGTCAATATTTATTGTTTTACAAATGGCCTCTAAAATACCCTGGGGATGGTATCTTCCCTCTGAAAAAAGTTGGAGGCCGTCGTCCACCCGCAAGCACCCTTGGCTGGAGCCCTGCCCCATTCCAAGTTATGAGGGTAAGCAGAGCACTTTTGTTCCTGGTTACCAGATACCAGAGAGCCTGGAGTGGAGATCATACAAATGACAGCCATCAATTATGCTCTCTTCTGGGTCGCTTCCTATCTGGAAGGTTGAGGCTTTCATAATCTCCTGAAATTTACAAATGTCTGAATCCACTGTTCTGCCTGTACTCATGAATTAGTCCTTCGACCTTTGATCTTCACTCTGTATACCTCTGCCCTAGGAAACGTATCTTGTCTTTTCCCTATCACATCCTTCCTGATGACACTCAAATCTAATTCTCTTTTCCCTCCGTGAGCAGGACATTTAAAAATGGCAACCAAACTGAGAGAGGAGATGCAGGTACAGCGAGTTGCACAGAAGGCGGCGTTGCCATTCACGCTGGAGCTCCTGAAAGCAAAGCACACCAACAAAGCTGTTAAAGCAGAGGAGGATGCTGGGAACAGAAGAGGCACACTGCAAGTGAGCAAGAAGGGCCATTGAGATGCCAGGGGGAGTGCAGAAGCTCTTGGAGGTTCAATCATTCGGCGAGGCAGCAGACTTCATCCTGGGCCGAGAAGGAGAGCTGGCGTGTGACCGTGGAGCAGTGCTGGGTGCTGGGAAAGCATCCGCACACTCCTACCTGGAAGGCAGAGGAAGAATCCATAACGCAGAGGTGGGAGCAACGTCGGGAACATTGGAGAAGACTAGTGAGTCCTCCTAGAATAGCTGAGGACCCCGGCATTCCAACAACCCCTCAAAGCAGTTTGCTAATGCAAGAAATATACAAAGCAAAGTTTGTTTGAATGCGGTCAAGGCAAAGTATACAGGGAAAGCTTGTTTGAATGCCGCCAAGGCAAAGCGCAAAGGCAAGATTGAATGAGATGAATATTTGAGTGCAGACCAGACAAAGTCCAAAGCCAAACCCCAATGAAATACAGAAGCATGAAATGCCAATGTGTGGGAGTAGTTTGAGCAAGTGTATTTGAGCCAAATATGACCACAACCAGGTATTCCAAGCAGCACATGGTATATGCTATTGTGGTATATCGAAGAACTGTGAAAGTGCATAGAAACCCTGGGAGGTGAATACCCTAGACAGCTAAAGTTTAATCTGAGAACTGTGAAATACATAAGAAGTCCTGGTAGGAGAGTATACAGAGCAGTTGAGATTGTGCAAAGATTCCTGGCAGGAGAGTACACCAGATCTGATCATCCTAAAGAGAAGTCCTAGCAGTCGAGTACACCAGGCGGTTGAAAATTGGATAAAGATTCCTGGCAGGGGAGTATACCAGGTAATCTGCAAAGATACAAGACCTCTTACAGAAAGATTTGTTACAGAACCTTTTTGCTTAACTTTTTGGTTAAACAAGAACTTTGTGAGCACAGTAAAGACACCAATGAACTGTTAACTAAAGAGACAGTTTGCCATCCTGTTTAAGGATCCAGGGGAAGGGGAGAATCCTCTGGATTCAAGGGTCTTTACCTTTGGAAACATTTTTGTTGGAGACATTCTTACACTTTTGGTTTTGAACACTTTTTCTAACATCAGGTCAAAGACATTGCATTCCAACTTTTGTCGTTTGTTTACAAGTGTGAGGGTCAGGGTAGGGTGTTTTTGGACACAAGGATGGCTTTTCAGTTACAGACATTGTGGCACAGATAGATGCTTAGGTTTAGTTTCCAGGTAGGAAAATTCCTCTTTCAAATAGAGCTGGAGAGGTGTTTTTCTAACCCCTTTTTATTTAATTAAAAAGTCTTTGCTTGAAAATACATCTACCTTGTCCGTCTTTCATTTCTGCCCCCTCACAACACTTTCTGTGAAAAAATGTGTAAAAAGCTAGACAGTTTGTAGAGGAGCAACTGAATGCCTTTGCCAGAGGTCCCGCCCCTATTTTGCCTAAATGTTGGAAAACCGGAAATTGCAACATGCGCAATACCACTAAGAGTACCTATATCGCGAAAAGACTTTGAGACAAGGTAACAAGGTATCCACTCAGAACACCCTAAGTGATGTACCCCCGGAAGGATGATGGTCTCCTAGGAGAGATACCCGAGGAAGTGTGAAAACATGGAAAGAAGAAGCTGGTGACATCACACGAAATGAGCGTGATGCACTGAGAAGGATGACTGAAAAAGAGAATGCATAAACGGTATGGAATCTGATGGCAAAGTAAAGAATTGAGAAGACGTTCATGTGTGGAATGAAGATTGCACGTGTGAAGAATCATTGTAGAAAGTGCATGTCATTCTATAATTGTACAGATGCCGTAACGCAAGTAGACCAAGTAATCATAAGGCTGGCTATACGTAGTGAATAGACTGCAGGCGGTGCCGCCAATATATTTATGTGTATAGAATCTGGACATTCAATGCTATTATTTTAGTAAGCTCAACCCATGGAGAAAAAAGGATTGACAGCTGTGTTTGTGTCATAGCAAAGAATAAGTCGAGGCTCGAAGATGGACCAAAGGAAAACTGCTTGGTGTGGTGTCAAAGGCTAAGAGCAGCCAAAACTGGTTAGTAAGTAAGTAAGCTTGAGAAGCCGAGGCATCCCCTATTAAGTTGCAAAGAGAGAACATCCTGTGAGCCAAGTTCTTCATTAAAGACAAGCAAATACTATGAAATGGGCTGATTCACAGTCTCTAATCACGTGAGTCCAAGATAAGAATAGATGTGGGCATGCAAGCCTAAACCTTGATAAGAACGTGCTCACACTCCCTTATATTCCCAGAGACGAGAAGCTACTAGAAGGCCAAGTTTAAAGACAACCTGAATGGCATGCGGCATGAGTGATGAGAGATGATGGGCTAATTGCGTGGGGAGGTATGGTCAAGTCCACCCACCACCACCTGGGATAACAGCTTACAAGTTGCTAGAGAATCGAATGTTCCAGAAGGGTACAAGCATGCCAACCAATTGTAGAAGGCCATATAACAAAGGGCCTTATAGTTTGAGAGTAAACGAGGTGTTGTGTTTCTTATCACAGTAGAGGATGACTTGCACTATGACTTGCACTAAGGGAGGGCATAAGTTGCCCAACTGACTACAGAGACCCAATCACTATCCTATCCCATATAGAAAGTATATTTAGATGGTCCCCTTGAACCAAGCACAATCCCCCATAGGTTTTTGTAGTTTTCCATGTAGTATGATGTCACGTATGATGAGTTTGTGCTATAAAAGTGTAATTTCTTTAGGAAATGTGTTCAGATCGTGCTGTTAGACATCCGTTGATGTCTGTTGTATTCCCTGTTTTAGATAATTGATAATTGATATTAAAACAGAGCACTTTTGCCAACTTCCTGAGTTAGTCTTCCTGTTTGGTGTCACTGTTATTCTCATCCTATCCATCGTACAATGTACCATAAGGGTTCACTTGGTAGCATGTCGAATGGTTAGACAGAATGACCCATCGACCTATAGACTCTAGAGTTTTAGAGATCGAGTACACTGCGGCATCTAGCTGGAAGATCGCAAGGTTTCCTGTAGAGAGCGGCCGATATACAATTCTTGCAAGAAAATCGAGACAGGTGGGACGGGTCCCTCTTTGACAAAATCCCTCCTCGTTTCCACAGACGCTTTGTGAATGGAAGGCGAAAGTGGTTGATTGGAGGGCGTAGTCGATACCGAAGGCCTTGAACTCAAAGAACGAATGGTAAGTAGACTAAGGAGAATGGCAAATTGAGGGGACGGGATGGTGGTAGTTAGAAGTAACAGGTAAAAGCAGCATGGGATTTATTTATGTGAGATTAAAAGAGATAAGGCCTGAGAGTACTAATCCAAGAGGATTCAGAAGGAGCTGTCATACACTTCAGTTGAAGTAATCTAGGCTACGTACGAACAGGTTTGTTATAAGATGACAGCTCAAATCCGGAGACCAGGATATAATTAGGGGCGGAAATAAGAGGAGTGATCACTGAGGATAAATCTGAAGAGTCGACTAGTCTGTCTGTTTGTGTATTTGTGGTATATGGAGGTGTCGAAGAGCGACAATTGTGTAA
The DNA here is from genome assembly GCF_040938575.1 of Ambystoma mexicanum. Lineage (NCBI taxonomy): Eukaryota > Metazoa > Chordata > Amphibia > Caudata > Ambystomatidae > Ambystoma > Ambystoma mexicanum. The sequence continues at coordinate 669,265,653 of NC_090931.1, forward strand.
AAAGAATTGGAAGAAGGTCCAAAAGATATAGCGCCTATTTAGAGAAACTCTTGGTATCGACTTAGAAATAGGTCGAGATTGTTGAGGAAATAGAGGTTTGAGCAGCGATTGTTGGAGCAGGCTCATATTTGTTGTTTTTATAAAGGTATTTTGTGTAAATACTGGTAAGTATTGACAGTCAATTGAGACTCGTCACAATGGGAGATATCACACCTTTGATGCATTTGTCTAAGACATTGCCAAAACATATGCCCAAGATCAAACAGTACTGTGCAGCATGGGTGAAAGGCATGGCAGATAAGATGTTCATGCCATGGCCAAAAGGGGGATCATTGTCAAAAGCAGTCTTGCAACACAGGACCACATATTGCATGCTGCGTAAAAGGGAAAGAAATTAGAGAAAAGTTTAGCTAGTTTAGAGCTTTGAAAAATGTATCAGGAAGTGAGAGAGGACCCGATACCTGACGATTGGATGCTTAATCATTGTAAAGAGGAAGGTGCCGAGCCTTCTGCTCCCCTTGCCTCACCTGAGGTAAAAAGCGATAGCACGAAAGACATAGGATTGTATCCATTAAAGGAACTGAAAGCGGCAACGGGGTATAGTAATCCGATATATGGACCGCCTGCTTATAGTAGTGATGAAAGAGGAGACTAAGAGAAAAGAGGAGGTCTTTAAGGTCTTACAAAACACAGAAGAGAAAAACGAGCAATCTAATGTATCGACAAAGATAGAACGAGAAATCAAGAGATGGAAAGGAGAGAAGGATAAAGCTGATGAAGTAACGCTCATACAGAATGAATGGATGGGAGGACAGATATTACTCAAGCTAGATGGGGAAAGCATTGAGGAAGTTAGTCAAAGGGAAGATCAAGACGGATAGGATAGAAAAGACAGGGAAGAAGATGAGCATGTGAGGAAGAGTAGACAGCGGCGAGAACAGATGTATCAGGAGGAGCAACAAAGAAAAGAAGAAAGGGCGGAGGAGAAAAGAAAGTATGACAACAGACAGAGAGCAATAGAAGAACGAAATAAGCAAGAAAGAGAGAAGAGGAGGAAGCGCTAAAATTAAGACATAGAATACAAAGACAAAGGGAAGAGGAAGAAAGAAGAGCCGGGGTAAGAAGAGATGAGAAAGAAAGAAAAAAGAGTTAGATGGGAAGCAAATAAGCAAATAAGCAAAGAGAGGTAGATGAAGAATTAGAACGAAAAAAGAGACAGTAGAAATGTGAGATTGATTGCATCCAAAATGAATTAATGGAGCCAAATCCAGTAATACAATGGAGCACTATAGAGGAGTCCCTCCCATTACAGGGAGCAAGGTCAGGGCCATCCAGAGTGATCTTAGAAGAGAATTTCGATATAGGGAGTATCAGAGATAGGATCGATAAAGCCTATCAGGATTTAAGAGAAAGTGGCAAATCGGGAAACCGAGGGAAGGGCGAGCAAACCCTAGTGCTTCAGCCACAAAACAAAGAGAATAATCCATTCAGTCTTGAGCATAGAGCCTTGTCTTTATGCAGACTGACCTTAGATAAGGGTTACGGGACGAGAGTCATACTATTTGGGGACTAAATATGTCTGACGAAGAGAGAGAATTCTTCCTTGGGGTAGAGGGAGGAGGTGTGTGCGCCCTCGAGGGAGGCCTACAGGCAGACAAGGAAGTAAAATGGTCAGACTTAGAGCAACCAAAGGAAAGAACACCAGATCCTATAGCATATCCAGAGTGCCCTAAAGGACTAATATACAGCGAGAGGGGGAAGTCAACACCATATGTAAATAGGTTAAGATCATTGCCAGGAAGAAGGTGATCAGTAATCATTGTCCCTACGATGGACAGGCAGATGATGGGAACTGATTGCAAATCACAGTATATTCCATGGCCACAGATAGATAAGGATAATTTAAGGTGCAAGCTCTGCAGTTTAACGGCGGGTGCGGGAAAATGGATTTATGTGTTCGAAAAAATGACAGGAGGGAATACCTTGGCAATAGGGGATATTAAGGGTCTCCTAGCAGCCATTCTTGGGGAACGCCTGCATATGAGATGTATGTGAAGTATGGTGTGGGAGCAATAATGTTTTGTGAGATTTGGCATAGACAAACCAGAAAGCAGGAAGACCTTCAGTGGCCGAAGCATGGGAGTTTTGAGATGAATAGGATCCATAATTTGGAAAAGGTGTTAATACAAAAGAAAACGCGCCCTGCAGCATTTGACATTCTTAGGGACTGGAGGAGGGAAGCTATGCTTCGTTGGAGAAGTAGAGAGAAGGATATTCAAATGTCACAGCACAGAACACAGTATATGATGGAGCACCATTTAATAATTGTAGAACAGATTTCTAAGAGTACAGTATCCCGATGTTTCAGACATGGGTTCAATAATGACACGAAAGATGAAAGATGACGAGTGTCGATCTAGAAAAGTATGCACCCCTCGATCATGATATTATGTATCATGTTGGCCAAAGACCAACCGTCTCATGCATTCAGTACTAAAGATATATAACCATAAGCTTGACTAAAGTGCGGCCATTTTGTTTTCTCTAACATTTTGCTTTTTGCTTTCTGTTAAACTGCTTTGCTGAAAGAATATTCTGCTTGGCTAGTGCACAATGCAAGGCCGAGGGAGACATGTTGAAACATAACGTAGCAACCAGATAGAAATGCCCGGTCTCCTCCCGCGCGCTATCCTTGAAAGAGAGCAGCGAGGCATCCTAATCAGCTCACAGGTGCCAGCAAGTCTCCAAAACACGGTAGTAATACTAGAAGCGAACATTAAATGGCATGAATTATGCTCTTCTTTGTGGCCCCCCTTCCTCGAGCCCTGTAGAGTCCTGGAGAGCGAGTCAACCCCCAGGATCCAAATAGAAACTAGGAGATAGGAAGGCCTGGAATGTGTCTCTTCCCCCGCACGCAGCTTGCTAGAGAGAACAGAAGCATTATGTTCTCTTCAACAAAGACTTATGTCTGCGGTCTTACAAAATTGCAATTGTTGCTAAAACAAATGTTTAAGGTGTCATACTCGTCACCGTTGTCAATCATCGTGCCCAATTCAAAGAAAACGTACGAGGGGCGGTACTGGATGTGACACTACTGATTACAAGATGCTTGTTTTGTATATTTGTAACTGATGTATGTTTTTCGCGCTCTTGCGTCTCCCGAGGTCTGATAGACACACGTCGCGGGGAGTGAGACCAGTTGGCCAACTGAATTTACTTTGCTTTGCAATAAACCCTAGATTTTGGGAATACAACCTCGTGTCTGGCGTATCAGTTCGTGTGTGGTGATTGTGCCTTGTTTCCTCACGCAAGGGTCACCCAGGGGCCCCTTCAAGATGGCGCCTGAATAGGGACCCTCCCCCACTTGTTCCATTGTGTACGTTGTAAAATAAGAAAGGCGGAGAGAACGGCGAGGACCGGGCGATCGAGCCGGGATCAAGAGGTGTTCGGGGCGCCCCTGCGAAAAGGTGAGAGGCTCCTTTGCAGATCTGCACACATCTGATCCCTGATTGACGTGTCTGGCCATTGAACAAGGAGGCGAGGGTCCCGAAACGAGGCAGAGTGAGCCAAGATATGCAGACACGACGTCATTGGTTGCGTCAGTATACAGACGAATTGTGTCTTGAAAAGACAAATTGATTAATCAGGTGAGTCGTGCCCCGATTTCTAAGTAATCCTGATATTGGTTGAGAGTTGATTTTGCAAAATCAAACACCCAGTGTAAGTTTGATTAGTCAAGGGTAAGGTTAAAACATGCCTGGGGTATTGTCCACGGTAGCAGGATTTTTCCGCTGCAGCGGACAATCTTTGGAAACTGGCCAGGTCATGCCACCGGCGGGAACGCCTGCATATGAGATGTATGTGAAGTATGGTGTGGGAGCAATAATGTTTTGTGAGATTTGGCATAGACAAACCAGAAAGCAGGAAGACCTTCAGTGGCCGAAGCATGGGAGTTTTGAGATGAATAGGATCCATAATTTGGAAAAGGTGTTAATACAAAAGAAAACGCGCCCTGCAGCATTTGACATTCTTAGGGACTGGAGGAGGGAAGCTATGCTTCGTTGGAGAAGTAGAGAGAAACATGCCCGCAGGTATAAATTGAAAGTAGAGAAAGTGGAAGAGAAGTAGGAGGAAGAGTGGACTGCTAGTTTGAGAAGATCAAATAGATGCTATCAGTTGAGTATAGAGAAAATATATCCACAAAGAGAATTGCATGCATCAGATGAATTGATAGAAAAAATATTGACAGATACAAAACAAGGCCCAAGGCAAGAAACTCAAAAGACTGTCAGTAGCTGTTAATCTACCCCCTCCTGTTGCTCAGCCCCTCGCAGCTGTTCAGACCCTAGCACAGCCACAGACTGCACACACGGCGCCTCTGGTTAGCCAATCAGCATCGCAACAGATACAGATACAGCCCGTTCCCATGGCCCCATCTGCACCTCCCTCAGTAGAGATCGTTTCTGTCCCATCTGCCTCCCCTGTATTTGAACTTGAATCTGGTGAAAAGAAAGAAGGGGTCGGACCGAGTGGATGTGCGAGAGTGACTCATAGCGCGATTAATAAGGAGAGAAAGCAAGAGTTGCGAGAACAGGCCGAAATGTATATAGATGGGAATGATGAAACGGCAGCGATGGCCTTGATATTTGACTTCAGGAGGAGCAACGAAAGACAGGTATTGTTGGAATGCATGGGTGAATATTTGGTGGCAAGATGGAAACAGATACTTGGGAAGTTACCACCACAACGATTGCTTTGGCCCGTTGTAGAGGGAATGATGAAGAGATGAGGGGACATGTAGATCGGCTTTTTGAACTAAAAGGTGAACTTGACGATGAACATACTGAAATGTTTGCCACACCTGGGTATAGGAATAAGGATATTAGGAGAGATAGAACTGAAGCGGTAGAGCCATATATACAGCGGCGATATCTGCCATCGTCAAGACAGACAGGCGACAGACTAAGAGTGTGTATGCGAGAGGCGTTGAAATGGATTTCGGATCCTAGTATTCCCCTAAGGGAGATAAATTAAGTATGTAATGAATACCCCTTGCCAATGAGAGTAGAAGCATTACAAACAATGGTTAGGGTGCTACTCCAACAAGTAGCGGAAACACAATAGAGGGAGAGGAAGCACCCAGGGCAGAGGAAATTTGAACATGCATGGAGGGCCCCTGGGATTGAATCAATGTGCGTATTGTAGAGAAGAAGGTCACTGGCGAGCGCAATGTCCACACCTGCAAAATAGAAATGGGTACGGTCAGAGAAGACAGCATAGAGGGCATCCAGGAGCAAATGGGCATAACAGGAATAATATGCAGCAACACCAAAATAGTCAAGGGACTAGTGCCCAAACCCAAAAGTCAAACCTCTCCTCAGAATCAGAGCCAGCAGAATATGGAAAATGGAAATAGAGGTAGGGGAGGGAACATTTTCGATACTCATTAGAATGCGTACTATAATAACAGCAGCGACTACACATCGGATGATGTGTTATTTCCCCAATAGGACAGCCCAAGACAGGGGTTGGAACCAGTGTCTATTCCCGTGAATCAGAAAGGACCCTACGTAGAAATGAAAGTCGGGAATAGTGAGCACAGCTTCCTTGTGGATATGGGGGCGCAGAAGTGTTCAATAGACCATCACTTGGGTCCGGAGATACCACTGTCAGGGCATAAAAATATTTCAGTAGGGTTCGCAGGTACCCAGGTAATCAATCCAGAGTCTCAACCAGTACCAGTAACATTAGGTCCATTCACTGAATACTGTCCATTTCTCTTAACAGAAAACTGCGGGGAAAATTTGTTAGGTTTAAACCTTTTGAGAAAACTCAGTGCAGTTATACACTGTACACCAGATGGAGTATTTTTGAATATTAATATTTCGCCACAGAATGTACCAGTATCAGAATTTTTGTCCAAACGTTTGCCAGGGGAATTGAGTGAAGTGCCAACTTGTATATGGGCAACAAATGAAAATAGAGCCAGTGAAAATTACGTTAAAAGAAGGAGTAACATTGCAGCGTATTCCACAGTATAAAATTTCAGCAGAAGGAGAGAAAGGATTGAAAAGTATTGTCTGATTTGGCAAAATTGGGGGTGATTGAAGAAATTACAGGCAGCACGTGTAACAGCCCCGTTCTTCCAGTGTATAAGAAGGAGGTAATGAGGTACCATATCATTTCATAATTGATCTGCATGCACTCAACAAGGTAGTAGATCCTCAATTTCCATTGGTCCTAGATGTTACCACAATTTTGACAATGATTCCAGCTTCAGCAGAATACTTTAGTGTTATTGATTTGAATAATGCTTTCTTCAGCATTCCAGTACACCAAGGAAGTAGATATCTGTTTGCCTTCACATTAGGAGGGCGATCGTTCACCTTCACGCGCATTCCTCAAGGCTACACAGAAAGTCCAAGCATCTATAGCAGACCATTGAAAGAACAGTTAGATATGCTAGAGTTACCAACATGATGTGTATTGCTACAATATATATAGATGACTTGTTGATTGCTGCAGATACAGAAGAAATTTGTAAAGAGAGTACTGTTTTGTTGTTAACACATTTGGCAGCGCATGGCCACAAAGCGAGTTTAAAGAAGTTTCAGTATTGTCGAAAGGAGGTGACTTATTTGGGCTACCTACTTTTGAAAGAAGGGAGAAGACTGACACCAGAGAGAATAGAAACCATTTCTGGTATGCCTATTCCAAAAACACAGAAAGGAGTCAGAGCCATAATAGGCATGGCTTCCTATTGTCGGCAATAGATTAGCAATTTCGCCTTAATTGTAAAACCAATGGCGGAGTTGACAAAAAAGGATGTTGTGATGCCTTTGCAGTGGAATGAAGATTGTCAGAAAACATTTGACTTGCTCAAAACTGCATTATGTTCTGCTCCAGTTGTGGGCACACCAAATTATGAAAAGATTTTTAGATTGTATGAGAATGACGGCTGCGCATTGGCAGTTTTAATACAGGAACAAGGTGGAAGAAATAGGCTGTGCGGCTATTTTTCTTCTGCGCTGGACCCTGTAGCCCGCGCATTACTGTGATGTTTGCGAGCTGTTGCAGCGGCTGCTGTAGCGGCTGCTGTGTCAGTGAAACAAACAGAAGGGATGGTATTGGGGCACACCTTAATTTTGATGGTGCCACATGCTATAGACGTTCTATTAAATAGAATCCAGACGCAACACCTCACATCTGCTAGATTGACTAGATATGAAATTGTCCTATTCGCTCCACACATCCAAATTATGAGGTGTAGCGCTTTGAATCCTGATGAATTAATGCCACTGCACATGGAAGAACTTGATGGAAATTAAACACCTCCCCATGATTGTTTAATGGCTACTGAGGAAGAAACGAAGGGGAGAATTGATTTAACAGATACCCCACAAAAAGAGCCAGATGGAGAGTTGTTTTGTGACGGCTCTTGTTTTAAATTGCCGGATGGCACATCAACTGCCGCTTATGCTATCACCACATTGAAAAGTATTGTGGAGAGTAAAATAATCTCCTACAACTCTGCACAAGCAGCGGAGATAATTGCCTTGACGAGAGCCTGTGAGATTTCAGAGAACTTGAGTGTAAATATATATACTGACAGTCAGTACGCCTTCGGCGTGGTTCATAACTTCGGCCGACTATGGGCTGAGAGAGGTTTCCTAATATCACATGGGGCTAGAATACAACATGGCCCTTTGATTGTGCGATTATTGTCTGCACTTACGTGTCCAAAGCACCTGGCAATAGTGAAATGCGTGGCGCATAAAAAAGTAACATGCAAAGTGGGAGAGGGAAACGCATTTGCAGACAGGATTGCGAAGCAAACTGCCACTGACTTGAATACCAAAATGTTGACAGTACAGTCGGAGGAAGTGCCCTGCATGAGAGAAAATGGAATTGCCACTGTCAAAGAGATGCAGGCAGAAGCTACTGCTGATGAGATCCAACGGTGGGCTGAGGGCTCTTCAGAATTAGATCTAGAGGGTTGTTGGGTGGACAAGAAGAGTAGGAACTGGATGCTGCCCAATTCCTATGTAACTGCGATGGTCACGATGGCCCACAGCCCCACTCACATTTGTGCCAAAAAAATAGTCCAGCATCTAGCCACGGTATGGGAGAATGCACACATAAAGAAAAATGCTGAAAGGTTGGTGCAGAATTGCATCACGTGTCTACAATACAATGTGGGGAAGGGAACGGTGACTCCAACAGGCAGTTTTGGCCCTCCCTCTATGCCGTTTGAGGTAATCCACTTTGATTTCATAGAGATGGAGAGATGCCAAAACTTGAAGTATGTCCTAGTGGTCATAGGTGCATTTAGCAAATGGGTGGAAGCATATCCATTGAAAAACTGCACTGCCATGAGCACGGCAAAAGTAATGTTAAAGGAGTATTTCTCCCATTCTGGCTTGCCCCGTGTCATATGGTCAGATAATGGTCCACATTTTGTGAGTGCAGTAATATTACATATTTGCGCAGGTCTCCAGATCGATAAGCGATTCCGTTGTTCGAGACATCTGATGTTGGTCGGTCTTATTGAACGCCACAACGGAATCTTGAAATCTAAGATTTGCAAGATATGCGCAGGAAGCACGCTAAGTTGGGTAGATGCGTTACCATTATCACTACTGTGCATGCAAACAACTGTGCAGGCAAGAACTGGGTTCTCCCCATATGGAATAGTCATGGGGAGACAGGCAAATGTTTGGTGTGCACCTCAGCCGAAAAGGCTTAGGGAGATTGAATACCCTGTGCTCAGCATTTATTGTAATCTCTTGATTCAGAAACTGCGTTTGAATCATCAGCAGGTTCAGGAGGCATTACCGATCAGCTACACTGGCCCGGGACACGCACTGGAACCAGGAAACTGGGTGCTAATTAAAAACTTTGAGTGGAAAACATCGTTAGCACCCAGGTGGCGTGGTCCCTATCAAATACTCCTGACAACGCAAGCAGCCATTCGAGTGGATGGGCACAAGGCATGGATACACGCAACCCACGACAAGAAGGTCCCGTCACCATCTGAAAAACTGTTCGATCGAGGTGACCAGAAAGAAGCAGTGGTTCCTGAAACAAAAGACACGGTTGCCAGTTTCTTGCCACAAAATCTGCCTGATCCTGAAAGAAAGCCTGAAAAGATTGCTGTAAAAGCGGAAGGGCAAAGAGTGCCCCAATGTTGGCCAGCAAAATCTGCATCACTGCTGGACGACACCAAACGTGTACCACTTTGGCGCCCACAGCATCTGCCATTGTGCCGCAGCCTGAAACGAAACCTGCATCATCACTGTGGCGCGCACCAGCATCTGCCATTGCGCCACAGGCTGACTACGAGCTTGAGTCTGGAAGTGCACCAGCACTGTTCATCGACCACATGGTACCAGGAGCAAGGCAGTACAATCTACGATGCCGAAAGAAGGAGTGATCAAATCTTCATTTTGTTGATTTTTTGCTGCCTCTGTTTCCTCTTCACGGATGAAATAGAAACTGGAGGCCTAGAGGAGAGTGGTGTGAGGGTTGTGCAAATCAGACAGCCCAACAACGAGAGTCCTCGGTGCTAACATAAATCCATGTGTCCTGAACCCGAGCGGACAAGCGGGGCGCACATGGTACAAAAGGCAATTGATAACTGCTCTGGAGTTCTTTAAGCAATGTGCTAACGCATAGAGATCTTGCCCAACGTATAAGCAATCCAGGCGGCTGAGAACTGGCAGAATAGACAGTTGACATTTATCGAACTCATTGACTTTCGGACGAGTGCCGCAAGGAGAGATATCCACGACGAAAATCGCTGAGGAAGAGGGACTGTGAGAGAGAATGCCAGAACCAGCTTTTGCCCCCTCCTGCACCACTGCTGATAAGGCTAAAAATGAATTAAACATAGAAACTGAAAAATTGCACAAAAAGGGTTATTGGAAAAATTGTATGCTAATTTTAACAGTAATCATGTGCATAATGAGTATAATAGCCCCAGTAACAACAGCATTAGTATTGTGGTATCTAGAGGAAATGCACCCCTTAGAAATCCTCTTGCCCATTAGAAACATTTCCACCACTGAAAGTCCTGTCCACGTAATTACTTATACTCTGTCCCCAATGGAAGAAAGACATAGAGAGGGGTATGGGAATAACACATTACTACAAATAATGAACATGACACATTTAATTTTGAAAAAGAATAACTGTTGGGTGTGTGCTCATCTGCCACAACATGGTGGTAAAGGAATAGGTTGGTACGTGCAACCACTAACATTAAGTTCTGCATGCAGCGCATCTCTGAGTACATTATATTATGGGAAATGGAATAAGAGTGAAACGGGTCAGTTAGCACGAACATGAATGAATTTGAGGAGATTATCATGAGACCCATAGGTTGCTCTATATTTCATAGAGCACGAATGATAATACCAAAAGCTACGCCCAACCCAATGCCACAAGATAAATTGTCTCCACCAGAAAAATCATCTGTGATCATATTTCACATAAGATCAGAAGGAAATAAAGATACAGTGCCCCCCTCTTACACAGTAAACTACAGCCCACGTTCTGTTCCTTTCTGTTTACAAAAGAAGGGCTCCTATTTAGTAGGGACATTCACTAGATGTATGAATACAGCGATTCTTAATAGGGAAGTAGAACTAGTATATGTAGGTGACCCTGTGTATTTTATATGTGGAGAAAAAGCGTATCCCTGGTTACCTAGAAACTGGGGAGGTAAATGTTATTTAGGACTTTTGTTCCCAGCAGTGTTTTTCTTAGAAACAGCAGACATAGCCAAACTATCTAGATCCAGGCCACGAAGAAGTACTGAAGGGGGATTAATGGCAGTAGACGTAGCAAAATCATTTATACCATTTTTGGCCCAAGCAATAAACTCCTATAATATTCAACGATTATCCAGAATCTTAGAAAAAACAATAAACGGATATATTACACAACATGACATTAGAGGAGAAAGGGATTAGATTAATGCCACTTCAAAACCAAATGGCTCTTGACGTAATCCTGGTTGATCATGGCAGTGTTTGGAAAATCGTGGGATCATCGTGCTGCGTATTTGTAAACGACTCCTCTCCCACGATTTTCAAAGCAATAAGAAAATTACACGTTTTGAGCTCTGAACTCCATACCCAAGAAGGTGGTTGAGATATAAGTTCCTGGTTTTGGGACTTATCATATTCATGGGGATGGAAACTATTTGTGATCCTAATAACAATGCTAGGAATATTCATGACATGCTGTTGCTGCATTCCTTGTCTACCTGTAATATGCACCGAAATGAGTGAAGGATGCGTATAGATGCTAGGAAAAAAGAGCACCTTTAAACCAAGTACCCATGGTAATGAGGAAACAAAAACTGTAAAGAATTCATGTCAATCAATATAGATGACAATGAAGAGAAAACTAATGATGCGCAAGATTCAGAGTCAGAGTTAGATACTTGGTCAGAAGAGGATGCAATGTACGGATGAGACATTTGGCATACGGCCAAAAGGAGGGTTTGTCGATCTAGAAAAGTATGCACCCCTCGATCACGATGTTATGTATCATGTTGGTCGAAGACCAACCGTCTCATGCATTCAGTACTTAAGATATATAACCATAAGCTTCACCAAAGTGCAGCCATTTTAAGGTGACTGAAATCGCCATTTTGTTTTCTCTAACGTTTTGCTTTTTGCTTTCTGTTAAACTGCTTCGCTGAAAGAATATTCTGCTTTGCTAGTGCACAATGCAAGGCCGAGGGAGACATGTTGAAACATAACGTAGCAACCAGATAGAAATGCCTGGTCTCCTCCCACGCGCTATCCTTGAAAGAGAGCAGCGAGGCATCCTAATCAGCTCACAGGTGCCAGCAAGTCTCGAAAACACGGTAGTAATACTAGAAGCGAACATTAAATGGCATGAATTATGCTCTTCTTTGCGGCCCCTCTTCCCCGAGCCCTGTAGAGTCCTGGAGAGCGAGTCGACCCCCAGGATCCAAATAGAAACTAGGAGATAGGAAGGCCTGGAAAGTGTCTCTTCCCCGCACGCAGCTTGCTAGAGAGAACAGAAGCATTATGTTCTCTTCAACAAAGACTTATGTCTGTGGTCTTACAAAATTGCAATTGTTGCTAAAACCGATGTTTAAGGTGTGATACTCGTCACTGTTGACAATCATCGTGCCCAATTCAAAGGAAAAGTACGAGGGGCGGTATTGGATGTAACACTACTGATTACAAGATGCTTGTTTTGTATATATGTAACTGATGTATGTTTTGAGCGCTCTTGCGTCTCCCGAGGTCTGATAGACACACGTCGTGGGGCGTGAGACCAGTTGGCCAACTGAATTTACTTTGCTTTGCAATAAACCCTAGATTTTGGGAATACAACCTTGTGTCTGGCGTATCAGTTTGTGTGTGGTGATTGTGCCTTGTTTCCTCACGCGAGGGTCCCCCAGGGGCCCCTTCATGAGGATCCGCTTGATTACATTCAGGATATTCAGGAACGCTGGACTCTTGAAACGCACGAGCCATGGGGAAAGACAGTGGCAGTATTTTACCACATATTATGTCAGGGGTTGCCTGAACAGGTACAGAGGCAACTTAAGAAGCAAGTGGGAATGGAAGTGAAATCGTGGCCTAAGATGCAGTTGACTATATTGCATCACCGTCGGCTGTTACAGGACAAAAATAAGAAGAAAGACAATGCTAGGAAAATTGAGGAAGCCAAGTTAGTCCAGAAGAAATTGTCAAAGTACAAAGGGCTAGGGGTACAGCAAGCAGTGGGTACATCACAGGTGAATAATCTGCGCCCGATGGACTAAGAAGGGAATGGATTTATGCCAAGGAGTAGAGGCATCGTTTATAGAGGAAGGGGTGGATTTCAGAATGTGCAGAATGAGAATCAGAATGCACAAGGAGGGTTAAACCAAGGGGGACTAGTCAGACAATGTCCTCCTATATGTTGGACATGTGGGATAAAAGGGCATATTGCGTGCACATGTGGAAGCCAAGGGTATGTACAAAATGGGCAATTCTCAAGAGGGGGGACAGCTTATCCTCCAGCATATAGCTCACAAACTAGGGAAGGATTTGCCCAAGATCAGACAGTACATCAAGCACAAGCGCCGCAAGTGCAGCAGGCACAGCATCCACAACAGTTGCAGCAAACACCAGTGAATCTACCTCAAGGGTAGTCGCAGCACGCCCCCATGCAGATACAGCAGCCTGCAAACACAGGACAAATACTGACACCTAGAATAGGGGATGTCACTGTGATGGGAGGGAATCCTTTCACAGGTACAGGGCTATGCTTGTATGCACAGTAGGACAGCTCACAGGGTGACTTGATGTGTTCAGTACTATCCGTGACACCAGACCCCCAAGAGAAACCAAGGGTTAACGTGACGATAGGAGGTGTTGACCCTCTTTCAGGCTGTATTATGTGCTCCAAATAACTACACAGGAGCCAGATCTCCTACATCTTTTCTTTATTCTCTCTTCCTCCTAAGTAACTTCCCTCTTCCCTTGCCCCTCCCGCTTTCCGCTCCCTCCCACTCTCCTGTATCCTCTTCTCCTTAAAGGGACTCTGCCCTTATTGCCTTGCAACACCTCCCCCGCACTTAACATGAGACTTTCCTGGCTACATCTGCTCAATCAGCCGTGGAGTCTCCTTATGGTTCGATGAGGCCTGCTCCGTGGCTCGCGGGTCTCGCCCACATTTCCTTGTTGCAGTGCTTTGTATGTCTCTTTACTCTCTGCTCCTTCCATCTCAGTCGTTGCTTCTTTCGTTGGTTCAGGTTCCTCCATGTATAACTCGTGGAGGAGGGAGGCCATTGACGTAATTTCGCTGTGGTTCTTTATCGTGTGTATCATTGGTTCTTTGTCTCCTGTGACTAGGAGGGGATCTGTACGGTATGTCCTTTCTTTGGCTTTCCTTGCCTCTCCTGTATCTTGCTTCGGCGTGTGGTCCCTCACCTGGGTGACTTCGAACAATCTATTGGGAATGTTGATGAGGGCGCTCTGTGGTGCCGTCCGATGGCTGAGACGGCTATGCCCTATGATGGGACTCGGTACCATGTGGATGGCGATGGGTACTCTGCGTTCTCCTTGGGTTGCATCACAGCGTGACTGTCCATTTGGCTGTACCGGCTGTACTGTTTCCCACTGGAATACGTGGGCTTGGAACTTGCCCAGGGGTTGTGCTCTCTCTGGTTTGATAACATTGCTCGTTCATGATGTTGACTGTGGCCTCTTTGCTCTCCTCCGTTTCGGCATCTCGTAAGGCCCTGGGTGTCCGTGTGACTTGCGATTGTCTTGCAGAACAGGTGGAGGGTATGCTCTGTACTCCTGCTCCGGTCCATACCTCCTTGAGCACTTAGCTCTGGGTTGAGTGGGTGCCCATACCTGTGTGGTCTGGTTGGGTTAGTGTACATGGCATTGGTGGTCCTCATGACGTCTGGACGTACCACCAGTGGTATTAGGCACCTCTCTCGGGGTGGTGGTACCTGGATCCTTCTGTGTGTTGGCCGGTCGTTGTGTTCAGGCCATCTGGTCAGGCTTGGTGGTGGTGCAGGTTGGCATGCAGGGTTTGAAGGCAGTCTCACTCTGCACATCGCCTGGAAGTGGTTGTCTTGGTCACATCGCCGGCATTTCAGTCCGATGGCTGGGCATAGTCGTCTGTGTGGGACCTCAAATCCACACCTGCGGCATAGCGTGTTGCTCCGGGTTTGGTGCCAGGGGCGTCTGAGTCCTCGTCTCCTCCAGGGTCCTGTAGGCCTAGAGTATTCCGGCTGTTCTACCGTGAGGCCCTCAATGGAGTCACAAGTGTTTTTGTTTTCAATGGCGGCTGTCTGTGCGTCTACCCGCACGTACATACTTGCTAGTTTGAGTATTTTCTGTAGGGACAGGGGCTTTTTGAGGAGGTGTTTCCTGAGCATGGACAAGGTGCAGCCTTCTATGATCCTTAGCCGTATTGCCTCTTCATCATTGAAGTTGGTGAAGTCGCAGCACTTAATATTCTCTGGAGGCGGAAGACAAACTCTCCTATGGACTTGTGTGGAAGCTGCGTGTGTTCATTTAACGTGTAGCGTTCATAGTCTTTTTTGTGGGGCATTATCAGCTTGTCATTGACTGCAGCAAGGAGGCATTGGTATGTGTTTCTTTCTTGCGTGGGGATCGTTTTCATTATGCCTTTTATTTCTTTACCTGCCAGATTGATGAACATTTTCATTTTGTTGGGTGAGTCTTGACCCCCAATTGCACCTAGGAAGTCCTCGAACTCCCCAACCCATTCTTCCCATCTTTGTCCTTGGTCATGGTGCGGGTTCAAGGTAAATGAGTTGGGCTGTCTCATGAGGGTTGTGTGTGATGCGAGTCCTCGATCCACTAGGGCTCGTGCTCCTACGTCTGCAGCCACCTGCACTTGGTCGACCATGATGGTGGGGTGATGTTTTAGGGGTCCTTGCGGTAGCGTTGTCTGTCGTCGCTACTTGCTGGCCTCTTAGGGCGGGGCCGTGGTCTAAGCGTTGGTGGGTTGTGGTGGATGTTCACTTTGTGCGTTAGGTCTGCGCAAGGTGTTGCAGATTCACTCTGCCGTGGTTTGTTGCCACTCTCACATGTTTCTGCCCGTGCGTAGTGTAGCCTGTGGGGTTAATCCAGTGGGCTTGTAGGTTTGTGGCCATTGGCCCTGGCCTTGTGGCGGCGCAGGCTTTGGCACACGTGTGTTTCTTGGGCCTTTGTTGGGGTTTGCTGGCAGTGTTCAAAGTGCACAGCCTTATGTAGATGTGTCGGGTCAGCCTGTGTCGTGGTTGCAGGTGGTGTGTTAAGGCTGGGGTGGTCCAAGGTGCTTGACGGCTTCCCCTTTCGGCACATTCTGCCGTATTTGGTAGGGTGTTGCTGGAGCTTATCTGTGCCCGCTTCTCGGCTTGCGCTGTGGCCAGTGGGTGGTGTTCCCTGTCACTCGCGACTCTTTTGGGAGTGTGGCACGTGCCGGTGCCACGTGGCCTGGCTCTTTGTTGCTCCTCTGTGCTGCACCTCTTTCCCTCGTGTTCTGGGTAAGAGATCAGTGCTAATGAGAACACTTCCCTCACGTTGGGTGCCCTGGTGAGGTAGGATGCAGGTGTTACTGTTCGTTTCCAGGGCCCATCTCCCCTTGTGTGAGGCAGGGTATGGCAGATGTGGCGTTTATATATATTTTCTTTTTTTTGTGTCAGCCTGCGTCGGCGCTGTGTTCTCAGGGCTCCACTTATCAGCTGCCCATCCACTGCAGCGCGTGCTGTTGGGCTCTTCACGCTCCCTTCATGGTCCAATGTTGTCGCAGGGGACGAGTTGTCCCTGCAGGGCTCTGTTTGCCGGCTACTCCTCCTCCTCAGTGCAGGCTGCTGTCCGTGGTGTGCTCTCATCTCCGGCATCGCTCCTCCTTTTCTGGGCTTCTGTTTCTGTCTCGGTGCTGCTGGGCCCTCTAAGGCGCACCTTCACTTCGGCGTGTCCCACCGGACTTCCTACTGCGGGCTCACCTCCTCCGTCCTTCTGCTGGGCTCAAGGCCCGACGTTGCTGGCCACTGTACCATTGGGTCCGCTTCCAGGACGCCATCCTGCTGGGCTGGTCCTCTTCTGTCCTTACCGCTGCTCGCCACTTCACCTGCTGCTGGGCACACTGGTCCTCCTCCGGCAGGGATACGTTCCCTTTCACTGCTGGGCTGGGTGTCTGCTGGGCGCGCTCGGCCCATCACCAGCTCTTCGACCTCCTCCTCGGCTCCCTTTCATGCTGCACCACCTATGCAGCGTCTCTCCCTGGGCTGGTGCCACCGGTCCTCTGCTGAGCTCTTCCCGCTTTCCTGCTGCAGGGCTCCTCTTTCATGATACTGCTGGTGCTCGTCTCCCTTCGTTGCCAGTTGTTGACCCCCTTTCAGGCCATATTACGTGCTCCAAATAACTACACGGAAGCCAGATCTCCTACATCTTTTCTTTATTCTCTCTTCCTCCTAACTAACTTCCCTCTTCCCTTGCCCCTCCCCTTCCTCCCGCTTCCCGTTCCCTCCCACTGTCCTGTGTCCTCCACTCCGTAAAGGGACTCTGCCCTTATTCCCTCGCAATGGGAGGCAAATCATTTTCATTTTTAGTAGACCCTGGTGCAACTCGTTCATGTATACGAGAGGGAAAATATCCAATGTCAAGAAATACCGTGAATGCTCAAGGATTTTCTGGAGCTACAAGTCGAGTTCCTTTTACTGACAAATTACCAGTTTCGATAGGAGAATGGGATATGTCTGTTTCATTATTGTATTCACGGCAGACACCAGTTAATGTTTTAGGAAGAGACTTAATGACAAAACTTAACATGACAATTTTGTTTACTGACAAAGGTATAGTGTGCTCCTCTCCAGGGATAAACTATATAAATGTGGGTGAGTTTATATTGGCATTTAAAGGGCTAATGGCTATTTGAGGTGTGCCAACAGAACCTAAAGTATTCCTTTATGGGGTGAGCATTCTGTTAACCTGGCTACCTGGTTTAGTGGAAAGGATTATGAGGATACCTAATGAATTTCTCTAAAGACCACAGGTACCTGTGGACAAGAGGGAGGACAGACCATCCCCCTAGAATTAGATGCAGCCATAGTAGGAGGGGAAATGGCAATGCTCGAAGGGACAGGTGACAAAGGTAGGTCGTAGAGCACAGTAATTGCTATCAGGGAAGGATGCAGATTGACTGATGTCACTGATGATGAGATCTTCAGAGATGATCCATCAGATGATGAAGTGGTGTTCTTTAAGAGCATTACATATTGGATCAGAATAGAGAAAAGGGAGAATCCACAGTGCATGGCAATAATGCGGCAGTGTCCAGCATTTCTTGATGAAGACTTGGAAAAAATGGCAAGTATTTTATGGACTAAAGGCCCTTATGATGTAGGCATGCTAAAGGGAGTAGGGGAGGTTAAAATAAAGCTGAAACCAGGAGCGATTCTACATTGAGAGAAACAATACCCAATGTCTCGAGAGGCAGATGAGGGCATTTTTTAGACTATCTCAGCATTGATGGAGCAATGGATTCTGATACCTTCAGAGGCATTGTGCAATACCCTGGTGCACCCTGTGAACAAATTAATGGGAGGGTCATGGAGATTCATACAAGACCTGAGACCGATTAACCAGATGTAGAGGCAAAGTTTCCTTTAGTTCCTAATCCAGCGACAGTACTATTTAGTATTCCATTAGAAGCACAATATTTCACAGTGATTTATTTTAAAAATGCGGTTTTCTCAATCCCGTTGCGCAAAGATTCACAAGACTTGATTTCACTTTCGTTCCGCCATCTCTGCCTGAAGCACACAAGGCTGGCTCAAGGGTAGTGTGAATCTTCATCAATCTTTAATAGAGTCCTCCAGGTGGACCTAGGCAATATTAATTTGAAAAGCACTGTGATACAGTACGTAGATGACATTTTGATTTGTAGCATAACAGAAGATGAGTGTTGACAAGACTCAATTCAATTAAGGACTATTTTAGCAGACAAGGGATATAAAGTAGATAGAGAGAAGGTACAATATAGTCAAGAAGAAGTGTTGAACACAGGCCAGTTGATCTCACATGAAGGAAAGAAGGTGACACCTGAAAGAGCTGAAGCGATTATGAAAACTGCAAAACCACACACAGTGAAGCAGATGCAACAGTTTCTTGGATTATGTAATTATGTGAGAGCATGGGTGTTTCATTATAGTTCATATACAAGATCCCTTTTACAGGATTTAAAGAGAGCACAGGTGAATAAGGAGAACATTGAATGGACTGAAGAAATGGAGGAAGGGTTTCTTCAGCTCCTGTTTTAGGAATTTCCAATTTTTCTGAGGAGTTCTTTTTGTTTTCACATGCAAATGTGACAGTTATGACCGCAGTGCTTACACAGAGGACCAAACTGGGGTATAAACATCCCTTTAGAGTGGGGTTTTATACCCAGTTATGAAAGGGCATTTTCCTTGCGAACAGTCATTGGCAGCCACCATGTCCGCAATTGAGAAATCTACAAGCATTGTAATGGGTTGTTCTATGACGCTTTTGTGGAGCATGCCTTGTTTGCCATTTTGGAGAAACCTAAGGTTACATTGACATCTCAGAGAGCTTCTGGATATGAAGTAATAATATCGAATCCAGCGATTAAAATTGTCAGGTGTAAAATAGTGAATCCTGCCACCTTTGTGGCTGAGCCAGTGGCAGAGGGCGAGCATGTGCATGATTGCTCGAATTATGACGAGTTTTACAGTGACATACCGCATGTTAAAAGAAATGCACTGGCAGGAGGGGAGATTCTCTTTATTGATGGCTTTTTGAAAATTGATCAGGCAAGTGGAGAAAGGCATTCTGGCGCAGCTCTACTGAGGCATAGAGTGAACAGGGAATTTTAGGTTGTAGCAAGTGCAAGACTATGTCTCACTTTTCAGCGCAAGCAGCAGAATTCGTAGCGCTTATTGACGTGCTTGAGAAACACGAAGGGCAGGAAGTGATGGTGTAGGGTGACTCTGCCTATGTGATGTCGACTGTACATGCAGGGATACCACCTTGGAAGAGGAGGGGCTACCTCCATGCGAATGGTACTCTGGTGCAGCACACGTCTTTATTGGACAGGCTTATTAAGGCACTACAACTCCCAGTAGCCATTGCAATACTTAAATGCACAGTGCACACTAAGCAAACTGACTTTATTTCTTGCGGAAATGAAGCCGCAGAGGCCAAGAGGGTTCCGTATTCACCAGATATTTCAAGTTTTGATGCTCCAAATGTTAAAGAGAAGTAGTTGAGATTATGGTAGTGCGTGAAGGATTTAATCATTTACCAAGAGCTCAGTTAATATAAATTCAAGGCAGTGTACCGCAGGAAAAGCAGGAATTATGGAAACAAAGGGGGTGTTCTTTATCCCCCACTGAAGCATTATGGCGACAAGACAGTACTGGAAAGCCAGTAATGCCAGTAGCATTATTAAAGGTAGTACTAGAACAGCTGAACTACCCAGCACATGTAACTAGGTAGAGTCTTGCTGCAACAATTGCAGAAGACTGGTTCATCCTGAACCGGTTAGAACATGTTTCATTTTATGTAGTAAATTGTATCATATGTCAAAGGTTTACTGCTGTGCATACACTGCGAACAATTAGAGGAGTAATTCCTCAACCGAAAGGTCCTTTTCAGCATTTACATATTGATTATGTTGACATGCTGCAAGTATGTAATGGATATAGGTATCTGATAGAGGTGGTATGTCCATTTTCTAGGTGGATCAAAGCAGGTCCTTATACACACCCTGATGCCACTTTCGCAGCAATGTTTTTAGTACGAGAAGTCTTTCCTAGATGGGGAGTGTGTGAGTTGCTGAGATCCGATAATGGGCCGAATTTTGTTAATGAAGTATTTGAACAAATAGGATTACTGCTGAATATTAAGCACAAGTTTTCTTCTGCTTATCACCCGCAAGCAAATAGAATATGTGAGAGACTCAATGGCCTCTTGAAGGAAAGAGCTGCCATACTTAAATTGACATTGAAGAAGGAATGGCTATATTGCCTTCCCCTGGTTCTATATGCCTTAAGGAATCAGCCTGGGTCTGACCACCACCTCACACCCCATGAGTTAGTGACAGGAAGACAAATGAGAATGTCTTTGACTCCTCCATCGAGGAGTAGAAGTAATGCCCAGAGCACTGCAAAACTGTTAGGATATTAATTGAATTAATATTTGACATATATGAACGCCAGTATCTCTGTCATTTCAGTTCAACTCAAGTGCCATGGGGGTTGGTCTCAGAACACAGATGAAAACCATTCAGCAACCAGAATTTCACAATTATTATCAGTACCTGGACTCTCTGCTGGACACACATTGTTGATCTGTAACTTCACTAGAAAGTGGCTGAGCCAAGATTTGTCAGACCCTATGTTGTCGAGGACATTACTCCCTCAGCAGTAAAGTTCAAGGGAGACGAGCTTAGATCCACCTCAGCGACGTCAACATCCAAGCTGGTGAGACCATCGCACCCCCAATGATTAATCCAGAAGCAAGGCAGGAGGAAGAAGTTCAGCACGCGCAGACTCGATCGATGATGAGGAAGAAGGACAATAAACCAGTGGATTGTTTGGAGAAAAAAAATGCAGATTTGCATTTGGACTGCGGCTCTCATTGGACACTCCTTATAGATATTATAGCAGGCGTGAAAACTCGTTCTTGAGCCACAGAGTTCTTTGAAAAGGAACTTTGGAAAGTTGCTGACATATCGTGATTATGCCTGGGTTGGATTTTAAACTGTGCTTTGACAACTGAAAGAGGGGACAGTACCCCGATTTGTTCCTTACTGAATACTTGGTTGATTGAATCTATGGTCCTGTGAGATGAAGGTTCCCATGGGCTTCTACTTGCTGTCTTTATGTTCATTCTTCAAGCTTATCCTTCCCTTGTTAGAAGAGATTTAGACATTCATACTATTTGCATGATCCTAACAGTGATTAGAAGGCTGCTTGTCACGATTGTAGAAGAGATCCAACAGCTATCAGACTTACCGTAATTACCTGATGAAAAAGTGTTTTTCCTTCCTTAAATGAGTATAGCAAAAATAAGGTATCTTGAAAATAGCACAATGTCAGAGAATGAGCAAACTCAAGAAATACCGGAGTGGCACAAATGGAGTGGATTAATATTCTGGTATATAATATATGCATATGCAATGTCTATCTTTGTTTTCCTGTTTCTTCTGGTCCACACTCTTTACTTTATTGGTCCAGGAACAGTGAAAGCTCTGTTGATTCTCCCTACTCTAGGAGCTCATGTAGATTTGCTCATTACCAATGAGCCAAGGTCTCGAGTTTTTTCTGCCCATAGCAGAGCTGCTTTAGAGTTGTTTCCATGGGCCGCTAACATTTTAAGGGGAAGACACAAGAGAAGTGCAGAGGAAGATGATAATGGGATTAACATATATTTCGACAGTACAGGGTTTAGGGTAATAACGTGCTATCAGCACATGAAAAAGGTGTGAGAAAGAACTTCCAAGGAGAGTTGCTATGTTTGTTTGTTCTCATACCGTATGCTGTGGGGATCTCCAAGATATTCATAGCTACAGAGGTACCAGTGCAAAAAGCTAATTGCCTAACTTATCTCTCACTCTGCCATACACAAGGACAATTTCCGGGTCAAACAGCATCCTTGATATGGATAACTGAAAAGGCATCACAAAGGGAAGATAACTATGTGCAAGCAGGAATCAGAAGAGAAGAAAACAAGATGCTAGATTGTCAAGGCAAGAATCAAAAAGAGATATGGAGATGTAAGGAAAGAGGTCAATTACAAATCAAAGGAACCATATTGACTCCGGAAGGAAGGGCAGAAGGACTGATTGTGTGCAGGGCAGCAGCACTAAGAGCAAGGACGTCATTTAGGGGTCACCAAAGGTTGCAAGTGCGACCTCTGAGGTCTCCCTTGCGACCTCTGTGGTCTCCCTTGCAACCTCTTTTTTTGTAATGCAAGCTCCTGGGCTGTGGCCAGCACCATGTGGCTCTTTACTTCTGGAATGGCTGTCTTTCTTGTTCAGGCCCCTTAGAATAAAGAAGAAAAATAAGAACAGGAGTGCCACAAGTCTAACACTTTCAGCACTGACCCTAAATAAGAAGAATAGGAATACCAAATAATGTGTCTTTCTCGAATTCTATACAGTCATTTCTAGGCTCATTAAAGGTTTATTTCAGGCACACTTCAGGGGGTGAGTCAGTGATTTAGTCTGTTCTTAAATGCCTCAACTCAGCCTTTCATCCTTCTGAGGTCGATAAATGAGTACCAACACAGGTTGGGTGATATTGGGTGTATATTTATTCTATATAAAGCGCTTAAGCGTAAGTGCTATATAATAACACATCATTTATTCATGGACGTCTGCTTGCATTCACAGTAATTTGGTAATATGGGCCTATACACACTGATCTTAACGATACATATGGCGATATCACTTCGGGGTGGGGTCAAATGATATCACTTCCTGTGATGTCATCAAGGGTGTCATGGGTCGAGTGATGTCACTTCCGCTACCCCTGGCATTTTGGTGAAATGACGTCCCTGACTAAGAGGATATTATGAGCCAGGTATAGATAGTGCAGAGAATGAATGCAAGCACCACTGGCCGAAAATTATGAAGTTGTTGACATGGGTCGACGATAAACGAGGACCATTACAGATAGTACCTCTGGCCAGTACAGCTCTGTGTTTCAGAAACAATGACATGAGGAAAGTTGGAGTAAATCATCAGGGTGGAAGAATTTTTGATGTACCAGGCATGAAGGATGGGACAGTAGTTCTAATGGATCACTACTGGGCCTGTGGGTCCAGAGCTTATATGAAGCTGCCCAAACATTGGAGAGGAATGTGTGCCATAGTGCTTATTCATGATCGAGCGTTAGTGATTCCTCAAAGCGACCTGAACATTGGAGAGTTTCCAACAGCAGATGCTCATTTGAAGAGGAGAAGATCACTTGAATTCCTCAATTGAACAAGATGGGAGAATTATTTCTCTGCTAAATCGATAGAAGCCTTCGATGCTATTCTGTATGAACATGGGCTGTTCAGCAAGTCTGCAAGATTGCTTCAATCTTTACAACGATCTTCATGCCAGGGATCCAGACGATGGCTAATGCGAAATGATTACAAATTACCAGATGGGAGCTTCTGCAGATGATCAACACTACTATAAAGGGATTCAATGCGATCAAGGAGGAGTTGAGGGCCATAAGGCTGATGACCCTCCAGAAAAAGATATGTTCTTGATATGATTACAGCAATGGATGGAGGTGTTCGCGCCAAGATCATAGAATCATGTTTCACGTTCATACCTTCTCATGATGACAAGAATGGGACCTTGACAGAGGCCATAACGCTGCTAACGAAGTTGCACATTAAGATGGAAAATGAGACAGAAAATATTGGAGATGATGGCTGGTTAGCATCTATCTTCTCGTGGCTTCCACAGGGGATGGCGAATATCTTCAAATTCCTGGGAGCAATTCTGGTGATGCTGATGTTTGGATTCTGTGTGATCAGGATAATAATCGCACAGTATAAGAAGACAACGAAGGAGGCAGTAGGAATGAAAATCATGATCGATATTGAATCAGGGTTTGGACTCAAGGAGTTGACAGATGAAGGGATCAGAAAATATATAGAGGCTAGCATCTTAGCCCCAGAAGGAACGAAGTTCCCACATCCAACAAATCACAGGAAGTACATGGGATGATGGATCCACTATAATTCAAATGGACACTGCAGCCACATGATCTGGAGCATTGATGAACATGTAAAATCAGCAGGATCTCTAAAGAGAGTGGTGAAGATCTGGACTCCAAAGAAGACCTTTTTCAAGAGATGATACCTCGATGTGGAGTCTGGTGATGGAGTGGTCGATAAATCAACCAGATGGGGGAATGTAGAGGAGCAGCTGAATGCCTCTGCAGGAAATACTGCCCCTATTTTGCCTATATCTTGGAAACAGGAAATTGCGACATGTGCAATACCAGTAAGAGTACCTATATTGTGTAAAGTCTTTGAGACAAGGTATCCAATAAGAAATCCCTACGTGATGTATCCCGGAAGGATGATGGTCTCCTAGGAGAGATACCAGAGGAAATATGAAAACATGGAAAGAAGAAGCTGGTGACATCACAAGAAATGAGCATGACACACTGAGAAGGATGACCAAAGAAGAGAATGCATAAATGGTATAGAATCTGATGGCAATGTAAAGAATTGAGAAGACGTTCATGTGTGGAATGAAGATTGCACATGTGAAGAAGCATTGCAGAAAGTGCATGTCATTTTATAATTGTACAGATGCTATAACGCAAGTAGACCAAGTAATCATAAGGCTGGCTATACGTAGTGAATAGACTGCAGACGGTGCCGCCAATAAATATATGTGTATAGAATCTGGACATTCGATGCTATAATTTTAGTCAGCTCAACCCGTGGAGAAAGAAGCATTGACAGCTGTGTGTGTGTCGCAGCAAAGAATAAGTTGAGGCTCGAAGATGAACCAAGGGAAAACTGCTTAGCTTGGTGTGAAAGGCTAAGAGCAGCCAAAACTGGTTATCAGTCCTTGAAGAACGAGTAAGCGTGAGAAGCCGAGGCATCCCTTGTTATGTTGCAAAGAGTGAACATCCTGGGAGCCAAGTTCTTCATTAAAGACAAGTAAATGCTACGAAATGGGCCAATTCACAGTCTCTGATCACGTGAGTCCAAGATGAAAATAGACATGGGCATGCAAGCCTGAACCTTTATAAGAACATGCTTACACTCCCTTATATTCCCAGGCCAAGTGCAAAGGCAACCTGATGGCAGAAGGCATGAGCGATGAGAGATAATGGGCTAATTGGTTGGAGAGATAACGTCAAGTCCACCCACCAACACCTGGGGTATCAGCCTATGTGCTACTAGAGACAAAGGGCCTTATACTTTTAGAGCCAATGAGGTGTTGTATTTCTAATCACAGTCGAGGATGACTTGCACTTTGACTTGCACTAAGGGAGGGCATAAGTTGCCCACCTGACTATAGAGACTCAATCACATTCCTATCCCATATAGAAAGTATATTGAGATACTCACCTTGAACCAACCACAATCCCCGTAGGTTTTTCTAGATTACTACGTAGCATGATGTCATGTATGACCAGTTTGTGCTATAAAAGTGTATTTTTTAATGAAATGTGTTGATATCATGCTGTGCGACGTTCGTTGATGTCCATTGTACTCCCTGTTTTAGATAATTGATATTAAAAGAGTGTTTTTTTCAACTTCCTGAGTCGGTCTTCTTGTTTGGTGTGAGAATTATTCCCCATCCCATCCATCGTATGATGTGTTACCTTACTTAAAAGGACCATAAGGGTACAAGTTTGAAATCATTTATTTTAGGGTTACTCGTGAAAAGATGCAATAGTTTCAAGACACCAGCAGTGCACAGGAACATTTCCCAATACATTTCCATGATGACTTTCTCTACAATACATGCCAGAATACAAAACATTCTCATACTTGCTGTGCCCCTACATTCCTATGCTGGCTTCACCAATATATGCTAGTATTCCCATATAGGAGCATACTCATGTAATGATACTATAAGAATACGTGTTCAAGCCGACCCTGCCAAAATATGCCAGTATCCCCACGCAAGAACACAATCCTGTTGGCTTTACTATTGAAAATGCCATGCCACCATAAGAAAACATGTCCAAACTGGGTGTACCAATGTAGGCCAGTCTAGACACGTACCACTTATCATGTTTGCTTTATAATAGATGCCCAGTAAAAGATGTCAAGCCACAGTAAGCTCGACTAGCTGCACCGAAATGCCAGTTTATCCACGTAATAACATTCATCATGCTTGCTTTATCATGGATCCCCAGGAAAAAAATGTCATGTCACGTTAAGAAATGGCTAGACTGGCTGCCCCAAAATGCCAGTCCAGCCACGTAATAACAGTTATCATGCTTGCTTTATCACAGATGCTCAGTAAAGAATGTCATGCCATAGTAAGAAATTGCTAGACTGGCTGCACCAAAATGTGAATGTAGCCATGTAATAACGCTTGTCGTGCTTGCTATATCATCAATGTCCTGTAATATATGTCACACCCACCCTGCCGCCTCCTCCTACCAAAATCAGTGCTCTGGCCCAGCAAACGGAAGTGCGTGCACACACAACCACAAAACGTTCACTCACTCATTCACACACAACATTTGCTTGCTCATTCACATGCGCACGCACATACAATGCACTTTCTCATTCACATGTACACCCATCATCATACACTCACTCATTACACAAGCATACAGCATACATGCTTGCATACAAACATAACATACATACACTTTAAAGTTAATCTTATCTTCTGCCCGGTCCAGCTGCTCCTCACCACCGGTGCCTCTGAGAAAGCCCTCCTGCTCCCACAGCACAAACAGGAACCAGGAAGCAAAGACAGCTTCCTAATCCCTTCACATGCATGTGAGCATTGATAACGAACCCCCTATGCACATTCAGAGGTGCAGTTGCCCAGCCTGCATTCCCAATGCCCTATTCAAGGCTGGGGAGCCAAAACACCCCCCAGCCTTGCATAATCCATTGGCCAGAAATTGCCATTTCACAATTTAAGCTGTAGCACCTCCATAATGGAGAGGGTACTGATGGGTTGGCACCCCTAGCCTATTATGGATGAGATGTTCCTGCTGTCCGATGCCCACCCTGTGCCTCTACTTGCTTCCGCTCTTTCCCCCTACTCGCCCTACTCCACTGGAACCTGCTGCCTATCACAATCAACGTCAGCCCAACCTTGGATCTCTTCAAAGTTCGGCTTCAGCTTCACTTACTTGCTAAAGAGGAGCTCCTCCTGCCCTCTCCCCCATCCTCCCTACCTGACCCCACCACTGCCTCCAGTGACTCTTAATAATGCATTTTTTTTATATTTATACAGTATTCCTCTTTGGTGTGAGACACGTACCCCCTTTCGTTAATATTCGTTTTTTACGTCATCTGTTTCTTATATATATATTTATGGCTTGTTTATTGTTGCCTACTCCATGTCCCACTCTTTTTTTAGCACCCTCATAAAGGGGCTCACTACTTGTTCTCATCTTTGTGCTATTTTGCATGCACCCTTTGGGGGGGGGCTCTCATTTATAAATGCGGCCTAGCGAAATGGACATCCTTCTTCTTCAAATAAATACAAATGAAACCTGAATGAGGAATGGAACAGCTCAATCTCCTGGAAAGTTACCAAGGAGGTGGATGCGATCTCAAAATGCCAGATACGTACAATGACTGAATTGTATAGGCTACACATGTCACGGTGTCATTGTTTGCAAAGGGATATATGCTGTCATGCCTGATAAGACGCCAGTAGCTATGTGTTGCAGTAGATATTTTAGGGAGCGTGGCGCTGGTGCATGTATGCAGCTGCTGCAAAAGTTAATCAAGCATAGAGAGAAAGAAGGACAATAACGTGAGAGTGGGCACTACCACGCCGTGGCCTGCACTGCCGCTGTAACCTACCTAGATATTGAAAATGTTAAGTTAATCCATGTAGCTTCCTTCTTCATCCTGCAGGTTGTGAGATAATACAAATAGGGTCCAGTGCCTTAAATGGCTAAAGAAAATGAACCGGGGCTCATTGAGAGGGTGTGGGTCACCTGCCCCTGTTAGGCCACACCCCCTTAACGAGCCCCAGCTCAGTGGGTTACAGAACCCCCCGTACAGATAGCCCTTTGAAGAGATCAGCACCCTCTCCCCCCCGAGAGAGGGCGCTGAACTCTGCATTTATTAACAAAAGGGATGCCTAGCGGGGGACAGTGCCTCACCTTTTCAGCCTTAATGGTGGCACCAGCGTCGGACTTGCCACTTGGTCATTCGGCCCGGTGCTGGGCCGATTTGAAATTACAGATGTGTGGGTCATTTTGTACAGGGTGGTGCTTGGGGCCAAACAAATACGCACCATATTTAATTTCATCCGTGTTTAGTCTTTTCGTGAGGGCTGCCTGATGGGGCTACCTTCGCAGCCTGACGTGTGTTTATGTTTTGTCATGTATTTGTAAACATTTTTTTTGACTGACATCTTTGGGCTCGTGCGACCTGGGTTACTGCTCGGTAACAAAATAACAAGCCGGAAGCCGATACCATTACCAGGACTGTGACCTGCTCCTCTCTGCTCTCTCTGGCCAGCCCCCCCCCCCCCTGCAACCACATCACCTTGGCGCCAACATCACCCAGGTTAGGTAGCCTACAGAGAAACCATTTGGCATGGCACATCACGTGCCCCACATTCGGTTTAATTTCCTCATTGAATTAGCGAGAAGCGAGTCTGAGGCGGCGGAAGCAACATTTGCTGGGTCTGGGTGCCTTCCTGTCTGCAGTGCTCTGTCTGCAGCAGGAGAGAGGGAGGCAGGCAGTTGGCAACGCGTGCACCAACAGACTACTTGAGGCCTGACCTAGCCCAGGCCAGGTTAGTAGTGTAGTCACTGAGGAGAGCTGATCCAGGTTGGAGCACTATGTGCGTTATCAGTCCTCTCCATGAATGCATCCATTTGGGGGAGCAGCACCCTACCCTAATCCCCTTTCCCTTGTAGGGCCGGGCACGGTCGGTCCGAATTTATTTTGGGGGTGAAGCAGCCTGGGCAGTGGCCCGCCCGTTCCCCTTTCCCTGGTCGGGCTGCCAGGGCTGCTATCCACATGTCCACACTGACACCTGTCAGTTACCGTCCAGTGACCGGTCCTGCTCCTTTCCTGGACCGAACTGAGTCAGGAGGTGCACTGCAGTAATCAGCTGCAGTGCAGGAATCTGCTCAAGTGGTAATTTGTCAGATGGCAATTTAAGGCCCCGTATTTGGTACTTCTAGTGCAAGATTTTCCCATTAGAATGTATGCATTACAGGGGCTGGACTACAGTCCCCCCGTGCAATGGGACACATGGGAGGATGTAGGGGACTGAGGGGGGAGTGTTTTAGGTAGGAGGATACTGAAGAAATGTATAAGGATGTGACAACTATAAAGTGCTTTACGGGTAAATGCAGGGTAGGGGAGGTCTGTGGCAATAATGCAGGCTGAGCAAGGGTATGATTGTGCAAATGGTAAAGTGGTGGGGGGGAGAAAACAATGGTGTGTATGGGTTATCTAAGTAGATGAAAGTTGGGAGAGTGGGAATTCGAATTAAGTACTGGGATTGGCAAGGTGTGCTAATGACTGAGGGAAAGATGAAGGGGGCGTGATTGATATTTTAGGGTTGTGTGGTGGCGATGGTGCTTGGCCTGAACTGTTGGAGTTTTTAAGAGAGCGAATGATCAGGCAGGCAATTGGGGACAGGAGTGGGTTGATCATGGTAGGGGTGGGGCCTAGTTGATGGGAAATGCATTGCCAGCTTTAATGCAAGATCAGTTATACCGAACCAACTTTCCGTCCCAATGAATGCACTGTGCACCGGCTGCTGCACCGACCTGGTCTTCAGCTTTTTGGCCTATCGAAATTGGAGTATTTCCCTCCCCTGCGGTGGAGGTTAAGAATTTGGGAGTTCTTTTCTCAGCCTCACTGTCTATGGAAAGCCAAGTGGGAGCCATCTGCAGGGCAGGCTTCTTTCAACTCTGTGTGCTTCGGAAGGTTCTCCTTTCGTCCGGTCCAACTGAGACCGCTAGTTACGGCCTCCTTAATTTTGAGTCGGTTGGATTACTGTAATTCTCTACTTTTGGCCCAACCCCTCTATCTCTTCATCGCCTGCAGCTTCTTCAAAATTACACTACGCGCATATGTACCAACACCCCTTACGGTGTTCATGTGTCCCTGATTCTTTGGTCCTTGCACTGGCTTCCGGTTCTCCAGCGAGTTCGTTTTAAATCACTGGTGATTGTACACCAGGCTTTTTATGGCTCAGGTGCCAAATATCTACAAGATAAGTTTCAAGTCTATACACCTGCCTGCGATCTGCGGTCTAAGGGCAAGGGTCGTCCCTGGGGAGTGGGGGCCGGTTTCTGGCCACTCCTGGGCCGGTTTTGGAAAAGAACAAAAACATGTGGATATTATTTTTTTTTAAAAAATACTAAAAAAACACCTGCAATGTGCAATATGGATCTATACACACAGATATTAATGATATATATGGTGATCCATTCTTGTATGAAATGTATATCACATTAGTGAAATCAAAACCATACTTTTCATAGTGTACTTAGAAACAATGCTATTTGATGCCACTTCCTATTTTGTGAAGGGGTGAAAGGTCATGTTTCATCGCTTCCTGGGATGTCACTTTGGGGTGGGGTCAAATGACATCACGTATGGTGATGTCATCAAAGGTCAAGGGTTGTGAGTTGAGGGGTGGGCCACTTTTTGTGGGTGTCCAGTCCTATTTTTTGTCCCATTCTGCCCCTGCTAAGGGCTCTTGCGTTCGGGTGGTTCCCCGTTATCAGTTTGAGCGGGTGGGGGGTCGCTCCTTTTCAGTGGCGGCTGCCAATTTGTGGAACTTTCTGCCAGTGCAGCTCAGAGCTACTGACAATCTCTTGATCTTTCGTCGGCTGTTAAAAACCTATCTGTTCTAGATTTTCTTCAGGGTATTCGTTTTATGGTTCTATTCCCTCCGGTTTCTTCCTAGCGCCAAGATGCTTTGGCGAGTGTGCGCTATACAAAAACAATTAACATAACATAACATAACTGTGCTCAATTATTTTAAAGGTGCAGTTGCAGTACGTGGACATGTGGTGTCGCAACCCCAAGCTGAAGGGTCACGTGCTGCAACACTTCCTTGTGACAAAAGGCAGGACTTGGTTGGGAGGCGTGCAATCGTAGAGCGGTGTCAACTGTTTGGAGAGGGCCAGTGAAGCAGCATTTGTAACCAATGTCGTATCATTTTAAAATCATTGTTTGTGTTAGCAAGGTGCGTTTTATTTAGGAGTTCAGTTGAACGCGGCAAGTCTCACTTGCAACGACATCAGAGCGATCGTCTTCCAGGCCGGCGTTCTGAACCTGGATGTTTTGACCTCCTGTGGTTGCCTCCCTGCATTATTTGACCAGTGGGCTATTTCGTGTGGTGGTCCCCTGCTGGGAGTTCTCCCACTGGGGAGGCCATAGGTCTAGAGTACAGGGCTGTTTCTATCCTGGTCTGGCCATCTTTAGCATGGACATTCCTTTGCTCCGGGAGGATAGCTCAGGGGCAATGTGCTTGCCTTGGAAGCAAGACGACAGGGAGCACCACAGGTTCGATCCCCGGGTCCGCACTTAGCCAGGCTTTAGCAGAGCTACCAACAGCCAGCCAGACAAGTCCAGCAGTGTGGGTAAATAACCACTAGTTATTGTATACCTTCAATGAAGTGTAATGTAAGGCTGGTCATTGCATCGAATGCAATACAATCGAATGCCTTACCATAGAAAAAAAGCAATGAATGCATTTTTTTAAAGGTAAAGGGTTTATTTTAATTATAATGGACTTTAAAGGTTTAAAACATTATTATTTTTAGATGAAATGGTATGTCGATGGTAGGAATTTGATGCAATGACTAGGAACCCTGTATAGAACACTTCAGCCGACAGAAAAAAGACTTTCTGCAGAACTGTAAGTATGCTGAGCTATTTTATTTCATGAGTTGTGTTGCAATGTTTGAACATAAATAGAACGGGCAAGGTGTTTTCCGGTGTCATCATTTGGCTGCATTGCGTATTAAATGCAAATCTATGTTCATTACTGGTGCCAACTAGTAGACATGCCTTGAATCGGTGTCTGCAAAATAAGTACAGGATTTAGCCTAGCCATGTGATGAGGGTGTCTTTTAAAAATAAAAAAAATAAAATAAAAAAAAAAGGCATGCTATCACAGGTTTTCTCAAGCGTTTACGCAAAACATTAGATGCAACAAACAACATTAACTCTCCACAAGCAGCATTTTCTGTAAAGTCGGGAATTGACGTGATTCGCGTATGAGGGTTTGAGGTGAGGGGCGGGTCACTTTTTTTCAGTGTCCGGGCCTATTTCTCGTCGCAGACCGACACTGGGTGGCACTGTCCCTGCCAAGCATTTTTTTTAGCTAAGACATACGGACAGTGCCAACATTAAAGCTGAAACGGTGAGGCCGCTGGAAACCGGGATTTAAGAATAAAAAAAAAGGCCTTGGTTTCCAGCGACATCACCCTTTCTTCGTAATGGTGACCAGGGCTGGTCCTAGGCTTTGTGGGGCCAAGTGCGGCACAATAAGTGTGGGGCCCCTTCATTTAAATTTGATGTCATCACAGGAAGTGACATCACAGGGGGAAGGGATACTTGTGTTTAGACATAGCTCTTCATCATTTGAATAGTGCCTCAGACTGGGATATTCCAGATTTTTTTAAAAAATAAACTTGTACATAAAACACTTATTTAAAATAGGTTTTCCCTATAAATTGAGAGTCCTTTCCAAGAGCCTACGCACTGCCAAGGAAGCCTTCCACTAACCATCAGTCTTGGCCATGTAAGTTCCATCCCAGAGGCTTTTCTTTAGGTCCACCAGTTGCAAGTCATCAACAGGAAATGCACACCTGTGCCGTTTGTGTGCCCAATAACATCCTGATTTGTTTCTCAGCAAGCTGCGTCAAAGCGCTATCATCTCACTGGCATTCCATTCACAATCCAGTTTCATTCTGCGTGAAACATGTCAATATAAAAACAAGCTTTAACAAGGGAAAAGGTTTGGGCTTTTGTGTAGGCATGGGAAAGGCATTTGCCATGCACTGCTGTAGTGGTATTAACTGGCCATTGATGGCAGCAGATGCACAATGGTGCCTTATACTCAAGACAAAACTGTTCTGAAAGGACACGCAGAGTGGTTAGAATAGAGTGGCAGAAGGCAGACCTGGTTAGGACATTTGTATTACACCAGAAGCATGTTTACAGCACATATTAAGTCAACTATCAGAAGGCTGTTTTGAAAAAACACTGCAAGGCACTTTGAGCATACAGTTTGATGGCAAGGCTTGATAAACCTATCTCACAGATCCCAGGCGGGTGTGTTTTGGATGAGGAGTGGCAGGGCGTGGGTGGAAATGCCCATAGAGATTAGCATAGCCATGGCCAGTCAAACGCCCAAACGGTTGGCATTACCATTGCTTGTTTATGGAGGATGTACAAATCGTTTCACGCAACGTGGACTATTTTGGAAAACAAAAAGAATCCCAAATTCCAGTTGTGTAAGCATGTATTTGCATAATAAAAAAGATCACCTTCTTAACAACATGTTTCACTGATCAAGTGTATCATCCACTGGATGCAGAATAAGGTGGAGTGCTCTGCTACCAGAAAGCAATTTATTGGCAACAAGGAAATGTGTGACTTGCAGTTTGGGGTGTAATAGTTGAAGTTTAAAAATCACACAACTTATGTCATGCAAAACGATAAGCTTAAACACTTCTGAAGATGTTCTGTGCATGATGGTGTCTGTGAGGAGAGGTGTGTGTGTATGTGTGTATGTATGTGTGTGCCGGTGGAGTAGCAAAGCTTACCTCTTACCCACACACACGAAACCAGGTTAGATCCTCTGCAGAGATCATTAACACTTTCGGACAGAACATGCGTGTTGTTATCCCTTTAAAGCGATCCAATTCCATCTTCCCTGTAGCTTTAAACTAAGGCTGCCTCAAAGTACTGAAAATAGCATTAACGAGAATGGGCGAAGGGGAAACAGCCACGTTCAGCTAGAGACGGCTTGATGAAAGTAAAATCAAATGAGGATTGCACGTAACAGTTGTAGACTCCGGTAAGCAGCACCAGCCCGGGCCTCCGGGTGGAGCAGGCTAAGCTCCTCTGAGCACATGCACAAGGCCCACAAAGCAGGCCTGGTGACACCCTCTGCGCAGGGCCCCATGAGAGCCGGGCCAAGTGCAGCTGCACACACTGCACACGCCCAGCACGGCCCTGGTGGTGACACCAGCACACGGGCATCTCTTGTGCCGTCATCACCATTAAGGAACAAAGGGGGTTTTCCCCAAAATCTAATGCTCTAGCACAGCGGGTGGGGCTGCCAGGGGACAAGAGGGAGCCCTGCAGGGCCCGTCTTAGAATCAGATTTCTGAACCTGAAGGGGCCCTGCCCCGGGTAGCCCCGGCCCACTTAAAGCTCTGCAAGTACCTGTCGGGTGTTGCTGTTTGTTGGATAGAGACTGTTACTTATGTTTCGCGTTCACTGGCATTTTGCAATTTTGTATATGGTGGCCTTAATAAAAGCGAGTGCTCGTATTTTAGGGGGTGTTTAGAAAGGAGGGTGATCTTTTTTTATCTGTGTGTTTATAAGACATGTGTTTTTTATGTATCGATTCGTGCCTGCGTCCTGCAACTTCTAAACGCTGTAAAGGTAGCTATTCTCCCGTCCTTCCTCTTCATAGCGGCATTACGTTTGTTAATATAGCCGATTCGGGCCACCAGGGGGCGATAGTATGCTATGGAATTTCATGTAACTAAAGAACAGAACGGCTCATCCAGTCCAGGCCATGGAAAGCACAGCGCAGTGTTTGAGTTCTCCTTTAAGTCGTTAAGGTAGCTCACTGTGTTCACTAGTCCCCTGCAGGGAGCTATATGATATCAAACCTAAAGGAGCCCGGGTGGCATATTTGTAGGATATGTCACTGTCTGTGAAACCAGTTGAATTGAGCATTGGTCCTGGGCTTCCCCACGTGACCAACATTGTGTGGAAGGGGTCGTGTTCTCGCGTTGCTTCCCTCTCTTATCTGCAGAAGTAACACCAGAGTCCCTAGTAAACAAACACCCTAAAGGCAGGCACTCGACAGGAGGTCTGAGAGTTGTACACAGTTCTCTGTGGCAGGTGCGGTGACTCGCCGAGCTATCAACTCGGGTCAGCTTCATTGATCTTATTGAGTTCAAGCTATTTGAAATGGAGGCAGGTAAGGGAAGGTCGAGGCGGAAGGCAGATGAACAAGGACTAATGGCATGTGTCTTCGAACACGGGGCCAATCAGAAGCTCTTGGCACAGTGGCAGGACCTGGCATCCTTTTCAATGCGGGCTTTTTGGGCAGTCCCTGAAACCCGATCCCGGCGCCTCCTCGCGTGTGCTCCGAGCCCCTCCTGAAGGAACTTCACTTCGCCGCTGCCATGGCAACGGGGAAACAACCCGCTGCACAATGGGGCAGGATGCCGCCGCCGGTGCAGCCTGCAGTACGGGGAGGCGACAAGTTAGCAACCACCAGCAGACAGGACAACACGAGCTGAAAGCCGGGGGAGAGCGAGCCCGAGAAGCCTAGGAAGTGTGGGGGACAGGCGTGCTGGGCCCCCGACTCCCCCTAACTTTCCGCAGAGCTCCATTGGACGGAAGAAGGCTCTGGGGAGTTCGGGAAAAGTTCAGCAGTGAGGCCCAGGTTCCGCTAGCGGCAGGACGCCGACTTGGTGGCATGTGGACGCCGCAGCGTAACAAGCAGATCTGTCGGATATCTGCTCTGCAGGATATTGACTCCATGGGATAGGAGCGCGTGGGATATCGAATCTGCAAGTTATTGGCTCTGAGGGATTTTGATTCAGCAGGATCTCTTTTCTCTGGAGTAGTGTCGGCACTGCAGTGTATCAATTCTCCTGCATATCGGCGTGGGCTCGGCTCTGAACGCTACCTCTTAAATCAGAGCCCTGGGAGAACGGCTCAGGAGAGCATTGGTGAGATATTCGACCAGGAGGATATAGGCCAGGCTGATCGACTCAGTGCCTGGCCGCGGGCATCCTCCCTGCAGAATCCCTCGTTGGGGATGTGACGGTTGGGTCAACGCATTTTCTTTTTTTCTTTCTTTTTTGAATACAGGTGTCTTTGGTGAGTGATGACAAAATGACCTCCCTCTCTCTGCTGAGCCGTGGCAATGGGCTGGTGTTCAGCCCCAACCAGCGGCTGGAAGTTCACTTTGAACCAGAGGTGAGCGCGAGACGGCGTTATGGGCTGTGTCTTCCTGAGCGCCGGGGTGTCTCCTGGGTCAGTTAGCAATCACCCTATTCTGATAGTGGTTATTAAATCTTTCTGAAATGGCTCTGACACATTATTTATTTATTTACTGGATTTTTTTTGTTTAGCACTGGCTGTACCCAGAGGGTCACGGGGCGCCTTACATGGTTGAAATATTGAAAAGGTGGGAGTTGAAAAAAGAAGTTCCCAAAATGTTTTTAGGAAAGGATGGGAAGATGAGGATAGGCAAGGGATCGCAGTGGAGGAGGGACGAGTTATGTGTGGGGAAACAGGTATGTTTTGAGGCTCTTTCTGAAAGTGGTGATGGAGGATGCGGTGCGTATGGGAAGAGAGAGGGCGTTCCATGCCCTGGGAGCACAGTGGTTAAATGCCTGCTTAGGTGCGCATGTGAGTTTGCAGAGTGGATTGTGTAGAATGTGTTGGCTGGCTGGTCTGGTGTTTGTGTGGGTGATGGGTTTCAGTTTGTCATTAAGGTAAGATGGGGTTTTGTCGCTGTTTGGGTTTGAATACAATGCAGCGTCCTTTGAAGGCAGTTCTCTGGAGTATGGGGAGCCAGTGGAGCTGGGCAAGAGCGGGGCTTATCTTTGAATATTTGGGTAGGTGGGGGATGAGGCCGGCTGCTGTAGTTTGTATGGCTTGCAGGGGGAGCCAGGGTGTTGTTGGTGAGTCCAGTGAGGAGAGCATTTCCAGAGTCTTGCTTAGAGAGAAGCAGTGCTTGGACTGCGGAGCAGAAGTCATCAGGAGGAAGGATGTCCCTGGTTTGGTTTTTGGCAGGCTGCTTGCTTTATCCTTCCTCAACTCATCTCCACAAA
Organism: Ambystoma mexicanum; assembly: GCF_040938575.1. NCBI lineage: Eukaryota > Metazoa > Chordata > Amphibia > Caudata > Ambystomatidae > Ambystoma > Ambystoma mexicanum. The sequence continues at coordinate 669,302,923 of NC_090931.1, forward strand.
ACCGTGGTGCCACGGAACCGTGTGGAGGAAGGGGGAGCAGATTTGACAAACCAAAAATAATTGTAAAAATAAACATAGAAAAGGCCCATCAAAGGCGGAGACCAAAAATATGACCAATCAGAATGGCCCAGCCCTCAAAGTGATGGGTATATCAGAGGTTTTGCCATTTTAGTATTTTGTTCTTGCTAAGATCAGTGTAAAATGGATCTTTGCTCAGTGATATGACACATCATGTATGTGTTTGAACCTTCTGTTTTCCCAGCAGCATTGAAGGCTCTGCATGTTACACGTATCGCTCACACGAGGCTTGTCCTGCACCTGGAATCCGACCTGTTATCAGAGAAGTGCTTTTATAAGGATCTAGCTGTCGTTTCCTAAAATTAGGACTTTTGAAGAAGCTCGTTGTGACAGTGAGACATTGTATGAAAAGCTGGGACTGTCTCCCCAAAACTGCGACGTCTGGTCACCCTGAGTGGGGGTGTCATGAAATAAATACTTCCTTTCAACCAAGTCTACCCCAGGAGATTTCATTCTGGAGCAGTCTATCCAGGATTGAAATCTTCCTGAGGGCAAAGTTTTATCCCCCAAATAGATGAAGCAAATTGTCCTCCATTTATTATCCTTGTTTCATTTTGTTTGTGATGCAGTCTTACCTTTCGCCTACTGGGTCTATTCTGATACAGAGCCACGCCCTCCCGGGTGAGCGTCCATTTGGATACTGAGTCGCCTCCTTTTGCTGGGAGGAGCTATGCCTGCTAAAGCGTCTGCCCTCTTCAAGAGGCAGGACACGTTCTTATGAAGTCAACAGCCTTCAGGGGGAAGTGTTTATTCTGATACAAAGTCTCCCCTTCACTGGGCTGAGTTTATTCCGATAAGTGTCTGTCCTTTTGAAGCACGTGGGTCCAGTCAGAGATGGCTAGCCCACCTTAAGTGGGAGGGTAAGTTCCAATGTAGCCTCCTCCTTTAAATGCAGGGGGTTTTCCTAAGAGATAATCGCCCCTTCAAAACAAGGGCCTATTTGTTATACAGAATCTCCCCTTTCAAGTGATGGGACTATTTATTATACAGAGTCTCCCCCTCCAGGCAATGTCATTATTTATTATACTGAGTCTCCCCCTTCAAGGGATGGGGCTATTTATTATAGATTCTCCCCTTTCAAGTGATGGGGCTATTTATTATACAGAGTCTCCCCCTCCAAGCAATGTCATTATTTATTATACAGAGTCTCCCCTTCAAGGGATGAGGGTATTTATTATACAGAGTCTCCCCCTCCAAGTGATGTCATTATGTATTATACAGAGTCTCTTCTTCAAGTGATGGGGCTATTTATTATACACAGTCTCCCCCTCCAAGCAATGTCATTATTTATTCTACATAGTCTTCCCCCTCAAGTGATGGGGCTATTTATTATACAGAGTCTCCCCCTCCAAACAATATCATTATTTATTATACAGATTCTCCCCCTTCGAGGGATGAGGGTATTTATTATACAAAGTCTCTCCCTCCAAGCAATGTCATTATATATTATACAGAGTCTCCCCATTCAAGTGATGTCATTATGTATTATACAGAGTCTCCCCATTTAAGTGATATCATTATGTATTATACAGAGTCTCTTCAAGTGATGAGGGTATTTACTATACAGAGTCTCCCTCTCCAAGCGATGTCATTATTTATTCTACATAGTCTTCCCCCTCAAGTGATGGGGCTATTTATTATACAGAGTCTCCCCCTCCAAGCAATGTCATTATTTATTCTACATAGTCTTCCCCTTCAAGGGATGAGGGTATTTATTATACAGAGTCTCCCCCTCCAAGTGATGTCATTATTTATTATACAAATTCTCCCCCTTCGAGGAATGAGGGTATTTATTATACAAAGTCTCTCCCTCCAAGCAATGTCATTATTTATTATACAGAGTCTCCCCCTTCAAGGGATGAGGGTATTTATTATACAAAGTCTCCCCCTCCAAGTGATGTCATTATTTATTATACCGATTCTCCCCGTTCGAGGGATGAGGGTATTTATTATACAAAGGCTCTCCCACCAAGCAATGTCATTATTTATTATACAGAGTCTCCCCCTTCAAGAGATGTCATTATGTATTATACAGAGTCTCCCCTTTGAAGGGATGGGGATATTTACTATACAGAGTCCCCCCCTTTCATGGGACGGAGTTATTTATCATACAGAGTCTCTCCCTTCAAGACATGAGGGTATTTTTATACAGAATCTCCACTGCCAAGCAATGTCATTATTTATTACACAGAGTCTCCCCCTTCAAGGATGGGGCTATTTATTAAACAGTCTCCCCTTCAAGGGATGAGGGTATTTATTATACAGAGTCTTCCCCTTCAAGGAATGAGGGAATTTATTATACAGAGTCTCCCCCTTCAAGGGATGAGGGTATTTATTATACAGAGTCTCCCCCTCCAAGCAATGTCATTATTTATTATACAGAGTCTCCCCCTTCAAGATGGGGCTATTTGTTATACAGCGTCTCCCCCTTCAAGGGATGGGGCTATTTATTATACAGAGTCTCCCCCTCCAAGCAATGTTATTATTTATTATACAGAGTCTCCCCCTTCAAGATGGGGCTATTTGTTGTACAGCGTCTCACCCTTCAAGGGATGGGGCTATTTGTTATACAGAGTCTCCCCCTTCAAGGGATGGGGTTATTTATTTGTAGCGTCTCCCACTTCAAGGGACGTGGCTATTAGTTATACAGAGTCTCCCCTTTCAGGGGATGGGGCTATTTATTATACAGAGTCGCCCCTTTCAAGGGATGGGGCTATTTATTATACAGGGTCTCCCCCTTTGGTCTCCCCCTTTCAAGGGATGGGGCTATTTATTATACAGAGTCTCCCCTTTCAAGGGATGAGGCTATTTATTATACAGAGTCTCCCCTTTCAGGGGATGGGGCTATTTATTATACAGTGCCCTCCTACACAATGGCAATTTTGAGGTTACAAAGGGGTCTTGACTCTCATGTTGACTCTGGAAACCAATGTATTAGAATTTGTTCTGAGGTGCTTCCAATTGGATTTCCTGGTGAAATGAGTGACACCTTGTAACAGAACAATGAAGGAACAGCAACAGGGTGTGGATCAGTAACATACAATAACGTCAGCACAGATTAAAAAGAACAACTTGGCAGCGCACACCTGCTACTGGTCAGCCTTTCGGGATGTTTGTATATAGTGAGTGAAAAGCATGAATGATACGACGAGGCTCTGAGAGTCCCAGGGTGTGGGTGATATGTATAGAAGTAATTCAAAGGTAAAATAAAAACGCCATGTGCCTACAAGCTCAGCTTGATGGAGAGGTTGGACAATGGGCTCATGGGACGCATAATATGACCCCAGGAATGTAGTGTTGTTGGTTTGATATGGGGTAACAGGTGCTGGGGATTACTAACAAAGTGTGCGTGGATGAAATTAAGCAACAAAGGTTTCTTTAACAAAGTGGCAATGTGTGCATGTATTTTGCTTTCAGCATATGTATGACGGCTATTGCTCTCTGTGACAGTCACTTCAATTGGCCAACTTTTCAGATACTTATCCAGCAAAGATCCAATCACTGTGTTCCCTCGAGGATGCTTGTTATGGGGTCAGGATACCATGATTCCAGTTTGGCTCTGTTTGAAAGATTTCCCTTTTGGCAACTTTTCCTCCATTTTCTTTGGGCCCCCAACCATTTTGCTTTTGTTTGTTTGTTTTTGAACATGTCCTGACTTTTTACAGGGAAGCTTCACTCCCCTGGTCTTTGGCTCATTTGTTATGGGGAAACGGATCAGTCCTTCAGACTATCAGTAATGGAAACTGTTTCCCTTGTGCATTCTGTGACTTTTTAACATTGCACATAGCCTCTTACAATGCAGTGCAGCGGGGATACTTTTGTATCACCCTAGTCTTTTACACTTGGGATTTTTGGTAATCCAATTTTTCATTATTTTTAGTGTGCACAGTCACGTTTACCGTATATGACTGCTAAACGCGACTAGTGCCCTAAAATGGCTGTGCCACAAGATTTCTTGCGTATTCTTTGGCCATATTGTTGTTTGTAATTGTATGGAAGATGGGGTAGAAATGCGCTTAAAGCACCATTCCATTAGGGCACAGCAAAATAAATTTGATGCTTTAATGAAATCATGAACAGCCGACACGTGTTACGACACACAGGTCGTCCTCAAGGCTGAATGATTGATACAGAATAGTGAACACAAACCGTAATGTATTAAGAAACAGAACAGTAAGTGAAAGGAGTTAAAGTGTAGAATTACACATTGGACATAATGAATTATGTAACATGACAATTTCAGAAACAAAAGACAAATTCAATTTAACACATAATTGCAAGTAAACCGAAATGATTAAAACATACATAAAGCAAGACCCAAATATAAGAGTGTATTGCATACCGCATGTCAGGTTGGGAGGGAAGAACAGGAGTTGCGAAGGCGGTAGAGAATAAAAAATATAAAAAGGAACAGACAGAAAACACAATAAGTCCTGGTAAGCTAACTAATTTGTACTGTAAAGAATCAGAGAATTTTGTATAAAATGATAACACTCGTGTAATATGAGCCCTGTGTAGGCCACTAAACACCGGAGTCACCTTACATGCAATACAAGCACCAGTAACCTTGAAGAAAATACGGGTGTGCAATATTGCCAAGAACAAAGTCAGAAGTCCCAAAAGGACTGAATGGAAAGTCAAAAATTCAGAGCTAAGGTGACACTGCACCAAATAGGTAAAAAGAAGTGTGAAAGATATGGCTACCCAAAAAGTGGGGAGAAAAAAAACCACACGGGGTGAATGGAAGTCAAGAAAAAGGAAGAAGTATACTGAAATCCTTACCGTGCAGCACTATTGTTGGTAGAATCCTGAAAATCTCCTAATAAATAAACCAGTAATGTCAGACATCAAGGACAGGCTGACTGTTCAATAAAGCAAGTGAAAATAGATATCACACGATTCTCCATTAGGTATGTGTCTAACATGAATCACAAGGTCACAGAAGTATCAAATTAATAGAAAAACAGGCCATGAATAGCCAGCCGTGTTGGCCGAAATATATCACCTGAAAAACACAATAAGCACAAGGGGACATTAGAATAACTAACAGCTTGGAAACGTGTGTGTATAGAAAGGTAAATTCAAAAGACGAAAGTGTTACTTACTCGTCCAATTGAGTAAGGTGCTGAATTAGAAAGGGTAATCCCAGAAAGCACGAACTCGGAATGGCGTGCACTGGTTTAATGAAGCCGAATGCGTCACGGAAGTGACGTAGGCCGTGTCGCGGCCGGAAAACGTCACCTGAGTGACGTAAAAGGTAAACAAACTAACCTTGAAAAACTACAACAGCTGATGCTCTCAATAAAGAGTAAGTAACAAAAGAAAATGCAAATCATGCCACATTAGTAAAAGTTATGTATTAAAGAAGGATCAAATAAGTAAAGGAACTGTAGTAAGTGGCGCACTACTATACAATAAAAGAAATGAAAAAATGCATGAACATGAAAATAAGCTGCAAACAAAACGGGCTGCAATGAGATATCCCAGATGTAGATCCACTGCTGTGTGAGCCCAACTGGGCAACGTAATATTAATCCGCGAGTCCCGAGTTAGGCATAAAATGTTGACTATAAATACTGAGGTGAATTGAGGCTAGCAATTAATGAAATAACCATGGGGAATGAAACTATTCCAATGGCTAGTACTAATTGGATACTAGAACAATCAATTCCAAGAATGAAATTGCTAGAACCGAAAGGGAAGGAAATGACTGGTTGTTAATAAAATATTGACGTAACCGGTTAGAAAATGCAAATCCTGCCGTATTGGTAGGAAATGTATTAAGTGAAGAATCAAAATAGGAAAGGGGACTGGAAGACGTGGTGCACTGTAGCACAAAGCAATGTGTGTAGAGTGTGCAACAAAAGAAGCATACTGCAACCAAAACCAGGCTGCAATAAGGAATCCTAGTGGTGAAATCCACTTGCATGTGTCCCAACAATGGATAAAGTGATGTTAATACGCGAGTACCCAGGTGGGCATAACAAGTACAGTGCAATGGCATAAGTGCAAGTAGGCTGGCACTAAACAGAATGTCCATGCAAAGTGGAACTATTCCAGTGAATGAGATCACTAGGACCAAAAAGGAAGATAACAGAATGGTCAAGAATGAAAAAAATATTTTTAAGATTAATGGAATGAAGTCAGAAATGCACACAAAGGAAGGATACAACGATCCAAAGGAGTAGGAGCTAGTGCTTGCATGCATAAAGGGGAAGGCCCCGGTGTATGCCAAAGAAGTCCCTGCTATACCTGGATCTATATTAAGGACACAAGACATTGTGATTGATGTTTGGTATTGCAGGGAAACGGCACTAAGGTGATATGTCAAGAAAATATGCCCTGATATTACAAGAAAACATACATTTCATGATCGGAATTGAGACCTCGAGTTGTACATTTTAGCAGACAAATAAGTTTGGTTTCCATTTGCCGCAATTTCAGTTGGAGATTACCACCCCTTTTCCCCCGATGCGCTTTCATTAATCCAATGAAGCGCAGATCGGAAGTATGATCCAACTGGTGTTCAAGTTGCCAATGAACGGCTAAGGGAGATTTGGGTTCACACATCCTGAGACTAGTCAAGTGTTCCCTTATTCAAACTCTTAGCTGCCGAATAGTACTGCCCACGTAGAGTTTGCCACAGATACAAATAATGGCGTACACCACGTAGGTGGTCTTGCAATTAATGAAATCACGCATGACCACTCTCGAACGGAATTTATCAATGAAAACTTTGCATTTTGGGTGAGCCCAAGGGCATTGATTGCAGTTGCCACATTTATGAAAACCGTCTGGTTTCTGTAGCCATACAGAATTAGCCAATTTGTTTTCAAAGAAAGAAGGACTTACCATAGTTTTAATAGTAGGTGTTCTTATGAAAGTGAATTTGGGTTTGGGTGTCAGATATGGTTCAAGGTCCTTATCAAGTTGCAGGATGTGCCAATGTTTTGCAACCATTTTATACAATAATGAGGAATCATTGGTAAATGGTGTAACAAGAGAAATGAAATGTGGGGATTCCTTAGGCCTGGATGCATTGGTCAAGAGGTCAAGTTGGGTAACATTGATACATTTGGTATATGCTTTATTGATGGTTGAGCCATGGTGCCCTCTATTAAGAAACCGCTGATTCAGTATGTTACTTTCTTTGTCATAGTCCCTGGAGTGAGAACAATTATGTCTGGCTCTATGGAATTCACCCATTGGTATGTTCTCTATAGTAGTACACTGGTGATTACTCTGAGCAGCCAATATAGAATTAACCTCTGTCAGTTTTCTATAGGTGCTAGTGTGAAGGTGTTGACCTTTAAGGAAAATATGTCGATCCAAAAAATCCATTCGCTGAGAATCACATTTGCCAGTGAGATTAATACCAAACATGTTGATATTTGCAAAGGTTAAGAAATCCAAAAAGGAATCTTCAGAGCCTCTTGAAATCAGAAAAATATCATCAATGAAACCTCGCCACGTTACAATTTTGGAGACAAATTGTGATTGGTTTAGAATGTGGGTTTCTTCATAGAAGGCCATGAAGAGGTTAGCCAAGGAGGGTGCAAACTTTGCCCCCATGGCTACTCCCTTCAGTTGAAGATAGTACTGGTCATTAAAAATGAACACATTGTTGGCTAGTACAAATTGCAGGAATTGTTTTAGCATGAGCACATGATCTAAGTATGATGCTGTGGTGTTTTTAAAGACATAATATATAGTCTGCAGCACTAGGTCATGGTTGATGTTGGTATAGAGAGCAACAACATCAAATGTTGCTAGCATATAGTCTGATTCCCAAATGATGGATTGTAGCCCTTGAAGTATGTGCGTGCTATCTCGGATATATGATGGCATTTGCAGAACGAAAGGTTTGAGTGCCTCATCTAAATATTTAGACAAGCCTTCCATGGCCCAATTAATTCCACTCATAATAGGCCGTACTTCAGGCAATACATCAAAAGATTTGTGTATCTTTGGGAGAAAATACAAAGTAGGTAAAGTTGGGTCAGTAATCAATAGAAAATGTTTCTCATCGTCAGTTAAGTAGCCCTTGCTATACCAAGTATCAATCAGCTCTATGAGATCTTTTACTACACGCTTGGTTGGATTGGATTTCAGGACCTGATAGCAGCCAGGGGTATTAAGATGGTTCGAGCCCTGGTGATGTAGTCTGATGTATTGAGAATGACAATGTTGCCCCCCTTGTCTGCCTCTCTAATGACAATGTTAGGGTAATTCGCTAAACTCAATAAAGCTTTCTTTTCATTTATTGTGAGGTTGGATTTCTTGTGGGGTCTGTTCTGCCTGTCCAAATGTGCGTGAATGTCCTGAGTCAGTGCTTGGTTGAAGGTTTCAATGACATTATCACCAGAAAATTGCAGAGTAAATTTAGACTTGACTTTAAGTTCTTTTAAGTCCAAATGCAATGAATTAATATTTAGATCTTGAGCTAGATCTGTTGAATGTTTACTGGCTTCTTGATCCAGTGAGACCAGGGTTTCAATAGTATTTAAATCCCCAATAGTGAAAGTGCTCAGGGGATCCAGTTTAGGCTTGGGAGTGTACATGGTAACTTGAGTCGCAAAAAACTTTTTCAACTTGAGTTTTCTCAAAAATTTGAATAAATCGACCTGAAAGTTAACAAAATTAGTACCAATACTGGGTGAGAAAGATAAACCTTTATTGAGAGCAGACTTTTCCTCTGTAGTGAGGGAACGATGGGAAAGATTAATCACTAAATCCGAATCGACTATTGACGGTAATCTTTATCATCTCGGAAGAATTTTCTAAATTTGCGCTTTTTAATTTCGTCTTGATATTCAACCAAAATATCATGCATCTTTTCAAAGGTCTTTTGTTTAGTTTCTTCTGCATTGGGCATTTTGCTGATTTCCTCTTTAATTTCACAGATCTGAGTAAGTACTCGTTTATGCTCTCTAGTAGCATGTAAAATAAGTAATTCAAGCATGTGTTTGGAACTTTGGTTGAGATTTTCTACCCATTGTTCCGCTAGATCTGCGTCCTCCTCTTGATCAAAGTTGGGAAATGTCAAAATAAGTAAACCTCTGGGGTTGATATTGTTTTCAAGATAATTGGTAAGGGAAGCTTGTTCCCAGTATTTATTAATTTCTTTTTTCGATAATCGTTCAAGTTTGATGAATTTTTGTTTGAGAGTCTCAGGTACTGAGAAATTACTCTTAAAGGCATTGGCCGTGCTGCTCCTGGGGAAAAGAGAGCTGCTCTATCTTGGTCTCTGTTATACATGTAATCAGACATAATATCAGAGTGATGGTCAGCTGGCACAGATAAAGGCGATAGTAAAATTGTAAACAAGAACGTGGATTCGCAACTGTATATCTGTGCGCTAGTGATCACTTATGGTAATAAAATCGAATATTACTTGATAAAGTAGTGCAAGCAGCAGGCCTACCCACGCCAGTCAGTCCACCCTAGCTGGTACTGTGAACTAATTGTATGGAAGATGGGGTAGAAATGCGCTTAAAGCACCATTACATTAAGGCACAACAAAATAAGTTTGATGCTTTAATGAAATCACGAACAGCAGACACGTGTTTCGACACACAGGTCGTCCTCAAGGCTGAATGATTGATACAGAATAGTGAACATAAACCATAATGTATTAAGAAACAGAACAGTAAGTGAAAAGAGTTAAAGTGTAGAATTACACATTGGACATAATGAATTATGTAACATGATAAATTCAGAAACGTACATAAAACAAGACCCAAATATAAGAGTGTATTGCATACTGCTTGTCAGGTTGGGAGGGAAGAACAGGAGTTGCGAAGGCGGTAGAGAATAAAAAATAAAAAATATAAAAAGGAACAGACAGAAAGCACAATAAGTCCTGGTAAGCTAACTAATTTGTACTGTAAAGAATCAGAGAATTTTGTATAAAATGATACCACCGTGTAGTATGTGCCCTGTGTAGGCTAATAAACACCAGAGTCACCTTACATGCAATACAAGCCCCAGTAACCTTGAAGAAAATATGGGTGTGCAATATTGCCAAGACCAAACTCAGAAGTCCCAAAAGGACTGAATGGAAAGTCAAAAATTCAGAGCTAAGGTGACACTGCACCAAATAGGTAAAAAGAAGTGTGAAAGATATGGCTACCCAAAAAGTGGGGAGAAAAAACCACACTGGTGAATGGTAGTCAAGAAAAAGGAGGAAGTATACTGAAATCCTTACCGTGCAGTACTATTGTTGGTAGAATCCTGAAAATCTCCTAATAAATAAATCAGTAATGTCAGACATCAAGGACAGGCTGACTGTTCAATAAAGCGAGTGAAAATAGATAGACACATACCTAATGGAGAATCGTGTGATAACATGAATCACAAGGTCACAGAAGTATCAAATTAATAGAAAAAACAGGCCATGAATAGCCGTGTTGGCCGAAATATATCACCTGAAAAACACAGCAAGCACAAGGGGGCATTAGAATAACTAACAGCTTGGAAACGTGTGTGTATAGAAAGGTAAATTCGAAACAGGAAAGGGTTACTTACTAATCGAATTCAGTAAGGTGCTGAATTAGAAAGGGTAATCCCAGAAAGCATATTGTTGTTTGGCCTTTTTCCTGCCTTCTCAGGTCAGGAAATCCCATATAAGTTTGCAAACTTGCATGGGAAAGCTGCGGGCTAGTGGTGCCTTTGTGTGTGTGTGTGTGTGTGTGTGTGTGTGTGTGTGTGTGTGTGTGTTTGGCTCAGGAAGTGGGTGGGACTGTCGGCTCCCACTCCACATCCGTGGTGCCAGAGAGTCTGGGTATGGGGCATGAGTGAAACCCACAGTGGTCTCTGATTGGACCAATACTGGTTGTTTGAATGGTGCAGATTCTTACCATTGGTGGGCTTGGACTTGCTTCCAGGCGGGATTTAGGATCGAAAGAGGACTCCTGCAGCCATTTCTTCATATCAGCGTTGGAGCCAAGTTTCCTGTGTAGACGAGCAGATGACTGAACATCTGTATACGACTCCCAGAGAGGCCTGGCATCCTTTTCTGTGATTGGCCCAGTGAAGCCCTGCTGGACTACCTGATCTGCAAAGGCCCCGAGTAGTGCTTTAACTCTTCGACTGGTGGGACCAATCACACTGCATGCATTCTGCAGGATCCAACCACCGTGAGCTTTCATAAGTGTCCCTGAACCACCCGGTTGACTGACCAGCTCTCCAGTGGGCTACCTCGGTAAAATCGTGTCCGTTCCATGTTCGTCGCCAGAATTTTGGTGGTTGTCAGTTTGTGCCATAAGTCATCTTTCTGCCAAGTCTAATTTTCCCAGCCTCAAGGGATTCTGCTCTGGAAGGTCTTCTTCGATCGTGACTGGAGAGTCGCCTGCCATCGTTGCTTTGCAGTGACCGTCAGTGGAAGTCACTTCCCTGTGTCTTCTAAGGTGTCCAGAATAGTCCTGCATCAGTTAATCCTGCTTGTCTTCTTTGCCAGGGGTTGCATTCTGCACGAGCAACAGCCGACTGGAGAAATCCTCGGATCCGCAACCCGTCAGCATTCTGTGCCGTTACAAACAGCGGGGAAACCGACCTCAGGTGACCCCCAGTCAACCTAACTAGTCCGCTGAGAAAATCGGAGTTAGGGGGTAAGTAATCGCAATGCACTCACCTCCCCTGTTCTGCCTAGAATAAACCTTAGAATAAACGTTGGTTATTGCATTCCATTGCTTTTTGATCATTGGATCTAAAAGCTTGCATCTAAACGATAAGAATATAATTGTACTGACCTGTAATGTGGAATATCTTGTGGAAAATGTCACCACCACGAGAACTCTTCCTACATCAGTCCCCTTTCCTAAGAAGAAGCTTTGTGACTTTTGGGCACAATGCCCCATACATCATAGGGATTGGACTTATAAAGTAAGGGCATCATTCTTGTTTCATTCTACCTACCTTCCTTTAGTTCTAGTTTAGCTATTGTATGCACTCCTACAAACCTAAAGGTGACTGTATATATGTTTGAGAATTGAGTATTGTGGGATGCTGCCTGCTTATGTCATTTCTTAGTGTGTGCTTTGGGGCCTGTAATAGAGTATTTATGTACCTACCTGTCCAAAATAAAATATTGTGTGCTTCAATGTGAGGACTCATTGTGGACCCCTGACCCCCACTCACTTTCTCCTGAAGCTAAGCCTTGACCACTCCCCACCCTTACCTTGATTGTGTTTGGCTAAACTCTCAGAGTTCCCCTACTCAATATAACTAGGGTGGCCTCCTAAAAACTGTCCACCAGGCCAGATTCTAGAATCCATTTTAACAGGGTCATGAAAAGAAATACACATTTTACCATCTGAAATTGTACAGTTAATTTGAGCACCATCCGAGCCTGAATGCACAGAAATGTGTTATTATTAACAACCATTTGTTTGGTTAATGATTACCTTCCATGTCATACAGGGTGTCAATTCAGTTTTTATGGGATTTAAATTGGGAATCTACTTTATGCTTCAGGTTTTGTATTTTCCAATGTACAGTTCCTCTAAATTATTCTAACAGCAAATTATTCTTCGACACAAGGTTTGTAGTTAAACCCAGTTTTCAACCAATTGATTAATTAATTATTTTCTTTATTAGAATAGAAAATATTTTCAATAAATATTTTATAAAAGTAAGTAAATAGTACACCATGAGAAAAAAGTTTATTAAACACATGTAACATCTCTTTACTATTTACACAATAAAATGTAAGGTAATGAAATATATAAAAATCCACAAAACACTGATAAATTAACCCCTGCCCTGCCGCAAGGGCAGCGTATTATCCCTACACATTCGCTGAGACGGAAGAAAGTAGTCAGGTTTTTAACTGCCCTGCACCTAGGCCAAATGGAAACGGATATAAATGACAAGTAAATTATTCGATGTTAATAATGCATACATGACCTGCCTATAACCTCTAAAGCCCAAATCCCATAATATTGGCACCAGAAATAATGTCCTGGGTGTATGATATGAAATGGCAGGACAAAGGAAGATGTGCCAAGGTTTCCCGCATCTCACATTGTCATTGGAGGATAGACCAGGGGCAATGCGCTCACCTTAGAAGCAAGACGATAACCGGAGCAACACAGGTTCGATCCCCGGATCTGCACTTCGAAGTGTTATAAATGACCAATTAGTAAAAGACAGCTCCGCCACTCCTTCCTAGCTAAAGGGCCCTAGCAACATCCAATGGGAGGATATTAAATCTCATCCGAGTAATAATGGTACAGCGAGACGTGCCAAACCCCTTCACTTGTGCTATCGACAGACTTTAGCCCTGCTAATATTTGGGAAAACATCATTCCGTTCAGGTATCAAAATGTCGCTCAAATCTGCCTTGAGTACACTTTTAACATAATGTGAGATAGTGTCAGGGTGATCAAATCAGTCGCCCCAGCCAACAGCACATATGGACTTTTTCACATACAGGATTCCAGGAATCTTATCACACATTGCACTGTACCTTAGATTATTTAACATGGATTAAGTGAGCTCTAGGCTTTCATTGTCTGTATGGCAACACAAAACAGTAAAGGCTCCATCACAATAGTCCAAACTAAGTTCCATATCAGCCATGCGGGCGGATGTCTTTTGGGGGTATCCCAGCAACTTGCAGACACCGGCATTTGGAAGCTTCTACAATGTAATGGGATTTATAAAACCTCAAACCTCACCCCAGTCAGGACCGCTTTCATCTTGTAAATCGATACTAGATGTATAACAGAATGGCAAATAATATTCCTTGCAAATCTAAAAATTGCCCGAGTGCACCGTTCCTTCCTACTGACTTGTTTGGCCGAGGTGATCGTCCCAGCAAAGTTTATTGTATGATTCGTTCTAATTCCCTAATAGTCAAAGGCTTGACAATGGGGCAAGCACTGGTTACTGCAGAAGATTCCCCACAAGCCCTCTTTGGAATTCGAAAAGCACACACCAGTGGAATTTTTGACAATGGCCTACAGGCCTCTGTCATCCATGTCTTCCATGTAAGCATCTGCCAGAGTTTGCGGGGCCTTGGGCGCCCCTGCTAAAGGTTCATCGCCAAGAGGATACAGTGAGACTGCAATTCTTCTGGACCCCCCCTCTAGGTCAGACATGACCTTCTCTACGCGTCCAGAGATAGAGTTGCTATAAAGGAAGAACAGCAAGGGGTTCAGGACATAGCCTTGACCACTAATTCCCTTGTCATCTTCCCTCTAGTACCGAGTCGCACACTGGCACTACTTCTTCTATGTAACTCCATCGGCACGCCCGCTAAAGATCCGAGAAGACCCATAGCCGTAAGCTCCCGCCACAAACGGGCATGTCTACATGATCGGAAGTGGGCGATAACTCCATAAGGGCCATGAGGCAGGGAGAACCCACATCGAAAGCATATCTCCCTGGAATCCAGTGCCGATTCATGCTCTGGTTTATCGTCCCCACCCCTTCTCCTCTACTCATTTCCTTTTAGGGTGTCGAATGTGAGGTCCGCGGGTGCGGGTCAGGCCCCTGAAGCTCCGCCCTGCAGCCCGTCACGCGTGCAGTGTATACAGCAGAGGAATGTGCTGTGGCAGGGGAGAGCAAAGACGAAGCACCGCTGCTGCTCAGGCTGCGGTTTCTTTCATATTAGAGATAGGTGCTGCCACCTGTCGCTGATTCTTTGAAATCAACCAGTGGTAGAAGTGTACCGAAAAAAGTAGTGGAACTGTGGTCTCGGCAATTAAGAGGGTAGGTGGAAGCAGGGTGCGGCATGGGACAAGGTGTTGCCTCCGGGCATTGCAATAGTCTAAGTGACTAGTAACTAAGGCTCCTATTACAACTTTACACTTGCACAGGGACATGAATGGACAAATCCTCTATATAGAATGGTGAATGTGGTCGTAAATAGTAGAGGAATGGTCAACAGAACAAAATAAAAGTAGTGGAACACCACTCCCGACCGTTCCCGTTCACTTCGATCACTGAAATCAACCAGCGGAAACATGGGAATTAAAGGAAAAAGAAAGGTACATTAAAGAAAGGCAGACAACAGAGTGAGGAGCAAAAACGAAAATAAAAAACATGCATAGAAGTAAATGTCCCCTTAAAATCAAACTGCTGTTTCCCTCTAAGCAATAGTCGAATGCTATTTGCTTCTGACACCCCTTATGAACTCTGAGCTCAACAAGGTACACAGTAATATCCTCTAAAACATTGCTGGTGCTGGGAAATATATACCATGACCAGAAAACCAGGCCTGAAATCTGTGCAACACCTGAAAGCAAAAATTATCTACAGTCATTACTAAACTACCAGTTCACATTTCTTCTGGAGTCTAGCACAACCATGCGGATGAAGCATTATTTTCCACCCTTACTTAAAAAGAAAAGTGCTTAAACTATCACCTCAAAATTAAATATTACGCTGCTGTTTCCAAAACAGTTCGTCCCAACCTTTCAACGTTTTAAGATTGTGTTATCTGGACTGGCATTTTCTCCAATGTGTTGGTGCCATCCCTATCGGGCAGTGCCTCATTCACACATTTGGGCCTCATTACAAGTACTGTGGTTTGGGTACAGAGTCGGCAAAGTGACGGCAATTTGATTACCGCCACTTCACTGCTGCATTACCGCACCGCTGTTCTACATGTTTGCCGGTATTGTGGAAGATTTACCTCCAGCAATAAGTTGGAGGTACACCTTCCACTTCACCACCGGACTCAGTGGAATTACCACAGCCAAAATTCCGCCGAAATCCACATGGGGTCCTATGGCCCCCAAAAATGGGAAAATACACCGCCCTACCACCACTTGTAATCCTGTGATAAACCCACGCGACAAAGGGGCGGTATCAGTAATCGAGTTTGGAGGTGATTCTGAAGATTTACCACCAAATTACCACCAAACCCGTAATGAGGCCCTAGATTTGTCTTCTTTCACCCATTGTATTTACGGGGCGCACAATTTTCTGATGGGCACAGTCATGATTTGCTCTGGTGAAATGCTCCTGTGCACTGGTGATAATGTGCCATCTGCAGGTGTGCAAGAATTCATGTGTCGCTGCAAAATGTTTTTAAATCCTATGGGCCTCATTACGACCCTGGCGTTAACCATGGCGCTATTAGCGCCATGACGCCGGTAAATTACCAACTCCGCCATGGTGAATGGCGGAATTACCGCCCCATTACAAGGTTGGCGGGGCGGTAATTCCCCATTCACCATTGGCCCTTGCCCATTCCCATTTTTGCCCCCATAGGGCTCAATGGGAATGGGGAAGGCGCTCCTAGGTCCCTTTGCGGGTTGGTTTTAAAAGCAGGCGTTAAAGTGCAACCCGCAAGGGGACCTCGTAATCAGACGTTAAGGGTTTAACGGCGCCGACACCTTTTACGGCGCCGTTAACCCCTTAACGCCTGGGTTGTAATGAGGCCCTATACCTTTTAATCCAATTTCTACTGAAATGTGTGTTGTAAAATGCACCATATGGACTTAGTATTGTTGAGAATTTCTCAGTAGAGGCATCCCTTCTGATCTAGGGGTGTGTCACGTTTCATTTTCCACCGGCGAGATTGTATGAAGTTTCCAACTTTGCAACTATGCACAGTTTTTCACTACGCCAACCCCGAAGATTGTTTACAACACCATTCTTTGATGAGATCAAATTTCCTGCCAATCATAGTTGTGTTTAAAAATCATTGCAGACACATACGTATGAAATGAATGTGTGTGGTGTTCACAAAAATACACTGGTTCAGAGAAGAATACCCCCTTTGTGAAGATTATTACTAGTTTAAGGTACATTTAGGTGGCATGCATATCTACTGTGGTAAATCAGAATCAGGAGACGGAAAAGATGGCATCACTGTAAAAGGGTTCATTATTTTGAACCTAAGCTGTCCCTGAATCTCTTGGCTCTAAATGAAAGAAAATAAATCTAAAAGAGTACTTGCAGGATGCCTTACAAAATAACTAAAACCCGCCATCCAGAAACCTATCTGGTCTGACTTCTGTCCCTAGCACTTGATACAAAGAAAATATCCGAACTCTTAACAACAGTAGAGGAAGGGTCGTCACACACATAAAGGAATGGCGGCTGGTTTCTGACCCCACCATAATGTCTCTTTCTCAGATGTGGGCTATGGACATTCCGCCGCTCATTTTGCTTGACACTCCTACCCGATCCCTACAGCGACTGTGGTTTTGATGGGTTTATAACTGCCTTACATTTCACATGGCTTCACATCCCCGCTTTTATTTCCTGACCATAGCATTGTATTATGTTTTTGGTGTTGTGCCTATGTATTTTTCCATGTGTTGTTTCACTATGCACATGTTGTCTTGACCGTTGTATCTTCAATTCTGTCAAAACCGCATAATGTCTCTTTCTCAAAAGACAAGGGGCTCCTTGCCCCATTGTAAAGTTACAGCCAGGACACCAAGTTTCCCTTTCCTTGGCATTCACAGACACTCTGGGCCTCATTACGAGTATGGAGGCAGCCATGCCCTTAATAAGGGCATGGCTGCCTCCATACCGGATTCCAGTACCGGGTTCCTTCAATGAGGAATTACCGGGTCATTCCAACCTTGGAGGACCCGGTAATTCCTCATTGAAAAAACCCACCCCCATTCCCATTTGAGCCCCAATAGGGCTCAATGGGAATGGGGAGGGAGCTGATAACGGGCCCGTTAATAACGGGCCCATTATTAGCTCCCTGGTCCCCACGCGGGACCCGAAAAGGATGTCTGGTCTGACCAGACGTTCTGAGCGGGTCCCGCAAGGGGACCTTGTAATAGGGCACCCTTCATTACGGGAGCTCCTGGGTCGTAATAAGGCCCTCTGTCTCAGGTCTGCGTTCAGCCTTTGGGTGGTTCTGAAGTATATGTCCACACCTGGTATTTGCCCGGGTTTCCCCACTTCGGAATCTTGCTGAACTCTCTCCAATTAATTATCTCCTGGTTTTTTTATTCCTCCCTGGGGTTTTGGGTTCCTCAACCCTCCTTGGTGTCTGTCTCTCACTCCACTTTGGGGTCTGCTTTAATTCACCCGCTCTTGTGGTCTGTCTTAAACACTGCCTTGGGGTCTGCTTTCTTTCAACACGTCTTGGGATTTGTCTTTCACTCTGCCTTGGGGCTCGTTTTTCACAATGCCTTGTGGTTGGTCTCTCACCCCACCTTGGGGGTCAGTCTCTCACCCTGCCTTTGGGTCTAGTTTCTTTATCCCCGCATTTGGGCCTGGTTTCTTTCACGCCACCTCAGGGTTTGCTTTCTTTCACCATGCATTGGGGTTTGGTTTCTTTCACCCCGTCTTGAGGACTGGCTTTTACCCTGCCATGGGGTCGCCTGGGGCCTTTCTGCCAACCACCTGTTTCCGAGCAGTGCTCCTATGGGCGGGCAGGAATTCTTGGAGGGCGACGCAGCATCTCTTCCCTGACTTCTTCCTCGGGTTCCGTGTGGCTTGGAGCATTGACTCCCTTCCTGTTGCCATGTTGCAGGGCTCCAGCGTATGTTTCTTGTTTCGGTTCCTGGTTCCCACTCAGGCGCCCTCCTCCACTCGAGACTCACCGGGACTGGGCCTTCCTGGCCTTCCTCCCGCCAGGGCTGCCATGCGTTCAGCGGCTTGTCGCACCTGGGTTCGGCACACTGGGCTTGTGCTTCCCGTCTCCTGCCACAACTTCCTAAAGGAGGTTTCCAGCTTCTGCTGCTCTGCGGCGACCCTTTCCCTCAAAGCTGTTTGGAGCTTTATTTTTCCTACTACAGGGGGGGGGGTGTCAGTTCTCTGATTTTCTCTCTTTAGGTGTAGTTGGTGCCTGAAAGGGGTCATACACGAAACCAGTTAGTCCTATATACAGTTGCCCATTATCACAAAGGTTAACTCCTATTTAACCAATAAAGCTCATCGTTTCCTCGGACAAGGGAGGATATCAGATCTCGGTAGGATAGCTCAGGGGCAATGTGCTCACCTTGGAAGCAAGACGACACAGAGCACCACAGGTTCGATCCCCGGGTCCGCACTTAGAAACCTCTGGGAATTAAGTACGTTATAAATAACATATCATATCATATCACTACCTAGGGATTGCCTGACCTCTAAGGAGAGAGTCACACTCAGTGAAATTCCACTTGCCCTGTCCCAAAGGGTGTTAAGCTTAATAGGCTCACCTCCTAGTCCCAAAAGGGGTGGTTCCTCCTGGGGAGAGGGACACACTGCATTTACAGAGGTTTGTTACTGCTAAAGTACGTTCAGCCAAAAGAAAGTACCCATAATCATATATGCCTCCCATTGGCGCATGTCCATCCCTCTGAATGTAAATAAAGTCAATCAAAAATTAACGAATTAGTTCTAGTAAATGCAATGAGTTATTACCGGTGTGTTAGTATGAACAAAATCCATAACGCAAGAAAAACAGGAAGTGGAAGTATACTGTGTAGCTGCTGCCTGCAGTGGATGCAATGCTCATTCCTAGCATCCCTTTTTTGACCTGGAAGTAATTTGTTTGTGAAATATAATCTCAGCAAATATTGCTTTGCATGGATCATTCTCCCCTGCCACTTCCTTGATTCGACAGCTTTAAGTCAGCAGAGCTTAATTTTCAGTTACAGCTGTAAAGGAAAGCACTAATACAGAAATCACACTAATAATCACATGTGCATACTTAAATGCCCGCAAAACTCAGCTTGGAGCATTTAATGGTACTTACAAACAAGTCGACATCCTCCTGAAGCTTTGGTGATCAACTTCATGAAGTGTGCAAAGGTGAAGTCCTGCAACTTCGCACAGCCCTACTCCTAACCCTCCCGGTGGGTGTCGGCTGGCTGACTTGCACTGATTTGGGCAAAACAATGACACCCCACTGCTCCACCAGTCACCCTTTTGTAAAATTATGCATTTCATTGTCATAGATCAAGTGGTGCAGCCCGTGAGAAGTGTAGTTGATCCAAAACAGCACCCTCTTCTATTGTGTTTGACACCCCTGTACGAGGGCGTGCTAAAAGGTACAACTTGTTATGATGCCTACACCAATGCCATTTAATAAACAGTTTCTCCACTTTCATGAGGGAACCTTTCATTTTTTATTTGTAATTATAGTCAGATCTTGAGAATAAAAGTTTAGGGGCAATCAAGTGGACATATTTGCTGAAATTGTTCACAGGTATTGGAATGACCTGATATAAATTCTTTTTCTCTCTGAAAACTAGGATTATTTTAACTGGAAAGCTCGAGAAGGTTTGGTCCATGTCGATGACGATGCCATGGCAGAAGAGCGCTCCTGGCGCTACGCTCTTCATAAGACCTATAGCACCAGAAAGGGTGCCTTGGTCCTCTACGCAGAGGATCTGGCCATGCCAGCCTGGAAGTTAGCAGGAGTCAGGAAGGCCCGGCATGGCCACAGAGCCAGACGGAAAAGGCTCCAGATTGAGCTTCACACACTGAAGGACTTGGCGGGAGCCATCTTATCCTACGGGAGCAAACAGGTGAGGCTGCTCAACTGGGATATTCTTCTTTTGATTCCTGCTCCACCTGTACCTTCCGCATTTTATTATGATAAATGTCAATTATAGTGCATTTATCATTGCTCCTGGATTATTACTGCTTATGCGTAAACGAGCATCAAAGAATAAAGGCATAGAGCTTAAGTTGTTGACTGAGGAAACAGAACACCTACATTTGTATCCCTGCTTCTCCCCATTACGTCCAACATTAACGACAATGTTGAAAGCCAATGGCCTTAGTGGGTCATAACAAATTAGAAATAGAAGATTATTGAATATCTCTCCTTTCACAATATGTCAACGCATGGTTCGTGAATATCTACTGCTTTAATGTTCTAAATATTTGATTACATGTATACTCCTATTACCTAGACCCAATTTTGTATACTCTGAATATCTCCCCCCCTCCGCTTGTCCCTCTGTTCCCTGTTTGTTCTTGTATGTCCTCCCCTTGTTCAGCCTTTCATAATTATTACATGCTAATCAGATCATCTTTCTCGTTGATCACTATATTTGTTTTACATTGTTGCGATACCCTCGATATTGGTAATCTCACCTACTAATTTTAAACCTACCAAAGATTGATCTAATCATTTGTTTCACTGTTATTTCTATTAAATGATCAATACAAATAATTAAACAAAAAAAAGAAAAATATCATTTGGAAATCCAACAAATTAGAAATAGAACATTTGGAAATCCCTGTTTTTTTCATTTACTGACATTATCCTATAAGCTATTGCTCTAACATGGATAGACTTCATATCAATTTTAAAAAGTGCTATATGCATTATATTTTCATTGTAAATTCGATTGTTCCTCACAAAGACAATAATCTGTTTGTGTAATAGGGCTGGAAAATGTGCTTGTGTTATGAATTCACGGGATGTCTCCAGCTGGCCATTTTTTGTTCAAAGTGGTTGACTGATTTTTCCGATAACAATCATTGCACAAGGACCTACTGTCAAACAACACTGAGCAAGATTAAATGTAATACAACTGGCTGTCACAATACACCACAAAAATCCTGAATCATTACACAATACAAATTTGACTAACACTAAAGAGTACTTTGCAACAATAAGTGTAAGTGGAAGGGAATGGACCATTTATAAATATGGAACCATTGAATGTTGTGCTTAACTTGCTCGCCTTATAAAATGCATGTACATTGGAACTAGGTCTTTATTCAACAAACGCTATCCAAGAAAAACTCTGAAAACGTTTTAGCGGCACAATTTATCATGCATGATGTTTAAAGAGCAAACCCTGCTTTTACACACACGCACCTACAATTTTGTGTTCTTCAAAATCCAAATACCATTTGTGCAAATGAACAGCTAGTGAAGGATTTGTATTCCTTTAAAGTACAAGTTTTGCAGTAAAATGGGTGATCGAAAAGGCTGTGTCACACAGAAGTGTAGACATGAGCGCCTATGTTAGGTAATTTTAGAAATCATTGGTCGTGTTTTATTTTTAATGAATGTAGTGTGACTATTGAAGTAGAGTAATATGTCACATAATAAATCCAGTTTCTCATATGGTAATCTCACAAGTGACCATAATTTCATGTACACCCGAGGACCTCTTAACATTCCTGATGAGGTCATTCTTTTTAAGTGATAGAAGAAATTGAAAATGGGCCTACAAATGATTGCTGAATCTTAAATTCAATGAAGGCATACCTACATTAGTGTTACTAGAGTGGGCCATCCGATGCAGTCATTCAGTCCATGACAGATTACGTCCAACATAAATATCCATTTCTGTTCTTTTACAAAAAAGGTGTTTCTGATTTCTGCCACATTATGGTCAGCTTTGACTTAAACCATGATATGTTTTTATAGGGGCTTTTGATTGGTACATATTGAACTACAAAGATGGACTCACCTCGCTGAAGATTAGCATATTTGTATTTTCTTTTGGGATTTGATTTCGGGATGAAAATCTCTGATACTGGACAACATGTGAACACATTGTTATTTATTTTCTACTGCTCAACACTTTGGGATTTTTTTGCCTTGCCATACTTATGATATTGACTGGTGAATACAAAAGCAAAGTGAACTAATTTGTCTTGGTTCCCAGTATAGTCCTGTACTTATCTTTGTATTTTGATGTGTGTTTTATTGAATAGTAGTACAGTCCACAAACTAAATCTCTCCCGGGTGCAAAGTAAGGGGGTCAAACCTTTCAACTCAGTAACTGAGTAAAAAAGAGGACAATGGAATATAAAGCTATTGAGAAAGTTTGATGTCAAGCAGAGAGAATTTAAGTGAATTACATAATAGAATATAACATTGTAAGGCTATTCAATCTGTGATGGCTGGGATAGCAAATGTTCACCTCTTTAAATGGAAACAAGAGGAGAACTAGTTATTTATAGAGTTTCAATCTTCCCCCCACTCAAGGTGGAATGTGGGGAGCAATGTATTTTCTATTAGCAACCACATTTGTCCCAATTTCGATGGCAGAGTCTCTTTCTGCACTGGTGACAATGTCATACACTATTAACATTGTCTTGTGCAAGTACCTAGGTCTAGAGCCCTACGTCAGAATTTACAAGTAGGCCTAATAGGCTTTGGCCTACAGTGGCAGATTTTAAGGGGAGCAAGATTTAGGGTTCCATTTTTTTTGAGTCGCCTTCATTCAAGGGTAAATGGGCCTGACCTTTGCTGCTAACAATGAGAGTTAATTTTCTCCCACTAAGATAATAAGATCATTTTTGGGAAGTTGAGGGAGCACTGCTGAGCATCCATCAAGCTGGCCACTTTCTATAAGAGTTACGCTGGGAGAACAAGATCACAAGCAGGTATTCTGTTGCAGGACACAGTTATCTTTATATGTTTATAAGGGGACGCGATTCCTGACACATCATTTGCTGCCTGCTGTTTTTTTGAGTTTTGAGTTGTTCCCTGAACCCTGGTGGTAGAATTGTGGTGCAACATATTGCTGGCCTTCTTTCTGTACCTTTAGCACCATTCGGCTGTACCGGACCTTTGTTGGAGTTGCAGATCCCTTGCTGAGTAGGCTGCTGACTGCTGTCCTGAAATAATGTTCTGGACAATCTACCATAGCATCCCTCTTTCAAACCCACGCACTTTCAAAGTGCCTGTGCCACTAAAGCTGCCCGTAGTTGAATAAAAAGTGGAGCACTTTGTAAATAGTTACCTGGGCACCTCCTCAGATCTGAGCTTCCCTGATTTTCACAGCCTCCTGCCTCCGACTGTGAGCTTCCACACTGGCCCTACTCATATACTTCTCTGTGACTGCAAGTATTTATGGTGGTATCCGGAGGTGCCCTTGAACGAGGACAATATTGGAGGATTTTGTTACTGGGCCCCAGTGCTCAATCCATGTTACTATTGACCCCTCTCTGGTATTGTAGCCTCCTCTGCATTATGGATACATGTCTGGTGAGCTTCGTCATTTCCAGTTTTCCAGAAGTAGTGTGACTGCTAGCCATCGTGATTGCCTGCCCCAGTCCGCTCATATGATTTGGACTGATCCTGAGCCTCTTAGAGGCCTAGTTGCTTTGTGATCTGTGTGGTGACTGAGGCCCTATGCCACATAGGCAGGCATGTCACTGCGGAGCAGGCATTTCTTCAACTGATTCTGCATGGTATCAAGGACTGTGCCTTAGTACTCTCTATGTGGTGAGGTTCTCTATATCCTTGGTGTGGTGTACTTGTAACTTTCATGTTCCGTACGGGCCATTTTCCATCTATTTGCCTATTTGTCTAAACTGCCTAATTCCCTCCACAGTGACAGATCTTTAATTAACACCTTTTTGCCCATTACTCCTTCTCTGATGATCCTGTAGCTATATTCAGAGAGCCTAGGTCAGCACCACCACACCTCCAGAGTATTGCTCCTGAAACCAGTGTCTATTGATGCGGCCGACCGTGGGAACAACATCCCACAACACCCAATCTGCTACCTTTTGAATATTCTCTTCTGGCATTGATTTAACTTAACCCGGTGTCATGGCATGGCCATCTGCTCCACTGGGTCTGCATGATAACATCTTCTGTCATTTCTGGCTGCTTCATTGTTGCCTATCGTTTCTCTGCTTTTGGTCTTGCCTTCTCCTATGCCCTTTGGTGCCCCAGCTCTGTCATATCCCTGGCTATGGCCAAAGGCATTAGGAAACATGGCCCAATGAATTCATTCACCAAGACATCTTCTGAACACTCTCCTCAGGATGCCTGGGGCATGTAAATCTCTTATGAGGTGGCCCTCGGAGGCCGAGTTGCAACAGATTATGATAGGTGAGCAGGAAGGTTCCACGTCCATCACTTCAAAGATGAGTGATCTTGCAGGATTGCTAGCTCACTTAAGATGAAGCTAGAAAAGGGGGGTGCCATAATTACTGTGGCAGAGACCAAAATTTGCAAAATCAAAGACTGTAAATCTACTTCGGAAGGATCTTCAGACCACTGAGCTGAAATGTGACAGTTTAGAATGTTCATCACGTCACAAGTTGCACACTTTGTGAATCCAGGGTAGCACAGAACACCTTGTGGAGGACCTCGTCTTAAAAAGCCTAGATTATCCTCACTTTTTGTCACTGTCCATAGTTGGAAGAACTTTGCGATATACCGATGGAATCCAGGTGTCTGTGCTATTATTTCGTACTCATGTAGCCCCTCATTTCCAGCCCTTGTCCAGGGCATGGGCATGTACCTCCCTTACCCCAGATCAGGGGCCTTCCCCATGGAAACCACCACCCGCACCCAATAGGGCAACCGGGTACTGCAGTTACAGGGCGCTGCATCTGTAAAATAAAATTGCTAATAACAGGAGATGGACTACACCCTGAGTTACCTTATTAAACCGGACACAGACACCAAGGTCGATTTTATAGGGATCTCAACAGGGACAACTCTTTATTTATAAAAACTCTTAACCTCTAATTCTCTTTCTAAAGTTCCCCTGGTGTGAGTTCCTCTAAATGGTGAATCTGCTCCATTAGCCCAGCTTTTCTAGCAGGGATTACAGGGAGACCCATAGGGTGGGATTGACGCAACAGACCCCCCTGCTTTATGTCTGGTACCACCCACTAAAGTGTGAGTCCAGAAGATGGCCTCTGTGGATGGTGCCTCAGGCACGCCACCACTTTACTCCGCTACCTCATGCCAGGGCCCTTACCCTCTCTAAACTCTTCCCCCCCCTGCTCCTTTATTTATTCACTATGCATACAACCTACTTAGGATTTAACCTAATTAACATTTCCCCATAAGATCCCCTACATAACATTTACCCTACATAGCATTTGTTATACACTTAAATATTGACCTAAATATACATACACACAAACAATGACATAGAACATATGCAACATATCTTTGTAAGTAGAGATTACTGCTGCAGTCAGCCACCCATTTTCACTGTCTTTATGGTGCCTACTTCCTTCTAATGGGTGGGGTGTAGGTTCCTGATGTAATTGGGCCCTGGGCCCCCACATGTTCTTTCTTCTGGGTGGCCCCCGTCCACTACCTGGGGCCACCATACACACGCTCATAATTTGCACATCCAAAATGTTTATTGATGGCCACCTGCCCGAGTGGCTGGCCGTCCAACATCACTGCAGTGACCCGCAGCCAATTCCCATTTCTTCTGGATGGCCCCATGCCCTGGCGGGTCACCCACACTCACTGCCGCACCCGCAGCTGTTTGGTTCTCTCCTGGGCGGCCCCATGCACTGGAGGGCCACCCGCATGATTGCCACGCCCAGCAGCACCATCTTTACTCCAGATACCGCCCCGTTGCCATGGGGACGCCACCGTAGTCACCACCACAGCCTGCCCCCTCTCCATTGCGTTAGGGGAATGCATGGGCGGGCTGTTTCGATTCACCTGGGGTGCTTTTCCAAGGCAGCCTGGACCGTTTCTTCACCTGGTCTGCCACGACAAGGCAGCCCGGGACTTCTTTCAGTGCCCCACTAATCACCGGGGCTTCTCTTCGCAGCTCCGCCCTAAATACTTCTCTGCATTTCACCTCCCAGGCCGCCTGGCATGTGCGGCCCGGGAGAACTTCTACACATGGCCGGGCTGCATTGGGCATGCAGCCCAGCCCCATGGTTCACCCACTGAGTAGCCCCTCACACGCCGCCCAATGCCACAAATGTCTGTGGGCCATGGGAGGGTGGGGGTGGATGCTCAAACCCCCCATCCCCTCACCCCAGAGAGTTGCCTTCTTCTCTCTGCCTGCTTCTCCTCTCCTTCCCTTGCTTCCCTTATTTCTTCTTCTTTTCTCTCCTCAACCGTTTTTCTAACTGGCTTTTCATTTTAAAAACGTCTAGACTCTGTTCTACCGTGCCCATCCCATACCTGGGCAGAGGAATTCTGTCCCTTTTTATTTCTTTTCTTCATCTCTTTATATCTACATCTCTTTATATCTACATTCTATCATAATGACTTTTCCCACAATATATGCCAGTATAAAAAACATTTGCATACTGGGTGTGCCGATACAAGTCTATGCAGGCTGCATCAGTAAATGCCAGAATTACCATATAAGAACATGCGTCTGTTGGCTTTGCCAGTAACAAATGTCATGCTGTAGTTAAGAAAATATATCCAGACTAGTTCCAAGAGTGTAGGCCCGTCTAGCCATGCAGTAACACACATCATGTTTCGTTTGCCCTTGATGTCCAGTAAAAAATGCCATGCCACAGGAAGAAAATGTAACCGTACTGGCTGCAGCAATGCTGGCCATTCTAGCTGCCTAACAACTCTTGTCATGTTTGCTTTAACCTTCATACCTAGTAAAAAAAGATATGCCAGTCAGAAATCATAACCAGACCTGCTGCAGCAATGTAAGTCAGTCTAGCCACCAAGCAACTCTTTTCATTTTTGCTTCTAACATGATGCCCAGTAGAATATGACATACCAGAGGCAGAAAAAGCAGCCAGACCGACTGCAGCAATGCTGTCCAGTCTAGCCACATAACAATACTTATCGTGTTTGCTTTAACCATGATGCCCAGTATCAAAAATGCCATGTCAGATTCAGAATACAAAACCAGACTGGCTGCAGCAACATTTATTTATTTATTTATTTATTTATTTTATTGTTCATTTGTAAGGCGCTTATACATCAAGTAAATTGTGTTTCAAAGCACCCTATTTATTTTATAACATTGGCCAGTCTAGCCACTTAATAACACTTATCATGTTTGATGTAACCTTGACGCCCAGTGAAGAATTCCGAGCTACAGTAAGAAAGTATAACCAGATTGGCTGCCATAATGGAGCCCAGCCTAGCAGCATAACAACACTCATCATGTTTACGTTAACCTTAATGGCGAGTAGAAAATGCCATGCCAGAAGCATAAAAACAGACCTAGACTAGCTGGAGCAATTCAGTGCAGTCTAGCAACATAACAACACTTATCATGTTTGCTAATCATGATAAGTGTTGTCACGTGACTAGGTGGAAGTTTATGAATGAATCATAACAACTGACATTCCTCTGGGCAACCTTCCAAAGCATTGTTTTTCATCCTGCCATGCCATTACAAAAGCAAATAGGGGTACAGAAGCCTGAAAGGGGCAGTACGCTACCTGCATGCATTTTCTCAATTCTGTTTCTTAAACAGCGGTCGCAATTCACAAAAATATGGGGCATTGTGACCGTAACTTATAGGTTCCGGGCAGCAATATTGATGGACCATTTGCCTGTGCCACTAAAACTGCCTGTAGTTGAATAAAAAGTGGAGCACTTTGTAAATAGTTACCGCCTGCCCTGGGTAGTTGGTAATCATTCGATGCTTTGCAAGCATGTGTGCTGTTGCAAACCATTGAAGGACTCCGTTAGCTGCCACAAAGGAAGGGGGAAGGTTTGGCTCCTGTCCCCTCCCACTTGCAACTATTGTGAACATTGCAATATGCAGTTCTAGTTGTGAATTGAAGTGTTGCTCTCATACTTTGTGACTCTTGTTCTTGAGTTTGAGCAAAACCAGGCGCATTTGCTCTGCCCTGGTTTTGCGAATGTAGACCCAGTTAATAGATCAGGCCCCTGAGGGTCTAGGCACCATGCACTCACACTGATGCTTTGTGGCATGATCCAGGTTACTATGAGGGTCTAGCCTTCCCCCACAGCGTTAGAACCAGGAACCTTGAGAATGACAAGGAATTGGCCCCAGAGTCTCTCCCAACTGCCCTTGTTCTAACATACCAGTAACATGCAAGTGCACACCTCCTTCTGATCAGCTTGCTCTTAGGGAAAGCACCCCCAGGAAGCCAGGCTCCAGGCATCCTGCATCCAAGATGGTTGACAAAGATTCACTAGAAGCATAGGTCGGTATGACTCTGGGTGCAGTTGGCAACTCTGTGTGCTTCGCCTGCCCCTCCCGAAACCCCCTCCCATTTCTTCTGCCAAAGAAGTGCTTGAAGTGGGTGGGGACCATGCACGGCAAGGCACATCCTTTAATTGAGGAGCATCAACCGAGTTCAGCACCTGCGTTCCCGCGCCATCTCCCCTGCGCACTAGAGCAGCTTAAAACGCTCCTGTGCTTTCCCCTTCAACCCAGTCTCCCGCATGGTATTTATTCTAAAGTCATGATGAATTGGAGGAGGGGTCCTATTTTTTATTTCATCGTTGTTTACTACTTTTATTAGTTCAGCGAGGGGCCATTTTGGCAGACTGGAGGGCTTTCTCCTAGGTTCTGTGGGCCTATTGTCCTGGACACCCAAGAAACTAACTTTCTTGTCTTTGTGAATGGGGACCGTCTTTCTAACCTGTATGTTGATAGTCCCCTCGGTCTACAGTCGCTAGCGTATGTCCTGTTTCCGGCATCTGTAACACATATCCCCCAAAGTCCACTCGTCAGTTGCTCGCTATTTCTCCCGCTAATGTACGACACCTGATTCAGGATTGACACGTTGACTGTTGATTGCTTTTGCAAGTGTTTCTGGGTGAAACCACATCTACCTTCTATCAAAACAAATACAAAATACAAATTCAATTTTGTAGGTTTTGTTTACCTAAAACCGACTCAGCGTTTTTCACCCGGCCTTGGCTGTGTCGCGTGTTGGGGGAAGACTACACGCAAATATGATCAAAATGTATCAATTTCTAATCTATGTGGTTGTAACAAAATGTATTTTCTATTTTGTTGAATGCCAGATATAACTTTTTTTTACATTTAGGATGGTCTCTTCCCTGGTCAATTAACACCAGTAACTTTTTCAGAATGTGTCTGTTTGTTTTGACTATCCGTTGGCAGGAGTACTTTGCGATCTGCAGGCCCTGTTTGTCATTCCGATTGAGGGGACAATGGTTTTAGTTTATGAGGTTGCTCTGAACATTTGCTTGGAATCACTGAAGCTAAAGCATACATGCCAACATTATCCAATCAGATAATCGGTGTTTATTTGGTACAAACCATTAACATTCAACATACATAAACAAGTAAATACATATTATAAAAGACAAAGTACCACAAAAAAGAGGCTACATATTATAAAAAGTTAAAAGCAATTTCATAGAATACCCCACAGAGCCTACCTGCCCCCCCATAGGCTCCTTCACAAAAGACACAAGATCATACATAAAAACCCCATCTGTTGAATTCATTATTAAAATCATTGCCTCTGCACACTTTCTCACTTTATTCTTTAAACAGTGTGAGTTTAGCCATTTTGTTTCTTGGACCAATATTCTCCTTAAAAACAAGCAAAAAATGCTGGAGATTCCCATTCAATCTCAGCCCACAAGGGCATTTCCGGTCTGTCCGCAACCACAGGGTCCTGGAAAGTACTGGTAGTAGGTTTAACCTTATCATAAGGATTATTCTGCTGCAATTTTGCGATTTCACCTTTGTGATAAGATTTCTGACTGTTCTTCTGTCACGGTTCTCCCTATACAATTTCATTGTTGACAGCTTTAGCAATAGCCCCATATTCCATTCGGGAGACAATAGTCCAATTCTGGTTTTAACTTTGCATTCTGGGACTTGTAGTATTGAGTGTACAATTGGGAAATCGAGGACTACAAGTATCAGAATCCAAAGTTAAAACCAGGACTTGGCTAGTGTCTCCCGAATGGAATGGATAATGTTGGCATGTATGCAAAAGTGGGTACTCCTAGACGTAGCCTTGCCTAATCACATCTGCTGAGTGTGCCTTAATTCTGAGGTAAAATCCCTTCATAAAAGGGCCCAGAACCGGTGTGGTGCATAGGGTACCATAGGAAATGTAATGTTTCTATTAGATACAGTAAATGTTTCAGCTCCCATTTGTCTGTCAATCAAGCACATCATTGATGCCGTTTGATCTATACACATTGAAATCCCCTTTCGTGTTTTGTGATTCCAGAAGGGTCCGAGCGAGGCCCGTTGGCAGCCCTACCTCCACTTCCTGAGCCAACAAGAGAACAAAGTTGATCGACAGATGCACCCAGGATACTCAGCCAAGCGATACCTTTCGTGCCTCTCGCAAACGTGGGATCCCACCTTGGTGTACAGGCTCCAGTGTGCAGGTAGGTACCACCTCCTTCAGGCTAGATTGCTGGGTCAGGCGTCAGCTTAGCTTTATTATTGTTATTATTGCAGTATTTATTGAGCGCAGACGTAGGTTCGGGAAGCAACAGAGTGCTTTACAATCATAGTGGGGAGAACGCAGTGAGGGAAGCAGAGAAAATGAGAGCGTGGTGCTTACAACAGTGGAGGGCGCGCATTTGGCAGCAAGAGATTTACAAGCAACACAGGGAGGAAGCAGTGAGGAGCAGATCACTGAGTCTCAGATGGAGAGGGGAGGGGAGGGGAGTGGAGGGTGGGTGGGCCTAGGTGTTAGTGTGGAGCCATTACTTGAAAAGCAAGGTCTTCAGCTCTTTCCTGAACTGTAGAAGCGATGGGACGAGTCAGATGTCGACGGGGAGGAGGGTCAGACCATTGGACGTGAGTTTGTGAGGGGTTTTTAATCAAGGAAGTTGTTTGCTGCCTCGTCAACTATTACATCTGCTTTTCATAGCAGCAAATAATAAAGAAATGGTCTAGTAGATTCATATCTATGTAACTGTTCCTACTGTAGCACATGGGCTGGGAAGACCTCTGCCGCTCTACCTCTACATTACGGAGTCCCACAAGGGTCTGCCCTGGGCCTCTTTTATTCCACCTCTACACTCTTCCTCGTTCTGCTCTCATTGCTTCTTCCAATCTGTCATTCAATCTCTATATGGGCGACACCCAAATCTTCTTCTTATTCTCCTTTTCAGATTGCCTACACTCCGCTGTCTCCCCGCTGCCCAATCTTGGATGTATCCCACTTTCTCCACCTCAGTCCATCTAAGACTGAGGTCCTCTTTTTCCCTGCTAACTTCGTTCTTCCCCTCTTTCCTACCTCCCTCCCTTTCTTTCCTGCCTCGCTCCTCCCCTTCTCCTCATCAGCTCGTAACCTGGGTGTCACCTTCGACCCCTATCTTTCCTTCTACCTTCATATTTCCAACATTGCTTGTTCCTCCCACTATGCCCTATTTTACATCCGTTGTGCTCGCCCTTCCCTTTCATGCCACCAAACTTCTTATCACTTCTGGATTTTCTCTCAAATTGATTATTGCTCTACCCTTCTACTTGGTCATCCGGCCTCTCACTTGGCCCCCCTCCGTTCTGTCTTTAACTCATCTACATGTCTCCTTATCTCTCTCTGCCCCCCCCCCCTCTTCTATTTCCTCCTCTCTCCTCTCGAGGTCTCTCCTTCCTTTTGAATCTCGTCTTCTCTTTCACTTCCTTTCTACCGTTTTCAAATGTTTCCATGGTCTCGCACCTCTTTATCTTTCCTCACGTGTATTCGCTTTATTCTCCCTGTCGTACATTGCGCTCCCAGAACCACATCCTGCTTTCTGTTCCCTTGGTGCCTCCTCTCGTTTCCGTTCCTTTGCCCTACTCGCCCCCAGGCGCTGGAACTCTCTTCCTCTTTCTACCCATTCCACTTCCTGCCTTTGTATTTTTCAATCTGACCTCAGATCTCACCTCTTATCTGCTCTCTCTAATAACTGATCTTCATCGTTTCATGACTTCTGCTTACTACTTGGAATCTACTGTTTCACTGGGTTGTACCGCTTAATTTTACACTGTCCAACACTTTGGCGAAAGCACTTTATAAATTAAATTAAAATACAAATACAAAATAAAGATTAACTTTCCAGACCGCTTAGGTCCTTTTTTATGACTTTATTGCAATGTATTTCAACATGTTTTCTGTTTTCATTTCTGCCTTGAGTGATGTGGCAAAAAAAGGCGTGGTGACATGCTTAGTCCTGTTTTCCTATCAGCAGCACCTGAAGATCTAGGGCAATTAATTTGAAAATGTGACTATGTCACTACTTGCTTGCAAGAGTTATTGAAGAAGCTCCCCAAAACATGTCTTTGCTCGTTGATGCCCCAAAAAGTAGAATCCGGTCAAAGTTCCAAATCTGGCAAAAGATGTAGAGAATTGTACATGGGTTTCTGTCCACTAAAGAGAGATATTCCACAGAGGGGTGCCGAGTGACATCTGATAGACAAACAGTGTGAAGCTCGGCTTGTCTGTGATGCCGCTCAGAATCCAGAGGTGGACTGCACACCGAAGCAACTCTTTTGGAATCGCATGTTGTGTATGGCCCCTGGGCGGCCATTTTCCTCACAGTGCACTTTCCCTTTAGACCAGCATTGTAGGGGGTGGAGAGGGGACGTGTGAGGGAACTATACAACACAGCAAATATCACCCCACCCCACAGCAACTCGAAAATGAAGGGAAAAAACAGATAAAATGCCATATCAAAATGCCCACTACTTTGATATCTCAGCATTGGCATATGAATTCCATAATCCTATGCTGTGAATTCGCAGCAGGATGATATAGCATTCAGAAAGGGGCAGAGCTGCTAATGGCTTCTTTGGGAAGCCATACATGTTGAGTGAACTTCTAGAGAAAGCCATTAGCAACTATTTCCTAATTTCAACACACCTGAGTTAAAGTAAACATCAAATATACGTATAAACATGCCAATTTCTTCAGAGAACTGGGTTTGGGGGATTATCTATGACATAAGTACCCAGAGTCCGAAGAAACTCTTTATAAGCAGAGGGGTCAAGTCCGGTCCTCAAGAGCCAAATCTACTCCATGTTTTCAGACTATCCTCGCAAAATACATTGAAGACTGGGAATCTAATTGACAGTTAATACATGTTCTTGCTCCCTAAAACATGGGTGGATGGGGCTCTTGGGAACTAGACTTGGAGCACCCCTACTGTAAATGCCAGATTATTTTCCCTGGACATCTCACCTGTACTCTTCGCTCCTTTGTTCACTGGAGAGTGATCCTTTTCTTGCCGCTGTACTGTGGGAATCCAGGGCCGTTCCTAGGATTTGCGGGGTCCTGGGTGGCAAAAGATGTGTGGGCTCCTCTAATTTGCATAAACAGTAACATCAGTGATATCACACAATGAGTCTTCAGTACGCAAAGGTATCTTGGGAAGTTAAATTAGAAACATGCTGCCATGCGTAAGGTAGTAGACAAATACACTGTGACATCCAGTATATGAATTGTCAATATTAATATTTAACTCTGTGGTAATATCAGGAGTGAGGAATCTTTTTAAAGTAGCAGACAGCTGAATACCTTGTGCAGACTTCTAATGTTGAGAATCAAGCATAGTGTGATAAAAATGATTTGCCCAGGAACCCTCTCTTTGGTTAAGTGGAGAAGCCGAGATTTGAGAACAGTCTGCAATTTAGGTACTTGAACATATCTCTTCCCAGATGTAATTGGTAGAAATACTGTTTGCCGAAGGTCTTTTTGAAGCTTTGGTTTTGAAATCTTTCCTCTGCCTTTGATACGGACAATCATGCCACCCTTATAAATTGGCTCCGTGTCACCCTTGGCATCATGGACGAGACACTAGACTGGTTGAACACCTTCCTCTCTGACCAACCATTGCAGGTTAAATGGGCCCTTTTCTCTCCTCCATATCACTTTCCACCTGCGGCGTCTCTCAGGGCGCTATCTTCTTGCTGCCCGCTATGGGTCCCCTCCTTTGTGAGGTAAAAATCTTGGTATCATCTTCGTCTCCTCTCTCTCATTCTCTCCTCTCATCAAAGACCTTGCCAAGAAGGCCCACTTTCAGCTGCACCTCCTCCGAGGTATTCTTCCTTTCCTCACCTTCCCCCAGAAACTCAATGTCTTCAGAGCTCTGGTCCTCTCCAGGCTTGACTACTGCCACAGCCTCTTCCTCAATCTGCCTAAACTCTCCCTTCGTGTCCTTCAACTAATCCAGAACATGACTGCGAGACTTATCCTGGGCCTCAAGCCAAAGGACTGTATCTCTCCAGCCCTAAAATCTCTCCACTGGCTCCCGGTGGCTGTGAGGAGCAAATTCAAGACCCACTGCATCATCCACAAGGCTTTCTGGGGTCTGGGACCCTGCTACATCCAGCTCTCTCTCTCTAAATACCTACCTGCTAGAGCCCTTCGGTCTTCTAGCTCCAACTCTGCAGATCAGACGCTTCTCCAAGCAGAGAGTGGGCAATAGATCTCTCTCTTCCGCAGTAGCCTCCCTCTGGAATGGCCTCCCTGCCCCTCTCAGACTTGAGTCGGATCTCTTTAATTCTGCAAGATTCCCAAGACCTCCTTTTCTCTACTCCCTTCCCTCTCCCCTGCTAATGTCCCCCTCTGCTGCACTGACTGGGGCAGCCTGGTTACTTCTGATTCTTACAGGCCACCAGGCCATGCTCGCCCAGTCTACCCCAACACCTTGGTCTCCCCTGACGCCCCTTAACCTGCACTTGCCCTACTATGCTCCCTCACCCTGCACTAGCCTGGCTGGGCATGCACCCCTATTGAGCCCATACAGCCCTGTCCTTGCACTTAGCATGTAGACCTTCAATCCCCTGTACCCTGTGCATTCCCCTGGCACTTGTCCACCTGGCCTCCCCTTAGCACTCGCCTTGTTCAGGGGCCCTCTTCCCATCTGTCCCCCAACCCCTGCACGTGCGCGCTCCGCACTCCGGCCTGCACTTCCTTTCCCGCCTGAGCATTAGCACATTCTGCTCTGACCGGTACTTCCCTCCACCTCCCCGCTCCCTTGCACTTCTTGTTACTGCACATGCACAATCCGAATGACACAAGGCCTAGTAGGACCATTTATGTTTATTCTTTATCCCTGTCCCCCCTCCCCACACCTTTTGTCTTGTTGCACCTTGAAACACTATTTGCTGCACAGGCGCATTACAAATACACAATAATTAAATACAAAAATAAAATAAACACTATCTATAGCTTAGGGGCAACGTGCTCGCCTTGTAAGCAAAACGACACAGAGCAACACAAGTTCGATCCCTGGGTCCGCGCTTAGAAACCTCTGGGTATTAAGCATGTTATAAATAACCTATCATATCATATAATGGTGATTGTGTTTTGCTAACTGAAAGGAACTGCTGTTTTTGGAGATGTTTCACAATAGTTTTTATTTATATTGTGTGTATATTTGGGCAATACTAGCGCCTAGATGCCTACGTGCTTAGTGTGCTTTACAAATTGAAGAATGCGTAAATAAAAAATAAATATTGTCCAAATTAGCGATATGCTTTTATTTCAGAAGCTACAGATAAGGATGATTTTGACTGTCAAAAAAATGATAATAGCAAATAACTATGTTTTTCAATTGCTGCTCACCACAAAATGAGAACGGAATCTCCTTAATGTACCCCCTGGGCCTTGATTGGAGGGGCCACAATTATATGCCGGTGTAGAATAGCAGGGGATCCTAAAGCAGAAAGTTGCGACAAGTGAGCGGGTTACGCGACTGCTGCTGAGATGCTATATGTTTAGACCTTCCTGTAAATCATATGTCTTCTTTCTGATTCCTGTGGCAACATGTGCTGTAAAATGTGGTGTTTTGACGTGGGGATGAGTACAGCTCCCTCGCTTCACTCAGTGTGGGAACTTTTGCTGGCACCCAAAAATATGCGCAGAGTAACTGAACATATCTTGAAGTGAAAGATACAAATTTAGTTCAGTTGACCTTTCCCCTCAGGAGAAAGTGCACTTGACAAAAGGGCATTGGCCTTTCAAAAGAAGTAATCAACAACAGAAAAATAACCTGAGATAGGACATTTTCCAATAAATACGCTGGCAAAGTATAAAAGGTGCTCACCTTTTAAACCCAGCAATATGTACTGAAATATTCCCATGGAAACAAAATCCCAATATGTGCTTTGATGATAATGTTGTGTATGCACTGGCAACAGACAACCTGGGTGAAATCCGGGTAGGCAAATGCTTGAGCAAGCTTGCCAATCTCAAAAACACACAAGGCGGTTGTGTCCGCCCTCTGAAAAAAGTTATACTGTCCACCCAGATGTACTCTGCTTTATGAAGATGATTTGAAAAGTACACACACCATAGTAAGGTACCCACTCAAATATAAAACTCCTGACAGAAATATGTTAAGCAGAATGTGTACAATTGTGGCATTATGCCCCCATCTTGACTGGGAGACTACAAAGAATAGAATGCAATTCAGCGAAAGGCACACAAAATGGCCTTTGTATTTTCAAGACGTATAACATGTAATGTGTGAAAACGTTACCTGTGTGTGTTTCAGTGTTTGAAAAATGTCGGGTTCATAAATGATGTGATGAAAATATCCCATTCTACCAAAAACAAATGGTTTTTGGAGTGTTAAATATGAACATCTGAAAATAATGTAGCCAATAAATGTGAAACTGTTTTGTGTGATATATTGTCATTGACCTGGAGGAGAGTGTGTAGATTTAGGCAGCTAACTGGTGCTTTGTGTGTGCTTTCATAATGGCAATGTCTATTTGCATTTCTGAACACAGAAACATTACAAACATCTCTGCCAAAATAGTGGTCTCTTAAATGGGCTATCACCTGTACATCGCCCCCACTTTAAATGCTCTGCTTGAAGAGAGAAAGTGATAAGTAGCCATTAAGGGGCCTGCAGCGTCTGATGGGCCGCTGGGATGTGCGTGTTGGGCTCAAGAGAGCCACAGGAGGATGGGAGGCCGCCTCACGCAAGCCTAGTACATGGAAACTGCACAGACCCCCTTAAAACAATATTCTTGGTATAGTTCAGACAGGCACTGGTGCCTGCGGGCCCCCTCTGACAGCAGGGCCCTGGGCCACTGCACAGACTGTCCATGCCTTGGGCCAGCTGTGTGAATCCTTTCATGTTACGTTAAAGGAGAGTTGGTGGTTAATCTCTTTGAGATTAAGCGTATTTTCTTTTCTGACAGTGAGTCGAAGGGTTAATCAAGGTAAGTCAAAGTCATCAAGAGTGGGAGGCAGAGACTTTCTGATGCAGGCGGTACTATTGAGCACAGGCACACGCGTGTGTGTGTGTGTGTGTGTGCGTGTGTGTGCGTGCGCGCGTACATGCATGTGGTAAATATTCGTAAATCTCTGTTCTCTAAAGCGTAACCTAGATAACTGTCATTCGAAGTCACTCGGGAAAAGCTCCTTCAACCAATTCCAGCACACGTACTGTAGATAGTGTCTCAGCCAGTGATACTTAGATAGAGCTGGGGTCTCCACCGGATGAGGCAATCGCGTACGTGAGCAGATCTAATGACCTTTCAACTGTGCAATGTGCATCTGTTAAATTTAAACTGAAATTATAGTGATCCCAAAACTAGGGTGTCCTACACAAACAGCACAAACCAGGGGGTCTTGGGAGTGTCTCTTTACCAGCCTATCTCCCGGGTTAGAGTCTCAACCAGAGTCTTTAGCTCACCATCCTTTCACAAAAGAGAAATGTACACAACATATCGGTCTTTGTCCTGCCCAAGGGCAATCCAGCAACAAAATTCCAGGCAATTCTCTTCTGAACAAGATTACCAACAGCAAACCCAGGCATGTGTTTTGGCCTTGTTGGGCCTCGTCAATGAAGTGGAGCTGTGCCTCTCTAAGAACAGTGAGCACAAACGGCAACCATAAGTGGGTTTCAGTCCACTGCCTCTAGAGGGCTGCCCTTCACTCACAACTCGCTGCCGCCAGTACATTCTATGCTGGAAGGGAAATCATCTGCAATTGCTGGAAATGGAAACAATTCCTCTGGGATTGTACCTGCAGGGGCGTTGCTAGGTCTGGAAAAGATCAGGGGCTAAGCTAATGTCGGGACTGGCGGTATTCGTGGCTAGGTATAGCCTTTTGGTTGTAGTCCCTGAGCTTCTATCCGGGGCTACAATCAAAAGACCCGGGGCTATAGCTCCCTCAGCACCCCTGGCAACGCCTCTGCCTGGGAGGATGGGGGTGTTGACAGGTGTACAGTAATGGAAGTCATGTGATAGGCTTAAATAAAATAATATGTTTTATAGAGATTACATGATAAGTGCACAAATCACATAGTAAACCATTCTGACAATAAATAACCACAGTAGCATGTTATGCAAATAGAGTATAATAGTAACTTTATTTTCCATATTCTGAATCAAAACCTACAATTAAAATCATCCAAAGTAATGAATGCTATCCTAAATAAACTTTCTCTGGATTTTAAACTTACTATCAAGGCTGAAAGAAACAGAGTGAAGGAAAATATATTATACGGTCACCTGCTTGTAGTCATTATTTCACACAGCATGCCTTTTCTGCACCCATACTATTTCTAGTCACCTACCACCTGCACATTTTAAGGGACAATTGTCACCCCTATTTCACCCACTCACTGATGACCCTGCACGCATCTCACAATTGCAATTTAATATGCTTGAATGCAAAGTCAAGACAAACTGGAAAAGAGCTTGTATGCGCTTTGAAGGTTATCTCCGCGAGCTGGGGACACTTGATCATTGTGGGTGAAGGGCTGTGTGTCATTGCTCAAGTATGGGCTTTTTTTTTGTTTTCTTGGATTCAGTATCTGGGGAGATAATTTCTGGCAGTTTCCGAATCAGGGGAAATCCAGCACAAGTCTAGCACTGCCTGCGAGCCAACAGCATCCAGGCGTTTTCGCGGTTCTGAGACTACAGCACAGCACACACGCCAAGACATTTATTTATTTATTTTAAAAACTCACAGGGAAAGCAGTGCATTTTTCTGCAGAAAAACACTTTCAGAATTCCCCACTGGTAACAGAGCAGGGAAGACATGGGTCCTTTACATTGGGGTGAGAGAAAGCGACTTGAAGACCAGATGTTGCAGGGGAAGGTGGAAACATAAACCAGGGACAAGGACAGGACGGAATGACATAGGACCGGGATGGTGGAGGAAGTGCATTCCACAACAACACAAGAAAGAGGGTCACACAAGGTATCTCTTTCTTCAGTGATGTAGCGTAGAACCCGCAGTGGGTTGCAATGCAACGCAATAGAAACCCCACAGTACTGATTGAGTACCAACATTGCCACTGAAACTCTCATTGCGGCAGTCATCCCTTCCCAATACGCCACACTGACTGTCCATGATAAAGCTGCGTAGGCGCTCTGTTTATTATGAATAAATGCATATACATGAGTTCCGTAATCTGTATGCGGCATGTATCGCAGCCTTGGTGTTATCCCACTTTCAGCTGAGCACACACAGGCATTCGAGGCGATGATAAGCAGCCATTAATTTCCTTGGCAGGTGTTACAGTGACACCTTCGAATGAAAAGGGTGTCACTGTCGTAAATGTACGGTGAGCTCCTCCCGCCCCAGGGGAATCGCACCTTGTATGCCTGAACAAAATCTACAAAAACTACAATGCATACAAATTGCGGCGGCCAGATTGCTTCTCAAACTACCCCGAAGAGAACACATCACCCCCGCGCTAAAAACACTGCATTGGCTACCAATAAAACAACTAATAAAATTAAAATCAATGTGCATCACACACAGAGCAATCCACAAACAAGGTGCAGAATTCCTGAGAAAAACTACGCTTACATTAACCAACAAGAATGCTCCGATCAAGCAATGACATCTGCCTGGAACCGAAACCCTATAACAAAGGAAAACTGAGAGGATCCTCTTTCTCTCACCAAGCACTGAAAACTTGAAATGACCTACCAAAGAACATACGTAACACAAGAAACCACCTACTATCCAGGAAACTGCTCAAATCCTGGCTCTTCACTGCATAACTAGAAGACCGCCCATAGGGGCACACACATAGCTAAAACAACTATGAAAGAATGTACTGATCTTGGATACAAACAAGCGATCTACTACAACCAGACTCTAAAGAAGACATTCTACGATTTACCGTTATGGTGTCATAAACCGAGAGTTAGTTATGATGGGATGACCCTAAAGACTGAACACACAAGCAAACCAAGACGGAAGGACATGGACAATTCATCAATTGCACCATGACCCTAATTACACCAAGCCCCAACAAACCTTCGTCACAACAGATAGCAAGGGAATACGGGGTGACCACTCCACAGCACCAACACCAGAGGTGAGGACCAGACAAACCCAATCCCATCAAACTTAGTTCATTAAAACACAGCTGGGAACGTGCCGCTCCTCCACTCACAACAGTTAAATGGTCAAGAAAGGAAGCAGCAATTAAGCCTACCCATAGGAATGCTAGTTAAACAAACTAGACCTGCTAGAACCAGGAGAGATAACCTACTAACCCATTTTCAAATTTTCGCATACCTAACTCACCCAAAAAACCCACACAACCATCTCTCGCCCAGCAAACCGCATGCACTTCACCACACCGCAACAACAACAAACAACACATAAACAGCACCAACAGCACACAAGGTCTCGCCCCGGTCCGAAGCTCAGCGCACGGTGGAAATCGAACTGAAGCCACCAACAGCACACCACTTCTCTCTCACTCTACTATTCCTTCCTCACCCGACTAACATAACCCACCCGCCTTCTTGTTTTACAGATCCACCTGAGCGTCTGGGGACCAACTCCATTGGTGACGGTGCATGATATGAAAACCCTTAACGTTTAACAGTTAACCCCTTTAGTTGGAAGCATGAGTATGCTCGTCCTTTTTGCATAGACTTGCATAATAGCCTGACATTTAAGTTTAATACATGGCACTGACAGAGCACGCTGCCCCAGATTGCACAGAGTTCCATTTAGTCTTCCCTGCAGGAACAGGGTATCTCACTGTGTGGCACCACGGTATCCCCTTTCGTATGAGACACAGTAATAGGACATTACATAACACTTCCTGCCAGATTCCCGCAATAATAGGTGTCATTATTCCCCAATGTAATGGTACTCCTTTTATCGACTTCAGAAAGATGAAGAGCTGAGTTGGCCCCGCTGGAAGGAAAAGTGTGGCTGCAGGTTGCATAGGTGTCTGAGGTGAGCTCTTAATTCATGACGCTTTCCCCCCTCCCCCCTGCACTTGCGCGATCTCAATGTCACCTGGCCTAGTAAGATCGCTGTCTCTGTCTTCCCTCTGTTCCCCCTCCCTTGCTTTGTCGCGCCTTGAAACACTTGTGTATAGGCGCATTATAAATGCCATATCATATCATATGTAAGTGGAAAGGTATAAATATGAAAACAGAAAGCAAAACTGCTGATGCCTGTTTAGTGCGGAAAACCCTACCACAAAGGCACATATTCATTGATGTGTTCCTCTTGGGGCGTGCATGGGCCGCTAGCCAATTTTCTTCCATAAAGTGGCTCACATGCCAACCTCACTTCTATAACACTTAATCCTTGTTGTAAGGGCAGAATTCCTGTTCCCTAACTTTGTGGATCCCGTAAACCTTTTGCTGGTCCCCAAATTTTGTGTTTTTGTACTGCCTTTTTATGACAAGAGGGACTTCTACTGGAGTCTCCCTGTCACTGCAGCCCATTGATCTTCCACTGTGAGTAACCCATGTGGCTAGCTCCTGGGGAGGGGACAGGCACCGTCCCTTGACCTACGGGTGGCCGAAGCTGAGAAGTTGAACCCTGGCATCCTGCAGGGTCAGCCCAGACAGCCATCTCAGAGATAGCTCTTAAGGGACACCTCCCATACGGCCAAATGTGTAAATATCCCCTTGGCAATTGATCATT
Source organism: Ambystoma mexicanum (assembly GCF_040938575.1). Lineage (NCBI taxonomy): Eukaryota > Metazoa > Chordata > Amphibia > Caudata > Ambystomatidae > Ambystoma > Ambystoma mexicanum. Next base: position 669,345,418 of record NC_090931.1, read on the forward strand.
GATGTAATTGCTGTTTTGGACTGGGTGATTAGTTTTGAGCTTGCTTGCAGCATGAATGTGGTTTTACCAGAGCATCAGGGGAACTGTCCTCCTGGGATGACGGACCGCTTTGGACCTCAAAAGCTTGCTGGAAGTGAAAGAGTTAAAAAGGAGTGTGGACTCCCATACGCAACCTTCACCATTTAGAAAATGTTGGTGCAGTATATAAGCAAATAAAACAAACAAACAAAAAAATGGGTTTTGAAAGTTTTAAACGAAATAAGATCCAACCTTCAAAAACTGGATGTGTACTGTGCATAAGGATGAACCTCAATTAGGCCCCCACATTTGAAGCATTGCTCAATTTAATAGCGTCCGAGCAACTCCACGATAGGTGCTACTCAGATTCATAGGAGATTGTTTCCGATTAAAAAAACATCGACTCGGAAAGCTGCCTCGAACATCTCGCCGCTACATGAGCACTGCTGTTCCAACAACCAATCCAGGAACCATGGAGATGCCTGGTCAAGGGAGCAAATCATTGCATTTCCAGAAACGGAAGCTTAAGAATCTCCCAAGAAAAGTACAGGACAAAACCAGACCCACAATGGGTAAGGATCTTAAAGTGGGAGCCCCACTAGAGCGCAGATTCCCCGCTCAAGCCACCATCAAGAACAAGGGATGCTGTGATTGTTTTTTCAAAGACCTGAGGAGGACTAAATCCATATGGGAGCCCCGTTAGTGTGTAGCTTCAACCCCGTTCTAGACAATATCAAGAACACAGGTTGCTGAAATTGTTTTTTCAAAGACCTGAGGCGGGCTGAACCCATGTGCGAGCCCCACTAAAGTGCAGATTCAACACCGCTCTAGCCACCATCAAGAATAAGGGATGCTGAGATTGTTTTTTGAAAGGCCTGAGGAGGGCTGAACCCATGTGCGAGCCCCACTAGCGTGCAGATGCAACCCGATTCTAGCCACCATCAAGAATAAGGGATGCTGAGATTGTTTTTTGAAAGGCCTGAAGAGGGCTGAACCCATGTGCGAGCCCCACTAGAGTGCATATTCAACCCCTTTCTAGCCACCATCAAGAACAAGGGATGCTGAGATAGGTTTTCTTTTCAAAGACCTGAGGAGAACTGAACCCATTTGTCCTAGCCTTCAGGTCAGATAATATGATATGTCATTTATAACACGCTTGTACACAAGTGTTTCTAGGCGTGACAAGAGAAGGGAGGGAAGACAGAGGGAGGTCAAGACAAATGATCTTACTAGGCCTTGCGTCATTCAGATCATGCAAGTGCTACAACGCAGAGTGCAGGGGTGAGGGGGAAGTGCCAGGGAGAGGGGGGGAGGGCAATCTGGGAAAGTGGCATGACTCTGGGAAGTGCAAGGAGGCAGGGGACTGTAGAGGTTACAGCCCCTAAGTGCGCGGTAGGCCTGGAGGCAGTGCAGGGGAGACGATTCATGGAGGAGCCTGGTACCCAGTGAGACTCTGAGGGTACCAACCAACCAGTCGGTGCAGCAGACAGGTAGGTAAGCAGGGGAGGGCGAGGGAGAAAGCAGAGGAGAAGAGGAAGGTCTTGAGCTGCTTCCGGAACATCATGTGGTCCAGCTCAAGTTTGAGAGGGGCAGGGAGGCTATTCGAGAGGGAGGCACCTGCAGAGGAGAGAGATTTACCCCTCACTCTCTGCCTGGAGAGCTGTCTGACCCTCAGAGAGCTAATGGGCTTGAGAAGGAAGGTATTTTGAACGAGAGAGTTGGATTTAGTGTGGGCCCCGGCCCCAGAAAGCCTTGTGGACGATGAAGAGGGTCTTGAACTTGATCGTTGCAGCCACTAGGAGCCAGTGGAGAGATTTCAGGGCTAGAGATATATGGTCCCTGGGCTTGAGACCAAGGATGAGTTGAGCAGTCCTGTTCTAGAGAAGAGGAAGGCAAATTGTGAAAGAGGCTGTTGCAGTAGTCCAACTTAGAGAGAACAAGTGCCCTGGAGATATTGAGCATCTGGGGGAAAGTGAGAAAAGGAAGACTACCTCTGAGGAGGTGTGGTGGTAGTGGGCCTTCTTGGCAAGGTCTGTGATGTGAGGAGAGAAGGAGAGAGTGGAGTCGAAGATGACTCCAAGGTTTTTTGCCTAACAGGAAGGGAAAGGAAGAGGGCCCAAGGAGGGCGGCCAGAGTGAGAGAGGGAATGTGGTAGCAGGGGTCCCATTGAGGAGGATCACTGTCTTACTGGCATTAAGGCAGAGATTGTTGGAGGTGCACCAATCCTGAATCACAGATAGACAGTCAGCAATGAGCGAGAGAGGAGAGGCTGAGCGGAGCCTGAAAGAGAGCTGAGTGTCATCTGCATAACACTGAACGTTACAGGAGAAGGTAGAGATCGGGTGGTCCAAAGGGGCCAAATAGACATTGAAGAGCTAGGGTGAGAGGATAGAGCCATGAGGAACACCACTTTTGGAGAGATAGGTTGTGGAGAGAAAGGACCCAAGATGGACTTTGGAAGCCCGGTCCAGGAAGAAGGAGGACAACCACTCCAGGGCCTGATCTGTGATGCCCAGGTTCTCACGGACTCGTTTGATCAGGATGGCGTGATTGACCATGTCAAAAGCAGAGGAAAGATCAAAGGGGATGAGAACAGAGGGAAGGCTGAAGTCAAGATTAAAGAGCAGATCTTCACGGATCTTCAGGAGAGCGGTTTCTATGCCTCTGGCTGCTCTGAAACCAGACTGATGGTCATGGAGACAACCAACAGATTCAGTGTGGAGATTAAGCTGGGAGATGACCAGCTTTTTCAGGAGTTTGCCCAGGAAAGGAGTGATAGAGATCTGGTGACAGTTTGCCAGACAGGAGGGATCGGCCAAAAGCTTTTTAAGGAGGGGTTGCACAAGAGATGCTCGAGAGGAAAGATCCAGTGGCGAAAGAGTGATTTTAGAAATCAGCCAAGGCTGGAGCGAGGGTATGAATGTGGTAGTTGATGGTTCTGGAAGAGCAGGGGAGCATCTGTTTGGACAACACTTTCATAGATCGGACTTGTCTAGAAATATCATAAGGTGTTATCAGAGAGAAAAGGGAGAAAGGAGGAGAGGAGGGAGAGGCAGCCAGAGGGGGGCCAAGATGGTAGAGAGAGAGGATATCCTGAGTTTTAGTTGTGAAATGAGAATCCAGAGCCGTACAGAGGGCCCGTTAGGGAACAGGAGAGGTGGAGTCTGCGTAGGGATTGGCCATTTCCTTGCAGATTTTAAATAGTTTGGCCATGTTGTTAGAGGCCGCAGAGACACAGGCTTGGATGTGGACTCTCTTCTTGGAGAGGACAGAAAATCTCTGTATTGCTTTTGGAGCAGGCGGCAGGCCAGTGTGTCAGAGGATGCACCCGAAGCCCTCCACTTCCTCTCTGCTACCCTGCACTTGCATTTCAGGACAGCGAGGCCGGAGTCATACCAAGAGTTGCACTTGGAAGTAGGCTTCAGACTGATTCTCATGACAGTGGCAAGGATGTCCAGAGTGTTGGCGATAGAAAGATGCAGGTTGGAGAGGGCTGTGTTAAACTGTGAATCAGCCGCAGGACTAGGAGAAGCAGAGAAAGTAGAGGCAAAGGCATCCACTGACACACGCTTCATGGGCCAAATGACCGAGAAGGTAGGTGGCAGTGCTGGGGTGGGCTTTGCCTGAGGGACAGAGAGTTTCAGGTGAGAGGAAAGCTGAAAGTGGTCAGTCCAAGAGTGAGGAGAGGTGAGAGGGTTACAGTAGGGGAGATGTCTGAGGAGATGAGAACATCCAAGAGTTACAGAACAGCCCAGAGGAGGGATTAGAAGCATCCAGGTGGATGTTGAGGTCTCTGAAGAGGAGAAGTTGAGAGGTACAGGCAAGGAGAGAAGAGAAGAGGAGAGGTCAGCCCATTCTACGAGGAAGAGGGCAACCTGGCCAGGTGGCCTGTAGATGGTGGCCACAGTCAGAGAGAGGGCAGGAGAGGTAGAGAGCATGCAGACCAGGCATTCAAAGGAGGAGTAGGCCTGTGTAGGAATGACAGAAGCAGGGACCCACTCTGGAAACATCAGGGCCACTCCACCACCAGGCTGGTAGGTTCTGGGATCGGAGAGGATTGTGTAGCCCTCAGGGGGGAGAGTGTCAAAACTTGTGACAGAGCTGGCCATGAACCATGTCTTGGTGAGAGCAAGGACAGCCAGGTCAAGTTCTTCGAGGAGGTGCTAGATGTCAGAGGAGTGTTTGACAGCAGAGCGAGCGTTGAGAGTAGCGACGTGGAGCAGGTTGCCACATTTGAAAGACTTCCAGTGTGGGGTACAGGCTTGAGGTACACCCGTCGGAGGTGGTAGAGGGGCCGGAGAGTGGGCAGAGGTGGTAGAAGGAAGACGCATAATAGCCAGAGAGGAGGAGGAAGGTGCCAAAGAGGCGGCAGAAGGAGGAGGTGGCAGAGGAGCCAGAGAGGTGCTAGTTGGAGTAGCAGGAGAAGGAAGGCAGTTGATAAACGCAGGAGACACCTATCGGAATGGAGGAGATTGGGCTGAGGGCCATGGACCAAGACGGTGCCATTCATATAGACATTAATGACGGTCTTGGAGGAGTGGAAAGCGGCCAAGACAACCTCTCATTGAGTGCCACCATTAATAGGCAAGGAAGCGATAGGCGAAAGAGCCAAGACCATATGAGGGGTCAATAGGTCTGGAGTGGGAACGACAAACAGGATGTCGGTTAGGGTCTGTCTGGAGGATGCGCTGATGTGGGTATCGGCGATAGGGAGGCCCGGGTTGGAGAGCAGAATATCCTTCTTGAGCCTTTTCCTACCAGATGTAGTGGGTGAGAGGGAAAGAATAGGCGATAGAGTAGCAGTTCGAGAAGATGGGAGAGATTGAGAGCACCAGAGAGGGTGCAAGGTGCCAAGAAGGGTCCATGAGGGAGGAAAGAAGCACAGCCAAAAGCCAAGCACCAAAGGGGACAACAGAGGGGAGGGTTCACACTGAAGAAACCACAGAGGAGACAATGAGCAGGTAACTAAAGGGGAACACAGGAGCAGTGTGGACGGAAGACTGGGGGGCGGGTGGGTGCACTGTAAAACACCCAGATTCGACCGTCCTAAAAAGAGGGGAAAAGGCCTGGTTTCAACACACACAGAAATCTAAAAACACCCAGATATGACTGTCCTGAAAAGAGTGGGAAAGGCCTAGTTTCCGCACAAACAGCAATGTAAAAGCCCCCAGATACGACTTTCCTCCAAAGACGGGAAAAAGGCCTAGTTTCACACAAACTAGCAATGTACAAGGAAAGCAAACTTTCCTGGAGAGAAGGCCAGGCAATACAGTTCAATGTGTTATGTTACAATATGAACAATAGAGTTATTAGAGGGATGGGTCAGTTTTAGTGGGGTGCAGTGATTGCTGCACCCCCTGACCCACCACACTTACTTTAGCAGTCCCAGCAGCTTTATGGCTGCAGGCTTCTTGCTTCCCCGGCTGACACCGACAGACACCATCTGGAGCTGCTACCACCGGAGCTGTCCTTTGCCTCTGTGTCCTTAGCGGCAGGGGGCTGCAAAGGGCAGTGGGCTTCCCTACTGGGTACACAAGGTGGCAGAGCACCCAATCAGGTCTCAGGGGCGGGGAGGGAAGTGGGACGAAGGGAAGAAGCTCCGACAGGCCACAAAGTGGCAGGCCCGCAAAGGTAATCAGATGCACACCAAATATAATTCTACACTCTCAGCAAGGCCTGGAGAGCATATGGAAGTAAAGTCTACAAGAACACACCCCAATGCAGCATAGTGAAATGCTGTGCCAAGCATTGGCAGACCTTGTATGTGCACATTGATGTAGATACACATTGGTGGCAAGTGTAGGGTTTGTGGCAAGGAGCTCTTGGAATGAGGATGGCAGGCACTATGCTGTCTTTCATTTGGTGTGTTAAAGAATGACCACAAAGTTATAGGAAGAGGCCGTGAAAATGCTCAAAATCACTTTCAGAGTGTAGTGATGAGTCTAAAAATGGCCACAGCCTCAGAGATACAGTAGCACTGTTCTTGGGCAGAGACTTGTTATGCCAACAAATAAATCTCCAGGGACCGTACAGTGGCTTCAGAGCTCCAGTGGGAGTTGGGGAAACGTTCTAAAGGCTTTGTGTCACTAGAGTGGCAGGAGCTTACTGCTGTGAAGTGAGCAGTGATATGCAATGCTTTTAGCAGATCGATACAACCTTTGCCAGGAACTGGTTGGGCAAGAACATGTGCTATCCTGGACCTGGTCACAGGATTCCAAATAGGGTCATGTTGGAGGTGCATACCACAAAACAGAGAGCATGAGCTCGCCAAAGGCTGAACGGGGCTGACAGTGACCTAGGCTTGCAGCAAAGTGGCTTCCTTAAAAGATACAGGTTAGACATTGGGCCACAAATCTACAAATAGAATTGTCAGGCATGCACTACACAAGACATGTATCATATGGGCGGATGGGGCACACTGTGGTTCCCTGCACAATTCGCCACCACAGCTACTGATATTCTGCTCCGACCGTTTTGTGTGCTTATCACGTCATCAGGGAGTCATTCTCATTTGCAGCAAAGAGCCAGTGTAGGTGTAATCAATCAATGTTGATTCTGCTCCAAGGAATTATGGTAGCTGCAGTCATTAGGTTTGCAGGTAACCTGCTCACTCCCAAACACCTACAGTGGGGAAGGGAGGGGAGTAACCCACAGGCACTTCAAAGCCAGGCATATATCGCCTTGGTGCAGCACTCTATAGGATATATATATATATACATACACACACACTCCTCGCCAAGATAGAACCAACAGAACCATACCAATATATGGAAAATTAGAGATCCAAATCCCACTAGACTCCTGGATGAATATCTGGGCCAGAGTAAAGAAGTTGTCCCACTATATTATGAATAATGAATGCTCATATAAGGTCTGTTATTTTGTACAAAGAAATGCTTGTTATCCTTGCAAGCGCGCCTTGGGCCTTTTTCCCTAGCATGTATTTCTCTGGTGTGAGTATGCAGGGGCCTGTCTTCAAGATGATCCCTACTGCAGATTTCTTCTTAGAATTCTGTATGGCTTGCAAATGTATAAGTGCCAAGTAGCCCCCTCAGAGCCACACTGGATGAAACAAGCTTGCCCACTTATTCCTTGAATTTTTTTTGAGTCATTGTTCTGAAATCGCTGTGTAGATTAAGCCAGAGTCAGTCAAGAGTGATATCTTTGTGCTGGCTATGCACGCTGGTTCCATGGTTCTGGGTGGGCAGGGGGCATCATATCACACATAATGCCCACAAGTCCTTTGTCTTCCTCCTCCTCGTCCTGTGTATCTAGCAGTTCCACATTGGATAGTCGGATTTAGATTCCTGCAGGATGAACTCTTAAGGCCCCCAGGAGGGCAATTCTTGGAGGCCGATATGTGTGATTTGTTGATACATCTGTAATAGCGGTCATGCGACCCAGTGCGTTTTGGTTTCTTGTAGCCGTTTGAGCTTGGTCAGTATCTCTTCTCCTCTAGGCTTTAGTGTTCGCCTTTCATTTCTTTGTTTACTCCCTGGAAAATCATTGGCACACACCAGGGCCAGGTTTGTCGTGAACTTTTCTTTAGTTGTAGTCGAGTTCCAGGTCATTGACTGCTCAACACCCTTCGCCAAGGAAATTGCTTGACCTAGAATTTGGTTGACAACCAGCCATCATCTTTGCCTGATGCATCCGTTAATCGTATGGACCATTAATTGGTCCCGGAACCCTTGTACTGAAATTGCCCGAATTCTCACGGGTTGGTGATGGTCCTTAGGCTGCCAAATACTCCCCAATCTATTCAATAGGGAATTTATCCCTGGTGTAGAATGTGTGTTGTTTCACTGCTGTATTGACTTTTGATAAGTAGTATTTGTCAGTATTGCAAGACATTCAGGGGAGCTGCCCACCCAGGCACCTTTATGGGGGAAGGTGGATGCAGACATTCTGGCCTTCAGAGCCAAAACTGTGCCGTATTGCAAGAGTTACAAAACAAGTGCGTCCAGGTATTCCCTCTGTCTTTATATACACCTATATAATGTCACCACAACCTTTTCCTGGCAACATTATGTATGGCAACCATTTATATAGGGACATTATTACCTGATACCAAAAACTCTGACACCTTGGTATCGGCTCTCCCTCCTGTGAAAAGTCAAACCCTTCCACCCTCTGGACAGCTGTAGATCCACTTTTCAAGCACTCGTCCTATCCCACCCGGATGCGGGCAATGCACACCTCGAAGGCCTCCCGTCATCCTCCCATACGCCCCTGAGAACTGTCCTACACGTGGCCGCATGCCTCATCAAGGGTCTGCGCAGATACGACCACATCACTGCAGCCCTCATTGACCTTCACTGGGTCCCACTACATGCGCAAATCACCTTCAAATCTTGTTGCATCATCTATAAATCAGTCGCCCTCAAGTCTACCTCGTGGATAAACTCTGGATCTCTGACAGACATTGCACCACCAGATGCCAGGACATGTGCAGAATTGAAATCCGCTGCTGCAAAATGGAAAGGACAAGAAAACAAGCCATCTCTGCTTACGCCCCAAGACTATGGAACCTCCTCCCTGTGGTCATCAGACTCGCCCTCATACTCCTACAATTCCGAAAAGAACGCAAGGCCCACCTCTTCAATTAGTTTCTCCTCCTCAACACCTATGCCATCACATCACCCCATGCGCCACCTGGCTCGCTAGACGCTGCCCACTCCTCTCATCCCTGCCACCTGGCACAGCTGTACCTCTCCTCTGTCCCCCTTTGTATATTACTCACCGCTGTACATCTGTTCTGTTGTAACCACTGAAAAGCGTTATGCATCTGTAATGTTGTACACCTCTGTAAATTGCTCCATTATGTATATGTATTGGTGCATGCCTTTGTAAAGCGCACTGTTGCTTCTCAGAGCTGTCTGTGCTCAATAAATACCATAATAATAATAATAATAATTAAAACTGTGTGAAACAGTGACAACAAGCAAATGATTACATCATGCATTTTCTTCCACTATGTTTCCTTAAATCTTGCATAAACAGAGGAGATTTTTTTACACCCACGTAAGCTTGCATGCTAGTAATTGTAAACTTATGGTAGCGAAAATGGAGCTACACAGCAATACTCTTTTGGCTCCACATGTTACTATAGTGATGTATTTGTTATCAGATTGCTTTATTATATCATTTGGTCTCATTTCACGTTATTTCTATGAAACAAAACAATTGTATTTCAGCCCTGTGCTTATTACACTTTTCCAAGCCCCAAGCAAGTGGACTCCAGGAGTATGCTCTTCTATTTCCAGCACTGACTAGATACTCCTCCTCCAGCCTACAAAATACTTCTGAGTTGTCCCAAAACACATCTAGCATCAATCGAGCACTAACTCTTACTATTTTCACCTGCTCACACTGAGGGTGGCATGTAGGCACCCTCAGGCAGGACATGAAAAAGGTTTGTGATTTTGTGACTCACAAAGCCCGCCACATCCTACAGCGATTGTGTGAAGTCCGAGTGCAACAGCCCTCAGGTCCCCAATAACTTCTATTTTCTTACTTTTTAAAAAAAGAAGGTACAACAAATGATATCAGTTTTTCAAAGGGTATCACTCCCACTCGAATGTATACGTTTCCGCCTCCTCTGCAATCCATCACAATGGGGATATTGAAACAATTGTAACAGGTTATTTATAACGCGCTTAATACCCAGGGGTTTCTAAGCGCGGACCCAGGGATTGAACCTGTTGCTCTGCATCATCTTGCTTCCAAGGCGGGCACGTTGCCCCTGAGCTATCCTCCCTAGACAATTCTCATCCCTGCGGAAAACTGCGTTTTTGTGCGGTTCACACACAAGAGATTCTCACTCCATTGCAGGCAAGTCAATCTGCAATTTCCTTGTGGCTCTAAAGACATCCTCTGCTGGACCCTTCTCACAAGTAAGAGGATGGTCATTGGCAGGGAAGTAGATGATGGCCTTGTATTTCAAGGCGGTACAGGAGCCACTCCCAATCCTTGCTGTCTACCTGTGACACCGCACCATCATGGGAGAAAGTACAACTCAATGACCCCCCCGCCCTGTACCAATCCACACTCGGGAAACTGGATAGATGAGACCCCCTGTGGCTAAACCATGTCCTAGGACCATGCCACCATCCATGCTCACTCTCTATCCCTAATTTCTAAGATCAATACCTTACCACCGATCATTCCCCGCTTCCCTTTCTTGCATGTCTCTTTTGATTTCGCTTGTTAAAAAAACAATAAATAATATCCTGGGCTTATATAACGCTTAATCGCAATGGTTGCTAAGGGCAACTCAATAGCGTGCAGCAGTTCAATGTAAGGAAGATGTGCTGCTTATCGTTCTTCAGTCACTTGCACAAACATCCAATATCTCAGCTTTACGGATGGCGTTATTTGATTGTTGTTTCTACCGCCTTAAACTATACCACTTAAAATAAAAGGATGCACTGTCGCTCTGGAGGTAATTTAAAGCCGGGCGGAGCGGTAAAACAAAGTGTAAATGCAAGGTGCAATGCAGTTATGCCTATGTAATTATTTCGATTTTTGTAGGTCGCATAACCAAATTACCGATTTTTTTCAGCCGATTTTAAGCGGGCCACAAAACATTTTTTTACTCCAAATCTGGGGGTTTCGCCCCATCCCTCAGCCCCTGCCTCCTCCCTCCCCTCCCAACACTCTCCCCCAACACTGCCCCTCCACCCCTGCATCACAACACACACAAACACACACGCACATATCCACGTACCCCTTCTCCCTTGTGGCAGCTTCCGGGTCCTGGCGTGCCTCTCAGCCCCTGTGAGCACTCGTGTGCGTCGCAGGGGCTGACAGTTCGATTTAGAAAGACCGCTCTGTGCGGTCGCAGAGCGCTCTTTCCAAATCGTTTTTTTTTTCTCGCTTTTTTTTAAAAGGTCTCTTGACCTAATATCCTTTGTATACCGCTCCAGCCCATTTTAGTCCTCTTCCAAGGCGGAGCAGGGACGTGAATCAGAGTTTAAATCTCCAGTGTGTTTTTGCTCCTCGGTCTTGGACGAGCTGCATGAGATTATCGAATGTTGTCCCTTGGAACCTGCCGCGCATGCGCGCCTGCTGATGAGGCGAATTCCATAGGAATCCATTATACAATGCTGCCTGTGTAAAGCACGTGGGGAGGGTAAGGATAAGGGGCTTGAAAGGGAATTAGTTAAAACCACTAGCCAAAGAAGGCAGCCTAACACGCTGTCAAAATGATGAAAATTGGCGTGAGTGCACAAGCACAAAATAAAGATCCCGGAAAGTCTTCCATACGTCATCTTGTAGAAGTTGTAAATCTGACGTAAATGTATTAGTCATTTGTACATTTTATGGTTATATGAAGATCTTTGGGTGCTTTTAAATTTCTTCTAAATTTATTTCTTTTCCTTTAATTTTTATTAAATCATATTGTTGTGTAAGGTATGATTTGAACCATAAACGCAATAAAAAATGAAATAAAAAAAAATCTGAGGTATGGACTCGAAGATAAAAGGTAAAAAGTGCAAAATGAAATCCAAATTCAATCCATAAGCACAGGCCAGAGTCTATAAGAAGACAAATCCACTTGGGCAAGTCAAAGAGGATATAGACCAGGATCCGTCGCCAGGATATGCTAGGATGAATACAGCAGGAAGAAGAGTCTTGAGCAGGAATCCTGTGGAGCAAAGACTTAAGCTTCTGCTCCATATAAGCCAATTCAGACATAGCCACCGTTCATACGCACAAGGCCAATGCTGCTGGTAGGGCCTTTAGGTCTTCTGGCGTTCCACTAGTGCAACACGCAGGGATAGCAAAACACATGCAGTGCCAAGCATCAACCATATTACACCTGGCACCACAAGAGTTTGCAGCGTCCGCACAGCACACAGCTAGGCACAGGCGCCGCTGAGAGAGCGGCAGACGAGGACTGTGGTGGGGATTCCTAAGGGTAGTGCTGCCGTGCAGGCAAGGTTGGGCCTATCACCCTTCCTGTGTGTTGGAAATCTTCAAGGTGGTGCCAAGATAGGGCACTTCTTATCCAGAGCAGGCAGGCAGAAATCCCAGAAAAAGAAGAACCCTCAAAAGTCAGGCACCATCAATAGAGAGGAATTACTAATCTTGACTCTAAAGAGCGGTCAAACAGAAACCTTTCCTTATGAATAGATGGCCACACGCAGATCTGTATTCCTGCTTGTACATTCAGGGTGTTGGCAGCCCAACCTTTAAAGAAGGAACATTCTCCACTTCCATGTAAAGCAGCTCCTCCCCACTCCCGAATATCTGACAATTTATTTTCTTACTAGTGTGAAAGCCTGTGGACACGGGCCAAAGTGCGTGGGGAAAGACATTTCCAGAGTGCCGATATGTTATTCCTAAGGCAACAGCTCCCTCTAGCGGTGACAATAGGTGAAGCAGGCAGTCTCTACTGTGCAACTTAAAGTCTTATTATTGTATGCATAAGGCAACAGCTCCCTCTAGTGGTGATAACAGGTGAAGCAGGCAGTCTCTACTGTGCAAGTTAAAGTTTTATTATTGTATGTGTAAGGCAACAGCTCCCTCTAGTGGTGGTAACAGATGAAGACGGTGCATGATGGCTTCGGATAAACATACATCTGGCCTTTTATTATATAGTATGATTATAAGTTGCTGTTATTGATTGTGGGGGTATGCAACAGTCATAGTATGTAGGTGTATTTATGTACGGAATTTATAAAGCACACACCTAATTGGGAAGCAACAGAGTGTTGCACGTAGGGTGCACGTCCTAGCGGTTACAATTAGGGTGCAGGGTAGCAGAGGTAACTCAGATGGGTAGGGGATACATGGGTGAGGATCTCCAGAAGGGGAGATGTAGGGTTAAGTGGGGGTGATTTGCGATTGGCAAGATGTTATATTTATTTTATTGAACAAAAAGAGACCTAAAAGAACTTGGTTATCCAACAGAAACATAACAATGTTTGGGATATATTTTTCATAAATGTGACCTGTAGAAAGATACTCTCTTTTGTTCATGACAAGCAGAAAAGTACATAAGTCAAGATAGGTTTTTGCCCTTTAAGCCTAAACATCCTAAAAGAAAAAAAGAAAAATCTAAAGCGCTCATCTTCCACAATTTTCTTTCTTGGTGCTGCAACTAGGACATGGTCTTATAAACGCAATGTTAAACAACCTGATCATCAGAGGGTTAGTTCACTGGAGACCAGTCATGCTCCACTGCTAAACATCTTCTCTTCTGCAAACTAAACCTTTGGAGATCAGGTGGTTTAACCATCTCACAATTAAGTGGAATGAAGGAGGAAGTGAGAAGGTGAAAGGGATGCAGCCTATTTATTTATTCGTTTTTTTTATAATGCGCCTAATACCATACCTGAGTTTGGTTTCTAAGCGCAGATCCGGGATTCAAACCGCTGTTGTTGTGCGTGGTCTTGCTCCCAAGAACAGCGCGTTGCCCCTGTGCTATCCTCTGTTGTCTGACTGCCAGCCAGACAAGGATTAAGGGAAGCATTTGAGTGCCAGGCTGCTAATCTCTGACGGCCAAGGGCTGATGATCAGTGCCTTACAGTGGACAGTGTCCACAGCAGCGGACATGTCAAGCAGGACCAACGCAAAGCTACATCTCAGTGACATCAGTCATCTGCACACATGTTATGTTAATAAGCTTTTATACTAATCCGCCAGGGTTTACCCCACAGAGGGTTGTCAGAAAGGTGGCTTATTGTGCCCCAACTATTGGTAAACCAGACTGTGACCAGGAGCAATGTTGGGCGGATAGGAGAAGGGGAGGCAGGGTAGAGACAATTAGACAAACAACAGGAAAGGTACAAGGAGGTTGACGGGAGGGTGTACGATTGGGTTAATAATGGTGCATGTGTAATCACTGGTGGTGGATCAAACGAATGTTAACCTGGGAGGAACCCACACCGGAAGCTGAAAGTGTCCACGAGGGCAGTTTCTAGTACAGTGATTGCAGGAGAACTCCCAATCCTTTTATTTGCAAGCAATGCCGCCCCCGTTTCACCGACACCATGTTGGCTGAAGAAACAGTCTGATACATTCCAACACTTCTGCAATTCGAAAGAGTTCAAATTCAGTTATGATAAAAACAAAATCTATGCTTTTCACTAACAGAAACAGGAAAAGCCCAAGGTATTAGTTAGGTGGATGAAGGCATCACTGGACCAATACGACTATTTGGGCATGCGATTTACAGCCACAAGGAAATGGGGGTGTCGCCTGCTGAATGCGGACGTGAAGCTGTCCGGATAGTGTGGTGCCATTGCAAAGTACACGTATGAACATTCAGAAGAGCACTCATTTATTTATTTTATTTATTGTATTTATTTGCGTAGGTATCTAGGCGCTAGTTTCATTGTGGAAAGGCAGGTTATTTATGACGCACTTTGTTCTTTTTGTTTTTTTCAAGCGCGGGTCTGGGATTCAAACCTGTGTTTGCTCAGCGTTGTCTTGCTTCCAAGGTCTGCGTGTTTCAACAGGTCCCAAGACCTGGTTGTTCAATTAAGCCACCTTTTACAGGTCCTCATATTCTCTGTCCGCCCTTTATTATGTGACTGTTTGTTTATTTTATTTGTATAGCGCTCCAGACCCATGGGTAGATGTGCGCATAAAAAGTTCAGTTACAGGAATGAGGTATGCATTATACATGATGCAACAATTACAAATTACAGCAATTTACATTATTTACAAAACTTCAGCAGGTTCATAGGAGATTCAGAGGTGATCGCTACTCTTTGTTCAGTAGCCAGCGAATAACCTGTTTCCTAAAGATTGGGAAGGACTCAATGGTTTTTATATTGAGGGGTAGGGAGTTCCAGAGAAGTCAGGCAAGCACTGTGAAACTGGAGCCGCCTGCTCTATTTAATGTGAATCTAGGCACTACCAAGCATAAGGAGTTGGATGACCTGGTGATTCTGGGAGCAGATTTCATAGTGGATTTGTTGGTGAGATATGGTGGGCTAGGTTATTTAAGGCTTTGTAGGTGAGGCAGATGGTTTTGAGGTCAATTTATTGTTGTATTGAGAGCCATTTGCATGCTTTCCTAGTTGTGGAAATGTGCTCTCGTCTTGGGATGTTGAGTGCTGCGCGCAATGCGTTATTATGGAGAACTTGGAGTTTGTTTATTATTGATTGGTTGGCACCTGGGTATAGGCTGTTACAATAGTCCAGTTTGGACTGTATGAGTGCTCTGGCAAGTGTGAGGCAGCTATGATGGGGGGAGAGGAAAGGTCTTCAGGCTCTTATCAGTTTGCCAGTGTAGGCGGTGGCTGATGCGGTCATATTAGTTTGTTTGGTGAGGTTGGTGTTGGCATCAAAGTAAAAGCCTAGGGTTTTCACACTAATAACAATGGGGATGGTGTTACCGTCGATAATAATGTTTTTGTAGTGAGGACTGAGTTTGGACAGGTTGCTGGGAGAGCCGACAAGGAGAAGTTCTGTCTTCTCATCATTTAGTTGTCACAGTGTCAATGGTAGTACCAGCGCCCTAATGCATAAGTGTTTTGTGCACTTAATAAATGTAAAAATAAATGAATAAGCATGGCAATGGTGCGATTAGACCTACTATCGAGGCAAACAAACCTCCAGCAAGCTCATCGGCGCTCTATGGAGCAGAGATCTGGGCCTACATAGATTGTAGCTCTCGAGGGGTAGTAGAGAATGGCTTTTTAAAGAGGATTCTGAGCCTTCCACTCAGTTCACCAGCAATTCCCTTGCATGAGAAGCTAAACCTGCGTGATCTTTGGCGCTTTGTAGCTCTTAGGCCCCTGTTGTATTGGCTTAGACTCTGGTGTTCCCCTGAATTAGGCATATACAGAGAAGCCGTGTTAGACCTTATGAGTCAGGGAGGTGGGCAATCAACACATTGGTGTAGACACAAAAGGACTATCTTGGGCAAAATCGCCGGTCAAGTGGCACAGCGAGTAGAGCGCTCGCTTTGACACCCGTGCAGAGCCTGCTAACGCAGGTTCGAATCCCGGCGGGGCCAAACTCAGCCTTTCATCCTTCCGAGGTCGATATATGAGCACCACACACCGTGGGTAATAATAAGCAGCGCTCAGATACCTGAGGGTTTGTAGCGCTATATAAATGCCAAATTATTATTATTATTATTATTATCATCAAAATTGTGCACAATGAACTCTGCTAATCAGACCACCCAGCTTATGGCGATTTTGCGATTTGCAAAAAAACCGCAAAATTTGCCTTTTCCCGCTATGGCCGCTATAAATCATTAAATGAGCGCAAAAAAGACACATTAGCTTTATGTATCTTTTTCACGCTCATTTAATGATTTATAGCATCCACAGAGGGGTTGCCAATTGCAGCAGCTCAAAGGTTAACAACTCCACTGAGCAAAAAGCAAATAAACCGAGGGGCTTTAGTTCAAAGGTGTGAACCAGGGTTGACACCTTTGAATTCAAGCCCCTCCATGGAGCTGATCGAGCTGTAGCCCTCTCCCCCCTCCACACCCCAAAATGTTAGGCTGTGGTGACTCAGCCTGGCTGTCCTAAAGAGTGTGGCCAGACAGAACGGGACACAAATGACAAAGGCCTTGCAATTAATTACCATAGCAGCAGCTGGCAATTCCTATACACAGTTATGTTAAAATCAAGTCAATACTGTTGGATTTGCAAATGCTTGTTTTTAGCAGGACTTCAGTGAAGGACACTCATAGAAACTATCTTGGGGAAGGAACCCACGTTTTGTGTTTGGCAGAGGTACTGGACCTGATTAAGTGTAACAGAGTTATTTTAGGGAGGGTCTGCACTGACACCAAGCTTGCCGAGACCAAGCTTCGGCAACAGCAGTATCCCATATCCTCTTGACATGGCAGCAAGCTCCTGTAAAGCGCATTGCTGCCACAGCTGTGCTGTGACCCTCACCGGTGATGTGGCCTGTCCATCGCACTAAATGACTTAAAGGATTTAAGGTGCCAGGAAAACCTGGCAGGATTACTGGCAAGAGCGCTTACTGGATCCCTTGAGCTTAAGAAGCATCTTGAGGGACCCCTTCCCCAAATAACACACTGTTGCTGTGGAGGATTAAGGCTTTGGGAGCAACTCACAGAACACTAGTAGCGATGGACCGACTGTGGGAGCACCTCAGAGTGTTATGCGGTTTCGAGAGTGCTTCCAGAGGAGCAGGCAGTGAATCTGGTAGAAAGCTGGAATAGGAACTGGGAAAGAGGTGATTTTCAGACGCAGGTGACCCACAGTGAAGACTAAGAGCTAAAGGAATTACATAAATGCCCTGATTTATGCAAAACAATTCTAGCAGTGCGCAGCAACGGACTGGGAGTATAGATCTGGGGGACAAATGCTGGCGAGGGAAGTGCCTTCAGCCTTGGAGGCAAGCCAGATGGCCTGCAGAGGATGCTCCTGTCCTCCGCTGAAGGGAGGATTCTCATGGCTCATTTGGATGGGAGACTGAGTCTTTTTGAGATTATCGTATCGACGTTGTCATCTTTAATTAAGATACACCTTCCATTTACTTTTATAGGGATCCCACCACCCCCATGCCATCTTTGGATTTCCTCTTTCTTCACTGCACTCACCCACTATCTATACCCAACGCTTCACTCCCCAGTCTTTTAAAATTTTCGATTTTGGTACTTATCTGCCAATTTAGGCTTTGAGGGTGTTTAGCTCCACTTCAATGTCATTGTTTTGAAATGTGTGGACCTAACCCCGGAGGACTGCCCGTACACATTGGGTTCACATGCCATGACTAAAGAGTGGTATTGAAGCAGTGATGGGCTTCCAGAAATGGACCATAAGGGTTACCTTAACTAGGGACAGGTGTGCCTGGACGCACCTGTGTGAGAGGATCTCAGTAGGGGGATAGTGTGCGTGTGTGCCTGTATGTGTCTACATCCCAGTACTGAAAATGCAGGGGTTATAGCTGGGCAGCATTATGAAGGTACCAAAGCAGGAGTTGCGTAGAGTGCTGAAAGTCAGGACTGAGGTCGACTGGTAGAGCTATATTTAGGAACCCACAGAATAAAAGAGGAGCTGCAAGTCAGGACTGATGTGATTAGGGGAGATGGGATTGAGACCAAGTACTGAAACTGATGTAGCTCAGGAATGGACGGGGGTGCTCAGAAAGCTATGCAATCAGTGCCATTATAGTGCTTATAAATCAAGTGGCAGAAGGCATTAACTCAGAAGACTGCTTTGAAAAAACAATGACGGGCATTTCAGGCTCACAGTTTGATGCTATTGCTCGAAAAAGTTAGCTCAAAGGTTTGTTAAAAGTTCTCCACATCACCTCAAACATTCCTGTTTCAATGTGCAACACTCTGTACTGTTCAAGTTCTCTGTTTTTGGATAAAAAAGATGTTAAATGATGTATTTTTCGACAATAAATAATGCCGCAAAAAATGCAGTTGTGTGCCGCAATTTTTTCTTTTTTGTGCCGCAAAATTTTCCATTTCATGCCGCAATATCCTGGAGGGTCTGGCTAATACACCTGAAATAAAATGTACATCTAAACTAATTGTAATAAGAGAATTCTTTGCCAAAAGGGAGTTGGCATACTGCACAAAATCACTGCATCCACGCTCCTAAGTACCTGTTGGTCAAATAAAATATCCCAGGGTTTTGAAGAGTACCTGGACCTAATTTATTTATGTATTTTGTCATTTGTATAGCGCACCAAAACCGGGGGCATGAAACCAAAAGAAATTATGCGATCCTTGTATGTTAAATCCAGGCTTAGGATTTTACCCCTGGCGCACTGCATGAGTAGATGGGGCACACGTGTGTGCAACACATGCCTTCACTGTAAACATGTCATTGAAACTGCAGAACGCTTCTTGTTTATCTCTCCACTATATCTGCACCTTGGGAAAACATATTCTAAAGCAAGATTTGTCATCTATGATGTAATTCTTTTTATATATGTAAGAACCACAGACTACCTCCTTCTCCTGTATTCAAATTAATTTGTATAGGCCCACAGCAGTCACACAACGATGAACATATTTGTCGATGTGTGTAAACCAAACTCACACTATGATGCACGAAGCAGTGGGTCTGCGGAGAAGTACAGCGGACAGAGCAAATGTCTATGCAATTGCCAAATACTTGCATAGAGCATGAATTAAGAGGTCTCCTCTATGCTCAAAATAACAAGTACTATCTAATATGAACTATGCAGTAGCAATAGTAATGCATTACTGCCTCGTGTCATGGTGTATTGCTTTACCATAGCATGTATGTATTGCTATCTTCTCATGAGCTTTGTGGGGGTCTAGTGTGGTCAGGATCTCTTCAGGATGAAATGCTGATTTTATCATGTTATATGTTTGCTACGTATTGTTGTTCAATTTAGTATTTTAATTTTTGTATGCTTATGGATTATTTTATATTGATTAAAGGCAAATAAAATGATTGCTTGGTTTTAGAATTAGCCATGTAATGGTTGCGCGTGGCTACATCCGCAGTCCTTCCTGCGACTTTTGAAAACAAATTCCTTTAAATTTAAATGAACAGAGACAAAAGACTTGCTGTGACAAGAAGCCATCCTTATTATAATGTCTATTTGTCCAGTGTCCCCGTCCTCGATCTCCCCATACTTGTCGTTTAAAATCTATTCATGTGCAATGTGTTAAAAACAAACCTGTTACAACAAAACGGTTTTCCTTCTGGAGGCTAACACCTGTGTGTTTCAAGTGAAGAGAAACTCATCACAGGAGTTTGTTAATCCAATGGTTCATGATTTTTTTCCAGTCCCGGCATGTGCAAGCACTCCTCATGGTCTTGTGCTTCCCTGGTAAGTCTCTTTTGAGGCCTTTTGATCCTTTCTTTCCCACTTTCTCTCTCTCCCTGCCCTCAAATGCTCCTTGAGCTACCATGCTCTGCCCTGCCTCCTCTTCCCCTCCAACCCGCTACGGTTCCACCCTCTCCCTGACACTGGATTGCTGTTCCTCTGGGACCAGATGACCCTGGAACACATTTCCACTGTCTGGGAAAAATAAATAAAATGTGTTACCATTCCCGGGAAGTGCAAGGACTCCTTGTGGTCTTGCTCTTCCCATGTAAGTCTCTTTTCAGGCCTTTTGGCCCTCTCTTTCCCTCTTTCTCACTCCCCGTGCCATCATATGCTAATTTCACTTCTGTGCTCTGCCCACCCTCCCTTTCCCTCCAGCCCGCCTTGGTTCCACCCTTTGCACACCCCCTGACACTGGATTGGTGTTCATCTCAAATCAGGTGACCCAGGAACACAGCTTTGTACGATCAACTCACAGGGCAGTCTTGCCTGGACAGCTGGCAAAGAGCACAGGTTAAGGGCGCCGTCCCTCCCTGTTCACCGGGCACCGTAGCCGTGGCAGACAGCATACTCTCCATCTACAGCTACTCTCAGGTAAGGGACGCCCACGTAGGTTTCCTGCTCAGAGTCTCGCCACTGGTGTATTTTGCCACACTTGCACTTTGCTTCCCAGAGCGTTCCAAATGTAGGTTTGCTGCTTTGAGTCTCGCCACTGGTGTATTTTGCCACACTTGCACTTTGCTTCCCAGAGTGTTCCAAGTTTAGTTTGTTGCTTGGAGTCTCACCACTGGTGTAGTTAGCCACTCTTGCACTTTGCTTCCCAGAGTGTTGCAAGTGTAGGTTTGTTGCTTGGAGTCTCACCACTGGTGTATTTTGCCACTCTTGCACTTTGCTTCCTAGAGTGTTCCAAGTTTAGTTTGTTGCTTGGAGTCTCACCACTGGTGTAGTTTGCCACTCTTGCACTTTGCTTCCCAGAGTGTTCCAGGTGCAGCACTGTGTTGCCCGGAGTGTTCCACATGTAGGTTTGCTGCTTGAATCTCACTAAGGGTGTATGTTTCCACACGTGCACTTTGCTTCCTAGAGTGCCCAGGTGCAGGTTCACCACTGTTGTCTTTTGCCACAACTGCATTTTGCTTCTTAGAGTGTTCCAAATGTAGGTTTACTGCTTTGAATCTCACCAGTGTTTATATCTTTCCACTTTTGCATTTTGCCTCACAGAGTTTCCAAATGTCGGTTTGCTGCTTTGTATTTCGATACTGGTTTGTCTTACCACACTTGCGTTTTTGCTTCCCATAGTGTGACAAATGTAGGTATGCCACTGTAAATCCTGCTGCTGCTGTATTTTGCCACACTTGCATTTTGCTTCCCAGAGTGTCCGAGGTGCAGGTTTGCCACTGTGAATCTTGCCGGTGTTGTATTTTGCTGCACTTGCATTTCGGTTCCTGGAGTTTCCCAGGTGTAGATTTGCTATTTGGAATCTCCCCACTGTTGTGGTATGCCACACTTGCATTTTGCTTCACAGAGCGTCCCAAAGGTGCGTTTTGCTGCTTTGAATCTCGACACCGTTATGTTTTGCCACACCTGCGTTTGCCTCCTGGTGTGTTCCCAGTTTAGGTTTGTTCCATTCAGTCTCGACACTGGGATGTTCTGCCACACTTACATTTTGCCTCACCTCTGATATTTTGCTGCACTCTCATTACACTCACAGAATACACCTGAGCTCCACGAACAAATTCGGTCCAGCTGTTCAGATGTTTGCTATTTGACTAATACATTACCTTAAACATGCATCTCTATGACCCACAGAATAAAGCTAAATCCCATGCAAAATGCAGTCCAGCTGTGCACATAGCTTGACACTTTGACACAGCACCCATGCCTCGCGCCTTTGCAATATGGGATGCTGTTAGAGACCTAGCCATTCTCTACCTTCCTTCCATTTGGCAATAAATGCACACACATATTTTACCACTCCTCTAATTACTTTTCAACACACACTACGGTCTCTCAAAGGGTGTTCAACCTCACAGCACTTCAAGGCCATACCAATGGCAGCAGGCGGTATACAAAAAAATGCCACCCAACATAACATAACATATCTGCATAGAAGCGATAAGGAAACATTTTCTTTTCATACATTTCCCTCCTTTGACATCAAGAGATCCCCCTAACACTTGCTACAGCTTGAACCCTGCCCTGGCCTTCAGATGTAAGTACAGTATTTTTCTTTCCTTTCCTTGCTTCACTGATCTCTTTTGGGGGCACTAGACAGCCCATATGACTTTCAGTGTAGGGGACCCTGTCCCCTTTGCGAGATTCCTTTATTGTTTTACTGTAGCTCACATCACCTCACAGCAGGAATCTGCAAAATAAATACATCTCCTCATCCAAATTATGACCCTTAGACTTTTCAGTACTAAAATCAACAATCATGCAAGCCTCTAATGAATGGTTAATCCATGTTCTATCACCTCCTCGTACACTACTTCGCACATGATCGAGGACAAAATGGTCCATTGTTTCTCATCTCCACCATGTATTTCTGAAATGTTTTTGCTACAGGATAACTTTCGGTCAACATTCCCAATTGCCCTCTTGTGCTGCAAAATTATTAAATGCACGATCCCTCTGGTGCTACCAATGTACCACATGGGTATAATAACTCTTAATACCACATGGGTATTGTGAGGAACCAGGAATGAGACGCGGGCACAGAGGACTCAGTAATTGGCATAAACTTTTATTAAGTAATAAAGGGGTTGGAAAATTCCTCACAATCCCTAATCTAGGTGGTGTTTTTCCTACCTCAACCAAAACTAAGGGTCTGTCGGGTGTCAAGATGTCCAAAGCAAAAATGTCCTATGTCCAAAATCCTAATTTGCAAACTGAAAGGAGAGACTGAAAAGTTTATGGACATATGAGGGATCTTTCTCAATGTGTATGCTTAAAGTCTCATGGTGACTCAATATGCTGGTGTGTTTTGTCCAAATTCACTATTACCCAGAAATGTATTTTGATTTGCTCTTATACTAGCCAAGAACATGCCATGTTATGTGCGGGATGTGTTTTTTGATTATTTATAAATTGTACTACCAAATGATACAGTTAGATATTCTTCTGTTTCTTTCTCTTCTCCTTTTCTGGTCTCTTTTCAATTTTCTTTCTTGTTCTACCTTTTCTTCTTGTTTATGTTGTGTTATGCATTATGAGATGGGGTTTTCTTCTTTTTCTTCTCTTTTGGACTCAATCTTGTGGCCATGTTTGTACTTTTATGAAGCTTGTTTATTTCTGATTGTATTGAAAACTTTATTGGTGAAAATAAAATACATAAAGACGAAGAAAAAAAAAAAGGAAGAATTCCTATCCCTCTTATTCTACAAACTGGGCCTCATTCCGAGTGTAGCGGTCTGGAAACAAGGGTGCTGGTAAGCTTACTGGCACCCTTGTTTCCGGACCGCCACACTACAAGTCTGCCTGCCGGGGCAGCCACGCCCGGCAGGTCTGACCCTGCCGTTATCAACGGGGCCGGTGCTCCTGAGTCCCCATTCCCATGGAGCCCTATGGGACTCCACGGCACCTCGTATACTCTCATGCCAGGTTCTCTTGTACAGTTCTTTATGAGTACGAATCCCAGATCTGTAGTTCACCTGGTATACTCTCCTGCCAGGACTTTAGGGTTCAATCTCTCTTTCTCAATCAGTGCAATGGGGTGTATGTCTTCCACATGCTACTTCACTGCAAATTACTGTGACTATGAAGAATACAGTGATTCCAATGAGGATTACTTTATTCCTCACGCTTGGCAATCAATGTACTCTCAGGGTCTCTTTGCCTCCATTTTGGCATCCCATTCTTCACTTTGTGTTCACCGACAACATATACGTTTTTTCACTCCACCCATATGTATTCGGGTACTCGCCTCTGTATTTGCTGGACTCGAGCAGCTTTCCCTAGTCAGCGGCACAGAGCGTTCTCACTCCTTGCATAGGAACGAAGCATGTCCTGCCTTCCAGTTCCCGCCATGGCTTCCTTCTTCTTCATCTGTCCATTCTGCTGCCAACCGGCACTGCTTCACTACCTGGCCTCCACTCGACTGCCTTCCGGGTTCCCTCCTGGATTTGGACGCCATCTGTTCCGTGCTGCACCCTGCGTCTCCCATCGTTTTCCGAGCCGACGCTTGGAAAAGGAAGTTCCCTCCATCTTTTGGCAGCAGTTGATTTAAATTCCCACCTCCAGTCTGGGATATGTCTTGGACCAATCATATTCTTCACACCATTAGATTTTGCATTAGGGTTCACACTCTCTCTCATGGCAGTCCTCTTCTTCGTCTCAGTACTTGTTGTTTCACTGGGTGCAAAACGTTCACAAATTCTGTCAGTGGCTTTTACAGGATATTGGAGGGCATTATCACAGTATGCCATTAAGGCACAGGGAATGGAGTGGATATCCCTAAAAGGAAAGGGGGGATACCATGTCTCATCTGATGATGCCTGTCCATCCCTCTGAGGTTCGCCTCCCCTATGTGATCCTCCCTCCCATAGCCACCCGTAGGGTTAGTAGCAGGTAGTGGCTGGCATCCCCTGGCCAAATGAGGAGACGCTACCTCTGGGAAAGGAGTGATGACATCATCCGATTCATCACAGTATCCGTTTTGTGAATCCACCATTTCCTCTTTGTAATCGGATGCATGACAGATATTTTCCTTTCATGCATGCTTTACTTTTGAAACATCTAGTAAAGCCATTGTTTTGAACTTCCAGCCAATGTTGTTGTACCAGCTTTTTGTATATACTGCGTGATAAATATGTCTAAGACTCGGATTCTCCGAGAACCTTATACTGGGATAATTCTCTGCATATACCTTTATCTTTGGATCCAGAGGGAACACTTTTCAATGTTTCCTTAAGATGCTCTTAATTTGTTTCACCTGATCACTGTAGTCTGTTCTAAATTGCCCTTTCTGATGAACTTTTTCTGGGTCCATGCATTTAATTCTGTGTGTGTTTGTCTTTGCAATCAGGGGTGATTCCCTATTACCCGGTTTCACTTGACCATATACTTGATTGATCACTGTATGATTGTATCCTGATTTTCTAAAACGTACTGTCACGTTCCTACTTTCTTGATCAAAATCTTCATCTAGGTAACAATTTCATCCCCAAACTAAATAAATATGCATAGTTGATCCTGTTTTTTCAAATTAAATGTGTGCTGGTCTTTGGCATGCAACGATGAATTTGTACTAACTGGTTACTCACCTATACTTATATGCGAATTTTAAGTTTACCTACTTCCTAATTAGTATACCAATATAGTCAGCCTCAACTTCCCCTTCCCAATCTATGAAAAGGTCATTGATGAAGTGCTTCCATAGAACAATTCTGTCAACAACTATCTAATGTTTCTCAGACCAAGCTACAGTCAGCTCTCACTAGCCCATAAAGAGGTTTGTATACGTAAGAGCAAATGTGGTCCCTCATAGCTGCATCACAACGTTGATGATATATATCTGAATCAAGATATTTCGATGTATATCTGCATCTGTGGGTGTTAATATAAACTCATGTTCCTAGATTTAAAAAAATATCTGCATACGTCCAAGACATCTCAATGATTTATATTCCTATTTAATCATGCCACATTTAATGTAACCAGAGTCTGTAAGATATGTTATGTTGCCTATATATATGATTCAAGATCCTTAACAAATGGATCAAAAACGGGTCGATATATTGTGATGTATTCTCCAATGTATGCCCTCACCGGCCAAAATATATATTTTGTGTCAATTCTACCAAGTGTTGTCACCAAAATAGTTCTGTTTATGCTCTTTTTTTCATACTGTGTATTCCTTGTAACTCTTATTGATTTCTATGTATAGATTTTTTTGGCATTCCAAAAGCTCAATCACACTTCTGAAAGTCTGAGTGTGGTGCTGTATAAGAACCTAAATAAAAAAAAAACATACAAACATGAGTGTCTGATATTGTATTCAACAGGATGCATTCGAGACACAGCGGCACTCCAGATCAACCCCCCGAGTGGAGCTCCTCCCAAGAGACAGCAGGATCTGTCTGCAGCCCCCGCGCAATATCACCTGCTGCCTGTTCTGTCTGTTCATGACCCACGCTGGACTGTGCCTAGACACAGGGCTAACTCAGGTACGGAAGTGATTTGCATAGCTGGGAATAATTCTGGCGTATGGACATGTTCTCTTTATATACCCTTCTGCTATGGAATCTTCTGCCAGAAGGCCTTCAGAAGCCATCAGTCCTTTGCATCCCCGTCCTCCTGAAACAGAAGCCATACACATCTGCAGTTCTCACCATTAGTTCATCTCATTCGTATGTTGTACCGCAGTTTTTTTTCACATTGTTCCAGTCTCCCTATATTGTTTTTTCAAAATTTCTAATGAGCCAGATTTATATTTTCATGCCAATTCTTCCTTTAAGGACAATGGGCCTCATTACGAGTTTGGCGGTTTTTCGGCAGTAAATCTGCCGAAATGCCGCCAAACTAAATTACTTTTGCAACCACTTGGTCCCGCAAATTCACTGATGTATTACAAGTGGTAGCATGGAGGGTATATCCCCATTCTTGGAGTCCATATGATTCCATGGGGATTTCGGCAGGATTATCGTCGGTGGAAATTCCGCTGCAGTAATTCTGGCAATTTTGGCAGTATGGAGGACTTTTTACCTCCAAGTTTGTGGTAAACCGACTCCCTACTGCCAAACTTGTATTTTGCTGGTCTGGTAATTACTGCCCTTTTAGCCCACACCGCCGACCTCGAAATGAGGCTAATGTCTGTTTATAGTTCTTCACACTTTTGCAGTTGTTTTTTCCATCTTTATGTTTTATTTTAATCCATGTGGATAAAGCCAAGCAATTTCAGTGCTCTGTGGTTTGGACACGGTTTAATGCTATCAACAAGCCTACTTATGTGGACCTACCACGCTGAAACCGGTATCTAGTTATAGCATCAAATGCCCCACGCATCGAATGCCTTATCATCTAAAAAAAAGTTTCGAAAACAAAAACAACTAATGCAGTTTTCCTTTGAGATAAAGGGTTTAATTTAATTGTATTGGGTTTTTAAAGGTTAAAAAATGGGATTTGGGGGGGACCCCTCATTAAAAAAAAAGAAAAAATGCAGATGCTTTTTTTTCGACGCTTTTTTTAGATGGTAAGGCATTCGATGCTATGACTATAAACCGCTGAAACCAAGGGTGTGTGTCTCAGTGTACGTAGCCTTGAACTGTGATGACCCCGAATATTGGTAAATGAAAGAGGCACTATTGTACTACGAATCAATCAACTGAATCCTCCAGAGAAGTCTGGCGAATAAACAGTCAGGGATTCATCCCCAGAATTATTTGCCTTGAAAACGACCGACTGGTCGAAACACGTGTCAGCTGTGCATAGAATAAATCACTACTCACACATCGGACGGCTACAGCTATATTTCGTAACAGTGTTTTGGGACTTTAAAATAGTTTTAGAGTATTGATCACTGCAACTTGAAGTCTGTTTGCGCAGTACATATAGACATCCCAATCTTTACATGCACGCTTACTTGTGTGCACATGTGGACTTCTTATCAGTCACATTTGCAAAACTCTGGTAAAAGGGACTTCTGCAAAGCTAGTCTAAAAATGGAGGCAGAATAGTATCTGTTTCCAGTCCCACCATGTTATGGGGGAAGGTATTTTCCCATCACTGTACATTCATGTCACAATATTACATTGTATTGCTTGTGCAGGGGGCTCATGAGAAACCGCCATCTGCTTCTGGGGACACAGTCATGAAGACTTGGTCATTATTTGAGAAGAAGGCACAGAGAAGACACTCTTTTCCACACATTCTACCCTGCGTGTAACCTGCGTCAGTGTCCTTTCAACTCCTATCGTCTCTCTGACGCAGTGCTCTTCCCTTTTCCCCAGAGTGGGGTCCTCGAGTTGTGTAATACTTCCTCGTCTCTGTTCCCCGTTGTTTTGTTTCATTGAGAAGCAGGCACAACACAGACATTTGAACATGGTTTTATGGAGAGTAAGTATTCTGCAGTAGGCACCCCGACCAGCTTGAAAAACTGCAACTGCCACCAACAACCCCATTGACATAAACAAAATGTCTACCAACTCCACAACAAAACAGATGTTATTATGTCTATATACTAAAAAGAAAAGCAGCATAAGGATGTTATAGTGCAATTCGGTTTCCATAAATGGAAATCTTTCAACATCAATGGAACAATCACACAACCTAGTAGGCAACTTTGGGGGAAAAGCGCAGTAACACTGTGACACGGCACGGCCGAATCTGACTCCATAACACTAGTTTAGTTTAACTGCCCTATGCCACCAAGTTAATCCTACCCAGTCACTTCATAAACTGTCAAATCATCGCAATCTCAATGTCACTAGGCCTAGTAAGATCGTTGTTTTGTCCTCCCTAGGTCTCCCCTCACTTGCCTCGTCGCGCCTTGAAACACGTGTGTATAGGCGCGTTATCAATGCCTTATCATATCCCCACCAACCAAGCTGCTCAGACTCTGCTCCACACACGAATCACCCTGACATCAGTTTCCCATCAGTCACTGCTACATTTCACCACAGCTCATCCAAAATGTTCTCTGCCCTCCATTTTGCTGGCATCACTCGTGTTGCAGTGGGGAGTGTGGGAGGGGTGATTTGGGCTTTTTTCAATAAACGCACTGAATGTCTTTTTGACTTGGCCCGTAAGCTCTGCACTCACTGCCCATACCATGCCATAGTATTTCCTACACATATCTGTAAACTCAAAGCTACACTCCTTTGCATGCTTATTCAGTCTGATCCCACATTCTTGTGCTCTACCGACACTAGTGGCAGAAGGGCGCTATACAAGACCTCTTGCGCTACATGTCCACCAGGACGCTAAACTGAATACAGCCTTCCTGTTTCATAGTATTTTGAATGCTGTCAAACCTGCTGTAAAGTAGCGTGGTATGATAACCACGGTAGTATTGTTATTACTGCCTTCACAACACGTATCCTTCCCACTGTATACAGTAATTGAGCACGTATCTGTGCGTCTTTATTTGTACTTGTATTTGTATAGCAACCTGTATTTGTACTTGTATTCGCACTTGGATTTGTTTGACTGATTTTAACTTTTAATGTAATGTTTATAAAAGTTATTTGTACTGTATACAAATAAATAAATAATAAAATTAATTGAGCACTATATTAACCCCTTTACTGCAAGGCTATTATGCAAGTCTATGCAAAAAGGGCACGCATACTCGTCCTTGGCACTTACCCTGGACCAAGTGATAGTCCTGCTGGCGACAAAAGAAAGTAGTTTGGCACTCAAACGGGCTTGTTGCAACAACAAAAAACATCTAATTTGTGGTGAGCTGAACACCAATTGCTGATACCCAAGACAATGCAAAAGCTTCCTCTGTGACCAATTTGTTGATCAATATGAATCACATTGCACGTGGTGGGATCCTGAAAAAAGTTACATTCTACCATAACTGGCACATACTACAGTTATTAATAACTAAGGAGTAAAAAGCTGCAGTGAAAATGAAGAGGTAAATGAAGACATTTTTGAACAAATAAATAATGATGGTTCAAAAAAATAATGCAAATAAAAATGGAAAATGTCATATAAATAAATAAATTAGAATAAATTGGCACATTTAAATGGTGCAGACCTGCCTGATAGCAGCGGCGCGTTGTACATGGTGTGCATAGCAAGCGTTTGCACTGGCTGGCATCTTTTAACAGTAGCGCAGCACTGTGAGTTGCGGTTTGTGCATCCATTGGGGTTAGTCCTTGGTCAGGTGTCGTTGAAAAATACATGTTTTGAGAGATTTGTGCAGTTGGAGAATTGTGGGGGCATTCCAAGCAGAGGCCGGGATCGAGTGCCAAAGGCTGGGTGCGTGACAAGAGAAGGATTGTTTGAGGGTACTTTCTTTGTGGGGGAATTGGTATTCAGGCCGGTTGGTTGATTTGCTGCGCGGGGAGCGTGTGCGACCAGAGATATGGAGCTTAGCTGCCAGATTTGGTGGTGTGCTACTCGTGACCGCTTTGTAGAGGATATATACAGCCTTGATCAGTATTCTGGCCTGGACAGGAATCCAATGTAGTTTGTGTATGACGTAGGTGATTCGGTTACATTTCTGTGTATTTGTAATAGGATGTGCAGCAGTGTGGTGAACTGCTTTCAGGGGAGCCAAGCGAGTGACTTGGAGCCCTCTCAGAGGGGCATTTCCCCCCATCAATGTGCAAGACCACAAGGTCCTCTGGTGGAATGAAGGGTTTCATTTTGCAAAGGGTGGAGATTTGGAGCCAGGCCATTTGGGCCTTCTTAGCTACGTGTTTCTGGAATAATAGGCTACTGTCAATGGTGATGTCTAAGGATTTTACTAAATGCAAGCGTTGCGGGTGAATTTCTTCTAGGCGCATATCATTGAGCCATTGCTGGACAAGGTGTTGTTTAGCAGCGGGACCGATGATGATGAATTTGGTCTTGGAAGGCTTACGTTTGAGGCACGCAGTCGACGTCCTGGGTTGGATAATGGCTAGATAATCACAGAGACGACTGAAATCCTCTGGACTTTTTACTCTCATGTACAACTGAATATTGTCTGTGTATTGGTGGATGCTGTTAAGGATTATTGAAAGAAAATCGTAATTATGATCAAAAATGGAAATCCTAATATTAGGTGGGGAATCCCCCACTATCCTTCCCACCCCACATCCCGTGCCTTTCCTCTTATGCTCTGTCAAATTGCTTTACCTACGTAATACCTCTGAGAGATAACCATGCATACCTTCCAAGTACTTCTTAGCAGCATTGCTGTGGCATGCTTCCATTTTTACTTCAGCTTTTATTTCTTTAAGTACTGTGCTTGTTTAATATTGCTGGTTCCAAGCATTAGGTACATTTCAGGTGTATGTGTTGGATTGTATTCATGTAGAGTAAATTATAACCTTTTATAAAGTAAATACTTTTTTGTTTTCAATAGCTCCATGAAAATGACAGTTTCTTGATTTTCACTAGAGTTTTTCAGAAAGATATTTTGTGTAATCGATATATTTACCTTGTGTTGTTTTTCCTGGATTATGTTCATAGTGTATCTATGTTCTACTTATTAGATCATGCATGCCAAGGCCTAGGGAAATCCACCACCACCTCCAAAGCGCACCAATAGGCCACTCAACCGGTACAAGATAAGCATTATATGTTGCCGGATACTGTACCTCAGACTAGATGTCTTGACCAAAACATCTACTACGGACTCCATTACCATGGGTTACGGTTATCAGTCAATCTTTTATTTCGACGCATGTCATTAAAGCAGTATACAATATAACAGTAAAAGTCCAAAAATAAAATGAACGACAGTACATTATATCAATAATTACCAATCGCTATATCAAATATTAGCACCACTATCACTACACAAGCTTTACAAATATTCCATTATATTAAAAACCATGGTGACAGTGAAGAATACAAAGTTATGTAATGGCACTAGGAGGCCATTTTTATTCCCAGCCAACCTCTATAGATGTTTTTGGCCACGGCTAGGAGAATTTTAATCATCTGTGGTTGATCTACAAAAGTGTAAGGCATCACTGACATGGTTGACGTTGGCGCCCAAGCATTTCAGTAAAGAGATCAAATAAGCAGCTCGCAAGTCCTTATGTAAAATAAAAATGGTAAAAGGACTCGGTCACACCCATACAATAGAAGCAGGTTTCGTTGGAGGTCGGGTTCCACTGATTCTCTACACACCCTATGGGTAATATGCGTAACCTAAATCATATATATAACAATCTTGCAAATTGTGGATTTATAATATCTAAGTAGGGCTCAAACCCATGTTGATTCTTTGATGGCCAATAGTTACATAAAAGATCAGATCGTTGACAATCTCAATTGATCAATAATGGTTACCATCGGCCAACCTCCTCTAACCAGCTGAGGCAGTATTCTCCCTAATTAGGGAAGAACACTGTCCCTAAATGACGGGTGCAATAAACACCCATTTAGTTCCCATGACACCAAAACACTTCAGTCGCCATACTCTATTAATCCTACATGCTTTCCATGCTTTCAGGGTCTTTAAAACCTTCGAGGTTCCTGCGCATCTCTAAAACCCCACTGGAATGGAAGGTCTAGGCCAATTTTACCGAAAATAAATGATCGTAATGACCAAAAGTTCAAAAATTGCTACCACCAAAGGTTCGAACACCAAAAGTTCGAACCTTTGTTGGTAGCATTGTAAAAAAGAAAGACGGGGGCTGCAGGGGTGTCCCCTGCATCGCTCCACTCACTATACTTCATGGTATAGTGAGCGGGAGTTGCGGGGGACACCCCTGCAGCCTGCCGTTACAAAAAAAAAAGAAAAGAAAAGGACCCTGCAGCGCCGGTTCCCAATCACGGAAGTGAAAGGGAACTGGCACTGCAGGAACCCAGCATGAAGATGAAGGTAAGTGGGGTTTGTTTATGTTGGGGGGAAGGGTGGCAGTGTGCTGAGGGTGTGGGTGGGGGGTTGTTATGGGTGTGTTGTGTGTGTGTGGGTGTGAGTTTGTATGTGTGTTCGCATGAGAAAGGTGCAAACTTTTGGTAGTTTGCACCTTTCTCATGCAAACGTTTTGCCCGCGGTACCTTCTGCCGCGGTAAAATCACTGCAAATCGGAACAGGATGTACTTCATCTATCCCATGACTTCCAGGACAATGCTACATTTCACCAGCCACGCTATGGCTCAGTAGGTTTCTTCTCACCAACATGTTTCTGCCCACCTCTTATTTTCATGATTGACGCGGTGCCTTGAAGCTCTGTATTCGTGTACATTCCTAGCATAGGTCACTTTATGATGTACAATTTGGAATCTGACAGTATGTATCATTCTTTGCGATAACTTTTCTCTTTCAACGCTATAAGGAATCTTTCGTAGTATTTCTTTGCTGTTAATCACAAGAGGCACACAAAATGGATGTGATGGGAACATTTGAGATGGGGAGTATATTGTTCATGTCTGTGCAATGTTGTCACATGCCGTCACGGCTGGCGTGTGTGGAGTCGATGGCGATGGAGCGGCCATTAACCCTCCCCGCCACGTTTCTCGCAACCCTCCGTGGCGGTCTAGTCTTTCTGGGCAGCTGCCAGGGGAAGCCCTTTTCCGTCGCTCCAACCCGGAAGCCTACGCGTTGCAACCTACTTGCATCAGGCTTTCAGGTTGGAGCGTTCGTGTTTTCCTCTTTGGCGTACTGCTGGCCATATTTTCCCTTTTGCTCTCCTTTACCCTGCTGTATGCTATCTCTGGACACTGCCCTCTTCCTTATCCTTATTGTTGCTGTTTAACGTGCCTGTGCCAGTGATCCTCCCACGGCTTCCTGATTCATTTCTTTATTTCTTTCCCCCGTCTGTTTCCTTGTTTGCCCTTCTGCTTGCCTTTACTTACCTGTTTATTTTCCTGTCTGCATATGAGGCATTACTTAAGGTTTCTGGTCATCTAACTGGCCCGTTCCACTCATCCTTTACCAGTTCTATCTACAATTACCGCTCTAAGGGAATACCACCAGACACCTCCAGACAGGGGTTTTTTATGCCTAGCGGCTTTTTCCCCTAAATCGGTCTGAACCGGAGGAGGGGCCCCCCGGACCACTCACTCAAGGGTCAGGGTGGCTTCCTTTCGGGGCAGACCCTACCTACTTACAAAAAAAGGAGCTGTGCAAGAAGAGGTTCGGCGGAAGCTTGGATCAACAACTCACAGGTGAGGAGGAAGGGGATTGGAGTGACCAAGAAGCGGGGTCGGAGGTTACGGAGTCTAATAAATGTTTCCTATGTAATAGTCCATCTTATATATTTATTGGATGCTGAATGCCAGAGAAACCCATTTGTAGGTGGGTACATGGTACATAAACCCTATGGTATGTTCATCCGAGCTACTCTTGAGCAGTTTTTATTGGGTGTTTTTCTCTACTGACTACCATGGACGGTGCGGTCACATATGAGTCAAAAAACTCATTTTATTATTTTTGTGTTAATATAATAGAAGTCTAGACAAGGCGGGGGCGGTATGAAACATGTGTTGACTTCATTCTATAATGATCCTGATAATCAATCCTTTGATGCTCTGCTTTCAGCTTTAATGGAATTTTCCATGACACAATTTGGACAGTTCTCTGAGTTGTGTAACTGACAGAGTACATTTGCCAACTGAAATTGACTCCAAGCAGCCATAATGAATCCATAACTACAATTTCAGCAAGAAATGTTTGTCTTAACAACATTACCTCGCTCTGTCAGGCCTTTGTTGTTCCGGACACACAAAAACTTGCCCTAGAATTTAAACAAAAACATGTAGTACATGGCCCAAATAGGGCCCTGCTAGATAGGGCCACATACTTGTCCCCTAAATGAAACCTAGAAATGAAGATACAGAAACTAAAATGTTTTCTTTGATGTTTATGCTGTGTGTGATTTAAGTGTTCTGGACTGATCCATCTATGCCACCATGGGGCTTAATGGAATGTTGTGGAGAGAGAAACACAAAGGGACAGAACTTGCCTGCCCAAGAATGGGCTGGGCAGGGTAGGGGAGAAAAGATAATACATTTAAAAAAAGAAGAACCGTTAGGGAATGGTTGGGGAAAAGAACAGAGAGGGAGAAAAGGAGCAGAAGAAAGAAAAAAACCTGCCTGAGGGTGGCTGCGTCCTCGATCAGCCGCCCAGGACCAAGAGACTTTTTTATGGCTGGGCCACATGTGCTGGGTGACCTGACGTATGGAACGTGGGCCCAGGCAGCATGCCCTGGCGCCCACGGGACCATGGCAGCTGTCTGCCTACCAAGGAGTCAAACCACCCAGGCTCATTAGAGAACCCCCCCTCCCCTCCCGGGCCGTGTGCATGCGTGGCCGGGGGAAGAAGATGCCATCCTGTCCAGGTCAGCGTGACCATGCCCTCTGTTGGCCTGCCTAGAAGCCAGTCGGAGGATCGCTGCAGCGGGTGGGGCAGTGCAGACAGCCCTGGGCCATCGGAGCAGCCCTGGTGAAGGAAAAGTCCAAGTGAAGTGAAGGCCGGGCAGCCTCGGTGACTAAAAGTCCCTGGCTACCACAGCAGAGAAGGCTGGGTGAAGCTGGGAGCGTCACCATTCCGTCCAGAGCTTTCTAAATAACCACAGCCCACCCCCTGAGTCCCTGCGATGCAATAAAGATGGCGCAGGGCACATCTGTGTCAGTGGCCCCATAACAAATGGGATGCCGCCTGAAGCCAAGATGGCACTGCGGGAGCAGCAGTGATTGTGGGAGACCCCGCTGGACACGCGGCTGTGCAAAAGACGCTAGTGTGGCCGCTTTTCATGGCGGTGATGTCGGCCAGCCCCCAGACCACGGGGGCCACCGAAAAGCATGTTTTGTTCCACAGGGTGCAGCAGTGTCCATATGCGGCCTCCTGGACAGGGGCCACCCTGTAGATAGAACTTTGCTGCAGGGTCATGGCAATGAGATTGGTGTGCCCCTACGCGGGTGGGTGCCACCAGGCAAAGATGGAAGAGCGCGGGACCACGTGGTAAGATCAGGTAGCCCCACATGGTGGATGGGACCACCCAGAAGAGAAATAATGTGGGACTAAGCCCCATTCCATCTGGGGACAGAGCTAACCAACAGGACAGACCCAACTGCCTTCCGGGCAACCCCTGCACTTGGGGGCTGTTTCTGTATCCTACAGTCCCCACCAGCTCTTGACACTCGATGTCTGCACTTACTCCTGCACTTGCCACTAGCTGACCGCACTTTTACCTATTGTTTTATTTATTTTATTTATTATTTTCTGTCGATCTAATGTATTGCACTGCCCCCTCACTCTTCCCCCCGCACTTACCGTTTCCCCCTCCCCAGCATTTGCGTGATCTCAATGTCACTTGGCCTAGTAAGATTGTTGTCTTTGTCCTCCCTCTGTTCCCCCTCCTTTGCCTCATCGGGCCTTGAAACACTTGTGTATAGGCGCGTCATAAATGCCACATCATATCAATAAGGTACTGTGAAGGGGTGGCTGATTTCAGCAGTCGCCTCTATTTGACATAATGTATTTTCTGAGGCTTGTGGAATCTGCTTAGATCATATGCTGTGCATAGGCTGACATCTAGTAGAAGCTGCAGAGTATTACAGTTTGTTTTTCGAAACTCGAAAATGGGCGTCGACACAGGCGTGCCAGTAATACTATCCCTAGTGTGACGTCCACTGTACCCAAGATCCCTCACGCGTCTAGGATCCTCAGATTTTTTTTTCCGCCATACTTGTCGAAAGCATATTTGCAGAGTTCCCTGGCTTTCAGCCTTTTGTGATTAATTATTCAGAAATTCCCTGTTCCTCTTATCCCACGTCGAGACTCCGAAGATCGACGCTGGAACGGAAGAACAAACAGCCGTCGAGACTGCACGACAGACTTTGGGCCTCGGAAGGCCTATGGCCTCGGCCCTGCAAGTAGGGAAAGTGGGGGGTGGACATACTCACACTCGTTTATTTCCTACATACACTCGCCCGCTGCCATATAATAACATATGGAGAGTACTCCATTTAAATTCTGCCCCAAGGACAACCGTAAGTTCCTTTGGGTAGATAAGCATAACACCTGTAACCTCTGTTTGCCTAGGGACCACCCCGAAGCCAATTGCAGAGCGGTAAGCTCTTTAAAGCTAAAACACTTAAGGACCGTTCTACCAAACGTTGGGCCCATTACGCCAGGCAACTCGAGGCCATGGACGCTGTGGGTTCCTTCAGTGATGGCAGCAACGGCGCCGTTTCGGACGGCGAGGGCACTGGAGTGTCGTTAGACACCCAACCGCGAGCCCCTGACCTCCGAGCACTGTCCGGCGGGGCAGTTATGGGGACCACACCCGGCGGCATGAGCGCTACCCATACACCTAGATCTAAACACATTAACCCCTCCCAAGACTCGACACCCGTGTCGAGCGATCGGCAGAAAAAGGCACAAAGAGAGAGGTCTGCAGAATCGGTGTCCTCTGGGCGTTCCAGGTCTCGATCACCTCACGACACACAGCAACCGTCTACGATTGCTAAGGGCGGCACGCTTCCTAAAGTCACGGAGGGTTGGTCGTCAGAAGACGAAACCGACCTCCACCCCCAAGCAGCACGGTCAAAGTCGGCTCCGGCAGTTCGTTCTACATCTGCCTCCGAGTCTCGACGTCCCCCCTCTAAATCCTTAGACCCTACGGAAACCACCTCCGAATCTCGACGCCAGGCATCAAAAGATTCAGGGAAGTCCAAGGAATCAGGGAAACATTCCTCCACACATGAGAAAGGACAAACAACAGAAAAATCTGCCTGAACACCAGGTTCAGAAGGACAAACATAAATCTTCTGAAAAGACCAAGACCATTGACCCTGTTACTAGGCTTAAGGTTGTCCCTCCGACTCCAAAGGATATGCGAATGGAAGATGAACCTCATCAAGAGGTGGTCATTCCCAGTTCTAAGGAGTGGAGCGCTGAAGACATCGACAGGGTGATGAGGCGAATGTCTTTTATGGCAAATTTTTATGCGAAAAATCCTGACTACTTTCTGAGTTATCAGAATACTCCTGTTACCTCTAGTCCTTCCGGATCCAAAGACTCTCAGCCTCCTAGTAAGAGACCTCGCACTGAGACTCCAGTTCAAGGCCTGATTTCGGACCCACTCACTATTCAACCTTACCATCATTATGCTGAAGATCCAGACATACAAATACTGGACGACCAGGCAGGGGTCGAATACTATGGGGACAATGAGGACCAGGATGAGGAGGAGTTAGACGAAGCAGAGGCCTATAGTCTCGACTCCCCTATTCCCAAGGACCCACCAGTGAATGACTCACCTGTGGATAATCAGCCATTACTAAATGAGGTTTTAGCTAAAGCTGCAGAGCACTTTCATATAGACACTCAAGGGGCTCAAGAAGAGAGGGACTTTGCAGAGGAAATTATGGGGGATAGGAAATCCGTTGCCCAAGCAATACCAATTCTGAAATCCATTCAACGCAGAATTGATCCCTCCCTCCTCACCCCTAACCTTACCCGGGCAGTCAACCGAAGAATAGAACAATTATTCAGGGCCGCCCCCTCCGACCCACTTTATATAAGGGGTCAGCTTAAACCGGACACTTTGGTCATCACAACTACCAGAAAGAGGGCGGGTAGACCTCTAGCATCCTCCGAAGCACCCCCAGACAAGGAGAGCAAGAGGATATATGGGCTAGGAAGGAAAGTAGCTTCCACCTCCGCTTACCAGGCAAGAATTGCTAATACCACCACTCTGCTGGCAAGTTATAATTGTCAGCAATGGGAGCAGGTAGCTGCCCTCATTGCTTCCGTACCTGAACATCTAAAGGGCCAGTTGGCCCAGATTGCGTAAGAAGGGAGATCGGTGTCCGGATGCATTCTCAAGGCGACTTTTGACGCAGCAGACAATGCAGGCTGGCTCATCGCAGAGAGCACAGTCATCAAGAGACACGCTTGGCTAAGGCAGTCGGGGGTTCAAACCTGAGACACAAGCCACTCTAATCGACATGCCGATGGAACCAAATGTCTTGTTTTGGAAAGCGGTGGAAGAGGCACTCAAAACAGCAAAATTTGAATATGAGACCCTTAGGTCCCCTGGTCAGCTAACCAATTAACCCACGAACCAACGAGGAAATAATAATTTTCGTCACTCCCGCAGCCAAAATTCCCAAAGAGGGTCCAACTACTCCTAAGGACAAGGTACATCATGGGGAAACAACCAACAAGGTACCCAGAATTTCACCAGAGGTCAAAAAAGGGGCCGTGGTAGAGGAAGAGGCAGCCCAGGCAGAGGCGGTACGCCTCCCAACGAACAGTGACGCTCCGCTCAGGGTCCCTTCCCATGCAGCCCCAGTAGGGGGTCGCATTTCCAGCTTCACCCACGCATGGGAGGGGATCACATCGGACAGATGGGTGCTGTCCACAGTATCCGCGGGATACTGCATCGAACTTTTGGAGCGCCCCCGTGACCATCCTCCAAGACAGAAAATACACTCCTTGGAGCACCAAAGAATACTCCTCGAGGAGAATGTCATTCTTCTTGCAAAGGACACGATAAAACTCATCCCGGGCAACCAGGTAAACAAGGGTATTTATTCAGCTTACTTCCTTGTGCCAAAAAAAGATCTAACACTGCGCCCAGTATTAGACTTACGCCCTGTAAACAAGTATGTCAAGCCTCAAAAATTTCGCATGACTACCCTCCAAGAAGTAATCCCCCTACTAAAGAAGGGAGATTACATGGCAACATTGGACATGAAAGATGCCTATTTTCATATTTCCATGTTCCCAGTGCACAGAAGATTCTTGCGCTTAAAGGTGGACAGTCAGCACTACCAGTTCAAGGTGCTGCCCTTCAGTATAGCCTCAGCTCCAAGGGTATTCACCAAGGTATTGGCGGTGGTGGCAGCGCACCTACGCAGGGAGGCAATCCCAGTGTACCCTCACCTGGACGACTGGCTCATCACGGGGGAGACCTCAGTAATTTGCAGATCCAACATCCAAAGAACCATCGACCTCCTCTTCGAATTGGGCTTCTCAATCAACAAGAAAAAATCAAGCCTGGTGCCAAGCACCTCCAAACAGTTCTTAGGAGCTGTCCTAAACACTCAAGAGGGGTTGGCCTTTCCATCAGATCAAAGAATTCGGAATCTATTACTGCAAATTCCTCAATATCAGTACGGCTGTCATATAAGGGTTTGCAAAGCGATGTGTTTGCTAGGCATGATGGCGTCATGTATTTACCTGGTTCCCCACGCGCACCTGCGCATGCGACCCATGCACGAATGGTTGGCGAAACAGTGGTCTCAGGCAAGTGGTCAGTGGGACGATCTAGTGGTCGTTTCACCAACACTAGTACAGAGTCTTCGCTGGTGGACAAGGGAGAATCTTTCAAAGGGGAAACCCTTTTACGATCCAGAAATACAGGCTGCAGTCACTACAGACGCGTCCCTCTCGGGATGGGGAGCACACCTCCTTCACCACACAGTGCATAGCCTCTGGTCTCACACAGTGGCCAAGAATCACATCAATCTGCTAGAGCTTCTGGCAGTCTTCAGAGCGCTTCGAGCGCTCGAACCCCACCTATCGAACCTGCCAGTGCAGATCCTAACGGACAGCACGACAGCAATGTTTTACATAAACAAACAGGGGGGCACTCGTTTGCCAAATCTGTCCAAACTTGCCCAGAAAACATGGATATGGGCACTCAGACGGAACATTTACCTGTCATCTCAACATGTTCCAGGGGGATCTCAATTCACTAGCAGATGCTTTGAGCAGAGACCCCCTCCCGGAAGAACATCGTGGTGTCTACACGAAGAAGTCGTAGGAGAACTCTTCTCACAGTGGGGTTTCCCCACTATAGACCTATTCGCCACAAGCGAAAACAGACAATACCCAGGATTCGCATCCAGGTTCCCACAGCCAGGCTCCATGGGGAACGCTCTATGGATGAACCAGGTCAAGTATGTTGGCCTATGCTTTTCCACCAACCCCTCTGTTGAGGAAGGTGGTCAACAAGATGCACAGGGAATCGATGACGCTCATCCTAGTTGCTCCCATGTGGGTGAGACAACCGTGGTTCCCACACCTGTGCGAACTGGCAGTGTGCGAACCCATCAGACTCCCGTGCTGGCACAACCTACTATCCCAGCACGAAGTACAAACAGTGCATCCTCAACCAAGCTCGATGAACTTGGCAGCATGGCTCCTGAAGTCATAGAGTTTGGCCATCTCAATTTAACACAGAGATGCATGGATATCCTAAAAGAATCAAGGAAACCAAACACAAGACACTGTTACTTCGATAAATGGAAGAGATTCGTTATTTGGTGCCAGAACAAACAAATCAACCCGGTTGATTGCACTCCTTACAATATTGTCACCTACATGCTCCACCTGCTGGATGCAGGGTTGGTATTTAATTCACTCAAGGTACACCTGGCGGCGCTTTCAGCCTACACCACCTCCCATAACAAGATGTTCTGGTGGAAAGTACCAGTTGTTAAGGCCTTTATGGAAGGGGTAAAGAGACTCCACCCTCCAATTCCGAACCCATCACCAGAATGGGACCTTAATGTGGTGCTTGCTAAACTCATGTGCCCCCCCCTTTGAACCCATGCATAAAGCTAGTCTCAAACACCTGACCTATAAAACTGCCTTCTTAGTAGCCATTACATTCATAAGAAGGGTCAGTGAAATCCAAGCTCTGTCAGTGTGGGATCCTTTCTTTACTGTTCATAAGGATAAACTGGTTCTACG
Organism: Ambystoma mexicanum; assembly: GCF_040938575.1. Lineage (NCBI taxonomy): Eukaryota > Metazoa > Chordata > Amphibia > Caudata > Ambystomatidae > Ambystoma > Ambystoma mexicanum. The sequence goes on from NC_090931.1 coordinate 669,386,516, forward strand.
AACTCACCCTAGGTTCTCACCTAAGTTCATTTCAAAATTCCATGTTAACCAGTCCATTGAGCTACCGGTCTTCTTCCAAGAACCCAAGAGCTCTGCTGAGGTGAAACTACACACACTAGATATGCGAAGAGCAGTCCTCTACTACGTAGACAAGACCAGACCGCTAAGAAAGACAGATCAACTGTTTGTCTCTGTAGCTACAGGCAGAGAAGGAGATTGCATCTCTAAAGGCGCCATCTCGAAATGGATAGTCAAATGTATCCAGCTGTGTTACTCCCTTTCAGATAAAACTCTGCCTTTTACGCCAAGGGCCCACTCTACAAGAGGCACTGGGGCCACTCTGGCTTTCATTGCAAATGTACCCCTTGACGCCACTTGCAAAGCAGCTACATGGAGCTCTATTCACACCTTTACTCATCACTACTGCATTGACACTCATTCCAAGACAGATACTCAAGTGGGACAAGCGGTTCTAAGACATTTATTTGCTTATGACCCTTCTCACATCCCACCTCCTTCTTCTAACACTGCTCGCTAATCTATGCACAGCATGTGATCTAAGCAGATTCCACAAACCTCAGAAGAGATACATTACTCACCGTAATCGTATTTCTGATGCTTGTATCTTCTTAGATTCACATGTGCCCGTCCTTCCTCCCCTCTGAAAGAAGGCGCATGGATGCTTGTAGTCTTATCTATCTTATCTGCTTGGATACTCTGTACTCAAGCTATTCCTCATGCTACCTCATGTCAGAAAAAATACAATCTGAGGGTCCTACACGCGTGAGGGATCATGGGTACAGTGGACGTCACACTAGGGATAGTATTACTGGCATGCCCTAGGTCAACGCCCATTTTTGAGTTTCTAAAAACAAACTGTAATACTCTGCAGCTTTCACTAGATGTTGGCCTATGCACAGCATGTGAATCTAAGCAGATACAAGCATCAGAAATATGATTACGGTGAGTAATGTATCGCATACGTTTTTTGTGTCATTTTTTGTTGTTTGTATATTTATGTATATATTTAAGTGCTAGTTTATAGTAGGACATGTATAGTGTATAGAGAATGTTTCATGGAGGAATATTTAGCAGGGGGCTATACTTGGTTATATATTGGGTCTGTAAATAGTTACAAAAATGTCTAGTGGTTAGTGTGGTTATGTAGGGGGAATAACTATGGCAAATGTGTATAGAGGTAAGGAAAAGGAAAAAGCCGTTGTGTACCCTGGCGTGAGTCATGGAAGGAAAGGGGTGGCCTGCCTGAGGCTGCCTAGGAAGCTGGGACTCTGGCCTTACGCTCCAGTGGGTGGTGCCAGGCGTTATAGGTCTGTTTTGTCAGTCTCACTCTATGGGTCTCCATGAGACCCTTCTAAGGAAAGGGTGGCTGGTGGGGTAGATTCCTTTAGAAAGAACTCACTCCATGGAACCTTAGAGGGGGAGTAGTAGTTTGGGGATAGTAATGTTCAATATGTTCAATATGAAACATCTTGTGTATAGGCGCATTACAAATACCCAATAAATAAATAAATTAAATATTTATTTACTTATTTTATTGTTTAAACCGCAGCCCTAGCTCAAGAGCAGCAGAGTGCTGTATAGGATGTGCGTTACCAGCGCATCGACTGGCATCTTTTAATAGTAGCGCAGTACTGTGAGTTACTAGTGTGTACATCCATTTGAATCAAGTTCCAAAGGGTGGGTGTGTGACAAGAGAACGATTGTGTACAGGTCCTCTCTTTTCAGGCGAGTTTTGATGTAAGGTGGTTGGTCGATTTGCTGAGCAAAGAATGTGTACCACCAGATATGGGTTCCATGTGTTAATATCCCTGCAAAAATATTGCCATACAAGAATGATGCCGTATTTATGTGGAGATATTAACCCCCGCAACCTCCATATTATTTTAAAGGGAGCTGGGGATACCCCGCAACCCCTGCTCCCGTTTACCCCACAAATTATACCCACTAATAATATCGTCTATGGCTGTTTCTGATGACCATATATATGGCGATATTATTGGTGGGGATAATATTACCTGATACCCAGATATGTTGAGTTTAGCTGCCAAGTACTCTGGTGTGGTACTGGTGACTGCTTTGTAGATGATACATGTAGCCTTTAACAGTATCCTGGCCTCAAGAGGAAGCCAATGTAGGTCACATAGGACTGTGGTGATTCGGTCAAATTTCCACATACCTGTAATACGACGTGCTGCAGCGTGGTGGACTGCTTTTAGGAGAGCAAAGTGAGCGGATGGGAGTCCCGTCAGGTGGGCATTTCCCCCATCGAAGTGCAGTATTACAAAAGCCTGCACTACGTGGTCTGGAAGTCCTACAGTGGGATGAAGAATTTCATTTTGCGAAGGGTAGAGATTTGGAGGCAGGCCATTTGGGCCTTCTTGGCTATTTGTTTCTGCAAGGTCAGGCTGCTCTCAATGGTGAAGCCTAAGGATTTTGCTGAATCTGAGAATTGTGGAAGAAATCCTTTACGGTGCATTCCATTGAGCCGCTGTTCAACAATTTGTTGTTTAGCAGGAGGACCGATGAGGACGAATTCAGTCTTGGATGGATTAAGTTTGAGATAGGCAATCGGCATCCAGGAATGGATGATAGCTAGGTAATTGCAGAAGTGACTGATGTCCTGTGGGCTTTTTACTCTCATGTACAACGGTGTATCATCCATGTATTGATAAATGACAATATTGGGATCTTTTAGGAGTGGGCCCAGCCGTGTAAAGGTTAAAAAGGATTGGGATTGGGAGGATGGAGCCTTGGGGGATGCCACAGCAGACTGGGAGTCAGTTATAATGCAACTTGTTCATCGGGATGGCCTGGTGTTTGCCCGAGAGGTAGGCGGTAAACAAATTAAGGACAGTACCAGAGAATCTCATCCTGTCGGCGAGGAGGAAGAGGAGGATGCAGTGGTCAATGGTGTCCAAACCAGCGAAAGGTCAAGGAGGACGGGGAAGGATGAGTCGCCCGTATCCATGATTTGGAGGGCATCATCAACCACCTGGATGGTGACTGTCTCAATGCTACTCTTGGGCGGAACCCTGACTGATAGTCGTGGAGGAGTTCAATTCTGGTGAGTAGTTGTGCCAAGATTTTGCCAATAAATGGGAGGTTCCAAAGGGCAAGTAGTATAGGGCCTTTTTTCCAAAAAAGGTCGTATGAGAGCAGTCTTGAGGGTGCTCGGTAATGGCCCTTCTGTGAGGCATTAATGATGCTGAGGAGTACGTTGAGTGCCGGGCGATCAGTTATTTAATGATGGAGGCTGGGGTGCTACTGTAGGAAGTAGGTTTGAGGGAAGCAATTGTTTTAGGAGGTCTTGAGGAGAGAGGGAAGAGAATTCCGCCCATAATGCCAGTGTGCGTGCGGGAGTGCAGGTGGAGCTAATGCTCTGTGAAGTTAATTCATTGATCTGTCGGATTTTGTCTATTTTTTCAATAAAAAAGTTGTTGATTCCACTGGCATATAAAAGGTTTGAGTGTTTTTATAAATAAAGAGGGGACCCCATGGGGATCCCTAAAACATCCACTGTGGTGTCTGTGTCCTACAAATGTATATGGTAGGAACTGTTAACAGCAATTTCTTTTGCACGTGCAGAGACCCTCCCTGTCCCGCTGGCCTTGGGGTGGGGTTGGATTATTCCGTGGGGATTGCCCCTGTTCTGGGTTAGGAGGTGAATGCCTGTACCAGGGCCAGAAATCAGGGGTTCATATTCCACACCAAAATGGACTTACCACTCCGCCAATGGATCCCTGTGTGTCACAGAGAATAACGTTTCAACCGGTCTGCACAGTCCTTGAAGCCTACAGGCCCATTGACTTCTTAATATTATCCCACAGGACACATCAACGAGAAAACTAGGAAAACACCTACAGACATAAACCAAGAAGGCAAATGCAAGCAGTGCCTGGGAAACAGAATGCAAACCATCAGTACGGAGCTACAAAGAACACCTGATGTACTGACGTATTCTTAAAATATTCCTGTTCCACCAAGTCTTTGCCTGACCCCCACTACACCATTGGCTATAACAAGTATCATTTTAATAATTGCTGTAATCCTTGTCTCTATTGACCCATCCGTTTGTTTTACATGTACTATTTTACATGTAGTGTAAGTCAACCATACAAATAAATAAATGCATATCATGTGTTCAACCTACCACACAGTCCCGTACAAATGACTACGTCACCCAGACCAACAAAATGACCACAGCACCTCACATAATAATTTTTAAAACCCAGTGCTAAATAACCAGTCCAACACCACTCACAGCAGCCCACAGTCCAATGTCACCAACCCCAGTGCACAGTGTGCTAGCTGGCCACACCACATTCTCCAGCACAACGGACCGCTGCACACAGTTAAATATAACTGACTTTAATGTCATGCCCAGCACACCACACCATCGCATCTCATCTAGTACAGCACAACTGACTCCAATATAGGCGAACCCTGCTCCAAGTTCAACATAAATGACTCCATCGTCAAATCATCACAACTGAGACTAGCATACGTCCTTACACACCGCAGCCGAACTTCCAATCTGACACAGTTCACACCACCATCTAGTCCAACACAGCTGACAACAAATCACAGGTCAACCCAACTGACTCTAGCACCCACTCCAACACAACTTTCCACAGTACATTGGTCCTGCACAACTGATGACGACAACAATCAGTATAACTGGCTCAGTCCAATTCAGCCGATCACCCAGGTATGCACAACTGTCCCAGAATCCTGCCCAGTATGGCTGACCTCCCCACCTGTCAAGAACAACAGACGGGTGCATCCATCTGGCCCAGTGCATCTAAACATTAGCAGTGGTCGAAGTGCACGAAAAGAAGTAGTGGAACTATGTATCCTGCTGGCCTGCCCCCAAACTCTACAAACCTCAACAAAACTCCCCCTCCCACGTGCAATACAAACCCCCACCCGGGTCCCTCCGTGCCTCCATTACACCGCCACCACTGTGTAAAGGCTGAAAGAAACACAGTGAAAGAAAATGTAAAATGCATTTTAAACGACCCCATTGCCTTTCATTATTCCCCCCCCCCACAGCCTGCAGCTTTACACACCCTCCCCTTTCTAATCACCCACCATTCGCACCTCTTAAGGGGCATGCTAAAGATTAATGCCACCCCTCCAACCTACCCATTAACTGCACATAAAGCCGTGCCTGCAGTATTTTCACGTTAAGTTGATTAAATGCAAAAGAAAACATCTGATTACTGCAGGACCAGGGCTATGATGGGGGATGGGTTTTGTTCCAAGCAGGCCACTGAATAAATACCAGCAACCCAGCAGTTATACGATCCAGCCGGACCCAGGTTCCAATCCCCAGTAAGGCAAACCCAAAGACAAATGCACGGTTTCCTTTTAAAATAAAAGTATAGAAACTGTGCAACTTGGAACACTGCTCCCAACCGCTTCCGCCTATTTCGAAAAGAGTTCAATATGTGCATGCCTTCTGAAGTGACATGTCAGATGGGAATATTATAGTATGGGGAAGATAAGTTAGTGGAGGGAGTTAATGGGGCTGTGTGTGTTCGCATAGGCAGCTATACTGCTGATTGGGCAGATAGGGAGCTATACTGCTGATTGGGCAGATAGGGAGCTATACTGCTGATTGGGCACATAGGGAGCTACGCTGCTGATTGGGCACATAGGGAGCTACGCTGCTGATTGGGCACATAGGGAGCTACGCTGCTGATTGGGCAGATAGGGAGCTACGCTGCTGATTGGGCACATAGGGAGCTACACTGCTGATTGGGCAGATAGGCAGCTATACTGCTGATTGGGCAGATAGGAAGCAGCACTGCTGATTGGGCAGATAGGAAGCTGCACTGCTGATTGGGCAGATAGGGAGCTATACTGCTGATTGGGCAGATTGGGAGCTACACTGCTGATTGGGCAGATAGGGAGCTACACTGCTGATTGGGCAGATAGGGAGCTACACTGCTGTTTGGGCAGATAAGGAGCTACACTGCTGATTGGGCAGATATGGAGCTACACTGCTGATTGGGCAGATAGGTAGCTATACTGCTGATTGGGCAGATAGGGAGCTACACTGCTGGTTGGGCCCACAGGGAGCTATACTACTGACTGTTGGGTTCTGTGTTACATTCTGAGTTGTTTTGTATAATGGTTATGTACTCGGGACAGGCCTAGGCAGGGGGAACCACTACAGTGGTAATTGGTGCAGGATACAAGCCATTGCATACAGATTATACAAAAGAACGGGAGAATCAGTTTCACCTATGATGGAAAACGGTCACGCAGCGTCATTGTTTTGTAGGTTATGTTAGGGTTGTAATGTGTAGCACGACCCTAAGATCTGTTAAGCATGTTAGAGTGTTTCAGAGGTGTCGTCAAGAGTCTATTCAGTGTGTGCGTGTGGGCCAGTTGGGCCAATGCAAGTATCTTTTGGGGCCATGTTAGGGATCTGTTGGGGCCATGTTAGGGGTATGTTGAGGCTATGTTAGAGGTATGTTGGGGCTATGTTCGGGGTTTGTTGGGGCCATGTTCGGGGTCTGTTGGGGCCATGTTAGGGGTCTGTTGAGGCTATGTTAGGGATATGTTGGGGCTATGTTAGGGGTCTGTTGGGGCTATGTTAGGGATATATTGTGGCTATGTTAGGGGTCTGTTGGGGCTATGTTAGGGGTCTGTTAGGGCTATGTTAGGGGTCTGTTGGGGCTATGTTAGGGGTCTGTTGGGGCCATGTTAGGGGTCTGTTGGGGCCATGTTAGGGGTCTGTTAGGGGTCTGTTGGGGCTGTGTTGGGGCTATGTTAGGGGTCTGTTAGGGCTATGTTAGGGGTCTGTTGGGGCCATGTTAGGGGTCTGTTGGGGCCATGTTAGGGGTCTGTTGAGGCTATGTTAGGAGTCTGTTGGGGCCATGTTAGGGGTCTGTTGAGGCTATGTTAGGGATCTGTTGGGGCTATGTTAGGGATATGTCGGGGCTAGGTGGGGGGTCTGTTGGGGCCATGTTAGGGGTCTGTATGGGCTATGTTAGGGATATGTTGGGGCCATTTTTGGGGTCTATTGGGACTATATTAGGGATATGTTGGGGCTATGTTAGGGGTCTGTTGGGGCTATGTTAGGGATATGTTGGTGCATGTTAGGGATCTGTTGGGGCTATGTTATGGGTCTGTTGGGGCCATGTTAGGGGTCTGTTGGCACCATGTTAGGGATCTGTTGGGGCTATGGAAGGGGTCTGTTGGGGCCATGTTAGGGGTCTGTTGGGGCCATGTTAGGGGTCTGTTGAGGCTATGTTAGGGATCTGTTGGGGCTATGTTAGGGGTCTGTTGGGGCTATGTTGGGGCTATGTTAGGGGTCTGTTGGAGCCATGTTAGGAGTCTGTTGGGGCCATGTTAGGGGTCTGCTGAGGCTATGTTAGGAGTCTGTTGGGCCATGTTAGGGGTCTGTTGAGGCTATGTTGGGGATATGTTGGGGCTATGTGGGGGTCTGTTTGGGCCATGTTAGGGGTCTGTTGGGGCCATGTTAGGGGTCTGTTGGGGCTATGTTAGGGGTCTGTATGGGCTATGTTAGGGATATGTTGGGGCCATTTTAGGGGTCTATTGGGACTATATTAGGGATATGTTGGGGCTATGTTAGGGGTCTGTTGGGGCTATGTTAGGGGTATGTTGGTGCATGTTAGGGATCTGTTGGGGCTATGTTATGGGTCTGTTGGGGCTATGTTATGGGTCTGTTGGGGCCATGTTAGGGGTCTGTTGGCGCCATGTTAGGGGTCTGTTGAGAGCTTTGTAGGATCAGTTGGGACTGTATTGGCATCTGGTATCAGACCAAATGCCTGTTGTAGGTTAGGAGATGGTCTCTTGGGATGTGGTATGTTATGTTGTGTGATGCTATATTATGATGTGTTGGTTGCTTGTCTAACACGTCTACCACCATAAGACCACTTGAAAGACCTGAGAGAGCGACCGAAAATGTTATTTTATGTTACAACCATATTGAGCCTTGGGTTTAACTTGAATGAAAGAGCCGCTAGTATAATACAAATGCCAACACATTGAAACACAAATATATTGTTTAATGCAAAAATTCAAACCTAAAATAGGAATAACAATCAAATAAATACTGCCCAAAGTGTAGTTTGGGCAAGAAACTAAAAACTACAAAACAAAAACAAATAAAAGTCTTCCAATTACAGGCAAAAAGGAGCCATATCGTCAGGATTTTTAACTAAATTGACTCCCTAAATCAAACCCTACATCACGATTTGTGTAGAAAATCATACGGTGTAGAAAATATCTTGGTGAATACAAAGAAAAAACACACCCTTTGCCGCTAGCATATAAAGAGCATGGGCCTGATCACGAGTTGGGCGGTAGCCCTTAAATGAAGCAGTAACGGTGGTGCCGCTATATTTAAGGGTCTGCAAAATCTTGAATCTGGCGTGTTTACCCCCAGCTCAGACAGGTGGGCGCTAACGCAAATAAAGTTGGGCAGTATCCCAGCCGGGATACCGCCGAACTCGTGATCAGGCCGCATATCTGCTAAATTGGTGTGAGCCCCTCACCATCAAGGGCACATGTACTCGTGATTGCATCAACACCTGTTCTACTCGAAATGTGTACGTTAATTAATACATGAAAATCAGCTCAATGTTGCGAAGGAGCTCAGGAAACATGGACCTGCTCCAGGCAGGTAACCGGGGCTCAGATTCCTCAGTGAGGGCGAGTGTAACCGGAGACGCCGACCCGAGAACAAAACGTTGAGCTAAGTCGCAAATAAATCCCACTCGGCCAGGGCATTACACATTGTTGCCGAAAGACATTTTCAACTATTTTTTGGCGGTTTTTTTGCCAATTGTTTTACCACTTATTTAACCACAAAACTATAGATGGTAAGTTTGGGTTAGGTATATAGAAGGGGAGGGGTCACGGGAGGGTGGGAAGGTGGGGTGCAGGAGGGTCTCTCCCCTATTTTTGCAGTAAAAAAAAGCGAGATCATTGGCAAAAGGAATTCAGTGAAACTATCATTGGGCAAAAAAAAAAAAGAAATTGTTCCCTCTGCCAGAGCCAAATTAAAAAACATGTCCTAATACTATCTAAGCAGACATCCTCTGGCCAGAATATATCTGTCAAAAATATATTGCTTATGTCCAACAGTGCATGTATATATTTCAAAGGCTTCACTGCCTGTTGTGCCTCACTGCACTTCCACAGTTTTGAAGCACTCCTTGAAACTTGAGCACACGAGATTCCCTGTAGCTCTGAATCACATTAAAACTGTACGGAAGGGTAGGCGAGCGTGATCCAAGCGTGCTACGTGTGATGATGTAAAGGCAAGAATATCCTGCTGTGTCAGAATATAAATATATATATAAAACGCTTGCTGCACGGTGTTGCATGCTTGGATCTTGAGCTACATGCTACACATGATAAAAATGGGCTCGTAACCTATTAGAAAATGTGCAAATGCAAATGCCATCTTATTTTCAATTTTAATTTCTAAAAGGGAATTTCTTAAAGTATAAACAATAGAAATAATGAGACAGGCACAAAGCAAAAGATCTACTTTATTGGAACGCAAATTTTTAAAAAAAGAAAAATTCAGAGAAAACCAACCAAATCACTCCACGTAATACTTAAAGTAGCAATATATTCTGAATATTTAAATCAGTTTTGTAAAATCCTCCAAATTACCAGGTATATGGCTGATCAAATGCATGCTATGTAAATGAGAGTGAATGAAGAATGAATGATGCCGTATAAAATATTATCCTGAGAATGAAACCATCCAATTACCAAAGTGACCCTTGCCCAGCTCCCATCATTAAGGACTCTGCCCATGATCTGGACCCATTCATTACGGCCTTCATCAACTCCTCCTTTAAAACAGGTATTGTCCCAGACAACCTAAAAGAAGCCTGGGTGATCCCCCTGCTCAAGAAACCTTCCCTCGACCCAAGCATACCTACTAACTTCCGCTCTATCACCACGGTACCGTTTCTGCTTAAGATTTTAGACCGCGCAGCATACCTTCAGATCCAAAACTATCTGGAAGCTAACAATTTGCTAGGTCTACGTCAATCCGGATTTTGGCCCAGACGTGGGACGGAAACTGCTTTAATAGACTTAAAAACCCAAATTGAGGTATTGAAGGATAAGGGCAAACTAGCAATGCTAATACTCCTCGACCTCTCTGCTGCTTTTGATCTGGTCAACCACCAGATCCTATGCAGGCACCTCCACTCCGCTGCCAACTTCTCGCCCTCTGCTGCGGCCTGGATCAAATCCTTTTTGAGCAACAGATCCATGAGGGTCTTTGCACCATCCGCAGCCACGGACCCTTCCCCAATTTATTGTGGCGTACCTCAGCGATCTTGTGTGTCACCTACACTCTATAACATTTTCACGAAACCACTCTTTGATGTGCTTGACTATCTGGGTGTCTCTTACACTAACCATGCTGATGACACTCAGATACTCATTCCCATCACAGGTGATTATCTAGCTGACACCAAGGCCCTTAACGACGTCTACCTGGTCATCCAAGCCTGGATCGCTCAACACCAGTTATGCCTAAATGACGATAAGATGGAACTCCTTATAGTGGGCACCTCGCAACGCCTGAGCAAATTACACCCGACCTATCAGTCCTTCATCATAGACGGCAACATCATACGAGTCTCGAAAGATACCAAAACATTAGGTTTTTACCTGGACACCACCCTATCTTTATCTAGACAAATAAATGCAGTCAGATGTGCCTCTGCATACACGTGCAAACTTATTGCAGCCTGCAGACCATTTCTTACTACCCCTAACAGTATCACACTAGCTAGAACTCTCATTATGGCTAAAATAGATTATTGTAGTGCTCTGTACTTAGGTACTAGCCAAGAGAACTTGAACAAACTCCAAACAACCCAGAACAATGCCATTCGAGCAGCCCTAAACATCCCCCGCAACCACCACATTTCAGAATCCAAAACTAACCTAAAGTGGCTTCCTGTCAAGCAAAGAATCTCACTAAAAACACTCGCCCTCAAGCACAAATGCTTGGCTAACAAGGCCCCTATCTACCTCTGCAGTCGGCTGTCCAGCCATTCGACTGCCCGACCTTTAAGAACTGCCCAGACTCACTGTCTATCGATCCCGAGGTTTAAACTTCAAAAAGCGGGGGGCACTAGCTTCCCTGTCCTAGCCTCTAAGCTATGGAATTCCCTCCCCGCTACAATCAGAGCTGAAGACTCTTTCAACACTTTCAAAGCCAAAACTAAATCCTGGCTTTTTGACCAGTACTAAGACATGCTCCGCACCCTGTCCTTCTTACTCTTGCCCGCCGTCCTCCATTACTATTTTGTACACCTTATGGGTATATCCACTGTTTAGTGGTATATCCACTGCTTAGCCTCTGGCACTGTAATCTCTGTAATATATGTAGTTTGTAACACTGCTAATATTATGTTATTGTAACTTTGCCTGTATATATGCATTACTGTAACTTTGCACAAATTGCGCCCTGATGCCTCCGGGCCTGATGGTTGCGCGGTATAAATAAACAAAATACAAATACAAATAAATGCTTGTGCGTGTCAATGCGAGAGTGAATGAAGAATGAATGATGCGGTATAAATGCTGATGTGTGTGTGTGCGTGTATGTGTGAATGGAGAGTGAATGAAGAATGAATGATGCCGTATAAATGCTGATGCGTGTGTGCGTGTGAATGTGAGAGTGAATGAAGAATGAATGATGCCATATAAATGCTGATGCGTGCGCGTGTGTGTGTGTGAATGAAGAGTGAATAAAGAATGAATGATACCGTATGAATGATGATGCGTGTGAATGTGAGAGTGAATGAAGAATGAATGATGCTGTATAACTGCTGATGCTTGTGTGTGTGAGAATGTGAGAGTGAATGAAGAATGAATGATGCTGTATAACTGCTGATGCGTGCGTGTGTGTGTGTGGGTGTGTATGAATGGAGAGTGATTGAAGAATGAATGATGCCGTATGACTGCTGATGCTTGTGTGTGTGAGAATGTGAGAGTGAATGAAGAATGAATGATGCTGTATAACTGCTGATGCGTGTGTGTGTGTGTGTGTGAATGGAAAGTGAATGAAGAATGAATGTCATATGACTGCCGATGAGTGTGTGTGTGTGAATGTGAGAGTGAATGAAGAATGAATGATGCTGTATAACTGCTGATCCGTGTGTATGTGTGTGTATGTGTGAATGGAGAGTGAATGAAGAATGAATGATGCCGTATAAATGCTGATGCGTGTGTGCGTGCAAATGTGAGAGTGAATGAAGAATGAATGATGCTGTTTAACTGCTGATGCGTGTGTGTGTGTGTGTGTGTGTATGTGTGTGTGTGTGTGAATGGAAAGTGAATGAAGAATGAATGCCATATGACTGCCAATGTGTGTGTGTGTGTGAATGTAAATGTGAGAGTGAATAAAGAATGAATGATACCGTATGAATGATGATGCGTGTGAATGTGAGAGTGAATGAAGAATGAATGATGCTGTATAACTGCTGATGCGTGTGTGTGTGTGTGCGTGTATGTGTGTGTGTGTGTGTGTGTGAATGGAAAGTGAATGAAGAATGAATGCCATATGACTGCCAATGTGTGTGTGTGTGTGTGTGTGTGTGAATGTAAATGTGAGAGTGAATGAAGAATGAATGATGCTGTATAACTGCTGATGCGTGTGTGTGTGTGTGCGTGTGTGTGTGTGTGAATGGAAAGTGAATGAAGAATGAATGCCATATGACTGCCAATGTGTGTGTGTGTGTGAATGTAAATGTGAGAGTGAATGAAGAATGAATGATGCTGTATAACTGCTGATGCGTGTGTGTGTATGTGTGTGTGTGTGTGTGAATGGAAAGTGAATGAAGAATGAATGCCATATGACTGCCAATGTGTGTGTGTGTGTGTGTGTGTGTGTGAATGTAAATGTGAGAGTGAATGAAGAATGCATGATGCTGTATAAATGCTGATGCGTGTGTGTGAATGCGGGGAAGGTTACCTCACAAGTAGGTACTGGTACGGGGCAGATTAGGACTAGGTATAATGAATCTTACAAGTAAATAACCCCAGCATTCACACACAAATCAGCATTCATATGGTATTCTTCATTCTTCATTCTCTCTCACATTAACACACACACACATCAGCATTCATACAGCATCATTCACTCTTCATCAACTCTCCATTCAAACACATGCATCAGTAGTCATACGGCATCATTCAGTCTCACAAACACACACACACACACTCATCAGCATTCATGCAGCTCCATTCATTCCTCATTCATGCTTAGATTCACACACACACACGCACACCACGCATCAGCATTCATAAGGGATCATTCATTCTTCATTCACTTTCACATTCACAGAGAGTGCTTCCTGGCTCCTGTCAGAGCGCTTTGATCGCAACGCCCCTTAGGCCCTGGATGTGCAAGGAGGCACAAAAGTGGAACCTTGCATATTCAGGCCTGCAGTCCCCAGCCTGCATCCCCAAGGGGCCATGTAAAGCTGGGGAGACAAAACACCCCTGGCTTTGCATGGATCATTGGGCCTGTGTGCTGGGGTACTACTGATCTGTCAAAGGGAAACTAAGTATCCCTGATAGTTCTGTTAAAGCCATCCCAGGAGGGCGCCCTCATAGGTTCGCTGCAGCCAGAGGAGCGTTCAGTGTATGGGGGTGGGTCAATGCCCCCTCACCCATTATGAACGAGTCACCCCCGATTTTAATTTAGAGGCAACTATTTTCAATCTAAACAACACCTTTGTTCCTCCCTTCACCAACCTAGCGCCTCATAGTGAGTATTATGGGCATTGTAAAAATGTGATTTGTTCTATCCCTCCTATTTCTAAAACATCTGCCCAATTATGAAATGTATCATATAGAAGACCTACACCATGGGGACATAGACAGTTCTGCATGAGGTTACCTCTCTCCATCATCCCTCCCTCCCGCTCTCTCTCTCTTTTTCTCTCTTTCTCTCTCTCCCTCTCACTTTCTCTCTATTTCTCTTTCTCGCTCCCTCTCGCTCCCCCTCACTCTCTCCTCTCTGCCCTCTCTCTTTTTCTCTTTCCCTCTCTCTGCCACCCTCTCACTCGCTCTCTATCCTCCCTCTCTCGCTCTCTTTCTCTTTCTATCTCCCACTCGCTCCCCCTTACCCTCTCCTCTATGCCCTCTCCCTCTTTCTTTTTTCTCCTCGCTCCCTCTCTCTCTCACTCTTACTCTCTCCTACTCTCTGCCTCTCTCTCTCTCTTGCCCTCTCCTTTACTCTCTCCTCTCCACCCTTTTTCTCTCTCTCTCCCTCTCTCTGTCACCCTCTCGCTCGCCCTCTCTCCTCCCTCTCTCTCTCCTTTATGGCCTCTCCCTCTCTCCCTGTCTCCCTCACTCTCTCTCTTTCTCCCTCTGCCTCCCCCTCTCTCTCTCTCCTATCTCTCTCTCACTCTCTCACGCTCTTCTTCACACTCCCTCCTCCAATGCCAACCTCTCCCTTATAAGTCTTCCTTCCTCCTCCCCTTCTCTTACTTTTCCCTTGCTCTTCTTACTTTGCAGGGCACATGGTGGCCTTCTCAGCCTGTGCGAGTTACAGTGCCCTAGTCTCTGCCACCTTTGCAGGCTTGGCTCAGCTTTCATGGACCTTCCTATCTATGGCACAGCTCTGCAAGACACATCTGCACTCCGGTTACACTCGCCCTCACTGAGGAATCAGAGCCCCTGTTACCTGCCTGGAGCAGGTCTATGTTTCCTGATTGGTTACCGCAGGCAGGTGATCTGATTGGGAGAAAGCCTTTGTAGTTCAGAACTCAGTGGGCAGTGCTTTAAAAAGCACGGTAGCCATTTTGAATGAATGCCATGCAATCAGAAAGTGTGTTTGATGGTCTATATGTCTCGCTCCTTCTTGGCAGAGGACAGGCTTTAAGCCTGGTTAATTTCAAATGCCTGGGACTTTTGTGCTTCCATTTTCTTGGGGAATTTCGAGTTGGGTGTTTCCACTGGGGTTATAAGGCAAGGTACATGTTTTGATTGTGCTAGCCCTGCTGCTGAATATGGAGAGGGCGTTTTCCCGCTGTGTTGCTCTGGCGCAGAGCATCAGAAGTATTGTTTATGCATTAAAGGAGGGGTTGGTTGTTGTTCCCCATCTGGTGCTTTGGGTGCACCTTAACGTTGTTCTCTTGAGAGCGTGGCTAGGGTACCCTTTAAAGGGACGCCATGGCTTCCTGCGGGATTTGGCGGTTTTGAGGAGAGGGCTTTTACTACCGCCTAAAGGGACCTTGTGAAGTTATGTCTGGGAATGTCCAGACCCTAGACCCCGTGTGGACTTACCTCACCCATTGTTCCCCGTAACCAGTAGTTGGGGATCCATGAAACCAATGGAGCAAGTCTGTGTTGGATTGTAGGAGTTGTGGGCAGAGGACACTGTACCTCCTGGCTGGACCTTGAGCAGTGTAGGAGGGCTCCTCTTTACACTGTCCTCAGGAGTTGTTCCAATCAGCGCAGTGCTCTTCAAACATTTTTAACCTGGGCCCCACTGAGCAAAATGTGGGCAGGCCGGGCCCCCCAAAAATGCCAAATGGATAGAAAGTCCAAATGGCTATGAACTATTGCGTGCCGTCTCCGAACCTTACTCCCACTATAGTCCCTGGGCTGCCCCCCCCACCCCCTGCTCCCATCGCAGTCTCTGGACTCCCTCATCCCACTCCTAGCCCTGTCCCTGGGCTCTCCCCACCCCACCACAGACCCTGGGCTTCTCCCTCTCCTGCTCCCACCACAGTCTCTGGGCTTCTCCTCCATGCTCCCAGCACAGTTCCAGGGCCAGGGGTGGCCGGTGAATTTTTTAAGTGGGGGGGGCATAAATGTTTCTCCCAGATATGCCATAGCACCGAGCGTAGCAAAGGATCCCGAACCAATCAAAGGGGGGGTGGGGACTCTGAGAGATCTCCCCTGTGACTTTTTTTTAAAATAGTGGGTTAAATTGCCGCATTTTAGAGCTTACGTTAAAATAAATTGGGTAAAAAGGCAAACCGTTTACAATTGGTGCTGGGGGGCTCAGGGGGCAGGCATGGTATTTTTTTTACTGGACATCTATAATAGATGTCCAGTACAAAGATACCATCCCTGTCCCCTGGGCCTCACAGTGCCTAACACAAGCATACAATCAAACTGATTATGTGAGTGTGCAAGGCACTGGGAGGCCCAGGGGGAAAGCATGGTATTTTTTACTGGACATCTATGATAGATGTCCAGTAAAAACATGCCATCCCTGTCCCCTTGGCTCCACAGCGCCCCAGAAGGAGAGCTGAATTTGGCAGGTGGGTAGGGCATTGTGCAACAAAGACATTTTTAAAATGCCTTTGTTGTACAACCCTCCCCCAACTCGCAAAAATCATCTCCATGGACCAACACAAACACACACACACATTCACACAGCATTCACACAGCAAGCACTCTATCATTCACATAAGCACCCATTATCATAAACCCCCTCATAACACAAGTATACAAGCATTCATACACATATTTAAATAAAAAATAAATGAACATAAACCTACCTTCTGCACCGGTCCTGAATTTCCTCCCCTGCGCTTCAGCTCCTGCATCATGAACAGGATTCGGGAAGCAAGCGCTTCCTGGTTACTGCACATTCATGCAGGGGCCTGAGTGTGGGTGCTGAAATACCCTGCTGAAGTCTGCTCTGTCTGTATGTGTGAGGAGGTGCAGGAGATCCCCCTCGCACATACAGACGTGCAGTTCCTCAGGCAGCATTTCCAATGAGCTATGCAAGGATGGCGTAGCAAAACGCAGCAGCCTTGCATGACTCATTGAGCATGTACGGCTGGGGAGCTGAACTGTCAAAGGAAAACAGTTCAGCCAGCCCAGGCCCTCCATCAGGTGCAAAAAGTAACTGAGGACGCAATCAGTGTTTCAATGGGCTGGCTCCTCGGCTCCTCCATAATGGACAAGGGGGCACTGGGTGAGCCGTCCCTGTCCAGGGCTCCCCCTGCTGCGCCTTTTCTTTCCTGCTTTATTTAAAAAAATTAAAATAAATTTAAATGTCATCTATTTCTTTTTTTTAACATTTCAGGCTGGGGTCACCCATCCACCCACCTCATCCCCTCCCCTCTGGGAATGCAGCCCCATAGTTTGAATACCTCTGATTTAGCAGATGGTTTCTCCTGGTCTCCAGAGCCTTGTCAGTCCAATGTGACTTCGTCACACACAGCAAAAAGGGAAATAGGTTCTTTCCACAACACAACCCATGACCCCTTGTGAGGTGGGATTGGTCCAAAGGCTGGAGCAGGAGTGCCAGCAGGAGTGGGGGCCAGGCCTGTGAGAATAGCAAAAAACTGCCTGAAATTATAGGAGGACAAAACAAACTATCTTACTCGGCCTTGTGTCATTCATATCGTGCAAGTCCGATACGCAAAGTGCAGGGGGAAGGGAGATGGGTAGTGCCAGGGGGAGGGAAGGGGTAAGTGCAATCAGGGCAGCAATGCTCTGAGTAAGTGCAGCCACAGCAGTGCGGCTCTAGGTAAGTGCAAGGAAGCAGGGGACTGTGGAGTTCCAGATACAGCCCATAAGTGCATGGTAGGCCTGGAAGCTGTGCAGGGGCTACAGGTCAAGGGGGAGCCTGGTACCAGTCAGACTCTGAGGGTAGCCAGGCAACCAGTCAGCACAGCATGCAGGTTGGTCAGCAGGGGAGAGAGAGAGAAAGCAGAAGCGAAAAGGAAGGTCTTGAGCTGCTCCCAGAACTTCAGGTGTTCCGCCTCAGGTTTGAGAGGGCAGGGAGGCCATTTCAGGGGGGGGGGCACCTGCAGAGGAGAGGTGAAGGTGGCTGAGCAAAGGGCTCGAGAAGAAGGTGTTTAGCAAGAGAGAGTTGAATGTAGTGCAGGCCCCGGCCCCAGAAAGCCTTGTGGACGATGCAAAGGTTCTTCAAATTGATCCTTGCAGCCACCGGGAGACAGTGGAGAGGCCAAGGACAAGTCTCACAGTCCTGTTCTTGATTAGTCTGGATTAGTTGCACAGGGTGGAAAGTAGAGGAAGGCAGATTTAGAAAGAGACTGTTGCAGTAGTCTAGCCTAGAGAGAACTAGCGCTCTGGAGACATTGAGCTTCTGAAGGAAAGTGAGGAAAGGAAGAATACCTCTGAGGAGGTGCTGCTGGAAGTGGGCCTTATTGGCAAGGCCCATGATTTGAGGAGAGAAGGAGAGAGTGGAGTTGAAGATGATAGCAAGGTTTTTAGCCTCACAGGAAGACGAAGGAAGAGGGCTCAAGGAGGGGGGGCCAGAGTGAGAGAGGCAAAGTGGGAGCCGGGGTCCCAATGAGAAGGAGCTCAGTCTTACTGGCATTAAGACAGAGATCGTTGGAGGCACACCACTCCTGAATCGTGGATAAACTGTCAGGAATGAGCGAGAGAGGAGGTTGAGGGTAGCCTGAAGGAGAGCTGAGTGTCATCCGCATAACACTGAAAGTTAGAGGAGGAGGTAGAGATAAGGTGGGTCAAAGGAGCCAAGTAGACATTGAAGAGCCAGGCTGAGAGGTTAGAGCCCTGGTGAACACCACATGTGTAGAGAGAGGTGGTGGAAGGAAAGGACCCAAGTTGGACCTGGGAGGGTCTGTCCAGGAGGAAGGAGGTCAACCAAGCAAGGGCCTGGTCCGTGATGCCCAGGTTCTCACGGAGAAGATTGATCAGGATGGTGTGATTGACCGTGTCAAAAGCAGAGGAAAGATCATGGAGGATGAGGACAGAAGGAAGGCTAGAATCGAGATTAGCGAGCAGATCTTCATGGGTGTTCAGGAGAAATGTTTCTGTGCCTCTGGCTGCTTTGAAGCCAGACTGATGGTCATGGAGACAACCAACAAATTCAATGTGGAGAGTAAGCTAGGAGATGGCCAACTTTTCCAGGAGTTTGCCTAGTAAAGGAGTGATAGAGATCAGGTGGTAGTTTGCCAGATAGGAAGGGTCAGCAGAAGGCTTTTTCATGAGGTGTGCACAGGGGAGTGCTTGAGGCGAGAAGGGTAAGTTCCAGTGGCAAAAGAGTGATTGCGGAAATCGGCCAAGGCTGGAGCGAGGGTGTCAATGTTGTTCTTGATGGTTCTGGAGGAGCAGGGGAGCACCTGCTTGGACGGCACTTCCATAGATCGGACTTGTCTAAAAACCTCATCAGGAGTCATCAAATAGAAAGTGGAGAAAGGAGGAGAGGGAGAAGGGGCCAAGAGAGGGAGAGGGAGTGGAAGAGGTGAGAGAGGACAGGATGTCCTCAGTTTTAGTGGTGCAGTGAGAAGCAAGAGCCGTACAGAGGGCCTGGGAGGCAACAGGAGAGGTGGAGCCTGCAGAAGAATTGGCCAGCTCCTTGCAGATTATAAATAGTTCAGCCATGTTGTTAGAGCCTGCAGAGGCACAGACTTAGATTTGGGCTCTCTTCTTGGTCAGGACAGAGAGTCTGTATTGCTTTTGGACCAGGCAGCAGGCCAGTGTGTCAGAGGATGCACCCGAAGCCCTCCACTTCCTCTGAGCCACCCTGCACTTGCGTTTCAAGGTGGCAAGATCTGAGTCATACCAAGTGTTGCTCTTGGAGGTAGGCTTCAGATGGATTCTCATGACGGGGCAAGGACATCCAGAGTGTTGGAGATAGAAAGATGCAGGTTAGAGAGGGCTGTGTCACGGTGTGAGTCAACTGCAGGCATAGGAGGAGTAAAGGAAGTAGCCACAAAGGCCTCCACTGACACACACTTCATGGGCCGAATGACCGAGAAGGTAGGTGACAGGGCAGGGGTCGGCTTTGCCTAAGCGACAGAGAGCTTCAGGTGAGAGGAGAGCAGAAAGTGGTCAGTCCAAGAGAGAGGAGTGGTGAGAGGGTTTGAGGGAGGATGTCTGAGGAGATGAGAACATCCAAGGTGTGTCCGGCAGAGTGTGTCAGACTAGAGGGTAGAATGAAAGAGAGAGAGTGTTGCAGATGGATGTTGAGGTCGCCGAGGAGGAGAAGTTGAGAGGTAGAGGCAAGGAAAGAAGAGGAGAGGTCAGCCCACTCTGAGTGGAAGTGTGCGACCTTGCCAGGTGGCCGGTAGATGGTGGCCACAGCCAGAGAGAGGCCAGGAGAGATAGATAGCCTCCAGACCAGGCATTGAAAGGAGGAGTAGGCCTGCGTAGGAATGACAGAAGCGGGGACCCACTCCAGAAAGATCAGAGCTACTCCACCTCCAGGACGGTTGGTTCTAGGTTCGGAGAGGATCTTGTAGCCATCAGGGAGGAGAGTGTCAAACCTCATGACAGAGCTGGCCGTGAACCATGTCTTGGTGAGAGCAAGGACATCCAGGTCAAGTTCTTCAAGGAGGTGGCAGATGTCAGAGGAGTGTTTGACAGCAGAGCGAGAGTTGAGAGTAGCAACATGGAGCAGGTTGCCACTTTTGAAAGACTTCCGTGGAGGGGTACAAGCTTGAGGTATGCTCTGCAGAGGAGTTAGGGTGGCCCAAGAGTGGGCAGGGGAGGTAGAAGGAGATGGCAAAATAGCCAGAGAGGATGGGGAGGGTGGCAGAAGAAGGAGGTGGCGGAGGCGCTAGAGAGGAGCTGGTAGGAGTAGCAGGAAAAGAAAGGAAGTTGATAAGATGCAGGAGGCGCATATCGAAAAGAAGGAGATTGGGCTGAAGGCCCTGCAACACGATGGTGGCATTCCGATAGACATTAATGATGGTCTTGGAGGAGTGGAACGAGGCCAAGAGGACCTCCCACTGCATGCCACCATTAATGGGAGAGGGGGAAAAAGGAGAGAGAACAGAGACCACCCATGCACCATACGACTGCTGACCTGAACTACGGTTCCCGTGGGCGTTCAAACTACCAGCGCTTTGAGGTCATACCAATGATACATAAGGGGCTATATAAATACCAAGTAACATATGAGGAGTCCATAGGTTTGGAGAGGGAACAACAAAGAGGATGTCAGTAAGAGTTTGTCTAGACGAAGCACTGATGTAGGTATCAGCGATAGGGAGGCCTGGTTTTGAGACCAGGATGTCCCTCTGTAACTTCTTCCTTCCCGACTTAGTGAGAGGGATAGAATAGGAGATAGAATAGCAGTTAGAGAAGATAGGGGAGACAGAAAGCACCATAGAGGGTGCGAGGAGGAAGTAGGAGGAGGAGGGAGCGAAAGAGGGAGGATGCAGGATGGCCAGAGGGTGGTCACACACTAAGGAACACACAGAAGGGGCAGACAGATACACCCATCAATACAAGATGTAACCCCAGTGGAGTGGGGTACTAGAGAGTGGGAGAGAGCCTAAAGGACAAAGATCGCAGTACAGCAGTAACCACAGTTTGGGTGGGGGGGGGGGACCTAGAGAGTGGGAGAGAACCAAAAGGACATACTTCACAGTACAATGGTAACAACAGTTGGGGGGGCCCTAGAGAGTGAGACAGAGCCTAAAGGACACAGATCACAGTAAAACAGTAACCACAGTTTGGGGGGCTAGAGAGTGGGATAGAGCCTAAAAGACACAGCTCACAGTACAGCAGTAACCATAGCTAGGGGCGAGGGGCTAGTGAGCGGGAGAGAGCCTAAAGGACACAGACCACAGTACAAATGTAACCACAGTTGGGGGGGACCTAAAGAGTGGGAGGGAGCCTAAAGGGCACAGTTCACAGTACAATAATAACCGCAAATGAGGGGACATAGAGAAAAGATAGAAAAAACAGAGTACGACTAACCACTGGAATGGGCGAGCCTAGGATTGCGCAGGGACAGAGTACGTTATGTCAGACGGTTAGGTGGAAGTACGTGCAAAGGCCAGGAAGTTTAGTAGAGAGCAGTAGTGGCTCTCTACTATGCCTCAAGCTCGTCAGATTGCTGAGAACTGTGGAGAAATACTATCAGCTATTCCCACTATTCAAAGTAACCTGATTGCAGCAATCACGCACCAGCAGGGGTCCACCACGCGAGTGTCTCGGCGAGGGATGCAGGCCGTTACAAGCCTGTATGCCCCCCTGCTGGGACATGTTTGCTATTCGCACCCTTGGGTTTGCCCATGGTACAAAAAGTGTATTTCTTTTTCTTGGGAGATTGGCTGTTCTTTATTGCACGCAGTGTCAATCTCCTGAGAAAAAACACACAGAAACAAAATGGCCACCGCCATCGAAAAAGTGACTAAGTCCCTTGATGATGTAGCAGGTGGTGCCGACACGAGTTTCGACCTATCGGGCCTTTTTCTAGGCTACCATTTATAGTTTTTGAATACATAAGGATTGGATACATGACAGTGTGGTCCCCAGATCGGGCATTCCCCATTCGTGATTGTGTTGATATTATGTGACATTTGTGTTTGGACACATTATATGTGGGTGATTCAATTCCCAGTGAGAGTGATATATATACAGTTTCATAATCATTTGCAGATTGGTTCATATATTTTGAAGCAAAAGACAATTTTTTAAAAAAACAGTATTTAGTACATGTTTAGGGAGAGAAAAGAAAAGATTTTCGTAAGTTTGGTTGGAAAAGGTCCTAAGTGGTTTTGAGTATTTGGTAATGATTGAGTCAGTTGCAACGGGTCTCACCTGGTTGGTAATATAGAGGGATTGCCTTACGTCCTGCTTGTTGCAGGCAGGTCAGTTAATTACTGGGTAGTTGTATTAGCGAGGGCTCGGTCCGCCCAGTTGCATGGTTATTAGAGGTCAATACCTAAGAGTAAGGAAATGTTGTAAACTATTGAAAATAGGTTGTGCCCAATGGCTGCGCTGATAGACATAGTGTAATAACAGGGTACCGTGGTTCAGTTAATATTTGGTATCTAACGTTACCATTGTGCGGTCCCGAGAATGGTGATGTGCCCAATTGGGGTTCAGTTGTCGAGGTGACTTGCATAGTTAGGGCACTGGTGCCCTGGGACCCTTCCCTCACTGGCAGACAATCCCTCTATATTACCTACCAGGTGAGACCCGTTGCAACTGACTCAATCATTACCAAATACTCAAAACCACTTAGGACCTTTTCCAACCAAACTTACGGAAATCTTTTCTTTTCTCTACCTAAACATGTACTAAATACTGTTTTTAAAAAAAAATGTCTTTTGCATCAGAATGTAGGAACCAATCTGCAAATTATTATGAAACTGTATATATATATCACTCTCACTGGGAATTGAATCACCCACATATAATGTGTCCAAACACAAATGTCACATAATATCAACACAATCAAGAATGGGGAATGCCCGATCTGGGGACCACACTGTCATGTATCCAATCCTTATGTATTCAAAAACTATAAATGGTAGCCTAGAAAAAGGCCTGATAGGTCGAAACTCGTGTCGGCACCACCTGCTATATCATCAATTGATGAATTCAAGAGAATAAAAGATTGGAAGAAATGAAAATCACAAACCTTGTGGAACTGCATTTTTCAGGCGCCGTAAAGGCAATGGGGTAAAACCCAGCATAACAAACCGCACATGCGCCGAATAAGTGAAAACTATAACAATTCTCTCTGGATACACACAACAGGCACCACGAGCACGGGCCTCTTTACAAGTTTCCACCAACTGGCTGCTAGTGCACCGATAACAGAGATGGAGGGCGCGGCAACCCATGGTCCCTGGTGCTCTTAACGCCCATGTGGGGAAAGGCCTTGGGTGGCTGGAAACTGTGTATTCTCGCCCACTGTTCCAGCCACCTGATTGGCTGAGCGCTCTTCCCCGGGTGCAAATGATTGTGAATCATCTTACAGGCAGAGGCGTAGCCAGGATTGTCTAGCAAATGGGGCCTGATGCTAATGTAGTTGGGCCCACTGCACTGACACACATATCTGTAAATGCCCACACAGCGCTGCTGAGTGGGCATTTACAGATTTTGGGTGGGCCTTGCCCCTCAGGCCACACCCTGCCTACGCCCCTGCTTACAGGTCCTAATACACAATGCAAGTTTGTTGTCTTTCACCCTTGTTTGGTAAAATGATAGGATTTAGACTCAAAACTGATCTTGCATACAAACATATTACAGAACCCCTCAAGGTCATGACTTTCCAAGCTGTCTGTTCATCCGTGGGTCTCGTTCACATAACGCAGAGGAAGAGGTGCTGTTATCTTGTTTCTCACAGATAAAGGCAAATCTGATCACAATGACGTCCAACCAGTGCAGCGAGAGGACAAACTATGAGACGAGCACCTAAATTGCCAGTGTGTGGGGATGAGGAATGTGGATCCTGAATATGGATGGTCGGGGTGTCGGGCAGCGCGGGGAGAAGCACAGCTTGAGGCCAGGAGGGGAGGGTCACCTGTATGAATGAGTCACATGATTGTGAGATAGAGGAAGCCACAGTACTTTTGGATCATATTACAAAGTAGACGTGGAAGCCCAAATCTACATTGCCTTTAGTATGGTTTATAGCCTTTGCGTTTTAATGCCTGACCAAGCATCTTTCCCTGCAGGCCAGTGTAGTCCTGTGATGGAGGAGCGGGAGTATGAAGACGACGCGGAAGGAGGATGGGAAGTACATGGCCGAAGAGGCGGCAGAGCCCCTGCACCCAGCTTGGCTTCCAAAAGAAAAGTGGTCTCGGAATTGACCTCTCAACATGAGAAGGCCTCCACTTGGGCGGATCAGGAATCTTTTGCTGGTTTTTCAGAGGTATTATCTTTACAAATCTTGATAGGTCAACCCCCCCTACAAAACCCCCCCTGTAGCCCAGTGTCATAGGACATTCAACCATCATAATGCGTGTAATGAAATAGTAGGAAGAGTTTGAATAGTGTATTGCCAAACAAATAGAGCAATTGACATTAACATCTGGCAAATTAAACAAGGTTGTGATGTGGCGGTTTTGGGTACTGAACACTACTGAGCTGGAGAATTGTATGTTGTTGTTTATACATTTAATCAGTTTAATTCTCCAAGCATGGGTGATGGTGACATCAGGAACACATTGTCACCTGCCAATGACAACATTAGTGGAATTGCATTTTTATGGAGACAAAAAATGATACGATAGGGAGACACAGAAATAGTGAGCATCGATAAGTGTGATGCTTTTCAATCATCATAACATCCTTCTTGCATTTGTCTAAATAAGCTTCTCCGGCGCCATCGCCCCAGGTTGACTGCACACTCCATCCTAATTATTATGTAACTCTTATTACAACTGTATGACAATCCAAACCTGTAACCACCTGTGTATGTGCTCCTAATGTACTATCAATATTATAATTTATTTTATTGTGTTTGCTCGTGGTTACAGTGAGCGTGCAATCAAAGTAACCCTCCTGTAACTAAGACGATTTTATGCAACAGCACCTCGATGCCCTTTGGCTGCGAGTGCGCTTTACAAATCCAAATAAATAAAATAAATAAATTATTCTGCCGTCAGCAGAATATAAAATGCCATTCATGCGGTCCAAGGTAGCATCAATGGAGAAACATGAGAATGCCTGAAGCATTAAGGATGTGACACAAACCAACCAATGGAAAGAGCCCATTGGAGAACTAAGTTTTAGGGCCATTTTTCTTCCCAGACATCATTTCTTTGTGTCAATAGAAATAGTCAGTGGTCTCTTTTTAAATTGCCTATGTAAGGCGGTTAACTTCAAGTAGAACAATTTCCTTGTTGATATCCCATGCACAAGTCCAAAATAATACTAAAATGTTGTGCTTCTATTTGGTGTTTATTTTCAAAAGTCTGTTTTCTAGGATACCTTAAAAGATCTGTCCTCCCAAAATATAACTTTCTGCCTCATTACGAGTTTGGAAGCAGTTCTGCTGTAAATCCTCAGAATTCCTGGCAAATGTGTTTACTATTGCTCGGCCCCGTGTGTGTACCACAGGATTATGAGTGGTGGCGGGTGGTGTAAATTCCCATTTTTGGAGTCCGCGGGACTGCGGGGGGATTTTGCTGAATTACCGCGAGCGGTAATTCCGTCACTGTAAATCTGAGGAATTTTGTAGGAAAAGTGGAGGATTCACCTCCAGCTTTATGCTGGAAGGGAATTCTCCACTTTCCCTCCAAACTTGTAGTGTGGCAATGCAGTAAAAGCGACAGTAAGTTCGTTACCGCCAAAGAAAAGTGGAATGAATTCCCACCACTTTTTTACCACACCACCAAACGTCTATGGCACATTCTTCAAACCTTCCAAACTTCCCTTTTGCCTTTCTCTCGGGTTTCTGTCAACAATAGCTTAAAATATTGCAGCTTGCTGCAGTACACCTACCTAGTGCCATGCATTGGTTGCACTAGTGGTTTGCCATAATTATCACACACTAAGACTGCAGGAGTTCAGATAAGACAACACAAGTTCGCTTCAGACAACACAAATATCAATGACGTTGGTCGATGTTGCCAATTGAAACATTAAACATTTTCTTGCAGAGAAGATAACCAAAGACTCGCCTAGGTTAGTTATGCAAGTCAAAGGCCCTTCATAGCTTGCCTCTCCTTGACGCATAGTTCAAGATTCTTTTGTAGAATATTAAGATTGATAGATACCTGGGCTATTGCATCCTAGTGTAACAAAACGCTCCTGATGTGAAGGCACCCTCCCCCCTTTCACTATCATTAATCATCAGTGTGAAAAATGTGGCCATTTGCAGAGGCCAAACAGTACTATGTCTTTGAACTTCAAATGTTCATTTATAGCACCTGTTTGGTGCCCCCCCATCCCTGCCTCCTTTAAAGCCATCCATGGCTGGGTGATCCAAAATAGAAATTGCAACAAGACATATGCTGCCTATTCGGAGTGCCCACAGTCAACCATGTTTCTCTTCCAGTGGCCTGGCACCTCCAGGACCCTGTGAGTGTGTTTGCAAGCTCGGTGTCCTGCTGAAAAAAAACTTTTCCTCAAGTCCCACATAAGGTTTTTCATCAAATCTGGTAATCATCGTCACAACATAGCCAGGAACCTGATTAATTCCCTTAGTATCGGTGGAGAGCCACCCTTATCAGGGCCATCATTATTTTCATGCTTCACAGCCTCTAAACCCCAAACCATCCAAACCCAGACTGTCACACATGTCTTTAGCTTGCAACTCCCAAAGTGCACCAATCCTTGAAAGAATGATAGTGGACAATGGGGATCTGTGTGATTTGGGCGTGGCAGAATTGACCGTAGTCAATTTTGCCATAAAACCCAATTTTGCAGTGGATCTATGCCCCCCACGCCCCAATACATCACCACCCTCCCCCACTTACTTTTTCCACGTCTGCTTCCTTGTGACCCTGCAGCGTCAGTTCCGTCCCTCTTACGTGCGTCTGATTCGACGCAGCAGGCACTGCTTTTCGCTTTTCTTTTTTTCCATCCCCTGCCTCTCAACCTCAGGAAGCCGGGGACACCCCTGCTACCCCCCCAAGGCCATCACTACCAAACATGGGGAGCGGGAGACACCCCTGCAACCCCTGCTCCCCATGTTCGGTAGTGATTACCCAATTTGATTGGTTTTGATTGATCGAATGGTATTGGCCGAATCTGGCCAGATGTTACCATCCGATCAATTAAAATTGGTGAAATTGGGTAATGCCAACAACGGCATGAGTCAAAGTAAGCATTCCTTTGTCCGATACGAACACTTGAGAGTGACAGAGAACTGGAGAGGCTCACATTCTGTAATGGATATACATGGACTCTATTGCTGTTAAAGGAAAAATAAGAGAGTATGAAAGGGCTGTGCTCTGTGTGACTTGGCTAATCCTGCTTTCACATTTCAGGTGGAATTTTTTTTTTAATGGCACCACCACAGGCTTGAAACAAGGCTGTGTACCCTGTTCTCCCCTTCTATTCATTTTGTACATGGCAGACCTCTCCCAGTCTCTGGTGGCAGTTTCATCGCTCCCCCCAAATTGGGCACACCAAGCATAGCTTGCTTAAGGTACGCGGATGACCCCGGTGTTGCTTAACCTCACTCCCAGAGAGCTACAAGTTCAGCTGAACCAAGTGATGTAATTCGTCAATAACCATTATTTGAGAATTAACAGCAAAAAGCTGAGAATTGTCGTATTTCAAGTAAATTAGAAATGGACAGCAAGGGGGTCGCACCCAAAGAAGCCGCTGGAGGGGCTAAGTGTTTTGGACTTCCTCTGCTGCACAGGAAAAGAGACTGTTGCTATTCCCAGCTTGTATATTAAATCGCAATGTGGTATAGGTCATGTGATCCTGTTGAAATGCAGAGTATGTCTACATGTAACCGTCTTTCCCACAGTATGTTAAATAAAAGTTTTGAGAGAAAAAAAAAGAAAAGGGCAGCAAAGAACTACCATTGGTCACTACGGGGACTCCGGTGGAACACGTGGAAGAATGCAAATCCTTGTCAGTTACCATTGACAGTCGTTTAAATTGGCGAGCACATCTGGACCACATAGAGCAGAAACTAAGGCAGCAGCTGGATGCGATAAAAAGATTTGCCTCCCAACATTCTGGATTTTCGTCCGTAGCCTTGGTTGCTGTGTACAAATGAAGTAGTCCCAAAACTTTCATGTGGGAGTCTGGTATGGGGATGGAACAAACAGAAGGAGATAAAGAAACTGGAGAGCCGCTGCATGAAGACGATCTGAAATCTGCCTGTTTGGGCACCAGTAGAATAGCCCCTGACAATATGCCCATGATCAATTTGGCACTACAAATGCAACAATTCATGTATCATCAGAGCGTCAAATCAGATATCCGCTGTCGATGGCGTAAGGCATTGCAAGCAGCAACTGGAATACTGCACGAAATGAATAGGAAGGTCACCTGTACTGCATTCTGGAAGAGGGGAGACAGGGGGGAGCCAAAACTGGGCCTACATTCTCCCTATCTGTCTTGTGCTAAGTAGAAAAAGATATTGAAGGACCACTTTGCTGAATTTGATTGAGAACATGCATGGATCGATTTAGCTGATAAGAGATGCAACAAGGACTACATTAATGATCAGGAAAAGCACCTGGTGCCAATGAGAATTTCCTAATTCTTACATCCAAATGGACCATCTGACAATGAAGTTGAATCTTGCGTATCCACTGGACAGAATTGTACTAAGAATAGCGTTACCTATCGCCAATCGTACCTGCGGGTTTTGCTCGACTGATGACACTGAGACGGCCAAGCATCTACTCTGCGACTGTTTGGAAACCTTGTAACATAGATTACGAGCCTTACGGGTGGCTGGGAAGACAGGCCACTATAGACTAGAAGTACTAGGGCATGGTCTCTTGGAAGGCAACAATATACCACTCATTTATCACTTGATGGGTGTATTGGAGGTATATCAGACTAGCACTTAAGGGATAATGAAACAAGGATACAGACCCCAACAAATTACACACATACGTATGCTATTAAGTGAGAGTGGTTAGTAGTGAATCGGTGAAATCACCCTGTATTTAAATTAGATATGCATGTTTTATTTAAAAAAGCCATCATTTGTGGCTGTATTATAATATAAAATAAAATTATAAGAAACGAGTTTTGGCAGAAAGGGACAATTGAAAAGTGGCGCCCTGACAGGTTTATAGTCCTAGTGTTGGGCTGCAGATTGAGGCAAGGTGTGGGCAACCTGCCAAAGGGTGGTTTGCCTGTTGTCTGCGCACAAAACACAATTACAAACACAATTATAGGTGAATTTTAATTGAACAGCCTTGAACAGCCTGACACGTGTTTCAAGCTGAGGAGCTCGTTATCAGAGGCTGAAATTTCATTACACAAGTATTCAAAAAATTCAAAAATCAAGTTGAACACAATTAGACATGAAGAATTGTAAAGGAATCGACAAAAACAGATCCAAGCAAGGGGCATATTTGCGGCAAACCCCACAAATAGATTAATCATTTGCATAAAAAAGGTTAAATCAAAACATGTGCAAAGAATTGCATCATGGTTCACATTATGAAAAAGGATATTATGTGGTGCATCCACAATTACAAAGTCCATGGAAAATTATACAAGTGGAAACAGAGACAAAAAAATAACCACAGTGGAATTAATTAAAAACCAAGAAAAAGTTTATATGTAGCATATCAGTTGTCTCTCCAGTTAATGGACATGCCAAATGCAACTAATAAGAAAAATCATTTGATTACCTTGGATTCCGTGAGATTAGTCAACCTGACTAAGATTTAATTGAAAGAGATAGGTGTTATTTAGGATGCGTGCATGTAAAGTTATATAATTGAGACTGCAGTTAAAAATTGCATAATTAATAAAAGTGCTTACCAATAAGCTATTTCAAGTTGAAGCACAATAATTATTGGGAGCTCCTCTATTTAAGGAGAAAAACAACCAGTCAAAAACAAACCAATTGTATCACTGAATTACATCATAAATTAAATGATACCCGCACTTGAAAAGTGTGCATATTGTGCATTAACGTTGTAAACATACCTATATAAACGCTTTTGTTGCGTTAAGAAGTTGAGATGTCTGTAGTCCATATTGACAGAATGATTGCATAGAGAGAAGGGGAGATGAAAACAGAGAACAAGAAAACCTAATTAGGTACTCATTATTGGATTAAGCAAAGCTAGACGGTCACATGCGCAGCCCCTCAGGCTAATTGTGAAGTCCAGGGGCTTGCGCGAAAGACCACTACTCACTGGCATCTCCGTCTGTGTGAACTGGAGCTGGAGCTTCGCGTGCCGTGAGGAGCCGTATTTGAGGCTCGTACGTGCATGACAGAGCCAGAATGTTCTGCAGGCTTTTTGTGCACTACTGTAGCCACCATGTTAGGTGTATAGTTTGAGGCGGCGCAAACATGATAACACGCTTATATCGTATCTCATTTAATTGGGCACCGATATGCATATGTGGTGCCTGGTTATTTAATAATTATAAGATTAACCAAGCCAATCCCGGCAAAAAAGTGCGGTTACATTTATGAACCTCAAATTTAGTAAAATTGAAAATATAACAATATTAATCTGAACCACAATTTTGAGTGCCAATATTTACTGACTGAGAGGAAGAACAATTCCTCTCATACTATGAAAAATTGTGACCCATGCAAATGGATGCAAGGAACCGAGGCTAATACTATTCATTAAACCACATTCAAGGGGCATGCATTTATATGCCTATTCGTTGAATGAATACAACCACTATAATTGATCCAGTTGGTGGTCTTAGTTCCCTGTCTAAAAATCAATTAATTGTGTTCAACTTGATTTTTGAATTTTTTGAATACTTGTGTAATGAAATTTCAGCCTCTGATGACGAGCTCCTCCGCTCGAAACAAGTGTCAGGCTGTTCAATTAACATTCACCTATAATTGTGTTTGTAATTGTGTTTTGTGCACAGACAACAGGCAAATCACCCTTTGACATAAAATAGAATTATATATATGCAAATATGGCCGACAGTTTTTGCACGCTCAAAGATCTTGACCCATACGTAGTAAACACAAAGAAAGGCACATGTCCTCTACCTTGACCATAGAGAACACTTGGATGTATTTAGACAGCTATCCACATTGTATGCACTGTATGTGATCAAGCAACAAGGTGTTGTGAAACGCATAATACTTGCTTTTTTTGTTGTCCCTGCTGAGGGACCCACCAATAAAGGACTGTGACGACTAAGGACTTGATTCCTGCTATTTGTTTGCATATTTGAGGTGGAGGAGTTCCTTTGCAACATGCTCAGCACTGTTTGAGTCGTTATATATATATATACACAGTCCACAGTATTGGCCGTGTAGTTATGGTTAAGTTGCTAAACCCATAGGAAGAGCACTTTTTGGGCGGCTTAAAACTTCACTCCCCCTGGACGAATCCTCACCAAACTTTGCATAAAATGTTTATGGTCCACTCTGAATCTCTTTGCAAAGTTTGGTGAGATGCGGTCCAGGGGGGGAAAAGTTATAGGGGGGTCCCAAAATGTCTTTTTTCCTATAGAGTGAATGGGGAAAAAACTTTGCTCATGCCTACAGCTCAAACCGCTGGACGGATTTGCACCAAATTTGCGGCAGGAGCAGCGGCTTGGTCCCGAAAGCGTGCTTTTATAAATTTGGTGGCAATCCGTCCAGTAGTTTTTTTTTTAAACGACCAAAAAGTAGGTCTAGAAAAATTAGTGATATCTATATCTGCTCTGCGGACACATTTCCCTGTTTGCTCCTCGGACAGGACACCGATTGGCTAATCGGCTTGCGTCATGTCCGCGGATATGAGACGTGTTCGCTGATTGGCTGGGGTGAAGCGTGAGGTGCGTCAGATTTTTTGAAACGCCCGCCATCTTGGATTCGCGGCCAGCGTCCGCGGACATCGCGGTAACAACAGATTAAAAAAACACAACATTGCACTTGTCAAACTTATCAAATAATCTCTGGGGAGGTGAGGGATGATGAGGATGGGATGGAATATGGCTTCAAGAAGCAAAAAAACAGGTGTTTTTTTGCCACGAACAGTTCAGATGTTCGCGAACAGTCCTGAGAAGTTCGGGGACACTTCAGATGTTTGGGGCCAGTTTTTAGATGGCTTATAACTTTGGCGCTACTTAATAGAAATACATGAAATTTTGGAATTATATTCCTGACCTGATCCCGAATGAGTTTGTAAAGTTTGATGGGATTCCGTCAAGAGGGGGCAAAACTAGAGGGGGGTCCCAAAATTATGTAAAGGCTTATAAATGAGGTGCCATTTGACGAATCTACACTTAATTTGGCAAACTGCTAATACATATGGATATAAATGTTTTTGTGAAGGTTGGTGAGATTTTGTCAAAAGGGGGCAAAATTAGAGGGGGGATCCCAAAATGATGTAAAGGCTTATAAATGAGGTCCCATTTGTCAAATCTACACTTAATTTGCCAAACTGCTAATACATATGGATATAAATGTTTTTGTGCAGTTTGGTAGGATTTTGTCTAGAGGGAGCAGAATTAGAGGGGGGGTCCCAAAATATTGTAAAGGCTTATAAATGTGGTGCCATTTGACAAATCTATACAAAGGTTTGCAAAAAGATTATAGATCTAGATATAAATGTTTTCATAAAGTGTGAATGGATTTTGTCAAGTGGGGCCTAGGTTATATGATGATTGTATCTGCATACATTTGACACTTTTGAAAAAATAAAACATGGGTGGATTTCCAGCAAACTTGTGTAAGGAGCATTGGCAAGGACCTGAAAGCATGATTTTGCAAATGTGCCCGTGTTTTATTTTTTGACAAGTGTCATAATGTAGGCACAATAAATAGTGATATATCTTTGGTGACTGAGGTGTAGCCTGTGGCTATGGGCAGTGGGCAGATTGTCGAGGTCCTGGAATAAGGTCATGATCCGGACAATCTGGCTACTGGCCATGACCATGAGGGACAACATATGGGGTTAAAGTGGCCATGTCCACTTGGGACTTGCTTTGTGGTGAAGTTATTCAAAATTGGGATAGATTTGAAAGGGAAGAAAAATGTGCTTGTGGTAATAAGGTCATAGGGTTCTCTTTTCACTTTCTACAGGCTTCCATGGAAAGCGAAGAGGGGCCCTGTATGGAACCCTGCCTTCCCTTTCCATGGTGGCCATCTTGGAAACAGGCTTCCATGGAAAGCGAAGAGGGGTCCTGTAGGGAACCCTGCCTTCCCTTTCGATGGTGGCCATCTTGGAAAAGGATTTTCCTTCCTACACCTGGACGCACCAGGTGTCCCGGTGTAGGAAGTAAAATTCTTTTTTTCAGCACCCCGTGTTCCCGCTTTGGCAACCTAGGGTGCTAATGGCCTTCATCCCCCATTACAGGGGCTGGAATGGGGCGATAATGGTCCAGAGACCTCATTATACACCGTTGCTTCGCTTGGGCTGATAACTTGGGCTGCCGGGCCGGTATCCACCGTTCCAGCCCTGGAACGGAGGATGAACGCCACAATATTCCTATTAGCATAACACAAAATGCTAATGGAAATGTGGAAAATCTTATTGAGTCTATGTACTTTACTGAGAAATCTAAAATAGATGGAATCTATACTTTTTTTTAGTTCTATTTTTTTAACTGTGAAAGGTGGTTCCGAAAGGAACATTTCTTTTGTTGTTTTTGGATGTATTTTTTTTTTTGGCAGGAGAGCTAAGAACGAAATGTGGAGAGGAAATGAGGGAAGAGGCACCAAACACTAATATGGAGGGGTAGGTGGACAGGGGAAAATGTTGAGTGCATGTTATTTCTAAGGTAGGGGCAGTGTTTCTTGCTCCTTGATTAAAGCAGTGGTGGTGGCTCTTGGGGAGGAGGGATGGCAACAGCTGATGCCATTTTAAGATAAATAGCAGTTTTACTAAAAGTCTGTACTGTGTACTAGATTGTAATTGGATAATGAGTAGGAATAGGTGTTGGAGCTGTGCAGGGGAAATTTTGAAGTTGAAAGTTCCTAGATCAGTAGAAAATGCAGTTCCGAACTGTCCGCGAAGCACGGATCTTATCGTGAAGTGCGTATGGGTTCTCGGACACGTCATCATGCTGCGCGCCAGCGTATGGTCATGTGGCACTGTTTGGAAGGTCCGCAATGAAGTCAGATGTTCGTAGACATTCACCGATGCAAAACTAGTTGAAATAGTTGCAAAAAGTGTATAGAAGTGTTAAAAATGATTCTAGAAAGTGGGAAATGGCAGAGTTTTAAGGTGACACTTTGTAAATTGGACACAAATATTGCTATATTGGGTAAGTATGATATTAGTAAGTTGCAGGAAAATAGCACGCACTGGTAAAAACCCATGAAATTCAATGAAAAAACTTTGTTAAAGGGACGTTATGGTTAAGTTGAACTAATAAAAACCTTTGAAATTCACAGAAAAAATGTTGTTAAAGCGACATTATGGTTAAGTTGCAGTAATAAAAACCTATGAAATTCAATGAAAAAACTTTGTTAAAGCGACGTTATGGTTCAGTTGCGCTACTAAAAACCTATGAAATTCAGTAAAAAAACGTTGTTGAAAGGATGTTATGGTTACAAGTAAAATCGAAAAAACCCTAAAATTTGCCAGTCATGGTAAGCTAAGCAACCATAACTCGCGATGACATCACTGATGACATCACATGTGCATTTACTTTTCATACATGGGTTTGTGAATGTAATGTTGGCAAAAAAGTATGAGGGATTATCGGGAGATGTGTAACAAACTACATACTTCATTACGCAATGTAGTGTTCTATCTAAAGAACATTCCTTTGCAGTGTTCTTTCTAGTACAGGAACCTACTCATACAGAAATGTAGGTATTGGCTGCAGCATACACCGTAGAGGTGCAATATTTGTAATTTTCCAAAGCTATATAATAAAACGGTGAATGTTTCTGCATCAGACTTTTCCGTACTGTGAAACATGTACTAAGTAGCTGATAATGCATCACTTACTACATATTTCTACTAATACACGCAAAACATAAATAGACTACATTGCATACAAATGTGGGGCTTATATGTGGAGAGTAAAGACTAGCAAACAAGAGGCAGTATCATTAGCAACTGTGTATAATCTCCATGATTGTATTCATGCACAAAAATGCTGTGTTTCAGGCCTGCTTCTTCCCCATATATGTACATCATAAGATGTGATTACATTCTAAGGAAAGTAGTGTAAGAACATGTGAGAATAGCAACATTTATAAATGTAATACCTTTTGAATGTAGTTTCTGACTGTCAGTAAATAAACCACCTGGCCTAGATATGGCAGTGAACAAAAAAGAAGGGGCTAGACATGTGATGTCATCAGTGATGTCATCAATGATATTTGTGATGTCATCTTTGATGTCCTGGGTGTTAGTCTTAGCAGTGCACGTTAGTGGCGCGAGTTATGGTTTATTTATTTATTTATTTTTATTTATTTATATATTTGTAACACGCTGAAGCTCGCAAGCATTATGGCGCGACATAAACACGAAGACGGAGAGATCACGGGACTATACGGAAAAGAGAAGAGATGGACTCAATATGAGTCCAAAGCTGGAAATGTGTCAGATTACCTAAAGAGTCATGTTTTCAACTGCTTTCTAAAAGAGAGAAAGTTGCTTTCCAGCCTAAGATTGCAGGGTAGCTTGTTCCAAAGAGTGATAGCTTTGGGGGGAAAAGCTCTGCCTAAGCCAGTGGCTTTTACTCTGGCATGGCCGGATTCAAGTAGCCCTTGTTTAGCCGATCTTAAACTTTGGCTTGGTTCGTACCATTTGAATTCCTTTTTTAAGTATGCTGGAGCCGTGCCATGTAGGCAGCGGTGGACCATCGTCAGAGATTTAAATCTAATACGCTCATCTATGGCGAGCCAGTGGAGGCCGATTCTGTCTTGTGTTATGTGGTCACGTTTGGATTACCCAGTGATGGATCTAACTGCATTATTTTGGATAATTTGACATTGCTTAATGCAGCTGTTGCTAGATCCTAGCAGCAATGCATTACCATAATTGAGTCGTGATAGGATGGTGGCTCTAGCAATGGTAGCACTGTTTTTGGTGTTTAAGAATGGCCTGATGTGACATAACAATCTCTGATAGTACTGGCAATTTCTTTTCAGGTACGAGACCTGTGCCTCCGCTCCTAGTGAAAATTGCAAGTATATACCGAGTGTTTTGACCTTGTTTGTAACTGTGATGTTGGAGTCTTTTATGTTGAAGGAAGAGTAGGCTGGGCCTAGATTTTGTAAGGCTTTCGTTGTTCCAAATGTCATAAGTTCTGTTTTGGAGCCATTTAGACACATCCAGTGAGCTTTCATCCAATTCTCAATAGTATTGTAGATGGCTGATAGTCTTCTGTTGTCTAATATATGGTCTCCACATAGTTCCAAGATCATTTGCGTGTCATCTGCGAAATTGGTGAAGTAAATCCCCAACTGTGAGAGGAGGGTGCACAGACAGCGAATGTATAAGTTAAAGAGGAGAGGGGAGAAGCTAGCTCCCTGCGGGACGTCATCATCTACGGGATTGGAGCTGGTGGAGTGTCCGCCCCAAGGGATTTTGGAGTTTCTATCCTCTAAGAAGGAAGATACCCATTCAATGGCTTCCTCTGAGCTGTTTCCCGCGGTATTTAGGGCCTTTCGGAGCTTGCCGTGATCTAATAAATTGAAAGCTGCCGAGAGGTCCAAAAGGATCAGTAAGCCTGCCTTTCCTTTGTCCAGAATAATTAGCATTTTGGTTTGAAGGTCAAGTAGTGCAGATTCGGTGCTATGAGCACTTCTAAAACCTGACTGCTGGGAATGTAGAAGCTCATGCTTGTCAACGTACTCTTGTAGTTGATGCGTAGCTAGTTTATCAAGAATTTTCAGCAAGAAGTTACAATTCGTAATAGGCCTAAGGGTTGGCTGGAGTTTGCTGATCTAGACAAGGCTTTTTCACCAGTGGTGTAACTGTAACTGTTTTTTTTCCGGTGGGGACTTTTCAATTTCTAAATGACGAATTTGTCATGCGACATAGGAAGGGTGCAAAGATTTCTGCGTTGTCTAGTATAAGCTTGGGGGTAAGATGTTTTCCGCGCATGAGGTACAGTTTACGGAAGAGAGAGTATTTAGCATGTTTTCTAGTGAAATCGGTGAGAACTGAAATTTGGGTACTTTAATTTCTGGATTTGCTTTGTTAATATGGAGGCTAGGTGGAGTATCTGTAACTTTGCAGTTTATTATGGTGTCTCTAGCTTTTAGGATCTTGTGTGCGAAAGCTGTTTGAACTATTTCACAGTCCGCCATGGTTGGCTGGAAAGGTAGAGAGAGAGTGGGTGGTTTTTCGATCTTTTTTAAGATTTGGAACAATTTACCGGTGGAATTTGACGCGCCAGCGATTTTCTCGTTATAGTAATTATTCTTTGTCTCTATTACTTTGGTTCTGTACAAAGCGTCAGATTTTTCCAATTCTCTTTGTTGAGTTCCGTGGGAGTTTTAAGCCTGTGCCTCATTACGAGGTGGGCAGTAAAGGATTACCGGCACCAGTAAGGGCACCGGTGCCGGTAATCCCTTACCGCCCTACTACGAGTTCCCTTTGCGGGTCCTACCTTAATGCCTGATTTTTCCAGGCGTTAAGGACGGGACCCGCGAAGGGACTTTGGAGCTAATAACGGTACCGCAATTTGCAGTAGCGTTATTAGCGCCTTCCCCATTCCCATTGAGCCCTATGTGGGCTCAAATGGGAATGGGGCAGGGCCCTGGTGAATGGGGAATTACCGCCCCCGCCAACCTTGGAATGGGGCGGTAATAGCTCCATTCACCAGGGCGGAGTCGGTAAGGGTTTGGAGGCAGCCATGGCGCTATTGGTGCCATGGTTACCTCCATACTCCTAATGAGGCTAACTGTCTTTCAAGTTTTCTTTTGGCTGTCTTAAGCGTGCCTAGTTCTGTTGTGTACCAATTTTGGTGGTTTGGGTTGGGACGAGCTTGTTTGTTTTTAAGTGGAGCCTTCTCATCCAGAAGCTCTTGGAAGTGGTTGCTATAGGTAGTCGTGATTAAATCACAGGGATCGTCATCTGAGGTTATATCCATAATGTGTGTGATCCCATGCAATAGGATATCTGGTGTGATTCTCTTCAGATTTCTACTTAGGATAATTTTGGGCGAATTGTCAAAGTGGATTGTTTTAAATGCTAATGATATTGTTGCTTTGATTTTGTATTGGTCGGTCCAGATACAGGGCTGTGTGTTTGTTACTGTAAGATCTACATTGTTTGTAATAATCCAATCAAGTTGATTGTTTGATTTGATGGTAGGGCCACTATTTGCAATTGAGTAACTGATATTTAGGAGATTTTTTTCCAGGCCTATGGCATCTTTGTCGATAGGGTTTCCACGCCATCTGTTTAAATCGCCCAGAAGTACTGTTCCTGAGTTTTTTCCTTTAAGGTTATTTAAGATGTGGCAGAGATCGTTGTTAAAGTCAGAAATTAGTGATGGAGGTCTGTAGGTGACAATGAAATTGATGCAGTGGTTATGGGTTGCTTAGCTTACCATAACTGGTGAATGTCAGGGTTTTTTCATTTTGGCTTGTAACCATAACATCCTTTTAACAAAGTTTTTTTACTGAATTTCATAGGTTTTTAGTAGCGCAACTTAACCATAACGTCCCTTTTAACAACGTTTTTTTCATTGAATATATATATATATATATATATATATATATATATATATATATATATATATATACATAATTGCAGACATACTTTGGATTCCTGTTATTTCAAAATGCAATTCCCTCGCCACACTCTTCAAAGGCAAGAGTATACCCCCCATTTGGCAGGTATATTATAAATCATTCACATACTTAAAGTTTCTGATTCACAACAGCAATATTGACCAGTGGAAGGCCGGCCTGCCCCTCTCAGGCAGTTATTGACTTACTAGAGAACTAGGTTTTGCAAAACAAAGGGAACGACATGCTCAGTAACTGCATGGGAGGGCCCTGGCCCTTAGATGATATTGCTTTACTAGGGGAGGAAGGATCGCTCAGGGGCAAAGCGTTTATCTTGGAAACAAGACAACGCAGCACAACACAAGTTCGAATCCCGATCCCGCACTTAGAAACCACTCGCTGCTATTAAGCGTGTTATAAATGAACAATAAAATAAATAAATACATTTATTAGCTTTGACTGCATTAACAAGTTGTTCTACTAGAGAATATTTGCTGCATGTCTAATAGATACTGTCATTCCCTCTACACCATTTCTAATCCAGCACATTTGAATGGACTTGGCTGCTGCCAGTTACGTGCTCATTTGGCATATTAGTTTTGTCACTAACCAGTGCGCTCAACCAATCAGTGAGAAGAACCTGTATTTTTTGCAAACATTCCATTCTCTTGTAAAAGCAAAGGGTGTTTTGTGGTTCCCTTTCTTAGGTTACACCTGTGGAGTATCTGCAAACTGATGACCATGCTACAAAGGAAGATCAAGAACATCTGTACGTGCAATCCAGAATTGGAGGCCACTGCT
Organism: Ambystoma mexicanum; assembly: GCF_040938575.1. NCBI lineage: Eukaryota > Metazoa > Chordata > Amphibia > Caudata > Ambystomatidae > Ambystoma > Ambystoma mexicanum. The sequence continues at coordinate 669,426,333 of NC_090931.1, forward strand.
TTGGGAATATCAGCCTCGACACGACTGCGCTCCAGAGTGGGAAATCCCACACAACCTTCTATGGCGGCCCTTTCTCCGGCAGGAAGAAATCGTTCAACGGTAAGAAGAGTGGCACGCCACGCGCATTATCACATTGAAACGCTGTCATGCAAGAGGCATGTGCAACAGATGCAACAGGGCTCGCAAAATCTACTAGCCCGCTCGCGTTGGCAAGGAGATTTTACGAAGGACGAGTACCATTTGCATGGTACTCGACCCTGCTGGCGATACCCTTCCTGTTGCATTTTGTTGTGAGTGGTGGGTGAGTGGCATTTGCACCGGTTGCATGTGGTTTTAACAAATCACAAAACAACAAATGAATTTTTAACGAACCCAAAATATAAAGAAATAACACATTTTTTTTAGTTGTTTTTGGGGGGGTTACCTCCCCCAATGTCCCCAGTTTTTTTTATTTATTAATACTTTCCCCCCACCACCAAAACTACTATTCCCATTCCCAACCCCATATATATAGGATTAACAACTTTTTTTTTCTTTTTTTTAGGTTTGTTAAAAATTAATTTCTTTATTTTCAATTCGACAATGCCACTGCATACCGTTTGCACCACCCTGCCATGGGCACTTGCTCTGGGTTTTAGTAGAAATATGGTTGTTATTACTTCCTTTCATTTCAACCAGATTTAGGGCCTGATTCATAGAATTATTTGCGCTAAAAAACGGGGATTTGTGCGCCATTCTGCCCGCAAATCCCCATTTGTTAAACAGGGATTTGCGGGAAGAATGGAGCACAAATCCCTGTTTTTTGGCGCAAATATTTCCATGAATCAGTCCCTTAATATCTACCCTATTTTGCATTCCTGCAACCTGTGTTTAAAGGGTGGTGCAGGTACTACATGCTCCTAACACAGGAAAAAGCCCCCTCTTTTTTTTCTGATGTTCCAAAACAATCTGGTGGTAGACTCTCCTTCATCGCTTCTAGTAAACTCGGAGCAAGCGAACATGGCAAATGTATGGAACAACTTGTGGGCAGTTCTGGCATGAAAATAAAGTTGTGCTGTAATTTCTTGCAGAATTATGTGACCGAAAGGGTCGCAGATGCCAAGGTCGGTTGATAAGACAAGCATTTAATATTCTGTAATGTTACTTTTACAAGTCACTAAAAACTGGTGCAAAATGTAAGAGTCCAGTGGCACAAGAATCCTTGCCATTGAATGCCTGCATCTAAATGGGCCCATGGTCTCTACTTGGTGCCCATTAGTGCATGTCCCCTGTGTCTTCCACTCCTCTTCATGCTCCCCCAGGGAGACACCCCTGCCAAGACATGTGGCCTCATTACAAGTTTGGCGGTAGCCTTGCTGGTAAAACCGGCAGGCTGCCGCCAAACTTGCAATTTTTTCCCACACCCGCGAATGGGCAATTACCGGGTCATTACTGCCCAGCCGGACCCGGTATTTGCCCATTCCCGGGCGCCGGTATTAATTCATCCCCATTCCCATTGGAGCCCCATAGGGCTGAATGAGAATGGGGATGACGTTGGCACCGGCACCATGCAGAATGGTGCTGGTGCTAACGTCAGTGTGTGCGGGCGGATGCCGGTCCGCCCGCCGGTCCGCCCACCGAACTCGTAGTTTGCTGGTCTGGTCGTAACGGTGCTGGTAGCTTACTGGCACTGTTACTACCGGGCCGGAAAACATGTGATGAGGCCCATTGTCATGGCCACACTGGAGGGATTCTCTAAGTTGGCCAACAGGCCCTCCTCTAATCTCTCCACACTAACATTCTCATCCTTTTCGCTGAAACACACTACGCATACCAACTGAACAACTCGCACACAGGAACGGACCCCTCATGCCCCAACGGACATCCAGCAGCAGAATGCTCCACCTCTGCAATCACAGTCCCAGCCACTGCACCTTAGCACCACCGGCACACAATGCTCGAACTGGGACACAAATAGCGTTATGCCTTCAGCGCAGAAGCCATAGAGAGAGACACCCGTACATAGAGTTCAGGTGACTTTCCATCTGCACGCATCAACACAACAGCAAGGCTATCTTGCATTTTCTCTCTCTCTCTCCCCACTAACCTAACCCAGCCCTCCCTCTTTCAGATCCGCCAGACCACTTGGGGACCATGCAAATGGCGGCGGTATGCAGTATAAGTCCCAGTAGCATAACATAGCGTACAGATTTGAATTCATTAGGCACAGCCTGTTTTGTTTGCATGTAGCATAATAATCTACCCGTACTTAGGTCCTACTGGCATTTGTATATTTTATTTTATTGTTGGATCTGACGGTCTGTTTGGCTGCTCAAAGCCTTCTGCCAAATGGCTTACAGGTGGGAAAATACATACAGGTGCTTTTCTTGCAGCACTAGCACTTTAGGTATGTGTTGTGCACCCTGCCTTTATAGCATTATGATCTTTTTATGGATCTGAATTTGTACATGTGTATGTATTCTGTGACTTTTAATCCAGAATAAAATGTATATTAATTGATAAGAGAAAGCCCAAACCACCCATTTACAAAAGATGTTGCCAGTGAGAGGGGGCCATTCAGTGCGACCTTGATGGTTCCGTTCACTGCTGGTTATGTTATGTTATTGTGCATTTGTATAGCGCCTTATATACCATTGGTATGGTCTCAAAGTGCTGTGGGTTGAATGACCTTGGGGACCGTATGTCCAGGGTCAGTCGAGAGATTAGGGTAGTAAATAGTGCTTGGGTGCACTCGGTATGTGTGCAGCCAGTGTGGTTTACGCGGTGTGTAGCTGCATTCCAATGCTAGGCGTGGTGTGGTGATTGTGTGAGATCAGTAGAATGTGTGCAGCAATGCCGTGTGTAAACGAAAAGCAGGTTTCCCATAACCCGTGTTAACCTGGGACTAACTATACATATACAGAAGAGCTGTTCCCATGGGATAAAATTAACTCAAAAAATGATTCAACATGTCAAACAAATGAAAACAGCAGGAATAGGGAAAAGGTATTTCCACACAAATATGTATAAGAAAGTGGATGAACAATGATGGGTTTTTACAAAAGGTTTTACAAAAAGTGTGATCCTCAAGACATAACACAAACATGTGTACACATGAATAGCCCTCAATGGAGATGATTAAAATCAATCCCAATAGAACAGCTCTTCTGTTTATCGATCCATTCACTGTTGGCCATGGTTTACCTGTACTGCACAGGCAACCAAGGTCCTCTTTGCGATCAAGCCCATGAGTGCGCCTGCTTGAGGCTCCGGAGAGGTGGCAGATATTTTGGTAGGATGCTGGCCGCGTGTCTAAAAGAAATAGTCATGATTGCAGAGAATAAGAACGACTTTTACCGTTTTTGTGACCCTTACAATGGTTGCCCTATGTTTGCAATTGAACTGGGTATGTCTCATGGCACCCTAGTGTAGGGTGGAGCATGTGCAGCACCTTTTGAGAGAGTTTGTGTGCTACTCAGGAATGACTCACCTTGTGAAGTATGCACGGATCAGGCACTGCAAAGGAAGGGCCTCGTTCCCTAGGAATAGTGATTGCGTCCTTTGCATTGCACTAAGCTGGTTCCTCAAGATGGGATTTTTTGATGGAAAATTAGAAAATGTAAGTCTCCCATGTATTTACTACAAGGGACCTCAGGGATTTATTTGACTGACGGCCGCCAGTCAACCAAACGCGACTTTTGGTTAGACATTTCACTTCATGTGGACTTGCTTATCACTGCAGGTACTCTTGCAGGATTATATTTAATATAGTAGCCTTAGTGTGTTTTAATTTTTTCAGAAGGTCCCAAGGGAGGACCTGAGCACAAATAACTGTGGGCAGTGCGCTTCGAGCAAGCATATTTGACCTGGTGCGAGGCCACACCCATATTGCTAGTTGACCAATCAGCTTCGGCATGTTCAAACCATCACAGTATGCTACGCCTTCAAATCGTGATGACTTCACTGAGCCCTTCATGCTTCGAATATCGATAAAATGGGCGTTATGGTATTGTTCTTTAACGTATGCAGAAACGGAAGGATTGCGATAGCCAGGACTGTGCGAAAAGTAAGTTAAAAGACATCTCTGCCAAGACAGATTTATCAACTCCGTGACAATTCCTTGTTTCTAATTTTCTGAATCATGATCACTGGGGATTTTATAGTGATAGTTATGAGATAGGTTTGGCATGATGAAACATCCAAATTCTGGTATCGAGGGGAAAATCCAGAACTCTACCATCCCCGACCGAACCTATTCCTACTGATTGCCTTTTTGTCATCATTTATATGATCATTCCTTCCAATACGTGTAAGAATTCATTCTATATTTGCTGTTACTTTACAATTCTTTAGGGACTAGACAATTTGCCAGTTGAGTCATTTGTATCACTGTGCTATCTTTTCGCTCCTGTAACTTTGTCATTTAAACGAGTGCTAAATCAAGTAAAAAAATATAGGGCGCCTGGCAGAGTCCTGATTTGCCCAGGTGGGTACATGTGCAAGAAGAAAATAATCAGGATGAAGAGATCCTACAAGCCATAAAGTTGTTCTGTGTGTGTGTTTATTTCACAATGACACAGAGCATTTTGTGTTGATTATACAATCTACTTTACAGTACTTTCGATAAGCACGAAGGTTTTGAGAAAACAAACAGACAGGAGTGATTGTGAACGATGGTAACACGGGTAAGTGTTGACCTCAGAGGTATTGAGGTCAAAACTCCACAGGGAGGCACATTCCAAAGACAGATGAGGTAGAAAAAACCTACTATGCAAGGGAAGTGCGCCTGAGACTTAAGATGGTCCCAGGATTGGTTCACACAAGGTGTACACAACAGTCTTTACAAAACATACACAAAAGGGGGATGGTACAGTTGTGTCACGGGGATCGCCTGAGACTTAAGATGGTCCCAGGATTGGTTCACACAAGGTGTACACAACAGTCTTTACAAAACATACATGAGAGGGGGATGGTACACTTGTGTCACAGGGATCGACACAGGTGTGTTTCGGCCAAAATAGGGCTTGATTGAAGCCTGTCTATATGCTGGCCTTCGTCAGGAGGGACACCAATTGTGGTGCTATCCGTAGAATCTGTAGGTTTAAAAGAAGCTGTCAGGATCTCGGAGAATAATTGACTGGTTCATAATAGTATTCAATACTGGCCGAGTGGTGCCGTGGTGATACATCACGTGGTGTATCAAAAAACATTTTACCTGCTGCTGCAATAGCAGTAGGATGCTGTGGACAATCCTCATATAATTGCTGGATTGCTAGTGCAAAGTTGCACTTTAAGAGTGGGCCGAAGTGTCCTGAAGGCCGACGTCTCTCAGGGTCCCGCAGACTGGAATGGGCCAGGGGAAATCTGAGAGGAAAACAAGGGAGGATCATGACCAAATTATCCTCAAAGAGGTCTGCTAGTGGTGGATTCGGTAGTGGTGAGGGAATCCTGCCAGGGGTCTGTACCCCCTATTTGCCATGGTAGTAGTCCATACGTGCCCATAGAGTGAAGAAGTATTCTATGTGGAACTCGGCGAATAGTTCCGGTTGGCCGTGTTGTATCCATGGAGGTAAGTGGATTGACGTGGTTCCACAAGTGGCTATGGCTCCAGGTGTAGTGTATCCTCTCTGGTGCGTAGATCGTAACTTGAGATGTGCAACAGTGATGCAGGCCTGTGCAGAATGCCTGGTGGGCCACCAGGGGTGAAATGGTGACGCATGAGTGAAACAGAGTGGTCCATGTTAAGATATCTGGTACTGAAAGCATCCGGTCCTATGCTTGGTGCAACGTGAAAACTGTGCGTTCTGGTCTATAGAACAAAATGCACCCTGCATGTGCACAATTTTGGTGCTGGAGGCGGGGTCTACAAACAACTTTAGAGGTGCCTTGGAGTAGGAGTGCCATGAAATGCTAATCGAAGCTAGTAGATAGTGCCTGATTGCAGTTGTAAGTGGGCGAAAGAACGTGGTTAATTATAAAAAGACTGTACGTGAAAGTCGCTCCTAAATGCAGGCGTTGCGACATATAATAGAGTAACACAGGTTAAGGACCCTATCAACTTACCGCAGTGTGTCTGGTGCTTCTGTGCTCGCGGTGTCCTCAGCTCACATGGTGCTGTGCGACGGAGACTGGCTTCCGTTCCTAGATGCTGACGTTTCTTTTTAACAGTACTTCAGTGCAAGGGCATGCATACTGCCTATACATCAAGTGGCTGCGGACACACTTCATTATGGCATTTTTACTGCACCGTGGTGCATTTACAGCTCCAATCAAGCCATTAACTCTCAGAAGACTGATTTGAAATAAAACTGGCAGGCACAGCACACAGTTGGATGTCACTGCTTTCCAAAGCTAGATAAAGACCCAAGGAGGATGTATTTTTGGCGGGGAGGTGCAGGAAGCGGGTGGGAATGGCCATACGGGTTAGCATGGCCATGGGCAGTCAATGGGTGGATAAATAGCCAAACTACACCCACATACTGTGTGTCCCTCCTCATATGTCATCTCCCTGCTAGCTGCAGTCCAAGGCAATTGTTTCGGCTTGCAGCCAAAACTACTGTGGCTGTCTGTGTCGCTACAGGTGCAGTGTCATGGCGAACCTGATGCTCTGGATTGTCAACAAGTGGTTGCTGACATCATGCAGTTCCCGCAGCCGTGGCTGAAACATCCAGGACAGTTTAGAGCAAGCCTAGATGTTGGCCCGCCAAATAGTAGAATCCAGTCAGGTTTTTAGGATAGTCGCAATTAATATTTATGAGGAAAATGTTCATACAACGGAGGTGAGATTACTTGCATATTTTCCCGTCATGTCGAGGTTGCGACTGTATAGTTCTATTTCGTGGCTCGACAAACTCTGCCGTAGTCCAGTGGCTACATGTTTTTAAGTTAAAAAAAAAAGCAAACATTGCGGGACTTTCAATTAATATCAGGTGCGTGTTAGCTCCCCTCACCCTTGAGAAAAAATGAGGTCAAAAGCACATTTTATTTTACCTTGCTTCCAAGATGCAGGTTCATTACGTGTTTTTTTCTCTCAAACAAACTTGCTGGGAACACGGTGTGTTCAGATTTCACACAGGGAGCAGGAGCCCTACTGAACCAGGCAGAGTCAGAGATGAAGCAGGAGTGGAGGGTATACAGTCTTTATATCGAATATTTTATAAAGGATGGATCGAATATTTTATAACGAAAAATTGTATAGAGAAAGCATTTATGGGTGGTGTAAAGGGTTAAATATTTTTGGGAAACGGTTGTGGTGGGTTTTTAGGGGTGGGAAACAGGGGTTTGGGGGGAACCCCCCAAACAATTTTTAAAAAGTGCATTCTCTATACAATATTTCGTTATGAAATATTCGATATATGTTCATTCTTTATAAAAATGTTTTGGTATAAAGACATGTAACCGAGTGGAGTACAGGCACTCCTGCCAGAAGTGTTTCGAACAGAACTGCAGGCAAGAAATAAAACCAAAAGTAGAGTTTTGCTGAAACGGTAGATTATAGGCAATATTTATTTTATAGTGCAACTGTCATCATGGAGCAGAGTGGGGGCTTTTGAAGTATTGTTATCTGTAAAGGGTTCATATGGGCTTAGCACCTAAATTTCAAAAAGAGAAAAAAGAAACGGGGTTATAATGCAGCAATCAATCCTCAGTCACAGATTTAGATACTTCCAGGACCAACTCAGCCTTTTATCCTTCCAAGATAGAGAAAATATGCCCCATTAAACTGGGAATTAATAACACATATTAGAACACCCTAGCGGGTGTTTGGCATTGCTGATTGGTCAATCTGTGGGCTATACGTACTTGTATAGCCCGCAGATTGATTACAGCCCGTAGTTCGAGTTGCATTCACTTACGTGAGCCCTCGGGCTGTGTGCAGGTGGGGAAAGCAGCACAAGTGGACGCGTTGGTTGGCAAGTCATTTTGGAATGGGAAGAGTTAACTTTCCATTCCGAAATGCACGTTGCAAAACCAACCTGCTCACGTAGAAAAGTACAGGGAAGTGAAAGCGAATGCAATGTTTTCGTGTTGAATGTAAATAGTGAAGCCGGTAGATATGTGGAAAAGGGGCAGACAGCAGCAGCAGTACATACATGCCAACCCTCCCGATTTAGGCGGGAGACTCCCGATTTTTCAGTGAAAATTACTTTTATTTTTCACGTCCTCCGGCCTAAAATTATTATTTCCCCAATGCATTCATATGGGGAAATTGTTGTCTCCCGATTTCTCTGTAGAAATCTCCCTCCCAGCTGCGTCGGAATGTTGGCATGTATGGCAGTATGCAATGTGGAACGTGTGGAGAAGCGTTGTGTTTGGCAGCAAATGGAAAATGAATTTTTCACGCACCTCTGAACGTGCAGTGCAGCAGGGATATGGCAGTGTTCCAAAAAGGCACAGAAATGTAAGTTATTCACCTGTTTGTGCCATGTATGTTTGGAGATGTATAATAACTGTATGATTCTGTTAGGTAATTGGATGAAGCTTAATTAAAACAGGGGGCCGGCATAGACACACCTAATTACACTTTAGTAGCATGCTCCTCCCACCCTAGCACCTTCCACCACCCTATAAAAAAAATGAATGAATTGAAGTACAAAAAATGTCTGCAACAATTATTTACCATTTTGCAATTTGTTGTACTTCAATTAAACATGTCACATTCATTCAACTTTAATTAAACAGTGAGGGTGTTCTAATAGCTTTATAGACCTGCAGCGAGGGCCGTACCGGGCGTTATGGTTAACATTAACTCGGTCTTCAGGGCCCATATCGCCTGGTACGGCCCTCGCTGCAGGTCTATAAAGCTATATAATTACAGCGCTCAGATGCAAGTGAAACCTACCATGAAGCATTACATAGAAACGTCACAGAAATAGTATTAAGCAAATTCCACTTGCTGTGCTATATTGATGTAGGTTGGCGTGGGTCTATCAATATGCTGATCTTTGCCGCTGTGTGGCCCTTTGCTTTTGTTCCACTGTTTCTGTTTGTCACTGTGTCTACCCCTGTCTCTAGCAGCCTTCTGATTCGTCAGTAAAAAATCTGTGGATGAATACATAAATTTACTGATGCATATGTTTAAGTAATAAAATAAACATCAGGCGGATTTGGTACATTCCGAAGCGTTTGACCAACCCACTCCGATTTTTAGATCAAAATACTGGGCACAGCTGATTATCCCTATTATGTGTTGACAGTTGTGGAGCACAGCAAGCCCCCGCCATATTTGTTTACTGTTACTTTAGCTCCACCCACCAACGTCTATTAGTACCTAAGCTCCTCCCAAAGACGTTTATTTTTAGCTCCACTATAGAAACCAACCTTTAGTCCAACCACAAGAGCATAAAAAGCACGAAAAAAAGTGTGAAACACCTGGGGATTTGTTTTTTTAACTTTTTGTAAACCGAAAAAGAATATACCGTCCTGAAGAGGGCCACAACTAAAACAGCAGAACACCAGGGATGGTGTTGATGTAATCTGTGTGCCGAAACATATGTAGACATCCCACAGAAACTACAACTAATGTGTCTTTTCTCCGCAGCATTAGAATTTTATGCTGTATACGCAGAGTATTCTCCCCCCCAAAAAAATTGTAAAAGAACCTAAATTGTTTGAAATAGTTTGCCAGGGTGATCTGTTACAAATGTCACTATACTAACTCTAGACACCACTAGTAGAAAATGTGTTTTTGCTGGACTTTTTAACTTTTGAGTGTTTCATTTTGCTTTAAGTTTATGAGGTGTCTTGCGCAAAGCACCCATCACATATATTTCTTTGTGTTATCAATATTTCTTTGATTAAAAAATGTGTTTTTACTCTGCCTACTCTTTGGAAAATAATGTTTGTTCTATGTGATTCATAGATAGATAAAACAGATAATCTATCACGATATTTTCTCCTTGTGCCCCTGACCCAAGTGCAAGGTGGACTAAAAGTGGGGTAATTGAGCTCTCTTGCGTGTTTTTTGACACTTTACAACTTAGTCCCTACTTTAGCTCAATCCCCCTTTAACAAAAAATTGGGACTCAACCCTTTTTTTATGCCCACTAAACAATCCAGGCCTGGGTTCAGGAAATAAGGTTGAGCGGTCTGTAACAAGATAAGGAAATGACTACACACATTAACTTAACCCCAAACCTCAACGTCTCTTTGGATCACTTACCTTTCTCTTTCAGTGAAACAAGGGCACTCAAAGCACCAGGAGGAGGACTATTTTACTCAAGAGCCCCCTGTCGATGGGGGGTTTCTGCCCCCCATCCCATCAACGCTTGGGACAGATCATGGGACGGCGAGGGAGCCAAACTCAAAGCAGGTCAGTTTCTACGGTCCGCCATTTCAGTGTTGATCACTTGTGCCATGACTTGTACCGGACAACCCATCTGCCAACTGTTTAAACACACACACACACTCTTCCCACTGTGGCATTATGTTGTGGTATGCTGTGCTGTCTTATGCCATGTGGTATGTTATGTGTTTATGTGTGTATTTATTGAACAGAAGGGGGGTCCTTCTGAACAGAAATGTTGCACAGGGGGAAGCAGTACTGTTTGCAGAGGAAGTCCCTGGGTCGGCATCCTTTAAAAAAGACGGTGGACGTCTGAGTGAAAATACAAAGGTCTGCTGGGGGCTATGTAAGTTATAAGTGGCTATGTTGAGTGGTATATTGAATTATATAGGTTATTATGTTGAGGGTCTATTGAGGCTAGCTGAGGGCCGCTTAATGGTTGTACGGATGTCTATAATAGCTCCTGTTGTGAGTTATAGAAAGTTCTGTTGGGACCTATCTGAGAAGTCGGTTGGGGGAGGGGCTCTAGGCTGTTGTGCTGGGAACTATAGGCGGTCTGTTAAGGTCTTTGTCACAATAATTAGTTGGCTAAGTGTGGGTCTATTTGAAGGCGAGACGAAGTGAGGGTCTTTCTAGGTTATGGCAGTGCCTGTTAATAGATACAGGGGATGTGTTGACAGCTGTATGTTGGGAGCTTTGTGAGGTTGGGCAAAGGTGATCGTCTAGTGAGAACTATGTATGGGTGTCAGGGTACCTCAAAGTCACCTGCGAGTTAAGTATGATAATAGTTATATGTGGGTCTGCCAGTAAAATGTGTGGATTTGTTGGAGATTATGCAAATATTATTAGGACTATAAAATGGTCTTCTGGGACTAGGTGAGGGTCTTTAAGGAGCTCTGTGGGGGTGGGGCTGTTGGGAAGCTAGGTGAAAGCCTCTTGGTGTTTTGTATAGGCTACCCAGACCACCTTATGCACATTGGGGGCTATATGATGGTCTGTTAGGAGCAGGGCCGGCCCTAGGATTTGCGGAGCCAAGTGCAGCAAATTAAGTGCGGGCCCCTTAATGTGCATTTGAAAACATCACAAGAAGTGACATCACACGACAATGAGCACTATTGTATGTAGGTAGCAGCGAAAACATGGTAATCCGAGAGGAGAATTTCCAATAACTACACTAGCGAAGTATAAAAGGTGCCCACCTTTTAAGCCCAACAATTAATTAAATATTCAAAAGAAAGCAAAATCCAAAAATGGGCCGTGCGCTTTAATGGCACTTTTATGTGTTCCTGTGGGTAAGCGTCTGCATTGGAAACATGACAACCTGGTGTGAAATCCTAGTAGCTGAACACTTGAGCAAGTAAACCTTTTTTTAATGCTGGCCTCAGAAACACAGAACCAGGGGTTGCGTCTACCCGTTGAAAAAAAGTGGCTGGACGCTGTCCACCCACATGTATCGACTTGTGCCCTGAAAATCAGTACAGTGCCAGAACCAGAGATAATATCCCCTCCAGTCTCCAGGATGACAACCTCTCTTGTCACATCCTTGGTAAATATTCATAGCTCACTTGCATGCTTCATATATAATGTGAGGAAAATGTTACATTCTACTTAAACGCTTTTTGGCTTGATAAATATAAACCTCTGGAAATAAGGCAAATAGCTAAAACAGTTTTGTGAGATATGTTTAATTGTGCTGGAGGAAGGCACCGATTTTAGGCAGCTAACTGCTGCTTTGCATGTGCTTTCAAAAGAAAAATGCTCCTTTGCAGTGCTTAACACAACAATGGTCTCTTAAATAGGCCATCAACAGTAAATTGTACCCATAACCACTTTAAATGTTCTGCTTTAAGAAGGAAAGTGATCAGCAGTGCCTATTGGGCCGCTGGGAAGGGCTAGAGAGTGTTTGTCTCCCCAGAGTCGCAGCAGGAGGTTGACAGGTGACAAGTTACCTCGCCAGAAGAAACAAAAGGGAGTCAAACCTCGAGGGACAGACGCTTTTGAAAAAGATATTCTGGCAAGCATCCCCGTCATCATGCATGCTGCAGCGTGTGCCTCCTATGCATTCAGAGTGGACTGCAACAAGCTTAGGGACTCTGAGCACACAGCCCATGCTGCAGCCTGCAAGAGTGAGTCAACGGCTCCCTCGGTGCAGAGCCTTAGCAGGCACAGGGACAAGTGCAACCGCAAATGCTGCACACGCCTAGAGCTGGCCCTGGTTAGGCGCTTTGTGCAGGATATTGTGCAGCTGCATAAAGCCTTTTTGGGAATTACTAGCTGATCCCGGAATAACATATGCTGTTCTAGCATATCTTAAAGGTCAATATCGGCCAGTAATTCATAGGGTCACTTCTGTCCCCCTTCTTAAATATCGGAATTACCGCTGATTGCTTCCAGGATTGGGGCATAGGTCCCTGTGACTTATTAATGGTCACTGAACAGACTAAACGTATCAGATGGAATGAGAGGTGTACGCAGTAAAAGAACAGTATCTATGTCCCATCCATCACACAGGCCTCCATGATGTGTCTTTGTAGATGCGTAATTGTAAACCTTTTTCAACTGCAGAGTTCCCGTGATGGCATACAATTGCATGGTAGCATAATTACAGCACCTACTTTCAGTTTTAGCTTGTGAGGAGGCATTCATCCTACAGCATTTCGCTCTTTAGAGACTGAAACGTTGAGCCAGTAATTACCTGTTAATTGACACTGGAACTGCCGTGCCCTGTGTAAAGAGAAGTCGGGATGGAAAGAAGTAACTTCTGAATGTTTGCGATAGTGGAAGGTGAAGGTGACTGCGTAGAACTGTGCTCATTCTGTTGTTGAGGTAGGTGCACTTTGCCATTTGGACAGCAGAGGGCAACCTAACACTGATAAATTGCACCCGTATGTTGAAATGATAGCTGTTGGTGAAGTGGGTGCACTTTGCCATTTGGACAGCAGAGGGCAACCGAAATCTGATAAATTGCATCAACTGAGTATGGAAAAATACCTAAGCGTTTTATATATATATATATATACATATATATATATATATATGGTGATGGCTTTGTGACGAGTAGTTGGGAACTTTGTACGTGTCAATCTATTTATTCAATTTCTCTATAGCACCATATGCCCATGGGCCTCAAGGCCTCAAGGGTCTGTTTGGACATTTCTGAGGGTGATTTGGGTGCTGTGTGGGGTTCTACTTAGAGACTTCTGACAGTCAGTGAGGAGCTGTGATATTGTTATGAACTATATCAGGGCCTGTTGGAGATGCTGCAGGTGTCTGTTGATGACTATGCTAGGGGTTGTTGAAGATGCATGATGGCCTGTTGGGCAATGCAGTAGTCTAACAATGGGTTGTGAGCATATTTTGGGTACTCTGTGAATGTCAATTGAGGCTATGTTATTGACTATGGGATTGTATGAGGGTATTTGGGAATTTATGTATGGGTCAGTTGAGGGCTTCGTGAGGGCCTCTTGTGAGTTAAATGAGTGCCTCTTAGGGCTTTATGAAAGACTGTTGTTACCTATGTTAGGGTCTGTTAGGGATTTTGTATGTGTCTTTTGGGGACAGTTAAACAGTGTACTGGAATCTATGTGAATGCCGCCTGGGTCTCCATGTTGCTATGGCAGGGTCTATTGGGTCCCATGTGAGACTTTCCATGTCCCTATGTTGTTTAGCAACCTTGAAGACTACACTAATGAATCCCATTTAAAAGAGTCCCCAAAGATCCCTGGTATGAAGTCCTTTGTCATTGCTCACTTGGGCCAGGTGCTGTCACCTACCTTGTGATGCTGAGCCTGGAGGTAGGACATGGGAATCCCCAGACCACCTCACCTTGCTGCAGGACTAAGCCTGAGGACTGTTATATGCATCAGGCCTTTAATTGCTCTGCTCCTTCCATGGACTCTCAATGGCCTAATATGAGCTAGTGTATCAACAGCCCTTCATATTGTGGCTACCCTTTTTAGCAACCTAGGGAGAGGAGAACATCTGAAAGTCTTACGCAAACCGATGAGCAAAGTGGCAGCTTGCCAACAGCATCTGGTGTGGCGCATGAGTGGCTGCTGTCAGTTGAGGACTGAGAGTGAAGGGTTAGTCCACTCTGTGGCATCCAGAAGACACAAATGACATTTAAGATGGTGACAGAGCCTGAAATCGGTGCAGTCTGTGACACAGCACACCACGGTGGAGACTCATTACATTCAGTGGAGTCCAATATAGAAGGACCACTGTTCCAGTCCTAGTGCATCCACAAACAACACATGCAGGTGCCCCACTGTCAAGTAGACCGGCCCAGTGGGAGGGTGTAGGCCCTTGTAAAAATGACCAGGCTGTTTGATAGTGGTGTGGATGGAAGGTGCTGAGGTTGCTGGATATGGAGAGAGGTTCATAAGAGAGACAGAGGGAGTAGGCAGGCTCAAAGAATATGAGAAGGAGAGAGAGGTTGTGGCGACAAGAAAAAGGAGGAGAGAGAAGGCTGAAAAGCAGAACGTGGTGATTGAGGCAAGGAGGAAGAGAAGAGCTTCAGAGTATAGAAGAAGTTGTGAAAAGAAGGAAGAAGGAGGAGGTCAAGACAAAAGGAGAGGTGGGTGGAGAGCGACACTAAAGAGATGGAAATGACATCAAACTACAAGAGGGAGGAAGAGACACAATGGCCAGTAGGGGAAACACCAGGAAGCAGGTGTGAAATAATGTGAGAAAGGAGAATGGAGAAGACCTTTAGAAGGAAGGGTGAGAGAAGATCGAGGATGAGGTTGGAGATGTTGGAGCGGATGAGATAGATAGAGGCCAACAAGTAGTAGGGAAGGGGATAAATGGAAAAAGTTAGAAAGAAAGTCAAGAAGGGGACTGAGAGAAGTGGGGAGATGGACTTTAAAAAAGTGGATGGAGAGAACATCATAAATTGGAGGAAGGTCAAGGAGGAAATAGAAAGTAGTCAAGAAGAGGAAGGTGATAAAAGTGCTAAGGAGAGAAACCAGCAGAGAAACGAGTGGAATAGGAGGAACGCCAAAGGAGAGGATATTCAGCAATTAGGTTTATAGATGACTATAAAGGGGGAGGCTGGAGAAGGTATGAGAAGGTTGATACAGATAAACGATACATAGGCTCAGGAGGAGGCAAACCCTACACTTGACAAGGGTAAACTGGGAATGGGTGGAGTTATGAGCAAGTGGCAAAGCTGCAAGGAGGGACAGAAGGAGAAACAGACTGGAGAGGAGAAGACAAGAGCACAGAGAGGTTTCCCCTTGGCACAGTTTGTTGTGACCTGTCAAGTAGAAAAACAAGGACAGTGCTTTAGGGAGTAAGGCCAGGATCCTGAGATAGGGAGATGGTGATAAGGATGAGCTAAAGCCTTTGGATATATTTAGGTTACCAGCCTCTTAGTGAAAGCTCTGGGGCTTTGAAAACTGATATCCTTTACCTGTTTCTACCCTGGTTAGAGCCTAGTGTGGTGGCTCACTGGGCAACGGAGACCCAAGAAAAGGGGCCTCCCAAAATAACGACAAGAAACAGAGGCCCAGAGTCTACCAACTGAGGTTTCAAGAAAGAAATTCAGGAGACACTCAAAAACCGCAGGACCCTGAGTGACTGTGAATTGATCATCTGTCCTAGCGTGCGAGCCCAGATTGCCATTTACCAGTTGAGAATCGAACAGTTGAAACCAAGTCGAAGCCATCCCGTTGTTATTGAAGTTTGATGCTGTGTTTTCTTAGTTTGGACCTGCAATTAGCAGTGATAAACCTTGCTTAAATCATATCTCTTTATGTCTACTTCCCGTTGACCCTACTCACCTTCATACGCCTCCTTATAGACACATTTATGTTTTGAATTGAGTTACGTTCTTGACTTGCATCCCATCTAGGTACATGAACCGCTGAAGTTACCCCCGATCCAGGAGGAGGGGGTACGGTTTCAGCCGCAGCGTAAGATAAGGAACAAAGCTGGTGACCCCCCAAAAGAGCTGCTGGTTCTTCCCCTACTGGTGCAGTTCCAAACTCAAACCAAGGAGGAGACAAAGGATGAAGGAGGTATTTCAAACACTAGGACTTGTCGATTAGACTTAAAGCCCATGTTCTGTGTTAGCTCTGATAAACTTAGTAATTTATGTTCACCGTAACGATAGAGTCGCAACATTGATCTCTAGATCGGATAATGCCTCAGAAAGGTTGCTGGGTTGGGTCGGTCACATGTCAGTCATTCAGGTGATGAGAGATTTGATATATGGAGCTGACTTAAAATACTTCACTTTGAGAGCAAGTGATGTTATTGATCACCTCCACAATTGAATGGGATGTAAGAGCTAGCTTACACTACTGCCAGTTACTGCCATTCTATGCCAGTCCTAGCCTTACATGCCAGATGTAGTCATTGTAATTGTAATTGATTATTATAACGCGCTTAATACCCAGAGGTTTCGAAGCGCAGACCAGGGGATCGAACCTTTGTTGCTCTGCATCGTCTTGCTTCCAAGGCGAGCACGTTGCCCGTGAGCTATCGTCCCGAGACAAAAGTCATCATGTGCTAAATGAAACAGAATCAAATGCCCAGATTGAACCATGATATGCCAAGTGCAGACAATTATAGCCTCACATGACAGGTATAGTCATCATGTGCAAGGTCTTGCATACCCAAGTGCCAGAATCGCATGCAAAGTGCATCTTCAAATGCCCAAGTACTCTGATCTTATGCTAGGCAAACATGCATCCACCTCTATCCCTTTCCCGCTTCATCCGCAGACTACAGTCTGGATCCTCCTAGCGGCGGCACAATACACCAACTTCCACAGCAGCCTCAGAGATAACTGGTTCAGTAAAAAAGCTTTGTAACATAACATAGGTCAAGTGTAGTCATCATATGTAAAACACAGTTTCACATGTCATAGTGCTGCACTTGGATCTACGTTATATATTAAACCGAATCCCAAAAGCTCGAATTACTAAATTGCAAAGCCCACTTGATCCAATGTTGTAAGTTGAGCCTTTGGGATTTTTGTTGTTTGTCCCCAGCTGGGAATTGAATGTATGTAAGGGACATCACAACAACCCCTGCAGACCATAGTACTGAAATAGGGGAGCAGAGACACCCCCGCAACCCCTGCTCCCCTTGTTTGGTATTATGGGCTCCGGTCTTTTCTACCAGGCCAAATGTGCACTGAATGTGCATTCAGCCTTTTCTTTCTCAGTATTTTGATTATAGTATATCTCAAATGCCCATAATTCAGCAAATGCCAGCCACAGTCTCCTATGCCCAAGTGCTGCCATTGTATACCAAGTGCAGGCTCAAATGCCCACACTATAACATCTTACGCCAGTTAAGGGTTTATAGTCCAGATATACGGCTTCATTATGAGTGTGCCCGTGCAGTAATAATGTGTGCCGGTATTACCACATACCGCCATGTTACCGCACAGGTACACTCCAAGTTTGGTGGTGGCGAGGCCAGATTTACCTGCAGCTCCATGGAAGGGGGAATTCCAACAGTTGCCGCCACTTGTGATCTGCTGGTAATTCCGGCAAGTCATGTGGCGGTAACGGTGCTACTATTTGGTGGTATCCTGTCGGATTTACCCGCGGGCATACCACCAGACATGTAATGAGGCCCTAGTCTTCATGTTCAATTTATAGACTCGCATGCATGCGTGTGTTCCTTATGTGCAGAGTGCAGTTTCAAATGCCTCGTTCTGCCATTTTGTTAGTAATAAGGCCTTGCATGCCATGTATGTATGCTCATCTAATTAAGGTACCTCCTCACAGGTCAAGGTGGTGTTATTATATAACAAATACACTGTAATATGCACTGGTACAAACTTTATTTCCTTAGGAACAACAAGTGTCTACCTAGTCTTGATAAAAGATGGTTGGGTTGCTCCTGAGCAAAAAAAAGATGATAGCCTGACTGATGATGGTTATACTGGACACGAAAGGCTGGGCCTGGCCATTGGACACTGGAGACCATGTGTGCCCAGGCCCAGCCTCATCTGTTAAAGCTTTCCCTCGCGCTGCCTCTCCTCAACTTCCTACTTTTATGGCTATACTGCCCTCCCTCGCCCTGCCTCTCCTCAACTTCTACTTTTATGGCTATACTGCCCTTGCACATGGCGCGGGATGGGACAGAATGATGGTGCCGGGCCTCTGGAAGATGGTGGGGCGGCCACAGCTGTTCAAGGGGAGAAGGGAAGTGTTTCTCACCCCCCTGAATCACCCTCACTCTCGCACTTCAAACAGAGTTGAGGATGGAGGTGTGTGGATGCGCTGCGCTAGAGGGATGGGGATACTGTTACCGGCTCCTCTCCCTCTGGCATTGCTATAGTTGGCATCCTGGACTGTCATGGGAAAGATGCTGGGAGAGACAGGGGTAAGTCCTCGCTTTGGCTTCTCGATCTCCACCTCTCTCTGCTCCGTTCAGAGGGAGGAAGAGAGTTCCCACCTCTTGCCTCTCCATTCCAGCAGGAGATAGGTGGTTCCTGAGGACAAAGGGTGAAGGCTATGACTGGGGTGAGTGGTTCCCAAATGTGAGGGCCTCCGGCAGTGTTGTTGTACCTTTTCTTTTTGGCAATGTGTTGTAGTGAGAATCATGAAAACTGGGGTGTGGATTTCATACCCATGGGGCTTGTTAAGGTGTTTAACATTTAGTGTGTAGTGAGGAAGAGCTTGGTGGCAGGCCTGACTTCCAGGGAATTCAGCTCAACACTCTAAAGATGGGAGTGCCATGCGAGAAGCCGCAGTGCCAGGATACGACACCGTCCAGGTGGGATGAGTCGGGTGCTTCACAATGGAGGCTGCTGTGATTTGGGGATGGGTGGCAATAATAAATGATGGCAATATTGTAAATGACTCTCTGATTTCTTCTTGGAACCCATTGTAGAAGCCGCCTACGAGTCCTCAAAGTCCGATTTCGCCGAGTCTGAGAATCTGGGAGCCCTCATATGTGATGCGGACCCGGTGCAGTTACCAGAGGAGCGGATCCACAACCTGCAGATGGACATTGACTGGAACCCTGAAAATGTCCCAGGTACCCTTCCCCCCCCTACAGGAACATGACCAGAGTTGCTATGGAGAGGAAGTGTGCAGGACAACCTGGATAGGGGTCTGGAGAGGCAGGGATCTGTCATCCCGCCCCCCCCCGGCCCCTCCCCTGGGGTCCATCCGCAGCCTTTGCTTCCACAGTCCCCGAGTTCTTGTGATCTAGTATCTGTCTGTCATAGAACTAATTGGCAAATTCTGATAAGCATCCACTGGGCCCTCCCGCCAACTAGACTTTAAATGGATCTATGTGAATGCTACGACCCCCAGACTTCCGACGGCTGAAAATGCAGACTTTCTTTTTTGCAAACCCCCCTTACACCACTTAGAAATGCGGGGGGAGAACCCCTGCAGCTCCCCATACTACTATTATATCCCATACCACCCCCACCCCACATATATATATGGTGTAAGGGGGGGCCGAGAAAACAGAGTCGGAATTCTCGAGGCGACATTTTGGTGCATTTCCCCAGAACTGTATCTGGGGCATTTATTTGCGGGGGATTTATTTGCTTTGTTTGTACAGCTGTAGTTTATTGACATTCAACTTATTTGGACTCTTACAGGATTTCACGAGGGATTCATTTAAAGATGGCTTACTTTTTAATCGCTCACTTCTTTTGTCGAGATAGGTCTCCTATGCAGACATTCATTAATTAATAAACAATTTCTTAGGGGAGTCCTCCAGTGTTCGCCTTGTACACACATTTTGGGCAAGGAAGTTTATTCCAAGCCCAGCTCCCCGCTTAAAAGCAGCACCCACTTTTCTGTAAATCTGCACTGAGTGCAAACGGCCTGCAATTCGCCTCATTTCCTTGGTGGGAGATGAGGGCGCTGTCTGCTCACTCTACTAACGTAGAACTCTACAAAAACAAATAGCATAACAGCAGGGGGTTTAGAGATCATGGAAGGCCCACTTTCCCCCTGGAAGGTAATGGATATTTTGTGAAAAGCCTTTGTCACTCGGCTTGTTTGGATTATGGATTGGCCAAGTGATAAGAACAACTCTTTATGGAAACTCTCACTTTACAAAAAAGATATCCTTAGTAAAGAGAAGGACTGCTTAAAATGTTATTTAAATAGAAAAGGTTCTACTACCCAGGTCAGTAAAATGGCTAATCACCGCTTGACCTCCACTGCTTGCACCTACACGTTTTTTCATCGCTTTTCATCTCCCTCCTCCCCCCTCCCATGGTCCCCTACCTCCTTTACATACAACCTGAACTCAACTGAAACCCCTTTTTTGTACTCTCTTGCCCTTAGAGACCCCAATCTCTTCACTGCCAATCTTTTTCTATTCCCCCACTATTAGCTGCCTCCCATTTCTTATTGTTTCTGTGCCCCTCGTTTATGTGTATATTTGTTTTTATTCTACAAAAACACTAAGAAGCGTTCCCTGTTAGCAAACATGGCGGCCATCATTGTGCATTCATGTACATGGATTGCAGCACGAGTTCAAGGAACCTGGGCACAATTCATGCTAATGAATTGATTCTACATTGATCGGAATGGTGATCTCCAGCAATGTGTATACCTTGAGTGGGGAGCACATTGTGGCGTTCCCGTATAGGAGCTCATTTTCGAAGGCCCCAGAGAGTAAATGAGGGGCTACTACAGGCGTTACGTCTGTTTTAAAGCCTCCATTCCCGCTCCAGGGGATTTTCATTGTTTTTGAAGGTGCACGGTGGGGGAGGGGGTAACAGGAGTAAAGGTTCCACCTCCCGTTTGCCCTCAGCCTTCAAAAACAACTTGGTTTCATGCCAGCATCAGATTTTCATGCTGGTGTGACACTAATGATTTCCCATAGAAACAGCCTGTTTTTTGGCGGTTTCCATAGGAAATCATTATAAACGTCCCCTGCCATGCGTACCTCGCCAGCAGCGATTATTGTATTGGCGAAGTGTAAAGAGGCTTCCTCCGTCTCTTTACACTCTCATTGCACTCTGAGAATGATGTAAATTGGCCAGAGGAGACCTGTTTGCACCCATGCAGAACTGTACACAGATCAGTGACTCTTGTTTGCTTCTCCCAGATAACCTACCCATGGTTCCACCACTCGGACGTCTACCTCAGATCCACCGAAAAAAAGTCCCCGGGAACCAAAGTAGCAATGCCAACCTGAAGGCCTCCAGCAACAACAGCAGCAATAACAGCAGCAACAACAACAGCTCCAGAGGTCTCCCGACGGGAACGATCCGGGGTACCCTGCCAGAAGAGCTGAGAGGTAACATTGACCACACCTGTACTGTATATATCCATGGAAGCTGGCCAACAGAGAGCACTGCAACAGGGACACAAAGGACTTCATTTTCTAAATATTGTAAATTACCTGCAGGGGACCGCTTACGTTTGCACTAACAGGTCCCCTCTGGGCAATTTTTGTTATTCGCACTGTAGAGTGCAAATGAGCCGTGTAAAGAGACAACGGAAGCCTCTTTACACTACTATGTTTGCACGCCGCAGTGCAAATAGACTAAACGCTGTCTGCCATGTACGAATGACAGGCGACGTTTACAATGATTACCTAGGGAAACCGCCTGCTTTTTGCACCATTTCTAGGGGAAATCATTGGTTTCACGCCAGCATGAAAAGCTCATGCTGGCATAAAACAATCTACCAACGATTCAGAAAGAAATGACTCACCTCTTCGCCTAATTCCACTCATGGCTCACCCTCCTGGACTATACTTACCAGTGGAACCAACGCCCAGATGCCCGGGGGCTTGGTGCGCTGCTATCAATGTAAAAATAAATAAATACAAATAAAACCAATTTGTTTTTAAAGGCAGAGGGCAAACGGGATGTTGAAACGTTACTCCTGTTACGCCCCCACCCTTCGCCTTCAAAAACAATGAAAATCCCCCACAGCATGGAGTTAAGACGGGCGTAATCGTTACTGTCTTTTGCACCTCCGTTTACGCTCTGGGGGTCTAAAAAATGAATCACAAACAAGGGTGTCAAGTACGGACAGCTTCACGTGCAACAAGTTAAGTGGGTGTTCTTCTACAAAGATATTTGGATGCGCTGAATCGGGGTTCATTCATAATCCTTTATTTTCATTGAGTTGTTGGTTGGCTTGGGTCCCAATCACCAAAGATCATTCGCGTATTGGTCAATTGATATTCTGAAAGTACATTGACCTTCAATTCGCTATTAATAAATCTGAATTTTGAATGTCCTATGATACTTGCATTGTGATACTGATTAGATAGAATCAGAGACGTTGCTAGAGGATCTGGGGGGTTATAGCCCTGGGTCTTTTGGTTGTAGCTCAGGGGCTACATCCAAAAGACTAGCTAGCCCTCAGTCCCGACAGTCTCGACATTAGTGTAGCCCCTAATCTTTTCCAGACCTGGCAACACCCCTGGATAGCATTTCAAACATTCTTTGATTTGCATTAAATTCCCAGTAAATAGGAACCATTGATTAGTCATTGACTTGCATGAAAAGTTGGTAGTTACCTGAGAAGCCCATTGAGTTGCTTTGTTTTAAAACTGTTTAATCATGCAAGAAGGTAACTCTGCATTTGCCTCAGCTTCTTTTAGGAAAATTAACATTTAATTAGATGCCATACAATGTTATTGCATTATAAAATTTAATTGATGTTAAACAGAGTGTGTTTGTTAAATATGAATACCTCTCAGAATTGTCCCTGAATCTTGCCATCGTTTATTATATGACCACCTGATGGAACATCAATCTTTGACCATTTAGGGAAGGTGTCAGCAAGGAAGCTCCCAAACTGCTCTCAATTTTTCAGAATGTTGAATTTCATCACATAACTCTCCTGGGTACATGATCTGGACACTCCCGTGTTTTCTTTTCATCAGACGGTCCATCATTTAGGTAATGATTACCTTTATAATCCTTTCCAGGCTTTGCCAAAGATGGCTTCCTCTTGGGAACATAGGAGACCTTTTAACCTAGCAGAGCTAGGGCTCAATGGGTGTATATAGGTCTTCCATTTGGAAATCAACATTTAATTATGATGAATGTTGAGCGCAGTCCATGATTATTTAATAGGATCCCCCAAGGTAGTTAAATATAGCGATAACTATAGGTATGAAATAGAAACCTTTGATTCAATTGTGTAGGGCACACGACCGCAAATGCTGTGCCATGGCTTCCTCAGTCTCGCGTTTGAGAAATAGAACTTGAAAAGAGGAAGTATTCCTAATGATTAATTGGAATGTTTTTCTCTGGTCCTCAAAAGTAGCCAAGCCGCCTTCCTTGGGAAGAAATGCTGGAGAATGTACATTCAGCAATAAGGAGTTTCTTTCCTAATGGAGCTGTCCCCTGTGCTGCTTGGCGAATGCCCATTTTCCATCAAGATGGTCGACCTCCCAGGATCCTGACCCGTGGATCTGCAGAGCACCACTGTCCTGTGCCGGCCTGTGGGGTGCAGCCCTTTTAGGTCGCATTAAGTGTGTGCTAGACCTTTCCTTTCTCGTCTAACCTCTGGTCAGCTTCTTTGGTGTCTTTCTTCTCTTCTCTTCTGTGTTCATCCTGAAACTCACACATCATTCCATTCCATAATGTTTATTGATCCAAGGGATTGGTTAGCTAAAAGTAATCAGTATCACTGGTAGTTCCGTCATTGTGGCTCACCATCAATCAGAATTAGCTTCCTCTCCTTACATGATGCATCTCTTCTTGGCCCCAAAGGACTATGTCACACAGACCCCCTTATATGTATGAGTAGCGTGATGTTTAAATTGCACACCATGTGGCAATACGCCATGCTGTGCCCTCAGTCTTTCTTCCCTTTCAATCCTAGGAGCATGGCATGGGGTTTTGTGCAGCTCATCTTATGGTGAAAGTAACCAAGAAAAGAGTCTAGAACCAGCACACACTGTTTGGTGTCCTGGCCATATATTCACTGCCATGTTGGATGAATCACCTAGCTGGTTATCAGACTCTGATTGGTAGAGCACCCTCATTGAAATAACGGAGTAGTTGATGTTTATTTTGGGATAAAATGAATGACTTCATAAAGCATGTACACATGTAAGCATGTGATAAAACATTACAAGCAAATACTGTGCACCCAGCCCTCCAGATAAGGTGCGTATTGGTCTTTTTACGCACGTAATTCTTGTGAATCAAGCACCTTTCTTTTTACTATTTGTTTCCATTATGAGGCTATTCTTGGCAGCACCCCCATAAATCATGATTTATGGGGGTGCTGCCAAGAATAGTTCACTGCTGACATCCAACTGGGTTGAGTCATGATCTGTTGAACACTTTCCTGTGTCGGTTATTTCATCTGGAGAATACTTTTAGAGTCTGACAAGTGTGGCACTTGGAACTAAATTAGCGTGTGTTTTCACTTTGTTCAAATTCTTTGATTTTCAGTGTTATAATGTTATTTAAGAATTGTGCATCACCAATGTGCATTGCAAAGTGCTTTGACACTTTAGGAAGTTTCATTCAAATTGGCATTCTTATTGATCCTGTTTGGACGATTTGTGTAGCACAGTGTAAAAGTGTGTTCTAGCAAGGGCTGCATTTTTGTGTTGTTTATCAACGTTGTTTTCTTTGGTTCTAGTAGAGGCCACTCTGCTGAAGTATAATTTATTCCAAGTTTACTAGTGATTTGCATAGGCATTTCATACTATATTTTCTCTTTATCTCACAAGACCATAACTGGCATTTAATGGCTTGAGGATTTCTCAGTATGAACAGATTTTGATAGTAAATTAGTAACTATGTTTGGTATAGTTTTAAAATATTACAAGTGTTTACATGTGTGCGTCTGTGCATGTATGAAAGGGCACATTCACTTGTTAGTCACAGCAGAGCGAGCAAGGAATGTTTGGATGCATGGTCTGAACATTGCTTTTACTATCCCACCGTCCCCTGCACTGAGCAGGTATAATTCATACAGGTTGGGAGGGGGGAAATCTACCAGCAATTCTTTGATAGACTTTTATCTAATTTTGATGGGACGTTAGCAGTCCTTCCCCCATCAGGACTAGCTATTGTTTATTTCAATGAGACTAGGTCAACATTTCTCAACATTGCTATATATACTTTTAGTAGGTAGTACTTCTCAACAGCTCTGCTATATTTTTAGGCACAGCACTCTAGCTGCTTGCAGGAGCTGCCATATAGGACAATGAACTATTCACGGCAGGGCTAAAGCACATTTAGTGGCAACATAACCGGATTTCTTAGCAGGACCGCCATGTTTTGGAAGAGTATCTGCATTTTTCAACAGTGGCATTGTAATGACTCAGTACCAACATGTGTTTGCAGTTTCAGTATGTAGCTAACGCTCTCCCCTCCGTTCTCCTGAGATGGTAGTATGCAATAAAAATTACATCGCTATGGTAGACATCAAGCCACCCTGCTCTCTGGATTGCGCGTTTCATAACTTCTGATTCTCCCCAGTCTGACTATTGTGTGACACTGCCAGACCTCTAGTACCGCTATAAATCCCCTGCTTCATGTGTAGGATAGTTCATTGAAAGAGGTATGGAGTTTGAGACGAGCCAGTTCTGTCAGGTAAGTCATGAATGGGACTGCCGATGCCACAACCCTACAAGCCTTTCAGAGTCAAAAGCCTATCAGGAAACTTAGTTCAGTCGATTGATAAACCTGCCACACAGATCAAAGTTTCACCTACAAGTTCCAAAACCGTCAATAGCTCGATGATCTCATGCATCCTCATGCAGTGATATGTGTTTAAGATGGAGATAAAAGGTTTGAATTGTAGCAGAAGCGACTTAGCTTTCCGGAGGGTAAATCCTTGATGGTTCAGAACTCACATCTCATCAGTGCTGCCATACAGGGCATTCAGTGCAGGTAAAGCGTTTGCATGGAAACAAGCTCAGCACCTGCGGATAGGAAACTCTAAATCGCAATTTCCAGCTAACTTCCAAAAGCAAGTTTTCATGCTTTTAAAAGGACCCATCCCCTAATTTTCAAACTGAACTACATTTATAGATGGAAAATGCATTCTCAGCTCGTATCACTTATTATTGCTATGCCAAATTCCAAATAAAACGAAGAGAGGAGCAATTACAAACCTAGGAGATAAAGGACAACAATGGGCTGACGTTGGGGCCAACAAAACAGAGAACGTAATGGAAAGGAGGGAGAGCCAGAGTAATACAATGTGAGCGAAAACGGAGGAATTAACACAAGGGAGATGAACTGGCGTTACAGCAATGGAGACAGCAAGACAGAGGAGAGAAACGGCAATAACAGTATTCCGAGACAGGGTTTGCAAAGCAAAACAGAGCAGGAGACCACAACAAGAAGCAGGGAAACATTCAATAGTGAGAGGTAGAGAACAAAGTGGGAGTGTTAGGGAGAATTCTCAGAAATGTGCCAATTCCCTCCACCTTAGAGACCCCCAGCAACGTTGCTGGATTTTGAGGACCTGATTTATTTAAAGTGGAAAGAGTGAGACCCTTTTACCCACTCTCTCATGTATTTTAATGTGATTGTATACACTGTGTTTCTTTTGGTTATGCAGTCTAACAAACTCCATAGGCATCATCTTTTACAATTGTGTTCTGAAGCACCTTCAGTGCAGTGACACAGGGAAATCTTCCAGATTTCCCAAGGTTTAAATACCTTCTCTGGAAAAAACAACTGTTTCCCAGAGCAGTAAAGTGAAATTGACTTTACTTAGCATTGTAACTTTCTAGACCCAGCACACACTATCTTACAATAGAGTGCTGAAGGGGTTACTTAGTATCCCCTTTGTCTAGCTTCTTATGTAACATGTTTTATGTTACCCTTTCCTCACTGAATGGCTGGTGGCAGTGGTTTTGTTTTAAACTACCGTGGTTTGCATTTACGTCCACTGTTCGCAGCTCCGGTAAAGCAACCGCATGAGCCATCTTTTTCAAAATGGCACAGGGCCCTCTTTGATAAAATGGCGCCCGGTCTTCTTTTTTTGCCATGTCTTTGTGGAAAGGTCCTTCTAGAGAGTTTCTCTGTGCGCCAAACCAGGTTTGGTCTCTTTGTTCATTTCGCCTTTGGTGGGGTTTTTGAGTGATACCTGCCTCTGGCTCCAGAGTGTGTGGGGTAGGCAGGAAGTGAGGGAGGTGCCTGAAAATCCCCGTGTTTAGTCTCCTAGGAGACCCAAATGCACCCTGTGGTGATTGGCTGGCTGGCTGTCCGGCAAGGACAGCCACCCTGCTGGGTGCGTGACAGCTAGACTGGAATGAATGAGAGAGAACTGAATAAAAGGTGAGTCTTTTGGCTTGGAAGGCAGAGTCAAACACTGGAGGAAGGAACCAAAGAAGAGCTTGAAGAGGACGCCTGCTGCAACTCCTGGACCGTTGGTTTGCCTGGTGAAACCCTGATGCAGTGCCAACTTGCCAAGTTTGCATCGAAAGAGAAGCCCCTGCAAGGGCGACTTCTCCCTTTGAGTTGGTGGGACCAATCAACTCCAAAGTAAGCCACCTGGACATCCATCTCGGGTTGAATTTCCACAGAGTTGCTGCTGGAAACCGTTGAGCCAGGGAGAGCAACACCAGATTGTGTGCGTTGCTTTTAAGCTGACCTAGAGCTTTTGGAAGATCCTCCGTACTCCCAAGAAGCAGGACTGACCAAGCCTGAGCCCCGTCAATAGAGTGCAGGACCCCAGAAGCAAGGAAAGCCCACCTCAACAGCCAGGAACCGCGTTGTTGCTATTTGCGGTGGTCGCAAGGAGCTGAAACGCGAAACAGCCACTGAAAGTGAAGTTTGCCGATTGCAGGCAGTCCCAGTGCATTGCAGGAGTCCCCCGATGTCCTCCCTCTTGCCCCCACGACTGAGGCCCAAGAACAGTGAGATCTGCAGAGCTGCACAGGAACAGAAGTCATCAGCTGCATCTTTTCTTCTTTATCAAGGTACTGTAAAACAAGTCTTAGAGAACTTACCTCTTACTGTGGAAGTGCTTGTAACTTCTGCAACTCACAAGTCTAATCAGCATGTGGCCCTACATTTGATTCTTCTTTTTATGAGACTCCTAAGAACTTCTGCAAAGACTTTTCCATTTACTAACCTGAAGTGCTTCATCCTATACAAGACTGTTGCCTATTGACTTTGGCTTAGCCTATTTAATTGTATGACTCTTCTAAGAGGATCTGAAAGTATTTGCCCTGCTTAAGAATATTGGTGATCTCTTGTGTTCTAATATCCTTTGCCTTTTATCAACTTTTAAGAGTGTTCTGAATGCCAACAGTAAGATATTAATGTCCCCAGCACCCTTGTTATTGAAGTCACCTGTGGGTGTAGGTTCTGTCTGTGGGCCATCCCAAAAGGGTCTTTTCTGATTCAGAAACTCAGAGTGTACAGCATTGAAGTGTATGTGTGTGTTACTATTATCTTGCTCCCTTCTAATGAAGGCTTTATAACTGATTGATAAATAAATTAATAATTGTTTATGCAAGAAACCTTGATTGCAAGAGTTTATTTGAATACCTATAACTGTGAATCGTTGTGTAACTCCACTACAGCTCACATTCCCCCTCTTGAGATAAGCCTGACTGCTCAACCCACTACCAAAACTGTATAGTACAAGTTTATACCAAAAGTTGGGTTGCCTATACCTGTGGTCAAAGTTGTGTGTAGTGTTCCAAGAGGGTTCTGCATTCAAACTTTGCCTAACAGGGAGGCAGGGAAACAAAGTAGCAACGGGAAGGGTACAGCCAAAACATGAGGAAGAGGCCATGAAACATAGGTAAAGAGGCAGCAACAGTCAGAGGGGAAAGGCATAGTAGTGATGCTGGTAGAGAAAGGGACTTTATTTATGAATACCCAACTAGTTGGTTCTGTAGCTGTAGTAAATTCTTAAGAGGTCATAAGACCTAATGTCATGAAGATGTAGATGGATAGCACACACCTACAAGTTATTGCATGAGCAAGCATTTTTCACAAGTGCAATAAATGATTTGAAGCCAGATAACATGAAATACGACTATATTGTTTCTACCATTTTCAAACGTTTAAAGGAATGGTTCGGTCAAACTTTTTTATTGCCCCTACGGGTCGGCCATGTGTTTTTAAGCCTGAGTCGCTCGATTTTAGAAAACTTTCCTATGGACCTTACCTGAGTTTTCATCCATTAAACGCACGCAAAAACAGGCACCAGGGAGCTGCCATTTTGTGATAATCCTATCATTTCCCCCATTGCCCTGGCTGACCTGCTTTTGCGGCACTAAATCATATCCCCCGCCCCCGAGCCTGACATTATCAAAACATTCATATTCCCCGCCTTTCTCCGTGACGTTACTGTGCTGCGTAGGCAAACGCGCCCAGTCGTCTTCTACGCGACTTCACACAGAACCCGGAAACCAACACAGATCAGCTCACAACACAGCGCGCCACAATTCGGAATATGAAACTGTACTGTAAAATCAAACAGCAACACGGTAAATTTGGTAAAGTACATTTATTTGACATTAAATGTTTATAGAATGTTCAGCAATTGACATATGAACTCCGAAAGTCATTTATTTTCTTTTATCTCTATCCGCAAATCCTTAAAATGTTATTGTGAGTCACGCGCTGTTCCTTTATGGTACACAGGGTGTTGGTTTTCGTTCAAAGAGGCACTTTTGTCGCACGTTGAACCGCAAGGCTGTTCCATCAAGTAGGCACTAGGCCAGCGTAAAGGTTGATATGTTGTTTCTAGCCGCTAGTACCGCGTAAGGGCATATGGGCCCTTGGCGATTGTCCCATAAGATCATCAGAATGGTGCAGTTGTTTACATTAAGCTGCAGCTGGCGGATGAAGAAACCGTCTGCCGGTGTCTGAAACTGGTGGCAGGGGCAAAACGGGAGTATGTACCTATTTTGGAAACATAAAATTTATAATTAGTCTCGCCAGCCGATCTTTATTAATATTATTAATTTTATTTATTACGGCCGAGCTGAAACTATTTGCTTTCAAGTATAGTGCAATGGAGTATGTTCGGCTCTAAAATCAATGCGAAAACTAACTAAATAAATCGAGGTTGGTACACAATGAGAAACGACTTTTTGTCTACATGTGTGTGGAATGTGGACCTGCATGCCCATGTGCCCGCTACAAGGACGATCCCACAAACCTTTTCAAAGCTCTTCATTCATTCATTTATTCATGCATCCATTCTTCATTCCGGTATAAAAGCGTCTAAAGAGTTACTTACATTATATTTGCAATTTCCATTGTGTCTCTGCGTAATGCAGTCCGTAAATCCCACTGTGCTCTTGACAACGATTTTTCGTATACTGAACTAACATGAAACTCGGTCTAGTTTAAGAATTTTCTGCCTTATCGTCTCAAAACGTTATTGCACACCCCAACCAACCCCCCCTTCAAATGAAGTTATTTCTGCATGGTCCCTGTCTCTCAAGGTCAAAAAACAATAGAACCTTATACTGCCAGTGCGAGTTGTGGGCCTCTCCAGGGCGCGAGCCGAAAATCAAAGCCGCTGACCTTCTCTAGAAATTAGCATACATTCTTTCTTTGCAACATCCCGTAGTAAAGCCATCTGTGAGAACTTGAATTTTCGAATCCATCAATGTAGTGCGCCTCAATGTTGGCGCGTTCTAAGGCCCCAATTTTGTCCTCGTTGTCTGCGAGCTTTGAAGCCCCAAAGAACCATAACTATTGAGACTTTTAATTTTTTGGGGAAGGCCAGGTGAAAGTATAAAGTACCCGAGCAGTTGACTTGAAAGTGAGATGTATTGTTTGTTTGTTTTATTATTTGCAATACGCAAGCCTCCCCTCGGTTAACAGTGCCCAGCATTTATAAGAGATTGCGAAAATTAGTTACATCAACAAAAATATATACATACACAAATAGACAAGGTCAGTAATATGAGGTGAATAGAGAGAGAATTCAAAGATGACACCCAGGTAGTTCGGCACCCAGGATGGTGAAGGTAGGGGTTAGGGTTAGCGTACTTTGTATGCACACTGTACAATAAAATTTATTTCCAAAAAGACAATCGTATTACAATTATTTAAACCGGGATTTGTACTTCACAACCAGCTCTCCTTTGGGTGGACATGGCACAGTGGCAATGTTGGGTGGCAATGGATCAGTGCTCTGCACAGAAACGTTCACAATTCCATATCTGTGCTTCTCTAATACAGCAACAATAAGGCTTTTGACAAAGTCGAACTCCATTTCCTCATAGACTGGTTTGATCGCCCATTGCTTACTTCTTTTTGAAAAGGCCTTAGTGTAGTGAGGCATCCTTACATTACCCTTAGTCCTAGATTGTTCACGGCCGAGATTCTCGTTATGGGCCAAGACGGCAAGTGGAGTCCTATGTCTCATGCCCTGTATGCTGAAATGCAAGCGCTTTGGCCTGTACTCTAGGCACATATTGTGGAACACCTCCAAACCTCCTGTGTGACAGAATTCTGTCAGTCCCCTCAAATCTCTTGATAGAGTTTTATTGAAAACAATCTTCTCAATGGCTTTGTGTGTCGGTGAAGATGGATTCAACCACTTCTTCTTCCGTGCCTCCACTGGGGATAAAGGGCCATGTTCACCTTGGTGGAAATATAGGTGTTCTGACCAGCGGTGCACGTTGGTATAGTGGTGCATCAGTGACCGTCATTTTTCAAGTAGTATTTCCACTGACCCTTCACAAGTTTTGGAGCTCCACCAGAGACGGTTGCTGATAGACTGGGACCACTCTGAAATACTTTCCAAACCTTTTTTTATCCCTGCAGCCGAGATTTTCTTATTCATTGATTTAGCAAGATGCCATACGTCAAATTGATGTTTAATATGTGGGAAATGCTCTCTCATTCTCTTGGCAATTGAAACGTGTCTGTCCGTGGCTATGAGGTCGATGTGCATTCCCCTCGATTGTAGATATTCCACTGATTTTATAAATCCTAGTTTCTCCATGGCCACTGAGGATGTATATTGTGTTACCTGCACGACCACCAAACTCACAATTTTCTTAATATCCATGTCCTGAAAGTGGTAGGTGCAGTACTTGGCAGAAAATCCAGGGCTGTCGCACTGTCCATCACCGGCTAGCCTGAATCGTTTCCCTTCGAATGTACTTGCGAGAGACAATCGTTCAATTTTCCAAGCATCACTAATGGCCGGAAACAGATAATCATGTTGGTATTTGTAGTACTGCGTTTTTTAAATGAAATGGAGTCCCACAAACTGAAAGAGAGACTCTAACTTTCTAAAACTGGAGCCACTAAAAAGTGATGCATCTGGACACAGTAGATTGCCTGCTGGCAGTTTCCCCAGCATCGGTTGTACAGACCATGAGAACGTATGATGTAATCTACAGGCGGCATGTATTGTGACGTTACTGCCTTGTTTTTGACGAGTCACATGAATCAATGGCTTCCCACATACTTTCCCTCTGACGGAATGCCCACATTTCAGCATACTTATAATATCCATCAAACAACTGTCGAATACTATGTATTTTCCCTCTTTCATTAGACTGTCATCCTGCGTCAAAGTTGATTCGGCCTGTGACGTTGAGGACATATCACCAAATTTGAAAGAAATATGGCTTCTATCAAGTTCTGATGCGTCGGTGAATGCTGATGCTGGTTCATTCTCTGTCATTTCAACATCTGTTACTTCAACATTGATGGGAGAACACAACAATGTCGACAGCTTGGTGGCAATTTTGTGGCGGGTGTAGATTGTGTGAATTGATCTGCGACTACTTCAGAGCTATCTTCAATATTTCCAGTATCATGTTGTTGCGGCGGTGCGGCCGTACTGTAGCAATGGTCCAATAAAACTTTGCTGGATTCTCCGGACACATTCATTTCATGTTCTGGCCATTGGACATGAGCATCCTGAGTCTCAACACGCCGCGTCTAAATTAATAGTTCCTCCATAGTGTAAATGGTTTGGCAAGCAACATCTCTCATTCGCTTCACTGTCTGTGTATGTATAGTTCTCAGACCTACGGGTAACTAGAGTACAGATTGGAAAAGGGATGTTCAGTTTAAACACAAGATAAAGTATAGTACAATTGACTGGAAAAAAACATAAAATAGTCCTCAGCACAAAACAATTTCTAAAGTTATGAACTGTTTGTAACTAACCTTATTTTGGTTTCTTTTCTTTACAACTTTTTTGACTCGACCTTCAACATCTGCACGCTGTTGCTCTGATACGTATCTGCATGTCTCCCCTTCCTCTTGTGCTGCCGCGACTATATTTTCTGTATCCACATAGACAGTACGGAATGAGGCTCCATCGACTCCCTGAAACATAGTATTTTTATTACTGTGTATCAAAATATTGTTAGCATAAAACACACGTGAGGACGAACACACATGTACATCTCAAAAGCCAAACACGATTTAAACATTGTGTGGAACAATCAAACGACAAGTATTCGAGCTCTGATGACCTAGTTCAATGGAGATGTCAGTATACATACCTCTGGCTCTACATGGACTGCCACGAATTATTGTATTGAAGAGGAGGCATCAGCAACTCCCTGAAACACAGTACTTGCGTTAGTATGGTTTTCAATATCGTAAACATAACACACACTTGGGGTCGACGGCACAGGTACATATAAAGAGATAACCACAAATGTTGCATTATCTAAAAGAATCAAGGAATATTTAAAAATGATCAGATTTAATCGACTTATTTCTCTGATGTCTTTACATCTGCATCATCTAAATGTGATCTTGTGATTGTAGTGGAAGCTCCATCATCTCCCTGAAACACAGTACTTGCGTTAATAGTGAAGAAAGTATAGCAAATGGAATCACGTTATATGATCACGGTCGATGGAGCTGTCAGTATCCATACCTCATGCTGCTGAAGAATATCTAGGGCTGTTGTCAATGTGGTGCGCACTTCCGAAAGCTGTTGCGCCGATTCGTATCCGCATGGTCCCGCTTCCACCGGAATTACTTGAATGTCAGGCTCTGCATCAAGTGCGTGGGTTGACGATTCAACAACAGCCTGAAACATAGTATTTGCATTAGTAAGGATTACAATATTGAAAACACAACACACGCTTGGGGTTGACCGCACAGGTACATATCAATGGCTAACCACAGATGAAACATGGTGTAGAACAATCAAACGACAAGTGTTCCAGTCCTGATGATCACGGTCAGTTGAGCTGTCAGTATCCATACCTTGTGCTGCTGAAGAACATCTAGGGCTGTTGTCAATGTGGTGGACGCTTCAGCATCTCCCTGAAAGACAGTACTTGCATTAGTATGGATAACACTAATTATAACTGAAAACAAACACCAGGGGACGACAACTAAGGTGTATATCAATTGGAAAGCACTAACCAAACAATTGGTAAAATAATCCCACGATACATACAAACTATTACTTGACATGCATAAAACAAGTCTGTAGCGGAATAGCCAAGTATGATTACCTGATAAGCGCTAGAAGTGGTTGATAACTGCGAGCACGTGACGGAAGTAGAATGTTCTTGCTTCAGATTCAAGGGATAGTCAAGAAGTTGTAAAGGTAAATTATTGTTTGATAATGAAATGCCAATATTTAAAATTGCCATGTAAGGAGACGGAATACTTGAGTAATGCGCAATATAGCACAGTTCCCTGTGCCCATATATAGATTTCGTTTGTGGGTTATGAAATCTAAAAATAATATATTGATAAATGTCATTATTCAAAAAGCTATACATTCATATCAATGTCGAAAGTATTACAAATTGGAAACAACACCTAAAATATCAATGAATCCATTTGGCTAACTACACACTACTGCAAGGCCTAAAGCTAAAAACGGACACTTGACTCACCAGTGGCGGATTGTGGATGAATAGAGTGGGAATAGCGTTTGTGAGCAATTTTCGTGTCGATCGCCGTTCGTTCTTCTTTGTTACCCAAGATGTGGTGTACATGTTCGAGGGAAAGTGCCGGCTGCAGATGCGGTATCGATCACCCCTCTTGTCCTCAAAGACTTCTTGGACTCTACTTTCCAGCTCATCCAGTGGATATCCGCAATGTCTGACCCATTCTCTTATTCGATCAACAGTTTTCGGGAATACATGCATTGTAGTGCCTTCAGATTTAGCATGGGTCTTCGAAGGGCAACCGCTAATCGAACAGGCAGGCATTGTTGAAAATTCTGAAAAGTAAATATCAAGATTATTATAAAACCTTGATGAATAAAAATGTCATAAAAAAGTAAGTGAACCATACCATGCTCAATGCAAGGTTTGTTTTGGTCACCGTAACCATACCAGTTCATCATGTGCGGCTTGGTATTTGCATAAATTGCAGACATTTTTTAAATTATGTGACTAAACTCTGAACATGTGACTCGTCCCTTGGATGTTCTGTCTTGCACGAAAAGGAAACATGCTTACATTATAGACTGGACCCCCGAAGGATGCCATTCGATGACAATTGACACAGATGAAAATAAATAGATCTATTGATAGCATAACAATTGAAACTCAAGTCAATAGCAATGAGACCAATGACCACAGCTCTATTGGGTACTGTAATAGCAAATAGATTGAAATGTAAAAATGACTGAAATATGATTAGGATACATGGCCTTACCTTGACCAACAAACATTTGGATTCAGCAGGCCGAGCAGTATGTTGCATGAGAACAGGTAGATGGCCACAGGTAGCACACTGACGAGTTTGCTCGAAGCGGTCACAGATAGCACGGCGACAAGCAGATTAGCATAGATCTCAGTGCTTCTCAGGTAGAAGGTTCAGGAGTTGACTTGCAAAGCACAAAGATGTTCTCATGAGACATATCAAGTGGTTTATAAAGTATTAGAAATAGGGGTGTGTTTGTGAATGAATGACATGTGTATGTCGTGGTATTATGTTTATTGCAGGGGGCGGCCTGCATCGGGGGAGGCCTGCCTGGAGACACGGGGTCTGAGAAGGCCATGTGAGCTATGGCCTCTGGGCATGGGATACCTTTTGAAGTGTACATGCTGTTTGGCACCTTGGCCGTTTGCGCCCGTGGCAGCCCCCCATGCCAGCGCTCATCCCCGGGTGCGAACCGCCTTTGATAGAGGGGATGGGATGGATGGGCCTGGGGCGTGCAGATAAGGCACAGGAAGACTGCTGAATGGAGACACACTTATGTGGATTGCAGGGGGGCGGCCTGCCTTGGTGGAGGCCTGCCTGGAGACACAGGGTCTGAGGAGGCCATGTGAGCGATGGCCCCTGGGCGTGGGATACCTTTTGAAGTGTACATGCTGTTTGGCACCTTGGCCGTTTGCGCCCGTGACAGCCCCCCATGCCAGCGCTCATCCCCGGGTGCGAACCGCCTTTGATAGAGGGGGTGGGATGGATGGGCCTGGGACGTGCAGATAAGGCACAGGAAGACTGCTGAATGGAGACACACTTATGTGGATTGCAGGGTGGCGGCTGCCACGGGGGAGGCCTGCCCAGAGACACGGGGTCTGAGGAGGCCATGTGAGCGATGGCCCCTGGGCGTGGGATACCTTTTGAAGTGCACATGCTGTTTGGCACCTTGGCCGTTTGCGCCTGTGACAGCCCCCCATGCCAGCGCTCATCCCCGGTTGCGAAACGCCTTTTGGCATGCAGGCAAGTGTGGGGGAGCGAGGGGCCATCAGGCCCCTCTCATCCTTTACTTCTCAGTAGAAACTCGTACCAAGTGCCTCCAGTAGTGGGTTCGCCCCTTGCCCTTATGTGATGTTAACTTTGGATGACATTCACGTAGATGGGAACACTGAGCAGGACACGGGGTATCCATTTTTGTACCCCCTTTCCACTCCATCTTGGTGACCAGGCCTCACTACGATAGTACATCGTGCAGAGCACATGGCCCACACCCTCGTTCCCACTCTGACTGGAAAACTCCGGAGGTATTTGCAACAGCTAATAAATGTAACACATCACTCTCTGAGATCACGGTCCTGCATGTGAACCAGCTTGAACCATGCACATGGCTCGTTCATCTCCACAAACGTGTCCTTGCCCACACACCCTCGCCAGTGGAAAGGTACTGCCATTCTGATCCTGTGTCCCTGCAAGGTATTCTCTTCATGTGCCAGACCACTGACCACGCCATGATGCCCACCTAGCAGATCCCCAACTAATATTAGACCCCTACTGCAGTATATTGTTGCCTATCAATAACAAATGCCACATATCGGAGATTCTTGTGAGCACAGACCCACACTTCAAACACTGTATTATAGTGATCAAGACCCTTGACCTAAGGCCTGTATAATCCAATGTTCATTGATAGAATTGATAGATGTGTGACTTTTATAGAGACATAACCGACTGAAAGACTTTGAACAAGTGTTATTTAGGGCATGCATTATTGATAATATATTTGGTTAGCTTAGATAGTGACCACCCCACTTCACAGCGACCTGAACTTCACCCATTCCGAGCACAGGTGTCTGACGTCCATCCTTGAATGGAGACACACTTGATTGATTTAAAAAATCGAAACAACCGTTGTTAAAATATATGTGGTGTTTTATTTTGTAGCTTATTTTGATGACACAAAAAAGTATAAAGAGTTCACACATTGTACAGTTCAGGTTGCAGCACAGCGAGAGAAAATCCCCTGTACTGACCGCTGTCACTCAGGAATGTTTCTCTTATGGCACGAACGGCACAGGCGGGTATCACTCTTCGAACGCGGTGTCCAAGCCTCCCGTGAAGCCACCATGTAAAGGAAAAATAGGCCACCAGCCTGT
The DNA here is from genome assembly GCF_040938575.1 of Ambystoma mexicanum. Taxonomy (NCBI): domain Eukaryota; kingdom Metazoa; phylum Chordata; class Amphibia; order Caudata; family Ambystomatidae; genus Ambystoma; species Ambystoma mexicanum. The sequence continues at coordinate 669,464,257 of NC_090931.1, forward strand.
ACCACCTGTGAAAAGGAATGAAACAAACTGTTTTTAAATGACCAAGATCATTTTAATAAACGTTTGTTGTCAATGACAATTCTTGTAACTAATGGCATTCTGCTCGGACAAATGCTATCTAGACACTGCACACTATTGAACGACTTTCATGCGTTACAATGATATGTATATGTAATTTTGGATATGGTAGAAGACCATGAAATAGTAGTGGCATCACAAGCAGAGTATACTTACTCGTTACTAGGATTACGAGGACGAACAGTTGCGCGAAGTTCGTGCATAAGCACCATCATTATCCTCAACACGGACCGTGTGAGGCAGGCTGCCCTGAAGTCTGGCAGCTCGGTGATGCATTGCGGTCGTGGCTCACCTTCCGAAATGTAGGCCACGCATCCTGAGTTTTCACAGCAGCAGTAGTTCTCCTCCTCGGTCGGCATTAGCTTGCACCGATTGCATGTGCACCAGGTGGAAACACCGTCCAATGCGACTAGGTCCAGTGTTTTCATCCGTTGATTCGTCCTGCCAACTGCTGTCCGAAGCACCATCGTTTTCGCGTGTTTCCCTTTCCAGTAGTTCCTCCTCGGTATACTCGGGCTCGTACATGTAGGGCATTATTGTATCCATTGTGTGTTGCACAAACTAAAATAATTGATAGCGGTGGTACTGGTATCTGTCCACACGGGCTACAAGCAACGAAGGTAGCTGACCAGAGCACAGAAACGAGTCACAGAATACTCAAAGTAACACAGAGAGAGGAATGGAATCGAAAATCTGCTGCTGTGTGTTGTGAAACGGTCTGTTTATACTTATTGAGGAAAGAGGCGTCCTGCCATTTCCATGGCGACACGTCATTAGCTGAAGCGCAGCAAATGTTGACACGAGACGTGCTTTGGCGTTGTGAAATGGGCGGTACGCCTCTGCTGATGACAGGCTCAGGGGCAGGGGATATGATTTAGTGCCGCAAAAGCAGGTCAGCCAGGGCGATGGGGGAAATGATAGGATTATCACAAAATGGCAGCTCCCTGGTGCCTGTTTTCGCATGCGTTTAATGGATGAAAACTCGGGTAAGGTCCATAGGACATTTTTCTAAAATCGAGCGACTTAGGCTTAAAAACACATGGCCGACCCGTAGGGGCAATAAAAAATTTGGACCGAACCGTTCCTTTAACTTTATGCACACACTGGATGGATGCCCAACACCTTTTGCTCTCTTGCTAAAGTGAATACTCATTTTTACTCTCTTGAATTTGGATTTACTCTTGAAACCTCAAGGTAGGGAGTAAAATACTCCCACCTCAAAATCCTATCTGCAGCACTGGATGACAGATCAAGATGTGCAATACACATAGATTTTATGTTTGGACTACTTTTGAGATTTCATCTTGGAGTTCATGTGAGCAGAAGTTTATATACGCTCCTACAATTCATAGAAGAACTCAGGACCCACCTCTCCAAGAAGTCTCTCCTCCTCAACACTTAGGCCATCATGTTGTTCCCCCCTGTGCCAACTGACTCGCTAGATGCCGTCCACACCTCTCCTCCCCGCCACCCTGTACAACAGAACGCCTACGTGCCCCTCTGTATCCTACCCCCTGCTGTTTATCTGTTCTGTTGTTCCCTCCGAAAAGCGCTCCGTTATGCATCTTTACTCTTCTATATCTCTGTAAAGCGCTGCGTTGCTTCTCGAAGCTAGGTCTGCGCTCAATAAATACAATAATAATAATATATTTTATTTTTTTGCATTTGTAGCGCGCACCACAGCCCAAAGGCACGAGGCGCTGTTACATGAAATTGCACCTAGGCATGAATCATGGTTCCATTGGAGGCAGCACAAATAGGGTTTCTTTGTTACAGATACAGTTGGTAGCACAAAGGTAGTTACAATAGTGGCAAAACACTGGAAGATTACTTACAATATTAGCAAATAATACATTATTTAGTGGGTTTCAAAGTCAGAGGTGCTGACATCCAGCCACAATACCGTGAGATGTGGGGAATGGGAGCAGGTGCTATATAACATCACTTGCTGATGTATTGTTATTTATTGGCTGAAAGTCTTATTAGAATTGTTCGGGTTAGTGGAATATTTTCTATTTATATGGTTGTACACGAATATGAGGTTATTTTAGCATTATACTAATTGCACATTTTTTCTATCTTTGTTTGTTAGAAGAATTTTGGAAGGACTTATCCTGTTCTTTTGAAAAAGGGTTAATTGGACCCAAAATGCATTAAGGATTACGTTTCACAGGATTTCGGATGTTGTAAAATGCATTTGAAACCTCCATGACCATGTGGATTTGACTTAATAGATAGGAGCTGTATCAAAAACGTTTTTTCATAGCTGCACCTATATTTTGTTGATGGATTGAAACAAATATACTATCGCGTATTGCCTTTTAATTTTGTTGTTTTTGTAATACTTTAAACCTAAACCTTTTCCTCAAGATGTTCCTGAATTATGTTTCGTGATTTTCATTATGAATTTGTAGGTGTTGGTATGATATTTGTGTAAATGGTTGTGGATTAATTTGCATGAAGAGTGGAACACTGTTCACTGAAATATAGGTGCTTTTATTTGGTATCACATTATTTTGCTGACAGTAATTACTTCGTGGTACTTTACCACAAAGTAATTACTTCGAATTTTCATCAAATTCTTTAGGGAATTGTCGGGTAAGGAGTAAAAATCGGGTGGGAAAGGGTTTGGGGAATGGGTAGTAACGAAGAGGGAAGGAGCGAATGAGGGGGGTAAGGTACCACGAAGTAACTACTGTCATTAAACGAACATGGAACCCTTTTATTTATGTCACTCATCTATAATAAAATCGGCACTAATGGGCTGAGAAGCATGCCACCTTCTTCTCCTCAGCATGAAGCTATGTCAAAGATCCATCCTTGTGCAGTGTACACACGTACAGCCTGTGCGCTGCAGGTGCTCACCCTATCCATTGGCTCTCAGATAGGCTGAAGGACTATTCATGTCTGTCTGTGATGGGAATCTCGGAGACCCCTCTCTACATTTTACAAAGGGAATGCCTTCCTGTGTATGGTAGTCATATTCTGCATTTAGCCTAATTGTCTCCAAGGTAGCCATACTCGCCATTTAGCCTAATTGTGATATGTATGGACTGCTCTTTGGATACATAGATGGAACCCAGGATGTAGACATTGTCATTTGTACAGCTAACCCATTTCTCCCCTCACACGCTGCACCTTCAAAACTTAGCGGAAGGCACAGGCATTCCACACACCCTGCACTCACATATAACACAAACACAACTGCACAACACCTCTGCCATAAGAAAGAAGCTATCTTTAATGACAAAACATGTAACTGTAGCTTCTCACATAATTCTCTATCTCCTTAAACACAATCCATCCTGTTTCGTTCATAGTTTACCTCCGCTGCACCCATTAATACGCCATTCGGACACAGGTAAGTTGCAGGGTCTCGGCCACCCTCACATAACTTTAATGTTTCAATTGGACATGCGCATAATAGCACCTATCAATCCTCCCACATTTGGACGCCGGTCCCTCTGACGGCCTTCAACTAACAGCGCTTTGGGACCATAATTATGGTGAACAGCGCTATACAAATAACAAAATGCATTAAATGAATGCATGAATGTCCGTTACGCTACTGAGCAAAGGCACACCTACAGTCACAGAGAAGGGTGTGCATGAAGCTACCCTCTGGAGCTGTCCCCTTCCTCTCCCCACACTGGTTGTGTTTGTGTTGGCTGCTTGCTGTTGGACTCCTTCTTTGCAGCCCCATCCTGGGTGTTTTACATAGCATCGGTGCGCTCTGCCTTTCTTTGGAACACACAATTCCTGCCTCCTTCGCCTAAATGCGCTCACAGAGGAAGCAAAAACTGCCATTGAACAGAATCTGAAAGGGGTGCAAAGGGCAGAGTTTGAAATGTACGCAGCACACATCTCTCCTTGTCTCTGACTTCAGCAATAAGCAGATTCCTGAACACAGTTCTGATTCCAGTGGAAAACATGTTTGTTTCCATGTTATTTCTTTTTACAGAGTTATACCCATGAAGTTACTGGTGTTGTGTACAACTATCGTACACATTGAATACATTAGAATAGAATAGAATTAGAATACATTTGTAATTCTATACGTCGATCTATCTCTCTCTCTCTCTATATATATATATATATATGGGAAATTTGTGGATATGCGTGTCTGTCTGTTTGAAATGTTCAGCAAACTTCCCAACATACTGCAAACCTGAAATTTGGCATGTGGGTAGGTTCCATGGTGTAGACAAAGTAACAAGTATAAAATATACCTTTTTTCGGGTTTTTATTTTTAAGCGGTCTGCAATGCTAACCCCTGCCATGTGGCTCTTCAAGCCATAGTTCTACGTTCATTGTTCCTAAAGTTCAGCAGTTCATGAAAACTTCAGCAGTTCATTGTACCTAAACTTTGCACAGTATCAGCATTCTAGCTGACATTAGCGGCACTCACTTTTAAAGTCATGCGGGTGACACACTATAGTGCTTGTGTACTGATGCGGGTGACAGTAAACAGTGCATGTCTCTTCAATAGTGTACGCAATGTTGTAAATCGTCACATCGTGGCAAATCTCTCATGATAATTACAGAAATGTCATTGCCCACGGAAGTCGATGAATATATGCCATTGCAACAGTACGACACTAAATGCTTCAGCAATACACGTACGGTTATGGCACTTCAAGCTTACACACGTCATCCCTACACGTACGGCACTTATGTTGAGGTCGCTTCTGCCTTGGCTGTAGATGTTGCTGCGCAATGTCAATGCTCCAATTCAAAGTAGCTGGAACCGATTTACGGGATTCATGCTTTTCTCGTGGTCATCTTTAAGTGGCTTGCTCCAGAGTTGGAAACAAAGACACTTTGTTCACACTAGCTCCTACGGGAAAGACTAGCAATATTGTCTACAAAGAAGGACTGGTTTACTTCATTAAATAAACTTCAAAGTAGGACTGAAGTAGGAATTACCCTGCAAAGCACAGATACACCTGCTAGTATTACATATAGCAATTATTTAGAAAGTATGTTTTTGCTTAATTGTTTGCATTATTTTTTAGATGTCTTTTCTTCTCCACTGTCTTTGTAATGTGAATGGTTTGTTGTCCTGCAGATTTCTGTAAAGGCAGCTCGGTGGGCAGCCTCATCATGGGCCCGGACGGAGAAATCATCTGCCTGTCCCTTTTAGCATCTGTCCAAGACACAGATGTTCCTGTCCAGCTTGATTTTCTTTCAGATGAAGGTGAGCTACAGAACTACAGAGTCTACTCATTTTACTCACCTGCTCCCCTCAAGCTTCTCTTATTTCGCAATTGTGCTAATCAGGGCTTGCCTCCGCTAGAACGCGGCACACTCCTGGGCCCCCTTCAGTGTTCACTATGCATGGGATTGATTCGTAACCATTTGCATTGGAGCAAATCAGGAGATATCCGTGACCATCTCAGAATTGCTCCTGCTTCCACCTCATTCACGAATCCTAAAACGCGAGCAAATACGGAGCTACCTGGGGCTTCTCACAGGTGCGCCAGCCTTAAATAAATCTTCGGGAATTGCATTTGCACATTTGCACATGAATATCTCTGAGAGGCTCCAGGCATCTCCAGGTTTATTTGCTTCTTTTTTAGGATTTTTTAATCCGGTGTAAGGAAGCAGGTGCAGACCAGCGATACTTACGCCACCTTGTTTGCGTCTGTGTAAATCTTGGAGCGTTAGGCCTGTCACTTTTGGTATCAAATATGTATTCATTATCCATTCTCGTAATATGTTTAACGCCATGAGTGGCTTCAATGTGATGTTATGTGCTAGCTAGCGATTCAGGGATGCTTACAAAGATGGTACTCTGTACGACGCCTCGATGCCCACGGGTTTTGTGCGCTTAATAAGAGTAAAAATAAATAAATAGAAATTGCAATGGGCAAGCTACTAGCCTGTCATAAAAAGTAACTCCTTGACTATTCCCCAAACACACAGCACACCACTTCTTACTCGCCGAGAATGAATCATCACTAGCCAACTTGCGTTCATTATACTCACTAACGCTGTGCCTGTGTTCCCGACAGCTTGTCTATCACTCGTCTCAGAAGCCAGCCAGGAGGATGAATGGCCAGGAATTCAACACTGCCAGCAGCAAGGTAAGTGGCCTCGGTGCACCCGCACACACCGAACATGTAGTCCCAATACGCCCCGCGGCCGGTGCTTACAACCATTCGTAGCACCTCCAAAGCAGGAGTTGGGATTTAACCCTGTGTGTGTGACCCTGGTAATATGACTACCAAATGTGGCGCAGTTAAGGGACTGTTAATTAGAGGGAAGGAACAGAACCGCACACGCATGCACTGCTTGAACGTTTGCAAGCAATAGGGGCAGAAAACGGTGTGCAATGTCACAGTTCCTGACACAAAGCAAACCATCAAACATGACAGCAACACCTCGGTCACATCCCATCTCAACCCCCTTCCATCCTGCACCTTGACTCGAGTGGCTTAGTAAATCCACTGAATTACTGCCAAACTTGTTTACCGGAACCACCACTTAGTCCCTTTGGTTTCCCACAGGATTATGAGTGGAGGAAGAGAGGTGTTAATCCCCATTTTTTGGGACCATAGGACTCCATGGAGAGTTTAGGTGGGATTACTGCGAGCGGTAATTCCACTGATTTCTGGTATTAAAGTGGAGGATTTACCCCCAGCACGATGCTGGAAGTAAAGCCTCTGCTTCAAGGTTAAAGTTGGGATTCGGCGATGTGGTAAGAATGACGGTAATTCCATTATCGACAAAAAAGTGGCAGTCACAGAATGACTTCCACTTTTTTACTGCACCACTAAACTGGTAATGAGACCCAATGAGTCTTAAGAAATTCATAGAACTAGCAGTTTCATCTTGACGGCATCATATTCAGTGGTGTCGCCAGGAATCAAATTTAGGAGGGGCCGAGAGGGGGCCAAAGACAAAAGTAGGGGGGCACAGAAAAAAATAGGGGGAGAATATGGTCACTGCTCGTCTTAGCTAGGGGGGGGGGCACAAGGGGCGGCACAGGGTTTCACAGGGGGGCCCGGCCCTCCAGCCCCCCTAGCGACGCCACTGATCATATTTACGTCACTTCCTCTTAAGACTAAAGTGGGAATGTGCAGTGGATTGGCATGCTTCTATGTGAAAATGTACCCAGGAATATGTAATCATGTGAAAAAGTAGTCAGCAATAAGTCGTTTTCAAAAATGTATTCATTCAATACAATGAAAAGTGTGGGAAAGTTACCAGTAATAAGGTCACCAAAGGAGCTATTTTTAAATACACATAATTACATGGCTGTAACCCTAGCAAACGGCCACACCTCTAATAAGACACCCACAACCACCCTAGCTGCATTCCTAACCCTTACCCTAACTCTATTGTACCACCCTTATTCTACCCTGAATGTTTACCTAACACCAACCCTTCAGCACAGTAAAGCAATTCATTTGCATGTGACTCAACCCAAAACACCAAATAGAAAATAAGCCTAACTCCAGCCCCAGCACCTGCTTGCCACAAATTCCATAGCCTGGCCCTTACCCAAACCCTTTCTCTAATCCTAACCTTAGCCTTACCCTAACCACATCTCCAACCCCTTCTTACCCTAGTGCTTGCTCTACCTTAACCCCTAGGTTTATCCTAACTGCTACCTGACACCAGCACCGCCAGCCCTCTCCAACCCCGCTTTCCCTTTCTTTAACACTTGCCAAAACCATTAGTCAATTAGCCCCAGCCTTACGGTAACCCTGACACTCAATCTACCTTAACCACTGACCAAACACCAACATCACCTGTCCGCCCACAGCTACCCTGATCATAACTCTTACCCTAAATCTAACCAAAATGTCTTCTCTGACCTTAACCTCTATGGTTACCCTAATCCCTATCCTAACTCTAAATCTAAGTCGCGCTCTTTTACTACTTTTTGCTTGGCAACTTTTCCACTGCACAGATATTTTCACTATGATTTTTTACGCTGAGAACATTTTTTTTGCAACATTTTCACTGGCTACCATTGGCATTACATTGAGCACTATGGATTAGGGGGATACGTGTTGATAAGGATTGCAATCCATTAGCAATTGTTTCTTAGAAGAAAAGAAAGGATTTCCCCTTGTATTTGGGGGTTACCTGCGACACGCTGCAGCCCAAGGTTCCCTACTTACCGGTCAGTCTGACAAGCTCCCAGAATGACTTCCCTGTTTCCCGCCTCATCTTGATTCACTGCAGATCATCATCATTGTCTTTGTGTGGGGTGCTGAAGGTATGAGGGGGCTCCAGGTGTGCAGGGTATGCTGTGTGCTGGGGGTGTGTGGAGCGATAATAGTGTACCGGGTGTTGAAGTTGTGCCAATGCATGCCAAACTATAAGGACATGTGGGGAGATGCAGGCATTGTAGTCATGTGGGAGGAATCAGGTGTGTGGTGAGATTCGGGCATGTGTGGGATGCAGTGAAGTGGGGCACTGTAGGTGTGCGCTGGGATGCAGATGTGCAGAGTGTTGACGATGTGCCCGGTAATGTAGGTATGCAGAGCGATGGTAAGGTAGGTGTACAGGGTGCTGAAGTTGGGAGTGGTGCAGCAGGTGTGCAGAGTGTGTGAAGTGCGGCAAGTGTGTGGAGCGATGAAGGTGTCTGAGTCAACCTCTATGGGGTAACTCTCATTCCCCTGAACTCCTCAAGATGGGTCACTTCAGACACTAGGAGGGTAATAGAAGTATGCATCTGTCAGACGTCGCACAGGGGGGGGGGCTGCCTCCTTCTCTAATGGTTTGCCCTAGGCAGGGGGCAATGCTTTAGCTACATGCAGAGCCCCCCAATGTAGACGAACCTGTTTGCAGGGCGGATTGAGACAAAAGTCACGTCTACATTGCATCAAGTAATTTTGGCTTTTGCTGCTCAGGAACTGTCCCGTCTCATGGAAATTTGGGAGGGGGGCCTAGGCCCCATGGAGCCAGAGGAGTGGGTGGAGGCACTGATGTTCCCTCGTGAGATAGGTATATCCACCAGACTCCACCTCATACAGTATAAGATTCTGCATCGGGGGCATTACTCTTGCGTTACATTATTTGTGTGGGTTTGAGCAGACAGTGATCGTTGCTTAAGATGTGGGGGACCACGATGCACGTTCTTTAATACCCTATGGGAATGTCGTCAGATTCAATTATTGTGGGTAAAATGTATACGCAAGTTGTCAACGGTAATGAATGTGGTGGACCCCAGAGACCAGCAAAGAAGTGCATTACTTGGGGTTTGGGGAGAGGAGGGTTTCACTAAGCACGAGCAGATTTTTCTGGCTGTTGCCTTGGGACTAATTAAGAATGTCCTTATCGTACAGTGGGGGTCACCGGAACTCCCTCTGATGACCAGTTGGGCTGCCGAGATGGACATGTGTATGACCTTGGAACAGCGTGTGTACAATGCAAGGCGGTGTCCGACAAAGCTTATGAAGGTTTGGGGCAAATGGGAGGAGGGTGGTGGTGGGTAAGGGATTTCAATGGGTAGGTGAAGATGTGGGATGCTGCTGCGGACTTCCGCAAAATGCCCAGCAACTTTATTTTTGGTTAACTGCTCAAAGCTGTTATGTCAAGCAATGTAGGTTATGTTTATGGCGGGTTTGCTGCCTTTCTTTCTGTTTCTTGTTTTTTGTTATGGAAAATAATTTTTAAAAAGGTTATTAGAAAAAAAAGATGAAGGTGTGCTGGTTGATGAAGATGCGGCGAGTGATGACAGCGTGTAGGGAGATGGAGGCGTAGAGGCGGTGTGGGCATGCAGGCGGTGTAGGCTTTTTGTGGATGCGAATGAGTGAGGGCTGCAGACCTGTGGCATAAGGTTGGTGTGAGGGGATGTAGGTCTGCAGGGGTGAAAGTGCAGGCAATGATGACGATTTCCACCATGGTGTTGGTGTGCAGAGAGATGTTAGGGTGCAGGGAGATGCTGGTGTCCATGAGTCGGGAGGATAACTCAGCAGCAACGTGCTCGCCTTGGAAGCAAGACGACACGAAACAACAGAGGTTCGATCCCCGGGTCCACGCTTAGAAACCTCTGGGTATTTAAGCGTGTTATAAATAAGCGTTATTTATAAATAAAGCGTTATAAATAAGCAACTAAGACAAAACAATTACGCAACGGGCTGTGTGAGCGCTTTAAAAATGCAAAATAATATATGATGGTGTTGTTGTGCACAGTGGTGTAGGCATCTGATGAGATAAGTAGTATGTGCCATGCAAGCGGGCAACGGGATGAGCATTGATGTGAGCAAGGGTTGGAGATTGGTGCGTCGAGAGAGAAGATGCGGAGATGGTGAGGAGTGGTCACAGGAGAGGAGAGAGTTGGTCAGAGTGGAGGTTAAGGAAGGAGATAAGCGAAACGCGAACTAGCACTAAGAAGGAGAGGACTTGAGAAAGAAGTAAGGAGCGGAGGAGGGAGACGATATAGCATCAAAGAGGAAGAACTATGGCGCCTAGCCACAGCTGATGATGATGAGACCAAAACAAACGACTGCACGCTCACCATCTTGAGGGGCGCCTCTGGGGTGCACTGGTCAAGCCGTGGAGGTTCAGGCTGATGGAAAATCACCCCTCTTCCTCCCAGTAAGGAGGTGGGGCAAGAAGCAGTTGCACCTTTCTGTTGCATGTGGTTCTTCAATGGCACCCCCCCATGCGGCAGGGGCTGGATCTCCACCAAGAACTTTGGGGCCCCCCGCTGATGGATTGTTGGGGCATCTATAGATCGCTGGCAATGATAGGTCAGGCCAAATAGTCCAGTGCAAGACGCTACAAAGTCCTCCCCACCCCACAAGGAGCTACTGGGTGATTGGGGAGGTTGGAGCAGAATGAGGCTCCTGGGCCAAAGAGCTTTTCTGCTTCACATGATTGCTGGGGCATTAATAGAAAAATAAATCGAGGGGATGGATCCCTAAGGAATCATAAAGCAATGATTGAGGGCAGAGTCTAAGCAGTGTCTGGCGCAGCCCAGGACTCCCAAGTGGCCAAGAAACCTTAACTGCCATGGGTCCCCCCCCCCCCCCCAAGTGCCAAGGCCTTTTTTGGTGATTTCAGTATTTCACCATGCATACCTCGTCCTTGGCACTTAAAGGCAAGAGGCCGAACACTTGTGGTTGTGTTTTTGCACCTCGGATTAAAGGGAGCAAAATATACTTTAAAGGTTGTGTTAATTAAAATATAATGGATCAGCCGTCAGAAAATGTAATAAAAAAATATTCACATTTTAAATCAAAATAGCTCAGTGCAGGTTCCAATCCTTCAGTAATTTTAAAGGAAAAACTTGAGCCTAATGCATTAATTAATCGTATCCAATCATTCTAATGGCAAGACTCCAATATAATAATATCCTCCTTGCAAAAGTTTCCCAGTTCCATGTGTGACACCTCGTGCCAGTCCTGGTTTTTCATTCCAATTGCGTGCTGGAACTTGTAGTTTTGTTTCTTCCATTGCAAGGTTCTGCCTACATTTCCCAGCATGCAGTGCAGGGAAAAAAACAGGCTCAAAGATTGCACGTGGAACAGAGAAATTTAGCAGCTATGTAATATGTTTCAAGAATCAAACCATGTATCATTGTCTGTATTTTCCCTTCAGAGTATTACACAAAAATAATCTAACCTCAAATATATGAAATGGATGACGTGAATCTAAACGTGCAATAATAGTGACCCGCACTGGGCAAGACTAAGGGCAGTGTCCTCATTTATAATCTTGTGCAGGGAATCAGATGGCAGGGAGCACTTTGGAGAGCACCTACAGGGGCTGTTTAACTGGGATAGAATGGGCTTGGTCAGCAGAACCTGTGAGCAGGGCTTGAAGTGGGCCAGGGCTTTAAATGGGCCCGAGCTAGCTGGGCCAGAGGCCAGGCAGGCTCCGAAATATGGTTCTGAGACAGGGTCCTGCCAGGGGCCTCTAATATCCACTGGCATCCCCAACCACTAGCGGACAATGTTTTTTTTTTCGAAAGCCTGACGCTCTAGCTCATGTACGAAAGCTTTAGGCTTTAGAAAAAAAGGCCTTTTCTTCATAATGGTGGCGCCGGCACCTGCGAGGCATCCCTTTAACTAAGAGCCAGCATTATTTAAGAAAGGGCGAGGCTGCAAGCAGCTGAGACCTTTTTTCAAAAGCCTGAAGCTCCTGCTTTTAACCGTTAATGGTGCTGCTGCCCCCCGCCAGGCATCCCATTAGTTAAAAGATGCAGAGATCATCCCAGGGGGAGAGGGTGCAGATCTCTACAAAGGGCTTCCTGGCGGGGGGTGCCTGTAGCTCATTAAGCCAGAGCATGTCAAGGGGGCGCGACCCCCACCTGCCCCGTTGTTAGTCCACGCCCACGTGAGGAGCCCTGCTCGTTTTGTTTTCCCTTGTCACTTAAGGCACTGCCTGTGAGTCCCTGGTTTCTGTCAAAAATGCGAGGAAAAAACATTATGTCTGGAGCTGTATTTGGACTGACTGGAAGCAGAGCCAACCTAGAATCTTCACGGGTTTGACTCTTGCCCACCTGCTCATCCCTGTGTTGATAAACATTTCCACACTGTCCCTCCGCAGGCCGCTTGTCATGGCTTGGCTCGGACTGGGGAAGTGAACTTAGCAATTGGTCATTAAGAGAGCAGCGACCTTAAGGTCGTCCTCTGTCATCTCACCTGCAACATCTCCCCCCTGTCTAATATCCATTACTTGAGCTGGGCCAGACACGTATAATTTCCATAAAAACAGATTGAATTTATAGAGTGAACGTCGCTTTTACCCGGATTGTTTTAGAATTCCGCAGATCAGATCATTTGATGTGTTTGCACGTTCGTGTTTGCAATTTGCTCGCTTCATTAAACATGTAACCACAACAAAAAAAAGAACATCAGTGCGTGGTCCAACCTAGTTTCCAACCCACTCTGCGCTCACAAGCAGGCATCCTAGAGAGCAGGTATTTTGAATCATAGCTGTTGCTGTCGGATTAAAAAGTGCACACCTTTTATTCTTCCAGGGGGGCGGGGGGCGGTGAGAGCGATACAAGGACAGGCGGAAAATATAATTTGATGGGCCATATGCTGACATGGGTGACTTGTAGTAAAGGCAGTAAAAAGGCACATATGTCGGTGGCGGGAGATTAATGTTACAAAATAAAGGAGCAACGATTGTCTGCTGTCCAAATGGAACACATTCTTTCGTGCAACCTTTTCCCGTAGTCGCCTGCTTTTTGTGCGGCGCCAGCTCTGTCTGTCGGTGCCTTGCAAGGGCCTAACACCCACTGTCCTGTTATTTGCAGAAGCCAGGAGCCTTTACCCTCCGTCCAGCATCTATGTCCCGACAGATACAGACGCAGACGGCGACGACGCTTCCTACTCGACCCAGGAGGACCCGAAGACTCAGTCGGTAAGCTGCTCGCATTCCAGGTTCCGTGAAAGGGCTGTTGGGGGGGTCGGTGTCTGCTTCCGTGGGTGCATCTATTGTCATTTTTGCGTCCGCGTTTCTGTGAGGGCTGGTCTTCTGTGCGCCTTTAGTGGGAGAGGCGTGGGGCCGGTCGACTGAGGCAGAGTTTAGGGGATACTTAGAACATTCTGGGGGACTCTAGTTAGATCCAGCTCTAACGGGAGTGCACCCTATCTAATGTTAAATGCAACCAACATGTGTACCCTTATTTATTTAAAAAATCCCTTGCACCGGCGGCTTCATTTTACTAATGCATTCCACTCCCAGGTGAGGTTCTCTTTATAACCGTGGGACTCTTCCTGTCGGATCTGAGGGGGAGGAAGTGTGGCAGAGTGGGGGCTTGGCAAGAGAGGCTGAGGGTGGGAGCCTGTGTGCAGTTCCATGGCGCCGCAAAGTCTACCTGCGGCACACGGTGTGGGCTTGACGCACAGAGATGTTGCGCTTGGGGCAAATGGCGAGGTGCCTGTGAGCACCGCTTTGCACCAGGCTCACGACGCTGGTGCAGATCTGCAGATGCTCACCTGCAATTGCAATTTGCTCCAGGGCATCCCATGGACCAGGGGTCTGCAGCCTGTAGCTCTCCAGATGTTTTGGACTACGGCTCCCGTGATCCCTCAGTGATGACTATACTGGACAATGCTGATGGGAGTTGAAGTCCAACACATATGGAGAGCCAGCGATTGCAGGGCCCTCTCCTAGGTGCTCCAGTTCTGAAGTATGAAGAGGCAGGGTCAGGCCTGAGGCCAGGGGCGTTGCTAGGGGGGGGCTAAGGGGGCTATAGCCCCTGATCTTTTGGTTGTAGCCCCAGATAGAATCTCAGGAGCTACAGCCAAAAGACTAGCTAGCCCCCAGTCCCAACAGTTCTGACATCAGCTTAGCCCCGGGTCTTTTCCAGACCTAGCAACTCCCCTGCCTGAGGCTCTCGCGGTCAACGCCTGATGTTCTTCTGTGCACATTTCTGTGAATCAGGTCCTGTTTGTGGTGTAACACCCACTCATCTCAGTGCTCCCAGGTGTTGCTAATGTGAAGGCTTGTGCAAACTAGAGCACTGTACTTATTTTATCACCTCTTTTTGATCATTTCCTAATACTCCTTGCAAAGAACAGCTTGGCGTTGTGTTAGTCCAGTTTTAAAAATTGCATAAAATCCAAGGTTTGATATCTTGGCACTCATTACGCGTTTGGTGGTATCTCAGTGGTAAATCTGGTGAAATACCACCAAACTGTAATACCGTTGCCGCCACTTGGTCTGGCAGTATCACCACCGGATCACAAGTGGTGGTGCTAGACCGCATTTAATTGAAGTCCATAGGACTTCATGGAAGATTTTAGCAGAATTACAGCTGCAGTAATTCCGCCGGTGGTAATTCCATCAAAATTTGGTGGAAAGGTGACAGATTTACCTCCACTTTATACCTGGTGGTGAATCCTCCAATTTACGACCAAACTCATAGTTAGGCAGTGCGGTAATGCACAGGAATATAATATTACCACTGTGTTTCACCACAGCGCCCAACTTATAATGAGGCCCAACGCCTTAGCCCCCAAGACTTCCTCATCAACCATCATTTGTTGATGAAGTGTAAGGAACTTCAAAAGCTAGGGCCTTGTACCCACTCAGCATGTTATTTCAGTTAGTCAAATAAAAGGTGTAAGAAGCTCGATTTTGCTTGACTTTTCTTGTGAGGTGCTGGCTTGTGTTTCTCAATGTTATTCCAGTCGTTTTACGGGGGCGAGGGGCTGATGTAGCAATCTTGGTATTTATGTCGTGATGCGTCTCATCCAGAAGTACCTGGGCATTATCTTGCAATGGTGCAGGTGAGCAAGGCGAGAAGAACAGAAAAGTAGGGGCTCTCGCTCTTCTTGGGGGAGGTCTTTGAGGCCCTGAGTGAGATAGTGGGCGAGAGAATAGATCCTGACCCGGTAACGGCGTTACTTGGCCACACTAGGCGAATTCCAGGGAGAGTGAGGAAGTTCGATTACTTTTGCTTCTGGCCAAGAGGCGGGTGGCAATGATGTGGGGGCGGCACCTGGCCCCGAGTGTGAAAATGTGGTGGGAAGATATCCTATGTTGTAATGAAATGGGGACGGAATATGGTCGATCGAAACATCCCCTAACGAAACCCATGGATATCTGGGGACCGTACGTTAATCAAGCTCAAACATCGCGAGGAGGAGTATAGCGACTATAGAATATTGGGAGAGAGGAGCAGCGGCCCATGATCAAACTGTACTACCTTGAGACTCTTAATACCCATTGAACGAATCATTGTGCAAATAGTCACTGCATAACAAGAAGGGAGAGAGGGCTGAACTACTGTGACATCTGTGGATGATGTTATTGTAAAATGCTAATAAAGTTTTTTTTTTAAAAAAAGAACACAAAAGTAACTTGTATCCTGAGTTTTTTCTATTTCGAAAGAAGCCAAGGAACCCTCGCTCACAGTTCACAGATTGCTTGAGTCACGGCCGATGACAACTCATGCTTTCTTGATTTCTTTAAAGATCAGTTCCGAAGATACGGGGAGCAAATTGACTAATCGTCTGGAGAAGACCTCGCCCAAGATGAAGCCTGGCAGAGTAAGTCCTTGATGTG
The DNA here is from genome assembly GCF_040938575.1 of Ambystoma mexicanum. NCBI lineage: Eukaryota > Metazoa > Chordata > Amphibia > Caudata > Ambystomatidae > Ambystoma > Ambystoma mexicanum. The sequence goes on from NC_090931.1 coordinate 669,480,322, forward strand.
GCGTGTGTTGCGTATTTGCCAGCCGCCCGTAGGCAGTCCTCTGCCCTGAACTCTTATGCAGAGTGCAGCACCCTGCCGCCATTTTAAGGCTAGCCCTGCACTAGGGGCCAGTTTTGTTAAATTTGGTTAAATTGCCCTTGAAAAGTATCTCTTTGTAAGGCGTGTTCAGTACCCTCCAGGAATGTGTTTTTATTTATTTATTTATTTAATGTGTTATACAGCAGTACCAAAGACAGCTTTTCAACACAACATTAAAACAAACACCTATGTCCGTCCCCTCGCTTGGCTTTGGTCCTGGAATGTGAAACGCCCGTAATCGGTGGCCACTTACAGTCCTGGGTAGATCAGGTCCTGTGAGAACAACGAGGAAGGAACTTTAATCATGCTTGAAGTGAAACATGAATTACATTCTAAAAATGGATCCAGGGACCTGAGTATCTTCTTTTTGTTGAAGACTTGTTCAAACATAGGAAATCAGACTTTAAATTATGGATTACCACCCTTGTGAGACTGTTCTGATCAGTTCATCTAATCAAACATTCATATTTCTGAGAAATTCCTGGCACTATTGATCCATATATGCTGGGAATTCCTAATAACTGAACTACTCAGCCCATCAGAAGGTCCTCCGTACACCACCCGCTAACCATCTCCATGTCCTCGCTCCTCTCCTGCTCACCCCTGTTCTCTGTGGCCGAGGCAGGCGCGCTGTTCGTGATGCTCTTGCCTTCCTCCTGCGTGCCACGTCTCTTCCCACGCTGTCGCACGCACAGCCCATTCTGCACAGCGTCACCGCTGCACAGTGCAGCCTTGTTTTCATGGCTGCCCAGTGAAGCGGGTCTCCGCAGCCTACCCATGGTGAAGTTTGGGGGCAGGAGAGGGTGAGAGGATGCCCCAGGTGCTAAAAGCCGCAGTAACTGGGGGGCTGGAATTTCCAGGTATTAGGTGATGGAATCCTTCCTTTACTCCTTTGTCAGAGGCAATGTGAGATCACTGGAGGTGTCACACTGCCTGCCTAAGGCGATTTCAGCGGCGCCCAGGTAGCTCCCTACTGACACATCCACAGTAGATGTGGGTGAGCCAGACAGGACTTGGGCAGGGCCAAGTAGCTGGTCCGAGCTCATCACTGCCCAGCCAAAACGCAGATCGGGTCCTGCATACTGCAGGATGCCCAGAAAGACTTAACAACATCTTACCTAATCCTTTGGGCTTGCTCCCTCCATTTAGGCATGAAACACAAGAAAGGTAGTAGGCTACAAAAGTGAAAAGGAGCATGCAAGGAAAATTCCATAAGGAAGAGAAACCAACCACCCAACAACAGCAAGGGGGGTCACAATGGAGAAAGGACGGCCAGGCACATTAAAAACATATATATTTCTCAGGCTAGCAGGCATGGGTATCTTGTTGTGGGCATACGGGTGGGGAGGCAGGACACCAAGTAGGGGGTCTCATGTAGTGGAGATTGGGTTAGCCGGATTTCAGGTAGGGGTCTCATGTTGAGGGTAAGTGGAAGAAGCGGGATGTCAAGAAGGGGTCTTTTGCTTTGTGGAAGCGAGTGGGCAAGCACAACGACAGGTTGAGATCTCGTGCTGGGGGAGTGGAGGCAGGACAAAAGGTAGAACCTGGTGTGGTGGGGGTTGGAGGGTGGCTGGGAGCTAGGTATGGCCCAGAGCGAAGCCTTTTCCACTGGCTCGGCCTCGGTTCGGGGCTACCCATGAGTTCTCAGACTCCTCCACCTCTAATCCATGCAGTGCACAGTTACACTACCTTGCAGCATAAAGGGAGACCGTCCCGAATACACCACTATCCTGCATCATGCACCGCTGTCTCAGTAGTGAGCAACCCACAGACCTCACACAATGCACCTCTACCCGGACTTGCCGAATTGAGTAACATGGGCCTTATACCAGGCATCAAAATGGCTGACCTGCTCTCCTCACTGATTACTCTTTTAATTGTAATTATGTGCATGTCTTTAAATCGCAGAAAGAATCTGAGAAGCAAAAGAAACTTCTGATGGTGCCAGAGGAGACATCGGCAGACCCTCTGGTGAGTCGGCCATTTTTTAGGCTTGGTGTCCTTAGTAAAACTATTTTCAGGGATATTTTGGAAAAAAGGTGGCTATTTTTAGGGGCACAAATCCCAAAAAGTGAATTGAATAATTCAAATCAAAATAAGGAAATTATAATGCAGACCCAAACACAGAATGGGGAGGAAGTGGGATGTCAGGTCAGGTGGAAACCTTTTGGTAATTGGGTTCCCAGACCACGCCAGAGCACCAGAATGGCCATTTTCAATCTTAATAAGACGCATGGCTCTGCTATGCCTCTGGTGCGGCCTGTCTGCGTTGCACTAATCCGGCCCATGGTGTATAGTTTTCATCATCTGGCTTTGCCCGCTATTGTTTCTTTATATGTTGGTACGATATTAGGTCAATAGATTTTTTTTTTTTAAAGAAACAAAAAAAACGATTTAGAAAGACCGCTCTGTGACCGCGCAGAACGGTCTTTCTAAATGGAACTGTCAGCCCCTTCGACGCACACGGGAGCGCGCAGGGGCTGATTGGCACGCCAGGACCCGGTAGCGGCCGTGACGGAGAACTAGTAAGTGTGTGTGTTGCATGTGTGCGTTTGTTTATTTTGAGGAAGTGTGGAGGTGGGGGGGTGCTGAGGGAGATGGGTTTGCGGGGTGAAACCCCCCGATTATGAAGAAATGCCATCGGGGGACGGTGGGGGAGGGTGCAGGCGGGGGTGGGTTTTCACTTTTCCAAGGGCGCCCAAAATTGGCTGAAAAAAATCAGTCTCTTTGTTGGGCGACCTACAAAAAGCAAAATGATCACATAGAACCGTTGGTACCACACCTGCCTTCTGCAATGAAACCGTTTCTGCATTAGATCTGGCTGAGTCTTGAAAAATGATTTTCAGCAATCGGGCCAAAAGCAGCACTTTAAGAACCCTTGGGTTGATCTTTTATGATTTTATTCATTATCTTATCGAATCTTGGGGCTTGAGTTGTTCCATACTTTCTCCTCATTAAGCTACATCTCATTCACAGTGTTCTTAGATGTCATATGTGTAAATATTCTCTCAGAGCAGAGAGGTGAGAGCCAGGAGCCAAAATGGCCGCAGATTAGTGAGCTCCTGGCGGTAGACTTCACTTAACACTTGACGCTGCTGGCGGGATGCGCTTTCCTGGCCCAATGTAGCTGGATTTCAGATCTTTTCCCCCACTTGGAGACCCTCACATGCGAGAAACAGCCAGGGCCCTGTATCTCCTGGCAATGCAAAGAGATACTGAGCAGAAGTGGCAGAGCGCTGGTGAAAGAGCATGGCTCTCAGACTCTACAAAAGGGCAAGCGGGTGCCGTGCTCACCGCCCAATGACTTGCCAGGTAAACCGAGGAACATGGAGACTAGAGCTCTCATGCTTCCCAGTTCCCTGTGTGAGAGGTCCTTCCAGTCCCATTATTTCTTGGAATTCTGAGGGCCTCATCATGAGTTGGGTGGTAGCGCTTAAATGTGGCAGTAACGCTATTACCGCTGCATTTAAAGGTCTGCCCAATCACGAGCCCGGCAGCATTTACCCCCAGCTGCAAGCTGGGGGTAAATGCGCCAATTTAACGCCCATTTCCGGGCGCAATTAGCGCACGCTAATTGCTCTGAAAATGCCCCATTGGGTCAAATGGACCCAATGGAGAATGGGGAATACCCATTACCGCCCAACCCTTGATCCGGCGCCAATAGTGCCGGACCGGGTGGCGGTAACGCAATTAGCCCGGGCGATATCCCAGCGGTAATACCGCCCAACTCGTGATGAGGCCCCCACTTTTAGTTTACTAATTTACAATGGGATAGAAAAAAAGCCCCAGAATTCAAAGAGAAAAAAACCCAGCACTGGGTAGCCTTCTGACACATGGCAAGGTGAACGTGATTGCTCAGGGAGGAATGCAGCATTGAAGTGGGGAATGTGAATCAGAGATAGCTCGGGTACTCAGCGGCCAGAAGCAGAGTAGAGCAATGAGGAGCTGAGGGGGGACTACCATCAGCACTGGGGGCCACAGGAATGAATAGCAGAGATGGAAGCCCTGCTCACACCCACAGTGTGACGGCAGGCAGTTCCCAGGATATCATTGGTTCTAAGGGGGAAGGAATCTCACTACTTTCGTATATACAGTGCCTGTTGTGGAGGGGATTATACACAATCCTCAGTTGCAAATGTATGGGAAGGACACAGCAAAAGTGAAAGAACGTGGGGAGAAAGCACATATGGCCGTTGCATAGGAATGGGAACTACATTGGGCCTCATTATAACATAGGCTCTCCCGTAATGAAGGGTGCTGGTACGGGACCGGCACCCTTCATTACGGGACGCCCTATTACGAGGTTCCCTTTGCGGGACCCGGTAAGGATGGTAAAACCAGCCGTCCTTAGCGGGTTCCGCGAGGGGAAATGGGAGCTAATAACGGGCTGTTATTTACAGGCCCGTTATTAGCTCCCTCCCCATTCCCATTGAGCCCTATCGAGACTCAAATGGGAATGGGGATGGGTTCCTTCAAGGAGGAATTACCGGGTCCTCCAAAGTCGGAATGACCTGGTAACTCCTCATTGAAGGAACCCGGTACTGGGCCCCGGTATGGAGGCAGCCATGCCCACCTCCATACTCGTAATGAGGCCCATAGTCTAGGAATGTGCGACGGAAGGACATGTGGCCATGCAACCACAAAAGGTTGGAGTCCTTCCCCAGATGACACAACTGATGGTACCAGCAGGATCATCTCAACTGAAGACCTAGATCTCATTATGGTGGAAAAAGAAATCAGGGCAGCCATATTGGATAACCTAGATCTCACTATGTCGGAACAAGAAATCATGGCAGCTATATTGGATATATCTGAGAAAACATCTGCAATTAATACCTCTATCCAGAAAATAGAGGACGTAGGATCCAGAGTGATGGGTATGGTAAGTGCCTCCAGGATCTTGACACCACAGCTGTGCTGATGGAAACCAGCATTGGAGAGACAACCAAGGCCCAGAATGGGCATACCTGCTCCCAACAATGCTCGCAACAGTGCTGAAGAGAGCATCTATCACCCTGTAAGAAAGGAAGAGTGCCTGGAAAGTGATGCAAGGTCACCACCCTCGAGATTCTGGGATTCCCCTCCACACCTAACCCCATTCCCGTGAATTGGGCAGAAACAACTTAAGGCTATTCATGGGCAGCGTCATTAACAGGGTGATCTTGCAGGATGCTGTTCACGTGAAGGGGGAGCCCTGACATTGTTAGATCTTTCGGCTGCTTTCAACACTGTTGATCACTCCATCCTGTTGTCCCGTCTGGGCTTGGCGGGTCTCTCTGGGCCTGTTATGGCATGGTTTACATCTTTTCTGACTGACGGGGCCAATGACTTGCTCCCCTTTCTCTTCTCCTCATGTGCTTCCCTGTGGTGTTCCTCAAGTCTCCGCCTTGTCCCCAATGCTATTTAACATCTATGTTCATCCTCTTGACTGTCTCATCCACTCCTAAGGCCTCCGGTGTTACTCATATGCTGATGACACCCAGATCTTAGTCCTCTTAGATCTTAACCACGTCGAGGTGTTGTTGTGCTTGTGCTTAGCGGCCGTGGGGGGGGTGGATGAACGGCAACTGGCTTTAGCACAATTGGGACAACACAGATATTCTGGTAGTTAGTTCTCCTCCAAATGCTGCTCTATGGACTCCTGCTTTCAGGCCTTCTGCTCTGGGTGACTTTCCTCTGCCAGTGACGGTGGTTAAGAACTTGGGTGTCTACCTCTCCTCGTCACCTTCGATTGGCTTCTCAGGTTAGTGCTGTCTGCAAAACAGGCCATTTTATCTTAAAGTGCTTCACAAGGTATTGCCATTTCTGCCCAATCACCTACGACCCTTGGTAGTTGCCTCACTAGTCATGACTCGAATCGACTATTGCAACACCTGAATTTTCGCTCAGCCCCTTTCGACCTTATTCGACGGCTGCAGCTTTTGCAAAATCTCACTTCCCGGTTGGCCACTAATACTCCTTGTGGATATCATACCACTCCCGTGCTCCGTTCACGCCAGTGGCTCCCTGTGGCCAAGAGGATTACATTTAAATCCCTCTGCTTGATCCACCGGGCGTACTTTCACCAGGGGGACGATTATCTTCAAGACAAATGCGTCCCTTATAGTCCCCGGCGTTCTCTTCGTTCTGGTAGTGCCTGTCTAGTCTTGGTCCCTAAATGTCACCTATCTAGGGTTGGGGGCTGTGCATTCTCAATGTCTGCAGGTACATTGTGGAATGACCTACCTCTTGCTCTTAGGTGTATTCAGACCCACTTTGAATTCAGGTGCTGACTTAAGACACTTCTGTTTTAGGCTGCGGTTGTGTGTTTCCTAGCACTCAGATGCCCTTGGGTGATTGTGCACTGTACAAATTTGGTTAACATAACGTAACATGTTTTTTCAGACTACTAACAAAGCACTCAAACAACACATTCAGCAAAGCGGGGCAGTACCACAGCAGCATTGTGGGTATCTGAGGAAGAAGAGTGATTCTCAGAGGAGATGAAAAAAAAGCTCTATGAAGAGGCTAAATCCTAACCTTCTTGGAACCGACACAGGAGACAAAGCAGAGCCAGAAGGAACTCCAAGCCATAGCAAAGGAGATACTGTTTCTAGAGGTGCAGGCAACAGTGTTGCCAATGGCCAAACTTGGAGCATCATCCACGGCAAAGCACACATGTTCATACAGGAATCCGTATATTGAATCGAATAAAAAAAAAATGAATGGGAACTGTATTCTAAAATTGGCTGTACGAAAATAACTACAGCCGAAAATTTCGAATAAATCCCCCATTCGGTGTCATTATAGTGAACAAGAGCTGCAGGAGCTGTGGGGGTGTCTCCAGCACCCTTGTTCACTCCCTATTGAATACAATTTGGAAGAAAAAAAAAAGAGGACCCAGTGGCGCCGGCTCCCATTTATGTAAGTGAAGGGAACCGGCGTTGCAGAGGGAAGCAGGAGACAGCGACACACAAGGAGGTGTGCCGCTAAGAGGTAAGTAAGGGGGTGGGAGGCAGTGGGTTGTCACAAATGTTCGGGGGAGTGAAAACCGAAAGTCAATTCCGTTCAAATTACTCGTTTTTTCTCCCTCAAACCTTTTTAATTCGTTTAATTCACGGTAATCCATTCACACAACTGGAGGCTGCACAGGCATTTTTAGAGATCGTTTTCAAAATAGTGCAAGACTGGCAGGTTCTGTGGGATGCAGCAGGCATCGAATCCTTTTGGTCACAATGGGGATTTTTGCTGACATGGGGTCTCCATTTGCTGCTTCCCTTCAGGGCAGATTAGACACTAGAGAGACAGGGAGCCACTCCTACTCTTGCCGCCGTTTATCGAATCCACCCTTTTCACTCGCCTTCGAGCTCCCTCTAAAGATGGGGGTGCAGGGCCATAATAGTTGAACTAAAAAGAAAACCATGTGCGGTGTGGGAAAGTACAACTTAAATGGCATGACCGGAGGGTGCAGGTATGTTGGGCCTTTGTTTGCTTTGATTTGTGAGACATATTTGGCCAAACGAAGAAAACCATAAACATTCTATCAGATAAGAAAGACCCTATACGTGTACATTTCTGAAAAGTATAACAACTATTTAAAAATTTTCTTTAGAATTTTTCCATCCTCATCTTGAAAAGGTCCACCTCTCGCCGCCTTCACCTTTTTTTGTTAACTATTTACCTACAAGATAAGCCCTCCGTCCTTGTCTACCCTTTTTGTATCACGTGTCTTACTTTCGCTTGATAAACATTGGATGTTGCCTATTAGATTTCTGGAACACTAGCAATAGCCCTGTACTTTCATCCAACTCCATTATGTATTCCCCCTTTTTTGAGCTATCGCAGAAAGAACATATGGGCTTGACTACAGGTTTGCAACTTTTTCAATTGCATTTTAGCGCAGTAGGTAAAGAGCGGTCCGGGTATTTTTCCAAAAGCATTTTAATTAGAATGTGCTTTTCTTTTAGATCTTGATTAGTAGATGTCTCTTCACATTTTCTTTAAAGTGAGTTGTAACATTTAGAAACTTTAGTTATACGAATCTCATTTTCAGTCTGTCTTTTGTTTCTATTGAAATCATATTCTCTTCCCCTAAAGAGATGTGTCATATTTCAGTGCGTCTGGAGATGTTCTCCGCTTGTTTGCTTCTCTTTCGCATTATATTAAATAGTTCTTCATGAATATGTTGCAAAACCTACCTTCTTTCATTGGGACAATCTTGGAGGAAGGTGTTGCTGCTTAACTTCAGCTGTCCTGTTCTTCACCTGGGATAACCTCCAAGGCGCCAGCAGAGTCTGGATGCCCACCACTCTGCATTACGAGAACAGCTCCCACTTCCAAAGTGGTTTATAACCTATCCTAACTTCTGATGCCCGGAGGCAACCCGATTTCATAGACCGCTTACAACACCATAGAATGCCAACTCTCCTCAGCCCTTCAGAATACAGGGTAATCCCCCGATGAAATTCCTAAAATGGGTCACATACTTCCTACTGGTCCACACCCAACTGGCACACTCAGCGCAATCCACTATCATCCATCCAAATGATGCACCTTTTGGTCCCCCGCCGATCCATCCTTCCCCCTGTTCGTCAGTAACCTCAAGATGCCTCAAATTGCAGATAATGCCCTGCATTACATCGCATTCAGTTTTGCCTCCTTCCACGCTATAATCAAAGCCTTTGAGATGTGGGTGAAAGTACACTTCCCAGACATAAACTCAATGAGAGGAGTATAGCATGGGGGCAACATGCTGGTCTTGGAAGCCAGACCACACAGAGCAACAGAGGTTCGAATCCCGGATCCGTGCTTAGAATCCGAATTCAAATTGCGTTATAAAAAAAAACAATTAAATAAATAAATGGAAAATAAAATAAATTCTCTAATCCAGAGTTCAGTAACCTTTGGCTCTCCAGATGTTTTTGACCAACAAATCTGACCCACCCTAGCCAGCCTAGTCAATGATGCGGGATCATGGGAGTCATCTTTTTAAAGCATCCGGAGAGCCGCAGGATTCAGAGCTCTGGGACAGTGGGTCATCCATGAGAGCCTTCTGGGAGAAATTAATGGGTAGGGATGAATACTAGTGATGTATGTGGGTGATTATGATTGGTTGGAATCTTTAACACCAAAGGGTAGGGAGCCAATAGATCTCTTGGAAAATAATTATCAATATAGGAAAGCAATGTATTAACCCATATAGACTAGAAACAATGGACATTATATCATTGTTACTACTATTTATGATCTTTATATAAAATAATTAACTACAAATTATGCATTCTTATAACAAGGTGTCGTTTGAAAGTAATGTTGTTTTGTATGTTTGATTAAAAAAATTGTAAAAAGGTAACCTCAACAAGACACAATTCCAAATAATAGATGGGACTTCTCACAACACAAACCTCCAAAACTGGAAAGACACATTTGCCGCTTAAATGTGCTAGATGGCCATGGACACGAGGAGGAGCACGAATCTTTCAGTAAATGGTGTTGTCGTTCTTGAGAGGCCATGCAATACGATTGCCAATGAACCGCTGCATCTGCTACACGAATACCTTTCGCGACGTATGTTACATTCCGTAATGGCGCTTTGCCCCACATGACATCTGAACATCCCCATAGCTGTTGACCTACCGCAAGAAATCAACAATCTTCATGTTCTACGTGTAACTGTCACGGCCCATGGAATACAAACCCAAAAGGGTGCTCCACACACTTGCTCACTTCTACAACTGACAATGTGGACTGGAGCCAGGGAGCGGTTAAGAGGCTGGAGGGACTGCCCGGAAATTGGGATCATTCCTGATAGGCCAATGCCTGAGAAAGTCCTCATTGGCTAGTGCAGATAAAACACCAGATCAAACTGTCAATGTTATCTTGAGTAAAACGTGGTGATGAGGGTATACCCCTGTGGCATGCGGTAGCGCATTACCCTTCTCACCTTCACACAGCCAGGTTTCATGGGATTTCATCCCATGTAGGAGGCGCAGCTATACTAATGTTCTCACTTAAATTGTGCAGCTCTGCCCTTTCTGCCCGTACCTATATTCAGGGGTGAAAATCCTAAGAAAGCTGGGGTGTTTGCAGTCTCCTTCAGGTAAGCTGCAGACCAGACAGTCTGACTCTGTAACATAGGCAAATAACGCCATAGAAAAACCGGAATAGAAAAACCGGAAGCTATAGACATGTAGGGAGAGGTCGAAGTGGGAGGGTACTAAAGGGTGCAGCGTTCCTTTACTTTTTTAGGACAATACACGATTTTTCCCTTACCTTTGCTCACCAGAAGCACTGTCGTTGGATGGCAGGCAAAAGCTATGTGTGTTTTTTTACTATCCCCTATGAGCCCTGGGCCCCGCTGGCAATGCTCTAGTGCCACACCTTCCTGAGCCCTCTCTCAGGCGCTGGTTTGCATTTGTTTATTTGAATATCCTACTTGGGACATAACGTCCATTCCTGCACCTCAGAGGCATGGCACAGAAAAGCAAAGTTGCCCTACATTTTTGTAAATTTTTCACCCTGGCTGTCGGAGTCCCTCTACCCCCCACCCCATACTTCCAGCCGCAGAGCCTCATGGGTAGGGTTGGATCTGTGGCAGCAAACGAGCAGTGCCAAAGGAAGGAGCTATACCATGATTAATGCCTGATCTGAGGAGGAACTTAATTTGCACAAATCCGTAGAAGAATGATTACTAAAAGACATCCGTTTCAGTTTTAAAATACATTTTTACACACTTAAAAAATATCTGCGCCCTAAATTCAGCAGCGACCCGCAAATACTTCACACCTCTCTCGTGAGTGAATGTTGTCCGCCATTTTGAGATGGCTGCTGCATTGGTACTCCAAGGAAGCACGCCATGTTGTCTAAACAACTACCTCAACCTCGAGTCCAGTAGCAGCACCCCAGAGCTGCACCATGTGAAGCAGCCGGTCATGCAACATTAACACAGTGTGGGGGGGCTGCACTGGGGAGGAGATGAAAGCCCAGGTGGGGGGGAAAGGGAAGATGAAAAGCGGGATGAAAGCGATCCTTGCAGGCCCGTCTACACCGCGCGCCCAGCTTCCTCTGTGCAAGCGCCGACTCCCTACTGAGCGAGCCATCAAGAATTTATGAGAGCACTTTCTCGCATATTCATGGGCAGGCAGAATATGGCAAGTTGGCAGTCCACCACAGACAGGGCTCCTGTCATCTGGATTCATGCAGTGTACCTGCTGCGCCCCCTCCTGGTGCCTGCCGGAATGATGGCACTGACCATCCACCTAGCGCAATGCACAGAGTGGATCTCACATTACACTTCAACAGGGGTGTTGCTAGTTCTGTAAAAGATCAGGGGCTAAACTAATGTCGGGATTGGCGGGACTCGGGGCTAGCTAGCATTTTGGTTGTAGCACCTCAACTTCTATCTGGGGCTACAACCAAAAGAACCGGGGCTGTAGCCCCTTCAGCCCCCCTCTAGCAACGCCTCTGCACTTCAATATTAGTGTTATTGCACCCAAGGGGAGTGCTACTGACTGTATCCACAGCAGGGTAAGATACGCACCTGGGATCTGCAGGTTAGACTCGGATCTTTGCTAGTGGGGGCTCAGCACACTGCGCTGTTTTATCAACATTGCTGGGCGGGAGAATTAAGTCTCTGGGAAAGCCTAAACAAAGGTTATGCCAGCTCACTGCTAACTAGAATGTAAAACACTTTCGGTTCACTGGGCTCTTCCATTCTACATGGTATTTTAGTCACTGTTGTTATAATTGCTGCCTTAGAAATGTCAACACGCTTGCATGCAGAGCTCTTGCACATTGAAAAACGCGCAACTTGGGCATGCTAAAAATGCGATCTGATCCCAATAGGGTCAACATGGGAACGTGCAGATACAGTGTGGCTTTGCGATGGCATTACTTTTGCTGTGCATGCACAAGTGTGCATGCACAGATCACGGATGGGGGAGGAAACGGGCAGGAGGCACGGGTCAGAACATTTTTGCATTTGCACAATGGGCGTGGCACAAGGTGTGGTCAAGGAACGCATATGCAAATGGTTGAGACACACACCATGAAAACGAAAGTGGTTCACAAAACAAGAGTGCATTAATGGCTGCTGTTTTCCATCCTATAATTTGCCCAACCTGCCCTACAGCACAGGGCCGGCTTTAGAGGCAGCAGCGCCCTAGGCAAATGGGCACCTGCTGCGCCTTCTCCCACTACGTCAGCTCAGGGGGGGGAGCCCTTAAAAGACTCCCCTGAGCTAGCATGGCGGGGGCTAATAGACCCCTAGGGGGGGGGCATGGTGCCCCGGGCAGTCGCTAAGGCCAGCTCTGCTACAGCACATCTGCAACTGGGACACATTTGCAGAAATTATTTTTATTTCTTAACACTTTCCTAAAAGTGCAACACTTCTCCCATGTATTATTCCGCTGGTTGAAGTGGATATCTTAAAATATTGTTGTTGCGGGGCATACGCGCATGAGGAAGTGCCCTGCTTGGGACTTGTGCCCGTATCTGGAAGCAAACATTTTTTTTGTTTAGATCAGTAACATTTTTCTACGCACAGTTTGCATATTGTGCAAAACGCAATGAGTACAGGACAAGCTTTGTGAATTCTCATGGGTGCACATTCATGACCGGTGCCTGTGCAATTGTGCCTGCTCTTATTTTCTTCTGTGAAGAAGCCCTCTCGTGTTCTGAAGTTGCTAAACGAAGGCTGGTGGTAGGAGTTGGTGGGGTGAAGCAGACTGGCGTTGACCCTTTCAGCCGCGAGGTTAGATAGTGCCTCCCTCCAAAATTCCACAAAATATAGGATGGCCGGTCAGTATATAAGAACACGTCTGGTGCCCTTGAAAGACCAGATTGAGTTGGGACAAAGGTAGTCACATGTCAGACACACACAGACACTTGCACATGCACACATATGGAAGCTAGTCCTGGGCCCAGGCTTTGCAATGTGCATCTTCCCATATTCAGGCGGGGGTTGGTCAGGCCTCTGCATGAGCATTTGTGGCTGCAGTCTGTAAGCCTAGCGCCTTGCTTGAACGGGACGAGTGCATGGTGGAAGGTGGAACCTGGAGGTCAGGAGATTCCAGGGAAGAGTATAGGAAGGGATTCGGGATGGGAGCCGGAAGTGAGAGGAAGCTATGTTACTGCTCTCCTATGCAACCTTTCTCCTTTACCCTGTAACAAATAAGCAGCACTTATCTGCGCTTACCAGGCTCCACACTACTTCCTGCTTCGAGCAGGGTTTACCTCAAGAGGACTGGATCCTACAACAGCTTGTCGGAGTCTGCATCGATTACAACTCCGAAGTATCAGAGGGACCCATTTGGCATAGAGGTTTACCAATTAATGTCATGAAGCCGAACCTCTTCAAGGTCTCCAACAACCGGGGTAGAACCTCACGCCTTCTCGAGTGCAGCAAAATGTCTGCTGCACAACTGGACATTATGCAGTGACTGCATGTGCACAGATTTCTCAAGCAAGCACTTCCCTAGTTGAACTCTCTTGCTGACTACTAGCTTGCCCCTATCCCAAATAGCCTTCCCATCGATGGGGCCCACCGTGTGGCTGGGCCTGGAATCCTGACTTCAGAATGTTGTGTTGGCATCTATCGAGCTGTTCATCTGACTCTCATGTCTTGCAGCATGTCATGTTACATTTGTGTAGAACTATTGTCTATTTCTAGACAGAAACTTGCAAAGCCTTCAGATGCAGCTGTAATAACGAGGGCCAAGCATCCCAGTGGGCCTGACGCAGAGTTGGTAGGTTATCAATATAAGAACTGTTATTGCAATTGGGCGGGTTACCAACCTCTCTGGGCCCTTTTTTCATTGAAATATATGTTTCTTTCACTCAAAGGAAGGTGAGATGGGGTATGGGGTTATATCATTGGTCAATAAATATATTATTAAAAAATAAATAATAGGTTTGACTGTGGAGTGGGATCCAGAGAACTAATGTGGGACCAAAAACTCCAACATTTAAGGAATTGCATAAATTGTGCTTTTGGTATGTTCTAGCCCTAGATTTGCGATAATTTGTATTGTGTTATTCAATTCATAATAGGAAAGCACCACAGGACCAGAGGAAGGCAATGTTCCACGCCCGGAGCAGACCAAAATAGGTACAAATAAATGTGTATTTTCTTTGTTGATTTCTCATTCTCCACATGGGGCCCAATTCAGGAAGATTTTGTTGACTTCAGGACAGGCCCCCGCAGATCCAGAACTGGCAGGGATCCAGGACGTAGAAGAGACATCGCTTTATTCTTACATATATTACAGAAGATCCTGCTACTCTTGTAGGTTGGTGATGACGGGGCAAACCACCCGCCATCCTCAGCCATCGCCTCTCAGGTTCCAAATCACGGTCATAGAACCTGGCACGCATCATTGCGCAGCCAACATTCTCCTGAGCTGTCATTCACTCACAGGAACCAGCATCCTATCAACATGCGTGGGGGACCAGCGGGATCCAACAAGGCCGAGCAACTCAGCCCAAGAGGCAACAGATCTGCAGCTGCAGCAAATCAGGCGCGGAACCCGAGCAGCTCGTGATTCACACCTGCTACCCCATCCATTATTCACAAAGCCTAGAACTTCAAGCAAATCTGGAGATGCCAGGACCATCTCCTAGATGCCCTTGAGCAAAACCTTGTGAATCACATTTGCATATTAGATTTCGTAATGCGATTTAAGGCAGCACGTGCAAATCTGAGATGCACACGAGCGTCCGCGGATTTGCACCAGTGCAAACGTTTGCAGCTCATGCCTATAGTCCCACTAGAACCTCCAATCAAAAGTTGTATCAGTGAAAAAATGGCTTCTCACTTCCTCCAGTGTGTTTTGTTACTTGCGTGGTACGTTCCCGACTGCTTTTAACAGAGCACCGTTATATTCAAGGAGTACTTTCAAAGAGTGCTCTTTCCATAGAGGACACGGGTTGGGGTTAAGCAAGGGCAGGCACCTCCCATTGGCCCCAAGCAGCATTATCAATGGTGAGGGATCGTAGGAGTCATAGTCCGGCAATTCTAGAGGGATGAAGGTTACAGACCCCTGGCTGAGGGTTTTAGCTAAGGTTTGAATTAGGGTCAGGACATGGTTTAGTGTTAGGGTGAGGTTTACAGTAAGTGGGATGTAGTTGTCAGAGTGTTGTGTCTTAGAGGGCAGTATTTGGTTTCCTCCCCTTGTAGGGCAAATGTAAAAAGAATTGTGCCAGAGATAGGAAGGGGTGTGGAGGGCCCACACGAACATTAATGGTCAAATCCACTTTGAGGTAAATTGTGCTGTGGATGTCCAAAGCACTTTTACTCATTATTTTAAAAGGACTACTCATTGGAATAAGCGCTAGACGAAAAACAAATCAAAGAAAATATGTTTCTAGCGCAACTCGAAGAGCATGCAAGTACAAGGGAAAGCACTCAAGTGCAAGGGAAAGCACTCAAGTGCAAGGGAAAGCACTCGGCGGTATAATAGCTGGAGGGAAAAAAGCCCTTGAGGAAGAAACATATCTGGAAAAGCAGTAGTGGAATGGGAAAGGGCCAGGTGCAATTGCAGGTGCGCAATCGCCCCGAGTAGGCAAGGGCACATGTGTAGTCACCAATTTGAAAAACCCATTGATCACCCCCACCACACCTCCCCCGCACCCACCCATTCCAACTCGGAGAAAAATAATTCTGGCAAAGGCATACAATCAGGAAAAGGCATACAAAAGTGGAAAAAGGGGGGGGGCATAAAAGGCGGAGAAGGGCAGGTCTGTGGAAGGGACTGGGAGTGGCATATTGGGGGAGAATCCCCCGTTTTTTAAAAGGGCTAAACAACCTCAACAAAGAAAAAGGAAATAAAGGGCCAGTGTAGCATATCCTCAATAAGTGGCCTTCGAAGTCATGACCGTTACCCCAGAGTAAATCTATCAAACATCGGGAGATCAAGATTAGATAGGAAATTGGTAGGTCGCATTGGCCAAGAAGTTATATTTGCCTTCAGATCTTATATTTCTTCTTTCTTCAATGTTTCGACTGTAGCCCAGCTCACGTCTGTCTTGCTCCCGTTAGACGATGACTCAGAAGACACAGTTCCCGCCCTGCAGGAAGATGTGCTGTCCAATCAGGATATTTCACCTAGGCCGAGCAGCACAACTGGAACAACGCAGAACAAGACACCATTGGCCGGCACACCGGAAGTGGCGAGGCAGGAGGATGGTGGGGGTGCTACAGGTAGAGTATCTCAGCTCCAAATCCAACATGGCCTCTGTACTGCTGGACTGCTAATCTTTGCTCTGCCTCCACTCTCGCTGGTACTCCTCCTCCTTCCTCCTTTCCCTCCAAAATTGACTCGCAGAAAAGAGAAATGGTGAACGGGTCAGCTTGTACACCTGGAAATCCTTTTAATAACAATATTTGGGAGGGGATATATGTAAATAAAATGCAAATTTGCCATGTTCACAACTCCCTAAAAAACGAGCAAGGTTTTCTTATTTTCCATCCCTGTTTATGTTATGTTACTATATTTTGCACTGGGCTAAATCACCACAACCACAGTAGTCTCAGAACACCTTGGTTTGTTTTTTTTGTGCTAAATGTATATGGACATCAGCACTGTCTTTGGCTCAGCAGGGATCAGCCGCTTGAGCCTTCCACTGTGCCGGCATGTTATTGTGAGCCTGGGCATGTTGAAACTAGGATCAAGAAAACATGAGGGAAAACCCCTTCTAATTACTCCCCTAGGCCACAAACACCAAAGCCAGGTTCCATAAGCAGGGAAGCATCACTATGGGTTCTTTTAAATGAGGGTGGGTTTTGGACTGTGCCTCCTATGTGAGCGAATTCCTGGACTACATGTCCAGAAAGTTCTTGGGGCCTGCTGGGAACAGGGTAGCTATCCACCTAGGCTGAGGGGGTGCTCTTCTGGGAGTTAATAAGCATTGTGCAGTCTATTCCTGTCGACCTGGGCTGCTCTTACCATGATCTGTTAATATAAGGCAACAAGATCTTCGGTCTCAACAGGGGTGAAGACTATGCTCAACAGATTACACTTGCAAGCCTGCTTTGGGTCTTATTGTCCTTTTCATAAAATGGGTGTTGCTCCAGTATTTTATTTGTTTATTTGGGTGTTTTGGAGGGTGCTATCTGTCACCTCATAGCTGCTTTAAAGTGCTTGAAACATGAGGCCAGTGCTTAATTAGTGGGGTGTTTGCCAAATTAAGCACTGCATGAGGCGCTAATGCGAAATTACATCACGAAACATGACATAATATGACCTGACATAACATGACCTAACCAGCTAGTGTCAGAAGAACTAGCACCATGCCCTAAAAAGTAAAAGGAGGGGTGAATAAATACAGGCAGACTTAAATTAAAAATGAGTAAAACTCCCTTAAAAATGAATACATGTCTTATCACCTCTTCCATAAGCTTTCAGGATCTTCATTGGATCCATCATAAAATGCAAAGTTATGTGAAGGAAGGTTTTTGTGCAGCCGAATCAAAGCACTCTCATATTTACATTATTCCTCAGCGGGGTAAGTAGCTTCCCGCACCAATCCTGAACTTTCTTAATTTCAGTAATACAGATGTCATTGGATCCAGAAGCTCTACGCTAGTCACAATTAAATTGGCAATAATTTTTTCACTTACCCTGATTGGCTGATCAGCCTGTAGATTTTGTTCCTTTTTCTGGCCGACAAGATATTACTGAAAATGTCCTCTATGTTCTCATTATGTGGGTCTGTGCTAACACATACTGGTTGATCAAGTTTGGACCAAACATCCACTGTTATTCTTAGCAATGATTTCCCATGTCCATTTTCAATATATCTTTTGTGTCTCTTTTTTCCTTAACGGCCCGCCAACCCCAGCTTGGGATGTGGTACATTAAAGGCCACGTCTGCCCGACTGGCAGGGCATGAAAGCCATTTGCAACCCAGGGTTTGTTCGGGTTGCGAATCGCCCTCACGATCCGTACAGCCTGCACAGTCGATCTCCCGATGAAAAATTAAGAAAAATATGCCCGCCGCTACACAAAAAAGGGACTATGTCTATTGTAGGCAGCAGGTAGGTGGAGGGGATGGGGAGGGGAATCGGGTCCCTGTTGCCCCCCTGGATTAAAAGAAAGAAAAGACGCCACCTGGGGAAGGGCCTCTGGTGCCTGGGACAGCGGGCAGGGATTGTGTATTCTCGCCCGCTGTTCCAGCCACCTGATTGGCTCGTCACCCTTCCCCGGGTGCAAATGATCATTAGCACCCTCGACAGCCATTTCAGCCAATCAGAGTATTAGAAAAATATGGTTGATTTGCTGTTATAATGCCTGCATTCCATGGTTGGGACAAGTCCCACAGTCACTTCCTGCCACCAACCTGTCCCTTTCTGCCACTCCGCTGCCACCTCCCACTCCTCCTGCACACCTGACACATCTTGCAACCCGCCCAGCCAAACCGCTACTTACCTGCTACACACCCTCCTTTGCTTGCCTCCTTCAGCAGCAAACGGCCGAAATTGAAAGGGAGAATGGCTTTGTGCTCAAGCACCCCCTTCCTCCTTTTGTTGGCAGCCATGTTTGTTTGGGCAATCTCATCTTTTCTGAATGGTGATTTCTTTTTAACTTATCACCATCACGGGGGCTCAGGGCAATAATGGTCGCTATGCCATGCCATACCCGCATGGTAATGACCGGGAGAATAGCTCTGGGCAACGTGTCTATTTTGGAAACAAGACAAGGCATGACAACACAGGTTCGAATCCCGTGTTCGCGCTCAGAAACTGGTCCCCGGTATTAAGCGCAGTATTAAAGAACAATTAAAATTATAATGGCCTGCAGGCCAGGATAGTAGCCTTTACTTCACTCAAGCCATTACCTCAGGTCAGCAGAACATTACCAGCCAGTATGGCCGTCAGATATCCCCATATTAGCGCATGGAACTCATTATTGACTGCCTCTACACCAATCAGAATGCTCAGGATTCTGTCAATAATCTTTGTTGTTCAACTCATTTCAAACATTCTGACTTCAACAGCAGCCAAACAGCTTACATTGCATAGACTATTTTCTTTATTTTACCACAACGTGTTAATAGTTTTATAGACCTCTGGCATGGCCATGATCATTTAAGATAATGCGCTTTTCCAACGTATTGCCCTCAGCTAATGTGCCTTTTCTCAGTCTATAAAGCTACAATACATGATAAGCAATCTTCAGGAAACATCATACAATACCATATTAGAATCTCTTCACATACTGCCATACTTTACACACTGCCATATATAAATCTTTAGGATTTTCTAGACATTCAGCGGATAGACTGGGTAGGGTGTAGCATGCCATACATTTAAGCCTTAATTCCGGTATTGCGCACTTTAAGTATTTTGGGATTCATGTCAGTTAGCTTTCCCAGACCAATAAGCCCTTTATATTTGGCTGGACCAATATCGCGCATGCATCCAAAACTGGGTTTACCGCAGCCCATGTTTCATTGAAACAAATATGGCGGTCAAGATAAAATGGCATATTGATTCCTTATTATTTAAACATTGTATTGCCAATGATTGCTCAAAACAGGCCTGATGCAGTTTGTTGTTGTTACATTGCAGATGAGGGGCAGCGACAAGACTTGGGGACAAAGCCCCTCGCCGTTCCACAAGCGAGGCCGGTTTCAACTCGGCCAGAGAAAGAGACGTGAGTTCACCAACCAGAAAAACGCGTACATCTGGGGAAATAGGTAATACTTTGCAACCAGTTCTTCCTCCATCTCACTCACTTCGGATCAGGAAAAGCCTCCCTGCAAACATTGTGAAGGAACAGGGAGAGAAGTGAAGGCCTGCGACAACTCCATCTAATGCCCTTTCCACTTGTTCCCTTGTTAAACTGTAACTTAATGTAGAATCCTGTGTTTTTTACTCTCAAAGAACTCACATATTTTTCCAACCCCACAATCCTAATCTCACCTCCTTCCACCAGTGATGTAGCCCCTCTTTATCCCGCTTCCTCTTACCCCCACAGTGCTTTGAATGCGGCAGGAAGTGATTTCTAAGAAAACAATCATATTAATAAAGTGATGCCTCTGTCCTTCTCCTTCTGCCCCCTTTTCTTTCCTCTTACCCTCTCTCTTCCCTTCCTGTCAGCACTGTTTAGTAGCCGTAGAGTGGCCTAAGCACTACATGGACGACCACAATATTCACATTAGTGGTTGGCATGAAATAGGCACCAGCAGGTCTAGAAAGCTGTAAGAGGACTCAAGGTTAGACAAGTCATACTTTAAAGATTCTGAGATCTAATGAATATCCACAAGACACAGGGCCTTACCCTCAGGGTAAATAATGTTCTTCCCTTGCTGTCCTCCCCTGGCACAGCTGGGCCTAATAATGAAGTGAAATAGGCTTTTTCTGCCTTTTTTAAAATTGTGTATTGGTTTACCCTTTGTATTGCTCTCCTTTGAAAAGTGCACGGAACTACCATAAATCACCAGTGCAATTATAGAGCAAATACTTCAACCCAAAAACAGCCACGCACACTTTAGAAAATAATCAGCTCTTTACGGCTATTTATTCAAAGCTTACAGGTACATAGAAATAACTCATAAAACTCACATGGACATAGATCACAGAAAACATAAAGAAGTCAAAGAAAGAAATACATCACCGTGGGCGTAACTTAACAAAACTTCATCTCGCCAGAAGCGGCTGAAAGACCCCGATAACAGCCAAGCCGAGAGCACAACAACCCACAGGAGTGTCGGACTGAAGCGTCCCCCCTCCGACTGAGGTCTTTGTGCTTATCCAGTCTGACTGTTGAGGGTTTCCGCATATATGCCCTCCTCAACAAGGGGTGGCAACTTCTCGAACCTTCTGGCAATGCGCTTGAGCATTGATGGGTGACCGTTGGTTGCCAGCTGGGTCAACCGACAGTAACCTCAAGGAGCAAAACGCTTCTCTCTCCTAAACGCCCCGGGAAACAATTCCATTACTCATCTCAAAACCTTGACACAGGCATAGCAAACCAAAACAAACTTCGCTATCAGGTACCAGCCGGCACCTGCGGATCTTAGCTTTCCCAGTGCCGTGTCCTTGGCTGGGAAGGCCTGCATTCCAAACCCATCAGCGAATAACGTTGAAAACATGTTGTTTCGCAAAGCAAGTGCAGCTTTCCACTGAGGCATGGATAAATATCCATTATGGCTCTGAGTTCCCCAGAATGCACTGCGCACCAGCGCCATGTTTTAGCTCAACCATCACACCCTTGTATACCTTACACATATTTAGTTACATAAATATACAAACATTGGATATAGAGAAAAAAACATTACATTCAGATGATTAAAATTTCATAGAAAATGTGACTTCTTATTTCATTTATATACATAATTAACACAATTTATTATGGGAATAAAAATCATCAATGTAAAAATGTTTCTGACAATTATCCCCATCAAGTTAATAAAGGTGCTACATACATTGACTAATGTATTATCATTTGAAAAGGAAAACTTTTTTTTACCAATTATTCTCGATCAGGTTAATTTGATGCAAAAATGTCACTACCGCTATTTATTTATTTATTTATTTAATATTTATATTGCGCCGGTAGCTCGCGAGCCTCGGGGCGCAGAAACAAGGACACGAAAACGGACGGAACAGATAGTGATTAGACAGAGCAGACGGGACAGTCACATAGAATTAAGCTAACTGAGGCATATGCCGTGATGGCCGTTTATTTGAAGATATGGGTTTTTACCTGTTTGCGAAAACGCGAGTAGTTGGTTTCCAGTCTAAGGTGGTCTGGTAGGTTGTTCCAAAGGTTGGCTGCAAGGGTTGGAAAGGCTCTACCTAAGCCACTTTTGAGTTTGTGAGGTGACGTAGCAATTTTAACAAGTTGGGATGATCTCAGTGTTCTATTAGGAACGTATGGTTTGATCCTAGTTTTTAAGTAGATTGGTGCCTTTCCGTAGATGCATCTGTGAACGATGGTTAAGGTTTTGAAATGCACCCTATCTTCGATTTTCAGCCAATGAAGCTCTCTTCTGGAGTTGCTGATATGTTCTGTTTTAGTTTTGAGCTTGACAATTCTTACCGCGTTGTTCTGTACAATTTGGTAGCTTTGTAGGCATTGCTTGGAGGCACCCAGGACTAGAGCGTTGCCATAGTCAAGGCGCGATAAGATGGTGGCTCTTGCTATGGTCGCACAATTTTCCTCGGATATGAAAGGTCTGATGGCTTTTATTAGACGGAGGTGGTAGGCACAGTTTTTTTTGATGAACTGTACTTGGGCGTCCGCACCCAACGATGCTTCTAGCAGCATACCTAGGGTTTTAACCTTGCTTAGGACCGGAATGGGGGTATCTTTAATGTGGAAGGATGTGTAGGATGAGGGTAGCTTAGCACGAGCAGAGGATGAGCCGAAAATCATGAGTTCCGTTTTTTTCCGTTTAGGCACATCCAATTGGAGTCCATCCATTGCTCCACGTGGTTGTATATCGTGGTAAGTTGCTCGCTATCTTTCTGATAATTGCCACTTAGTTCGAATACAAGCTGTGTGTCGTCAGCATAGTTAGTGAAATAGGTGTTTATGTGGTCTAGAACAAGGCATAGGTATTTTAAGTAAAGATTGAACAGTAGGGGTGACATACTGGCCCCTTGGGGAACTCCACAGAGGATTTCTTTTTCAAGGGAGAACTTGTCCCCCCAGTGCACTCTGGATATTCTGTTTTTTAGAAAGGACATTATCCATCTGATGGCTTCATCAGAGCAGTTGGTGGTCTTTTTTAGCGCATTCTGGAGTAGGTTATGGTCGAGGAGATCAAATGCGGCGCTGAGGTCGAGTAGAACGAGGAGGCCTGTCTTACCCTTGTCAATAATACCGAGCATTTTGGTCTGCAGATCTAACATGGCCGTCTCGGTACTGTGTGCGGGGCGAAAACCAGACTGCTGTGGGTGGAGGGAATTAGATTCCTCTACGTGTGCCTGGAGCTGCATGGTGGCGATCTTATCCATGATTTTGAGGATGAAGTTGCAGTTTGTTATGGGTCTGAGATTATTCGGATCGCGTTGGTCGAGATTGGGTTTTTTTACCAGAGGGGTTACTGTGACTTTTTTGATGGCATTAGGGACTTCCTGATCTCTAAAAGAGGCATTAATGATCTTTGTCAGGATGGGGGCGAAAATGTCTATGTTGTCCAATATTATCTTAGGTGGAATGATATTCTCTGCACAGGTAGTGGGTTTCATGGTCGCCAGTACTTTGATCATTTCGCTGTTGTTGATCTCTGTGAACTTGAAAGTTCCAATACCTGCTGTTGCAGTCTCAGCTGGCAGAGTAACTGTCGTTTTTTTGTTGGTCAGGGAATTTATGATGGCGTCCCTGGCTTTTGAAATTTTGTTGAAGAAGGCGATCTGGGTGGCATCGCATTCTTCTTGAGAGGGTAGGAAAGGAGGGGTAATGGCTTTGGGTTTTTCTATGGATTTGAGGATATTGAATAGTTTGCTGGTGGAATTGGTGGCTGTAGAAATCTGTTCGTTATAGAAGTTTTTTTTGGCCTCGGTTATCATATGTTTATATATTATTTCGCTTTCCTTCCAGCGGGCTTTATTGGCTGATGAAGGATTTTTTAGCCATACATTTTCTCTGTTTCGTTTGTCCTTTTTTTGTTCTGCAAGTTCTTTGGAGAACCATTGTGGTTTTTTTTGTGTGGGTCTAGTTGATTTAGTTTGAAGGGGGGCAATTTGGTCCGTGAGTTTCTCGAGGTGACTAAGTAGATTTGCTAACGTTGTTTCGCAGGAGTCATTCTCGGTTTGGTTTTTATCCACCTCAGCTAGGCATTGTATGAGGTGGTTCCTATCAATGTTTTTGTAGTTACGGTGTGTCGAGAGGGTCGGGCAGTTAGGGGTTTTGGGTTTGGGAAGAGGCAGGGTGATGTGGAAGGATATGCTATGATAGTCTGACCAAATGCAGGGTTCAGTCTTAAACTCTCGGGTTTCGAGGTTGTTAGAGACAACCCAGTCAAGAAGATGGCCGTTGTCCATTGTGGGCTCTTGGTTGTTGATCTCAAAGTCAATGTTGTTTAGGGATCTTTGAAGTTTACTAGCTTCTTTGTCTTTTGTATCGCCAAACCAGCGGTTAAAGTCGCCCATGACTAGTGTGGCTGTGTTGGGTCCTTTAAGCATATTGAGTTGATGCGTTATTTCGTCGTTGAATTCTGGGGTGGACATTGGGGGCCTGTATAGGACAATCAAGTTTAAACTACTGTTAGCCGTAGGGGTGTGTTTGAGGTGCAGTATTTCACAGCCTGTACATGCTATGCTGCTGGGAAACATATGTATAGAGTCTCTTGCGATGACTGCTACACCACCCCCTGGCCTTTTTCTCTGTTTGAGTAGAAGATGGAGTAGCCTTCCGGGACTGCGATGTCGCAGGTGGGGCCGATAGGGTCCTTGAGCCAGGTTTCAGTTATGCAGAAGATGTCTATTTGTTCATTGACAATCCTGTCATGAACACTATTGTCAATGGGACCTTGTTTCCACTGGACAGATGCCCCCAAAACTCATTAGTTAAAAGCCACAATTCATGATCTACAAATTTACCAAACAACAACAATCTGGACACATAATTAAAAGATGTTATAGGTTTTAATCTTGTTGTTTGCAGAGGATGCAATAATTTTATTGTCAGGATTGTTGGATCGCAAATATTTGAGTTAGCCATTTGGAACCACATTTAAACGGAATCTTAAAAACTGATTTCTCCAATATGAGTTAGGATTTTTTTTTTAATTTATTTTTTTTATTAGCATCAATTAGTTTTCAAGAAAACTTTAAATGCGAATAATTCATTAATTGAAGCAAAAAAAAGGAGAGATGACAAACTAAAAATTACACATCTATATAGGGAGGAAAGTTTGAGACCAGAGAGATTGCGTGTCTAGATTTGAGAGAATGTCTCTCACAAAGTTCAACAGTGCCAAGGTCAAAGATACTCTTCCTCCCCATCTTAAAATAGTCCACCTCTCGTGCGGAGAATTTGTCTCGAAGTTCTTGAAATGATTTCCCAACCATTTTTCTCTGGAGGCTGAGAGTGGAACACAACTCATTACCAAATGCTGTAAAGTTTCTACCTCCAAACCACAGCATCGGCACAGAGTTAGCCCATCTTCCCTTTTTTTGGACCTTCTCCCCAGCACCTCCCTAGTTGGGAGAAGGTTCAAGCGAAATCTCAGAAAGAGCTGCCTTTCTGAGTAAGACGGGAATTTTTCGAGGTATGGGAGCAATGTACCTCTGCTATGGTGTTTGTCAAGTCCCAAGGTTATAGATGGCAGTAGACTGAGCCTGTCCTGGGTAACAATCCAATCCCAGTCCAACAGTTTGTTCTTTACCCTGGACGGATTTTCCAGTAGCTTGTCTGCATTTTCGGCAATAACTTCCAAGATGCCTGTACATGTATTCTGCCATGTATTTAAAGCTGGTATCTGGTTACCAGACAGTGCTTCTTTTATAGCCATGAAACCACTTCTTTCCGGAGGAACCAAACATTTGCTGTTAAGGGTTAGTGTTTTCCAGACCATAGCGATATACAAAGAGGTAAGCCCCAGTTCTTTCCTCACACATTCGATTGGGAGAGATGAAGGTAGGCTCAGTACCCTTTTCCAGAACTTGCTTTCAAGCGCACGCCAAACCTCTGGTGCAAGGAAGAAGTTGGCCTCAGCTGCGTAAGTCAATACTAGAGAAACTTTGAGTTTGTAAAAGTCAATGAGGGGACGAAGTGAGAAGGAACAGTAACGTGACTTAATTAGAAGTGCCTGAGATGCCAAGTTTTTAACTTTGCTTCTTAGCCTAAGAACACCCGGACCCTCTTGGATGCTGTCGTTGAGTGTGATGCCGAGGTAAATCATAGACGAGACCACTGGAACGACTTCCCCTGTTAGATGCCACCTAAAGGTCTTAGTCGACTTCATTGTTCCTAACCCCATGATTTTCGATTTTTTGGGTTGATTCTCAGTCCGTTTTCCTGAACGTACAGTTCCAAAGCTTTCAGCTGCCTCTGTAGACCTATCGCAGTCTGATCTAACAGAAGAAGGTCATCCGCAAACAGCCTACCCACAGGGGCCCCCCCAATTTTTGGAGGGAAGCTTCTTACTGCCCCAAATGCTTCAAACATATCTGATATGAATAGGCAGAAGACAGCTGGTGCCAAACGACACCCCTGCTTCAGCCCATTTTCAGACGCAACTTTGTTGGATAGGGTTCCATTTCTGTCCAGTCTGATCTGAATGGTTGTTCTTGTGTGAAGAGCCTCCAGTGGTTCCCTCAGATTGTTTGGGCAAACCCATTTCCTTAGTTTGTTCCACAAGAGGCCACGATCAACAGAGTCAAAAGCCTGTTCAAGGTCTATTGACGCGATATAGATGGTTTTATAGGTTTTTCCCTTGACCATACATTTTAGTATGTTAATGATTAGTATGTTCAGGGAAGTTCCAATTCCCTTGCGGAACCCCGACTGCCAGGGATCCTGCTGATTTGACCGCCAACTCCAAGCGTTCAGATGTTTGAGGAGCACTGCGGTGAATATTTTGCCCACTACATCCAGTAGGGCGATAGGTCTGTAGTTCCCAGGTACAGACCTGTCACCCTTCTTAAAGATCGGTACAATTATAGACCTGGTCCAAGAGTTAGGGATCCTTTTGAGTCTAATTATGTTTTTGAACAGAGTTGTCATAAATTCAGCCCATTTCTCCGGGTCTCTCTTAAGGATGTCGTTTGTGAGACCATCTGGCCCAGCAGCACGGGATGAATTTGACTTGTTGATGAGATCCACGATATCTTGTTTGTCGAATTTCAAATCCCATGGTTTGTCCGATGGTAAGAATTTGAGGGGGCCGCTGATGTTTCCTGCGGAGAAGAGGTTCTGCTAGTGCTCCTCCCAGACCTTAGGTGGAATTGGGTTTACAGTTTTTGAATCGACAGGGATTCATATCTCGTTGATTAATTTCCATATACCAGAGATGTTTTTACTGGTGACTAGATTTAACATCTTCTCACTATCTTTTTGCAGTAGGAGGTGTTTATGTTGGGTGAGCCAGTTTCTGTAGCTGTTCCTGGTATCTTTGTACAGAACTAGGTCACCATGCGTGTTGGATTTTTTGAATTGCCTCTTGGCCCTCTGAACGGCTTTTTTTTTAGCTACGATTTGGTGGTCATAGGCATGCCTATATGTAGTGGTACCACTCCTGTCCACTGCTTTTTTGTGGAAGATCTTCAATACCTCGATGTATTCTATGGGATTTGCGTTTTGGTCTCGCTCGACCGATTGTAGCCCCAGTAGCTTGTCCAGTATTGCACCCATGTCTTTTCTCTGAATCCTGATTCTGTTTCCACCGGGGGTCAGGTCGAGTTGATATTCCGGTAGGTGTTGGACAGTCTGGGAGTGATCTATGTTCCATTCCTCAGTTTCAAGTTCCAGGATATTGTGATCGCTCAAGTCTGTTTGGATCACTCTCAACGTTTTTAGTTTCCCCATCAATGGCTCTGTTACAGATATGTAGTCCAATGTACTGCCTTGGTTTGCCCGTTTCCATGTAGTAGCAGCAGGTAGGTCACCCATTAGGCTTCCGTTTACCATTAAAATGTTTCTACCTGCTAATTCTTTATCGAGGTCAACTCCTCTTGATGTATTGTTTGTGGAGTGCAAGGACAGGAACTCGATTTTTCTCCCCTTTTTGTCAAAACATTCCATGTTGAAGTCTCCACAGAGGAGGACCTCCAGGTTTAGACGCGAGATCCTAGCGTCATCGATCGCTTTAAGCAAGGTTTCCTTGAAGTTGTCCTGTTGTCTTTCCGTGGGTCTCCAGTAGATGTTACAAACGAGCAGGTTCCATTTCACCAGGTCAGACCCTGCCTTGGAGTTTATTTGGACTGTGGTTAGTTGTATCCAAGGGTTATGATTTATGGACGAAATCACCCTTAGACCGGATGTGCGTTTGATGCCCAGCAGGAGGCCCGAGCTAGGCCTACCTTTAAGGCCCTTTATGGCCGGGTTCAAGAACATTTCATATCCGTCTAGGAGGGGTAGGTCACACAGCCTTGTTTCTTGTAAGCAAAAGAGGTCGTATTTTTTTAGGTCCCAGGCTTGTTTGCCAATCAGATGGGTGAACCCCCTTGTGTTCCAACTCATGATTGTTTTTCCTTTAACCAAGGTGTTTCGTGGAGCACAGGAGGGAGCCGGCTGGCATTATGATTTTGCTGCTAGGAACCCCGCCAACCACCTCCAGTCGTCCGGGCTGCTTACAGAGTTCTCCTCGAGTGTGTTTGGGGAGCTGCGCGTTGGAACCCCTCGGACGTCAGCCTGTGTTTCGTCCTGGGCCCTTTTCACCAAATGCGATAGGCGACCGTGTTCCAGTACTGGTTTGTACTTTTGAGATCCTTCGTTGACGTGGTCCCTGTCCTTAATGCCTTCAGAAGAAGTACGCTTGCCATCCTCCAACTCCTTAAGCGAAAACCCACAAAGATTGAGTTTGGGGCCTAGTTTGAGGAGTGCAGATCTTGTATTCCATTTCCCCATATGAAGGATCACACTATCGTGGCGCTGCTCATTGTGGAATTCGATCAGATCAATGTCCTTTGATTTCAAATTGTCGGGTGAGTCAATCGAATGTACAAGGCGCATGACATTGTTTCGATTCATAGTGAGGTTATCTTCGTAACCAAGAGTTCTCTCCAGAAGTATTCTATAAGGGCCCTTGCCACCCTTTACATCCGGTCCTTTGTCTTTGTCTTTGTTTTTGTTTTTGGGCCCCGATCTTGAGCCCGTATCAGTATTTTCGCCCCAAGACACTGTTCTTCGTGTGTTCTTTACGCACTCATTTTGGGGTTTGGAGTTTGTTTCTTTTCTTACGTTCTTCGTTTCCAGTATAATCCTCTTGCTCTCAAGGGTCTTGAAAGCCATGACTCCAGAAGTGTCCTTGATCTCCCCCTCCTGCACTGGGGCACGAGCCTGGCTGACCCTTGGAATGTGGACTCTGGATTTCCACAAGAAGTTCCTAGCTGAGTCAACTCCCTTTACATCTAGTTTTATTGCCTGGAGGATGGGAGATTCAGCTAGGACGTTTCCAACTTCTTCGGACCTTTTGTTGGCGCCATCCACCTTTTGAGCTGTGTCATTGGGTTCTGATATTGCCAACAGTTCCTCTTTCTCTGGACTAGATTCGGGGGCCGTAGATGCTCGGCCCACCTCTTCGATCCAGGAATCATTCGAGTCTGAGTAAACTGATAAATCCATGAGAGAGCTGTTCACGCTATCGTTCTGCCTCTCATTGTCTGAGAGGTAGTCGGTCTCTTCGATAGGGACCTTTGATTGTTTAGTGAAGGCCTCAGCGGATTTCCTTAAAGTTCTGTCATAGATTAAAGGTTGGTCAGGTAAGACCAAATTTCTGGGTAGAGTTAGCCTGGATGTAGCTTTTGGCCGAACTGGTGCTTTTCGTAAGATGGATGGCGCAGAGCCTGACTGTTTTGTCGACCCAGAGGTCGCTTTTCCATAATTTCTGTCACCTTTTTTGTTAAGTTCTAATTTTTCACTGGCCATCAGATTTACTCCTCTGTTTGGTTTTGTGAACAGATCGTATAATTTAACTCTGTCCTTAGGTTGGGTCGGTCCAGTTGGCACGATGGTCGCTGGAGGTAGAGGGTCCACCACCATTGGGGTAGTTGAACTTGAGTCTTTGTAAGAAGTGCCGCCCCTCGTCTCTGTAGTAGGTTCAGTGCCAGTGGATTTGTCCTGATGTAATGGCGAGTTTAAAGTTTCCTCAGATCCTTTCCCAAATGACAGTGTAGTCTGGTTTAAAGTCTTTGCTGGACTCGCCACGCCCACCTGAGCGCCACCCTCTCCTTCTAGAAGAAGTCTCAACCTCTCTGATCTCCTAATTTCTCTGTCCTTGATTATTGGCTCAATGATACTCTTTAGGATTTCTGCGGTCTGATCAGCACTTTTGTCCAGGTTTGACTGGATCGCGGTAACAAATCCTTCTACGAAGATCATTTTAGAGTATAACATGGCGATAGTAGTCGTGTGATCCCGTAACTGTTCGTTTTGTGACTCAATTAGTTTCATATATGGGGCCATAACAAGCGCAAATGCTGTGATCATTTCTGGGTCTATCTTTGGATCGTTTTTGGCAGGTTCCTCCGCCTGAGTGGTGGCCAAGATTGTTAAGAGATCTTCATCAGTCGGTGAAGGTTGTCTTCTAAATCGTTTATTAGGAAACGGGGCCTGCTGCGGAGGAAGTCCTTTGTAAGTCCTCAAGGGGTAACCTCTGTGTCGGTTTTTATCTTGGGGTAAGGTAACTCCCCTATCTGGGGGTGTTTGGTCCCCATTTGAGCACTGTGCTAGGGGCGCGTGCCTCCAGTGGTCCACGGATCGTGGGATATCTAGAATGGCTGGATCAGTTTGAAATGAGATTCCTGAAGGTTTCCAGCCTCGATTGAACCTTTGGTTTTGGAGCTTGGAAAGATTTGTCCTATTGTCTGTTCCAAAGACAAAAGGGGCGCCATCATGGGCATTGCTGGGCTTTTGTAGAACACTGGAATTGTCATTTCCCACAGATTGTTCCTTTTGAGGACTGTCGCAAGTTTTTTGAGGCGCCTGGCTAGGTACCTTAATTGGCAGCTCTTTGACCATTGTGTCCTTGTCGGAGCTCGTAGTGTTGCCACCCACCACTCCAGAGTGGAATGTATTATTTGAGGGTTTTGAAGATGACTTTGGTTCTAGGTGGTGAGTGTCGGCTTGTTTTATCGGGCTAGTCTCTTCGACGCCCTCCTCCGTTGTTTCTGTTTCAGATTGCAAGGTGTTAACATGCGACTTAGCTGTACCAGTGATTTCCACTTCGGGATAAAGTTCCCGGACAAGCCTGTCCTTTTTTTCCTTTGGGACAGCACTGTCTTCCATTATGAGTGTTAAGATGTCCTTTTGCTGGTAATTGGGGGTGGAGTGCCTAGAGTGCCTAAGGAGTAATTAGCTCCCCCACTAGATCTATTTGGCCTGTATCCTGATGATCAGTAAACAGTCTAAAGTGCCCGAAGCAACCCACCACAAGATTTGCTGGTTAAGTGTAAGCCGTAAACAGTGTGAATTAGTAGTGAAGTTTACCTTCCAGCCTTCGTACCTCACTGCCGTGGACTGGTGTTGCTGCAGCTCCTCATGTGAACTGACAGGGGTTCACCTTTACACCAAGGTACAAGTGGTGAGTACATTTTTGAGAGGGATCAAAGAGGGTAAGCCTCCACAGTGTCCCAACTGAATGTAGCACCACCAGCGCCAAACAGCCGCAAAACAGTCAGCGCCCTTTGCACCTATCGGGCTTAGCGCCACAAGGGTAGTGGCCTTGGTGTTTTGTTGTCCCAAGGAAGTCACGTGCAGGGTCACGTGACCAGCCCAGCTCCGCCTCCTCCAGGAAGCGTGCAACTCCCGACAAGAGCCCTCCAATGGCTCGCAATGTCGACATTGGATTAATGCTGCAGTCGCTTTCTTTTCGAAAGTTTATTTTTAGATAATTCAGAATTCGGTATGCCAATGGGTTTGTAAATCCATGAAAAACTTTTATATAGTGAGTAAGATTGAATTTTCTCAATGGTATTGCACCAATCTTTCTGTAAAAGGGCTGTTTCAATTTGCATCAGATTGGCGCTTAAGGATTCAGCAGTTTGGTGTATGTTATGCAGTATGGTTTCACTTAGGGACATTAAATTAGAAACAGGACTTGGCTTCCCTCTGTGCAAACTTTCTTTCAAATCTTAGTTCTTAGCCAGAGTTTAAATAGATTTATACAATGTTAAAGTGTTCCACTTTAACCAGCCTTTCATCGATATTAGTCCCAATTCATATCGAATGGCTGCCATCGGTATACAGTTGAACAGGCCAAGTGTTTTTTTTCCAAATTATACTTTCAAACTTTCAAGATCCAATTCTCTTGCCAAATGATTAATTTCCTGACCATACAGCAGGATTGTCGGATTTCAGATATTTGAATCACCTTAGCCTTGTACAAGTTAATGAGGAATTACAGCAACTCTCCCAAGTTTTCAATTGATTCTCCACATTTGAGAAACCATCCCAGTTGCTTTTACCTTCATTCTTTTCATGACCAAACCTCTGTTTGGACTCGCATCGAAGAAGAACCTACTGCCCAGTTAAAGCTATATGGTTTCTTCTGATTTTTATAGAATTGTATGATTTTTGTCTTCATAGGGTTAATCACTAAATCATTGTTCCCAGCATAACTCATAGTAGCATTCTTCAGGAGCTGCAAACCCAATTGGGTGCTGTAAGGAATCCAGTTCCTACTTGGTCGTTATGGCGCAAATGGAGATGGACTGCAGTTTGTTCCTCACTGAGGAATCCAAGATGGAGCAGGACTTGTCCTGTACATCGCATGAACATTAGTTCACCATCCTATTCCAGGACGGTGCCCTCAGCGTCTCTTGCACTATCTGCAGTGGGTACTCCCAAGGATTCCGATATAGGCATCAGGGATGATAAGCCTGCTGCGTTGCTATTTCTTGAGGCACTGCGCGGTTTTCTTTCTGATTTCTCATTCTCTCATCAACTCTGGCTCTTACCTTACTCTGCTGCTGTCGCTGTTATAACCTCCCAGCTTGGCTCCTTGCCATCGCCTCACTTTGGTCTGTTTGCTGTTTCCAGGCTTCTGCTTCCAGGGGGCCGGGAACTTACTTCTGTTGCCTCGTCCATCTGCTACGCTGTTGTTTCCTCTTGGCCTTACTACAGTCATCTCGCCATCCAGCGTAGGGTTTTACCTCTAGAGGGTTTCCCACCAGGGCTCGGATATTCCTGGGGATTCTTTCATATACGACATCTTCTTTACAGCCTCTTACAAGGTCAGTGCTCGCTATACTTGGCAGGTGCAATCCAGTGACTGAAAAATCCACGGATGCAGCATAAATAGGGGCAGCTTCACCACCACTCCATGCTTTTTGTTGCAGCCCATCCATAATAAAAACCATTTATGGTCATCTCCATCACCTTCCAAAATCCTGTTTGATATTTCTGTAGATTCGTCCCATTGTTCCAGTTCTCTCAGAATTAGAGATACAAAGATAGAGCTGTGGGCCCATAGTTGACTGGGTTTAAACAGTCACCTTTCTTATATATAGGGATAATAACAGGATTTGGGAGTGGTTTTAGTGACAATGATGTTTTGAAATAACACGTAAAGGGAGTTAGCCCACAGCTTCACGTCATTTTTAATAATATAATTGCTTAATCCAATGGGGCCTGGTGCTCTAGAATTCGATGCCTTTTTAATTAAATGCTAAACATCTTCTATGTCAAACACAATTTTCCTTTTTTCCCAAATGTGATCATTTGGAATTGTTGTTTTTGGATACTTATAAAGATCCGAAAAGTAAGTATCCCATCACTCCTCTGGGACAAGATTGCATTGTAGTTCATCCTGTGTACAGTGCATCCAGAAGTTGCATGCCCATTTGGTTGTAATCATTCTGAGCATCTATTCCCCATCGTTCTGCACCAACCTATGATGGTCAGCTATGTGCCAGTTTGTATACTGCTGTCACACACTACGTGTTTTATCAGCCTTGTCTGTCTTTGAGATTGACAACGCCTTTCTTATAAACTTCAGGCCTGCTCTTGGAGCACATTTCTTTCCTTGAACCACTGGATCAAACAATGAATGTTCTGTTTGGGCCTATTCACTATATTAGTTGCCTGTCTAATTTCGTTAATGACAGGACAAAAACAGTTCAGCACTTAATACATATGTTTTTTCTTCCGATGTTGTGTGATCATATGGACGCCTAATTTGTCTATTAAAAACCCTCTGATTATGCATTTTCAGTGTAAACCTGTTTCTTTTTTCACAAGCTACCAAATTCATTAAACTCTTATTAATTTTACTCTTAAATATTACGTTGAAAGTGATAGTTAAACAATCATGATCACTCAGATGTGCCTCCAGGATCTCGAATTTTTCACAAAGGTTAAACAATGCTGGTGTTAGGAATAGATAATCAATACACGTTACCTTATTATTGTTATGCCAAGTAGGCTTGTTTGGTATGTCACCTTTTATGTTGCCATTTGTCAGTTGCATGTCCCACAAATCAAAGTAATTGATAAATGTTCACCTGCTTCAAGCTTAGTTGGATTGCGATTCTGCGTCCCATCTGAACCCGAATGTTTCTCTTTCCAGGCTGCTTTGCAATCAGCGTTAAAATCGCTGACTACAATAATATTTCTGCATTCTGGCTCTTCCACGTAGGTATCCATAGTTTGGGCTATCAAAGATATGAAGTTATCTATCTTAGATATTGAGGGGGCCCAATAAATATTCAGTATGAAAATTGAATGGCGAATAGATGTCTCTTCAAAAGTCATCTTCATGGCCAAAATGCTATAGCAAGAGTTTGAGACTGTTTGATATTTGTTAAGACAAATTTTATTTTATGGCTAAACCCCCACCCCCCACCCCTGACAGCTTTCCACCGTTGGGCAGTGTGGTAAGCTGTTGTGCTACGACGTAGCCATCTAGAGTAAGAGGCATTGTAAGCCGCACTTCTTGTAGCAGAAGTATATTAAATACACTAAAATCTTGGCAAAGCGACTTGTTAACCACTTGAAATTCAAAACTGCAATCTCCTCCTAAAATCTTTTGTTAAGGTTTGCGCGACCCATTAGCTCCTAGCGCCTGATCCTTAGTGCTTCATCCCTCTAATCTTTTATAAGTGGTTGCCTCATTCTCATCTTATCTTCAGCGCAATTCTAATCTCCATAAAATACTGTTAAATCATAACTCATTTGCCTAAGTAATTGAATTCATCCAAAGGTATCTTAATCACTACTTTAGATGGAATATGTAATAAAACCACACCTGTCCGTACAGAAACAACAAAATAAACTAGTTCAATATGTTCAGATGTTAAAAGGCAGAGAAATGGGACTTCATGAAAGAGTTTGAGAACTATCGAACAATTTAGTACAATGCTATTACTAGATTACAGAACAAATTCTAACAGCAGTCGATGTGACGGGTACGACACGGAGTTACTCGCAGGGTTGTTCACACAAGGTCCCCTGCTATTGACTATATGAATAGGAAAGTTGTCGATTTTTTGGTTTTCGCAGGTTAGTAGATCCTTTAATTGCAGGTTATTTGCCAGTTGATCAGTTTGACATTCCATCGAACAGCATATCTTATCAGAAGTACTTGGGTGCCAGTAGAAGACTTCCTCCGAGTTGGGGAATCTCTTTGAGTGAATCGGCCCCTATAACATTTGGTGCTGGGTGATTTCTCTGCACCTCATCTGATGTATTCACACCCCTCTGCTTACTACGTTTCTTTAGACCTATGTTACTGCATTGTTTCTTTCCTTTGGGCAGTTCACCTATTATTCCATCAATTTTATTAGCCTCCATGTCAGTTAACTCCTGATTTGCTGCTTCTCCTGTTAGGTGTAGATTTCAAAGGAATTTCCGACAGCCTTGCTTGTATATTCTTACTTTTCCCCCAATGTTTGACATTTTCGTAACTTTTTTTATGTGGGTGACAGCACAGTGGGGCAGGGGGGGTAGAGACAAAGACAGAGATGAAAGGCTCTGTAGGAGAGCCTTTAGCAGCTTTTTTCTCATTAGCAGAGGCACCATCTTGCTCCAAATCACGTGACGATTGTGGCTTGTACGCAGTTGTTAGCTGTTTTGAATCAATACCTTGAATATTAGCTTCAAGTAATTCTAGTTTTAGCTTTTTTTCACTTAAGTACAAATAGCATGACTTCATGTCCATACTGATGTCGTCATAAAGGCTCACAGAAGTGCTTAGGACCATGTTAAGTGCTGAAATGTATGTGGCTGATAACTTTCTCATCTTCCAAATCTCTTAGAGTTTGGTGAACACCGAGGTGGGGGAGAGGGTGATTTAGTTGGCTTTCTTTAGTGAATCCTCGTCAGTCTTACTCTAGGTTTCCTTTTCCCCTCTCACCACCTGATTTTGGGTTTCTTTCTCGTCGCTCTTCTTCTTCCACCTTCTTTACTATTTCCTCCCCCTCCCTCACATTCTCCTTCTCCTCCTTTAAAGCACTTTCAAGCAATTAAGACAGCATCAATCTCTATCAGGAAACCTATTTAGATACATACATACATACATACATACATACATACATACATACATGTGTTACCTTTGTTTTTCTTGGAGAGAACATAAATACCCCCCGGGAATCTAATTGTGGGACTCAGGGACAACAGGCGGTAGCAAACCTGCATGGAATCCACCAGCTATTGAGCTAAGATGGGCTCTGGGGACCAGGAATTTGACCCAGCTGCATGGGGTATATGAAGGATTTCCAGAAGCCCCTCTAATACATTCCATCGGCTGTCACAGGTGTCTGTGACCCAGGCAGGGATAGACCCTGGTTGTAATACTAGCGGATGGGTAGTCATCTAAAGGTGGTCCACTGCCCTCCTCTCTTGCAGGTAATAGCAAGGGGCCCAGAGACACAGACAGTGTTTAGATCCCTCCAGCCAGGTCATAGGACAGCTCCTCCTATGTCCCCAGGCCACCCTGTATCAGACCCCCAGAGGACAAGACCCGACCATCCTCCCCAAGACCCTGACACTTCATGGAAGAGAGCAGAGCATGCTGGGATCTGTATCAATTGTGCTATCGCAGGTGCAACATCTGCAGCGTCGGGAGAAAAATAAGCAGAAGAGTGAGGGCACACCTATATCTAGGGCCCTGCCCGACTCAACCCAAAAGTCTGAATCACTACATCTGAAGAACATGTGTGCATCTGTAAAATGAGCAAAGAGCTTAGAGATGGGGAACCACACTCTCATGCTCATAACACACAACATTTACTACACCAAAGCATACCGAAACATTATGCCCATTCACAGTGTACATGTGCACCAGGGAACCACTATAGAAGCATCAGCAACAGTTTGACTCCCCCACGTCCCTCACTGAGCCATGGAAATGATAAGCGGTCTTTGGTGGCAAAACACAAAATGGATAGTGGTGATTATTGAGGGCATGAGCATTGGATAAAATATGGATAGCACTTTGCATACCAGAACACTAAAGACATTACATTGTCTTGAGCTCTCTGTTTTAAGCAGCATACAGGGGAGGTACGTTTTGTGTATTGCTTTGCAATGCATTCTCACCCAGTTACTGGCCCAGATTTGAAGAGCAAGAAAAAAGGATAAATATCATTGCAAGAAAGCAACAAAGAAAGAATGAAATCCCAAAAAATAAACAAAAATAAGAAATAGGGATGAAAAAGCAAGAATAAAATAAGTAGTAATGGTAATGGAATAGTAAAAAGAATACATTCAAGAGCGTTGAGGAGTGATAAGCAAAGAAAGATAAACATATGTAGAAAATCAAAGAAATATTTTAAGATCAAAATAAAGGCAATTGAAAATTGGAAAGTAAGAAAGAGAGAATGGGCCTCATTACAAGTCCGACGGTAACCAAGGCGGTAAAACCGCCTGGTAACCGCCGGACTCGTATTACCATTCTGCCTCCATGATTCACGGAATTACCGGGGCATTACAACCCCGGTTTCCCGGGAATCACGGAGACGGAATGGTGTTAATCCCCATTCCCATTGAGTCCTATGGGACTCAATGGGAATGGGGATCATGGAAACACCGGCAGCATCTCGTAATGCTGCCGGTGTTTCCTCATCCGCCTGCAGGCAGGCGGTGTTAAACCCGCCAGGTCAGACCTGGCGGGAACATCACCTCCCACCTGCAGGAGTCGGGATCAGGTGGTCCGGAAACAACGGTGGCGGCGGGTTTACCGCCACCGCTATTTACGGACCGCCTGATTTGTAATGAGGCCCAATATGTATTAAAAAGGTAAATAATAAAGAAAGGGTAATATATAAAACAAAAAATAATGTAAAATGTGAATTAAAATGAACGCAACATAGAAATTATGATAATTGAAAAATGAGATTCAAAGAATGAAAATCTGAGAAAAAAATTATTAGTATTGAAGAGTAAGAATCAAGGAAAAATGAAAACACAGCAATTGAATTGAAGTAAAATGAAAACACAAAAAAGTGAGAAATATAAAATAAGAACACAAAGGAATGAGACAAAAGTGTCAGAAGCAAGGAAAAAATGAGAATTAAAGGTAAGGAAAAAGAAACGGTAACCATTAAACTAAGGAAATGAGAATGAAATATAAAAACAAATAATTTGGCCATGTATAGCGAATGGAATTAAAACAAAGAGACTGACAAAGGATAGGAAACTAAATAAAGATGATAATTACAAGAAAAAACAATTACCACTTGTGAGAAAAACAAAGATAATTACATAGGAAGAAACAGAGAAAGATAATTAAAGAGAAGCAAAGCCAGCAAGAGTATAAAATGGAAACAAAGAAAGGGAATACATGATGATGAAAAATAAAAATGGGAACTAAATTGAAAATGCGGCTTAATGATACAAAATCTGTCAAGGATCAATGAGCGCTGGTGCATACCTGTCTTGGTGGACTTCTTATCTGGAAGAGCCACGGGGAGAACCAGGATGTCGAGATGCAAGGGCAATACAGGAATGCTACCCAAAGCCTGCCTTCCATTAGATAGCTCAAGGAAGCAAAGCTGAGGCCGTTCTCCCTGTACCGCAGACTGGTACCCGGATTAATGTGGTACAGAGACAGTGCAAGGCACTGTACCGGGATACAACAGACTGCTGCTCACAGAAGGCAAAAGCCAGGAAGAATCGAAGAACAAGCGAAGCAGCAAGGCAGGGAAGAGACAATAAGCCGAGGACAAGAGGCAGGAAAGGCAAAGATCAAGGAGCAAGGCAGAATCACCCAAAACAAGGTGATCGTAGCAAAGGAGAAAGAGCAGAGCTCAGGAGCGAAGCAACAAGATAGTTGAAACGCAGGGAGCAAAATGATCTCCTGGCTTTTATCCTCACTCGATGGAAAAGAGGCTCTTGACAGCCAGTTGCCTAGCAACCTGGCAACAAGGCGTGGGAGTAGCGCAGAGCGTCGGAGGAAGACATTGCCTCGATTCCCCAAGCTGGCGATGTTTCAAGCCAGGGAACAATCGATGCGTTAGAAACTGAGTCTGCACCACAGACACTGAAGCCCCCAGTAGGCAGGTAAGCGGGAGCGGGCACGGCGGCAAGGGGGCATGGCCGATGGGTGCCGCGGGACAATCGCCAGCGGGGGTAAAGCCACCAGGTCCACGAAACCGGACCGAGTGATTTGGGACCTGGTGAGCACGTCACAAAATCAAAGAAAGGATGGGAATTAAACAGTAAGAATTATAATTAAATGTAAAGAAACAAAGAAATACAAAATAAAGAGAAAATAACAAAGAAAGGATGAGATTGAAAGAAACAAAATATGAATATTAGCATCAAAGATGAAAAAATACAAAGAGCCAAAGAAAGAAAAGTAAAAACACAAAGGATAACTAACCAAAAATTTGAAAAATAAGAATACAATAGAAATAAATAAAGAAAAGATACATCTTTAGGAGAAAGAAACACAATAAGAGAACTTGAATTTGAACACAAATAAAGAAAAGGATGTTAAGACTATTAAACAAAGGTAGAAAGAAAAATAAAGGAAAGGGAGTGGTTGAAGGGTAAAGGAGGCAAGAATGTTGATATTTTTCCCATTTCTTTGTTTTTTTCTTTACAGTTCAAGCCCTGACCCCAGCCACAGAACCGCAGTACCATCTACTGACAGTTTATTGCCAAAGGAGACCACTAGCAGCAATATCCCAAAGCCAGCACCAAGTTCTGGCTCACAATCAAGCCTAGCGGAGAAGTTATCCGTGACAGAACAAGAGGAGTTGGCGGTGCCTGAGACGACAAGTCAGCAGTCTTCCACACTCACCGCTGTAAGTATAGGTGTGCCCCCCAAAGTAAATTATCACTATGTCTTCTAAACTGCCCTTAGACAAGGCAGGTACACCCATGGAGGCACCTATTATAAAAACCCCTTGCAACACAGCACAGGGAAACCTTAGACTCTGTGCACGATTGCCCAAAATATTTCCCCTCATCAGATATGGTACCAATCTAGACCATATTCGCTCTAAAATACACCACCTAATAAAGACCACCCCACTACCTAACTCCAAGAATCATTCTAAAAGAAGTAACACCACTACTAACTCACATGCCCCCCTCAACTCACTCCAACTACTTCAGTCAGGACCAGACCCTAAAGGTTCCCTAATAAACTCTAGGTCCCTAGTTGCCCACGCAACAGAAATAGCAGAGGTCATTTTAGCAGATGACTACGACTTCATTGCTATCACTGAATCCTGGCTTCGTGAAGCAGCAGGCCCTGCACTGACCCTAGCAGTTCCCGACAACTATACCATCCTTAGAGCAGACAGACCAGATTCACGCGGCGGAGGAATAGCGATCATCGCCAAAACCAACCTCTCCATGAGAATAACCTCCACGCCCTATCTTAAATCCTGTGAATCGCTATCTATCAAACTACCTACTGCCAACTCCCAAACTCTAAACATTCATCTCTTATACAGACCACCAGGCCCTATCAGCTCCTTTAATGAAGACATTTCCACCATCATATCAGAGAATCTAAAAAATACCTCACAGACCTTATTGCTAGGAGACTTTAACCTAGGATTTGATGATATCAATGACCACCAGGCCACTTCTGTAGCTAATATCCTGACTGAACTTGGCTTCACACAGAGAGTGAACGGACCTATGCACATTAAAGGGAGAACTCTCGACTGGGTATCTAGCCACAATTGTAACGGCTCCATCTCCTCCATCTCCCTACAAATCTGGGCTGACCACCAAATTATATCATTTACTATGGATACTAAAAGACCAACCGTACAAACACCACCACCCCCCCCCACATTAACTAGAAATAAGAAAAACATTACAGCAGACAACCTCCTACCCCATATCTTACCCATTCTTAATTCTCTAACAAACTATTCAGACCCTAGTCTATTAGTAGGAGTATATAATAACACTAAGACTACTGCTCTCGATAGTATCGCCCCTCTAAAGCAAACCCAAAAATCATCTCAACTCCTGGTTTACACCTCACCTAAAAAACCTAAGATTAGAAAAAAGAAGATGTGAAACAGTGTGGAAACTACATCCCACAGCAGAAAATAAAACTAATCTAATTAATATCTCCACTCAATACAAAAAGGATATCCTCATGGCCAAACAAGAAACTTATAACGACAGAATCACACAAGCCAACTCTAGCATGAAGGAGCTCTTCACCATTCTTAAAGAATTAGAAACTCCCATCATAGCACAGGAGGATTCTATCAAAGATAAAACATGGTGCTCGGACATCCAGCATGCTTTAGTCAACAAAGTCACCAACCACCAAAACAAAATAGCTCAAAAGAAAGCTTTACTAACTGCTCAGACTCCCCTTAATAAAACACCTCTGCCCAATCCCAAAGACCATACTCAATTTAACTTCTCCACAGTCTCAATTATTGCGGTTGAGAAAACAATTCTTGCTCTCAAACTATCCAACTGCAAAGGTGACCAATGCCCACCTCAACTAATCAAGGACGCTGCCAGAGATCTAGCTCCCTTCATCACCAAACTCATCAACGCCTCCTTCACCACTGGCACCATCCCCTGCAATCTAAAAGAATCCTGGTTACTCCCACTACTGAAAAAACAAACATTAGACCCTAATATACCCACCAACTACAGGCCCATCACCACTGTGCCTTTCCTATTAAAAATCTTAGACAAGGTAGCATACACCCAAATTCAAAACTTCCTAGAGCTTAACCTGCTTCTAGGCTCACGCCAATCTGGTTTCCGGCCACAACATGGCACAGAAACTGCACTTATCGATTTGAAGGCCCAAATAGACACACTTAGAGATAAGGGTAAACTGGCACTTCTCCTCTTACTTGACCTCTTGGCTGCATTTGACTTGGTGGACCATGAAGTCTTATGCAGTCACCTGGACTCAGCAGCCCACTTCGCGAAAGAAGCTATAGCATGGATACAGTCGTTCCTCAATGACAGAACTATGAGGGTCTTCTTTCCATCGGCAGCAGCAGACCCTATACCCATTACTTGCGGAGTGCCTCAGGGATCATGTGTCTCTCCAACGCTCTACAACAACTTCACCAAGCCACTCTTTGATGAACCTGACCATCTGGGTATCACCTACACTAATTATGCAGATGATACCCAGATCCTCCTACCAATCACTTGGGATTATGAGGAGGATCTGGCTTTGGTGAACAGAGTTTATAGCATCGTTCAGGCATGGATGGACAATCACGGCCTGTGCCTGAACGATGACAAAACAGAGCTCATTATCCTAGGCACGTATCTCACATTACCAAACTCAGTCATGACTACTAGTCTTTCATCATTGATGGGAATATCATTGTCGCCAGAGATATAAAAACCCTAGGCTTTTACTTAGACTCAACCCTATCATTCACCAAACAGGTAAATTCCCTGGCTTCATCCACAGCATACACACGCAAATTAATACGCGCTGGGAAACAATTCCAATCAGCTGACAGTTGCCTGATCTTATCTAGAGCCCTCATCTTATCAAAGCTTGATTATTGTAATGCCTTATACATAGGGGCGAACAAACACATTATCAATAAAATACAGGTACTCCAAAATAATGCGCTTAGAGCAGCTCTAAGTATTCCAAGAAGAGAACACATATCCGAAATAAGAAGGAAACATAAATGGCTATCCACCC
Organism: Ambystoma mexicanum; assembly: GCF_040938575.1. Taxonomy (NCBI): domain Eukaryota; kingdom Metazoa; phylum Chordata; class Amphibia; order Caudata; family Ambystomatidae; genus Ambystoma; species Ambystoma mexicanum. Next base: position 669,523,102 of record NC_090931.1, read on the forward strand.
AAGAAAAAATCAATCTTAAAACTGCTTCCTTCGTCCACAAATGCTTAAACAAGAAAGCCCCTTGCTACCTAACAGAACGATTCATCAGAAAAACCACAATTAGACCCTCAAACACAGTCCACTCTAATTGCCTTCAAGTGCCACGTTTCAAATTATCCATCATTGGAGGCTCCAGCTTCCCAGTTAGGGCTGCACAACTGTGGAACGCCCTACCAAATACACGAAGATCAGACCAAACGTTTACCAAATTCAGGCAGAACCCAATCAAATGGCTCATAGAGAAAGACAAGTAATATCTCCTCCTACACTTCCTCCTCTTGTACAAATATTTGCTTGTTTGCATGTATCTTTGCATCCTCTAATGTATGCTAGACAATAGTCACGATAGTCACCTGGTATGCCTGCTATCTATGATTTGAAGTCTACAAGTGTATTTCCACCGTGCCTGCTTTGATCCTCAACCTTTGTAACCTTGAGGATACTGTTTTAATTATGTTCCGCAACCTCTGTTATGTATTCCTATCACCTGCGCCCTGATACCCTCGGGTCCGGCGTGCATAATAAATAAACAAACAAATTAGACACCCTACTTTCTGTCCTGCTGAAACGCTTGCTCAAATGTGCTGAATGCAACCATTTCCAGGGGGCAATTTTGCTCATAGATGCTACCTCCCACTTGATCAATAGTTATGGCACTCAGTGTCAGCAAGAACTTCGCCTGCACTCAGGTCACTGCTTCCCATTGTAGTTCAGCCTCGCCCTTTAGCTGAGAGCTGAAGAAAGCAAGTGAAACTCAATGCGCCTAAAATTCTAACAGCACCAGACATCAGCCTCTGAAAACAGGTCTAGGCCCTTCTTCCCCACCTTACTGACATTGCCCCATGCTCCATCTTCAGAATATCCGTCCTCAACATGGTAGATTCTAACCAACCCGCCTCCTGCGGCTACTACTTGACACATGAGAGCAATTCACTGTTCCAGTCGCATAGTTGTACTCTACACCGTTGCGCTGTGTGCGTGCTGTTCCTGTGTAACGGTTTCGTTTGTGCATTTGCTTGTAACTGAGTAACTGTATGCTTTGGATCTTCTTAAAGCATTCTGGAGTTCTATTCCTGGACATGGTCTATGCAATAAAAAAAACACGGATCCAAATAATGTATAAATCAATTAGCATTCTTGTTTTTTATGGGAACATTTATCAGAGGGTATGGAAACGGTATCAGGTAATATTATCCCCACCAATAACATCGCCATATATATGCTCACCGGGAAACGCAATAGGCAATATTATTAGTGGGGATAATTTATGGGGTAAATGGGAGCGGGAGTTGCAGGGGACGCCCCTTGAAAAACGATGGGGGTTGCGCGGATGTCCCTCACAGGTCCATGGGTTAATATTGCTTCAAAAAAACAGCGCCATTCTTGTATGGCAATATTTTTGCGGGGATATTGGCACATGGAACCATGGAAACTGGAAGTCAGTTATGGGAAAATAGGTGACCAGATGTACTCATCTGTTACTATTAGTGAATGTCAATGACTGCTTCGCTCATCCTTCCTCGTACCCATTACTATGGGTCACTGTGCTGCATTCTTTTTTAATCTGTTCATATGCTACTCTTTTTTAGTATTATTATTATGATAATACTTTTTCATAGCGCAAACATAGCTCGTGAGCAATGGAGGGCAGAACAGGTCATAGAGCAAAAGATTGGTAGCAAGACCTTAACAGGTTATTAGGTAAACATTAGCAATAATGATCACAGTACAATATATAGTGTGATTGTGATTGGTTATTTATAATGTGCTTAAAACCCAAAGGTTTCTATGCGCGGACCTGGGGATCGAACCTGGGTTGCCCAGCGTCGTCTTGCTTCCAAGGCAAGCGCATTGTCCCCGAGCTATCCTCCCGGGTATATACGGATGGTGTGTGAACAGGATAACCCCAATCTAGGTTACACCAAGGTGTTGTTGGAAGAGCAAGGTCTTTGTTTCTTTCCTAAACTGCTAAACTGAAACAAACTTGGAGCTGCCTGGATTGCCAGCGGCATAGAGTTCCAGGGCCCGGAGCGTAGCATGAGAAAGACTGTTTCCTAGTTTTCTACTTGTGAGGCAGTCTAGTTTCCAGTCTGGTGGTGATCTTACTGCAAGATGATCGTGTGCGGCCCTATGTTTTTAGTTTGGGCACCAGGTAGGCTGACATACTAGCGGTAGTTACCTTATAGGTGAGGCACATGATTTTGAACCAGATCCTAGCTGGGATAGGGAGTCAGTGTAATTCACACAAGGTGGCAGTGGTGTTGCCAAAAATAATAGAGCCATTGGTGAGGTGAGACCTGGAATGGTGGGCCTGTTTTAAGGGGGCCTGTTGAACATCCAGCAGCCCTGTGAGGAGGATAACACCACTGTCAATAAGCAAGATCGCTAGGGCCTGCACATCATTTGTAAATCCTGTGCCAGAAGCAGACCTTGACCCTGCCGAGTATAGAGATGTGGTACCAAGCTATTTGGACCTTTTTCACGATGTATTGTGGGAAGGATAGATTGCTATCCATAAAGAATCCTAGGAATGGTTTGTGTGGGTGAGGTTGAGTGGGTGAGGTTGGGGTTGAACTCATTTAAGTGCATTTTGTCCGTGCAGTCACCTTGGAGTTTGTTTCTGCTTGGAAAGGTGGCTCATAAGTATGATGGGTTGGGTAAGCTTCAAGTAGACACTAGTCTTCCATGTTTGAATGGTTGAAGCCATGAGCGAAGCCGAACAAGATCTTGTGGCCCTTTGACCTATAGGTACAACTGTGTATCACCTGCGTACTGGTGTATTGTGATGTTGGGTTTATCTAGGAGTAACCATATAAAGGTTCCATATAAGGGTTTAAGATGACTGGCGAGAGAATGGATACCTGAGGGACTCCACAAGTGAAAAGGTGGTGTTCAAACTTCAGGGAGCCCATCTAGACTGCCTGGTCTTCCAGGCAGGTAGGATGTGAACCTTTTGAGGATGCTGCCAGAGAAGCCAATCCTGTAGGGAAGGAGGGTGAGCACAGTGTGATGGTTGACATGTCAAATCAGCCAAAAGGTCCTGGAGGATTAGCAGGCCCAAGCTTCCTTTGTCCATGACCTGAAGGGGACCATCAACCACCTGCTTGATCTTTGTAAGTGGTTGGTTGGCAACTACCTTCTTGATGACTTTACCGATAAACAGAAGGCTTGTAATCAGCCAGCAGTTTGCTAGATCTTCTCAGTCAAGGTTGGGTCATTTCAGGAGTGGGAATAGGAGCCCTGTTTATAGGACATCTGGTGATAGTCCCTAGCTCAGGGGGGCGTTGACTATCCTAAGACGAGCGGTAAGAGCAAGACATGTAATTCTTTCAAGAATGGTGGCATGAAAGATGTAATCAGTGTAAGAGGTAAGTTATAAAGATTCAAGAGTGTATGAGAGGTCGTCAGGTGAGAAGGTAGACAAGTGGGCCCAGGGTTGATCAGCCGTGTTTAGATACATGTAGGGGAGGTCAGAGAATGTGGGTCCCTCCATGTGGAGCCTGATGGTATAGCTCTTGTTAATGAAGAACTTATTGATAGCTTCACAGTTCTCCCAGTATTCTGTTACCTCTAGGTGTGGTCTGAGGTTCGAACAGTGTTTGACTGGTGCGAAAAGTGCCTTGCCCCTATGAGAGGCTGCCATAATTGTGGTGGTGTAAGAGTATACTTGGCTTTGGATATCAGGATCGGCCATTTGGTACGTAAGACCTCGAGGGATACAAGGTCCGCCGGTGTGTTGACTTTGCACAAGCATTTCACAATCTGCTCAGAAAGTCTAGGCTACAGAGCTATGGGCTCTATACGTTATTTATTAGGGATTTGGGAAGTGCTAAACACCCCTGAAATGGCCGCCTGAGTTCCAGAAGGGTGGGGGAATACTCAGAGGATGAACAGGAGTATGCCCCAGAGACCACTGGTGTGGGTGTAGAATCAGTAGGTCAATAACACCTTTTAGGTCTACAGAGTAGGCAATGACAATCAGTGCAAGAGCCCAGACAGAGGCGGCAATTCCAGGTGCAGTCTCAGGGCAGTCTTACGCTTCTGACCGGGAAAAGAGAAATAATAAACAGGGCTAGACTGTTTTCTGTCTATTCCTGTGGGCTTGATGAAGTTTTAAAAACCCATATCGGTTCATGTCGTCGAAGGCCTTGTGGGAGAGGAGAGTCTTCACTCTTCCCCTGAATTTGAGGAGGTCAGGCTCAGCCCAGAGGTGAGCTTGGGGAGCATTCCACAGAGTTAAGCCTGGAAAATGTAGAGTTCTGTCACTGCATTTCTTGTACCTGTTGGGGCCAATATTGAGTAGGTTTACATTTATAGATCGTAAGCGTCATAGCAGTCCATAGCGTTAGAAAATCCTGCACGGTTTGGGCTGCACAGGGGCACTAACTTGAAGGGGGTTATGTACCAAGCAGAAGGACTGAACGTGGAGTATTTCTTTTATTGTGAGGCGTTGTAGAGCCCTTATTCTTACAGTAGTGTGGACTTGACGTCGCCATCAAAATATAAGGCTAGACGGACAGATCTTTGACTTTTTGGAGTTTCAAAGGGGGTACATCTGGCATATTGAGGCATACGCTGTTGCATTCATACATTCTGGAAGTGACAACTGTAAGGATGAAGTCAATTTTGTTTACGAGTTGCAGAAAGGGAAGGATGGCTCTTAGTTAGCAAAGGTGTATGCAGCGGTCCTTGGAATGCATGTGTACTTGTAGGTCAAAGGATAGGTTACAATCAAATATTACTCACAGGTTTCACATGCAATTCCCTCTTTTACACTTTGCCATTCCAACTTCATCACTCACAAATTCACTCAAAATCACTTTTGGCTGTCGGATTAAAAGTTGGAGTGTACAGGTGCCATGTACCCATGCCCTGGGGCTCAATGAGTCTCCTGCCGCTCTGATGCCCACCATTTTGTGCCCACCATTCTAGCAAATGTCTGTGTGAATCTGGTCTTTGATGGCCCCTTCCTGTAAAAAACTGCTTTCTGATTATCCCTGAACAATGGGCACAACATGATGTACCAACCAGTGGTGATGCCCACTCAGCTTGCCCACTTTAAACCTAGAGGTTGCCAACAGATGTCTGTTACCCCGCAGTGTGATTACTGCACAGCCCGAAATTCCAACAAGCAAAATGTCGACTTTAAAAATCGCGCAGTGCAGTGATCACATAGATACCCATACCCGCTACCCCTTTTTACTCTACTTACCTTTCAGCGGCATGTGCCGCCGACTCCTCTCTATCCTGCAACGTCAGTTCCCTTCCACTAACGTGGATTAACGCTGGCACCGCAGGGTGCTTTTTTTTTCTTTTTACTTTATTGTCCGCCGCTATTAATGTATAGCGAACAAGGGGAGCAGGGGATGGCCCTGCATCCCATACTCCCCTTGTTCGGTATAATGGGATTTGGTACTATGGTTGCAGCCAAAGGTGCAGTAAACGTGCATTCAGCATTATTTTTTCCCAGTATTTTGGGCCAATACCCCCTGGGTCCTACTCCTGGCCTGATTTTGGGCCACTTTGCCAAGGTGATCGTAACTTTTTAGCATTCATTGATGGCATAGGATACCAGTCTGGTAGGACTTCATCTGGAGCACATTAAGCATCTGGCAACCAACACCTCCTTCTGTATTATCCCTTAGAACAGGGTCTGCAATCTGTGACTCTCGTGATGTTTTGGACTACAGCTTCCTGGGCCCTTTGCCATTGACTTTACTGGCTAATTCTGAGGGAGTTGTGGTGTAACATTTCTGGGGAGCCAAAGGTTGAAGATCCCTGCCTTAGAACCTACCTCTTCAAGGCCCAAATGCCCAAAAACCTGTGCCATTCCTTCTTCGAATTCACATTTTCTTTCACTCATTAAGAAGAGAAAATAAGGATGGAAGCCCAAACCAGCCGTTCCTCTGCAGCGGAACCAAAATGATGTAATTGACTCCCAGTCATCCGTGTCTTCCACGATGGCTCCTTCCAGCCTTAAACTGGTCCACGGGGCACTCTTCTCTGTGGACATTTACATAAATACCCCAATGGTGTCTTTACAACCTACATAGAGGATCCATATTTTAGCCTCTTTCTGGACTCTGATCTTGCACAAGACTTTCCTCCTTTCTAGAGATTTGTGGCAATACAGTAGGCCTTTAGACAGTTGCTGGCCTACCTATGGTTGCTATCTTGGTTGTTCTAGAAACGTCTGAGCCTCCAAGCAACAGGTATATAACTGTTCTGTATGGACGGCTACAAAGGCGGCCTCCGCAGCTTCATCTATTTCTATTTCTACTTTAACTGGTCACAGAGACAAGAGTTCAGTGCTTTGCCAAGCAGTAAATAACCCTCAACTCTGCACACATTCACATAGATTTCCATAGGCATGTGGCCTGAACAGAGAGGGAGTGGACCCCGAGGGAAGACAGGCTGAAAGATAGGAAGTTCACTGAAGTTCACTGAATAAGCTTTTAAAAGTCCAGCCACAGAGTACTGGACCCGCTTGGCTTCTTAACGAGCAGTGTGGCGTATGTATTAGGCCTCCTTCATAAGACAGAGACCCAGCTGATTAATCTGCTTCTGCACTGTCTGGAGATTTTGGAAAGCACAAATCAGAAGCCCAAGTGCAGAGCCTTAGATTAATCAACACTCAAAGAGGCAAAGCAAAACACACTGATGGCAAAAGGGGAAAGTTGAAAGAAACTGAATGATGGATCTTGACAAAGGTAACACTGATGAAAAGAAATCCTTATACCCAGGAACAGATACTGACCTACTTCACTCAAGTAGTCAACTCCTTCTACCATCTCTTTGCTTGGTGCTAATTCTGGACAAACGTATTGCTCCATTCGCCAAATCAACAGAATTTCACTAAATTAAAAGACGTTTGAAGAGATTCAACCAAGAACTTGGGGGTGGCCTCTTCAGCCCCCTCATTTCCAGCACCACTCAGTGGGTGCAAGACCCATTACGGCGGTTCACCATTATATGCTCCGTGGAACAGATCGGATCCATACCTCCACATAGTCCTATTGGAGCTGAAGGAGATCTTTCTAGCGTTTGAGGCCTGTTCCCTGGTGATTCATTCCAAGGAAGTCATGATGCACACTGACATCACTACTGCCTTACACTACTTTGGAATGCAGGGTTGGCATAGCACCCTTATCTATGCTAGGTGGCAATGGACATTTGGAATCAGGCAGCTTCACTGGGGACAAAGCTCCTAGTGTCAAAATTGCTGTAAATATCCAAGCAGCTCGCAGCAGACACCTCTCGATTGCACGTAAGCAGGAGATAAATCATTCAGTTATCAAGGACACCGTCACAGTGAGGGCTTCCCCCCAATAGATGACTTTTCCTCTCAGCCTATTACAAAGTCTGCAGAGTGTCCATCTTGGATGAGGCTAAGATTGCATTCTCCGGCAGGTGCGTTTGTGATAGAGGGATTGAAAGCATGTATTTATACACGCCAATGCCCCTAAAACAAAGGAACACCAGAATGCTCAAGCAGACGAGATTGCACCTTTGTTCTACCTGCCAAGTTTGCCACCTCCGTCATTGCCACTCAGAGCTGCTTCATCTCACCAATGGCTCAGAACCTTTTATGCAAAGAGGGAGCCAGGTCCCCCACCTCTCCCTTCGTTTGTTGAACTTGAATGCTTGGTACCAGGGGGAACTGACCTTCCCACTGCTTGGAACACATGGATGTCTTCGGGATTCTTGGGAAATCTTCAGCAAAAATGCAACACAAATCGCTCCTGACATGGGGCTGTTGAAAGGCACATCAATCCCCTGGATTTTCCTGTTACCAGTATCTCATCCTTTGCATAACAACTAGGACAATCAAAGATGCAAATTGATGCCTACACAACCTATTTAAAGGCTCTGGATCAATGGTGCACAATGTGCGGCCCTCCAGGACATTATGTATGGCCCTCCAAGTCACCTGAGTTTAAGTGACTGACTGACCTTAGGCCAGGTCATCATTAGTCTGTCACACCAAGTGGTTGAAGTGTCTGTGGTACAGTTCCTGTCTTTGCACCATGGCGTGCAGTTTCACTTTAGACACTCTGTGCCACAAATAGCTGGGCATGCAGCAGAAGATTCAGAATGTTGCTCAGAGACAGCGCCTGAGCATTCAGGAGAGGTAGGCGACACGATGCCAGTAGGATGACTCTACATTGGGCAGGACGAGTAGGATAATGGCGCATCTGGGAAACGGGGGAGGATAAAGGAGGACTGGGGCCCAGGAAAGCAGAGCATCAACTTTAGGAGAGTTTCAGAAACAATCACTGGTCAGCTCTTCTATCTGTCCTGTTGAGAGTGCTGAACATGATGAAGATGGCACACGCTGTTGTGACTGGCAGCATTGCGATGGACTGTGCCAGTTGCGAAGGGTGGCAGAGGTCCCCCCCCCGCATATGCCTCTCTCCCAACATGGTGCGCCCCATCATCTGCCCATACCAAGTGGGCACCTACAGGTGCAATATTGGCATGACACCCAGGTATCGTACTTCAGGGAATGTACCGCCACTGAGCCGGGGCACCAGTAAGACCAAAACACTACAAGTCAATCCTCCAAACCTCAGGTAAGTGTGGGAAACGCTAACAGGAGGTTCTCCTTAAGGGCTCCAGGGATACCTGTTCTTATTTCGATTACCCCAGCAAGGTACATAAGCAACCCTTAAGGCCTCCCTATGCTCATCAGCAACCTACACTATCTTGACTGTTGCTGCGCACAACCCACACATTTAAGTTTCACTTAAATAAGGAGATCTTTCTCATCGTACTCTTGCTCTGTCCACATGCATTCTTGTAGAGTAGACGCTCTATCACCTGGCCATGGAATGCTCCCAGAAGCCCTCTCTTGGTTGCACACATTCTTTTGGATCCTCTCTTGAGCTTTCAGTGACCTGCAGAGGTTCTGATGCACCCTCTAAAGCCTCCATAGCAAGATGGATTAGTGTGTGGCCTGCCAACGCCCCCGGCTTCTCTTTGGGGATGCTGCAAGGGCGGATCACCACCCATGGCATGATGCTTGGCACAGAGGTGCAATATGGGGGATGCCCTGACCACCCCATCATGCCCCAGATCTGGGACAGAGAATGTGCCCAATGCTGCTTCTTCCTCCGGCCATTCTTATTTGCAATCGGCTTGGGTGTCTTCACAAATGTTGGACATTGGAAAGAGCTAACAATTGGGACTAGGATGAGGTCACCTTTTTTGTGAATCTATTACTCCTAGTCCCTGGATCTTTCTTAATCATGGCTCCTGAGGCATCAGATCATACATCTTTCATTGGATTAATACAAGCAAAATGGCAAAGTTGTGTGACAAGTAGAGTAAGCGAGCATCGTGGCGTAATGGCGTACGCACAGATAATTGGTGTTAAGTTGTTCACTGCATGCAATAATTAAACAGTTATGTGTAGAAGTACCTTCCCTTGCCAGTAGATGGCAAAACTCCTGCAGATTGTAAATAGAAACGATTCATGAGCTCGTAGTGTTAACATCTACATAAAGGTAACTTCATGCTTCTAAGTTTTCTTCATATAAATATATTTCCAATGTTTGCTGCATGGGTGCAGAGGTGTCTTGTAATCTCAGCTATGTGCAAAGATCGGCTAAGGCCACATATATGATTGGTTATTTATGACGCGCGTAATACCCAGAGGTTTCTAAGTGCGGACCCGGGGATCGAACCTGTGTTGCTCCATGTAGTCTTGCTTCCAAGGCAAGCACGTTACCCCTGAGCTATCATCCCGAGACCGAGACCATACTCAAAGCTTAAATTAAATCGATGAGGAAAATCCCTCAAATAAATCGATTGCAAGAGTCCAACACAATTGTGTCCATTAGTGACCAGGTGCTGACAAAGGCAGGCGTTTAACTTGGAATCTTTATTGATTACAACTCATTGGCTAATAAAGCATTTGTTTAAACATTCTCATTTACAGAAAGAAAAAGGAGCAACAAAAATCAAAGGCAAGAGCAAGGTGAAAAGTGAAACGGCGGCCAAGCCACAGGCTGCTCCAAAAGAGACAAAGAAGAAGAAGAGTGATAAGGAGAAGCCCAAGGCCAAGGCTGTCTTTGTAGTAGGTAAGAAAGGTTTTGAAATTCGAGATATAGTTTTTCTTCCTAGCAAAAAGTGTCCAAGATCATCATCCGAACTCATGATAAATTAGCATGTCCGTTATGATTCTTGACGTATGGTGTTAGGTTGTCCTTGTTACTTTAGGTCAACTACAGAAGGATTCTCCTATTCTCCCATGCCTTGCTAATCTTTGTTGACAAGATGAGTTGAAGCAAGCCATGAAACGTCACCCAGATGTGGCCAGGCAAAATTATTGCCTTCTAGTTGGTGAAATTAGAAACATTGTCTAAATCAATCTCCGATCCCAAAATAATTAATTAGACATGGTATACTGCAAGAAGTTAGAGGAAGACTCAACTTCATTTCACAAGAAATATTACATTCTAACTGGATCTAAACATTGCCTTGTTTGTTACCAGACAATTGTCTAGCAAAACCTATTAACTGAATTTATATTACCTTGGACCTAGCAGAATTGTGTAAATGGCGCTGATGTCAGCTCTTCTCTTCCTCTCTTTCTCCCTTATAATTCCTGAGGTACAGCTGTATTTATTGTTGGACTCTTTAGGCAACTTTTTTGGACCCCTCTAAACGTATATGAAGGGCAATTGTAACCTTCCTTATCTTTGTTCCAGTATCGCCAACCACCATATTTGCCATTTTAGAATGTAGTATTTCTGTACTTTTTTTTAGAACTTCCGGATGGCATTATTTTTGCCCTCTTTTGTAGAGCATGGTTACACATTGAAGACTGATAGGCATGGTAAGTAGACTCAGAACGTATCTCGTATCTACAGTAACTGGACAGGATTAAGAATTGACGAGTGTGAATATATCATGCTGAGAGAGCTGATGGTGGCCAATGGGTGCTGTATGTTTCATGGACTAGACCCCAGTCTTTACAAACCGTTATCAATGAGATTATAAAACAACTGGAAGACATGGTACCAATTGGTGCATATGGCATGAAGAGTTGCATACATTAATTCTTGGAGAAGGAGGAACACAGGAGGTTTCTAAGAATTAATTTGGGAGGTGAGGAAACCCAGAAGAGCAGTCCACCATGAAGCAAGAGCATGGGAAGTCATAGCATATTATTTATTTGGACTTGTATACAGCACTGGCCCTACCCAGAGGATCTCAGAGCATACGAGTAAGATCCTATGGTTATCTCATCCGTGGTCATAAAGTTCCTAAACAGTGTGATTGAGTGCTTCTGGGAGCAAAGAGAATATTGTGATGTGGAGGTAGTGGCTTCAGCAGCAGAAAAAGTGATGTTGTGTTACCACTTTGTAAGGCACCTGTGTCCAGGTCTGAAAGCCACTTCTCCAAAAGAGTAAAGATAGATTACAGACAGGTCACTTAGGCGCTGCAGAAATGATGCAAGGACCACCCAAAGCAAAGGAGATTCACTTTTCCCTCCCCCACCTCTGTCTCTCTCATTCATTGGTGCCTTAAAGCCTAGTTTGTATTCATTTAATCCACCTTCTGCCCAGATGACTAGTCTAAAAGAGAAGGCCATCTGTATTGACAAGCACACACTGTGCTTGGCAGTCCCTGCTCCTTGTAGGTGGGGACTTGCGATTTCCCAATTTGCACACCGTAACTCTCAGAGCAAAGTGGTATTTTGGCATGGGTTCAGTGGTCCAAGGGACAGGCTGGCTAACCTTGAATTCAGTCCGACAACTTTCTGTAACACTTGGAAGCAAGGATATCCCCCCCAGAAATCTCCCTAACTGCGGTTCAACACTATTTTGGGAAGAACATCTTTGATCTTGATGAGCTTTGTTTTTTTTTAACTCCCTCCTTTCAATACCCATAATGCATCCTGGTGTACACAGTATGCAAACCCCCAATGCTGTGCCAGTGGTGAGGTCTCTAACCTCTGCAGTCTAATCTAGTCTTTTCTTTGGGGGGAACTGAATGGAACTAAACTGTCCATACTCATTGCTGTGTTCCATTCTCACCTAAAGCTCCCGCTTGTCACCAATATCCTTTCATGGAACAGACAAATATTATTGTTGGCCACAGTATTCAGTTTGATCTAAAATGCTTTCCTAAACATGGATTCTGCTCATTGGAGTTCCACAAGTTTCACTCATGAATCTTCCAATGAGTACATAGGTCCTGCCGAGCCGTCGTATGTAGACGAGTGCTACTGGGGTTCTTCGGCTGGTCCCCTATGTAGGAGATAACCACTCGAGGGAAGGTCTTTGCCAACCAGTCATGGCCCAAGTTAATAGGCCAGCGCAACCAATGACCGCACATATGAGAGAAGTTGAAGGGAGAGTAGGGAAGGGGGCGAGGGGGAGCAAAACAGGAATGACGAGGACAAAACAAGCACACCAAGGGACTGCAGAAGTGGAACGCAGAGAACGCAGGCTTGTCCTGTCGGACACAGCTGCATTTCCTGCTTTGTGGTTCTTAATTTGCCATGCTGCTATGTGTGTTGCTGCAAATTAATCTGCCCGTGCAGGTTACATTCTGTTAAACACTTGGAAGGTCAACACATTGCTAACCTGCTAGACCTGAGTGCCTCTGTCCATCGGACGAACAGGATTTTCTCCCAATATGTGGAGGGTGGTGTAGAGCCGTGGTCTTAGCATTTATTGCACAAATCATAATACATTTAAACATTTGTAAGCCTGAAAGTGTGCCTGTCCCTGTCCATGCGTGTCTTCCCTGACTTACCCCCTGGCCTTCCTCTCAAGGGCTTCAGGCGTCACTTGGCACAGCAAGACCAGGTCCTTCTCACACCCTTGTTTTCGTCCTAATACCTTTGCTCATTTTGAGGCCCAGAGTTGGCCTGTTCATCTGCTTTCCATCGCTTATTCTCAGGGATCCCACTTATTCCGCTGATATCCGCTTTAACGACTGAGGGCCCCGTCAATCTGATTTCTCAGAGGCAGATTCTAACCAGGCTTTTTTTGTGGGGCTCAAGTCCCCATCACATTTGTCTTATTTATGATTCCTTTTCAGCTCAGGCCCATTTATGCAAGTATTGTAAGCTTCTGGGAATTTGCAACCATTGGGGATTCTGGGAATTCATTGCTAATAAGCAGAAGGTGAGAAAAGGGTGATCTGTTCTTTCCATGCAGTCTATATGGAAGGATCCCAGCTGTCAGAGGGCCAACCCCGACAGCACTTGCTCCACCACAAACGACAGCAAAGTGTCAACAAGCCCTAGTGCCAGGGCCGGTTCCAAGGAGCATGTGCCAGCTAACACCCGAGGCTGGCCCAAGATGCTTTCAGGGGCTATCACAAGGTGTCCCCATTACCTAACAATGGCACGTGTCCGGTCTAATGCCAGGCACTCACCAGATGTGCCCTCAAGGTCTACATTTGCTCCCGGTGCCTCTCACTTCTTCAGGGGGCACACGTGTCATTGGGCCTCATTACAGGTCCGGCGGTAACCGAGGCGGTAAAACCGCCTGGTTACCGCCAGACTCGTATTACCATTCCGCCTCCCTGATTCCCGGAATTACCGGGGCATTACAACCCCGGTTGCCCGGGAATCACGGAGGCGGAATGGTGTTAATCCCCATTCCCATTGAGTCCTATGGGACTATGGGACTCGATGGGAATGGGGATCATGGAAACACCAGCAGCATCTCGTAATGCTGCCAGTGTTTCCTCGTCCGCCTGCAGGCGGGCGGTGTTAAACCCGCCAGGTAAAACTTTGCGGGAACATCACCTCCCGCCCGTAGGAGTCGGGATCAGACGGTCCGGAAACAACGGTGGCGGCGGGTTTACTGCCACCGTTATTTCCGGACCACCTGATTAGTAATGAGGCCCATTGTGTCCTTGGGACTCTTCCAATCAATGAATTGCTCCTGGAAAACCCAATCCCGGTACATGAAGCTCAAGCAACTGTCTCTTATGTCACACTCTGCTATTGGCCTGGAATGTGACGCTGTGTCTCCAACTTGTCACATCCCAGTTGTACCAGTCCCTGGAAAGAGATGACAGTAAAATGAGAAATGTTGTTTCTGTCACCCCAATTCAGTGTGCCTCGTTGGGCTACTCCTGAATTGAACTGGTCTCTGGGGGCAAACAGGAGTTCCCAAAAGTCCTAAGACGGTGGTTGTTACCCCAAGGTGATCCACTGTGTCTGAAGTCACAGTTACCGCCTTTGTCATGAGATCAGGTGACCATATTTTGGAGACTTTATGGCTCAATTTTACTAGGAGATGCTCTTTTTGACCCCGCTTGGTCAACAAGGTTAGCCCAGGGCTTGCTAAATCTACTACCCACTCGCATTGGCAAGGAGATTTTATGAGTACCGAGTACCATTTGCATGGTGCTAGACCTTAATGGCAAGTATGGGGAGGTTTGGGACTTTTATTTGTCATTTACTGCAAACAAACGTTATCTGCAGAAAATGGCAAATAAAAGTATCAGTGTGCATGGCTGGCCTTTCAGTAGCCGCATTGTGCAAAATATGAAGTGTGCTTATAGTGGCAGGCACCATTTTGCAGAAAACACTGGTTAATATTTTGTCTCCAGTCACCATTGGGCGGGTGCATTTCTCTTAGGTCGAGTATGTAAACAAAGGAACTCGCCCTGCAGGTCCAGTGGGATTTTTAAGAATTTGCAAGGCCTGCGTTAGCTCCTCTGAAGGTTACCCATCCCCTTAGTGTGACAGCAGAACCTTTGCTGGTGCAATTATTACTAAGAGTGATGGTTCCAGCAATGACGCAGGTCACTACGTACTATCCCTCGTTTCCTCCGCTCATACACTTGTCGCCTCCACTGTGGATTCCTTTATAAGTTCCTTCCCCTGTGATGCCTATGTACACTTCTCAGCATGTGCAACCAGCTCAAAGAGCTATCAATGGAATATGTTATCCATGATACACGTGTGCATCTGCTAGGCTCCTTATGGTCCATCAGCCCAGTATGCAGGCGCGTTATCAGCCGTAGCAGATTCCCCACTAGCCTTCAGCTCCACGTCCACCTCAGAGGGACCACTTCAGCCATCTCTTCTGTCTACTCCGCGGTATGGCATTTGTCTATGCCTATGCTTTCTTCTAAAATTAAGGTCTTCTTGACACACATTGTGCCTCTGCCTGCTTTTGGCTCTCTCCTCTGTGCCTGGATGGTATCCCCAGGCTTGTGCCAGTGTAAACCTAGAGCTTGAATTCTCTGGACCTACTTCAAATGGGAGCTCAGCACACTATCTCTGTGGCACTATCTCTGTGGAATGTAGACACTACACAAATTATTTGCATGAATCCAAGAGAATATTTGAGGGGAAGATATGATATGATAGGTTATTTATAATGCGCTTAATACCCAGAGGTTTCTAAGCGCGGACCTGGGGATCGAACCTGTGTTGCTCCGTGTCGTTTCGCTTCCAAGGTGAGCACGTTGCCGCTGAGCTATCGTCCCGATTGTGTGGAAGTAATGTCCTGAATAAATAAGTAGTCAGTAGCCAGGAAGTTACAAACTGAAAAATGCTACTCTTGAATTTTTCTTAGTTGTGAACGTACTCTTAAGACCGCACCCAAACGGGGTCTCAAATCAGATGAATCTCTGCCACAAACTTGGTGGCTTCCACACAACTAACCATTCAAGGTTACCTGCAAGGGGTGGGTGTCCTTGGAGACCCTAACCTTATCTCTGAGAGACCTAGGTCCGCGAGGGCACATCCCAATGTTGCAAACACGGAAAAGGCTACAGATATGAACTTAAAAAAAAGGTTCCAGGCCTTATAACACAGGCGCAAAGTAGGGCTGTCCTCCTCTCAAAGAGAGAGACTGTACTGGTGAACATCCCTGTAATATTCAATGATGAGCGCACCTATGATATGATAGGTTATTTATAACGTGCTTAATACCCAGAGGTTTCTAAGCGCGGACCCGGGGATCGAACCTGTGGTGCTCTGTGCCATCTAGCTTGCAAGGCGAGCACGTTGCCCCTGAGCTATCCTCCCGATGACGCTTGAACCAGGCTTTAGCAGGACTGGACTTTATTCGACAAGATAGGTTGATCACTCGGGCCATCTGAGTGCAGTAAAGAGTAGCATTCAACCGGTCATTTGTCCATCCTCTCGGGCAGGTCCGATTGGCATTCATGGTACGACCACTCAGCTAACGTCCAGAGTTCCATGCATCTCCTGCTTCCATCACTGACTGGGGCATCCCACAGCACATCCGCCTCTTTCATAGTTGCAATAGGACGAGGAAGGCAGCTCGCTCAGGGAGCCTGGTGCCAAGACTTAGATCCCGGAGGGTGGCAATCCACCGAATGGAAAATACTTGCAGTGGATCGACCATATCATGGCGCCCACAGCATCTAACCCAGTGCTGCCGTGCGCACAGACACTCTTGGATGCTCAAACATCCCCAGGCACATTCCAGACAACGGAGGTCGCGGACCCCCACGCCCCCTTTGCAATTGCAAAAGATGCTCAAGGGCTATCATCAAGAACACATCTTAGCAGTTTTTGTGGCTGTCTTAACATTCATATTGTGTATACATATTGTGGTTCCCTTTCTGTCCTGTGCATAGAACGCACCATTGTACCTAGCATGGATATATTTCACCTTTGTGCCTTTTGACATATGACAAGTACTTTTTGCAGGTGTGGTGCAGAACTACACACCATTTAAATGTTCCCTTGGCCTTCAAGCATATGAAGTGCCCTCCATGCAGCAGGTGTAATTGCCAGTTGCCTCCTACACCAAACGTGTGATGTGAAGCCACAGTTATTACCTGGTGCCACTTGCACCTTTCTGCCAAGTAGCATTTGCACTAAACTGCTGTCTCTGATTCACAACTATGATGTCCACCTTTGTGGCATTTTAAGGGGCTCCCTTTGCAGTTCCCAAAACATCCTTTTGTCCTCCGTGTTATGCACATGCAGCACAGTACAGCCCTTATGCCGAATAAGATAAGAAGTGGACCTTTGTACTGCATAACTCAGTTCCCTGGGCACATATCATGTACATGCAACACACCAGCACTCACCATTCTGCAAGCCATGTGTTACTGGGTCATTGGGTTGTGCTGATTTCCATTCTTGTGGTTATCATTTGTTCTTTTCATGTTACACTTTTGTACTGTTGCATTGTTGATCTGTGGCATCACAAGCTGTCGCCTGGCATTCAGTCAGCCATGTGTTACTGGGTCATTGGGTTGTGCTGATTTCCATTCTTGTGGTTATCATTTGTTCTTTTCATGTTACACTTTTGTACTGTTGCATTGTTGATCTGTGGCATCACAAGCTGTCGCCTGGCATTCAGTCAGCCATGTGTTACTGGGTCATTGGGTTGTGCTGATTTCCATTCTTGTGGTTATCATTTGTTCTTTTCATGTTACACTTTTGTACTGTTGCATTGTTGATCTGTGGCATCACAAGCTGTCGCCTGGCATTCAGTCAGCCATGTGTTACTGGGTCATTGGGTTGTGCTGATTTCCATTCTTGTGGTTATCATTTGTTCTTTTCATGTTACACTTTTGTACTGTTGCATTGTTGATCTGTGGCATCACAAGCTGTCGCCTGGCATTCTGCCAGCCATGTGTTACTGGGTCATTGGGTTGTGCTGATTTCCATTCTTGTGGTTATCATTTGTTCTTTTCATGTTACACTTTTGTACTGTTGCATTGTTGATCTGTGGCATCACAAGCTGTCGCCTGGCATTCAGTCAGCCATGTGTTACTGGGTCATTGGGTTGTGCTGATTTCCATTCTTGTGGTTATCGTTTGTTCTTTTCATGTTACACTTTTGTACTGTTGCATTGTTGATCTGTGGCATCACAAGCTGTCGCCTGGCATTCAGTCAGCCATGTGTTACTGGGTCATTGGGTTGTGCTGATTTCCATTCTTGTGGTTATCATTTGTTCTTTTCATGTTACACTTTTGTACTGTTGCATTGTTGATCTGTGGCATCACAAGCTGTCGCCTGGCATTCAGTCAGCCATGTGTTACTGGGTCATTGGGTTGTGCTGATTTCCATTCTTGTGGTTATCATTTGTTCTTTTCATGTTACACTTTTGTACTGTTGCATTGTTGATCTGTGGCATCAGAAGCTGTCGCCTGGCATTCAGTCAGCCATGTGTTACTGGGTCATTGGGTTGTGCTGATTTCCATTCTTGTGGTTATCATTTGTTCTTTTCATGTTACACTTTTGTACTGTTGCATTGTTGATCTGTGGCATCACAAGCTGTCGCCTGGCATTCAGTCAGCCATGTGTTACTGGGTCATTGGGTTGTGCTGATTTCCATTCTTGTGGTTATCATTTGTTCTTTTCATGTTGCACTTTTGTACTGTTGCATTGTTGATCTGTGGCATCACAAGCTGTCGCCTGGCATTCAGTCAGTCAGATGCTCCACGCACAGCTACAGTCTTGTACATGAACCATAAACAGACTTGGGGGGACCCAGGGGTTGCTTTAGACATGTGCAGCTCCTTTCAGCGCCTGAATGCCTACCGGTCGCTGCACGCTCTATAACTGAAACAAATAAAAAATAAATAAATGTATTGTCCCTCAAAGTTCAGTGGTGCATCACTGCTTTCTCCTGTGGTGCGATGGTAAGGCACAAATTGCGCGCTGTGATGTTTCCTTCACACTGACCCCATCCCCATGGATACCATCCATTCCTGTCAGCTTCAAGATGGTCCGCCTTTCAGTGCCGCCACGGTACGCGAATGCACTAAGGGGCCTTCCTCTGATGCCTCCCTACCCCTTGCGCTCCTGTGCCGCCATTGTTGTTCAGAATGCTCCACTATGTGGGTCATTTTATAGCAAACGCAATTTGCATGCAGCGGAACACCAACATCTGCGCTTACGTGTAGTTGGGTCCCCTGCGTGCAATTTTGAACATTTGGAGGCCAGAGTGAAAAATGGAGGTGTAAAAAAAGGTGAAATCTCCTTTACTCTTCAGTTTTATATTCAGTTTTACTAAAAAGTAAACACCGCCCCGAAATGACGCTTTGTAGGCAGTGTTGACTAATGGATTCCTATGGAATCCACCTAATCATTCACAGGTGCTAATTCGAGGCATATCCCATAGGAATACATTTGTTTTACGCCTGTGTGAAGATCTCAACGAAGTGCTCACACAAGACGGAGAAGGAACGTATGGCAGAGGGGTTAACTTAGCAAGGAAATTGGCTGCAGCGGGAAATGGAGACATAAAAGCAGTGTGCCTTACTTTTACGTCTCCATTTTCCATACTGCCCAATTGAAAATGACCCATGTCGCCACTTGGCATCCAGGCACCCGAGGTAGGCGTCCAGTGCATCCTGCTAATTTGTTTTAACTCTGGGCACTTGTAAATTGTATTTTATTTCCCTGGTGTGCTGTGTGAGCGTGGTTACGCTCGTGGTCTCTCTGCCGGTTCCCCTTCCTTCATGTTGCCTGGCCTCTCCACTTGTCCCGCCCTCTCTCCCCCCCCATTGGCTGATTGTGCTTTGTTTGCTCGAGTGAGGACCTAGTCCTGCACTCGCCTGCCTCGCGGTCGCCACATAGCATCCAGGCACCCGAGGTAGGCATCCACTGCATCGTGCTAATTTTTTTAACTCTCGGCACTTGTCAATTGTATTTTATTTCCCTGGTGTGCTGTGTGAGCGCCGTTACGCTCGTGGTCTCTCTGCCGGTTCCCCCCGCGTCCCCTGCCTCACGGTCACCACTTAGCATCAAGCCACCCTAGACCGCCCACCCACTCTGATTGGTGGCTGGTTGGTCTTCACTGCCCGGCAGTCCCCTTCGGCGAAGGGCCCCAAGGCAAAGGGCGGCTCCAACAGAGGCGGCTCCAGATCGTATCTGCAGGTATCCGCAGGAGAAGCAAGAAGCCAGTAGCCTGCTGTCAACCAGCACCAACAAAAACGCAAGTGTGGCAATGGTGGGGACTGAAGCAATCACTTCACGCCAGAAAGCCCTACCACTCTTATCCAAAAAGTCTTACTGTGCTACATCATACAGTCATATATTAAGGTCCAACGATTATCCGCACCCTATTAGCGTCACTGTGATAAAGTTGAATCTAGAAGGTATTCCCAACATCATTGAGTATGCCCTAATAACGTCACTTTGTTCAAATTGAATCTAAAAGGTATTCCCAGCATCATTGAGTGTGCCCTAATAGCGTCACTGTGTTAAAGATGAACTTAGAAAGCGTGCCCTAATAGCGTCACTGTGTTAATGTTGAATCTAGATGGTATTCCCAACATCATTGTGTGTGCCCTAATAGCGTCACAGTATTAGAGTTGGATCAAGATGGTATTCCCATCATCATTGAATGTGCGCCAATAGCGGCACCGTGTTAAAGTTGAACCTAGAAAGTACGGCTAATAGCATCACGATGTTAGAGTTGAATTAAGATGGTATTCCCAACATCATTGAGTGAGCCCTAATAGCGTCACTGTTGAATTTAGAAGTGTGCCTGTGTTAATGTTGAATCCAGAAAGTACCCTCAACATCATTGAGTGTAGCCTGTTAGCGCCACTGCTAAAGTCGAACTTAGAAAGTATGCCTAATAGCGTCACTGTGTCAGACGAATTAAGAAGGTATTCCTACATCATTGAACGTGCCCCAATAATGTAAATGTGTTAAAGTTGAACTTGGAAGGTATTCCCAACATCATTGAGTGTGCCGGGTCACATGCACTTTACTGATTACCACAATATCACACTACTACGCTTACTCTCTCCTATGCACCACCATTCAACTAGAACACAGCTGTACTATGACACATTCGGTAAAGCTGTTCTCATACTAACATGACCCATCAAGCTACCCATCATCCTAATAAAACACAGCTAGCTGAGCACATTCCGGCTAGCTTAGGTGTCTCCTCAGGCCTAACGCAGCCAGAACTCAGTCTGGGTGTCCACCCTCCAGACTGAACACATCCGACTGATCTCCTCAGCACCACCTATGGCTAGGACGCAGCTACCATCCGACAACCACACCAGCTGCACCCATACCCGGTGCGCCCACACACTTTACGTCTCTCTCTCTGTCGACTGACCTGAACAGCGGTTCCCGAGGGCGTTCAACCTACGAGCGCTTTGAGATCATACCAATGATACATAAGGCACTATACAAATGCCAAGTAACATAACATAACATGTCTTACCTCGTACTCTCTCCCGAGGCAGTAGCATGGGCTGGAACGTTGATTGGGGGCCCACACTGTCTATTTCATACGATGCGGCTGGGCCTGTGCACCTGCTTATGTTCACGTAGTAGACATGCTCGCATGGCTCGAGAAGCAATCTGTCCCATTTGTGCCTTGGGAAATTGATTGGGGTGGGCCATTGACAGCACTGCCCCATGCCTCCAATGCACCTCCTTGTCTCTTATAAACAAGTGGCACTGCCAATTTTGTGGGTGCCAATCCATGCAGTGTGGGCATTCACTAGGGCCATAGTTCTTGGGTGTGTTGTACTCACAGGGATTAACTTGAAGTCTTCTAGGTTACACGCTGGCATGTCTCCATCCCCTGGCCCATGGTGCAGTAGACATTGAGCCTGTGGTGCAGTAGGGTTGGTTGGCTCAAAGGCCCTTTGCGGACAAGGATGGATTCAACTGCACCATTGGTTCCCTTCCTCCTGCCAGCGGGTGGCTGAATTGCTCGGTTGTCCATGAAAAAAATTGAGAAATGACTACATTTTTGGGGTCGAAAAACCAAAATTGATTCTTGCTTTTTGCATTTTAAAGATAAATAATGCAGGGGTAGACCCCTGGGCCCCCTTGATCCCCCTACCTTAACTAATACCTTTACCCCACCCCACACCTATATTTTAATAAAACTGTACCAACATTTGGAACAAAATAGGGCAAAATAATTTGGTCATTTCTTCCTCGATTTTTTTCGGATTTGCTTTTTCTACGGATACCGAATTGCTCTGCAGCAGGATGATTGGCTCAATGGCTAAGGGGGGAGGGGCTTCTCCTGACAGTTTCTCTTACCGTGGTGGCACGTGGGCGCAGTGACCCCCAGCATCCCCCAGCAGCAGGATCCATATCTCTCTGCTCTCCACTGCTGGCCCAGCAGCTCTTTAGGGGTGCTTGGCATGGAAAGGGCAGGTGGATGCTTTACGTGTGCGGCAATGGATGCCGGTTGCTGGCGGCCCGTCTGAGCAGCATAGTGTACCTCATCGCCAATTGATATGTTCAATGATGCATGCACAGATAACACTAGAGCCAGGTCTCAGTGGGACTGTAATGTATTCTTCATGACAGGTTTATCAGGTCATTAGATTACATGTAGTGGTAGCTGCATCCACCGGTCAGCCATGCATCCACCATCAGGTCTAACTGGCAGTCATGTGACGTGCGCTCAGCTGACAGAAGCTGGGTTCCATGCATCACATCATTCCATCTCATGCTGCCACCACTCACCCAGGCTTCACACATTCAAGACTCAGCAATCACCAGTTCCCACACCCTTTGCTGGGGACCCCAGTGATTTTGGCACACCAGTTTAAGCATTGGCAGTACATTTCTGGTTCTTTGTTTTTGTCTGGCCAAGTGTAGAACGTTTAGCTAGATGTGAACTCCTTGCTTACTGTGCCTAGAAACACAAGCTAACCCAGGGCCCAATGATGCGTAAACACACCTGAGGTTAGTTATCGTCTCATGCAATGTGTGTATGGGGGCGACATGGCATTTTGGTCCAAACGCCTCCATTTTGGATAGGGTTGGAATATCTGGCATGAAGCAGATCCCCTCTTATAATGGCAAAACATGAGCTAATGAGAGAGTGAGTGATGATTATGCCACCAGGTACTCACATTTGGTTAAAAGCTTGTCCATTATATTTCAAAACGGTTCAGTCCACGCCATTCAGCTGTCCACTTCCAGGTTAGCGTGATGTGGGGACGCCGCCTCGCGAGATCGCGTCCTCACGAACTCGCGAGGCGGCGTCCCCACGCATCCATCTTGTCCTGTCATTATTCAAGGCCACCACAGGTCTGGGTTCAGCAGGAGTTGATTTTTTCTTGCTGACGTTTTATGCATGAGTGTGCAATATCAAGGCTCCTCCCTTTCTTTGTCTCAGAGCTGTTGTGTTTTGATTATACGCCTTCTCCGTTTATACAAGAAACACACATACATACACGCACTTCACAACATTCACCTCACAAGTCCTACCCTAGGTAGCCCTAGAACGATTATTTGGGAATTTACCTGTGGTACCATGAATAGACACGGCAGGTATTTTAGGCCTACAGATCTACGAGGATTGCAGGAGCGTACTCTGTAGCCCCTCACACATCAAACACTCCTCGAGCTATCTCTTATAACAATCAAAAATTGCATTGGAATTCCAGTGCGTATATTGGCTCAAAATATACTCTTCTGTGTCACCTCTCTTTAGAAGATAGTCCATATAAAATGGACGAACACGCATCCATACCAATACAAGCGTTATCACTGCCTAAATCCCTCCCTAGGTCTGCAAACTCCTCTCCTGATTTAATTCCCTCTTGCTTCACCCTTGCTCATGATGCTCTTCCCGGCACACCAGGGTCTGGTAACCCCGGGCAGGACACAATACACATCGGACAAGGATTTGGTGCTTTGAAACTATTACAATCCTGATTCAGTGCAGTACAAAAGCAGACTAACACAACATAACAAGGCATACGATTGGCGTATTGCTTCCGTTTACAATTCTCATTGCTCAAGTTCTGCATCTGGTTGCAGTTCCATTTTCATGATCACCGCTATGCAAGAGTTTTAAATTAATTCATTCAATGTTACTTTCTGACTACAGCCCACAAGGATGTAACAACCAACCACATATGTGCTTCACCCTCATTTGGTGTCAGTTGACATCTTTGAGATTGGAGCGTTGAGGCATGTTTACCATTCACCGTCAATATCATAGGCGGAGGTTTAAAGAAGCAAGAAAAATAGCTTCCGCCTGCAAGGTGATGGTAGAATAACCTTTCCGATAGGCACTGGCACATAAGAGTTGCTGACAAAGCAGCATCTTTCGAGTTAAAATGTGCATTTTCAATCTCCAAGCTATCAAACATTCTTGTACCACCTTTGCACCATTTGGAAAAGGTTAACACTTATTATGGAATTGCGTTTCTAATGCTGCACTGCATGGTGAAATCTGTGACTTTCCACTCGTCATCTGCCAGGATGGTTTTCTGTTGTAATTTAGAAGCCTCTTATAGACATAGCGCCTTTCTATTTGAATTTATGTTGGAACTTACTTCTGCATGTTGAAGCACAGCCTTGTTAACTGATTTCAAAGCGATACCCTGTGATTACTTCTTGGAGACAGGATTGCTGGATAATACATCCATGTCAAAAAATGCCTTTTCAATACGTGTTTTCAGGAATTTTCTCTCTATCATATCTTCATTGTTAAAAACCTTTTTTGTAACAGATTTCCTTGTAGTGTCGCACAGCTGTGCCGTTGTGACAACTTTACCTTCCCAAAGGCCCTCTACTAAACAATCAATGAATTCTACTTGGCTTTTACATTAGAGCAAATCTGGTGGTGTTTATCTGCACTTCCCAAGATATTGGATCTCATTTTGCTCCTATACGTATTCTTTTTGCATTTCTATTTATAACATTTTAGCGTACAAGTGCCATAACTAATATAGTGACAATTTACACAACAATAAGTCATTCAAGTATTATAACCAATATAATTAATATAGCATAAGAGAAAAAAAAGAACACACCAATATAGTGAACCAACCATCACTAGATTAATTTACAAAAATAAATTCCATCGAGTTATAGCATAAACAATTCTAACATTTCAAAGTTACAGCCTAGTCTAGCTCGGTGAATCCAGATTTACATGACAGACAGATACTAGACAAACAAATACCAACAAAAACACACACCCTTGCGTTCTGCTACACTACAATCAAGAGCATGACATCTCATGACCATAGTCCAATTTGAGGCTAACCATACAATTAATTAAATGTTGACCAAATATCATCGTATAAACGAGAATTTTCTTTATTTTTATACATGGCTTTCCCATAGCGAGAAAGGATGAGCAAATCATTTAGTCTATACGTAATTTGATGGCCGAGCCATGGTACGTTTGCACTCCGGCATAGCCAGGTCCCTGCTGCTGCAGTGGGATGCAAATATGCAGGGCAAAAGGAAGCGCACACGTGGAAGGAGGAGCGGAACGAGAGAGAGAGACTACTTGTAACAGGACAGATGGCACCTTGCATTACATTGGTGTATTTCTCCTGTAGTTGCATATTTGCATAGTGTTCTGCAATGTGTTTATAACCACTGTGTTTGTGCTCATTTCAAACTCTTACAGCATAAAGTAGTTTTTCAGTAGATTTCGATTTTTAAACTAATGCCTCCCTTTTTGGCATGGGCACAATAAACACAAATGAAATTCTATCTATAGCACTCTAGCTCTTGCATTTGTATGATGATGGTATCCAAGTGCATTACAACTAAATAACTTCATTGAAATGGTTGTACCTGAAACCGATAATAAACATTAATCATTAAAAAAAATGAAGATCTAAATATATAACACTACATATAACACTAATGCTGTAATTGTAATCAATACTATAAATATGGACGTTTAAGGGACACCATTGACTTTAAAGAAAATATTATTAGGACGACCTTTTAAGCCTGAGATTTTAGAAATTAAAATCTGTCCATAGCAGAGATATTGACGAATGTATGTACTTTGATGGCGGCCATCTTGAGGTTGTCATCAGCACTACACGCAAAGCACCATAGACTGACACCATGGAAATGATTCTTCTATGGCTGGTTTCTGATGTCATAAAACCAATCCCACCTTTCCTTCACCGAAACTATCCCAGGACATATGTTCCTGTCTTATCGCTCTTTACACGATACACACACAAAATACATTTGAAATGGTGAATCGAAATAGGAATTATTTATATTGGCAGTGGTTATCCAAAAACCTGGTGGAATGTCCCACCCAAAAACCTGGTTTCCCTATTGCAGAAACATTGGCTAAAATGTGCCTACGCTTCTCTCCTGGCACCAATCTATTACTCTTATCAGATGGGTGAAAACTTGCTGGGGTCTGCATCGTTTGTCTCTTGCGAGACGTCTGCATTGAGCTACAGCCCCTCCCCACCTTTTATCAGCTAGACCATTATAAGACACTGGAAGGTAATTTTCCTTATGGCATAAAGTAAAAAGCGTGCATAAAACATGTATGCATGCTTGATCCATTCTGCCATATTTTCATTGATTTGTAAGGTGCAGCAGGGGCACAGAGTGGAATTACTGCTACTGCCACCCCATCCGCTCTGCCATACAAATCTGCAACCATTGGTGCCAGCATATAGTTATGATGCTGGTGATAAAAACACCCTGTTTTTTACACCTGTTAAAAGCAAGCAGATGCAATAAGTGTCCATTGTAAATTCTGCATGCCATGCGTAAATGTCAGGCAGCATTTACAACATTTGCACTACGAACAGCAAAATGAAGGAGTAGAGGCGATTTTCGTCTGTTCTGCCTCCTTTTTGCAATTCGCAGTGCAATTGGTGAAAAAAATCAGAAGGGGACCTTCTTGCATGTGTAATTTTGGGATTTTTTAAAAGGACCTCCAAAGTGTATGTCAAAGTATTTCTCTACCAGTTCAGCATTTGGGAGAGCATTGGCCGTTTTTTCATACTTGCTTTCCACTTCTGTCTTAAATGGCAGCCATTTTCTTTTTCTTCCAAGAAGACATATCTTTGATGGGTTTTAATTTGATAGATTTTGTCCTTCAAAAAAGATTTTGGTTTTTGGCTTTGGCTATCAATGAAACTAGAATCTGACAAAGTTGCAACAATCTGATAGGTGCATCAGTTTGTGTTTCATACCAAACTCAGGCGGCACTGTCCCATTTGTTAAGACGCTGCGCGCAACTTGAATGTCCTGGATAAGTGGGGAATTTTGTGGCTTGGCTAATTTTCACTAGAATAACAAAACCTTAAGTAGCATTAGTGACTACCAACAAATATTTGTAAGGGTAAAAAAAGTCTTTCAACGTGAACGCATAATGAAATTGTAATTTCCAAAACAAATAAAAACTATATTTTGACATCAGTTTCAGTAGAATAGAATGAAATAACTTGTCAGTGGTCCCTTAACTGAGTTGTTGAGATACTGGAGAAAAGTTCAACGAGTTTGGAAAGTTTTAGAATAGACTGTCTTCTTGCAACAAAGTGTTGTATTGATATTAAAGAATTGTTAAAAGGGCACTTTTTAAAATACATTTAGTCCATCGCTACTGCTAAGTGCCGATACTGCTGGCCTCTGGGCTCTGCTTCTTGACGGTATCACTTAACTCTTTCTCTAATAACTCTTGCGTACCCCACGCGAACTGCAAAGATGCCAGGGCTGTATACACATAGCCACTAACTGGCTTAATCTACAAATGTTTGTTTTTTACTGTAAATTTAACAATACAATGTGCAGTATTGCAAAGTGATCCCCATTATCCTTTAGCCCTATGGATTGTTGGTTGTGTATCACATGTCATATTGGAACTAATTACTTTCCACAGGAAAACCAAAGGAGAAGAAAACTGACGAGACACAGGATGCCCCTTCTAGAGAAGAATCAGTAAAAGAGACGATCAAGGAACCAAAGATAGAGGTCACGCCGGAGGAGGAAGAAGCCAGTGATATCAGTGGTCCTGTCACTGTCGAAAATACTGAGCCGGATATCGTCATTAGGCCAGCGAGTCAAAGTTCCACTGCTTCGAGTACTCCATCTGAGGATCCTCAGCCCATGGAGGAGCTTCTTCTTCCTTCACAGGAGAATAAGCTGGTCTCAGAGGAGAGCCTTGAAGAAACTGTTCCTCAAACTCAAGCACCCGTGAAGGGGCGCAAGGCCTCTGCTCACCCAAGTATCGCAGTAAGCCACTTGTCAGAAGATTACCCCGCTAGCGATGTTTCAGAGGTAAGGATTCTGCCAACTGAGGAATGTGTAGAATTGGGAGACAGTTCCTTTACCTCTATCTTAGGAGTCTGCAAACTTTGGCTCTCCAGACATGTTGGACTAAAACTCCAACCAGCCCTCAACAGAAATAATCAATAACCAGATATCCTGGGAGTTGTAGTCTGAAACAGCTGGAGAGCTAAATGATGCAGACCCTCGCTCAATCGGGTCAAGGAAGCACATCAAAGTCAGATCCCAAAAGATCTTAGAAAAAAAATGAAGGGTACCCCAACATTCTCTCAATGGTAGAGCGATAAAGGGCAAGAAAGAAAGCTCTGCCATTGTTCTGATTATTGAAGGAAATGCCTCTTAACTAATCATCTCCCCAAAACAGATGTTTTGAATGACAGAATTTATTGTCGATCAAAATTGTTGATTAGACAAGAATCTTGATGACTGTGCAATGGTTTAAAAGCGTTTAAAAACAAAGGTGTGATACGCGGGCTGTATGCGAACAAACATGTTAGAAAAGTATAAGAGAAAACATGCAACCCCATTACTAAGCATATCAGCACAATGAAAAATGTCCACATGTTTCATCTCTGTAACTCAACGTGGGGTCTCTTCCTCAAGACTAGAACAATGAATATGCAGAAGTACATATTCCCAATTTCATTAACAATTTTCACATGCAGGAATTCTGTAACTGCATAAAAGAATTTAAATCATAGCTTGCTTTCATGATTAAAAATATTGCAACAAGATCAAGGGTAACTACTAAAATTGGCCAAGCTGCATGCTTTTTCCAGTAACTGGAACAAGTTAAAAAGCATGGATAAAGTAGTCAAATTCAGCAGAGTTATAATCAAAAATGATGCAAGGCTTGACATGTAAACATTCACTGTAATAACTTAAGAGGCTGCAAGCCGCCCCGTTTCTTGCCCCGGGCTGATTGGGCGACGGCCCCGGGCGCAGAGCTAAAGAGCTCAGGAGGGGGGCGCAGTAAGGGGCCCACCCAGAAAGGTGTTTCTGACCTTGCCGGACAACCGATGAAACAGCCTGCTGTGCTGGTGTGTGCGCCTGTGTGATGTGCGGGCTGGCTGCTCTCTGCCTACTGCTATGCGTTGGAATATGCAAACAAAGGAATGCATATTCCAAACGCAGCGTGTGAGATGCTCTGGAGTCACACACCCCGTGCCCCTCATTCTTTGTGCTGACAGCCTTTCAAGTGGGGCAATTTATAAGTGATGGCTCACTTGACGAGCCATTGTTTTTACACAGTGTGCGCTCAACATTTCAGTGTTAAGAACTGAACATGGGGCATTTTTATTCACCAGGCCTGCACAAGTATCATTTAGCTGACCAAACTTATGCATTCTTTAAAGAGAATTAAAATGCCACATAGAAACATTTAAAAACATTTTTCTTGATTTTCATGTCTCTTTATTTGACACAACAAAACGTGTTTTTTTAAATATTACTTTTTAGTTACAAATTGCGCATCCCTGGGAAGGTTAACTGTCATTTTCTTGCTTAAGTATTCTGGTGGCTGCTTTGGGACATGGACTAAATGCATCCGCTCAGCATCAAATGTCTTTTCATTTTCTAAACAAGCCACTGCCTAGCGCGCACCCCAGATGGCACTGTAATGTCACTTGGCACCTTGATTAGGAAAGCAGGGTTCATTGTGTCACTGTGCAGGCCATGTGTTGGTAGTCTTCATGACCATCAGTCTGGCTTCAGAGCTGCCAGAAGCACGGAAACTGCTCTCCTGAACATCCGTGAGGACCTGCTCTCGAACCTTGACTCTAACATTCCATGTGTTCTCATTTTGCTTGATCTCTCTTCTGCCTTTGATACTGTCAACCATACCATCCTGCTCAACCGTCTCCGTGATAACCTCGGTATCACTGGTCAGGCTCTGGCGTGGCTGACCTCTTTCCTCTCAAATCGACCCTCCCAGGTCCAACTGGGGTCTTTCCTCTCTGACATCTTCTTCTCTACCTGTGGTGTCCCCCAGGGATCTAACCTCTCTCCCTGGCTGTTCAACCAGTATCTGGCACTTCTCGCCCACCACATCGCCGCTCTCTGCCCCTACTTTCAGTGCTATGCGGATGATACCCAACTCATTTTCAGGCTACCCTCGGCCTCCTCTTCTCCTTCCCTCATCTCTGACTGTCTTTCTGCTATCCAGGAATGGTGTGCCGCCAACGACCTCTGCCTTAATGCCAGTAAGACTGAGATTCTACTCATCGGCACTCCCACTCCCTCCTTCCCTGCTGCTCTCTGGCCGGCCTCTCTGGGCCCTTTTCCTACTCCTACCTGCAAGGCAAAAAACCTTGGGGTCATCTTCGACTCCACACTCTCCTTCTCTCCTCACATATTCGACGTATCTAAGAAGTCACACTACCAGCTACACCTCCTCAGAGGTATCCTTCCTTTCCTCTCCTTCCCCCAGAAGCTCACTGTCTCTAGAGCCCTGGTTCTCTCTAAGCTGGACTACTGTAACAGCCTCTATCTTAATCTGCCCGCCTCTACTCTCCTCCCTTTGCAACTCATCCAGAACAGGACTGCAAGACTTGTCCTTGGCCTCAAGCCCAGGGACCGTATCTCTCCAGGACTGAAATCACTACACTGGCTCCCAGTGACTGCGAGGATCAAGTTCAAAACCCTCTGCATTGTCCACAAGGCCGTCTGGGGCCTTGGGCCAAAATACCTTCAACTCTCTCTTCCTAAATATCTTCCTTCTCGAGCTCTTCGCTCATCCGCCTCCAACTCCCTCAGGGTCAGCCGCTTCTCCAAACAACGAGTTGGGGGCAGATCTCTTTCCACTGCAGGGGCCTCCTTCTGGAACAGCCTTCCTACCTCCCTGAAACTTGAGGAGAACCACCTCCGGTTCCGGAAGCACCTCAAAACCTTCCTCTTTGCCTCCGCTTTCTCTCCCCCTCTCCCCTGCTAATACTACTGAAACTGCACTGAATCTGCAACTGGGCCATTCACCGTTCTCGGCCCAGCCACTCTCCCCTGCACTGCCTCCACGGCAACCCCTGCACTACGGGACTGTGTCTGTATCCATACAGCCCCCCTTCCCAGCACTTGTTTGCACTTACCTCGCACTTGCCACCAGCTGGCCCTTGTTATTTATCCTGTATGCTTATAACCCTGTACTGCACTTTCCCCTCTCCCTTTCCCCCATGCACTTTTCCCTTCCCCTCTACCCTTGCACTTGCGCGATCTGAATGACACCTGGCCTAGTAAGATCGTTGTCTGTCTCCCCTTGTTCCCCCCCCCCTGCCTCGTCGCGCCTTGAAACACTTGTGTATAGGCGCGTTACAAATGCCATATCATATCATATCATATCATAGACCGTGGCAAATCAATGCTGTGATATGTTTGCAGCAATGATTTGTGCGCTACACAAGTCGCCACCCTGTTGGTTAATGGTGTCTATATGGTGCTCCCTTATGTAACAGAACAGTTGCCTGTTGTTGTCTGATGTGCCCAATGTCCATACAAGAGCACACTGGGATGTTTTATGTATGTGGTTCTGACGAGCATGCCATACTGTGCCTGCACTTAAACACATAAAGCAAAGAAGTTGCCTCAAATTACATCCACAAGTCCACACTATGATTTTCACTAGCTGCAGGCCAGCGCTAAGAGACGCTAATGCCAGCTCTGTTAGATAAAGCATGGATCTGCTCTTTTTTTGCTGAAATAACCCCTGAGGCCTGTGTAATAGTGAGGAGGTAGTGGCTGAGGAACTGTGGACCCTTTACCATGCATTAGAAGCCAGTTTTGTTTAAAACGGTTCATCAGCTTATTACTGGTGAGGCTCAAGTTTGTAAGAGGTACAATCCTTTCTGTGTATCCTTTCTGTGCATTGTTTATTGGGTCTCTCTTGTGCGGTATCCTGTCCTGTCTGTAGATATACTTCCCTAAAGATGTTTCTGTATTGGGATTGGGCATGCCCACAGTGAGACCCAGCCCTTCCTCGTCTAAAATTCTTCAGAAACAAGAAGCAAAAGAGCCCTTGTACCGCATTTGGGTGGTTGATGTTGCAGCCATTTAATACTCACATCCAAAAATGGAAGCTGTCCAAATGAGCATGTATGGTTCATGATTACAACAATTTTATTGTTAGGGTGAGTATTGTGAACCGTGATGTGAGCACCAAGCCATGCATCAGTTATGCATTTAGAGATTCGCACATACAATCCTTTTATCACAGATTTGCTTATCAAATGTAGAGATCTCTGATCACTGTTATAGTCCTCAAATGCTCTGTGATTTAATGCAAAGTATACAGGAATCCTCATTGGTGCTATTTGTCCCATTTCCCACTCTCAGAGAGGTATTTTGAAAGAGTACAATAAGAGTGTACCAGACTGTCCCATCTCGGAATGATAACTTCTATCAGAAAATAATTCTTATGGTTAGTCTAGTATTCCCTCTTGCGAAATACAAGTGAGGTTGTACGAACAGAACACCTGCAACACAGTGCCAGTGGTCAGTGAGCCCTCAGACCTCGATAGACTGATCACACCGCAGTGTGCTAGTACGGACAGTTTGAAACTGCATTCAGGCAAGGCCTTTCCATAAGAGAAGGTGACAGAAAAACCATATACTTGGGCAGCAACAGCTGTGTTTTCACATTAGAATTCTTCTGTGAAGTACTTGAATTACAATGTAATGAAACTATATTCATCTATATAGAAATTAATTATTGATATTGAGGAGGGGTTTTGTCGCACGACAGAGGTGTAGTTTGGGAGTGATGTGAGCCAGTAGGGGGGAGAGGGGGTGCATTCTGATGTTATGCCTTGGGCAGCAAGTTGGCTAGAAACTGCCCTGGCTGCAAGCACATGTGAAGATAAGCAATTACTAGCTTAAAAAGACCAGAACGGGAAGAGAGATGGGATGGGTGTAAATCCCAGAGCAAGAAAGCGGCTAAACTACCCAAAAATAGCTCTAGACAACACAAAGATATTTATGACTCTAAAGTGAGGAACACAAGCTAAAAAGTCTTACCATCCTGTTGCAATTAGATGCTCTGACTGACAAAATGACACCCAAAGACAGGCTCAACGCGCTATGAATAAGTGCAGGATTTCTTTCTCTGAAAAACCCCTTCGGATCAATCGTCTATTGAGGTTGGAGCTTCTGCTTGATGACCACCCCCCCCACCTCCCAAAAAATGCCTTTGTCTTGTGAAATAAGTATGGTGTCCTGAGGTTTCCCGGATCACCAAATAGCAGAAACCCACCCCCATGTCCCACTACTGCCCTGCTGCTTAGGATGTGGTAGCAACCGGCCAGCGGCAGGGCACGCCAATACTAGGAAGCCACCTGCGGCCCCATTAGCAGAGCATCTAATTGACACTAAAAGCAGCACATCCGCCCAATTGTACGTGCTGGGAGGCAACAAAATGGCGCTGTAGCCGAGGCAGCCTGAGTCCTTGAAGTGGCCTTGTGTAACACTGGCCTGGCATAGCAACAATCAAAGCAACCAGAGGGAGTATAATGTTGGCGTTGCCAGGCGACTCGGTGTCATGAAAGACCACGCCCCAGCCCTGGGTTTTCATTTCTCCATCAATTACATCCTAGGAGCTTTAACGTCGCTAGATTCACTTGAGCACAACGGATTAAAGTAAACGCAAGGTCCAGGAAGGAAACATGGTGTGACCGGAGACATGTAGTTATAGGGTAACTTTACTCCCTGTGGTTCACTTAGGTCCATGCATCAGAAGAAAACATGAACGAAAGCTCTACAACACGGCTGCCAAGTGGCCCCATTTCACGAGGCATATGTCAACCAGTCCTGTTCTTGCACATTGCATTCTGAACCTTATAGTTTCATTTTCCCGTTGGAAATATGGGCCTAAAAGTCCCAGCATGCACTGGGCAAAACTCAAAGCATGAAGCCTGTTGGCAGCTATGTACTCGCTATTCAGGTGCCTGCCTGGAGGCTAGTTTAAATTAAATCCAAACTTTACTCTTGAGCTGACAAAACACAATTAAAAGGATAAGAAGGCCTCCTCTGGGAAAACTCTCACCAGGAGGAAAAATACAGTAAAAAATCAGAAGAAAATGCTGAAAAAGCATGTCATTTTGAAGTCACTTCTCATATAGCACTCTTACAAACATTGGGCCTCATTATGAGTTTGGCGGTAGCCATGGAGCCATTAGCTATTATTTCCATGGCTGCCGCCAAACCGGGCTCCTTTACCGGGTTCCCAGAATGAGGAATTACCGGGCCATTCCGAGTTCGGAGGGCCCGTTAATTCCTCTCTCTGGGAACCCGGGCCCGGACCTTCCCCATTCCCATCTGAGCCCCCACAGGGCTCAATGGGAATGGGCGAGGGAGCTAAAAGGCCGATTATGACCGGCCCCTTGTTAGCTCCCTCTTCCCCTCGCGGGACCCGGTAACGACGCCTGGTTTGACCAGGCGTTCCTTACCGGGTCCCACGAGGGGACCTTGTAATCATGCGGAATGGTGTTAACAGGTCCGCACCCATTAGCGGGACCCGTTAACCCATTCCACACAGGCCGTAATGAGGCCCGTTGGCTGTTATGCCCGTTGTACCACGTGTTAACATTATAGTTTCCACACAGTGAGTACAAAGGTTTTATTTGACAATATCTTCAGAAGCTACGCATTCAATCTTCTGGCATAAACTAGCACCTCCAGTAAGATACCTGAGAGGATTTGGTGACCCCCTTGCTGACCTCTGTAATGGAAAATGGTCCCATAGAGCGCGCATCAGCCAGCTGTGTTGACCTTGTGGCACTAATACAAAAAAAGGAAGAGGGGGCTGTGGGACAGCGGGAGATGCAGATAGGAAACCTGTGGTGTTAATAGATGAAGTCCCCAACACCTGGGTGCCAATCTACCTCTATGGGATTGGCAGATACTTGAGAATATGGTATCAGAAGGGGGCCCAAGGTCTGATAGACTACTGTGAGTTGGGTCTAGTTAGCCGCGGGGGTGGGGGGGAGTTAGTAGGTCCAGAGAGGCAAGCTAGCTAGGTCATAGCTTGATTATTGTTCATACTATAACAGCTAGGCCTGTGGGGCCTGTGGGGGCTGTGGGCGCTTTGTCTGTTTGGTGTATGGTGGTAGGAGATTTTAGCGATGGGAAATTAGTCATAGGTGCCCCTCTGCAACAACGAACATGGCTAAATGACCTGTTCTTTGGGAAGGTACACACTCGAGAGTCCGCAGCCACACTTAAGCTCACTGTACCTTTGACAGAAGGGAAATATCCATTTGCGTATCAGTCTTTGTCCCGCCCACAAGGGCAGTCCAGCACTGAAATACTATAGCAATTCTCTTAGCGATGTGTCCGTTAGTCAGGGAGAAGATGGTAGTAGACAAACAAACTGTACTATGGGGGCGGGGTGGGGGGCGTAATGTAACGTATCCACTAAAGTGCTGATCTGTAGTCAGCTCTGTGTAAATGATCCAAGGCTCACACTTTCACTGAAAATATATTAAGACAACCTAATGGTGCAAGTGCATTTGAGAAGTCTATCAAATATGGAAAAGTCAATTGCAGTAAGTAATTTTAAGTTTATAATTTCATAGGGGTGTTTTATTTCACAAACAAAACAACATAACCTTATAGAGATTTACTGGAGGAGAAATTGGAAAAACACACTTGTTTGAATTCTTCAAGGTTTTGGTTTAATTACTGCAAAACATTTTAATTCTTATAATAGAGCCATCAATTGCCAATTCATCGCTGATGAGTGTGTGGCAAGGTGGACCTACCTTTGACCTCGCCTTTCATACCGAGTGGCAGCTAGAACGAGCACCTTTTCATCCATTCACATCAAAGGTCGACGACAATTTGTCCCGAGGCCCACACCGACTCTCGACGGGTCCACTAATACAATTTGAGCGCAACCATAAGAAATCACCACAACATCCCTAGAGGGCGGCTAGGGCCATAAAAAAGGACCCCTATGCGCGGTGCTGTAAGGTACTTGGCACATAGATGAAAAGTTACCAAGAAATGGCAACATGGTCAAAGACGAAGGGGAACATAGTATATCCAGTACTGACAGTCTGAAGGACATGTCAGTTTCCCCAGAACAGATGAGCAAAATCCCAGAGGAGCGCAGCTGAAGGCTGTGCTCCACTGGAAAAAGTCAGGTTAGGCTAACCAAACAAAAGCAAAAAGTTGTGGGGGCCAGGGGGGCCATAAATGGAGGGAAAATTGCACCTAAGGGAAATCTTTCCTAACACCAGGGAATATTTACGCCATGCGATACATAGAAGTACTGAATGCGGCCAATTTTGATCAATTACCCCATGAATTGCTTTCTACGTATTCAATGCTCTAAATATCCTATATAATCCCAACTCATAATTGGGTGGTAATTTAACAATGGGAGGTAGTAAAAAAGAAAGTTGTTTTTTTACACTATTGCCACCATATTAAAAGAGACACTCTGTGGTTGGAGAATTTGACCCCAACACTCGGATGTTCTACTATTAATAAAGGGTCCTCCGTCCTGATCCTGTATGCCGGGCAATCATAGAATTAAGTGGACTTGCTTTTGAGCTAGGGGGACCAGAGCCTGGCCTTTCCATAGCCACAGCAATCATAAAGAGGTACCATTATGTGGGAACTCTTAAACCCCAATTGTGCATGTGGCCAGTGCGCTTCCACCTCCAATTGCTCTGGGGTTGTGTGTGGGTGCAGTGTCAGCATAGCTTTCTTCACAGTCCACTCCCCTCTAGTCTCACACCGGATTGTCTCTGCAGGGCAGGACATCGCGAGACAAACTGCGGGCAGAGCAGGCCGAGAAGCGGCGGCTGGAGGTGGAGAAGAAGCGGCGCGAGAAGGAGGAGCAGAAGAGGGCAGAGCAGGAGCAGCTGGAGCGTGAGGCGAGGATGAAGGAGGAGCTAGAACGGGAACAGCAGGGACGTGCCGAGGAGATGCGGTGAGTGCCGTGGGCAGGAGTGGAATGGTGCCTGTGGGCAGGGGTCAAGGGAGGGATCATGGGATACTACAAAGTGTATTTGTCTAAGTGTACCACAGCGTCTACCACATCTCCTTTTTATTAACCACTTTGGTCCACCTGTCAGTATTCTACTTGGGGGTCACCTTCCTGCCCTGTTTCCTTTTGTCACTTACCTGTACTCCACCTCCATCTGTAATCTGCCTGTGAACCACTGTATCTCTCACATGCCTGTGCCCTCCTCTGCCCGCTTCCCTTATCCTCACATCCCACAATCAGTGGTCAATACTTCATCTACATCTATGCTTGTCCGATGCCCCAACTTCCCCCATCTGTTTGTGACCCACCATCGTCTTTCCTTTCTTTACTACACATCCACCCAACCTGTGGAGGCCCTTTGCTCCAGCTAGCACCTGACTGTGCGACATCACTAACTATCAAGAGCCTCTGGAGACTATGCAAATGGAAGCAGTGCGTGGTGTAGATCTCAATAACATAAGATCACTTACCTGGACTCCACCTCTACCCATCACTTGCCTGTGTCCTACCACCTTTATTACCTGTCTGTGAACCACTTCCATCATCTATGTGTGCTCCACCTTTCTCCATTGCATGCCTGTTTCCCCTCGAACACCAAACTGGCATCAAGCGGTCTATAGCTGGCTTGTCTCGTCTCTCTATATCAGGCACTGGGAGTGTCCCCCCCCCCCCCTCGGAGGAACCCTTAGAGGTTGTGGTTGCTGCACACCAGCGTGAGCTAACACAGAAGGGATATGGGCAGCACTTGGTCTGAACGCTGGGGGTGGAAAGGTACTGCTGCCAAATAGCCTATTGAGGACCCACTCTTCTGCACACAACATAGTAGTGGTAAGTGTAGCACACAAGAATATACAACAGGGGAAGGGACAGTGGGGGTAAAATAGGGTGCTGCCAGTAACCAACCCTACTAAAAAGCCCACCCTTCTGCATACACCTCTCAAACTCTTAACTAAACAAAACCATACCTCTACAGCACAACAAACCACGCGCACTTCACTATACCACAGCAATGAAACAAACCACACATAGCCTCGCACAACAGCACATGATGGCTACCAATGGAAAAACACACCTAAGCTCAGCAAACGGTGTACACCGAACTAAAGCTGGAACAGTACATCAGAGCTCCCTTGCTCTTTCTCCCGCTCAATCCTACTAACTCACACCCCCTTTACCCTCTTACCATATAGATTTGCCAGAGTGCCGAGAGACCATGCAGGTGGTGACAGTGCACTGTATAAGAACCTTTAAGATAACTTATCACCAGTGTGTTCCACCTC
The DNA here is from genome assembly GCF_040938575.1 of Ambystoma mexicanum. Lineage (NCBI taxonomy): Eukaryota > Metazoa > Chordata > Amphibia > Caudata > Ambystomatidae > Ambystoma > Ambystoma mexicanum. The sequence continues at coordinate 669,561,386 of NC_090931.1, forward strand.
TAACGCCTGCCTGTGTCCGAACTATCTATCTTCTCCTTGTATCCCACCCCTCTGTATCAGCTGCCCGTGACCTGTCTGTGCCCCATTTGCCACATGCCTGTGCTGTATCTCCATCTTCCCTGTGCCTGCACTCTAGCTCCACCACCATGTTTCTGGCCCTGCCTCGGGCCACCTTTCTTTGACCCACACCCATCATCTTGCCTGTGCTCTACCTCTCCCTCAAATGCATATGCTGTACATCTCTCTCTCACACGCGGTCGGCTGATATCGCTGCCCTTTATTCATTTATTTTATTTATTTATTGAACTTTTGTTAGGCACTTATACCACAAAATGGTGTTTCCAGGCGCCACAAGGCAAAAGTGGAGAGGGAGCAAGGGGAGAAAAATAACAGTGGCAAAAACAGTAAATATACAATCGTGATTCTACTAGGCCTTGTGACATTCGGACGTGCAAGTGCAGTGAAGTGAAGTGCAGGAGTGGAAGGGGGGGAGCTAGGTATGGACAAGTGCTACTGGGAGCTCGGGAGGGAAGTGCCAAGTTGAGCCAAGGGAGGTGGCCACTGGCAAAGTGCTAGGGCGGAAGAATCCAAAGGGTAGAATGCACAGGGGGGGGGTGCTGGTGTCAACTAGGTAGAGGGCCTGGTAACCTGCGAGGTTCGTGAAGGATCATACCGCCAGTCTCCTTGGCAGTGGGATGATTAGCAGGGGAGGGAAAGAGGTGGAGAGAAGCAGAGTTTTGAGAGGTTTCTGAAACTTAAGGAGGTCCAGTTCAAGTCTGAGAGGGGCAGGGAGGCTGTTCCACAGAGAGGCACCAGTCGAAGAGAGACCTGGCTTTATCGTAACAACACCACTATTCAGCACTCTCTGTTTGGAGAAGTGTTTAACAAGCAGAGAGTTGGGATTAGAGGAGCAGAGGGCTCTAGCAGGGAAGTATTTAGGGAGAGAAGGTTGGAGATAGCATTGTCCCAGGTGCCAGGAAGGCTTGTGGATGATGCAGAGGGTCTTGTATTTGCTCCTCACAGCCACCGGGAGCCAGTGGAGAGATTTTAGGGCTGGAGAGATACAGTGCCTGGGCTTGAGGCCAAGGGTAGGTCTTGCAGCCCTGTTCTGGATTAGCTGAAGGGGGCTTAGAGAGGAAAGGGAGAGATTGAGGAAGTTCCAGTAGTCCAGCCTACAGAGGACCAGGGCTCTGGAGAGACAGAGCTACTGAGGGAAGGTGAGGAAAGGGAGAATGCCTCTAAGGAAGTGAAGATGGAAGTGGGACTTCTTGGCAAGGCCCAAGATGTGAGGGGTGAAGGAGAGTGAGGAGTCGAAGATGATCCCAAAGTTCATGGATGACCTGTCTGTGCACTAGTGATGGCCAACCTGTGATACTTTGCCACCTGCCAAATGCATGAACTGCATCTCTGTTGCCTGCCTTACCTCTACTTTGGATTGGCCCAGTTTACATGGAAATACCATGAACCAACGCTCAGCTGACCAGCAAAGGACATTGCGAGACTGGGCTCATTGAGGTCGATCTCCATGCAATTTTTTAAATTGGATCCAACCAATACTGTCATTAACATAGAACCAGCCAGTACCCAAAACCTCATCCCAGGAGTAGGGGTGTGGGGGGAGGGGGGGACAGTATTATTCACATCAACATGTCCCCCATCCCTTTCATCTGAAAACCAAGACAAAGAAAACTTGCCGACAGAGGCCCAACCAAATACTCAAACACTGGAAAAACTATCCTTAGACCAACAGTCTCTCTCGCCTAACCAATGCCTCTCCTTCTAAACTACTCACATCCTCGCCCTCGCCTCTCTTCACCTTGCATTACTCATACAATCAACCCCTCAGACAGCAGCAAGCTGCTTACTTACAGACAACTTTATCGTAACAACACCAATGTTCAGCCCTCGAGCCCTATCACAACCGCCACACCAGCGTCTAACCACTTCCTCGAAGGCTGATCAATCTTGGGCTCTCCCTTCTGCAAGAAACATGCACACCCAAGGTTCTTTATTCAGGCCACTGCCCACATAGAATCACACTGGCACTCAGGGTTCAGGTACTTCCAGGCTGCAAGCATCAATACTAACGGTTTCACACCTGCCTGGCCCTCTGACTTGACATTACATTACGTTACATCTCCATGTGCTCCCCACCCTCCACTGTCATATCACATGTCTCTAACTCTCTAGTGCCATACCTCCAGCTATTACCTGCCTGGACTCCATTTCCAGCTAGCATGTTTCTGTGCTCCATCCCATCTATCACCCAAAGAGGCTACCCTTCACCTTTGACCCTGCCCATGCTACCCTTCACCTTTGAACCTGCCTGTGATCTACTTCCACTATCCCCTGCTTGTGTTTCATCTCAGTATATCACCTGTCTGGGCTCCACCTCCCTCTATCACTCAATTCAACTTCCCCTCCACCTTATACACCATCTGTGCCCAACGTCCATCTATCACCATCCTGCACTTGATCTTAATCTCTCACCTTCCTGTTCCCCACCTATAACCATGCATGCTTCCCCACCACCTATGACCATGCATACGTCCCACTTCCATCAATCACAGGGGTCGGCAAACCTGTTCCAGATGTTTTTCGACTACAACTGCCATCGGCCACAGCCAGCATAGTCAATGGTGAGGAATCATGGGAATTATAATGCAAAACATCTAGGAGAGCCGCAGGTTGCAGACCCCTGATCAATCATATGCCTGTGTTCCACCACCATCGCACCACCCACCTATATTTCAGGACATGGTGAGGATTCTGGGAAAGTCTGCTATGTTACTGAGACTTGCTCGGTCCTGCTGTCCTTTCAGATGGCCTGGCCTGCCAGAGAACATCCCTACATGGTTATAGGTCAGAACTGGCCTATTCAAGAAAGCCCTCCACGCCAACACAAAAGCGCTGCTACTAACACAAATAGATAAAAGGGCCATTCTCCTCAATCCTTTTCAGGCATTGTCCATCAAGATATACCGCTTGAAGCAATTAAAGAATTGCAAGTGAAAATGTGGCACTTTATCTGGTTGGGAAAACCTCTCAGAATATCCAGAATGGTGCTGACGCGATCCAGACAACAGTGGGAATAGCCATGCCAAATATCCATTAGTATTTGATGGCAACGCAGATATCAACAATACTGGACTGGGCTGACATCCAGACCAATCCAAAATAAAAGTAGGTAGAGCAGCTTGATCTTGCAGTTCCCCTTCATCACTCAGTGGCTTTCTCCCAAAGACCTCCCCTCAAAACAGTCCATGTGAACTTCAACTCAGGCCAACCTTTTCTACTGGGATATGGCTGTCGGGAAATGTGCTCTTTCCTCCTATCCTTCACCTCTATCTCTAGTTTCTTAGGAATCTTGGCATTACCCCGGAGTTGGAAGGGAAAACCTTTTCTAAGTGGAAAGAGGGTGGTCTCAGCATATTGGGTCCGCTATATGAAGGAGCCCCACTGACTTTTGTGCAATCCAAGAATGCATTTTCCCTGCAGGAAACAGAAAGGTCCCGATATATACAACTGCGTCATTGAGTATCTCAGTCACAGATTAAGACAGCTGGAGGACGAGAACTAACGGCTTTTGAGAAGTTGATATTGTTCAATCTTTCAATGCATAAAGTCTCCAATATGTACAAAATCTCGAAAGACGGCAACATTGAAGAAGTGCTTCCCTGCATGAAACAATGGGAGGAGGAGCTGAGTTGCGCGATCTTCCCAACTTCTTAGGAGCGCATAAAGCAAAGGGCATCCAAATCCTCGATTTGCTCCACTATACTGGAGAAGACATGTAACATACAGATGGTATATGCTTCTGGACAGAATTCAAAAGATGCGCTTGGATGCCCCTCCAAATTGCTGGAAGAGGTCCCCGCAGGGAGCTGGGGGGGGGGTGTCAGATCCATGGTGCATATATGGTGGCCTTGCCCCAGGATCAAACCATTTTGGGTGGCCAACATGATACACAAAGTAGTGGGCATCCAACCACCACTGGACCCCTTAGGAATTATTTTGGGAGATGTAGACAAGCAATAAAATTCACTTTGGGGGCAACACGCACAGGATTAGCCAACCAGATGCTAATAGCTTCACGATTGGTAATCGCGCGCAGTTAGAAATCAACAGAACCTCCCTTCCTACATATGTGGTGGTCTTGGCTCTGGCATGCATGCGCTAACAAAAAGATTCTGTACGCCCTTTCTGGCACGTTAAACAAGTACACATCAATTTGGGAGTCGTTTATTACATATTTACCTTAGAGGAGAACCGCTCGACAATCCCAGTTCAATGGAAAACGTTCTTGCTGTTATGAAATATATGATCAATTGGTTAATTTTTATTGTCAAATAGGCACCCCATGCACCAATTGTTTTACTCCAGAAATAGCATAAGAATAATAAATTATATATTTGTTCATGCTGATGCACCTTGTTTTGCCCCCACAGTTATTTTGATGTTTATACAGTGTTGTTTATTAATTGTACAACATGCTTGTTCAAAGAAAATAACAATAAAAATATATTTAAAATAAAAAAGGGCAATTCTTAAAAAGAGATACAAGTAAACAGAAGCACAGGGTATGAACTTGTTTTTAAATTGAAGCACTTTAGGAACTGCATAGGTCGCCTTGCTCACAAAGGTGACCTGCATGTTTCTTTGGGACTGTGTGGCAGCAGAAATGATGCACTGGCCAGTCCCTTTGCATATACATTACCCCTGACACTAATGCATTGTCTCGGGAGGATAGCTCAGGGGCAACGTGCTCGCCTTGCAAGCAAGACAACGCGGAGCAACACAGGTTCGATCCCCGTGTCCGCGCTTAGAAACCTCTGGGTATTACGCGCGTTATAAATAACCTATCATATCATATGAGGCTCGAGGCTGGCAGTTCATTTCACAATGACAGCCCATTAAAGGGCCCATCATTGCACATCTGCTTGTGCATCTCATCACTTGCACCCAAAAAAAGTTTAGAGGTTTGCCCCAAAGGATTTTTAAATAATTGCACCATATTGACTAACCCTCGGGTGGCAGTTGGGAGCAGTGAATTGTGAATGAGTATTAATTGTAATTCCACCGCACCATTTTGAGGCTTTTTTGAGGGGTTAGATGTTCAATTTAAACGTTTGAGCAAGTACGCAACAACACTCCACTGTGCAACATTGTACTCAAAGTTAAAAACCAAGTACAAGCATTGACAAAGTCAATATTCTGGGCTTTTGTATACTGAAAATGTTATACATGTCAGGTATTTCCACCATATCGCCGGTTGCTGTCAAACTTTGGCATTTTGAAAAATGCATACATTGCATGCAGGTAACCGTTACATTTACACTTACATTCAAACAGGTACCCTGCGCACATATTTAATCATTTGCACAACGAAGCACAAAATAAAGGTGTAAATACATGTGTACACTGCCTGTACATCTTTGTTTTTGCACTTCACAGTGCACATTAAGTAAATACCACCTGCCATGTACGCATAGCAGCCAGGATATAAAATGGATTCCTATGGAATTCATCTGCTTTTTGCTGGTGTAAAAAGGAGGAGTTTTTCATTGGTTTTACACCAGCATGAAAAAACCCAGTGGTTTTTGGTTGTGGAGATGTAAAAAAGAGGTGGAAAAATAGTTCTCGTTCCATGCCCCTCTATGTCTTCAAAACCACAAAAATGCCACGGATAGTAAATGACGGTGTTACGGCAGTTACGAAAGTTATGACAAGTTATGCCTGTCTTTATCACATTTATTTATTCTCCCGGGATTTGGAAAATGAGCCACAAGGACTTTTTGACTCCAGGACGTCAGAGCGGCAGTGCCATAACTGGGGAGAAACGAGTCACGTGACAGGTGATCTAAAAGTCATCCACGACTCTGGACCCCCTTATGGATACAACTAACCAGTCCGCACGACTACAACCCCACTCCAACCTTACATGACCCACACACCCAACACAAACACCAGCACACATCCGAGGCACTGAGTCCTACCCATACGGTTACAACAAGCAGGGCCTCTCAAATCTAACCAACTCCCACATGCAAGACAACGCACACAGACGCCAGATCCTCCTGGTTCTGAACCTATCCTATCATACAATCCTCAATAACATACGCTGCCCTCTTCTCTTGCAGAGCCACGTTGGCGCCTGGAGACTGCCCTCGGGTGGTAGCGGTACGCGGTATAAAACAACATAACATCTGGGAGCTGAGATATTTGTTCTCTCAAAACGGTCCTCTTGAGTTCAATGGATCCCATTACACAGAAAACATTGGGCAATTTAGAAGCTAAAATGTCCATCGAGGAAAATAAGCTTGAAGCTGACGGACCTAGCGTATCAACAGACAAAGCGAAAATAGAGGAGTTAAAAGGACGTCGCAAAGAGGCTCAGCAAAGTTGAAACCGTGCAGGAAAGGTTAGAGGATTTCCAGGAATTGGGGTCACTATTTCGCGGGTCATCTTTCCGTGGCCGCTTTTTCCATTCCCGTCCCTCCCTTACCAACCTCGGGAGGGGTTGCTTGTCAACCCTCACTCCCATTGAACTGGAGTCACCCCTGCTATCCTTCCTTTTTTTTTTTTAAACGTGACGCAAATTCCTTTACAGCAGAAACATTTCTGCAGTAGAGTGACCCGCTCCCATTTCCAGAGCTGTACAGCCCGTTCCATTATGCACCCAGAAGCAGGCTTTAAAGAATTCAACTTTATATCCAGCCACTAACCTGGGAGTTCTTGAGGTCCAACTAGCGAGCGAGTAGAATGGAAGTGTGGCCTTCTCTCACAAAACGTAATGTTCACTTAATAGGCCAGCTATAGAGGGAAATGAGATAGTGATCCTCTGATCGAGGGCAAAAACAACTATTTTTTTTATTTTAAAAAAAAGTGGGATTTTGGCACCTTTTTTGAAAAAAATAGATGGGGTTTTGGGTAAGGCAATACAATAAGGGGGTTGGCTGTGGGGGTCTCCACCGTATTAAAAATAAAAAAAGCATGCACAAAAAACGTCCAACATGTGGGAATTTGCGGAAACAAAATCTGTGTTTTTGGTCTTAGTGGTTCCTATTCGGTTTAGGCCTCGCTATTGCAACCATGCAAATTGGGGACCATCGGGCACAATACCGATGTAGCCTGGTGTACGCTGCTGGGATCTTTATTGACAAACTCATGATTGACAATACTTTGGTTATTTGTCTATAGCATGGTTTCAAGCTCTCTGATGGGATGTGTTTTTTTTAATGGATGGATTCTGTCAGGGAAAGGGTGTTGTGCAATGGAGAGGTGTTCTGCAGTAGGGCAGAGGTTGGCAGTGGAGTGGGGCATCTCAGTGGTTGTCTAGGCAGGCTTCTCACAGGGCCCTGCTGCAGAGGGGTGCTTTGCAGTACTGATTCTGTCTTGTTTCCTTCCCTTGACGGCCGAACCGCAGCCTGCGCAAACAGCAGCTTGACGATGAGAAGCGGCGAAAGGAGGAAGAGGCCTTGCGCAAGGCCCAACAGGAGAAGCAGGCCCAGGAGCGGGCGCGGCTACAGCAGGAGGAGTACCGCAGGAAGCTTCTGGAGATCCAGCGGCGGAAGCAACAGGAGGAGCTGGAGCGGGCAGGTAACATGAAATAGATCCTTACAATGGCTGCCAAACAGATTCACACCTTAAGCCAATCCTGGCTTTGCACTTTGGGCTTCATTACAAGTTTGGCGGTATTCTGACAGAAAGTGAGGCTTTGTGTAAGTTTGCATTTTAAATGGAGAGCACCAGTCAATTGTGAGTAACTCATGGTGACACAAGTAAGACGGACACAAATGATCACAGTTCAAGGGTGCTTATTGAACAATGAAAAGAATGGTGTGCGGGTTGGAAAAATGCCTAATCTAAACCTATATCTAAAATGGGGACAGATGTCAACCATCCAATGAAAAATAAGGCAGTCCTAGTGGCTTTGTTTCAATATAATAGGGCCTATGCTAAGAAACCAATGCCAAATCTTACAACTATCACAGAAAAGGGAGAGGGATAGTTCTCTAGAAAAGAAAGAAGTGTTCTCAAATATTAAGTCAGCATGCGGTGGTGTGGGTCTCCCTTTCCCACGTTTTAGCACTGGGTAGGATGGGAGCAGGTGGAGCACAGTACAGTGTCGGCATTCGCGAGCTCGAGCCGACAGTTTCAATGGCAGACAGTCTCGGGCTTCACTAGCACAAGACAACAGTTCAAATGGCAGTTCTCAGGTCCGTCGATGGCCAAATCTCATTTCCTTAGAAAGTCTCTTGCCTTCAGAGCCTGATGTGTTCAGCTAACCAAAAAACAAAAGTTCCTTTAACAAATGAAAGTTTGTTCCCAATATTCCTTGGGTGATAGGTTCATCCCTGAGTCTCACTCTTCTGGGCTGACCCCCGTCCACTTTAATCACTAGTTTAGATAGGGTGGTGCCTTCAACCTTGGCCCTCCTCTTCTGGGCTGACTCCTCTTTGCTTTCAATGTTCCCTTTCTTTACTTTTATCCGGTTCATAGGTTCTGGGATTCATTTCCCTTGCCTTCACACCAATTCACAAATCAAAGTCTTTCTTTTGTGCAGGGCTTTTACTCGACCCTCACGTGTGACCACTTTGTATTCCTTTGGCGGCCTTTCTATGGCCTTCTAGTTTCTGTAGTTTCTCAATATGTGGCTCCACCATAGTCTCTCGAGTTTTGCACCCACGTGGTGCCCCTTTCCCTTTGCAGCTGGTCTCCCCCTCACACTTTCCACAATTTCTTTAAAGTTCATTTAGTTTTGTTCAAAGCTTGCCACATTGCGATTCTCACTCAACACAGCCCAGCGTTTATTGATTCTCCCCTCGACTCACCGGCTGTGATGATCGGCTTGGTTTGGGCTTCTGTGGAGTCAATGTCGGTACCACAGGAGTCTCCTCTGCTCTGTCTTATCAGCATAGGCGTGCCCCATGTAGCATTGACATCTGCAGCAGGACACTTGCTCTATTGCACACGGTGTTAGATTCCTCTCCACAAAGGTTCTGCGGGCCTGGGGTGAAAAGAGCAAGGTCGCCTCTCTCCTTGCCACACTCTCGCCTTCCGCTGCCTTTTCCTTCTCTTGAACTGCCGCCTTCTATTAGCCGTTTCCTCTTGCTGCCTGTCGTATCCGTCTTACTCGTCGGCTCCACCTTTTATCCCTGTGGGGGAAGGGAAAGGGCAGTCCGGTGTGTGTGTAGTTGGAATCAATTTCCTGAATTTGCCTGACCCTGGTATTGACACATGTCAGTTAAACGGCTCTAGTGTGAGTCCATTGTCTGTTGTGTTGTGCGAAAGTGTTCATGGTGGAAAGAGGGGGGTGGGGCAGTGGTTTGGAATGTCCTACGGGGGAGGATGGGGAAAAGGTGTTAAAGATCCTCTCTCACTGGTCCACCCCCAGGAAAAGGATCCAATAGGGATCGCAGTGTCCTGGCCACCTAGATGACAGATCCCCGGGGACTAGCTTGGGAGACACCTTCAGATTCTCACACAATCCAGTGACACCCTATTTTACCTTCCTCTCTGTCAGCATTGTGGGAAAGCTTTGAGCATTGAATTAGCCAAGTATGATCCACACTCAGCCAGACAATGAAATAAGCATTTGCCAATACTGCAAATGTATTACAATCTGTATTGTGAATATGTATGTCATCCACCGGCACAGCACGTATTTGAACAGCCTAACACTTAGGGGGTAATTACAAGTTTGGTGGTATCCCGTCGGTATTACCGGTGTGATACCACCAGACAGACTTACCATTACCGGCAGATTCTGAATGCCAGTAAGGTAAGTAATTCCCCATTCCATGGAGTCCCATAGCACACACTGGAGGGGATTGCGGAATTACCGGCACCGGAATTACCAGTGATGGTAATTCTGGAATGTTTTTGCCAGCAGGAGCAAGAGTTACCTCCAGCTCTTTGCTGGAGGTAAGTCGGTGCCCCCACCAGCAAACTTGTGTTCCTGGTGCGGTAAAAGTGCCGGTGGTTGTATTCCCGCCAATTTTACCAGCACGTTTCTGGCACCAGCAAAACTGTAATGAGGACCAAAGACTTTACCAGAATACAGGCATTGTAGCAGATAAAATAGAGTGTTGCTGATGTGACTGGTATGTTTCCTTTGAAACGTCCTCTCAAAAATAAGTTTTTACATAGAGTTCCATGTCTTTTCTCCATAATTCATCTGCCTCGCTAACTTTCAGAACATTTGGGTTTCTATTTTCTATTTATATAGCGCCAAAACACTGAAGGGTATCTAAGCACTGTCAGATATTTAAAAACAAAGCACAGTGACCATAGGTGGGGAATCTTTAAAGCCCTTCCTGCAATTGTGAAATTCTGCAGAATAGATTCTCTTGCACAATAAAGCGTGTTCCGGCACTTTCCACACCCCTTAGCAGCCCTGATCGTCAGAACCCCCTGCTATCCTCGAGTTATGGTATTAACTGAGAATTTCATTGTTAAACTGAAGATGCCCTCCCCCCCCCCCATGCCCGGAAGCTCAGCTGCCGGGCCTGGGGTCCAGGGAGATCCTACACATCTGTTGCATAGTGACCACAATTGTGAGTTTTATTGTACCAACCTTAGTAAGTGAAGTAGTTACTGAACCGCTGATGTTGAATGTGCCCTGTACAGTGCTGATTGTGTTCGGCTGAGTCCTCCCATCTTGTGATACATGTTCCATCAGCGGTCTCCTCTCACTGTGAAACATCTGGAATAAGACGCCGTAAAGTGGCGTATGGTGTGTGTCCAGCGTGGCTGGTTTCCTGCTGTGCTATTCGCTTTTTAATTGGAGGAGTCTGTTTATTGTTACAATGGCGTCCTCCGGCTGCGACTTTGTAGGTTCTGGCGGAACAATTGACGTTGCATCTTCGCTTCTAGCATCACCTAGTGATATAGTAATGGAAACTATGCAGTCATCTGAATCTAAACTTTTGCAAGGGGGGCGCAAAATCTGACCCCTGAAAATCATAGCAAAACAGCTTCCTACCATGGAAAATAGAACAATGACCACCTGGGGGAAGGTGAGGAAAGGTAGAATGCTCCTGAGGAGATGCAACTGAAAATTGGACTTCTTGGCAAGGTCCATGATGTGTGGAAAGAAAGAGAGAGAGAGAGGAGTCAAAGATGATCCCAAGGTTTTTGCATCACAAGTGGATGAGGGGAGAGGGCCCAGGGTGTCTGGCCAGAGAGTGGGCAGGAGGCAAGGAGCCGGCATCCCAATGAGAAGGATCTCTGTCTTACTGACATTAAGGCAGAGATAATTGGCAGAGCACCATGCCTGAATAGCAGTCAGGTATGAGGGGGGAGGAGGAAGGGGAAGGCAGCTTGAAAGAGAGCAGAGTGTTGTCTGCGTAACACTGGAAATGAGGGGAGAAAGTGGAGATTAGGTGGGCCAGAGGGGCCAGGTAGATGTTGAAGAGGCATGGCGATAGGATAGAGAGTGAGGTGGAGGAGAGGAAAGGACCCATTTGCACTTGGGAAGGTCTGTTTGAAAGGAAGGTCAACCACGTCAGTGCCCTGTCCGTGATGCCAAGGGTATCATGGAGATGGTTTATGAGGATGGAGTGGTCAAAAGTAGATGATTGAGGAGAATCAGGGCAGAGGGGTGTTAGAGTCCAGGTTATAGAGTAGGTCTCCACGGGTGTTCAGAAGAGCCCTGAAACCGGACTGGTGGTCATGGAGACAGCCAGCCATTTCAGTGTTGATGGGGATGGCCAGCTTCTCCGTGTGTTTGTCCAAAAAAGGGGTGATAGAGATAGGGCGATAGTTTGCCGTGCAAGAACGGTCAGCCAGACGGCTTTTTTAGGAGAGGGTACAAAAAAGGGTGCTTAAGGGGTTGAGGGAAGGAGTCGGTGGTAAATGAGTGGTTGCAGAGGTCAGCCAAGGCTGGAGCGAGAAAGGCGATGTTGTCCTTGATGGTGCTGAAGGAGATGGGGAGCATCTGTTTAGAGGAGAATTTCATAGAGCGGACAACTCTAGAGATCTCTTCTGGTGCAATGGGAGAGAAAGAGGAGAGTATGGGGGGAGATGGGAGAAGAGGGGATCGTTCTTGATTTGTTCACAATCTCCGGTGTACTCGCCATGAAGTCCTCCCGCATATTACCACCCCAGGGGCACTATTGGGTAGCGGCCGCACCTCCCTAGCCTCATGGAAAGGGTCTTGCCCCTGATGAAAAGTGATGCTATCTGAATGCTTGTCACTGTATCCTCTGGTTAACTTCCATTCCATTGTCCCTAGAACATCTGTGCCATTACTATGGGGTGGGGGGACCATATTAAATTCACTCTGGGCATCACCCCACAAGGGACAGTGCATTCGGAAGTGTTATGTCCCATCCCTTCTCCATGCGGCCACAAGCACTCCCTCGGGTTGCAACCCTCTTGAGCATCACCAGTGAAGTGGGGGCTTGGGACCTTAAGAACAATAAGCTCTGCTCTTTGACAGCTGAATTAAGGTTGATTTGGACATGGTGATGTCCCTTCTGTAAGAAGATGGATGAAAGTTAAAAAAAATAAAATACATCTTTGCCTCGAGAAAATCCCATTAGTTAAGGTGCGTTAGCTCGAGTAGACACTCAATTTTCTCAGCATGTGCTGCCTCCAGGCCTTCAGCTGGTCTGGTGCTTTTGAGAGCTTTCCCTATAGGTATGGAACACAAATGTTTGCTAAATATAGACAGCTGCTTCCCTAAAGATGTTGAGAAATCATTAAATCTCAACCTTTCTTGCCCCTCTGGACCCGCCACTTTGAAAGAATTGTACTTGTGCAGAGCGCATGTTCGCCCTACAAAGTCTTGGCACTAATATGAAATATGAACATGAAATGGCATGGCTATACATACAAGAAAGTGAAGAGGCCGAGTAGATATCAAAGGACAGCAGCTAACAAGAGCGACAGGTCGCAATGCGGACCCCTTTTGTAAAAAAAAAATATCTGTAGCAGGTTGGAGACCCAAAGTACCTGACCACAACCAAAGACACAACACACACAAAGGGCATCGATAATAGAAAAAAAAGAGGAAGAGATTCAGCAGAAGACAGGAGAGGCAGTGCTAGGATTTCACCAGCTGATCTACCAGGGAAAGGATAACAATGAGGACAGTGAATTCTGGGAAATTGAATATGGCTGTGATGGACGAAAAACCTATGTATTTTGCAGCTCAAAACTAGCACAGTAGCTTGTCAAGGAGTACACGTTGTGTCAGTGGCGCAACAGTGCCACTGGAAAGATATTCGAATACCTAAAATGTCATCAGTCAACAAGTTAGTATCTCAGCATACTGAGTTAGGAAGGGATCTCTTGTTGCCCCCAACAATATTGAAGATGGGCATGTGTACAGGCAATATTTACGGTATCCTGAGCTGTGGCAGGGCTCCTTGTCTGTATGCAAGCATATGTCTTATGGAGGGTTTTTAGGTCTTGTTCATAGTCACCTGTTATGGGGAGTAGGATTTGTGTATCGTCGGCATAGTTGGTAAAGGCTATGCTGAATTCCTCAAGGTCTCTGAAAAGGGGAAGACTGAATAGATTGTAGAGGGTGGGGAATGTGCAGGATCCTTGAGGGACTCCACACCCACTGGGGGATGGAGAGGCTGAGGCCTGGTCAGAGAAGACTCTCATAGCTCGGCCCTCCAGAAACGAGGTGATCCATGCTGTGGCTTCTTTGGAGAAGTGAGCAGTGACAATGAGGTGTTTGCACAGGATCTTGTGGTCAGCCAAGTCGAAGAACGCCGAGAGATCTACAAGTAGGAGGAGTGAGGATTTGCCTTTGTCCATAGCTTCTAGTAATTGATTCTTAAGGTTGAGTAGGGCTGATTCCGTGCCCTGACGAGGGCGGAAGCCAGACTGTCTTTTACCAAGGATGTGTGTTTCCAGATAGGACTGAATCTGTAGATATGCGTCCTTGTCTAGGATTTTCAGCAGGAATGGCACAGTGGTAAATGGGCGGTAGTTGTTAGGGGACTCAGGGTCAAGAGTGTTTTTTTTTTAGAAGTGGCCGAACCCATGCTTCCTTAAGGGCAAGTGGAACGTTGCTGGTAGCGAAGGAGGCATTGATGAAGGTGGTGACAAATGGGGCGAAGGCTGTCGCACAGTCTTTGGCTAAGTTGGCTGGGCACGTGTCACCTTTACACGTGTCCATCCAACCTTTACATCTTTGCGGCTCTAGATGCCATGATAGTAATTTACACACATTTGGCTGACGATATGCAAATTCTTATTCCCATCTCAGGCAACCTCGAACAAGATACAGATTGTATCAACAAAATCTATTCCCTGATCCAAAATTGGATGGCGAATAACAGTCTTTGCCTCAATGGACAAAAAACTGAGAAGCAAGACTCAGCAAACTCCCTTCTGACTACACCTCCATCCTAATAGATGGCACTCCCATCACTATCTCACACAAAGTCAGATCACCTCGATTCTAACCTCACTATTGCAAACCATATCCGCGCACTAGCCTCCTCCACGGCCTATACAGCCAAGTTAATAATGCTCAGCAGACCCCTCCTTTCCACTGATAACTGCTTAACATTAGCCAGAGCCCTTATCCTCACTAAGTTAGACAATTGCAATGTGTTATTGCTAGGCAAGTCAAAAATAAAACTTAACCAAACTACAACTCCTACAAAACAAAGCCCTTAGAGCAGCACTAGCTATAAACAGAAGAGAACATATCTCTCAACACAGGAGAGATGCCCATTGGTTACCAATACAAGCGAGAATTATCCACAAAACACTCACCATCACCCACAAATGTATCTTCAACACAGCTCTAACCTACCTCAATCACAGCATCTCCCGCAAAAACACAACCAGAACCCTTAGGTCCAGCGACAACACACATCTCCACATACCACGCTTCACCACCTCCATAGCAGGCTATACGAGCTTCCCCACAGCAGCTCCACGCATCTGGAACTCGCTCCCCAACCACCTCACCAACGAGATCTCTTTTCAGAAATGTAAGAAACGACTAAAAACCTGGCTATTCAGTAAATACTAAAACCTAGCATAAGCCAAATACTCAACTGTACTATGTAACAAAATTACCCTGCTTGTAATTCAAGAGTAAAATGTATGAATAAGATTTATGAATAAGATGTAAGATAACCATTATTGAATGTAACCAAATCCTTAAGCAACCCAAGATGTTTTGTATAAGATCTTTGTACGCCTTGATACCCAAGGGTTTGGGCGTGTAATTAAATGCAACAAATAAATACTGAACCCATGGGCTTTGTTTTACTCTGAGTCTTTTCAGCTCTCCTTTCGTGGGCCAGGGCACAACAGTGGCAGGGTAAGGTTGGTATGTTTTCCCTCTCTATAAGGGAATAAACTGGAGTAGGGCGAGAATCGCTCCTGTAGCCCTTATATTACTGTGCACTCCCCTGTTTCAGTCAAGGGCAAAATGAGAGGGACAGAGAACCTCTCTCAAAGCCCCAGGATAAACTGAGACTCCCCTGTGTAATTTAGGAGGGAAAACAAAGTCTATAAAAGCTCTCTCACAGCTCTGGTCTAATTGGACACCTCTGCTGTATATTTCAGAGGAATTCATGATCTCTCACCAGCGTGACAACTCCCATCAGCCCTAGCCAACATAGTCTATGGTGAGGCATCATGGAAGTGACCTCACAGAAAAAAGGAATCTTTGTTGGAGGAACGAGTGCTAGGAATCATTTTGAAAAGATTACTCATTTGTGGACGATTAACCAAGACTTCTGTTCCAAGTTTAGGTGTCATTGCTACAAGTACAAGTACAGAGACGATCCCAGGGGTAGAGAAGAGTGTAGCCCCCAACTTCGCCTCAGAGGATTTTTTACACAGGCGAAAAACAACCTCAATAAAGCAGAATTGAAAAGTCTCGGCAGCATCTAAAAGAGAAGGAAAGAGAATCACAGCACACCAGGAGCTAAACAGACAATATCTTTTAAAGGGCCCTCCAACTGACCCACGTGCATGCATGGGCGTCATTTCATGGGGGACAAGGGTGTTGCTCCTCACAACTTTTGAGGCAACCCATTTTGTCCCACTTATTTGGCAGGGGCCCCTTTCATTTAGATGTCATGCCCCCCAACATGTTCAGCAAAGTTACTGCACTAGGTGCATGTCCCATTAAGCTCCTTCATTGACATGGCAGTGAACTGTGCAATGAAAAGGGGCGCATCAGATCACACGCCCAGCATGAACTGGGCGGGCTTACTGAAACAAAGTGCATCTTTCTCACAGTGTTTGCTTTGCCTGTGGGCTAACATTCAACCAGAACAATGATCTGTTTCCTGATTTGGACGGCCTGGCATTCAAAGTACATTTTTATGCTGTGTTACCAGAAGCTAAACTGATTCTTCCTACACAAACTACACACCAGGCGTTGTGCTATGCACATATGTGATGCCCTCTGCCAGTTATGATTTTACACACTGCACGCCAGCACGTGTACATTTTCCTATTGACTATTTGGGCCTACGCTACCAGGACTAGCTTGCTGACATGGGACCCCTTTGCAGCTATGTGTGCTATCATCCCCAAACGTACACAACATGGGAATCCCGCCTATGGGCCTCATTACAAGTTTGATGACATCTCGGTGGTAAATCTGCCGAGATACCAGCAAACGGATTTACCGTGACCACCATTTGGTCTGGCGGAATTACTGCAGGATTACAAGTGGTGGTAGGCGGTGTTAGTCCCCATTTATCGGAGTCCATAGGACTCCAGGTGGATTTCAGCAAAATTACCACTGGCGGTAATTCCGCCTGCTGGTAATTCAGGCGATTTGGAATTTCTTTGGCTGTAAAGCAGAGGAATTACTCCCAGCATTCTGCTGGAGGTTTTTCCTCTGCCTTACCTCCAAACCCTTAATGCATGGCCACCGTTTTTGGCCACACTGCCAAACTCGTTATGTGACCCATATGTTTTAGAACTCTTAAAACATTTTTTTTTAACAACCCTAAGATGTTGTATAAGCACTTTCCTGCCATTGTCTTTCTTCCGCTCCTCTGTGTCTCATTCCTTATTCTAATTTTTCAGCATCCTTCTCCTTTTGCATCTTTCTCCTTTTTTCCGCTTTTTCCTGTCTCATCCATCTTTTCAATGTAACAAAGTCAATGTAACTAGAATAATGCTATGTACACACACATACATCTACAGAGATGGGAACGTTTGTGAAAGAAGTTGAGTGTGTCAATGATACTGCCCAGGAGGCAGGGAACTGAGGAGTTGGAGAGTGTGGACCAAATCCCAAACACATGCAATATGGGAATACCTTTCTGTGCAAGCAACCCTAAAATATCTGCAATTCAGAATATTTTTCGCTTTGATTCCACTACTTGTGTGTATGCACAGTCTGAATTGTTGTTTGTTGAAGACCTGCCTGCGTGCAGTCAACCCCCTTACTTCCATCTGGGTTGTTCTCCCTTTGTCACTCCTCTGTTTCTCAATCTTACTTATTCACGATTGCAAAACATGGACATTCTGCACTAACTGGGCATAACGAAACTGGCACAGATGTGCTCACCAAGGCTTTTGGCCCTACCGTAATAACTATGCAGTGTGGGATCAGGGCATTTCGTGCATACTGGGGATAACAGTATCAGCCACTGATGTGGGAATGGGATAGAATGGAATCTCTGCAAGCTGTACTAACTGGGTATAATGAAACTGGCACAGATGTGCTCACCAAGGCATTTGGCCCTACCGTGATAACTGGGCAGTGTGGCATCAGGGCATTTTGTGCATACAGGCACTGCTGTGGGAATGGGATAGAATGGAATCTCTGTATGCTGTACTAACTGGGTATAATTGAATTTACCTTTCTTTTGCTATCTGGTAAATATATACAGTATTGATGTGTTAACAGGGAATAATGAAATTTGACCTTACTGTGCTAACTTGGCAAAATGAAACCCAGCAAACTGGCCATAGTGGAATGTGACACTGGTATATCGTAGAATATTGCAATGTTCTTTCAAAGGGACATACCAACTTCTGAAGTTACTGGGCTAAACGGGCATAATGGAACTTGGCACTGTTGTCCTAATTCAGCATAATCAAGCAGACATCTGTTTGCGACCTTGGGGCTATCTTTAAAATTGGTGTGACTTCCTGGGCAACAGACTGCAATGGTGTGAGTAAATGTGGTTTTTCTAACACATGTTCAACAAATTCACAAAAAAGTAGCTGAGTGTCTATCAAGATCAATAGGTCAAGGACATTTCCCCCTTAATTAAGCATATCATCATTTTCATTTACGCATCACGGTTATCCACATCTGCATTATTCGGAATTGTCTTTGGGGACAAAACATGTAATGGGTACTTCAGCATGTCATGTAATGTATAGAGAGGCTCATACCTGGCCGATGCCTATATATCAGCCACAACCATTGGCTTTGTCAATGCATGTTACTGATGGGGGCCATCTAGGTATGGGTTCATTGTCATAAAACGAAAAATCGATTTTCCTACTTTCCCTCTATCTGTTATCTATATCTATATCTATATTCAGTGAAAAAACTTTGTTAAAAGGGACGTTATGGTTAAGTTGGGCTACTAAATCCTATCAAATTCAGTAAAAAAACTTTGTTAAAAGGCCGTTATGGTTCAAAGTAAAACCGAAAAACCCCTGAAATTCGGCAGTTATGGTAAGATAAGCAACCATAACTCGCGCCACCGTGCACTGCTAACACTAACACACAGGACATCAAAGATGACATCACAGATGTCATTGATGACATCACTGATGACATCACATGTGCATTTACTTTTCATGAAAACTCTGTAGGAGGGATTCTTATAATGTTGACCAAAAAGTGTCAAGGATCATTTGAATAAATATCATGAGCTAATTAGTGCATTAAGCAATGCATTGATATAAATAGCATTCTATTATGAAGTTCTATCCAGTATGCTAAGCAACTCATGCAGAAACTTAGGCAGTGTGTGCAGTATACATGATGAAGGTGCAATTTTCATAATCTTGCCATGTAGAATAATGAAATGATAACTGCTTTCTTATTAGAGTTTTGCGTACTGTGAAACATGTAATAAGTAGCTAATAAAACCCACTTAATACATAATTACAGTATTACAGACAAAACACAAAGAGACAACAACACATACAAATATGAGTATATACAGGGACAGAGAAGTTAGTAAAAAAGCAGAAGTAGTAGCAGAAAGAGTTCATAACCTAACTGATTATCTTTATGCAGAGAAATGATTGCTCTGCTTCAAAGCTGCTACTTACTGTATGTATGTGTATCAAATGATGTCAGTGAACCCTAAGGAAAGGAGTGTGAGTACAATGTATACAAATATGAGCATATACAGGGAAGGTATAGTAATAAAAATAAAACTATGAGAAAGTGCTGATAACTCTAATGATTATCTTCATGCACAGAAAGGATTGCTCTCTTTCAAGCCTGTGTCTTCCGCTATATATATGTTTCATATGATATGACTTGACCCTAAGTCTACAAATATAGTACCTTTTCAATTTTTACTTCCTGACTGTTACTGAACAAAACTATGTGGCTTAGATATGTCAGTAAAGGAAAAAAAGGGAGAGCCAGCCATGTGATGTCATCAGTGATGTCATCAATGACATGTGTGATGTCATCTTTGATGTCCTGGGTGTTAGTGTTAGCAGTGCACGGTGGCACGAGTTATGGTTGCTTATCTTACCATAACTGCCGAATTTCAGGGGTTTTTCGGTTTTACTTTGAACCATAACGTCCCTTTAACAAAGTTTTTTTACTGAATTTCATATGTTTTTAGTAGCACAACTTAACCATAATATCCCTGACTTTATATACATGTAACATAGAACATACTGAACCCCTAGGTAGTGATTTCGATGTCCGCGGACTACCGCCATGTCCGCGGACATATCGAAAGTCTGAGCGTGGTGAATGTAAATTTATATAGTGTGCCCCATTTCCCCTTTGAGGTTGGCTCTGAAAAGAGCCGTTTTTCTGGGGTTTTTTTGCAGATGCTTGACAGACACCTGTTATTTTGTATTTTTTTTTCTTACTTTACTCCTAAAATCTTCACATAACCATCTCCAAAGCAACCCTTACATTCCAAAACAGAATGGCATTTCCCATAAAAGATAAGGAAATGCCATCTTCTTTAAAATAAACAGCATTACTGGAATCATTATTACAGAAGAACATACCAGCTCTAAGCATGAAGGCACACATGCCTCGGTTGATTACACACCTAGCATTGTTTTGCTGAGGAAAAAAACTTATTGTCCCATATTGCCCTAGGTACTAATCCAGAAAAAATTACTTTGGCATTTGGAAGGATGTTCATTACTGCTTGAACCAAGTGTTCCAAATCTGCCAACAAAGTAGGGGCACTGACGTAGCCCAAATGGAAAGCACCATAGTGCAAAACTACCACATGGGGACTGTTGATCCTGCCCATATCTTCACAAACTTGTGCAATTCCCTGTACATTGCAATCAGGCACAGTGCTCCACACCACCTCCACTCCTTTAACATCAAAATTCTTTGCAACATGCCTGCATTGAGCATACTGATGTAAACCATGCACAAACATATCTCCAAGCACCAACACCCTGACTTTCTCCACTTCTACCATCTTTACTACACACAGTCTCTTTGAACACAAATCCACAACCTCAACATCTGATTGGCTGATCCCTACAGTCTTCTTTCCATGCTGGATTTGCTGGAAAACCCCAGATGTAGCACGCCCTGTCCGCAGACCGCATAACTCTTAGACAGCCCTTCTACCATTTCCACTTCATTCTCTGTGCCATTCCCTCTTTGGATACAGCTAAGCAGGCACACAATACGGAGAACGTCCTCAGAACACCCCCATTTAGTTTATTTTCGAACATTTCAGGACACCGCGAGTGTTCTTAGAACACTTTCAGCTTGACAACGAACAATACAGACAACGTCTTCAGGACACCCCCTGCGAACATTCCAGGACCCCACGAGTCTTCTTAGAACACTTTCAACTTGACACTGAATCCATTCTGTTTATTTACGAACATTTCAGAACAGCCGTGTTGTCCGCAGAAAAATCGTACACAACAAAAGTGTCTAGCACATAAAAAAAACAGAACATTGACCCTATCTCATACTCCCCAACCCTCCCCAAACACTCTTACACACCAACACACTCCACTAAATACAATTTTTAATCCAAGTTTCACCGCGCTGTCCGCAGTCGTCCACGAATGCAGGATGGCGGGCGCCACAGAAAATCTGACACGCTTCACGCACCACGCCGTCCAATCAGCGAACACATCGCATGTCCGTGGACATCACGCAAGCTGCTCGGCCAATCAGGGCCCTGTCCGCGGAGTGAACCGGGAAGTCCATCCGCGGAGCGAACGGAGATATCACTAATTTGTTTTCCTTACATTTTGGTAATTTAAAAAAAAACGACTGGACGGATTTACACCAAATTTGCAAAAGCACGCTTTCGGGACCAAGCCCCCGCTCCTGCGGCAAATTTGGTGTAAATCCGTCCAGCGGTTTGGGCTGTAGGCGTGTGCAAAGTTTTTTCCCATTATGTCTTTGGGAAAAAACAAAAGTTTTGGGACCCCCCCATAACTTTGGCCCCCCTGGACCAAACCTCTCCAAACTTTGCAAAATAATTCAGAGTGGGCCATATACTTATTTCGCAGAGTTTGGTGAGGATTCGTCCAGAGGGAGCAAAGTTATAAGCCACCCAAAAATGCTCTTCCTATGGAAACACCAACTTAACCATAACTACATGGACGCTATCGCGTCCATGTAATATATATGTTTTACGGTTTGTGGTTGAACAATTTCAACCTTTACCTTTACCTTGTATAAACAGAATACAAAATATCATTACATCTCTCATAGATCACATAAACGTACACAAGGAAGAAAAAAAATCATATGCAATTAAGAGTTGTTTCCTAAAAGAAATAGATAATCATATTTACATTCTCTGTACAGAACCAACAATTATATATGAACCGTTCTTTCCCAGGTTCATTCTAAAAATTCCTTATCTCTAAAAAGCTAATACGTATATTCCTTTAAATTATTAATAAAACCCCAGACTGCTATAGCTACAGAAGTGGGGGTCAATGCCACCAATCTATTCCACAAAATGTGATTGTCCACATAATGGACATTATGTACATATTGTCTAAAATAGAGAGATCTAAAGAAAATAGGTGCTGGACAGAATAAGAGCAGATGTTTCCAACTCCTTAACATCCTTACAGTTAACGACAGTGTGCTAGATCCTTTGCTATTAAGCTTCTTTTGGCCAGAATTTCACGGGTGGGCAAAAGATTACCTCTAAAAATGGACCAAATAAGGTGCAATAGTCCCTAATGATTTATGCTCTAGACTTAAATGGGCTAAAGAACTATATGCACACATTGCTTCAGGCGTCTTAACAGTATACAGTGATTTCAACAAATTGACAAGAACAAGTCACTTATATAACGAATTAAACATAACAAAAATAGCAAATGTTTTGTTAGAAGTATATATGGGGCGTGCAGTAAGGGATTAAAAGGGGTGTGGAGGCGGGTGGGGTAATACAGCTGGGGAAACGGGTGGCCTTCGGGGGACCCCCCCAAATTGAAAAACAAAAACCAGATAAAAACAAAAACCGGTAAAACCGGCAGGTAGCCGCTGGACCCGTAATGATTTGCCGCCGCCTGACTTACCGGAAACACCGGGACATTACAACCCTGGCAGTCTGGTAAATCAGGCGGTAGGAATTGTTAATCCCCATTCCGACAGGACTCAAATGGGAATGGGGACCACGGAAGCATTGGCACCGTTAATAACAGTGCCGGTGCTTCTGTGAAAGTCTGTGGGCGGGTGCCGTTCCGCCTGCCAGGGCAGACCTGGCGGGCGGAACGGCACCCGCCCACAGACTTGTACTTTGCCGGTCCGGAAACAAGCTTACCGGCACCGTTGTTTCCGGTCCGGCAAAGTTGTAATGAAGGCCATTGTTTTGTTCTTTTTGCAAAATGGTTCACCCCACTACTAAAAACCATGAAAAAGAACAAAAAGAAGATGGAATTAGAATGGAGGAAAGAATAGAACCAAGACAAGAAAATACTGTTCCAGAAACAAATCTGCGCATACATGAAGGAAAGACAAAAGGTAAAGAGAATGCATTATGATGACAGAATCACCAATGCCACCAACACACAAAAAGAAATGTTCAACATCATTCAAGAAATGAGAAACCCACCTGGTTGCGACACTCCAACTCCCTCAGAGAAACTTTGCAACGACTTGGCAGACCATTTCAAGAACAAAATCAATGACATTCGACAAATCAGACAAAACAGACCAACCAACCGTACCTAACGAAGAGCCACAGCACAAACTCCAAAACGTTCCTGAAATATCTGCTGAGGCATTCGCCAAGCTGGTAAAACACAGCAAGAAAGCGGGATCACCCATGCATCCCTGCCCCTCTGACATTTACAAATCAATCCTTGCACAAGGAACGCCATCAGAATACTACAGAAACCTCCTAAATCTCTCACTCACAACAGGAACTGTACCAAGATCCTTCAAATCAGCATATATCATACCGCTTTTAAAAAACACAAGTGGCGACATGGAAGACCTCGCCAACTACAGACCGATCTCAAACATTCCCTACCCGGCAAAACTCCTAAAAACGTACATATACAAATTAACCCAGGAACATGTAGAAAAACACCACCTGCTAGACCAAGCACAAGTCGGTTTCAGACCCGAAAGACGAACAGAATCGGCACTACTATCCATCTGGGATGACCTAAAAACAAACGCAGACTCCAACACAACCTCAGCTCTGATTCTGCTCGACCTCTCTGCAGCCTTTGACACAGTTAGCCACGACACCCTAACCAAAAGATTGGAAGATATAGGTATAACGGACATGGCACTACTCTGGATTAAATCATTCCTAGCAGACATAACAGAAACTGTATGAATAAAACCATTCAAATCTACCCCACGAGTTAACCACTCTGGAGTACCACAGGAATTCTCACTGTCACCACTATACTTCAACATCTACCAGACTCCAGTAATCAGAATCTTCAAAAAATACAAAATGACATGCTACAACCACGCAGACGACACTCAAATCATCTACAAAAACGAAGACACTCAAGCCAATCACTCAAGCCTAATTGAATGCCTAAAAGAAGTCTTTAACTGGATGAACTCCAACACCTTGAAAATCAACCCAGGAAAGACAGAAATCATGATTATATCCAAAAACCCAAGAGAACAACACCTACATTCCGTGGCCGACGAAAATGGGAACCGCGCCAACACCATCTAAGGTAGTAAAAAATCTGGGAGTCCTGATGGACAACACCCTAACCTTAGAACCACAAATAAACGCAATAATCAGAAAATGCTTCTTCCTCCTTCACACAACAAGAAAAATCTTACCTTTCCTCTCCTTCACCCACAAAGCACTCACAATCGTCGCCCTCATCATGTCAAGAATCGACAACGCAAACAGCCTCTACCTCGGGATACCAGAATACTTCCTGAAGAAACTACAACACATCCAAAATGCAGCAGCCAAGTCTCCTCCTCAAACTATCCAGAAGAGACCATATCACCCCAGCACTAAAAACACTACTCTGGCTCCCAGTAAAACATTGCATCACCTTCAAAACAATGGGCATAACACACAGGGCAATCAGTGGACAGGGAGCTGAATTCCTACAAAAGAAAATAATCTACAAGCCAACGAGACTCCTCAGATCAAGCAATGAAATCCGCCTGGAACCAAAACCATACCTAAAGAAAAAACAAGGGGGCTCCTCCTTCTCCCATCTAGCCGCAAAAACCTGAAACAACATCCTGAAAGAAATAAGAAACACCAAAGACCACCTACAATTCAGAAAACTACTAAAAACCTGGCTCTTCAACACCGCAGATTCAAATTGAAACAACTAAACAATCAAACAGGAAACACAAAGAACAGGTTGACAGAATTTAGGATGACACCGACAACCCACTGAACCGACTTTGGGAAACTCCTACAATAACAAGAGAAATTACGCTAGGTCAAATAGGACACAAGAGACACCCCAGGAGGACAGAAATTTAGCATCCATGCCCAACCCCTTCCAACAACCTCACCCACTCCATGAATGCTACCAAGTACCTTACTTGGATTAAATTGTGTGAATGTTAGCAGTTGCCACACTTGGATCAAATTGTGGACTTTGGCATGCGGCAGGCCCGGATGGTGTTGGGAATGATGGTAGGTGCCGCACCTGGACATATTTGCGAGTGTTTGCATGTGCCAGGATTGGGAGGGGATGTGAGCGGTAGCGTGCGTGAACAGCTGAATAGGATTGTGAATGCCGACCATTGCCATATCTGGATAGAGTAGCGATGGTTTACCGATATTGCGCCTGGACTAGATTGAGACTGCTATCAGGGCAATTGTGAGCGCTCACTGGCCTCGCGTACAGACAGGTTTGTCGGAAGTGGGCAGGGGCCGAACTTGGACACGGTTGTGAATGTTGGTGGGCGTTATGTGTGGAAGGGATTGTGGGTGTCGGCCAGTGCCGGGTCAGGATGAAAGTGCAGGGATGTTCACGCACCACACCTGAAGAGAATGTGGAAGCTCAGCACATTGCTTCTAGATAGCGATGCCAATTAACCAATCCACGAACAATTTCACCCTCTGCATACACCTCTCAAACTCTAACCATACACAACCACAACCCCATAGCACAACAATCCACACAAACATCACTACAACAACAAAACAAACCACACATATTATCGCACAAGACGGCTACCGACACCCCGAGCCCAGCGAACAGTGTTAACCGGGTTGCGGCTGCCAACAGCACATCACTGCTCTCTTGCACTGTCTCCCGCTTATTCCCACTAATTCACCCCTCTCCCCTTTTCAGAGCCGCCAGAGCACCAGGCGACCACTCTGGTGGTGATAGCGCGCGGTAAAAATATCCTTTAACATTAACATTGATTCGTTAACATCATATGGAACCGTCTTAACCCAGTCTGCTCTGTACAATTCAGTTTTCACCTGTCCAGGCCTGTTTACAAGATCACTTACTGTAAAACCGAACCATGTGCGTTTTTTTATCCAATGGTGTCACAGCAGGTTCACTGTCTCATCACTTCTTTCCGCCATTATTTTAGCAAGATTATTATACAGTGGGTCCTTAAGGGGTGCAACTATTTTCCAAAAATAAAGGCAGCAGTTTCCAATTAGCCCCCCCTTTTACGGCTCTCGGACCTAGCTCATTACGCAAAAATACCACTGGGGTGCAATTCGGCAACCCTAAGGCTCTCCTCCATATCCTAGCTTACAATTTGTCAAGTTACTC
Organism: Ambystoma mexicanum; assembly: GCF_040938575.1. Taxonomy (NCBI): domain Eukaryota; kingdom Metazoa; phylum Chordata; class Amphibia; order Caudata; family Ambystomatidae; genus Ambystoma; species Ambystoma mexicanum. Next base: position 669,587,753 of record NC_090931.1, read on the forward strand.
CAAACCCCAATGCTGCATCGTCTCAATCCCATACAGGAGTTTGGGCACTATCTCTCCGTCAGAGTACTTCGGTACTATGGACAATGTGCCATGTTTATTATTAACCTTACGCAACTGGCGCGCCATGTGAGTTGCTTTGTTTCCAGGGGTCATATTTACTAGGTTTACTCGGCAAGCCTAGATATATCAAATGTTTAACTTTAATTAGTACTTCCTTATCAATATCTTATGAAAAATGACTGGATTTTTTAGTGGTCGTAAACTGAAGGATATTAGTCTTTTGCAGATTAATTTTTAATCCATTGCCCTTTCCAAATTTAGCAATAATGCAATCAGCTGCACATTTTTTTTAATTTGAATTTAGCTGAGTAAACTCAACTTTTTCAAAACAAATTACATTACATCCATAGAAAATGACAAAAACGAAAATGAAAGCATTGGAAAACCGAGTCAATGATACCTACAGGTTAAAACAAGACAAAATACTTATATAACAATAGGCATGAGGTGATAAAAGAACAGGCAAACATACAACAGGAGTAAAACAAAAATAAAACAAGAATAAAAAGCATCACAACACAATAGCAATCATTTGAGCCAGTGAAACGCTTCACACGATAAAGTATAATAAAACAACAGCATTGGGTGTACATTTGTAAAAACAAGCACCACATTCTTGAAAAGAACAATGCAATTGGAGAAGAAACCGGCCGGAGAATCCAATTTGAAAGGGCAAGATGCGACAATTGCCCTGCAAAGAGTATTTCTGCAGTATGTCAGCCCCTGGGCAGCGTCCATATGTTACACACTTGGGTTCTTCTCTCCTTGGATTGCCAGAAGTTGCTGTGCACGAGCCGATGAGTTTTGGCAGCAGAATTCTAGGATCTCCAGGAGCTCCAGGGACAGGAAACCTGAATTTGCTGCTAGAAACAGATCTTAGCGGTCACCGCAAAAAGTTCCTCGGACATCGCATATTTACATCGTGCACAGAAAGCCACGCAATACCATCTGCTTTGTGTACGTTTGCAGCGCAACTTTGGGAGAACCGGCTGACAGAAGAAATGCTGCATTTTAACACCTTAAGATAGCGTTAGTTTGGATTAATTATAATGTGTTTGTTTGAACCGTAACACTTAAACCCCCTTCTCCTCCGACTGCTATTGAAGAGCACTGCCTTGACAACCACTTTCAAGATTTAGGGCCTCATTACGACCCGGGCGGTATGTGATTAACGGCGCTGGTAAAGATGCCGGCGCCGTTAAACCCATACCGCCCTATTACGAGGACCTGCTCTGGATGTCTGGTTTTACCAGCGGGTCCCACGAGGGGACCAGGGAGCTAACAACGGGCCCGTTATTAGCTCCCTCCCCATTCCCATTGAGCCCCATGGGTGCTCGAATGGGAATGGGGATGGTCCGGGTTCCCTGAATGGGGAAATACCGGGCCCTCAAAAGTCGTAATGGCCCGCTATTTCCCCATTCAGGGACCACGGACCCGGACCCGAGTTTGGAGGCAGCCATGCCCTTTCTAAGGGCATGGCTGCCTCCAAACTCGTAATGAGGCCCTTAGTCCTACCTTACCTTTATCTTAGTTTCCTATCCCGTTTTTTTACTTCTTAAATCTGCTCACCCTAAATGTTCCTGACAATATGTCGGGGGAAGTGTAAATGGAAACCGTCGGCCAATGAATATGTATCTAGAGGAAACCCCTGGGAAATGACTGGATATGATCTGTTGCACCTGCAAAGTCTCTGTCCATCAGCCATGCAGCAGAGCTTGCAGGTGCAAACCAAATGGTGTGCTGTCCTCGGCTCTGTGCAAAACTCCAACTGCAAAGATTGCACAATGCAGGTCCTCGAAGTAGAGAAGGATGAGCGCTAACACATTTTTAAATTTTTTAAATTTCTTTCCATTTGTATAGCGCACTTGCAGCCCAGATGCATCGAGGCGCTGTTACAAGAGATTTGTAAGAATATTGAATTAGTGGTGACTTATGACCCGGTGGTCTCCTAGGTACAGGTACATTGATAGTGGGTGACTTCATATGCAGATACAAGAGTTACATACATGAACAGAATTTAGTTCACATAGTTAGTTTTAAATTAATTATGCATTGCAGTCATCTTTGAACGTACTTCTTTTGGATGTAGATCCATGTGGGAGGAACCGGCCAGCTATCCAAATGAGAATGAGCTTGTAATCCATGTTGAGAAGACCAAGACACTGCGGATTTCCAGTAAGTGTTGACCTCCACAGTGGGAAGGATTGATAACGGATATTATCCATACTCAGGACTGGAGATGAGTGCCGCTTTGGATTACACTCACATTATAGGAATCAAGAAAAGAAAAGCTAACCTATTAACACATCTGTTTTGCTGGTTGGCGCACCACGCCGGTCTGATAGCACAGTGAGTAGAGCGCTCGCTTTGACATCTGTGCAGAGCCTATTGACGCAGTTCGAATCCCGGCAGGGCAAAACTCAGCCTTTCATCCTTCCGAGGTCGATAAATGAGCACCACACACCGTGGGTAATACTGAGCAGCGCTCAGATACCTGAGGGTTCGTAGCGCTATATAAGTGCCAAATTATTATTATTATTACCAGACTGCCGGTTATTCTCTCAAGGGAATATTATCTTCAACCAACACTATACAACTTTTACAACGATACCATTTTTTTCCCTATGGGTTATTTTTTGCCTTCTTGGTTTAACAATAAACAGCGCATGAGGGGCATGTATTCTGACGTTAAACGCTTTAAGCATATTTAAGCAAGATTGTAGCCGTATTTTACTCTATAGTAATTTACCTGCGGCTCTTCTTTTGTCCTTTGGGGATATGTTGTATCAGAAGCAGATTCACAAGATCTGCTTTAGCTGAAGGCTGGGTCCGTTTGTGCTTTTGTCTACTCGGCTAATGAGATCGACAGATCACTTCGCAGCGATTAGTTATAAAATGCCTGATGAGTTGAAAACTCGGTTCTTTTGATTTGCTTGTGTGTCATGCCATGCTCCTTCCTCCTTGGCCCAGTTGAAGCCCTAGACTCTGCTCTTACTGATCAGCTGAGCAAGTGCTGTAAACAAAAAGGGCGGAGGCGACTCTTTCCCAGAGGAACGGAACCAGTCTTGATATCTACCATGGACGGCATTGGCGCAGCAACTGAGGACCGATATGCTGCTGTCCTGATTCCGCTGGGTAGATCTCTCACCGGCCTTTCATGCTGTCAATCATTCATTCCATCTTTCTAGGTCACCTGAAGAACACCTGGATCTCCGGCCTCAAACGAGGCAGACTCCTAGTACTCAGGATAGGCTTCTTTCCTTTCCCGCTGAGTTTCTCTTGCCCTTTCCCGTGGAGTTCCCCTGGGATCCTTGTTCCCAAAGTACTTTTCGACCTACTGCCGAGCACCTCGCTGTTTCCTAGCGGTTAAGGGGCAATACTGGGCCTCATTCCGAGTTTGGCAGTAATCCGGTAGTATGTCCGCTGAATTACCACCAAAATCAGACACTGTTACCACCACTTGGTCTCGTGGGATTGTCACGGGATTACAAGTGGTGGTAGGGTGGTGTTAGTCCTCATGTGTGGAGTCAGGACTCCACTAGGGACTGGGTATGATGCTGGAGGTAAATCCTTCACTTTTAATCTCAAAATCAGTGGAGTTACCACTCAGTAATTTCACCAACGGTAAATCAGGCAAAACTTGTAATTTGGTGATGCAGGAAAAATGTATGTAATTCCATTACCACCCAAAAAAGTGCCAGTAACGGAATTACCTCTAGTTTTTTCCTGCACCGCCAAACTCATAATGAGTCCCAACGAGCTCTATAACAGGGACAGCCTTGAGGTGTCTGCTATGTCAGCAGTGAGGCCTGCTGCCAAGCAGTGTGTAGGGACTGCATTAGAGCATGTGCCCTCCTCTACTCCGCTGAGGACCAAGGCAGGCAGGGATCATCTTGTATTCCCCTGGAGTGGTAGTGCAGCGATTGTTTATTTTGGCATTTTTAAAGCACTCACACAGCCCGCGGGCATCGAGGCGCTGTTATGGGAATCGTTTGTTTTCGAGTTGCGTAATTGTTTTTTTTTTTGTCTTAGTTGCTATTTATAGCTTAAACACCGAGGTTTCTAAGCACGGACCCGGGGATCGAACCTTTGTTGTGCTTCGTGTGTCTTGCTCGCAAGGCGCGCACGTTGCCACTGAGCTATCCTCCCTGGACAGGAGGATCGGGAGGATAGGGTTTAAAAGGGTCACAGCAGGAGTGTGCAGCATTTGGAAGTTGCTAACGGCTTCCAGTGGAAGGAAAACGGTATAATAGGGGTGAGATTTAAATGATGTAGCACGGGGTCAGTATGGGCCTCATTACAAGTTTAGCAGTAATTCCGTGGGAAATCCACCGACTTACTGCCATAATCGGTTACTGTCACCACCACTCCGTCTAGTCTACTTATCCCGTGATTACGGGTGGTGGCCAGGGGGTGCAAATCCCACTTTCTGGAGTCCACAGGACTCCAGGGGGATTGTGGCAGAATTATTATGACCAGTAATTCCACCCCGGTAATTCCGCTGAATTTTGGAGGTGAAGTGAAGAATATACCTCCAGCATTTTGCTACATGCGAGTACGCCACTTTACCTCCAGAATCGGAATCCAGTGGTGTGGTAAAAGTTGCAGTAATTCTGTTTCAGCCAAAAAAGTGGCGGTAATGGAATTCCCACCACTTTATTTACCACCCAGCAGAATTCGTCATGAGTCCCATATTTATCACTGTTCCCATGCTAGTGTTGCCCCCTGGGAGAAAGGGTTTTTTGCATTGATTGGGCGTTACCAAGGCTTGTTTGCGATTTAACTGTGTCACGTGTATTGGTAGATGCTAGATCGCTTTGGTAGTTAGTATGTGCACAAATACATTTGCTCCTAAAAATAATATCACATTTTATGTAGCACTTCATGGCGGATCCCTCCCTAATAATCATCCTGTAATAATGGGCGTTATTATTAACCAATATAATGGTACTGAATGTATCGGCCACAGAAGGGTAAAGGGCTGAGTCGGCCCTGATGGAATTTGAACTTGTGATGTTCAGGCTTGTTTCCTGTTGGAGGCAATCACTTAACTCACTGAGCTATCCTAGTGCTAACCTAAGTTAACAGGTGAACAGTCAATTCAAGGCAACATAATAGGGTTCATGTTAGGATTAGATAAGGCACGTTTATGTGCTCGTTTCTGTCTGGGGGGGGCCAAGCCAGCTTTTTTGTCTCAACGTTTGTGCAAGAAGACAGTCTGCTCAACAAACAATTAGTGGGGCGGGGAGCAGACATCAGGACCATAAAGAATTTGGATTTGGCTAGCCAATGGGATCTGTGTGATTACTGCACAAAAATCACTGGGAATGCCCAAGATATACAATTTGTTTTCTTCTGATTTTTGCACTTTTTCTTGCAAATAAATGTGGGGGGAGACTACCGCAGCCTCCCCCAAACCCCATTCCTAATTAATACCCCCACAACCCATCTATATTTGCAACAATAATTGCAACAAGCCTAGGGTGACCAGATTTTAAAAACAAAACCTGGAACGGGCCATGGAAATAGAAGTAGGACTATATTAAAACTTTAGTCCTACTTCTATGTCGCTGGCCCGTTGTGGGAGGTGGCGGGGGGATGCTAACAGGCACACTCCTCTCATTGGAGGAGAGCGCCGGGGAGGGGAAAGGGATTCGATTTAAAAAATGCCCTTGTTTTCGGCCTTGCAGAGATGGGGATTTGACCTTGTACGCTGCCAGCCAACGCAATATTTGTATTTTGCAGAGTTGGAGGAGCAGAGGAAGAAGGAGCGTGAACGGCTGCTCGCCGAGGAGCGCCAGCGGCTCCTGGAGATGGAGGAGGAAGAGCGTGAAGAGTACTACAGGCAGAAGCAGGTAGAAGAAGAGCGCACCCGGCGGCAAGACGAGGAGCGGAGGCGGCTAGCTGAGGAGCACCACAGGCTAGCACTGGAAGAAGCCAGGCAACAGGCTCAGCTGTATGCTAGGTACTGTATACAACGCTCATCCATGCTACCCACACACACACGCCTACCATAAAGTGTCAGGGGGCAGCTCAGGAGCGGTATAAGAAGGTACTTCCAATCATGGGTTGCTGGTGGCACCTTCAAAATAGTATATTCTAGTGCGTATGGGATCAATTGGAATGTGCTTCAGGGCACATTTGGAGAATAGGGAATGAGTGCACTTTGTAATGTTTGGGTGGATGAGGGGCTGGAGAGATGCTTGGGAAATCACTGAATCATGGTGGTTTATTGGCCGGTGTAGACCTTCAACTTATACACACCAGGTCAAATTCCAGAATATTAATTCTGTGACTGCCAAACCAAAGGGTCGAGCGTGGCCTAGTCTCGAAAAGATGAACGGTGGTGGATAGGGTAGAGAAGGGCTAGCATGATCTAATTGACTAAGTCAAAATGGACTGCCTGGCACCTGGAAAGTGAGAGATGATTAGGAAGTATTTCTTCCATGTTCATAGGGTAGAGAATGGTTAGCATGATCTAATTGACTAAGTCAAAATGGACTGCCTGGCACCTGGAAAGTGAGAGATGATTAGGAAGTATTTCTTCCATGTTCATAGGGTAGAGAATGGTTAGCATGGTCTGATTGACTAAGTCAAAATGGACTGCCTGGCACCTGGAAAGTGAGAAATGATTAGGAAGTATTTCTTCCTTGTTAAAAGGGTAGAGAATGGTTAGCATGGTCTGATTGACTAAGTCAAAATGAACTGCCTGGCACCTGGAAAGTGAGAAATGATTAGCAAGTATTTCTTCCATGTTAAAAGGGTAGAGAATGGTTAGCATGGTCTGATTGACTAAGTCAAAATGGACTGCCTGGCACCTGGAAAGTGAGAAATGATTAGCAAGTATTTCTTCCATGTTCATAGGGTAGAGAATGGTTAGCATGGTCTAATTGACTAAGTCAAAATGGACTGCCTGGCACATGGAAAGTGAGAAATGATTAGCAAGTATTTCTTCCATGTTCATGTCATGCTAGAAAATAATGCTGGGGTGTGTAAGCTGCAGTTGTCTTGTAGACTCTTTAAAAACCTGGGCGATGAAAGGAAAGAACATTGATAAATGGGTTGCTTTGATTCACCCAGCTATGCCAAGGAGAGAGAAAAGGTGTCATCACGATAATAAGTCATGAAAAGCTGGGAGGTTCTGGGACCGTTCTATTTCCAGTAGCAGTTATTCCATTATGCACCTTATGAATACATTTTAATGTAAAAGATGTTTGTGCAGTACCAAAATTTGAGTGCTGAAGTCATCCGTTTCTGGACTGGGTCTCCATATAGATCTGAAAGGGGTGGGGGCCTGATTGCATACAACACAGAACATTCAGAGACAGCAGCCAATCAGGTTGCACAGAACCCATGTTTTATCTAACATTAGCACCCAGCACGGGGGAACCAGCCCAACCAGGTGGCTAGAAACACAGGCTTAAACCTACAATCTCAGCCTGTGTTCCACCCGTCATTTTCCCCCGTCCCCTTATTTTTTTCCCCCATTTCCAACCCTCCTCGACAACCCCACTTACCTAATTGTTGTGGCTGCGCATGCCGCCGCAGATTCCCGCTATGGCAAGAGAAGAGGGGCTCCATATGGAGCCCCGCCTTCCCTTTCCATGGCAGCCATTTTACCACAGCTTCACTCGGGCCGTTAACTTGGGCTGCTGGGCCGTTACCCCCTTTTCCAGCACTTCGAACGGGAGCTTAACGCTACAGTGAAACCCTGCATTCAGAGCAGGCTGGCAGCTGCTCACACCTGCCCCTCACCGACCATGCTGCCCAACCACAAACCTTTGCCGATGCCCCATCTCCGTCTGCACCTCCTAATCAATGTCCCCCTACCTGTATATCTATGTTAATGCCCTTCTCCGACCATCACAACTTCTTGTTCCCTGCTCATCACTAGCGCATGCCATTTTCATAGCTGCCATTTTAGAGAAAGATGTCTTCTTTGTGCCGCGGCCCATTGTTTCACACAAACAACTGGTCCATAGCACCCAGACATTCGCAGACCTACTTCATAGACTCTCGGTCTATGCAACCTTACTTCCTGCGACTCCCATGCACTTTTTAACCCATCATTTGCTTGTCTTCTAGGGAAAGAGCCGCTCTGGAGCGACAGCTGAACTTCCAGCGCGAGCTACTGAAGGAATCCCTTGGGATGGACCAAAGCCAGGATATCTCTCGACCATGGGTCTTCTCCTATTTCCAGTTACTGGAAATGCTTGGCCTGCAGCCCTCTGTGGAGGAGAAATGACAGGAGGGGGCTCACCACATCTGACCTTTGCTAGATGATGCCCTCATGTCTGGCGTCTGAATTCTGGATCATCTGCGGCCTAACTACTACAGGCGCCCCATAGACATCAACGTGTAGTAGCCTACTGGAGGGGCTCTGGCTGTGACCTTCGCTTACGTCTTAGTCGTGTTGAAAACAGACTAGCAAGCATGCACTTATCGCAGCCTCTTCTTACAGAAGATCATCCATAGTGCTTATGCCATAGCTCTTAACTCTCACGCTTTTGGCGGGTGTCACCCGCCTTGCAATCAGCTGACTCACCCGCCTTGGCAACACAAAAGGTTGAGCGCTATGTTATGCTCAAAGGAACTCCATTGCAGCTTCTCTGGGAAGAGATATTTGCAATACCGTGGAGGGGGCTAGAGGGGCGCCGAATCAGTGTCTAATCAGTGTGCTCAGAATGCAGGCCGTATTCACCGGTACAAACCCCTTGTTCTGAGCAAGCTGTTTGCCCCAGTGTCTGGCTCCCGCCTTCAACACCAACTTCCTCATTTGTTTAAAACGTATCTTATCGTCTTTTTCACTTTTGACTCTACTACTGGGTGAGGCAAGGCACCAGTAAGCACGCCAAAAAGTGTGTTGTCCTTTTTCTTTGCTCTACGCGCACCAACGCCCATATTTTCCCCTCTGGATCTCACATGTGCTCATGCCAATACAATTGGGGCAGTCTGCCACTGCCGCTAGTGGTACCGAGCTGCCCTCTTTAAGCGGCCTTGCATCAGCAGGCTCTTACGAGGTAAAACGGTTCCTGCCTGATGGTTATTATCACCTGAGTAGTTCCCAACAGTGACACAGCATCACATCAACAGTAAGCGCTGTTATTGACTCTCGAAGCTGGGAGCTGTTACTGGTACAGGCTTTGCCATTGCTTCAAGTGGAATTAAAAATCGAGGGAGGGCTCTCGTTAGCGTGTGTGGCCTAAGTACAGGTACGCCCTCCCCCCCCCCCCCAATGAGAGTCCCCTGCCTTGCCTAAGTGGGGGTGGGGCTGGTAAAAGAGATAGAGCTGGGGAACACTGGCAGTATTACAGTTGATGCGGCCAGCCCCGCCTTTTAACCACACGCTCCTTAAATGAAAGTGCTGCCTGCTGCTGATGTCTCTGTACTCAGAAACAGGAGGAGGGCTGGACTGTCCAGCTCTCCTTTTGTTTACGAGTGAAGTCATCAAGCAGCATGAAACCGCTTGGTTTCATGCTGTGTGTTGACTATTTACTTGAAAACAAAAGGAGAGCTGGGCAGTCCAGCCCTCCTCCTGTTCGAGTACAGAGACATCAGGCAGCCCGTAGAGCCGAAGGGATGCACTGTTACATAGGTTGCTTGCAGGTGTCAGTACTTCGGTTTTGAAAGAAGAAAAAGTGATACAGGAAACAGGAGATTTGCCGTTCCAAAGTCTGCCCTTGCAGGGTAAATAAATCACAAAATTCCTGCTGCCATGCCTCAATGGTACTGTAGAAAAGTCACTACTGCTACATGCCAAGGCGGAGTCGATTTCTTGCAACAGAGACATTATTCACGTGGATCGTGCAGGCAGTTTATGGCAGGTACATTTAAGCAATAATGATGAGATTGGTGAGCTGTATCGGTGGTAATGGCCCACCACCCCGACATAATAATAATGCGATATTTGTATAGTGATTTTATCCATACATTATTGTCACCCAATCGAAATTGGTATTCAATTTATCAACCTCGGAAGGATGAAAAGCCGAGTCAATCTTGCCGGGATTTGAACTTGCGAAGTGCAGATCAAACGCAGATTACAGCAACTAGCGATTAACCTGCGAAGCCATTTTACCGGCTTACCTCACATGAGCCTTTACCTAGGACAGAGGGCCATTACCACCCATTTCGGCCGACGATTCTCATTATCATTGTTATTAGCCCGCTGGCTAACACAGGTCTGCTTTTTTGTGTCAAAGTTCGTATTTTCACTCAAAAACACTGCAAAAAAGATGGGCACATTGAAAATGGAAGCCAGTTTCCAAGAGGAGCCCCTCTTCCTTTCTATTGAGAATGGAATGCTCGGAATAGCATGTAATATTAGATGTTCACCAGTGGAGCAGTTAATTGCTTCGATTGCCCTATTTCGTGGTGGGGGAGTGTAAGAGGGAGTGTACCAGGTGTCGCGGGCAGAGTGAAGGTACGCATGAGGATGAGGGGGTGGCACGAGCAGCCAACACCTTTCTCAGAAAGCAGGCTTATGTTGAGAGGTTTAGTCTGCGTTCTGAGCAATCTGATTGGCTGAATGGACAAAAATAGGGATTCGTAAAAAGAGAAAAGCACACTAGCGCTCAGAAGTCTAACTTCATTACTTAAGGTGCATGATTTTTGGTACCCTAACTGATGGGGTATGTTTACTGGCACATGGGTGCAGGGTTACTGGCACAATACCCGGTTTTCGGTTAATAACACAGTACCCAGGGAATAACGGTTAGTGGCACAATAACCTCCTGATAAGGCCATGATTTCTGCCAGATGGGGCCAGATTACTGGCACAACTAACATCAAATAGCTCCTGGCACTATTAGGCATGGGGCATGATTACTGGCACACTACCTCCCTAATAAGGGCATGATTTCTGCTAGAGTGCCCGTTTGATGGGGCATGTTTACTACAAAATACCTAGGCATGATTACTTGCACAATTACCAGCAAAGGGATTCATGATTAGGTCCCAGTAACTTGTGGGAACAGGATGACTGACACTATGGGCCTTATTACGAGGAAGGCGGTAAAGGGTTAACGGTGCCGGTAAAGGTGCCGGAGCCGTTAACCCCTTACCGCCCCATTACGAGGTCTGCTCGCGGGACCCGCTAAGGACGCCAGGTAAAACCAGGCTTCCTTAGAGGGTCCCCTGCGCAGCCCAGGATGCTAACAACGGGCCCGTCATTCACAGGCCCATTGTTAGCATCATCCCCATTCCCATTTGAGCCCTATCGGGGCTCAAATGGGAATGGGGATGTACCGGGTCCGGCTTCCCTGAATGGGGAAATACCGGGCCCTCCAAAGTCGGAATGGCCCGGTATTTCCCCATTCAGGGAAGCCGGACCCGGTACCCGGTATGGGGGTAGCCATGCTGCAAAAAGCTGCATGGTTACCACCATACCTGTAATGATGCCCTATAACTCTTAGGCGGGATTATGATCACTTACAAAGCACATGTCCAGTTGAGGCATGCCAACTGAGACAATAGTTAGCCAACGGGTACAGCTGTGTATTGATATTTCACTTTTATTTCACAAAGGTACTTTCTGTACTACAAGGACACAACAACAGTTTTATTCTCACTATTATAATAATGGACGTGCATGTTGTCTTGAACTTGCTTTCTTGAACAAAGCCAAATATATAAGTAGACAAATACTAGTCTCAACTTATTTTTCAAGCAAAAAAGAAAGTGATCAAATAACAAATGTTCAATTCATGTAAATATCAACAATGGAAAAGCACATCCCGAAAGGAAATAGTGTTGGGGAGAAGTTGCATCCCCCCCATCAGGCTTCTGGGGGTCCCGGGGTATGAGAGGCCCCAACACCTCCCATTTTGCCCAAAGAAATGCAGCAGAGTTCCAGGCAAGCAGCAGTATGTTCCAAACAGTGTTTTATTTCTGGGCAGCAAATAAACACAGGGATTCGTGCACAAAGAAAATCCAGGTACCGTCTCAGAGAGACTGGCTTGCAAGCCAGCTTTGTAACACACTGCAGGCTGACATCACGAAATTAGACCAGCTCCCAGAAACCTACCTCATCCTGAGATTGGCTGCCGAGTGGTTGGTGACATATAGTGCCCTTATAGGAACCCTGATAGTTGGACCTTCGTGTCAGAGGGCTGGCTTGGCTGCTCCTCCCCATTACCTAATTCTAAAATTGTTGCATTGTGAATTTGTTCCCATTAGTTTTAGCTGAGCAGGATTTTTGCCCCTGGGCCCTCAGCATTCATTGGCCAGAGCTGAGCCATTCTTGTTACAATTATGTTTCAAATGATGTCTGGATCTTGCGAAAATGTCTTTCGTTCCCAGAGAAAAAACACTGGGCTCTGGGTGTTCTGCTCTGACTTACTTGTATTTATGAAGAATTAAAAATGCTTGTCTGCCAGAGTTCACTGTCGTTCAAAGAAAATAATCTTATCTTACTGCAAGGCCTTGAGCTGCTCCTGGGCTCATTCCTGAAGCCAGCACGAATCCCCACTGTGGCTGGTGTTCATTGAGACAAGTGTACTTGGCTGTAATTTTCCTGAAGCATGGCTTTACACTGTGCCATTTGATAATGCATGAATTGATGAGTTTTAGTGCTGTTAGGGTAATTCATCTTAGCATCTGCAAGTCTTTTAACAAGAATTCTTGTGTTTTGTAGATTCTGCATGGCGGTATTGCTGCATTGAGGCTAATGTAGCATGTAGGTTGCAGTGTTGGTGAAATGGGTGTCTTTCAGCATATTTGTCACCCATGGGCGCACTGGGGCCTAGTGCAAAATGATGAGTGCGCTCCTTATTCTTCCTGCTGTTCTTTCTGTTGATGTGCCTGGGGCGAGGGGGCAGGAGTTAGATCTCGATTTTCCCTCTTCACAAGAGACATAACACCTGAAGACCTACTTTAATAAAACAGGTTCCATGTGTTAATATCCTCGCAAAAATATTGCCATATTCTTGCGGCGATATTAAGGCATGGAACCTGCGGGGGACACCCCCGCAACCCCTGCTTTATTTTTAAAGGACCGGGGGACAACCCCGCAACCTCTGCTCCATAAAACCCCAAAAAGTATCCCCTCCCCAAAATATCGCCAATGGCCATTCCAAACGACCATATATACGGCGATATTTTTGGTGGGGATAATATGTAGTGATACCAGAAAACGCCTTAACTGCACTATAGGTCATATAAAACATCACCAAATGTTCCATGTTTTAGGGTACCCAAATGCCCAGGGGCAGAGGCAGCTTTTGGGGTGATTCCTGAGGCGGCACCAGAATTCTAAATGACTTGGTCAGTCACAGCTCGTGAATATTGTGTGTGATGGTACCTACATTTTTCCCCAAATATGTGTGAGTGACCGAGCATAGAGAGGGAGCCTAAACTAATTAAAGGCGGTTCAGGGAATTTTCCACCAAATTTATTGGTTTATATTACATAAGAACTTTTGAAAAAAAATGGGGTCGAAAGTCTTAAAATGTCTCTTGTGTAAGACATGAAAAAACAACAGTACATGGGAACAAAACAGTTTCATGAGACTGCACCCACAAACTATCTATGCAAGTAATTGATCACCGTAAATCACTTACATGAAGCTGAGAGCACAATCTGCCATACAAACACACGCAGGGTCTGTGTCCATGTTCACACTCATACCCGGACACCCACAAACTAAAACAAGTGCATGAGTATAGACACTGACATTCACATGGATACACACACATACTCACGCAAAACTCTTGTGCACACACATACACACACTGCAAGGCTTACATTCAAACATGCATGCACTCATACAGTACAAACACTTACCTAGATCTTCTGGTTGCCGTCAGTGTTAATCTTCTCTTCCAGCAAGAGGATGTGCCACAGGCATCTTGACAGCGACGAGCAAATTGCTGGGTACGAATTCACAAAGCTCTGGTGTGCCCTGTAATGACTTGAAAATGCAGGACACACATGGGCTTCCTGAGTGACCTGGTTGGTTGTTAAACAGCCTGGGTGCTGGTGCATGCTGTGCCTTAGACGCGAGTGCTAGTTAAATATATGTGATGGGCAAGTGCCAGCCCTAAGAAAGCTAGTGGGGGTGCACCGGTCACTGAGGAGCAGTCCGGCGGGGACCACCACAACCCTTCCACTTCCCACGTCCACCACTGAATGTCCACTACTTTGCCCCGGAAATTGGTGCCACCTCAGCAACAAAAATTGAGAGTTGCCTATGAAGATCCAATAAACACAAGGGAATTGTTTCCCAAACTATTTATGAGTGCAAGCCAAAAGGTTTGCAAGTGCCCAGAACACAATACACTGCACCTCCCCAAAGGCTCCCCTCATCTGTGCAGATTTAAATAGAAATTGCTACACCTGCAACATCTGCATTGCATAGAAGAATGTTTGCACCAAAAATAGTCTATACATAGCAATGTTTGTCATATATCTTCTATAATAATAAAAAGACAGATGTTTGTCCCTGTGTGTTTGTCCGATGCAGTCATAGCTTTGCCTGTTGTCACCGCTAGAGGGAGTTGTTGCCTTAGGATCTATGGAGACAGTGCCAATTTGCATAAATTCGCCAGTTGTCACCGCTAGAGGGAGCTGTTGCCTTAGGATATGTAGTGGTCCTACTGTGTTAATGAAAACCTGCTCTTTGCCCCGTGTACACAGGCTCCTACACTAGTATATACATATATAAGTGCCTCATAAAGATGTAAACTGTCCTGTGTTGCCGGCTTATCAATCTGCACATGCCCTGAAAGAGGAAACGTAGCACTCCAAAATACTGATGAAGCATGTTGGTTCGAAGTGTATCTATTCACTGCGATGTACTCCCTGGAGTCCTTGAAACAATTAAAATATGAGGTTTGATTTGACATGCAGGGCTGCTGCTCTTTTTCTGTGTGTAGATGTAGGTTTGCCAATACGCGTGGGGCTTGAACCTGGTAGAAGGGGAAGAACGGTGCAGTGCGCTCATAATATTATACCATCCATGTTATGCTGGGCTTAAAAGAAGCATGAACTAGTCCCATACACATTTAGAATCTTTGAAATAGACAGGATCGATACTACGGTCTGGGTTTGTGCTCGAATGCGCAGCAAGTTGGGATGACCCAGTCCCTACACACTGCAGTCATATGTAGATGCAATAGAAAGGTTTTCATTGACCTTTGAAGAAAATACAGTAAAAGGTTATGAACGGCTGGAATTCATTAAATTTGAAAACATGTCCCCCAAAAGGAGATTCGTTACACTCCTCAGCTACATTGAGGCGAGGGGTACCTCCTCATTACAGTGGGGCTCATTACTGCCCCTACCTTCTCCGCCGCCTGATAGCCCGGTTTTGCCGGGATATTACGGCCAGTGGAGATGCTGTAAGTCCCATTCAATGGATTGCCTGAATCACCGGTACCGGTGACTCCAGCATTTATTTGGCGACAGGAGCCTGATTTACCGGCAGGTCAGTCCTGCCAGCAGATCACTGCCCCCACCAGCAAACTTGTGTTTCCCCAGTACGGAAAACAAATGCAGCGGTCGGAATTACCAGCATTTTTTCCAGACCGGGAACCTATAATAAGCCCCAGAGACTGCAGCTGCATAGAGATGGGACAACACATCTCTCAACCTTCCAGGTTGAACCCCTGGAAAGCCCCACACTAGAACCTATTACTAATACAGAACACAACCAGAAACCACTCTGCTCACTATATACATTTGCAACCTCACTCAGAACTCTGCCTTCTAGTCCAAAAAGACAGTGGCAAGCAGAACTAGGACAAGCCAGGCCCGAGGAGACATGGCCAATGATACTTATTCCTTCAATTCGGGTGTCTCTTAATTACAGGCAAATTACAGGCAAACATTGTAACAATATCAACAACCACTGCAATTCTTTTTTTCTTTTTTATTGTGCATTGGTTATAATTATACAAACCTTTAGCACATCACGAAAATCACAAAACAATGCAAAATACAACACACACAAATATCCCCAAACCAAATGCACTACCACAAATAAATGACAACATCAATTTAAATAAGTTGATATGTACAAAGGCTAACATTTATAAGAAGTAGTTGCCAAGAGTTTGCTAGACAATTAGGAGACACCGTGCAGCTTAAGAGTCATGGCTGGCGAAAAAGGAAAGTGCGTCCAATCTCTCTTAGACTTCCATGTGATTAATCAAAGTGGGGCGATGCAATTGAGTCCACATTTCCAAACATGAAAAGTCGCTGCAGATATTACAATAGATTCGGCCCCAAAAATGATACTGGATAATTGATCGGTTTCGATTAAATGTATATTGTCTGGAGCAGCTCTTTAGATAATGTGGCCTTAGTCTGGGGCGTGTTGTGAGGAGGTGGCGAGCCGTTTCAATGGTTGAATTAAAAAGTCAGCAGGTTTATCCATCTGCCAGTGTGCTCACGGGTCGGTAAAATATTGAACATAAATATGTGATAAAACGATGAATTTGTGGAGTGCACAGTTTGGTCAGATAAGTCTTAGGAAAACTGCTTTTAAAACCCTGTGTACTATATGTAGCATATCATTTCTTTATCGCTAAGTAGTCAAGATTGGTTGTCATGCCTAGATCTCTGATTTTACTCTTTAAAATTCCTAAAAAGTTGGGCGAGGATATTAAGTCCTCCATCAATGTTGCTAAAGTGCAAGAGTGCGGTAGAGCGCAATTCTGCTAGAAAAGTGTTAGTGCATGCCTGAGAATATTGTGTTGCCAATGGGCCCATTAAGGTTTCAGGCCCTGGGGGGCAGGCCCGGATGTTAAGGAAGAGGCTACAGCATTGGTAAAGCCATAATGAGCGGACAGATGGTACCCCCAATTCACTCCTAATGGCCTCAACGGGCACACAGAGCCGGGGAGGCCCAGAATCGATCATAAAAGCTTGCCTTCCAGTCTCCCCACCCTGGTCAATTTGGATTCTGGTAATACTGCCAACCCGTAAAGGAGCCCTCGGAGAATGCTCCTAGAATAAATCAAAGTTAATCCTTCAATTCTGTGGCCCTCCTTTTTATTAATACATTTCTTAAGGTAGAGCCATTTCTTTAGGATTTTAGGTTGGGTAAAAACACCATAGAAATCGGCTGCGGGGAATGAGCCAATTGTGGAGGCTAGGTAAATACATTTGTCCACCCTTTCCAAATGGGCACCGTTTAACGTTCAGCAATACTTAGATACTTTCGAAATTGCCACCAATAATTAACAGTTTTGTTTTCGTAACATTAATTTTGAGGTAATTTGTGGTGGCATAGGAGGACAGGGCATTCAGTGAGTGCTGCAGTCTGATGGGTGTTTGATCTAAAAGGATAGTATCATTAGTGTATCCGAGCCAAGAGGCGCTACCGATACGGTGGTGGGCAGGGGGTGGGTGGCATTGTGAGCAGCTTCGATGTGAATATCCATATCAGCCACATAAAGATTGTAAAGTAAGGGGGCTAACAGGTACCCCTGTTTCAGGATGAGATTTCCCACGTAGCATCCCCCTCCCGATTGGTAACGTCCCTCTCCCAATTGGTGCGCACAGCCACCACCGTGTCAGAGTGAGGTGTCCTAATGAAAAATAGTAATAGAGGATCTATTCCCCAGTCTGATAATTCCTTCCAAAGTAGCAGGCGAGACACTGTATCAAATGCCTTTGTAAAATCTATGAAGGAAAGGTATGGTTTACTCTTTACTTTGCTCTTACAAGTCGACATGACAATGTAAAGTGCACAAAGATTGTGTACGGTGTTATGCCCTTTACTGAAGCCTGTTTGGAAATGGGGAGCAATCGTCTATCTGAGGACCAACGGGAACGTTTTTTCGGTAAAATGGCAGTAAATATTTATTGGTTTGTGTCGAGCATTACCAGGTATTTATAGTCCTGGGGATTCGTGCGATTGCTCTTTTTAAAAACAGGCACTAATATTGCTTTCTGCCAGCTCCTGGCTATGTTGCCATTGCTTAAGATGTTATGAAAGAGGTGCTCCAGCACCCCGGATCAAAATTGGGGACTACCTTTCATCACCACACTTGCCAGTGAGTCCGGATCAGAGGCGCAGGAATTTTTGAGAGCTTGTAGTATGATAAGAATGTCATCACCTTCAAAGCCCAATAAAAAAAGAGGCCAAGGGCACAGAAGAACCTATCTTCATAGAAGGAATGGCAGAATTATAATAAAGCCCAGAAATAGCCAAGATCCACTTCAATTCGCCAATTGGATGTATTTCCTGTAAGGCCTGACCATTAATAAAAGTGCTGGCCATAGGCCAGAATTTTCTATTATCATTGCTTCGAAGGAGGCCGAAAAAGACTTTCCAATCGGTGTTACACATGGAGGATTCATAGCTTCTGAACCAGTTCTTCTATAGTGTGTTGTCATGCACAAATAATTTCGTTTTCTGAATCAATAGGTAATGGGGGTTACGATTGATGGTGGTGCATTTCTTACGATAAACCTTCTTAGCCTGTTGAATTGCTATATCGAATGGGGCGTATTTATGTGTCGAACCCACCACTATACTATAGTCTAAGTGTAGCAGCTTTCTCAGTAGTTGCATCAAGAGTGAGAGATCCCAGTTGTGCTGCCCCAACCAACAAAAAAGAAATGTTTCATTTGTGCGCAATGATTTAGTAATGTTCAAAACATTCTTGTCGCTTCAAAAGGTGCGATTCCCCTGAGTATTTACAGCAACAGAAGAGTGGAATACAACAAATGGGGAAGTTGCAGGTTCCAAGATAATGAGGCATGATCACTAAGGGAAGTGAATATGAAAGACAAGGTGCCACTGGATAACCAAAACCTCCTGTCTACAAAAACGTAATCCAGGCAAGATGATGGTTTCCCATTTGTCCATGTGGGACGCGACCCGTATTTTCTGATTTATGATTTAGGCATACTAAGTCATGTATGTTAAAAAGTTTAACCCAGGGTAAAGTTCCCCCCACCCCGCTCTTGAAGCGTTTGTAGTCCAACACGCTTCATGATTAGAGTCTTCTGAAGACGATGAGATGAATAAATATAAGGAAGAGGCATTCAATTCACCTGCCACTATTACACTGCCATTAGGGAATATTTAATACCACCTGTGAAGAATGGTATCAATCGTGTGCTGGGTGGAGCAAGTGGCCAGGCCTCCTGGAGGGTTAAATACGTCAATAATCAGTGTGGGGGGGCAGGGATGAATGACGATCAGAAAAAGTAGCCGGCAAAATGCAATGGGAAAAGGGATTCTCGCCAAAGGTTTTAGCTCAAAGGCAGATTGAGCTCCTATTACCAGGCCTCCTGCTGGTCGACCCCTAGTCCCACAAGTGGCCTATCAACGAAGGATGGTGTAGCCATCAAGCGTAATTGGATTGACTGTCCAGGTTTGATATGATACCATAGGATATTTATAACGCGCTTAATACCCAGAGGTTTGTAAGCGTGGACCCGGGGAACTAACTTGTGTTGCTCCATGTCGTCTTGCTTGCTAGGCGAGCACGTTGCCCCTGAGCTATCCTCCCAAGGATCCTCTTGAAGGATAAAGACTCTGCAAGAAGCAATGAAGAATATGCCCTTGGGATGGGGATACAAATGAACAGTGTCCACGTGTATTCCAACTGGTACATTTGATTGAGTTTAATAGAGAGTATTGTCAAAAATTGTCCCTATCCAGGGAATCCGGGACCCACAAAATGATTTCTCTACCAGTTTTTTTTTATTTACTGTGAGGTGATCAAGAGCGGCACGCAATCTAGATCTCTCGGTAGCATGTAAGGATGTAGAGTCATGGCCATTAAGAGTTGAAAAGGATGGAAAAAGATAGGCCAGCTCAGCAACTCTGTTTATTTGCGGCATACTGTGAGTTGGAGTCCTAAGTTGTGAAGTGTACCTACACTGGTACACAGCAATGACACTATAGACGGAGAGGCATATTCAATTAGTGCCCAATTTGTAGGGCTATCTGCTCTAGGTAATTCGATATAAGTCATGGCTAGGTATGGAAGACAGCCAAGGAATGTTACTCCAAATAGCTAGCAGAGTTGCCCGGTTGAGAAAGGGGCTATCTGCTCTAGGTAATTCGATATAAGTCATGGCTAGATATGGAAGACAGCCAAGGAATGTTACTCCAAATAGCTAGCAGAGTTGCCCGGTTGAGAAAGGGGCTATCTGCTCTAGGTAATTCGATATAAGTCATGGCTAGGTATGGAAGACAGCCAAGGAATGGTACTCCAAATAGCTATCAGAGTTGCCCGGTTGAGAAAGGGGCTATCTGCTCTAGGTAATTCGATATAAGTCATGGCTAGGTATGGAAGACAGCCAAGGAATGTTACTCCAAATAGCTAGCAGAGTTGCCCGGTTGAGAAAGGGGCTATCTGCTCTAGGTAATTCGATATAAGTCATGGCTAGGTATGGAAGACAGCCAAGGAATGTTACTCCAAATAGCTAGCAGAGTTGCCCGGTTGAGAAAGGGGCTATCTGCTCTAGGTAATTCGATATAAGTCATGGCTAGGTATGGAAGACAGCCAAGGAATGTTACTCCAAATAGCTAGCAGAGTTGCCCGGTTGAGAAAGGGGCTATCTGCTTTTAGGGACAGCTCTTCCTGCTGTGTCCATTTCCCAAGTGGAAGAAGGTGTGCTGGCTCCTAATAGGGGCTGCTGTTGGAGATGAAATGGGCGACCAGTCCCATGGGAATCCGTGGGGGTAGAATACTATTAGCAGAAGCTACGCCGAAGGAAGATAAGGGGTTTTGGCTTGGAGGAGCCAGGATTTGTGCAGAGCATGCGAGAAGAAAGTAGCAGGCTGGGGGAAAAGCCCAACTTGCATAGGTGGATTAGGCTGCAGGCTTTTCACGAGGGATCAACCGTACCGGGCTCCCACCTTTCTTTAACGCTGGTGAGTTACCAAGGCAAACCCATTTATCCGTGGGCCCTCCAAGGTCACTTGCTTAGTGGTTCCCAGGGCCTTGGACTTTAGTCAAAATCGTTTGATGGAAGTTTGCGGCTGTCTTTTTCAGCACTGGGTGTCTGGAATGAAGCGGAGTATCCAGAAGGTGAGTAAAAGACACACACTTATCTTGTTGAAGGGTCGCGGACGTGTTCTGCATCGAATATTGCACAGAGGAACATGGCTACTAAAGTATGGATCTTCTGTTGCTTAGGGCCTCAATGGTGTCTTCCTCAGTTCCGGCAATTATGTATCCTGGGAGATATTAATTAATGATGGGCAGAGAGGCAAGGAATGAGTTTTAAATTTGGAAAAGTGATCCTGCGTGGCAGCAGAGACCTGCGTCGGTCCAGTTAAATCAACTATTTGTCGCTCGCCGGGCGTTAAGGGGGCCGAAGATGGTCCGTAATCGGCAAGGATGTAGTATTGAAGGCCTCAATGTCTTCAAGATGGGGTAAGGGCAATTTGACATTGCTATCAAGAAAAATTTTGATCAGTTTGGCCAAGATGTAGTTGAACTCGCACTGTTCCGTTGCTATGTTTGTGCACAATGACAATAGAGCATGTAACTTGGTAAACACAGTATTTATTTGGGACCAAGAGGGGCTAGGACATTCATCATTATATCCAAAAGAGTCATTGTGCGTGAGGTTAGAAACGTATTCTTCAGTATCGCTGTCGCTGTCACTACTGGCAGATTCAGAGGCGGATACTAATGGTTCAAGGTTCGGACTAGCAGATAGATTCGGCCCAGTAACATTATTAAAACTCATTGGGGTAGTCCCCAGTGAGTTGCTCTTAAAATTGAGGCAACGATTGAGTAGGGATCAATGGAAGGTGAGCAAAAAGGAGTACTTTCCTCAAGTGGAGGATTTTCCAATATGCTTAACCTGAGATCTGGTATCGTAGTTGTCGCTTCGAAAAACCTGTGATTTTGGGCTGGCACTTCACTTGCGTATCAGGTGGTTGGGTTTTGTTTTTCTTATTACAGGGCCCTTCAGTCTCAGTGCCATCATTAGTTTGCGGGCTGTGAGCATGTTTGCTCATGATCGATTCACTATGAAGGACGTATCTCCGTACGTTTTTTGTTTTCATGTGTTCAAAAATGGTACTCCTAGATTAGCCTAGAAGGCCAGCAGTCAATAGAGCAAGTGGCAGGGGGCACTTAATGGACAAAATAAGTCGAATCCTCAATATGGATCAACTGCTCAATTCTCCATAGTTGTAGCAAGATGTAGACAGCCTAGGCAAAGTGCGGGACTCAATGGAGTAAGAGTAAGGGCAGGGGGTGGAGAAGAAGAAGGTATTACTACCTGGAACTCAGCTGGTCCTTGAAAGCAAACTCGGCTGGCCCGGGAAACCTCAAGCACTTGACCCCAAACACCAGAAACAATCCACATACTCCGCTCGCTCCGCAGAGAATGTATGCATATGTAGAGGGGGGATTCTTCTAATCCACAAGCAAAAAGAGGTAGTGAAAAGACTTCATAGGAAAAGCAGCTTCTGTTCAGGCAGCGAGTCCCCCAAACACCAGAAACACTCCACATACTCTGCAGAGAATGTATATATATATATATATATGTAGAGGGGCGGGTTCTTCCAATCCAAAAAGGAAAGAGAGGTAGTGAAAAGACTTCACGGGCAGAGCAGCTTCTATTCAGGCAGCGAGTCCCCCAAAAACCAGAAACACTCCACATACTCCGCTCGCTCCGCAGAGAATGTATATATATATATAGAGGGGGGGATTCTTCTAATCCACAAAGCAAAAAGAGGTAGTGAAAAGACTTCATAGGAAAAGCAGCTTCTGTTCAGGCAGCGAGTCCCGCAAACACCATAAACACTCCACTTGTGCAATTTTACTGTATGCTGTCAAGATAGCAAACATGTGGATGTCATTTGACAGTATTCCTGCGCGTGGCGTGGGCAGCCACTTATCAATGTTTCCTGAGTAGAGTTATGGGAGAAAATGCTGCTTATGACTGGAATACTAACACACAGACCCCAAGTAACTTGACTACTTGCAGTACTAGAACCATTAGATAAATCATAGGGCAAAATCGTGGGATAGCTTATTTAATAGGTAAACTGATCAGGGCCGGTGCTAGGGATGTGCAGCTACACTGGACCTCGCGCTCATGGGGCCCCGCGCAGAGGCTACCCCTTTTTTCCCTGGGAGAAAGAGGGTCGGCCTCTGAGAATCTCCAGTACTGTAGTCCATGGTGGATCCAGCCAAAATTCGGCCGCATCACCCTTTTCAGCCAGTCCTGGCTTCTTATATCAAAAGCGGGTGGGACTTTTGTTCTTGTGTGTGTTTACATTGGGAAAGAATTAAAGTATGCAATGGGGGAGGAGGGGCACAACTAAAATTTAGCAGATATAGTAGGGATATACAGTGACTCTTTTGGTATAAATGACTTTAGTATATGTAAAGTTAAATATCGATTTCAGGTGCAACAGGGTGTAGTCCCTAGGCCTCCAGATACTATTTGACATATGAAAGACACAAACGGAAACCCGTTGTTGCCAGCGGGAAACCTTTGTTGCACTCATGTGGGACAACTGTCCAAGTACATTTAAGTTGGTACTCACTTTGTGTACCCACTAAAAATTATTGAAGAAAATTTTAACAAAGTCATCTGACCCGACGCTGTATGTACACACATCTTGAATGATTTTCGTAGTGTAAGGGCTATATCAAGCACTATATTTACAGAGACAGATGCTTTATAGGATTCTGCACAGTCACTGACTCACAGCTGCATCACCTGTGAGTCAGTGACTGTGCAGGATACTATAAAGCATCTGTCTGTTGCTGCAAATTCAAAGCTCAGGCTGATTGCCATTCTTATGCAAGGCCACACAGACTGGGCTGCCCCTCTGGCAATAACAGGCAGGTTACACTGAAGAGTGGGAACCCAATGAATGCACCAAAGTCTTTGTAGAAACCAGGAACATATTTATTACAGGAAGAGGAGCAAGCTCATTGCCAGCAGGACAAATTAGACACACTGGACACGAGTGATTGTGTACACTGGGCTGCAGACACAATGGGGGTCATTGATGGCAGGCATATTAGCTAGGCACAGCCACTGGCATGAAACCCTTGGGCCCAGTAAGTACTGGGGGAGCAGGGACTCGAAGGGAAGGGTTGGAGAGGAAGAGGGAGAAGGGGGTTGGTAGAGACGAGGGCTGAGAGAGGGAGGACAAAAAGAGAAAGAAAGCCAGAGAGAGAGGGGGGGTGTCCAATGAGAGGGGTGGCTCCCAGTGAGAAAGCGCGCACAGGGACACACAAGGGAGAAAGAGAGAAACAGAGACAGAGAGAAAGACACAGAGAGATAGACACAGGGGAGACAGAGAGAGAGAGAGAGAGAGAGAGAGAGAGAGAGAGAGAGAGAGAGAGAGAGAGAGAAGGGGATGCAGGACAGAGAGGAGAAATAGAACAGTTTGGGGTAGAGGGAGGAATATGAAGGGTAGACTGGGAACACAGGTACCTTCTATAGGAGTCCTCTCTGCCCTTAACCCCCCCATGGTCAGCACACACTGCCAGCAGCCAAAAGGGAAGCCCTCAGTCCTCAGGCGTATATTAGGATGTCACTTCCACCCACTACAGAGCCAGCCCCCCACCCAGGAACGTATGTGCAACTGGTTTGTTTGGCTGTTATCCGGGGCACATTTTGGTGTGGTTTCCAGGGAAGGGGAGATGGGATGCAGGGCTGGGCACACATTTTCAGGTAATTACAGGGTAGCGGACACGTGTACTTCTAGAGCCCATCCCACCCATTCCCACAATTGGGGAAACTAGATTCCGTGTAATTAAAATTCTAGAGTGCAGGGAAGTTGGTGCCCCAAGGGGAGATTAATTACAGGACTGGGAAATGGAGGAGTTTCCCAGAAATGCTGCAAGAGATCAGTGGCTGGCTTGGTCACTTGGCAGAGGGAAGGATAATTACAGGGTGTGGGACAAGTGGCTTTTCAAAGCCCACCCACCCCGATGATGGCCACAACAAGGGGATGTTGTTTTGCAGGGATCAGGGAAGATGGGACAAGGGGAGATGGAAATTACAGGGGCGGGTGCTGGTGGACATACATTCTCAGGAAGAGTTGATCAGGAACAGTCCCTGACTTTAGCTGAACAACAGGTGGAATGAGTTCCTGGAAGGAGCATGCAGGAGCCACAGAGCAAGGCAATGATGGGCAATGCCCAATGTGCCAGAAAACAAGCATCTATAGGGATTATAAGTCAAAGTACAAAGAGCAGTGATCAGAAAATGTTGGAATCAAGTACAGTGAAGCGTTAAATGCAATAGTTAAATACAGGACAAAATGCACGCACAGTGGAACACACAAGCACTTGGTAGAATTAAACAATGAGCATAAACAGCGCAGAACATGTAGTCAGGGGTGAATAGTCATATACAGTGCAAGATGGAAAATTTGGGAAATATGAAAGTCACGCACGGCCATTTCCACAAACATGTAAAAAAAAGGGTTGCTTTATATGAATAGGCAAATGCTCTTACCAACTTGGACAACAGCGTGCTGGGTGTTTGTGACGAAAGTAACCTTTATCCAAATAGCGGCCTAAAAAAAAAGATGTTCCTTTTCAGGCTTGTAATATTTTGCATTGTGTGCCTTCTAGTTTTCCATTCAGGATGTGGAAAATAAAGCAACCACAATATTCTTTTGCTTTAACATGTGTCTCTAAGGATTAACATATTGTAATGTTGCTAACAGATATGCATATTTTATAAGTAAACTGGCTCTGAAGTTTCTCAGGGTCACGTGTGGGAAGACCATGAAGTTCTTGTGGTTTCCATTTGGATTCTGGCACCTGTTATTTTCTCCCTCCCGTTTCAAATTTAGGAAACCTTAAAGTCCCAGAAGGCCAGGGAAAATGAGGACTGGATGGCATTCTCATGCATAGCTATGGGAAAATGGAGAGCTCTGCTCTACAAGACATTATTGTAGGCCTTGAAAGCCAAACTTGAAATATTTGTGCCAAGTCGAGCTTGGAAGGAATGTGTTCAAGTGGTTAAACTGTGCATGAGTTAAAATCACAGCTTCACTGTTTAACCACAGTGTGTGATCCTGGGCAAATGAGGTAATCCCTTGCCGTATAGAAGACTGGCCCCAGCAGAGCCATTATTACATTTGCTCTCATTTTGCTGCCGGTCACCAAAGTGGTGTATTAAAGGTGGTAATTCAGCACCAGATAGGGGGGTGCACCTTTAACCTACGGGAGTAAGCAAGAGGGGATGGAGCACTTCCGAGGGGGAAAATCACGGTACACAAACGAGCTGCAGTCACACCATGAAAGAATGCCTTGCAGGGAAATGCGGGGGTAGGGATGCACTGCCATCGGCCCAGGGAGATTTTGTATATTATGAGAAAGGGAAAATCACTGGTATATGCATTTAGCAAGGATGCCCCAAGGTTGGGTCTCGCTCCGGAAAACCTGCTCTTGCTCTGAACAGATGATCAGCGCACAACAGGTTAGGAAAGAGGGAGACGGAGATCAAGCTGCATGTCACAGGCAGACTGAAGCAGCCAAGACAACACTGAGTGATGTAATGACAGGGCGGCAAGCGAATCCTACGTGGAGTCGGGGGTAGAGTGGAAGTGGACCTGAGCCAGAGAACCGTTCACATAGCTAAGAGTGCCAGTCAGCAGGTGGTTATGGGAATGGGAAGCTGAACAGAGTGGCGTTCCTGGGAGGACCAATCAAATGGTAACTTTCTATGTCCTTGGGAGGTGGCCAGCCTTCCAAGTAGCCACAACAAGGTTTGCAAAGGCCTTTATGAAACAGGTACCTTGTGAATGTGTCCCTTCCCACCAGAAGCAGGGTGTCTCGTGTTCCTTTCACAATGGTGCTGACTAATGGCAGAATAATAAAGTCCCAGCGGTCAACACAAATGTTATTTTACCAATTGCAAACTGTTCCCGGGAGGGTTGAGAAGCGATGTGGTACCACATGGGGAGGCGATGAGTTGGGATATTGTTCATCTGTTTGCTCCAATCACGTTCTACTAACATACGTTTAGCTCTAAGGATCTGACGTAGTTTAGCCAATGAGTTTCTTGAGAAACATGGAAAATATGAACATCCTGAGTTGCAACTGTTTCTAATGTCGTGATCATTGTTTTCGTAGTATAAAACTAATGCTTGCTGTATGCCCAGATGTCAGCTCTTATCAATCAGTTCCAGTCCACTGTTCAGTCTGATTTGTGCTCACCCAGCTGTAATAAACAGCATTGTTCCTTGCTAGGTCTGTGCTTCTTTTTGATCATGATTTTTATATGGTGGGATCGGAGGACCCCTGATACAGTGGCATAGGCCATCCAGAGTACTGCCCAAAGGAGAAGGAGTGAAACTTTTTGCTATGCCCTGTTATGTTATGTTATTGTATAGCACATAGTCGACCATAAAAAAGCAGCAAGTGTCTGTGTGTATGTTGGGGAAAGGGGGCAGGTAGATGACAAGAAAGTACCTTTATTCTCAGTGTGCCATAGATCAATATGCATGCAGCAATGATAGCCATTGGGTTAATGTGCCTACTGCTCACATCTATGTTTAAACTGCTGGCCATGGGTTCCAATCCCCTCATGTTTCATCCTTCCGGGCCCCAATGTGGATGACCCCTCTTTTTTTGAGTCACTCCTATCTAGATGCCATAAATATTTGCATACTAATATGGTATGGGCAATTGACCTTATTTCCCGTTAGATCCAGTGAGGGATAGATCTGCAAGTGGTGTTTGTCCCCTTTCTCGTGCCGCAGAAATGGTGCGGAGGTGCATGTCTGATCTGGAGTTGATGGATGTCTGGCGTGTGCTCCACCCTGAGGATAGAGGATATTTGTTCCATTTGACGGTCCACAATATGTCCTCGCGATTGGACTATGTTTTGGCAGGCCCACCCCTAATTTGCATGATGGCTGAATGCTCCCTTCTTCCAAGAACGTAGTCAGACCACTCATCTGTTCTCTGGTCTCTGGACGTGGGTCATGAACGTGTCCCCAGACCCTTCTAGAGGTTTACGGCCTCAGCTGTGTCTGACAGTGTTCTGTAGCGAAGTTTTCAGCGTCATTAAGTTGTACTTTCAAGAAAACTTGAGCTTGGGTGTCCACGATGGGCTCCATGTGTGAAGCATTGTTGTTCAGGTTGGGGGGTGCATGTCCTTGGAATTGGGGGTAGTGAAGACGATTCAGAGGCAATTGACCGAAGTAGGACTGGAAATTAAGGGTTATGAGACCAAGGCTGGGGAGACAGGGGATGCAGATACTAGGGCCGGACTGCGAGATGCACTGGACCGCTTAAATGATCTGGCTGATCGTGAGGTTAAATATCTGGCGCAACCAGCAATGGAGAGGAGGGCAGACCAGTCCAACTTTTTGCGGCAATGCTTCGCCGGGAAGGGGGCACCACTGATATTGCAGCGATACACATTGCAGATGACCGAGTGATGGTGGAGTCCAATGCCATATTGGATGCTTTTCGGATATATTATGAGCAAGTTTATGTGTCCAGGGAGACCTAGAGGGGCTTTTGAAGGGATCATCCCTCCAGACCTTAGGGCGGGTGGCGGTGGAGGCATTGGCTGCACAGCTTACAAGAAACTATATTTTATCAGCGATACGCGCATTGCCCACTGCCAAAGCGCCCGGCACTGATGGTATAACAGTGGAGTTTTATAAGGAACTGGGTCCGGAGGCACTCAAATAC
This sequence comes from Ambystoma mexicanum, assembly GCF_040938575.1. Lineage (NCBI taxonomy): Eukaryota > Metazoa > Chordata > Amphibia > Caudata > Ambystomatidae > Ambystoma > Ambystoma mexicanum. The sequence continues at coordinate 669,616,423 of NC_090931.1, forward strand.
TTGCTGTCTGTGTGGGAGGAGGCAATGGGGTGGGGCTGCTCCCTCCTACAATGCGCAAGGCGGTTGTGACTTTGATTTTAAAGCCTGGCAAAGAACCCCAGGATTGTGCCTCGTACCGTCCAATTTCATTGTTGAATCTAGACACCAAAATCTTTGCTAAAGTATTGGCAGATTGGCTACTTCCGTTTGTTTTCCAACAGGAGGATGAATACGCGTGCTTCCAACAGGGGGGATGAATATGAACGCCTCCCTGATACCCCTTCTCACTACTAGAAAACTAGAGAGGAGAAGAGATCTCAGGGAAACCCTCTGGGGAAGAAAACCCTGTGTCAGCGGCTGCGGGATAGCTGTCTTCAATGCAGCGAAGGTTCAGGTGAAGTCCGGTGAAAGGCGGTCTTGAAAGAGAAAGAAGATGGTAAGTATTCTACAGGTAAGTGAGAGATAGATATTGTACAGAGGTCTTTATTCAGATTACCATTATGAAGGAGTAGGAGGCGTGTCAAGTTGAAACCCGGAGACTTCTGAGAGACCCCTAGGGTAGCATGGAAATAGTGAGATTAGCACTAGGAAGAAGACTGAAATGAGTCGGGCTTGGATCAAAGAGGGATCTTTACCTGGAATGAGGTAAGGGCAGAGCTTGAAGGTATTCCCGCAATGTTGTGTTTGGAACGAGCGGGTGCGTAAACCGTATTGTGTATGCCTGGATATGTAAGAATGGGAGAAGGATGTTAAGTACGGATTACGATCCGAAGGTGGGAGGATCATTAAGTCACTGTAACTGATCTCGGAGACCCCTGATTGTAGCTTACCGAGGTCCGGAAAGGAACCGGTGAGCGGTCTGGAGTGTGAAAGCGTTGGAGTCCTTGAAGTAGGGAAAGGGAGGCGTGGTATGGTAGGCACTAAAGTCGGGAAAGACGAAGGACAGTTTTAGATATAGTAAAGTTCAGTAGCATGAAAGACGTATTAGAAGGATCCTAGATACGAACTCACGTAGCGTTGTTAGAAAGGAGTTACAACGCACCCGTGCGTTGTTCACAGGAACTGATAAACCTTCGCTCGAGTAGGAGGACGGCACTGCCTGGATACTGAGTCGTGTATTGTCTAGACCCGCATCATTAGTTGCGGCGGCCATCTTGAAAGTAAAAATGGCCGAAACGCGTCGTCCCTGGGACAATCGATGCCACAAAGACCAACGCCTTCGAAGAGGCGTGACAACCAGCTACGGAGGTTTCACCTTATGAGGGGTCTAGCGATGAGTGGTGCCAGAGAACTAGTCTCCTTGTAAGCAGACAACGCAATTTTGTATTTTAAGGACCCGGCAGTCAATTTGCAACCGTTGTCACAGGAGTTAGCAGAGTTTAGTTGGTTCTCGGGGCTTAGAATAAACTGGTTTAAGTCCATTTTGTTTCCGCTAAATGTTTAGGCTAATAAGCCCATTGACATTGGCGGATATAGATGGGAGCAGACCTCAGTGACGTATTTGGGGGTGCAGGTAAGTCGGAATGCTCGATCTCTTTTGGAGGGTGATCATTTAAGGTACCTCCAAAATGTAAGGACGAGAGTAGAAGGTTGGTGCAAGTTCCCTCTATCGCTATAGGGCCGGGTTGCAGTTGCTAAAGTGGTAGTGTTTCCCAAGTTGCTATATATTTTCCAGAATGTTCTTGTGTGACCGGGAGTGGGTTTCTTTGCTGAGTTGAAGGGTTTATTAGTGAGGTTGGCATGGTATCCTAAGACCCCTTGTATTAGCTGGGACATGTTGGTCCTTCCCGTGGTATTGGTGTGCCGGATATGGAGTTGTACTTTTTTGTGACACAGGTGCACTTTGCATCATATTGGATGCCAGGAGCCCCTTTTACCCTATTGTGCGTACAGAAAAATGTTCGGTGCATCCCTTTGCATTACAGGAGGTCTTGGGGTAGAGGAGAGTTTCAGATAAATGTAACATTGACCCAGTATCGTGTACGTTTGTTTGTTTGTTTGTTTTTTATTTGTATTGCGCACCAGACCTGAAGGTATCAGGGCGCAGAGGTTACAAGGATATTCACAGCTTAGGTTACAGAATAAATTACAATACACAAGGCAAGCAAGGATACAAGGATATTCACAACTTTGGTTACAGAATAGATTGCAATACACAAGGAAAGCAAGTAAAGGGTAAAGTATCGCAGAGGTAGGAGTACATGACATTACATATATAGAAGGCGGAGACGTAAAACAAGCTATTTAGAGCATTGAGGCCACATCATAGAAGATTGTGTGTCGGAAGTGCAAGACTTAGTGATCAGTAGACTTGAGCCAGTTAACACAGTTATGTCTGAAGTTTTGGTAAAATTGATCCTCTTGGACGGAGGGCAGCAAAGAGTTCCATAGCTGGGCTGCTTTGACAGAAAAGCTGCTGCCGCCGATGTTTGATCATTTAAATCTGGGAATGGAGAGGCAGCTAGTGTTGATAAGTCTGGTAGGTCTAGTTGAGGACCTTCTGTGGAATCTCTCAGAGAGATAGCTGGGTGCAGCGTTGTTCAGAGCTTTATGAACCAGCGACACCGTTTTTAGCCGGATTTTGTCGTTAGTTGAAAGCCAGTTGTTTTGTCACCTGATTTCAGAGATATGGTCACTCCTAGCTACGCCGAGGGCCGCTCTGAGGGCATTGTTTTGGAGAGTTTGGATTCTCCTGATGATGTAGTTATTAAAGCCGTTGTAAAGGGCATTGCAGTAATCCAACCTGGACAGAATAAGGGCTCTAGCCAGGGTGAGGCAACGGTTATTGGAAAGAAAAGATTTGCCGGCTCTGATAAGCTTACAAGTGTAAGCGGTTGTGGAGGCTAGAGCATTCACTTCTTTAGTGAAGGTAAGAATAGAGTCGAGGTAAAAACCTAGTGTTTCTATCTCGTTGGCCACTTTGATGAGGTTTCCATCGATTATGAAGGAGAAGTATGATGATCCCTGTTTTATCATCATTCAGGCGTAAACCATGAGTTGCCATCAATGCCTGGATGATGATGTAAACTCTATTCACCAAGGCCAAATCCTTGTCATAATCCCCAGAAAGTCAGAGGAGAATCTGAATATCATCTGCATAGTTAGTGTAGGTGATAACAAGATGGTCCAGATCATCGAAAAGGGGCTTAGTGAATATGTTATATAAAGTAGGGGAGACACAAGAACCATGGGGCACCCCGCAGGTAATGGGGATAGGGTCTGCTGTTGCTGAGGGTAAGAAGACCCTCATAGTCCTATCACTTAGGAAGGACTTGATCCAGACTAAAGCCTGCTTAGAGAAGTGTGCAGCTGTATCCAAATGCCTACATAAGACCTTATGATGCACCAGGTCAAAAGCGTATTGTATGCAGCAATAAAATCGTGGCAAAAATGCTGTGGCTTGACCCGGTAAAGGTGTACACCATTATACCATTTAAGGGGAGCAGGGGTTGCAGGGGTGTCCCCCACACCCCTTAAATGGTATAATGGGTCGGGGGGTTGCGGGGGTGTCCCCTGCATCCTTTACATGGATTGCATTGGCAAAACCACAGTCTTTTAGCCACGATTCTTGTGTAAACGGCCATTTTTGCCGTGATTTTAACACATGGAAACAAGCGCATCATATGCATCAAACTGGGTTTTGAAGCAACTGCATGTTCATATCCCTTTTGACCCGGGCCTTCAGCTGTGGACTGTTGCGTGCCTGCCACTGACATGTGAGGAACCTTGGCTTGAGGACTTGATCTGGCTTAGTGACATAGACAAATAATATGGTTCTCTATGTGGGCAGTGGAATAGACCCAAGAACATTTGGGGGCCTTTTGTGGCCTACCTGTTGGCTCAACGATCTGAGCATGAGACAGTGCCTGCAACGTAAGTCGTTGCCTAGAAAGTGCTTTATTCAGAACAGCTATTGTTGTGCCTTCGAGTTACGAATGAATAAGGCTAAACTGCAATAATTCATGTACCCCCCCTTGGTTGTATTTTTGGTGTAATGCTGGTTGGTTTGAGGCGTGAATCTCTTACTAAAGTTTACAACAAAAAAGTTTCATCCTTCCGAGTTCAGGTTGGAGTGATGTGTCCCTTCCTGTGATATCATATGCAAATTAAGGGTTCCACAATTCGTAGGACTGGCCCTGAAAGTGACAGTAGCAAGGAAATGGATGAAAAGACCCGTTCCAAACTTAACACAGTGGCATGTGGCTCTCATATCGAGTAACTGTAAGGAGGAACTGTGAATGATATCAGTCACCCCAACTCGAAACCCAAGGACTATTGGGTAGGTAATGGCTTGTTGCCCAAGTTAAGGGTCAGAGGAGAAAACGAGAGCGCTTAGCGAGTGGCAAAGAGATGAAAACATGCTTTCCAGCCCAGCCAAGTCGGCTCTAACACCATTATAATGGTGGCGGGAGGAGAGAAAAAACAAAAAACAAAAAAAACAAAAAAAAGAGTCCTCTCCCCCCCATTCCCCGTTTTTTATATGCCTAACCCCAACTCACCATGTATCTCTTTTGAGGTTAAAAAATGTTTTACAAAAATGCAGCAAAATGTGATTCGACCAGTTTAATAGTCGAACAAAATGGGGTACCCCAAGGAAAAAAGAGGTACCCCAGGAAAAAAGAGGAGTGAGAGGGGATGCAGCACAGCTCACATGAACAGGGCATGACCACAATGACATTAAAGATTAAATCTCATCACCTTAACTTCCTCCTAATTAAGGTTTTTCACTGAATTTCAATTGTTCAATATTATAGTTCTTCTGGGCCCACTAGCCATACCCTCCTGCCATGACCACTATCCATTTTCCACCAATAGGCTTCACTGGGGCCCACTAGCCATAGCCTTCGGCCGTGGCCACTATACAAGTTGCGCCAATGTATTTCTTAAAGGAGCCCACTATCCAACGGCAACGGCCAGTGTCCATGACCTTCAAAGGAGCTGTGACGCACTTTCCCTATCTCTATGGGGTATTCCCAACCTATTTTACTAACTACGGTGCTTGTCTCAGTCAGTAGTCGAAATGATTAAGTCTGCTGTCCAAAACTAATCCTGACCGATCCTACTACTATTTTAACCAACTAAGGTCAGAAGAATAACTCCTTTCACATGATGGTTGCATTTTAGACCGGTCTTCTTTTCTTTAAAGTTCTTGCTACTATGTAATTCTTAGATAGTCTCGTTATTCTCTGTATCAGTTAATGTAGCTCCCTTGTGGGACTGTTAGCTTTTCTCTCTCTTTTGTGTGGCCTTGCCTTGACCTCTGTCGAATCCTTCGATCTGTGTAAAATGGTTCTGAGTAATCTTGTAGAGTGCACTTTCCTGTGGGGATTTGGCTTTCTGGGTAATTACAGTTCACCTTTTCCAGGTATGGCCTGTCTTGTATATTGTTTATCCTAAGGGATTCTCTGGACTTCTGTTCATAGTTTTCTCTCCCCGTTATGTTCCACTCTTTGCTTCTTGGATAACAGGTTACTTTCCCCCTCTTCCCAGGGTAGTGATACACAAATTCTATTGTTCTCCCTCTTCAGGGTTTCTATCATTTGCATTACATTAATACAGTTCAGGCTCATCAACTTTGTTGTCAGGTTTTCATCACTTGTACTGGGACGAGTCTCTCCGATTATATGACGATTCCCTTTTAGCTTCCCAGAATTACGTTCTCACCGTTACTTTTAATATTGCAGGGGAACGTCTCCAGGACCCGTTGATGCTTCAGACCTTCTTCTTCATTCCTTTTCCCTGATGTGTCGATTTCCGAGGGGTCCACTTTTTGCGACTCCCTCTCTCACTGCGTCTCGATACCACTATGGGTATGCGGACCGTTTGCTGCTTTTTCCCTTGGGTGAAGTCGGCATTGTTGGATGAGCAGCCTACACACCATGATTGCTTCGTGGTCACGCCATCACTGAGTTTTGTACTCCTGCCGTCTCATTTTCTTGCTTCTAGCACACGCTGCATGTCCTTCTCCGGTTCAGAGCAGTTCTGAACCTCACAGGCTTCGCAGCTCGTTTCGGCCCTGCCTCCTTCAGGTGTTCTGCTTCCAGGGGTCCTCCCCTGCCTGTGTCTGCATTTATCTATCCATCTTGCTCTTTTTGTTTGGCATGTCCTCCCTCTTCAACCTACTCGTCGCAGTTAATTGGAGATTTCATTTTATAGAGACAACTTCACTTTCTTCCTAGTAATAGTTAACTTTGTCTTCAACCAAGTCTTGGAACATGTCATTATTTTGTGTATTAGATAGTCCCATATATGCCATCACTTGGAGTGGGTTAGGGAGTTCCTCACAGGAACAGGAGTTCTTGTATTTGAAGGGGGAGTCTCTCCCGGTGAGGGCCCACTTGCATCAACCCCTAGCGACGATGTTGCAGAGCCAGCTCTCCTCCCTAGCCTCAGGGGGTATTCCCTTGATTTGTTACTGAGTCCACTAGCCATGGTCTTCAGTTGTGGACACTGTACATGTAGCACGAATAGGTTTCCTAGGGGCCCAGTTGGTATGGCCTTCAGGCATTGCCTGTGGCCTCGGGTTTCTGCCATGGCCACTGTACATGTTGCACCAATAGGGTTCTTTGGGACCCACTAGCCATGGCCTTCAGCCGTGCCCACTGTACATGTTGCACCAATAGCTTTCATTGGGGGCCCACTAGCCATGGTCTTCGCCCTTGCCCACTGTGCATGTTGCACCAATAGATTTTTCTTTGGGGCCCACTAGATCTCATCAGTGATGTCATATATGATGTAACTATTGATGTCACAAGTGTTATCATCTGTGATGGCATCATTGTGGTCATACTCTGCGCAATATGGGGTGCATAGTTAAGGTGGACTTGCACGAAATCTTACTTTAAGTGAAGAATCAATGTGTAGTAATACCAAGATCTCAACCATTTGCCTCAGCACATTACTCTTGTTCCATAGGGTGAGCCGACTGACTGTGTCAGAGGCACTGGACATATCAATGAAGGCCATGTAAACTGGGCCAACCACCCATCTTTTAACCGCTACTGAGAGATGGGAAATAAGTGTGGCGTTAAGGGAGGTCCCCATTCCCTGCCGAAACCCCACTTGATACCTGGAGAGAAGACTTAAAGATTTTACCTGAGATGAAACATCTCTCAGCATTAGCGATGCAAATATTTTACTAAAAGCGTCCAGTAGGGCAATGGGCCTGTAGTTTCTAGGGTCAGTCCCGTCACCTTGTTTAAAGATAGGTATAATGAGTGATTGCTGCCAAGAGCAAGGAATATTACCTGTTTGAAAAATGCTCTCAAAGAGGGTGCAGAGGGGGTCAGCCAGACCTTCGGGTCCTGCTTTAGGAGCATTGGGGGAATGCCCTCTGGCCCTGGTGCTCTGGATGCTTTAGCTTTCGTAATAGCCCATCGAATGTCATCATCTCCCCTCGGACAGGCACCCCAGCCCTTACGGCCTAATTTAGCGATGGGATCATCCTCCCTCACAGGATTTGCAGACTTTTCACTCAGATAAGCCACCCAGGTGGCTTCCAATATGTCACAACTTAATGGCCTGGCGGTTCCCTGGACGGTAGTTTTAATCATGGACCAGAAACATGTTGCGTCAATCGTTTTCTTAAAGGGCCCACTTCCCTTCAGCCATGACCAGTGGCCACAGCCTTCTGCTGTGTACACTTTACATATTGCGGCAATACATTTTTTCGGCGTGTTGCACCAATAGGTTTCTTTGAGGCCCACTAGTCGTTGCCTTCGGCTGTGAACGCTGTCCATGCTTCACCAGTAGGTTTCACTTGAAATGTTGCAACAATAGATGTTTTTTGGGGCACACTAGAAATTCCCTTAAAAAAAAGAATTCTGATGCCCGAGATTAACCCTCGATATTCACCTGACATTAGCAACAAACAACACTTACAGCGGCAATTAAGTACCAATAACCATGATTATTCCCAGGTGTAACCGCAGCTATCCGAAAACGCTAAAAAAATCCCAAACTCTTCCCTGCCCTCACCAAGCGCCCTCCTCATCTTGCCATGGTCCCCCCACTCCCCTCTGCTGCATTTTCCCTTCCTTGCCCTCTCCTGTTAATCCCTATCACTTTTCGTGTCATGTGACGCACTTTCATTCCCGATCACGACTTATGTTGTAGCCGCGGTTATGCTGCAGGATTCTAACAGTATACCTGCAAATATGCAAAAACCTTTGAACTGTAATTCTGTTCCCTGATCACCCCCAACTCTCCACTTTCACCTGGTGTCTTCTTACCCACCCCCCACCTTTAGCCAGATGCAATTTCCAATGTCCTCATTTTTCCTCCTTCAAATAGCTTTTTTTCACTTTTTTGTTTTCAGCTAGCCCTGGAGTAACCACAGGTTATCTCTTACATCGAGCACAAAAAAGGCAACTCTTTCATTTCTGAAATGTCTCTCTTCTGAAAAGCACCATGAGAGATATAGCTATAATTTTGAGCCATGGTATATAAATATTTTAATAACTACTGAACGGAATCTGAACGGAATAACCCCAGACCACTACCGGAAATTAAGTCACTGCTTCGTGCCGAAGTTGTTTCCTATCTAATCCGATTCTGTCCAGCGGTTTTTGTGCTTCGCTGCTCAAAATATTTGACTTTTTCCTCTATGGGAAAAATGAATGGAAGTAGGCTGAAAACATCGTTTATTTGCTTTCTTAATAAAGTTTTCATTTGTTTAACAAATCTTTCCCAAGTTTTTCAGTCGTGGGTGGGGGAGCTGCGACAAAACTTTTTGTTTGGAAAATATCCGCCAAATCCGACCTGCAAGTCAAAAGTTAAAAATTAAAGAAGTTATTAAGAAAGTAAAAGTATTTTGCTTCAGCTTAGTCCCCATTCACTTTCTCATAGAGGAAAAAAATCTTATTTTTGCTCAAGCGCACAGCCAAAGCTGTCGAATGGAATTGGGCAGGTATGAAACAACTTTGTCACAAAGCGTTAACTCGATTTTCAGAGAAGAGGGGGTGGGTAGCGGGTCTGGGGTTAATCCATACAGTAGTTGTTAAAATATTTGATGGATTAGGGGGTGCCCACTTCTCCCAAAATTATAGCTATATCTACCATGGTGCTTTGCAGCAGAGTGGATGACAGGATTTGCAGAAATGAAAATGCAGCTATTTTCCCCCAAAATTCTATTGCTAATAACTTTTGACTTACTGGATGGATTTGGCTGGAATTCCCCTAGCAAAATGTTTGTCAAGGGCCCTACGCACCGCCCCCTCCCCACCCCTGTCCCCTGAACTGTACATTTTGGGAAAGACCCGTTAAAAAAGACATTTTTTAAAATATATATATATATATATTTAAAAAATTGGGAGTGCCCCAGTGAACTGTGCTGCAGTTGGGCCAGTATTGGAGTAATGCAGTGAGTCATACTGGAGACAGAATGGTGTGTCTCCCAGGTACACACTGGACAACTGAGCAAGGTGCAAGCGCACTGTCACACCGGGCCCCTCACAAACAAAAAATGAAAACTGGCATTTGCAGATGAGTAATTGCATTGGATGTTTGTATTGAAACCATGAGAAAAAAATCAGGAGGTATTTTACCACATGATTTGTAAATTTGATAACAGTGTAAAAACATGCATTGATTTAATGATAACAAATTGGTGGCTTGACAGGGTAAGCCCTAACAAATAAAATGGCGACACAGGAGGCTGTGCCCTAGACAATAGTAATAAAAGTTGAGAATTTTCTTAGTGGAGTCTAATGCAGTGGTGATCCCAGCCGACACGTGTTTCGAGCGTCCGCTCTTCCTCAGGACTGGGTTCATGAAAATATTTCAACTAAAAAAGTTAATTACCCAGGGTGAGAGAGTTAATGTAGCTTTAGCATGGGTGTCAACGGATGCCTGTTGGGCATCCAGCAGAGTGTGCTAATTGTGTCAGTAGCCTTGTGGGTGTGGCATGCACTGGCCGATCGGCTGGCCTGCCTTGTATTTTTTATTTTATTGTTCATTTATAACACGCTAAATACCAGCGAGTGGTTTCTAAGCACGGAATCGGGATTCAAACCTGTGTTGCACTGGATTGTCTTGCTTCCAAGACAAACGAGTTGCCTTGAGCTATCCTTCCTCCCCTTTATTCTGAACAAACGGTTGATGTTGCGTGTTGTTCACTGCATACAGTCATACAAAGTTGTGTGGCACAAAGTGGTGTGCAGTCAAAGTACTCGTGAAGCGGTATAATATATATATCCCTGTCAGGGGAAAAAAACAAACCCTTCCAGAACTGGGGTGGGCGTACTACCTGGGTGTAAGCTAGAGCCGAACCTAGTAGGTGCAGTGAGGGAGTTGGGTGGGGCCCAGTCACAATGATTGTGGATTGTATATGTCTGATGTCCCTTCCACAATGCCTGCCAGCCTCTTTTCTGGCCAGTGTTCTCTTTTCCTTGTTTCCAAAACAGCAACCCCCAGAATGCACCTGGGCTCAACCTAGAAAGTTGGGTCAGAAAGTAGGGGAGTGGACTCGAGAACAGAAATAGAATGGACTGAGATTTTATTTGCCAAACAGAGATGAGACACCCAACACCTGATTTACCAACCCCAGATGGACGAAGGCGAATGGTGGCACAACAGAAAGCAAACTGGGAGTGAGAAAGGACTGCCAAGGAGCAGGAGGGACACAGAAATGATCCCCAAACTGAATTGGTGGGAAGACAATGAAGAAATCCACAAGGTAAACTAGCAGCCTGGGCACATGGCTGCAACTCGGCAAGTCTACATTGAAAATTGGGTGAAGTCAAAGCCTTTTTGAACCCTTTCAGGAATAGCTTAGCCAGAGATTGGCCATGGGGAGCATGTGACCAGGGAGACCAATGGGGGGTTGCAGGAGTTTTGGAAGTGGGTAGCAGAGGAGATTGGAAGGTGTTCAGGTGAAACCGATTGACGCAACATGTTTCTGGTTCAGGATTAAAACTACCGTTCAGGTGGAGCGGTGCTGGATCAATAAACCAGATTGAGTGCGGGCGGTGGAATGGAGTGCTAAGGAGACTATGGCAGTGTTATGAGAGAGTGCAGGTAAGGTATTGGGTTTAGGAGGGAGTGGCACCAGTTGAGTGTAGTGTGGTTAGAGGGGTAAATACTTTGAGTAAAAGAGAGAAGGAAAGAAGTGTAGGGCTAATTAGAGAGAAAGTGAAAGGGAGAGAAGGTGCGTGTATGGTAGGAGTGTCTGGGGAGGCAGAAGTGGGAGTTGTGGTGAGGGTGAAGAGAAGCTGGGGTGTAGTTGAAAGAGATAGGCAGAGATAGTGTGATACTATAGTGTGAGGTAAAATAGGGTGAGGTCTTTCCCCCTCCAAAAGAGACTTCAACTGGACTGAGAGCAACATGAATCTCACCCCACCACCACCAGAAGCCCTCTTTCCATCTTCCGGTGGCTGCCTGCAGAGGTCATGAGACCCAAAAGAATCATCCAGGATCGATCTAGGCACTGCCCCTGTGACCTCTAACAAAGATACTTCCGGGTTGTTTTTGGGTATATAAGCACTGTCCTTTGGGAGTCCATTCATCCGGGGATATCCAGAGAAAAGGGAAGACAGAGCTAAGGGTTGCTTCTATATCCTTCTCTATTTCATTCCATGTTCGCTGTTAGCCCGTTTGCTACAGGTTGCCACACAAATGCCTTGTTACAGCACACAAACAACATTCAAATTAAACACCAACACCCCACTATAAAACTATTTGCATACACCTACGAGTACCCCTAGCATCCAAATTATTGTACTGTCTCTCCATACTGTCCTACTCGTCCTATAATGCATTCAATGCTGTTCCTCCTGCTGCTTCTCCTCCAACTCCCCTCTCCCTACGCTTTCTTCAATCATGCTACAACTTCTTCCTTTCCTATCCTTATTATAAAACTCAGAAATCCCACTACTCCATCTCTATTCCACCCCATCCAACAAACACAGCTGACGAGCTAACCATACTGCCTCTATCGCCTATCCACCTCATCTCTCTTGCTCTGAGACTCAACTTCTCTACTCTTCCTTACCTCATCAACTAAACATTGCACTCTGGAATGCTCAGTCTGCCTGCAATAAAACTTCCTTTATCACCGACTACTTTCATCCCAGCTCTCCTCCCTACACGACTCCAAACTATCCTTCATTCACTCTCCTCGAATGACTGGCAGAGGTGGAGGTGTCGGACACCTATTCTCTTCCCACCTAAATGTCTCACAAATCTCCAATTCCACATTCTCTCTTACCTCTTTTGAATTTACCATCTCTACTATTGCTCCACCTTACTCAGTTCACATCATCTCCATCTATCGCCCTTCTGGTCCCACTGGAAAATTCTTTGATGATATTGGGCAACTCCTTGATTCTCTTTCCACTAAACATCACCTCATTCTCTTAGGTGACTTCAACCTTCCCTCTCCAACCACTTCTCAGAAATCTGAACTTCAGTCTTTTCTTAGTGACCATGCGCTCCACTCTATCCATAACCTACCTACCCACACAGGGAGTAACTCTTTAGATCTCTTATTCATCTCTACCTATCTCTCAGCCACTAATACTACTGTCACACCATCCATATCTGATCACTCAATTGTTTCCACCACCATCTCCTTTTCACACTCTGGCCTCTCCTCACCATTTGCCTCACCTATTACTAAAAAGAAATTGAAACATTCTGCCATTCACCCCTTTCTCTCCAACCTACAGTTATCATTCTCCTCCTTCACACCCAATGCCTCTTTCACCAACACCACCTTCTCCAGCTTCCAATCCCTACTATATGCCCCATTCTCCTCCTACTTCCCACTGTTTACTTTCACCCCTAGGTCTCAGCATCCTCAGCCATTGGTCACCCCATTCACACCCTCTCTCTGCACACATCCACCAGCTGCTGCGGAAATGGAGATGTATGCATTTGCATGAGGACCTGCAACTCTACCCCTCTGCCCTGAACTCTCTGAAGTCCACTCTTGATAGAGTGAAAAGGAAATTCTACTTAATATTCATTGACTCTCACTGCAACCATCGCCTCACTCCTCCCAAGTCTATGAACCCCAATCTCACAGATAATGACCTAGATGAATATAATGCTGCAAACATTTAAAATATCTGAGAATCTCTCCTGACCTGTCTCACACTCCCTCCTCCCACATTTTACAATCTGCCCACTCTACCATCATCCTCTGCCTCTACCTCCCACTTCAATCACACTAATAGTGACGAAGTGCTAGCTCTACTGATGAAGACTAACCCCTCTTGTGCTCCATCAGACCCTCTTTCTCCTCAGCTAGTCAAGCCTATTGCCCCTTTAGTGGCCTCTCACCTCACTGAACTCTTCAATCTGTCCTTTGGCTCTGCTTGTTTTCCCTCTGTTTTCAAAACAGCCACGGTCATCCCTCTCCTGAAAAAAGCAAGGGGCTGACCTGAACCTACTGCCTAACTTTCACCCTGCGTTAGGGTGACCAGATTTTCAAAACAAAAAACCGGCCAACAACATTAAAGAGGGACTACCCCATCGCAGGAAACCAATTACCGCCCCTCCCCCAACACGGCCCCACAACCACCCCCCAATCATATTTCCAGCACTTCTCCTTTCTATAAACTGTATATAATCTCATTTGTGCAGTTTTGTCTGTGAATCGGGGCATGTTAATTCAAACGAGCGTTAGCTCTAATTGATATTACATGGCTTGCTGTACGATAATTTCTAAGCCAGTCTCCATGGCACAGTCAGAAAGTGTTCTGACTTGTACCTGAGAGGTTGGGGGTTCGAGCCAAACCTCCAACTTCAAAATTCTGAAAGTGTTGTGAAAAAAAATTACGGTTTTAATTACCGTAGCCCCCAAACATGTAAACACCGGACAGGGTTTCAAAAATGAAAAAACTCCCGGGACCCCGGGAGATTTCCCTAGACTGCCCCGGGAAAACCCGGACGTCTGGTCACCCTACCCTGTGTCTCTCCTTCTGCACTACTCTAAAGTGCTCGAAAAGGTTGTGTTCAACCGTCTTACCAATTTCTTAGGCATCCACAACCTTCGGACACCGAATCGAACCAGGTTTCTGCTCCTGTCACTCCATGGAAACTGATCTCATGAATGTGTCCAACTTCATGGCCTCTGCTAAGCACTCCAACCTATCCTCTATTCTAATTCACCTTGACCTGTCTGCTGCCTTTGACACTGTCGATCACTCTGATCTTAATACTCTCTTTCTGTTTGGAATTCATGATCAAGCCCTTGCCTGTAATAAATCCGACATTGCACCTCACAAATTCTCTGTCTCCTGGAGCAACAACACCTCTCAACTCACTCCTCTAACTGTTGGTGTTCCACAAGGCTCTGTCTTGTGTGCGCTCCTCTTTACACTCTACACTTCTGCTCTTGAGGCACTGATCTCCTCCTTTGGGTTCTCGTACCAGCTCTTCACGGATGACACCCAAATCTACTTCTCTTTTCCTGAACTCTCCTCTGATTGCTCTATCAAAATTTCATTGTCTCTGTGCTATTAGATATTGAACGGCTACGCACTCTCCTATGTTAAACTGTACCAGAACAGAGGTGCTCTTCTTCACTGCCAAAAGCTCTCTCTCATCTCTTCCTCTGCCTATCCAGTTCCCACCTGATACTCTCCCCTACTTCTACTTGTCTTCAGCTAGAAACCTCTGCGTTATATATGACCCTTCTCACACCTTCTCTACTTTCATCTCTGAAACAACATCTCAACTCAACCTCCTAAATATTAGGAAAATTAGGCACCTCCTTCCTTTCAACACCAGCACCAAGCATCTCTTAACCACTTTTGTCTTCTCTAAACTCGACTGGTGTGCCAGCATCCTCTTTGGACTCCCCGTCCATACTTTCTGCCTATCGACAAGATCATTACCTTCGCTACAAGGACTCTCTTTGAACTCCCTCACTTCACACCTACCTCCTCGTACTGTCGCCAGGCTACATGGCTGTCTATGCAAAACAGGGCTATAGTTAAATTTCTTCTTCTGGTTCACAAATCTATCCACGGTAAGGCACCGCTGTATCTATCCTCTATGCAACTCTTCAAGCCTGCTCGTAATCTCCACTTTGCCTCCTCGACTACCATTGTGGCTCCTCACCCTCCCTGTGCTTCCTCCCGCTTCTGCTCCTCTCTTCTTGCTCCACTTGCATGGAATTCTCTTCCCGTGGACTTCTGAGAAACGGTCCATATGGAATTGTTCAAAATTAAACTAAAAGCCTACCCCCTCGCCTCCGAATTATCTTCTTAAAATACCTCTCATCTGCCTGCTAGCTAACATTTCCCCTCGCCTCTAACCTGCCTCTGTCTCTCACTTCCTCTGCCTCCACTCTAGCACTTCATCCATCATGTTCACATCCCGAGCACAGCTGGCCATACCGGCTACCTGCAATTAAAAATGTCCAATGTTCATTCTCCTTAATCTATGTATGTCCACCCATGTATTGTCCCCGGTGACTGTTCCATTTACTCCCCTCCACAACCTGGTCAGAATGTCCCTCCAACACACCCCATTGTAAGATGCTTGCTGCTTCCCGTCAAATCTTATTTCTTATCTATTGTACTTTCTTTTGTGATCAAAAGAGCATTGTTTCTCCTGTACATAAATAAATACAATTCAAATAAATATCAGTACACAGAGCCGTAGATAGGGGATTAGAAGTAGAGAGTGGGGCGAAGAGAAGAAGTGTGGGGTGCAGAGGGAGAGAGAGGAGAATAGATTGTGAGAGGGGAGAGAAGGCAGGTAGAGAGGAATGAGAGAGGTGTAGGTAGTGCAAGGGTGTCAGAAGGGAGGGAAGAGACATAGAAAACGGGAGCAGATTAGAGGAGAGGTGAAAGGGAGAGAAGTGAGAGGTGAAACAAAGAGTGATAGAGAGGGAGACAAGGAAGGTCACAGAGGGAGGAGAGAGGAGTTAGATATAGATGGAGAAACAGCGCCACAAAGAGAGAGTATGGGAGGAAAACTGGTGGAGAAACCCTGGTGAAATCGGTCTGTGAACCAAATGGAGAGGATCATTTAGAAATTCCCTGAGGAAGTTAGGCATAGAAGCCCATGGCCATAACGTTTCTCTCCCAGAATAGAGAAGGCAAAGACAGTAGGGGTTACCTTGCTTTAGGATACATGGTACGTCAGCGGTGTTAGGGACACCTGGGCCAGTGTGGTGGGAGACTACATGGAGACCAAGAGAGTCATAGGGACTCTCTTAGTCTCATTCATCCCAATCCCCTAGAGAATTAATTTAAAAATTCAATAAAGCATGATAAACCAGACATCTTTGTCTGTGGATTATTGGGGTCATCTGTCATAAGAGAAGATTCTTGCAAACTTAAAGTGAGCATTGTCCTGGTGGAATGTTGACTAAGGCAAGCACTAATCATTAGCAACCAGGTGAGGGGAGGCAGAGCAAATCAGGTTCCGCGGATCATGTGCTGAAATATCTTAGGCCGCATTCCATGGAACCCACAGGCTGTCTCCCCCGCACCGCCATCTTTTAGCCACCCACCCTTTGACGTTTTTGTATTTTTTAATAATCCCAAATCCCTGCCACAACCCCACTTACTTGATTATGGCGGCATCAGCTTCACTGAATGTCGTTTTTTTCCAGCCGCCGGCATATTCATGCAGAATGTTGGGAGGGAACCATCACACTTTTGTAACAGTGGATAAGGCCCTCTGTTGGACCATTGTTTACAATGGCTTGTTAATCTTTTCAGATGTTCAAGGGGGGGACGGAACACGTGTTATCAACCCACACTCGAGTTCACACAGGGTACCTAATGATGGCTAAAGAGCCGATAGCACACATTAGCACCCAGGGGGCAGAGGGGAGCCAGCCAATCAGGAGACTATGAACGCGGGCTTGAGCCACTGGTTTAAGCCTGCATTCCAAGCCACCTGACGGCCAGCTCCTTCGCCGCCATCGTTCACCTGCCACCATCTTAACTTATTGTGGCGGTGGTACTCGCCGCCAGAGTTGCACCTTCCTTTCTGCGCAGAACAGCTGCCATGGAAAAAGAAGAGGGCCTCTGCACGAAGCCCCGCCTTCCCTTTCCATGGAGTCTATGGTGGTAAAGGATTTTCTTTCGTACAACAGGACGCGTTCGGCGACCCATCGTAAGAAGGAAAATCCTTTTTTTTTTAGCACCCTAGGTTGCCGCTTTGGCCTTAACACCCTCTCCGGCCCAAGTAGAATAGAGCATTTCAGCTCAGTCGCAGAGGAGGCAACCCAGTAGCCATCATTGGAAGTTCACCTCCAGTTCAGAGTCAATGAGTGCTGCAAGTATGAAATATGCCTCCGAATCATGTTTTCCCTCAAGAAAAGGGCCTTTGTCTTATAGGGCAATACTATTTTGTACATAGCTTTATTAATGCAAGACAGATATCAAGGATGCAGACAGCCACATACACATGTCCCCCTGATGTGCAATCATCACTGCAGTGTAGCCCGACATCCTTGTGATTGGAGAATTGAGGCATATTTCAAACACCATCAATCTGGATGCCAGTTTCCTTTTGAGCTAGGGGAAAACACACTGTTGGCTTCACTGCACAATCACTGGCAGGCCATCCAATGCAACAAAGGAGAGTTGAAGGGTATGATGTCTCATCAATGGGATCTAACATGGGCTTGGGAGTCCAAGAAAGGGTTCTTGGCCTGAGGGATCATCACTACTCCCCGTCAGTCAGCCACTGCCTCGCCAGCTCTTGACTGTCACTTTGACTGTCACTTCTCCTCAGAACTCGTCCTGACTGGCAGCTCAGAATATTTCATTCATAACAATGTTGTAGATGGGAGAACTGACTTGAGTCATTTGCCATATAGCAATGATGAAAATACAATTTTTAAATGGTCCAACCTTTACCATTTTCATTATTTTAGACACAGGGATCTGATCCTAATGTTTATAAGGAGATTACTACATAAATCATTTGGTAATCTTCCATTTGCATATTCGTTTTTTATTTATTATAAAACATACTGCACAGTACATTATACCAGCAGCTGTGACAGACCGACTGAAAGGCTTGGCTCATGGGCTGTTACAAGGTCTTTTTTGTCATAGCCTATACCTTTATCACATGTTCCTGCAACATACATTAAAATAATATTCTTGGTACCACACTTATGATATTCATGCCTATGCAGAGGCTTCCCTCTGGCTACAAAGGTTGGTTATAGGCTCAATGGGGCTGGTTTTTGTGAGAACTGTGAATATCTAGGAGTAAGAGATTGACACAAACGTAGCACGTTGATTGGCAAATGGGTGGGGGGGGGTTGTGTTGGAGGAAATCCAAACTAGCTCTACCTCTAAGAGCGGTTTCTCTGCCTCAACAAGACAACGTAATGAAAAAGTCAGAAAGTCCAAAGTAAAGTTCACCGTCCTGTGTCCAAATACTAATCAGTCCCTGACAAGCTAAACTCAATATAAAGTGAAAAGGGGACGTGTCTCTTGGCTGTCGACCTGCAGCCCCACTCTGTAGCTCAAAAGAAAAGTTCCAAAAGGGTTTAGAAAAGCAAACCAAAAATTCTACAAGACCCAGATGCGTTCTAGCTTTATCCAATTTCGTATCTGTGTCTTTAACTATTGAGGCATATCTTGATCTTTACTTGTTTGACCTGGCTCCCAGGTCCTGCAACAAAGAAGAAGGGCCTGGCTAGCTTCACCAAGCCGGTTTGAGGGTCCCAGACCCTATTCTGAGTACCCCTCCTCATGGCGCACTCTACTGCTACGTAGGGTACCCAATGCTCCTGGTTTCACAGTTCTCTCTCTCTTTATTCACATCCACCCACAGTCTGGTTTACTCTCCTGCCTAGGTCTTTGGGGGGTCTCATGTACATATAAAATCGGTATTCTGCTTACTCACAACTCGGGTTGTACTTCCCCAACCTGGGTCCCACACCCCCTTCACATGATTGTTCACAATGTTCTCTTCATTCTCTTTTCATTTCCCAGGCTTGGTTTACTCTCCTGCCAAGGTCTGCGACTGCCACTTATATTTGCAAAGTTCGTATCCCCCTTTGTGACTGAAAGGGGTATGCCTTCCGTATGTAGGTCCTAGACCCCCTTCACTGTATTATTCTGCCCCGATGAATATTGCCTTTATGCTTTGCTTCTTGCCCTTGTACTCTTTGGGTCTCCCAGCCCTGTGATTAGCCACCCTGGTACCTGCAGTGGGACAGCCATCACATTCTGGCTGTTTGCGTGTCTCCCAGGAGTGTCAGCGCCATTCCTGGATTCTCTGGACCTTCTCCGGTCTTCCACATCCCTTCTCTGCAGCTTTCTGAAGGGTTTCTGGCACGCCAGCAGGTTTGGTTACCTCGCCTTGCCTTCAGTCATGTATCTGCGTGGCGGTTCTCCTGCGAGCATACTTCCTTCCAGGACACTGTCTGCCGTTCTGCTCTCTGGGTCTGCCCAGGCCACGTTGTGTTCTCGGTCTGTGCTGGTTCAAAGTCGAAGATGCCATTGTTCTCTTCCCTCCTTGGCTTTAAATTACAGCTGGCCAATAGGAGCGTCTCAGAGACTGGAGCGTGTGTGCTGGTTCTGGCGAGTGGTCATTCCTCTTGGCCTCCTCCTCGTCCCAGTTATTCTCACTTGAGATATGCTACTACAGCACATGGAAGTTATAGGTAATGGGGAATTGAGGGCTCTTGAGGGAAGGTGGAAGGGTTAAAAGGGATACTGAGCTCTCCTGCGATATTCACCACTCCCAGTGGGGTCCTCCCGCTGAGCACCAGCCCCAGGGGGACTATCGGGTAGTGGCCTCACCACCCTGGCCTCGGGAGAAGGGGCTTCCGATCTGTAGCAGTGACAATACCTTCAGATTTGACCCACCACATGTTTACATGGGCCTCCTCTTTCCCCCTCCAGGTAAATCGTCATCTCTGATGATTTGTAGGGGTCTGGTGCACGGATTTGTTAGAAGACCTGCAACCGTGTAGGTGGTAGAAGTTTCCGGTTGTTTTCAGTGGATGGTGCAGAATCCCAATGTGTAACAGTCAGCCGTTCTGCGGATAGTTGAATTGGGGCTCAATGATGCACCTTACCTCCATGGATCTTCTTACTAAACGCCAGGTGATGTGTATAGGAGTATCAATACAAGCTTTGCTTCACAACTTCTGGACCCATCTGGAATGTTGGGCCAGGTGGCATCTTCTACACAATAGCAATAATCGTATTGCTGGAGTCGGCGTTGGGATTCTTTTCCATCATCTCTGACTTATTTAAATCTCTCTCTTGACTGTGAAATTCACTCTTTGTACACAGATACTTGACATCTGTGAGGTGACTCAGAGTCTCCTCCGGCGTTTGTGGTCTCCGAGAAGAAAACGTTCTTGGGTGGTCATTTTCAGGGTCGGTCACTATAGGATTTCATTTGCACCCCTTCACTCATTGACATGAAGGTCACTACAATGCAGTGTTTGGCAATTTCATGGCTTGTTTTCTTCTCAAATCCTGTACAACGTAAGACCAGGAGACCGGCTTTCCACAATGCAGGTCTAAGATTCTCATGTATTTCCTAGTGTGCTCCATCCTCTGCTTCCTATGCTTCAGATCAAGACATGATTTGCTGTTTATAGTGTGCAGAATAGGACATTCTTATAGGATTAATGCTTATTCTGCTCACCATACTTTTCAGCGACAGCTTGGGCTAACTGCTGTACTTTTTCCAGTTGCTGCTGCACCTGTGAAACATACTGTATGTAAGTCTCTGGCCCACACCAGTCAGGACTCACTCCAAAGCACAAGTCTATTGGAAATCTGGCATCACGCCCAAACTTCAGATAGTATGGCGTGTAACCTGTTGCATCATTTCAGATACAATTGTAGGCATACACTACCATTGCTACAAGCTGGAGGCCATTGGCTCTTCTCTTTAGTATGCAGCATCCCCAACATGTCTAATCGCATTCTGTTTAATCGTTCAGCTTGTGCATCTCCCTGTGGGTAGTGAAGAAATGTTCTGGTTTTCTTGACACCCATAAGATGCATCATCTGCTTCACCACGTTTGACTCAAGTCAGCTTCTTGGTCAGAATGAATAGGTGTTGGCCACCAATAATTAATGAAGTTCTTCCCCCACAAATTCTTGGCTACCATTATAGCCTTCTGGTATTCGGTCAGAAATGCCTGCGCATAGAGCGTGAAGTGGTCCATCACAGCCATTCTTGTCTGTATTCCTTCAATTTCCATCTCCAAGTCCAGGACGTATACACAGAGCAGATCCATGAGCCAGATCTCTGGGGATGCTGTAGGTGAGCAGTTAGTGTTGCAGCTTTGTTCATGGCAATGCATCTATTGCAATTGTGACAGTATTCATCTACGTCGCGCATATTTCTGGGCCAGTAGAAAGGTTCACAAACTTGCTGAGTGGTCTCGCAGCTCCCCGGTGTCCGTGAGGATCATGTAACGCATGCAATACTACTTGTCTGTATTTTCTGGGTAGAACCAGCTAATAGGTTATGGGGTTGTTTCTTTCACACTCAGAGTACAAGAGGAATATTTTCACTGCTACAATCTTCCACTCGATTAGCAATAATCTGACTTTGTGGTATGGATGTTAGGCAGACAACGCCTTTGCGGTAAGCACATCAGCAATACTGAGATCTTCAAGCTTGGCTTGTTAGATTTCTTCTTTAGCCAGCATAGGCATTTCAGACTTTGCCAGGCTAGCAACATTGCAGTAACAAGGAGCAACAGCTCCTTCAGGTCCCCCCAGACCCACCACAGCTTGCACTGAAACAGTTGTAGCCGGCCACACATTGATACTACCGGCTTTGCAGATGGCCTTCACTCCTGCCATTGGCCCTTCCACCCACTCAGCATCATCTCTGATCTCTTTGTTGTGTTGTCTTCAGGACAAAGCATTGGCCTCCTCCATTCCATCGTCCTAGCCAGTACTATAATTGGAAAATGTAGGACGACAGGGCAGCTATATAGCAATGTCCTTGAACTTCCAAGTTTGGTGGACATGGGAATGTAGGTCCAAAGGTTACCTGTTCCAACAGTAAACTGTGCACCATAGCGGTAGTCATGAAACTTCTTAGTGGCCGCACACATTAGGGCTAAAAGCTCAGGTTTATGAACAGGGTAATGTTTCTCAGCTGGCAGCAACTCTCTACAGATCAGATTTAAATTTTAATTGTTCCGCGTTTTAATTGTAACGCGATCTAGCTTGTGTTCAGCTTTTACATTTATTAACTTCTTTTCTTTCATTTACCGCCGCAACTGTATACTTTTAGTATCCTTTCTAAAAAAAATGTATTTGGCATTAGGCACTGTTTAGAAATCTGCATTAGCTTTTAACTTTGCTTCTTAACAGCACTTCTGCCACCCTCTTTAAAATACTATATTCCCCATCTATTTTGGAGTTCCCGGCCCCTTTTACACATCGAGCAGGCATATCAGCGCTGGCATGTCTGGCAGGTGCCAGTCTGCAAGGGTCCAAGCAGGTCGCGTTACATGTCTTAGCTCTTTTACGGTCCGCTGGCTTCCTACTGAACTTGTCCTCTTCGTACGTCTTTTTACGGGAGAATGTATCCCTCTCCTACTGGAGCCCTCTGCTTCTGCCTTATATTGATTGTATCACCAGTATTATTTAACTATACTTCAATCGAATAGGAATCCACTGATCCCTTGACCCCCATAAACTCATGCCTGACACCATTTTGGCCGACAGAACATGTGACAGACATACACATACTGAAGAGGGGCAATCCCTCAAGATATGTTTACTTAATTCCAGGTCTCTGGAGAAACATGCCATTAGCATCGCGGATCGCGGATCGGATGAGCACATAGATATTATGTGTGTCACTGAGACATGGCTCAAGGATTCCAGTGGGCCCAATATAAGTCTTACTACTCCTGGAGGTTACACATTTCATGCAGAGCATAGAGGAAATGGTAGGAGGAGGAGGAGTGGCAATAATTGCAAAACATGGAATACATTTCTTCCAAGCACCTATTTCATGTACGGGATGCAAATTATACATATGAAAGCCATAATCAGCCCCAATGACTGTTATAATCTCATCTTGATTTATCACCCGCCGACTGAGATGCCTATGTTTATTGATGAGATATCAGGCATCCTGTCGAATTTTAATAAACACCATAGCCATACTATCATACTTGGAGGTTTTAATAAATGGCTGGGGAATCCTAAGGATTCAGAAGCTATCGAACTGGAGCAAGGGCTCTATAATCATGATTTTACTATACTGAGCAAAGAATCGACACACACGCACACAGGGCAATGCCCTTCATTGGGTTGCTAATAGAAATGTACACCTGCAAATGCTCCACATTAGACCTTGCATTTGGTCAGACCACTATACTGTGACCTTTAATATCCTCCTCCCTAAAAAGATGATCCCCAGAATCAATAACAAAAAGTAATTAATAGGAACTTTAATAGAATTGCATAGGAGGACCTACAGACATACATTAATGAATTGATGAATTCTACTTCTAGCCAAGATGCATCCGTCTGACTGGCATCTAGCCATGTTCAATGTATCTGCAAGATGCGTGATCAGATAGCACCTCTGAAAGAGAAGTTAGGGAAAGAGAAAATAACCAAAAATGGTACACCCCGCATCTGGCCTCCCTGATGCAGGACAAGAGGACAGCTGAGCGAATATGGATACAAGCTCAATCCCAGGATAGCAAAGAAAAATGGAAAGCTATAGAGAAAAACTATCTGATAGAAACCTTTTTTTAGCATGGAGGATTGCTATGTCTCGGGAGGATAGCTCAGGGACAACGTGCTCGCCTTGGAAGCAAGACGATGCAGAGTCACACAGGCTCGATCCCCAGGTCCGCACTTAGAAACCTCTGGGTATTAAGCGCGTTATAAATAACCACTCATATAAATAAATAACCAATGATATGACTCCCAAATCTCCAATTCTGCTAATAACACTAAAACTATTTGAGATTGTCAGGACATTGGAAAAACCTAACGCACAGATAGAAAATGTTGTACCAAACAATCTAGACTGCGAGGCAGTGCAAAAAGCCTTTGCTGGTAAAGTACACAAAGATCTAACCCTATTTCTCATCATCAAACTCATGAAACCCTCCTATTTTCATTCGAAACTATCACTGTGGCTTTTCTTATAAAAATCCTTAAAGAAATGCGCCCTTCTACAGGTCAAACAGATATTCCTCCTTCAAAAATTGTCTTTGATCATCCAGATCCTAGCGCCTTTCTTGACCCGTTTTATAAATGCTTGTTTCTCTGACAATGACGTGCCTGATTCCCAAAAAAATGTAAGTTACCCATTTACTGAAAAAACCCAACCTAGATCCTGCACAAATACTCTGATTTTAGACCTATCAGCAGTGTTCCATTCATGCTGAAAGTGGTGGATAAAATAGCTGCTATCCAATTCCAAAGCATCTGGAGGAGTCAAATATACTACACCAACGACAATCAGGTTTTAGAAGCTCACATGGGACAGAAACTGCAATGCTCGACTTGCAAACAGAAATGCTAAATATTATAGATGAAAATAGATCAGGGCTGCTGATGCTTTTAGATCTCCCAGCAGCCTTTGATCTTGTGGACCATCCTAAACTCCTACAGCGAATCCAGGAAATGGGCAACTGCTCTACTAACACAGTTGAATGGTTCCAGGCGTTCCTTAGTTGCAGAACGTCGAAGACTGTTTGGGAAATTGCCTCCTCAAACCCAGAACCTATGACATGTGGAGTACCTCAGTGGGCATGCTGATCCCCGGCCTTCTTTAACATTTGTTGTCCACTGTGTAATCTTTTAGATTCTACTGGGCTATACTTTACCTGTTATGCTAATGACACTCAGCTAGTATTTACAATCAGTGGAGACTAAATAAAAGATGCTGACCTTACCATGTCCGTATGTGAAAAAATACAAATTTGGATGACCGAAAATGGGATGTGTCTCAACAGTGAGAAGACCGAGCTTCTTATCCTTGGATCAGCCCAAGCAAAGGAAAAACCAGGAACCGCCTATGCTACTTCCCGTATAAATACTGTAAGCAAGGTAAAAACACTTGGTGTTATAATTGAGGCATCTCTCAACACGGATGCCCAACTTACCAATGTTACAAAACATGTACAATACTATCTAAGGCTCTTGCGTTTGGTAAAGCTTTACATCTCAGACGAGAATTGCACTACTTTGGTTAGAGCCCTAATTATGCCAAGACTGGACTACTGCAACGCCTTTTTTGGCTGCAACGCCAGTAAATCTTGTGTAGAAAAGCTGCGGATTTTGCAGAATGATGCAGTCAGAGTTGCAAAGATTTTTCCTAAATATGAGCATATATCATCATACAGAAGGGAACTACAGAGTTCAATATCA
Organism: Ambystoma mexicanum; assembly: GCF_040938575.1. Taxonomy (NCBI): domain Eukaryota; kingdom Metazoa; phylum Chordata; class Amphibia; order Caudata; family Ambystomatidae; genus Ambystoma; species Ambystoma mexicanum. Next base: position 669,641,718 of record NC_090931.1, read on the forward strand.
ATACCATAACTCACAAGTGTTTGTGTGGAGATGCACCTAGATACTTGAAAGCACAAATTACCGTTCAGAATTCTGTCAGGAGCATTTAAACGAGCCAAAGGGAAAGAACTGTCATACCCTGTAAAGGCTGCTGTAGCATGGAACAAATTACCGAAAAGCCTCCGCTGTGAAGGAAACCTAACTGTCTTTAAAAAAGCACTGAAAACGTTCCTATTTTCTTAGGCCTCCTCCCTTGCACTGTAGATCTTCTCTGCCTCTTCTTTTCTTGCCTGTGGCGCGTAATAAACAGTTAAATACAAAAATACTGGCAAAAGCTATAGGTTGCAAATATGAGTAAGCTTTCCTCCAGGCTGGCATCTACATGTAACGTATATGGTATCTGTGGTTTGGCATTTGCTAGGAGAGGGGGCTCAGTGAAGGTTTGTTTCAACTTTTTTGAATGCAGTTTGGTATTTCTCAGTCCCACCTTCCCCAAATGACTCTCCAACTCTGAGTATGACAAAGATTTTAACCCTTGATGAGTGGTAGGATAACCCTTGGCAAGATCAGTTAGTGGCTTAATGAGTTTGGTAAAATTGTGTCAAATGTATGGTAGTAATTGCAAACTCCCAGGAAACTCTGCAGTTCTTAACAAGTATTGGGTCTAGATCAGTCCTTTAGGGCTTCAATTTTCACAGGGTCTACTGAATCATCATCAGCTGAGACAATGTGTCTGATGCATTTAACACTGCTTCTACAAAACTCACATTTTCCAGTGACACCTTTAGTTCTTAAGCTTTCAGTCCATCCAGTACTTTTTTGAGGTTCTCTTCAAGTTCGTCTAGGATTTGACCAAAAACAATTATGTTCTTGAGATATAGTAGGACTACAAGTAACTTCATGTGTCCAACAGTCCTTTCCATTAGTCTCTGGAAGGTAGCTGGTGCTTCCAAGATTCCCTTGAAGAATTCTGGTAAATTCATTGAATCCTAACGTTAGGTTATGCTATGATGATGATTTACACCACGCAACGCTGCCATTTGCATGGTCTCCAGGTGCTCACGTGGCTCTGGTTGGTTAGTGAGGGAAGAGGCATAGGATAGAAGTTGTGCTCTTTTGTTGATGCTTGCAGAACCAGGAGAAATTGGCATCTGTGCGTGTTCGCTTTCTGGGTGTGCTACGTTGTGTGCACTGGGCTTGCTGTGTACAGAGGGGCAGCGTCCAGCTCTGGGTTGTTTGCAGCTGTCTGGTCGTTTCGCGTCGTTAGCAGTAGGAGTGTGGTTTGTGTGTTTTTGCATGTAGCTTTGCTTGTGCTTTTGAGCGTGTGTATGTGTAATACGTGAGAAGTATGCAGGTGTGGAACAGAGATTGGGGTGGTTAGTTGGTTTCTGTTTTGCTCTGGGTGTGTGAGCATTTGACAGTTGTCTTCTCCTGGTCCTGAGGGCGCATTGGTCTTTGGTAATACCCTCTTCTAAGGTCCAATACAGTGAACCACTCACTTCCCATCAGACAGTCTAAGGTGTATTGGTCAGGAACGGTTCTACAATTCAGCTTATGGTAGTCAATACACATGCATATGTCGTTCTGTTTAGAAGCAACAACTGTAGACAATGCATCAGAATTTCTTGACTCTTTGATGGTTCCTGCATTGAGCATCACATTCAAATGTTTTCTCATCTCTTAACATGTCGTGGTGCTAAGTGGCAGGACCACTCGTAGAATGGCGTATCATCAGTTACTAAAATTCGGTTCTACCCTCCATGGCCTTTTCTGATGTCGTTGTGCTACCTTTTCTCTTAGCTTGTCACAATCTCGTTCTGACAACGGGCAGTCCCCAAACTTCAGCTTCTGCAAGTCAAAGGCTGTTACTGCACATGAAGTAGTGGATGTTTGAGCCACTGCAGCAGTGGGATTAAACTGTGCTACCCTGGCTACTCCAGGTATAATGATGTCTCGCTCAGTGAAGGTGGAGATGTGAATATGTTGCCATCTATGATTGGTCTCTTCTAACATGTTCCTCATAGTGGCTCAGGTAGGTCTGAAAGTAAAGTTAAAAAAGAGAGTCACCTGTGATCCAATGTCTAGCAGGGCTTTTGTACTTCACCCTTCCAATGTCACGTGAAGTTCCACTTTTTGGTCCCAGAGGCCTTCTGGAATTTGGTTAACTTGACATAGATTTCTGCTTCAAACTACAGCGGTTCATTTCCAGGAGACACCACTGGTGTCAGGTAGTCTTGAGCTTAACATTTTATTTTGCTGGCTCAACTTTGGTGAGGAGCCTTGTTGACGTTTCCCCTCAGTGTCTTTGTTTCAGTTTTTAAGGCGGCAAACCTCTCCATAACTTTTTTTTTATGGTTGATCACATTTGGGTGAAAATTATCACTATGACCTCCCTCGCCACACTTTTGGCAGAACCTCCCCCTGGGGGCAGGGGAAGTGGGCCTGCTAAGGTGAAGCACAGTTCTCATAGGCCCAGCGATTCTCTTTCCTTGGATGTCAGACTTGATCCCCGCCCTCACTTTGGCCGAGATAGGGGAGTTCCTTTAGGTTTGTATCTCCTTTTGTAGCCTTCCCAGCTCCTACTGCAGATTGATCAACTTTCTTTTCAGAGTTTCTTAACTACTCCTCCCAAGCTGCACAGCAGTAGTAGCCTGAAGTCGAACCTCTACCTCTCCTTCCAAAGTGTGAATTTCTCTCAATATCGCCTTAAAAGAAGGCAGGTTCGTATTGCGGTCCTTCAATTTCAATCATGGTACCACTGGCAACTTATTGGCCCCATGAAGAATCTGTTGCAAGTTGTAGGAGTCAATGGGCCTCGTTATATGTTGGGCGGTGCAGTAAAAATGTGAGGATAATACTGTTATCGCTGCATTACCGCACTGCCCAACTACAAGTTACAGCTGGAGGTAAATCTGCCACCTTTCTGCCGAAAAACAGCAATTTCGTCAGAATTACTGCCAAAATCCCCCATGAAGTCCTATGGACTCCAATTAATGGGGACTTCCAAGTCATTACACCGCCTACCACCACTTGTAATACCGCGGGACCATGTGGCGGTAACAGTAATTCCGTTAGGTGATATCTCAGAGCATTTACGTCTGAGATACCACCAAACTTGTAATGAGGCCCAATATCCTTAGTCTCAACAACCGTCTTCTGGTGGGCTTACGGCCGTCTGTGGTCACTTCAGCTCATATAAGCAGGCGTCTGCCCTTATTTAGGTGAGTTGTGTAGAATTTCAGCATATCCTCAGACCCAGTTTTGGGGCTACCAAAAATACCCTCCAACTTGTCCATGATATCCTCTGCCCTCAGATAAGGGTCTGCGGAACATTAAAAAAACCAAAATATAGTCCATAGGCGCCCCTCTGCAAGAACAAACACGGCCCATTGACCTGTTCTTTGGGAAGGTATCCACTCGAGAGTCTGCAGCCACACTTTAGCTCACTGTACCTTTCACAGATGGGAAACATCCATTTGCATATCAGTCTTTGTCTCGCCCACATGGGCAGTCCAGCACCGAAATGCCATGGCAATTCCCTTCTGAACAAGAGTACCAACAGCAACCCCATACACGTGTTTCAGCCTTGTTGGGCCTCATCAGTGAGGTGGAGCTGTGCCTCTCTGTGTAACATAAAGCCTGGATGACTTTTAAAGCAGCTCCTTGTAGATGCGCTACTTCTATCTGTCGCTCACCTTACAGTCTCGCAACATCTGTCAAGTCTTCTCCAACCAGATTTGGTTTTCGGTACTCCCCTCTGCTTTGGGCACGGCTTGATTCCCTAAGAAGGGCCTCGGTCTCGCAAAGGTGCTGTATTCACTTGGCAAGGTGATGGCTTCCTTCGTGGCTCTTCTGCAAGGGTCTGCCACAGTGGTAAAGGTCAAGCCTGTATCCATTGGAGAAGGAGTCCCTGCGTCTGGCAGGGCTTTTGAGCGGGATATGGGTAAGGCCTGCTCTGGTGTGCCACCTTTTACTTCACTTGGTTGGTCGAGCTCAACAAAAGTATCACTGCCATAACAAAATACCTGAGCAGTTTTAGTAGTAGTCTTCAAGGTGGCCAAAGGTTTTGATTCGCCCCAAGAAATTGTCTGCACTGGTCAAAACATGCAACAATTCTGCTGTGGGCATTATTTCCCCATGGACCACAAACATTAAGAAACATTGCATAGGTTCAGTCCCTTCTGCTCTTGCCCATACTATGCTCATCATTTCCATTGTGTGGTTTTTATTCCTTAAAAACAAAAGGCCAGCCTCAATAGTTACACTTTTAAAATCACTTGGGTAACCAAAAAACACGGTTTAAGGTTCCAACTTTCACTTGCATGTCAATTATTCACTATTTAAGGGCACCCTGGGTTCTGATCTCAGCACTGCCTCCATATTCTCGTGTAACCCCCTCCTATGTGTCCCTAGATATTGGGTGGGATGCGCTATGGTACTGCACCTGTACAGGAGAAGGGTTGTTGTAACAATACCACCAGAATCCGCATGTATCTGATCACTGCGACCACACATAATTGCTGCGGCCGAAAATGGCGACTTCTTTTTTTTTCTTTTGAATTAAACCTGCTTTACACCACATAGATAAGTTGGAGGAGACCCCCCTGCAGCCCACCCATATTACTATAACATCCCATAGCCCCCCACATATATATGTGGCGTAAGGAACAAGTTACTTACCTGTAACTGTTGTTCTCCAGCATGGGTCTGGCATGGATTCACATGCTCATGAATATTCCCCGTCGTCAGGCTGGGAATCCTCGGTAAAGAAAAATCAGTATCAGTTTCGTTTCTGATCTGTCTTTCGTAGTAGTAACCAATCACTGAACTTTGCGTCATACTGACCACAGCCAATGACTGCCCTCTCCCTAAGCCCCGCCTATGGCAGCCATCTTCAGATTTGGTAGCACGTGAAGTGGCAGTATGACCAAGTGAAGAGCCGCAGAGGGGTAGGCGGGAGGGTTCGCATGTGAATCCATGCCAGACCCATGCTAGAGAACAACAGTTACAGATAAGTAACTTGTTCCTTCTCCAGCATGGGGTCTGGCATGGATTCACATGCTCATGAATAAAAGAATACATAGCAGTACACACATGCACAACCACGGGAGGTGGCAAAGGCTCAACATTAAGCATTATATCCAAAACTCAACATTAAGCAATTCTTACCTCCTCACCAGGCTCACCTTAGGCGAACAGGTTGCGCAGCACTGCTTTGGCTGACCCTGGACTCCTCCCTGGAATCCCGATCGACGCAGTAGAATTTCGTGAAGGTGTGCGTCGACCTCCACGTAGCAGCCCTGCAGATGTCCAGCAAGGGCACACCAGATAGGAACGCCGTGGTAGCTGCGATCGCTCTGGTGGAATGGGCTCTCGGACGGCCAGGCAGCGGTCGGTTTGCCAACCGATGACAGTACATGATACAGCCGGAGAGCCATCTGGAAATGGAGGCCTTCGAGAGAGTCTTCCCCTGATTGACAGGTCCAAAGTTCACAAAAAGTTGTGACGTCTTCCGAAAACACTTCGTGCGGTCCACGTAGAACTTCAGCGCTCTAGCCACATCTAGCGAGTGCAAAGTCCTTTCAGCCGGCGACGAAGGCGACAGGAAGAAAACAGGCAACACCAAGGGTTTGTTGAGGTGGAAGTCCGACGTCACCTTGGGCATGAAGGAGGGGTGCGTCCTGAGCACTACCCTCGTGTCGTGAAAAGTCAAGTACGGGGGCTTGCAGGAAAGGGCCTGGATCTCTCCCACCCGTCGTGCGGAGGTGATGGCCACAAGAAACGCTGTTTTCCACGACAAGAACTTCAACGGAGCCGAGTGCAGAGGCTCGAACGGAGGTCCCATGAGCTTGGTCAGCACCACGTTGAGCTCCCACGCCGGGGCCGGAGCCTTCACCGGCGGGAACGATCTGAACAGTCCCTTCATGAATTCTTTCACCAGACGATGAGACCACAAAGACGTCCGTCCCATGGTTCTGGTGTATCGGGAGATCGCAGCAAGATGAATCTTGATGGACGCTTGCGCCAGTCCAGCCTTGGCCAGCGTCAGTAGGTACGGCAGTACTTGGGGAGCCGTAATCCGTAGAGGGTTAATCTTCTGTGCGTGGCACCAGACAGAGAACCTCTTCCATTTGTGTCCATAGCATTTAAGAGTTGAGGACGCCCTGGCCTTTGCAAGAACCTCTCTGCAGTCGGCCGGTATGTCGTAGCCTCCAAACTCTAACGCTGCAGGAGCCAGGCCTGCAAGTTTAGCGACTTCGGGTCGTGATGGAGGATGGCGCCTCCTTCCCTGGAGAGAAGATCCGCGTCCACTGGCAGCTTGATTGACAGGGACGCTGACAAGTCCAGAAGGTCCGGGAACCATATCTGCCTCGGCCACGCAGGTGCAACGAGGATCATCCTGCACCGTGACCTCTTGAGCTGGTTGATGAGCCGGATCAGCAACGGCAATGGAGGGAACGCGTATAGAAACAGGCCCTCCCAGGGGAACGAGAAAGCATTGCCCATGCTCCTCGGCTGGGGAAACCTGCTGGCGAACCTCCGGCACTTGGAGTTCGTCGCCGTCGCGAACAGATCGATCTGGGGTGAGCCCCACCGTCGGAAGAGGAGGTCCACTAGATCCTGTCGTAGTTCCCACTCGTTGCACGAGCGCAGTTCTCTGCTGAGCGAGTCGGCGATGGTGTTTTTTATTGCTGCCAGATGAAACGGCACCAGAAACATCCCTTGGGCGACGGCCCAATGCCACAGATCCTGCGCCTCCTTGGACAGGGCTGGGGATCTGGTACCGCCCTGCTTCCTGATGTAGAACATGGTGGTGGTGTTGTCGGTGAAGATCCTCACCACCTTGCCTTTGAGGGACAGAAGAAAGGACCTGAGGGCCCAAAACACTGCACGGAGCTCCAGGACGTTGATATGGAGGGACTTCTCCGTCGGAAGCCAAAGGCCTCTCGCGTGCAGATTTTCGGTGTGCGCTCCCCACCCTTCCAGGGAGGCATCCGTGGTCCCTGTCTTCTGGTGGCCGGGGGTCTGGAAGTCCATGCCCGCCGTCAGATGCGCGCGGGTGCCCCACCACCGGATCGCTCGTCGGAAACTCTCGTCGAATGTGATCCTCTCCTCGAAGCTGCCCGTCGTCTGGATCCAGCGAGCGTCCAGGAACTCCTGCAACGGCCGCATCTGGAGCCTGCACAGGCGGATGAGATAAATGCAAGAAGACATCATTCCGAGGAGGGACTTGATGGACCTCACCCTGGCCGCGTCCGCAACCAGCATCCGCTGCACCTTGCCCAAGATGGCCCTCGTCCTTTCCTCCGACGGAAAGGCCAGAAGCGACACTGTGTCAAGCTTCGCTCCCAGAAACAGTGCGTCTTGCGCGGGCACCAGGTGGGACTTGGCATAGTTTATGGAGAATCCCAGGTCCGTGAGTAGTTGGACGGTCCTTGCTGTGTGCTCCACGGCGAGCTCCTTCGTCTTCGCTCGGATGAGCCAGTCGTCCAGGTAGGGGTAGATGTGGATCCCCTCTCGGCGCAGCCGCGCCGCCACCGGTGCGAGGCACTTGGTGAACACCCTGGGTGCCGACCTCAGTCCGAAGGGAAGGGCTCTGAACTGGTAGTGACGCCCTTGGACCACGAATCTGAGAAACTTTAGGTGTCCCTTTAGGATGGGGATATGGAAGTAGGCATCCTTCAAATCCAACGACGACAGGAAATCGCCCTCCTCCAGTTGACCCAGGACGTGTTGAAGGGTGACCATCCTGAACTTCTGTGCCTTGATGAATTTGTTCAGTCGTCGTAGGTCCAGGATGGGACGCCATCCTCCCGTCTTCTTCTTCACAAGGAAGTATCTTGAGTAAACTCCGGAGCCCCGAAGCCTCTTTGGGACGAGCTTGATGGCGCCCTTCCTGAGCATCGCCCTTACCTCCAAGAGAAGTTGAGGGACGTGATGTTCCTTCCTGGCCACAGGGGGGACGCGCAGGCACCTCTTTAGAAACTCGAGCGCGTGACCCTGAACCAGGGCGTCCAGCACCCAACGGTCGGTGGAGATGGACTCCCACACGCTGACGAAGCTCGCCAGCCGGCCTCCCACCGGGATGCTTCGGTGGGGGCCCGACCCCACGGCCGGTTCAGTCCTGCTTCAACGAGGCTTTGCCGCCTTGTCCTCCTTGGCGACGACGGCGGGGTCCGCCAGACTTGCCTCGTCCCCTGTAGGCTTCCTGTGACGACGAACGGGCCGCTTGACGATAGGTGGAAAATCCGCCGCTGGAACCTTTGGAGGCACCCTGTTTGCCTCCGCCGCTCCGAAAGGGCGGCCGCCGTTGCTGGAGAACACCAAGAGCCCAGGCCGTCTCCGTGTCCGCCTTGATGGCTTGTAGGGAATCGTCCACTGTTTTCCCAAACAGGTTGCTCCCGTCGAACGGCATGTCCAAGACTCTGGTCTGCACGTCCTGACGGAAGTCAGTAGCCTTGAGCCATCCACGCCGCCTAAGGCACACGCCGCTGCCCAACTGGCGAAATCCAGTGTCCGCGATGTCTGTCGCCATCGTAATGGCGTGGTCCGACGCCACTCCTCCTTCCTGCAAGATCTCTAGGGCCTCAGCCCTCTTGTCTGGTAGGAAGTCCAGCAGGGGGGCGAGTTTGTACCACAACTCCCTGTCGTAGCGGGCTACGAAAGCCAAGGCATTGGCAGCCTTGATCGTTGTCGCTGCCGATGAGATAACTCTGCGTCCCATCGTGTCCAATTTCTTTCCCTCGCCGTCCGGCGGGGAGGTTGACGTAGAGGCCACGTAGAGGCCACGCCCCCCCGCTTTCTTCCTGGCCGCCGCGGAGACGACCGAGTCCGGGGTCGGCTGTACCCGAAGGCACAAGGGGGCCACGGTACTTCTTCTCGTACCGATCCCTTCTAGCCGGCGTTGTGGATGGGTTCTTGAGGAGGTACAGCGAGGACCGTCTTCCTCTTGGTCTCGCGCCGTTCATAAAGGAAACCTTCCTTCTTCTCTTCCGGGCAGAGCTGGAAAAGCTCGGATGCCCTACGATCATGGCGTGAAACGATCCAATCTCGTCGGGCGGGGAAGCCCGGGTGGGAGGTGACGACGGGAGATCCTCGTCGTAAACCTCATCGTCAGTACCCGTCGCGGCCGTGTCAGTCCCCGTATCATCCCCACGTGTCGTGGACGGTGAGGAGGGCTGAGCAGGGCGCGAAGGTTGAAAAGGAGGTGGAGGATGAATCCTTCTTCTCTTAAGAGGAGGGCTCCCAGAAGGGCCTGGCTCTGGGTCCCCCGTCGGGAGCGGTTCCTCCGTTGGTGGTAACGGCAGTCTCGTCCTTATCTCCGAGCATAAGGACTGTATAGCCAACAAAATGGCTGCCGAGTTGTCTTGCGGCACTGGTTGAGGGGGTTCCGACGGGCGATCAGGAGCCCCGTCGGCACCCTCGACGTTCTTGTCATCTCCCACGTCGGGGTCCCTCCGGACAGGATGGTCTTCTTCCACGCCAGCGCTGTGGCCTAAGACTTCGATCAGCTCCTCCTCAGAGGTTGAGGCCGAATCCACGACGACCTCCTGCCCACCCTTTTTCTTCTCCGTCGGAGGTTTCACCGGGGTTCTGTCGATGGGCATGAAAGAGGACTCCCTCCGCGGTGGCAGGGAGATTCTGGGCCCCGAGGTCGCCACCACTGGTGTAGCCTCCGCGGGCTGAGCCAGGGCTGCCGCGACTGTCTCCATAGAGGCCTTGGCCGGATGGATCAAGGCTTTCACCACCTTAGGTGCGCTCACCGCCTTCTCCTTGGGGGGAGGGTCACCACCTCGCTCCCCCTCCGATGGGGCCTTCGAGCACGACCGGGGTCTCTCCAGGAGCTTCGCTGGGTGCTCGGCCTTCCTCTTACCCGAGCCAGAGCGTTGGCTCGTGGTTGATGGCGCCGGGGAGGATGCGCCCTGCCTGGCGCCCGTAGAGCCCGACCGTTCGGCGCTCCCGGTGCCAGCGGACTCGCGGTGCTTGGCCTTCTGTTGGACCCCCGTCGCCGGGGCGCCCTCAAACGTCTTAGAAGACCGCTCGGACTTCTTCTTCTCGCCTGACGGGCTCTTTCCTTCCAGCCAGTTGGCGAGACGCTGATGGCGGTCCTTCATGGTCCGCTCCGACATATTGCCGCAAAACGCAGTCCTTCTCCACGTGCGTCTTGTCTTCATGCAGGCAGTAAAGGCAAAGGGAGTGTTCGTCCTCCTTAAAGACATTCTGAAGCTGGCATCCAGGGCAGACCCTGAACAGCTTTCCGGGCGTCGAGCTTCCCTTCTCCTGGGCCATGCTCAAGAAGGGCCTGAGAAACTTCTGGAGTCCTCCAAAAGCATGGCTCGACGAAATCTTCACCCTTGAGGGGCGTAGAAGAATCCGACACGGGTCCCCGTTGATCGGATAAAGAAACGGTGGAGCTTGAGGCTCTTTTGACCGAAAAAGAGAACATTTTCCTAAGAAAAAGCGCAAAAAAAGCACTAAGGCTCAAGAGCAATAGCACAAGGATCCCAACACTTGAACGTGCGGTAAAAATATGAAGATGGCTGCCAGAGGCGGGGCTTAGGGAGAGGGCAGTCATTGGCTGTGGTCAGTATGACGCAAAGATCAGTGATTCGTTACTACTACGAAAGACAGATCAGAAACGAAACTGATACTGATTTTTCTTTACCGAGGATTCCCAGCCTGACGACAGGGAATATTCATGAGCATGTGAATCCATGCCAGACCCCATGCTGGAGAAAGGGGGTGTTAAAAAAAAGTCGGGCATTTCGGCCATCGCAATTGTGAGGGCAACATTTTGGGCCATTTCCCCAGAATCCTTTTGTATATCAGAACACTAGGGTGAGTGAATGGCCTGCCTCCACTTGGAGTGTTGAGGGGGCTCTCTGAGAAATCGTTGGGCAGGACACAGTGGCTCTACGGCTCCCAAGAATGGTGGCTTAAAAGATGTTTCTTATTGTTTAGGGTTTGTCCAACTCCAGGCCACAAGGGCCAGAAACCTGGTGGGTTTTCAGGATATCCCTCATTAATATTCATGAGAAAAATGTGCACAGATTTAGAATCATTGTATACAAATTTATCTCATGAATATTAATGAGGGGTAATCTGAAAATACGACATGGATCCGGCCCTCGCGGTCTGGAGTTGGATATCAAAATCAGAAACAAGAAATAGATAGTGCACAACTATAATAGATGTATACAGGTTTCCTTTCGCATGACAGTGGCATTTCAAAAATCCCACCTTTGCCATTTCACTTCCCTCAGATTCTGTCTCTAGGGCCCTTCCCAAGACTACAGCTCCCACAGTTCCTTCCAAGGGTCTTTGAACAAGGGAGGTGTTCTTAGTGCAAGGAAAGCATTAATGCTTAACCCAGTAACTGGGGAAAAAACATTTGCCTCAACACAATGGCGGCTTGCAGCTGCAGCCTGCATAATAAATGTTTGCCTGGCAATGTAAACAAAACAGAAGTCTTTAAAACCTCTCGGTTTCTATCATTACTCAATCTTACTTGGCAGGATAGGGCCCAGTTACACCTGTCCTCAGGTTTTCTTAACCTAGGTTCCTTAACATAACGAGGGTGCTTCAGCTGGGTGTATGGAGTTACTGTGTGCGGCTGCGCCCGCACGTTTTATGTGCCTCGCGGGTCCCTGGGCTGCTGTCCCTCGTGCAGCGGGTCGCGCAGGTAAGTAGGGTGACTAGAGGTCCCGGTTTTCCCAGGACAGTCCGGGGAAATCACCCTCCGTCCCAGGTTCCATGAGTTTTTTCATTTTAGAAACCCTGGCTACTGCAATCAAAACTAATTACTTTTCACATCACTTTCAGAATTTTGAAGTTGGAGGATTGGCTCGAACCCCCAACCTTTGAGGTACAAGTCACTGACTGTGCCACAGATACTGGCTTGGAAATGGCTGAACAGCAAGCCATGAAATATCAATTAGAGCAAACGCTTGTTTTGAATTAATATGCCAAGATTCACAGACAAAACTGCACAAATGAGATCATATACAGTTTATAGAAAGGAGAAGTGCTGGAAATATGATTGGGTGGTGGTTTTGGGGGAGGGGGCGGTAATTGGCGGGCTGTGATGGGGGAGTCCCTCTTTTATGTTGTTGGTCGTCCCGGTTTTTCGTTTTGAAAATCTGGTCACCCTAGCGGCAGGTGTATCCTTTGAAATGCTCCAGTGTCACTTGCTGTGCGGGGGACAGCAGAGAACAGTTGCTCGGGGACTCGGAGAGGCCGACATTGCGACTCCTATGTTGGGAGCACAACTCTAATCCAAAAAAGTACTTAATTTACCTAACAGCTGTCTCAAGCCTCGTTTTTCTCCTGGTCTCCCCTGGGAGCGGCTCCGCCCGCAACATACTGGCTACGAATTGGTTCCCCCGGAGTCGGAAGGATCTTGAAGCGGATAGCAGATCACAACAACTGCTGAGCTTCTGGCGCCATCTCGTGTTAGTTCATGGTACTGTACTATAAGCTTCTGTGGCATTGGAGAGTGCTTCATGGAACTGTGTTCATGTTATCCTTTTCTGTGGGGCATTGGATTAGCACATCGGGAGCCACACAGCAACCATACAGGCCACGCCTGCATTTCAAGCAACACGTGCTGGACCTGCCATTGCATGGGTTCAGTGGAAGAAGATGTTTGATACATACCTTATTGCGATTGAGGGTAAGGAATTCGACCCCGAAAGAAAACAGGCCACCCTACTAAATTGTCTGGGTGTGGAAAGGTGGGAGGATTTATGAGACTTTGCCCCTTGTTTCCATTGGAGAAGGGCAAGGAGATGCCAGGGATGCCTACCAGGCTGCGCAGCAGGCGCTGCGCACCCAATTTGGATCCTGTGTGAATATCGTGATGGAGCGGCATTTGTTTTTTTCTGTTCTCAACAGCCAGGAGAGTCAGGGGGCATATTTGTAGTGGCTCTTCGTGGATTAATCAAAAATTGTGATTTGGGCTCCTATGCAACCAGATTGTCAGGTGCTCCCTCGACCAGCCCATTGCCATGACCAAACTAGCTGGACAATCGTTGGTCTACTCAGCAGCCCTGAACACTTCCAAGGGTGAAGTGAACGCTGTGGGCAACAGGACTCCAAAGACCTTCAGGGTGCAGGCTCCTTTCCCTGCTGCAAGGGGCCAGGACAGGTCTGGTCTCTCCCAAGGAGCTCATGCACAAGCTGCAAGGATAAACACTGCATGCTGTGCATGTGGAGAGGGAGACCACCTCTCTACCAGTCCTTGCTGTCCTGCTAGAAATATATGTAGAACATGCAAGAGAAAAGGGCACTTGGCCAAAATGTGTACGAGTGGAAGTGATGTAAGATATGTAGAGGAGGAAAGTTTATTCCAAGGAGGAGTCCGTGATTTGCTCATTGCGAGTATTGACATAGGAGATGTAGGTGCTCCACGGTATGAAGTAGAATTGATGGCCATGTGTTAAAGATGATGGCGGATTCAGGGTCCAAATACACTGTAGTGGGAATGGATGCTTTGGGGATGTTGGGATTCAATGTGAATGACTTGGATGCCCCTGATAAATGTACAAAGGGATGTGGGGGTCCCCCAATCAACATCCAAGGGTCAAAACATGTAGAAATCACGTTCAAAGATAGTTTGGTCAAGGGTGTGTTCTATGTGGCAGACAAAGGGGTGTCACTACTTAGTCAGAGACATCAGAAGGATGAGGGCAAGAGGGAGAGTTAGTGTCAGGATTTGAGAGCAGGTCTTCACAGGCATCCAGAAGAGTGCTTTCCGTGCCTCTGGATGCTCTGAAGCCAGACTGTTGGTCATGGAGACAGCCAGCAGCTTCGGTGACAGAAAGCCAAATTCTCCAAGAGTTTTCCCAGGAAAGGAGTGATAGAGATCAGGTGATAGTTTTCCGGAATGAAAGGGTCGGCAGAAGGTTTTTTGAGCAATGGGTGCATAAGAGTGCTTGAGAGACGTGGGGGGAAACTCCAGTGGCGAAGGAGAGGTTGCAGTGGTCTGCCAAGGCCGGAGCGAGAGAGTCGATGTTGTCCTTGATGGTTTTGAAGGGGCAGGGGTCCACCTGTTTGGAGGAGCCTTTCGTAGACCAGATTTGTCTGGCAACCTCATCAAGTGTGGCAGAAGAGGGGGAGGGGTGAGGGTGTCCGAGGGGGGCCCAAGAGATGATGATGCATCGGTGGGTGCAGAGGGGAGAAATGACAGGCTGTCCTCTGTTTTGGCTGTGAAATGTGCAGCCAGGGCTGTGCAAAGTGCCTGGGTGGGTGCAGTAGAAGATGAGGCTGCAGTAAGGTTGACTAGTTCCTTGCAGTTCCTTTAAAAGGTTTGGCTGTGTTGATGGATGCTGCGGAGATGCAGGCTTGAATATGAACTCTTTTCTTGGACCGGATGCAGAATCTATATTGCCGTTGCAGAAGGCGTCAGGCCAGCTTGTCAGAGGGTGCACCTGAAGATCCCAACGTCCGTTCCGCTGCCCTGCACTTGCGTTTAAGGTCGGCCAAATCAGAGTCGTCCCAAGAGTTGCACTTTTTTGGCAGGCTTCAGTCAGACCCTCATGACAGGGGCGAGGATGTCGAGGGTGTTGGAGATGGAAAAGTGAAAGTTAGACAGGGCTGTGTCAGAGGGGGGAGTAAGCCACAGGAGGAGAGTAGGTAGAGGCAAAGCCAGCCACTGAGACTCTTCACGTGTCTGGTGACCTTCAAGGTGGGAGGAAGTGCAGGTTGTGCCAGTGCTAAAGGAGAAGAAAGCTTCAGGTGAGGAGAGAAGGGAGTGATCAGGAGACTGAGTTAGTGAGAGGGGTCAGAGGGATGTCTGGAGATGAGAGCATCCAAGGTCTGGCCAGCAGTGTGCGTCGGATCAGAAGGTAGAATGGAGAGAGAGGGTCACATAGATTGCGGAAAGGTCACGAAGAGTCTGGAGAGTCAAGATGGATGTTAAGATCCCCAAGCAGGAGGAGTGGGGAGGGAGGGGGAGGAGGAAAGGAGAGAAGATGCCAGGTTTAACTGCAATAATGTCCTTATATCCACCCACAGCACTTAACTCAATCACCAATAAATTGTAATTATCAGCATATTCAATATGACCAATATCCATGACCAAACTAGGCCATGTTTGCGTGAAAACGGCATGATTTTTGTTTGGTCTGTATTCGCACCGGCATATTCGCATAACATTTACATCGAACGTTTAAGACCAGGTGAGATCAGAAATCGCGAGATCATCAGCATCCGATAAGCAGGTCACCAGCGTCAGATTAATTATATACTGATCCCAGCGAGGCCGGAAGATCTGCCAAGAGTAGGGGAGCCCTCATACGCCCCTGTTGGACACCCTCATTTGGGGTTACACCCCCCCACCCCACCAGCGTCGGATTAATTATATACTGATCCCAGAGAGGCCGGAAGATCTGCCAAGAGTAGGGGAGCCCTCATACGCCCCTGTTGGACACCCTCATTTGGGGTTCCACCCCCCCACTGTCCAGCCTCACGTGCACTCCGGTTTCCCTATGAAACATTCTAACAGCCTGCAACAGGCCACCTGCACAGCCAAACTTCTCCATTTTCCACCATAGCCTATTTATGTCCAGGGAGTCAAATGATGCGCGAAAGTCAACGAATATAGCGTACAGAACAGAGCCGCCTTTATTTTGATCTCCCAATTAATTTGTCAACAAGCTTAAACACACTTATAGATGTAACACTATTAATACTTGCAGGGAGGCCTCTAAAAGCTGCGGGGGTCTACATCTTAGGAGAAAATTGGAAAAGTCGCAGCTCAAAAGCTTCGGCCCAACTTGGAAGAAAGATGACTACACCACGGGAGGATACCTCAGCGGGGAGCATCACAGGTTCGATCCCCGGGTCCGCGCTTAGAAATCTCCGGGTATTAAGCGCGTTATAAATAACCTATCGTATCATATCATATCATACAGCCGCTATTTCAGAGCCGAGCCCTGGAATAAATGCGCTTTGAGCTGGTTTTAGCCTCGTTACTTGAAATAAACGTAAGGCCAATACATTGTCTTAGGCGTCTGATTGAAGTAGATGATATTAGCAATGTTTCTATACTTACAAGGGATTGTGACGTGTATATTTGAATAGCTCCGGCTACACAGTAAAGTGAAATAATGCTGAATTGTGCTATTGTCAAACTGGTCTAACCTTCTCGGCAAATGCCATGGTCTTCGTTATCCAATGTACTGCTTGAAGTTGGGCCCTGGACCTCTGCAATGGGAAATCCCCCTCACTAACGTGACAGGGGGTTTAGATTCTATTAAAGACAGGAGGCGAGTATTATGCATTTCCATCTTTACTCTGAAACCACAGCAGCAAAGAAAAAACTTTACAAACAAAAGGTTTCAACAACAGAACTAGATAAGAGTTTAATGTCCATGCATGGGGAACTCCCCAAACCATCATGGAGGACAGGTCATGCCCTGCAGGGAACCAATGAGCAGGGATCCTCCTCTATATATATCCATTACTCTAACCCCAACCCCTCTTTCTGCAGCTGTCTTGCACCAGACGTCCAATGAAACGGTTGAACTGCGTAGCGCGGAGAAAGGATCCAGCGAAACTGGAGATCTCAACCTTCCCACAGCCTGAATCTATGACGAAGTTCTTCTGGATAGGACTTCTCACCCAAATCTGAAACAATATGAAATATAACAGGGTGGGTGGGTGGGTGGAAGCAGAACAGCCAATACAAAGGGAGGGTGGGTGGGATAATACTCGCCTCCTGTCTTTAATAGAATCTAAACCCCCTGTCACGTTAGTGAGGGGGATTTCCCATTCTATGGCATGACAGGAGGCTTCATATTATGCAAGTTCAAAGCCCTTGCATCCCAATCCAAATCCCAACCTGAGCAATACACTAGTGATAAAATAAAATTATTATTCCAAATATTATTCCCATGACCAAACAGCTGCTTTGACAATTCCCTCCCCCAGGAGAGCATCTTAAACACTATAGCATCTTCCATTGAAGGACCAAGGAGCAATTAACTCCCTTTCTCTGCAAATCTACTTAATCCATATGCCCAAGGGTAAGAGACCCCGCAATAATGTTCCCACAGGAAAGCAGCTGAGAGGTATTTAGGGGTTAAGTCCAACTTAAGCATTTAAAAACACTTAAAAACGTATACATTAGAATATGACCCAGACCTGGATAATAAATGGAGGAAACCCTATGGGTACCCAATCTGGCAATAAATCCTGACCCCCGGGAGAACATTCCACTGTCCATATCTAAAGGGCTGAAACAGGAGATGCACTTTAACAGGAAAGAAACTCCACATGGATAACTTTGAAAACAGTTGTAGCACAGACAATCCTTACTTGAAAAAACAAATATGTGGTAATACCATATGATATAATCGAAGCCGATATGAAACACCTAGTCAAGGTGGAACCCCAAAACCAATGGACCTGAAGGTCCCGCGCACCAAGTACTGCCAACCACCGTTTTCACCCTTGGCGACCATGTTTCGCTGCGATAATGGCAGTAAAATGCAATCATTGGCATGTAAAGTAGCCTTCGTAGACCGTTCTACCAGAACAACCTATTTCCGTTAAGGGAGAAACAGAAGCAAAATCTTATCACATACCCATTCACTGAATAGCCGCCATCTAAAAGAAAACAGGCTTATTAAAGGCTTTCCAAAAGTCCTTGATGACCCAGATAGTGCACTGCGCAAAGAACTTCTGCAGCCCCAGGAAAATATATTCTAATGAATAACAGAGCAACCATAAGAGAGAAGTGACGGGCAGAGATAGAGAAAGGTGGATAGGGATGACACTAGACAACATGCACCGTAAAATCCTATAGGGATGGGAACCATCCCCCTCCCGAGAAGGCCCCAAAAGGAACCGAGCAGTCCCGGAGGAACCGTCCGAAGACAGTGGGCTGGCATCCACCTTCTCACAAGGAAAAGAGATCACCCAATCGGAACTCCAACCGTACCAGATTGAGGCCAAGAGAGAGCTAATAATGTAGCTTTCATAAAGCGCTACAAACCATCAGGCATCTGAGCCCTGCTTGTTATAACACACGGTGTGTGGAGCTCATTTATCGATCTCGCAAGTATGAAAGGCTGAGTGTGGCTCTGCCCATTGGATCCTGCATCAGCAGGCTTTGCACAGATGTTAAAGCGAGTGATGCACTTGCTGAGTTATCGGACCGACATCCTGATTGACAATATGTTGCTCCAGTCACGGAGCAAACTGGAATTGATCTTAGAGAAAGGCTCTTGTGTTTAACAGGGTTAGGTAACTGTTCCAAAGGCTGATCTAAATGCGAGAGCAATAGATTCTCGCGGGGTGCTTGGAACAATGACACGGAAGGAGCTGGCCCTCTGCCCATCTAGGTTAACTAGATAAGGGAAATAATCACCCTTTCCAGGGGAGAAAACTGCTAACTCCTTACTTAAGTACAGTCTATCATCCCAAAGGATAAGATGCAGAGTTATAATGACGTGCCTAAAACCAAGAACAAACTCTGTGATTGCAGAAGGGACATCTCTAACTGTAGCCAAGAAACAAATATATATACACACACAAGCCAGAACCTTTGGAACCTCGGTGAGTTATCACCTTCTTCATTAACTTGGTGACACCAGGGGCTGAAGGGAAAGGCCAAACCGAAAGGGAGGGACAAAGATAAGAGTGAACCCATCAGTAGAACTGACGCGGAAACTGTTGAGGGGAGGAATAATGGAGGAAACCCCTCAACACTAACCCTCGAGGTCTAATACGACCATACCATCTGCCAGGAGACAGGAAACAATGAGCATAACAATACTTCCATTTAAAGAGTGCCACAAATATATGTTAAAACGTGTAAAATAATTATTAGAAGTATCCTATATGTCCACACCCAATTAGTGAGAACATATTTATCTCATTCATAATTGAGAAACCGTGAGGGAGGTTGTTATCACCGCCCCTTCTAAAATGAGGGCAAGGGAAAAACTGACAGAGGAAGAGCACAAATAGGATCCTTGTTAACCCACAGCAACCCCCAGGGGTTTGAGATGAACATCATCTACGAAAAACCTAGTGAACACCAAAGGCATTACAGGAGATATCCTATGACTAGCAGGACTGCTGTCGGCACAATCCTTCCAAAGGAACAAAAAACACCATGCTCAAGCCCCTCGAGCAGAGGAGTAACTGTGCGCACTTCTTGATGCACCTTCTAACGGATAGGTAGACTCAGGAAAACCTCCAAAGGAGCTGCTCCCTTCTCCTGAGGGGCAAGATCTTAATAAAGCCACCTGTTCAATAATAATTCGAGATGAAATCGCACGGGTAAGGGCTTAGGTCATCCTGTGGCCGTGAAGGTTTTCCATCGAAGCCGAGCAGGCAATCGCTCTTATAATCCAGTCCTTCATGATCCGCACATTTTCAAGTGCTAGTATTATAATCCGAACCTGGATTGTATAGTTTAACCTCTCAGAGGACTGCATTGCCCTTGAGCCATCCCTTCTCACAAGAGGGGTAACTACGCCGCTCCGTAAGAGCAGAGGCGCCGTCGTTGCCGAGCAGGCAAACATATCTCAATCAAGTAGCCCAGTACTTGCACATCAAATAGTGAACATAGAGGTTACAACCCTCTTTAGCCAGTGAGCAAACTGGGTTATACATGTCCTAAAAAACCCAGATACCCTCTTCCTTCGTAGGGTCCTACCCCTTATGTCCCCTACGGCAAAGAAGGATACCCAGGACTGTGCAATCAATGTCGAGAGGGTTAGCTCACAAAACAAGAGGATGGCACTGTCTCCCAAGACCGCCCCCCTGATGAGGGAAGAAGGCTAAGGTTCTTAACGCCTTATGAAGGCAAGTAGGGTCCGCCAAATTAACTGACACAGAAACCAAGGACCATGCATTAGGGGAGATATATATTAAGAAAACAGGATATGAGGAACAGACCAGAACTGTAGGTACACCCCCTAACCTGCGAACTTAACCCCTTCAGGGGAGGAGAAACCTAAAGGAAAACGGACTGAGTTGTCCTGAACTTACCTAACGGAAAAAGAGAGAGAGAGGGGTAATTAAGCGGACATTTCTTTTCCCCCGTAAAGGGACATGAAATATTCTAGTACAGGATTGTGCCTGAATGATGGCTGGATAGGAAGGCCAAAGCCCCCTCTAGGTCATTTAACAACCTCCTCCACCAACCCCTGTCTTTTCTTTGAAGGATAAAGTGAGAAAACAAATAAAACAAACAAAATAGTTGTTTGAACAAAGAAGCGGCAATGCTTCACACACAGCTTAACCATTGCTGTGTCAAAGGAATACGCCAAGCAAGCGCACCACAAGCTGCTTACCCGAGCAGGGTATGGAAGTCAGCAGCACGCCAGGGAACAACCCTCGCATCCAAACTCAGGTGAAACCTGAAGCCGAGCAGGCAGCGGCACTCAAAATAAAGGTGCTGAAATTCTGACGCAAGATACACTTGGTAGCATTTTGTATTTCATTTCTAAAATGTAAAGGTGGTGCATGGCGCTCCCCTCACCTGCGCTTCAGTAAGCAAAGCTGTTGCCAGGGCGCGCATGGGGATTGAAATTGGAGACCCATATGTGGAAGCCTGCACCTTTCCCATAAGGATTACTTTAAAGGGAAAAACCCCTTTTCTCTCATTTGGTATAAAGTGAACAATTTAGCATTCATAAATCAGCAATTATATATATAGCGCTACAAACCCACAGGTATCTGAGCGCTGCTCAACCCTACCCCTGGGTCAGGGTAGCGTATAAGAAAGGAAAATTCCCTTATGGATAAATTCAAAAAATTTGACATTCATAATTCAGCATAAAAAGATTTAAATTTGTTTTTAAATCATGCCAAAAATGTTCCAGACCTTGGATTAGAACTCAGGTCTCCAGCATTCCAAGACCAAGCACTTACCATTTGAGCCACTGGTGGCTGTACTAGCTACAGTAGAAAAAAGCGCTGCTCAGCCCTACCCCTTGGCTGTGCGTGTGAGGTCCAAAGCAAAGGCTTAAAAGACCCCTGCTGACAAAGACTCTCAAAATAAAAGAAAACATAACTGGGCCCACTAGGCACACCAACCCACGCGTGACAGGCCTGTAAGCAACAGCTTCTAAATGGGCCTCACGCGAAAAATAAACAAGATACAAAGGGTGTGCACAGGAGGTCTGAAGCCCAGGCTTCAAAGACCCAGCACAGCTGACATTCCGTAAATAAATCACGCGACAGGCCTGAAGCTAAAGCTTTAGCTTCCACAAGGGCCCATGCGACTACTCGCATTATCTCAGAATGAAAGTAAAATAAACACACAGCTCGGCGCTGCCAGGCGCCCCAAACCCATAAAAGGAACCATACTGCAGGAAGAAGCACCGGCGCTCGTGGCCCATTAATTCTGTTAGACGCCACAAAGTAAGTGGCCGTTCAAATAACACAGCAAATAAATTTAAAATAAGGAAACACAATTTTCCAAAGTGAAAGCTGCAAGGCACACATATATATGCAACATCAATTAATATGGAAAACACTGACTAACATGTAAGACACAACTGAAAGGGGTGACTTAGCTCTGTGGTGTCAGCAGCAAAGAAAGAGGGGTTGGGGTTAGAGTAATGGATATATATAGAGGAGGATCCCTGCTCATTGGTTCCCTGCAGGGCATGACCTGTCCTCCATGATGGTTTGGGGAGTTCCCCATGCATGGACATTGAACTCTTATCTAGTTCTGTTGTTGAAACCTTTTGTTTGTAAAGTTTTTTCTTTGCTGCTGTGGTTTCAGAGTAAAGATGGAAATGCATAATATGAAGCCTCCTGTCATGCCATAGAATTACAGACCCACTTCTCCTCGGCCCTTTGAGGCCACGCAAAGGAAAGTTGAGCACTTTACAAACACTACATACCCTATTTAAATAACACAACATGACACTTTCCTAGATCCTGAGCCCCAGGTCCACAATCTTTTTGGTAAATAAATGTGTTATAATTTTAACTGAAAAACGGATTGCACCGGTCCTTGCCAAATACACCATTAAAGCCCATGGCGTGGTGACTTTTCACCTATGACCTTGTTCTGTGTCTGTTGTCAGTTTGGGGGAAATCAACATCCGTGAATTACGACTGCGCTTACACATTAAAGCTCAACACACCCGTACATATTTTTTTAAAAAAAAGAGGTGATACTTGCATCAAGGTTTAATCTGGGGATGTAGCCGCACCTGGGAGTCAGCCTTCCAGTCAGAGGCCAGCGTTTTGGCCCATCCCTGGCCAATGAACATATTCCCCTTAATACTTTGCAGGTCTACTAATTTCCTTTGCGCTGCGTCTCCCTTTTTAATCGTCAAACTAGTAATTAAGCGGACCTCATACTTCCTCAAAATCAACACTTGAGGGTGCTGTTTGACTAGGTATGTGTCGTCGTACTAGCTGGCGGTACCAGTACACCCTTTTTTGGGCGCCGCTGTTTCTGCACGGACGGTTCTGCCAGAAGCCATTCTGGCGCCGTCGATTTGGCGGGAGGGATGTTCGGACGTGGCCGACATTGCAGTCACGTCTAAACGGTCTCACGCCAAATTCAAAAGCATTATTCGGAGACAATGAGGACGCAGGTGGGGTGCGCATTGAGACTGGGACAGGTGCATCGACATGCACCGACTGTTAGTGAGGTAGTCCGGTGGATTAATGCATTTAATACTTTCCACTTTCAGTAAATGTGTTCACTGGATCTGAAGGCTGTGTTTAACCTGCACCTGGAATCCACGCTTTCAACACAGCTCAGTGGGTGACTCGCCTGTTGCTGCAAATTGTGTGCAACCTCTAGGTTACATGAACCAATCTCAAAAAAGTATTTGTTGGGAGGGGAGGGGGGGCAATGAGAAAACATTTTCAAAACATAACATTTCGTCGCCTCGCGCCAAAACATACTGGCGCCATGACATCCCAGCGTCGAAGTGGGCGCGCCAAAACAGGTTGTGCGGCCAATCGTCTGTGCCAAATTGGGCAGCGCTGAACTGGCCGCACCAACATTTCCTGCTCTGCTTGGTAAACACCCAGTTTTGGCGGCAGCCTTTAGGCGTCGGCTATGTTGGCGTGGCACTTTGGGCGTAGAGCCCCTTCCCGCGCAGCTAACCCAGCCCCGTTTATTTGGCGCGAGGTTCGTTTAGACGCGGCTGACATTGCAGGCGCGCGCCTCTAAACGCCCCTTATGCCAAATAAACGACGGAGGCTGTTTTTCCTTTCTACTGTGAAGAACGCGCTTCCCATTATATATATAAAAAAAAAGGTGTTGTGTTTCGCTGGCGGACGTGGAAGGTGGTATGCAAACACATTTACTATACAAGCCAATATGAAAGATCTCAACTATATGAAGGCTGAAGCACCCACTTAAATGCACTAATTTGAGCTATAGCAGTACCCGAAATGTACTTCGACGTTTCTGTACTAGCGGTTTATATACCAAAATAAATAACAAAAGCATGAGTGGAGTTGATTTTAGGTCACATTCTCGAAATATTCCGAGCCTTCCTGGAGGCAGAACTGGGGCAGGGGTTCGCTTTCCCGCTCGCCTCCTCCCACCCGCTTAGTTGGTGGAAACTGTCGTTAGAAGGGCGGCCCCGTGGGAGCTTGGGGTGTCAAGAGGGACGGAGGAGAATCTCCGTCTGCAAACCTGGCACGCAATGTGAGAGGAAAAAAACGCACACAGTTTATAGGCCAATGTTTGCGAAATGTGGTTACGGAGATAGAAGGTTTGGGGGCAGGGGGCTGTAATCAAGTTAGGGCTGGGTGATCCAGTATCTCACAGTCACCGCAATTAATGGGTAACAAGGTTACCGCACGTGAGGTATTAAATCAGGGGCAGTGACAATTCTTTGTAAATTTACAGCATTTCTTTCTTTTTAGAGCTTTCAGAAAGCAAAACATTCAACTACACCTATTCCAGTCTCAAGCCTGCAGGATGCCCCTTAAAATGAGGCAACATCCCATTTGTTCTAAGAAATGACTTATTTTTTATGTAGCGCACAGAGCAAACTTATTCGCCTCTAAGCACGTCTAATTTTGACACTAGCGATTAGAGAGGCATTGCTAGGAAAAGTTTTTTGCCCAAGGCAAGCTCACACAACGATAATAAAGACGAGAAGCCAAAAACCCAGATCTTCAACCACCATTCCGAGTAGGGTATTTTATTTAAGCAATATGCCCCGAGCGGTGAGGGCATTACAGAGTCAGGTAATGCCCCGGGGCCCATAGTTATAGGCCCGAGCAAAGCAAGGGCCTTAATGAATGCCCCCGCCACTCGGGGCATACTGCTATTCGTACCCCGGCCCGCAAGATCTGCGTGACTGGGGTACTAAAAGCAGTTTTTTCAGTCCTGAAACACTGCAGTGTTTCAGGACTGAAATAAAAGAAAATGACCAAGAAAATGGCCGCCGGAAAAGGGAAAACAGAGTCCGTTTTCTCTTTCCATGGCAGCCATCGGGAGCGGACACGCTGGGAACAGAAGTGTTCCCAGCACGTTAGTTCCCAAAAGACGACAGAGAAGAAGGTACGTCGGGATTGGGAGGACGGGGAAAGGAAAAAAAAAAAGTATCTGAATCCCCGGCAGGGGACGAAGTCAGCCTCCTGCAATTTGGAGACTCGGAGCGGGGATGGCTCAGCTCCGAGCCTCTACGCAGCTGCAAGCTGCCACGCTGCCCGCCGTGGATAAAGTAGGCAGACGGTAAGTGGGGTGTGGAGGGCGGAGAGGTGGGAGGAAAGGGGAAAAAACAAAAAAATAAAAACAAACACATACCTGAGTCCCCGGCAGGGGGGGCGAAGGCAGCTTCTCAGCCGCGTGGTGGCTCGAAGCGGGGATAGCACCACCGCTTCGAGCCTTCTCATTGGCTGAAGGGCTGCCACACCCCCTGCCGGGAACAAAAGCCGTGTAATCCCAGCAGAGGGCCAGGTAATGCCCCCGGCAAGGGCCAATCAGAATGCTCGTTTCATTCTGATAGAGCCCTCACCGGGTACTAATTAGCTATAGGAAACAGCAAACATGTAATTACTAACACACTGCTAGACTCCTCATTGTGTGTCGTTTGTTACAATTCCACAACAGGTACGCGCATATTTATTGTTAGATCCCCGCTTTGAACAATGCATGTTTTCTTATACTCAGGGCGGGCAAAGCGTATATTTCAGACAGCAAAGCGCCAAGACAAACGCCAGTGTGTGTTTTGTGGTATATATATATGTTCCATGTTATGCATAGGGGTGATAGCAAGCAACACAGAGCCTGTCCTATTTTTAAATGTATGCCCATTCATGAACCTGCACCTGTAACTCATTCATGTTACCGGTGCAATGTCCCTCGTGCCAAAACATCCTCACACCAAGAGGTCCAGCGCTCTACTGGCTGCGGCGAACAGGGCGCACCAATGCGGGTCCTGCAGCCAAACAGTTCGCCGTAACATTGTGCGCCGAACCAGTCATGCCGAAAAATTCCTGCTCTGTGCTGTTCTCTTTTGGCGTGGCGTTACAGCACAGACCTCTTTTCCCTGTCCACCTTCAGCGTGCCCTGCTGGCAGAGCGCCTCACGGGGTGGCAGGTGATATTGACGGGATCACGGGCGGCTGCTGGAGCCGGTGTGTATTCTGTCTCGGTTGCAGAGGGAATGTGCCGTGTGCCGCTGATGGATAAGCTGTAGGCCACGTACCTGGTTCACCCCAGTCCCACCTTGTAACTCGTTCACCCACCGGCACCGTTCCTTAGGGATGTATTGGAATATACCTTGTTTGGCACGTCAGCCATCTTGTCGAGCTGCATGCCACATGCCAAAATCATGCTGCTTGGCTCACTGGCCCCAGCCTACTCCAGGACTCTTGATGGTGGAGCATGAGACCTGCCCTGCACCTCAGGCCGAAGCCTGGTAGGCGTGTCACCCTCAATGAAGTCACCAGTAGTGCTACGTGTAGGCACCCCCTAGGCCATAATGCCATCACAAGGGCGTTGCCTCTCGGGTGTAAGCCTGGTAAAAGAACCTTCCGGTCCCTCACCACCATCTTTGGGAAAGTCTACGGACTCCTCAGCATGGCGGCTGGTAGCTGAATTAGCCTTGATACTCGTGCTGGTATGAGAACTTGAGAGGCTCCTCCCGCTCGGGAGCTTGCTTGGAAAGGAGTCGCCCTTGCGGGGTGCCTTGGGCCTTGATTGATGTTCGATGAAGTTCTTCATATCCTCTGGAGGGGACCTCTCGAAGAGCTCCCTCCACTTAGCCAGTCTATTCCTCAGGGCACGCGAGGAGAGCGCGTCACACGCAGAACAACCTTCCCATCCGTGGTCGGGGCCAAGGCAGCGGAGGCAAAGGATGTGGGGATCTGATGTAGGGAGGAGCCCCTCACAGACTGGACACCTGCTGAAGCCCGCTGAAGTGAACATTCACCGGGGAGGAGCATGGCGCCAGAGGACCAAGTACCTGATTGATAAAAGAAGACAAAAAGACAGAAGAAAGTATCCGGGAAGAGCACATGGAATTACATGGCCGAAGCCAAACACAGGAGTGCTGGTGAAATTGGCCCGTTCCCATCCACGCAGAAAAGGGGACCGAGGTGTGGCACCGAGGGGCGGAGTCAAGGTAGCACATGCTCCCAGGGCCGCACCCCCAGGTACCTCTAAATTTAAAGGGGAAGGTTTTTTCTGGTGAAAAATGTTCAGTCTCCCATGCAGTATGGAGGAAAGGGGACGGGACTTGTCTTGACACGTCATACTTATCATCCCTCCTGATTGCTGCATATTCGTTCCTTAGTGTGATCCTAACTGATCTATCTTTTATTTAGGTATAGTGAATTGTTCTTCCCCCTCCCTCTATTTATGGAAGATAGCTTAAGGCGATTGGGAGGAATCGGTTCCCTCTCTGAGCATTGTTTCAACTGCGTATGTACCCTCATAGGCATTCCTTCTAGTTATGGGCAGAACAGCCAGGTTTTTAGTAGTTTTCTGAACAGAAGGTGATCTCTCGTGTTACGTACGTTCTTTGGCAGCTCATTCCAGGTTTTTGTTGAGAGAAAGATGGAACTCCGAATTTTCTTTTGTTGTATGGTGTTGGTTCCGGACGGATGGCACTGCTAGATCCTAGTGGTCTTGTTGGGTGGTCATGTCTATTAAAGGGGTTTCCACAGCCAACCCACAGAGCCCTAGAGTTGCTGCAGGTCATCCACTGACACAATCCTCTCTCTCCCCCCTCAGTCCTTGCCTTTGCAAGTTGCATCCTCTGTCCCTGGATAACCACTGCTGGATGCCTTGTCTTCAAGTGTGGCGAACGACAGGCAGGGCCTTAAGATCACACACACTGCAGCAGCCACAGAGGACCCAGACTGCAGTCGTGTCTCAGGACTTCCAGCAGCAGGCTAGCCTTGCGTCTCTGGGACCCTCGTCAGCTGCAGCCTTTCCCATCATGCCTTACATTCCTGCCATAAGGTTGAGCCCATCCATCCTCCAGATCAGCTTGTTTGCCCAGGATCACAAATCTGCACTGCAATAAAGTCATCCAAGTGCTGAGTGTTTGCCTTTTTCTCCTCATTAAAATAAGAGATCAGAATATATAATGTGCCCACAACCACAAGGTGCTACTAGCTGTAGTTGCAAAAAACATTCCCAAGCACAGCAGCAGCTCCAGGGAGCCCTGGCAGGGTCCCCTTCCCTCCCCGAGGGAAATTCTGTAACACAGGCCAGTCAGAGCACCAGGATAGTCATGGGTAATGTGCCTGGCCTTGGGCGGCTGTTCCTCATGTGGTATGACCCCCCCCCCCACCACTTCACAAAAAGATCCCTGGTGGTCTAGTGGCATTGCTGGGCGCAGATTGAGTGATCCGCGCCCAAACAGCGCCTATCAATGCTTCAAAGAATGTGTAGTTGGAAAGGGGAAGACAGAGGCGTTGCTGGGGGGGGGCTAAGGGAGCTATAGCCCCTGGTCTTTTGGTTGTAGCCCCGGATAGAATCTCAGGAGCTACAGCCAAAAGGCTGGCTAGCCCCCAGTCCCGACAGCTCTGACATCAGCGTAGCCCCGGGTCTTTTCCAGACCTAGCAACACCCCTGGGGGAAGAGTCTCCCATTTCCAACGACACCTCCCTCGATCTTAACGGCACAATAATGCCGGAAATTGAGGGTGGGAAAGAAGGAAACTCACCTTCTCTTTTCACTGCGACAGCCGAAAATGACTGCTGAAAGTTAAATTTACTTTGTTTCACATCAGCGTGCATTCTCTGCACAGTTCAAAGGACAAACAAGGCAATCCAGGTAAAAAAGTTCTTGCACTCAAGTTCACAAAGTTTTGTTGCTTCAAAAAGTGCCTTTGTAAAAGTCACACGTTCTCACTCCTCCTACATTAAGAACTATCTCACATTTATAGTAACAACAAATTATTTGGTAAGGATGGCTTACCCCAATTGTTACTGCAGGAAGAATTGTAGTTTTTCTTCAGCCAGCTTTCACAACTCTTCCCCAAACATAAAAAAAATGTTTTCCATTAGTACCACTCTTCAGCACTTGCACCTTCTACTACCTGGCTTATTCTTTCACCAGGTTTCTCCTGAGAAATCACTTCCTGCCCTACATATATACTCACCTGCCCGTCTACTTCAACTACCAAAACAGAAAAGTGCTTCAATGGGAACTTCCAAATTAGACCAACAACCTCAATAGTCATCTTTGTTATCAAAATATTATCAGCTTTCAGGGAACAGAACAGTCACATTGATCCACATTAGGACTGTACTACAAACGATGCTCATCTCGCTCTGGATCTACGAATTCCAGAAGGGCAGCCTGTTAGTCACCTTGCTTTCCCTTCTGCATTAATAACCAAATAGTGGTCAGGATAAAGTATTTTCCGGCATCTACCTTTACTGTGGCAATGTGAGCTTAATCAGGTATTATTTTCCCAAAACAAAAAGTGACATCCCTGGGGATTCCTATCAATTCCTATGGGCCTCTGGCAACATTTGCCGTCTTTAAATTGCCATGGTTTTACTTGCTTTTGGCTTGGGAATTGCTTGCACACCTCAGTTCTCAAGGTAGCTCCCCCACCAGGTTGTTGGGACTTCCCTAAAAACTCCCAAAATTAATATCAGTTACTTTGTCTCACTCAACACCACCTTTGTTGTTTTCTGCTAGTTCGGTATTCAACAGTAATACCGCTTTCATTCATACGCAAATGACTCGGCACACGTGAACAGCATCTGAGCGTTCTGAAGCTACTTGCATGTGGTGGACTCACTGGGCTCGATGCTCGCTGACCTTTAGTCTTGGCTTTTCTCAGGCCCTTTTAGTCCGCCTTCTCTGCGCCACCAAGCAAACTTGGAACTTCCGCTATTCCTGAGAGTCTTAGGTGCGACCCAGCTACCCGAGACCTCTCAGCGTTCTCTGCGACGCCTGCTTCCCGCTGTGTGAACTCTGCACAACGCGCTTTCTGCGGAGAAGCGTTTTCACGCTCCCTGCTGCACGACCTGTGCAAGGGGAATAACCAAAAGGCACAGACCCACTCATGACCCACAGTGGTCCCAGAGTCTTCTTGCTCCTCCAGCCCCGCTTCCAACTGCAATGGCCCGCACAGCATACACTGCTTCTTCTGCCTCCGCTTCTACGGTTTCTCTACTACTCCCGGCTTCCTCTCTCCCACAGCCTGCACCCGAGGGGGCCATTTAAGCCTCTGAGCCTCCCTCAGGTGTGGGTCATTTAGGTTAATGAGCTGTACACTACAGCTGTGTTCCTCTGTATCCCTCTTCCTTGTCCCTGTACTGAGGGAATTATGGGACTTAAGTCCCGACTAAGAATTGTTTTTTTAACTGGTTTTCTACTTTGATCACTCTTTTCAATAACCTGTACTGAGGAAATAGTATGTGAATCAGTCATCAGACCAGTTGGTAAAGAGGAATATAGGTTTTTATATGACATGTTGTTAACATTTACAAACCTCCTTCCATTACACTTTTGGCAGTTAGTGGTATTTTCAATTGTCAGAGTTCCCTGTATTTTGAGAGATATGTCTAACTGTTTTTGAAAATGTTTTTATTTGTTCATGGTTTCCAAAAAACCTTTACAAAATTAAGACCAAATTAATAAATGATACACATTACATAGTCAGCTCAGAGATTGTAACAACTGCATTCAATATAGCTGCTCAATTGTTCATCCATAATACTATCGTAAAATTACCTTATATACATTTAAAATACTTTTAAAACAATCAATATCTCCATAACATCAGTTTAAATACTTCAATGATGTAATACATAGAATATCACACATTATTTTCAGGTGGACAGATAATTATTACAAAATACGACACTTCACTGCACCCTTCTTGGTATGTACGAAAATGCAACAGATCTAATATGTAAGATTCATAATTGCTATGTCATCTAATAGTGTCCTATTTAAATTTTTTAACATTCCATCACTCAACTATTGTGCTTAGCCAATTCAATTTCGATTACTTTTAGTAAACGGACCAGAGCGAAAATCAGGGGCTTATATTTCCCTATCATTCTGCTCCATAGGAATTCAATTGCATCATCAAAATCAACATATACAAATTTCATGAGTAAAATTGTTCTAGCAACCTTGAAGTGTGTGCATTCCAGCACCAGGTGTTTTAAAGTCTCATATGATTCATCACAACCCGGGAATCGACATTTCATCTCTTGTTTTTTACCCAATGCATCTCCCCAATGCTTAGTCCTTTCCCTGGTGGAACATTGGTTCAGTTTAAAAAGTATATAGTACATACACGTCAGATGGCAAGAAAACATAACTAGATAAGGGCCCCCAAGATCTCTTTTCTGCGTAAATTTTGCACATTCAATGCAAGCTGAATATCTAGCAATTGCCTCCAATGTACATATTCTGCATACATTTATTTTCTATCCGTCTGTTTTATTCCTATGGGGTTACTGACTAATTCCACCCACACCAAAGAGGGTTAATCCGTGCAATAGAAGGGTTATCGTGGCAAGTAGCCATTACATATTGTGGGAGTGGAAAAATGTCTCTTTCAAAAAATACCATGTCACATCCCATGGATTCCTCTCACCTCCGTGAGCCTTTTCTCCTCCTTGGTGATCCTCCCGCAGAGCACCACCCCCAAGGTCAGGAAGCGTCTGCCTTTCCCTGGCCAACAGGGAGGAGACTTTAGGCAGGGAATTCAGTGAGGGATCCATAATCACACTACTTTGTGGGAAACATCCTGTCTTTTCATCCAGTGATTTTCTTCCTCTACCATGTAAGAAAATAAACACAAAAATCGGTCAACCCATTTTAATTCCATCTTGCTCTGAGGCTTGGTGATCAGAAAATTAGGATTCATTATGAATTTCCAGTGATTAGGAGAGCCACAAATCAAGCATCTGGTCTGCTGACCACATGTTGCGCACCGATGAATTGCGTTCTCTTGAAAAGAAAATGGCCTCCTATAAACAAAATACAGGGATGCATTCATTATTATGCATCAAGTCTGTGATTTGTCACAGGTCAAAGTTAAAATGCACACAGTGATAATGTTCTCACACAATAAAAAGCAGCGATTCATTTTCGAAAATACATCACTAAATACTGCGGCTGGATGGAACTAACATACACAGGTAACATTTTTAGACCAATTCTACCATTCCAAGAGAGCAAACATGAAAATAATTTGAAGCGCCATTGAAAGCTGCGCTCTGCATCACAGTGCAGCTAATTGGGAGTCTCAATATTGTGTTCTCACAAAAATAGTGGCAGCAACATACTCAGAAAAGGCAAGTTCTAATTAAACAAATATATTACTATAAATGCAGCAGAAAAAATATCAAAAAGGTGTCAGTGTAAAAAATATACCCATTACCATGGGAACAAAAGGTCTTAGAAGCAACATTTAACAAGTCTCTTCCCAAACAGTTTAACTCACTTCTGCAAAATGAGCACCACAATAAACAGAGCTTTTACCATGATGTACTGGTTCTGAATGATGGAGCGGGTGATTGATGCACCATTATTTACCTTCAAGAGTTCTGGCAGAGAGGCAATGCTCTTTCTGGACCGATCTAAAAAGAGGCCTCGTACTGTTAAACAATGATCATCCTTCTACTTAAAACTCCCAATCCACCTCCCTCCCATTCAAGCAATGAAGTTAAACTAAACTACATCAGTACATGGAGCGGGCCGCTCCTCTACGCGCGGCCCATTTTAGTTTCCTACTCGCACCAACCGTGGATGCTTGGTTGGTAAAGAAGAAAGGTTTTCCAGAAAAGAGCCACAGGGTTTCATTAAACCTGATTTCCAGGAAGTTTGCTTGGCCACGTGTGCAGTAGCCCGACATTCGGATCATACATGGAATCCAATACATGGTCAAAGGTCCAACAGTTTTCCAGACCCTGACCCTGAAGGATTTGTAAGACATTCAGATATTTAAATGAGATTCCTTTGTTCCACGGAGTCCCCATGAAGACTTTTTTGCAAGGCCAAACCTATTTTAGCCTCCCAATTTTTCAGATCATTAATATTTTCCGATTTTGATTTTTCCTTTCAGTGCACCGTTGACTCCATTATAACAGATCGTAAAAGCAATACCAAGGCTTTTATCCAGTTCTAGACAGTGGCTCGTCTGTAATAACAGAAGGACCCTTCTGAGCATCACCACCAGCTGAAAGATGGTACTCTGAAGCAGCGGTTGGGTAAAGCAAAAAGCAAAGTTTAACTCTATCCAGGTCATTACTCACCTCTTGCGGTTACCAGCTCTCGTTGCTAATTTACTGTTAAGGCATCGTCACTGCTTTACCATAATTGTCGTTTGGCTCCCGGTCAGACGCAGCCAATTCTTAATCCAGAAATAGGTTGGTCCAGGATCTTTTTCCTGTACCACTGTGCAGTGATTAGTGGATCTGAGAATCATCTGCTGGGATCTCCTTCACCATAGGGAAGAATGTAGACCTTTAAAGCTGGACCACAAGAGGACAGTGGCGAACATGGTCTCGGGAAGATAGCACAGGGGCAACATGCTCGCCTTGGAAGCAAGACAAGACGGAGCAACACAGGTTCGATCCCCGGGTCCTTGCTTAGAAACCTCTGGGTGTTAAGTGCGTTATAAATAACCAATCATATAATAACAGTGCACTTCATGCTTTTAGCAGAAGCTGTAGCAGTGCCAAATCTGACCAGCCAGCCCTCATCCCAAAGAAATTACTCAATCCACTAAAGGACAGACCCTAAAACCACAGCCCCCTTTAAGATGTTGCTATCTTGCATCTACAGACATGTCCAGGCAGTACAGGTCTGCACCAATTCAGGCCCCAACTTCTCGGGTATTCATGCCCCAAGTAGTTTCTTTGGGACTTTGCTCCAAGTATTGTCACTCCCTTCCTGAGCTGGTTAGACCTCTGCCCACGCCACCTCTTTGTGTCCTTAGGCCTTTGGCTTAGATTGTAGATGCCACTTACAGGCCACCCTGCGGCCATACGACTACCCACACAAAGGCAAGGAGCACAACCCACCGCTACCACGAAGGGACAGAGAGCAGGAGAGGAACCCGGCGACAACCCAAGTGGGTAGCCACTGGGCAGTTGAATGCTCCAGAGACAAAGTGATTGCACAAGGAGGTGGAACAGCACGAGACCCTGGCAAATAGACGCAGGAAGCTGGGTGTGGAGGGGCGCACCTCCAGAGGCGGAGAAAAGAGAAGCCCACAAGCACGCTGGAACAGACGATTCACCTCTAGTGGAGCTCCAGACGCTCTGTGTAGGCGGAAACCCACAGAAGGGCCCCCAGCAACGATCCACCTGAAGAGGATAGGACGACCCAGACGGTAACCGCGATTACTCAAAGAACGTGGGAGAGCACAATCCATTGAGCAGGCTTGCCAGCAACGGTACGAAACAGAGCAGAAGTTGGCTGGGGACCACCAAGCGAACAAAGCGCGAACCACCAAGGCCACAGGCAAAAATTATCTCAACGCTGCTCACTGAAGGGTGCGAGACCGGCACAAGAGGAGGGGTGATAAGTCTAAGCCCCCAGGGGAGCACCCACGACACAGTGCAACACAATACAACCGCCACAAACAGAACAAGTGATAAACTCCAGCAGACCTCACAGAACAGCAGTAAAAAGCGCAACCACATGTAGTGGAAGCAACCCGCATAATACCATGCTAGCTCAACAAGCAATATGCGTATGTAGACGTAGAGAAGTCCAAAACCAAAGCGATGCACAGGGACTGAAGAACGGTGCACAACAGCAGGGGAGGGACCTTCACTCTGAACTGTAAACGGGGCAGCACAGTCAACCCCGGGCAAAACACAACATAAGAGCCCAGAAGAGGAAGTGATGCCCTCCAACACCTACAGCAAAAGGAACAAAAAGCAAACCCAGCACGGGGGGGGACAGACCGAAATGCAACGCTTACGCCATAAGCAAGTGGTGGAGAGATGCCAGACAAACAAAACAGAGGGAAGGGCAAACAGATCAGCATGGACAGGTTTGCCTGCAAAAATTACACAAACGAGCCCACCCCAACAGAGGCCGGCACAAGCATGACAAGTCCAGTGCAACAGGATGGAAGGCAGGAGGAAGGCCCCATACTCGAGGCCATAGCAGCATTGAAAGAATCTTTGGAGCATAAACTGGACTCGGTCATCGTCGATGTGGGCCTCCTGAGGCAGGATGTAAGGTCCCGGGCGGACCAAGTGAGCACAGCAGAGCAACAGGTACAAAACAACACTACCAACATCACAACTGCCCAATCCCAAATGTCGGAAGCGCTTGAATGAATACGGACCCTCGAACACAGAGCGGAGGATGCAGAAGGGAGGGGCTTGACGAAACAACGTGCGGATTGTCGGACTGCCAGAGGGAGAGGAAAGCAGGGACCCCACGAATTATGCGGAAAACCTACTGCTCCAAGAAGTGGGGGCCGGGTGCTCTCCCAGGGCATCACCATGGAACAGTCCCACAGAGCCCTGACCAGGAGGCCCCCGCCGGGGGCGCAACCGAGGCCTATTATTGCTAAAATTATGAACTTTAAAGATCACGAGAAGATACTAACATTCTCAAGAGAAGGAGGGGTGATCACTGGAAACTCCTCCAAGATAGCAATTTGCCCGGACTATACGGCACAGGTGCAAAAACAAAGGGCATGATTTGGACCAACCAAAGAGTGCCTCAGAACAGCAAACGTGAGGTACATGCTACTGTATCCCGCCAAGCTGTATATGTTGCGCAATGGCAGATCATACCTCTTCAGAACCATGGAGATGACCCATGAATGGATGGACCAACAAGGAATCCCCCAACTGAGACCCAGGAATGAGAACAATAATAGGGATGCACCTCAATAAGATATCGAGAAAGCACTAATTGGATAATAAAATGGAAGACACCATCGTTGTGACAGACCAGATTATGTACAAAACAGGACCAAGGCAACCCGGGGACTGCCCTGATGGATGCTAAGAACCCCACGGATTCAGACAAGTTGAAGATGCCAGTTCCAAGGCATCACGCTGTGGCAAGCCTGTCCCATACAACAGGAGCAGAGCTAGGGAAGCGGCGGAGCCCGAGCAGGGGGAGGGTGGCTGGGCATTGGTTATTAGTTCATGTTTGGTGGTTGAAAGGTAGCACTAGAAGGTGAGAACACTGTACATGCAAAGGACATTATGAAGGTGAAAAAGGCAAAAATCGAAGCACAAGAAAAAAGGTAACTACATGACGTATCCTCAAGACAAAGGACCTTGGCAAAACCTGCGCTGAAAACAGGCCATATAAATAATTGGGTGCAGCAAACTAAAAGGGAGCATAAACTGTACAAGGTGCCTAAAAGACAGAAGGCAAGCACAAGAAGTCAAGAAGTCTCATGGGTATCAACAGGCCACAGCAGAGGTTGGTAAAACGTGTCCAGAAAGAATAACTGTAGCCACTTGGAATGTCCGAGGACTGAATTACTATGTTAAGAGGTTTAGAGTGTACGCCTGGCTCAACAGATCAAAAGTGAAAATAGCAATGTTGCAAGAAACCCACTTGATGAAAGAAAAGCAATCTAGGATAGCTAAGAAATGGGGCGGACAAATGTTTGGTTGGACCTACTCCAACTACTCCAGAGGAGTGCTGACCTGGGTTACTCCCAATGTCCCATTCCAGTTGATAATGCAGGAACGGGACTCGGAGGGCAGAATGGTAAAATAAAATAGTGTTTGATAAATACCTACACCCCAAACCACGACACCACTATGTTCAAGAAACTTGCACCCGACTCGCCCCATACAGGGAGGCAACCTTTATCTGGGCTGGGGACTTTAACTGCGTACTCAACCCATTGCTTGACAGGTCAGACAACAAATACAAAAAGCCAGCACCAACTGCTAAAACACTGCAGAGAATTCTCAGCCACCGGAAACTAGATATCTGGAGAAAACTACATGCAGAAAACAGAGGGTACTCACATTACAGTGCCCCACATGGAACGTTTACACATATCGACTAAATTTTCACAGGTAATGAAACACTGGGAGAATTCACAAGCGCACACCTCGGAGCTAGAACACCATTAGACCACGCCCCGCTAGTGGTGACATGGGCATAAACACATAGTAAGGCCCCCATACCGACATGGCCACTAAGGGCGGAAGCACTGATGGAAGGGGAATTTCAAGAACATCTACAGGACACAATAGAAGACTACTTTCAACTTAAAACAGGTAGTGTAGACCGATGATTTGGGACGTAATGGGATGCCTTTAAGGTGGTGGTTAGGGGAGCAGCGATTGTGAAGACAGCAGGACTTAGAGGGAGTATCCTGGCTGAACTTGTGAGAATAGAACGAGCAATAGAAGGGGAGGAAATACCGGGCGTGCATGACAGGGGAGGAATCAGCTGAACTAGTAGCATTAAGATTGCAGTGCAAAAGTTGGGGAACCTAAATTACGGGAAATTTATACAGAAATTGCATGCAGAGGGTGACAAGCCGGGCAGGATCCTAGCCTGGTTAACTAAGCAGGACAAAAAGACCCAATGCGATAAAAGATGGGACCAGGGTTGAGGTGAGGACCCAGGAGGAAAATAACCATGTATTTTCGTAATTTTATTGAAAATTGTACTTGCGGAATCAGGACGACGATAGCTCAGACATAGCCGACGCCCTAACCCAAATTGCACTGCGGATATTAACCGAAGACCAGGTACAGATACTTGAGGCCCCCCCCTAACAGCAGAGGAACTGGTAGCGGTAATTGTCTCCCGACAGCCAAAACCCCAGGCCCCGACTGGTTACCTGGAGAATTCTATAAAAATTACAAACATACTCTAGCACCTTATTGGAAGTATAAGAATAAGCATATGAGTGGTGCCAATTACCAGATAGTATGGTAGAATCACCTATCCAGAAGCCGTGGAAATCACCTCTAGACTGTAGCTCATACAGGCCAATTTCTATAATTAACCAAGATTGCAAAATCCTGGCAGGTAGGCTTAAACAGGTCATACCCACATTAGTTCACCTGGACCAAACAGGCTACGTCCCCGAGCGCAACACCACCTGAAACTTGCGAAGGCTGCACCATGTGGTGGACCAGACTAAAGACAGACCGGGGGAATGCGCAATAGCGTCCTTGGATGCTGTCAAAGCCTTCGACTCCGTGAATTGGAACTGGCTGTTGAGCACACATGCCCACTTCAGAATAGGGGAGGGCTTTCTCAGAAGAATCAGGTTACTATATAAGGATCCCAGGGCAAGGGTGTAGACGGGCAGACACATTTCGGAGGCTTGGAGATTATACAGGGGCACAAATCAGGGCTGCCTGCTCTCCCGATGCTTTATACACTGGCCTTAGAGCCATTAACGGCCTTCCTGATAGCTGAATATAACGAAGACAGGGACAGAAATAGATAACATCATACACCTAGTCTCATTGTACGCAGACGATATGCTGTTTATCACCAATCCACGAGTTAACTTACCAGACGTGCTGGAAATGATAGACGCATTTGCTAAATTATCAGCTAGTTCCATTAATAAAGATAACTCCTCCTCCCTGTATCCCCCAGCAGAACTTAGATGGGTCCCCACAGACCAATTGCCAGATTTGATCCCCACATGAGCACCACGCACCTTCCGCTATTTGGGGCTAGAAATACACCATTACCTCATGGACACATACCAAGCCAACAAACAAGTCGCCCTAGAGAAACTGGTAATGGCCATGGCATTTTGTAAGACACTGCCGCTAGGAATGATGGAAAGAGCAGCCCTACTGAAAATGATGGCATTACCCCGCCCATTATACTACTTCACGAACATTCCCGGGTCATTACTTAAAAATCTATTCACAATAGTACAGGGATTCCATGGGGGGGGGGGGGGTTGGGTGTGGGAGAAACAGGTTAGCCCTAAACACTTTACAAAGAGATTACGAGTCAGGTGAAATCAAATTGCCAGATTTCGAATGCTACTGCCTAACAGGGCAGCTGCAATTTGTGGTTCGGTGGCTGGGGGACGACACATCCATACTCACTATCCTTCCAGCCAGCACTGAGGCACTGTTTTCTGCTAGAAATAATATGGATGGAGAAGTCCTGGACTGACACTCTCCCCACCCTGGTCAGACTAGGGCTGACCCTAAGGAAGAAGGCGTGGAAAATCCAGGGAACCCCAGACCCCTCCTTCTCCCAGATCACCGTTGCAGGGCTGGCTAGCACCAGACCCGAAGCCCTAGCAATGGATCGGAAACACTGGGAAGCCAAAGGCATAGCTCAGGTCGGAGATTTGTGGAAAGAGGGACAATGGGTGGAGTTCCAAACCCTGATAGAAGAGTATGATGTACACATTTGCCAGTTCATGCTACACAACAGCATGGTCCAGAGGATGAAAAAACAATGGCCAGGTCTTTCCGGAAACGCTGAAACACAGGGAGAACTAGGTGCATGGCACGATGTGTCAGAAGGAGGACACACAGTGTCAGGGCTCTACGAACAGCTTTTGAAAAGCAACTCAAGTGATCTGCAGGCACGAGCAAAGTGGGAGGCGGAACACCAGAAAACCTTTACGGATCAAGAATGGACAAGTAAGTGTCTTAAGACATACGAAGAAGGTCTTGAAAAACGCATGATTCAGGCAGACACAGCCTGACGTTACGCATTGGGCATACCTTACCCCCAGGATAATATCTAGCCCAGTAATAATAAAGTTCTGGGACAACATCAAGGAAAGAGCAGCAGGGGCAGGAGTCCACATGCAGGCGTGGTGGACGGAATCTGATCTGCTAGGACTGTTTCCAAGAGGTGGCAAGCAGAGAATACACATAGCCAAAACGAAGGGCTTGATGAGCATTCTGGCAAAATGTCGGATTGCAATGGCGTGGAAATATAACACAGGACCGAACATAGAGGCATGGATGGCCGACCTGAAAAGATGGACGCTAGCCGAGACATCAGTATGGACCAGAGCGTTGCAAAGGGGGATGAATGAGAGCAGTGACAAGATACTAGGATGGAACGCACTGATAGAGGAACTGTTTGAACCCAGGGATGGAAACGACAGACGACCCCAGTGGGAAACAAAGCGCAGAAGGGAATGCAGAAGAGCAAGAAGAGCCCCCTTACTAAGGCACCAGACTAGCCGAGAAGAAACTTATCGAGTACAAGCTGGTCCAAAAGGTGTAATCTACAGTTGTGCGGAACTAACCAAAGATCTGAGTAGCCAGAACAAAGCGCCAGAACAATAATGCTGGCAGAAACTGCCAGCATGAAGTGCTAGATTGTATATTTTGTATGTTGTGTTGTTTGTTATTGAATGTTGTAAAAAACAAAGTTTTTAAAAAAAAAACTGACTAGGCCATATAACACCCTCTTCCTTGCAGTAAGGCTGTTTGCGCATGTGGCAACTGAAGGGTACCGCCACATTTTGTAAGTTAGGTAGAGGTGAACCTCATTTCCTACTGCCCTTTATCAGGTTGTAGACTTGGTCCGCTGACCGGCTTGTCACCACAAGGCTACTCAAAGGTTAGCACTTTCAGGCAAGTGTGTCCTTACAGATAGGATTCCAGCCAAACCAAGTATGTTTTGTGTATGTACAGGTCTTAAGTGAATATTACCAAATCTTTTCACCCCAGGTCGGACGGAAGGGATCTCAGATACAGGCAGCTATCTTGCTGCTGAGTCAATCCACAGTCTCGACTGCTTTAACCATTTT
Source organism: Ambystoma mexicanum (assembly GCF_040938575.1). Taxonomy (NCBI): domain Eukaryota; kingdom Metazoa; phylum Chordata; class Amphibia; order Caudata; family Ambystomatidae; genus Ambystoma; species Ambystoma mexicanum. Next base: position 669,681,844 of record NC_090931.1, read on the forward strand.
AGTGCTATCCTTGCCAGGGGGGCAGACTGCTAGGAATTCCTAAGAGAAATGAGGATCTGAAAAATGCAATACTTATTACAAAAACTGTCTTTTCATTTTCAATTAAGTCAACATTATAGTGTACAATTGCAATACACAGACTGAGAAATTATAGTGATTAAGCATTACATACTTTTTTGTAAAGTTCACTTTAATGCAATTTATTAGAACAAAATATAACTTCACAAGGATGGTATTAAACTCGAATGTGTCTTATCCCTCCCTTAATGGTTCAAAAAAGATATGAAGTTACAAGAAGTGCCAAAAGTTGATGGAGTGCCAAAATGAGCATTTGTCCCGGTTGCTTCCTTGTTTGTTGCCCCTCCCCCTCCCTACATCCCACCACGCTCCACATCGTTTGGAAAGGCCCATTAAAATCAGCCAACCAAGTCACCCCCTGCCATGGCAGCCCCCTCGGCCAAGGACCAGAGGCTAAGGACAGCTCCAGTGGTGTCTGCCAGTGTCCGCCGTGGTAGCACGTAGACTGCAGCGGTCGACCTGGTGCGACTGATCAGGTAAGTGGAACCTGGGTGTGTTGTATTGTGCTGTGCTCAAATAAACGAACAACTTGGCCGTGTCCGTTCCCTTGCATCGTAGATACTGCATCCTGTTGTGCCCCCCCTCCAACATTTCCCTTCCTTCTTCTTGCATCTCAGCCCTTCCCTCTTCAAACTATTGTTTACTATTCTGATGACACTGTCTTGTGCTACACTGTTTTTCTGGAATTACTTTGCACGTCTGCTTTCTTCTTCTCGATTCCTGTTGTGTTCTGTGCCTTGTTGACTGTATTGACTTGGTGTTTGCTCTTTACGGTTCAATTGTGTTGCTATCCACGGTTTGTGGCATCACATTGCAATTGCCTGCATGCTTGACTTCTAGGTTCCCTGCTGACCTCTGTTTTGCTTTTGGTCCTGTATTGCATCTGCTTTCTTTACTTCCAGGTTCCCTGTTGTGATTTGTGCTTTGGCTGGTTCTATACTACATGTGCATTTTCTTCTTCTAGGTTCCCTGTTGTGCTCTTTTCTTTCTGATGGTTCTGTAATGCATCTGATTTGTGGGTCCGTTCTTGTTCTTTGTTGTGCCCTCCTCCTTTTCATGTCTCCCCCCTGGTGCCTCCCTCCTATCTGCCCCCCGTGTGACCTCCCCTATCTCCTCCCCAGATCCCCTCTCCCTACTGCCACCTCTTTCCTCCCTACACCCACCATGGTGCTCTCTGTATCACCTATCTTTACCAAATGCTTTTCTATCGACTATCCTATTCCTCTCACCAAGTCTATCAGGAAAAAATCCCAAAGGGACATCCTGGTCACCAACCCAGTCCTCCCTATCGCGGATATCTATACCAGTGCTTCCTCTAGACAGACCCTTACCGACATACTCTGTCATTCCTGCTCCAGGCCTATGTACCCCCCGATGTGGTCTCTGTTCTCCCTCCTTTTTCCTCTTCTCCCATTAATGGTGGTACCCGGTGGGAGGCCCTCATGGCCCCCTTCCACCCCTCCAAGACGATCATTAATGTCTACTTAAATGGCACTTTTTTGGTCCAGGGCCCTCCGGCCAATCTCTTTGATAGACGCTTCCCGTACCTTATCAACCTCTTTTTCCTCTCCTGCTATCCCTTCTTACCCCTCTCTGGCTCCTCTGCCGTCTCCTTCCTCTGCCAACTCTTTGGCACCCCCTGATGCTTCTCTTGCCACTCCGTTGCCTCCCTCTGCCACCCCTCTGGCACTCTTCTCCACCTCCGACTACACTGCCTACTCTTCCTTCCTCCTCTGCCCATCCTCAGGCACCTCCATCACTTCTGCAGAGTGTACATCTGGTCTGTACCCCTCCCGAGAAGTCCTTCAAATGTGGCAACCTGCTCCACATCGCTACTCTCAACTCTCGTTTAGCTGTCAAACACTCGTCTGACATCTGCCATCTCCTGGAAGAGCTTGATTTGGATGTACGCCGTCTCACCGATACTTGGTTCACGGCCAGCTTTGTCACGAGTTTGACGCGCTCCTTCCCGATGGCTAGAAGATCCTCTCCGAACCTAGAACCAACCATCCCGATGGGGGTGTAGCCTTGATTTGACCAGAGTGGAACCCTGCTTCCATCATTCCAATGCAGCACTACTCCTTTATTGAATGCCTGGTCTTTCCATCTCTCCTGGCCTCTCTCACTGTTTGCCATCTGGCCAGGTCACCCTCTTCCTCTCAGAGTGGGCTGACCTCTCCCCCTCGCTCCTTTCCTCTACCTCCAAACTTCTCCTCAGAGACTTGAACATCCACCTGGATGCTACCAGCACTTTTATAAGACTCTCGCAACCTTGGCGATTCTCTCTCTCGCTCTATTCTTCCCTGTGGCCCGACTCACTCTGCTAAGTTAACAATTTGTGATGGTACGTTAGGGTGAAGACCGTTTAGGTAAGAACATTGTGAAGAGCTTTATATTCTTTATAAAGGTCCAGTGTGAGGGTTCATTCCTGAGTGACAGAGGGAGGTTGTTCCATAGTTTGGAGGCAGTGACTGGGAAGCTGGTACCAAAGGCAGTCAATAGTATGAAGGTTGGCACTTTGATGAGGTGAGCGTTCGATGAGCGTGTTAGATGAGAAGGGTGGTATCTTTCAAAGCGTTGAGAGGTAGGCCGGTTCAGTGTTGGTGATGCAGCGGTGAACCAAGGACAGGGTTTTTAATTTGATCCGTTTGCGTATTGGTAACCAGTGTACCTTTCTTCTGGCATCAGAGATATGCTTGTATTTGGACATCCCTAGGGCGGCTACTAGGGCATTGTTTTGGATGGCTTGGAGCTTGCATAGATTGTGTTCGGATGTGCCTGCTAGCAGAGCATTACAATAGTTGAGTTTACCTCCTATAATTGCTCTAGCTATGGTGAGGCGATTATCGGTGGTGAGGAAATGTCTGCTGGCATTTAGAAGCTTGGTAGTGTAGGCAGCAGAGGATGCGATGGCATGGAGGTGAGGATTGGGGGTCCATCGATGGTGTAGGCATTGTACACAAGGTCAAGTTTGCAATATGAGGCACGCATGCAGATAAGGAGGATTTCTGTTTTGTCATCATTGAGGCATAGGAGAGGTGATGCCATACAATCTTGAATGATTCTGTGTAGATGGAGTTGGTGGTTGCCATCTCTTGTTGGTAGTTGCCCGAGAATGGGATGAGGATTTGGGTGTCATCAACATAGTTCGAGTAAGAGATGCAGACGGTGTTGAGGTGGTCACAGATTCTTGTGAGACGCCACAGGTTACAGGGGTAGGGGTGGGCAGCGTGGTAGTCCATAAAAACAAAGTGGATCTTCTGGATGAGAAGGAGGCGATCCTGTTAGGGGGAGGTTGGTAGTTGTGGCAAGGTTTTGGCAGAGAGTTTGGTGGTCAACAAGGTCAAAGGCAGCAGATATGTCGAGCATTAGCAGAAAGGAGAGTTTACGAGAGTCTAATATCACCTAGGTGGTTTTTACAAGTCAAGCAGGGTAGTTTCAGTTCTGTGTCTTGGATAGAAGCCTAATTATCGGAGACCAAGAATGTGGTTTTCTTCAAAGTAGTGTTTGAGCTGGAGGTAGGAGGCTCGGTCTAGGATTTTTAGGATGAAAGGGACAGTGGTGATGGGGCAGTAGTTGGTTGGGATGGTGGGGTCCAAGGATGGTTTCGCGAATAGAGGGAGAATCTAGGCATCTTGAAGGCTAGCTGGGACTTGATTTGTTGTGAATGAGGTGTTGATGGCGGAAATGATGGGGCGAGTGCTTCAGCGGAGTCTTTGATTGGGGCTCAGCAGGCATCTCCTTTGCAACGCGAGGGTTTTAGGCTTTGGATTATGTTGGTTACTTCCTGCTCTGTTAAAGGGTGAATGTTGAATGAGAGGATGGGCAGGGGACTCTGGTGGGGGCAAGTGGTTTGTCGACATTTAGAGCGAATGGCGAATTGATTAGCGAGGATTTTTTCTTGCAGATTTACGATGCTTTCACTGAGGGCTTATTGTATTTTGGAACAGAGGGCATCATCTTTTGAAAAGTCAGTCGGTGCCGCCAAGGGGATTTCAAGATCTCGAAGGGTGGAGAAGAGCTCACGAGTATTAGATTTTGCACTGGACATTCTTATGTTGCATTTGGTGGATTGGTCTGCGTGTATGGCTTTTCTATAATCTTTGTCAAACAAAACGTTTGGGAGTTCCCCTGCCACAGTGGAGGTTGGGGTAAAATCTATCAATAGAACAAGGAATCCCTCCACTGAAAGTTATACAATTTTGATGTGAAATCAGAATATAGTGACCATATAAAGGTAATTATTTTTCATCTGGTTAGTATGTACTAACACAGAAGAGTCAATGATAACAGTTTATTTACAGACAATAGAAAAGAAAACAGGTTAAATGTTACAGGTATTTGTACCGCGCACCGTCACCAACGGAGTTGGTCCCCAGGCGCTCTGGCGGATCTGCAAACGAGAAGGCGGGATGGGTTAGTAATGCACAGAGGGAATAGGAGAGTTAGGGGTAGTGTACTGTTGGCAGCTTCAACTCTGTATACCATGTGCTGAGCTTTGGTGCGAGTATCAGATCGATGTCAGTCCTTGTGTGCTGTTGGTGCGGCTTATGTATTGTTGCGGGGTGGTGAAGTGCATGAGGCTTGCGGTGCGAGAGGTGGTTGTGCGAGTTTGAGTGAGTTAAGTATGCAGAGAGTTTGAGCTTTTTGGTTTGTGGGTTATGATTAGGAACTAATCTTCACAGTATCCTTAAATGCCATATACATGACATTTTATACACAACATACAAAGTCTAGGAATGTGAAATGAGTCACTCCGGCATATAAAACGTGCTAGTTGATCAATATGTAGAAGGAAAAAAAACAAGGAATGAGTAAACATAGGTTGACGGGGATAGTAAACCGAAGTATGTCTACCCTGAAAAGGCGCAGGGTAGTGGAAAAAGCGAAAACCGGTGATATTAGTTGTACCCGAAGATGGAAAGTAAAATTAGAGATAGTTAATACATTTAATGGTGCATCATATTGTGATGCATAGATTACCAATAATATACTTATTAATGGAAATACATCAATAAGAAATTATTTTCTTCTGTTCATTTGCCTTTCTACCACCAATAATAAATGCTAAATTCAATAAAAAAAAATATTAATATTGTTAAACACGTGTTAGATTATTTGGTTGACATCGAGAAAAATGTCTTGTCTATCACTTGCCAAGCATGAGTTGGATTATTCAATTGCCAACATCAAGCAAAGTATCAGGTCTATCTCTCGCCAACATGAGCGGTGAATCAAAGTGATGCCTGGGTAGTTTGTGCTGGTATCGGTATGGACGACCCAGTTTTCCACATTTCAGCTGTCTTTTTGATGTTAATAACCACCTTCGTCAGGGCTAAGTATAATACCCTGCAATGCAATGAACATTCATTATTTCCAGCTAACATACTATACTGATGACCACTGTATTTGATCTCTGGGTATGCCAAAAAAGGAAGTGTATGAAAGGGCTTACCCTGTATTTGAAAATCTCCAAGCAGGAAACCCTCCTGAGGTCTAGGGGTACATGGAGCAACTGTTAACATAATCATAAGGAGATTAATAAGCATAACCCATTCTATAATTGATGCATATAAAAGATAATGCAGATGTAATGTTTGCACATTTGTGTTGCATCCTGAAATTAAGAATAATGTCACAATTACTTACAATTTAGTGTGGCGTGTTGGTCACAGAAAAGTCAAAATACACTTCAATGTTTGCAGCGCGGAAGCGTGCCGTTAGCGGGATGAAACCTGAGGTAATGGCCATTCAGAGGGAGAACATGGGAATTACAAAACTTGACAAACTGTAAAACAAGTCAAGTAGTTTTTTGCATCCAATGCCCATGCAGACTCCGAAATGTAGGACAAACCATGCAATCTGTGCACACTCATATCAGAGCACAGATTGAAAATCAGATCAAAAACACCAGAGAACCCCTGGTGGACCACTATATTGAATTCCAACCTACACAAGATGACATACTATGATGGATCCTGGAGGTGACCAAAGGAAGCTCCAACATACAGCAGAGTGTACTGGAGAAGGAAACGAGATGGATATACAGATTAACTTCTCATAATGAAGGGTTGAATGCTCAATTTCTTCCCCCATTCTAATTTCAATACATACCCGACTGCCATTTCATATCGGAAATACGCACAGCCGGCCCCCATATCAGCACTATCAGGATTGATATTCCAATCACAGTGCATACTCTCCTACACGATGGGAGACTGGACACAAATCCTATATTAAGAATCAACACACTGTCCAGATTGATACTAGAAACGTTACTACAGTATGCACTTTCTCTCACACACTGCCTCCACAGCAGACAATCGGGGGCATGTGCTGGGATTTGTGTAGTGGGCTGGAGGGGTTGTGCGGTGTCATGTGGCTGCTGGTTCTGGTAATGTGTGGCAGCTGAGTGGCTGTGGTAGGTCCTGGTATGGGCTCAGGTTTTAAGGTGCGAGTCCCGCATGGAGGTGGAAACTTGGTGTGATGCGTTTTACTCTGTGGCTCAGTAATGGGTTGTCAGGTGGGTGAGGAATTGTGCTGATTTGGGAGGTACAATGGTGCTAAGAAAGTAGTGGGTCAAATCGCACAGGGGTAGTGTGTGTTGGCAGAGGGTGCAAGACGCAGCAGGTGGATTATGATAACCTGGTTGCACGATGAGCATTTAAGTTGAGAGAAAGTGGGACCAGTTGCTTGGGTCACATCACTGGACGCTGTCAATGGTTGACAATGTTTCTGGGATGAACTTCAGACTTTCTGGAAAGTGTTCCAAGTGCCTTGGTTATAGTAAAGATAACTAAAATAGCAATTGTTGACAGAACTACTATGAACTACAGCACTTCCTGCAAAGCCTGTAGCCGCAGTGCAATAACACAGCGGCTCGTGAAACTGAGTGAACGGTTTGGGCAATCTGCATTGTACTTGCTTCTCTAAAAGATGCTGAGCACAGATAATGAGCCGATCTAAACAATGTTAGATATGCCAATAGGCGGAGTGGTCAGCTTATGCTCAGATACTATAAAAGGGCTAGCAGAAGACAGGAGGCAGACAGGAGCTGGAGGGCAGAGGCAGATTGGGAACCAGATTGGGAACACTCTACGTGTAAACTCTATGAAGAGGGGAGGGGTAAAATCCCTCCTTTTTGAAGCCTCTGAAATTGGATTTTATGGCTTTTTGAGCACCAAGGGGACTTTCACTTTGCGTTTGGGATGTACTATTAATTTGGACTAAGCTGTATGGAGTATTTTTTCCATTTCTGCCCATGGCATAGCAGCCGACTATCTATGAACAGATGATCCTCATTGGCTGATGCTGGCACCATGGTTGATACCAATTGACATTGCCTCTTTTAGAAATGTTTTTGACTATTTATTCTGCTTTTTTATGGAAGACCATGGTGATTTTTGAAAGGTGATTTTTGATATTTTGGAGAATTGTTCTTGGATTGTGCAGATTGCTCCAGGCATCCAGTCCTCTCCAGCCCTCCTCTCCCTACAGTCTACAGATAGAGAGTATGAGAGGTTTTACCCATCATTGACATCACATTGAGAAAGGTATTGAAAGGGCAGGTGCTTCTGTGAAGATTGCTTAGTGAGATCTGATGAGGCAGGCAGTACGTTGGATATGTCCCTGAGATGGCCGATTAGTCTTGAGTAGATTTGAAGGCAATGACAATGATTGCTGCATATTCATTAGTAACCTTTTGCATCTTAAGTAAATAGTGACCATAATGGTAGCAATGTTTCTTTATTAATTAGTTCTTATAATTAAACGATTTACATTATGCATGAGTGTAAAAAGCATTGAGTGTTCATTACTGAGTTGTGTCGACGTATTAGAAAATGAACATGTGTGGGGCAGCTATTTGAAATGTTGTGTATTGATATGTTCTTACTGGTGCAAGTATTTAATACACATACAAAGGGTTACTAAAATGTTTGAGCGGTGGACCATCAATAAAATATGTGTCATTAGTAAACCACTCCTGTGCAGATGAATATGATTAGCCGCCCATTGCACGGGGTTTGTTGCCTACTCTCTTTACTTCTGCACAGTGACTGGTATATACTTTTTTCCCTACCTCTACTCCTCCCAGAGCCCCTGCTGGGAGGTGAGGGGATAGAAGTGGGGGGAGAATTGGACATTCCCAAGGGGGTGGAGGGAAGGGTCTGGAGGTAAGGGGTGGTAATCCCATCAATGGACAACCTCGGGAGTGTGCTCCACACTGTCTGTTGATATAAAACATGACTGTTGTGCTCTGTTATCTCACGGCATTTCATTGCGAGCCACTCGTAGATGCTAAGTAAGCACGAGATCTAATGACAACTTTTAAAATCTACTTACACTCACCACCAAGTGTAATCGTCCTCTGTAACTTTAACATTTACAAATCTATTTGGAGAGATCATATTGAATGCCCTACGATTGCTTTCAGAATTCCCAGTTACACGTGCAGATGCTGTTCAACCTGCAATAGAGGTCAGTTACCACTGCAGCTTACCCTTTTTTTACTACTCATGACAGACCCAAGTGCCAATTCTAACACATTATTCTTTGTTTTGTCTGTTGCTAACTTTGTGATCACATCACTCTGATTTATCAACCTGATCCGTATGTACAAATCATTATTTTTCTTTCTCTCACTATTTACTGTGACAAATGCCATTCAATATCATGCACAGCGGCATAACTGGTAATACGGAACTAATCCTTTCACTCATCTTTTGCTATGTCAATTTATGGGATGTAACCACAATGATTATCATCAATGTTTATGTTTGTAATGGAATTTATACGTGGAATGAACATGGGTATTGTTATTGCATGTTTGAAACATTGACTTATGGACTATGGCCAATTTGGGTCATTTAAATGTTGTTTGATTTTTGGTGACTACCAATTTGTTATAATTACGGTAATCAGACCAATAAGGCCCTGATGAAGGAAGTTAATTCAGAAATGCATTGGCCTTCCTTATGGCTCCTGCATAAATAGAGATATTAGAATCTCAGATTACTAAGAATAAAAATTCAGTAAAATTTGATGAAAAAACTGGATACATAATTTGTTCTACTTTGGATATATATCTTTAAACCTAGAGAAACCACATTACTATGGACAAGGGAGTGCAGCCCGCACCGCTGGTTTCACAGCCAAGGTCCTGGAACGATAGTCTATTTTAGTGCTACTTCACAGAGGCACTTTTTTTAGCAGGTTTGCACCCAAAGCATCACTTATTGATTAAGAAGAACAAGGAATGAATCCAACTATTTTAGGTTGAGCACACTCACCTCAACTCCAGTGCTCTGTTATTAACACATTTCCTGTTCAGCTGCTGTTTGAATGCATGAAGTGCTCTGTAAACTGCTATAAGCTACAGAACATGCATGTGCTGTTTTGCTAGTGCGAGAAGCCAGGTCTCCTGTGCAGTGAGGTGTAGGCAATGGGCCCCCTATTATGTTAGTGATGTGTCTGTTGCGATCTTTGGCATGCTTTCTCCAGCCAACCATTTTAAGTCCAAAACCAATGTGTGCGAAACCATCACTAGGTCATCCAAAATCCTATCTGCTTGAGACCACTGTTTCGTTAACCACTCTTGTACTGGACGCATGTTTAGCCTGGTGTGTGGCACAATGAAGATACAGGATGCCATCCAGTCGAGCGGACGCATAACTTTGCTGTTATTTGGCAACCAACCACATAACAGGGGATTTGTTTTAGAAGATTTTGTATCCTCTTGTTGGAGGGTAACAGACATTTCTTGGTTGCGATAATAGCCCCCATAAATTGCGTTTGCTTACTGTACTACCCTGGATTTCTTTTAATTGATGGAAAAGCTCAGTTGGTGTAGAAGGCGGATAGTCATTCGAGTGATTTTTTTGGCATAATCCTGGGTTCCCCAGTTATTAACCGGTCATCCAGATAAGGGTGCACTGGAATCCAGTCCCTTCGAAGGGGTGCTGCTTCAACAGTCGGCATCTTTGTGAACAATGAAAGGGCGAATGCAAACCCAAAAGGCAGTACCTTGAATTGATAGCAAAGGGGTCCTAGTTTGAACCATAGGTACTTTTAATGTGCTGGCAGCATTGAAATATAAAAGGTTTCATCTTTCATATCCAGTGTTACCAGAAAAAAAACCTTTGAGCAGTGAAATGACCTTTTGTAACCTTATCATTCTGAACTTGAGGCTTGACATATGTATTTTCCAGCCTTGGGTGAAGCACTGGTCTCATTAGAACAAGGACGTAAACAGAATAAACGCCTCTGTTTACCTGTGATAGCAGGACTTGCTCTATGGCTTCCCTTTCCAAGAGGCTGTGAATTTCTGCTTGCAGGATTCACAGGTGTTCCAGCTACACCGATCTGTGTTTCGGAGGTAGATTGCATAGTTTTTCCACGAACTCCACGCAATACCCCCTTCTTACAGTTGATAAAACCCACTTGTGTAACGTTATTCCCTCCCATGCGTGGGTAAAAGATGTTATACGACCCCCTACCAGGGAGACATTGTAGTGAACCTGGATCGAGCGCCATTGTTTAGAGGCAGCAGCTCCTCTAGAGATTCGGCCTCATCCTCAACTTCTACCATTTCTGAATGGTCTTTAAAAGGTAGACTGTGATGTATCGTGTTGACATTAAGTAAACCAAGGGCTTGAACCTGCACCTGAGGTGTAGCCGGACTGGTTAGACATTCTGGAGAAGCTTTGGGTGTGTAACCCACAACGGTTGTTGAGAGTTTCATGCTATAATTTGTCTGTTTCCAACGCCTCCTCAACTGCCTTGCAGAATAAAACATTGTCCTCAATAGGCATGTTTAGGAGGGGGCTTGAATCCCAGATCTGAATCTGGAATCCATTAACCAGGCATGTATTGACTAGGGTCGCTTCAGCTCCAAGTTTGCCAGCTTTTTCAGCATCTATTGCATTTTTAATCATAGCATTAGCAGATTGTTTCCCCTCCACTAAAAGCTTCAGCATTTGAGACTAAGGGCCTGCTTCAAAGAAAAGTTTCATAATGGGGTATCCCATAAGAAAACATTCTATGAATCATAACCTAATGGTTCATGGGCATCATTAGTCATAAGTGCTGCGTTATTGCCGATTCTATTTTGGTATGCTGCTGATGCTGCTACCTTCTCAATCACAGCATATTTATTTTGCTCTGTCTGGTGGTGACTCAAAAGAGGCTAAGGATGTTCCTGTGTCCTCTTACAGGTAAGTGGCAACTACTAGCGAGTCTGGTTTTGGATGCCCCAAGATGTAAAGTGGGTCTGTTGGAACATCTTCAAACCATTCTTCTATACAGGGATGTCGCGAGTCTAGGAGTGGTGAGAGATGGAATAATTATTCTCTTGACCGACTGCAATATGGTTATGTATTGCCCCATTTGCTTTTTTTTTTTCATCAAGGATCTCATCCACAAAATTCTTCAGACTCGTGTGGCTCTATTTTGAAATAGTATGCAGCCTTCTTTAAGAAGTAATTATATAGAAAGTTGTCATCTATGGGAAAGATGAGCTTCGATTATCAATAACATCAGGGGACAGAACTTGGAAGTCATCCGGGTCAATATCTGGATCTTCCTCAAATGTGCCCTAGTCATCTGTAAATTCCTCCACCTCAATGGTGTCTGGTGTGGTATACCAACCAGAAACAATATGCCATCTTTTAATTGGATGTTCAGCCAAGAACTCCATAAAGAAGGACATCTTACTCATGGTGTGTTTAACCTTTCCTTTGCCCAGGAAGTGGAAAAAATGATGTAGGTGGAAAAACCACCTACTCCTCACCGGAGGGCTTTTATCATTTTTAATGTCAGTTATAGTGATTGGCCTGTCTGTGTGACAGGACTTCGACGTTTTATAGACCGGTGCCAAAACTATTAATTTCAGTGCTTGCGATTTTTGTTTTGGAGACGGTTTGCTTATCTTTGGGGGCTAAGAAGTACATTTTAGTGGTTGCGATTGTTTTCAAGCGTGGGTCGAATGAGAGCCACTCGGGCTGAGGATTTTGTTTCTGCACATTTTTTCTCGGCATATGCATCGAAACGGTAGTGGTTTGTTTTTCGATTTGGTTGGCATACCAGTCTTGGACGCCGATCCCAAGCAGGCCCCATGTGTTTGTGTTGTATATGTTTGGCCTAGTCACCAGAGGAAGGCTCCATAACAGTGCCAAAATCTGCCTTTCGAAGCTGGGGACCAGCTCATGGGACTCTAATGGTTCTCTAACAGATGTTTCCTTGGCTTCACTAATGAAACTGGCACTGCCCTACTCTGCCTCGCAGTCCTTCGCAACTGCGAGGGATTCAGCGGATACCTCAACTTGCATTTTTTAGGCAGCCCAGCAATCTTTAAGTATCTTCGTTTTGAAGAGCTTGCAGGCTGGGCACTTATCCTCCTGGTGATCTCTAGGGAAACGATAGTTACACTGTGTGCATCATTCCAAGGGCATTTTTTATTGTATGTTGGGTAACATTTAAATGGAGTATTTTACATTGTCGAAGTTAGTGGACAGTCAAACTGTAAATTAAAGGGGAATTAAATGAAGACAATCTCCAATATGAAACTACAGTATACACATTCCTCCCCCCCTCTCCCTACTGTGTAGTCCAAAAGGCCCGAAGACGTCACAGATCGACGATCTTCCAGAATCATGAGTAAATGTCAGACAACGGCATTGTGAGGATTGCTATAGACCTTTATTAAAGTAAAAGAAGGGTTGGAGAAAGACCTCTCGTCCAAACTATGAGGTGCTACCCATCCTAAATGAAACTAAAGGATGTCAATATCAGAATGTCCAAAAATAAAAAGTTCTCCGGCCTGTGTCCAAAATCCTATCCTGACCCTTACAAACGAAATCTAAGAAAATGTGCAAAGGGATAAAAAAAAGTCTTTCAACTGCCCATCTGTAGTGTTCAAAGTTTCAGCATAAAGTTCCAAAAGGTGCACAAATGATTTTCAGCTTTTGCTCCACTCGAAACCACAGTTCTTTTCCATGGTAAGAGAAAATCTTTCCAATCCAGGAGGCATGGCTCCCAGACACTAGACTCACACTAAAGGGTTTTTACTTTTCCCTTGTCTCACTTATTTCACCACAGTACAATGACTTTTCCTTCCCAGGGAGGTATGGTCCCTTCCTCTTGGTGTTCACCCACTTTCAAGAGTGTCTTGAATGTCTTTATTTATGATTGGATGCTGGTCTTTGACTTGCAATCCCCTTGCCTGGTATACTTTCCTGCCAAGACTTTGAGACATTCAACTATCCTTCTCGCTGCGGGTCTCCATAATCGCAACGGATTGCCTGTTATACTCTCCTTCCAGGACGTATTCGCAATGTTCTTTCTCTCTGGGTGTGGGTCTCCCTACTTGCAACAGGCTGCCTGGTATACTCTCCTGCCAGGACCTCTTATCAAGTGTAACTATTTGGCTTGATCAAATATTGGCTTCTAGGCCCCTTTTCTCTCGCCTCTTTCAGAAAAGGCATCCGCGTCCCAGCTCCCCTGCTCAGCTTTGCCTGGTATGCATCTCTGCCTTCTCTTGCATTACACACCACAAAGTGCCCTGGTGTCCAACGTCCATTTCCTGGGCTCACCGTTACTGCTTGGCTCCTGAGGCATTCTCTGCGCTTCTCTCGCTGTCTTGTCTGTCTCCTGGGGTTCACCGTGCCCGGACCTTAGCTCACCAGCTTTCTGGGCGACCGGTCTGCATGCAGCAAACTCTCTCCCTCTGGATTTTCCGAGACTGGTCCGGTAAAGGTGCGGCAGCTGCTCTGCTTCTCGTCTCCCAACTCGCGTCGGGCAAAGAAGGACTCAATCTCGGGGTTCCAGGGTTTTAAATGTCCTGGCACCAATTGGATGTTTCCAACCACTAGAGCGTGCCTCCGGTTCCAGGACCTTGGCACTCTGCTTTGTTCCCCTGCTCCTCCCAGTCTCAGTGTTTGGCACAAGTTGTCAAAAGGAGTTCTGCTGGCAGCATGGGGAGTTTGAATGGGTTCAACATCACAATAAAAGTCTGTATTTAAGGGGATGTCATACCCTAATTGCAAAGGGGGATATCATGACCCTTCCAACAAGTCTCCTTCCCTCCCATGAGGGTCCTCTACCCCCATATGTGCCTCCCTCTGACAGCCACCCCCAGCATTGGGATCAGGTAGCAGCTGCCTTTCCCTGGCAATATGGGAAGAGTTTCCCTGGAAAGGGAGTGACAAGATTGCTGGATTCATCACAGCTCTGATCGCTTGATCTCCCACCGATAAAGACAAGTCACAAATAGCTACATATCTTAAGTATTGCTCAATCGAGCCAAGTAATACAATTGTATGAACTCTGCGTAATGCAGCCAACCCGATGGAGGAAAATAAAATTCTATCCTAGGATCTCAACGTGGAAAGAGTACTGTAGACTTCACAGTAGAGATATTACAGGAACGCCCCATCAATGTCATATTTTTGACCTCAAAAAGAAATAATGTAATACTCTGCCCCAAACACTATATGTCGGTCTAGGCGAAGCGTGGGATTCTATGGACATTCATAGGGGTAATGGGTGGCTGATGAGGGAAAGTACAGTAAAAATAGTACATCATGGACACCCTGAAGTCTGAGAAGAATGTGGCAGCCGCCATAAATTTTGCAAACTCTTTGTTACGCTCACCTGGACCCCACAGGGGTGTCGATCGGACCCGGACAGCTGCAGTCTCCGTCAACGTGATGCGTAGTGCAGAGATGACTGTCTGGACTGGCCCGCCTAGTCTTGTCTGCTGGACCCGAAGAAGTATTTTCCTGCAAGTGGAAACAGGGATTAGCCACCTGTGGGTTTTAGTGATGGCCTCCCAACTGTTCTCGCTCTCCCCCACCAATCACCTCTGATATCCCCTCAGTAACCTCACCTTATGTTTGTAAAAGATGAGCTCTCCATCCTGCGTGTCTTGCAGGGGCGCGTAGATACCAGTTACTTCACTGGTCTGAAGGCGTTGGGAGAGTTCCGGTAAGCATTGACTCTGAAGTCCCAAGCGGGATTGGTAAGTATCAAGTTCAAAGAGTTCAATGTGCCCGATGTTCACTCTTGTCCCCTTCCTTCCTTAAGTTGCAACTGAGTTCGTGAGAAGGTGGTCTCATAGCTGCTGCTGGCGTTCAGGTAAGAGTCTGTGTTACCCAACGCTGTCTGGTAACTATTGCACGTGTTAACGTGTTGTTTTTCTCCCTCTTTACAGATGCGGCATATGAAGATATGGAGAATAATACCGCTGGTGGTAAATCAGGTAAGTTTATGGTGGTAAGAGGTATTTGTTGATTCCCTTGGCTCACCTTGTCATTCTTACATATTCTTGTTATTGTTCCGGAGTACGGCGAAGACATGATGGACAGTGCCGGATCGAAAGATGCTGTGAGAACTAGTGAGTATGGCGCCGTGCTGGAGCTGGCGAAGCGACGCGTGCAGGACTGATGTACTTTCCAGGTCGGGAAATGAAATGGATCCGGAATCAGGTGAGGAATTTGAAATAAGTTCGTTTTCTAACCTTGTCCTTTTCTTCCTCTTTATTCTAGGAGCTCCGGATTCGAGGCGGGCGTGGCAGAAGACTGGATGCTGGCTGCAGGCACAGTGAGAGTCACGCTGCTGGATGCAGAATAACACGAAGCGTGTGCTGCTGTTCGGGCGTGGTTTAAATAGCCTCCAAAGTAGTCCCAGGAAAGAAGTTCCCCAGGACCACACCCGAGTAAAAAATAGTCCCTGTAGTAAAATAGTCCCATCCAGGCCTCACGTTGGCTTTGATTTATTTGCAGCATGGTCTGCATGAGGCAAGTAATGTCTATGAGCCTGCCGCCTATGGCGCCAGGACTGATTTTTATTATGAGCCTGGTGCCTACGGCGCCAGGACTGAACCCAGACAGCCCCTAGCTGGGGCTGCTGGGGTTTTTGTAAATGTCTGGATGCCTGCTCCCGGGGCTGATGGGCTTGATCCAGATTCCCTGGGGTAGGCATCATGACACTCTTGGAGCAGAGTTCACGTCAAAAGGCAAAACCTGATACGGGAAGTGAGAATTCCAATAAAAAATTGGGGAAACCTGATGAGATGGGCAGGCATGAAGATAGGTAAGTGGGCACAGCTGCCTTGGCTTTTAATAGTATAATGTTCTTATATTTTGATTCTTCTCATATCTGAGTGGGATGCAAGCCCAATGTGAAGCGCCTCTGTGTTGGGCGCAAAAAATCATTAGAAGAGAGAAAACCTAGGCTTGTCAGCCTTCGGTGTGGGCTGCACACCCTAAATTCTGTTTAGTGGTTATTATCAGTTTCTATCATGTAGACAATGATTAGATTCAATGTAACTCCAATTAGATCCGTTTTATTCACTAGTCACAATGGTCTTCAAGAGACACATGTTTAATTTCTGATTATAGGCAGATGCATCAATGGCCAATGCATTTCGGACTACATTTGTCCTTTAGGGCGTGTATTGTAATATGACAATACACGCCCCGATTAAGGACGAATGATGGCCATTGATGCATCTGCCTATAATCAGAAATTAAACACATGTCTCTCTTGAAGACCACTGTGATCAGTGAATAAAACTGATCTATTTGGAATTCCCTTTAATCTAATCATTTGTCTACATGGTAGAAGCTGATAACCACCAAGTGGAATTTAGGGTTTTCAGGTATGAGGCAGTCATACTTAAGATCCACTGCACAGATGTAAAGAGCAGATTGCACAGGGGTGATCATCTTAAATTTCTTTTGTGGTAAATTGAAATTTAACAGTTCAAAAACAGTGTGCAGGACGGTCTGGTTCAATTTGGGTAGTCCAGGAAGTGGAGTAGAAACCCTCACCTCAGTCTCGAGTGGGCGAATGGGCTTCTATAGCTTTCATTATAAGAAGTTTCCTAATCCAGTCTTGCACAGAAGGGGAACCAATCTGCTGTGAGGGGCAGAGGAGCGTCATGGAGGGAGGCACTGGGTTAAGAGGAGGGTGAAAACCCTTGTGTGCCACTGGCAGAACCCACAAGTCTGATGTGATGGTCCTCCAGGCCTCAACATAGTGGGACAGCCGCCCCCGTGCTGGAGTACTGTGGAACCAATCATGGCTATTACTTTGAGAATGTGTCCGGTGAGGAGGACGATGCACCTGTAGATTAAGGGTGGGAGTAGAAACCCCTTCCTGTGGCCTTTTTGTTTTATGGTGCAAGTGCTAGGGGATCCATCTACTTCCTTTCCTGGTAGCTTTAAAATCCTGCAAAACACTGAAATGGTGTTTCAGTATGTAAGGACACACAGGCAGAGGACCGTTTCCTAGTTCCTTACCGGTGGGCTAGTTTAGTTTCCAGCCTAAAAATGGCCTCGCCACTAGAGGATTCAGACCAAGAAAGCCGAAATTAAAATCGCATTATGTCCGATCAGGGAAGGTGACATAACAGATTTGTAATCAGTATCGTGTGCTAAGACTGATTTTAACAAGAGAGTTGTTTAAACCAACTAAAGAGAATTTAAAAAAAAAGGCAATTTCAAAGAAACAATCAAACGAGTAAAGTTTCAAAGCCCATTAGTTACAAATACGATAACAGGCCCACCAATAAACTTGGCACCAGAGGTGGGAAACGCACAAGGGGTAGAAGCGTAAAATATCCGACAAAGGGTAACCAGATCCTGGACACAGACAACAGAACATGTAGAGGTGGATTTGGTATTAAACCTGTCCAACAAAAACTTGAACAAGGATGAAATATCTTCATTCAACAAAGGGATGTCTTTAGCATAATCAATTGACAGAAATTGGCTCGATACAGATTGACTTGTACAAATTCATTAGAAAACTTAAATAAAAAAAGTATTTCCATAATTGCCAAAAACAATGTGTTACAATGGTTAGAGACAAGGACCAGATAGCGAATACACTATCAAAGATATATCTACAACATAGGTTCTAACATGTCTCTTGGAAAATAAGGTAAATGATTTAAGAATACAAGATCCGAGTATAGAATCAAAACATATGACAAATTAAGAATTGAAAGATGGAAAAGTGAAACATAGGAAGCCCAATAATCTCAATGTATTGGGGAGAAATGCATTGAAAGAAAATACTGAAATCATCATTAAACAAGATGATAAAGGTGGAAATGTTGTGGTAATGAATAGGGTCGATTATATCAATATGGCTAACACACATTTGAATACACCGGACTGCTGTGAAAAGTTAGATTCTAAATGCATCAAAGGAATCAGAAAAGCGGCCGGAGAATTTAACAAATGGATGAGGACAGGTCTACTTACTGAAGAGGAGAAACGTTTTTTGAAAGTGGAGTACTCCAAACTGCCCACAACTTACTTTCTACCGAAAATACACAAGGAATTTGCAAATATCCCAGAAGGAAGACCGATTGTGAGTGGTTTGGGATGGATAACGGAAAGGTTTTCTAAATACATTGATGCTATTTTGGCAAAGGAGGTTCCCAACCTCCCAGCTTATTTGAGGGATACTATGCATCTTTTGCAGTTGGTGGAAAACTTTGAACGGGATGAATAATATTGTTTTGTGACAATGGATGTCAAAGCCCTGTATACTTCGACACACCAATTTGTAATTAATACAATAGATCATATTTATGCGACTAGATCAGCATCCTATCTGTTACATATTATGATTAAGAATGTACGCTGAAGAACAATGCCTGTATAGGCAAATTAAGAGGTGTGGCAATGGGAGCCAACTAGCTAACTATGCCCCCACCCTGGCACATTTTTTTTTTTTAGGTTTATATATTCTGAGAATATTTACAGACCAAGAGTAAAAGTATGAAAGATATTTATAGATGACATGGTTTTAATCTGGCATGGCAACCAGACTAATCTCATTCAATTTGTGAATTACCTAAATGATATGGGTATTGAATTCACATTTACTAGCAACTTGACACAGATTCATTTTTTGGATACCACTCTATGTGTGAGTGCTGATCACAATATCTCTAAGACCTATAGGAAACCTTCTGAGATCAACTCTGTACTGTTGCCAACCAGCTGCCACGAATCAAGTGTTAGTAACAATATATAACAGGAGAATATGCGAGATCCTGGAGAAACTGAAGAGAATGTTAATTTTAAGAAAGAATGTGCTATCCTTGACACCAGATTTACCAATAGATGGTATAAAGAGGAGGTCCTATCGAAAGCTAGTGATAAGGGTTGGAAGGTGAAAAGACAGGATCTACTAAAACCCAAAGTTAGAAATAAAGCAGATAATTATCAGAACGTGAGAATGTTAACGCAATATTCAGTGGACAGCAAGAGAGTTTACAGCATAATGTGCAGACACTGGAAATTACTTTGGATGGGGACTTAACAGACTACATTAAAAATAAACAATCGATTTTATATACTAAAGCACCCACTCTAAAGAATTACTTAAGCCCCTCGTATTTACAACAAACAGTAAAAAATGTAACTTGGTTACATCAGAACTTGAGTGGGTTCTATAAGTGCGGACATTGTATGATGTGTCAGTACACGCATGAATGCCAAACCCCAAAAATTCACATCAAAGAACAGGTGCAGATACAAGATTGAATTAACTGCAAGACTTAATATGTGGTTTATGCCATAATTTGTGTATGTGGGTTGGTTGATATTAGTGGTACATTACGTGAATTGAGATTTAGAGTGAGAGAACACTTTCACACTCTGCAGAAAGAAGACATTAGGCCATTGGCTATGCATTTGTATGAACACCAAATGGAAAATAAAGTAGGATTAGATTTGTTGGATTGAGAACATTGTTAAACAATCCAAGAGGAGGAGACAAACAGAAAGAGCTTTGGAAATTGGACGCTATAATGATTTGCAAACATAGAACAGTGTTAAGTGGTTTCAATCCGGATCACGAGATGGGGGTATTCTTATAATTGTTATAGGTAGGTATATTCACTGTAATCCATTAAGTGACTGAGTTGCTGATGTGAGTAAGAACATCTGGTGTGACTAAATGATATGCATTAGTATTTGAAAGATGTCTGATTGTTTTACAGATAATTGCACTTTGCACATATTAGATCATTTTATGAAAGTATTGTTATGATATCTATCTCTGTTAAGGAGTCAGCGACTGCTCAGATGCTGTTTAAAATTGGTTTTCCGGTATGTTGCAAATTAGAGATATTCAGGACAATGGAGATTAATACCCACTCCGTAGAGGGTAGAAAGGTAGATCATTTCTATACATAAAACACTCCCTGGTATTAAGGGTTTGTGAATGTTTTGTTTTTTAGCATTATAGGATATTTTATGAAGTCATTGATTAAATGTTCACTTAAGACTTAATGACATGCATTACTTACCGTAATAGCATTTGATGATTGTATCTGCTTAGATTCACATGCTGTGCATATAGTCCGACATGTAGTTGTAACCGCAGAGTATAGCATCTTGTCTTTCGAGGATCGAAAGGGGATGTCGACATGGGCGTGCCTTTAACATTATCCCAAACGTGACGTGTAGTGTACCCAAAATCCCACATGTGTCGAGGTCCCTCTGATTGCATTATTCCTGCTGTGAGGGATCCTTATAACTATTAGTACAGAAGAGAGAGGAAGTAATAAGAGGTCTATGTTCCTTCCATCCAAGCGGGGAGGAAGGGTGGTAACATGTGAATCTAAGCAGATACAATCATCAGCAATGCTATTACGGTAATTAATGCATGTCTTCTGATGACTGAATCTGCTTAGAATAACATGCTGTGCATAAAGTAGCAAGCAGTACCCGGAGTTGGAGGTGGGATGCGAGAAGGAACAGTAGTGAAAAGATGTCTTAGTACTGCTTGTCCCACCTGAGAATCAGACCTAGAGAGAGTGGCTAGGCAATAGTGTTTTGTAAAGGTGTGTACAGAACGCCAGGTTGCCGCTTTGCAAATGGATTCGAGAGGAACATTTGCAATGAATGCTATGGAAGCCCCAGTACCTTGAGTAGAGTGTGCTCTAGGCTTGAAGGGCAGATCTCTCTTGGCAAGAGTGTACCAGAGTGTGATGCATATGACAATCCACCTTGAGATGGCTGATTTAGAGACAGGATCTCCTCCTCTACCAGCCACCACTGAAAAGAAAAACTGGTTGGTCTTCTTTAGTGGTTTAGTTCTGTCCAGATAGTACATGACCGCCCTGCGCACATCTAGTGTGTGTAGGCTTCTTTCGGCCATGTTAGAGGGGTTCTGGAAGAATGTTGGTAGTTCTATAGACTGGTTCACATGGAACTTAGAAATAAATTTGGGCGCAAACCGAGGGCGAGTGTGCAGAATCACCTTATTTCTGAATTGTAACAAAAGGGTCTAGAATTGAAAGGGCAGTAGTTCACCGACTCTCCTTATTGAAGTGACTGCTACTAGGAAGGGTGTCTTGTGAGTGAGTGCTTTGAGACTTGCCTTGTGCATAGGTTCAAAGGGAGACCCCATAAGTCTGGTTAATACCACATTTAGGTCTCACCCGGGAGCCAGGTTAGAAATGGGGGATGAATTCTTTTAACCCCTTCCATGAAAGCTTTAATAACTGGGATCTTCCACCATGACACCTTCTGTTGGAACATGGTATAGGCAGAGAGTGCCGCTAAATGAACCTTCAAGGAATTAAAAACTAAACCAGAGTCTAGTAGGTGAGTCAGGTACAATACAATATGAGTAGGAGAGCAGTCAATGAGATTGATGCTCTTGGAATTGCACCAGATGATGAAGCGTTTCCATTTACTGGAGTAGCAATGTCTGGTGTTAGGCTTTCTTGCTGCTCTAATTATATCCATGCATCTCTGAGGAAGTTGGAGATGCCAGAACTCTATGACCTCAGGAGCCAGGCCGCCAAGTTGAGAGTCTGCGGGCATGGATGCAGAGTTTCCCCCTTGTCCTGAGATAGCATGTTGTATGGGCAAGGACATTTCATCGGAGGAGAGAAAGACATCTCCATCAGATGGCAGAACCAGATTTGGCGGGCCCACTTCGGGGCCCCCAATATAATGGTGACTGGTTCCTGGTGCATCTTGTGCACTATCTTGTTGAGTAGGGGAGTCAGGGGGCCGGGGGGTTGGGGAGTGTAAACAAATTTCCCTGACCATGTTAACCACAGAACGTTCCCCTTGGATCGGTTCTGAGGGTACCTGGAGGCGTAATCTGGGCATTGTGAGTTCTCCAGAGTGGCGAACAAGTCGATCTCTGGCAAGCCCCAGTCTGAAAACGTTGGAGACTCTGGGCCTCATTCCGAGTAGGGCGGTAAGGGATACCGGGCACCGTTAAGGAGACCGGTGCCGGTAATCCCTTACCGGCCTACTACGAGGTCCCTTAGCGGGTCCCGCTTTGGCACCTGGTTTTACCAGGCACCCTTAGCGGGAGCCGCAAAGGGACCAGGGAGCAAATAACGGTACCGCAAATTGCAGTATCGTTATTAGCTCCCTCCCCATTCCCATTGAGCCCTATGGGGGCTCAAATGGGAATGGGGATTGGCTTTTTCCAATGGGGACTTACCAGTCCCGCAAAGGTCGGACTACACCGGTAAGTCCCCATTGAACAAGACCGGTGCCGGTACCGTTATTGGAGGCAGTCATGGCGCAAATTGCGCCAGGACTACCTCCAATCTCAGAATAAGGCCCTATGTCTTTGTGTACTCGCCATTCGTACTCTAAGGGCAAGGCGAAGTCTCTGCTGAGCACATCTGCCGGCAGATTGAGTTCCCCTGGAACGTGTTGAGACAATAGAAACATCCTGTGTTTGAGAGCCCATTTCAAAATGTTCTGACACAGTTTGGACAGCCCTGGAGAGTGAGTGCTTGTTCAGGTAGTACATGGCTGTGGTGCTGTCCGTGAGGATCAGTGCTATCTTTAGCTGCAACTGTGTCTGAAAGGCCGTCAGCGCTTTGAACACCGCCAACAGCTCCAACAGGTTTATATGGTTGGAGGCTACTGCTGGGGACCACACGCCATGCGCCGTCTGTTGAAGGAGGTGAGCCCCCCCCCCCACCCTGCGAGAGATGTGTCCTTCATGAGAGTGGCTTCTACTGTGGGGGTGGTGAAGGATTTCCCCCCATCAAGAGATTTTCCCTCGACCACCACTGCAGAGAGAGAACGAGGGCTGCCAGGACAACCACTAGATCGTCCCATTGTCAGCTGGCCTGACACCACTGGCTGAAGAGCCACTCTTGCATGGGGCGCATGCGCAAACGTGCAGGAGAAATTAAGTAAATGCAGGATGCCATCATTCCTAACAGTCACATAGCCTTGCGCACCGTCACCTCTCGACTGGCTACATACTGAAGGATCTGAAACAGCATGTTTTGAACCCCCTCGTTGGAGGGGAAGACGAGGCCGTCTTCTGTCCAAATTGGAGCCCCCAGAAACAGGTTGACTTGGCTGGGGTCTAGGCTGGATTTCTTCTCATTTATGGAGAATCCCAGACTGAATAAGAGGTCTACCGTCTTTTGAGTGTTCGGCATGCATGTTCTATAGGAGTCACGTATGAGAGCCAGTCGTCGAGGTAAGGATAAACTGGAATGGATTGCCTGCGCAGGTGAGCTGCTGCAACTTCTAGTACCTTTGTAAATACCCTTGGGGCTGAGGCAATGCCGAAGGGAAGGACTTTGTACGGATAGGGTTTGTCCTCTATCATGAACCTTGGGCCTTTCCTGTGTGCTGGCAACATTGAAATATGAAAGTATGCATCTTTCATGTCAAATGTTGCCATGTAATCCCCTGCGTCAGTACAGAAATTACCTCTTGCAGCGTTTCCATACAAAACTTTTGGGGTTTGACCCATTTGTCCGCTGGGCGCAAATCTAGCACATGGCGCATGGTGAGATCCTTTTTGGGTACAAGGAAGTACACTGAATAAATACCCTTGTTTACCTGTAGAACGTTGACTTCGATTGTGCCCTTTCCTGCAGGATCTCGACCTCTTGCAGCAGGATCTTGAGGTGTTCTGGTGATGGACGCCTGGATCTTGGAGGTCTGAATCGAGGTGGCCAGCTGAACTTTATGCAATAACCGTGGGTGACAGTCTTGATCACCCACTGGTTTGTGGTAACGCCCACCCCCCCTCCTTTCCCCCATATGTGTAGGCATGATACCTCCCCCGACCGGGGAGGAATGGGAGGGGACCCAGATCTGAGTCATTTCTGACTGGAGGCCGGGGAGCGTATGGGGGTGGCATTGCGATCCCTTCCATTCTCACGGGGTTGTCCTCTGGATGGATATTGATTAGAGGCAGCAGCCCCTTGTCCAGGGGAACAGTTGTTACCCGAGCCATACTGGTTATTAGGGGAACGAGAATAGGACAACCCACGAAAGGAGCGGCAAGAACTTCCCCCTCTCTGTTAAAGGGTCTTTGAGTGATTTGATTCAAAGTCTTCAAAGTCTTGTGTTCCTTCTTGGCCGTTTCCAGCACCTTATCAACAGCCTTCCCAAACAGGTTAGAGTCTTCAACCGTTTTTTTGATTAAAGACGCTTGTGTCTCCGGCTTAAACCCAGAGTTCTTTAACCAGACATGGCGTTTCAGCAGCATCTAAGGTGTTATTGGGGATATTATGGTTAACTTGTTTGCCCTCTGATATAATTGGAAGCAGGTGAGAATGCACTGTTTCTGGGACCTCTTCTAGGTCCTCCTGCAGCAGGTTCCATTGGACATCAGAATAGCTGGCCAACAGTGTTGTCGACTATTCAGGTGGAATATGCTGCTGCAGTAGTGATTCTCTTCTTGAGAGCCTACAATTTTTTACACTCTGTCCAGCGGTGCCTCAGGGACCGGGGTATTGGTAGGGGGCAGCCAAGGCGGGTTATCCTCCCAATCCTGGGTCTGATCAGTGGGATCCTCAAAGGGATCAATGTCCTGTAAATAAGGGTCAAGAGGAGTCTCTGCTTGATCTGCAAGGTCAAAGGCATCCTCATGAAGTGGGCAAGATGTCTTCTGGAATTTGCCCACTGCAGGATAAAGGTCTTCTTCATGAGGCCTTTTAGGAGTGAACCTCTCAGAGAAGTCCTCAAATTTAGCCAGCCTGTCCATACAATTATCACATTTTTCCCTGGTCCATGGAGATGAACCAGAGGGGTCCAGAGGGGAGATTTGTCTAGGAGTGCTAGATAAGGACTTGGGGCTCTCCGAATAACCCTCCCGCCCTTCCAGGTGTTTAGACGTGTCTTTCGACATGTCTTTAGACCTGTCCCTTTGTTTGCTGTCCACCGAAACGATCTTAGTGAGACTTCACTGATGATCGGCGTTACTGGGAGGGGTTTAGGCTGTTTAGACGGTTGCGCCGTAGACTTGACGCACCCGGAGCTCTATGCGTCGGCGCACTCTTAGGAGGTGGCTCGATGGCCTTGTGAGTCTTGGTTCTGGCACCCCTACTTGCAGAATGACCGGACACATGCCACTGACGCAGTTGCGGGGAGTGCTCCCGATCACACAAATTGGCGGGCACCGTCGAACTCTACGCACCTGTTGGCGCCTTGGCCCGATTAGACTTATCGACCGAGGCCGTACCATGGTTGTGAGTTTTTCTTCTCTATGGGTATCGTGTGCGTCCCTGTCGCCGGGGTGTACATTCCCCATAGCAGGACTCTCATCGTGCCGGGGTGGGCCTAGGACGGACGTCATGGAGCGTGAGCGCTCAGATGTGAGGTCAATGGCATCCGTATCGGAGCCATAGCAGTCACATAGGTCCTCATTAATTTCAGCAGCTGCTGCGGCGGGGGAGCTACCCTCGGCCTGCGACAGTGTAGGCCGGCCACTACTTCACTAGACGCTCCTTGATTGTCTTAGGACGGAGGAGCTGGCAGTTACAACTAGTTGTGATTATGGGGAAGACACTTATTGTACCAGCAGTGCTTTACACGTGTATTTTCCCTTACAGGAAGGGCAAAATTTAAATGGTGTCCTGTCCATAGCTCAGGTGTATTAAAGAGACAGCAAAACCAAAAGGGCAAAGAGGGGAGAAGGAAAGGCATTCTTGAAAAGAATAGAAACCCACTCTCCCTACTGTATAGGCCAGCCAGAAGGCACAGCCACGCGGTCGACAGCGCAGATCAGAGCACCAGTCGTCGAAGTCTGTTCTTTCGCGGTCTTCGGCAGTGGTTATGAAGTAATAGAAGAGGGGACGAATAATATAGAAACGACTGAAGGTCAGGAATTATAACAATATTACAAAAGGTAAGAGCTCTCCATAAGGCGACTAGCTAGCTGGTCTGAAAAAAAACAATCTGAGGGACCTCAACGCGCGAGAGATTTTGTGTACACTACACGTCACGTTAGGGAGAGTGTTACAGGCACGCCTATGTCGATGTCCCCCTTCAATCCTCGAAAGACAAGATGCAATACTCTGCGGTTACCACTAGATGTCGGACTATATGCACAGCATATGATTCTAAGCAGATTCACAAGCATCAGAAAAAGAATTACGATTTGGTTGGGAGATATCACATGTTAAGATCTATCAGATAAGATTGCATTCATCAAAAAAGGGATATAAAAGTTGAGACGTGTACAGTCCGGTGCCATGGAAACGGTCCAAGAGTCAGAGTCAGCTTAGAGAAGATACGCATGCGGGTTGTGGACTTCCGCGTTACTATTAGAACGTATGACATCGGACTTTCTCTGTCTGGCACCATGCACCAACAGTATAAACATTGGAGAAAGCGTTCGCGCAAAGCTGATAGCTACAGAGGAGGATTAATGATTGCTGAGGTGCTAACAGGAGCATGATATAGGTAAGGAGAATGGCTTACCCAATGTAACGCTCACCTGATTCCCGTAGAGGCGCCGGTCTTGACTGGGCGTATACCGTATCTTCAAAGGTGATGTGTAACACACGGCTGGCTCTTTGGGCTGGACCTCTGTGCACTGTATGTCTGACTCGAAGGGTAAGATGTCTGCAGATAGAAAATATGGGATTAATGAACTGGGTTATTGAATGTCTCTCTCTTCTTCCCTTTCTCTTCTCCTGTAGAACCCCAAAGGTTAACGCTCTCACCTTAGGTAAGTGAACGCCGTGCTCTCCATCTGCCTCGGGGCAGGGTGCTGTAACCAGTTTCTTCACTGGATAAGGGGAGCAGGCCTCTTGACTTCAGAGGACTGCTGTCCGTCGTTTACTGCACGAACGGTAAGTTTCGAGTAATTCTAATGTCTTTAAAAAGTCTTTAGTAATGAGGTCTCTTGTTTTGCAGGGTTCCGGCGATGGCGGATGACGGGCTGAAGTGAGTTGAAGATGGAGCCCGTGTGATGAATAGAAGCGCCTGGAAGCACGTAAGTAAGCGCTTGTTGCTTGCTTCACGATGCGCTCTAACTGTCTTTTTATTTTGCAGGTACAAGTTCGGAGCAGCTGCAGGGTGCCGGAATACCCACTGGGTTAGATGTGGAAAGGAGTAATGGCACGTGAGTATTAAAGTTCCCCAATGTCTTTAAACGCACCTTGTTTTGTCTTTCAGATGCGGGATGCAGCGCCGAAGGCCTCCGGAGCGTGCGAAGAGTTGGTAAGCTTTTGTCTTTCAGATGCCGGAATGCAGCGCGAGGCGTTGGTGACAGCCGATGGACCAGGTAAGTGAAGCGCTGTCACTGAAGACCGTAATGCTAACCTGTTCTTTCTTGTCTTTATAGGTGTTGCTGAAGACTGGATTCAGGATGGTAAGCCTTTTTCCTTAGGCCCAGGATCAGATGCAGAAGACACAATGAGCGTTCTGCTGCAGAGGATGCAGAATAACGCAAAGCAAGATTCATCCATCGGGTGTGGTTTAAATAGCCTCCTGTAGTGCTTAGGTGTCTCCTTCCACAGCCACGCCTAGGTAAGAAAAGAGTTCCTGCTTTCCAGAAGAGTTCCAGTGTTCTGAACCTAGGGAGTGGCTCCTGCCCCACCCAACAGGAAAAGTAGTTCCAAACAGAAGAGGATCAGAGGCTCAACTGGCAGGCAAGTAAGCAGCATGGTCTGCTGCAGGGAGGTCCACCCAAGCATTATGAGCCTGGCGCTTCCAGCGCTGGGACTGGGCATATTTATGAGCCTGGTGCCACTGGCGCCAGGACTGGGTCCAAAAGGTCCCAATTGGGACTGGTTGGCACTCGGAACCTGGGTTATGGATCTGCTTCCAAGGGAGTTGGGAAAACCCTGACCTTTTGGAAGCAGAGATCATGACACCCAAAGGCTATGAACAATGTATGGGCAAGTAGCCCTTGTATGCTTGCAATACTAGAAAGTCAATAACTGGACCAAACGGGGTTAACTAAAACAAAACCCATAATGGGAGTGCATTATATACAATGGTGGATACAAACAATGCATCACCTGTATGTTCCATTAAGGGGCCTGTCCAAGAGTTTATTATTTAGAGACTCACGAGGCAATGTCAGTGTGTGATGATTTATCGGTTACAGATTAACCCGAAGCGACTATAATTCAGCAGCATTTGTAAAAGGTCTATAATCATCTCGAGAAAGGTATGGACAAGTGAGTCAATTAAGAATATATACTAATAGATGGTGGAGGGAGCACACCTCAACATTTGGCCAAACGGCTAACAGTTGGCTAGTACGATGTGAGGGTATTTTCAAACATTGTTTGTAGGCATCTCTACATCGGTATATTTAGAAGCGTTTTCACCACTAGATTCCCAAAACATCGGCCGTAGGCTAACTACTCCGTGAATGAAGATAACTTTCACTCAACTGTGTATATCAACATAAATTCAGGTATCAAGAAACATTTTTTAATATACAAACAATGTAAAAAACATTATGAAAAACACATGGACAAATCACAAAAAAGCCTCCTAAGGGCCATTCAATCAATCAGCGTATTTTTTAAGAAACATACAAAGAATAAATCACATGAAGATGGTTATGTCAGCCCCCATCAATGAGGTAAATCAACATACAACTTTCTGCATTCAAAAGTGTGTGATGTTAGTAACACTGGTGATTTAAGCAATCATGAATACATTTCTATTCATCATAACACGTCTACACTTAATCGTGTTTCTGTGGGGGGAAAAACACCTAAACGGGTTGATTCCTGATGTTAGTGTGTTTTAAGCCCCAGTCTTCAGGACGCTACCAAACGTTAATACTGGGATCAATTGGGCTATCTGCACTGGACCATGTGCACTACCATTTCTACCTGCTGCTCTCGTAATTTCTTTCAGGTGTGGGAGTGAGTTCAGAGATTAGTATGCATAAAACGTATGCATCAGTAAATCCACAGTTTATTACCCGAGTGAGATATTTTGTCACTTTCCTGTTATTTATTCACCATTCGTTGCTTCCAACGATGGAGGACCATCACAAGCGGGACTATGTTGCCCATAATCCCTCAGCATATCATTTTGTCCATTTGTTGTCCGTGGATAAAAGGTCTAAGCTACGGATGCTCCGTCGTAAACTGAAGCGTGGTAAAGCAGCTCGGCGTGCGGAGCCCTACGATGTTCTTTGCTTGTCTGTGCTCAAAATTTGCCCAGAGTCGACAAGAGAACAGAACATCCATTCAATCGTGCAGAGCGATCGGAACAAGGCTTTATCACGAGAATCAACCCAGAACGTACGGAAGACTCGCAGAAGAAAGCGCAAGTAATTAAACGCATCCCGACAACAATCATCACCCACGTTCCCTGAATATAGGACAAGCACCACAGGGGGTGGGGCACAACATACAGGAAGAGTGACTCGTGCAAACTCTACCACCAAGACAGCATGTTAACCTATGCGGAGGCCCTGACCTGAAGAAAGTGATATAAGGAAAGACACCACTGAAACCGATCGGCCAATATAGGATCCCTGCTGCACAGAAGTAACAACAGGCAGGGTCCTATTGAAGACAAAGAACTTAATTTATTTTTAGTATATTGGACATTTCCTTTCCAGTTGGGCAGAAAATGCATTGTGAAGAAGACCATGTACTATGCGCAAACAAATATAGTACAACGGAGTCTCTTGTGACACCATGAGGTGTTCTCTTTTTATACATACCAAAAAAAAAGAAGCCTAGACAGGCCCTAGCAATATTTTTAATTTTTACTTTTAAAGTATTTTTTGCTAAACAAAGGATCCATTTGTAAAGCAAAATATTCAAGTCAATACCAAAAAATTCAAAAAATCTCAAAAAAACGTCTGGGTAAACAGACTGAGTAAATCTCTATGCCCACATCTTTATGTTAAACAAAATATCGGAGCTCAAAGAAAAATGCAACACGATATAGAGTCAGTTTGTCTGGAGGTTTAGGTAGACTGATGCCACAAATACAAAAAGCAACCAAGTAGCAACAATCGCCTGTGATTTGTTTGTGTGATGAGATGATAATGTATTATTGGCATGTATAAGTGATTTACCAGCCCTGATGAGGGCTATGTACTTTGAGTTCGAAACACCTGTTGGCAGGATCAAAAAAATTATCACAACCCAAAGGATCTACATGAAAAGATGGGAACTGTCAACGGGTCACACACTAGAAGAGACTGATTGGGTAAAGCTATGGTCGAACATCCCCAAGCTTACGAGATCCCTCCAAATCCGAGAAATCTGGATAAAATTGCTGGTACAGTGGCACTTAACACCAACAAGATTCCATAAAAGGTATCTGGCCGAATCAAAATATTGTTGGAGAAACTGTGGGATGGAGGGAACGTGGAGCCACATATGGTGGGACTGCCCCAAAATTAAGGGAATACTAGGCAGGCATACAAGAGGCACTAGAACAAGTCCTGGAGGTAAAGAGTGGAGGTAACAGAGGACTGGCAATGATGGGTCTTGATGGGGCCCTGGAGGACTTTACCTCATCAGCAACCGCAAAGTATAGGTCATCCTGATGATGGCGGGGGCACTGGCTTAAGCACATACATTGAAATTCAAGGAACCCCTGCTGGAACACGAATGGGTGGCGAAAATCTGGAACTTCACAGCCCTTGAGTGACTTGCATATTCCCTCCAGGAAGAACACCGAACCTATTGCGCAGATTGTTCAAGGGTCTGGGGCTTCCTACAAGCAGGATCTAAGGGGGCCTAGTGCCCAAGGAAAATGCAACTCCTCGGCCTGGTACCATAGCCTCCGGCGAAGCAATTAGGACAGGGGCAGATCCAGGAAGCGACAGCACAGCTAACATCCCCCCAACACCAAAGACCAGGGTGGCACAGGAACATAGAATACGCCCATGGACGTCCATCGGACGAGAAGGGGAGGGGACAACTATTGTTGAAACATTATGTTTAAAAATGCAAATAAAAAGTTAAGTTAAAAAAAAGAAAATCACCAGAATGATTAAATACATGTAATTTTTTAAAGAAAACATGAACAGTGTATAATTGGTACCAAAGAGTGGTTAGATGTTAATTTTTAGGCAACAGCAACAGCTTTATTAAATTAATTTGTTGATAGAGGCTATGAGGGATATGCGCAGTGGACAGACCAAACGTTTTTCCTTTCCACTGTCTTGTGTCATGCTCGTTAGGGGACGCTAAGTCTGTTGGTAGTAGTCCCTGCAGCAACAACATATAATAATACACTTTAATTCAAGATATCAGGTCAAAGAACTAATTTAAGAGTTGTTTGCGCAGGAGTATTAGTCCCCTACAATTGTATGGTTGATTTTAACAAGTATGCATTCTGCTTTGATATTGAGTTCATGCGGAGCTCGAGGCCAAGAATGAAACCTCTTAAAATTATGGCTATGACAACTGCAGGTGGATACGTCTGTTTATACAAATAATTTCCTAGCCAAGGAGAATAAAAAGTTAAATATCAAGCCTGCTGGTTATTGCTCAAGCAGCTTTCAGTGACGAGCGTAGATCTCAGATAAGTTCACTTAATCGGGGCACACTGGAAACTGGTGCAGGATTCTAAAAGGAGTCATCTCATGATACCTAAAGAGTCCATTTAAGCACTTCTGGAAAATGATGCTGTAGCAGAATACCTGCCTTAAATACCGTACCTGGCTTAGACTGAAGGATGTGGGAGTCACTGCTCTCTATGCAGACAGACTTGCCTTTGTGTCAGCGATGCCCTGTGAGTGTGGCACAAAGCCAGAGCCTCAACTAGGGTGGAATGTGGAGCCAATCCATCCAGCAAGGCTGTGTCGACTGGACCTCAAGATGAGCTGGTGGAAGTTAGGCAAAAAAGGAAAAAGAGCCCAGGCCCACAGTACTACAAGGACATGGCATTTCAAACTGAGAAAGTAAAGATCCAAGAGGATCACCGTGGTTCAACAAGAGTTAAAGAAAACCTCTTATTAAAGATTGCAACATACTAAAGAACTGGTTAGCGTTCTTTGCAAATAACTCACAAAGAGATCCGGGTTGATGCTTTTGGTTCCCATTTTCATGTGCGTTATCGGGACCAAGGAAAACAATGTAGGAGGCGGAATATATGATTGTGTTATGTAAACTTATACCGCCCATCGCTACCACCCACGGGCAGTCTCCAGGTGCTCATGTGGCTCTGCAAAAAAGAGGCCTGGGTGGATTAGTGAGGGTAGATTGATTGGGTAGATCGAGAACCAGGAGACACTGGCGTCCGTGTGGTGGATTGCAGGGGGGATGACTGCATAAACTGGCATTTTGTGTCCATAAGGGCGAGACCCAATGCCTAGGTTGTTGTATGTGAACGTATGTTATGTTGGGGAGGTGTTTGTGTGTAGTTGGGCTGGCCCATGGGCGTGTATAGTACAAAGGATGTGTGTAGGAGGGGAGCAGGATGGTTAGTAGATTAGCCACCGAGAAGAACTTTGAAAGTGCCCAATCTTCATGATTCTATCTAAATGTGACACATGGCTAATCTTCACAAATCTCTCGAAATGTGACGCATGGCTAAGCTTCACAATTCTATCTAAATGTGAGGCACAGTTATCCTCCACAATGCCTATGGATTTCTAACTGCAAGCAAAGAACACCACTGACAAAGGACAGGCAACTCAGCTTAAAAAACGATGTGGAAATTCCACTTAAAACAGACCAAAAAAAACAAAAGACCCCAAACAGGGAGGAAATCTCTTACCAGGTGCTTTCTGTACAGGATGCCCGTGGATTACTAACTGCAAGCCAGGGATAACCACTGAAAAGGGACATGTACATCTGACTCCCTCAGCCAATTGCTACCACGATGGGAGGCGGGGTGGGAGCGGGCACTACACCCCCAATGTAGTCAAGTTGAGCCAGCACAAAAACGGAATCGAAATGACACTTAAAACACAGATTTAAAAGAAAAAGACCCCAAACAGGCTGGGAACTTATTACCAGGTGATGGCCGTACATGATGCCTATGGATTACAAGAGGAACATCACTTCCAAGATCAGGGATTCCTTCAAGAAACAGAACACAAGCCCTTGATGTCAAGATCCATTGAATGGAAGGAGAAAAATGCTTTACTGTTGTAAAAATACACTATTTGTGGGAACTATATATCCACTGAAAGTGTTTCACAAGCAGTCGATTACTTGCACACCAAGAACAGCTCACCTTTTGTTCACTCGCGCCTCGAAACACTCGTCTATGGGCTGGATATAAATACAATATTTCAAATCACTCCACTTGGCATTATCCAAACAACCCATAACAGCACATACAACATGTAAAGGAAATCCGGGAAGGAGACTGCTTTTTAGAGACAATGCTCTATCCTGAATACCAGATAAGGTTACATCCCATATCCTTAGAGGTAACAACTGAAAAGAGTCAGATATAAAAATACACTCTACATGTACTATAACATATAAAAAGTAACATTTATTGCAAGAAGTGTTAACAATGAGGTTAAAGGTTGCATGCAAATGGTTTGAGTTGTTCATTTTGTCAAATGATAACTTGATATTACTTAATCACTCTCTACAACAGATTCCTTTTCACATATTTTCCATGTGCCAAGAATGATTCCAAAGTCTTTTGTGCCCGCTGCAGAGTCCCTTAAATGGGGGACTGTTAAAAATAGTCGATGAAAGCTTTCCACGGCCACAGAAAAAAAAAGAAAAACAGATGTTGAGGGATGGGAACAGAAACGGATAACAACAACTAAGGAAATCACATTCAGTAAAGAAACGTGCATATCTGACATTTAATTACTGAATGTATAACAGTGGATTTTTCCACCGATTTTCCTCCTTACACTAAATATCTAACCAGCATCATAAACTCTCTCGTCAATGAAGTGCAATCATTTTGATTCCCTTTTATTTTAAGATGTCAAAACGTGGTTTTTCCACATTTGCCTACAACGCAGTTTAAAAACAAAAATGATGAAGATTTAAAAAAAATGTTTCCTCTTTATTGGTAATGAAGCTGGTACAGACAAAAATGCTCTTGCCAAAACAGAAGTTAAATTTGTATAACAAATCATACTCAAATGAGAGTCCTGTGTGATAACTGCATGGGGGTCCATAATCTAAACAAAAAACACAGCTCATATCGCAGGGACTCCACAAATAATTGTAGACTAAAGGGCTAATTTTTTCCTTTTTTTTTTTTTTTTTTAAAACACCCAGCTTTTTGGGATAAATACAAAAAGAAACCCAAATATGCCCCCAATGAAACCTATCAAAATATTGAGCCATCCTCACTGCGAGCGTTCAGTCAGCCGACAATACAAGGTCAAAAAAGGGAAAATGATTTTCGCTTTTGCTGAAAAGATATGGTCAACATATCCCTGCATATAAAAGTGCTGAGTCCAAGAGTCAATGATGACCGATATGGAAACATGAACTTCGGTGAACTCTTCCAGGCATCTGAAGGGTGTGGATTGCTCAAAGCGGATTCCTTTTGAACGTGGGTGTATGAATCAAAGAGATGGAAAAGGGTAGATACCAGGAAGTTAGGCAGCAGAAAATAAAAGCACAAATGAGAATCCTGTACAGCAAGAGCAGACATATAGACTATCAAACGTATGGAAATAAAACGAATTAGACATCTGCCAGTTCCATTTCAGTGACACAACAAATGAACTATATTTTAAAAATAAAACGCATTTCAAGGTTTGGATAGAGGGTAGGGAAGTTTGGGGCTGGGAGAATAAGAACATTATGACCCAAAACACATTGTTTTTAAAGTTTCGGGTGGCCGCCCGTCTGTTCTTGATAAACTTCAATCACGTCCTCCTCTTCCATTCCCAGCTGTAAAAAGAGAAAATAGGGATGAGTGAAATTACAAGTTGCCACATTCTCGTTATCAGATATTTTAAATGATGCTTCTAAAATGTGTTAAAAAAGCTAAATCTAGGTTAAAAAAAGTTTAGCAAAACGATTAATAAATCCATATGTGTCAAAACATTGCTATTTGAAGAGATCAGAGTAACTGGACACTCGTAAAGGACAGCATGGCTCTAATGTGAGTCTAAACTGCCTGCTGCGAAAAATGCACAATCACACAACTATTAACACATTACATCATACACATTTAGTTTGAAGCTTTCTCGTCATGTGTTTCTTCTACCAATTCACAAAGAGTACATGGAATCTCGAACTTTAATCATGAATTTTACATACGTATTCATCACCTTAACCAAGTATTTATCCTCAAGGGTCAACTCAGTAACAATATATAGCCGAGGGCTGTTTTTTATGAAGACTAAAGTATAGCTCTTTTAGTCTATCCTCTTTTGTTAAACCCACCATCCTTCCATTCTCCGTTTCACTCACCCGTTTTGTTGTTTTTTTACACAGTGAAGACCAGTGCTGAACTAAGTATTTAAAACACGCTTAACGCATAAAAGAGCATGTAAAAAGGCAGGTACTCTAACAGTGCTACATAATGCAAATGTACAATTTAGGATCCGCAGTATGAGAGTCGATCACACAGCCGATATCCAATGCCATTATATATCTGGCACCAGTGCCTAACCACCAGGACCCAGGTTCATATGGCAAGAAGTAGTATAATAACACTGGCATATGCATGTGGGAATAGAGTGAGAGCTTCAGGATCATAGTATCTAAATCACCTGGATTGCGTATTAGTCTTTTTTCTCTCTTTATTTAAAATTTAAGAAAGGAACAAACATTCATAACATCAGAGGCACATATTTAAGCAATACAATATATACAATATCCAAGCTTTAAGGTACAGCAAGTACAGCACTAGTAAGATTTATGGATTCAATCTCTGTCCCACAACAATAAGCCCCTATTCTTAGAAATAGTTAAAAACAACTAGCAACATTACTGACAAACATAAAACAGACAATACGGTTTGCTTTCACTATTTAGACACAGCTATCAAATACTTCATAAAATCGTACTAACTATACAATTCATTGAACAATCTCAAGACTTCAAAGTAACGTTCCTCCCGTTTCTACTTTCTAAAAGTAATTTTCTCATATTCAGACAAAGTGTGGACATCTAGCAACCAATCCTCAACATTTTCCTTAATTTCCACACCTTTAATATTTGTTTTCCTGCTGCAACCAGAACTCTCTTCATCCATTCATTAATCTTTTGGACCATTCCAACTCTCCCTTTGCTTGATAACAAAATTATTGAGTAAGGTGTTCTCGGAATTGCAATCCCCATCACAAGATCTAGTCTGCTCAGAACATCGCTCCAAAAGCTATTCACCCTCGGGCATGTCCATAACATATGTAATAAGGTGCCCCCAATATACCCACAGCCAAAACAAGTATCACTGTCAGACAGGCCTGCCTTGGCCATCCGCACAGTTTCCAGTATAACCGGTAGACAATTCTTTGCCATACATACCGCAGGCCCAGATCCATTTTTGACTGCGTGCCTAAGAGTAGTAGCTTGTCCCACTCATCTTTTGAAATATCTATATATATACCTATATCTATATCTATACCTAGCTCTTCCACCCAAGCTTGATGCAGTTTCTCCCATCCCTTCACATGAGAGCTAACCACTGGCATCAGTTTCATATATGTCGCTCTGCGCACTGAGAGGAACGAATGATGTTACAAACCGCAGGTCTATCTTGCATGGGTTCACAAAGCATGACCTGTCGTTCAGTTAAGAGGTCTTTAAGATGCATGTACTGTTTATGCTCTCTACTCCTAAGCCCAAAGGTTTCCCTGAGCTGCCCAAACAACCACTTGACCACCTACCCATACATCTCGTATTCTAAGAATACCTTGTATCCAGCTCTTCCAACAAAGTCTTGTTTGTAATCTGTAGTCCTAAATTGTGCCATAGAGATACATCGTAAGGAACCCAGATTTTTTCCCCCCTAGCAGTCATAAATTCTTGTAGGGTCTCTCTAGTAATGTCCATGGTCAGCAATCAGTTGACGGAAATAGGCTTCTTACACATTGTGTACATGTCTTGTAAGGCATACAGTGAGAATTTTTCTCTCTCGATTTGCCAATAGGGCTCTTCACTGTCTGTATCAATTAAGTAAAGTGTTGATTTTTTTTTCAGGACAAACCCTCTACAATATTTTGTCAGATTTGGATACCCAAAACCCCCTTCTTGTACAGATCGCATTAGGATGTATTTTGGAATCTTGGGTCTATTAGCCCCCACACCCACCCCAATGAAAGTTTTGGAAAATCTTATCAATGCGGGCAATGTTTTTTTTTGGTAAATTTTAAAAGGGATAGTTTGGACAATGTAGGAGTATTTTTGACAAAAGCACCATTGACCCTAGCCCAAAGCCCCAGCACGAAATCGGCCCCATTTCAGTATGCCCCTCTGTATTACCTCAATAACCTTTGATACATTAAAATCCATCATCTTTCTTAGGTCACAGATCAAATGGACTCCCATAAAGTTAGGTAGGTTTGCTCTTTCTCTTTCTCTTGGGATAGTTATTCCACAAGTCTTTGTAATTCTCTTTCTTACTCTCTCTGCCAGGAGAATATGCCTTTCTGATCTCCTAGTCTTTTTAGGTTGGCTATCCTTCATAGCAACGCAAGCCTTAACCCTTTCCTGGCATGGCTCAGTTCTACCACTTCATCTCGGTCGTACTTAATTTCAGTTCCCATTTAGATTGCCACCCTTACTCTCAGGGTGTTGGTCTCCAGTTCTGAACAACTTCTCCTTCAGGTTTACTCACGGTTCTCTGGATGACTTAATTTCAGTTAAACTTTAATGGCTTCATAGTTAGGAATTTGTCACTTTCAATGGAATTAGTTTCTCTTGGTATTGTGACTAATCGCAGGAATTAGTCACGTCCCCCCAAGGCGGAAACTTGCGCCCTTGACCCCCCCCCCGCCCAATCCCCCCAATGCCCTCCCTAGGGATAGAGGCAAATGGGATTTCACCAGGAGAGACTACCCCTTGGAGGACAAGGTCTCCCGTTCAAAGGAGGCACTCCCTAGAGGACCTGCCAAAGTAACATCTGTGAACAGAAGGCTAACATGTATTATTGCCAACATGCAATTGAGAACTTCCTTGTAAGCTCCAATTCTACTTGGACTAAGTACGTGTGGAGGAAAAGAGTCAATCTAGGAAGAGGAGGAGCCTGGGCAAATAAACAGAGCCCATGAGTTGCACTTGGTGAACGTCCTGGGAGCCCACTTAAGACCAAAGGGGAGAACCCGAAACTGGTAATGCTCGTCGCAGACCACAAGCCGTAGAAACTTGCGATGTTTGGTGTGCATCAGGATGTGGAAATAAGCATATTCTAGATCCAACGACGCCAGAAACCCGCCAGGCTGCACTGCTCATAAAGTCTTGCAACGTTATCATCCTGAACCTTTGGCGTTTCACATTTTTGTTTAGTGACCTTAGGTCCAGAATTGTGTGCCATTTTCTGTTCGGTTTTTTGATGACAAAAAAACGGGAGTCGGTTCCTTGTTCTCGTTCTGACTCTGGGACCCTTTCTATAGCCCCCTTCTGCAGCATCAGGCGCACCTCCTGCCGCAAGACCTGTAGATACGGCTCAAAACCTTCACCGGTGGAATAGGCAGTGGTGGACTCCGGAACTCCACGAGCGGCCGTATTGGACTGCATCCAGCACCCATCGGTCCGTCGTAATCAAGCGCCACTCGTCGAAATGTTGTGCCACTCTCCCTCCAAGTCGACTGCCCCTGTGGCAGTCATTGTTGAGGCTTGGACTGGCGGCACATAGTAGCAGAGGAGGATAAACCGCTTTTTCGCTGACTTTGATAGCCCTCATTCCGCTGAGCTGACTGGTAAGATCGCCGAAACCCCTGGGAGGAATATGGAGCGACTGTAGCTTGTGTCGCAAGATCCCGCAAACCTGGTGTTCTCCGAGGCTCCCCGAAATGAGCTAAAGGGACAAAACGAACTCCTACCCTGCAGCATCACCAGAGACCTCGCCGTCTCCGAGTCCTCCTTCATATTCTTCAGGGCGTCTGCAATTTTGTCCCCAAACAGCTGCTCACCTTTGCAAGGCATGTGCACCACTTTGTGCAGTACTTCAGGATGAAAATCGATGCAGCGCAACCAGGCCTGCCGCCGGAGGACGACCCCATTATTTATCCGTTTAAACCCGGATTCTACCAGGTCCACTGCATTATTAATGCCATGATTGGAGGCTTCCTCCCTCTCACGAACCAGAAGCATCGCCTCCTTCCGTTCCTGCTCAGGCAGATGGTCCAGCAGCAGCACCAGTCTGTCAGATTTCTCTGTCGTAGCGCACCATGATGGCCAATGAGTTGGCCGCCTTCACCGTCATCCCCACCTTCTTGTCAAAAGCATCCAGTTTACGGCCCCTGTTGTCTGGGTAAGTCGCACACTTATGCTGGCTACGTGCTTTCCTACATGCTGCCGCCGACACCACAGACTCCGGAGTGGGCTGAGACGTGAGGCACTTTGGCGTGGACTCAGGCGCCTCGAACTTAGCAGCCCTGGACCGCAGGTTCCTTTAAAGGATGGTGCATCGTGCAAAGCCCTTCCTGCCACAAGTGGTCCAAGATGGGGATAGAGAAGACTGCCTTTCGCCTTTTTCCCATAGGATCAAACAAAAAACTACTGCTTGTAAACCCTGCCCCAAGGGCCACACCGGGGTTTGGTGTACCAGGAGCCGGACATCCAACTGTCCGAGGAGCGACTGCAGCGTAGTCGCACCTGCATTGAGAGCACGAAATGCGGGTTGACCAGCAGATACTGAGGCAGAACAATCCCCCGGCCGCCTGACGTGGATGGAATTGCCAGCTGTAGGCCCAACGCTGCAGGATCGAGGAACTGATGAGCATCCTCCTCTGGACTCTAGGCAAAGTCGTAGTCGAGGGATCTTCCTCGAGAATCTCCATCAGGAGCAAAGGAGCAAAGCTGGTCCCCAGTGCTCCAGATAAGATTTTGAGGTGGGAGTATTTTACG
Organism: Ambystoma mexicanum; assembly: GCF_040938575.1. Taxonomy (NCBI): domain Eukaryota; kingdom Metazoa; phylum Chordata; class Amphibia; order Caudata; family Ambystomatidae; genus Ambystoma; species Ambystoma mexicanum. The sequence continues at coordinate 669,722,129 of NC_090931.1, forward strand.
CATGATTTTTCAAATTAGAGAGTAAATGCAATTTCAAGAGAGTAAAAATTAGTTTTCTCCTCTGCAAAAGTAAAACGTATCCAACATACACCCAATGCATACGTAAAATCGGACCCGTAAAATCGGACCCGTAGAACAAAAGAGTTTTAGATCAAAGTTGTCTGGCTTGCTTTTAACCATTTAATTACACTTGTGGAAAATATTCTGCCATAAAATAACTATCAGTCGCTATCTCGGTCCCCTCTGTCTGAATCCTCTGCCTCATTTTTGTGGTCCTCTTTTTTTTGCTCTCCTTCTTCCTTGTTGTTTCTTTCTCCATTGTGTGGCTCCTTGAACATGATCTGCAACGCTTGTAAAAATTGCAAATGCAATTGTACACAAAGTAAATAAAAAAAAATTCAAAAATAACTTGTCAGTATGTGCTACATACACAGCTTTATTTTCAAAATTCTGGACCCCGGAAACTGTTAAGAACTACTATAGATAGAGACTAATGTATTTCTGCAGAGGGAGTGTGAGTAAGCAAGTGTTAGCATATGATTTATTTACAGGAACTTGTACACATAATCTCAGCAACAGTCACAACCTGCTAAGCTACCTTCCCTGCTGTCTGCTGCAGGAAATTAATGTGGATCCCCACATTGTCTACAAAACCAAAAACATGATTCTGTAATTACAGTTGGGAAGAAATGCAGACAAGTGCATAAGTTGCAGACTGGTCCCAAATCCCTGCTTCAACACTAAAGTGTGTGATCCTGGGCAACTAATTTTGCCACTGTGCCTTTTTAGCAAAAACAGAAATGCCTATAACAAGTGATTTATTGCCAGCTAGTTACTACTCAAAAAAGCCTGACTGGCCACTTTTCCACCGTTTAAACTATACAATTAATAGTAGTGACAATTTATATAATGCACATGACAAAGGGCCTAATTCATTGAGCGTTTGCCAATGGGTTGTTGCGATTATAAAAGGTTTCTGGGAATTAGGCCCAAAGTGTATATGTCTCGTGGCTTACTCCTTGCTGCTTCTTTAATATAAATTCACATGAACTCAGAGTATTAATAACTCGCCTGTACCTTCCCCCCCTCCCCCCCACATCTTCTACTTCCATCATAGGTGAGCAGTCTTGATTGCCCGATAGGTTTCTTCCAAGATAGTCAAGAATCTGCATCTCTGGCATGACATGCATCACAGCCAATTTAGCCTGTAATCGCCATCACATCAGGGGGTTTAAAGAGTGGTGGAAGTGCAAAAAAAAGGAACTACTGGTACTCTGGCTGCATCCAAAAAGGACAGAGTGGGGTGGCCAGACAGATGGGGCAGGTAGGCAAGGGGGGGGTGGGGGGGGGGGGAGTGTGGGACGGGACCAGGATCACAAACCTTGCCTGAACTGTGAAGCAGGGATTTTAATCCACTCTGCAAATTTGACATACAGCTTCCAAGGTTTACTTGGTACAAATAGTTTGTATTTCAAGGCCAACAGTAATGATGTCTTATAGAGTTTACTTACAAAAAACACAAATTGCATAATAACGCCACATGACAACATGTAAATCCTTACAGCTACGTGTTAAGCCAAAAGAATATAATTGTGGCTTTAATGTTCACGTCCTGAATGGTACACTATACGTACCAGAATGCAAGATAATGTCAACCTGAAAGATCTTGTTAACCCCACAGTACTTTGTGATTTAAGACATGTAATAAAAGAGGTTATATAATAAACTCAGATATGGAGATTCTTTGCAACAAACCTCCAGCTCATTGTTATTCATGATGTTGAAAACATTTGATTAATGACTTAAAGCAACTTTATTTTTTTTTGCGTGTCAATCTAGCAGACGACATAGATTTATAAAGCGCCCATTTAATGATGTGTTAATATAAAAACATAATTAAATGGGCGCTTTAGGTTGAACTATCATGCATATGAAAGCCTCTGCCACTGAAAAGAAATGTATTCGTTGGTGCAGATCCAAGACACCTTTTGCACTCTAGTACCATGTGGTGGAAGAAAGTAGGCTTTTTTTTAAAAAAAACTTTATTTAATGATTGTGGTACACAACATTGCAACAACACGACATTCCATATATATCCATATCGGAGACATTCAGTTCAGTTATATAACAAAGTGCGATATTGCAGAATAGACATATTACTGGGCCCTGCCGGGCTGCTACTGGTCGAATCCGCTTCGCATAGATATACTCTAAACAGGGCCCAAAGGTCCTTTGGTTTACATGAGTTCGGGATAGACAATACGTAGTGTTCCTCACATTCATTAACGTACATCAGTTCCTTGAGAAAGTGGCTCACTTGTGGTGCCTGTGCACTCTTCCATTATTGCAGGATGCACTTTTTTGCCACCGCGCATGCAATATTAAAGAGCCTTCTGGTTATCTCTGACTGTTTTCCTATATGCCCAAACAGGTATTTTTGCGGTGCGAGGTCCGCCGGTATCTGAGTTACTCCCTCTAGGATTTTCGCCACCTCCCCCCAGAATACACATATGTGTGGGCAGCTCCATTACATGTGTATCAAGTCTGCCTGATCCGCCCCACACTTGACACCTGCCGGAACTGCCATTTGTGAATTTCGCAATTTTTTGGGGGGTGTAGTGCAACTTATTCAACACCTTAAATTGAATCAGCCGGAGGCCCGCGTTCATGGATACCCTCTTGGTCAGTTCACAGTACCTCTCCCAGGATCTTTCAGTTATGACATCACCCAGGTCCGTTTCCCATGAGGTCTTTATTATGTTTACCGATGGAATGTTGGCCTGCACAGCCATGTATAGCCCAGAGACACTGGTTCCCGACCGGGTTGACAAGGCCACCAGGCACGGGTGCGGCGGGGGTTCATCTGGGAACATTGGCCACCTAGACTTAAAGGCCATTCTCATTCTATGTTTTGAACTCTTCCAGCGTTATAAATCTGCCATTGGGAAATATGTCTTTGATTTTGAATTCTCCCTCTGGGTCCCATGTCTTCTGCACATCTGGATCATATGTGGGTGCTATACCGGGAAAGTTCCAGAACGGGGCCTCAGCGTAGTAAGGTGTTTCCAACCCAAGCCTACAGTAAATTTTGGACCATGCATGCACAGTTGTACTGGCTGGGTCGAATGGACACTCATCTCTGTGTTTTCCTTTAAAGATGACTGACCTTAAGTCAGTTGGGCGTGCAGCGTGTTTTTCTAAACAAATGTGGGGTGAGGTGTCCTGCTCATCGTACCAGTGTTTAACAAACTGAGATAATATAATTCAAAGTCTGGGGCTGCTATACCACCTTTGTTGTAGGGTTCTACCATTTTTTCCCACTTCATTCTGGCCGCCCCCCCCGCACCAGACAAACTCTACCACCATGGATCTGAGTATCAAAGAATCGCGTACCAGGCCATATCGGAATATTAGTAAATAGGGTCCTTAAGGATGCCGGGAGGCATTCTCCATCTCCTGACCGGGGGTTTCAGGTTTCCTAGTGTCATGTCTAAGAGGATAGGGGAGTGATCCGACAGGGAGCAGGGAAGTATTTCGCCGTTTTCGATTTGGTTCATAAGAGATGCGCAAACCAGCCAGTAATCTATGCGAGATTCGGTGTCATGCACTGAGGAGTAAAAGGAATACTGTCTTTTATGGGGGTGTAGTGTTCTCAAGGCGTCTACCAGTGTTAGTTACAAGATGATTTGTTGTGTAAAAAAAAAATAAAACAATTAAAAAAATCAAATTTTGTGCTGGCACCAGTTCCTGGGATTTGTCCCTGAGCCTCCCCGTGGTCTCACCCCAAGGGTTATGGCGTGGCACTGGTGTTTGTCGTCGTTGGAGGGGGGGGGGCCTCCCTGCCCTGCTTCACTTACTTGATGTGGGGGGTGCGACATGACCCCCCTGCGTGTCTTCGCGTTTCTCCTCAGTGTTCTCCTCGGTCCGCCAATGCAGGGGATGAATGGGCTGGCCCACCGGCAGCGCGTAGCACGGCCTTGAGCCGTATAACGCACCTTCAGCTGCTCAGCTGGCCTTCCGCTCTCCTTTCCTAATGTAGTCAGCTCCGGGTGTTGATGTTCCCCGCTGGCGGCTCCTCTGCGTTCCGAGCCGAGGACGGCAGCCCTGCCCTTCGCTTCACGGGCAACGCGGTACGAAAGTTACCGCAGCACACCTCCCCCACTGCGGCCCGCTCTTCCCGGCGCACCTCCGGCACACAGATGTTCTGTGGAGCCGGCAGGCGGCCGCGTCAGCACCTCCTGTCCGCCAGAACGCTTCCTGCCAAATATTGCGGCTTTTCTTCAACGTAGTCACTCGACTCTTCGGGTGCTTGCTCCGGAGGTCTTCCGCCACATAAATCTTCCTCTTTCAAGTGTTTGGAGCGGCGCTGAAAGGATTAGAGACAGGATTTATGTTTGAGCCGGAGCTCTCCTCTCAGGCGGCCATGTTAGTTGCGCGCAACAGCGCCCCCTCAAAAAGTAGGCTTTTTAATGAAAATAAATAAAGCCTAAACTGTACGCAGAAGAAAATTAAATGCTCCGTAATGGCCATGATTACATGCATATAGTGGCCAATTACGCAGCTTATCTGGAAGGCTGCCGGTCCCATACTGCCACAGCACCACCCCCGAAGGCAGTGCCCCTCCCTCCATCGGTCCCCAGCGGAACCGAAGAACTCCGTAGTTCCACTTCCGCCGAATCAGTCGGCGACGGGGCATTCGTCGTGGTCGCCAGCTAGGCCGTAGCCAGGGTCGTCGCTGACATGGTGGACGAAGGAATCGTCGGCAGCAAAGTCGTCGTCGACAGTGTTACCATCGTCGACGAGCTAGTCGTGGTCGGAATCAAGGCCCCAGTCGGCAGCCGGTGTTTCTGCGGCGAAGAAGACCGCCTGGACGCGTAGCTGGAATGGTGTCTGGAAGCCTCTTTGCTAGACGACGAATGACGCCAGTCATGCGAAGACGACTTCTTCGACGAGGAAATAAGTTACTCACCGTAGGGACTAACGTACTCTTAGTCCATAGTCCCCTTTCCTCCATACTGTATGGGCGTCCCTTCAAAGAGACTGAACCTTTTTCACCAGAAAAAACCTTCTTCCCTTTAAATTTAGAGGCCCGTGAGGCCGCAGCCCAGTGAGCATGCGTTGCCCTGAGTCCGCCCTGCGGTGCCACACCGCAGTCCCCATTGACGCATCGACGATAGATCTAACATTGCTTAATGACACCAGTATTAGGATGAGGTTGGTGGGACGTATAGAGGAAAGGGGACTATGGACTAAGAGTATGTTAGTCAGTACGATGAGTAACTTCTCATTACTCTTACATCCCGTACCCTTTCCTCCATACTGTATGGGCGATTACAACTGATTGTAGCCCCAGGGTGGAGACGAGACCCTCCTTAAGCAAATAGGTTCCAGAGAACCCTCTGTCTGAAAGCCGCATCAGATCTAGAGCCGGCATCCAAACAGTAATGCTTGTAGAAAGCCGAGGGAGAGGCCCAAGTGGCCGCCCTGCTTATGACTTGCCAAGGGACATGGCGCTGGAATGAGATGGCTGTTGCCTTGGCCCTGACTGCGTGGGCATGCATGCTGGCCGGGAGCGGCTTGTGCTGGCCCTCGTACGCTTCCTTGATGGCAGAGACCATCCAGTGGGATATGGAGGCCTCAGAGGCCTGATAGCCTGGCCTCGAGACTCGAAGGGGACAAACACAGCGTCCGACTTGTGGAAGGCCTTGGTCCTGTCCAAGTAGAATTTTAGAGCACGCCTGACATCCAGGCAGTGCAGCACTCATCTGCTTCATCCTTGGGATCGGGAAAGAACGTAGGAAGGACTTTCTTCGTTCAAGTGAAATGCAGATGGAAACTTGGGCAGAAGTGCCGGGTACGTCCGCATGACTACCTTGTCCTTGTGAAAGGTGGTATATGGTTCGGAGGTGACCAACGCCTGGATCTCGCCGAGTCTGCGAGCCGAGGTAAGACTGACAAGTAAGGCCGTCTTGATGGTGACCAGCCTAAAGGGCACGGACGCCAGTGGTTGAAATGGTTTGTGCGAAAGGGCGCCCAAGACTATTTTAAGGTGCCACACAGGGTGCGGTCTCTTGACAGGCAGGTAGAGCCTAGCAAGACCCGTCAGATGTTGGACTACGGGGTTGGAGGAGGAAAGATGCCCTCCTCCGAGTTCCTATAAGCCCCAATGGCTGCAAGGTATGTGTGGCAGGTGTCCACCTGTACGCCCGAATGAGCGAGGTGCGCTGAAAAGGAGAGCATGTTGTCCAAATTGCAGGCCAAGGAGTCGATTCCCCTGGAGTCTGCCCAGTGGCAGAATCTGGTCCATTTGCTTTTGTACTGGGCCCTGGTGGCCTTGTTCCTGGCGCCCTGTATGCTCTCCAGATTGGCCTGTGAGAGGCTAAGGTACCACGCTGTGAGGGCTAGTTTCCCTGGCACGGGGTGGATGATTCTACCCACCTGCTGTGCCAGAAGATGTGCTGGGCCCGTCGGGAGGTGTATAGGGGGCACCTCCGAGAGGCTGAGGAGCTCTGAAAACCATGGCCTGGCCGGCCACCATGGAGCAATCAGAATGAGGAGGAGTCGGTGAGACTCCTTGATCTTGCAAATTACCCTGTGGATCAGTGGAGTGGGCGGAAAGGCATAGGCCTTCATGCTGGTCCACTGGAGGTGAAATGCGTCTCCAAGACAGCCGGGGCCCTGACCCTGCCAGGATGCGAACTGGGGCACTTCTTGTTGTGCCAGGTGGCAAAGAGATCCACTTGGGGTGACCCCACTTGTTGAAGATCTCCTGAGTAACGAGGTTGTTTAGCTGCCACTCAACTGTCCGCCTCCAGGTTGGATTCCCCCAGGAGGTGGACTGCCGAGAGGTGGATATCGTTTTCCAGGGCCCATTCACACAAGCTGTTCGCCAGCCTGCACAGAGGAGGGGGATCTGGTGCCTCCCTGCTTGTTGACGTAGTACATGCTGGTCGATTTGTCTGTCTGGATGAGGACAACCTTTCCCTTGAGCAGTGGTAGGAATGCTCTGAGTGCTAGCCAGATGCGGTTCAGCTTCAGCCAATTGATGTGGTATTCCTGCTCCTGTCGAGTCCAGGTGCTGTGGACCGAGAGATCATCCAGGGTGGCTGCCCAGCCCTCGAGCAAGGAGTCTGGTGATGGTGGCCTGGGGAGAGGGCGGCCGAAAGGGCGTGCCCCTCCGAAGGTTGCATTCCAAGGACCACCAAGTTAGGCCCTGGTGGAGAGATGGAGGAACGTTGATTAAATCAATCAATCTGAGATGTTTATTTATAGAGCGCTTTGCACCAAAGCGCTCTATAAATAAAATTGCGATAGATAGATTGGGAGCCCCGATTCCACCATGAGGCCGCTAAGTGCAGCTGAATCCTTCTCATCCTTAGTTTGTGTGCGGCATGGCTAACAGGACAGCCGCTAGTAGACCCAGGAGATGTTAGCACCACCATGCAGAGGTCCCCTCTCTGCTGAGGAAGTGGGCGGTGGCCCTCTTGATGGCCAAGCGTTTGCCTTCTGACGGGAAAATCCTCTCGGAGCACGTGTCCCAAATGAGTCCCAGGAAAGTCAGTGTGTATGGAGCAGCTGTGACTTCTTGAAGTTGAGCGAGAAGCCAAGGTTGTGCAGTGTATTCATAAGGACATGGGAAGAGTGGTGAACCGCTTCCGGAGATGTAGCACTGACGAGCCAGTCGTCGAGGTATGGGTAGATATGACCAATCAGATACAGAGACTTATCCATCCTCTATCAATATGCCCAAGATATCAGGCCCGGACTCAGAGCTGCTAGAACTCCCTATATCTGAACAAGAAGTCCAAGATCCAATAAAGAGGCTAACATTGGGCAAATCCCCGCGGGAAGACTGCTACACGGCTGGATTTTATTAATCATTCAGTGCACAACTAACGCTATTCATGGCAGAGCTCTTTAACGAGATATTAGAGACAGGGAAGGCCCCAGACTTCTTCACCCGCGCATTGATCATGGTAATTCCCAAAGACGGAAGAGACCCCAAAAAATGTGGCTCATACAGCCCCATCTCCCTACTCAATTTAGACGCGAAAATGTACATGAGAGTTCTCGCCGCTATATTAGAGACACTAATGCCCCAATTTATACACCCCAATCAGGTTGGATTCATACTGGGGAGACAGGGAGTGGACACAATGTGCAAAACCCTCCACCTTATTCATACATCCCAGAATATGCCCAATGATCCTGCCCTCCTTTCAATCGATGCAGAGAAAGCCTTTGACAGAGTAGAGTGGGGTTTTTTGAGAGCAGTCCTACGTAAGGTGGGGATAGGCCCAAGGTTCAGAAAGGGAATACGGGCGCCCAAAGCATCCATATTTGTGAATGGAGATTACTCCAGATGGTTCAACTTAGAACGCGGAACCCGACAGGGATGCCCTCTCTCCGCAATTCTTTTTGCACTTTCCCTACAACCCCTGGCAAAGACAATGAGTGCCGACCCTACGGTAGAAGGTATTCGGCTGGGAGAGATGGAAATAAGGTGGCCCTTTACGCCGACGATATACTCCTGCATATAACTAACCCCATGGCATCCATTCCCCAGGCCCTCCACATACTAGAAGACTATGGCCAACTCTCCTGGTTTAAGATGAACAAAACTACATCTACTCTATTTGCGCTACAGGGATTAATAGAGGAAAATTAAACCAGGTTCCCCACACTGGTCTCAAGATTGAACACTTTAAACTGAAATATTTGGGAATACAGATCACCAAAGACCTGGCTGATCTATATGAAGCCAATTTCCCCCTTCTCCTCCAACGGTTCTATGCTGACCTAAGTAGATGGAACAAGCAGATGATCTCCGGGTTAGGGAGACTTAATGCTATTAAAATGGTTTGCCTCCCCCCGGTTCTTGTACCCCTTTCAAATACTACCCATCGAGATACCAAAACGTTTTTTTTTCCCCAGAGACCAAGAAAGCCATAGTGAAATTCCTTTGGCAGGGAAAGAAGGTGAGAATCTCATATGACACCCTAACACTTCCCAAAGACAAAGGTGGGGTGGGGCTCCCTGATTTCAGAAAATATTATGAAGCGGCCCAACTACGCGTCCTAATCCCTCATCTACACAACTACAAAGACCCCCAATGGATACACATGGACAATCACCATCTATCACCGGCCACAGTCTCGGAGTGGCTCTGGGCCCCCAAGAAAAAGCTCCATAATAGATTGAAAGACCACCCAATACTGAGCACCATATGGGAAATTTGGGAAAAGGGTAAAGGGATGCATAAGATCTCCATATGGCCATCCCCACTGAGCCACCTAAGGTACCCGGGAATCAAAGAGCACATCCCCCAACGTAGAGAGATTACAAACATGGTATGAGGCTGGCCTAGAGAGGGTGGGGCAACTACAGAAAAAAAGACTCTTGTCACACTCCCGGAGTTGACAGAAGTCCTGGGAATAGGCCCACTGTACACCTTCCAATATATACAGATCAAAAGACATCTTAAGAAAACCAGCATGGAAGAACATGTTGATGAGAGACCTTACCCCCCCCCCCCTTGAAACGCTATTAGACTCTAGGACGGAGATGAAGGGCCCGATATCAGCAATGTATAAAGAATTGATCGAAGCAGGGGACGGGAATCACAGAACCGTTGAGGTAGATGTGAGAGAGATTTAGGGGAACAGATAAGCCCAGATGTGGGGAAGAATGTGTAAAGCGGCATCGCAAACATCCATATCAAGCCAATACAAATTACATGCTATCAAACTATTACATAGATGGCAGTACAACCCCCTCAGGCTTTCCAAAATGTTCCAAACGGCCAACCTAAGATGCTGGGGGGAATGTGGGGAGATCGCCAACTATTGGCACATGTGATGGGGTTACTCCCGAATAAAAGTATTTTGGGATGAGGTTCTGGGCTGGATTAAAGATATAGCCTACGGTATCCATAGGATTGCCGACCCTCACCTTATATTATTTGGCCTTGAAAAAAACAAAGACAAATGAAGGATTAAAGGTCTGGTCCCTCAGTTATTGCTAGCTGCTCGTGCCATACTTTTAACAAAATGGAATTCCAAAATGGTCCCGCATAAAAATTAATGGATCAATGTAGCCTCCAACATATACATAATGGAAACGATAACAGCATCTCTCCACGGACGATCCTCAAAATGCGAGGCTATATTGATGGGCTTTACAAATAAACACTTTTCAGGCAAGCCACTCAGGGTTGTAACGTAATCGATGTGATCTAAGGAGTTGTGTATCAAGGCAATGAAGACTTGCCCAACAGGAAATCCCCTCATCGATAAAACTGTGACCACCTATTGACAAACACACAGATACAGTCCCTAGCAGGTTTGCTCAACCTACAGGGGGGAGGAGGGAGGGTGAAGGGGAAGTCATGTTAAACTGTTGCAGTTCGAGGACGGATGCAAGTATAAGATGTATGAAAAGATGATAGTGTTAAAAAGCTCCGATCTTGTTCTGTAACCTTGAGTTTGTATTTTTTCATGTAATGTGACTTGCAATGAACAAAATTCAATAAAACCAAATAAAAAAAATATGCAGTAATTCCTATATTAAAAAAACAATACATAAATCCAAAATCACACAAAACATCAAAGTATTAATAGCACAGGATCTTAAAAATCATACAATTTAAAGTTATTCCTGGCTCATACGTTTATCAAATTCCTTGCATCGGTAAAACGTAGCAGCAACTATTAAAGGACTACCTGAGTAATAAATCTGTGCCCAGAATGTATCCAACTCCTTACAACCTTACAAATGTACGATATACATCCTTACAAATATAAGATGGAACAAATTACTTACCTGTAACGGTTGTTCTCCAGCATGGGTCTGGCATGGATTCACATGCTCATGAATATTCCCCGTCGTCAGGCTGTGAATCCTGGGTAAAGAAAATAAAATCAGTTTTAGTTTAGTTTCTGAACTGTCTTTCTCCTAATAACCAATCACTGGTCTCATGGTCATACTGTCCCCAGCCAATGACTGCCCTCTACCTAAGCCCCTCCTCTGGCAATCATCTTCAGATTTGGTAGCACATAAAGTGGCAGTAGGGCCAAGAGAAGAGCCATAGAGGGGTAGGAGGGAGGGTTTGCATGTGAATCCATGCCAGACCCATGCTGGAGAACAACAGTTACAGGTAGGTAACTTGTTACTTCTCCAGCATGGGGTCTGGCATGGATTCACATGCTCATGAATACATAGCAGTACACACATGCACAACCACGGTAGGTGGCAAGGCTCAACATTAAGCATTTCCTCAACTCAACATTAAGCATCTCTTACCTCCTCACCAGGCCCACCTTCAGGCAAACAGGTTGTGCAGCACTGCCTGGCCGACTCTTGACTCCTCCCTGGAATCCCGGTCGACGCAGTAGAATCTTGTGAAGGTGTGCATCGACCTCCACGTAGCAGCCCTGTAGTTTTCCAGCAGGGGCACACCAGACAGGAACGCCGTGGTAGCAGCGATCGCTCTGGTCAAATGGGCTCGGACGGCCGGGCAAGGGTCGTTTTGCCAACCGGTGACCGTGCATAATGCAGCTGGAGAGCCATCTGGAAATGGAAGCCTTCGAGAGGGCCTTCCTTGATTCACAGGTCCAAAGTTCACAAACAGCTGTGATGTCTTCCGCAGGCTCTTCGTGCGGTCCACGTAGAACTTCAGCGCTCTAGCCACATCTAGCGAGTGCAATATCCTCTCGGCCGGCGACGAAGGCGAAGGGAAGAAAACAGGTAACACCAAGTGCTCGTTGAGATGCAAGTCCGACAGCACCTTGGGCATGAAGGAGGGGTGCGTCCTCAGCACCACCCTCGTCTCGTGGAAAGTCAGGTATGGAGGTTTACAGGAAAGAGCCTGGATCTCTACCACTCGTCGTGCAGAGGCGATGGCCACAAGAAACGCTGTCTTCCACGACAGGAACTTCAACGGTGCTGAATGCAGCGGCTCGAACGGCGGCCCCATGAGCCTGGTCAGCACCACGTTGAGTTCCAACGCCGGGGCCTTCACTGGTGGGAACGATCGGAACAGTCCTTTCATGAACTCCTTCACCAGGCAATGGGACCACAGAGATGATCGCCCCGGAGTTCTGGTGTAGCAGGAGATAGCCGCCAGATGGATCCTGATTGAGGCATGAGCCAGTCCTGCCTTGGCCAGCGATAGCAAGTACAGCAGCACTTGAGGGGCCGTAATCCGCAGAGGGTTAATCTTCTGTGCGCTGCACGAGACAGAGAACCTCTTCCATTTGTGTCCATAGCACTTTAGAGTCAAGGACGCCCTGGCCTTTGCAAGCACCTCCTTGCAGTCCGCCGGGATATCATACCCTCCGAACTCTAGTGCTGCAGGAGCCAGGCCTGCAGGTTCAGCGACCCCGGGTCGTGGCGGAGGATGGCACCTCCTTCTCTGGCGAGAAGATCTGCGTCTGTCGGCAGTTTGACTGGGGTGGGGCGCTGACATGTCCAGAAGGTCCGGGAACCAAATCGGACTCAGCCACGCCTGTGCGACGAGGATCATCCTGCACCGGTACCGTCTGAGTTGACTGATGAGTCGCAGTATCAACGGCAACAGTGGGAACGCATACAGGAACAGGCCTTCCCAGGGGAATGCGAAGGCATCGCCCATGCTCCCTGGCTGGACAAACCTGCTGATTAACCTCCGGCACTTGGCGCCCCTCGCTGTCGCGAATAGGTCGATCTGGGGTTTGCCCCATCGTTGGAATAGGAAATCCACTTGATCCTGCCGCAGCTCCCACTCGTGGCACGAGCTCCCTGCTGAGGGAGTCGGCAATGGTATTCTTTATTCCTGCCAGATGGAAGGGTACCAGAAACATCCCTTGGGCGATGGCCCAGTGCCACAGATCCTGCGCTTCCTTGGACAGGGCTGGGGATCTGGTGCCCCCCTTCTTCCGGATGTAGAACATCGTGGTGGTGTGGTCGGTGAAGATCCTCACCACCTTGTCCTTGAGGGACATTGATGTGTAGTGACCTCTCCTCCGGGAGCCAAAGGCCACTTGCGTGGAGATCTCCGGTGTGCACTCCCCATCCCTCCAGGGAGGCGTCCGTCATCACAGCTTGCTGATGTGCCGGAGTCTGGAAGTCCATGCCCGCTGCAAGATGCGGAAAGTCTCGTTGAGTGAGATCCTGTCTTCGAAACTACCCGCCGCTTGCATCCAACGGGCGTCGAGAAACTCTTGCAGTGGTCGCGTCCTCAGCCTGCATAGGCGCACGAGGTAGATGCACGAGGACATCATGCCGAGTAAGGACTTGATGGACCTCACCCCGGCTGCGTCCATGGTCTACAGCCGTTGTACCTTGCCCAGGATGCCCTTCGTCCTTTCCTCCGACGGTGAAGCCAATCGCGCCACTTTGTCGAGTCTGGCTCCCAGGAACAGGGCGACTTGCGACGGTACCATGTCGGATTTCGTCAAGTTGATCGAGAATCCCAGATCCATGAGCATTTGGACGGTCTTCGCTGTGTGATCGACGGCGAGTTCCCTTCACTTTGCTCGGATGAGCCAATCGTCCAGGTAGGGGTAGACATGGATCCCCTGCAGGCGCAGCCGCGCCGCCACAGGTCCAAGGCACTTGGTGAACACCCTGGGCACCGACTTCAATTCGAAGAGAACGGCCTTGAACTGATAGTGCCGCCCCTAGACCACGAATCGTAGAAATTTGCAATGTCGCTTTAGAATGGAGATGTGGAAGTAGGCATCCTCCAGGTCCAGCGACGATAGGAAATCGCCTTCGTCCAGCTGTCCCAGCACGTGCTGGAGGGTGACCATCCGGAATTTCTGAGACTTGATATACTTGTTTAGACGACGAAGGCCCAGGATGGGTCGCCAACCGCCGGTCTTCTTCCAGACGAGGAAGCACCACGAGTACACTCCGGAGCCCCGGAGCCTTTTTGGGACGAGTTCTATGGCTTCCTTTCTTAGCATTGCTCGTACCTCTAGAAGTAGTTGTGGGACGTGGTTTTCCTTTCTGGCCACGGGTGGTATACGGGGGCACCGTCTCTGAAATTCCAGAGTGTGTCCGCGGGCCAGGGCATCCAGCACCCAACGGTGGGTGGAGATGGACTCCCACATGCTCATTTTCGCTAGCTGGCCTCCCACCAGGGCGCTCGGTGGGTGCCCGATGCCACGGCCATTTCAGTCCTGTTTCGTCGCAGCCTTGCCGCCTTGGCCTCCTTGGCGACGATTACGCAATCCTGTCTTGCCGCGTCCTCTGTAGACTTCCTGCGACGAAGAGCGGGCCGCTTGGCGGTACAAGGAACCGACGCCAAATCCTTTGGAGGCACCTTGCTTGCCTTTGGAGTTTCTAAAGGACTGCCATCGTTGTTGAAGAACACCCAAGGCCCGAGCCGTCTCGGTGTCTGCCTTGATGGCCTGCAGTGACTCGTCCACTGTTTTGCCGAACAGGTTATTTCCGTTGAAGGGCATGTCCAGAACCCTGGTCTGCACGTCCTGGCGCAAGTCGGTGGCCCTGAGCCAAACGCACCGGTGAAGGCAAACGCTGTTGCCCATCTGACGTAAGCCGGTGTCGGCGATGTCCGTGGCCACCGTTATGGCGTGGTCCGAAGAAACCTCACCTTCCTGTAGGATTTCCAGTGCCTCAGCCCTCTTGTCGTCCGGGAGGAAGTCCAGCAGGGGAGCGATCTTGAACCACAGCTCCCTGTCGTAGCGTGCCACGATCGCGAGGGCGTTGGTCGCTTCAATAGTCGTCGCTGCCGACGAGATGACCAGTCGTCCCATGGCGTCCAGCTTCTTCCCCTTGCCGTCCGTGGGGACCACTGAATCCGGGGACGACTGTGCCCTGAGGCACATAGGGGCGGAGTCCAGGACCCGTTACTACTTCTCGTACCGGTCTCTTAGCAGGAGCCTTGGACGGGTTCTTCAGTAGCGCCAGCCCCTCGTCCCAGATGACGTCCAGTAACAGGACTGCAAGGAGAGTCTTCCTCTTGGCTTCCCACCGTTGGTATAGGAAGCCCTTTTGTTCTTCGGGGAAGAGCTGGAAGAGCTCAGATGCCCTGGCGATCATGCGTGGAAGGAGCCAACTTCGTCGGGGGGGGGGGGGGGGGGATAGGGGAGGTCCATTCCGTCGTCACCACCGTCATCCGTCCCCATCCTCTCCGTTACAGTCTCATCCCCCGGTGGAGGGGAAGGCTGGAAAGGAGGAGGGGGATGGATTCGCCTCTGCTTGCTCGGTGGGCTTCACGACGGTCCAGGCTCCGCTGGAGGTAAGTGCAACCTTGTCCTTATCTCCGTACACAAGGCCTGAATAGCCATCAAGATCGTTCCTGAGTGGTCTTGCGGCACAGGCACCGGGAGCGACGGTTGGGGACTAGGATCCTCCGTCTCCTCCACGGCCTGCGGCTCCTCGTCAGCACCACTGTTGCCTTCTTCATCCACCTCGTCGGGATCCCTCCCATAGGACCGGTCCTCCTCGAACTTTTTGTACAGGATCTTTGCGACGCCAGCCAGCTCATCTTCAGAGGTGGTATCTGTGTCCGTAATGGCTACCGTGCCGCCCACCCCTCTCTTTCTCCGCCCGTGGGTTTCAAGGGGGTCTTATCGATAGGCTGAAAAGAGGATTCCTCCGTGGTGGCAGGGAAACTAGGCCCGGAGGTAGTCTCCACTGGGATAGCCTCTGCAGGCTTCGACAGTGCTGCCACGATCGGGGCCTTAGCGACTTTGGGCGTGCCCGAGACCTTCACCTTGGGGGGGGGGGGGCCGTCGCTGCCTTGCTCCCCCTCGGCTGCCGCTGTCGGGATCGACCGGGACTTTTCACGAAGCTAACCCGGGTTCTCAGACTTCCTTTTCCCTGAGCAAGAGCATTGGCTCGTGGTTGATGGCGTCGGTGACATTGCGCCCTGCCTGGCAGCCAAAGAGCCCAACCCATCGGCGCTCCCGGTGCCCACGGAGCATTGCCTTCTGTTGGGCCCCCAACGCCAGAGCGCCCTCAAAGGTCTTAGAAGACCGCTCGGACTTCTTCTCACCTGCTGCTGGGCTCTTCCCCTCCAGCCAGTTGGTGAATGGAGTACGACGATCCTTCATTGTCCGTTCGGACATATTCTTACAAAACGCAGTGTCCTTCTCCACATGCGATTTGTCGTCATGAAGGCAGTAGAGGCACCGAGAGTGCTCATCTTCCTTGAAGACATTTTGTAATCCGCATCCAGGGCAGCTCCTGAAAAGCTTGGATCCGGGCGTCGCGTTTCCTTTGTCCTGGGCCATGTCCACGCGGGGTAGGCCTCAAAGATCTTCCGGAATCCTCAAAGAAGCGAAACTCGACAAAAACTCACCCTTGAGGGGCATAGAAAATTCCGAAACGGGTCCCCGTTGATCGGAAGTAGAATCGGTGGAGCTTGAGGCTCGATTGACTGAATAAATGAGAGTAAACTTTGAAAAAACAAAAAAAACAAAAAAAATTAAAAAATAAAAATCGCAAAACGCTGTAAAAGCTTGAGAGCTATAGCACGAGGACTCCCAATACTTGAACGTGCGGTAAAAATCTGAAGATGGCTGCCAGAGGAGGGGCTTAGGTAGAGGGCAGTCATTGGCTGGGGGCAGTATGACTCAGACCAGTGATTGGTTATTACGAGAAAGACAGTTCAGAAACGAAACTGAACTGATTTTTTCTTTACCGAGGATTCCCAGCCTGACGACAGAGAATATTCATGAGCATGTGAATCCATGCCGGACCCCATACTGGAGAAACCCTTTAATATATCAGTCTCCAAGGTCTTCACACACAGTTAATACTGGTCTAAATTTCCTTGAGACACAGTCAACACTTCCTTGAATCATAAGGTACATTATACCAAGGACCCTGTATTGTCAAAAGTATATAGCATGTTCATACAGAGTCTCATAATAAAACACACCAAGTTATTTACAATTAGTTCTAATAATGTACCTGAAGGGGTTAGGACAGAATAAAGCCAATTTCACATTCTTGGCATTTACTTTTTATTTCGCTAATTGACTTATCAATTCATTTCTATCCCATACCAAGCCTTTCTGTTTCAGTTCCTTCAACAATAAACTCAAATTAGTACAATTGTATAAGGTCAATAGCTAAGTGAAAGTTTTCCATCTCCCTACCAAAAACTTTCCATGTACTAGAATCATCTTCTCGCAAATTGGCAAAAATACCCAACAAGGAAGGAGTACCCCTTTTGGACATCATTTTAAAACTAAAGGAGCTACATGCTAATTTCCTTAAGTTTATTTTTGGATAACAGCCCTTGTTTGCAACTAATAGCTTCCACAATGGCAGAATTAGGAAGACGTAAAGAGGAACAGCAACGTTTTCCCTCCAGCTGTCTAATGCAGTCTATTTTTCCATAGAAAGGTTCAAAACCCATGTTGAATACCAATAACTATACTTGATTTATAAACCATAGCCTCGATATAAAAGGCCTTAAACGAAATATGCTAAACAAATTTGGAGTAACAGATTTCATTAGCACCGAACTACCTAAACCGTTACCAATAAAACCTCCTAAATATCTATATTTGCGAACCACTCTGTCAGATCAAGTTTCCATTCAAATGTATTCCTTCTTTTGGTATTCAAATCTATAGTCATATTCAAATCTATAATCATATCTTTCATTTTATTTGGATTTATTTTAAGATTAGTAGCCACAGATAAATCTGATAAAGCCCTTAAACTACGATGTAGCCCAATCACAGTCTTCTCCATAATGATGGTAGCATCAGAAAGCCAAACTAAGGGACAAGTCGTGGCAGAAAGTCATTTGTGGTGGAAAGTTATTTCCAAGATTCAAAGAGTCAAACATGACACGCACGTACAGATTATACAGCAAAAAGGCCAAAACACAGCACTGCTTAAAGCTGTTTTTTTTTTATTTAGTGATACTTTCAAGTTTATGGAGGACTGAAAAGGGAAGTGTCAGATTCCTCTATGCAAATTAAGGAACAAGTTACTTACCTGTAACTGTTGTTCTCCAGCATGGGTCTGGCATGGATTCACATGCTCATGAATATTCCCCATCGTCAGGCTGGGAATCCTCGGTAAAGAAAAAACCAGTATCAGTTTCGTTTCTGATCGGTCTTTCGTAGTAGTAACCAATCACTGATCTCTGCGTCATACTGACCACAGCCACCGGATCGCTTGTCGGAAACTCCCGTCGAGTGTGATCCTCTCCTCGAAGCTGCCTGTAGTCTGGATCCAGCGCGCGTCCAGGAACTCCTGCAACGGGCGCATCCGGAGCCTGCACAGGGGGATGAGGTAAATGCAAGAAGACATCATTCCGAGGAGGGACTTGATGGACCTCACTCTAGCCGCGTCCGCAACCAGCATCCGCTGCACCTTGCCCAGAATGGCCCTCGTCCTTTCCTCCGACGGATAGGCCAGGAGCGACACTGTCGTCTTGTCTTGCGCAGGCACCAGGTGGGACTTGGCGTAGTTTATGGAGAATCCCAGGTCCGTGAGAAGTTGGACGGTCCTTGCCGTGTGCTCCACGGCGAGCTCCTTCGTCTTCGCTCGGATGAGCCAGTCGTCCAGGTAGGGGTAGACGTGGATCCCCTCTCGGCGCAGTTGCGCCGCCACCGGTGCGAGGCACTTGGTGAACACCCTGGGTGCCGACCTCAGTCCGAAGGGGAGGGCTCTGAACTGATAGAGACGCCCTTGGACCACGAACCTGAGAAACTGTCGGTGCCCCTTTAGGATGGGAATATGGAAGTAGGCATCCTCCAAATCCAACGACGACAGGAAATCGCCCTCCTCCAGCTGACCCAGGACCTGTTGGAGGGTGACCATCCGGAACTTCTGTGCCTTGATGAATTTGTTCAGTCGTCGTAGGTCCAGGATGGGACGCCATCCTCCCGTCTTCTTCTTCACGAGGAAGTATCTTGAGTAAACTCCGAAACCCGAAGCCTCTTTGGGACGAGCTCGATGGCGCCCTTCCTGAGCATCGCCTTTACCTCCAAGGGGGGACGCGCGGGCACCTTTTTTGAAACTCGAGCGCGTGACCCTGGGCTAGGGCGTCCAGCACCCAACGGTCGGTGGAGATGGACTCCCACACGCTGACGAAGCCCGCCAGCCGGCCTCCCACCGGGGTGCTACGGTGGGGGCCCGACCCCACGGCCGGTTCAGTCCTGCTTCGACGAGGCTTTGCCGCCTTGACCTCCTTGGCGACGACGGCGGGGTCCGCCTGACTTGCCTCGTCCCCTGTAAGCTTCCTGCGACGACGAACGGGCCGCTTGATGGTAGGTGGAAAATCCGCCGCCGGAACCTTTGGAGGCACCCTGTTTGCCTCCGCCACTCCGAAAGGGCGGCCGCCGTTGCTGGAGAACCCCAAGAGCCCGGGCCGTCTCCGTGTCCGCTTTGATGGCTTGAAGGGAATCGTCCACTGTTTTCCCAAACAGGTTGTTTCCATCGAACGGCATGTCCAAGACTCTGGTCTGCACGTCCTGACGGAAGTCAGTAGCCTTGAGCCATCCACGCCGCCTAAGGCACACGCCGTTGCCCAACTGGCGAAATCCAGTGTCAGCGATGTCCGTCGCAATCGTAATGGCGTGGTCCGACGCCACCTCTCCTTCCTGCAGGATCTCTAGGGCATCCGCCCTCTTGTCGTCCAGTAGGAAGTCCAGCAGGGGGGCCAGTTTGTACCACAGCTCCCTGTCGTAGCGGGCTACGATAGCCAAGGCGTTGGCCGCCTTAATCGTCGTCGCTGCAGACGAGATGACCCTGCGTCCCATCGTATCCAATTTCTTTCCCTCGCCGTCCGGCGGGGAAGTCGACGTAGAGGCCGCACCCCCCCGCTTTCTTCCTGGCCGCCGCGGCGACGACAGAGTCCGGGGTCGGCTGTGCCCGGAGGCACAAGGGGGCCGCGTCCGGGACCCGGTACTTCTTCTCGTACCGATCCCTTCTAGCCGGCGTCGTGGATGGGTTCTTGAGGAGGAGGCGGCCCTCATCCCAAATATCGTCCAGTAGAGGCACGGAGAGGACCGTCTTCCTCTTGGCCTCGCGCCGTTGATAAAGGAAACCTTCCTTCTTCTTTTCTTCCGGGCAGAGCTGGAAGAGCTCGGATGCCCTGGCGATCATGGAGTGAAACGATCCAATCTCGTCGGGCGGGGAAGCCCGGGTGGGAGGTGACGACGGAAGATCCTGGTCGTAAACCTCGTTGTCCGTACCCGTCGCGGCCATGTCAGTCCCCGTATCATCCCCACGAGTCGTGGACGGGGAGGAGGGCTGAACAGGACGCGATGGCTGAAAAGGAGGTGGAGGATAAATCCTTCTTCTCTTAGGGGGAGGGCTCCCAGAAGGGCCTGGCTCCGGGTCCCCCTTCGGGAGCGGTTCCTCCGCTGGTGGTAACGGCAGTCTCGTCCTTATCTCCGAGCATAAGGACTGTATAGCCAACAAAATGGCCGCCGAGTTGTCTTGCGGCGCTGGTTGAGGGGAGTCCGACGGGCGGTCAGGGGCCCCGTCGGCACCCTCGACGTTATCGTCGTCTCCTACGTCGGGATCCCTCCCGACGGGCTGGTCTTCTTCCACGCCAACGCCGTGGCTTAAGACCTCGATCAGCTCTTCCTCAGAGGTTGAGGCCGAATCCACGACGACCTCCTGCCCCCCTTTTTCTTCTCCGTCGGAGGGTTCACAGGGGTCCTGTCGATGGGCATAAAAGAGGACTCCCTCCGCGGTGGCAGGGAGACTCTGAGCCCTGAGGTCGCCACCACTGGTGTAGCCTCCACAGGCTGAGCCAGGGCCGCCGCGACTGTCTCGATAGAGGCCTTGGCCGGATGGATTAAGGCTTTCACCACCTTAGGTGCGCTCACCGCCTTCTCCTTGGGGGGAGGGACACTGCCTCGCTCTCCCTCCGATGGGGCCTTCGAGCTCGACCGGGGCCTCTCCGGGAGCTTCGCCGGGTGCTCGGCCTTCCTCTTACCCGAACCAGAGCGTTGGCTCGTGGTTGATGGTGCCGGGGAGGATGCGCCCTGCCTGGCGCCCGTAGAGCCCGACCATTCGGCGCTCCCGGTGCCAGCGGACTATCGGTGCTTGGCCTTATGTTGGACCCCCGTCGCCGGGGCGTCCTCAAAGGTCTTAGAAGACCGCTCGGATTTCTTCTTCTTCTTCTTGCCTGACGGGCTCTTCCCTTCCAGCCAGTTGGCGAGACGTTGATGGCGGTCCTTCATGGTCCGCTCCGACATATTGCCGCAAAACGCACAGTCCTTCTCCACGTGCGTCTTGTCCTCATGTAGGCAGTAAAGACAAAAGGAGTGTTCGTCCTCCTTAAAGACATTCCGAAGCTGGCATCCAGGGCAGACCCTGAACAGCTTTCCGGGCGTCGAGCTTCCCTTCTCCTGGGCCATGTCCGAGATGGGCCTGAGAAACTTCTGGAGTCCTCCAAAAGCGTGGCTCGACGAAATCTTCACCCTTGAGGGGCGTAGACGAATCCGACACGGGTCCCCGTTGATCGGATGAAGAAACGGTGGAGCTTGAGGCTCTTTTTGACCGTAAAATTGAAGTTTTTGAGAAAAAATGTGAAAAAATAGCACTAACGCTCGAGAGCAATAGCACGAGGATCCCAACACTTGAACGTGCGGTAAAAATCTGAAGATGGCAGCCAAGGGCGGGGCTTATCATTGGCTGTGGTCAGTATGACGCAGAGATCAGTGATTGGTTACTACTACGAAAGACAGATCAGAAACGAAACTGATACTGATTTTTTCTTTACCGAGGATTCCCAGCCTGACGACGGGGAATATTCATGAGCATGTGAATCCATGCCAGACCCCATGCTGGAGAAAAAGGCTAAATCCTGAAAAGATTTACCAAAAAGCATACTCCTAAAATGCAATCTTTTATTCAAAATCAATAGGATACAACAAAGTATAAAATCTAGTAAAACCCACATCAACAAAGTACAAAACAAAGATAATAAAATACTCAAATAACAATGTTCTAAACACATACACAAATTTACAATCACCCACAACAGGACAAATAATTTAATAATCCAATTTGTGTCAAACAAAACTCAGCCCTTAAAATTGTTTTTGTGATCTTTGTTTTGTACTTTGAATTTATCATTTTAGGAGTATGCTAAGTGATACTTTTTTTAGGACTTGACCTTTGTTTGCAGAGGAATCCGACACTTGTTTATTTGACTTTCGCTTCAAAGTGTACACGGTTGGTCCCAGACAGAGGAAGGTTACACGGTTTAGAGGTGCTGGCGCTGGGAGGAGCTACCCGCATTATAATGTTGGACTGAAAAGGAAACCAGTTCATTGGAAAGAGAATTGGGAAGAGAATTCTATTTTTATGAACTGCAGCAAACCAGAGTAACCATTGTGAACCAAAGACTCTGGTTTTCATGCCCAGCAAGGAGGGAGGACATGGCCTATAACGGCCCGCCAGCCCGTGCCAAGGCAGGCCCAAGCGAAGCGAGGACCCCTTCGCACACCGGGGTGCAAATGGAATTCAAAAGATTTCTTTTCCAAGGAGGGGGAAACACTGCTGATTAGAACATACATCGAGAAATGGGAAACAGACACGGGTACTGCTATTGATGAGCGGGAGTAGCAATACTTATGGGCCCAGATACCAAAATTAACTAAATCCCTCCAGATCTCCGAGTGCCCTGGTTAAAGCTAATGTTTCAGTGGCACCTCACCCCGGTCAAGCTGAAAAAGATGTTTCCCTAGACCACCCAAGCTTGCTGGAGGGAATGGGGGGGGGGGGGGGAGGGGGGGAGGGGGAGGGGGTAGGGGAACGGGTACACGGGCTCACATATGGTGGAAATGTTCGAAACTGAATACGTTTTGGGGTCACAATCAACAGGCCATTGAGTGAGTCCTCGGATCTGGGGGCAGTGGAAATAGGGGGCTCTATATGATGGGCCTGAATCGAACCGTGCTTGACATTCCCTCGAAAGCTGGCCGCAAGCTGTATGTCATAATGATGTCGTCTGCGGCAATGGTGTTGGCGCGACGGTTGAGAAAGAAGGACCCCCCCACAAGAACACGAGTGGGTTGCAAAAATCTGGTCAGTGGTTTTATTTATTACATTTGTTATACGCCCAGACCCTGAAGTATCATGGCGTAGTTACAGACATAGGGTGAAAATGCAATCTTAGAAACGAGCACATAATTTAAGTAGAAGGTACAGGTTACATTTGTCCCGTTATATACATTGGATACAGGTTACATTTATCACATTATATACATTAGGGAGGACGTTTAAATACAGTGAGAGAGGGGAGTAGGCCAGGGTTGTGGGAAGCAAGGGAGTAACTAGAACTGGTTGAATAGGCATGTTTTAAGTAGTTTTTTGAAGAGTGGGAAGGATGTTTCTTTCTTGATGTTTATAGGTAGGGCATTCCAGTGCCTGGGCGCAAGTACTTTGAAGCTACTGCCTCCTGCTTTCTCTTTTATAACGTGGGATTTCAATGTTTTCCCTGTTATTAGATCTGAGGAGTCTAATGTGGGTTTTCTTGGTGACTGTGTTAATGAGGTATTTGGGAGCTTTATTTGTGATGCATTTATGGGAAATGCTAAGGGTTTTGAAGAGTATTCTGGCTTTGATGGGGAGCCAATGATTTTGTCTTCTGATATTGGAAATGGTCAGATTTTTTTTATGCCTAGGACAGCTCGGAGAGCTTTATTTTGCATGAGTTGGAGATTGGCGATGTTGGTGTTGGAGGTGCCTAGGAAGAGGACGTTACAATAGTCTTGTTTTGATAGGATGAGCGCTCTTGCTAGTGTAATACAGTTTGGCTTTCATATTCCACACAAGGCCAACACATGCAATTTCCAACCGATTGGGCGACCCTCCTGGCATACCTAAAGGAGGGCGCGCGCAGAGCATGGTGCCCTAAGGTGATGACACTAGTGGGAATTATCGACCCCCAAGAAGAATCTGAGCTATGAAAAGGTGGCCAAGCAGATGCAATCAAGATCAAATATATCCAAGGTCCTTTAAACTGCAACTAAGCGGGGTCCTGCGGACGTTCATCAGAGAGGGGAAAGGACAGCAGTGAAACCCTGGAATCTGAGGGAGGAGAGTAGAGGGGTCATGTTGATTATCTGTTTAACTGCAAAATGTCAATAAAAACAAGTTGGGAAAAAAATACGTTTCGCATTCGGGAGAAAAAAAAAGAAAATATGGCCTCCGCCATATGTCAAAGTGCAGGAGATGGGGAGGCAACAGTGAGGCTTCCTGTTGCCTCCCCGCAATTTTTTTGATTGTGTATTCTCACCCGCTGTTCGAGCCACCCGATTAGCTGAGCGCCCTTCCCCTGGTGCGAATGAGTTGTAATGAACGTTTATTATCAAGAACTGCTCAAGAGACTATTGGCAAATGCCAAATCAGAGAAACTGCGAGGAACATTTATTTTCAAGGAATAATTCTTTTTCAAGAACTACCAAGCACAAGATCCTAAGCCCAACAGGTAAGCCCTGAGGTAGAAGGGCTGGAGATAAGCTGTTGGGCTGTGGCGGCGCCGTGAATTGTTGGTTTATTTAATCAGGAGAGAGACTTGAAAGCCTTGGACTGCTGGAGGGCTGCGGTCTGAGAAAACAAAAGGATCATAACTCAGCACCGCTTGCCGCTCCCCTGCAGCTGCCTGCACTATCATCATTAAAGGCATTCAAGGCAGAAAGGTGAAAAGGACGCCTTTGCCTTGAAAAGCACGAACTGTATCCTGTGTGAAGCGCGAGCCACGTGACACCCAGCTAGGCTCATTAACACGCCCAGAGCACCCTTGCGGCGTAAGCCCTGAAGTAGAAGGGCTGGAGATAAGCTGTTGGGCTGTTTGGCGGCTTTGGGGCGTGGAGAGTGGCGCGCACCGAGCCAAGACCGGCGAAGTACCGCTTGACCGCCGTGTCTGGTGTTTGCAGCTTTCACAGCCTTTCAACTCTTCAAGTACGTACTGCTATTTTGGCTGCTCTTCGGTCTCCAACACTGCTTTTGTACTTTTTCTTTTAAGTGTCAAATCATGCAGTGTGTTAATGACCCTAAAATCAGGTATGCCAAATATGGGGCCGTTAAGAAGCACTAATGAGCACAGGCCACAGGCTTCTGCCTTGAAAAGATTGCCTAGAAACTGTACGGGCACCTCAACTCCGCTTGCACGTAAATCTCACATGTTACGAAAGGGGGGTTTGAAACCCGTTGGGAATGCTGATATCCGTTTGTTTTGCAAGGATCCAACTGAAATGATGCAAAACTCCATTAACAGCATGTCGGTAGGAACCCCTCCTTTGCTCATCTCAGATTCACTACCTCCGACTCCTATAAATGTGAATATTAGTACTGTTGGTGCTCCAAATGGGTCAGGCAATACAAATGAAAATATCGCCCCCGCCGCAACAATTGCCATTACTGATAGGTCACTCACTGATAGTGTCATAATGGGCAACATATTTACAGCTCCTGCCCAAGAAACCATTGCAGATATTCATGACACAATCAGTGATCTGGCAGCTCGGCCACAAGAGAATGTCACTCCTTCTCACCTATCCCATTCATCTATACAAAATCTTTCTGCCTCACCTGACTTATTCACAAACAATACTCACTCACGCTCTGCCTCTGAAATCTCATACATGGCCCCAACGCCGCGTAATCCGCGTACTATTGGCTCTAATACCCCCAAAAAGGATGATGCCATACTAAGGCCCAATTTACTAGAAATCACTTTAAACCCAGTAAATTTGGCCATACAATCTATGGCCAAACTGTTTGAGACCCTTGATTCGAAACTGTCAAATCAAAATGTGCAAATCGAAAAAGTGTTAGCGTGGCAATCCGCCTTCATGCAAGCTACGACGTCAAAAAAACAGGTTGCTTCGAGTGGTGCCAAATGTAAATCAAACAATGCTAACGTGGCCACACAAACTGATTGCTGGCCCATTCTTGCCACGGGTCCTTCTATCACCCTTCCGGTAGCTTTGCAGAACAAGTTCCCCATTCTCCCGCACTTCTCAGAACCTATTCGAGACAAACTTCAAATGGCTCCTTCCTCTGATATTGGAGCCTCGTCCACATTCACACAGCCCCTTAAAGACATCGTTAATCCGATGGACGCGAGTCAGGACAGACAATCTGTAGGTCCGTGTAGCATTGTTGAGGCGCTGCAGGTTGACCCCCAGACCAGTTCAGAGCTCCCAGCTCAGACACCAGTATATACACTTTTTGAATCAAAGCGGTCCAACAAACAGAAGACTGTCAGATTTTTGGATGTGAAGAAAACAAAAAACATGCCAACTCAAAAGAACAATGGTGCCTCAAAAACTAAACAGTTTATAAAAGCAGTTACAAACACACAGAAAGGAAAAATGTTAGTTTCTACTGCCATCGCAAAAAAATATCAACAGCAAGCACAAGCTCGGAAAGATGCTGCGGGAATTAGGCCACTAAAGAAGTTTACGTCTTATGCTCCTCTCAATGATCTGTTAGCGGTGGCGGCTGATATGGATGGAGCTGAAAGCTCACAGATCACAACTGTCCCCTCAGTTGGTAAGACAGGTCATGTAGACCAGTCTGATGGACTTACACAAGGGGCACTTGAACTTAGAAGGCAGGAAATTAGACATGTTGTTGATGAATATATGAGTAAACAGCCGTCCCAGAAAGCTTTAAATTGCTGTAAATCTAAAGGTACAACAAACATCACAAAAACAGCGCTGCTTCATGCAATTCCGACAAAATCATCTTTAGCTGCTAGCATTTCCTTAAAGCATGCAAACACTGAACATAATTCTCCATCTATCGCTATTGGCACTAATGTGCCTACTCCGACTCCAACGCTACCTTTACGAGCTGACTCTTGTCATGCTCCTTGCTCTTGTTCAACCCAACATCAGAAAAAACAAACAAATTGGAGTCCATCCTCCACACCACACCTCCAGAACAGTCTTCCATCTCATGTTCCCTCTCTATCAAAAACTGTTGAGGAACTGGATACGAGGACTGGATATCAAGGTGGTACGGTTTCTCTACCACCCCAATTTCTTCAAATACTTCAATTGGCGTTGCAGAAAGCTAATGAAGTTTCGAACCAAGTAGCCCCACCTCTTGTTGATGCACAACCTCATCCAAACACTGTGAAAAAACAATTGCAACCAAACATTAAAAGACCTGCTTTATAGTCTTTAACCATAGCCTGCAGGCCTTCTCCGAGTGTTCAATATGATCTGAACCGCAGGTCAATACTAACAATCTTCTCAGAAATTCCTGCACTAGAAGATATTAATTCGGTTGATTTACAGTTAGTTGAATTTGATAATGAGCATTCACTCTCTTCAGTGAAACTATGGATTAATTCACGGGTTGTTTTAAATAAATCTGGCTTGCCAAAAGACAACTCTATGATTTAGGTTTTATCATTGAAATAAACTCATCGATCATACCCTTACCAGAAGTTGTACCACAATCAGCTTCAGCTGAGAATAAGTGTGGCACATCAAAAAATCCTGAATCAAACAAAGGACTCAACCAAACCAAACTGTACATGTAATAGAGAGTCTCATATGCACTAACTATGCCATTCCAAATCAAAAAAATTATTGGTCACCTTAGCCAGTTGGAACACGAGAGGACATCGCCATCTCATTAACAATCTCAATTTGGGTATTGCGAATGCCGACATAATTATGATGCAGGAAACATGGCTTGTTCATCTCCCAATTTGGGATAACTACGATTTATATCTTAATCCCGCTCTTAAGAAAAAATTGGGAACACCAACCTCAGGCCTGCTTATCGCCATTAAACAACTTCCCTCATTTTTCATCTGAACACTGGCTCTCTCCCAGTTCCTTTCTACAAGCCGTGAAACTCAAAGCCGATAGCTCCAGCTACGTTCTAATTAACATGTACTGGAACCCGGTAGGAATATCCGATCATGCCTTTATGAAAGACCTAAATCATTTATTGGATTTAATCTGTGTTGATAAACCGGTGCCGCATTTTATCCTGGCTGGTGACCTTAATTTACATTGTTTAGAACCTTTCTATGAAAAATCTAGATTGGATCTATGGTTGCATTTTGTGATTCTCGAAGTCTGCAAATGTTAAATGGTACTTTTGTTGATGACATTCCCCCTCACCCCACATGGCATAGAGGTACATCCATGGCAGTAATTGATTATATATGTCAACAAGGACCTAATTAATAATGTGACCAAATTTAAAGTTATAGACACTAACTTAAGCGATCACAATATTCTACTTGTCAATTGGACTATATCCGACATCTTGGAAAGTCCATATTCGCAATGCACAGCTGGCCTTCTTTCCATCAATCCAGGCTGCAATAGATTAAGATGGTCTGCAACGTCTTACAACGGTTTAAATCAATTTTATGCTATGGAACTACACGAATCCAGTGGGGTGAAAACAAAACATGTTGACTATCACAACTTGATGCAATTGTTTCAACGCAAAGTATCACATGACGCAAAGCCAAAATCAGTACATTTACATGTGTTCAGCAAAGAAATTCAATCTGCAAAAAAGTTATATAGATCTTGCAAAAGGCAAATTCTTAAAACAGCGTCAGAACAAAAGAATGGCCTATTGCTAAAGTTAAAAACTAAACATAAGAATTGGATGCGAAGCATGAAAGCCACTCTATATCAAAATGATAGTGCTTGTATGCTAAGGAATCTTGCTGGGAAAAACACTGCCCAAATATGGGCGACTATTAATCATATTTCAACAGGACACCAAATTGCATTACAATGTAATAATGTCCCACAACAAGCTTGGGTTACACATTTTACGCAATTGTACGAGCTCCCGCAAATTGCATCTAGTGATTTAGCATCTGTGGAAACAAATAAATTCGTTTTGAAGTTTGACAGAGAGGACATCTCATACTTCATAAAGAAAGCTACCCCCTTTAGGGCTCCAGGACCCAATGGCTTGTCCAACTTTGCTTTGAAACAACACCCAGATATTTGGACTGATATTTTGTGGAACATGTTCAACAATATTATTCAGACGCAAACAATGCCAGAAACCTGGACCCACTCCATAATCTTACCAGTTTTCAAGAAAGGTGACAGAACTCACCCCGCCAGTTACAGGCCCATAGCACTGGTGGATGCGCCCAGTAAAATCTTCAACCGCATCGTACTTAGAGACCTTAATGCCTGGGCCACCAATCACCAAAGAAGGGATCCTTTCCAGGCAGGATTTGTTTCTGGTTTGGGTACTACCCCAAACATAGTCGCCTTGAACATAAGATCGCATTGCTTTACACAAAATCAACCCTTATATCTGGCATTCATGGACTTTCGGGTTGCATTAGACTATTGACCGCAATCTTTTGTATAAAAAACTACTGCGATATGAATGTCCACCCTCACTTCTTACAATAATCAAACTTCTTCACACTAACACCACCTTACAAGTTAGATTGGCAACAGAAGGGTTGCTATCTGTGCCTATTCATACAGCTTGAGGCCTTAAACAGGGTTGCATCCTGGCCTCGTTTCTTTTCAATCAGTTCATTTTAGATCTTGGCGAGTCCTTTTCTGTCATACTAACTGATGCACCAAAACTGGGTCAACAACTCATCCCATGGATGCTATATGCAGAGGATTTAGTTCTTTTATCAACAACTCCGCGAGGCTTGCAAAATCTACTTGATACCCTATCCACCTATTCTTTAAATAGAAATCTTATTATCAACCTGGAAAAAACACAAGTAGTTACCTGTTTGACAAATGCAAAAGCAGCTGGTAAAAGAACATATAAGTGGCATTTGCAAAACGTTGAATTGAAGAATGTTTCTGAATATAAGTATTTGGGCATTACAATCTATAATAAAATCTCAGAAAAATCATATATAGATTCTCTGTCATACAAGCTTCAGACATTGAAATCACAGGCAACTATCCTAATGTCCAAATTCGGTAAATTCTCAATTCACCGTGTTATGTCATTCTACCAAGCAAAAGTGGTTCCTATAATATTGTATGGTGCTGAAACTAAACTAATACATAGTTCATCAGTGTAGGACATGCTTGAATCTAAATTTTGGAAAGCACTGCTAAAACTTCCTAACTGCACCCCATTGCCACTCATAAGGTATGAACTTGGTTTGATTACACTTTATGTACAATTAATATGGAAAATGTGTTCATTCCTACGCAAATGTCTTTTAGGTCTTGAACATCGTAATATCTTGAGTCCTGTTGCATACTACCTTGTGAACTCTAACCATCTTTTTCCACGCACTTGGAGAAACTGCGTTTTAAATGCTCTATCTGAGCTCTTGTCCTTTTGACAAATCCAAATCGAGTCAAGCTAAAATTGTATCAAAAAGATTGGATATGCACCAGGGATAAATGTTGCACTTACAAGGACTTTGACACTCAGTTATTTGGTCACAAAAGATTCCGGGTGATGTCTGATTACTTACTAAAATTTCCATCACCCTATATAAGGCAACAATATATGCGTTTCAGGTTTAACCCATATCCGACAATGGAAATCATGGCTAGGAGGGGCTTGATCACTGATGATTTAAATCATTGTCGCTTCTGCCATGACAAAATGTGCCGTGACACATTGAAACATTTAATAGTGGTTTGCCCAGCTTTAGATGTGACAAGAAACTTTTCAGTAAGCAACTGCGAACATATGTACCTTTGACTGTTGATGAAATCTGGCTCAGAATCTTTTCAAGCAACAAGCTGGGACTTAGAATTGCAATTGTACAATTTTTGGATACTGTGTTGTCGGAGGATACTGAAATTTATTATAAACCTACTTAAATGAGGTTTGAATACAGAACTCCGAGAATTGTTCCGAATATTGAAATATGCAACTATTCAAAAGCTTTAAAAAAAAAAAATGCTTCTCTTTTAAAATGTCTTATTTGCAATTTTAATTGTACTATGTATATTGTACATTGCAAATTGTTCTCAATTGTTCTTAAATAATTGTTATATTGTTATATTTTAAAGGTTGATTTATCAACCAACCAAATTTAAAAAAAAAAAAAAAAAGATCTGAGGAGTCTAATGTGGGTTTTCTTGGTGACTGTGTTAATGAGGTATTTAGGAGCTTTGTTTGTGATGCATTTATGGGAAATGCTAAGGGTTTTGAAGAGTATTCTGGCTTTGATGGGGAGCCAATGATTTTTTCTTCCGATATTGGAAATGTGGTCAGATTTTTTTTATGCCTAGGGCAGCTCTGAGAGCTTTATTTTGCATGAGTTGGAGATTGGCGATGTTGGTGTTGGAGGTGCCTAGGAAGAGGACGTTACAATAGTCTTGTTTTGATAGGATGAGCGCTCTTGCTAGTGTAATACAGTTTGGCTTTCATATTCAATACAAGGCCAACACATGCAATTTACAACCGATTGGGCGACTCTCCTGGCATACCTAAAGGAGGGCGCGCGCAGAGCATGGTGCCCTAAGGTGATGACACTAGTGGGAATTATCGACCCCCAAGAAGAATCTGAGCTATGAAAAGGTGGCCAAGCAGATGCAATCAAGATCAAATATATCCAAGATCCTATAAACTGCAGCTAAGCGGGGTCCTGCGGACGTTCATCAGAGAGGGGAAAGGACAGCAGTGAAACCCTGGAATCTGAGGGAGGAGAGTGGAGGGGTCATGTTGATTTTCTGTTTATTATCTGTTTAACTGCAAAATTTCAATAAAAACAAGTTGGAAAAAAAAATAAGTTTCGCATTCGGGAGAAAAAGAAAAGATGGCCTCCGCCATATGTCAAAGTGCAGGAGATGGGGAGTCAACAGTGAGGCTTCCTGTTGCCTCCCCGCAGTTTTTGTGATTGTGTATTCTCACCCGCTGTTCCAGCCACCCGATTAGCTGAGCGCCCTTCCCCTGGTGCGAATGAGTTGTAATGAACGTTTATTATCAAGAACTGCTCAAGAGGCTATTGGCAAATGCCAAATCAGAGAAACTGCGAGGAACATTTATTTTCAAGGAGTAATTCTTTCTCAAGAACTACCAAGCACAAGATCCTAAGCCCAACAGGCATTTACCGTAAGTATTATAATTTATATCTACTGGTAGGGCCAGTTAGATTAGGTTCCAGCTAAGGAAAGACTTTTAATGTTGACAGAACAACCAGACTAGCACCCTAGGTTTTCAAATTTTAGACAGGGAACCTAATGGCAGACGTAGGGCCAAATAAGGAACAAGTTACTTACCTGTAACTGTTGTTCTCCAGCATGGGTCTGGCATGGATTCACATGCTCATGAATACTCCCCGTCGTCAGGCTGGGAATCCTCGGCAAAGAAAAAATCAGTATCAGTTTCGTTTCTGATCTGTCTTTCGTAGTAGTAACCAATCACTGATATCTGCGTCATACTGACCACAGCCAATGACTGCCCTCTACCTAAGCCCCGCCTCTGGCAGCCATCTTCAGATTTGGTAGCACGTGAAGTGGCAGTTTGACCAAGTGAAGAGCCGCAGAGGGGTAGGCGGGAGGGTTCGCATGTGAATCCATGCCAGACCCATGCTGGAGAACAACAGTTACAGGTAACTAACTTGTTCCTTCTCCAGCATGGGGTCTGGCATGGATTCACATGCTCATGAATAAAGAATACATAGCAGTACACACATGCACAACCACGGGAGGTGGCAAAGGCTCAATATTAAGCATTACATCAAACTCAACATTAAGCAATTCTTACCTCCTCACCAGGCTCACCTTAGGCGAACAGGTTGCGCAGCACTGCTTGGCCGACCCTGGACTCCTCCCTGGAATCCCGATCGAAGCAGTAAAATTTCGTGAAGGTGTGCGTCGACCTCCACGTAGCAGCCCTGCAGATGTCCAGCAAGGGCACACCAGATAGGAACGCCGTGGTAGCTGCGATCGCTCTGGTGGAATGGGCTTTCGGAAGGCCAGGCAGCGGTCGGTTTGCCAACCGATGACAGTACATGATACAGCCGGAGAGCCATCTGGAAATGGAAGCCTTCGAGAGAGCCTTCCCCTGATTGACAGGTCCAAAGTTCACAAAGAGTTGTGACGTCTTCCGAAAACACTTCGTGCGGTCCACGTAGAACTTCAGCGCTCTAGCCACATCCAGCGAGTGCAAAGTCCTTTTAGCCGGCGACGAAGGCGACGGGAAGAAAACAGGCAATACCAAGGGTTCGTTGAGGTGGAAGTCCGACGGCACCTTGGGCATGAAGGAGGGGTGCGTCCTGAGCACTACCCTCGTGTCATGAAAAGTCAAGTACGGGGCCTTGCAGGAAGGGGCCTGGATCTCTCCCACCCGTCGTGCGGAGGTGATGGCCACAAGAAACGCTGTTTTCCACGACAAGAACTTCAACGGAGTGCAGAGGCTCGAACGGAGGTCCCATGAGCTTGGTCAGCACCACGTTGAGCTCCCACGCCGGGGCCGGAGCCTTCACCGGCGGGAACTATCTGAACAGTCCCTTCATGAACTCTTTCACCAGACGATGAGACCACAAAGACATCCGCCCCGTGGTTCTGGTGTATCGGGAGATCGCAGCAAGATGAATCTTGATGGACGCGTGCGCCAGTCCAGCTTTGGCCAGCGTCAGTAGGTACGGCAGTACTTGGGGAGCCGTAATCCGTAGAGGGTTAATCTTCTGTGCGTGGCACCAGACAGAGAACCTCTTCCATTTGTGTCCGTAGCATTTAAGAGTTGAGGACGCCCTGGCCTTTGCAAGAACCTCTCTGCAGTCGGCCGGTATGTCGTATCCTCCAAACTCTAATGCTGCAGGAGCAAGGCCTGCAAGTTCAGCGACTTCGCGTCGTGATGGAGGATGGCGCCTCCTCCCTGGAGAGAAGATCCGCGTCCACTGGCAGCTTGATTGACGGGGACGCTGACAAGTCCAGAAGGTCCGGGAACCATATCTGCCTCGGCCACGCAGGTGCGACGAGGATCATCCTGCACCGTGACCTCTTGAGCTGGATCAGCAATGGAGGGAACACGTATAGAAACAGGCCCTCCCAGGGGAACGAGAAAGCATCGCCCATGCTCCTCGGCTGGGGAAACCTGCTGGCGAACCTCTGGCACTTGGAGTTCGTCGCCGTCGCGAACAGATCGATCTGGGGTGTGCCCCACCGTCGGAAGAGGCGGTCCACTAGATCCTGTCGTAGTTCCCCACTCGTGGCACGAGCGCAGCTCCCTGCTGAGTGAGTCGGCGATGGCGTTTTTTATCCCTGCCAGGTGAAACGGCACCAGAAACATCCCTTGGGCGACGGCCCAATGCCACAGATCCTGCGCCTCCATGGACAGGGCTGGGGACCTGGTTCCGCCCTGTTTCCTGATGTAGAACATGGTGGTTGTGTTGTCGGTGAAGATCCTCACCACCTTGCCCTTGAGGGACGGAAGAAAGGACCTGAGGGTCCAAAACACTGCACGGAGCTCCAGGACGTTGATATGGAGGGACTTCTCAGTCGGAAGCCAAAGGCCTCTCGCGTGCAGATTTTCGGTGTGCGCTCCCCACCCTTCCAGGGAGGCATCCGTGGTCACTGTCTCCTGGTGGGCGGGGGTCTGGAAGTCCATGCCCGCCGTCAGATGCGCGCGGGTGCCCCACCACCGGATCGCTCGTCGGAAACTCTCGTCGAGTGTGATCCTCTCCTCGAAGCTGCCCGTCGTCTGGATCCCGCGCGCGTCCAGTAACTCCTGCAACGGGCGCATCCGGAGCCTGCACAGGCGGATGAGGTAAATGCAAGAAGACATCATTCCGAGGAGGGACTTGATGGACCTCACTCTGGCCGCGTCTGCAACCAGCATCCGCTGCACCTTGCCCAAGATGGCCCTCGTCCTTTCCTCCGACGGATAGGCCAGGAGCGACACTGTCGTCTTGCGCAGGCACCAGGTGGGACTTGGCGTAGTTTATGGAGAATCCCAGGTCCGTGAGAAGTTGGACGGTCCTTGCCGTGTGCTCCACGGCGAGCTCCTTCGTCTTCGCTCGGATGAGCCAGTCGTCCAGGTAGGGGTAGACGTGGATCCCCTCTCGGCGCAGCTGCGCCGCCACCGGTGCGAGGCACTTGGTGAACACCCTGGGTGCCGACCTCAGTCCGAAGGGAAGGGCTCTGAACTGGTAGTGACGCCCTTGGACCACGAACCTGAGAAACTTTCGGTGTCCCTTTAGGATGGGAATATGGAAGTAGGTATCCTCCAAATCCAACGACGACAGGAAATCGCCCTCCTCCAGCTGACCCAGGACGTGTTGGAGGGTGACCATCCGGAACTTCTGTGCCTTGATGAATTTGTTCAGTCGTCGTAGGTCCAGGATGGGACGCCATCCTCCAGTCTTCTTCTTCACGAGGAAGTATGTTGAGTAAACTCAAGAGCCCCGAAGCCTCTTTGGGACGAGCTCGATGGCGCCCTTCTTGAGCATCGCCTTTACCTCCAAGAGAAGTTGAGGGACGTGATGTTCTTTCCTGGCCACAGGGGGGACGCGCGGGCACCTCTTTAGAAACTCGAGCGCGTGACCCTGAGCTAGGGCGTCCAGCACCCAACGGTTGGTGGAGATAGACTCCCACACGCTGACGAAGCTCGCCAGCCGGCCTCCCACCGAGGTGCTTCGGTGGGGGCCCGACCCCACGGCCGGTTCAGTCCTGCTTCGACGAGGCTTTGCCGCCTTGTCCTCCTTGGCGACGACGGCAGGGTCCGCCTGACTAGCCTCGTCCCCTGTAAGCTTCCTGCGGCGACGAACGGGCCGCTTGACGGTAGGTGGAAAATCCACCGCCGGA
Source organism: Ambystoma mexicanum (assembly GCF_040938575.1). Classification (NCBI taxonomy): domain Eukaryota; kingdom Metazoa; phylum Chordata; class Amphibia; order Caudata; family Ambystomatidae; genus Ambystoma; species Ambystoma mexicanum. The sequence continues at coordinate 669,757,825 of NC_090931.1, forward strand.
ACCTTTGGAGGCACCCGGTTTGCCTCCGCTGCTCCGAAAGGGCGGCCGCCGTTGCTGGAGAACCCCAAGAGCCCGGGCCGTCTCCGTGTCTGCCTTGATGGCTTGAAGGGAATCGTCCACTGTTTTCCCAAACAGGTTGTTTCCGTCGAACGGCATGTCCAAGACTCTGGTCTGCACGTCCTGACGGAAGTCAGTAGCCTTGAGCCATCCACGCCGCCTAAGGCACACGCCGTTGCCCAACCAGCGAAATCCAGTGTCAGCGATGTCCGTCGCAATCGTAATGGCGTGGTCCGACGCCACCTCTCCTTCCTGCAAGATCTCTAGGGCTTCCGCCCTCTTGTCCGGTAGGAAGTCCAGCAGGGGGGCCAGTTTGTACCACAACTCCCGGTCGTAGCGGGCTACGATAGCCAAGGCGTTGGCCGCCTTAATCGTCGTCGCTGCAGACGAGATGACTCTGCATCCCATCGTATCTAATTTCTTTCCCTCGCCGTCCGGCGGGGAGGTCGACGTAGAGGCCGCGCCCCCCCCGCTTTCTTCCTGGCCGCCGCGGCGACGACCGAGTCCGGGGTCGGCTGTGCCCGAAGGCACAAGGGGGCCGCGTCCGGGACCCGGTACTTCTTCTCGTACCGATCCCTTCTAGCCGGCGTCGTGGATGGGTTCTTGAGGAGGGCGAGGCCCTCATCCCAAATATCGTCCAGTAGAGGTACAGAGAGGACCGTCTTCCTCTTGGCCTTGCGCTGTTGATAAAGGAAACCTTCCTTCTTCTCTTCCGGGCAGAGCTGGAAAAGCTCGGATGCCCTGGCGATCATGGAGTGAAACGATCCAATCTCGTCGGGCGGGGAAGCCCGGGTGTGAGGTGATGACAGCAGATCCTCGTCGTAAACCTCGTCGTCTGTACCCGTCGCGGCCGTGTCAGTCCCCGTATCATCCCCACGAGTCGTGGACGGGGAGGAGGGCTGAACAGGGCGCGATGGCTGAAAAGGAGGTGGAGGATGAATCCTTCTTCTCTTAGGGGGAGAGCTCCCAGAAGGGCCTGGCTCCGGGTCCCCCGTTGGGAGCGGTTCCTCCGCTGGTGGTAACGGCAGTCTCGTCCTTATCTCCGAGCATAAGGACTGTATAGCCAACAAAATGGCCGCCGAGTTGTCTTGAGGCACTGGTTGAGGGGAGACCGATGGGCGGTCCGGGGCCCTGTCGGCACCCTCGACGTTATCGTCGTCTCCTACGTCGGGGTCCATCCCGACGGGCTGGTCTTCTTCCACGCCAACGCCGTGGCTTAAGACTTCGATCAGCTCTTCCTCAGAGGTTGAGGCCGAATCCACGACGACCTCCTGCCCCCCCTTTTTCTTCTCCGTCAGAGGTTTCACGGGGGTCCTGTCAATGGGCATCAAAGAGGACTCCCTCCGCGGTGGCAGGGAGACTGAGCCCCGAGGTCGCCACCACTGGTGTAGCCTCCACAGGCTGAGCCAGGGCCGCCGCGACTGTCTCGATAGAGGCCTTGGCCAGATGGATTAAGGCTTTCACCACCTTAGGTGCGCTCACAGCCTTCTCCTTGGGGGGAGGGTCACTGCCTCGCTCCCCCTCCGATGGGGCCTTCGAGCTCGACCGGGGTCTCTCCAGGAGCTTCGCCGGGTGCTCGGCCTTCCTCTTACCCGAACCAGAGCGTTGGCTCGTGGTTGATGGCGCCGGGGAGGATGAGCCCTGCCTGGCGCCCGTAGAGCCCGACCGTTCCGCGCTCCCGGTGCCAGCGGACTCGCAGTGCTTGGCCTTGTGTTGGACCCCCCATCGCCGGGGCATCCTCAAAGGTCTTAGAAGACCGCTCGGACTTCTTCTTCTTCTCGCCTGACGGGCTCTTCCCCTCCAACCAGTTGGCGAGACGTTGATGGCGGTCCTTCATGGTCCGCTCCGACATATTGCCGCAAAACGCACAGTCCTTCTCCACGTGCGTCCTGTCCTCATGTAGGCAGTAAAGACAAAGGGAGTGTTCGTCCTCCTTAAAGACATTCTGAAGCTGGCATCCAGGGCAGACCCTGAACAGCTTTCCGGGCGTCGAGCTTCCCTTCTCCTGGGCCATGTCCGAGATGGGCCTGAGAAACTTCTGGAGTCCTCCAAAAGCGTGGCTCGACGAAATCTTCACCCTTGAGAGGCGTAGACGAATCCGACACGGGTCCCCGATGATCGGATGAAGAAACGGTAGAGCTTGAGGCTCTTTTGACCGAAAAATAGAAGTTTTTTGAGAAAAAACGTGAAAAAATAGCACTAACGCTCAAGAGCAATAGCACGAGGATCCCAACACTTGAACGTGCGGTAAAAATCTGAAGATGGCTGCCAGAGGCGGGGCTTAGGTAGAGGGCAGTCATTGGCTGTGGTCAGTATGACGCAGAGATCAGTGATTGGTTACTACTACGAAAGACAGATCAGAAACGAAACTGATACTGATTTTTCCTTTACCAAGGATTCCCAGCCTGACGGGGAATATTCATGAGCATGTGAATCCATGCCAGACCCCATGCTGAAGAAGGCAGGTTTTCATTAAAGTTAAGACTTCTGCTTGAATCATGTCCAGTGGTCCAACTCTTATTTCTGTGTCGCCACATCAGACAACTTAGATAACCACACCATAGAATACAGTCGTGTCCGACGATAAATTTGGTTCAATTCTACAAATGGATCCTCCATTGTTTCACCTTTTCCTTCTCATGCTTTCCTGACCATCCCATCTATCCCCTTGCAGTGTTCCCACATATCTACCAGACTTTGATTCTCCCTACCACTACTAAATGTTCCATTACATTCCTCCTTTGTCTGACGGGCAAAACTGCTTCGGCGTCATGGCAGGAGGTGCTATACAAATGCAAGATAGCAAGCATAACAGAACATATAAAACAATTGATTGCTAAGCCCACATAGCAACCAGGAGCAAAACTAACTTCTAAGGTTTTGCCCTTCCCACGTAAAGGCTTCCAGACCATTACATGCATATCCTCTAAAATCTACATGTTTAAGCTCGTCTTAATTGGGGTGCATAGCTAATTAAAAACAGGTTTAACTAGCACAGGATTTATATATCTGAACTTCGAGCTGAACATGTGATTTTTTTACAGTGATGTTGGCCTTCTAATGACACTGGAGGAACAGAAGGCTCTGCCCACACCCCCAAACAAGACCGGCCATGTGCCCGAATTACATTACATATCCTTCAAAACACAGAACATCGATCCTTCTTGTCCCACCCGATCACCCACCCCACCCAATACTGGGGAACAGTTCCAACTCAGACACCTTTCCAACAGCACAATGAACAAGTTTCTTGTGGTACTCGCCTCTTTGGGGGTGTGATGGTCGGAAACCCTCTGCCCTTCAAAAAGAAACCTGAGCGAACTCATAGGCACACCCTTTGGAAAAAGGAAAAAAAAAAAACACAAAATATTAGGTTTCTGAAGAGTCTGCAAGAACTACAGAGAACTGAAGCCGTACAGTTTAGACAAACCTGTCTTTGAGAGTAGGACTCTTTGAGCTTCTTAAGATGTGTGGTCATTTTTACTTTGAAGTGGATTTCACTGCTATCCTGTGAACAGAAACGAAAGTGGTTGGGCCAACTTATAACAAATCCAATCTGGCTTGGTAAAACAAATGAAATGCAGTTGTGTATTCATGTTATGGCACTAATGAGGTTAAATCATGGTCAGTGTAGTGACAGAGCCTTTCTTCCAAGGCCACAGAAGTAAACCCAAACTGAGTTGACAGCTACTGCAAATTATACCATCATGGTGTAAAACAAGGTAAGGCTTGCTCAAGTCGCCAGTTCAAACATGGATGCTCAGCGAAAATATTCCTTACTTTTGGCAACCTCACCGCATTTGTGCCATGTGAACGTACTTAACATTTCACTGCAAAGATTTCCAAGTCACTTGGGAGGGATGGGGAGGGGGGAGTCACTATCAAAAATTCCTTCGGGGTCTTCCAATTATTAATAGTAGACCCCTTATAAATTATTTGGGGGTCCCAAATAATTAATCCTATAGGGGAAAATATTGAGACCCCAATAAATTTTCCCCATAGGAATGCATGGTGACTATTTCCAAAATGGCCGCCATGTGTCACCATGAGCGAGGTATCAAATAACAAACTCCACCCCTCCTTTCTTTTGGGGGCGTGGTCTAATATGCAAATACCAGCCCCCAGCGCAGCCAATCAGAAGAACAAGTTACTTCTTACCTTGTAACGCTCTTTCGACGGGATGTTCCTCCGACGTATTCCTCATCTTAGATATCTCCTTCCAGCTCTGCTGGCCTCGGAACATTTTTTCTCTAGAGGGCGCTGCGCGTAGACGTCCTTCCAGTCGATGTCCCTCGACAGCCGCCGTATCGACATTCAACGTCATCCTGCCTATAAAGGCCGCGCGCAGCGTCCGTTGCTCAGTTCCGTTTTGTAGCCCACCGTATTACTGTCTGGACTAGACTAATCACCCTGAAGGAGCGTAAGCTGCAACAACAAGGGAAGTAGAACTGCAGGGATGGATGGGAGGGTCGATGAGGAATACGTCGGAGGAACATCCCGTCGAAAGAACGTTACAAGGTAAGAAGGAACAAGTTACTTACCTGTAACTGTTGTTCTCCAGCATGGGTCTGGCATGGATTCACATGCTCATGAATATTCCCCGTCGTCAGGCTGGGAATCCTCGGTAAAGAAAAAAACCAGTATCAGTTTCGTTTCTGATCTGTCTTTCGTAGTAATAACCAATCACTGGTCTCTGCGTCATACTGACCACAGCCAATGACTGCCCTCTACCTAAGCACCGCCTCTGGCAGCCATCTTCAGATTTGGAAGCACGTGAAGTGGCAGTATGACCAAGTGAAGAGCCGCAGAGGGGTAGGCGGGAGGGTTCGCATGTGAATCCATGCCAGACCCATGCTGGAGAACAACAGTTACAGGTAACTAACTTGTTCCTTCTCCAGCATGGGGTCTGGCATGGATTCACATGCTCATGAATAAAGAATACATAGCAGTACACACATGCACAACCACGGGAGGTGGCAAAGGCTCAACATTAAGCATTACATCAAACTCAACATTAAGCATCTTACCTCCTCACCAGGCTCACCTCAGGCGAACAGGTTGCGCAGCACTGCTTGGCCGACCCCGGACTCCTCCCTGGAATCCCGATCGACGCAGTAGAATTTCGTGAAGGTGTGCGTCGACCTCCACGTAGCAGCCCTGCATATGTCCAGCAGGGGCACACCAGAAAGGAACGCCGTGGTAGCTGCGATCGCTCTGGTGGAATGGGCTCTCGGACGGCCAGGCAGCGGTCGGTTTGCCAACCGATGACAGTACATGATACAGCCGGAGAGCCATCTGGAAATGGAAGCCTTCGAGAGAGCCTTCTCCTGATTGACAGGTCCAAAGTTCACAAAGAGTTGTGACGTCTTCCGAAAACACTTCGTGCGGTCCACGTAGAACTTCAGCGCTCTAGCCACATCCAGCGAGTGCAAAGTCCTCTCAGCCGGCGACGAAGGCGACGGGAAGAACACAGGCAACACCAAGGGTTCGTTGAGATGGAAGTCCGACGGTACCTTGGGCATGAAGGAGGGGTGCGTCCTGAGCACTACCCTCGTGTCGTGAAAAGTCAAGTACGGGGCCTTGCAGGAAAGGGCCTGGATCTCTCCCACCCGTCGTGCGGAGGTGATGGCCATAAGAAACGCTGTTTTCCACGACAGAAACTTCAACGGGGCCGAGTGCAGAGGCTCGAACGGAGGTCCCATGAGCTTGGTCAGCACCACGTTGAGCTCCCACGCCGGGGCCGGAGCCTTCACCGGCGGGAACGATCTGAACAGCCCCTTCATGAACTCCTTCACCAGACGATGAGACCACAAGGACGTCCGGCCCGTGGTTCTGGTGTATCGGGATATCGCAGCAAGATGAATCTTGATGGACGCGTGTGCCAGTCCAGCTTTGGCCAGCGTCAGCAGGTACGGCAGTACCTGGGGAGCCGTAATCCGTAGAGGGTTAATCTTCTGTGCGTGGCACCAGACAGAGAACCTCTTCCATTTGTGTCCGTAGCATTTAAGAGTAGAGGACGCCCTGGCCTTTGCAAGAACCTCTCTGCAGTCGGCCGGTATGTCGTATCCTCCAAACTCTAGCGCTGCAGGAGCCAGGCCTGCAAGTTCAGCGATTTCGGGTCGTGGTGGAGGATGGCGCCTCCTTCCCTGGAGAGTAGATCCGCGTCCACCGGCAGCTTGATTGGCGGGGACGCTGACAAGTCCAGAAGGTCCGGGAACCATATCTGCCTCGGCCACGCAGGTGCGACGAGGATCATCCTGCACCGTGACCTCTTGAGCTGGTTGACGAGCCGGATTAGCAGTGGCAAAGGAGGGAACGCGTAGAGGAACAGGCCCTCCCAGGGGAACGAGAAAGCATCGCCCATGCTCCTCGCCTGTGGAAACCTGCTGGCGAACCTCCGGCACTTGGAGTTCGTCGCCGTCGCGAACAGGTCGATCTGGGGTGTGCCCCACCGTCGGAAGAGGCGATCCACTAGATCCTGCCGTAGTTCCCACTCGTGGCACGAGCGCAGCTCCCTGCTGAGTGAGTCGGCGATGGTTTTTTTTATCCCTGCCAGATGAAACGGCACCAGAAACATCCTTTGGGCGACGGCCCAATGCCACAGGTCCTGCGCCTCCTTGGACAGTGCTGGGGACCTGGTTCCGCCCTGTTTCCTGATGTAAAACATGGTGGTGGTGTTGTCGGTGAAGATCCTCACCACCTTGCCCTTGAGGGACGGAAGGAAGGACCTGAGGGCCCAGAACACTGCACGGAGCTCCAGGACGTTGATATGGAGGGACTTCTCCGTCGGGAGCCAAAGGCCTCTCGCGTGAAGATTTTCGGTGTGCGCTCCCCACCCTTCCAGGGAGGCATCCGTGGTCACTGTCTCCTGGTGGTCTGGGGTCTGGAAGTCCATGCCCGCCGTCAGATGCGCGCGGATGCCCCACCACTGGACCGCTCGGCGGAAACTCTCGTCGAGTGTGATCCTCTCCTCGAAGCCGCCCGTCGTTTGGATCCAGCGCGCGTCCAGGAACTCCTGCAACGGGCGCATCCGGAGCCCGCACATGGGAATGAGGTAGATGCAAGAAGACATCATTCCGAGGAGGGACTTGATGGACCTCACCTTGGCCGCGTCGGAAACCAACATCCGCTGTACCTTGCCCAGGATGGACCTGGTCCTTTCCTCCGACGGGGAGGCCAGAAGGGACACTGTGTCGAGCTTCGCTCCCAGAAACAGTGCGTTTTGCGCGGGTACCAGGTGGGACTTGGCGTAGTTCACGGAGAATCCTAGGTCCGTGAGAAGTTGTGCGGTCCTTGCCGTGGGATCCACGGTGAGCTCCCTCGTCCTGGCTCGGATGAGCCCGTCGTCCAGGTAGGGGTAGACGTGGATCCCCTCGCGGCGCAGCTGCGCCGCCACCGGTGCAAGGCACTTGGTGAATACCCTGGGTGCCGACCGTAGTCCGAAGGGGAGGGCTTTGAACTGGTAGTGACGCCCTTGGACCACAAACCTGAGGAATTTTCGGTGCCCCTTTAGGATGGGAATATGGAAGTAGGCATCCTCCAAATCCAACGACGACAGGAAGTCTCCTTCCTCCAGCTGACCCAGAACGTGCTGGAGGGTGACCATCCGGAACTTTTGCGCCTTGATGAACTTGTTCAGACGTCTCAGGTCCAGGATGGGGCGCCATCCCCCCGTCTTCTTCTTCACGAGGAAGTATCTCGAGTAAACTCCGGAGCCCCGAAGCATCTTTGGGACGAGTTCGATGGCGCCCTTCCTGAGCATCGCCTTTACCTCCAGGAGAAGTTGAGGGACGTGAAGTTCTTTCCTGGCCACGGGGGGGGACGCGCGGACACCTTCTTTGAAACTCGAGCGCGTGGCCCCGGGCCAAGGCGTCCAGCACCCAACGGTCGGTGGAGATGGACTCCCACACGCTGACGAAGCTCGCCAGCCGGCCTCCCACCGGGGTGCTTCGGTGGGGGCCCGACCCCACGGGCGGTTCAATCCTGCTTCGACGAGGCTTTGCCGCCTTGAGCTCCTTGGCGACGACGGCGGGGTCCGCCAGACTTGCCTCGTCCTCTGTAGGCCTCCTGAGCCGACGAGCGGGCCGCTTGACGGTAGGTGGAGAAACCGCCGCCGGAACTTTTGGAGGCGCCCTTGCCTCCGCTGCTCCGAAAGGGCGTCCGTCGTTGTTGCAGAACTCCAAGGGCCCAGGCCGTCTCGGTGTCCGCTTTAATGGCCTGAAGGGAATTGTCCACTGTTTTCCCAAACAGGTTGTTCCCATCGAAGGGCATGTCCAGGACTCTGGTCTGAACGTCTTGACGGAAGTCCGTAGCCTTGAGCCATCCACGCCGCCTAAGGCAAACGCCGTTGCCCAACTGGCGGAACCCAGTGTCGGCGATGTCCGTCGCAACGGTAATGGCGTGGTCCGAAGCCACCTCACCTTCCTGCAGGATCTCCAGGGCCTCTGCTCTCTTGTCGTCCGGCAAGAAGTCCAGCAGGGGAGCCAGTTTGTACCAGAGCTCCCTGTCGTAGCGGGCCACGATAGCCAAGGCGTTGGCCGCTTTAATCGTCGTCGCCGCAGACGAGATGACTCTGCATCCCATAGCGTCCAATTTCTTTCCCTCGCCGTCCGGTGGGTAAGTCGATGTGGAGGCCGCACCCCCCAGCGCTTTTTTCCTGGCCGCTGCGGAGACGACGGAGTCCGGGGTAGGCTGCGCCCGGAGGCACAGGGGGGCCGTGTCCGGGACCCGGTACTTCTTCTCGTACCGGTCTCTTCTAGCTGGCGTCGTGGAAGGGTTCTTGAGGAGGGTGAGGCCCTCATCCCAAATGTCGTCCAATAGAGGCACTGAGAGGACCGTCTTCCTCTTGGCCTCGAGCTGCTGATAAAGGAAACCTTCCTTCTTCTTCTCCTCAGGGCAGAGTTGGAAAAGCTCGGATGCCCTGGTGATCATGGAGTGGAACGATCCAATCTCGTCGGGCGGAGAAGCCCTGGTGGGAGGCGAAGACGGTACATCCTCGTCGTATACCTCGTCGTCCGTACCCGTCGCTGCCGTGTCAGTCCCCGTATCATCCCCTCGGGTGGACGGGGAGGAGGGCTGGAAGGGGCGCGACGGCTGAAAGGGAGGCGGAGGGTGGATCCTTCTTTTCTTGGTAGGGGGAACACCAGAAGGTCCCGGTTCTGGGTCCCCCGACGGGAGAGGTTCCGTCGGCAACGATAGTCTCGTCCTTATCTCTGAGCATAAGGACTGTATAGCCAACACAATGGCCGCCGAGTTGTCTCGCAGCGCCGGCAGAGGGGAATCCGACGGGCGATCAGGGGCCCCGTCGGTACCTGCGTCGGGATCCATCCCGACGGGCCGGTCTTCTTCCACGCCGAGGCCGTGGCTTAAGACTTCGACCAGCTCCTCCTCCGAGGTTGAGGCCGAATCTACGACGACGCCCTGCCCCCCCTTTTTCTTCCCCACGGGGGATTTCACGGGGGTCCTATCGATGGGCACAAAAGAGGACTCCCTCCGAGGTGGCAGGGAGACTCTGAGCCCCGAGGTCGCCACCACTGGTGTAGCCTCCACAGGCTGAGCCAGGGCCGCCGCGACAGTTTCGATAGAGGGCTTGGCCGGATGGATTAAGGCCTTCACCACCTTAGGTGCGCTCACCGCCTTATCCTTGAGGGGGGGGACACTGCCTCGCTCCCCCTCCGCCTTCGAGCTCGACCGGGGCCTCTCCAGGAGCTTCGCCGGGTGCTCGGCCTTCCTCTTACCCGACCCAGAGCGTTGGCTCGTGGTTGATGGTGCCGGGGAGGGTGCGCCCTGCCTGGTGCCCGTAGAGCCCGACCGTTCGGCGCTCCCGGTGCCAGCGGACTCGCGGTGCTTGGCCTTATGTTGGACCCCCGTCGCCGGGGCGTCCTCAAAGGTCTTAGAAGACCGCTCGGCTTTCTTCCTCTTCTTCTCGCCGGACGGGCTCTTCCCTTCCAGCCAGTTGGCGAGACGTTGATGGCGGTCCTTCATGGTCCGCTCCGACATGTTGCCGCAAAACGCACAGTCCTTCTCCACGTGCGTCTTGTCCTCATGTAGGCAGTAAAGACAAAAAGAGTGTTCGTCCTCCTTGAAGACGTTCTGCAGCTGGCATCCAGGGCAGACCCTGAACAGCTTTCCGGGCGTCGAGCTCCCCTTCTCCTGGGCCATGACCGGGCCTGAGAAACTTCTGGAGTCCTCCAAAAGCGTAGCTCGACGAAATCTTCACCCTTGAGGGGCGCAGACGAATCCGACACGGGTCCCCGTTGATCGGATGGAGAATCGGTGGATCTTGAGGCTCTTTTGACCGAAAAAACAAAGTTTTTGAGAAAAAACGTGAAAAGAATAGCACTAACGCTCGAGAGCAATAGCACGAGGATCCCAACACATGAACGTGCGGTAAAAATCTGAAGATGGCTGCCAGAGGCGGTGCTTAGGTAGAGGGCAGTCATTGGCTGTGGTCAGTATGACGCAGAGACCAGTGATTGGTTATTACTACGAAAGACAGATCAGAAACGAAACTGATACTGGTTTTTTTCTTTACCAAGGATTCCCAGCCTGACGACGGGGAATATTCATGAGCATGTGAATCCATGCCAGACCCCATGCTGGAGAAGTAACTTGTTCTTCGAAGGGATTGTGTCCTCCGACGTATTCCTCATCTTAGATAGGCTCCCATAGCAGTATTCTATATTCGGAGGAGGGAGTACTGACTTCACGCTGTCTTCTATTGATGAATAGAATGCAGTACAGCCCTTCCAAACCTAGTCTCTTGACTGGAGGAGGAATCCAGATTGTAAAAACGTGTAAAGGTATGGACAGACGACCATGTAGCGGCCGCACATATGTCTTTAACCGGCACGCCTCTTTTGAGGGCCGATGAAGCTGCAATACCTCTGGTCGAATGAGCCCTAAGGTTTTGACGGGGCTCTTTCCCTGCCAGTTTATAACATTCCAGAATGGCTAGAATGATCCATCTGGAAATGGTCTGCTTAGTTATTGGTAACCCCAGCTTGTGACCTGTGTAACCTACAAACAGCTGGTCTGCCTGTCTTATCCTGGCTAGTCTACTAATGTAAAAACTTAAAGCCCTCCTAGGGTCTAGTCTGTGTAACCTCTCTTCCTCTTTCCCCGGGTGAGGAGGAGGATAGAAAGATGGTAGGGTAATCTTCTGAGTGATATGGAATTCAGAAACCACCTTTGGGAGGAAATTAGGCTTCACTTGCAGGACAACTTTGTCTTTGTGAAAGATTGTATGAGGGGGTTTACAAGAAAGAGCTTGTAATTCGCTCACCCTTCTAGCAGATGTAAGTGCTATTAATAAAACAGTTTTAAGGGTAAGGAATCTTAACGAACAAGAATGGAGAGGTTCGAAAGGTGTACCCATCAGGAAAGTTAGTACTAAGTTTAACTCCCATAGGGGAACTTGGAATGGTCTTGGGGGATAAACATTTGTTAACCCCTTTAGAAACTGTATTACCAAGGGTAATTTGAAATAGGATGGTTCTTCCGCAGTACGCTTAAAGATGGATAGCGCTGCGAGATAGCCCTTAATGGTGCCAACTTGAAGGCCTGAACTTGCCAACTATAGTAGGAAGGACAAAACCATTGGTGTACCACAAGAAAATGGGTCGATATTCTGTTCTCTACACCAGCTGCAAATTCTGTTCCAACGGCAGCGGTATAAAGACTTTGTTGCTGGCCTCCTTGCCGAAAGCAACACCTCCATAACATCATCAGGGAGGTCCCAATCCTTGTACCTCAGCCGTTCAGAAGCCAAGCGTGAAGGTTGAGGGTTTTGATGTCTGGATGGAGAACCTGACCTCCCTTCTGTGAGAGTAGGTTCTCTCTGAGTGGAAGTCGAATTGGAGGGCAGATGGACAAGTCTAGAAGGTCCGGGTACCACGTTCTCCTGGCCCAATCCGGGGCAATTAGGATCATGGTTCGCCGGAATCTTCTCAACCTCCTGATCATTTGAGGAATGACAGGGACCGGTGGGAACGCGTACAGAAGCGGAAACTCCCAGTCCACTATGAACGCGTCTCCCAGAGCTCCTCTCGGAGGAAATTCCCTTGAGCAGAACAGGTCGCATTTCCTGTTTAGGCTGGTGGCGAACAGATCTACCTGAGGGGTTCCCCAAAGGGCGAAGATCTCTTGAAGGACTTCCTGAGCTAGCTCCCACTCGTGGGAGACTGTGTTCTGCCTGCTCAGAGCGTCCGCTGTCAAGTTCTTCTCTCCGGCTAGGTGAACTGCCGATAGAGAGATTCCTTCTTGGATTGCCCAAAACCAGAGCTGCATCGCCTCTCTGCACAGGGGTAGTGATCCTACGCCTCCTCTTTTGTTGAGGTAATGCATGGCCACCGTGTTGTCCGTCATTATCAGGACGTTCTTCCCTTGTACAGCTGGCAGGAAAGCCTTCAGCGCAAGTCTGATGGCTCTCAGCTCTAACAGGTTGATGTGTAGTCTGGACTCCGATGGAGACCAACGACCGCTGATGGTCAAGTCGTTGGCGTGGGCTCCCCCACCCGTGAGTGAGGCATCCGTGACTACTGTTATCTCCGGCCAGGGTTGCCAAAACTGTTCTCCTTTCAGAATGTTCTCCTGACAGGCCCACCACTGAAGGTCTCGAGCCACCCTGCCGGGAACCTGAAGAAGATCTGTCATTCTCCCTGAGAATTGTGACCACTGAGTCCTCAGTGCCCACTGGAGGGATCTCATTCTCAGGCGAGCCTCTGGCACAAGGAAAATGCAGGATGCCATGAGGCCTAGCAACCTCAAAAAGTCGAAGGCTGGGAGACGTTGGGCATGCTGGAACTTGGTAACCATCTGTAGAATATCTTGAGCCCTCACCTCTGGTGGCGAGGCTTTTCCCAGGGAAGTATCCAGGATCGCTCCTATGAACTGGAGTCTCTGCGATGGTATCATTTGGGACTTCTTTAAATTGAGGGAGAAGCCCAGTCTGTGAAGGAAGTGGCACACGTGATTTAGCTGGATCTGAGCTTGCTCCGGAGAAACAGCCCTGATCAGCCAATCGTCCAGGTAGGGGTAGACGTGAATCCCTTCCCTTCTTAGACTTGCAGCCACTACCGACATTAACTTGGTGAAGACCCTCGGGGCGGAGGTCAGCCCAAATGGCAGCACTCGAAATTGATAGTGAGAGTTGCCAATTGCGAACCTCAGGTATTTCCTGTGTTTGAGATGGATAGGCACATGGAAATAAGCGTCCTGAAGGTCCAGAGATACCAACCAGTCCTGGAACTGAAGGGCCTGGAGGATCGGAGAAAGAGTGACCATCTTGAATTTGTCTTTTCTGAGGAATTTGTTCAATTCTCGCAAGTCCAAGATGGGTCTCAGTCCTCCGTCTTTCTTCGGAATGAGAAAGTAAGGGGAGTACCAGCCCTTGTTCCTCTCCGCTACAGGTACCGGTTCTATGGCACCTTTCTCTAGCAGGTCCAAAATTTCCTGCAAGAGGAGCGGATCTGGAGCTTTCTGAGAGCTGATCCCCGGTGGATGACTCCGAGGTATACGTAGGAAAGGCAGGCAGTAACCTTGGGCAACTGTTTCCAATGCCCAAGCATCTGACGTGATAGCCTGCCATACCGTCAGATGTTGAGTCAACCTGCCTCCTACAGGTGTCCTGTGAGGGGAGTCCTCAGAGTGGTTTTGGGGCGGCTGATGCAGATGCCGATGGTAAAGAGGCACCTGCTGTTGCTGCGGCTTTAGAATATCTACCCCGTCCACCTCGGGTAGTTCTTCTTTGACCCCTTTGAGCCGGTCGTCCTCTACCTCTTCCGAATGCGGAGTAGAAGCGAAAGGACTTGCCCCTCGCAGAGGTTCCTGTGGGACGAAAAGGAGTCTGACGGATTGCAGCTCCTAGGGATTTTGCTGCAGCTTTTGAAGTTTGCAGTTTCTCTAAACTGTCATCCGCCTTTTTCCCGAACAAAGAGCCATCGAATGGCATGTTCAAGAGCCTGGCTTGCACATCTGGGGCAAAACCCGACTTTCTCAACCAAGCGAATCTCCTGGTTGATGTACTTGCCGCCATTGCTCTGCTGATACTGTCAGCCGAATCAATGCCCGTCTGGAGGGATTCGCACATAGCGTCTTTACCGTCCTGTATAATATTCAGGAACGCATCCCTTTCTTCTCCCTCCGGGTTGCAGTCAGCCGCTGTAGAAGCACACTCCCAAAGTGTCTGGCTGAACCTAGCAAGGGTGCAAGTAGCATTAACAGACTTTAACGCCATGCTACATGCTGAAAAGACTTTCTTTGCCATAGCATCATATTTTTTATCGTCCCTGTCCTGTGGGACTGTAGGATAAGCCGTCTTGACATCGGTAGAGGATGCTGCTTGTACCACCAGACTTTCTGGGGATGGGTGTTTAGACAAAAACTCTGGGTCTGTGGAAGATACCCTGTACTTTGTAGACAGTTTTTTATTTACTGCTGGCATTACATCTGGGGTTTCCCAGTTTGTCATGATCTTTCTCTGAAGAGCTTTATGAAAAGGCACCACAGGATCCTCTTGTGGGCCTTTGTCAAGAATATCCGTGAGGTCATCTTGTTGGAAAGATTGTGAAGGTGCAGACCACTCCATGAACTCTGTAATCCTGGCCATTAAGGCTCTGTAGGGGGTTTCAGCATGCTCCCCCGGGTCTGGCTTAGCAAACTCCACCTCAGGGGAAGTGTCTAACCCACTTGCCTCATGTAAAGAATCATGAAGATCCTTTAATCTGCGCTCTTCAGAGGAAAATTCCTCTCTAACTGGGGTTACAGGTCCCTGTAACTCAAATGTGTCTTGTTCACCCTCTTCTAAAATTGAGGATATAGTTCTCAATTGTTCTGAAAAGGGAGTAAATCCCATTTCCAAGGCAGAGGGTGCCAAACTTGTCATTATTGGCCTCGAAAGCGTCAATGTCGTCGACGCCGAAGGCTTCGAGCGTGGCGTCGAAAACAGAGGTGGAGGCCTCGAGGACCTCGACAGAATTGGAATTCTACTCGACAATATCGAAGCCGTCGAGGGCCTGGGGATAGTCACTGGATGTGTGGTAACCGTGACTTTTCTTGGCGTCGACGCCGGTGTCGAGGCCGGCGTCGAGTCGACAGACCCGTGTGTCGAAGGTCCCCTCGACAACGGCGTCGAAGACATCGACCTCGACGGGACCTTCGTCGACGGTGTCGACGGAACCTTCGAGGAAGGTTTGGAGGTCATAGTCCTGCTCGAGGGTTCGAAACGCGCTCGAGAGGTTTCTTTCGCCGGGCACTGCGACTCGCGGCGTTTTTGACCTTCGGGTCTTTCGACCAGAGCATCGCTCTCGGCAGTCTTCAAGGGGGTCGAGGCCGCTTTCTCGAAGACGCTCATATTCTTTCGGAATTCCTCCCATTCAGCCCGGGAACTATGTTTCGTGGGGCAAGGGATTCTTTTTGGCGAAACAGAGGAAGAGGAAGACGGAGAAGGGGATCTTCGACGTCTCCTCTTCGAGTGCTTCGATCTCGAGGAGTGATGAGACCCACTCCGAGACCTGGAGCGCGAATGGTGACGAGGAGACGAATGTCTCGACTTCGTCGACGAAGAAGAAGCTTTAAAAGTCTTACCTTTCTCCAGCTTCCCCCTACGCTCCTTCAGGGCCTTAGCTGTCATGGACATACAGTCCTCGCATTCCGAACAATGGTGTTCAGCTCCCAAGCACCACAGACAAATTCTGTGAGGATCGGTCAACGACATCTTTTTCCCACATTCTCGACATTTTTTGAAGCCGGATCGAGGAGTTGTCGGTTCCGACGAGGAAGCCATCGAGTACGGATCGAATAACTCGAGGTAAATAGGATTAATCTGACTAAGAACTGAGCAACGGTATTCCGAGGCACCGAGTAAGCGCGGAAAAACGGAACTGAGCAACGGACGCTGCGCGCGGCCTTTATAGGCAGGATGACGTCGAACGTCGATACGGCGGCTGTCGAGGGACATCGACTCGAAGGACGTCGACGCGCAGCGCCCTCTAGAGAAAAAAATTTCCGAGGCCAGCAGAGCTGGAAGGAGATATCTAAGATGAGGAATACGTCGGAGGACACAATCCCTTCGAAAATATTATTTGCCTGCAGTACCTCAACAATCCTGATGCTGCGCTATAGAGTCAATGTCGCGCTATAGCATTTAACATTGCGCGCGCGACGTGTGTGCCAAGTAATATTAAGGCACACACTGGCTGAAGATTGTAAACCCCCATAAGACCCCTGGGGGGGGGGTCTCAGGTGGGGGGTGCGAGGTCAGACCGCAAGTACACACCAAGGGCTACTTGGTGGGGGTCTGATATATATAGTATCCAAGGTGGGTGGTCCCTAAGCGTGTACCACCACAAGAACATGTACGTACATGTCCATGTTAACCAATGGGCCAATGTTAGCCAATGGGCCAATGTTATCCAATAGGCAAATGTTAAGTCAATGGGCCAATGTTATCCAATGGGCCAATGTTAAGTCAATGGGCTTATGTTAAGTCAATGGGCCAATGTTATCCTACGGGATAAAAGTGGGGACCCCCATAAAGACCCCCCAGCCCAGCCAATCAGAAAATAGTATTACATGCAGTACCTCAACAATCCTGATGCTGCGCTATAGAGTCATGTCGCGCTACACTGTATTAACACAGCGCGTGCGACGTCAGTACCAGGTAATATTAAGGTACTGACTGTCTGAAGATTCTAAACCCCCGTAAGACCCCAGGGGGGGGTCTCAAGTGGGGGACGCGAGGTCAGACCGCAAGTACACACCAAGGGCTACTTGGTGGGGGTCTGATATATAGTACCAAAGGTGGGTGGTCCCCAAGCGTGTACCACCACAAGAACATGTATGTACATGTCCATGTTAACCAATGGTTCAATGTTAGCCAATGGGCCAATGTTAAGTCAATGGGCCAATGTTAAGTCAATGGGCCAATGTTAAGTCAATGGGCCAATGTTATCCTATGGGATAAATATGGGGACCCCCATAAAGACCCCAAATAAAATTTAATAAATAATTCCTTCGGAGGGTCTTCCAATCAATTATAGGAGACCCCCTATTAATCGTAAGGGTGGTCCTAATAATTAATCTAATAATAGACAATATTAAGACCCCAATAAAGTAATGGTCAATGTTAATCTATGGGGGGATTTTGATATCTCAATAAAAGACCCCAATAAAGTGACATCAAAAATTCCTTCGGGGGGTCTCCCAATTATTAATAGTAGACCCCTTACAAATTATTTGGGGGTCCCAAAGAATTAATCCTATAGGGGAAAATATTGAGACCCCAATACATTTTCCCCATAGGAATACATGGTGAGAAATCCAAGATGGCAGCCATGAGTCACCATGGGCGAGGTATCAAATATCACATTCCAATCTTCCTTTATTTTGGGGGCGTGGTCTGATATGCAAATACAAGCCCCCAGCGCAGCCAATCAGAAAATAGTATTACATGCAGTACCTCAACAATCCTGATGCTGCGCTAGAGAGTCATGTCGCGCTACACTGTATTAACACAGCGCGCGACGTCAGTACCATGTAATATTAAGGTACTGTCTGAAGATTCTAAACCCCGTAAGACCCCGGGGGGGGGTCTCAAGTGGGGGGCGCGAGGTCAGACCGCAAGTACACACCAAGGGCTACTTGGTGGGGGTCTGATATATAGTACCCAAGGTGGGTGGTCCCTGTTAACCAATGGGCCAATGTTAAGTCAATGGGCCAATGTAATCCTATGGGATAAAAGTGGGGACCCCCATAAAGACCCCAAATAAAATGTAATTAATAATTCCTTCGGGGGTCTTCCAATCAATTATAGGAGACCCCTTATTAATCATTAGGGTGGTCCTAATAATTAATCTAATAGAAAATATTAAGACCTCAATAAATTAATGGTCAATGTTAATCAATGGGGGGATTTTGATATCTCAATAAATAAAAGACCCCAATAAAGTGATATCAAAAATTCCTTCGGGGGTCTTCCAATTATTAATAGTAGACCCCCTTATAAATTATTTGGTGGTCCCAAATAATTAATCCTACACGGGAAAATATTGAGACCCCAATACATTTTCCCCATAGGAATGCATGGTGACTATTTCCAAAATGGCCGCCATGTGTCACCATGAGCAAGGTATCAAATAAACTCCACTCCTCCTTTCTTTTGGGGGCGTGGTCTAATATGCAAATGCAAGCCCCCAGCGCAGCCAATCAGAAAATATTATTTGCCTGCAGTACCTCAACAATCCTGATGCTGCGCTATAGAGTCAATGTCGCGCTATAGCATTTAACATTGCGCGCGCGACGTGTGTGCCAAGTAATATTAAGGCACACACTGGCTGAAGATTGTAAACCCCCATAAGACCCCAGGGTGGGGGGGGGGTCTCAGGTGGGGGGTGCGAGGTCAGACCGCAAGTACAGACCCAGGGCTACCTGGTGGGGGTCTGATGTGTAGTACCCCAGGTGGGTGGTCCCCTAAGCGTGTACCATCATATACCACAATACAACATGTCTCTACATGACCCATGTTAACCAATGGTACAATGTTAACCAATGGGCCAATGTTAAGTCAATGGGCCAATGTTAAGTCAATGGGCCAATGTTAAGTCAATGGGCCAATGTTATCCTATGGGATAAAAGTGGGGACCCCCATAAAGACCCCAAATAAAATGTAATTAATAATTCCTTGGGGGGGTCTTCCAATCAATTATAGGAGACCCCTTATTAATCATTAGGGTGGTCCTAATAATTAATCTAATAGAAAATATTAAGACCCCAATAAATTAATGGTCAATGTTAATCAATGGGGGGATTTTGATATCTCAATAAAAGACCCCAATAAAGTGATATCAAAAATTCCTTCGGGGGTCTTCCAATTATTAATAGTAGACCCCTTATAAATTATTTGGGTGTCCCAAATAATTAATCCTATAGGGGAAAATATTGAGACCCCAATAAATTTTCCCCATAGGAATGCATGGTGACTATTTCCAAAATGGCCGCCATGTGTCACCATGAGCGAGGTATCAAATAACAAACTCCACCCCTCCTTTCTTTTGGGGGCGTGGTCTAATGTGCAAATGCCAGCCCCCAGCGCAGCCAATCAGAAAATATTATTTGCCTGCAGTACCTCAACAATCCTGATGCTGCGCTAGAGTCAATGTCGCGCTATAGCATTTAACATTGCGCGCGCGACGTGCGTCAATATTTTCCCCTATAGGATTAATTATTTGGGACCCCCAAATAATTTATAAGGGGTCTACTATTAATAATTGGAAGACCCCCGAAGGAATTTTTGATATCACTTTATTGGGGTCTTTTATTGAGATATCAAAATCCCCCCATTGATTAACATGGACCATTAATTTATTGGGGTCTTAATATTTTCTATTATTAGATTAATTATTAGGACCACCCAAATGATTAATAAGGGGTCTCCTATAATTGATTGGAAGACCCCCCCCAGAAGGAATTATTAATTAAATTTTATTTGGGGTCTTTATGGGGGTCCCCACTTTTATCCCATAGGATAACATTGGCCCATTGACTTAACATTGGCCCATTGGTTAACATTGGCCCATTGGATAACATTGGCCCATTGGATAACATTGGCCCATTGGATAACATTGGCCCATTGGATAACATGGGACATGTAGAGCCATGTTGTATTGTGGTATATGGTGGTCACTTACTGGATATAGGAGGCAACAACTCAAAGATTTATGGCACTTTGTGGCATAAACAGTTATATTGTATGTGTTTACACCTCACGAAAAGTAACAACTAAAGAAACAAAACAAAAACATTTTTAAAAAAAAGTCGGAGTCTGGAGCGTTGCTTAAGGAAATTAGATATTGAAAAAACATTTCAAAGGTTGTCCTGGTATCCAAGGAATACTATTTTTCCTTTTGTTGAGATGAGCAAAATGTAGAACTATTTCTAGAGGTGCACTTTGTGCCTGTAAAATCGAAAAATGCATAAAGAACAAATACAACACTTTCCATCAGGGAAGAGGGTGGGACTGGGATAGGTTTTGTTACCTTGAGCAGAATGGCAAACTTCCTTTCGATAAGTGCCCTCCAGCACACACATTTTTGGACCAATCATTACAAAGGTTTGGCGATTGCGCTTTGAGCTGAGCTAGTGTTCAGTATCAGCAGGGTCCTAAACTGTTCCCTCCAGAAGAATCCATTCCCAGTAAATACTGTAGAGCCATGACCGCACAGAGTGGGATGGGGGGCTGATTTTGGATCCATAGAGGTCTTTTACATACAGTGCCGGTTTGCAAGATTTTGCCACAGCCCTGTGGTGAGGGTTGTGGTGAGGGTTGTGAAACAAACTATCCTAAGGGAAAAACAGAGTTCCAACCAAAAGAGACCTAACCATTTGGGTAGCAATGGAAGGGCAGTCAGGTTCCGCTCAGGGAGGAGAGAAGGCTGGTGGATAGGTATAGTTAGTACTCCGATTACAAAAAATAGGATACTACACCAATAGAATATATAGGGCCATAGATTAACCCTTCCCACAAATAAGCTAAGTGTTTGACCTTGAGGTCAACTGCGTACATTGTCTCACTAATGGGTAGGGTCCTACCCCCTTAGTAAGACTCTGCCCATTAGTGAGACTATCTAGTGAGTAAACATTCAAGTACAGGTCAAACATTTAGCTTAGATGTAGGAAGGATTTGGGCCAATGGACGTGAATGATTTACATCAAAGGGGGCCTGCAAAAAAAAACACAAACACTCCACCCTCAGATATTATTCTCCAATACTCTCTCCTCCCAGTCCCCCCATGACTCAAGTTCCCACACTGCGGCCTTCCTCCCACTCTCAATCACACCTCCATCTCGCACTCACATGTACCACTTTCTCTCAGCAACCAATACCTCACCTTACACACGCTCCCAACAATTCTCTATGCTACCCTGCACCATCCTTCCTCAGCCAGGTCTTCTGGTCCTCCTCCTCCACTGACCTCACATGAACAACCCTTGTTACGATGTTCAATTTTATGAGCCCCAATTGGCTTCCCCTGTCAGCTCATTCCTTGGGCAAACCTGCTTGCTTTCCTTCCACCATAGGCTGGGTTATAGTCACAAAAGCAAATATGATGGGCCATACGACCCACACCCTTTTCATCCGATCAGCAAGCATGTGGAAATGATGGTTCCATGAAAACAAAGTCAATTTTGCAGTTTGTGTTCCATTTAATTTCAGCGTCTGAATTGTCTGTGATGCAGTGTTCTTCAGCCGCACAAATTGTTGCTGCCTCTCTGCCCAGTAAGTAGCAGACCCGGATCTACGTTGTTATGAATTTTGATAAGCGTGGCGAGCATAGTGCACCACCGGTCTGGAGCAAGAAGTGATACTTAATATATTCAACCAGGCATACTTGCATTCAACCTTTATACTCTGGACTCTCTGATCATAAAAGAGTGAGGAGGGTTACAATAGCTTTATAGACTTTGATTTTAAACTTTACCAGGAGAGTTATGGACCCATAAACCTTATTAAAGGCCTTTACTGTGCTCAGGCCTTTAACTCATTACCAGGGTCCATTTTATTATAATTATTATAGGGCAATCCAAGCTTGGGAGTAAAAGAGCGCTGTCCAGGTCAGATCAAAACATTGGTAGCGAGAATGTAACAAGTCATCAAGTAAATAATAATTGTCAGAGTCCAACATACATATGGAGGTATACACAAGATAGCCAGAATCAAGGCTACACCACTGTGTTATTGGAAGAGAAAGGTCTCCAGTTCCTTTCCTAAACTGCAAGGGGCCTGGATCTGTCTGCATTGACATTGGGATTAAGTTACAGAAAACCAGAGCATTGCATGAGAACAGTTTCTCAATTTTCTCTTTGCGAGTCAGTCTAATTTAAAGTTCGATTTTCTTATCACAAGATGAATTCGTAAGGCCGATGGTTTTAGTTTGGCCGTCAGGTAGGCCAGTGTAACAGCAGCGGTTGCCTTGTAGGCAAGGCACATGGTTTTGATTCTAGCCAAGATGCTCAGCAAGTGTAATTCATGAAAAGGTGGGCGTTATGTGGTGTGAGGAAGGCAGTGGCACTGAAACAATGGATGCAAATTTCAAAAACCTTAATTTACAAATTTGCTTGGATGATAGAATTCCTTACTGGCCCCAACTCTAAAATGGGAGTAATCTCGACCATTAAACCATAACACATACATCCAAATCAGTCTGGTCAAAATAAAAAGGCCTATACTAAGAAAAACAGAACCTTGCCCTCTTTCTCTAGATAACAAATG
Source organism: Ambystoma mexicanum (assembly GCF_040938575.1). NCBI lineage: Eukaryota > Metazoa > Chordata > Amphibia > Caudata > Ambystomatidae > Ambystoma > Ambystoma mexicanum. Next base: position 669,780,149 of record NC_090931.1, read on the forward strand.
TGTTAAGGCAATACAAAAAGGAAAATAGTGTCAAAAAGAAATGTCAGAATGGCTTCAGCACCAACTCCCTTCCCCAGGTTCAACCCCCACGGGGTGTAGAGAGTCTCTTAATAAACTAAGGATAGGTGGATGCCACAGTTCTATCAGTCTTGCAAACTTTGGCTGACTGGCACAGTTCAACAGTTCAATCTTATGCTTTCAATCTCTGGTTGTTCAATCACTTCCTTAGGCTTCACGCGCCTTTTCATCAATGCTCAGTTAATATGCTCCTAATTTCTCACAGTTCTGTACAGGCTTCTCTCTGCCAGGCTCAAGCCGGTCTTGTTCTTGTGGGGTTCCATTCCCCACATTTTATCTTCGTTCTCTTTCACTGTCAGACTTTCAAAGCTGCAAAGAACTTACATAGACCTCTGCATGACCACTTCAACCTCTTTCCATAGTCCTTGACTTCACAATCTTCTCTTGCAACACAAATGTCTCTTGGTACTTTTAGTTCTTTTACTCCTTCACTTGCGTGCTTGGCATTTTTCAAGTTCTTTACATTTTGCTTTGCCCTCTTGGCGGGTTTAACATATTTCATTTTCCTCTGGTTTCACTTTCTTTCCAGGACCACTGTGCTACTCTGTATCCTCTTCTTTAAACAATTGCTCTCTTAATTCACGTTTTATCAGCACACGTGCAATCTTCTCCTTTCAAATCACAGTCATCATCAACTGGACTTTTGTTGTGCTCGATAACTCAACGATTGTGCTAAATAAATGTCTTTCACCTTTCTCTCGCAGCTCAAGGCTGTTACCAATGCTTCGTCTGCTCCTCCCCAACTCTGGTGTTCACCTGAGAGGGTCGCTTCCTGGCCCCTTGAAGGTTTCTTTCATCCGCTCGCTGGGCTCTGCTTTTCGAACACTCACAGCTTCCTGGAAGTTTGGCAATCTTGACCAGCTTTCTCGATGCTCTCCGTTGCTGATCAGCCAGTTTGCCTTCCAACTCTCAAAGCCTGGTTCGCTTCAGCCTCGAAAAAACTGTTCCTTTTGTTCTAGGTGAAAAGATATTTTTTTAAAAAGATTTAGAAAGACTGCTCCGTGATCGCACAGAGCGGTCTTTCTAAATGGAACTGTCACACCCCTGCCGCACACAAGGGCGCGCAGGGGCCGACAGGCACGTCGGGACCCGGAAGTGCAGGAAGAGGAGAATGGGTAAGTGTGCAGGTGCGTGTGTGTTTGTATGTATGTGTGTGCTTTGGTTTGGGTGAGGGCTAGTTTTGCTGGGGCTGAAATCCTACGGCATAGGGTGGGCGAAGAGGGGTGAAACCCCCTCCCGCCCCACGTTTATACAAAATAAAAAACACAAAACACATCTTAAAGGTCTCAAAAGAAAAATACATTTACAATGCTGTTATGATCAAAAGAAAATTGAGAATTGTAAATTGGGCTTTTTCTCGAGACCTTTAAAATGAGGTGTCTTCACATAAAACCATTCCTTCTTGTAACCAGCCTTGCTCAAAGTGTGTCTGTGTGTGCCACCTTTTATTTTCACAGTGAGACTTAATAAGTGGCAGGTGTACATTATTAGAGCTACATGTCTGACTCTGCCTGGCCTCATTACAGGTACAGGGCCAATGCAAGTCAGGGGAGATAACCCTTCTGTCTTCATTCCTCACCTTCCTTGGTGCAGTACTTTTGTCAAGACAAGGTGGGGAGGAATTATGGAAGTTGTAGTTTCCCATAAAGTAAACAGGGACCGGGGTTAGATGGGTTGTAGAAAAAGGGGGATACCATGTCTCACCATTGTGTACTTCTGCCCCACTCCTCAAGGACCCCCTACCCAGGTGATCCTCCATCGCTTGTCACCCCCGGGGTCGGGAACCAAAAGCAACGTGTAGGGATTTGGTATTATCCTGCATCCTAATGGAACCTTTGGTCAGTGTATTGATTGACAATGGAGTGTTAAGGGTTAGAATGTTTATGTGTGACTGGGGTTCTATGTGGTCAGTTGGGAGATGTAAGCCTACCTGGGAGGATGCAGGTGTATGTTGCCCTGAACCCAGATGTACCTGACATTACATGACTATCATAATGTACTGGAACTAAATAAAGAAGTTACTGGAACTTCACCTGAGGTCATGGTCATCTGTGGGAAACAAGGAGTTCTACATTGGCGACGAGGATGCTGGCTGTGCTGGGGGGACAGCATTGAAGATGGCACATACACCTCCCCCCAACCCAAGAAGAAGACCTCCCAGGTAGGGCGAGCGCTTAAAACTGTAGGCGCAGAAGGGCCCAGCGCATGGAGCTCAGGGGCAGAAAGTAAGGGGCTGCGCCAGAGCCAGGGGCCAGCTGGCCTGTCACTAGAAGGACAGGTCAGGGAAAGAGGAAAGCAAGAGACTGAGGAGGGGCTGAGGGCCCAGAGACTGATTGCTTAAGGGGTCTGGGACCACTAGCTGCAGCATGGAGGGCTTGGTGCCCATGGCAGTAGCAATTTGAAGAGGCCTGGGGTCTAGTTACGCCTGGAAATTATGAGGAAGCCATGCTGGGCAGCTGAGGGATATAGCCAAGGCAGTAGCAACAGGAGAGGCTTGGAGCCTAAGCTGCGCCTGGAAATTAAGCAATGAGGAGGCATGCTGTGCAACTGAGGACTATAAGCCCAAGGCAGTAGCAACAGGAGAGGCTTGGAGCCTAAGCTGCGCCGGGAAAAGAAACAATGAGGAGTGATGTTGTACAGCTTGAGGCCTGGAGTTGGGGCAGCAGCAATAGAAGAGGTTGGGAACCTAAGCTGCGCCTATATGTTAAATAGAAGATTGGTGGCGAATGTGAAAAGCGCCTGGAGCAGAGGAGGGTCCTGGGGGGCCATTCCAGCGTTTGAGGGGGCTTGGAGCCCATACCTGCACCTAAGAGACGTGTAGCCCGTGGCTGCACCTTAGGGGCTTAGAGCCCATGTGCAGAGATGAAAGAATGTTGCCCTGAACCCAGATGTACCTGACATTACATGACTATCATAATGTACTGGAACTAAATAAAGAAGTTACTGGAACTTCACCTGAGGTCATGGTCATCTGTGGGAAACAAGGAGTTCTACACAACGGCCTTTCCCCTGGTTGTCAGGGTCCCACGGTGCATGGTCAGTTTCCCTCATTACAGTATGCACTTTAAAGACTCATTTAGGCTTCCACACTGCAGCATTTTACTTCAACATTTTAACTGGAGGTGTAGGAGTGATGATCAGTAGTTATCCTGAGTCTGTGTTGGGAAAAAGGGTTTTAGTTTGGAATATTCATTGATCTGGCTTATGAGATAATCTACCTTAATGAGACTTTCAGGAAGCCTTTGTTTCCCCAAGGCAAGATGGAGGTCAGGTTCAGCAGCAGTGATTGCTATGTTGGATTGTGAGGTAATTTGGAATTCCGCAAGGAGTCCTAAACTGCCTTTCATTCCATTTTCCCAAGAAGCAGGTTGCAGTTACTTTAGCTCTGTCAATAAAATATTTTTCCAAGAAATTCAGTAATTCTGAAGCAGGATCAGACAAACTACAGAAATCCATAGTAAAGTGCAAGCAGCTTGGAGAAGAATAAACAGAACACAGAGGAAGAAAGCTAAGTGATTTATTGAAACTGAAGTAATTTAAGTTGAGTTGATTGCACAGAAGAACCTGAGTTAAAGTAGTCTTGAACTGTATGCAAGTACATAATTTGTTTAAACATGTGCGCAACATTAAAAGTTCAGTAAAGATTAAGTACTTGTAAGGCGAAGCCAGCAGGCATTTGTAAGCGTGTATGCAAGCGCAGTAAAATTGGTGCATCCGTTTTGTTACGTCGTGTTTTTGAAAATAACTTAATGCGCGATCCTTGGCACAGCGACTCTGCGACTTTAATCTAAAATACTAATCCAAGTTAAACAGTATTTTCCATCGGACTACATTTATTTTGTACGCATTTATTCTCTAGGTGTATCCCGTCGGACAGCGTTAGAGGAAAGAAGGAAAGAAGGAAAGAAGGAAAGAAGGAAAGAAGGAAAGAGCTATAAGAAGTCGACTAATGACTTTCAAGTTTCAGCAGCAGCCGACAAACGAGAGCAAACAAGAGTCTATCAGCTAAAGAGCATATGCAGCAGGTATAGTGGAAAGTGGTGGTAGGTTAATGGGAACTTCTGAGGAAATGAGACTGCACAGTTAGTAAATAATTGTATTTATCTTTTAGATACTCACAGGCGCCGAAATCCAGTCCAGTTCTTGAAGGCGTCAGAGGTGCCAAAGAACATCTGCGTTTATTTTCTCCCCTTTCCCCTTGGGTTTGCCAGCTAGGGAGTTATATCAGTTCTGAGACTATTTGGCAGGCAGACTTGGGGGAGGATGTCTGGTGGGCCAGCATCACTCCCGCAGGAAGATTCAACTAGACCCGACACTAGCCACCTGAGTAAGGGATCCCCGAGCACCAAGTTGTGAAACACTCTAGTTTTTCCACAATGATCAAACTTCATAGAGCCGGTAATTAGACACCTTGTGGCCTGTTGGGCTGCTTTGAGGAGCACCAGAAAAGCAGCTTGGAGCTTTGCAAGGAGGGCATTGCCCACATCAAAATGACAAATTACTAGTTGCACCAGAGTTTTGCAGTCCAGGGCTGGAGGAAGGACTTGATCTTGCGGAGCAGAGATCGGACACCAAGCCGTTTGAGCCTTTTTCATATCGTATTGTTGGAAGGATAGATTATCATCCACAATTAACCTAGGGATTCTGTTGAGTGGGTGAGGGTCAAACCCACCAAAATGCATTTTGTCTAGTTACCGGTGAGTGGGTTTCTGCTTGTAACTGTGGTACAGGTGTATGAATTTGATCATGAAGGGCTACGCTTTAAGGATGCACTGGTTATCTATGTTTGAATAGTTGCAAGGCATAAGCGAAGCAGAGTGATATCTTGTGGTCCCTTGACCGTTAAAGCACCACTGTGTATCATCTGCATACTGTTTTATTGCGATGTCGGTGTTGCCTAGGGGTGAGCCTCATGGTTTCATATAGAAGTTTAATATGACCAAGAGAGACTGGACCGTTGAGGGATTGTACAAGTGACAGTGAAGTGTTTGGACTCGAGCAAGCCTATCTGGAAAGCCTGGTGTCAGCCAGATAAGTAGGATGTGAGCCATTTCAGGATGGTGCTCGAGAACCCCAGTGTGTGTGTGCAAGGATGGTGAATGGTGAAAGATGTTCAACCCTGTCAAACACAACCGAGAGGTACAGAAGTAATAGCAGTTTTGAGTAGTCCGTCGATAATCTCAAGAGCATCGAACACCTAGATAGGGCTGTTTCACTGCTGGATTTTGGGCAGAACCCGAAATGGGTAATCCTGGAGCAGAACGCAGTGCTATTTCTTTTTAAGTAGTTTGCTAGCAACTACCTTCTTGATTACTTTGCCGTTAAATAGGAGGCTCGTGATTTGGTCTCTAGTTAGCCAGGTCTTCTTGGTCAAGGTGAGCTTTTCAGGAGCAAGTGCAAAAGTCCTAATTTTTGGAGGGAGGGATTGACGATCCTAGTAAGAGCAGGATCAGTAATTTAAGGGTAGTGACTGGAGGAGGTCTGTGTAAGAAGTCTGTTTAAGGATGCCAGCATGTGCGAGGCCACAGGACAAGAGAGCAAGTCGATCCAGGTTTGAACAGCTCATGGAGGGGGTGTCAGGGGTTTTGGAGCCCTCAATGTGGAGCCTTATATTATGAATCTGGTTGCTAGCCTGATGCTTCTACCATGATTATGGTACCTCTGAATTTGGTGTGCAGTTCGATCAGCATTTGAGTGGCGAGATCGGGGTCTGCTATTTGGAACTCATGGCCTTGACAAATTGGCCAACAGTTTGTGGGTTTTGCGCTAGTATTTCAAGAGCTTTAACAGAACATTTGTTGAGTCAGAGCTCTTGAGTAAAAACAGGTGGCGGTATGGTTCTGGCATGGCCAGCTTTGTCTAGAGCACTGTTTTCTTCCAATCCTTTGAAGTTTGGCTAAAGGTTTTTTTTTTTACAAAGAGGTGACATTCATTCAGTGGGGAAGTTGGACAAAAAATTTTATCCAGCACCTCCACTAGAACATTTTGGAAGGAGTAACATGCCTCTGTAAGGCATTTATCCCAGCCCTTGTGGGATCTCCAGTCCATAAAGCCCAGGTAGTCCCCTTGGGCAGGGTCGATAAAGCTTAGAGCAGTGGTCTTAATCCTGTGGGGCTGGCCCACTGGTGAAAGGGGAGAGGGGCACGAGACTCTTCCAAAAGGGAGTACAGTGACTGATTTGAACAAAAAATATAACCAGAAAAGGGGACAGCAGATATACTTTCACTCAAAGGGGGGGCTCAGCATAAAAAAAGTTTGAATACCACTGGCTTTGAGCAATTGTTCCAATCACCAGTAGAAGTGTGCATTCCATGTTTCGCACTTGTTCTTTACACTGTTTCAGGCTCTGCAACCAACCAGTAAGCTTGGAATGCAGAATAACACATTTTATTTCGGTATTTATATGAGCGTGCAAAGACCGAGGGCATCAGGATGCTGGTTAGAATAAGACGAGGGGAAAGAGAAGGGGGGAGAGGACACAAGGGGTGGGGGGTGAGTCTTATTTGAGGAGTAAGGTTTTGAGTTTCTTTCTGAAGCAGTTGTAGGTTGGTTCTTCACAGAGGTGGCTAGGGAGTTCCTTCCAGAGTGCTGGGACACTGGCTGTGAAGCTACCCCATCTGCCCCTTTTGCGGTTGAATATGGGGGTGATGAGGCAATGTTTGTAGGCAGCGTGTTGAGGCCTTGTTGTAGGGCGTCTTAAGTTTCTAGTTGCCAGGTAGGAGGCGGCGTTGGAGAGGCAGCGGTGTGCGATGGACAAGATCTTGAAGTTGATCCTATCCTAGACCGGGAGGCAGTGGGCAGAGCTCCTGGCTTCGGATATGTGGTCACGCTTTCCGATGTAGAGTGCTGCTGCTCTCAGTGCATTGTTTTGGAAAGATTGAAGTTTGCATAGGTTTTTAGCAGAAGTGCCAGAGAACAGAGAAGTGTTAAGCAGATGAGTGCTCGAGCCACTTCTAGCCGGTTTTGAAGACCAAAAAAGGTCTGCTTGCGGTGATGAGCTTAGTGGCGTACCCGGATGTTGAGACGATGTGGTCAGTTTGCTGTGTCATGTTAACGGTGGAGTCCAGGTAGACGCTGAGAGTTTTTAGGGTGGGAACGACAGGGCTGATGTCGCCATCGATTGTGAAGGACTTTTCATCCTGATGGAGCTTAGCTAGTCTTGTTGGAGGGCCCACGAGAAGGAGCTCTGTCTTTTTGTTGTTGATAGAGGCAGTGTGTCGCCATCCAGGTTTGGATTGTTTCATAGAGGAGGTTGTCCTTGAGAGTATTCTGTGTGTAGTTGCACGAGAGGGGGATGAGGGTCTGGGTGTTGTCTGCATAGTTGGTATACGAGAAACCAGGCAAACCGAGGTGGTCGAAGAGAGGCTTGGTATATATGTTATAAAATGTCGGGGAGATGCAGGAGCCTTGTGGTACGCCATATGCTATGGGGGTCAGGTGTGCTGAGGCTTCTCCGGCGCAGACTCTGGAAGTTCTGTCTGCGAGGAAAGAGGTGACCCATGGCCCATTTGGCTGTGTCCGATGAAATGTGTTGAGGTGAGGTGGTGGCAGAGAGTGTTGTGGTTAGCCAGGTCAAATGTAGCTGAGAAGTCTAGGAGCATGAGTAGGGAGAGGCTGCCTTGGTCATTGGCGGCATCCTGCTGATTTTCTAGATCTAGTAGCGCTGTCTGAGTGCCATGTTTGGGCCGAAACCCAGATTGACGGGTAACTAAGATATGGTGGGACTCGAGGAAGACCTGAATTTGCAAGTAGGGGACCCTCTCAATGATCTTCAGCAGGAAAGGGACTGTGGTGATAGGACGGTAGTTGATGGGGAATGGAGGGATCAAGTGATGTTTTCTTGAGGAGGGGCGATAACTAGGATTCTTTGAGGGCCAGAGCAGCAGGAGAAGGAAGAGTTGATGATGGCGGTGATGGAGGGCCCAGAGTTCTGTATAGGACAAAGCTATGCTAAATTGACGTATCTGGGTAGTATTTTAGACTGTACTTACTGGAATGGAACAAATGTGATGACTCAACAACGTTGAACTGATACTGTGCCCATTAAAATGTTCTTACATTACATTTGTACTGCACAGCCATAGACCCGTGGGTGTGAGGGCGCGGACAAGAACTGACAAAGAACAGAAACAAGCTGTCCCAGAGGGCCATGGGAACAGCGAGATGAGAAGCAGAGAGAGAATACTAGTTAAAAAGGAAGGTTTTAAGCCCTTTCTTAAAAATGCTCAGCGACGGTGAGCTTCTCAGATGAGTTGGGAGGGTATTCCAGAGCCTAGGGGCTGAACAGAAAAAGGCGCCCAATTGCGCTTTCTTAGTTTTAGATCTGGCCAGGTAGAGGAAATTTTGGTTATTAGAGCGCAGGTTTCTATGAGACGGTTTTTCCCCAATATACCTTTGTAAATATGGGGGCATAGTTCCCATACGACATTTAAAAGGTGCTAACCAGAAGTCAAAGAGATACGAGCCTCCACAGGGAGCCAATGCAGTCCTCGTTGAGCTTCGGCCACATGGGAACGAAATGAGAGACCAGCTACAATGCTTACCGCTCCATTCTGGACTACCTGAAGTCTGCTAATGGTGACTTTGCTGGACCCTGCCAGCAAACTGCAGTAATAGTCTAATTTAGCGCCTAGAATGGCTCGTGCAATTGACTCTGCTGGGAGATGAAAGGTCTCAGATGAGCCAGCAACTTTATGTAGTAGGAGGCGGATGCAACCGTGCTAGCCACGTAGGCCTTCATATTTAACGACTGCTCCCGTACCACTGCCAAGATTTTTACTTTTGGGAGGGTGGGAATTTGAACGTCCCCCAACTGAAAGTGTTTATAAGCTGGGTCAATTTTAGCTAGGATGCCCTCAGAACCCACTACCATGAGTTCAGTCTTTCCCCGGTTGAGTGCCAGATTGTTTTGCATCATCCAGTTTTCAATGATGGAAAATATACTGTCGAGTTCACTTTCATCCAAATCATGCTGACCAGTGAGTGGGAAGACACATTGTGCGTCATCTGCATAGTTAGAAAAAAGTATCCCCTCTTGTGCGAGGTAGGCAAAGGAGCCATAAAGATGTTATAAATAAAGGGTGATAGGCTAGCTCCTTGCGGAACTCCAAAGAGCACCGGAATGGCAGGTGCCTTTGCCTCGCTAGCAAACACCCTACTAATTCTGTTGGACAAAAAAGAAAGCAGCCATTTGGTAGCGGCCTTGGAGCAATTAGCTACAGTCATGAGCCTGTCGGCCAGAATGGAACGATCGACCAGATCGAATGCCGCAGATTGGTCTAGAGAGATAAGTAGTGAAATCTGCCTGTTGTCCAATCTCTTTAGGAGTTGTGATTTAAGGTCCAATAAGGAGGTCTCGGTACCGAAGCCTTGTCTGAAGCCCGATTGAAAAGGGTTGAGGGTGGGGTGCAGATTGAGATGTTGAGCTAATTGGTAGTATGCAACCCGCAAGGGGGTATTTGTTATTGGCCTGTAATTAGTGGGGACACTGATCCAGGTTAGGATTTTTCAAAGAGGTGTTACCCAGGCTTGCTTCATCTCGTCTGGAACAATTCCATTGGAAAAGGAGGAGTTGGCAAATTCTGCAGATGGCATGCACCAGTGAGGGAGGGCAGGCTTTAATAATGGATGCACTAGGGTCTCCTGTACAATTGGTGGCCTTAAGTTTAGTGATAATAGAGGCTAATTACTCCTCGGAGATGGGGGTGAAGTCAAAAGTGGGGATATCCGGGTTTCTGAAGAATATCTTGCCATCTCTAAGAGGACCGCTGGTGTCAGAAGCACTCTTTTTGGTTGCTATGCCTTCCCGGATTCCTTCTAGTTTCTTTGTCATGGCATTTTGGATGTCAAGACACCAGTTATCGTCTTTAGTAATCGTAGAGGCTATGGGTGCAGGTGTAACCTCCTGCTCTTAAGATTTTGAATAATTCCCTCGAGTTGGAGGATGCCTGAGAAATTCTAGTATTCTGGTACGACCTCTTAGCTTCAGTTATAGCTACTTTGTAAGTATTGGATGCTTTTTTATAGTTTAGTAATGCTGGCTGGGATATTTCGAAATGAAATAGTTTGGGTATAGTGCGACTTGGCTTTGGTGACGTAGGGCATTGTGATAGAAAAGTGGGCAAAGGCGTGGTCAGATCAGTCTTGGGTATGACCTAGATCGTGAGTTGGGACTTGAACCATTTGATTAAAGCCCATATCTGTTAAAGATAGATCCAATTCAGATGCAATGGAGTTATCAGCATGACCCAGCCAATGGTTGAAGTCACCCAGCACTACGCAACGAGCATTGGGCTTCAATAGTGGGAGGAGATAGCTAGAAAGTGCTAAGGTGAAGTTGCCTGAGAAGGAGGGCGAGAGAGCGATAGATCGGTATGAACACCAAAACCACACTCAACTTCATACTGATTTGTGTGTGTAGGAATTCTATTCCGTCCATGAGATGTCCTTTAATCTCCCGGGTTGACAGAGTTTTTTAAAATAAAGGCAACACCTCCACCCCTCCCCTACCTCTCTGTCCTGTCTGAGCATGCAGTACCCGACTGGGCTGGCTAGGTGCAATGAAGGACCAGCCGCAGCAGAGCCCCACGTTTCCGTGATGGCGCAGACATCAAGTTTTTGATTATCAAATATATACAGATACTTCATGTGCAATGATCTAGTGTTAAGCAGCATGCAGGTCAGAGAACCTACAGGGTAGGGTTGTGGCTTGCGACATTATGTTTCTTCATAGGAGTACCTAACTGGAGGGAAGAGATTTCCGATTCAGAGCTAGGTTTCATGGGGGACACAGAAGGTAGACTCTGTGAAGAAGGGTGGTTAAAGCGGAAGGGTGGGTTACAGTGGATGGTAAGATGGTTACATGGACATGTACATTTACAGAGCAATTTAGAGAAACAGTAATTGATAAGAGTACAGCTTGAGGTGCGAGGAAGTGGTAGGGTGGAGGAAGAGAGTTAGGTAAATAAAGTGGTTTTAAGTGATTTGCGAAAGGCAAACAGGGATGGTTCTGTTCTGAGTGAGTTGGGAAGGTCATTCCAGAGCTTAGGTGCAATGTGGGGGAAGCCAATGCCGCCGGCTTTGGCTCTTCTGATGGTGGGTATGCGGAGTTGGTTAATATGATGGCTTCTTTTGGGACGGTCTGAGGAGTTCTTGCCTATGGTTTCGGATAAGTATGTTGGTGCGGCTAGATTGATGCATTTATGAGTAATGGTGAGGATTTTGAAATGATTCTTTCCCCAACTGGGAGCCAGTGTGCATTTCGTCTTGCTTGGGATATATGGTCTTATTTAGGTATGTGCAGGGCGGCTCAGAGTGCATTATTTTGCACTATTTGGAGTTTGCTTAGGTTTTTGGTTGAGGTGCCTGCTAAGAGGGCATTACAGTAGTCGAGCCTCGCTCCTATGGTGGCCCTAGCGATGGAGAGGCTGTTTTGGGAGGTTAGGAATGGTTTTATGGCATAGATGAGTTTTGTGGAGAATAAAGAAAAAACTGTAAAAGTGTTTAGATTCCCCGTGTGCCTCTCGTGGCCCAGCCACCATTTCCTGGTCTCTCCCCTTCCTCCCGCCTCCCATCCCGCCCACTAGCAAGTGATTGGCTGCACAGCTAGCAGCTCCTGGGCCTAGCGTTTCGAGCGCTGCAGCCCACTTCATTTCCTTATCTAGAAGGAAGGTGAGTGGAGCAGCAGCGCGCGATCCCTTTTTTTCTAAAGAAAACACTGTAAAAGTGTTTAGATTCCCCGTGTGCCTCTCGTGGCCCAGCCACCATTTCCTGGTCTCTCCCCTTCCTCCCGCCTCCCATCCCGCCCCCCACCCCTGAATGGTTGTTGCGGCGAGGCAGCGTCGGTGCTCCGACCCGCTTCCTGCACCTACCTCCCACCCTAGGAGCAAGTGAGTCAGCCCCCACTTCCCCTCCTCTTAAACCTCTTCCTGATCCCATCCCTCCCGCCCACCCCTCCTCTGATAGGCCCCTTGATCTTTATCACTGGTCCTCCCAGGGCAGCCCTCTGCCCGGCAGCCCCCAGCAGCTAAGGGCCCCAAGGCCAAGGGCAGCTCCAACAGAGACGGCTCCAAGATGTGTCTGCAGGTGTCCGCAGGGGAAGCCAATAAAGCCAGCAACTAACAGACACCACCAAAAACCGTGAGTGTGGTGTGGGTGAGGAGTAGAGCAATCACTCCACTCCTGAAAGCCATTGCCACTCTATCTTACATCCTAATAAGATATACTGCCATAATGTTAGCATGCCCACACTTAGTTAGAACTGTGAAAGCTAGCATGTCCACTCTTAGATGGAATTGTGAAAGTTAGCATGTCCACTCTTAGATGGAATTGTGAATGTTATCATGCCCACACTTAGATGGAATTGTGAATATTATCATGCCCACACTTAGATGGAATTGTGAATATTATCATGCCCACACTTAGTTAGAACTGTGAAAGTTAGCATGTCCACTCTTAGATGGAATTGTGAAAGCTAGCATGTCCACACTTAGTTAGAACTGTGAAAGTTAGCATGTCCACTCTTAGATGGAATTGTGAAAGCTAGCATGTCCACACTTAGTTAGAACTGTGAAAGTTAGCATGTCCACTCTTAGATGGAATTGTGAAAGTTAGCATGTCCAATAGCCTCTCTGTGATTCTAGAAATGTGCCCAACAGCCCCCCTGAATTTAGAAGTGTGCCCTGTAGCCTCTCTGTGAATTTAGAAGTACGCCCAATAGCCTCCCGTGGAAAGTTGAATATAGAAGTGTACCCAATAACCTCTCTGTGAATTTAGAAGTCTCTGAAAGGGCACGTAACCCATCATATCTCACCAACACGCTTACTCTCTCCTTACATCACCACTCAAATAGAACACAGAGCTACTATGACACCATTCGGTATAGCTGTTCTCATATCAACATTTGCTGCTCACCCCACATCACTCTAAGTAATCACTGCTGGTTACGCACCCCCCAGCGAGGCGTTCTCCTCAGGCCTAACGCAGCCACATCCGATCTGGATGAATCCTGCCAGAACGAACACATACTCCTGACCTCTCAACCACCACGCCTACCGCTAGAAAGCAGCTATTACACCGATACCGCACGAGCTGTACACATACCCGGTGCTCACACGCACCTTTTTGACTCTCTCTACTCTCGCTACTTATATGAACTTCGGTTCCCAAGGGCGTTCAACCTACCAGCGCCTTCAGACCATACCAATGGTATATAAGGCGCTATATAAGTGCAAAATAACAATAACAATATATAGTGATGATCAGTCCATGGGAGGGCTAGGATGTCTGTAACAGAAGATGAGCAGTTATGGTCAGCAATCCAGTCAATGGTTCGGCCTTTACAGTGTGTGGGAGCTGAGATTTTGTGTTCGAACCCTAGGTGAGTGAGTTCTTTGGCCAAGGACGCAGCTGTTTTGTCCTTAGGATCGAGTAGTCCTAAGTTTAGGTCACCGAGTAAAATGGTTTTGGTTGAGCTCTTAAGGTTGTTGCATACGATTTGCAGGAGTTGCTTTTGGTAGTCAGGGGGATATCCTGGTGGCCTGTATGCGATTAGGAGGTTTATGGTACTATTGGGAGAGAGTGCGAGTTTGGCAGTGAGGAGGTCAGCATTGTTTTCCCATTGATGGTTGCAAATTCTAATGAGAGGGTGTTTTTGTGGATAAGGGCTATGCCTCCTCCTTTAGAAGTTTTGCAAACCTGCCTCAGGATGGTGCATCCTGGGGGGAGGGCGAGGGAGATTGAAGGGCTGGAGGCTTCATGGAGCCAGGTTTCGTTTATGGCTAGTAAGTCTAATTTGTTGGAGGTGATAAGGTCATTGATTACAATGGCATGTGCAGGGATAGAACGGGCGTTGATGAAAACGCATTTGAGGTCAGTGTGAGCGGGCGTCAGCAGGAGTTGTTTGTGGGTGCTGGTGGTGGCAGTGCAGGGGGTAGCGAGTGTGTGTGGAGGTGAATGGTATTGGATGGGAGTGGGGTGTTGCAGGGAAGGGTGGTGTGTGAGATGTAGGGAGGGGTGTGTGTAAGTGCGTGGTGTGTGTGTGTGCAGGAGCTTAGTCCGTTGTTCCTGAGGTGTGTGGTAGGAGGGTGCTGTGAAGCTTGGTGCGAGTTCTAAGTCGATTGAGCCTATGTTGGAGGTGTGCTTGTTCAGTCAGTTTAGTGTTAAGGAAGCAGCTGTTAGTTTGGTGTGCAGTGAGATAGGGGTAAGGTGGTGGAGAGTGGTCATTGAGTGTGGGGGGCATATTACATGTAGCCCAGAAGGTGAGCGTGATGATAAAGAGAAGAGCAGGTGAATTTGGGTGGGGTGCACTGGAGTGGTGGTGCTGTGGTGTGAGTTTTGGTGGATTACATTTGTGCAAAATACAGGTACAGTATATTGTTTAAGGCAAGTCTATCTAGACATATCATGTAACATTGCAGATAATGGCTAGTGCTAGAGGGCTCATATTGTTTAGCAATGGGATTTATGTATTAAGAGCCAAAAGTAGAGTCCAAAATGCTTTAGCCCCAATTCTAGAGGCTAAACAGGTTTACACGGCTGGTGACACAGTAGACAAACGGTGCATGTACCAGGGTCTGTTACCAGCAAATAATATTGTCAGATAGATGAGCATTAGGCATACAATATTTGTAGTGTGCATGTTACACACGGGTGTTCTTTTGCGTGTTTTTGGGCACAGAAGGGCACTAGGTAGGAAGGTGTGCGGTTAGGTAGAGCGAAAGTAAGTCTCAGTGGCGTGGAGGTGACCTCGCCATACGTCTTCTAATATGCCAATACACATGACAGAGTTAGTGGTAGTATTTCAGAGGATCATCCTTGAAGGGTGGCAGTCGGATTGCAGAATCACCTCAGTTATTCTGAGTTCGGTTGGTGATGTTGACAGCATGCAGGTTCCTATCGCCTGTATCGCTCTGTTAGCGCTGTCAGCAGTAGGCCTTCTTTCTAAGACCTTACTTCCGGCTGATAGCCTGCCCGCTATTGGTAGAGTGGTGGCTGGTGGCACAGGCTTGGACTTGGGGAAAATGTTTCTTGCCGCCTCTATTGCAGTTAGAACTTCCTGAATTCCCATATTGTGAATTAAACGGCACCAAGCCACGAAACGCCGACACGTCCGGCTGCGGCCGTTCTGCATGGGAACAGAGTAGTCATTTGTAACCCCACTATAACGGCAAAGACAGACATGCAGACTAACACAAGTCTAGTCCTTCTTAAGAAATGAAATATGTATTTGTATTGAATAAATTGCTTATTGATGGTTTCTTGGAAAACATAAAAAGATGTGTGCGGATTAAATTATATAAATGAATGTTTACCATGTGCGTTGGGAACAAAACTTTCATCTAAGGTATTGAGACCCCTAGTTTTAACTGTTTGTCACCCCTCCATTTGTTTTAAGAATCAGTCTGAGTTACACCAAGAGTTAAGCAGGGTGACCCGTTGGAGGGGGGGGGGGGTATGGGGGGGGGGGGGGGTCTGCAGGGGCCCTATGGGACACACTCACCTGTCAGTCTTAGGAACTTCCAGAGGCACGTGGTTAGATGTATGGTGACTCACTGTGGGAAAGGGGGTCTGCAAACCGAGCCGGAAAAAGTGTCAGAAGAGTCAAAGATAAGGACTTTCCATCCAAAAATGGTCGTACTATCAGTTACACTGTCAAGTGAGATACGGCCAACGTACACGTGTGAATTTAGCATGTTTGCCAAAAATTGTAATAAACTGTTTTGAAAAATGTTTACAAAGGGAAATAAGGAACTGTGATGCTGCCCTCCACTGCTTTCACAAAGCTCGATATGAGGGTGAAATGGGTTCGCAGTTAAAGATTTAACCAATGCAATTAATAAAATTGCAAAAGCACAATTTCTTTGTTGCACTGTGTTGCAGAGCCACACCATACCAATGAGAACCAGCATGAAGTGATATAAACACCACACACACACTCTCTACCTTCAGCATACCACTAAAGAATAGAGCCAAGAAAAGAAAATTTAAAATTGCAACCTACTCTATAGGTATAAAATGTCACTCTCACCCTCAGTAATCCATACACACAGCATAACATGTTCTACTCGCCAAGAGTACGTTGGTTTTGGAAGAAAGACCATGCAGACCAACACGTTTGAATCCCGATCCAGCGCTTAGAGAATGGTCTCCGGTATTAAGCGCTTTATCAAAATTAAGAGTCATCACTAACCAATGACTTGGTTAGCAACTTTTAAGGGCCTGAAAGAGACAATACTATCAAAGTGACTGGACATCGTTGAGCATGGTAAGAGAAAGACTGCAGGACGCCTAAGGGGCATATAGACAGAATAGTCATTGGTATTTGACAAGAAAGCACATAATTACCCAGAAAATGGTGTTGGTAAAACGGAGATCTCAGGATCTACAGCAGAAGCCAGACGACCAGAGAGAGTTGGACTGGGAATTGAAAGCACCACTTTAATAACTAAAAGGAAATTTCTAAACATCTACCGGTGTAAAACTGGAGTGACCAAGTAAGATGGTTTGTACAGAATGCAAGCAGACACCAACCAATAATTGGGGAGAGACTGAAAGTTCATACAGTCAACGCTGCAACCTAAAATGGAGCAAAAGACTAGGTACATTTGAGTGACAAAGTATTGAGGCAGTTGGGTCTCAACATAAAGAGAAGGGATTAACAGCAAACAAATGCTCAAAGAAATCCAGGGTTAAACCGCAAGCATGCACCAGTTCTAAGATCTTTTGATTGTGCCTGCTCTTGCCACCCCCCTCCCCCATCTCTCCCCTCCCGGCCCCCACCCCCACCCAACAAGTTTCTTGAGTGGATTCGACAGACATAGTGAGTGAACATGAAAGGCAACAGATAAAACAGATAACCGTTAGAGTGGATAAACAAATTCCTGAAAGGTGCAGTCTATAGCAAACGTCCTCACCTGCCCGATGACTTTCAGTTTGATGTATTCTCCATCTTTCTTGTCCCCCAAATCCACAGTTGATGGTTTGGCTTCTTGCTAAAAAAAAAAAACAAGATTAATTCAAAAATTTGGATTTATGCGAGTCATTTTATTGACACAACTAGAAAACAAAGGCCAAGACTCAAACGGCAGTGATGTTATTAAGCAGTTTTCATCACAACCATAAACTGCCCATGACTTCATAGTCATGCACAGTGTGATAACATGTATGGTATCAAGCGAGACACAGACTCAAAGATAATTGTTTCAAAACTTGTATTCACTAAAGTTCCTGGATTGGTGTAATGCCTAACTGGCCCCAACACTAAAGGTATGGTTCCCTTAACTGCTGTTTCTAAAGGCCGTCGAAGTCTGGAAGTCCAAAATAAAAATCGCATGCGTCTAAACCTATGCTTGCCGTCACTCTTTGACGAAAACGTGTTCGGAAGTCTTTCAAAAGTAAAAAGTGGTGGTTCAACAAAAAAAGAAAAAAACAGGATTGGTTTCAGGTGGTCTTCTCACCAGCTGTGGGTTGGTCAGCTTCAAAAAGCATGAGCTCAATCAAAAGGGACTGCTCATAGGACCTTCATAGTTCAAACAATGTCAATCTTTAATGCCTTGGGGGTTCCCTTCCCCAAGCTTTAGTCCCTCCAAGTTCAAAACATAACCAAGACAAACACAGTTCATTTCTTAAGGGTCTCAGGGTTCCCTTCCCCAAGCATGAATTCCTTCAGTAACACAATCAAAATTCCACTTCAATAGGCCTCTCATGGTTCCCCTTCCCCAAGCTCAGGTCCCTTTTAGGTTTCACAACATTAGTTCAGTTTGTCAGGATGTACCATTCTTTCAAGGGGTAGCAGAAGAGACTTTCAAAAACACCAGGTTCTTTGCTCCTCCTAAACGTGACCACTCCGAGCTTTAACCTCTCTGCTCTTAACCCTTAACTTTCATGGACTTTCGGCACCCTTTACTGTTCCTGTTTTCTTAAGACTTCTTTCTCATGCCCACTGGCACCTTTCTTTCCTTCTCTGGCACACTCTCCCTCTGTGCGCCCCCTGGTACCTTCTTTAATTTCCTCTTTGCACAAATGCACCTTCCTTGTCTTTTTGTGCCCCTCTGCGGCTTACTCGTGCACACTTGCACTCTTTACCCTTCTCTGACCACTGGCACCTTTTCCAGCTTTCCCATGCAAATGTACACACTTTCGACTGCCAGGTCGCTTGCACCCTTCTCTCATTTTGGGTCGCTTGCGCCCTCTTTATTGCAGTTCTTTTACTTTGCGCCTCTTTCGCGCTCTGCTTTTCTTACTTTCTCTTGATCTGGTCAGTCTTCTTTCAATCTATATTGCTTTATTATGTTATGTTATTGTTATTTTGCATTTATATAGCGCCTTATGTACCATTGGTATGGTCTCAAGGCAAGGATAGGTTAAACGCCCTCGGTAACCGAAGTTATAGTCAGTAGAGAGAAATAGAGGGAGTCAAATGTGTGTGTGAGCACCGGATATGTGTGCAGCTGGTGTGGCATTTGTGTGATAGCTGCTTCTTAGCGGTAGGTGTGGTGGTTGAGAGATCAAGAGTATGTGTTCGTTCTGGCAGGTTGTTATCCAGACCGATTCTGACTGCGTTAGGCCTGAGGAGAACGCCTAGGCTGGAGGGTGTGTAACCAGCAGTGTTTAGTTAGGGTGATGGGGAGTATGAGGCAAAATGATGGTATGAGAACAGCTATACCGAATGGTGTCATAGTATCGCTGTGTTCTAGTTGAGTGGTGGTGTAAAGAAGAGAGTAAGTGTGGCGATGTGATATGGTGGTTTACCTTAGGTGCTTGCCATCGCGCCCACTCCAATAGTTCCATGTACTGAGACTGTTGTACACATTACGACCGTTTCAAGCACTCAAAACCGTTCGTTTTAATGCTCTTTCAAACGTTCATGCACTCCAAAACATTCCATGCAAGTCACGCAATTCTATGCACTCCAATCCGTTCCGCGCACTCCAATCCGTTCCGCGCACTCCAAGCCAACTAAATTCAACTTTACACAGCGATATTAGGCACACTTCTAAAGTCAACCAGGGCACGCTATTAGGCATACTTCTAAATTCAACGGTGAATTCCACTTTCTAGATTCAATTATATCACAGATATGGTGTTTAGGCACACTTTCTTGATGCAACAGTATCACAGAATGCTATTAGGCAGGCTTTTTAAGTGCAATGCCACCACGGTATGAACGTTTTTACAATAGTTTGGCTTCTAGGGTTGAGTGGTAGGTTAGTATGGCGTGAAGTAATTGCTTCTGTCCCCGCCCTTGACACACTTACTTATTGTTGGCTTCTTGCTTCTCCTGCAGATACAACCTGGAGCCGTCACTGAAGGAGGCGTCCTTTGCCTGGGGTCCTTAGCCGATGGGCTGCCGGGCAGTGGGCTGCCCGGGGAGGACTAGCAATGAATGGGGGACCCTTTCGTCTGGACCAATCAGAGCGGGGGTGGGCTGTGGAATCAGGAAGAGGGTGCGGGGAGGGAAAGGAAATTTAACCAAGGGGGATGTCTTCTTCAAGGGGCCAGGAGCTCGCTTTGGGGTGCTGCAGTAGCAAAACACACTAACCACGCACGGATGGAAAAGGGCAATATATGTTCAAACTTGTGCAGCAGTGTTACAGCACACAGGCCTGGGAAACGTTTTGTTTTTGAAAGGTAAAACACGTTAGCAACGGGGCCTGGAAAGTGCCTTTAAACTAAAAATATGGGCAAATGGGGGTTGCGCCGATTCTAGCACTCACCTGCTCTCCTGGATGGTAAAGGAGGCAGGGGGCAGTGCAAGGGTCACTAGACCCGAGGAGGCAGCCAATCCCTGCCGATGGGCCGGCTGGGAGGCGGGAGGGACTGGGAAAAAACAGCAAGGTTGAGGGGAAGGGACCACAACGGGGCCTGGAAAGTGCCTTTAAACTAAAAATATGGGCAAATGGGGGGCGCGCCGATGCTAGCACTCACCTGCTCTCCTGGATGGCGAGTGTCTTTCCGTTTGTCTTGAAGTATTGGTATTGTCTTGTTCACAGCCTGTTGCCAGCTCTGTAACAATGTCCATCTTTCTCCCCAAATAGGTGTGATTGCGGTCCAGCAGAGCAACACAGCCCGAGGTGGCCCCAGATGAGGAGCAGAGGATCCCGCTGCAGCCCGGCAGCAGGTAAGTGAGCTTTAAGGACAAGCGCGAAGAATTTTGCAAGCGCGACCTTAAACTGCAGGTTCGTATGTCCAACCTTGCCTTTTGTCCTTCTACAGGGTCCGCCTTTGTGGAAGAAGATGTCGTGCTGCGGAGACCTGAGCCGAAGTTCCGCGTGCCGGAGATGAAGATGTTGTGCCCCGAGCTGAAGACCTGCGATCCGGAAGATGAAGAATGGATGCCAGGCTCAGCGGTGAAGAATACAGATGTAAGCTGACTCCAGGAGGTAAGCGTATGGACAGGAGACTGGATTACCAAGGTAAGTGCTACTTAACCCAGGCAGCGGTGAGCGGTATGCTGCATGCAAATGCAGATTAACACCAAGTGTGCGCCTTAGGGTTGGGCTGGCTTTTATAGCTGAACTCTTAAGGCCACGACCACTAGCTCAATTCTGCTTGCCACACCAAGCCACTCCTCGAAGTTGCACGTGCAGCTGAAGATAGAATGCCACACCCGGGCTGGTTGCACACAAGTGGAAAGTTCTTGAAAGCTCTCCTGCTCATAATAAAAGAGTCTTGCTTATGTTTCTCCATGAGCCTGGCGCGAAAGGCGCCAGGCCCGAGTCCAACCGGGTCCCCAGTGTATAAACGTCCCAAAGGGACGTGCGTGAACCATGGTACCCCTTGCTCCCTTCACCTGATGGTGGAGCTCCTGTAATCCTGGGCAAGTGGCCATGACACCACCTCCCAAAAATTTATTATCATACTGTATTCAAAGCCAAACATGTTCTGCACTCACGATCTGTTAAATAAAAGATGTTTGAAAAAAATAAATACTAGTTCAAATAAGGTGTAATGTCGGTTTGTGCTCATCGATCATCTTTGGTAGATTGCTACATTAGAATGACAATTAAAGATAATGACTTAAGGGAATAGTGCACTCAAAAACATTGTCCCTAGGGTTCAGGCATGTGTCTCCAAGCATACGCTGATCGATCGCACAAACGCCTCCCATGTTTCCCACCGCAGTTTCTCACTTCCACAAATGCGAAATCAGGCAGTAAACACAGCACAGCAATCTCAGAGTGTATAATTAAGTGTGAATGACAAAATAAGCAGGAACCAATTTGGACATGGGTAAGCCAATTAAGACTCTTAGTTAAGCAATGTGTGAAATTTCAAGTTCGGGTCAAATGCAAAATTGAAAGATTTTCGATATTTTTCTACTGAAGAAAAAAACGAAGACAGAAAAAATATCAGAAAGCCCTTTTCTTATTTTTCTGTGCAGAAGCGCAATTTAATAAAGCGATTCATGAAGATTACAAGGGATATTACATTGGGAATTGTTAAATTACAGGGTTCGAAATAGACGGAAGATGGGAGCCATTTAGCTCCTAGTTATAGCATAGAAGAGCCTGGTTGCCACAAAAACAAGTTATCAGGGGCTACGTTTAGCTCTGTGGGCCAACTGATGCCAAACAAACTAGACTGTGAATTTAACTCTCTGCATTTGGGACAATCTATTTATTAACATTAGGACACATTATATTTGTTTTAATGTTATTATTGTGCATTCGTTTAAAAAAAAACTTTAACAAAAGTATTACATAAATCACCAGTGACATAATGCAATCGAATCTTCAACAAAAACGTTAAAAAGGCGACAACTGTCCCCCCAATTGAATAGAATGAGAGCACAATCGAAATGCCAGTTTAAAAATCGCATACACATAAATACTGATCAGCAGTGCACATAAAATCAAATTTCAAGTTAAAGTAACTACCATCTTTTCTGATGTTATAAAACAACGGAAGCGATTATACATAAAAGCAGCTATAAAAGCAGCTATCAAGTACAGCTCAGAGCTTAAAATGCAGGTGTAAAAAATGCTAATGCCCCCTTCCAAACGTTGAATGCAGCTGGAGTAATTAACAGCGACTCCTCCCCAAATATAGTACTCCAGAATTCAGCGGTTGCAATAAAATCCTCATAGTTTACCAACCCCTGATATCCCTTTAAATATTGTGCTTTTTTTTACTGGACAAGAAGAACATGCCCACTGGTCTCTATGAAGACACAGTTTTGTTGTAGGGTATATTAGCCCAGATGCCAATGTACTCCTGTGTGGAGAGCAAGTTAAAACAAAGGTAGGTGATAAATCCCAAGTTAAAAGCACACCATTTTGACAAATAAGTGCATAGAGAAGTCAGATGGAAGCTTTGTGTACAATATTCATAGAAACTCCTTCACATAATTTGCACATATGGTCAGCTCTGTCCCACTGGTTCGTTTTGAATAAAAGATGGGCATTTGGAGAATCCAAAGCTTGTTCCAGGGATAGGTATTTATAACATTGATGTGATATTGCTGCAAGAAAGAGTTGGGACTCTCCTTTGAGCGATGATAGGGCTCTCCTTTGAGAGATGATAGGCGACCAGCCCCCGGAGAGTATTAGGCTCAAGCTGATAGATTTTATTTTAAGGAACAGCTTACAAACGGTGCAAAAAGCCATAAAGATCTACTAGATGGCAAACTAAGTTCACATCTTAGTGCCTCAACAGGTGCAGCACTCGGGACACCTAGCAAGGATCAGAGCAGTTTCCCCTAGATTTATTCCAGTATGTATGGAGTTGAAAGAGCTTCCAAACCATACATGATGAAGTCGCCGTAAAAGGTGAGTGCAGGGCTGGAGATCCCAGATATTTCTAGCCATATACCACTTCTAAAGCAATGTGGACTAGTTTCCAATCAAACTGCGATTTCATTTTAGCATATGCCTCCAATCACTGTAATTTGAGATTGAGATGTTCATTTTCAAAAGTAAATCGTAAAAGCGGAGAGTGTGTCAATGGAGTGCTGGAGTCCAATTGGTGTGTAGCCAAAGAGCATGGCGTCGTCAGCATAAGTCAACCAAGTAGCAGACTCACCTCCAATGCAAGAGGGGGGGGGGGGGACAATTGAGGGCAGATCCAATAACCATGCCCATGTCCAGGACATACAAGTTAAATAACAAGGGACGCGAGTACACTCCCCTCTATAAGCCACCTGGATCCTAACAATAGGGCGGGTAATGGCGCCTTCCTGCTTTATCCGGATTACAACATAGGTATCTGCGTACATAGCTTTTATGTAATGGAGGAGGAAAAAAGGATCAATACCCCACTGGCTAAGCTTGCTCCACAACAATGGGTGAGACACTGAGTCAAGCGCCTTAGCATAGTCAATAAAACAGATAGTCTCTTCTGTTAGGGCGTCTAGAAACCAATGCCATGGTGTAAAAGCAAAAAATATTGCGTATGGTACTATGTGCTCTTCTGAAACCAGTTTGAAATCTTTAGCAAGTCCTTTTCCTCCACCCATTTTTTTTTTTTTTTTTTAAGATTAACGGAGGAGAATATTTTAGAGCTTGTATCAAGCATGGAAGGTAGTCTGTAATTGGAGGGGTTCCATCCTGCACCCCTTTTTCAATACAGCGATCAGGATGGACTCCCTCCGGCTTGTAGGAGCAATGCCATTTCAGGATACATTGATAAAGCTGCTGTAAAATAGATGCCCCAAAAGTTGGATTGGCTTCGAGGACGACATTCGCAAAAGGAGTGAGGGCCAGGGCCCCGCAAAGCCTTTAATTTCTTAATGATTTCTAGAGTGTCATCAACTTAAAAGCCTGTTGTGATCCGAGAAAAATGACTAACGGCATTGGGTGTGGATTCCATTGATTTGCCATTATAATTAAGTTCTGCAGTGGTGCTAGCCCATGTCACCTCGTGAATAGATGGAGGAATTTCCTAAAATGAAACCAACATTTTTTTATGATCATTATCCCTTAGCAATCCAAATAGGAACTTCCAATTAGCATTATTAGTTGAGTGTTTATGCTGCCATAGCCAATTTCTGTACCAGGTTGACAGAGATGCAAGGTATGCCGCTCTATCACTGGGAGACAAGTGGGAGGTCTCCTTAACGGACGCACTTGCTATGCTTTTTTTGGTGGTGTAAGATTCCTTTCATCTTTTCTGCTCCGTGCCGCTTTACGCATTCCTTTTCGCCCACTCCGCTTCAGTCAACCGCATGCTGCAGAGTCTCTTACTTTCACGATTCACACCCGGGCAGCAGCATGGTGGCAAGAGGTACCTTCTGGTTGCGCGGGCCTGAAGTCAGGATGTCACCACCTGCCCCTCAGATACCCTTGGGGCAGACAGGTCCCAAAGGAACAAGCAATGTTCCGACCACCAATAGCAGCCTGCAGAGTGCTTTGCTCTGGCTCTCTGGAGACACATCTCGCTAGCCACGCTGCAGCTCCTCACCAACACCGAGCCAGTGTCTCGGCAAGCCGTTCTACTCTGGGCCGTCGATCCTGGTGCTCGCTGTTCTTGGCCGGTCTGGTTCAAACAACGTCCCCAGCTCGCTCACCTGTGTAGAACCCCACCTTTTATATTTGAAAAAATAGTCAAGTGAAGTCAGGTGCGAGTGATAATCAGTAAATGCCCGACTCTGCCGGACTATCAATGTGACAATATAAGTTCTTTCTACAACCGGTTTCCATTACACTCCCCATGTTATTCCAATGGGAACTCTTCACTGCTCCCGGTTGCCTCTTCCCCATCCCAGTATTTGTTGGAAAGGGGAAGGGGGTGGTGGAAGGGCGGGAGGATAGATCCATTTCCCCTATTCTATCAGGGAATGGCAATAGGGGAATCATTTAACCTGGTTATCCCTCAATGGGATGGTCCCCCCCTCCTTTCCACATTCCTGATGGTTGATTATACAAGCCTGGGTTTTGATGGTATTCCCTGTGGTTTAAATTGGTAGTGGATGAATTGATATTGACGTGAGACTCCTTGGTTTCTTTCTTTCCCACCATGGGCAATTAATGACAGGATTGGATTTAGGGAAAATGAGACCTAGATTAGGGTGACGGGAATCAACGTATCCCATGAAGGCATCCAGGACTTCCTTCTCCTCTTCTGTCGCCACGTGAGAAGACTGCATCTGCCTGGGGCATTCTCACATAGGCAACCCCGAATTACCCAACCCAGGTCATCCTCCAACGCTCGTACACCTCCAGGGTTGGGATCCAAGAAAATACCCCTAGCTTTCTCACAACAGACAAAATGAAACACTGAAAATCTAAAAAATCAGAGACCATTCCCAACTTCACTGGTGGAGCTTCAAAATCTACAGACCCAAAAAAGAACCACACATTTTCAAAGTTACAAAACAAGGTCTATGCCACAGTATTACATTTATTTCTGTGCTTGTAATCAAGTACAGACTAGCCACAACATTTTACAAGTTGACACCTGTTTAGCATGTACTAAGAAAAATACCTGAAAAGGACATGGGCCAAACATGGGCGTTGAATTGTCAATAGTTAAAGGAAAATGAATGCACCAAAAATTATTTTTTTTTTTATTGTATGAAAACATACTCCAACTACATCAGCAAGACTAGAAGCCTTAGCCATTAATGTCAAATGTAGTTATGAACAAAGTATACAATACGTTTCTAGCCAGAGTTCAACCATGTTGGCGCCTAGTGGAGGATATCTAGGGACATTTTAGCAATAACATGTACAATTCTTTGTGCACTGAATGTTAACAGCAGAAAAAAATGGTAACTGCTTTTTTGTTCACTTCCTTAGCAGGTAGCTAACAAGCAGTCAAATGTACAAAAACAGGGAGTGTAATACTCCTAGTTCAAAATCTTATGACTCTGCGCTGAATCACTGTTCCCCCCACCTCGTGTGGGCTCAAGGAACAAGCTTGCAGCGGGCAGGGCAGCCCCTCCACCCTCCCCTTCTCAGAGACACAGACCGAGGCCCACACAGGAGTTCCGGGAGGCAGCAAACGCGACTCTGCAGACGGGCAAGGGCACCCATACCAGCTCCTATAGAAGTGGCATAAATGGGACTGCAGGGGCACCCGAATGGGGGTCAGTAGAGAAGTGGAATCCGCTTACAGCTTCCCCTGCATCCCATTTCCATGACCCGTCCCCTAGCCCCCCGACCACATGGATATCACGGCGGGGACGTTGGAAGCAGTCTGATAGCCTGGGGGCTTTGTCAGGGAGAAAGGAAGATAAGGAGAACTGAAGGCCTGCAAAAGCTTCCCCCTGCCTCTCCCTGCACAAGGCCTGGGCAGCATAACCACCACCCCGACTCTGGGGAACCCTAGACCTCACCAGTGCCAGAGGTGGCCTCAGCCCAGGAACTAATCACCCACCCCCCCACAGGATACCTAGGGGGGCGCCAAATCTCCAGTAGCATTATGGTGGATCCGAACCAGAGAAGACAATGCAGTAGGATCACATACCCATAAGGGGGAACAGGGACCGCCTAGCAAAGACTACAGCCAATGCCAGGCACCAAAGGGAGGAAAACAACGTGCAAGAATATGCAACAGAACACAACCAGAGAAAATCCAATCCGAAGCTGCTGGCTACGAGGGGATTGCCAATCCCAGACAGTGCACACCATCCCCCTGAGTCTATAAGCAAACACTATAGATAACGAAATGACAGCCTCCAAAGAAGACATTGAACACCGTTTCCTAGAGTTCCATGATACATTTTCCACCTCCCTTAAGGTGCAATTTAATACATTTACCACAGAATTCAGATCAGCATTAAGCGAAATAAGGAAAGGTGTGGTGTCTCTCGCGGAAAGAACAGACACGGATGAAAAGGCACTACAAGATCTGGCCCCGGACAACACGAAATTGGACGAACTGTTGGAACATTTGGCCAAAACGTCTCGCAACATTGAATTACAATGCAAAAACCTGGAGAATACGTCAAGGAGACAACATTTGCATCGGGAACCTGCCAGAAACAGTTCAAGACACAGACTTTAAAGTAGTAGTGTCGGGCATCTTCAGAGACCTCATCAATGCAGAAGGAGAGGTGGATATCCCAATTTGCAGGATCCACCCAGCTGGCCCAAAACACCAAGACCAAGGCACCCGCCCCCACAACATCCTGGTGGCATTGGCATACATCCACGAAAGGAACAGATCCTGAGAGCAGCTAGAAGGGCGACAACGATCACATAACTGCAAAGAAATCAAATTCTTCCAAGATCTCCCCCAATTAACGCTTCAGAAAATAAGGGACATGCGCTAGCTACTCGATCATCTACAAACCAAGAAAATAACTTCTAGATGGACCTTCCCATTTGGCCTTCTGTTCAGCTGGGAGGGCAATACAGGGTGACGACGAAAGAGGAGGGGGCCAGGATACTGCGAATAGACATGGACAATCACACAGAATCCAGCAAGAGATGGCAACATACTCCAAGGGGACCCCGATCTTGGGAATAGACACAGATCGAACACAGGCGTAAAATAATCCCGAAGGGCCCCTTGGGCGGCGCGGTTCTGAACACAGAGAATGCAGGTGTCTCACCCGAGAAGGACTGATGTGGCTGAAGCAGGTAACAGATCGTTGAGCTGGGAACTTTACACATACTATGCTACGTCGGGGCCCACCTTGGAATCTACAGAGGACCTTAGTTGGGGTTTTAGGAAACCCTGCACTCGCCACTGGTAATAGTTGAAACCCACCTCTGAGGTTTAGCCCTCAGCAGGAATAGCGAGGGTGGTATACACCAAGGGGAAGAGGAGAAGAAATAAGTTTGGATGGGGAAAGTAAGCGGGGGTGGGGAGGGAGTTGTGTGTGTTAGGGGCTCAAGGGAGGAGAAACAGTATAGTACACGGGAGAACGGTCTTGACATCCATAACGAAGCTGGATTATTCAGAGCATATATTAAACCGGTGTCTCGATCAATGGCAGTACCTTCAGACCTGAATACCCCAACTAAAAGGAGGAAATTAGAACGCCTCCTCACCTCACACCAACCCGATACAATCGCTCCACAAGAAACACATTAGGCTCCAAGACAGATATAGGCTGAAAATCAGACAATACCGCCAAATACAAGCAAACGGCAAGGGGAAAAAGGCGCGAGTCCTCCTTGCATTTAAAGCAGGCATTTAAGTGACAATTTTACATTAAAAAACGACAAAGAAGGCTGCTATCTTTTTATAGTTATACAAATGGGTGGAAAGATCCAGACGGTAGCTGCAATATACGCCCCAAACACTGGCCAAGAGGGGTCCCTGAAAACAGTCTTCACCGAATTGGAACAATTTAGCTATGGGGAAACTCTTCTGATGGGGATCTAAACATTGCGTGGGACCCGCTATGGGATAGAAGCTCTAGAACTTAATATGTCCAACCCTCTCCCTCACTGGACCTTAAATCAAAATTCGAACAGCTTACACGAGAGACTCGTGGACAACCCTCAAATTGACTATTATGATCTCAGATCACGCTCAGATAACCATCTACATTAAACTCCCCATAACACAGCCCAAACTAGGTGGATGGAAATTACCGCTCGCGCTGATATCAGAGCCAGTGCGCTGTGACGACAACACAAAATCAAGGATTACTGTAAGGTCAATATAAATGGGGAATTGGGATACGAGGTGATATGGGTCACTTTAAGGCAACTCTGAGGGGGGGAGGGGGAGCTCATCGCTCTAGAAGCGCACAAGACACGACTCAAAAAGGAAATCGAACGGGACCTAGAAACAGAAGTAAAAGATTCACTGAAACTGTTGGAAAAAGACAGCAGCCCAGACCTCCATAGGGCATACAGAAATATAAATGAGACCTCATACATACTAAATACGACGAAAAGTATTACAATAAAACTAACAAGACTGACAGGCTTCTGGGGAAGACCGCTGCGACAACGGAACCCAGCCCAAACAATCTTAGGGGTAGAAGGTGATGACGATTGACTATATCGCATTACAATTCCTTTTATACAACCCTTTATAAATCAGATAACCAAGAGGCCCAGCATAATTACCTGCGGACAATCCCACTAAACAAAATCGCCACCCACGATCGGGCTCAGCTAGAACGTGACACCACCAGGGTAGAGGTCCTGCACGTGATATCAAACCTCCCGGTAAACAAATCACCGGGCAGAGATGGCTACCCCGTCACGTTTTATAAAGAATTCCGGACGGGGCGTGGCTTGAAGTCCCGGCAATGCGGTCGCTTCACTGAGATCCTCCGTTTAAGGTCGGAGAACCCAGTCAAGTGGACGCCCCTAATGAAGAGAACCAGCAGCGGAATGTCCAAGGAAGAGGTGGGGAAAGTTGAGCAGAAAAACTAGGCCAACAGACACTGGGGACAGTGTACGAGAGCTGGAGCCAACCTGCAGCAAAAAAACCCATGATGGTGCATGCTACACAGAGCGGGGACTGAGATCTTGCCCGCTCGGAATGGCAGAGCGCCACAGCTACGAAGCCAGAGGAGCGATAGGGTCAAGGCAGAGGTTGCAGACCCCCCCAGGAGCCGGAATGGCATGGTAAGCAGGTGCTGAGCGAGATTGGAGGCAAGCCTGTGGCACTGCATGCTCAGAGCCCCCCCCCACACCTCCTCCGAGGTAGGGAGGAGATCCAGGCTGACAGACGCGGCACCTCCCCCCCACCCAAGTCGCAGAAGAACTACAACTCCACCCCCGCCACAAATCCTATGTCGGAGGCTGCCCTGCTCCTTCCCCCACCCCTCCCAGAAGCCAGCGATCACTGGGAAGAAGTCACAGTGGCATGGGGAGCAAATGCCAGCCCAGGATATAACACAAATAGAATGAGGGATCAACCAGCAAATCAGGACAAAAGAAACCTTGCTCCCCCCCCAGCTGAGATTACCCACACACCAGAGGAATCCTCTCCCTGCAGCAGGACATAAAACGCTGCTATACCAGTGGAGGAAGATTGAATGCTATAACAAAGATACCAAGGGAAAATAAAGGGGTAGACCTGCACTAACGTCCCTGATCCTTCAGGTGTAGTATACTAATATCCAAGATTGGATCAGTAGAATGGGATGACACTAACTCAATTTTAATACATTTCAAATTTTATTCAATAAACTCATCACAAGAAAAAATTCATCTAAATATCATAAAAATCAATAAAAAACCATTTCATACCAACAATCATGGCCACATACAAAACTCATTCGAACATTCACACAATAACACCACCCAAGGTGTTTAGTACATCGATAGGCTTTGGAAATATGATTATACCAATTCTTTTCAATTAACACATTGAACAATGACCCAGTCCCTAATATCAGGTGTCGTTGTGTATCCGATGCCAGATTTGGTCAGATCTCTCACAGAAAAGCGTCGACACGTGTTTCGGTCAGAGACCTTCTTCAGGACGTAGGGATAAGAGAATACTCCGCCCTATTCTCAACAGGTATAGGCCCGTAATAGATCTAAAAATAATGATCAAAACAAAGTATCATCCCCATTTCTTAGAAAAAGTGACTAATGTCACAATACAATATGCTAGAGATCAATCAGCACAAGCATCCCTACTCACCCCCAAGTTCCAATTCAAGGGCAGGTGGACGGGACGGCAGAAATTAATCCTCCATTCGAATCAGTGCAAATAGTGTAACCTACGGAACCAACACAAACACACCTCAGTGTCCATGGCAATACTTATAACCATGCATTATATACAGTGAAAATTAAAAACACTTACAAGCACCCATGGTGCAGCTCAGAAATCCTCCCCAAAACGTGGCAACCAAGCGGTCACTCTCAGACCCGCGTAAGATTAGTCGGATCTTCCCAATGTCTACGAATCATTAGACCATTCAAGATGCTATAAGGGAAACAAATGATACCCATACTAAAAAACTGATATTTCATTCTCATATTAGCAAAACTAAAAAACGGGTATCCACCCTCACATACCAGTTACAGCTTAAAAAACAACACACAACCTATGTAACCGTATGTGCAAATCCATTCAAATGGGAATGTAGAACATGTTACAGAATCATACTACATCGAGCTATACAGGCAAATCCCACTTCGCCGTGCCCGTTACCACTAACTATCCTTGCTGCATGCCGCATGTCAGGTAATAAAGAATGTCTTTAAGTAAAAAAAGGAAGAGAGAGAACAAACGGAACGCCAAGAAACAGCGGCGCTCCTTTAAGCAAACCAATGCCGCGCACACCGCATGACTCGTATTATTTGTAAACTAGACCCAACAGCGGCTTCTCGCGTGTCTCCCGGGCACGCATCCTGAAGAACAGAGCGCATACCTTTGATAAACAGATAATTTCAAAAAGCCGGTGCTCTGATTGCTCACTCGGCACCAGCACTCGCGCAGCTCAAAGTGCATGCGGGCTAGACATAGGCGAAGGACTACCTTATTTAAAAGGTGCTCCAGACACTAAAAAGGGACCAAAATGCAGTCCACTTCAGCCACGGAACTAAAAAACACCCAGTAATGTAAATACCTGTGCGCCGCTCCTATAGTCTGTGCCAAAATATGAAGCATGACTCAATGCGTTAACCAGGAGACCGGTATACCACTTGGTCACGTCTATTGCAAAGATGTTAAATACGTACCACATTACACACATACTACATGAAGCCACATAGGAACGGACACACTAACCCACGCGCTATCCTAAGTTTGTACAACCACTCAACTGGTTCACAATGCTCGAAGAATGGATCCGAAAGACACCCATTTGTGGGAAAAACCATACATATGAACCATTGTCCAAAAGCCTCACGTTAGACGCCCTTAGAATAAATTAAACATGTTTGGCTTGACTCCCTAATTTAAGGAACTGGATCCGTTAGTGTAACCATGTGGGTGATTACAGGCTGTGCTCCAGATAAGATTTTGAGGTGGGAGTATTTTATGCATGATTTTTGAAATTAGAGAGTAAATGCAATTTCAAGAGAGTAAAAATGAGTATTCTCCTCTGCAAGAGAGTAAAACGTATCCAACATATACACCCAGTGCATATGTAAAATCAGACCCGTAGACAAAAAGTTGTAGCTTTAAAGTTGTCTAGCTTGCCTTTGACCATTTTATTACACTTGCGGAAAATATTCTGCCATGAAATAACTTTTAAGTACAAGTGCACACATCCAGGGGTGCACCTGGGGTACAATTTAGACAGGGCTAACCCTTCAAATGTTGGGAGAAGCACCAACTTCAGAGACGGTGTAGGGGTGGCAAACTTACTTGTGTAAGGGCATTTAACTTCTTACTTGTAATGAGAATATTCTAGTGCAGCTTCAATATTACAATCAGTTAACTCTCGCTTTTAAGTCTGAAACACCCACTTCTTGCAGATCCTGAAGGTCCTAGAAAGTGTCCAAATGGCAGATGGTGTGCAATGAAAGACTCAATAGCATAGCATAGCATAACGGGGACATTGCAGAGTGGGGGGCAGTAATCTTGACGGCCCAAACCACTTCAGTTGCTGGGAGCAACAGGGGAGAAAATGTAATGTTGGTTCTGACTGTGCACTGACTGGCTGGTGGGACTGTCTGGCTGTCAAATCCAGTTACGAGATTGGAGGTGGGCCAGTGCAGCAATAATGCATTTTTTTTTTATTATTAGCTTATAAAAACCTTTAAAATAATGCATTTCCATGCGGCCGTATTGGAGCTACTAGCAGAGGAGCACCCGCGTACACCAATGTGGCCCTACACTTATTAAAACTGTCCTATTGTAGTAAGGGTGTACACGTAATCACTCATAAGCACTCCATTTTTTGCAGTTGAAGTTAGGGTGAGATTACAATATTTGCCCAGGATCACACACTTGCGCTAAACAGCGAAGCAGGGATTTTAACCCACTCTTTCAATTTGGGCATGGCCACTTTCTTCCATTCCATACTTACAAATATTTAAGTTTTGGGTGTCAAGACCTACAAAAATACTGTCCTATAGAGTTTACTTGCAAAATACCCAAATTGCATAGTAAAGCATCATGACAACATGCAAATCCTTATAGCAGCATGTTGGGGCAAAATAATATCACTGTACCTTTATTTTCCACATCCTGAATGGAAAACGATATGATGCAAAAGAAAAATATCCTGATTTAGCCACTTTATTTTCAGTGCTATAAACACCACACCAAAAAATAAGTTGCGCGCATGACACACGGTAACGGGGGGCATGGGGACACAAAGACAGTCAAGAGGGGCGGGGGGACATGACACGGTAACGGGGCATGGGCAGAGACAGTCGCGGGGGAGGGCAGGCATGACACGTAACGGGGGAGGGCAAGAGGGCACAGAGACAGTCACGGGGGTCGGGGGTGCATGACACGGTAATGGGGGGCATGGGGGCAGAGACAGTCACGGGGAGGGCAGGCATGACACGTAAAGGGGGTAAGGAGGCACAGAGAGTCGTGGGGGGAGGGAGGGGAGGCATGACACGGTAACGGGGCAAGGGGGCACAGAGACAGTCACGGGGGGTGGGGGAGGGAGGGGAGGCATGACACGTAACGGGGGCAAGAGGGCACAGACAGTCACGAGGGAGGGCAGGCATGACACGTAACGGGGGGCAAGGGGGCACAGAGACAGTCACGGGGGAGGGAGGGCAGGCATGACACGTAACGGGGGGCAAGGGGGCACAGAGACAGTCACGGGGGGAGGGAGGGCAGGCATGACACGTAACAGGGGCCAAGGGGGCACAGAGACAGTCACGGGGGGAGGGAGGGCAGGCATGACACGTAACGGGGGCAAGGGGGCACGGGGGCACAGAGACGGTCACGGGGGGGTGGGGGAGGGAGGGGAGGCATGACACGTAACAGGGGGGCAAGGGGGCCCAGAGACAGTCGCGGGGGGAGGGAGGGGAGGCATGACACGTAACGGGGGCAAAGGGGCACAGAGACAGTCACGGGGGTTGGGGGAGGGGAGGCATGACACGGTAACGGGGGTCATGGGGGCACAGAGACAGTCACGGGGGAGGGAGAGGAGGCATGACACGGTAATGTTGGGCAAGGGGGCAACAGAGTCACAGGACGGGGGGCGGGCTATGCTCGTGATGACAAAGGAAACGTGTTTCCCAGAGTCACAGCCCCCTCCACCCCCGAGACACACAGGCTGCGTCGACAACACTGTGATGGAGTTCATATGGGACACAGCCTGCGACTCAGAGGGACTGTGACTCTGGGAAACGGGCAGTTGGTTGATCATCCGACCCGAGCAGATGGATTTGCTTTGGAAGAAACAAAATACTTTGAACTGGTTTCAATTGCGGTTTTATTTCTCTCTGACAGCCCGGACCATGCGAGATTCGATCAGATGGCGGTCCGGGCCGTCAGACAGAAAATAAAAATGACATTGAAAAGCGCCTGCAGCAGAAGGGCAGGTTGCTTACCTGGCTGGTGTCACCGCGTTTGTGGCCTCCTCTCTCAGCTTACTCTACAAATGAAAAAACGTAGCAGAAGGACACGTGCGTTTCTGGAAAGGTCTTCCAGGGCCGAGGGGGTGGGTTGAGCCCTGGATTAGGATACATGTCTCAGAGACTGGCAAGGGAAGGGCCTGCCTGCCTCAAGGCAGGAGCTTGCTACAGTGCCAACTAGTGGTGGAAAGTATGCTCTTTTTAATTAATAAACACAGCGTACATGGTACACAGTAGAAACAAAAATCATCCGTATTTCCCATAATTAGATGCGTAAATAAGCACGATACGCACCTTATCTAGAGGGCTGATTACAGCAAATTGTTTATTGTACTGCATTGGGATAAGATCTATTACACATCGTATAGGACCACTCCATATGTCACGTACAGCACTTGATCAACATAAACTTTGAGATACCAATAAGTTCACTCATTATGCACAAATTAGCATGCATTATCTCCTAACATAGTTGTATATTCAGAATTGCACAGTGTGAATAAATGCTTGTTTTCATGTGCATAATGGTCAGTCTCCAAATGGAAAAAGGCCAACAGCATAGTAAACACAATGGGCCTTCATTATGTATAGCATTACCGGTATATACTGATCACAGTAGTGCTCAACTATACAATATCTCCACAGCTGTGTGTCTATATTGACCCATCGTTTAGATGTCACTTTTTTGTAATCAAGTTGTTCCACTCTACTGAAACGTTCAAACCCTTATGAACTGTGTTCAGGGTATGGGTCCATTTCTGCTCAATGCGATTTAATGTTATCCCAATATCACCTCCTCTCATGTTACTCTTAATGTGTTGAAGTACGAACCACCTCATGTCTGTATCTTTGTGCTGCATTTTAACAAAGTGTTCAACTAGCAGTTTATCTGCCACTCTATTCCGTATACAACTCCTGTGTTCAGATATACGCTGTCTAATTTCACGTGTAGTCTTGCCCACATATAGAAGTTGACATGGACAACTAATAATGTACACCACATTTTTAGTCAAACAATTAGTGTGGCAATTCATCTTCCAAGTCCTCAGACCATACCGAAACTCGTGTTTCGTCTCGGTCAGAGGACAAGCAACACACCCGCCGCATTTAAAATGTTTAACAATGGGTGGCAATCCCCATTGGTCATTAATAGTGGGCTCTCTTGCTGACTCTCTGTACGTATGGACCAGTTTTTGTCTAAGATTTTGATTGCGTTTGAAATCAAACATAGGTTTTGTCATCAGTGATCCAGGTTGTTTAACTAAATTCCAGTGTTTATTAATAATTCTTTTAACATCCCCACTGACTGGATTAAATGTTGTTACACATACCAGACCTTCATTCTTGTTTCTTTCTCATGTAGTGAGGCAGATTTCCCGGTTAGTGTTTACAGCTCTTTTCATTTGATCTCTTATCAACCTTCTTGCATATCCCCTATTTGTCAATCTTTCTTCGAGTTGTTGTGCATGAAGCTTAAACTCATCCTTCTCAGAACAATTCCTCTTAATACGTAAAAACTGACCATATGGTACGTTCAGGCGTAAACTTGCTGGATGAAAGCTATTAAAATGTAATAGGGAGTTCTTGTCGGTTGATTTTTTTTTTTTTTAAAAGGGTGGTTGTTAGTTGATTCCCAGTCTTTTTTATCAGAAGGTCGAGGAAGCTAACCTGACGGTGGTTGTACTCAATCGTGAATTTTATGTTGATGTCCCATTGATTCAACCATTCATGAAACTCGGTGAGAGATGCAATGGATCCTGCGTCCTGCACGGATGTCAAAGCGAGCGCTCTACTCGCTGTGCCACTTGACTGGCATGGCTTTTTCCACAAATAGTTGTCTTTCGGATCCATTCTTCGAGCACTGTGAACCAATTGAGTGGTTGTACAAACTTAGGATAGCACATGGGTTAGTGTGTCTGTTCCTATGTGGCTTCATGTAGTATGTGTGTAATGTGGTACGTATTTAACATCTTTGCAATAGACGTGACCAAGTGGTATACCGGTCTCCTGGTTAACGCATTGAGTCATGCTTCATATTTTGGCACAGACCATAGGAGCGGCGCACGGGTATTTACGTTACTGGGTGTTTTTTAGTTCCGGGGCTGAAGTGGACTGCATTTTGGTCCCTTTTAAATAAGGTAGTCCTTCGCCTATGTCTAGCCCGCATGCACTTTGAGCTGCGCGAGTACTGATGCCGAGTGAGCGACCAGAGCACCGGGTTTTTGAAATGATCTGTTTATCAAAGGTAAGCGCTCTGTTCTTCCGAATGCGTGCCCGAAACACACGCGAGCAGCCGCTGTTGGGTCTAGTTTACAAATAATACGAGTCAAGCGGTGTGCGCGGCATTGGTTTGCTTAAAGGAGCGCCGCTGTTTCACGGCGTTCTGTTTGTTCTCTCTTCCTTTTTTACTTAAAGACATTCTTTATTACATGACATGCGGCATGCGACACGGACGGTTAGTGAGCAAGGATAGTTAGTGGTAACGGGCACCGCGAAGTGGGATTTGCCTGTATAGCTCGATGTAGTATGATTCTGTAACATGTTCTACATTCCCATTTGAATGGATTTGCACACACAGTTACATAGGTTGTGTGTTGTTTTTTACACTGTAACTGGTATGTGAGGGTGAATACCCGTTTTTTAGTTTTGCTAATACGAGAATGAAATATCCGTTTTTTAGTATGGGTATCATTTGTTTCCCTTGTAGCATCGTGAATGGTCTAATGATTCGTAGACATTGGGAAGATCAGACTAATGTTACGCGGGTCTGAGAGTGACCGCTTGGTTGCCACATTTTGGGGAGGATTTCAGAGCTGCACCACGGGTGCTTGTTAGTGTTTAATATTCACTGTATATAATGCATGGTTATAAGTATTGCCATGGACACTGAGGTTTGTGTTGGTTCCATAGGTACAGTATTTGCACGGATTCCAGTGGAGGATTAATTTCCACCATCCCGTCCACCTGCCCTTGAATTGGAACTTGGGGGTGAGTAGGGATGCTTGTGCCGATTGATCTCTAGCACATTGTGACATTATTAGTCACTGTTTTTAAGAAATAGGGATGACACTTTGTTTTTATCATTATTTTTAGATATATTACGGGCCTATACCTGTTGAGAATAGGGCGGAGTATTCTCTCTTAGTCCTAAGTCCTGAAGAAGGTCTCCGACCGAAACACGTTTTGACGCTTTTCTGAGAGAGATATCTGGCATCGGATACACAACGACACCTGATATTAGGGACTGAGTCATTGTTCAATGTGTTAATTGAAAATAATTGGTATAATCATATTTCCAAAGCCTATCGATGTACTAAACACCTTGGGTATACTTATTGTGTGAATGTTCGAATGAGTTTTGTATGTGGCCATGATTGTTGGTATAACATGGTTTTTTTAATTAACTTTTATGATATTTAGATGAATTTGTTCTTGTGATGAGTTTATTGAATAAAATTTGAAATGTATTAAAATTTAGTTAGTGTCATCCCATTCTACTGATCCAATCTTGGATATTAGTAGCATAACAAAGATACCAGCCAGTACCTACAGATCCAGAGCCTACTGCACCATGTGGCCAAGGCAGACTATTCTGGTGAGGGAGTTCCTTCCTTCCACTCCCCGACCATGTCGAAGCACTCAAAACCCCACAAGTCGGCGGACATAGCCGCTGTGTTATAGCCACAAGGCAAGGGGAGGAAAAAAAAAAATAATAAAACAGACCAGCCGACCTCAGTCTCACTCGCCTGAGACACCGACAGGGCATTGGCCCACAAAAGATGACATCCAGTCCCTCTTGTCAGCTATAAAGGTGGAATTCCGGAATTGGATGCAAGAAATTTCCTCTAAGGTGGAGCACCTTGACAGTCGGGTGGGTGAGTCGGAGGACCAAGCCCCAGCCCATGCAGCACAGCTGACGGACGTGCGTAGGAAAGTGCAGACCCTGGAAGACAAAAATGAAAGCATAATCCTCAATCAAGAGGACATCGAAAACAGGGCCCGGAGAAACAACGTGAGGATCAGAGGAATACCGGCCACAATCTTGGACCAAGCCCTACAAAACTACGTGGGAGACCTCTTCCAGACCCTATTCCCAGATTGCGACAAAGCACTGCTGCTACTGGATCGCACTCAAAAGAGTCTGTACCCAAAGGGGTGCCCCCTCGAAAGACCCACCAGATGTAATCACCTGAATCCACGTCTTCCCCACAAAGCAGGAAATGACAGCAAGCCGGATACAGGGCGACAACCAATACAAATCTACCAAGACTTGGCAACAGTGCAAAGGCAAGAGCCCTCAAGCCTCATCGCTCCTCCAAGCCTGGGAATATAAAATATTGCTGGCTGTTCCCGGCCACCCTGCAATTCTAATTCGAGGGCCAGCCCATTAACTCATTGGAAGAAGCCGAGGGCCTCCTTACAGGAGGACCCTCGATGACCGAGGAAGCCCTCACAACTGCCTCACCCGGAGGGGGGGATGGGAGCAACCCCAAACCCTGACATAACACCTGGGCAAAAGTGGCAAAAGGATGGAAACCAGGGCACCGGCCGCAGCAGACATGACCACTTCCAACCGGCTCCCCCAATATAAACTTTCACCACAATCCTAATCGAGCTCTCCTTGGCGCCCCATGAGATGAGACCGATGGTCCTCGGACCCTACACGGCATACGCCAGCCTAGAGTATGCTCTTACTCGCTGGCCTATAGGCCCAGTTCAGTGGTCGTTTCACTGTATAGTTTTAGTTTTCAAAACAGTTAAAATCCCAGTTGCAACTAAATAAGATGAAAAATCGGGACATTTGGTGGTGGCTGAAACTCACCGGAACCCGATTCCGACCCAGCCTCCGGAGGGGACTGAACCTCGATAGACCTCCCCGCCTCACCAAAAACTTCACTTTGTAACTCTTAATATACAAGGCCTGAACTCTCCCATCAAGCGCAAATCAGCAACGCCTGGGGCATTTGGACAGCTCAACCTTTCTCCAAGAAACCAATCTCATCACAGTAGATTTCCCCAGTCTATGGAGCAGAGTCTTCCCGAGACAATACCTGGCATCCAGTGGCTCCAAAAAGGGAGCACAGCAATTCTACTGTCGAGAGGCATCCCATTCACAGAGCTGGAGCTAATCAAAGACCACGAAGGGAGATACGTGGGCATTACAAAGCTGTTCAACCAATTGTATACCCTTTGTAGAGGAGCTGTTACATGCCTCTGCTGAAAATCCCGCCTCCTATCTCCTATATGTTGGAAGCCTGAGATTGTGCCATGCTGAACACCAGCTGTGTGACCATACCACAGCGAGTATTCGAAAGAAGGTATTCTCTGAGAAAACCCTATCAATGTATCCAGCGAAGAGACGGCAATATGAGGGGAGGAACTCCCTGAAGGAATATGAAATAGAGTGAAAGAGAAGCCAGTGACATCACAAGAGACGAGTGTGATGCCCTGAGGATACCGGCTGAAGAGAATGCATGGATCTTACAGAAACTGATGACAAAGTTAAGAATCGAGTAAACTTTCATATGCGAAAAGAAGATCGCATGTGTGCAAAGCACTGCAGAAAAAGCAAGCCCTTTAATAATTGTACAAATGCTGTAATGCAAGTAGATTAAGTAATCTTAGAAGCTGGCTATATGTAGTGAAGAGACTGCAGATAAAGCCGCCATTGTAAAGAAACTGGACATCAGTTACATGAATTTAGTAAGCCAATACCCATGGAGAGAAAAGGCGAGAAATGTGTCACAGCAAAAATAAGCTGAGCTCGTGGAAACAAATGGCGAAGCTGTCTGGCCTGATGTCAAAGCTGAAGCAACCAAGGCAGTAAATGTGTGAAGCTGAATCATCCCTTGTTCAGGTGCTAAGAAAGAACACCAAGCGTGCCAAGTTTTATTCATTTAAGACATTTGAATGCTGCAAAATGGACCAAATCGTGGTCTCCTGTCATGCGAGCCTAGAACGATAGTGAGTGCCCGCACTCCCATATATTCCCAAAGACAAGAATACTTTGCAAGGTCAAGTTCAAAGACCATCTGCATGGCCGAAGGCATGGGTGGAGAGTTGTTGGGCTGATTGGGTGTAGAGGTAAAGTCAAGTCCACCTCCTGGCACTTGGGTCTGAGTTTACGTGCTGCTAAGAGAACCGGATGTTCCAGATATGGCACGAGCGTGCCAACCAATTATAGAGGCCAGTATAATGAAGGGCCTTATAGTTTGAAGACCGATGATAATCTGTGTACTTAATAGTGTTGAAGATTACATGTTTTAGAGGTAGACAGAAGTTGTCCACCTGACAGAAAGCCAATCACAATCCAGTCCTTATAGGAAGTATACTTAGATGTTCCCCTTGAATTTATCACAATCCTTCGTATGTTCTTATTTGCCACCTAGTGTGCAGATATTTTTTGCATACAAGGATGTTTTTATGAGAAATGCACTGAGCTGGAACGAACGCCCGTTGATGTAAGTCGTAACTCCCTGTTTTTTAATTGTTAACATAACAGAACCTTTGCCATCTTCCTGAGTTGGTTCGATTATTTGGTGTCAAAGTTATTCTGCATCCCCATCCATTGCATGCACGATACCCAAAAGGGCCAAATAGCTCACTATGCTCCCAATCAGATACAAGAAGCAGAGCGGAGTGGACAGAGTGTTTCCTGTGTGGGGCGGTCTGTTATTCATTGCTATACTGGAGAGGAGGAGCCAGCCATTAAAATCCCCCAGCAAAACGGAGCGGAGCGGACAGAGTGTTTCCTGTGTGGGGCAGTCTGTCATTCATTGCTATAATGGAGAGGAGGAGCCAGCCATTAAAATCCCCCAGCAAAACGAAGCGGAGCAGAGTGGACAGAGTGTTTCCTGTGTTCCCTGGTGGTCCGGAGAGGTTCGGATACTCTCACCAGCAGAAGGCGGCACGATCGCAGAATAGAACGGGTAAGAGCAGCTGCGCGTGCACCTTCCCCATAGTTCCCCATACTTCCCTGTCCGCTGCGCCATGTTTACTACGAGTGAGCTCTGACGAAAAAGGACGAGAAGTGCGAGAAGTGCGCTCAGCGTGAGGAGCGTTTGGAGAGATCCGGAAGTCTCAAAGATGACGACCGGAGACACTGCTCCACCCAACACACGAGCACACGCAAAGCGAGGGAAAGTAATATTAAATGCCCCGATGAAGGGTTTACATACTACTATCACAGCGGTGCGTGGAAAGTCATCAACGGAGGAGAGAGAGGAAAGAGCAGCGGGAGCAGAAGTTTTACATGCAACGAGCACAATCTCACCGTACCACCTCGCTGCATGTTCGGAGCCCCACGCTGAATCATTGAGATCAAGAAATGTGAGGAAAGACGGCTCAATTTTAACCCGAGAGGGAGAAGTCGCTAGCTTAGCTAGTGACGAGTTGAGCATTGTAAGTGACTGCGAGGGGACAAGTGAATCAGAGCACACTGATGGCGCTGATGATTCTATGGAGGGGGACATTGGTGGCCCAGGAGAGTGGACTTACGTGAGCGAGGGACGGGAGAGTGATACAAAAGAAGGACTCCCTCCCTCCCCCCCCATCGCTCCGATGCAAACTGAGGAAACCACTGACACGATAAGGACTGAAATAGAAGAGTTGCAAATACAATCGGATGAGGAGAGAAAAATGGGGGTTGAGTCGAGACCGAAGATCTGTACTGCTATGGTACACTGCGGCTCTGCCGCGACAACATCTAGTGCAGGAAATCCACTCTTCAGACCCACGAGCGAAACACTTGCAATTACGACTGAGAGGAGAAGGTCTATGAACGTTACCTCAAACCCTATCCACATGGACGCCCAGATAGGACTTAGTGACCACTCTGATAAAGTCAAGGAGAGTGTGGATTTACCTAAAGACGATTCACACTACAGTAAGCAGAGGAAAGAACTGAATAAAACGACTTGTGCGTCAGAAGAGGATACAGCAGTAGAGACGTTTGATCTAACAAAAGAGTCATCTCCAGGGAGTGTGAGAGGACAAAGTGTGTCCCCCAACAGGTCGCGCGGCTGTCCCCTGTGAGACTTCATCCAAACCAATACATACAGGCTCTTCTCTAAAGATAATGGCATGGACAAGAGTGGCTACAATGCACAAGGAGGATCGCAAAACATTAAATCTACAAACTCAAAAGTGAAAAGAACATGTATTAATAAACAACAAAAGAACAACATCGGAGTCAAGCGAGAAAACCAGTATCGCTGTGACAGAAGGAGACCCCAATGAGGAGCGGTCTCGTGCTGCGAGATGGAAAGAAAGACTTACAAAGGAAAGAACTGTCGAGACACCACGTAGAAGGGACTCAGTAGGGCTCGCGGACCAAGTCCTGAGAGACCTAGTGGAAATGAATTCCAATTTATCGAAACGACGAAGGAATTCAGTAACACATTCATGGGGAAGGACATCGCCACAAGTAGACTGGCAAGGAACTAAGGAAAAGAGCCTACACGACGTGATGACGCTAGAAGCGAACACTCCTTCGTTCGAGTCTAGAAACGAAGAGATTGTAGTTTCACAAAAAAGGTGCCGAAGAAAATTAAGCTCTGACTTAGAACTCGAAGGTGGACACAAAAGATTTAAAAGTAACACAAGACGGAGTCTGACGCCCACACCGAAGAGACTAAGTGAGCAAGCTCAGAGTCAGGCATCATCTGAGTCTGAGGACGAAGCAAAGTCTCTCCATCCAAGAAAGGTGAGACAACAGTTTGAGCAACGCCCAGCTCCGATGGCTCCTCAAAATTCTTACAATTGAGACGACAATTGGAAGATTGAGCCCCATTTTAATGTTTGCAACGACGATAGAGGTGGCCCCGTTGTTGAAACTTTATGAAAATCTAAACGAGAGCCTTCGCGACCAAACAACATTGGTCGCACTGCTGAACTCGAAAATTGTAAAACTCGAAATAGATTTGATGGACATGACGGCACAGGTCGTGGAAACTAGAAGAGGTAATGACATATCTTTAACAGCGCTAAGAGAGTCCTTAAAAGCAACAATCGAAGATAAAAGACTCTTGGCAGAAGTGACGAAACAAGCTCTGACGCTCTTACAAAAAGATCGTGAATATAGAGCGGATGCAAGTGAGAATCGACTTCCAGCAAAAATCCAACTGAACTCAGAAACAACACATGCCACGACCGCAAAAGACAGCGACGTTGTATCACTGACAAATGAGGAAACGTCAAAACTAAAATCTGTGCCTATAAGAACAAAGAAGAATAAGAACTGTTGCTCTGAAGCAGACTTGGAAATGTCAATTCTGATGAGGGACAGCCCAGAGAAAACAAACAAGATAAAGGACTCCTCTGACGAAGTGAGTGAAAGAAACAGCAAAGAGAAAAACAATAAAAAAAAGGAACCCACTAAAGAGATCAAAGATAGTGGTAAGGTCACGAAAGAAAATACCCTCAAAACTCTAACAAAAAAAGTGGCCCAAGAAATGGACCTAATTGAGATCGTACAAATTGAAAATGACGAGGGAGGAAGTGAGAGTGAAGTCTTAGATGATCTAAGGCTGAGTATGAAAGAAAAAGATGCGAGACAGCGACGTTAAACAGCAAAGTCAAGGTCATAACTGAAAAGAAGAACGAAGTTGAATGGTTTGACATTTTTGAGTCTAGTAAATCAAAAGGGAGCGCGGGTC
This sequence comes from Ambystoma mexicanum, assembly GCF_040938575.1. Taxonomy (NCBI): domain Eukaryota; kingdom Metazoa; phylum Chordata; class Amphibia; order Caudata; family Ambystomatidae; genus Ambystoma; species Ambystoma mexicanum. The sequence continues at coordinate 669,824,241 of NC_090931.1, forward strand.
AAAGTGTGAAAGGCAGGTCTGTCGACTTAAATCAGAGTAAACACAAAATGAAATCTAAAAATCAGCAAGTGCAGAAGAATAAAAATCCACGAAGTTCTGCAAACTTCTTCCGAAACATCAAAGCGCTAACCATCACAGTAAATAATACTGAGCCCACGGGCGTGACTAACAAAAAACGCAGCACAGACTCCAGCGAGGCCGTAAGAACAACGGCCACAGAAGATCCAGCTAAGAGCAAGACCAGACAGATGGAGACAAACGAAGATGAAGGAAAAACAAAAACATCATTGGTGATTGAGGAGGAAGCTGAAGATGACGAAAATTTACTGAATATGTCAACCTATAGCTCACGGACTGAAGGAGATGTTGAGGAAGACAACGCCACTGAGACAGCTGATGAACGCGAAGTGAAAACCCAGCAAGACAAGAGGAGTGCCAACTTCGACACGCAAGACCCCTATCGAACCTGAACAAGAGGGAGCGACAGGGCAACCAGGAAAAAGAGTCTTCCTATGGCCTGCGACTCCAAAAAAAGCAGAATCAACGTTAAAGAATAAAGAGCCCAAAGAGGGAAATGATAAAAGCTTTTGCACGTTGGAGGAGAAACGTGCAAGGATTATACAACAACAAAAAAAAATGCTGTGTGTAGTCCAAGTGGGTTATCAACCAATCCAATAAGCAATGACATGAAGTGCCAAACGACGAGGGGGGCCCAATCAATTACAGCACCTTCTTTGAAAAGTCAAAGAAAAACAGATAAACCCATTGAGCACAGCTGCAAATTTAAGAAAGATGAGAATTCCACCCGATATAGGGTACTGGTGGAAAAAAAAAAATCGATCTCAAAAAGAGTGACCCCGCTTTAAACAGATACACGATACTGCAGATATTCCAAAAGATCCCGGTGCTAAGAACTTTAAAGAGCCCACAAATTGACAGGGTTGAAATTATAGCAGACTCAAACCAGAAATTTGTACTGCTTCATATCGCTGAGAAAAAAGTTGTCGAACTGATAATGATGAGCGAGAGACAATTGTTGAACGCAGGCTACCAAGTGTATGAGGCAGATAATGCACTGGGAGGAAACCACTGTGATAATCCAAAAGATAAAGGTGCTCAGCTGATAACCGAAAAGGAAACAATTGAAAAGCCAACAGGAGAAAAGTCTAATAAATGAAGTCCAAGAACTAGACAAAAATGGAGGGGACGAAGAAGGTGGGGGTATACAACACTCGTTGGAGGAGATAAAGCAGAAAAAAATCAGAACAGTTGGGAACACCCAGGATCTAAAGAGGATGAAGTGCAAAAACACACTGAATACTGAAGATGAGTCCCAATCATGGAGATGGATAACAAAATCTTTAAATGGGTCACCAATGAGCTAATGCCAAAGGGGAAAGCTGGTGATAACCTCCTGGAACACGAGGGGGTTTAACCATTTATTGAGTTCAACACCAGAGTTCTTGAGAAAAGCCGATATTGTCTGCATGCAAGAAACATGGTTAACATGTACACCGTGTGTAGAAGGCTATGAGGTAGCTTTCAATCCAGCGATTAGCAAAGGATAAGGTCGCCCAATGTCGGGACAATTAACCCTGATTAAAAGAAAAAGTGGTCTGAGAATTAAAGAAGCTTGGAATCTATCGTCCCATCTACAAAAGATTTGCCTTGAACCAGTGTGTCCGTCAACAACTAACAATCAGACCATCCACATTTTAAATGTGTATTGGAATACAACAGCAAAATTACATCTAAAATTTGAGGATGACATCTTAGATGCAATCGACAGCATACTAGAAGGAGATCCAAACGCACTAATAATACTGTGTGGAGACCTTAATATGAAACTGATTGAGATCTCTCAACTTAAGGCATTAGCGAATCACAGAGAAAAAACAAACCGTGATCGCTGGCTTGGGGGCCTGGGTCCTAAATACCTTCAGCTCTCTCTTCCCAAATATCTTCCTTCCCGAGCCCTTCGCTCATCCGCCTCCAATTCCCTCAGGGTTAGCCGCTTCTCGAAGCAACGAGCTGGGGGTAGATCTCTCTCCGCGGCAGGGGCCTCCCTCTGGAACAGCCTTCCTGCCTCCCTGAAACTTGAGGAGAACCATCTCCGGTTCCGGAAGCACCTCAAAACCTTCCTCTTTGCTTCTGCTTTCTCTCCCCCTCTCCCCTGCTGAACAGCTAATTAATTCTTCACTGAAACTGCACTTATCCTGCAACTGGACCACTCTAAACGGCCTCGGTCCTGGGCCCAGCCACTCTCCTCTTGCACTGATGCCCTGGAACCCCTTTGCACTGCGGGACTGTCTCTGTATCCCTACAGCCCCCCCCCCTTCCCCAGCACTTGCTCTGCACTTACCTCGCACTTGCCACCAGCTGGCCCTATTTATTTATTTATTACTTTACGCCACTTACCTTGTACTGCACTTCCCCCCCCCCTCCCCTTCCCCTTGCACTTTCCCCTTCCCCCACCCCTGCACTTGCGCGATCTGAATGACACCTGGCCTAGTAGGATCGTTGTCTGTCTCCCCTTGTCCCTCCCCTCCCTGCCTCGTCGCGCCTTGAAACACCTGTGTATAGGCGCGTTACAAATACCATATCATATCATATTGATGAAATGTCTCTAAGAATCCTAGTAATGCTGAATGGAGCGATAAAGGGTGATACTCCAGCCAAACCAACCTGGATACGAGGAAGTCAAAAGTCAATATTAGATTACATTTTCGTTTCTGACAATCTATTCCAGGAAATCGACTCTTTCCACATGGTTATGACTAACCACAGCGACAACAACATGGTGGCAGCCGAATGGAATAAGAGCATCTCGGTGGAGCGTAGGCAATGGAGACAAGATCCATCTGTGGTTCCTGGCCGTAATAGACTGCGTCTGAAACAACGCGACATTGTGTCAATCACCGAATTAGTAGAAAAATCTCAAGAACAGGACCTCCCGAGGTCAATAGAATACCAACAACTCCTTGAGATCTATAAAGTCAAAAAGAGAACGTCTTTTACGAGATCGGAGCACAGAAAACACCAGTATGACCCGGAAGTAGCACGAAGAAAAAGAGAATTAAGGAAAGTAATACGGAAAATTAGGGCCCTACACGCAGTGGACATGGAACCAGATAAAAAAGGTGAAAAACCAATATAACAACTGGTATAAACAGCGTAGAGCAATATTTGAACAAAGAGACGCAGAGTCAATGCTGAAGGTGCTAAATAGAAAGAATACCAGAGGCTTTTGGGACATTATTAATGACACACAGAACTCCGATAAGGCACTGCTATCAAGCATGGTGCACGAAAAGAGTGGGTAAAGCACTACACAATGTTATTCAAAAGGAGAAAAACGTCTGAGCCATCAAATGAAGACCCTAGACAGCCGTGGGAAATTGACATGGAAAGAGAAGACATCCGAGCGACCATCAAGAGATGTAACGCCTCCCGTGCAGCGGGACCTGATGGACTGTCAAATGCAGACCTAAAAGAAAATATCGAAGAATGGTCAAATTTTTGTCATACACTTTTTAAAGCAATAAAAAAGGAAGGGAAAATCCCTGAGACATGGAAATCCGGGATTATCGTTCCGATTTACAAGAAGGGCATTCGCACAGACCCCGCGAACTACCGCCCAATAGCCCTACTCGATGTAGTGGGGAAAGTGTTTGCATCGATGTTGCTAGCTCAACTGACCAAGTGGATCCACCAAAACAAAGTATATGATGAACGCCAGTCGGGCTTTGTCAAAGGTATAGGCTGCAGTGTAAACTTGTTGATATTGAACCTGTTAAAAATCGATGCCATCAGATCAGGATGAAAAATATACCTGGCCTTTATCGACATGGCGAATGCCTTTGATGGTGTAGACAGAGAAACCTTATGGGAAAAACTCAAAGTAAGAGGATGCAACGTGAGCCTCATCCATGCTATTAAAGATCTATACTCCGACACCTATATACAGGTGAGACTAGATCGTGAAGGAAATCTAACCAATCCCATACCAACAGAGAGGGGTGTGAAACAAGGGTGCCCGTTAGGAGCTACCTTGTTTAACTTCTATATATCGGAAGTTGGAACAGCACTGTCATCTGTTGTTTCATTTCCGCCACTCATAAATGGAGTCCCAATAAATCACATCATGTATGCGGACGACATGGTAATTATAGACCAGACCCCCATAGGGCTCCAAAGAAAACTTACAGCACTAAGAACTTTTTCTGAAGACTTGGGTCTTGAGATCAATGTGGCCAAATCGGAGATTTTAGTATTGGAAAACCAAAGAGGAAGAACTGCAAGTAAAAAAAAAAAAACAACTTGGTCTATAGGAACAAATAAATTAAACAAGGTGCCGCACACAAGATATTTAGGAACCATGATTAACTCCAGCATAAATGACACCCCAATGACAAAAAAGCTCCTAAATAGCTGCAAATTATTAACAGCACAGGGTACCATTTTACAGCAAAAATATGGCAAATTTTCTTGAGGCGGTAAGAAGATTTTACCAAAGTAAAGTATGCCCAATTCTCACCTATGGTGCCGAGAATATGTTTGGGTGTGATTATAAAATATGGGCTCGTTGCGAAAGCATCTTCTGGAAAAGGATTCTCCAGATCCCACTAAGCACACCTACAGCATGTGTACTGTTTCAGATAGGACTCTCTACTCTCAATGCGAGAATCACCTGGAACAAACTGGCTCTGTTCAGGAAAACCCATGAAGTAGCAAACTTACCCTCCGTTAAATTCTTGACAGAAGAGAAAGGACAAGGAAAATCAGCATTGTGTGAGTGGAAGCGCCAATGCAAAGAAATTCTAGCACAATTGGGTTCAGACGAAGATACTTTATGACAGAATCCAGATCTAGTAAAACGAAAACTATTAGACTGGGACTGGATAGAAATCAACGAAAAAAGATCTTCGCACAAGTGTATGCTAAACACTCCACCTGAAGCCAAAAGACGCAACACACTTGCGAAATATCTAACGCTATCACCGTGTAAACGATTACGAAGACTATACTTAAAATTTCGCCTAAACATCTATGAAACCAAAGAGATCCTAATCCATCGAAAGAAGATTGCGGCTGGAAACTCTAAATGTAGGTTCTGCGCAGAAGAAGACGAAAATTTAAAACATCTGATCCTGCGTTGCCCCGAACTTAAAGTTCCGTGAGAAAATTATTTAAGGTAGGAGAGGAGTCGAGTCCTGTCGTATGGTCTGGAAGAATGGTGGATACATCTTCACATTGGCGAAAGTAAATCCCTGCTGATTGCAACGATGCGATTCCTTGATCAAATGCAAATTCGGTTGGGGGAGACTTCTCCATATTGTGAGGATAAGACAATCGCAAACGATTGACTTGGTGAACAGTGAAGACACTGAACAAGAAAGCCACTTATTATATACGCATAGTTCTGAAAACGGAAGGGGTAAAGAGCACAGAAATAAACGAGAACTAGAGAAATCTCCCGATTGGAGATATACTAAGGTCCATTTGCGATAAGCCAAGAGAAAGTTTGCCATTTAGTTGTACTTCCTAATTTTGTTTTTGGACTCAATTTATGTATTTTAAAAGTGTTTTTTAATAAGTTAAAGTGTTTAAAAAGTTTTCAAAAAGTTTGTAAAAACTGAACGAAAATAAAAATAAAAAAAAAAAAATTAAAAAAAAGAAGCCTTCCAGAATCCAATTTACTCCCTTTCTTGGAAGGCCAGGTGGTGATAGGTGGAAACTTTAAGGGGGTCCCGAATCCTCGGATCGATAGAACACACCAACCAGCACCTAGAGACTTCACAATTGCCCAGGGCCTGCTTCACTTGTCTCTGCTAGTGGTGGACGCATGGAGGGTTTTATACCCGGAAGCAAGGGACTACTCATTTTTCTTCACACTTACACTGCACTAACATTTGACTAACTATTTCTGCCCCCATATAATACAAAACGATAGGATTTGAAGAAGATGACAAGAGACCCTCTCCGCTGGGTTCCGTACTTCCAGAAACTCAGGCACGCATTGAATCATGGTTGGATTAGGGCAGGAATGAAGGGACCAGCCCCTTAAAGTCATGAAAACTCAGTCCCTACGAGCAAATAATATCACTGTGCATGAGTATTAGTGTTTGAGAAATATAAAAAACATAATGGCATTCAGAAGAGGTCTCTTGAGGAGTGACCTTTGCCTAACCAATATGAGGATATAGATTTCAAGAGCTTTAACTTAAATGAATTGGGGTGTGAACCGTATGAATCTTTGAGTGGCTCGCCAAACCAGTCTCCACTCATCAGGCCTTTATGAGGGAAGTTCCGGGGGTTTAGCCCAAACCATCCGACTCACCATGTACATGTGCCATGGAATAGGATGGAGCTGTTGTATTTTACCAACGATTTATCCGGACATCAGACAGAACCCTGAACAGTGGTATAATCAGACTAACAAAAGTATACGCACAGGCCCATTAACATTAGGGGATACTGACCAACATTCTCATGCATACTACTTCCCGACATATGGAGACAGTGTGGGAAAGAGAATAGTGAAGAACCGCCAATCAAGTGGGACGTTTTGGAGAAGCAAGTAGTGAATTTTAGAGGGGAAGCAAGGCAATTGCATGAGGACATATTGACCCTACCCGGGGCTGTTATCAAAAGAATTTAGCAAATAGTGCCTCGGAAACAAATGAACTGGGATAAATTAACGACCTGTAGGCAAGATGAAGGAGTCAGTAGAAAAGTACTTTGTAAGGAAGGAAGAGGTTATCTCCTCTTACAGTCATATGGATCTAGGTGCCAAAGAAGGGGGAAAAAGGCCTTTTGTTCACACTTTGTGGAAGGACTGCTCCCACACTTGAAAAATTACATACAAACATGAATCAACATGCCCATGCACACTGCGGCTCAAATTTTGACTATAGCCAGATATTATGCGAATAGGCATACCAAAGAAAAGTGTGAAAAGGAACAAAAATGAAAAGATTTAAAGACCAACATATTACTGCAGCAAGCATTTCCAGAACAAGGCACAGGGAGAGGCATATCACGAAGAAGAGAAATGTATATAGGGAGAGTGGTAAGTGCTCTTCTGGCATACAGAGGAGGAATAGTGGATGATGGATGCCATTATTGCAAGAGCCCAGATAATTGAATTTGCGTGGAAAACTAGGGCCAAGGACAGTCCAATTATTTTGATCCAAGGTAGGGTCCAAGGTAGGGACAGCAGTATTTTGACAGGAACTATTATAAAGACCAGCCATACCCAGAATATGATGCAACATAGGGATGCCACGAGAGGGGAAAGGCAGAGTACAAATACTGGTTGACCCCACATATCCATATGTGGAACTTTGCACTGTTGAAAAGAAGCAGCGGTTCCTTTTAGCTACAGCAGCAAACAATACTTCTCATTTCCCACAAACGAATGCCTTCAATACCACTCTCCTGGAAAATTAAGCCCTCACTGGGATTTTCCAATAATCCAGTCCATAGTCCAGTATCAAAACCCATTCGCTTTCAGATCGGGCCTAGTTCTTGTATGGCTCAGTTTGTTTTAACAGGTAAATGTGCTTTAAATCTTTTGGGCAGACATTTATTGAAATGCTTGCATGCAAATATTTACTGTTCACCGTATGGCTTCTACCTAACTTGCTCTGCTGAACCTTTCGCTAAATGTTGTGTTTCCACCACTAACACTTTATCAACCGAAATTGAGAAAGTGGATAAAAGGGTGTGGGCCATCCGGTAAAAACGATGTAGGTGTATTGCAGTAGAGCCAATTCAAAGTCATCTTAAGACCAGTGCCATACTCCCAATTTCTAGGGGCAGATTGCTGTGTCTATGTGCCCGACACCTCCACTTCATAAGGTAATGCAATAAAGAAGCTGCATTCTATTGCTGAACAAGCCCACATACCTACTGGCACATGGGATCTTACCAGCTCCTTTTGGTTCATCATCAGCTCTTTTGGCTGGAAAATTGGTGCCTTCCCAATGATGGTCCTCTTATTTTTCTTAGGGGCTTGTTGTCTTGTACATCGTCTACCTGTTTGCACTTGACCGGTTGCTCAGATCTCCTTTTCACCTATATCAGTTAGTAATGCATTGATAATGCAAGACGTAGCAATACAAGAAATGTTTGCCACTGATATTAGTACTGAGTCTTTCTCTTCCCAACCTGTATATCAAAACTCGTGCTTATAGATACCACATTATGTAGAACTGATGTTCAAAGGGTAGTTGGTGGAAATATACATTAAATTAACACAAGTTCTCCTAGTTAACATGCTACATGACAGTTTGGCCCGTTGTTCACAACAGCAAAATCACAAAAGATGTGTGTGCCAAACTGCTCTTTCCCATTGAAAGGCTGGCAGCTAAGAAATAGCTTGCAGTGAAAATAGCACGCACAAATACCAGCAGGTGGTGACTTCCCCCTGACCTCAGGCTAAGGATAGGAAGGAACACATGCCGACTCTTCCCCTGTGTGTCCATTTGTTCTCTGCTACAATTACTGGCCGGACTTTGTTCACCCTGCTAGTGATTTATCCGTTAAGGGCCCTGTGTTATTTACGGGTCATGCTAACAGCTGAAAAAACTATATTTAAAGAGCGTACGATTGCAAGTTAATAAGACCACTAGCAAACCATATGTTGTCGCCTTTCTCCGCTAGAGTGCTTTGTTTAATGTTAATAAATGTATTTATGCGACTGTTATTCTGTGACGGTGTCTCATTCTTGGTTTATATTCCAGGTGGGGAAAAACCCTTGAGGCGGGACTCGCAGCCTTACCCCAATCCCAATTTGCACCTTTTAGCAGAAGGAACAGGCAAATCATTAAAGTTGGGCAACCAATGCCTCTAGTCTATAGCAAGTGTTGTCAGGGATGTAGCTGGAGGGGAAAATCGGATCATGCATGACCCAGGGAAAGAAACCGTGATTGGTACACAGAAATGAACCTTTCTTCCTGGTATAGACTAACTTGGCCTTGGTTTCTGAAAGTAAGGTCCACCAGGGAGGGTGCGTTGGTTGCATGCATGTGATGTCACATCAATGGCTAAGGGAATAAGACTAAACGAAGGGCAACATTACAATGTATAAAGTGATATTATGTAAATTGTTAAGTTCTCCTGTGACAGCTCGTAAATTGAATTTTAATTCATTTTACGTATTAAATTTGCCAAATACTACCCATTGTCATTATGTGGTAATTCATAACAGCTGTAAGGGGTTCTGTCTCTTCTGGAACCTACTGGATAAAAAGTGCTATGTTTATTATATGAAAGACAGTTGATGGTGAGCGCAGATGTGTTGGGAGATTACCCACTAAACAAGAGGGACATGATTGATCCTTTTCTACCATAAGGCATTAATTGGCCATATTTAGGAAAAACCAAAATCCTTGATTTGTAAGCTGTCATATAATTCCAAACCACTGTTTAAAATTGAGGGACAAAAATGGGAAGAGGGCTTGGCTCCGTACAAGACTGAAATGGAGGTTTTAATTTCATCCAGAGAAGCAGCAATTAATGTGCGATATTACAAATACTAATGTGCTTTTTTATGCAGGGGTACAAATTTGGAGTTGCAAGTTAGTAGCCAGGCATAAAAAATAAAAGTTACTTGCCTGCTAATTTCTCCACATGCACACAGCATAACCTTTCTTACTCGCCAAGATTCAATTACCACTCACAATGGCTAGTGGAGAACACATTTCCAACTGTATTTGTAGAATAGGCAGAAGAGAAAACGAGATATGCTCCAAGTCTAAGATAGCGGGAAATTTTCTAGTCATGCACATATACAAAGTATCACTTATTTGGGAACCTTATTAGGACATTGGATAGACAACTGGACCTTAAATTGTTACTGCTTGGTATTTATTTGGCAGATGGTAAATATAAATCTTTGAACTTGCATAAATTACTAGGTGCAATGTTATATGGATTAAAAAAAAGCTAGGTTTAGATTGAAACTGGTTTACTTTCCTAAATATGGAACATCAATGACAGCTGTACTGCTTTTAACAATTATTTTATTCCCAACTTGAATAATTAGGGAGTAACACTTGCACTTAAAAATCTTACCTGGCGCCCCGTCCAGAAGAACTGGAGAGGTATATGCATTTTTAGGACCATCTAGATTACTTGGTCTCATTTAGGCCCCTAGAGGGAGAATCAAGTTAATGTGTGCATCCTGCTCGGGATGGACGATGTATAATTAATAACTGGCAGCTAAGAGGTCAGGGCTCCATGTTAAACTGGCAAATTACTTCTGGTAGCAATGCCTGGACAGATTGTGCACATTGCATTAACAGCCGAATATCAACGTAGTTTCTGGTTGAAAGGTCCGAGCAGACTGAGGGAGACCTACGTGAACTTGTTGAATTGTGCAAGAACTTAAAGAAAGCTGGAATAACTGACTTTAACGTGGAAAGCCAAGCTGCTCTCGACCCACGTTCTGAACTGCTTTTTTTGCATACCTTGAAAGGAGACACCGACTTGGGTGAGGGGAAACCCAGGGGGATCCTTGTTGAATCTAGCTAAAGACGTCATATTTCCAGCCAGACTAATTTTGATGCACCCTTTATGTTGTTTAATTACTCATCCCTCTCCACAGTTACTGTATAAGCTTAGAGCAGGTAATCGGTTTATTAGTTTAAATGTTATAGTTTGGACTAGACTTATTAGGCCGGTTTCTTTTCTTTTATTCATTGGTTGAGATTACTCCGATTCTAGCACTGGGGCAAGTTAGGAGTTTTCTCAAACCCCTTAAAACAAAACACCCTTGAACTTGCTCTTTGTGTTGCGTACTTACTTTTAGTACCATGAGTTCCTCACACGTTCCAGAGACAGTACATGTTCCTTAAGTTTAGTTATTGCCAGCACCTAGGCCTGAGTGAGGAGAGCAGTATCATTGGTGATACCAATTTGGACTTTGAAAGATCCGTTCCAAGTGTGTCTGCAACAAAGGTGTTTTCATATCGGTGTATGGACGGAGGGGGAACAAGAAAAATAGAGGGCTTTCCAAGCCAGCTGCAGGACTCACCCCAGACTTCAGAGCCACCACTCAGGACTAAAATGGTACCTGAGAAGCTTGCAGTGACTGGTGTGTGAAGAGGGAGTCCAGAGCCAGTAACAGTTCTGGAGGTGAACATTTTAACATCTTGGCCCATGGATGATATCCGTCTAGGCAGACCTACATGGATGGAGGACCTGCTAGAAGGCACAGTATGGTGTGGTATTCACTGAAGGTCTTATTTATTATATATATTTTTTGTTAAGGCCACCTATTTCAGCCAGTAAATCTGATCCTCAATGTTAAAGCACTCGATGCAAGATATGCTATGTTGTGGTGCTGGAGTATCAGAAGTCAGGGCTCTGGATTTCTCTCAGAGGGGTGTGCTGAGAATGGGCTACTTGACGTACCAAAATAGGTCCTAAATTAGTGCCATACTTGCACTCTCCAGCAACGCTAAGCTTTGTGTAGTTTGAGGTTTAAAGCACTCGAAGTTGCCAACATCCTCTTAAAGGCCAAGTAGCAATAGCTCATTGTTTTGAGGTGGCAATTCAAGGCAGTGTTTAGTCGTATCCAATGCACTAAAGTAGACTCAAATCAGGAGAAAGCAGGAGTTGATCTCATATGTTGCCGCCTAATTCTCCAGAGGAGCCAAGTCAGCCAAGGAGTTCAGTGTTAAGGCTCATTTGGAGGATTCAATAAAGACTGTGGATTGATTGGTCTGGTGAGTCAGTGCTCAAAGTTTTCTTTTAAGCCTACCAAAGCAAGAAATGTTGGTGGAAAAATCGAGCCAGCATAATAATTGCTTCCTATCTTGCCACAGACTGCAGATTCCCCATATAAGAAAATAAAAGGTATAGTATTTCTAATTAAAACAGATTATCCCAGTAGAACAGGTAGAATCAATGTAGTGCATTTAATTTACTGTGGCTTTGTCATTTACAGCCTACCAAGTTCGTGATCTTTCTTTCGTTGCACTGGCGGAATCTAAACCATTTTGAAGTTCAACAAACCAGCGCATCCATAAGAGGAAAAGGCCAGTCTGATCATCTAGGCCAGTTTTACAGAAGTTTAATATAGTATAAGATTTTATTCCCCTGTTGCAGCTATCCTAGTTGAAGGATTTTATCTCCAAGAAAGAGGACAATAACGAGTGGACGTAAGGCAATGGAATAAAGTAAAGGAACTGAAATAAATACATGTCCTGTTTTAGAGATATATATGTCTTGGATGAAGAAGAAAAAAAAAAAAAAAAACAACATTTCCCCCCGCCCCCCTCCACACTACCCAATGCAGCAGCCCTTTAGGCTCTCACTACCAAGTGCACAGTTAAAAGTACCAAAACCAACATGGATTAGTCACACAATTTTAGCTGTGCAAAAGGTGTGCCTCTTTTCAACACGCTTCGTTGTCAGATCCCCAATTTGGTATATCAATTCCTGCAGATGCTGCTTGACTACTTTATTTCTAGAAAAGGAACTCTACATAACAATCCTTACTTGCATTCACTTGAATAAAGTTGAATAATTTTAGTATTACTTCATTGCCTTCTGTTCACTCTCCAGAAGATATTGCTGCAAGATGCCTCTCTCTCCCGCCTCTCCTCTAACCTCTGAGGCCGTTGCTCGCCCTCATTCGATTACATGGTTTATCATGCTAAAACTACGCCTACACCCAACCCACCTTCAAAATGTCAAATAACCCTTCCTCCATCTCCCTCGACCTCTCAACTTGCCTCTCCGAGATCAAACACTGAATGACAGCCCATCATCATCGACTCCACCAAGGCAAAACCAGATCATCCTTTGTGGAACTGCTCTCTTCCCCTGTCTCCACACTCTCCGGGCCCACCACCTTCCACCTCCAACAGTTAAAAATAGCAGGTGCCTTATGGACTCCGACCGGACCGTCACATCTACTCAGTGGTAAAAAAAACTGTTTCCTCCACATCTGTATCCTTCAACACATTTTTCATTTCCACAGTTACCACAATTATCCCAATCTTACTATCACACCTAGACTATGCCAATGCACTATACCTAGAAGCTCCCACCCTGCATATGACAAACAGCAACTAGTCCAAAATACTGCTGCAAGACTCCTCCTAACCTTAGGTCCTAGAGACCACATCTCTCCAGCCCTCCAAGTTCACAATGGCTTCCAATCTGTCAGCAGACTGCCTTCAAAGAGATGTGCATCATCTATCAAGCCTTCTACCATAAAGGACATGAATCCCTGCACCAAACGTTTGCTTGCTACAGGCCAAAAAGCAGCCTCATATCTGGCTCACAACTCCTACTTAGAATTCCAGTTACAAGATCAACTCGTACTGGGGCATCTCAGTTCAAGCACACACAATTTGGACCTCAGTCCCTATAAACATCTGCCATATAGAGGAACACCTCCTCGTCAGAAAAGCCCTTAAATGATGGCTCTTTCTCACTGCCCCTGCCTGCGTCCCCAATTTGATCCACTTACCCCATCGACAAACAACCCCCTCATATGGCTCAAACCATCTACCTAACCCAGCACCATCTGTGTGCTTCCCTTCTTCAAAACCAACCAATCACAACCTGCATTACCCATCCAACAGCCTTCTTATTGAATTAATTCAGATTTGCCCTGCTGTGATAAGAGCCCGCAAATGACTTTTGAATGAAATCAGGCTCGCCTAACACAACCAATTGTAGTCCCTCCCAGAACCAACCTGTTTCTTGAATTTGTGGGAAATGGGGCTCTAACCTAAGCTTGTATTCCCCCTCCAGCGCTCACTTAATACTGAAGCCTTCCAACACTTATCACTCCACAATCCCCACCCCTAGGAATTCAGAGTCTCCCTCAGGGCCTCATACCACGCTATGCAGAAACCTTCCCGGCCATTCCAAAGGGCTCCTCAACCAGAAACAAGGGCTGCCCCAACTGATCCAGTATTCAAACTGACTCCTTCATTAGATCTATACAGCCCTCTGATAGATCTAATAGACAGAGCATGTAGCCCCACATCAAGGGCCCCGGTGTCATACTCCCTTCATTTCACAAGAACTTTGACACAGCTTTGCTTCTGCTGGACTGCTTGACTGTCCGTCAGTCCCTTCCATCGAGATGTCACTCAACATCAATCACCGGCAGAGGTTTGACTTGACTCTTGGTGTATCTATATTGGCATTTATTCATATGCCCATTAGAAACAGTGATTGTTCAATTGAGTATATCTGAGGGGCCACCCGATGGATGAATATGCATCACAATGGATCATGGATAAGACGGCCAAGTTTGGAAGTTGATTGCGTTATACCTTTGTTTGAGCAGCTTAACATTAGGCTTGTGGTGCTGCAAGGTCCAAAGGATAGCATAATACTTCGTTGGAATTCCCTCTTTCCAAGGATGAGACACTCAGGACTCCTGCAGGCAGAGAAGAACAAGTTACTTTCTTACCTGGTAACGTTCTTTCGATGGGATGGTCCGACAAAGTATTCCATATCTATGACATGTAATCACCACAGCTGTGCTGCTTCGGAAACTTTTTTCGGCGTCTGCGTCCTGCGTCGATGACGTCGATGCGCCGTCGTCGAGGGCCTCCTCCGACGTCCGACGTCATCCGATGTGATAAGTAGGATGCACGACGCCCGTAGCCTCAGTTGTAGTTTTTTCCCCCCAGAACGTGTGACACTAGTCAACTGCCAGTCAGACACAAAGCCTTGCGGAACGTAAGCTGCAATCGCAAAAGAAATTCTGCAGCGGGGAAGGCAGGGCGGGAGCGATATGGAATACGTCGTCGGACCATCCCATCGAAAGAACGTTACGAGGTAAGAAAGTAACTTGTTCTTCGAGGGGATTGGGTCCTCCGACGTATTCCATATCTATGACAGACTCCCAAAGCAGTACCAGAGCAAGGAGGAGGGAAAGAATTTAGAATCAAAATTTAGAATAGCCAATCAAATAGCAGAGCAAAGGACCGCCTTGCCAAAGGCCAGATCCTGTGCTCGGATGGAATCGAGGGAATAGTGACGTACAAATGTATGTACTGAAGCCCAGGTGGCTGCATCACAGATGTTGCGAATAGGAACACCCCTCTGCAGAGCAGTAGACGCAGCCATACCCCTGGTAGAATGGGCCCGCAAGCCAGCCGGTGGGTCCTTGCCCGCCAAGCGGTAGCACTCCGAGATGGCCAAAATAATCCAGCGAGACAAAGTCTGTCTCGTCACAGCTTGCCCCAAACGCTTTCCAGCGAAACCAATAAAGAGTTGATCGTCCACTCTGACCCGGGACATGCGTGAAACATTAAAGCTTAAAGCTCTCCTAGGATCAAGCCTATGGAGCCTCTCCTCTTCCTTACCAGGATGCGGAGGAGGATAGAATGCCGGAAGAACAACCTTCTGGGCCAAATGAAATTCCGTCACTACCTTCGGAAGAAAAGGAGGACGAATTCTAAGGACAACCCTGTCCTTGTGAAATAAAGTGAAGGGAGGCTTAACTGAAAGTGCCTGTAACTCACTCACTCTGCGAGCGGAAGTAACCGCAACTAAAAACACAGTTTTCAGAGTTAACAGCCTCAAAGGGCAAGAATGTAAAGGCTCAAACGGAGCACCCATAAGAAACTTAAGAACAAGGTTTAAATCCCAACCGGGCACCAGGAAAGGTGACTGAGGGAACACATTAGTGAGCCCTTTCAGAAACTGTGAAATCAAAGGGATTTTAAAGTAAGAACACTCTTCAGACGAGCGCTTAAAGATGGACAGCGCCGCCAGGTAACCTTTAACGGTACCCACTTGCAAGCCCCTGTGGGCCAAAGAAAGTAAAAAGGACAGAACCATGGGGATGTCACATGCAAAAGGATCCACATTCTGAACTCTGCACCAGTCGCAGAACTTACGCCAACGGCAACAGTACAGAGACTTTGTTGCTGGCCTTCGGGCCGAAAGCAACACCTCCATCACGTCCTCAGGGAGGTCCCAATCCTTATACCTCAACCTTTCAGAAGCCAAGCGTGAAGGTTGAGGGATCCGACCTCTGGATGGAGAACCAGACCCCCCTCCCGTGAGAGCAGATCGTCTCGGTAGGGAAGACGACGTGGAGGGCAGATGGATAAGTCGAGAAGGTCCGGGTACCACGTCCTCCGAGCCCACGCCGGGGCAATGAGGATCATCCGGGAACCGAACTTCCGTAACCTCCGCAGCACTTGCGGGATGACGGGGACTGGAGGAAACGCGTACAGCAGCGGGAATGACCACTCCACCACGAACGCGTCTCCTAAGGCTCCTTTTGGAGGAAATTCCCGCGAGCAAAACCTTTCGCACTTCCGGTTGACACTGGAGGCGAAGAGATCCACTTGAGGGGTCCCCCAAAGGGCGAAGATCTCCAGGAGAATCTCCTGAGCCACCTCCCACTCGTGAGAGATTGCGCTCTGCCTGCTCAGAGCGTCCGCCGTCACGTTCTCGTCTCCGGCCAGATGAACTGCCGAGATCTAAACTTCCTGCTGGATGGCCCAGAACTCGAGCTGCATCGCCTCCCTGCACAGAGGAAGTGACCCTGCCCCCCCCCTTTTTGTTGAGGTAGTGCATGGCCACTGTATTGTCCGTCAGGATCAGGACACTCTTTCCTCGCACAGTCGGCAGAAAAGCCTTCAGGGCTAGCCTGATGGCCCTCAACTCCAAAAGATTGATATGGAGTCTGGACTCCGACGGAGACCAACGACCGCTGACTGTCAGCCCGTTGGCATGAGCGCCCCATCCCGTGAGGGATGCATCCGTCACGATCGTCACCTCCGGCCAGGGAAGCCAAAATGGAGCCCCCTTCATCAAGTTGCCTTCGACGGCCCACCACAGAAGATCCCGGGCGACCGAGGGCGGCACCTGAACCGGGTCCGACATCCTGCCGGAGGACTGCGACCATTGCGTCTTGAGTGCCCACTGCAAAGATCTCATCCGCAGGCGAGCCTCTGGCACCAGAAGAATGCAGGATGCCATGAGGCCGAGAAACCTCAAGAACTCGAACGCAGGGAGCGTCTGGGCATGCTGAAACTTGTGCACCATCTGCTGAATGTGAAGAGCCCTCACCTGGGGAGGAAAACACTGCCCCAGGGAAGTGTCGAGCACTGCTCCGATGTACTGGAGCCGCTGTGTTGGCGTCAAATGGGACTTCTTTAAATTGAGGGAGAAGCCCAGCCTGTGAAGGGAGCGGCAGGTGACGGACAGATGATCCAGGACTTGCTCGGGAGAGCTCCCCCTGATCAACCAATCGTCCAGGTAGGGGTAGACGTGAATCCCCCCCTTGCCTGAGATGCGCTGCCACCACCACTATGAGCTTGGTGAAAACCCTCGGGCGGAGGTCAAACCGAACGGCAGGACCCGAAACTGAAAGTGCGAGTCGCCAACCGCGAACCTCAGGTACTTCTTGTGCTTGGGATGGATCGGCACATGGAAGTAAGCATCCTTGAGGTCGAGTGACACCAACCAGTCCTGAAGCTGAAGGGCCTGGAGGACTTGAGAGAGAGTAACCATCTTGAACTTGTCCTTCCTGAGGAGTTTGTTCAAACCGTGCAAGTCCATGATGGGTCTCAATCCCCCGTCTTTCTTCGAAATCAAAAAATAAGGGGAATACCATCCCTTGTTCCTCTCCGCTACAGGCACCAGTTCTATGGCGCCTTTCTCCAGCAGGGCTTGAATTTCCTGCGCAAGGAGCGGATCCGGACTCTGCAAAGAGAGGTTTCCCGGTGGATTGTCGCGAGGCCTGTGCCGAAAGGGAAGACAGTAGCCGTGGGTTATGATCTCCAGAACCCACACATCTGAAGTAATGGCTTGCCACTCTACAAGATGCTGCGCCAGCCTTCCCCCAACCGGCGAACCATGGGACATGGCCTCACGACTGAGTGGGAGCGGCTGCGGTGTTACCTGAGGCAAAGAGGCAACTGCCCGAGCGGCCTTGGCACCACGGGTACCCTGTCGTCCACCTCTGGTACCCCTGCGTTGGCCTCTTTGACTGCCAGCTCCTCTCGCTTTACTGAAGGATGAGTAATAGCGAAAGGAACCACCCCTCCACTGCTGTCCCCTAGGACGAAAAGGCGGCGGTTGGCGAACTGCAGCGCCCAACGACTTCGCTGCAGCTTTTGAGGTCTGCAACCTCTCAAGGCTCTCGTCAGCCTTGCTGCCAAAAAGGTGTTCACCGTCAAAGGGCATGTTGAGGAGCCGGGACTGCACATCAGGAGCAAACCCCGACTTCCGCAACCACGCAAACCTGCGTATCACGGTGCTCGCCGCCATGGACCTACTGACGCATTCAGCTAAATCCAAACCCGACTGAACGGACTCACACATGGCATCCTTACCATTCTGGACCATAGCAAGGAAACCACCCCGTTCGTCCCCTTTGGGAATATGTTCAGCCGCCAACGCAACACAGTTCCACAGAGTGTGTGTGAAACGAGACAAGGCACAAATGGAGTTGGCCGCCTGAAGCGCCATACCACCAGTAGAAAACACTTTCTTCGCCCAGCCATCAAAACGTTTGTCGTCCCTATCAGGAGGGATGGTAGGGTACGACGCCTGCTTTGCCGGGGCCGTGGCCGCCTGCACCACCAAACTCTCCGGAGTGGGGTGCCTGGTCAAGTAGCAGGGGTCGCTACTGGCTAGACGGTATTTTCGCGACAAGGATCTGCCCACCGCCGAGAGACTCTCCGGAGCAGTCCAAGCCGCCGCCACCCTTCTCTGTAAAGCCATATGGAACGGCAGTACCGGATCAGTTGGGGACCAACATCAAGGATGTCCGTCAGATCATCCTGCACAAACTCCCCTGGGGGAGCAGACCATCCCAAGTACTCAGAAACCCTAGCCATAAGGCGCCGGTACGAGGAATCGGCATGAGAGCCAGGCTCAGGCCTACAAAACTCCACCTCCGGAGAGGTGTCCAGTCCACTGGCATCATGCAGTGACTGTCTCAAATCGTCAAACTGACTATGGCCCGAGACAATTTCATCTGGAACCTGACTAGGAACCAGGCCATCAGAATCCTCATCCGCCTCTGAAATATAGTCCAGGTGGCGAAAAGAAGGCACCCGAGAGTGCTTGCTCTTAACCAGAGCCTTCCTAGGGGGTTCTCCCGTGCCACGGGGTACCTCCGACACGAAAGGCGTCGATGGCGTCGAGCGAATCGGCGCCGGCGTCGAGAGAACCGGCATCGGCGCCGAGAGGATCGGCGTCGACGTCAGACGCAGCGCCTCCAGCATCGGCGGCGTCGACACAGCCCTCGAGGCCGGAGCCCCGAGCGTATCCCTCGACGACCCAAGCGTCGACGGCCTCGACGACTTCCTCGAAGCCGGAGCCTCGAGAAAGCCTGTCGACGCCTCAGACGTCGATGTCTTCCTCGAAGACTTCACAGGTGCACACGGTCTCGAACGCGTCGAGGACCGGGACCTGGAACGGGTACGGCGAGAACGAGTCTCCTTGTCCGGACGGGACCTCTCCCGTGACTCGTGCCGACCACTCATGCGAGCGGTGTCTCTCGACCTCACACGACCGACCCCACTCGGGGGCGCGGACGGCGTAGTACCCTGCGACTCAAGAATCGCCAGCATTTTCTTCCCGAAGGAAGCCCATTCCTCCGGCGTCGCACGGCTGGTGGGGTAAGCGACGTGCCGGGCAGAGTCCTCCGAGGAGGACCTGGAAGACGACCGGTGTCGGCGCTTCCGAGAACGCCTCCAAGAGGCTGAGGAGTGGCGAGACCTACTCCTAGAAGGAGACCCACGAGACTTCCGACGATGACGCGGAGAGTCACCCCTCGAATCATCCGTCGAAAGCCCCGCAGACTTCGACTTCCTGGGCTTGGACACCCGACCTACCGACAATTTCTTCTTACGTTCTCGTAAGGCTTTGGACGTGAGCGACTGGCAGTCGATAGTCATCCGTGTCGTGGGCCTCCCCGAGGCACCAGAGGCAGGCGTCGTGCGAGTCCGTCACCGACATCTTGGACCCACACTCCCCGCACTTCTTGAAACCCGGACGCGGGGTCGAAGACGAAGTAGAAGACATCATCAAAGGATTAACACAAAACGAACAGGTTCGAAGAACCGAGAAGAACAGAACTCCAAAGAGTCGAGGCGTGAACCGAGAATCACGAAGCAACACGTTCGCGGAAAAAACGGAACTGAGGCTACGGGCGTCGTGCGTCCTACTTATCACATCGGATGACGTCGGAGGAGGCCCTCGACGACGGCGCATCGACGTCATCGACGCAGGAGCCGAAAAAAGTTTCCGAAGCAGCACAGCTGTGGTGATTACATGTGATAGATATGGAATACGTCGGAGGACCCAATCCCCTCGAAATGGATATTCAATTGAGCCAAGTCGCTGGATTCAAATTGAGGGGGGGGGGGGGGGGGGGGGGGGGGATGTAGGAAGTTTTTCTATAGAGGCACAGACGTCCTGGAAGACTGATGGCACAGACGACAAGGTCAGTATTTTTCTCTATAGGTGACCATTACCATGACCATGTTTGAATCCAATATAATACACTTTTACTGCAATAACTAGGTAGGACATACAAGGACACGTGCTGATTCTGTCTCATATCTGACAATGTTCATGTGACTACATATTAGTCATTGTGCATGTGTTCTGCATGTTAAGTGTAGCAGAGCCCTCAACTGTAGACCTTAGTCCTAGGGATTGATATATAATACCCCTGAACCCCTGAGCTACACCCCATGGAACAGGGTGCAAAATGTGGATTCTCCACTGACAAGTAAATTTCGCCTTTGTGAGTAAGAAATGATGTGCTATGTGTAGAATTGAGGTGGCGAGTGACTTATGTCTGGCTAGTAGCTTGCAACTTTAAATGTTTACCCCCGTTATAGAAACTGCAGAGCCCCACGAAAAATTCAGTCCAGCTGTCAAAGTCATTGACATAGAATTCCCCGCACCTGGGCAATATGGCCCGCATGATTTAAACATTTTTGCTTGGTCATCTCTGCTAATCACCGAATTCTAATTACTTATCGCACGCATTGTATTGCTCCTTTTATTTGCACGTTTGAACAGACTACGGTCTTCCGTAGGGCTGTCATCCACTGCAGCGCTTCAAAGCCAGAACAATGGCAGTAGGTGGCTACACAAATAGCAAATAACACATCAGTGCATGGTACAGTATGTTGGAGTAGGTCAGGATTTGTTGTATGCTCGAAACACAGTAACATTAGGATTTTGGTGGGAATGGTTAGAACAGACGTTACATGAAAAAACACTTTTTGCCACTCGATTACAAGTACCAAGACATACAATGAAAATGGTGCATGTAGCATTTCAAAATGCTGCATAAAGCAAATATTGCACAATGAGTCTGAAAATACCTACACAATTTATCACCGACAAAAAGGTGGTAGTGATGCCTAGCGGGCAACATCAATTCAAGTGTAGCAGATCACCACCAAAGTGGAAGCACAAAACGCAACATGCTAGGAGTCAGAGCGCTCATTGAGCTATTCATAGTGGGTAGAGCCATGCAGGTTGAGAGACATGGGGAGAGGAGATGGATGGCAAAGGAGGAGACCTCCCATTGTCTAGAGTGTGCTCAAGAATGAGCAAATACTCACCCTTTTCAGGATGAAAAGGCACAAAATCAGCTCCATCCGGCAGCTCATAAAACGGGAGATCGACAGCAGTATTACAATCTATACTGCCACAGCCCTCTTCCCAAGCTAGTGGCACAAGGGGCATTCAACATAGATTAAAAAAATGGTTTATGGCACGTCTCAAGTCCATTTTCAGTGTTCCTGTGTCATGCCTTGGATGTCGTCCTGCATCATGCCCATAGGAAACCCCCCCACCCCTCGAAACCCTACAATGACCCAACAAATCAGGTAAAAATCAATCCTGCTAATGACATTTCTCACTTCCCCGATGTTGTGCGATTGGCGGGGGTGAGGGGCGGGAGTATGGGTGTACTGCCATTGCTTTGAAAAAACTGCCTAACTCTCCCTGCCCCCAGGACATTTCTGAGAACCTAAATCAGGAGCGAGCTGATAGTAATGCTAGTCAGCATCACCCACTGTGTGCAGCTCCCAGGACCTGCCCATGACTCCATAGTCCTGTATAACGGCATACAGATACCTGAAAATGTGCATGGCAACACAAACCTGGCTGCATGGTACTACTGCCAGAGTACCTCGCTTTCAGGGTTATCAAGCCGCTTGATAGAAGGCCCGTTTCTCCCCCCCCCCCCCCCCCGCCCTCCAATTGGATTAGAATTGTTTAAGTCATTGTTGTTCCATCGTGTGCTTTACCAAGCTTTTAGGGCACACAAACAGGATTCTTTAAGCTTGTTTGCCAGCCTGATCCAGGGCATCTTTGCGTGACAATATCTGCTCAAAAGTGCTCAGACAATAGGAATACCCACTAAGCAGAGCCCTGCAAACAGAAGATTCAGAGGAGGAGTCAGTGAGAGAAGAGAAAGCATACCAATACCTGGTCTCCCAATGATAATATAACAAAGAAGGGACTAAAGACACGGCCAGCACAGTGGCCATCTTGGGAATTCATGTGTTTAAATTACTGTTGAAAAGCAATAGACCAAGTATAACAAGTGTGTGCATTAACTATAGAAGAGTAAAACGAATACAAAGAATAGATTAAATTAAAAGTAATACAACAAACATTGTAATGTGTACTGCCAGCTCTACATAGTTACTTTTGGATGTACAGAGCCATCTGCATTTTGTTTTATAAGGTTATGCATACACTACTTGATTTCGAAAGTGTGGCTTTTCTTCAGCTGGGCTCCTTTTCCACTGGCCATCTGAGGGCAACAGTAACTAGCTGCCCCAGAAAAGTGCGGCTCCCAGGCCCAGTGTTCACCGCCTCACGGCCACTTATTCGTCCACCCTGGCACTGTACCAAGTTGAGAAAGAACGGAAGAATGGCTAACTGTCAAACAAAATGGGATCCGTTCCTTCTCCCACTACCTGCACATCCACATGTGTTAGGGAGATTCTCCCCAAGGCCCAGTGGTCAGGGTCCAAAGGTAAGTCTTCCTGAAGGAGAGTTCAGCTGTACGTTTGCTGGATTCGAGGCAGTACGGTCTCTGGAGTTGACAAGTGAGGGGAGACAGAATCCGAGCCATTGTATGGTTTCCTGGGGTGAAGTTTCTTGGGTCTGTTTAGCTCAGTCTTTGTAATCCTGGCAGCGAAGGGACACCCTCTTCTAAAGCTGGTGATGCAAGCATGGTAGGAGCTTCAGAGAGACAGCCTTCAGTTTGGAGCAGTGATCTAGTTGTGCCCACCAGATATGGTGGAAGGAGTGCCGCTGAGGTTTCCTTCTGCCCTTGAGGCAGAGCTTTGCCACGAGATTGTTCGATGCATCAAAAGTTCTCTCAGGGCGCACCATTCGGACATCCAGCTGCAGACAAGGTGAGTAGTCCAGGGTGTTTGCCTTTATCCCCCTTGGGAATCACCAAAGCACACAACAGGTATAATTCAAACAGAGGTGGTCAGCCCATCCCTCCAAGCACACCAATGCATTCTGGAAAGGTCGCACACACAGGAATGAATCCACACAGTTCCAGACAGGGGTCTGCATGTGCCAGTCTGAACTGGTTTCAGCCATCAGTACTGGGACACATCCAGTGGCCAAAGATGGCCACATCCACTCAAATATACAAAGCAGGACAAGGGCTGCTCATATGGTAATTGAGGAAACAACCACAACCTCCATCTCGATGAATGGAGCAGAGGGGACCAAAATGACCCAGCGGGGTAAAACGGAGTCCACTTTGCACTGACGAAAATGCCACCACCAGGCTAGCCATATTACTAACAAAGAGAAAGTACTCTTTCCGAGAGGCTAAGAGATAACTTTGTGGTATTCCTGCCTTGGAGGTCAGAAGGAGCTATGGCAGAGCACCCAAAAAATTAAAACAAAAACACAGCCACACCCCAAAATCAGATGCAAATTAAGCCAGGCAGGTTGAAAAACAAGTCATAAAAAAGCCAGAAAAAGTATAGAAGTCTACCATATGTGGCACAAAGTGAGCATTCTGCCCAACACTGTGATAACCCAATTATCATCCCAGAGGATGTTTGCCTTCTGCACCTCATGTCAGCAAATTTGCATCCATTTAATCAGACACATCTGCAACTGTACTTTTCTTTGTTCAATAAATGTATAATTGCAATTGAAGCATGTTGGCCTCCCTGAATACCATTGACCTAAAGTTTTATAAGACCCAAGGCCAGGAGGCTGTTAATTCTCTATATCGTGAATCGTATACACGCATTTGATGTCACGCTTACAAATTACTGTATTTATGGTTTGCTGCGATATGTCAAGCCTCGGTCAATTAAACTCTTATGTGAAAAAGGACTTCAAGATCCAGGTAGATCCCAACAGGTACGAAAGGCGAGTTAAACATTTGGATTTGGGGGGGGGTAATTTCTGCTTTTATATTTTCATGACCATTCGTCACAATCAAACACCTGATGCAGGATTAGAACTTAAACATGTGTCCCGGAGAACGTGTTGAGGTGCTGAATGAAGGTGGAAGCTTTGATTAAAAAGGCATTGTTTGACAGATGGAATAATATAACATGAAATGAAATATTAAACAAAAAGGTTTGTTAAGAGCTATGCAGTCTTTGCCATTTCTGTAAATGAAAGCGCCGTTTATGGTAGGTCATTTGTCTTAACTGGATTACTACTATTATGAAAACAAGAATCCAAACGCATGAACATTCTTTTCTGTCCAGTCAAGTTATCTACAAAGATCAGGTTGTCCGCTAAAAGGAGCAGTTTTACCAAAGCTACGGACGCGGTTAACCTAACTAGGCAATCACATCACAGGGAAGCGGTTGTACATGGGCGGTGTGCCTGCGGATTCTCACACGAGCCCAGAAACCACATAAAAAGGCCCAGTTTCCACAATGCCACAAAAATCTGCTTGCAAAGGTTAATTATTGCGCTATAGCAGCTTTAGTGCTAGTGTCTTCAGGGTCACCCACTTAGCCAGACGATACAACTGGTCATTTGCCAGTTCTATACTAGGCCGCTCTATATAGAGCCCCTCAACCCTGAATACTCGCTCATGGCCATTCGAAGTTGAGGCGCCTTTCAATACAGACTCTTCGGCACACTATGGTTTACATTGCTGTCTTGCAGCCTTAAAGATTTCTGTCCTGCTCTTCACCCTCAGTGCTGTGAGGTGGCCTTACATTGGCGTTAAGAACTGTAGGTTATAGCCTTTTGTGGTGACAGTCAAAACAGACACAGAGCATGGACAAAGATCTTGAGCTGTGCAACAACTAAACTCTGTTGCAAAGTGCCCAATCGACTTTAGATATGGTATCCCCCCCCCCACACCAACACAAGCTGTGTGCATTGATAGCGTATCCCCAAGCATAGACCAATCCCTTTCGGAAAAGCAAAACCAGCGGATGGGAAAAAAATAATTGCATGTCCCATAATTGCATTCGAATGAAGACAAAACCCAGACTGGACCCCAGAAGCAGTATTAAGGACCCAGGAGAAGATGGACCATGCAGAAGACAGTCCAGATACGGAGGCAGCTAGAAAACATGCCTGGACTTGACTGCCCAACCCCGATATGGGCTACTGCACCCATGATCTCTTTTCCACAAGAGGAAAATCCATAACAGACTAGCCAAACATGTGTACAGATCTGAGTCAGAAAGATAATGGGGAAGACCGGGGTAACCCAGGGGAGTGCTCACACAGCCCTAAAATGGGTAGTCAAGGGGTACATGCACCACTCGCCAATTCTATATCCAGTGTGGTAGCAGGACGCTCTGTAAAGTTAGGCTATGTTCAAATTATGTATATAGAGCTCAATCCATAAGAAAGCTAAAATAATGTTACATAAATAGGAGTGAAGAAAATACAAACAAAAACGTTTTAAACCTTTTCTGAAAGCGCTTTGATTGGGCTCAGAGCTCAAGGATTCAGGGAGTGAATTTCAACTTCTGGCACCATGAACTAACGAGCGCCAACCAGAGCATAGTGT
Source organism: Ambystoma mexicanum (assembly GCF_040938575.1). NCBI lineage: Eukaryota > Metazoa > Chordata > Amphibia > Caudata > Ambystomatidae > Ambystoma > Ambystoma mexicanum. The sequence goes on from NC_090931.1 coordinate 669,850,252, forward strand.
GTGCTAAATCTGGGACAGGTTTGAGACAGTGATGAAGAAGAGCAGAGAGCAATTAGGGGCATACATTTCCACTGTACTTGCTAGATGAAAATGAGCTTTACCATGAATACATTTGTGAACCAGAATGGCCACTACTTAAATTGTGTGCCAGCAACTGGTAACCAATGCAGCTGGGGAAGCTGTAGAGTGATATGGGAACAGTAGGGGACATTAAAAATTGGCGTAGCATTATCGTTTAACAGCCTCTGTATTTTTACAGAACGTTTGGGTACGCCCATATACAAAGTACTGCAATTATCAAGTTTAGCGCCCACAATTTCTCTAGCAACCAAGTGGTCAGTGTTCAAATAAGCTAGCTTTTGGATAAACAAAGATAGTAAAGAGTATTGCTCCCAGTCAGAGTAATTGCAAATGAAATATCCAAACTTAAACCAAATTAAAAGCCTGAAGTCTTAACCTTAGGACAGCATTAAGAGAACAAATACTTGTAAGAACCCGGAGGATGAACTGTTACTAGCTCTGTCTTGGCGGTGTTCAAATTGAGCCAATTATTTTGCATCCACACTAATTTAAGAGAGAGCACGGTCATCATGAGATAAGGTACCAGTAATGTTAAGATACCAGTCCTCAGCCACACAGTTAATGGGCACACATATTGAGCCCTGCTTCCTTTCTACACTACCAAGAAAACTGGTGAGAAAATAATGTCTTCCTCACAATTGCCAGCACAACAGAGACTCACCTGCAACCCCTCCCTTCATTAAAAATGAACAAACTTAAATTGTGTGCCAGCAACTGGTAACCAATGCAGCTGGGGAAGCTGTAGAGTGATATGGGAACAGTAGGGGACATTAAAAATTGGCGTAGCATTATCGTTTAACAGCCTCTGTATTTTTACAGAACGTTTGGGTACGCCCATATACAAAGTACTGCAATTATCAAGTTTAGCGCCCACAATTTCTCTAGCAACCAAGTGGTCAGTGTTCAAATAAGCTAGCTTTTGGATAAACAAAGATAGTAAAGAGTATTGCTCCCAGTCAGAGTAATTGCAAATGAAATATCCAAACTTAAACCAAATTAAAAGCCTGAAGTCTTAACCTTAGGACAGCATTAAGAGAACAAATACTTGTAAGAACCCGGAGGATGAACTGTTACTAGCTCTGTCTTGGCGGTGTTCAAATTGAGCCAATTATTTTGCATCCACACTAATTTAAGAGAGAGCACGGTCATCATGAGATAAGGTACCAGTAATGTTAAGATACCAGTCCTCAGCCACACAGTTAATGGGCACACATATTGAGCCCTGCTTCCTTTCTACACTACCAAGAAAACTGGTGAGAAAATAATGTCTTCCTCACAATTGCCAGCACAACAGAGACTCACCTGCAACCCCTCCCTTCATTAAAAGCAAGTGAAAAGATGAGCATTGTACCAAACAAATAGATTGTTTTCGAAATCCTCATCCTTCAGGAGGAATGCTGAATACATACCATGAGCTTTTAGACAGAAGAGGGGGAAACTCTCCAGCCAGAGAAAGGGAAACAAACCAAGAGCTCTTTCCCAGCCAGCAACTAATAGAGAATAAAGCGAGATCCACGGGTACATAACATGGGGCGCTGTTGAGCAACCTGGAAGATGGCTGCCTAGCTAACCAGCTCCGTGTACTACCAACAACGATCCGATTACAGCAGCGGTTTCCTAGCTCTCCTGCACCTACAAATACCACCATGTGTTAATGAGGGCAAAGAGCACAAACGGCCCAAATCCTGGGAAGATCCGATGTATTGGGGCGGATATCTGGCCCCCTGCCTCTTGACTCGGCGCGCAGCCGGGCTGGACTGGGCCCGTGGACGGAGTCTGCTGGCGAATGCAGCCCTGCCCCTGGAGTCGGGCTGGTGCCGGCGCCCGAACGTTCGGAGGACTGTGGTGGGCATCGCTGCTGCCCAGGGTGCAGGAGCCTGCCCCCCCCATCCGTGGAGCTGTATCGGGCGGCTGGGTCACTGAGCAACTAGATTGCTGCGTCCCGCCCTTCTTCTGTTCCGGCCACTCATCTCGGCATCGAATCTGCTGTAAGCCGGGTGCGGCAGACAGGCGCAGCGGACCGGGCTCCCTGCAGGCGCTGGTTGATGAGCAGGGAGCCTCGGCCCCAGTGCTTACCGGGGTGGAGAGCCCGGTACTCCTGAAACTCCTGATGTGTGTCGTCGGACAACACTGAGGTGCCATCTAGCGCCTGGGGACCGATGAACACCAGCATCCACGGCAACAAGTGCCCCGGCGGGGAAGCAGCCCTACCACCGCCCCTGTGTCCTGTTCCATTTTGGGCCCGCTCCCGCCACCGCACCTACGAGCCTCGCCGCTCCCGGTTGCAACATCATGCCTCCGTATCACCGATGGCTACAGCGGCTCCTATCACACTGGTTGATGGCACACACTGGTGCAGCTAACAACTACAAAAGATTCCATCTCTGCCTTCCTGCAGCTTGTGGGGATCCTTGACTTCCTAATTCATACACCGGGGCCTCCTACTCACAATTCAAACTCTGGGCCCCTCTCCACTGGGCTGCTGCACTTCTATCCACCAAGGGAGGTCAACGCGGAGCTGGGAATCCTTAACTACACTGGTACCGACCTGTGACACAGCACTGGACCTGAAGTTTCCACAGGAAGCCCCCCGCCCCCCTGCCAAGGAGCTTGATGCGACGGCACACGATGCTCTAGGGGGAATGGTTGATTTTGGACTTCTTGCTGCCCTAAACATTTGGAGCTCCATTGCTGTATTGCTCACTTCCCTAGCTGATCCACTAGGCCCAGCACTTGGACCACATCCGGGCGCTGGCCGGATCTCCTTCGCCTCCAGAAACTTGAACCGGACCTGCTGGCCCCAAAGGCAATCACCTACACTGTCAAATCCTTGCGACAGGATGCCACGACCATTTCTGGGTAACCCCTTGGGTCCCGTGTGAGTGAGAGCGAACCACGAGGCCCACCGTGGCGTCTTGCCCTCACCGACGCCTCCTGTGCCTCTCTGGGCCCGACGCAGTGCGTGACCACCTTAGCAGTGGGGCAGATTACCACCGGACGCTGCATACAGGGCCCTAAGGAAGTGACTGTCCACGCAGACAATGTCAAACAGATCACGGAAAACCAACAAGGTCGACGCCATTGACAAATTTACCAAGGCAGTGCCCAGGTCGGAACTGGGCCAATCATCAACCAGTCAGGAGGACGTGGCTGCACCAGCGGACATACCCGCCCCTGACCTCAACACTATGATGGAATCCATGGCCAAAAACTTTGCATCCATCCACAAAAAGCTGGACGATAAAATGCAAATGTGGCGTCACTCAAGTCAAAATTAGATCATGCAGGCACCAGGATTACAGGGGCCGAATCCAGAATCGGAGCAAATGAAGATGGGATGTACACCCTTCAGGACACAGTGGCCTCCTTTGCACGTGACATGAAACTCGTTAAAGCGAAATGCGATGATTTAGAGTCTAGGTCGCGTCGAGATAACATTCAAATCAGAGGGGTTCCTGAGAACGCTCTCAAAGGTTGAATGGAGATAGCAACTGAAAACGTACTGAAGGAACTACTGGGCAACACTGGCCGGTCTCCCTTTTTCACTGTCGAGCAGGCCCAACGCGCTACAGCTCAGCGGCCTAGAGACTTCCCCAGGCCCATCATTGCTAAAGTCTTAAGCTACAGAGACAGGGATCAGGTCCTCCGCCTCGCACGGGAGAAAGGGGGAGCTCCGGCTCAGCTCTCAGATCATTAGAATCTTCCCCGACTTCTCCAAGGGTGTGCAGCAGACGCCAATTCACTGGAATCAAGAAAATTCTCAGAAAATGAAATATCCCCTATGCAATACTGTTTCCCGCACGCCTCCAGTTCACCTTTAGGGAGAGACTACTACTTCACTGTCCCTGATGAGGCAGTAAAATTAATAAGGCGCCTATCCCACTGAATAACCCTGCAGACGACCTCATGGAAAACGACTGACACGAAGGCGGATGACACCCACACCCGCCCAACCCCTGAGCAGCATCATCATCATCCTGCAGTTTGTGTAGATAGCAGTATAAAGAATCATAATCTTTCCATCGAACGAGGAACTATGATTGAACGGATGGCAATCTCGCCGGCCTAATGTTTTGACAGGTGATCCCGCAACCCCACTGGGAACTGAAGGTCAGGGGCACATGTATACATCGGTTGTCTATGTTTTGAAATGGCCAGTATCGGAGGGTAAACTATTTAAAGGCATTACTATGGTTCTCCGTTATCCTTATCCTTTAGAGTTGTTAACGTGAAATTGTACTTCACATCGTCCGATATACGCACTGCCGAATGGCGTTACACCATGGCTACTACAGAGTTGGTTACACAGCAGCAGCGCACCCCACTGCGGCTGCAACGATTGTCCTGGAGGTTTTGGTACTTGCATGCCCCTGTTGGGCCTGCGGTACAGGTGGGCTAAATTGGAGACGGCCCACTGGCAATTGGACTAAGGGGGAGGGATGGTACACTGCCAATTGGGTTAGAGCGTTGAGGGAAGGGGGGTGGACATGTTGGGGAATGTTACACTAAAACGGCGGGGTGGAAGGGCAGTACACATCGGATGAGCGACACAGCAGCAGCACAAACACAGGGATACTCGCACGAAGTCATGCTTGTTGGGACGTCCCCTGAAGTAAAAGTATAGCTATAAGAATAATGTTATGGAATGTTTGTGGGTTGTTCGGGGGTGGGGGGGGGGAGATATGAACTTAATACTAGATAATGGGTTGGATACAACAGGGGCTGCACCCAGGACCCTATCGCAAGCAGCTTGAAGGCTACACATGCACATTACATCACATCACATCACTTGGTATCCGAGATGTCTGGAGGGTCCTTCACCCCCAGCAGCGAGAATATACATACTACTCGTCGTGCATGATAGCTCTTCCAGGATCACTTGCATCCACACACTAACTGCACCCAACGTCGTGGACCCGGAGGCCCAACCCTGAGGTGGGGATAACACGGACTAGCAAGCAGGCTTACTGGCACCTAACCCTGTATAGACGCAGGAATAAAAGACCTAACCAGACACGGGAATCCAAGGCCCACTGGCACATTTCACTCTCATTCAGACACCCGGATTGTGTGGCGCCTGTCCCTGCCTTGGAATGTCACCAACAAAAAATAAGGGCAAGCCATCGACCATGCACTCATTCGCCGTCCATAGGAAGCAGTGCAGGGCCATCCAGTCTGAGGAGAGCATGCAAACCAGACCATTCGCCCCAGCGCAAAACCCCCAAGTGGGGCTGTAGTCACCAAGAGGTACTCTTGAATATATGCTCTGGGAATGTCGCAGACTAAGATCTTTTTGGTCTGGGATCACAGAAGTCATGAACAGGGTGCTGAACGACGATGGAGAATTCACCTTCGAAACAATGGTTCTGGGAAAAGAGAGTCATTTCTCACTTGTAACACCATTTCTCCAGCGTTGGTATCTTTCATGGGTTCACATGCTGTGAATATTCCCAGTCAGGCTGGGAAACCCCGGTAACTTTATATAATATTCCTATGGACAAATCTTTGACACCTTCCCATTGATGTTGTTGCGTGTGCTTTGGGCAGCACCAATGGGACAGAGTCTATAGCTCTGCCCAAGCAGCTTACCCTCAGATTTTAACCTCTCCAAATGGAGGATGCCCTATAAAGGATGTTTCCCTGAGGTGGGGAGGCTAGAGGGCGCATGTGAATCCATAAAAGATACCAACGCTGGAGAAATGGAGTTGTAGGTAAGAAACTACTCCCTTCTCCAGCATTGGCTCTTCATGGATTCACATGCTGTGAATAGATTTTGTAGCAGTAGAAATGCTTGGAGGTGTATATCAGGCAAACAGGATGTAGACGTTAAGCAGACATGTACATTAAGCAAAAGCATACGTAAGGTAAAAAACAGGAACAAACTCCGGAAGCTGCGGGGCTTACCTTACTGGAACAGTCGTTGGAGGACTGCCCGTCCCATTTGCACATCTTCGCATGTTGCGGTTGTAAGCAATAGTGCCTGGTGAAAGTGTGAGGCACTCCCCATGTTGTCGCATGCTAAATGTTTCTGATGGGTACCCCTGACCATAGAGCCGTTGAGGACCTCATGGAATGAGCTCTGGGAGATGATTGTAATGGTCTGTTGGCCTTTGCGTGGCAGAGGTATATTGCAGATGCCACCCATTGTGAGATAACCTGTTTCGGAATGGACCGCCCTTTAATGGAAGGGCCAAAGGCCACAAAGAGCCGATTAGAGGATCTAAGCAATCTTGTGCGATCCAAGTAATACTTCAATGCTCTCTTGAGAATGCAGTGTCTTTTCAGCTGGTGAATAGGCATTTGGAAAAAAAAAGGTTGGAAGAGTGTTGCTGCATTTTTATGAAATTCCAGTGGTATCTTAGGAATTAAACAGAGAACGAATAAGTTCCCAATTTGGGAACTCACGTCCCCTGCACGCTATCTATGGCTGAATAAGCCACATACGTTTATGATACCTAATGGTATTTCAATGAAAATATAAAAAACATAACATTCTATATAAGTGCATATATTTTTAGGAAACAAGACATTTGGGACAAAGTATTTACTGCTACCTTATTCCACAGAGGACTATATTTTTATGTAGCCACAGGGCTATCTGATCGCCGTCCGTTACCTGGGCCATAATGCATCAAGAGCACCATGTGCATGCTGGACTCTTTGCCACCTCTATACACAGAGTTGGCCATAAAATATGACGTCATGTTTTTCAGGTCGCCACTGATTGCACAGAATTTTCAAGAGTTCCCTTCATGTTAGTCCTTCTTCCAGGAGAAGTTCTATCAACTGCCAACTTTAATACTGAGCAGTAAGTGCTTGCATTTACCAATAGTACATATTTAACGAATCAGCAGAAAATCATCTACTAATACACACATGGTTTATCCTCTGTAGGGGGTTCTGAACACTCCATGACAACTGGATATATGGAGCAACAATATCTAGCATTTCTCCACTTTACTCGCATATTCTGTGAAAAATGAGGAGAACATGGTAGGTCATCTCCTCACGATTCTTTTTTTTTTCTTAAATGCACACAATTCTATATAGGATCGTTCTATTTGTGGATTAGTTGCATTGTTTTTAGAATCCAACATCACCACTTTCTTTGGTTTTCACTCACGAGCCACATTACAGTGCTTACTTAAAAACCAGTACATTTACCACCTATTCAGAACTATACCAGATGTATCTATTGCACTGATTGTTACATAGGCATTCTAAGGATTAACTTTATTGCCCATCGGATATTTAGATTTGTAAATGCTTGTCTTTTGCACTATGATTCAATTGAAAAAAAATATGCTCCGACATAGAGGTCATTTTTTCTTTTGTATTTATAGAATATTTGAACATTGAATGAATTAATCAGCCCCTGATTAAGAGAAATTGATCTCGAAACGTGTTGGGCATATTTGCATGAAAAATAAATCTGAGAAAAATTGAAAACCTCTTCTGAAGTTTCAAAGTCATTTGTCCCAAATGCCTTGTTTCCTAAAAATATATGCACTTATATAGAATGTGATGTGTTCATTATATTTTCATTGAAATACCACTAGGCATCAAATTTATTTGGCTTATTCAGCCATAGATGGCGTTCAGGGGACGGGAGTTCCCAAATTGGGAACTTATTCGGTCTCTATTTTATGTACAACCCACATGCCAGGGTTGTCAATTTTCTCCCCTGCACCTTAAATTATCTAAATATCTCTTTTGTACAAAAGAGAAAAAAAAACTCCTTTACACAGATTATTAGTCTCTAAAAATACTTAGAGTGAAAGGTGTCCAAGTCCTTGTTTATCTTAGGAATTAAAGGCGGGTTCGTAGAGAGAGAACCACGGTCTCTCATGAATCGAAGATATGGTGGATCAATTACCAAGGCCTGGAGTTCTGACACCCGTCTAAAAGAGGTAATAGCCACCAGAAAAGCCACCTTTCAAGTGAGAAACTGGTTGTCTGCTGATGACATGGGTTTGAAAGGGGGTTTCATAAGGGCTGCTAAAACAAGGTTAAGGCACCATACAGGTGGAATCCTTTTCCTTGGAAGAAAGTTTTGAAAGAGACCCTTCAAGAAGAACAAGTTACTTACCAACTGTAACGTTTTTTCGACTGGATGTTCCTCTAACGTATTCCTCATTTTATAATAATTCGTTATCTCCAGCTTAGCTGCTTCGGAAAAAAAATTCTCGGCAGAGGGCACTGTGCTTGAGGTCGTGGCGTTGATTGTCCCTCGACGGTCTCCGTACCTCGTCGACGTCACTGATGGTATAAATAGCTTGAGCCGCGCCCGTTGCTTCAGTTCTGTTTTTTCGATGAAATATAGGAACACCACCCAGGCATGCCTCATGACTGATGCACTCTTCGTGAGAGGAAAGTAAGAAAACGCAAACTGTACTGCGGGGTAGGATGGGAGGGTCGATGAGGAATACGTGGGAGGAACATCCAGTCGAAAGAACGTACAGTTGGTAAGTAACTTGTTCTTCGAATGGATTGTGTCCTCCCACGTATTCCTCATCTTATGATAGACTCCCATAGCAGTGGCAATTTTGGAGTTAGGAGTACTAATTACAGTTTTCATGGACAGAATGAAGTACCGCCTTGGCAAATAACCCCTTATTGGAGGAGGAAGCATCTAAGCAATAATGCTTGCTGTAAGTATGCATCGATTTCCATGTTGTAGCTGAACATATTTCCGCTGCAGGAACTCCCCTCTTCAGAGCCGCAGAAGTAGCCATCCCCCTAGTAGAGTGGGCTCAAAGCCCATCTGGGGGGTCCTTTCCCGCCAATCTGTAGCATTCAATTATAGCCAGAATGATCCAGCAGGATATTGTTTGTTTTGTCACCGATAATCCCAATTTATGACCTGTATAACCCACAAAGAGTTGGTCATCTTGACGTAATTTTGACATTCTTGAAATGTAAAAACTGAGAGCCCTTTTGGGGTCCAGTCTATGCAGTCTCTCCTCTTCTTTACCTAAATGAGGAGGATAGAATGTTGGTAATATGATTTTTGGTAAAAAGGAAGGTTTAACTTTAAGAACTACCTTGTCCTTATAAAAAGTAGTATATGGAGGTTTACATGAGAGAGCCTGTAGTTCACTAACCCTGCGGGCTGATGGTAAGGCTACAAGAAGGACAGTTTTTAATGTTAGAAGCCTCAAGGGACAAGAGTGCAGAGGCTCAAAAAGGTATACAAGTTAGAAACTTAAGTACTAGATTTAAATCCCAAATTGGGATATGAAAAGGTACTGGAGGGTATACGTTAGTAAACCCTTTTAGGAATTGAATGATTAATGGAATTTTGAAGTAGGAAATCTCTTCCGAGGAGCGCTTGAAAATGGACAGCGCAGCAAGATGTCCTTTAATTGTTCCGATCTGGAGCCCCAGATTGGCTAGACGTAATAGGAAAGAAAGCACCATTGGGGTGCCACATTGAAAAAGGGTCCATATCCTTATCTTTGCACCAGTTACTGAACTTGTTCCAGCGACATCAGTACAACGATTTCGTTGCTGGCCTTCTGGCCGAAAGTAAAATCTCCATAACATAATCCGGAAGACCCCAATCCTTGTATCTCAACCTCTCAGAAACCATGTGTGAAGGTTGAGTGTCTTGACCTCTGGATGGAGAACCCGACCTTCCTCTTGCGAGAGAAGATCCTCTCTTTGTGGAAGACATATTGGAGGGCAGATGGACATGTCTAGAAGGTCCGGGTACCACGTCCTCCTGGCCAAATCCGGGGCAATTAGGATCATGGTTTTCCTGAACTTTCTCAACCTCCCGATTACTTGAGGAATCACGGAGACTGGAGGAAACGCGTACAGTAGTGGGAACTTCCACTCCCCTACGAACGCGTCTCCTAGAGCTCCTCTGGGAGGAAATTCCCTTGAGCAGTACTGTTCGCACTTCCGGTTGATCACAGTAGCGAACAGATCCGCTTGAGGGGTTCCACAAAGGGCGAAGATCTCCAGAAGGACTTCCTGAGCTAGCTCCCACTCGTGGGAAACTGTGCTCCGCCTGCTTAGAGCGTCTGCCGCCGTGTTCCGCTCTCCGGCTAGGTGAACTGCTGATAGAGAGATTCCTTCTCGTATTGCCCAGAACCAGAGCTGCATTTCCTATCTGCACAGTGGTAGTGACCCTACGCCTCCTCTCTTGTTGAGGTAGGTACATGGCCACTGTGTTGTCTGTCATCAGGACATTCTTTCCCTGTACAGAGAGCAGAAAGGCCTTCAGTGCTAGTCTGATTGCCCTCAGCTCCAATAGGTTGATGTGTAGTTTTGGACTCTGATGGAGACCAACGACCGCTGATTGTCAGATCGTTGGTGTGTGCTCCCCACCCAGTGAGTGAGGCGTCCGTTACTACCGTTATCTCCGGCCATGATTGCCAAAAAGATTCTCCTTTGAGGATGTCGTTGCAAGCCCACCATAGAAGATCCTGAGCAACTGCGCTCGGGACTTGCAGACGATCCGACATATTCCCCGAGAACTGGGACCACTGAGTTCTGAGTGCCCGTTGAAGGGATCTCATTCTCAATCTGGCCTCTGGCACTAGGAAAATGCAGGATGCCATGAAGCCGAGCAACCTCAGGAAATCAAAGGCTGGTAGATGCTGGACATTCGGGAACTTTGTTACCATCTGCAGAATGTGGAGAGCTCTCATCTCGGGAGACGAGGCTTTTCCTGAGGAAGTATCCAAGACTGCTCCGATAAACTGGAGCTTTTGGGATGGTATCATGTGGGACTTCTTGAAATTGAGGGAGAAGCCCAATTTGTGAAGGAAGTGACAGGTGATCGAAAGATGTTCCTGAGCTTGTTCGGGAGAACACGCTCTGATCAACCAATCATCCAGGTAGGGGTAGACGTGAACCTCCCCCCCCCCTTCTCCCGAGACTCATTGCCACCACCGCCATTAATTTGGTGAAAACCCTCGGGCAGAGGTCAACCCGAATGGCAGAACTCAAAACCGATAGTGAGAATTGCCAATCGCAAACCTCAGGTACTTTCTGTGCTTGGGATGGATTGGCACATGAAAGTAAGCATCCTGAAGGTCCAATGATACCAACCAGTCTTGGGAGTTGGAGAGCCTGAAGGATCTGAGAAAGGGTCACCATCTTGAACTTGTCCTTCCTGAGGAACTTGTTCAAGTTTCTTAAGTCCAATGTGGGTCTCAATCCTTCGTCCTTTTTTGGAATGAGAAAGTATGGGGAGTACCAACCCTTGTTTCTCTCCACTACAGGTACTTGTTCTATAGCACCTTTCTTTAGCAGGGTTAACATTTCCTGCAACAGGAGCGGATCTGGAATTTTGACAGAGTTGGTTCCCGGTGGATGATTCTGAGGACTTTTTAGGAAGGGGAGACAGTAACCCCAAGCTACTGTTTCCAGTGCCCAAGCATCTGAGGTAATGCCCTGCCATTCCTTCAGATGCTGAGAGATCCTGCCTCCCACTGGGGTTTTGTGTAATAAGGTCTCAGTGATTTGGAGGCGGCTGCAGGAGCGGCTGAGGGCAAAGATATCGATACTGAGGCCGATTTTGCACCTCTTCCTCGTGCACCACGAGGGAAATTCCTTTTGCCTCTTTGAAAAGCCTGTCCTCTTCCTCTACCAAAAGAGGACTAGTACCGAAAAGAACGACCCCTCCAGGAAGATGAGCCGGAATAGGGATTCTGAGGCCGACGCATGGAGGCGCCAAGAGATTTAGGTGCCGCTTTTGAGGTCTGAAGTTTTTCTAGGCTTTCATCAGCTTTACTATCAAACAGCCTCGAGCCATCAAAAGGCACGTAGAGAAGTCTGGCCTGCACATCTGGTGCAAACCCTGACTTCCTCAACCACGCAAATCTGCGTAATACAGTACTCGCAGCCATAGATCTGCTGATACCATCAGCAGTATCCAGTCCAGACTGGAGGCATTGCCTCCTTGCCGTCTTTGACAATATTCAGGAAGCCTTCCCTTTCCTCGCCTTCTGGAATATGATCAGTCGCCGCTGAAATACAGTCCCACAGGGTATGGGTGAACCTGGCCAGGGTACAGGTGACATTGGTTGACTTAAGAGCCATGCTGCATGAAGTAAAAACTTTACGGGCCCAAGCATCAACCTTTTTATCCTCTCTATCCGGGGGGGATAGTAGGATATGCAGTCCGTTTAGAAGTACACGCTGCTTGAATAACCAGACTTTCTGGAGTAGGATGTCTGTTTAGGTATTCAGGATCAGAACCAGCTGGTCTATATTTTTTGGGAAAATTACGGTTTGCAGCAGCAAGATTTTCAGGATTTTCCCAACCTTCTCCACTGTCCTCCGAAGTGCTCTATGGAAGGGGAGAACAGTCTTTCTGAGGACCTCGAACAATTATGTCCGTCATATCATCCTGTTCAAACATGGGTGAAGTGTTACCCCAACCCATATATTCTATCACTCTATTCATACGACTCCTGTACACCGAATCTGCATGTTCTGCAGGATCAGGTCTAGCGAACTCGAATTCCAGTGACGTGTCAATGCCACTAGCAGAATGCAGAGTCTCACTCAGGTCTCTCATTTTAGATTCTGGGTCTGTAAGTTCTTCTGGAACTTGTCTAGTGCCATATTGCACTCCAAAAGGAGAGATTTCCTCATCCTCCGAGCCAGATTCTTCATAAAACTAAGACAGACTTAAAAAAATCTGATCTTGGTAAAGGAGTAAATCTCCTCTCTTCCTCCTGAATATTCGTCAAAGGAATGGAAGAATTCTTCAAAGGTGTCGAAGTAATCTTCGACGATTTCGATGAAGTCTTCGACACAGGCATCGAAGATGCTTTTGGCTTCGAAGATGCTTTTGGCTTCGATGTCGAAGCAGCCGGCGCAAATGGCGTCGCCAAAGTCGTGGACATTTTCGACGACTTCTGTTTTTTATGTGGTATTGGAGAAATACTCGACTCTCGATGAGTCTTCGACGACTTGGCGTCGACTCGGGTTTTTCGAGTATCCTCGATACTACTGGTTTTTACCACACTAGTTCCCGACTTCTCTTTGTCGTCCAATGGAGCGACTTTAGGGGTATGGCTCTTCTGAGGTTTGAGGGGGTCGAGGCCGCATTCTCAAATACCTCCATCATCTTCTTTCGAAATTCCTCCCATTTTCTGGGGGAATCCGATTTAGTCGGGCATTGAATCTCCTCGGTCGATGACGAAGGAGATCTATGTCTCCTTTTCACTCTTTTAGAAGAGGAAGATAAAGAGTGTCTCGATCTACTACGAGATCGAGATCTCTTAGAGTGTCTATGACGATCCGATTCCTTCGAATCGCTCGATTTTTTAATGTTTTTTTAGACACAGCCTTCGAGGCTTTAGAAGCTTCCCTCCACACCGTCAGTTTACCTTTCCTCTCACGAATCGCCTTCTCCGTCATAGACGGACAGGAGCCACAGTAGTCGGTTCGATGACTTGAACCGAGGCACCAGAGACAAACGCAGTGAGGATCCGTGATCAACATCTTCGATCCGCAGTCGATACACTTTTTAAACCCAGTCTTGGGTGTCGAAGGTGTAAACCCAGTCTTGGGTGTCGAAGGTGTAGAAGACAATGACATTTTCCAAGGGAAAATTTCGAAGCGCGCCGTTCGAGAGCAAAGCAATCGGAAAAACAGAACTGAAGCAAAGCAAAGGGTGCGGCTCAAGCTATTTATACCATCAGTGACGTCGACAAGGTACGGAGACCGTCGAGGGACAATCGACGCCACGACCTCGAGCACAGCGCCGTCTGCCGAGAATTTCTTTTCCGAAGCAGCGAAGCTGGAGATAACGAATTATCATAAAATGAGGAATACGTGGGAGGACACAATCCATTTGAAATGCTTGATTAGTCCGTCACTGTAGAGTGGAGCAGATAAATCTGAGAGCCCAGTCCACTGCCGCAACTCTAGGACATCGATATGCAGTAAGGTTTCTGTGGGTGACCAGAGGCTCTTGACCTGGTGCTGCTCTAAATGAGCACCCCATTCCATTTGGGAGGATTTGGTCACAATTGCGCATTGGAAGTTTGGCTCCACCAGTGGCATTCCCTTTGATGTTGATGGGGTTGAGTCCACCATTACAAAGTGCCTGCCAGTGGCTGGGAGACGATTACCCTGTCCGAACAGGAGCCCCGGATTTGGGACCATCTGGTTGCAAGGAATTTCTATGCTGGGTGCATGTGTAGGCAACAGTTGGGAATCGGAGGAACGCAAGGTGCCATGTAAGAGCGGACTGTGATAAATGAGCCCATTAGAGCTAGAAGCTTTTTTACTCTTGCCACAGAGGGTTTTACCCGATTGTGGTTTGTCAGGAACTGTGCTCCTAGCAAGACCAGGCACTTGAAGGGAATTGAGAAGGATTTGTTGTAGTTGATGGTTAAGCCCAATCGTTGGAGCAGAATCTCTATCTTGTTGAGAGACGATAAAGCCTGTTGGTAAGTTAATGCCTGCACCAACCAATCGTCCAAGTAAGGGTAAACGCGATGGCCTTGCCTCAGTCGGAAGGCTTTCACCGGCGCCAGGCACTTGGTGAATGTCATGGGTGCTGATTTTAAGCCAAAGGGGAGAACCTGAAATTGGAAATGGCTGTCGCACACTACAAACCAGGGTATTTTCGGTGCTTTGGGTGAATTGGTATATGAAAATATGCATCTGAGGTCTAGGGACACAAGAAATTCTTGTGGCTGCACTGCTCTCATCACCTCTTGCAGCGTTACCATCTTGAATTTTTGTTTTCTTATGTTTTTGTTTAATACCTGAAGGTCAAAAAAAAAAAAAATAAATAAAAATCTGGTGCCATTTTCCATTTTGACCAGAAAAAACCTTGAATACACGCCCTTTCCTTTTACTGAGAGGTACTTTCTCGATGGCCCTTTTTGTTATCATGTGATGCACAGCGCCCCGCAAGACGTGAAGGTGAGATTGAGACGCCTTTATGGGTGGGATTGGAAATTGCGGATGTTTGAACTCCAACAAGTGGCCATACTGGATAGCATCTAGTGCCCCTCTGTCCGTAGTTCTAAAACGCCACTCATTGAGGTGGAATGCCACATTTCCTCCTATTTGACTGTCCTTGTGTAAGTTATTGCTGTGTTTCATTTTGCCGGCCTCTCTGGGAGGAAGATCCACGCTTCCTTTGTACCTGGTACTCTATTGCGCTGGGTAGATTGGACGTTGCGCTTGTAACCTTGTGAATATGTACCTATTATAGCCTTTGGTGTCCCTAGAATCTGAGACTATTGGAGTATCCTGAGACTCCACGAAAAGAACAAAAGGGGCAAAAAGATCTTCTGCTTTGCCGAGTTTTAAGTGATTAAGCTGTGTCTGAATCAGCTTTCATGGCCTTCAGGGCCTCAATCTTCTCGCCAAAAAGATTTGCCTTCGCACAGCATATCCAACACCTTGTGCTGCACATCTTGGCGAATGTCTGAACAGCGAAGCCAAGCTTGGCGTCTGAGAACCACTCCATTGCTGATCTGCTTAAAGCAGGTTTCGGCCAGGTCTACAACTATATTGATGCTGTGATTTGACGCCTCTCCCGCCCTCTCGCACCAACAGCATAGCCTCCTTTCTTTGCTGTTCTGGCAGGTGGTCTAATAGAGGGGCTAAAAGATGCCACATTTCATGGTCGTATCGTGCGACAATGGCCAGGGAATTCACTGCTTTCACCTTTGCTGTGTGCCCCAATTAAGTACCATTTTATCAAAGGCAAAGGCATCCAACTTGCGATTGTCATTGTCCAGGGGAGTGGTACACTTATGTTGTGTGCGTGCTTTCCGGCTAGATGCAGCTGAGATGACGGACTCTGGCGTGGTTTGCGAAGTAAGGCATTTTGGAGAAGAATCCGGAGCCTTACATTTTTTCTCCATTCGCCCTTTCACTGCCGGTTCTGTAAAGTAATGATGCTTCATGGTCCGGAGACCTTCCTGCCACACATAATCAAGAATTGGAATGGAAAACACTGCTTTCCTCCTTTTTCCCATACGATCAAAGAGGAAGCAATCTTTTTTTCTCCTCTTACGGAATCAGGCCAAACTCTTGCCAAGCTTTCGCCATCATGGAGTGGAAAAATCTGATGTCGTCGGGGGGGAGGGGGTGGGCGTGGGAAGGGGGGGGGGGGTCTGAGCCGGGCTACCTGGTGCATCCTGGTCTGGGTCTGTGTCCCATGTGTCCGTTCTCTTTGGTGAAGAGGAGATAGTGGAAAGTGTACCCTGTGGGATAGTGTCCTGATCAGTGTGCACAAGCTCACCCTCTTCCTGTTCTTTTCGTCGTGGAATAAATGACCAAGGACGTGGACGAGGTGGTCTGGGAGGAGATTGCCTCCTAGGGCATGATTGCTGGAGTCTGAGGTAGAGGAAGTCTGGCGTCCAGGTGACCAAGCAAAGCTTGAAGTGGTGATAGGACCTTCATGGAAAGCAAGGAATGAGGGTTAAGAGTGGGTACTGTGATGGAATACCTATGTCTGCGGATGTCGACGGCAAAGAAGGTGTTTTGAGATCTTTGCTGTAGGCCCAATCCCTTAGATGGATCTGGAATGGGTGCCTGTGAACCTCCTTCGCTTGATATTTATAAGGAGGGGCCCGAAATATGATGTGATTTTGTGCTGCAGAATTTCTTCAGGTAATACCGTTGGACACATTTCCAAAGGTGCTGGTCAAGTACCATGTGCCCAGGTGGGGCTTTTAATATATCTCTCGGGGACAATAACTCAGTCTACATTCCTGAACACTCCGGCCCAGTAGACTATATGAGTGTCGGCTTGTCCGCCGGGGATTTTTTCCTTCATAGTCGGCGGAATGGTCGTCGAGGTGGTAGTCGAAGATGTAGTCGGCATCGGCGCGTGTCGAGATGACGATGGTGCCAAGATGGTCGTCAACGTCATCATCACCATGGTTGGCGCCGTCGTTGGTGAAGTAGACAACGGTTTGGACGACGATTTGGTCACAGAGTGATTTTGAGGAAAACTTGTGTCAGGAAGAAGTCCTGTGCGATCCCGATGACTAGTATTGTTTCTTGGTGCTCGAAGAGTTTTTTTTGCCGACGAGGTTGAGGAGGATGTTGGCCTCGATTTATGCTCATCTGTCGACGACAGACTTCCGGGATCTCAAAGACTGATGTGAGCCCTTTACTTTTGGTCTCTCAGACAGCGACTTTGACGCAATACCCTGAGAAGCGTGCTTAGAGATAACATGGGATTTCTGACCACTTTAATGAGGTCTTTTTAGGCGGCAATGAGTGCTTGGTCTTATGGCCGGAAGACGATTTAGCCTCGCCTGTCCACTGCTTTTTCGTCGCATATTCCTCAGATTTGGATCTCGGACGTGACTGCGATCTCTTGTCCGAGGGAGTTTGTTGCCCTTCCACTCTGATGCCGGGTAGGCCCCCCTTCATTAAGCCAACAAATTAGGAGCCGATTTCTGTCTCGAAGGATTTTCGCGAGAACCCTTGGCAGATGTCACATTCGTCAGCCGAACGGATCGGGTACAGACAATAAAGGCACTCTGAGTGCATGTCTCCCTCATACACGCATGGCCTGAACAAGGACTTTTTTTCGGTCCTGAAGATTCCATAATGGTGCAGGAACTGACCTTTTTCTGTGTCGAAAGACCGTAAAAAGCAAATGCTGAAGTAAACTTTTCTCTCAACTAAATGTAGATATTCTCTCAGGAGAGAAGCGCGAGGAATCCAACGGTTTGGAAGACACTTGAAATCTGAGGGGAAACTGCTGGGTTAGAGCTATACACTATGTCCCATTGGTGCTGGCAAACGCATCTATAACGACATTGATGGGACACTGAATGGGTCAACATTTGTCCCATAGGAAAACTACTATAGTAAGGTTACTGGGGTTTCCCAGCCCGACAGGGAATATTCACAGCATGTGAATCCATGAAAGATCCAATGCTGGAGAAGATACAGATCTGGAAGATCTGTCATATCATCAAACATCTTGGATTTTGAAAGCATCGCTGACAGCAAAAATGTTAATCCCACTGTGCTGGAAATCGACTGAGGCACCAACAAAAGACTTGTGGATGTCAGAAATGTACTCAATCTGCAATATTGAAAGAGTTGTTGAACTTGCAACAAAAAAAAAAAGGGGGGAAGTGTTTTGATAAACTCCGGAGTGGTTTCCCAAGTATGGATTAAAAAATACTATTTCAGAAAATGAAGACGACATGGGACAACTCCAAATTAAGATAAATCTGCATTTATATATTTATATGGATACTTTATATTGTTCATACATAGCAGTCCTTGGCATTTGATGGAGGTCTTAAATTATATGCTAAATTGATTATTTTATTGTTTTGTGTATTTTTTTACGTATTCCCTTCACTTTATTGACGTTAGATATGGAGATGTTATGACATTGTGTATTGTTATTTTTTTAAATGTAAATAAATCAGTAAAACAAATAAAACCTACACCCAAATTTAAGGTATAGTTGTTAGTATCTCTCAAAATTATCCAAGCTACATCAATCTGGTATTGTACATGTGTCGGCACTGTGAGCCCAGCTCAAACTTGGAAGAGTTATGTGAATTCCTGATCACATAGCCTAGTCCTGGTAACATGAGCCTTGATGAGAAGTGCTGCACACTGACAGAAGGCGTTTTACTAGAAGCACACCCTAAATAAAAGATGGCCTGATCAAATCAGTGCTGGTAAGATTTGGAGACAGCGGATTTGAGAAATGCATTAATCTGCAATCAAATAAAGGATTTCTGCTGAAAGGGACTTCAAGGTAGCCAAAGTCACATGGATTGAACAGCAGACCCCGATAGAGGCTACTTTAAGGGAAACAGTGTCAGGCAGTCGGTGCCAACTAAACAGATTTCTGTTTTCAATGTTTTGTGGCATACATTGTCATATGGTCATCAAACCTTGTATGGACGAAAAATAGTTTCCAACGTTGCACCTGGTTCTGTCAGCCTCATTCAATTTTAAGTGGAACAGAATGGCAGTGGCCCATTATATGGAAGCTTACTGTAAAATTCGATGATGGAAGCCAATGGAACCATATGGCCACTGAATAGTACAGCCCAGGGTGACTCTTGCGGACCATAATATTAAAATGTCCTGGTTGATTAAGAAAAAGAACCAATTACATATGGTGGGTGTTGTCTCCGAAGCAAATCATTTCAAAAGTATGCCAGTACCTCCCAAGTAGCTTATCATGGTTGAGAGTATCGAACACAGCAGAGAAAAGGAGTAACCGCAAGGAACCTCCACGATGCCCATAAAAGTACTTTCTGTCCCACTACACAACCAAATTCAGGGCTGTTATTCCCAAATAATGGTGCTTAAATCAAAGTAAGATGATAGCTTGGCAGGGACTATGACTTCAAGAGCTTTGGGGTGACAACTGGCCAAAATGGCAAAATCAACTTATGACCAGGTTGACAATACTGTGCTTGATTTTGGAAGGCACATTTATTTCCAGTGTTCAAGGCGAGGTTGATTGATTCTGCAGCGATTAGTGTAATTTTGGGGAGGACTCTTCTGGCTACGTTAGCTTTTCAGATGTCGGACGGTGGGGTGGATAATGTGAAGGCTGACAAGGCCCTTGAGATTTCCTAAGTATAGGCAAGTGAGAAGTCATAGAAGTGAGGATCAACAATAAGCAGCATTGGGTGGTATTGGGAGTAGCAGTGATTCTGTGAAGGGATGCCCTCATGAAACGGAAAAATGCAATTGCCGACTGTGTCAATGAACAAAAAGTGAGTGGCTGCGCTGAGAGCAAGTCATCGGCTGGTAGATACAGAACAAGTCATCAGCTGAATGGAAACTGTTGTGGATGTAGGTTTTCTGCGTAATGTCATTTCTCATTTTGTAACCCCCTACTTTGGATTTCTAAGTCTGTGCAATCCATCTGAATTCCACTACAGTCTCTCCAATGCTCTTCATATTCGTCTTGAGGAATGAATGGATGATCACTGTTAAACCATTTGTTGAAGGGAACACAATTCAGTAAAAATGTTGCTAGCCAATTTAATAGCCAACAGGGAAGAGTACATATCGATTTTAGTAACGTTCAAATCTAAATTAAGAAATGTGATCAAACCAATCTTTACCTGTTGTAGCTACAATGAGCCAATGAGCCATTACAATTGTTGCCTTTTTGCGTTTTCATTTTGAAACGGTCGATCAAAGTCAATCTTACAGTTACATACAGAAAGAGGACCCTTAGCACATTAACTGGCCCTAGGATCACGATTCACATTGAGATTATAAAACATACTAAAAGTGATTATAAAGAAAGGCCCAAGCAAGTGTTTTCTTTCTTCAGCAAATAAAAATGACCTAACTAATCTAATTGTCAGAATTATTTCATTTTCAAACATTATCAAAGAAGGAAAATTCTATGCAATAAACATACATAATTTGCATCACGCTTAAAAACAATAAAAATTCAGATTCCAAGATGGCCGCCGGAGAGTGAAGCTGCACTTTCCCATGCTCCGTGCCAGCCTCCCTAAAAGGTGGCAACTATGCACATCAAAACAGGCGAAATAGAAGAATCAGATCACTCCTTCCAACAGAAGGTATAAGAAGACCTTACATATAAGGTGAAAACAGAAGCAGCATCTTGCTGCTGTATCGGATCATGGGCCGAGTGGAGGAAGCGGGTGTGCCTCATTCAGCAATGTAGCGGAGCTGGGACGGCCAGCCAGAGGAGGAGCCACCCGATATCACAGGGACCTGCCAACTGGAGGAAGAGCCGCCCAACACTGCAAGGAAGTGGTGCCCGATCAGGGCTCAAAAGTCCCCCACCACCCCACCTCTCCCCTCTGTCGACGAAGAGCTGACTAGGATCCGGGTACCCCCGCCAAAAGAATTAGCAGCACAGCGGGCGAGCAAACATCAGCCCGTACGAAGCGAGGTGCGAGAAGAGCCATGGGAGTGAGGGAGCGAGGCGGAGACTATACAAAAAGGAGGCACAGAGCCAGGCGGTGAGCTCCAGGACAGCGGGGTAATACAAATTACTGCGGCGCAAGAAGAAAATTGAGGGGACTGGGTCAAGAAGAGAGAAAAGAGCCTGTGCCTAAAGCGAAAGGGCAGCCCCGGAGGGCACCTAAGATACAGAAAGTTACAAGTGGCGCAGCCAGCCCCCACGGACAAAATCACAAGAGAAATCATATCAGCAGGCACACAGTCTCACTGCAGCCGCTCTCAGCTGGAGCAACTGACTCCCCAACAGCAACTCCCTGGGGCACTGAAAAGAGAACCTAAGAGTCTGCTGGGTCGCAAATATTAACGCAGAGACGACCACATATGGGTGACTGAAGGTGGTCGAAGGTGAAATTGAATCGCTTAACAGAAGCTCAGTAAAGGTAGGGTCACTCCGCAGAGAGGACATCAAGGGCCTGGAAAGACAATAAGCTCTCTACAAGGTGTCATAGGCACAGTGAAGACATATCAATCACGTGACAACCACACAGTAAGAAGAGAGCTAGAAAGTGCATGACTATATGAGCATCCACCTACCTACAAACCCCAAATAGGGATTTGGAATCCTCACGTAAACTGAAAATATAAAATCGGAGGAACCCGGAAGCAACTCCCTGTGGTGGTAATAAGGTCAGTCACTGCTGCAAACACATATTCTGGGCCTCAGAACACATAGGAAGCCTGCATAAAGCTTCTAAACCTATTCAGATGCCAAGACCTAAAGGGGAGCAATCCTAGCCACTAAGGGAACGGAAAGAGGCCTGATGAACAGTACTCGTAGCGGAACATGGAAGAGGATCCATCAATCGAGACAGGAACACAGCAGCAGGAAACAGAAGACCCTTGGGATTACAGAAACATGGCTTTCTGCAAGAAAGCCTTAAGGGCAAAGAAGACAGGATGACATCTTTCCAGGAACAAATGGTTAACCTAAAAGACGATTTGAAAAGTTCCCTGAAAGAAATTAGAGACGAGATAAACACCCTGGGTAACAGGGTAGACATTACTGAACAGGGTCTGTCTGAAGTAAGCAGGGATGTCCATCAGAACTCGGAGCTGCTGAAACAAATTGCGCTGACGACACAATTTGAAAATCCAATCACAAGATCGAATATAAGGATCAAAGGCCTGGCAGAAACGGAGACGAGCAAAAACTATTGGTCCAACAATGTTTCGCTACCCTTATGACAGAAGCCACCCCAGAGGACATTTGTATAGACCGCATCCACAGGGTGGGCCCCAGAAGGTCTGTACCGGGGGACATACCAAGAGACGCGTTGGCAGCCCTGGCATCCTCTGAATGAAAAAAAAAAGAAAAATTGTCCTCTGAGCAGCCAGGGGTCAGACATCTATCCGAATAAACAGATCACAAGTCCTCCTCTCTCAGGACGTAGCGGAAACTACACTACAGACCTAGCGGCAACTAGACTACAGAAAATGAGCGCAATGGGCCCAGTGACGAAGGCTCTCACAGGGGGAAAAAAAATAACATACATAAAAATTGACATTTCCCTTTAGGCTACTATTTCCGTGGGATGGAAAACAGCAGAGGGTCACTATACGCTCGGAAGGCCGCTCAATATTGGGCATGGAAGATGGGGAAACAGACCCCAGCGGGAATAGGCGAGGGGCCCCACGGCAGAGGAATAGACCCTGGGAGTTGTCCACTGCAGAAGGGAGAAGGAGATAAATTGAAGGGCCCTTTTATGAAACAGAGGGGATGACGACATAAGGAGAACAAACGATGGGAGCCAAAGAAAGACAATGATCTCTCACTGAAAGAGACTTTGGGGGAATTGAACGGGAAGAAGTGGGAATATTAAGGGATGGAGTGATACAGAGTCGCTCTGCGCGCTATATCCGGCCCGGGCTGGGCAGGGTATATTTGAGGATACCTCTTGGAATTCACAGAAGGTTATCAACCTTGATTTCCAGGAAAATCCCGTGCCGGTTCCCAAGCCCCTTGTGGTGTATATGCATCATTGGATATTGTGCCTAGACCGGGAGAGAGCTTGAGATGGGGGGGGGGGACACGCAGGGTCAGAAGCCAAGGCGACAACAGGGGAAAGGGACACATTGGGATCAAATAATAACACATGGCGGCAGAAGCAAGGGCTAAGAAAACTCCCTTAGTACTAGAGGGAAGTCAAACAGGGATGAACAGGGGCTACATCGGAGAAAGCACATGGAGGCGAAGAAGGACAGGCTCCCGAAGAACACGCTCCCTGACAGGGAGTAGTTCGCTGAATATACTCTCACATAATGTACGGGGCTCGAACAACCCTAGAAAGTGGAAGAAGTTAGAAGCGCAACTTAGAAGAAGGGCAGTGGACATAGTCCTTCTGCAAGAGACATCAAAAGGAGTGACAGTACTAGAGTACGTATACATCTGGTTTGCACATATTATATCAGGCAAACACCAAAAATAAAACAGCGGGAGTCCCGATAGGCCTTAGAAAGGTGCTGGGAGTTAAGGTAATTAGCTCCCTGGGCGATCCAAACGGTAGATTTATTTCTGCAAATTCACCTGATGGATAAAGTATTCACGGTAGGCACGACCCAACACGGGACAAGAGGCTTTCATATATCAGGCTCTGGAGAAATTGGAAAAGTTTGCGGCAGGGGGAAGTCCTCTTGAAAGGGGGCTTCAATTTAGCAAGGCAACCCAGACAAAGACAGGAGCAACCAACAGGGGCAGTGGTCCATCCAGCGCCCCAAGGGTAGCATTTATAGATTTAACATTAACAGACCTATCGAGAGCAAAAAAAGTGAGACAGGGTACACTTGCTTCTCACACGTCCACCGTACGTTCTCTAGAATAGATTATATATGGGGAACTCCAGGGATACTGGGGCATTAATGTAGAGGACAGACCCAATCTCCTTGTCGGACCATGCCCCTTTATAGGTGCAGTTAAGAAATATGACACCGCAGAGACAGGTGTGGTCCTGGAAAATGCCTATAGAGAAGTACTATACGACTGTATTGCGGGAGAAGACCAGAACTTACTTTGAAATAAATGACACCAAAGAGGCCCCCCTAGATGTAGTTTGGGACGCCTTTAAGGCAGTGCTCAGGGGAGAAATAATCTCTCACCGTGCAAAGGAGAAAAGAGAAGGAAAGGCTGAAAAAAGACACGGAGGCAGAATTGAAAGAGGCTCACAGGGCATTAGCTCAAAAGAAGAATAAGCTAAACTACAGCAGGGTTAAGAAATGCATGAGAATTAGATCTTCTACAAACGAGTAGGGCAGAGAAAGTATTACTGAATCTAAAACAGAGGTACAATATAAAGGGCAAACAAGGCAGAGCGAATGCTAGCGAGACACCTAAACAACAGACGAATAAAAGTAACATAGTATCAAGCTGGCAGACAGCGCAACTGTTACAGAGACCAGAGACATAGGCTCCTTGACATTTTATACACAGCTATACTCCACTGAATGACCAGATCAGCAAACCATACAGGAATTTCTAGACCGAGAACAGCTACTTAAGTGTAGCCCAGGTAGACAGGGACGTCCTTGAAAAGGATATATGAAAGATGATCAAAACCCTCCCCAGCAATAAAGCGCCGGGCCCAGACGGAATCCCTGCACTTTTCTATAAAACATTAAGCAAGGACCTCGTACTGTTTTTAACAAAATTATAAAATTGAATTCAGGCATTCGGGGGGTATAACACGTTCTATGTCCGATGCGAGGGTCGTTCTCTTTGGAAAACAGAACAAAGACTTAGCGAACTGCGGTTCATACCGGCCCACGGCATTGCTAAACATAGATGACAAAATACACAGAGATCCTGGGAGATAAAATAAAGACCGTTCTGCTGATAGTTATAGGCCAGGGCCAATCAGGCTTCATTTCTGGTAGGCAAACATGGGATAATATAAGAAAGGACAGCCATCTGATTGAGAAGACAGAAATCAAACAGATCTCAGTGGTACTAATATAACTAGATGCCGAAAAAGGCCATTGACAGGGTGGAATGGCCATACCTGTTCCAAGAAATCAAACACACGGGGTTGGGCCTAATTATATTCAAATGGTGGAAGCAAACTACAAAGATCCGTCGCTGGGACACACAAACTTCGGACACAATTCGTATAGAGCGGGGTACAAGGCAGGCATGCCCCCTGTTGCCCCATTAATATGCCATTCTCCTGGAACTTTATTAGCCCTAATTAGATGAGACACCAACATAAAAGGGATCCCATTTGCCTGGAAAATTCATAAGACAGCGGCATACGCAGACGATATGCCAATGACACTAGTGGAACCGAAAAAGTCGACTGAAGCCTTGGTTAAAGTGTTGGCTGAACAAGAAAAGATATTGGGACTTAAAATAAATATGACCAAGTCAGAACTGCTGGATATGGGCATACCGAGATAACAATCTGAGGCTTTGCACAGGAGCTCTCCCTTCAAATTAGCCATAGAAAGTTTTTTGTATCTAGGGGAACTTCTGACTAGTAAGATCTCCACCCTGCATAAGGCCAACTACCCAGGGTTATTAAAGAAAACACAGGGAGACTTCTTGAGATGGACCCCTCTCTGAATTTCTTGGCTGGGGCGAATAACGACTGTTAAGATGGTGACGCCCCCTAGATTGCTGTATATTTCAGGCCCTCCCGATTGCAGTCCCACAGTTGTCCTTCAAGGCAATCAATAGGATGGCATCAACGTTTATTTAGCAGCATTAACACCCCAGGATGGCCTTGGATCTGCTTATGACTTAAGGGCTGGGACTACCCAACATAAATAGATATTATGAAGCAGCCCAATTGAGAGTGGTGCGAGAATGGCTCACAGAAAGCAGGGAAACGGTCTGGACTAGGATGGACAGAGCAGTCGTGGGGTGCCCTTTGACTGGTCTACTCTGGCTACCAGGGAAAGATAGGCTCCCAAGCGCTAGACGCAGTGTGGTCCTATGTACTACATGTGACATCTGGGATAAATGGTTAAAAAAAAGGGACATCTTTCAACCCGCCCATCCCCCTTCACCCCGCTGTTCGAAAACATAAGCTTCACCCCTGGGACAGAAAAGGGCACATTCAGTCAATGGCAGAAGCATGGGTGCAGAAAGGTGGGATACATGGTGGGGGAAGGATAGTGACATTTGAAGAAGGCAAAATTGAATTGGGAGTGAAGGAAACTGAAAGATGTGAATATATACAATTAAGACACTGGTTAAGGCAACCGCAGATTAGAAACGCAGCAATACAACAATTTGAAAGATACATAACCACACATAGAGGAGAAAACACCTAACCCCCAGCATCTACGCTATCCTTCAGGGCTGCTCAGCGCGAGACAAATGGCCATATTAGGTAGCTTGGGAGGGCACGACAAGATCAGATATTACATGGGAACGGTGGGAAGGCTAATGGAAGAACATCCCGAAGCTAACTAGGTCCATACAATTAAGGGAAGCCTGGTATAAAATGATGTTATAATGGCATTACACACCCAGCAAACTCCACAAAATGTATAAAACAACCTCCCAGGATTGTAGTCACATATGGTGGGATTGCCCTAAGATAAGGGAATTCTGGGAAGAAGTGACAGCTCACATAAAGAACACTATGCCGGAACTGCAAGATCTTTCCCTAGGGGTGAATTTATGCGGACTACTGGATCCAGAATGGCATTTAATTTCAAAGCCCAGAAAGAGTCTTGATGACCTTCTTGATAACTGCCTTGCTAGTGATAGTAAAGAATTGGAAACAAAAAGAACCCCCTACAAAGCTGGAATGGATATGCAAAATGTGGGACATAGTAGTGATGGAGTGGATGACTTACTGCATACAAGATGCAGCAGATAAATTCTGGATAGACTGGGGAGAGCTGTTACAATAATACATGGAACAATGGTGCCCACAAAACTGAGATCCCTAGATCCAATACGATTCCCTGGGTAAGTTGCTCTAGAACCAGATAACCGAGCGGAAAAAGAACAGTCACAGGACAATTGGCTAAAACACTGCAGAACCAGGGGCGGGGATGTTAATGGTTGCAAATGTAAACATGTTCAAAACTATTTTTTTAATTAGTCTATATAAAAAATATCTTAACTATTTCACATAACATTTGTACGGTGTTGCTCCCTGTAATTTGATGCTTTTCTGTAGGAGTGAGTGGGTAGCTACCTATAGGAGACATGTGTAACACTTTAGTGCACACATGTGTATGAAAAATGAGTATCCAAAAGGGGGTTAAAGTGACCGCCAGGTGGGAGAAACGCAGGGAGGGTTCTCAGTGGGTATGCCCTGAAAGCCAGCAGCAGGTTGGGTATCTTAGACCAAATAAACAGGCACAGACTTAGTAGTTTTGGTTAAGCGTGGTCAGCTTTTGTTTTATATAATGAGAGAATGTCCCATTCACTGGATCCATATTACACCATTTGGCTCCCAACAGAGTTGCTCTTGTCACATAACATTGGATGACCATTTGTTAAATACATGACATGGATCATAAAGTCCACTTGTGGAATTAGTGCTTTACATGTGGTAAATAATCACTCCGTACATGGGGCGCCCCTGATCATGAACGCTTTCTCATTTGGTAAATAACCTGATCTAGCACAGGTTTCTCTTGAGGAATGAAAGCTTTCACATTTGATATACCACTAGGTCCTTATCCTCCACCCTAACGGGAATCGTATCACCTCACAGAGTAGGCAAAGTGCCAAACTCTGACGGGATATCATTATACATATATTTTCCCCCAGAGCGGTGGCAACAATAATAAAACAGAATGATACTGCACATGACCCAACTGGTAGGGGCAGGTTTCAGAAGAAAAACAGGACACTGGTCTCTCACTAGTGGACCAACCCCTACTGGGTACCAAATGGGGCTTCAAGCACGGTGCCCACCTGCGTCATTAATCCCCACCTCTGCACCACATGCGGGAACATGACTCACAAGTCGCCGACCCAGTGAATATTTCATGAAGTACTTCTCACAAACTGCCCTCGTGCTGACCTGGATTGGCGCACGTAGGGCGTGTTATCCTCGCTACACCTCTCCCTTCTCCTACCAGACCCAACTGGGCTGTGACACTCCTGACTGCGCTCTCCCAGGCACTCACAGCCGGTGGGGCCCGGATGCATTGCTCACCAAGTACGGCTCTCACCCCGGCTCACACCACCCCAGGTGGGGGAGAGAAAGAGCTGTAAACCACCCGATAGGCGGATGGCCTATGGCTCAAGGCAGGTGTCCCTGACTCGAAGGAGCTAGCCGCTCTCCGTGCTGTTATGCCCTATAGGCGCTCCCATTCATGCTCGCCAGCAGGGGTGCCAGCTCAGCCCCTGAGGTGCAATCACCCCATCGTCGGCTCCACACCCCGCTGCTGGTGGAGCCTACCAGCTCAGGGTCCCCAGAATTTGCATGCCCAAACTACACAGCGTTAGGGGGCATAGACCTAAAGGAAGGAATTGTAAACAAACAGCATGTCCACATAACGGGACACTCAGCCCAATGCATACTGGGACCCCCACAGGAAATGGGGTTTACACTCAGCCCCTTCTCCTTCAAAACCCTTGTCCCCAAGGGTTTCTCTACTCCTGAAGTGTATACAATATAACATGACATTTCTCATTCCACAGCAATAGCACAGTGCACCATTGTCTGGAACAACTCATTGGTTCATTAGTATACATAACTGCACCTGTACTTGTGTGGACAGGCAATCCCCTTCTGACAATTTCAGTTTGAGCTCCAGGTGCATCGTAGCTCAACATTCCGATGGGCCTGACTTCTCGTTGAGATCAATGCAGTTCCTGTGTAACCTCTGAAGGATCCTCAGGCGCTGCTTCTTGAGAGTCTATGGATGCATGTGATTGGTTCCTAATCAAGGAGTCCGGCCTTGTTGGGCTTTCCCATTGAGAGGTGGGGACCGTGTCGGGGTCCCCAAACTCTGATACTTCTTCCCATATTTCGTACTGGTCTGTGGAGACTGGATGTGCATCCTCGCTTCCAGACCAGTAAATTTAAGCCCATCACCTCGACCTTCTTACGGCTACTTCAATGGAAGCAGGCTCTACATCTTCTGCATCGCTCCTCTTTCCCGACGTGGAGGCTACAGACGGTACAGTAGATGGGCCGGTAGGCTGTTGGATTTCACCGCAGAGGGGCTCCTGTTGAAGACCTCTGGTGTCCCTTTTCCAGGGGAGAAAGGGGAACTTCTGTAGCAGTCGGATCCATCTCTTCACCATCCTCTATAGGCAGGAGATAATTTCGGTGGAGGGTCTTCACATCCCTCGGGGGCCCCTCCCTTCTTAGTCTAAACATGGGCAACCGGATCATCTGTCGCTCAATCAAATAGGGCTGCGAGTCCCAGCAGTCCACCAGCTTATTTCGCCCTTTCTTCCCGATCCCCTGGTTGCAGGTTGTGGAAACAGACTTTTTCATCATACCCCTTTGTTTTGCTGTGCATTACGGTCTACAGAGGCATGTGCGAAAGTGGAAGGCTCTGGACAATTGTTCTTGCAAGTCCTTCACATACTTGCCGGTAGCTTTCTATTCCTGTGCCATCAGAAGAAACTCCAAAACTCACATCTATAGGGAGTCTGGCTTCGCTGCCGAACATTAGAAATTACAGAGTGAATCCAGTGCTGTCATTCCTGGTGCAATTATAGGCGTGGACTAGAGTGGATACATGTTGGCTCCATTTCAGTTTTTCTGAGGCACTCAGCGTCCCCAGCATACCCAACAATGTTCGGTTAAAGCGTTCGGCTTGTGGATGGTAAGGAGAGGTTCGGTTTTCTTTACTCCAATCAGTTCCATAAGTTCTTTGAGCAGTTTGTACTCAGTCTCACCCTTGATCTGAGTGTAAGCGAGCCGGCCAGCCATAACGCATGAAAAAGGTATCCCAGAGTACTTTTGCGATGGTCGTTGCCTTCTGATCCCTGGTGGGATATGCTTGGGCATAGCGTATGAAGTGATCAGTTACGACCAAAATGTTCTGAAACCCCCCCCCCCTTTCCCCTCACTCATGGCCAGTCTCAAGGCTCAGAAAATCCACACAAACTAGGTCCATCGGTCCGGAGCTCTGTAAGTGTTGAAGGTCTGCAGCCAGATGACAGGGTTTTTTTGAGCTATGCATCATCCACAGGTGTGGCAATACGCCTCCACTTCGAGCCCTAGGTGAGGCCAGTAAAATCGATTCCGTACCAAATCCAATGTCCTTTCACTTCCCAGGTGCCCGTGTTGGTCATTGTTAGGCAAAGTTTGTATGCAGTACCCTTTAGGACCACTACACACAACTAGGACTACAGGTGTAAGCAAAACCAACCTTTGGTATAAGTCTGTACTACACAGTTTTCGGTAGCGGAGCTGAGCAGCCAGGCTCATCTCAAGAGGGAATGTGAGCTGTAAGGATGTTACACAGAGGTCTATAATCACAGGTGCTCAAATAAACTCGAACTCAAGGTTTCTTGGTTAAAACACTTATTAATTTATTCAACAGTCAGTTATAAAACATTCACTAGAAGAAGGCAGTTAAATAAATATCGCACACAATACACTTCAGTACTATACGCTTTAAGTTTCTGAGGCAGACTATTTTGAAGGAGCAGCAAAATGGCATTCAGAATAGGAGCAAAAAGGAATAGGTTCAGAACATGAAAGGATTACAATTTCTTAGACAGTGCAGGTACTTTGAGTTCACCAGAAGAGTCAATTCAATTCAATAGACTAGGCTAAGTCAATGGGATAAAGTCTTGGATAGGTAAAAACGGTTCTGGAAAGTAAACGGTAAAGTCTCTGTAGAAGTTCTCAGAAGTAGTTTGTAACAAGAAGAATTATGTGTTGGGTCACGATCTGATCCGGCCTGCTAGTTGCGAAAGTTTCAAGCACTTTCACCGCGACAGGCTCTGTTCCTGGCAGTACCTGCAGATCTCGCAGTTCCTGAGCCTCAGTCGTGGGGACAAGAGGGAGGAAGTCGGGGGACTCCTGCACTACACTGGTTAAAAAAGCTGGCAACTGGCAAATCTTCAATTCCGGTAACTGTAGTCAAGCACGCAAACTGTTGTCCCTCTGCCTGGTTATTCGGTTTCCTGCAGCACTAATGAAAATACAACCAGCTCCGTGAATGATATCCAGGTGGCTTAGTGTAGAGTTGATTGGTCCCACCAACTCAAAGGGAGTAGTCCTTGCAGGGCTTCTCTGTGGAGATGAATTTAGCAACTCGGACCTGCAGCAGGGCTTCACCGGGCAAACCAACGGTCCAGGAGTTGCAGCAGCCGTCCTCTTCAAGCTCGTCTTCTGTTCTTTCGTTCCAGTGGTCGACTCTGCCTTCCAAGCCAAGAGACTTGTCTTTTATCCAGTTTCCTCCCATTCGTTCTAGCCTAGCTGCCACTCTCCCAGCAGGGTGGCTGTCCTTGCCGGACAGTCAGCCAATCACGCCAGAGTGCATTTGGGTCTCCTAGGAGACTAAGAACAGGGAGTCGGGCACCTCCCTCACTTCCTGCGCACCCCAGACACTCAGACGCCAGAGATGGTCTTCAGTCCTGAAGCCTGCCAAAGGCGATTGAACAAAGGAACCAGCCCTGGTTTGGCGCGCAGAGCAAAACTCTAGAAGGACCTTTCCACAAAGAAATGGTGAAAAAGAAGACTGGAACCAGTTTAAACAAAGGGGGCTCAGACGCCATCTTGAAAAACATGGCTCCTGTGATTTAACGCTACCGGTGTTCATGGTCGGGAAAAATCATGGTAGTTTGTTGTAAAACCACTGCCACTTCGATAGGAAAAGGTAGCATTTGACTTCTACATGAGTATCTACGACACAGGGGATACTTAGTAACCCCTCCAGCAGTCTATTGTAAGATAGGGTGTGCTGGGTCTAGGAATTAAAAGACTAGTAAAGTCAATTTCACTTTACTTACTCTAGTTTATCCCATAGAAGGTATTTAAACCTTGGGAAAGCCTGAAAAGGTTACCCTGTGCTACTGCACTGAGGGTGCTGTGTGACACACATGAAGAGGATGCCTATGGAGTTGTCTAAAACTCCATAACCAAAGAAAATACAGACAGAAAACAAACAGAATTAAAAAGTTCAAAGTCCCAAAGTTTAGCAAAAGAGCTAGAGGGCTCTAAGGTGGGAGGAATTGGCACATGCAGAGCGCCCAGGACCAGGGGCCGTAATGAGCGTGGCACCACAAGTCTATGTATCAGCCGCCCTTGGATTTACTCTCCTTCATCACCAACGACTTCCATTCTTTCCGATATATCGGATAGTTTAGCATGTTTCTGCGTTCTGGTCAGCCCCTAGCGCTGTTCTCTTTGCCGAGCAGGACCTCTTAGTTCCTCATCTTGCAACTGCTTTCGCCTCAGTTCGGTCAGGTTTAGGTGCAGCACGCCTGGCGCCATTAGGCTGGTGACATCACAATAGCTCGCAGGGACACCTTCAGTCCCTCCGAGGCAGTCGATACAACGTGCTGGTTCGGCATTCAGGTCCGTTCCTACTTGAGGATTGCTTTCATGGCGGCCACAGAGGCTATTTCAGCCGCGGTGGACTCTGGGCTGTCAGCGTGGGGTCTTCGGGATCAGCATCTACCTGGTTGACACCAGGGCAATATTCTAGCTGAAACTTGTACGTGGACAAGGCCGCTAACCATCAGTGTCATCCAACTTGGCGGACTTGAGGATGTAGGCGAGTGGATTGTTGTCTGTTCTCACTGTGAAAGCAGCTCCATATAGGTAGTCATGCAATTCCTCAGACACGGCCCAGTCAGGGCCAAAAACTGTAGCTTATGGGCAGGTTAGATTCGATTGGCAAATGCCACAGGTTTAACAACTCCCTGTTGCTCTTGATAGGAACGGCACCCAGTCCATCAGAACTTGCATCCACATGTAATATATAGGGTAGATGAGGATCAGCATTGGCCAGTACTGATGCCCAAGTCCGAGTTTTTTTTTTTTTTAACTGGGCAAAAGCCTGTTCACACTTCCCATTCCAGCGCAGGCCGAAGACCTCTTTATGATAATACCGGGCTGTGAACTGATTTCCCCGCAGCGTCTTCTTCTGTGGGGCTGGATAACCTTTGGTCAAGTCCTTGAGTGCACGGCCTATTTTAGAAAAACCAGGTACGAACCTTCTGTAATAGTTACAGAACCCCAGGAAGCTTCTAATCTCTCGCAGGTTCTGCGGCCGAGGTCAAGTCGCAAGGGCTTCTACCTTATTGGGATCTACACTCACCCCATCAGCTGACACCACATGGCCAATATACTTCACACTGGTGCGGCAAAACTGGCTTTTTTCTAGGGGTACTTTCAGGCCTTGTTGTTGAAGATGATCCAAAACTTCAGCAATCTTTGGTGATGTTCTTCTAGTGTCCTCCCAAACACGATCACATCGTCTAGGTAAACCAGCACCTCAAGCAAGTTCATGCCCCCCACTGTTCGTTCCATCAAGCGTTGAAATGTGGCAGGTGCCCCCAATATCCCCTGTAGCATTCTGGTAAACTGATAAAAGCCTAGGAGGGCAGATGAAAGCCGTCTTCTCCTTATCCTCAGGTAACATAGGAATCTGGCAATACCCGCTCCGGAGATAACTACTTGCTCGCAACCAGACAGTCCAGGGACTCATCCACACGAGGGGTGGTATATTGGTCTGGTATGGTTCTGCTGTTTAGCCGTCGGTAGTCGATGCACAGTCGCACATCTAGGTTCTTTTTTTCGCGGCACCGCTATTGGGGAGGGATAAGGACTCATTAACTCTTGGATTATAACGGCATGCAGCAATTCTTCAAGATGACGGCGGACGTCTTCTACATCCGCAGGTGCCAGCCTTATCGACCTCTCTCGAAATGGGGTGGTATCGCTCAGACGGATGTGGTTTTGCACTCCTTTAGCTTCACCCAAATACCAGGCACTGCTTGAAAACACATCCGCCCTCAGGGCCATTTGATCTATATATTTTTCTCGTTCTGACAACTGAGTCCCCAAAGTTAATCTTTCCCACATCCAGGGTAGGATATGAGTTTCTGGTTGCAGTCGTCTGAGCCACCAAGTCAGCAACGTGCAACTGCGCAATTGTTCAACCTCCGGGAAGGTGCACTGTTTTATCAGCGACATTAGGAATGGGGGCTCGTATGTGGGTCACTTCTGCACCAGTATCACTCATCAATGTGCGTTGGACCATCAAACCTCCCGGCAGTTCTTCGCCCTCAGGAGCATCCATCAACAATCTTCGGTAGCAGTTGTGACCTTGGAGTCGTACACTGCCAGGCACCATGATGGTCTGACCAGTTGGTATGTCAAGTTGACTGTGGTTAATGGCGTTCACTTCTCACACAGGAGCATCCGAGTATACCACCTTCTCCATACTTTTCTTATGGTAGACTTGGAGTGCATGGACAGAAAACGTGCGAACTGTGGTCCAGCCATCTCCATACACATCCGGGCTAAGGTACCAAACATGGCGGAGTTGGTGCCCATAACCAGGGGTACCTCCGGATACGGGTTCTTGGGGGTGCATACTAGTGCCAGTGCAGTCAATGTGGTGCTTATTCCAGCCACCTCTTGATCTAGGCGGATCTTCACGCAGACTTAACCCAGATAGCGGCAAACAGCATCGCCGACTCCCATCAGGTTTAAACCCTCTAGCGGGTCAAAAGGCAGAAGTGACATATGTTTTCGATAGTAGGGCTCATAGACAATAGTGCCCTGGGAGTCACTGTCCAATATGGCTGTAGTCCTCCGCCCTTCAAGCTCAACTGGGATTGTCAGGGGAGGTCCAATCAAACCCTCAGGGATGCCTCTGTAAGAACTTGTCTGAGTTCCTACTCTGTTACATGACACTGGTGACATTTTTGGGGTGTTGCAGAGATCACAGAATAACCGGAGATGGTCAGCTGTGGGACCATCCTGAGCCTTGACTGGGTGCTTGGTAGTCAGCTTGTCGGAATTTGGTGCCCGTACAGATATACAGCAGTTATGGCCAGCGGAGCTTACTCCTGTACTCGAGGTTCTAGCTGCTCCTCCACTACAAACTCCTGTGCGTTTCCCAACAAAGCTCGAGCTGGAGTGTGTTTGAGGGCAGTAAATCGAGCAGCTACTCAAGCATAGTCTTGGTCACACAGACGAGTTAAGTGTCGGTCATCCCCACATCGATGGCAAAATCTCCAGGGTGGTAAAGGTGCAGGCGGGGAAGTAGCAGGCTCGAGGATCTTGGGCTCGTCTAAATACTTGTTGTTCTCCGTCACGTGACGAGGGGAAAAAGCCTCTGTCCCTGCTGTGGAGTAACATTCAGATTGTCCCGGGGTAGTAACTGTGTCTGCAATTTCTTCACTAATTGTTGCAGGTCGTCAATCTGTTTCTGTTGAGAGAATGCATAGTTGGGCACTGGGACCTTGCTTTGAACAGGAGGACTCTGGGCCTCAACATCGCTGGTTTCTTCCAAATCCCTTATTGCCCTTAGTAGCTCTTCATACAGAGGTGGCGAGTCCAGCTTTTCTCACAGTCTCAGTTGGAGAATGTGTATGGCAGCATCTTTGGCCCCTCTAAGGATCTGTTTCAAGCGACACCAGTTCAGTTTGGAAGTCTCTACTCCTCCCCTATGATGTGCCAAACACAAAATGTGTTCAATTCTCACAAGGAATTGAGATAACTGCCCTCCATGCTTCAGTGAGGTGGCATGGAACATCATCAAATCTTCCCTGGCTCGGTAGTGCCTGAACGCTCCTTCCAGCGCATTCATCACCTGTAGCGACGTCAGATCCAGACTCTGTGTTCAGAGGGACTGTACCGTCTGTAGTGCAGGTCCTCGCAATGCCTATCACACGCCTCCATTTTTCTTGATCTGACCTTTCCAATCACGAAACATAAGCTGAGCTAGATCGGCCAAAACTTGATACCCTTCTCCTTTGGGCACCGGTTTTTCATCTGAAAAGGGGCGCAACCGGGTGTAGGCTCCATGTTCAATAATCAAAGGCAATGAGGATTGTCTGTCCATAGTTACCTTAACTGCTTCAGCCACTACAGCAGCGGTGACAATGTCATCCTTGGTCGGGTTTGTAGCTTCAGAGCATGGAGGTACTCCGGGTCTAGCTGCTACACCGGGCAGGTAAACGCAGGTTCTCAGTCTGGAATTTCGGTGAGCATGATCTTACCTGCAAGAGACACTCCACCATAACATAGCATATAACATTTGTTAGCATGCCCTGGTACACAGCCCACACTTATCACTTTACCAATGACAAACTCTAAAAGGACAAGTCATGGCTAAAATGTCATCTGTGGTGATGTATAAGGGAACCTCACCTATGATGAAACAGGCCTCTGGGCTAATTCCCTAAGCTCATATCCATTGTAACACGTATTCCTGTGCCATCTTGACTATGTGGGCCTATAACAAATCCCCCCCCCCTTTTTTTTTTTATACCCAGTCGGGCGATTCTTTCCCCCTATGGGATCTCAGCAGTGCCTCCAAAAGTGTACAGTCTTCCTCCATTACAGACCACGTAATCTGATCCTTTTCTGTAGGAGTGAGTACCTACCTGTAGGAGACCAGAGTATAGGAGTGCACCTTACTGCACACATGTGCATGAAAAATGAGTATCCCAAGGGGGTTATGGTGACCGCCAGGTGGGAGAAACCAGGGAGGGTTCTCAGTGGGTTTGCCTTGCAAGCCGTCAGCAGCTCGGGTATCGGAGACCAAATAAAAAGGCACGGACTGAGTTTTGGTTAAGCGTGGCCAGCTTTTGTTTTATATAATGAAAACATGTCCAATCAATAATACATTCACTGGATCCATATTACACCATTTGGCTCCCAACAGAGTTGCTCATTTCACATAAAATTGAATGACCATTTGTTAAATAAATGCATGACATGGATCATGAAGTCCACCTGTGGAATTAGTGCTTTACATGTGGTAAATAATCACTCCTTGCATGGGGCGCCCCTGATCATGAAAGCTTTCTCATTTGATAAATAAATAACTTATTCTATCACAGGTATCTCCCGAGAATTAACGCCTTCACATTTGATAGGTAAACAACCTTTCCTGTCACAGGTTTTCATTGCTAATGAACACTTTCACATTTGATACGCCACTGGGCCCTTATCCTCCACCCCAACGGGAATCCTATTAACTCACGGAGTAGGCAAAGTGCCAAACTCCGACGGGATATAAATATACATATATTCTACCCCCAGAGCGGTGCCAACAATAATAAAACAGAATGATATTGCACACGACCCAACTGGTCGAGGCAGGTTTCAGGAGAAAAACACCATGTCCCTCACTAGTGGACCAACCCCTACCGGGTACCAAATGGGGATTCAAGCACGGTGCCCACAGGCGTCATTAATCCCCACCTCTGCACCACAAGAGAAAGAGCCGTAAACCACTCGATAGGCGGATGGCCTATGGCTCAAAGAGGGTGTCCCTGACTCGACAGAGTGCCTCGGTGCCCTCCAGGGAAGTCTAGGGCTTCTGCCTCCTGTCCGCTCTGCTGCCTGCTCTCTCCTACTGCTACTCTTAAGTTTATTGACTCTTAAAAAGCGGATTCGAGGTGTACGTGCATTAAAAAAGTATGGTAACACAGAATTGGGCACCCTCCCCCCAGACCTACGAAAAACGACAATAGTGGTGATCCCCAAAGCAGGGAAACCCCCGGAGCACTGCGCCTCCTACAGGCCCATTTCTTTAATAAATGGGGAGGCAAAAGTGCTAGCCAGAGTCCTCGCCAATAGACTGCTGGGGGTGATTGGATCTCTAACTCACCCAGATCAGTGTGGATTTATGCCCGGCAAGTCCACCCGAATGAATCTCCGCAGGGTCCAGATTGCCCTCGACAGAGCCGACGAGATCCGGTCTCCACTGGCCCTCCTGGCGGTGGACTTTGAGAAGGCTTTCGATACAGTGGGATGGGATGCCCTGTGGGACATAATGGAACGCATGGGCTTTGGACAATACTTCATGTCATGGGTTAAACTCCTTTACTCCCTCCCCGAGGCCTCTGTAAGAGTCAATGGGAAATCATCTGCCACGTTTCAGCTGAGTAGGGGGACCAGGCAGGGATGCCCCTTCTCCCCCCTGCTGTTTATCCTCGCCATTGAACCTTTGGCAATCCGGTTGAGAACTGATACATTATGGACAGGATTCGCCTGCCCACGGGGCGGGGAGGAACGGGTCTCGCTGTACGCGGATGACCTTTTGATATATTTGAGCAACCCAATAATCTCCTGCCCGATTGTGACTAGAACCCTGGAGGAATACCAACACTTCATGGGACTACGGGTCAACACACAGAAAACAATCTACTTCCCGGTACAGGGAGGGGAGGAAGCAATCCCAGATCCCTGTCCATACTCCGTTTCAATCCTGGGCTTCACCTATCTAGGTATACGAATTAACCAAACACAGGAGGACTTCCCCAAACTGAACTTACACCCGATAATGGAAAAACTGGAGAACGATGTCACCCACTGGCACTCCCTCCCACTTTCATTACTCGGGAGGGTGGCACTTTTTAAGATGCTGGCTCTCCCGAGATTTCTGTATGTCCTCCAAAATGCCCCGCTCCCTATCCCGGCCACAATATTCGCAGATATAAACAGGACTCTCCGCACACTTCTCTGGGGAGGGAAACAGCCGCGCATTGCCCTGAAAACGCTCTATCGCTCTGTGTGGGATGGGGGTATAGGACTGCCCAACATTCGTACATATTATTGGGCGGCACAAGCGGGAGTGGCAAATGAATGGCTACACGGAGACCCGCGGCTACCACATATCCGCGTGGAGACAGGGGACAATGGCTTGCCATCCCCCCTGCACGTACTATATGATAGCCCAAGGAACCTAAGAGCAACGCCGACAGGGTCCCGTCACAGACAGCGAGTTTGGAGGGAGATACATAGATACTTAGGCTGGGCAGACAGACCAACCCTGATCCAACCCCTCTGGCGTAATGCACACCTTCCCGAAATACAAAAAATGGGCCATTTCGAAACCTGGGAGAGGAAAGGGATAACCACACTGGCGGACATAGTCCAGGAGGGGCGAATGATGGACTTTGAAACCCTGCGAACGAGACACGGGCTGTCACCCATGGACCGCTTCAGATACCTCCAGCTCACACACGCCATTAACACCCAACTCCCGAACCTGGCCGATATACCTGCCTGCTCTCCCCTGGAAACAAACATACTCCCGCACCCCATCCCCCATAAGGTAACCTCCACCCTCTATCAGGCAATTAACTCCTTTGGATCCAGAGAACTTGACATTCTCAGGGCTAAATGGGAACAGGACCTAGGGCCACTAGAGGCGGAGGAGTGGGTGGAGGCCCTGATGTCCCCGAGGGAAATAGGGATAGATGCCAAACTCCGGCTGATTCAGCTCCGAATTCTGCACAGGTCCTACTACTCCAGAACGCAAATGGCCAGTTGGGATGGGGATGTAACCGCAGAATGTAGTCGATGCAAGAGGGCAGAGGGCACCTTCTACCATTTGTTATGGGAGTGTGGGGTACTACAGGAGTTTTGGACTGCGTGTTTACTCCGCCTCTCCGGAATACTTGGCTCCACAATCCCGAGAGACCCTAAGCTTATCCTACTGGGTATAGGGGGCGAAACTGACCTTAACAAGTATGAAAGATTGTTTCTAGGAGTAGCACTTGGTGCTGGAAAGAGACTCACGGCAGCCACATGGGGCTCGGGGGACGGGATAACCATTGACAGATGGTCCAATGAAATGGACAGATGCGCCTCCCTGGAGAGGCGAATTTATAATGCAAGGGGCTCCCCCCGTAAGTTCCAGAAAATATGGGGAAAATGGGAACTATAAATGCTAAGACCAAAACAAGGGACAGCGGCGACGCCCTACGCAGCTGCCGGGTGGAGGGTGCGGATTTCCGAATTCGAACCCCAGTCCCCCCCCCCCGCAGAACCACACAACTGTCAAGGAATATGTTGAGCACCCTGTCTATTGCGATCTTGATGATAGGTCTCCTAATGTCTTTTGTGTACTCATGCTGAAAGTGCTACCTTTCTTTCTCTTCTTTTTGTTCTCTGTTTAACAAACCAATAAAAAAAGATTTATTTAAAAAAAAAAAAGTATGGTAACAGCTTAACACGGTTCTCATCACGGGGACACTTTTGCAAAAGGTCTTGTTCATAGCACACACTTTCCAAAGCATCAGGGAAGGCTTTCTCTGCTTTGAGATTTTTGTTTTTAATTTGTCAAAGTTTTCATTCTCAAGTCTTTGGGAATATTGTTCTAGAGATTTGGGGATGTTGACATCAAGATCAAAAGGGTGTTCCCTTTTGGTATGATTTTAGGCAGGGTGATAAGTACTTTGAGCCAACAGGTAGTTTATAAATCTGCTCTAGTGGCCATCCTAGTTTTAGAAAAAGCATTACAAAATATACAGTGAGCTTGATAGTTCCGTCCTTCGCCAGAGTACTGTTGCATTTGTGTTCAATAAAACCCATTACTCAGACACTTGAAATGGTCTTCTGTATTAAACCTAGGCAGTGGAGCAATGTAGGTAAGTGGGTGCTTGTTTTTCAAGTGCCCGGATCCTCTGTTAGTCACCCATCTTTACGCGAATGGCAGTCACCAGTGAGGAGACAAATGGTTACCACTGCGAGGAGAGAAAAGTGGCTTGTGTGGCTAGGAGAATAGTACTGTGGAGTAGTGAGTCTTTGTTAAGGTCTCCCTTGCGTGGCTTACAAAAATGCAACATTTTAGTGTAGCAACACCCACCTGACCTGGGAAAAGCTTCTGCAAATATGAACACCATCTCCAACTTAATACAGAGTGATTACAGAAATGGACAGTGGGCTCATTAAACACTTAAGCAAGAAGTGCACCAATGGCCCCCATGTATCAACCCACTGCCCGCTATGAGAATAGTGATAGAAATATCAGGCTTCCTTGTATGCCACCCAATTGTTACCACCCGACGCAGCTGAGCAGTGGCACCTGGCATTTTACAGCCAAACAAAACTAGAATGCAGGCTTTCCAACAAATTGACAAAATCCATCCCTTCATTTTAAGGTGCAGTGGTTCACTTAAACACAACAGTAGTGCTTCTAGATCCGAAATTTCTGTTGGTATTCTTGATCCAAGGAGAAGCTCTAAGCAGCATAGTACTCTGTTGTCATGGGATGGACCAGAAATATGCAAATTTATATTTCTCCTCCGATATGGCACAGGGAGATTAAATGCATCTGCTAACCATCCTGGGTGGCACCATCCCAAAGATCAGACTATCTCACCTTGTTCTTAGTAGAGGGATTTCCACCTTTTTGGAAAACGAAAAAGCTTCTAAATACGCAGTCATAAGGAACCCCCAAGGCGCTTCTCTCCAACTTTCCCTGACTAGTTGATGCGATTCCTCCACTGTACCAATCCGTCTAGTTCTCCAAACTATCCAAGATGTTGCTCCCGTCAACCTGCTCCCACCTCACCATCTCCCCACCTGCAAGGTGGCGGCCAGTTATACCCATCCTATTAAAAAAACAAAAATAAACTACTGCTGAGTCGAACAATCCCTCTAATGTTCTACTTCCCTTCTGCCCCACCACTCCAAAATCTATAAACGACCCGTCTAACTGCACAATCTACTACTTCAAGTCAAACAAGCAGTGTGACAATCCGAAATATGGGTTTCACAAAAGACACTCCACAAAAACTACTCTTGTCCAGGTCTACCGCTTACTGCCTCACCTCATTCTATTTGATCTGTCAACCATATCACTCCATCCTTCAAACTCTCTCCTCCCTACACCGCAAAGACACCAAACTCAAATGGGTGGGGCTCCTTCTCTGGGAATCCTAACACCACATGTCTACTTCTAAAGAGCATCCCACAGATCAGTTTTGCGCCCTCTCCTCTTCATCGTATACACCACCTCTCTAGGAAAACCTATCTTATCTTTTGGCTTCTCTTTCCACTTTTCTGCAAACACCCAGATCATCATCTTCCCAGACATCTGAGCACAACAGCTGTCTTGCTCACTAGATGGCTCTACATGGTCTGATATTATGCTCCTCTAAAATAAAAGTTCTTTTTTCTCCTGGCCTCCAATCCAATGCCACCCCCACTTTCCCCATCATCCATCTCCTTCCCATCTGATGATCTCACTATGCCCACTCAAACATATCTACAACACCTCGATACATCTCTTATTTCATTTGTCTGCTCGTGATCATCAACCCTACTCTTTCCTTCCGTGCTGGCTTTCCTTTCACTCTATGCAAAGTTTAATTTCCTGTGCCTTGTCTTCAAATCTCTCTATAATTTGTCTCACAACCCACCCCCCCCCCCCATCTCTGCTATCTTTCTACGCTCATAATCTTTCTTCTTACCGTTCCACCCTGAGCTCTGTCCCGCTTTCATTCCTTTACTCTCCTAGTCCCCCTCCACTGGAATGAGCACACATTGGCTCTTCACACTCTCCCCTCTATTCCGAACTAACATTAAACAACATCTACTATCCTCCAAAAGGCTTCACTGGTTCTCACACATGCTGACATTTGATGTAAAGTTTTTAATGTTGTACAGCACTTTGGCGTAAAGCGCTATATAAATACAAATCACACAAGGCTCACACACCTGGGATACTCAAACAGCGAACTTAAGGTAAATCACTACCACTGGCTCTGTAGGCAGGATCAACCAAAATATCAGGAAGAGGCACCAAAGTTCTCCAAGGCACGCCGGTAACCCTATTGACAGATTTACATGCACTGCACAAAACATTACAAAAAACCTGACTATAAAGAAACCAACTCTAGGTATGTTTGAAAGCAGTTCCTTTTTAGTTTTGGCAGTTAGGTGGCACTGTAAGCGCTGCCTACAACAAAACAAAAGAGGTGATGGCTGGAAGGTTCAAAGTGAGTCGTAGCTTGGATCTCTTGGTCCGGCAGGCACGGGACCCACGTCCGGGCATATCCTCCCACTCAGGCCTGCTGAACCTAGAGACCCAAGCTACTCCTTACTTATGAGGCCCAACAAGGCCGAAAACATGTTTGGGGAAGCTTGTGGTTTCGTGCAGAAGGGATTGGACCAAGCAATTCGGGCTGGACGTCCCCTCTTGGGGTGGGACCAAGTCTGGTTTGCATATGGTCTTTCCCCTTTTGCAGTGGCTTGGCAGGCGAAGAACAATGGTGTCAGGGGTTACCCAGAGCAATGCCAGAGATTAAGATTCATTCTAAACCTTGCAGTGATCACCACTTTTATGTTGCTATAGCGCTGCCTACAAGCCAAAACTATTAAGATGAGAAGTGAAGACCGGAGGTGAGGAGGGATACAAGGTGCGAGTTTGGCTCTTTACATAGTACAAAACCATTTACCTACAAACAATGGAAATGCTATCGCTCAGGGCGATTACCATCCGTTACCTGTCAAGAAGACGGCATCAGCTGGCAAATGGTGTTACTATTTAGGCATTTTATGGAAGGGCCTGGAAAATTACTAACCAATGTCTAACACAAAATGCAAAAAACTGTATGATTTGCCAGTGCCGGTTGTACTTTACCTGGACACACCGATTCAGGATTCCGGAGACACTCAGCTGTTCTGTTCTGCCTAAAAATGTCCTATCCTCGATGTAGATATGTATAAATGTAATGTACCCATTATTGCAACTTGTAACCGCATTATAAACATGCGCCCTGATGCCCTTGGGCAGGGTGCGTACTATAAACAAACAAAATAGAAATACAGTGTCAGAGCATGTCCGGCCAGCCTTGCGTAACGTTACTTGAGCACG
This sequence comes from Ambystoma mexicanum, assembly GCF_040938575.1. NCBI lineage: Eukaryota > Metazoa > Chordata > Amphibia > Caudata > Ambystomatidae > Ambystoma > Ambystoma mexicanum. The sequence continues at coordinate 669,894,004 of NC_090931.1, forward strand.
ACATGTGGCCTAGTCCCTTACAATTCCCAACAAGTCCATGTTTTTAAAACGCTGGAATACAGCGTCAGCCACTATAGCCAACTCACTGCAAGAGGCATAGAAAAAAAACGAACTCCCCCACACCTTCAATTCGAGCTGTGTGGCAACCGCAGACTTCAGAAACCGGACAGCATCCCAAAACAAGTTAACAAACGAGTGCGTGTACAATACTGGTTATATGGATACTGGTTATATGGAGTATGGGACGCCGGCTGCTCATTCAATATAAATAGTGAAACAACGTTCTGTTAAACGTCCCTATAACAACAAATGCGTGTACTTTCCCTGGTGCAAGTAAAAAGGGAAATAATCCCAACGTTGTGAAGGGAGGCGGGCAGAAGAATTGGGTGGGGAGTTACCAGAGCATACAAAGAATGTAGGTTGGGAGAGCAATTCCAATTAACAGAGAAGATGCAAGCAACCAAAACAAGAGATCGGACAAATGACCGAAAAGGAGAAATATGCGTCATCTACAAACATCACCAGTGTTTATTATGCACACAGAACATATCTCTTTTAAATGAGGGGTTTTACTATGGAACATTATCCAGCCTGATCTACAACCTATATACGCTGTGTTCCTTAAATTGGTGGCGTATATGGAGTGGATGAGATCTATATAAATCTTTAGCGGTATGTCCCAGTTCCATACACACAGCAGAGGATCAGCGCGGCATTAAATATTAAAATCCAACATCGTGTTGGCACATGAAGGGGCTGTGCGTCTCAGCATGTATCGCTGCCCCCTCCATGCCTGTCCAATGCTCGCAGACATGTAAACACCCCGTGCCTCGAATCACACTCACCAACTCAGCCATTTCCAGCCGCTTCCCAGCGCCGAACCACCGATTTTTTTAAAACTATACAACCGACCGCTGGTCGAATTCCAGATTCTTCTTTCTGTTCTTTTTGTTGTTGTTTTTACACTCGCTCTTCCCTATTACGAAAATGTTTTTACAGCAGTAGCAATACCAGCCACTACCTGGAGGAACTTCCGGTACGCCTGACGCAACGTCCGGCATCCATTTTTCCCCCGCCTCAGCTCACGCCTTCTCCTTCCCTCCTCTGGGCTGTGCAGATTACAATAGACAAAGAAAAAATACTTTCGTGATCCCTCTTCGGTTGGTAAATCGCGTGTGTTCTGCAACCCAAACCGGCCTTGATCTGTGCCCGTAATTTGTACACAGCAAAATAGTATGAACTGCATTAAAACCATGAAAGTGTTAACGATGAACCCTCACTAATACCACCCAACTGTCTATTTCGCACTCATTTAGAATGAGCAAATGCAGTTCTCCCGCTGTCTTTGGCAGCTTCTCCTTCTTGGTGCTAAACAATGTTGCATAGCTGCCACGTTTCCTATTCCCATGCAGAATCTTTGATCCAGTCTATTATTTTCCGCATTGCATCCTGGGACTTGTAGGTCCACCCTTGCAATGGGAAAAACAAAACTACAAGTAGTTCTAGCATGCAATTTGTGATGGAGGGTGGCAGGGAGGGCCTACAGGCTGGGCGTGCTGCGTGGAGCAATAATGGGACACCTACACATACTCTGTTGTTGGAGCGCAGAGTGTCTTGCTTTCTCGCTTCCATTTATTGGCTTTGCTTCACGTGATCTGTTCTGACCCTGTCAGTCACAGATCACGTGGACATCACATCCCTCTCCAACTTGGACTAGCAAACAATGTAAACAATAAACAGGTGAACAGTAAGAGTTTTAAACATTTTGGTGGTTGCTGGTAGGACTGTCTAGTGGGCTCTCGCTCACGTGCGTTTGTAGATGCCATGCAGTACATATCCTTGGAGTCGGGTGGATGGCATCAGCCGCCTCCGGAGTGAGTATCGCCCTCCATCTTCCCTTCGTGGGGTTTCTGATCTGGGTGGACTCCTTTCTCTGTCTCTGGGTGCCAGAGACTCTAGATCTGATGTTTCTCTCTGGGCTTCTGCTACTGGTGTCCGTTTCGTCGGCATGGGGTGGACGTTTTCGTCCTGTTGAGTTTCTTCCCACCTGAAGTGGGACACATTTCTGGTGACTGTTTCCAGATCTCGTGTGGCTGTAACGAGCCCATGTTTTTGGTGGGTGACAGTCCAGGGGAGAGACTCATAGGGGAGGGTCGTCTTTCCCCTAGGGTAGCGGTTCATGACGAGTACCGTGTCCCCCAGTCTCAGTTGATTTGGTGTCGCTTGTCTTGGGTGGTCTTCCCTTGCGCTGTGATCTTGTCTCCTTTGTTCAATTTTGTTCAGGTCCACTTGTGGGGGCCGCCACGAGTGGTGTAGGGGCTTGCCTGAGTGGCAGAGTATGGGGTCTGCCGGTACGATCAAAGAAACTGGTATAGTTCTGGTAGCCATGGCCGTCTTTTGTCTTTGGCGATCCTCACACACTTGTTGATGGACACCATGAATCGTTTTGCGTCACCATTGGCTTGGGGCCAGTATGGCGTGATGTGGTGGTGGCAGATTCCCATGTCGTTGATGAAGCGTTCATTCTTTACTTGTGAATGGGGGCCCATTTTCATTCTTTATCGACGATGATATGCCGTGGACTGCAAACATCTTCTCCAGCGCTGTCCAACCTCTGGGTATCTTGTATATTCATCCACTGCCACCAGGAGGTAGGCCTCGTTGGCGATAGTGCAAAAGCTGATGCTCACTGCGTCCCAGCGACACTCACTTCTTGGGAGGCAGGCTCTGGCGATCCTGGTCTGCGGGTGGTTAGGCACGCTGTGCAGGCTTCGACAAGGTTCATTAATTTCAATTGTATTTGCAGCATCCATACTCGAGATTTGAGGAACGCCTGTGTCTTTATGATCCCCTGGTGTGCTTCATGTGCGAGCTGGATTGCTCTCTTGTGGAGGTTGGTGGGCAAAACGATGCAGCGTCCTTTAAGGATTAGGCCTTCCAGAGACACCAACAGCTCGTGTCGTATTCCAAACAGCGATTGCAACATTTCTTGCGCTTGGGGTGTCCGGAGAGCGACCGCTGAGAGGAACGTCTTCCACTCCCCCGGAGAGTATTGCTTCTTTGGTCTTTAGAAGGCATGGGTCCTTGTCTGTTTCTTCCACGATTTCATGTAGCTTCATGGCTTTTGGTTTGGCACAGGCGACGATCTGGCATACATGCTGTTCAGTCTCCTTGGCCGCTTCGCCTTCTATTGCTGGGGCTGGTCAGGGGTGTTGGGATAGGAAGTCTGCAGGGTTGTCTGCTCCTGCCCGGTACTGTACTTTAAGGTCGAATTGCTGTAGCTGCAGCATACAGTGTTCAATTCTGGCTGGAGGGTGTGGTGCTGATGCCTTGAATATTTGTACCAGGGTTTTGTGGTCCGTTAATACTGTTACTGGGTGGCCCAGGATGTATACGTGAAAGTGTCTACACCTCCATATGATGGCGAGGGCCTCTTTTTCTATGTGCACATCGTTCCTTTCTGTGGGAGTGAGGGCTCGGCTGTCGAATGCAATCGCGACAACAGTCCCGTCTCGGTCAGTCTGGGTGAGGACTGCCCCGAGGCCAACCGGACTGGCATCCACTAGTAGTTCTGTCTTTCCGGATGTGTCGAAAAATGCCATGGTGGCGTTGCTGGACAATGAGTCCTTGAACTTTTGGAATGCTCGCTCTTGCGTCGTTCCCCACTCCCATGTCGTTTTTGCTTTTGTGAGTTACCGCAGGGGGGTGGCAATGGTGGCCAGTTCGGGGATGAACCGTCCGCAGTATGTTGCCATACCTGGGAAGTTGCAGACTTCGGTGGTGTTGGTGGGAGCCCAACATTTTTGATGTCTTCTATTTTTCCAGGGCCCGGGGATACATCTTTCTCATTGAAGACGTACCCAAAAAAGCTTAGTGTAGATTTCCCAAATCCGCATTTCTCTTTGTGGAGTGTTAACCCTGACTCTTCTAGCCTCTGTAGTCTGTCAACCAGCCAGCGGTTGGGTTCTTTTTCGGTTTTTCATATACCAGGATGTCATCGCTGACATTTGTGACGCCAGGGAGGTCCTGCAGTACTTTCCGTATTTCGTGTTGGAACACTTCCGCTGCAGACAAAATTCCAAAATTAAGCCGACGATATCTCCTCAGCCCCAGGTGTGACGAGAAGGTCATGATATAACTTGATTCTTTTGCTAGGCGGTACTGGTGGTACCCTGACCTTAAGTCCAGCTGGCTGAAGACAGTGACGCCTGTCAGGTCCACAATTAGTTTGTCTACTGTTAGGATTATGTGTCTTTCTCGTCCAATTGCTATGTATGGCAGGTGCATATCAGTGCATATCCGCACCGCTTGGGGCTGTTTGGGCTTCGCATTCACGACCATGGGGGAAACCCAGGGTGTGGGGCCTGTGGTGTTCTCGATTATTCGAAGGTCCTCAAGCTTATTCAGTTCTGCCTCCACTGCTACCCTCATGTGGAAGGGGACTCTTCGGTGCCGGACTGCCCTCGGTTGTACTGTGGGGTCGGTGTGGAGCTTTACTGTCCTCCCTTTTAGGCATCCAATGCCCTGGAATAGCTTCCTTTGCTTAGCTAGTAGGTGATCGATTTCTCGCGAGTTGATGGCGAAGGTGAATAGGATTAGTTCTAACCTCTTTGCGGTTGAGCAGGTAAGTAGCGTTTCTATTCCAGCATCATCCACGTAGATTCAGGTTCTGCAGCTCCTCTCCTTGTGTGTGAGAGTGGTCTTGAAGTATCCCACAACTAGGAGGGGCTTCTTGCACCCATATGTGAATAGTTACATTGTTTTCCACCGCAGGGGTGGCTTGGGGTCTAGTTTGTCAAATCGTGTGGTCGGCATGACCTTCACTGTTGCCCCTTGTGTCGATCATCATCATCATCACCGGGATGTCTCCTACGGTGATGGTGCAGCTATGGTGTGATGTACTGTCGTTGTTGGTTCTGCCATGGGCTGGTTTGACGGCTGAGATCATGTGGGCTTTCTCATGCCTAGCCCTGCGGTGCCAGTTCGTGTGATTTGGGGACTGTTCTTTGCTTGGCTGATCGTCATCACTGCTGCTGCTATCTGTGTCTTCTCCCTCAATTGCTCGGGCCCGTCCTCTGCGGATGTCACGGGTCCGGTCGGGTTGTCTCCGCTGGTGGCGGTCGGGTTGTCTAGGGCAGAATGTTTGTGTGTTCATGGGCCTTGTGTCACTCCTCCAGTCTTGAGTTCTCCTCTGGGGCAACTGGTCTTTGGTTCTCTGGGAGTTTAGGCATAGGGACACGTAATGGTTGACCTTCCTGCACTTGTTGCATGTGGTGCTGTATGCTGGACAGGGTTCTCCTTTGTGTTGCTGTCTGCAATACCACAGGCATTCTCTGGGCTTGCTTGCTACCTGTACATGTGGGTGTTTGTTCTGTCGCAGGGCATTGATGGTGGACATGCTGTTGCGTGGCGTCTCTGTATCCAGTGGCAGGCGACTGATCATTTGGTCCATTGCTGCCACGTGTTTGTCGGTTCTTTCTCGTTGTCGCCCCATGGTCAGGATGGTGTCTAGCGGGAGGTTCGTCTCTGACAGTATGGACCTCCAGAGTTTTTCGGAGGATAGTCCATGTATGACCTGTTGCCTTACTACAAACTCGTCATCTGGGAAGTCACAGCCGATGGCCATCTCCGTAGTCGGCCATGGAAGTCGTCGATGCTGTCTTGTGGGCATTGTCTGGCTTTGCTCATTTTGAACCGCTCAAAGTCTGGGCTGATCTGGGGCTTGAATTTCTTCATGAGGACGGCCTTCGCCGTCTCGCAGTCATCTTCCATGCCTCAGTTTGGGAGTGCGTTGAATAACCTGAGGGCAATGGTGCCGAGGTTAAGCATAAGGAATGTCCTTTTTTTCTCCTCCGCGATGATGTTATGTGACTTGAGGTTCAGTTCAAATTGCTGGAGCCAGACCTCCCAGCGGTGCCCTCCAGAGGGGGCAAAAGGTTGAAATGGCTGCATAAATGTCCCCTGTGCAGTGTCTAGCCACCTGTTGGTGTCAGGATTCTGGCCTTGCTGCCTCAGTGGCATTGCTTTGAGGTCATCTGCCATGGTGTGTGGTTCACCGGAGGGTACGTGCGCCAGGAGGGTACGTGTGCTTGGTGATTGCCCCTCTCCCTCCAACTGTGCCTCTTCTGACGCTGCCCTGCAACCTTGCCCCTGTCAATGGCTGTGTGACTCGCCCGTGGTGGGTGCAGCACCAGCTGCCCTGTTTAGTGGTGGTTCCCTGCTGGCGGGAACACTGTGTTGACTGGTGGCTGTGAGGGCCTGGGCGCCAGATGCTCCTGAGTCCTGGACTGCTAACGGTGTGTAGGCCTGGGCCTTCTGGCATGTGGTGTGCCTCGTGCTGATTGAGCTGTTGCAGGTGTGCTGCCTGGGGGCTTTGGGCCAGGGCTGGGTTTTCCAGCGTATGGAGCAGCGTGGTCCTTGAGCCTTCTGGCACATGGTTTTTCCTCCTTTTGATTGGGCTTTGGCAGGAGTGCTGCCTGGGGGCCTTGGACCAGGGCTGGGGACTACACATAGGGAGCAGCGTGGGCCGTTATGTGGCAGCTGGGTCTACCACCTTTGCCGTCGCGCGCAGCGCACTTACTAACTTTCTTTTCTTCTTTTGAACTCCTGCGGCGTCCCACCAACGCCCAGGCACTGTGTGGGGAGGGCGTGACACGAGTCAGCGGGCCCTGGGTGCCTGGGGCGCGGTTTCGGGTCTGTGAGACCTGCTGTTGTGGGCGTGAGCTGCAGGCGGCATGTGTCCGCTCCATCTCTTCATCACCAGTGTGATGGAGGATGGCGGGAATGGCAGGCAGGGCCTGCAGGCTGGGTGCGCTGAGCAGAGCAATATTGGCACACGCTACACATACTCCGGTGTCGGAGCGGAGAGTGCCTTGGCAGGCTTTCTCGCTCCTATTTATTGGCTTCGCTTCACATGATCTGTCCTGACCCTGTCAGTCACAGATCACGTGGACATCACACAATTGGAAGCAGGGGCGCCGAGTACGAGGTGCTCCGGGCCAGGGCCACCCACTGGGAAATGCCTTTTTTTGTGCAAGACCCTATACTTACAATGTTTTTTTTTTTATTGGGCCAACGGTCCCCGCAACCCCACTGGGAAACCCCACTTTGCTTCCTGATTGGAAGCAAAGACCAGGACTGACTCGAGGTGACATGCATGGAACTGGAAAACTTGGCAGGGAGGATGTTGGTGTGTATGTTCAACCTGAATTGTTTTGCTTATCCTGTGCTGGCTACTCCTGGACTGTCACATCCTCTCTGAATCGCCCATGAGATGTGAGCCACTACTGATTATTTATCACTACTCTGAAAAGTTTTGACTACTAAGAAAATGTTTGACCACAGTGCCTTTGTTTCTCACATCTCTACTTATTATTGTGGTAGAGTCACCATTGGAGTGACCCTGGCAGCCCTAGGGTACAGCGGAAGCCAACAGCCAATTGAGGCAACTCCCTGGAGGTGGTATACAGGATATTCCACGGGTTTCATCCAGTTACTTATCTGGCTTCCCATGGTGCTAGATAGCCACCAGTTCAAGGAAAGGTCCATAGTAAGAAGTGCAGAAAAGGACATAGTAATATCACAATATGTGGTGGTGATGGGACGGGGTACTTCAAGAAAATCAGCCTTATGAATGAATTGCCATCATTTCAGTGTGTTTTTTCTAGTAATGAAACACCAGACCGAAGAATCAGGGAGAAGCATCAGAGAGCTGTCATCCAGCACCAAATGCCAGCTGCAGAAAGAGACCTAAGATCGGAACCTGGCCACCAACAAACAACCTTCTACTGTTCATTACTCCGCCGCCAACAGAGAAGAACTGGAGGAGTGACGGGCAGCACCAACAGTATGAGTCGGACAAAGAAGCCATATGATGCTGCCAAGCAATAGGGGCGAACACTCACAACCACATACAAACTCTCACACCCATTGGACTTCCGTCATGGGCGACAAAGAACAAGGCACCCTAACACAAACGGACATCCAAATTCCTGGGCCGCCAATGCTATTCCGCAACGGGCCTGCACAGAGAAAGTGGGCTGGGCTCAACAACCCGTTATTCGTAAACTTTACTATTTACAACGCTTCCCAAATGGGAAGAAAGCGCAAGATTGTCCAGGGCCAATGATCCAATGGAGGGGGTGGGGGGCATAAAAGGAACAGCAGGAAAACACAAGTTGTGGGTTATTCAGGTGAGGTCAGTGGAGGAGGAGGTGATAGATCAAAAGACCAGCACAAGGGAGGAAAGAGCAGCAGAATGTGGAGGCAATTTTTGGAGGAGGTGAGGCGTTGGCTAGTGAGTAAAAATAGTACTGCAGTGTGAGTTTGCGTGGAGGTGTTGCAAGTGTGGTAAAGGAGAGTAGGGAGTAAATGAAGTGTTTGTGTGTGTGAAGGAGGGGTGTTTAAATAAGAGGTGGGGTGATTCGTAGTAAGCAGTGTGGAGGAGAGAGAAGTCTGGAGGAGAGAGTAGTAATATGGAGGAGGGAGCGGTGGTGTGGAGACATTTTTAATAGTTTGGGGGAGGGAGTAGTAGTGTGGTAGCAGTTCAAAGGAGGAAGTAGTGGTATGAAGGAAGAAGTAGTAGCAACAAGGTGGGAGGAGTAACATCAAAAGGTAGAGGCAAGGCATAGAACTTACAAGACACATCAGAGGAGAAGAGGGGAGAGAGTAAAGGCGGGTGGATATAGAGAGGGGGTGTAGAGGGAGGGAAGCAGGAGGGAAAGGAAAACGTGAGTGTGATAGGTAACAACCACATCAAGCAGGTTGTCTGCAAAGCACAATCCCATACCCCTTTAGAGCACAAAATACTTGATAGAGCCAGGAAAGTTAGGTTGATGTTATAGCTCGATTAGCCGATTGGTGTACCCAGGGTTAAACAATTGCTTTCTACTAACCGGGGGTTAAGGATACCTGGGTTAGGTAGGAGGTGTTTTCAGACCATTCTCCTGGGGTCTGAACCTCTCAAGGATTTCTCTTTTCAGTTCCTCATTAGAGGTCCTCTCATCTGGTTTTAGGGTCTGATATGATGTTGGGCCTCCATGGTCAACAACAGAGGGACATATCTGCTCCAGCAATCACAGTGCCACCCTGCAGTTTCAGCTACTGTGATGAATCCTGTGGAGTCATCACTAAAAATAGAATTGGTATATAGGTGCACTCCAGGTTTTATGGCAATGAAGAAGAACATTATTTTAGGGATGTAAGAGGGTGCAGGGGAGAAGTTAGCAGCCCTGGTACTGGGCTGTAGAATCACAATGAAAAAGAAACCAGTGTCCACTGGCCGTGGAACACTCGTGTCCCCTGCAAACCTATTAAGTTTGTAACACAAACAGTCGTTATGATGTATTTATCAACAAGTTAAGGAATAAGACCAGTCATGCAGATTTATACAAAAGGAATGATATTCAGAAAATATATATCGCATCAGAATTATACATGCATGTTCAAATCACATTACATTTGATTCATAACTATTTATGAGGTATATAAAATTAACATAGATAACTGCTGATCTATGCGTTTCAGGACAACCGTCCCTTCATCACGAGTAGAAGTTGCACGTTGTTTCTTTAATCAACCTTCACTGTGATCTACATTTCAAAATAGAAAGTGAGGAAAAGACTTCTTTAGCTTGTCAATACCGGTTCTAGGTCAAATATTCGAAAACAAAAGGATCTAATGCCTTTTATTCGACGCCAAAAGGATGGAAAAAAAGGGTCGAATGTTTTTTTTTTATGGGGGGTTCCCACCCCAAACCCCGTTTTCTCTTTTATGAAAACTTGTTTTACATACAAAACAAAAAAATATATAAATAAATAAACAACAAAACATTCGACCCTTTTTTTCCGATCCTTTTGGATTCGAAAAAAAGGTTATTCGATCTTTTTATTTCGATACTTTGAGTGGACACCGTCAATATCCATTTAGTAACATATTGTTATTTGAGGAAAAATCAAAGGCTTAAATATGCACTAACTGGGCAGACAGAGACTTGCACTGGAGGCAACAGGCAGAAATTGAGGAATCCCAGTGGGAGTCCTGCTCTCTCTCACTCCCCGGATTGAAAATCAGAGAGGAGGGAGGCAGAATCCCCAGGGAAACCCTCCTGGGGAATAAAACCCTGAATCGAGGTGGCTCTTCGGAACGGTGAGTAGCAGCTTGGACGGTCCCTCTAGGCGAGCTGGAGTGCGAAGAGGATTGGAAACCTTTCCGGGGAACAATATAGAACAGGTAAATGCCAGGTAGTAAGGAGTGAAAGAACAAGAGATGGATATGGAAGGAAAACGTACGTGATATTCCGAATGTAATTCTCAATGGGATGAGGACGTTCTTGGGAGTATCCGAATGGCTGGAAGTCATAGAACTGTGGTGCTGAATGAACGGAATAGAAAGGGCATGAATTTTAGTAATGGGAGGATAGAATGAGCTAAAGAGGACTCTGAGTTTAAGGGATTTACAGACACGGGCGAAACTCCTAGCTGGAAATCTATGGTGGAAACGGGATACGGCCTGAGAGTAAGCCTGTATGTATGAGAGGCAGAAAGACACGAGTAAAGATTAGATTTTAGAGGAGAATGCAAGCTAGCAATATTGGAAGGAGGAATCCTAGTGGCGAACTTACGGAGCGTCTGTATGAACAGTAGCGACGCGTTTGCTACTAACACTTCCTTATCAGGAGTCACGTGAGTAGACGCAGGAATGTAAGATGTGCGTGGAACAACTAGACCGCGGTCTTCCTCACAAGGAACCGTCACTTTGGGAGCCTGCGTTATAACGCTATGTGCCATTCTTCCTAATCTCCTTCTTTGCCACAATGACCAACTCTGATAATGTGTAACAGTATGCCCCTTTCTCAGAGGAGGAGAACCCGGCTTTCTGGGGTAGAAGCAATAGAATTTTCTCACCAATTTGGGGGCATGGACCCCTGAAGCATCTTCCCACGTTCTTTCTGAAGGTGAGTATCCTTTCCAATCAATCAAAAACTGAAGGTGACCTCGTCTGTATCTTGAATCACAGATGTTGGCCACTTCGTATTCCGGAACTGTCTCAGTGTTCACTGGCGGGGGGTGTGACAGATGAGTTCTAGCAAAGCGGTCCGGAACGGATAACTTAATCCGTGAGACATGAAAAACCAGATGAATTCGAGACCAGGAAGGAGGTAGCTCTAATCGCACCGCTGATGCTCATACTAGGAAGAGGATCTTAAAAGGTCCAAAAAATCTAGGAGACAATTTGGAAGGAACCAGATGTTTGGGGAGAAAACGAGAAGATAACCAAACCAAGTCTCCCTTCTGAAGTGGAGGTATCTTTCTGCGATGACGATCAGCATATCGCTTAGCCCGATCCTGGGCTGCTTTCAAAGATTGGCGAGCCAAACGGTGACCTTTCTGAATGTCGCAAACCATGCGGTCGACTCCCGGGCATTGTGAAGAAGGAGGCGAGATGGAGGGTAAAAAGGATGGGTGATAACCATAGGAGCAGTAGAACGGGGTTGATTTCAATGCACAATGATATGCATTGTTGTACGAAAATTCTGCTAGTGGAAGTAACTCCTTCCAATTATCTTGAGCTGTGGATACAAAGCACCGAAGATATCCTTCTAATGTTTGGTTTAAGCGCTCAGTTTGACCATTGGTCTGCGGGTGATATCCGGAACTGAGAGACCTCTTTATTCCCAATTCTCGACACAGATATTTCCAAAAATTAGAAGTGTATTGGGACCCACAATCTGAAACGATAACATCTGGAAGTCCATGCTTGGAGAAGATTTCTGTCAAGAACACCTTTGCCATCTGTTCTGCACCAGGAATCTTGGTGAGAGGAGTAAAGTGGGCCAATTTAGTAAGGTAGTCGATGGTTACCATAATAGTGGTGGGTTGGGACGAAAGAGGGAGATCAACAATAAAATCCGTAGAAATAAATTTCCAATGTTGATCTGGGATAGGCATACGGGATAGTAAGCCGCAAGATGGAACACGAGGAGTCTTGACACACCACACAGGCGGAAACATAATCACGGATGTCAGATCTTACTGTAGGCCACCAGAAATGTCTAAAGATGAGTTCCAAGGTGTTTCGATAGCCACGATGTCCAGCCGCTTTGGAGTCATGGCACATCTTTAGTACCTCCTTTTGTAAAGGAGCTGAAGGAATCAGGACTTGAGCTTTATAGAAGTAACTGCCTTGGGTCAATTTAAGCGGATATTGGCTCGCTATTTCTTCACATGCCTGTCGGTTCTGTGACATTGCCAGTTTCAGCTCCTGAAGAAAGTTGGTTGTCATTGCAACGAATCTAGCTTTAGCAAATAAAGGTTCTGGAGTGAATCAATGAGGAGAAAAATCTTTATGTGAAAGGGCATCTGCACGGAGGTTTCTGTTTCCCGGGAGGTATGTAAACTCAATTCTGAATGGCAAGAAAAAATGGGCCCATCTCGCTTGTCTGCTGTTGGTAGTATGTGCTTGCTGTAGTACTTTGAGATTCTGGTGATCCGTGCGTACTTCGACCAGGTATCTTGTTCCCAATAGCAAATGCCTCCACTCTTCAAAGGCTCTTTTAATAGCCAATAATTCCTTTTCAATGACCGAATAATTCTCTTCTGACTGATTAAACGTCTTGGAGAGATATGCTACTGGTTTCTCATCTCCCTGTTCGTCGCTTTGCAGTAAAACCGCTCCCAATGCATGATGTGAAGCATCTGTCTCCACAATAAAAGGTCAATCTTGATCCGGGGTAGACAGTACCTCAGCGGAAGTAAAAAGGCGTTTTAGCCTTTCAAAGGCTTTCTGTTCCTCTTCATCCCAATCGAAGATAACCCCTTTTTTTAGGAGCCTTGTGATGGGTCGAACAGTTTCAGAGAAACAGGGGATACATTTGCGATAGAAGTTTGTGAAACCCAGGAATCTCTGGATTTCTTTGATGGACGGTGGAGGAGGCCAATCCAAAACCTTTCTAGGATCCATTGAAATCCCTTGTGGAGAGAGGACAAACCCTAAATATGTTACTTGACTTTGATGGAATTCGCATTTTTCTGGCTTGCAGTAAAGCTGGTTCTCTTGAAGGCGAGCTAACACGAGATTGACATGATGGATGTGTTCTTCTTTGTCCTTAGAAAAGATCAAAATATCATCGAGATATGTGATGACAAAGTGAAGAAGGATATCTGCGAATAGATGATCCATAAATCTTTGAAAGATTGCCGGTGCGTTGACCAGTCCAAAAGGCATAACATGATACTGGTAGTGTCCGAAAGGGGTTTGAAAAGCTGTTTTCCACTCATCCCCAGGGGTAATTCTAATAAGATGATAGGCTCCTCTGAGGTCCAGCTTAGTATGGAATGAGGCTCCTCGAACAGCCTCCAGGATATCAGGAATCAACGGCATGGGATACTTGTCTGGAATAGTAATCCTGTTTAAACCGTGATAATCTATGCAGGGTCGTAATTCTTCCGAATCTTTTTTCGGGATAAAGAACAATGAAGCTCCAGCAGGAGAAGTGGATTCTGAAATTAGACCATTTTGGATATTTTGCTGAAGGTACTCCTTCAGAGCTGCCTTTTCTTTCTGGGAAAGCACATACATGCGCCCGAATGGGATTGGCTGATCAGGCATTAGATCGATGTGGCAGTCATCTCTACAATATGGTGGAAGAGTGGGAAATTCGGGAGTGGAGAAAACTGAATGATACAGCTGATGGCATTCAGGAATCCTACTGATGTGGCTAATAGACTGAACTTTCTGCCAACTTTCCATCTCCGATGGGATATGTACTCCTACTGAAGAACTGGACAAACAATGAGAGGTGCAGTATTCGGAACCCAAAAAGAGAGTACTTGCTGACCAATTGATGAAAGGATTATGTAAACTCAACCATGGTAATCCCAAGATTATGGGGAAATGGGCAGTTCTGATAAGGTTGAATTCCATGGTTTCCTGGTGAGTCTTAACCTGAACATTTAAAGACACAGTCTGTTCTCGAATGGGACCCAAACTCAAAGGAGTTCCGTCAACACCTTGAATAGGAGTTACCAATGGTTTGGCAAGTCTAGGGATCCCTTTACTGGATGCCCATTCATCATCCAAGAAGTTCCCCGCCGCCCCACAATCGATGAGTGCAGGTACATTCTTAAGGATAGAATTTGGGAGGGTTATTGTCAAAAAAATCACGACCATAGGTTGGTCAACCAACCCAGGTTCAGAGGAAGATTTGTTGTTAGTAGGGGATCCCTGTCTAAACACTCCTACCGTGGTTCCCCCTACGGTAGGGATTTGGCGTTTCCCAAAACCTGGGATTGCTTCCTACGAGGTGGTACTAAAGGACAGTCTCTTAGAATGTGTACAGATGATCCGCAATACATACACAGTCCTAAATTCTTTCTCTCCCTTTCTATGCTAGATAAGGGACCTTTCATAGTCCCAATCTGCATGGGCTCTTCCGTAGAAATAGGTTTAGTATTTCCGGGAAGAAACTCCAAATGAGCGTCACGACCACTGGCGCTTGGAGAGTTTGGCGAAGGTGGAAGTTCTGTCGCCTTTAGACTATTCCACCAAGTTTTTGTTCCAACTGTCGGCGCAGTCTAGTGTTTCTCCAATATGGCCGCCCGCCGAGTATTTCTCCATTCGAATCTCGGCGGGTTGGCGCGTTGCAACTTGCATTCCCGTTTGTTGCGTGCACTCAGTAGCGTTATTCTTCACTACGACTTCCCACTCCTGTACCTTCCAGCGCTTTCTCTCTCTTGCCTTCTCCCCCTATCCTCGCTTCCCGCTTCCATTGTGGATTCACCCCCGCTGGCCGCTTCTCCTGTCAGTTTTCCTCGTGTGTTACCTCCTCCGCAGTGCCCACTTACGCTGCATCTGTTTCTTCCTGAGACCTTTATCGCGTCATCTTGGAGTTGCTTTCCTGCATCCTGCCTTAATATCTCCACACTTCTATGGACCTGCGTCAGGAGTCATCCTTCATATTGGTGGAGTTTTTTGTGCCTCGGAGGCTTTTTCCCCTATTAACTACTGGCTGTCGCGGGAGGGGGTCATCGTGAGTTTTCTCTGTAGAGATTCACGGTGGCTTCTTTTCGAGGCAGACCGTATCTGCTCTCCAAAAAGAAGTCTCAAGGGCTAAAACCGCGGCGAAGGAGAACCCACTACTCTTCTACATCAGGTGAGGAGGAGGAAGGCATTTTGGGGGAACCCTTCTTATCAAGTGAGGAGGAGGACATTGCAGACTCTGTGGTCAATAGTGTAGGGCAGTCAGTAAACCTTGATAATGAGCTCGAGGACTCTTAATCTTCTTCCTTTCCTGATGGCGTTCTTGCACCCGGTAATCTATCTTCATGGTAATTGAGATCATTTCTGCCAAATTTGTTGGTCTAGGAATCTTTGAGACCTCATCCTTGAGCTCATCTTCAGATAGTCCTCTCCTAAATAAAGTGATCAGACCATCATCCGGCCAACCTGTCTCAGAGGACAATTGTTTAAAGAGCGTGATATAAGAGATAAGATCCTTCGATCCCTGTCTCAAATCTAGTAGTCTTTCTTGTAAAGATACCGAAATTTCTTTTCGGCCAAACATGGTTTTCAAACTGTTTATGAAAGCAGGATAGGAATCAAGAATAACATTTCCTGACGTAACCAAAGGGGTAGCCCATGCTAATGCTGGACCCGATAAATGGGAGATCACAAATCCCACCTTATCTTTCTCTGTGGGAAAGAATCTGGGCTTAAACGTAAACTGAATAGTACAGCTTTCCAGAAACTCTTTCAGTTTAAGTGGGTTCCCGTCAAAATTTTCCATGTGAAAAGTTGACGGTGGAGTTTCAGAAAAGGCACGACCTATCTGCTGTTTTAAATGTGCATTGTCTTGTCTTAGGGTCTGCATCTCTAGCGACATGGACTGCATTGCAGCCATGAGTTGTTGCATCTGTTGTTCCATAGCTAATTGCCGTCTGCCCCGGTAACGATATCAATGGCGTCGCTATCTGTTATTTGAGGAAAAATCAAAGGCTTAAATATTCACTAACCTGGGCAGACAGAGACTTGCACTGGAGGCAACAGGCAGAAATTGAGGAATCCCCCGTGGGAGTCCTGCTCTCTCTCACTTCCCGGATTGAAAATCAGAGAGGAGGGAGGCAGAATCCCCAGGGAACCCTCCTGGGGAATAAAACCCTGAATCAAGGTGGCTCTTCGGAACGGTGAGTAGCAGCTTGGACTGTCCCTCTAGGCGAGCTGGAGTGCGAAGAGGATTGGAAACCTCTCCGGGGAACAATATAGAACAGGTGAATGCCAGGTAGTAAGGAGTGAAAGAACAAGAGATGGATATGGAAGGGAAACGTACGTGATATTCAGAATGTAATTCTCAATGGGATGATGACGTTCTTGGGAGTATCCTAATGGCTGGAAGCCATAGAACAGTGGTGCTGAATGAACGGAATAGAAAGGGCATGAATGTTAGTAATGGGAGGATAGAATGAGCTAAATAGGACTCTGAGTTTAAGGGATTTACAGACATGGGCAAAACTCCTAGCTGGAAATCTATGGTGGAAACGGGAGACGGCCTGAGAGTAAGCCTGTATGTATGAGAGGCGGAAAGACAAGAGTAAAGATTAGATTTTAGAGGAGAATGCAAGCTAGCAATATCGGAAGGAGGAATCCTAGTGGCGAACTTACGGAACGTCTGTATGAACAGTAGCGATGCGTATGCTACTAACACTTCCTTCCTTATCAGGAGTCACGTGGGTAGACGCAGGAACGTAAGATGTGCGTGGAACAACTAGACCGCGGTCTTCCTCACATGGAACCGTGACTTTGGGAGCCTGCGTTATAACGCTATGTTCCGTTCTTCCTAATCTCCTTCTTTGCCACAATGACCAACGCTGATAATGTGTAACAGATATGCTATATTTGTATACATGCTTTTGCTCTCATGACCCAACCCTAGTCATTCACCTGGAAGAGATCAGGAGATTCGGGGACGATGACCTCCGTTCCTTGTTGCTTAGGTAGGTCTGCTAAGGAACCTTTAGTATGAGCAAACACTACAATTAGGTCTTACATATGTCAGGGAATATTGAATATTTCACATCACAAAATAAGGCATCAGTCAGTCCTCTTACCTTCCTATTGTGTCCGTGATGGTACTCTAACTGGTACTGATTATGCTGCCTATGAATAATAATATTGTTCAGTAAAAGGATGAAGTCCGTAGAACGGAATTCTAAAGATTAAGAATGTCTAAGAGCTAAACATTTACAGAGCGATAAGTCAAAGTATAGCCTTCCTATACCTTAATTCCAAGTAATGTGGGGGTGACGTGGTGTAGAGGATATCTTCTATGTTTAGTAGAAGAGAGTCGCGGCTGCTACTGGCAACTTGGTCCTATGATAATGTAGATAAGGTGCAAATGTAAGGCTGCTGGGCTGTAAAATCATGTGTGAAATGTGAGTGCCAGCAGGGTTTTCGGTTTAAAAGGATAACACTGGGTGAATAACTAGAGATGATGTCCATGCTCACATTCTGTTTGTAGTTCGCCTAAAGATGGTGTGAACGGTTCTATTGGGCAAACGGGCCATTACCACAGTTTAAAATGCCATATACACGTGGTGGAGTCAAATGTACATTATGGCGTTATAGGAAGGCACCTAGGTAAAAGTAAAAGTCCTAATTCATTCCGTTGGGACTTAAGCTATCCAACTTGGTGATCCAATAAAGTTCTCTCTGATTTAACTTCTTCGTGTGATCTCCTTCCCTGGGGGATTTATGGACTATTTCCAAAACCATGAATCTCAATTGCGCCACTGTGTGTCTTTTTTTCAGTGAAATGCCTAGCGACTGGTGAGCGTACATTCCTTGTTCTTATATTGCTCTTGTGTTTGTTACAACGCTCTTTCACCTTTCTCGTTGTTTGTCCCACATAGAAAATCCTACAGGGACAGCTTAGACCATAAATAACTGACGTAGAGTTGCATGTGGCAGAATCTCTAAGTTAATTTTTGCCCCCGTGCAATGGTGTCTTTCATGATATTGTTGCAGTTATTGCAGTGTAGACAGGGAAATGTGCCACTTTTCTTATTTTGTAGTGCAGTTTGACTGTTGGGTTTTACCTTCTCAGCTCTGACTAGTTGATCTCAAAACTTTTTGCCTCTCTTTTAGGCTATGGGAGAGGGTCTGGGGAATCATTTTTGTAGCTGCGTGTCAAGTTGAATCAACTTCCAGTTCTTCTTGATGAGTGTAACGCTCACCTGATTGCCACGGAGGCGCTGATCCCGGCTGGGCTGCTATCGTTTCTTCAATTGAGAAGCGTAGAGCTCGGACGACTCTCAGGACTGGGCTTCCTCTTATCGAAAGTCTGACTTGCAGGGTAAGTTTTCTGCAGGTGGAAGAAAAAGGGTTAATCACCGTTTGATGGGATTCTTTCTCCCACAGCCTAGCTTTCTACTTGTCTCGGCGAGCTCTCACCTTAGGCGTATAAATGCTGAGCTCTCCATCCTGCGTCTGGTGCAGGGGTGCGTGGATTCCAGTTACGTCACTGGATGAGTTCAGTGTTGAGGCTCAAGTCTTTTGCGGCCTTAGTTGTGGCACTGGTGCTGGGATGCCGAAGAGCGATGCCGCCGTTACTGCACGAGCGGATGCCTGTAAGTATACTGTAGTCTTTAGGCTTTAAAAGATGGGCACCTCAATAATGTCCCTTTTCCTTTGTTTCAGGCCTCGGGATGCTGTGGGCGTAGTTTTCCGTTGCCGCTGCACGTGCCGATGCACGTAAGTATAATGTTCGTTGGCCGCTTTTAATGGCACCTCTAATAATGTCCTTTTTCTAGTTTTCAGGTGCCGGGATGCTGCGGGCTTTATATCCGTTGCCACTGCACGTGCCGATGCACGTAAGTATAATGATCGTTGGCCGCTTTTAATGGCACCTCTAATAATGTCCTTTTTCTAGTTTTCAGGTGCCGGGATGCTGCGGTTGATGCGGCCGCTTCTGCGCGTGCAAAAACTGGTAAGTTAAGATGAATGCGACTGCCTTCACCCGAACCCCTTTTTAATTATGTCCTTTGCCTTTCAGGTGCAGAGAAGCTGCCGAAGAGAAGGCCGCGGTTAGCTCTGTTGCAATCACGGATGGATCAGGTAAGCGGGCGCAGCTGCGAGCGAGTTGCACTTTTCTAACCTTATGTTTATTCTTTGCAGGTTTTGCCGGTGACTGGATTCCGGGATCTGGTAAGTATTGTTCTGTGTCTTTCTTCATCCACAGGTTGCTGCGCGGAAGCTGAAGATGACTCTGGACCTGGAATGCAGGAGCCGACTCGGTGAGCGTCCTTCTGCTGCTGCAGAATAACACGAAGCACGTGTTTTCCATCGGGCGTGGTTTAAATAGCAGAGAAGTGCTTCCAGTGTGTGTTCTTCCACCGGTTCCACCCAGGTAAGAAAAGAGTTCCTGAATGGAGGGAATAGTTCCTCCCAGCCCTGATGGCTGGGGACTTCAACCAGACTGGATTGTTCTGGGTCAATATGCAGCATGGTCTGCCTCAGGTAAGTCCACCTAAGCATTATTACACTGTTTATCAATATGAGCCCGGCGCCTATGGCGCCGGGACTGAAACCCTTCATGAGCCTGGCGCCAAAAGCACCAGGACACGGTCCAAAGGGCCCCTGTAGGGGTCTGCTGGGTCCGGAGTAGTGGAAGACGGGTCTGCTTCCGAGGGCGCTAGGCCAGTCCTGGCCCCTCGGGAGTAGCGCCCATGACAATGAGCCTGGTAACATGATGGCTTTAACTGTAGTATTTGAGAGTGTAGAGAAAAGGGATGATCTTTTTTTTTTTTTTTGGTTAATTTTCAGGAGATCTTCACGAGTCACCTAGCTAGCTCTGTTCCTGGCTGCTTCAATTACCGTGCTAGGGTAACCCCTCTGTGTATATTTAGCCGTCATCTTCTCATTCTCCAATTCAAGTGTGGTGTTGTCAGAGATAATGCGTTTAAGCCTTAGGAACTGGCTGTATGGGAGATTGTCCTTAAGATGCCTAGGATGTTGACTCAAATAGTGTAGGATGTTATTCACATCGGTGGATTTATGGAAAATGGAAAATTTTGGTTACCAATCGTCCTTCTTTGAGTTCCAGCTCAACATCTCGGTAGTGAAGTTTGGGCGTTGGGTCATTGATTGTGTTTAGGTTTGTTAGGAACTCATCCAGTTCACTTCACTCTCCAGATTATGAACACATCATCAATATATATTTTCCAGGTCAGAGGTTTAGGGCCCCAATGTGGATAATTAAGAATGGATTATGGACAGGTGCTGTTGCACGGCAGAGAGATGTAGGCGGGAGCCTCCATTGCTCTGTGAAAGCCGCAAACATCCTGCAGTACTCACCCTGTTCCCAGGCAGAAAAATGCAAAAGAAACACCACCCTCTGCAAGCGGAACACAGCTGCAACAGACTGCTCTATCCCTGAAACAAAACAGAGATGGGAAACTAGAGAACCGTTGCTCGTCGGGAAAGCAGTGGGGAAGTGGGACAGCCAGCGGAATCACCAGACCCGGATGCCGAGCGGAGCAGCAACGGGCCAACCTGACACTGCCCCCGGTGAGAACTTTGTCCCCCCCAACCCTTGGCAACA
Organism: Ambystoma mexicanum; assembly: GCF_040938575.1. Classification (NCBI taxonomy): domain Eukaryota; kingdom Metazoa; phylum Chordata; class Amphibia; order Caudata; family Ambystomatidae; genus Ambystoma; species Ambystoma mexicanum. The sequence goes on from NC_090931.1 coordinate 669,914,597, forward strand.
CTGAATGCGCTGGAAGGGTGCTGCCCAGAAACAGTAGCGCAACACTGGTGTGTCACCGGCTCAACTGGATCGGAGCCGGTGCAGACAGCCGAGACCCGGCATAAGGGAACCAGCGGGGCAGGGACCCAGCAGGCCCCGGTGAGAGGCCCGGGATCCCAGGAGCATTTTTGGGAGAGGTGGACATCAGGGACACAGACACCAGCACGCGCCTGGAGCGCGAACGGAGAAGAAGAGCAGGATCGGCGCTACAATAATACAGGGAGGTGAAACTCCTCCACTAAGGCCATGACCCAACTCTGGCCAGAACACAGCAGTTGGGTGCAAGAAGCAGCAGTAAAGCCCACGATCCCACTCACCCAGAAGATGGCTCTATAAGCCGCATACTCACGCTGACCCTGGGGCATATCCAGGGACCCAGACTGCTGCTGCCCGCAGCCCGCCACGTACCGCGAAGTGGGGGAAACCAAGTGAAGACACTGGCTCACACGTCTCCAAAGACACTCATGGGCAAACGGATATAGCGGCAACAGATCGGAATGGAGGCTTGCACTAACTGCAACAGCAGGCACCCGCAGATGGTTGACTCGGTTCTTTCGCACCAGTTTGGTACAGTGTTAGGCCGACAGGTGCTTCAAGTTGGGGAGGAGTTCCGGGTGGGACAAAGGGGATTTGGTCAAACGTTGTTGGCCTGATTTTGGTTGATCTTTGGTTCGCAAGGTACGCAGCGCATAAGGACACTCCCGTAGGGGGCAGCATGGGGAGGGGAGCGCTAACAGATGGCAGGTGAGGGTACAGGAATGGGGGAGCAATCTGGGTTAAAGTATGGTCTCCCTGGGATGATGACGCTGTGAGAAACCTGAAGGTGTCTCCCTAGTTAGTCCCCGCGTAACCGTCATCCAGGTGGCCAGGACACAGCCATCGCTATTGGATCCAGTTCCTGGGTGTGGGCCAGTGAGGGGGGATAACCTGGAAGGGGGGGTCCTCAGGGAGTGGGAGTTGGACACTGACGTGTGAGACGCAGTAACCCCCTTCTTTCAACACCTTTTCCCCATCCTACCACGTAGGACATTCAAAACCACTGTCCCCTCTCCCCCTTTTCCAACATAAACACTTTCACATGACATACCAGAGAATGGACTAACACCAAAGCCGTTTAACTGACATGTCCCAATACAAGAGTCAGGCAAAGTCAGGCAATTGATCAGAATCACACACACCTGACGACCCTTTCCCTTCCCCACAGGCATAAAAGGTGGAGCAAAAGAGCACAGTACGAGTAAGGCAGACCGCACGATGAGACAGCTATCCAGGCACAGCAGTTTAAGAGGAGGAAAAAGGCGGCAAACATCGAGAGGCTGACGAGGAGAGACAGACCTTGCCCTTTTCAACAAAACCCAGCAAATCCTCTGCAGAAGGAATCTTAAGACGGCGGACAGTAGTCCAAGTGTGTTGCAGCAGATGTCAATGGTACACGCAGCATATCGACGCTGATAAGCCGGAGTGATGGAGACTCCTGCTACCATGGTACCGGCCTTGACTCCAGCTAAGAGGAAAGCCAAGCAGTTCATCAGAGCCGGTGAGTCGAGGGGAGAGCCGATAAGAACCAGGCTGTGGTGAATAAAAGTCGCAAAGTGAGAGAAGTTCAAAGAACTGTAAAATTGTAAAGGGGAGACCAGCTGCAGAGGGGGACCAGCACCATGTGGGTGCTGCTCTGAGAAACTCTGGTTGATCCCCATCTGAGTAAAACTACAGATACCAGAAGGCTGTAGGAGAGCCGCCAAGATAGGTCAAAGGGTCATACAGGAGGTCAAGCAAAATCCCCATACAGTTGAAAGCCTTTGACCTAAGAACTATAAAGAAAGCAAGGGAAGTGAATCCCATGAACATTGAAAGTAAATGTGAAGTTGGCAAGAGTGAACCCGGACGAGGGATGCTGATGAGAAGGGAGCAAAGTCTAAAGTCCCAAGAAACAGTGTGTTGACAAATGTGAACCCGGCCGAGGGATCTGTTTAAAAAGACATCAAGATTTGTGAATTGTATTGTATTGTTTATTTATATAGCACCTATATACAGACAAGTGTTTTAAAGCGCTCAAGGAGGGTGGGAACATGGGGAAAAAACAACAGTTGCTCAGGGCCCTTGAAAATCTGAGACGATAATAGTCTGCACAGACAGAGTAAGTGCGTAAAAAGTACATGTAACTGTATGGGATACAGCAAATAGGCCTGACACCGATTCTGCAGTTTAACAGTGCAACTAGGGGTGACAAGGGAGAACAGACAGACAATCTACAGGCGTGTGCGTATGGATCGAGCAAGTGCACAGAGAGTCACAGGGAGGGGGAGGATCAAGTGCACTCGGTCGGTTGAGACTGGGATAAGTGCAGTGAGAGCCACTCTCTTGGGTTAATTTCTAGTGCATTGAGTGTGGGTGGGGTGTAGGGCCCTGAGGCAAGTGCGAGGGAGAGGACTGGCAGGGGTGCCGTGGGACCAGTGGACTCTGAGGTAATCCAGGCCACCAGTCAGCATGCTGTAATGAATAGGAGGGAGAGAGGAAAAGAACAGAGAACTAGGTTAGCAGGTTAGAGGGAGAGAGAAGGAACAAATGGAAGGAAAAGTCATAGTGAACACAGTGGAGGGAGGCTATAAGTAAAGAGGGGTCAGCGCCTGGAAGAGAGGTACCCAGGGGTGAAGAATCCTCACCCTAAGTGAAACCAAGAAACAAACTTTCATGTTGTTAAAGGAACTTATTTTTTGGTACTTGAACACGTTAGGCCCTCAAAGGCAAGAGACTTTCAAGAGAAACGAGACTTGGCCATCGACGGCCCTGATAGCTGCAAGTAGAACTGTTGTCTCGTGCTGGGGAAGCTCAAGAGTGTACTGTGCTCCAAGATTCCGCCTTGTCCTGTGCTCAAAATGTGGGGAAGGGAGACCCAAGCTGCCTTATCCTGACATATTATTTGTGAACACTACTTTCTTTTCTTGAAAACTATCCTACACCCCTTTTGTATTAGTTGTAACGTTTAGGCCCTTTTTATTTTACACGACACCACTAGGATTGCCTTATTTGCATTTGATGGTCGACGCTTGCTCCCATGTTAGATTTTGGTTTAGATCAGGTGTTTTTCCAACCTGCATAGAGTTTGATAAACACCCTTGAACTGTGATTACTTGTGTCTGCCTTTACTGTTGCCACCATGCGTTCCTTACAGCGCATAACGGGAAAACCACTGTAATGACCTGGAATGTTAACAGAGGTTAAAAGACGGTTGGTGCTACAGTTCCTTTATAGGCTGTCCCAAAACATTGTATTTCTCACAGAGACATACCTAGCTGGAACGGAATGCAAATTATTTCTTAGATCCAAATACAGGATGGCATTTCACGCAGGCTTCTCAAGGGGCTCCCAGGGGACGCTCATACTCCTACATAAAAAGGGCCGCATTTCAGCTTGCAGAGGTGAAGTCTGACCCCAGGGGGCACTATGTTCTGATGTTCTGGCAAGGGGAGAGTTGTGGGGCGACACCTGGGGAATGGTAGCAGTATATGCGCCTCCACCGCTCGCATCCGATCTCCTAGAGGAGCTTCAAGGGCTTATGCTTCAGAATCACCCAGACATTTGGAGACTGGGGGAGGGCTTTAATGTAGTGATTGACCGGGTCATAGACAGGACATATGCAGGCGGTAGTAACCCTGCGGCCTACATCAAATTGCACTCATTCACTGAGGCCTTGGGGTGGGTGGACACATGGAGGTGGCTGCATCCAACTGAGATAGGCAATTCCTTCTTTTCCGGGGTACATGCCTCCATGTCAAGAATTGATTATTTTTTCATCCCATCAAATATGACTCACAAGCTCCTATCTGCCAACTATTTGGCCAGAGGGATATCAGACAGACCGGTTAGGCCTGGGCTTAGAGAGGATCTTGTAGCCCTCAGGGAGGAGTGTGTCAAAAGCAGTGACAGAGCTGGCAGTGAACCACGTCTCAGTGAGAGCAAGAACGTCAAGGTCAAAGCCTTCAAGAAGGAAACAGAAGAGTTGAGGGTAGCTAGCCGAAGCTGGTTGCCACCGTTGAAGATCTTTCGAGGAGGGGTACAGGAATGTGGTACGCCTGTCGGAGGTGGAGAAGGAGCATGAGGGGTGGCAGACAGAGGAGTGACATAAGAAGGGAGGAAGTTGATGAGAGAAGGAGAAGGTTGGACTGGGAGCCCTGGGCCATGATAGTGCCATTCCGATAGACATTAATGACACACCTAGAGGATGAGAAGCATGACAAGAGTACTTCCCATCTGGTGCCACCATTAATGGGTGACAAAGCAAAAGGGGAGAGGACAGAGACCATCTGGGGAGTCCATAGGTCCAGAGAGGGAGCTACAAAGAGGATGTCTTTGACAGTTTGCCTAGAAGAAATGTCGATGGAGGTGTCCGTGATGGGCAGGCCTGGATTGGAGACCAAGGAGATCTTTTCTTTAACGGTTTCCTTCCAGGCTTCGAGAGAGAGGTAGGATAGGTGATAGAGTAGGAGTTTGAGTAAATAGGAGAGATGGAGAGCACCATGGAGGGAGAGGGCCGAGATATGGAAAGAGGGAGAGAGAGAGAGAGAGGGAGAGAGAGAGAAAGAGAGACGGAGAAACGGCACAATGCACGGAGAAACTGCACAATGCACAACAAACTCATCAGGTGGCCTAGCAGCAAGACAGTTGCAGACTGGGCAGGTGCAAGAAACGTCCCAGGTCGCTGAAAACAGGTAGGGTAGCTTGATGCTTGGAGAGTCTACCCTTATTAGATGCTTGGGTAGCAGGGCCTCCCAGGCTTTCCGAAGTGGTATGCACGACCAGGAGCCCTCCATCATTGGGGCCACTTCACTGTGCCCGCAGCCAGCCAGCCAAAAACACAACTGTGAAAATCGAGCTGAAAATCCAGCTAGTTGTAGCATAACTCCATCTACCATCTACACAGAATCGGCAATGCTTCAATTCTTTTCACTCCGGTAAAGACATCCAATGGGATAAAAGCGTCTCCCTTTGGGTCTACCACTACTTCCTTTTGTCATAGGCTGCAGGGTCTTACAGTCACCGAAAAATGTTTCAGTGAGCCATTCCTCCTGCAACAAGATAACATCAGGATCTGGCCTTCTGCCGACTGCGGGACACTCCTGTGCAGGGTCTTAGGTGCTACCCGGGCGAGAGGAAGAGCAGCCAACAGAGGTCCCAGGCACCAACTGAGAGTGACAGTAACTGCGGCGGGACATAGCCATCCATACACTATCTCATTCTCACACCACACTGGAAAATGTCAGGGACTGAACGGAAAACAAACATCCCGGGGAAGAAGGGTGGGAATCTGGGGCACAGGGGCCGTGAACTCTGCTTTTGGTCAGAATTAGAACAGAGTGAAACAGCCCAGAAAGCCTCTGCAGCGGGACCTGATCACAGCTGCACGCCTCCGATGATAATCTCCCCAGTCTTCTGGTCAGGATGATCAGGATTAGAGAAAAGTGAAACATCCCAGAAAGCCTCTGCAGCGGGGCCCGATCGCAGCTCCACGCTGCCGATGATATACTCCCCAGGCCGCCTCTTGGTGTCTCGGGGGTAGATGATATCAGCATAGAATTGGATATCATAGATGTTTGGGTCATAGACATTAAACAGTAACATTTCTCTTCCTGACAGGAATCTGTAAACCAAAATGTACCTGCCAAGAGGATCGATATCTGCGTTCTCATGCTTGATTGGGAGTGATTTGTGTATAAGGATCATCACGCCTCTCGATTATGTAGAGTATGTAGTGTAGAATCTATTTCTACCGCAAGTTCTCGGAAAACTCTCTCAGCATGCCGCTAATGTATGAGTCTCTTGCAGGTACAATATTTTGGCTTTGTGCCTCTCTTCATAAAGAAGTAGTTTCCACCGTTTAACCGGATTCCCCAAAACGTATTCCTTCCAGTTTAGGAATGTCACTTCTCCCATCCCAGCGGTAGCAGCATCATGTCGTCACTCTTTACTGCTGCCTCCTTCCCCGCCCTCAACCCTATGTCTGCACCCATCATCCACCTGTTGATTTCCGTAGTGCTGGCTAAGTTCAGTTTTATAAACCCCAACTTCCCTTTCCCACCCCTTGCCCCGCATCCCCCTTAAAAATGGGGTGATGATATCCCACCCAAAACATACCCAACTATTAATGCAACACTGCATGGCGAGGCATGTGCACGGGTTCAAGCGTGAGCCCATCAACAGACTTAGGCACATGAAAACACAAGTATTCACACACTTCTCAACTCATCACATATCCTGAAGGCGTTATGTCGGCAATGACCTATATTGCAGGTTGTGGATGTCCTCCCTTTGCACAGCAAAAGAATATACATGGAATGCCAAAGGCAACAACTGAGGAGAAGAGAGGGATGAAGAAATTTAGTAGGTAGGACAGAAATTATCTGCAAGCCGCAGATCCAAGGGTTCATATCGCCAGCAAGTTCTCATTTATAAATTTCATGGCGTCACTGGGTAGAGTGAAAACGTATGTTTTGCCGTTCAACTCTATGGGCAATTTAGCGGGATATAACCTTGCATATTTCAAACCGCTGTCACGCAGGTGTTTCTTCTCTGCCAGAAATGTATTCCTCTCTTGTTGCACGGACAGAGAGAAATCGGTGTAAATGTGTACTCTATTGGACCCCAGCATGAGATCCCCTTGTTGCCGGGCGGCACGTAGAATGGCAAAACAGTCGCAGTAGTTGAGGATATGGGGGATGATTGACAGCAGGGGTGCTCCTGCCTTAGGCTTGGGCGCCAGGGACCCGTGGCCGCGCTCAATGGCAAATTGCAGTGAAAGTATGGGATTCCCTAAGAATGGTAGAAGGTGTCCTCTACGAATGATTCCAGCGAGGTTTCAGTATTGCTCTCAGGCGCACCCAAGATGCAGATGTTATTACGGTGAGATCGCAATTCCAACTCGTTTTTCTTCGCCACAAGTTGTACCTGTTTAGAAAGTGCGCCAGCTCAGCTTTCAGTGTCGACACATCGCCTTCCACCATACCCACGTGTGACTCTGCCTCCGCCAACCGTGTGTCTGTATCGGCGAGTTTGCTGTGCAGCGCAGAAAACCTTTCCTGCATGAACACCATCATGCGCTGTGTTTCGAGTTAGTTCCATGGTGCAGTTGCTGGGTCCATGGCTCCAGCCTCAGGAGCTTTTGGGGTGATCTTGGCATAAAGGTTGATGATAGACCTTTGTTTTTTGGCAGCACCTTTCATCGTCTTTTGCAGGGTGTAAGGGCCCCCAACCATAGAGGAGCATGCACTGGGGTAGATCTGTGGACCCACGGGATAGCCATAGCCCACTGCACACTGCCCACCATCGACTCAGCGGGCCTGTCATGCCACAGTAAGATATTTAATGTAAGCACCTTCGTGACCAGGGGGGCAGCAGGGTCACCTACACTTGTGAGCGCCAGCAGAGGGCCTGCCAGGTAGTAGCTGGGGTACAGTCTCCGATCCCCTCTAGGCCACGCATTTGTCACGCCACGGACGTATAGCGCCTCCACGTTATCAGGTCCCCAAGAATGGCGAGCAGGAACACCCCCAGTGTGTAAATCAGCAAAGCCTCCCATGGGCTCCACACCTGCCAGAGGAGAAGTAGTGATCCACAACCCTGCAGCCCAAGGGACATACGTGTCAGTAGCTATGTGCAGAGATGGCACATATAAGCGGTATGAGTCAACAAGGTATAGTTTTAATAGTGTGCAGATTGCGCCATCACCACAGCGGATCATCAATATTTAATGGATGCCACTTGCCTCCAAGGTGTTTTTAGGTATATTTTCCAAAATTCCTGCCAGTTACAAAGTTGGCACTGGTGTGGTTAATGCCTGTGGTGTCAGTCCATGAGCCCCAAAAAAATGGTAGGATGCAGGCTAAATTCGCAGCGCCACAGTAATCCGCTACCCGCCGTAAGGATATACTGTGCCTTCAATTGGATCCTGGCAGTCAGTGCCAGCGCCACTGCGCACAAGCTGCCAGTGAAGGCAGAGGCATTGGGGAGTTCAGCAGGTCTCCAATGGCAATCGGCTTGGATTTCTTGCAGTTCCCGCAGCGGGGGCACCCCCGCAGCACTCTGTTCCAGCAGGCAGCGTAGGCGGGCAGCCGCCACTCGCACACGGCCGCCTTCAGTTTCTGGACTTCTCGTGGCCACGGGTGTGATCGTTCGCTCCCCCTTTTCCAATCCATCAAACTGCACAAGAGTGGGATCGATGTGTAACCCGTACTATCAGGAGAGACTTGCCTCCCAGCAAACGGCAATCAGTATGATGTGGAAGTTAGTTTACCACTCGTTAATGGCCTCAGGCTCCGGGAGCTCTTGGTGAAAGCCACCATCCTGATTGCCGTGCAATACCGCCCCCCAAACTTTGCAAAATTGATAAACCCGATAAGACCATCCCGAAAAGCCCAACGGGTTGAAAGGGATCTTGTGCAGTATAAAAGGAACTCTGCAAACTTTATAACAACGTCCCAGAGATTACAAGGGGACGAAAAAGGAGGCATACAAATAGATACAAACTTTATAAAAACACTAACGGATTGACAACGATCCCATCAAGCCAAAGGAACAGGGTCTAGGACCCAGATGAAAGTGGGCAAAGCCCACCTGTGGAATACATAAGGGTCGAGGACCCACATCCAAACAAGACAAATTATAACCTGTGGGCTGGAGCCCAAAACACAAATACCTTTGAGAGCAAGAGTAGTGGAAATCAAATCTGGCAGGCAAGTAAAACAGACTTGATACACTATTGGAAAAGTCTACGCTGAGGTCTGGCCGGCTAGTGAACCAGGCTTAACAAGAGACTAGGAAGGATCATTTATTGTGCTATGGACTGGGGAAGTGGAAATCCCCAGAGAATTTTTGAGGAATGTTATTTTTTTAACAAGAGGAACCAGGAATGCAGGAAGAGTTTCCCACAGGAGAGCGGGGAACTGGGGTATCCTTAAGTTGGCTGAACTTGTGAATAGTGAACATTGAACTATATATATTCTTTTGTAGAAGAACTGCGCTTTGGTGTCAGCATCCATTATGGGAGAGGCCTCCCTCTGGAATTCAGAAGACACCCACATTTCCTTTAGTTAAAATTAAAAGTGTAAGGGACGGTGGACATTTTCGTTTGGCGGACATCCTGACCGGATCCTTAGTATTCTTTTGTTGAGGCAGGGCAACCCGTTAGTGGTTAGGGACAGTTAGGCCTTTCCCCAGCCCCTTTTTCTTTCATTGACATAAATAAAAGTTTATGACAACCACTTCCACCAAACCTGTGTCAAGAATCTTACTTCTGCGCCCTTACAAAAGGTTGAGATTGGCTGGGTTCTCCCACTTCCTGATACTCAGTTTGAGGCTGATAGGGATGGGCTGACTCAATGGAAACCCTGGTGGCCATTTTGAAACTCTGTGTGCAGGGATAAGCTGAACAAGCTGCTTGTGTGGCGGATATAATGTTGTGCTGCTGTTAAGAAGTCAAGTGTGTTCAGGGATTTCTAGGGGTGTTTAGTTTTCTCCCAAGGTCTCCCTGTCCTCGAAAGGTTTGCTATGGCTTCCCAGTACTTGAAGGGATAATTTCATTTCCAGATACTTTTGGGGTTTTCTGATGGGGGATAAGAGCATTGTAGGAGATGTCCCCCTGGGTGGTTTGCCAACTTAATTTTGATATTTGGGTCAAGCAACAGGTTTTATGGTGTCTTCCCTGTCTTAAGTGATAAGACTGGGTGTTTTCCAGGTTTACTCTCTCTCAGGCCCCTAATTCTGCTTCCTGGATCCGGTCTGGGTTTTGTTTCTGTTTCTGAGGGGCATTGTGCGAAATTTATTTTTTCATTACTAGTTTGTCTGGGCACCAAGCTCCCTGAGTCTCCTGGCCACTAGATGAAGTTCCCGGCAGGGGACATTATCACAAGGAGTTGTCTCAGGGCTGTATAAGTCCCTGGATTCTCAAGACTTTCCCAGACTCCTTTGATACTGGGTCTAACCTTAAAGAAGATAGTTCTATTTCTATTCTGCAGATCTCCCAATCCCACAGACTGGAGGGACTGGTAACCCAATAATGTTAAGCACATGAAAACACAATCGATCATGATTTTAACCCCTATGGCTTTCTTTGCTGTCTTCTTGCATTGTGAGATTATTATTCTGATCACACAAAATCCAAGCAATACCATCACAATCAGGGCTCCAAGGAACTTGAACATGTCTGCCATTCATTGTGGAACCCAAGAAAAGAGCGACCCAAACCAGCTATCATCAGCAATGTCTTCCACTTCGTCTTTCATCTGGATGTGTAGCTTTGTCAGCATCTCTATGGCCTCTGTCAAGGTGCCATTCTCGTCATCATGAGAAGGTATGAACGTGCAACATGATTCCCCGATCTTTGCACAAACACCTCCATTCATAGCTGTAATCCTATCCAGGACATATCTATTCTGAAGAGTCATCAGTCGTATGGCTCTCATCTCCTCTCTGATAGCATTGAATTCCTTTATGGTAGTGTTGATTGTCTGCAGCAATTCCCATCTGGTAATCTGCAGCCATTTGGTATTTGCTCCAACCTGGATCGTTGGCATGAAGATCAAAGTGAATACCAACTAAGTCTGGCTAAAAAGTCTATATTCATATGGGATTGAGTCAAAAGCTTCTATTGACTTGGCAGATAAATAGTTCTCTCTCTCTTCATTCGATTAATCAGCTCCACAGATCTCTTCTTCCTCAGATGAACATCTGCTTTTGGGAAACTGTCAAGACTCAAATCACTCTTAGGAATCACCAGCGCTGGAACATGGACATACACCAGTGAACATCGTCCTCCCCAGTCTTTGGGTAGCTTCATATAAACTCTGGATCCACGAGCCCAGTAGTGATCCATTATCACTGCTGTTCCAAGTTTCATACCTGATACATCAAAGATCCGACCACAGTTCTGGTTCTCTCAAACTTTTCTTCTGCCATTGTTTCTGAAGCACAGCTTTGCACTCTCCAAAGGCACTATCTGCAAGGGTCCTCCTCTATCTACGACCCAGATCAGTAGCTTAACAAGTCCTGGCCATAGTGGCTTGCATCCATTCGGCACAATGTCAGTGGCTGGCTGATAACAACCAATAACCACACAGGCTCTGCAGATGACCACTCCTTCTTCCCAGCCATCTGGTGATAACACTGATCCCCAAATCTGCAGCTGGCCTCTGTTCTTCCATTTACGAATTTCTTCTGCAGATTTTCCTGGACTCTCATGTCTTCTGTTTACTTCCCATCTGATTCCAGCTCCTTTCACTCCAGGCTTTTCGTATCTGATCACGTGATTCTTAGTATGAGCTCTTCGCCTTGTCTTTGTGTCTTGGGCATAGTCGTCTTCATCTGGATCAGTCCATTCAGTTGCCCATTTGAGATAGGCATCTCGACCCATGAACTGACCTCTTGTATGACAGAGTGCTATGTGTGATAGACAATGCTCTGTCTGGACGTCTATTTCAATAGCTATGAAGATTTTAGACTTACCCATGCTATAAGGCAGGAGTGCACATACAAAGCATTCCTCCTTCAAAGTCCTTCTTCCCACTTTCTTCATCTGCTAATACCATATGTTATTCCCCAAGTGTGCTGTACTGTCCAGGTAATCATTCAACTCATGATCATCCTCCCTAGCACTTCTCTTAGGTCTCACTCTTTCCTTACAAGTTTCTCTAACCATCTCATGAAGTATGTCAGCATAATTCCTTCTTATTGGACCAATCATAGACAAATTTGTCAGTGTGCTGGGTGTTTTTACATGTATTACCTGTGTAGGAGAGAGTTCCAGCAGACTTTTTCTGGTCTGATTCTTTTTCTTAGCAGCAGCGAGTGACGGCCATAGAGAGTCCACTATAACCTCCATCCGTGACCTCCCTCCAAAAGGTAACCCAAACCTATCTATTTCAGGACTAGGTGCTTTTAAAAGTACCTCCAAAGTAGGAACAATCATATAAGGTCTCGGCTGCCTTCTAGTTGCCACATCTGTACCCTCCTTCTACATAGGAAGATACACAGGGATCCTTTCTTTATTTGGATCCAAATAGTGTGCAATAGTATGCACTGTAAGTGAGAGCAGTATCACTATAAACAAAATTTATGTGTAAATAACGTTCAAGTATGCCCATTTCTTGCAGCAATAGCTTCTTGCACATCGTGGACGTCTCTCGCCTGCCATGATTGTATTGCTATTGACGCTGCCCTTTTTTAAGGAAGGAAAAACTTAATTTTAATTGGGCACTATCATGCAGTACTCTGGACACTGCTGAGTCTGCTCCACCCATTTCTCGATCAGCTGGCTGCGGCTCGATGATTAACAAAGTTCCCAATGAAGACAAAGGAATCGTCCTTTCACCAGACAAAACGAAGATTCTCCTGTAGCAAGAAACAAAGTATTTAAACAGTAGACTTTTGGATCTCCTCCATGGAAAGTCTCATTCAGTTCTCAGTGTTCTCTCAGAATACAGGTTAACTTGTGTTATGATATTTCGTAGTATTTCATTAAGTACCACATTATTCCTCGGGTCTCTCAAGAAAGTGCGAACATTAGTTTGTCTTCATACAAGATGCGGGCATTCCTCAATCAGATAGTAGGACACTAAGCCGACCAGTCTATGCGCATTATCAGCTGATAGGGGCATGTGTGTTTTCTCCACTGTACTCAGGAAGTTGAAGAACTTGCTCTATTATAGCTACAAGCAATCTCCTTATGATTGGAGCAGACTTAGGATCTTGCAGGAACAGATGAACGCTAGAAATTCTCCCCACAAGTGCAGGGTATGCGCGCAGAATGAACAGAAAAACTGTAAGGACGATCCGTGGAACGTGGCCATCAGGCCCTACCATGAGTGCCTCCCAAAATAAACTCGGTGAGAAAAGAATCGGGGAACTGTTCCCTATTCCAGTCGTCAAAAAGGAACTCCAAATCTGGCATGCTTTCCTTTTCAATCAAGACTTAAACATGTCTCAGTCCAATGTCAGCAAACATCTGTGGCTCAAGAATAAAGAGCTTCCCTTAACTCCTTTTTTAGTAGCTGAAAAAGAGTGTCCCGAAAACAAGCCACAGTCCAATATACTTGTAAAGACCTAGGCGATTATATTCCACTCACGGGGCAAACTAACAACGAACCCGCAGTGGCAGAGACAAACAACACTGGCGAAAACGTAGGAGCGGAGGCATATAACCCTGGGGTTTGGTGGGGCTGCGATAAGGGCCGCAATAAACAACAAACTGTCTCCTCTGCAGCGTTTAGAAAACCGCTGCCCGCCAGGGACCGGATTGATAGCAGCCTGTGGCAGACAGGAGCCGCGACTGGCGAGAAGCACGAGGCGTGGGCGGACAGCGGCTCACTAATTAAAAAACACTGCACCACACCAAGTTGTAGCGGGCAGAACGAAACACTGCCTTTCACACGTGAACAAGGCATGGTAAAGCACAGTGACAAAAAGCTCCATATAATTAGTGGCAACAGAGTAAACCCTCATATAGCAACAATTGGGGAATATGCAACTCACTTAGGAGATGGACTGCCAGCAGGCTGGACGCAGGGTGAGGACGTTGTGGAAAGAAGCAGGAGGACGTCTTCCCAGGCTCACTCTCAGGGAGAAGGGGGCGGGGCTTGGGAGGGTTTTTATAACCTATTCAGTCAAAAGAATGCTGATTGGCCAATTAACACTTGCCTATATAAACAAGCAGACAAGAAAGAACTGACGGATCATTCTCGCTTCTGTTGCAGAGCCAGGCAGAGGTGGAGACAGGAGCTGCAGGAAGCCTGTGGGCGTATGAGGACTAGAAGGTGGAGAAAACAGCTTAGTCCTTATTTCCTTCCCAGGACCAGCAGCAGGAGAGAATCCGGAAGAAGCTAGAGGAAAACAGAAGGGGAATTCTGTTAGACTATCAACCTTACAAAATTGGGCAGTTTTTCCTTATTTTTTTTTTTGTAAGTCAATAAAAGACTGAATTTATTTTGAACATCCAGCCTGCCTGCCTCTTTGTCACAATACTCTTTATCTGTTTATTCGACAGCATTTGCGTCCTTCTTCTGCGTCATGGATCTAGTCTGCACGTGCTGAGGTTCTGTTACGCTCACCTGGTTCCCACAGTGGCGTCGATCGGACCCGGACAGCTGCGGTCTCCACCAACGTGATGCGTAGTGAAGAGATGACATTCTAGACTGGCCCGCCTAATCTTGTCTGCTGGACTCGTAGAAGTATTCTCCTGCAAGTGGAGAAAGGGATTTAGCCACCCGTGGACTTTAGTGATGGGCCCCCAACAGTTCTCGTTCTCCCCACTAATCACCTCCAATATTCCCTTTTGGTAACCTCACCTTATGTTTTTAAAGGATGAGCTCTCCATCCTGCATGGCATGCAGGGGCACGTAGATACCATTTACTTCACTGGGTTGAAGGTACTGGAGCAGTTCCGGAGGAATATTGACTCCAGTGTCTATAAAGTTCAAAGAGTTCAATATGTCCGATGTTCACTCTTGTTCCATTCCCTCGTTAGGTTGCAGCTGGGTCCAAAAGAATATTGCCTGGAGGCAGCTGATGGCGTTCAGGTAAGAGTCTGTATTACCAAACACTGTCCGGTAAAAGTTTCATGAGTTTAACTTGCTGTTTTCTCTCCCTTTATAGGTGCAGCATAGGAAGATGCGGCGAATTAAAGAATAATACCTCCGGTGGTAAAGCAGGTAAGCCTATGGTGGCAAAGAGATTGTCCTTGTTGGTTTTCTCGCTCACCTTGTTATTCCTTTTGTTTTCCCCCCAGGTGCTGGGTTTCACGAAGAAAATGATGGAAGCAGCGCCGAGTCGAAAGATGCGGTGGACTGGTGAGTATAACGCGGCGCTGCTGCTGGCGAAGCGACGCGTGCTGAAATAATGTCCTTTCCAGGCTCGGAAATGTGCTGGGTCCGGAATCAGGTAAGGAATCAAATAAAGTCTGTGATCTAACCTCTTCTCCTTTCTTTGCCTTTTGTCTAGGAGCTCCGGATTCGAGGCGGGCGTGGCAGAAGACTGGATACTGACTTGCAGACACGGTGAGCGTCACGCTGCTGGATGCAGAATAACGCAAAGCATGGGCTGTTGTTCGGGCGTGGTTTCAATAGCCTGCAAAGTAGTCCCAGGTAAGAAGTTCCCCAGAACCACACCCGAGTGAAAAATAGTCCCTGTAATAAAATAGTCCCATCCAGGCCTCACGTTGGCTTGGACTCATTTGCAGCATGGTCTGCATAAGGTAAGTAAAGTCTATGAGCCTGGCGCCTGTGGCGCCAGGACTGAATCCAAACAGCCCCCAGCCGGGGCTGTTGGGGTTTTAATGAGTACCTGGATGCCTGCTCGCAGGGCTGATGGACTCGATCCGGATGCCCGGGGGTAGGCATCATGACAGCACTCCCCCCCAAGGCCCCTCCTAAAGTTGTTCTTCCCCTTGGCCCTGGCTTGTCTGGGAAGTCCCGATGGAATTTTTCACCAATCGAGGAGCATGAACGTGGTCACTAGGTTCCCATGACCTTTCTTGTGGTCCGTAACCCTTCCAGTCGATTAAATAAAAAAGTCTTGATTTAACCATTTTAGAGTCCAGGATGTTTTTTTACCTCAAATTCAGGTTCTCCGTCTATTAGGATGGGGTCAGGTGGTTTGGTTAATCTTGTCCCGGGTTGAACTGGTTTTAGAAGTGAAACATAAAAGACAGGATGAATCCGCATATTAGAGGGTAATTCTAATTTGACGGCCACCGGGTTGATAATGGCCTTAATGGTGTAAGGTCCCAAATATCTAGGATTAAAAGTCCGAGTTCCTTTCAGAGGAATATGTCTTGTAGCCAGCCAAACTTGGTCTCCGATTCGATATGGTGGGGTCTCACTTCTATGTTGATTAGCATTTTCTTGTATTTCTCTTTTGCTTGTTTCAAATGTTTTGTTGCCTCTTTAAAGGCTTGTGTAATAGTAGAATGCAGATGAGTTACTGCCGGCATTTCTAAATGCTGGGGCGAATCGAGTTCTGAGGTTCGAGGATAATGTCCATATATGGTATAAAAGGGGCTTTGTCCAGTTCCTGAATGTACAGAGTTATTGTATGCGTATTCAGAAATCCATAAAATGTCCTTCCAATTACCTTCGGTTTGGTGGAGCATACAATGTAGGTATTGTTCAAGAGTCTGGTTGGTTCTCTCCGTCTGACCATCGGTTTGGGGATGGTGACTGGTTGATAACCTCACGTCGATTTGTGCCAATTGACAACACTTCTGCCAAAATTGTGAAATGAACTGACTACCTCGGTCAGAGATCAATACGGAAGGAAATCCATGTATTCGAACAATATTTTCGAGAAATTCCTTGGCCAATATTGAAGCAGAAGGTAATCCTTTTAAAGGAATAAAGTGTGCCATCTTGGAAAAAAGATCCACAATAACTAGAATGGTGTTGAATCCATTACATGGCGGTAGATCTGTAATAAAGTCTAAAGACAAAGTGTGCCATGGTGTGGGTGGAATATCTAAAGGTTGTAAAAGACCAGCTGGTTTCTTCGTTTGGCTTTTGTTCTGGGCGCAGATGTCATGACTTCAGTCGGGCGGCGTTTCTTTTCCTCATGGAGACGCCATTAACAGTTCCACCACGTCTGACGGCCGTCTGGGAGCACCGCTCTAGTGTTTTTCCAAGATGGCCGCCGGCGTTTACTACTGCCGGCTCATTCTGGCGTTCCTCGCGTTGCACCTTCACTGTTACTCTGCGTCTTGAAGGTAACGCTAGTGAACCTTTTCCTCTGTGTGTTTTTTCTCCTGTGTTCCTTCCCTGTTTCCCGTCTCCCTTTGGCCTCCCGTTTGGAATCCCGTTGCTGTCTCGATCCGTACGGCTGTACTGGTCTCTCTCTCTCTCCGTTCCATTGCCCTTCTGACTTTCAGTCTGTTTTTCCCTCGCTCTTGCTGCCCTCCTGGCTTCTATTGGTGCACTTATCACAATTGATATTTTGGCGTCTCGTCTGCCTTCTGGTGATACTCCATTTGACCATCCCATCAAGCCATCCTCCGCGGAAAGAATATTCTCCTGGACTACGCTTTCTACTCTATCCTTCACCAGAACATCTCCTGCAGGGTTTTTTCTGCCCCTTTGGGCTTTTTCCCTGCTCAGGGGCTGGCTCCCAGGAGTTCCCGCTGTTCGTGTTATCTAGTTTCCCGACAGTGTGGCATCCCAGGGAGCTCGCCCCTACTTACGTCAAAAGAAAGAAGTAAAGAGGATTGATAAAGTACAGACCCGAAGACGTTCTGGGAAGAGACCGGAACTACAAGAGAGGTCCACAGACGATTCAGGTGAGGAGGAAGGAGGGGATCGTTCGTCCAACCTAGATAAACTTGACAGCAGATGCCACAAGACAGTACAAATGACTTTACATCTTTTCGCCAGGTGGGCCACCAGAATTGTCTTTTAATTTTAGCTTCAGTTTTTGCAATACCTGGGTGCCCTTCCATCAGAGCTTCATGGAAATTGGAGATGACTTGTTCTTGTAGTTCCTTGTGTGGTAGAAATAGACGCCCTTGATAGTTAGGTAGGTCATTGACAACTGAATAATCTTGGCCCTTTTAACCCAGTCCTGCAGAGCTGCTGAATCGAAAAGTTGTTGGATCTTTAAATGAATATCTTCTAAGGTCTGTAGAGTAGTTATCCCAAGAATTCTTTGTTCAGGAATTATAGGCACCGGTTCCGGGTTTGAATATGCTTCTCCCATCCCGATTCGGGATAAAGCGTCTGCCTTACCATTCTTACAACCTGGTTGGTAAGTGATAACGAAATTGAATTCGGCAAGGAATAAGGCCCATCGAAGTTGACGCGATGATTGGGCCTTGGCTGTTTTTAAATACTGCAAGTTCCTGCGATCAGTGATTACAGCAATGGTATGCCTGGCACCGAGAAGATAATGCCGCCAAGCCTTGAAGGCGGATTTGATGGCTAACAACTCTTTATCGGTAACCGCATAGTTTAATTCGGGGGCTGAGAATTTTCTGGACCAAAATGCTACTGGATGAAGTTGACCGGTTTCTGGATCCTTCTGGAACAGGACAGCCCCCATGGCTAAACTGGATGCATCGGTTTCAACTATGTATGGGAGCTCGGGACGTGGATGCTTTAAGACAGGTGCCGACGTGAATTTCAATTTCAGTTCTTGGAAGGCTTTTCAGCCTCTTCGGTCCACAAGAAGCGTTTGTTTTTTCGCAAAAGTGCTGTGATGGGGTGTACAACATATGAGAAGTCAGGAATAAATCTGCGGTAGAAATTAGCAAATCCAAGCATGCTTTGCACCCCTTTAACTGAACTGGGTGATGGCTACTTGAGAATTGCGTCCACCTTTCGAGAGTCCATTCAGACTCCTTTTGGAGTCCGGATAAATCCAAGGAATTCAACTTCTGTAGCATGAAAAACACATTTTTCCAATTTTGCATATAACTTGTACTGGCGTAGTTTCTCAAGGACTGCACGAACGTGCTTAACATGGTCTGATTCTGAGGAGGAGTACACTAGAATATTGTCTATGTATACGACAACACAGACGGCAATGATTTCACGAAGGACATCGTTCATAAAATACTGGAAGGCTGCTGGTGCATTGCACAACCCGAAGGGCATCACCTGATATTCGATTCATCCGTACTTGGTGCAAAAAGCAGTCTTCCATTCGTCGCCCTTCTTTACACGTACCAGATGATATGCCCCTCAGAGATCTAATTTAGTGTAGATGCAAGCATCCTTTACTTGGTCTAGTAGTTCGGGGATCAGAGGCAATGGATATCGGTTCTTCACCGTGATCTGGTTTAATGCGCGGTAGTCTATGCACGTTCTGAGGTCACCTTCCTTTTTGGGCACGAAGAATAAAGCTGAAGATGCAGGGGACTTAAATGGACGAATGAAGCCATTAGCAAGGTATTGGTCCAAGTATTGTCGTAGGTGACGGTTTTCGGGTTCCGTAACAGCGTAGATTCTACTGCATGGAGGTTGTGCACCGGGTATGAGGTCGATTTGACAATCGTATGATCTATGAGGTGGTAAGGTGTTTGCCTGTTCTTTTTGGAAAACATCCTGGAATTCTTGATATTCCTGAGGTAACTGCATGACTGGATTAGCGACTGTGGCCAGGCTTTTGTTCAAGGTTTTTTCCGGGTAATAGGTGTGTGCACACTCCGGGAAGGTTACTCTCTTCTCTCGCCAATCAATACAAGGATTATGTGTTTCCAACCAAGGTATCCCCAGTATTATTTGGAACTGCAGAGCTTTGATTAAGTCAAACACAATAGTCTCTCGATGCCCATCTTGACCCAACAGTGTCATCTCTGTGGTGGAATGAGTTACAGGCCCAGAGGCAATTTCAGTTCCATCGACTGTGGTGATAACATCCGAAGTGGTCTTTTTGCAGAGAGATAGATTCATCCTAGAAGCCAATTCGTGGTCCACATAGTTTCCTACGGCCCCGCTATCAATGTATGCCCTAACTGCGTGCATACGTGATGGCTGCCTTGGATCAAAAAGGACCATTGGTATGATTAGGTGCGAGGTCTGAGTGTCCTTCTTTAAGCTGGGCAAGCGGACCTCTACGCTTGTCGGGCGTGGTCGTTTCCCGAATCAGGCTCTGTTTGATTTCTATCAGCAACTCTGACTAATTTCTTGGATGGTTTTATAGGGCAATCCCGTAGAAAATGTCCTGAGGCCCCACAGTACAGACACAACTGCATCTGTCGTCTCCTTTCTCTTTCTTTTTGAGTTAAGGGTCCCTTAACCCCCCCGATCTGCATTGGTTCTGATGCATCTGTTCCTTTGGGAGTAACATTGGGTTTAACCAATACCCGATTCTCGAACTTAGTGTCATCCGCCACCACAGCCGCAATTGGCGGCTCCTTCCACGTTGGAGACTGCAACCCGGACGAAAGGGTTTTTAGTCCTTCCTTTGTTTCTGGTCCGGGCCCATTGGCCGGACGCAGGGCTGCCGGGTGTTATCTTCTCCCTCAACCCAGAAGTCGCTGAGTTTCAACCCCTCGCTGATTTCGCTCCAGCGCTACTGGTTCCTTCGCTCTGCTTGGGCCCCTCTTGATCCCTCTGCTTTGCCTCAGCTTACGAAGTGGATCTTGGTGCCTGCTAGTGTCGCTCTCCTAGCGATACTATTTTACTGTCTTTTCTCCCTCCTCTGCCGCTTCTTTCGCGGTACCCTTTCTCCCTCCACTTCCCTCGCTGGCGCTGCCTCTGCGGCGTGCGTTTTTTCTCCCTTCTCCTCCCTGGCCGCTCTCTCCCTCCGCGGCGTTAAGGTTCTCCTGCATTCTTTTCCCACTGCCTTCCTCCTTTTCTGGGAACTGTTTGCTTCCTTTCTCTGGGCCGTGTTCCTCGGTCCACTCAGTACCTACTAGCCGCCTTTTCACAGTTGCCTGCTCCTACTACATTAGGACTGTCCCGCCTTCCTACGGAGTACTTCACGACCCTTCAGCTACTGGTCTCATCTTCGTTGGAATTTCTCTGTACTCCACCGCACCTGCATTTTGGACTGTGTCTTCTCCAGCCTTGTCTGCGTGGATCTTCAAGACTGCAACGGTCACTCTGCATCCTCAAGGGTTTTTTCCGCGTGTGGGTTTTTCCCTTTTTTTGGCTTGGTTCCGGAAAAGGAGTCCCGGAACTGCTGTCCATCCAGCGGTCACTGTGGCTTCTTTCCGTGACAGGCAAGTGCCCCTAAAAAAGGAAAGAGACTACCTGAGTCGGCGGAACCTACAAGACAGGGACAACTCAGGAAGTTCAGGTGAGGAGAGTGTGGAGGTACAGGGGAGAGACGTGGTTCGACATCACGAACAGTCACAGATTGAAACGCCTAAGGTTATCAGAATGTCTGCTGAGGAACAAGTCCAGGAACTATGGAAGGCTTTCCAAGCAATGTCTCTGGAGTTACAGGGTGTTAAGATTGAGAACGCCCTCCTTAAACAGATGGTAGCAGCCAGGGAAGCTTCCCACCCTCCAGAACTACCCCCCATGGCTCTTTCGTCTGGAAAGTTTGATGGTTCACCCAAGAGAGTAAGAGAGCCTGTGCCATCTACTTTACCTTGAGACCCCACATGTTTTCAACGGATCAGGCAAAGGTGGGGTTTCTGATATCCAATATGACAGGGAACGCATTAACCTGGGCCACTCCCTTGGTGACAAGTTGAAATGCCATCCTGCAAGATTTCTCTGGGTTTCAGAGCCTACTGAAGCAGACCTTTGAACGTCCCGAATTAACTTTCACTGCCTGCGAAGATTTGCTTGACGTAAGACAAGGCTCTCTAGATGTACTGTCTTACATCTCCTCCTTCAAGACGCTGGCGGCAGGTACCGGGTGGCCCGAACAAGCGCAGTATGCTGTTTTCAGGAGGGGTTTGAGAGAAGAGATCATGGATGAGTTGGCCAGATCTCCCCGCTCTCCCACGTTTTCAGATCTACTGGCAGCTGCTCTCCACATCGAGTACCGTCTCCAAGAAAGAAGGACTGAACGCCGAAAACAAAGAGGATCGGGAATTCCAGCAGACCCCCCTTCACACTCACCCTCTGGGCGCTCCTCTTCTAACCCTGCCGACAAACCGATGCACATCGGCGCCACAAGAGCACCCCTGTCATCTGCAGAAAGAAGACGAAGAAGAGAGAAGGGACTGTGTGCATACTGCGGTTCCGATCAACACGTCCTAAAAGACTGCTCGGAATTACCAGAGAAGAAGGCGGGAAACGATTACCCTCGGCGCCAATAGGGACCAGTGTCTGGGGGAATTCAGAATTTTTTCATCGTCCCTACGTTACTCTATCTGTGTCAGCATCAGATTCCCAAGATGATTCCAGACTGATGGTAATATCGGTTAGCCTTAACATCAAGGGTAAATCTGTAGAAACCATGGCCTTACTGGATTGCGGAGCGGCCGGAAACTTCGTGGACACTCTATGGGCAGGTAAGATGAAACTGACCCGGATAGGCCGGAAGGAGGGTCAGAAAGTGGAAGGAGTTGACGGTACCCCTTTGTCCTCCGGGCTCATTACTCATACCACCGAGCAACTGTCTTTAGTCATAAACCGACACACGGAGGTCCTTCAATTCGACATCATCCGGGCCACTCATTTTCCCATAATCTTAGGAATCCCGTGGCTTCGCAGGCACAATCCTCACATCAACTGGACCGAGAACCAACTGAGCTTCGGTTCCTCATATTGTGCTGCCAACTGTCTTCCGTCAGAAGCTAGGAAAGATCCACAGTCTGTCAGGATTCTCTCGAACGATCATGTGGGGATTCACACTCTCCCTAATTTTTGTGCAGAATTTACGCAAGTATTCCAAGAGAGCCTTCACGCCCGACTACCACCTCACCGGCCAGAAGACTGCTCAATTGATCTCGAACCCAATGCTCTGGTTCCATTTGGGCGAATGTTCTCCCTTACCCAGTCAGAAAAGAGGGTACTAAGGAACTATCTTGACACTAATTTGGAGAATGGGCTGATCCAACCTTCGAAGTCGCCCGCCGGACCCTCCTTATTCTTCATCAAAAAGAAGGACAGCACCGACCTCAGACCCTGCATAGACTACAGGGGTCTTAATAAGGTAACCGTCAGAGATCGATATCCTATGCCGCTCATAACCGACATCATCGAGGCGGTGCAAGGAGCTCGGGTATTCACCAAGTTGGATCTCAGGAACGCATATCATTTGCTCCGCATCGCCGAAGGGGACAAATGGAAAACAGCTTTTCGCACCCCTTACGGTCTCTATGAGTATAGAGTTATGCCATTCGGATTGGTGAATGCTCCAGCAGCTTTTCAGAGATTCATGGATAGGATGTTCTCAGATCTGCTTTCAGTCTCAGTCATAATCTACCTTGACGACATCCTTGTATTCTCCTCTACCATGAAGGAACACGTGAAACACGTTACTCAGGTATTGTCTCGTCTCCAGGAGAATCAGTTGCTGGTCAAAGCTGAAAAATGCAGGTTCGCGGTTTCTTCTGTGCACTATCTAGGCTTCATCCTTTCCGAAGAAGGGGTTGCTATGGATCAGGCCAAGGTTGAAGCTATTCTCGACTGGCCGGCACCTACCTCCATACGAGAGGTGCAAAGATTCCTGGGCCTAGCTAACTACTACCGAAGGTCCATCTCTAACTTTTCTGAAGTGGTGTATCCCATTACGCGACTGCTCAAGAAAGAGGCATTCCCGTTTTGCTGGTCAGACGAGGCCGGAAAGAGTTTCAGTCATCTTAAAAGTCTTTTCTGCTCTGCTCCAATTCTGCAACATCCAGATCAGACACGACCATTTATTCTGGAAACGGACGCTTCAGCAGTCGCGGTAGGAGCCGTTCTTCTTCAGGCCATGCAGGGTGTGGAACATCCGGTGGCCTATCTGTCAAAAACTCTTTCTCCCAGCCAACTCAATTACCCTGTGCTGGAAAAGGAACTGCTGGCCATGAAACTTGCCTGTGAAGAGTGGCGTCATCTGCTATTGGGGGCCAGACATCAATTCCTGATCAGAACTGATCACAAGAATCTCAAGGTTCTTCAAGAGATGGAGTGTTCAAATTCCAGACAGGCCAGGTGGGCTCATCTTTTTGCACAGTTCGAATTCCAGGTCACATATATCCCTGGATCCCAGAATAGTTTGGCAGATGCTTTGTCCCGCAAAGACTCCATTAAAGAGCACACAGCGATCAGGACGGAGTCCATGTTTAACCATAATCAGATTCTGGCTTGCATCGGATCTTTCCTTCAAGATGTCAAGACGGCCCTAGTTCAGGAAGGACCTCGACTGTCCTTACGCTCCACTTCCCCCTTTCAACAAAGAGGGGACTGGCTTTTCTACAAGAGAAGATTGTACATCCCTAAGGGTCCTCTACGCACTAAGATCTTGAAGTGGAGCCATGATTCTCGCTCGGCCGGTCATAGAGGAGGCGATAACACTCTTGAGCTCCTTTCCAGAACTTTTCTGTGGCCCAACGCGAAGAAGGAGACCTACGAATATGTTAAAGCCTGCCCGATTTGTGCCAGAGCCAAATATCGCCTGGGTAAACCTTTAGGTCTGTTGACTCAAGTCGAACTGCCTGCTCGTCCTTGGGGGCTAATCTCCACCGATTTCATAGTCGATCTGCCAGTCTCTGAGACCTGCACTTGTATCATGGTTACGGTGGATGCTTTCTCCAAACTGGCTCATTTCTCCCCTCTTCCAGGTCTACCCAATGCGGCCAAAATGGCAGAAGTTTTTTCTCGAGACATCTTTAAGCTGCATGGTCTAACCGATAAGATAATTTCTGATTGGGGAAGCCAGTATATCTCAAAGTTTTGGACGGCCTTGTGCAACCGGTTGGGCATTGAGAGGGCTCTGTCTTCGGGTTTTCACCCAGAATCCAATGGTCAGACGGAACGACTCAACGCTACACTAGAACAATACTTACGGTACTACATCACCCAACACCAAGACAACTGGGTCTCTTTGCTTCCTACTGCTGAGTTCTCGTATGACAACACCAGGCACTCTGCCACCGGACTCTCTACTTTTTTCTGTACTTATGGGGTCCATCCCCGTTCAGTGTTTCCAGAGGTTCCCGGGTACACCAATTCCCCGGCTGTGGAGGAAGTCCTAGGAAACATCAAGGAGGCTCAAGCTTCTGCTATCCGGAGTTTGGAGGCTAGCAGAAAACGGTCAAAATCCAGCGCAGATCGACACCGCAAGGATTGTCCGGCTTGGGAGCCTGGTGATCAGGTGTGGCTATCCACCCGGTTTCTGCCCAGATGGACACGGCCTTCTAAACTATCCCCTCGATTTCTAGGACCTTTCCTCATTCTTTCCAAGGTTAATCCGGTTGCGTATCGCCTCCGGCTCCCTTTTTCTCTTCGCCGTATTCACCCTGTTTTTCATGCTTCTCTTCTCAAACCTTACTATCCTGATCTGCACCTTCGGCCCATCCCAAAGTCTGCTCCAACTCAGTCCCCGGAGTCAGAGGAGTATGAGGTATCTCGTATCCGCGATTCCAGGTTTTATCGCGGACGTCTGGAATACCTCTTGTCCTGGAAGGGATACCCTGAGTCGGAGGACTCATGGGAACCGGCTTCACAGGTTCATGCTCCGAGATTGTTAGCCCTGTTTCACCGTCGTCACCTAGGGAAACCCGGGGCGGTTAGGTGCAGAGGAGGGCATACTGTCATCCGCCACGACAGCCGCAATTGGCGGCTCCTTCCACGTTGGAGACTGCAACCCGGACGAAAGGGATTTTAGTCCTTCCTTTGTTTCTGGTCCGGGCCCATTGGCCGGACGCAGGGCTGCCAGGTGTTATCTTCTCCCTCAACCCGGAAGTCTCTGCATTTCAACCCCTCGCTGATTTCGCTCCAGCTCTACTGGTTCCTTCGCTCTGCTTGGGCCCCTCTTGATCCCTCTGCTTTGCCTTGGCTTACGAAGTGGATCTGGGTGCCTGCTAGTGTCGCTCTCCTAGCGATACTATTTTCCTGTCTTTTCTCCCTCCTCTGCCGCTTCTTTCACGGTACCCTTTCTCCCTCCGCTTCCCTCGCTGGCGCTGCCTCTGCGGCGTGCGTTTTTTTCTCCCTTCTCTTCCCTTGCCGCTCTCTCCCTCCGCGGCGGTAAGGTTCTTCTGCATTCTTTTCCCACTGCCTTCCTCCTTTTCTGGGAACTGTTTGCTTCCTTTCTCTGGGCCGTGTTCCTCAGTCCACTCAGTACCTACTAGCCGCCTTTTCACAGTTGCCTGCTCCTACTTCATTAGGACTGTCCCGCCTTCCTATGGAGTACTTCACGACCCTTCAGCTACCGGTCTCATCTTCATTGGAATTTCTCTGTACTCCACCGCACCTGCATTTTGGACTGTGTCTTCTCCAGCCTTGTCTGCGTGGATCTTCCAGACTGCAACAGTCACTCTGCATCCTCAAGGGTTTTTTACCCGCGCGGGTTTTTCCCTTTTTTCGGCTTGGTTCCGGAAAAGGCGTCCCGGAACTGCTGTCCATTCAGCAGTCACTGTGGCTTCTTTCCGTGACAGGCAAGTGCCCCTAAAAAAGGAAAGAGACTACCTGAGTCGGCGGAACCTACAAGACACGGACAACTCAGGAAGTTCAGGTGAGGAGAGTGTGGAGGTACAGGGGAGAGACGTGGTTCGACAGCACGAACAGTCACACTTAGCTCGATCAGCTTTTCTATTCTGAAGGCGGTGGTCTAGCTGGACCACTAAGTCTATATATTCTGCGCAATCGTGAGGTGGGTTCCCAACTTGGGCCAAAACATCTTTGAGTTCACCCCGAAGTCCACGATGAAATAATGTAATTCGCTTCACCTCTGGCCATCCGGTTTCCACCACCAACCTATTGAAGGTTGCGATATAAGTTAGCAGGTCCTGGTTTCCTTGTCGTAGGGATAGAAGTTCGTTATCCAGGGCCTTTCCCTGTGAATGTCTGGCGAATAATCTTTCCATGCTCAATTGAAAACCCTGAAAATCCCGAAGAAGAGGGTCATCCTGGTTGACTAATGGAATTGAAAATCCGCGTTGACTAATGGAATTGACAATCCGCTGCACTGCCACTAAGGTATGACAGTACAAAGGCTACTTTGGCTTGGTTGTTTGGGAAAGCTCCTGGTCTGCATAAAAAGTGCAAGTGGCATTGGTTCATGAACACAGCGAACCTTTTCGGATCCCCAGCAAAGCGTTCGGGTGGAGCTAAAGGAATGCTCCCTGGTAGAACCACTTGCACAGGGCTGCTAGATGAAACAGGGGTTGAATTCCCTCCAAGTCCAGGTAGTGGTGTTTGTCCGCCTTGGTTTTGCAGCAGTTGTCTGGCAAGATCATCAGGGCGCTCCTTTGACACAATCAGTTCTCTCCTGAGGGCATTAGTTTCTTGGCGCGCGGAGTGCACTTCTGCCCTAAGTTCTCCTAACAATTGGGCTAGTTGGTTGGTTTCTGAGGTCTCCATTACGCCCGGGTGGGGATTTGTAGATAGGCTTTGCGTTCTGTTAACGCTCACCAGGTTCCCACAGGGGCGTCGATCGGACCCGGACAGCTGCGGTCTCCACCAACGTGATGCGCAGTGAAGAGATGACAGTCTGGACTGGCCCGCCTAATCTTGTCTGCTGGACTCGTAGAAGTATTCTCCTGCAAGTGGAGAAAGGGATTTAGCCACCCGTGGACTTTAGTGATGGCCCCCAACAGTTCTCGTTCTCCCCACTAGTCACCTCCGATATTCCCTTTTGGTAACCTCACCTTATGTTTTTAAATGATGAGCTCTCCATCCTGCATTGCATGCAGGGGCGCGTAGATACCAGTTACTTCACTGGGTTGAAGGTACTGGAGGAGTTCCGGAGTAATATTGACTCCAGTGTCTATAAAGTTCAAAGAGTTCAATATGTCCGATGTTCACTCTTGTTCCATTCCCTCGTTAGGTTGCAGCTGGGTCCAAAAGAATATTGCCTGGAGGCAGCTGATGGCGTTCATGTAAGAGTCTATATTACCAAACACTGTCCGGTAAAAGTTGCATGAGTTTAACTTGCTGTTTTCTCTCCCTTTATAGGTGCGGCATAGGAAGATGCGGCGAATTAAAGAATAATACCTCCGGTGGTAAAGCAGGTAAGCCTATGGTGGCAAAGAGATTGTCCTTGTTGGTTTTCTCGCTCACCTTGTTATTCCTTTTGTTTTCCCCCCAGGTGCTGGGTTTCACGAAGAAAATAATGGAGGCAGCGCCGAGTCGAAAGATGCGGTGGACTGGTGAGTATAAGGCGGCGCTGCTGCTGGCGAAGCGACGCGTGCTGAAATAATGTCCTTTCCAGGGTCGGAGATGTGCTGGGTCCGGAATCAGGTAAGGAATTAAATAACGTCTGTGATCTAACCTCTTCTCCTTTCTTTGCCTTTTGTCTAGGAGCTCCAGATTCGAGGTGGGCATGGCAGAAGACTGGATGCTGACTTGCAGACACGGTGAGCGTCACGCTGCTGGATGCAGAATAACGCAAAGCATGGGCTGCTGTTCGGGCGTGGTTTAAATAGCCTGCAAAGTAGTCCCAGGTAAGAAGTTCCCCAGAACCACACCCGAGTGAAAAATAGTCCCTGTACTAAAATAGTCCCATCCAGGCCTCACGTTGGCTTGGACTCATTTGCAGCATGGTCTGTAAAAGGTAAGTAAAGTCTATGAGCCTGGCGCCTATGGCGCCAGGACTGATTTCTATGATGAGCCTGGTGCCTAAGGTGCCAGGACTGAATCCAAACAGCCCCCAGCCGGGGCTGTTGGGGTTTTAATGAGTATCTGGATGCCTGCTCCCGCGGCTGATGGACTTGATCCGGATGCCCGGGGGTAGGCATCATGACAGGTTCTTCCGCAACGCTTGCTTCCGACGGCAGTGGAGGTGAAGGGGGTTCTCCAGTGTAGATTTTCACATCTCCGAGAAATATCCAATCGTGTCTGCCTTCACCTTCACTGTTGACGGTGTCACATCTTCCACAATGAATGGCATGTTAAAGCGCGGTTCGTGCCATCTCCTCGTAAAATTACGGATCAAGATCAGATCACTGGGAAAAAGTTTGGGAAGACGTAGTTCTTCACATTCGATTGTTGTAGCATCTCCTTCTGTGTTCTGTGCCCCACACCGCTTCCGCTTGAGCTGATCTGAAATGACAGAGATACTTGTAGTCATACATGTTAAGTAATCACGTAGCTCCTTTCCTAACAATTCTGCTGTCGTCTGGGCATCACTTCTAGTTCTAGATGAAGGTGTGAGGGGTGTCCTCATCCACCTCCCTGTCACTATTTCATGGGGGGTAAGATGGTGGTCGGAACCTGGTTGATGTCTCAATGCATACAATGCCAGTGGTAGGCAATGCAACCATCTTTTCTTCAAGGTAAGCTCAATTTGGCTATTCTTTCTTTAAGCAGGCCATTGAGTCTCTCACAGAATCTGTTCGCTTGCAGGTGATAAGCCGATGAAAACTTGTGCTTTATACTAAGCATCAAGCTTATCTGTTCAAAGACTACATTAACAAAATGAGGGCCATTATCTGATCTCAATACCTCACATATTCCCCATCTAGGAAACACTTCTTGTACTAGAAATGTTGCTGTGCAGGTGGAGTCTGGATGTGTACATGGACCATCCTCAATCTATCTTTAAAAGGGACATACCACTGCAGTCATATATCTGTATCCATTGCATACTTGAAGCATGTTGACATAGTCGATGTGCAAATTCTGAAAGGGACCATTAGGTTTTTGAAGGACTCCTCTGACTGTGCGCAGTGTGTTCCCAGCGGTACACTTTTGACATATGATGCAGTTTACTATATAAAATGCAACGTTTTTGACCAAATTTGGAACAAACCATTCCTCTGCAATAGTTGCGGTGATGCTCTCTCTCGTGGCATTCGCAGGGTAGTGTAGCTGTTCTAACGCCACCCTTAATAAGGCTACAGGCATCACCAGTTTATCAGTGCTGTCTTGTTGCCACAATGCTTCGGAAGGGTTTAAAGAACATCTCCTCTGTGTCCACAAGTCTTTCTCATCCTGAGGCGCTTCCCCTTGAATCTCTACTAGCTGTGTCCTAGACAAATTACTATAACAATCAGACACACTCATCATCACCACCATGCTTTCATTCACATCAGGCATATCAATCTTCATAATGTTTTCTGAACATGCAATACGTTTTGCTTCTTCGTCCGCTGCTTAATTTCCGCGTGAGATAAAGTCTTCTATTTTAGTGTGTGCTCCGCACTTAACGACTGCGATGGCTACTGGGAGTTGTAGTGCTTTAATAAGCCTGTCCAATAAGGCTGCGTGCTGTATTGGAGTGCCGTCCGCATGGGGGTAGCCTCTGCTTTTCCAACGCGCTAGCCCTGCGTGCACTGTCGATGTCATATAGGTCGAGTCACTGTACACTGTTACTTCCTGGTCTGCGTGATTCTCAAGCACGACAATCAGCACCACTAATTCTGCAGCCTTTGCCAAAATGTGAGACGTTAGTCGTGCACTTATCAATACTTAAAACTCTCCATTGGCCATGTGCTTCACCACAGCAGCACCTGTATATCTTTGTCCATCATTTTGATCGATTCTAGAAGAAATGTCAATGAAGAGAATGTCCCCAGCTGCCAACACATTTTCCTTCACCCGCGGGAGCTCATCACAGAATTCCTCATAGTTCGAGCAATCATGTGCATGCTCATCCTCTGCCAGTGGTTCTGCTACAAAGATGGCAGGGTTCACTATTCTGCATCAAACTATTTTAATCGCCAGATTCGATATAACCACCTCATAGGCAGAAGCCCTTGGAGATGTCAACGTGCCTTTATGCTTTTTCAAATGGCAAACAATGCATGTTCAGCAAATAATGTCATGGGACATCCCATTACTATACTGGCAGCCTTCACAATGGCGAACATGGTGGCTACCAAAGATTGTTCGCAAGGAAAGTGAACCCTCATTACTGGGTCTAGAATCCCTCTGTAATATGCAAGGGGCTTGTACCCGAACGTGGTTCTCTGTGTGAGTACAGCTGTCATAACAGTGCCATTTGTGTGCGAAAACAAAAAGAATTCCCAGCATAATTGGAAATCCCCAAAACTGGAGCTGTGCAAATTGATTTTTTCAACTCATCAAACCCTCCAGTCCAAACTATTTTTTCATGAGTTGCCTGTGCTTTTTTTTAGAGCTTGCAACAGGGGCCTTATGTATGAACTGTAATGAAAGACCCATTCTCTCACATAATTGCATAGTCCTGAAAATCTCTGCATGTGCTTTATCGTGTGTGGCTTTGTTGTTTTCAAAATAGCCTCAGCCCTCTCAGGAACAACTTTCTTTCCCCTCATGCGAAATCAACTGGCCTATATACAATACTTCTTCTTGACAATACTGCAATTTCTCCTTGTCTTCCTTATATCCTTTTTCTGCAAGAATAATCATTAGCTGAACTGAATTCCGTCTACACTCTTCATCTAAGGTGCTACAGACCAATATGTCATCCACGTATTACAACACAACACTTTCTAAATCAATATTGCTTAAGTCCATCTGTAGGACTCTATTGAAAATCGATGGAGACTCACAGTACCCCTGGGGCATGCGAGTACTTTTCATATGAGTTTTTTTATCTGAACGTAAATGATGTCAGATCTTGTGAGTCTTTATGCAATGGGATTGAGAAAAACGCATTTTTCAAGTCAATCACAATGAAATATCGTGCTTCAACAGGGATATTACATAGAATTGTCGCAGGATTAGGAACTAGAGGGAACTCGGCCTCTATAATCTGGTTAATCAGTCGTAAATCCTGAATTAGACACCACAACCCCCCCTTTGATTTTTTAAGCAGATAAACCGCAGTATTACATGGTGACTCTGACGTCACTAAGATGCCCTGCTCCATCATGGCGGATATTTTCTTGAAAATACCTTCATCTGCCTCTCAAGACATGGAATACTGCATTGCTCGAGGTAAAATTGCTCCTGGTTTCTGTTTAATTTTTACTTCTCCAGCCCCCTTCGCCATGTCTTCATCGAAATACGTGCGTTTCTGTGCTAACATCATTTTCTGAGGAACCTCACGTTTAATTGCTCTCACCCAATAAGTAATACTCATCTCAAATATTACTTCGTCATCTGACGGATGGTCTCTAAACATATCCTCATCAGTGACGTCAGTTAATCTGTAACCTTCCCCAATGGCAATCACTGTGCACCATCATCTGCCTTCATGATCATTTCCATCAAGCAAAGCCATTTCTCCTCTCACTATGGCTGCTTGTAATTCTAAAGGAAAAACTCATCCTTCCTCTTCATCCATAGGTATCTTTGGCCTAAATAAGAATTCATCAGGTATTCTCATAGGTTCTACCCACTAAACCTGATAGCCACATTAACAGAATGCGTACCCCATAGTGAAAAACTTTGGTTCTAACAATATTCCTCGTATGACCACCTGTCCTGCAAACACCATAATAAATTCACTCAAGTTTAAATAATGCATTCCTGTGGTTGAACACACTATGCTTTCATCAGTGAATAAAATCATCATGTTCAATTTGGTCATTAAATCTCGACCTAATATACTGACAGGTGTCTGCCTTGAATATAATAATGGCACAGACATGTCATACTCTCCTATAGAGACAGGCAATTCTTCAGTAAAAGAAACTCTACTTGTAGCTCTTGTGAAACCTTGAGTATTCATGGCATTCCCAGACATCGTAAATTTCCCCTCTCATATACATGAGCGGGTAGCTCCTGTGTCTACTAAAAAATAAAAGGGTTTGCCTCCTATATTGACATCAACCCTCGGTTCCTCTTGAGGATTAGGCATCACTGATAGTATCGAACACATCAAGTCTCCCAGTAAGCTGTCCTATTGTGGATACATTCTCATCCCTGTACCTGTAAAGGGATTGCTTCCATCAACAGTGACACCCCCTATTCTAGGAGTCATTAACTGCCCATGCTTGTGCCTTGCTGTATCTGCATAGGTGAATGATGTGACTGCCCTTGTGGCGGATTCATTGTCATCTGCTGTGTTTGTAAATCTTGCTGCATTCTCGGCGGTTGTGTTTCCTGCACTGTCTGATTTTGAGCAAACCCATCTCCATTCTGTTGCGAATATGCAGGCGGGTATGCGATCTCCTCTCTCGAGAATTGCCCATTTTGCATGAATCCTTGACTTCTAAACTTGCGAGCAAAGTGCCCTGACATACCACATGTCCAACATATAAGAGGTCTCCTAATCTGCCCCTCTTGCATAGCTTGACTATCATTCTGCGTGTTTTGAAACCCACTTTGATTGTTCTGGACGTTTCCCTGATTATTCTGAAAGCCCCTGCCTGGGACGCCTCTGCTTCCCCGTGGTACATATTCATTATTACCTTGATCGATCTGCCTTTGGTTATTCACCTGTGGCCTCCCTGCTGCTTGCTGTGAACCTGATCCTTCTCTGCTAGTCAACATTGCCCCTTCAATGGTGTACTCTGATAGTATTTTCTGCACTAATTCAGCTTCTTCACCTTTCCTAACATCTTCTTTCTTTCAATTCTTCTTTGCAACAATCCGCAATAATGCGCGATGGACAGCTGTGTTTCTGACCATGGCTTTGCTTCCATGCCCATTAATTTCTTAACCTGCTTCTGCACAGACTATGGCTACCCTTGCCACAATATATGATAAAATACAGGTATTGATTTCCCCAAGGCTTGCGTGTTTCCAAAGCCCATTGCTCTTGGAAATTCTAAATGTAAACAAGAGGATCATCCCCTTCCTGCATCTTTTTCGCCATTATAGCTCCCATATCTGACGAGTCCGGATACAGTACTCTAAGCGCTTTCCAGACCGCTGCCCTACAGTTATTAAACGTGCTCCATCATGAGCAATACTCAATGCAGTAACACTCGAATATCCTGTTCTTGACCAAACACCAGCTCTCTCCCCAAGGATAGAGACTAGGAGACATTTAATGTCCCCTATAGCCAACGTTATTTCCCCGTGTCATTTTCTCTAACTCATGTATCCATTTCCCAGCACCAGAAGTTAAACTCAGGAGTTTACACCTTAAATTATCTTTATCCATCTGTGGCCAAGGTATATACTGTGCCCTGACTCCTCCTTTCTCTAACAACTTAAACTGAAAAATCCCAAACTCGCACTCGTCCCCCATCGTCTGTCGGTTCATAACAGGGACAATGGCTCTGAACCGCCTTCTTCCTGGCAGTGACTTTAACCTGCTCACATAAGGTGGCGAGTCCCCCCCACCCACCATGGGATTGCCCTCTAGGTGGATCTGGCCATGTCAGGGATTCTGACGCCCGAGATATAGGTAAGCCTAAATCCCGACCATCTTACTTCCTTGTCCATTGAAAAACACCCTTCAGAGCCACAAATGCGTTACCTCCCTCCTCCCCATGGAAGGATTCTCTGTCCTTGTCTGACATATCCTGTCCCTGACTCGTGTGGCTTCTCTCCTCTTCATCTCTATTCAGAGTTATTCTATCTAGAGACAACTCCTTAGGCTCAAAACTACATGAGCCTCCCTATTTGTCATACAACTGCGTACTCTAGAGCCAATCGTTTTTACCCTTCCCTTTCAGTTCTTTCTTAGTCCCCGTTTCATGACAGACTTTATCGATTGTGTCCCCAATGCTTCTAGAGTCAAACTCATCCTCTAGATTTGCTCTAGAGGGACCTGGTATGGGCTCATGTGCTGGGAAAAACTCTTCTATGTCCTCCGTGCTACTACTGGACTAGGCTCCATTAATTATTTTTCTCCACGCTCAAAGTCATGTGCTCTATGCTTCCTCTTTTGTTCTATTTCATCATCAAACTCTCTTCGCTTTCTTGCTTCCTCTCTTACCCTTTCTTCCTCTTTTCTTTTCATATCTCTTCTTTCATTTGCTCTTCGTATCTCTTTGTCTTTTCGTTTTTGTATTCTTTTATCCCTTAATTTCTGTTCCTCCTCCTCATTATTTTCCTTTCTAACCTTTCTCGTTCTTCGATTGCCCTCTGTCTATTGTCATATTTTCTTTGCTCCTCTGCTGTTTCTTGTTTTTTCAGTTGCTCATCTTGATACAACTGTTCCCCTCTTTGTCTATCCTTCCTTTTTGCTCCGTCTTCTTTCAATCGTTCCTCTCTCTCTATCCTTTTTGTCCTGTTCGTCTCGATCTTCCCTTTGACTCATGTCCTCGATGCTCTTAGCATCGAGTTTGAGCAGAATCTGACCACCCATCCATTCGTTCTGTATAAGTGCTAACTCATCAGTCTTATCTTTTTCTCCTTTCCATCTCTTTATTTCCCGTCCCATATCTAAAGATGTACTTGGTCGATCACTTGTCGCCTTGTCACGTCTCTCCTTGTCCCACGGGACTTTAAAGATTACATCTCTTTCAGGAATTTTCTCTGGGCCCTTGTCGCTGCTTTGCGCAGGCGACTCATATGCCGAGTTTCTGTACCCTGTCGCTGCCTTAAGCTCTCTTAATGGGTGCAAACCGTCATCTTTTGTACTATCGCGGTTTATTTCAGGTGTGGCAGGGGGAGCAGAAGGCTCCCCGCCCCCCTCTTTGCATAAATTCAATATCCAGTCTTCAGGAGGTGACTCCTCTCTTTCCACCTAAGTACATTTTCCAGAGCTCTAAGCATCGCTAGTCGTTTATCTAACTTTTTTCCCGTGTATGCTGCATGCAAATATGTCGTCATATGCTACAAAAATGCCTTCGATAGTGATCCCCCTTGTGGCCATGGCATGAACATCTTATTTGACGTGCCTTTAACCCATTCTGCACTGTACTGCTTAAGTTTGGGTGCATGCTTTGGCAACTGCTTGCAGAGATGTGTAAGTGGAGTAATATCCTCCATTTTGACTCGTCATACTTGACTGTCAATACTCACCTTTACACTTTGCAATATTTTTTCAAAAATATGTTTCAGAAAAACAAAACAATATAAGCGTGCACCAATCGTTGCAGGCTCCAACCCTCTATATCACGTTTTTTGCTTCAATCTATTCACTTAAACACCACCAATTCAATTCCAATAAATAAATAATTACTTCTTAAATCTCGTGTTTTCTCTTTCACGTTTCTCGATTCTTCTATTGTTTCTTCACCATATACAATCACATAAAACAAACAGACCACAAATAAATCAACATACTTGACCAGTCACATATATCTCAGTCTTATATCCTTAAGACTTATCCTCTCTTACCCCTAAAAATATCCCGATTGGGATGTGAACCGTTCTCTTTGGATTGTCTTTAAATAAATCTGTAGCCTACATCATTCGCAAATGGGATTCTAGAAACGGTTCCTTCTGTTACGTCTTTACGATCAGGACACTGGGCATACTCTTATCGTGGCTCCTTTCCTCACGATTTCTCTTACTTGCTTGGCCTCTCCTCAAGTCAATTACTTAATAACTCAATTGCTTGGCCTCTCCTCAAGTCAATTACTTAATATTCAACACTCATCATCTCAAGTTGCTTTACCCCAACCCCCCTCCGTTACTCGTTTTTCCCTCCTCACTTTCTTCACTCCCTGCCCATCCACAATTTTGCCACCTCACTCAGTTTTACTCACCATTCGCTTTTTCAACTTCCGACTCTCGGGATCGACGCCTCTTTATCAGCCATTTCAACCTTCGTTCATCTTTCTGTAGACGTCGAGAGGGGGATTTTGTCTGAAAACAAGGGACCCGTCTCATCTAGTGCTTGCAAGCCTGATATTACAAAATGGTTCCGCTATCTACAGGGAGCTTCACGTCCTTTCAGCCGAATGGCAGAGGACGTATCATATATCCGGGACCCCAAAGCTTACTATCTCGATGGACTTTAAACCATCATCTCTGCTAACACGTAAACTGGGGGTCCGCCCACCCCTTTAAGACGAGGTAGCAATACCCTTGAGATGAATGGGGATGCAGAAGTTACTCAAACATCAATAATCGAAACGACACAGGTAGTTGGAAAAAAGGTTAACTGTTTTAATATCAATTATCTAAAACAGGGAGTACTACGGACATCAACGGATGTCTCAGCGCATGGTTTCTCAATGTATCTTTAAAAAAGCTTGCTTTTATAACAAAAACTTGTCATAGGTGATGTCAACCTACGTATTTACTAACGTCATCCTACGTGGCAAACTACAAAAACCTAGTGGCTATTGTGAGAGGGTCAAAGGGAACATCTAAGTATACGTTCCATACTAGTCTAAGAGAGTAATAGGCTCATTAACATCAGGTGGGGCAACTGAGCCCTCCCCCAAAACAGGTCACTATGAACGTCACTAAATACACAATGTCCCATTGGTTACACAAACTATAGGGCCCTTAATTACGCAGCCCCCTACCATTGGTTGGCACTCTAACCTCTGTCAGTACTTTTCCACCTAAGCTAGCAGTATGCAGGCTCCAGGTGCTGGTGAGCTGGTCTTAACCATAGCTTCCCACCATTTAGCATATCATCTGTCATCACCTCAGTGGTCTGCTGTCAATTAAGGCTTTCAACTTGTACTTGGGAGTGTTCTTTGCTCTGGAGAATTCATGGGAGTGAAGGCACGCTCTGCCTCCATGCGCAGGTGTGGTCGTCATGTTTGTCCAACTTCATCCTTCCACGTGACTGAAGACCACAACATTGAGCTCTAGTGTATTTAAAATACTATTTTCTAATAGACCTCTGATGTCTTCCTTGTTTTTGTCCACGCCTTCTGAACGGGAGTTTTGTTCTATTACACGATTTGTATCCAATGTCTGCTCATCCCAGCCTGATATGACCTTGTCTTCTTGGTGCTCATTCAGCCTTGCCTTTCTGAGTTTCACTCCTGTTAATTCACTTGTTTTTTGACTGCAACACACTAGAAAAAGAAGGCCTTTCTTTCCTGGTCCAGCTCTGCTATAGCACGTTGTGGAAACATCCATCCTTTACTCACTCCTATACATGTATACGTTGGCACATGCCACAATCTATTCACTATAAAGCTACCCTCAAAAATACTTAATCTGCTTGCATTTCTTTGCAAATGTACACATGTAAAATGACTTGATATCTTCATCATGTCTGTAGCATAAATTTCTTCATCTTGAGCCCAAGATGTCACTTATCTTTGGTACTTTCTTGATGCTTTATAGAATATCTGCATTCTCTTGCCTCTGCATCTCTTCTGTGTACGTCAGTCTTGCTTCATGTGTGACGTAACCATTCTTCTCTGCCAGACATCTTCTCTGTTTCTTCTGGGATTTCATTCAAATGGCCATCATACTGTCTTGTATGCAGGTATGGTTTTCTCAATGGGAATCTTGCTTCCAGGATTCTCCTTGGTATCTGTATTTTCAATGGTACTGCACGTGTCTCAGACTCTGGTTCCCAACATATATGCAATATGGTTGAGGTGGGGGTACTTGACTCCTTCTCTACACCAGCATTTGATGTTCTGTCTTCTCCCAGACTAATCAACTTCTCTTGCTCCAAGCCAGTCTTCCCCTCTTTACCTGCCTCTCTCCTTCCACTACTACTAGGTTTTTTTTTACCACTCTTCCCCTTATACTGCTACCCACTGCTAATCTCCTCCTACCCCTACCACTCTCCCATCACTACTCTCCTCCTACTACTATCACCCTCCTACTACCACTACTACTCCCTGCGTACTACTCTCTTCCTACCACTATCACTCCCTGCTTCTCCGAGTTAGACATTCTCCTTTCACTCAGTGTCATTCAAGTCCCAGTCACTCCTTACGCTAGTTTACTTCATTCACTCTTTACACAACCATGTTCATTCACACTGCACACCCTGGGTCACGCCAATTCGACGTGTGTTGCACCAGTCTGCTCCCACACCACTGCTGCTTTCCTCATTTTGACAGTCTCTTGGTCCGCCTCCA
The DNA here is from genome assembly GCF_040938575.1 of Ambystoma mexicanum. NCBI lineage: Eukaryota > Metazoa > Chordata > Amphibia > Caudata > Ambystomatidae > Ambystoma > Ambystoma mexicanum. Next base: position 669,952,983 of record NC_090931.1, read on the forward strand.
CCTCTGTCACTGACCTCACCCAAATAGCTCACCCTTTCATGCTTCGAGTCCCCCTTTCTGGGGATTGGTCCTGTCACTAGCCAATCTGAACTTTCTGTGTGTGTGTGAAGGAAAGCTTGAAATGGGTGCCTGAGCCCTTCCCGCTTTCTCCTTGTGGCCTTCTCGCATTTTACCTAGAGTAACTGGGTCAGTTACGGGTGTCGTTTGGTCCCTGCTTGTTCCTCAATCCCAGTCAATCCTGTGTCTCGCACCAGCTGCATGCCGGTCCGTTTACCCCTTTTGACGCATTGTGCGGCCCAGCATGTCAGTGCGCTTGGATGCAGCAACTCCCTCCATCTTCCTCCAACCCTCCCAAGGCCCTGACGTGTCCGCCTGGCTTGGCTCCCAGCCGCATTGTTAATCCTGCGGTGCCTCCTCACTGAGCAGGGCCTGTCGCAGCTCTGACTGGATGTCACCTCCATTTCCCAGAGACGGGCCACACCCAGAACTCCAAGGTTTGTTCTCCTAGAGTCTGAGGGTGGCGAACGGGACTTCCAGGTAAGGAGGACAGTAAGGGCCTAAACATGCATACTGGCATAAGGAAGAGAGATCCAATTTGGGTTGGGGTGGTTTAATGGTAAGTCTCTCCCAACTCCTCCAGACAAGACCAAGGTAGTGGCCTTGTCACAAAAGGTTACAAGGGTACGAATAAGCATTCTTTCCGGAATAGGTAGTCTTGATGGAGATCAAGCCCTAAGGGATTCTTCATGAGCAATTGTCCATAATGTGGAGAGTTCTTGGTTTCATCTCACACTTGAGTAAGGAAAAAGGAAGCTGAGCTGATGATCTTGGTAGAAGGGTGTAGTAAGTGTGAGACACCTGAAGGTACTCGCACATCTACTCCCCTGGGATCGGGTAAGACCATTGCTCTTAGATCCGGATCCTGGGGGTGAACAAGCGAGGGAGGATCACCTGAGTGGAGGGTCTTTGGGGACTGGAGAGAGGGTACCTGATGGTGAGAAATGGTATCCCCCCTTTCCTGATATTGACCTGCCCTCCCCTCCCTCAGCCTCTATGGGCTATTGTCAGTCTTATTCCATCATCCCCTGTAAATTCCCTTTGAGTACTGGAAAGAAGAAGAGGCAACTAGGAGCAATGCATATTTCCCATTGTAAAAACCACTATGGTACTGCGAAAAGGAAGAGAGGCTTAGATGCATACAGCCATGAAGATCAAGCATGTCACACTAATGAGTCTTCACAAAGTCAGGCAGTTAGGAATGATTTGTTTCAACTAAAATCCATCAACAATCAGGGAACATATAAAAGGTGGCGTGCCAAAGGAGGAAGAGGGAGGTTTGAGGCATACGAGTGCTACTGAAGGTGCAGGAGGACTTGAGAACCTGAGAAGTACTGTGCAGAAGGGACAAGAAGCCTAAGTACCACAACGCTGACAAGGTTCCTGAGAGTACCGCCGGGAGAGCAGTGCCAGACAGGGAACCCTTGTCAGGAAGGTGAGAGCAACTGCTGCAGAGGCGGAGTCCAGCACGAAGGCAAGGATGCGCAGAGGGTAGCACCTGGCCAAGCAGAGTTGCAGTCCGGTAAGTGTCAGACGTAACTTGAAGTGCTGGGACACTCCGGTAGGGGCTGTTGAGCCTGAGGCTTGTAATCCTGAATGCCGAGCGCAATGAAAATCTGAATGATAGAAATATTGACTACTGAATGTAACAATAAGGTGAACACTTGCAATTTTTGAATGCTGAATGCGATGAAAAGCCAAATGCTTGCAATTGAATACTGAACGTAACGAAAAGTTGAACATTGGCAATCCTGAATACTGAAAGTAATGAAAAGCTGAATGCTTGCAATCTTGAATACCCAACATAACGAAAAGCTGACTATTTGTAAATCTTGAATGCTGAACATAACGAAACGAGATGAGAGGTGCTATTGAACCTATACAGTGAACTTTGGTATATGTTACTAACTTTTTGCAAGCGTGGCTGTATGAAGCCGCACAACAGAAATTGTATAATGGAAGTATTACAAGTATCTGGCTGCCGGCTGCCTGCTGCCTTGGAACGCTGTTACTACCTCAGTGGATTGCTAGCTTTACATTTCTTTCCAGGAAGTCGGTGAAAATTCAAGCTGCCCCTTTAAGTAGGCTGGGAGCATAAAACCTATGTAGTATGTGAAGCGTAGCGAAGTATTGCAAGTGTTTGGCTGCCTGCCGCCTTGGAACGCTGCTACTACCTCAATGGATTGCTATCATTCCATTTTTTCCGTGAAGTCGGTGAAAATTCAAGCTGCTCCTTTAAGAAGACTAGGAGCATAAAACCTACGTGCTACGCAAAGCGTAGCGAAGTGTTGCAAGTCTTTGGCTGCCTGCCGCCTTGGAACACTGTTACCACCTCAGTGGATTGCTATCTTTCCATTTCTTTCTGTGAAGTCAGTAAAAATTCAAGCTGCTCCCTTAAGAAGGCTGGGAGTATAAAACCTATGCGCTACACGAAGCGTAGCAAAGTGTTGCAAGTGTTTGGCTGCCTGCTGCCTTGGAACGATGTTAATACCTCAGTGGATTGCAATCTTTCCAGTTCTTTCCGTGAAGTTGGTGAAAATTCAAGCTGCTCCTTTAAGAAGGCTGGGAGCATAAAACCTACTTGCTACGCAAAGCGTAGTAAAGTATTGCAAGTGTTTGGCTGTGATCGGCTGCGTTTGGTCAGGAGGGGCGGAGGAAATTCGAGGAAGCCTTCGCCTCAAGTAAACTAAGCAATGCAATGGCCCTCATTACGACCCTTGCGGAAAGCGACTGACCGGAGCGCCACAGCGTAAATAGCGTTTCCGCCATTGTACGAAGGAGCAAAGTGCGGCCCATTCCGACCCATCGGGCACGAGCACCACGCCACGGCGGAAGTGCAAAGTCCGCGATGGCGGAAATGACCCCAAAACGGCCCACACCGCCGCCGTACGGCGCCCTAGGTGCAATACCGCCACCCCTCTTAGCGGTCACCGCAGTGTGCGCCTACCGGAAAGTACGGTGCCCGGAAATATACGGAAACGGAAGTTAAAACATGGGCCCGGAACGGGAAACATCCCGGCGTACACCTATAAAAACACCAAAACCACACAACCACTAAAATCACTACCCTGAAACACACCCCAACCCGTCAACCACCCTAGCGAAACCACGAAAAATGGGAAAAGTAGCGAAGAAAGCGTGCGACCGCAAGCGGCAGGTCCACTTCTCCCGTGAGGAACTCACCGTGCTAACAGAGACCCTCCAGGAGAATGCAGCCGTCGTCTTCTCCACGCAAATGACCAGGACGGCACTTGCAAACAAGAAGGCCATATGGGCTCTGGTGGCACAGCGGGTAAGTGCGGTGGGGACCGCACCCCGCACCCCACAGCAATGCCGCAAGCGATGGGACGACCTGCGGATACGCGTCCGCAGCATACTCTCTGCCAACCGCAACATTGCCACAGCCACCGGGGGAGGTCCTGAATCACCCATCAAGTTGACCCCCTGGGAAGAAATCTGTGCCTCCACCATCGGAATGGAGAGCATAGAGGGAGTCGGAGGGATGGAGAAAGGAGTGCAGACATCCGAAGATTCAGGTAGGTGGGCCAGATAAAACAATGCCAAATCCACAAAGTCCAACCATGTGAAGTACCATGCGTCCACATAGTGCAACAGAAACACATGTCCAGGAGAACGTCCACACACATCGGCCTGAAAGCGCACGTCAAAACCCACAATAAATACATAAATAATTAAAAACCCCTAATACACGCACTACACGTGCAGCAGGCACACCCTAACTGCAGGCTGCCAAACAACTGCACCCTCACTCCACACACAAATCAAAGCACCTCCAAGACCCCGACCCAAATCACCCTCAGGTACCACCCCAATGCATGTGATACAATGCCATTCCAATTCCCACTGACCCATCAATAACCCTCGCCCTCCTTTACTCCACCACAGGGTCCGATCCAAACGACGAGCTACAGGACACCCCTACCAGCACACCTGCAAAGAGGGCCAAGACCAACGGCCAGAGACCCTCCACCTCAGCTGCACGCATCAAGACACGGCAGCAGCACAAATCAGGTGGCAGCACAGAGGAGGGAACATCAACAGGCACCCCAGCAGCCAGCATGGCCACAACACCACCACCACAGGTCCCCCCAATGGATGCCACAGAAGGCACTGCCTCTGGTGGCAGCAGCACCATAGGTGACACCCCATTGATGGCAGCATGCTCGGACACAGAAGACGGGGATGTCGAGGTCAGATCCATCCATGACCTGTCCCAATCCCCCTGTCTGTCCCCTCCCGTACAACATGAGGATACCACGCAGGTGCAGCCACAAGACGACGACTGGCCATCCCCCACAAGCCCTGTGGCAAGGCAACATGAGGACAACAGCCCCTCTGTGACACCACCGCAAATGGCCATGGCCCAGCAGAGGCAACAGTCCCTCGACAAGTTAATCGTCCAACAGCAGCAAATGGCCACACTCCTCAAGGGCCATGCCGATGAATGTGGGGGCACCAAGGCAGACATAGAAACATCAACAGAGACACTTAGGGCAGAAATGGAGAGAGGTACAGAGACGCTAAGGGCACAAATTGAGAGTAGCACCGAGAGCCTGAGAGTCCAAATGGAGAGTAGCACCGAGAGCCTGAGGGGGGAACTGCATGCGACGTCCAAAGACGTATGTGCCGAACTTGCCGCAGTGCGCCGTGTGCTCACTGAGCTCTCGCAAACCCTTAGGGACATGCATGGACGTGAGCAGGCAGACACATCATCCGTTGCAAGTTCCGTCCAGGGCAGCCCCCAACGTAGATCTGGAAGGAACCTGCGCTCCACAGGCAGGGGTGCCCCTGATACCCGCAGAGGGGGCATGCAATAGCGACAGCCCACTGACAATGAGCATCTTTGGACACTGGTGTTCGGGTGGGAGGTAGGAGGGTGGAGGGGGTGTGTTGGGCTCACTTGGGTGGCGGGTCGATAGGGTGTTCAACATGATATCACATATGCCATAAAAAGTGCACGATCAACCAAAGAGAAGTGTGGACATTGATCTTTGTGTACTAGGCCATCATAGGCGTACAGTCCATATTGTGCATGTCCCAGACACACGCAGTGCCACGAGTCCCGTGTCCATGCATCAGCCACCAGGCGTGAGTGCTAGAAGCATACATCAATGAGATGCTGACGAATGTCACGGCCCTCCGGTGCCTCGCAGACTCCATGAGGTGCTGCCACATCCCCACCCTCATCATGACCATCATCAGGTGCTTGCAGTTCTGCGTCAGGGGGCATGGGCACATTTCTACGTACGCACATGTTGTGGAGCATGACACATGCCATGACCATCTTTGCAACCTTCTCATGGCGGTACAGGAGTGCCCCGCCAGACCTGCTGAGGCAGCGGAAACGGGTCTTCAGTAGGCCGAATGCCTGTTCTATGACTACACGGGTACGTGAGTGGGCATGGTTGTAGTCCTCCTCATGCTGGTCCCGTGGGTTCCGGACTGGTGTGAGGAGCCATCTCTTCAGTGGATATCCAGCATCACCTGTATGTGGACGAGAAACGTATGATGTGGAATGCCATTGATACGTACGCACACCCCCCCCCCCCCCTTCCTGGCAGGTCATTGACAATTCACATACCCCACATCATCATGCATGTAATGAGACTCACCGAGTAGCCAGGATCTGTTCCCTGCGTGTCGTTCCATGTAGCGTGGTATTGTAGAGTTCCTCAAGACCATAGAATCATGGGTTGATCCAGGGAATCGGGCACAACAATGTGTAATGATCCTGTTGGAGTCACACACCATCTGTACATTCAGGGAATGAAATTGTTTTCGGTTGCGGTACTGGGCCTCCATGGCATGTGGGACGACCAATTCAACATGGGTGCAGTCGATGGCACCAATGCAACCCGGTATGCCGGCAAGTGCATGGAATCCCACTTTTGTGTTGGTAATTTCCTGCTCGAGCGTGGTAGAGAGATGTAGTCGTCTGCGTGCTGCAGGAGGGCATCGAGCACTTGCAATAGTGTCCGTGAGAACAGTGGCTGAGAAATGCCATGCAACTGTCCGACTGTGTGCTGGTAGGTGCCTGTGGCCAGGAAGTGGAGTACAGACACCACCTTCAGTAGGGGTGGGATGGCGGTTGGGCTATCTATCATGCTGACAAGGTCAGCCTGTGTCATGTCCACAATGGCGGCTATGGTGTCCCGGTCCAGACGGTAGAGGGTGTGGATCTGCTCATCAGTGAGGTTGAACGGATGTGCTCGGAGGCGTTGAATTGCGGGCTGCCTGCGTGGTGGTAGTGGCTGTGCTGGTGGGCCTTGCTGGCCCTGCCTTGGCCTCCTCCTCCTCCTGCGTCTCCTCCGTGCGGCTGGTTGTAGTTGGTGTTCGTCTACTTCTTGGAGTCGGAGCACTTGCAGTGCTATCAGGTCCCCCAGGGCCAACATCGCGAGTCCTGCCGGTAGCATTTCGGTGTGGTTGTGGGAGGAGACTGGCTGTGCAATTTATGTGTTTTCAGGCTGTATGGCCTCCACCTGTGGTGATTGATTCCACCTGTGCAAACTGCTCTCCCCTTTGGCCGAGCACGTCCCGCGCACAACGCTGCAATTCGGGGAATTGTATCTTGCTATTGCAATCATGTATTAGTACCCGATGGCCGTGTAAGATTGGTTGATATGTTCATTCTGCTGTGGTCCCATTGTTTCACATACTATCTGTGCAGTCGCGAACAGACTTGTGAGGGGTCAGTGGGACGTAGTACTCGAGTAACGGTGGGCCCTCATGCATCACTGTACCGAGTTGCAACGACGGGCGGGGCGTCCCATTCGTGGGTGAAGGCAGTTGCCATTTTCACACACAGCCGCACTCGATGGGATAATTAGTGATTTCAAACGGCCACAGATGCCTTTTCGACGTGATGTTGCAAATGAGGAATTCGAAGGGCGGCGCTTTCGGTTTCCAGCTAGCGGCGAGGAGATGCCCACAGGTCTGACTGCAAATGTAACGTTCTATTGTTCTATGTCCTTGAGACAGGGCCCATGGCGAGGGAGCAATGATTGATATGAATAGTTTGGGATGCGCAATAGCTACGTGGGCGATGAGGCCGTCCGTTCCCAAATACATGTTACTTCACAACACTGGAATTACGGGCTGGGGCACTGTGGATTTAGCAGGCTGCATAACGCACAGACTCAATGGATGTTTCTAATGTCATGTGAGTAATTATTCAGGCATTTTGATCCCGGGATGAGGGAATGATGGATGGATGCATGGGCAGGTGATTTGATACAGAGTTTGCCATGTACAGGGCTTCTTGGGATCTATCCGCCTCCCCTACGCTATGTGATGCAGGGCTGCCATAGTGGGACCATCGTCCATCTGGCCTTGTTGAGCCCTCCCTGTCTCGAGGCGCCCTCAGACACTCGTTTGCGATGGTGTTTGCACCTCGATATAGATGGTTATGAGTCGCAAGTGGTTTTGGGGTGGTGATGTTCCTTTGGAGTGGGCTAGCATGCATATGGCTGTGGATTTCGTGTGATCATTGAAGTGAGTTGTTGGTATGTAGTTCTGATGGCCATTCTGTTCTTTTTCTTTTCTTTTGGTTGACAGGTATCTCCTCCCCTTTTGCCACTGCCATCTGAATGCCACTCCTGCAGATGGATTTTACTCCCGACACCTGCTGCTTCGTGTTAATCAGTGGAGCAGCATTACGATCTTATGGGACGATCGGCAATGGGCCACATGCCCTTACGCAGTACTGGTGGCTCGGAGCAACATTTCGGCCTTTCAGCTGGACTAGTGCCTCCCCATTGGGACGGCCCTGCGGTTCTGTGCGCTTCCATGTTGCCTTTTCGGACGTGAATGTGGCTCTGTGTACCATGGGGGAACAGGGCGACACACAGGTAGTGGCTGGTCATTTCTTGCGGAAGCAGCCCACAATGGTGATTGGTGTTTTGGATTTCATGGCCTGATGGCTGTATGTGCTTGGTGATTTTGATGTGCATAAATATCTATTCTGATTTGGCCCGTGTAGCGTTTTTCTTTGCAAGTGATGTGGCATATGCCTATTTGGGGGGCGATGTATTGTGAGGAGATCTGCATTGGGTTCCAGCTTCGGGGTTTAGTTGCGTGGTACTGTGCTGTGCGCGTTTGCCTACGAAGCCCAGTGAGGTCAGGGATGGGGGCTGCCAATATGCCAGTTTGAATGTTGTCATGCTCAGGGGCGGGGGATTGGGTTTTGTGTAACAGATGCCGGTCAGCCAGGTGGACTGGTTGAATGATGTGGTTTTCGGAATATTGCTGGTCACAGGTGCCTGTGTTTGCGTGCGTTTCTTGGTGGGGGACTGTGGTCATGTCCATTGGGATGGCTTCTGTATTCGTGCCATCTGTGCCCTGCAGCTCCCATTGGCCCCTGTTGTGTTTCTTTTGTTCGTTGCCATGCATGGGTGACTTGTACATTTCAATGGTTGCATTGTGGCTTCGTTGCACCTACGGGGAGTTGTACTTTGTGGGCAGGGAGCGGTGTACAGGCACTCAGTGGGGCCGTTTACGGTTGATTCGCGATGCCGTACTTCTCGCCATGGCGGAATGGTACATTCCGCCATGCCTGATGGCGTTAGGTACATGTCCGCTAGGGTCGGAATTGGCGTACCGTTGCACCATGGTGGTGTTTGCGGTTTGGCATGGCGCGCGCGCGCGTGCTTGGTGCAGTTAGCGTTGGCGTTCACTACGGTGTCGCTAATGGCTTCGTACTTTGCGGTGACGGGTCATAGTCGCACCGAGCGCTATTCGATGGCGGTATTGCATTTCCGCCATCGTTTTTCGATTTCCGCCAGGGTCGTAATGAGGGCCAATGACTTTATCTCTACCGTTTTGCTTATGCCTTGCTGACCGCTCCTGGCGCTTGCTTTATCCAGCGTGCCTTTTGTAAACAAGCAAGTGAATGTGACTATGGGCAAATCTTTGAGCCTCACTTGTTCTGATTGTCAGGATTACAGCACGGGCAGACCGCTATCTGTCACATTGGAATTTCTCTTTCTTAAGTAGCTTCAGTTTCTCTTATTCCTATGTTACCCTCCATTAGTTGGAGTGATTAATGAATCCTTGTTGGGTGACTGTCAGCCACACGTTGTGCTATTGAGCCTTTGAGCTCCACATACGAGTTGTGCTCCCGAAATACCAATCTGCCACACATTTTGTGATATATCGATCTGTTGTACATTATTCATGTATAACCTGAGGAGCACTATTTATAAAGACGATCTTCATGCTCAGGAAATGGACTATCTCTTGCTTATGAATGCTGGCAGTATTCCAATCATTTCATCAGTTACTCTTACTGACTCGGCATACATACAATCCGATGACCATGAGTCTCAGACACAAACGGCTGTTGCTTCAGAATAGAGAGTATTAGAATCTCTCCCTTCAATGTCTAAATCACCAAATCACTTAGTGAGGGATACCTTACCTTGGTCACTAGACTATACTGTCTCAGCCTCCTCAATGAAGCACCACATCAATCAAATTGTCTGAAAAAACAAAAACAAAGATCTTGCAGCCTGAACAAATTGGCTAATGTCTCATGGTCAGTGAGCCCAATCCAGCTCAATGTATTGCCCGAATCTGAAGTCAATATCGCTCATTCCGGTCCAGCTCACTTTTGTGAACCACAGGCTTCTACTTGTATCAATAAAGAGCACATGTCTAGACAAACTTTTGACCATCAAGTAAATGCTCCTTTGCCTTCGTCTACAGTTTCATCATCTTACTGTCCAAGAATTGCACCAAGTCATGGTGCCGAGATACATAATTTAGAGGCAAACCAAAGCTACAGAAAGCAATCCCCCGAGAAAAACATGTTGCCTGATTTGCCCAACTCTAATAACTTAACACTATCAGCTCTGAGTTTTGTTTTAAATTCCTTGGTGAATTTCTTTGTGTCACTGAAAGACGAAGTACGTATGTACTCTGGCATCATCATGGAATTAACTAAAGAGGTAAGCAACTTCGACTCTTCCCTCACTGGCCTAAATTGAGCTATGTTCACTCATTTTCAGCAAATTACACCACAAGCCGATGTAACTGATAAGGCACATGCATAATTTATAAACAACCTGACAAATTATCTAAAATCTTATAAATTAAGTAATAACTATACATGGTCCGAACTCAAATCTATACTTCTGGCTAAAAATAACTGTGACTCTAACCCTGGAGTTCCATCAACGTCTCTTCCTCAGCCTTGATTTTATGACGATTATGCACCATTATCCACATTTGTGATGGAAGAATTCATCCGCTTAGCGCAGATGGTTGACGAGCAAGGTTTATCTGATGGGGCGTGCATTGATCTTACACTCAAGGTTTCTGACCCTTTAAATTACTCGTCTCAATCTAAAGAAGAAATAGCTCAGACAAGTGTTGACATTGTAAACTCCTCTCCCCCAATGCTACCAGCATTGGCATCTGCCAATGATCAGGTCTTGCCGTATGCTAATATTTCAAGCTCCAGCAAGTACCAACTACAAATGATGGCTTGGACTTTCATCAAAATTCCAAACCACAAGAAAAAAATAGCAAACAAACAAAAGCTGGTAAAAAGAACTTTTTCAAAGCCCTTGATATCATTGCAAAAGAGTCTGGTAAAAATGCCAAAAGAATTAAAGGTAAGAAACAGGGCACAAAAAAACCTTGCTTGCAGGTTATAGAGGAAACTCAATGTCCGGCATTGCCTGCCTTGAACACAAATCCTCCAAATGTGTCAGAATCAAACAACATCATAGCAAAATCCACAACAGCTTCACAAACTGACATACCTTTATTTCAAGATCTGCCTCCTGCAAAACCAGTCAAATTAGCCCCTATCTTTTGTAGAAAAAAACCTGCAAAAACTTTGTACACATTTTTGATATCTGATTTAACAACAGATTCTGCTCCTAATCCTGCAACTTAAATCACACAGGAGTTACCAATCAGTGTTTCACTACCATTGTCCAAACTGACAGTTGAATCAACAGATTCATTGTTGACTGTTAAGCCATTTGCAGCTCCCAATTTATGCCATAAACAACTGAATAAAAAAAGGGTACACTGCTTTAAAACGCAGTGCCATACTATCTTATACTAAGCAGATTTCAGATCTTTACTTGTTCTCCTCTGATGATATAGACAGATTTTCATTTCCCTATGAGAAGAAAGCACAGATTGTCGAACTGATTCTGAGGTCCAACGTTGGCGTTCAAGCTCTTGTTTCAGCAGCAATGGATTTAAAAAAATCAGGAATAGAGGTATCTCTTATTCTTCCACCTTTGCTGTATCATGGTCCTCTTGATAGTCCATCCACTTCGACTATTAAAGACAGACTATTCCATTTGAATCTCAAATTCCTGCTATGGACAAAAGTCATCTTCAAGTTACAGGCTCAGCTGTTGGCATAAACGATAAATCCAAGTTACTGTCTTTACTACTAGACATCATTACAGAAGTTCTTCAACGCTTTCATGTTTCTGACAACACACTCTAGGTAAAAGGTCAGATTCAGTTTGAATTTGGAAATACTCGTGGCCCTTTGTCATTCAGACATCGAGAAACAAGGGAGCTGATCTTTGCCGAGTTTTTGATTTTGTACTATTTCAAGAGCCTTGACTCATTTCTGAGATATACTTAGATGGTTACACCATGATCTTCCAACTTGCGACTTGCCCTAATGGCGGCCGACCGTCAGGAGGCCTCATGATTGCAGTCAGTAATTCTGTGGGAATGGATGTTTTGTGCATCAGTAATGATACACATGGGATTCTTGTTCTTAGAAGTATGATTGTATAGGGCTCAGTAACTCAAGGCCTATAATTATTCAATAAATATTGGAACCCGGCAACTTGTGAACTCTGCTTTTCTTGAAATATCTTCGGCAATTGTGACCGATTTAAAAATCCGTTTCCCAGCAGACTTACTATTCATTGGAGGTGATTTTAATTCCTGTTGTGTCCCTTCCATGAGGCGTTTTTCTAATTCTAAGTTAAACAATTGTCATGGCCAAATGTGGGATCAACTGCAACATTCCATCTGCCCTCCTTCTAGTACATGGTCTAACACGAAAAGTTCCTCCACAATAGATTATATTGTTGTGTGCACTGAACTGTTTCAGTACTGTCAATCAATATGTGTGGTTCCCATGTCACACAGCAATCATTTGTCTTTACAAACAGTTTTCTCCATTGAACCGTATAAGCTTGCTAAGTGTTATGACACCAAATTAGCTGTGAATGTTTAAGGGAATCGTGTTGTTTCTTTCAGAAAGGGTGGACAGTTGCTGAATGATAAGTTGAATTTCATTATAAATGCTGGTTATGATTATGATTTGAAAAGGTCTTATTGCCCAGACGAGTTTATGAACTTTATTTGGCATTTAAATCCACCCAGTTTTACTCCTGCTGCCTTTGTGACAAGTCATGCCCATACATTTGATGAAATCACCCACATGAAAAAAAAAGTTTGAAAAAAGAAATTAAAATCGGCACAGCTTGACTTGAATCTCTACCTCTCTGAAAAATTTAAATTGATCAACTATTACAAGCATTAGACTCAAGGTCTCAGAATTCTACGCAATATCCAAGATGGGCAAGATATGCCCTTACATGCTAGGAATTTCTAGGCCTTGATCAACGAAAACAATGAGTCCCAAAGTTCACGTCAAACCTCGATCATTTCTTCTTCCACCTGGGTGACATACTTTGCCGACAATACACAGCCAGTCATCTGCTCTGAAACAACCATTGACTGTAAAATATTGTGGACCTTAAGGATAGCAGAGGATGACACACTCACCATAATTACGCATTTATCTAAATCTCATGCAGCAGGTCCCAATGGTCTCACAAATGAAATCTTTGGAGCAGAACCTGCCAGTTGGGTAGTCATTCTCTGTCAACTCTTCAGACAGATAGTCAAGACCCAAAAATTGCTGCGTTCATGGAAACAAGTCACAGTTATCCCTATCTACAGGAAGGGTCCTAGATCTGATCCTGCAAATTACCGACCTATCGCTTTAATGGATGCTGATAGCAAAATCTTTGCCAGGTTGGTTTTGCAGGATCTTGAAGCTTAGGCACAGAGTGTGGGAATATTGTCCAAATTCGAGGTTGGTTTTCGTAATGGCCTCTCCACACTAATCAATGGAGTAATCTTTAACACCTTAAAGGCTCAGTCCCAAAAAAAAATGCAAGACCTACATACATTACTTTAATTGATCTATCCAAAGCTTTCGACCTAGCCAACAGGACAAAACTTTGGCAAAAACTTGGACCACGGGACATTCCTGGCGATCTGCTGCAAATTATCATTGCCCTCCACACAAACACCACAATCAGGATTTGTGTAAATCAAATGGGTGACTTATCCTCCCCCATTTTGATTGCGAAAGGTGTAAGACAAGGTTGTCTTCTGGCTGCTCTCCTTTTGAATTCATATCTTTCTGATTTAGCTCCTTTTCTAAAAAACTCCCCTCTGGTATCCCCTGTCATAGGCAAATGTAAACTCCATTTCATGGCATATGCCAATGATATAGCCCTCATTGATAATACCCCAGTAGGGCTGCAACATCTTCTTAATGTTCTTCAGGTGTATGTAACTAAAAACGACCTTGTAGTCAATCCAAACAAATCTACCATACTAATGTTCAACAAAGCTTGTAAAAAAACACCTAAGTTACATTGGTCATTAATTGAGCAAGAAATCTTAATAGAGAAAAATATCAAATATTGGGGATTTAACATTCACACCAGCCATTCAGCAATGGACCTAACAAAGGAGCTTGGGGGCAAGACCTTGCAATTCACCTAGCAAAGGAAAAAATGACTCTATTCATTTTATAGATTCTCCCTTATGCCACTTATCAGATTTTACAAGGGCAAGATCCTCCCCTCAATCTTGTGTGGCATGGAATGCAATCCCTGTGCCAATAAAATCATTTGGGACTGGCTTGAAGGCTGTATATGGAAGAACTGCTTATGTCACAAGTCTCTCCCCTTCTCACCTGTTTCTGTTGTGTACTTGCAACCTTCTGGGATCTCTTCTTCTTTACGGTCTGGGATTTGTATAGTCCCGAACGCCGGTCTTCGGCGTCCAGCGTGAGAGTAGCGGTTCAGTTTCCAGGAGCGTTCTACAAGTCCAGGGTAATTCCAGGAAGTAATTAAGGTACGCTCAGAGGCACGGAAGACCGTGAATCGAGCGTGGAAGGTTTTCCAGGAGATTGGGGAGGAAAGGGAACAGGAGGGAATTCAAGGGACTGGGAACAAGGAATCCAGCGAGAGCCCCGATTGAACTCCGGCTAAGCACGTCCGACTACAGGTAGCTGTAGCGTTGAGAGGCACAGAGCCGCGGGGGCGTGTCTCTTTTGTAGGATGAGCAGCGTGGAACGCATATACTGCTCCGGAGTATTCTGTTCCAGGCGGCCATGTTGGAAGGATAACTGCATGCAATCCCCTGCGAGTCAGGGACCAGGAGGTCCAGAAAGGACGTAGACGACGGTTCATGACAGCTTATCTTTACCACTGTCTCAACCTATTGCAAAATTAAGGTATAAGGTATGAGTAAAGCCTTCATCTGTCATGACCCTTGCCCCTGGCCCTCACTGGCAAGTCAGCCTTCCAGTTAGGGCCAGGTCAAAAGCCTTAAAAACTCATCCAAGACTCTCTTGGAGTCAGTCGGCGCCAGGCTCATAACCATCATGAAGACCAACATTAGAATGGGACTATTTACATGGGACTATTTAACTTGGGGGGGTTCAGCCAACATGAAGGCACACACATAGCTCAGTTACAAGGAAGTGAGCTATGCAATCTTGTCTTTTGGGTGTGGCTGGCCTGGGACTACTTTACCTGGACTACTTTGGTTGTGGCAGGCCTGGGACTATTTTACCTGGACTACTTTACCTGAGACTATTTAAACCACACCCAAACAGCAGAACATGCTTTGCGTTATTCTGCTGTTGGCAGTGTAACACTCACCATGTCCAGTTCTTTGATGCCAGCTTACCTGAAACCAAGGACCTGCAGAGAGAGAAAGAACACTGCGGAATTTACCTGGAACAGTATCCTGTCTTCAATCCATCGCCGACTTCAGTTCCACTCACCTGAAGGTACAAACTCCATCATCCGGCACCGCATGCATCTTGGAATACCATTACCTGGAAAGAGGAGAAAGAAAGACAGCATTAGTAAGCGTTTACTCACGTTTCCTCCCGAATGAAGAAAGCCACACAATTCTTACCTGGGTAGTCATCTCCTGGTCAGTATCATTGCTGGAACATTACGGCGCTCGGTAAGGAACATCGCAACCTGCAAGGAGAGAAAAGACACAGGTTAGCAATATAAAAGGCGAAACAGCACTGCGCATCGCGCATTACTCACCGGACAGCATCGCGCACACCGCGCTTTCGCCTACCGGCCCATGCTCATCTTCAAACTTAATGACAACACCAAAATACCTTTCCATACCTAAAGAGAAAGAAGCAAGACATTATTATTCGAACTAAGAGGAACATAAGAACTGCATATAAAGACTGTAAAGCAGCAAACCTACGAAGTCGCAGCAGGCCTGGATTCCCACAGGAGGGGGGCTTGCACCAGTGAAGTAACTCGGTCGCTGCTCGCCCCCCACATCTACGCGTCCCTGCCACGAGGAACAGGACGGAGAATCCACCTTTTACAATATTAAGGTGAGGAGAGGCCCCAAGGGGGAGGAAGGAGTTGAGGCCAAGGGAGGTGGGAAAACATAAAGACAATCTGGTATTGAATCCAGTTCTCCTATATTGCAGACCCATCTTTAACCATAGGCCTTACCAAGAGACTGGGAGAGGGTTCGAGAGTGCAAATCATCCAACCAGGGCTGGGTGGCGTCCCCGTGGATACCAGGTGAGTGTAACATCATTCTCTCCAGTCATACTATCATTGGAAGGTTATGTTATGTTACTTTGCATTTATATAGCGCCTTACGTACCATTGGTATGATCTCAAGGCGCTGGTAGGTTGAACGCCCTCGGGAACCGTAGTTCAAGTCAGTAGAGAGAGAGAGTCATACGGTGCATGTGAGCACCGGATATGTGTGCAGCAGGTGTGGCACTCGTATGATAGCTGCTTCTTAGCAGTAGGTGTGGTGGTTGGGAGATCAGGAGTATGTGTTTGTTCTGGCAGGGTGATACCAGATTGATTCTGGCTGCGTTAGGCCTGAGGAGAACGCCTAGGCTGGCGGGTGTGCAGCCAGCTGTGATTAGTTAGGATGATGGGGAGTATGAGGCAGGTGTTGTTATGAGAACAGCTATACCGAATGTGTCATAGTATCGCTGTGTTCTAGTTGAGTGGTGGTGTATAGAGGAGAGTAAGCGTGGTCATGTGATATGGAGGTTTCCAGTAGGTGCTTGGGATCGAGCGCATATCTGAACCATTTGTTCAATCTGTTTTATTCACTCAGTCTGTTCAGTCGGCTTCGTCTGTTAAACTCCATCCGTTGAGTCCACGTTGTCCGTAGTGACTACTCCAATCGTTCTATGCACTCCAACAGTCCGCCCACTTCATCCGGTCCACCCACTTCATCCGGTCCACCCACTTCATTTGCTTCATCCGTTCCATCCAACTACATCCATTTCATTCATTTAATCTTTTCTATCGGCGCTATCCGTCTGCACTCTTCATCCCGCTCCACACTCTTCGTCCCAAGCACTCCATCCGTCCCATGCACTCCATCCGTCCCATGAACTCCATCCATGTCAGGCACTTGATTCATCTATTCCATTCTTTTCGTTCATTCCATGCACTCTTGTCATTCCATGCCGTCTATCGGTTCCATGCACTCTATCTATTCTATGCACTCCATCCATATCATGTACTCATCCTTTCCATCCTCTCGTCCACTTTATCCCTCTCGTCCATTTCATTTATTTCATCCATTTTCTTAATTTCATCCACTTCACTGCTTTCATCCAGTTATTTCCTTCCATCCACTTCGCTGCTTTCATCCAGTTTATTCGTTCCATCCACTTCACTACTTTCATCCACTTCATTTGTTCTATTCAGTTTATCCGTTTTAATTTACATTAGTGGTTATTCGTTTTCGATTTCTCGCTCGGATCATGATGCTGGATTGTTATTTATGGTATAGCAGCTTTGGGCTAAGGTCATTGATTGCTGATATCCGGTTTGAGTTAAGAGTCGATTTTAGGGGAAGAGCCATGTTTTCAGTAGTTTGCGGAAAGACATGAGGTCCTCGGTGAGTTGGATGTGGGGTGGACGTACGTTCCACAGAGTGGGGGCCAGGGCTGAGAAAGACGATCCACCTAACCTGACTGAGTTGGTTTTTGGTATGACCAGGAGGCCGGTCCTCCAGAAGGTCCTCGCTCTTTATAGACTGATCCTTATTCGTAAAGATCAATCGTTATATGTAGACATCAATGAAAACCTCTTCACATATCAGAATACTTACTTGACAACTTTATACAATGATGCTGAATTGATTCTGCAAAAATGCGATTGTAATAATGATAGTCTGAAACTCAATCCGGATAAGGTAAAGCGTGCCTTGATGCATGCTGATTGGATTCAGACCAGAGCCTCGATCAGCAGCTTGAAACATACTAAAAGTTACACACCGTGTGAAAAATCTAGTCAGTACGTTCTTCCATATATAAGACGCTTTCCTAATCCTTCATTGTGTGCAGAACTGATGCGTTTTCGACTCAATCTGTTTAAGACTAACGAAATGCAATGTATTTGGCAAAAATTAGATCCTGCTGCTTCCGAATGTACTATTTGTGGAGAAGGGTTCATACAGGACTCACACCATTTACTCATATCTTGTTCCGCCACCTTTCCGAGTAAAATACTTGGCACATTTTGTTCATGATTCCTCATGGCTTTTCACCCAGGCATTTTGGCATAGGATATCTTCTGGGAATTACATTTTATTTTATTTTATAAAAATATCTTTATGATTGAAAAATAGAGATGCAACAATGTTTATATGTTTTAGACTATGTGTTCAATTTGTTAGATATAGAATTGATTGACAATGTGTCTATTTTGTAAGCTGTACATTTATTAATTTATTTTCTTTTGTTTGTGTTGCATATCTGATATTGTATTCATGATTTATGTGAGAAAGTCCTTTTGTGACTAATGAACAATGAAAAAAAAAGAAAGTCATCATTGCCACACGAACACCTCCAGAATAAAGTGAGAGACTTTAATTTGTAAACCATTAAAAACAGCTATGGGAAACTTATGGTTGCGTGCCTTGTAATGGATGTACCATGTGATGGGTGTACCATGCGGTCTGACAACTGCGCCTAGACCATTACGTTTCCTAGGATAAACTTTGTCAAGACTTCAATTATGAACAAGATATGTGGTCTGATAACTGCGCCTATATCAGAAGCCACAAAATGGTTTGACAAGCAAGTAAGAGGTGTGAACTATTGCTGAAGCTAATTCGAGGAGGGGTTAAGTGGACCCTATAATCTCTCTTGTGAAGTCATAATCCTATGAACATTTGGTAACAAATTAACTGGTGGAAGTGACTGTTGGTGAAAGGAACCCTGAGAGTTAAAGTTGGAGAACCTTTTTAAAGTTGGAGAACCTTTGTCTTGGGGAAGACAGTCCCAAGACAACAGTGTTGTGTATGAACATTTGTTGCGTTCAAATTTGGAGAAGGGAGACCCCTTTGATGTGAACTGTGATATTTGCTAATCTTCAGAAGGTAATTTCAGAGATTGTTCAGGTCCTGCTGAAAGGAAGTTATATTGGAACTGTGTTGAACTTGCAGAAGTTACATTGGAACTGTGTTGAACTTGAATCAGAGAACTCTCTAGGAGCTTACATTGCTATTACGTGAACATTTGTTTTGGAACACAGACATTTTGGTTGAGAATATTTATCCCACTAGTTTTGTTTTAGTTGTGAAGACAAGCATAGGATTTGACACAGACAAGCTTTTTGCTTTTTGGACTTAATGATGTAGACAAATATGGTGTCAGCGATGGGATGCAGCTCAACCAATACAGGTTGGGGAACCTTGAAGCACGATGAGTTGAGTGACAGAGCCCCGGACACTATGGTAGCCACAACATGATCTGTGGGGTTCGATATCTGTACTAGTAGAAAAGAAACTATCCCTCCAGGGGAAAGAAGGCTGATATCAACAGATTTGATTGTGATACCTCCTCCCGGAACATATATTCGACTTGCACCGCGGTTAGGGTTGGCATGTCGCTTTGAGATTGATGTCTTAGCAGGAGTAATAGATCCAAACTTTAGAAGTGAGGTTAAATTATTGAGTCAGAATTTTGGAAAGAAATTTGTTTGCGTTTATCAAGGATATCCAATTGCTCAAGGGATAATTGAGAGAGCTATGATTCCCAAAATAATGGAAACAGAAAATATTGGACCAGAAATGTCCAGAGAAGAAGAAGTCTTAATTGACTCCCTCCTCTCAGGATCAGACCGTAAAGGATGTGAAAAATCAATTGTTCTTCCAGATTTAGCAATGGCACAACAACAAGATCCCCTTCTAGGAAGTTTATTTTCACAAGTAGTTTCAGAAAAAGAAGGATATGAGAGAGGAGAACCATTCTTCCTTTTAAAAGAGGGATTCCTCTATCGGGAGAACCTATTTCCGGAGAGCAGATCAAATGTCAATTAGTAATTCCTGAAAGTTACAAAGAGATTGGGCCTTATTATAAGTTTGCCGGTTCGGTAAGTCCGGTAGTTACCGTTTCGGCAATTACCGGGTACGGCAGGGCCGGTATGCCGCAGTTATTGCCCATTAAAAACCGGGTACGGCACGGCTACGGCCTTAGTTGAAATGAGGCCCATTGTTTTGGGAAAAGTTCAGTCTCACTTTAACTCAACATCATAAAACCATGGAAAGCTCAAATAGTTTTTAAAAGAGATATTCTTTTGGTTTGGGATGGAGACTGATATTAAAATGTTGTTGTTTGATTGTATAACCTGTCAGAAAGTTAATCAATCTATACAAATGGTAGGTTGATATAATGGTTGATATAATGAGAGTACAAGCACAAATTTAAATGTTTCACAATCACCTAATGTTTGTTCCAGTGCTCGCCATCCAATGTTGCTGCTTGCAACCTTGACTTCAACACAGACCGGTCTTGTATCAGTTTCCCCAACTCACCGGCTGTGTTGATTCCACTGACGCGGCTTTGTTCTTGGAGCCAAGGATGGTACCACGGCAGCTGGCAATTCTCCCTGCCTTGATTATCGATGCGGGCGGGCCCTGGGTATCTCTGACACACAATGTATGATTCTTCAGCCTGTTTTCCTGGTCTTACGCTTTCCAATCTCGAGGGCTCATGTAAGCAATGGCTCCTTGTCAAAAAGGTCAAGGGAACTTCCCTCCTTGCGATCCCCTTCTGTTTTGCTGTCTTTCTTCTCTCGTTAAGCTGCCATCTTGGAACTGCTGATTCTTTGTGTGTTTTGCCTCGCTCAGATTGTGCTCTAGTGCTCCGACTTTTATCCGTGTGGGGAAGTGTAATGGAAGTCAGGTGTGTGTGATGGTCAGTAATTGCCTGACCTTGCCTGATCATTGTATTGGGACACGTCAGCTATACAGCTCGGGTGTTAGTCCGTTTTCTCTCATAGTGGGCTGTCTGTGAGAAAGTGGTCATGTTGTAAAGGGGGGGGAAGAGTTCCTAAATATCCTACTTGGTAGGATGAGGCAAAGGTGTTATAGGGAAGGGGATACAGCGTCTCACCATCCGGTGTTCCATTTCCCGAAGACCACTGACCCAAGTGATCCTCCCACACTGGTCCACCCCCAGGAACTGGATCAAAAAGCAATGACCGTGTCCTGGCCAACTGGATGACAGACCCCCGGGGACTAGTGGGTGAGATACCTTTTGGTTACTCACAAAGCAGATAGGTCCAAATGGTCTCCTGAAGTTTCGAGTACAATTTCTTTGTCTCTTGAGTGAGTAATTGCAGGAAGGTATTCACATAGAACAGAAATGGTGCTTTGGGAAGCACAGGCTTGGGCTCAAACAAGTCCTTTTTTTCCTCCTGGATTCGAGAAAGAGCATCTGCTAATATGTTTTCTTTCCCAGGCAAAATTTCTAAGAGTAATCAATATGACGAAAAGAAGTAGGCCCATCTTTCATCCCGGCTGTTTTGGTTCTCTGCCGTCTGTAACAAATGGAGATTGCGGTGGTCTGTTTGTATGGTAATGGAAAAGTGCAACCCCAAAAGTAGATGGCACCATTCCTTATATGTTCTTTTTATGTCAAGAAGCTCCTTCTCCAATACAGTATCGTTTAACTTAGAGGGAGAGAGTGGTTTTGATAAATAGGAAATAGGATGCTCTATTCTTGTAGTGTCTTCTTGCTTGTGGACCGCGCCTACGGCTGCATGGGAGGCATAGTCGTAGCGGTCGTAGGAGAGAGGAGCTTTGACGAACAGAACTCACCGGAGCTCAATACGGGGATGGGGGCAAGTAAGCATAAGTCGGGCTGGGAAGGAAAGTGGAAGGCGTGAGTTGTGTGAGATGACAGAGAGCCTATAAGAGGGACGGCAAAGAGTAGAAGGAAAAGCGGGCAAATAATGAATTCCTGGGATCGGGAAATGAAGAGCTGGGAGGCGGCATCAATGTTCGCAAGGACGGGGGCAGGAAAACAGAAGGGGCGCCACACGAGAGTAGCAATGCAGCTCTCAGCTGTTTTGCTTTGTTTAAATGATGACAGTCTCCTTCCCCTTGCCTCTCTGTGTTTCCCATTATGGAATATATCCAACATTGGCAGCCATCTTGCATTCATGCCAACATTTCAACCTACCTGTGCGGGAGATTATGTCCAAAAAATCAGGAAACAAAGATCTACACATAGGAATGTATTGGGCAAAGATTTATTTTAGGCAGGGGATTGTGAAAAATAGCAATATATTTCACGGAAAAATCGTGTGTCCCCTGCCTAAATCGGGAGGGTTGGTATGTATGATCTTGGGTGTACTCCTTGACAATGGTGGATGGGTCTGAGGTTCCATTCGTCCCATACTTTCCAAGTTCTGGTGCTATTCTTGACAGAAACATTGTTTGAGAAAGACACTTTCGCCATCCTTCCTGAAATTTCTGAAAATCCTGGTTTTCTTAGTTGAACCTCTACCACCTAGAATTATCCTTGCCCAGGATACAGGTGGGGCGCTGCGGCTTGAGAGCCTGCGACCAATACACGTCTTTTTGTTCCCCTTTCCCACAACATGGCAGAAAGTGCAACCCTTAGTTTCACAGAACAACAAATATTAGATACCATTCAACGTCCATATTTCTTTGACCCCACAGGTACCAATCAACCGTCAAATTCATCTAACACGGGGGACGATATCCTAAAATTTAAAAAGAAGTGTTTCAGGACACAACTACATGGACACTTCCTCTGCGAATATTTAAAGGCAAATATAATACCAGCTGGCCTAGTAGTTAGGAACGAACCATGCCTATTCTTGGAAGACAAGGAATATGTAACAAACTTTAGTTACATTGCCACTAAATACAGTCGAGACCTGATGGTCCTCCTGATTAATACAGTTCAAAGAATCTGCAGAATCATACAAAAAGATCTGAAAGCTGAGGAAGAAAAGGTCAGACCAAGCACCCTAATAACCAATGCGAGGCACCAACTCAGGGATATTACAAAACTATTTGAGAAGTTAAAGTCCACAACATTAAGTAGAAACTAAAAAAACTGCAAAAAGACATCAGAGAATTCAAACTAGAAATAATGTATCCATATATAACACATAATTATGCCACCACAATAAATCAAGGAGGCACTCAGGGTCCACCAGCACAGAGAGGTACAGGAAACCGGAGAAGGTGGGTCACCTTCTCTGGTTCAAGCAATGGCTCATTCTCGTCGAATGACCACTCCAGGTACCAGCAAAGACCATTCCAGTCCAACTTCCCCTCCCCACCTCCCCGCCTGGTTCCTTTTTTTAGGCGGAGGTGGTCAGGGAGGCACCCCATGGCGACCACCGCAATGGGGGATGCAACAGAGCAGAGGAAGGCTCGGGACAAGACCCCGCAGGAGGAGACCGAGGTATTGAATGAACCTAACAACCCTGAAAGGATTCCAATATTTAATTTAGCTAAGATTGAACTCTCCTCACCTTTGAAACATGTATCCTACATGACCTCAACAACCTGCAAACTACTAAGATGAGGACCCGTCACAATCTATCTAAAAATGAAAGACATGCACTCATCAGTCTACAAGCCAATAAGAAGAGCGTCATCAAACCCGCAGACAAAGGGGGCAGCATAGTCATCATGTCAGACAGACAGTATAAACAGATGGTGAAGTCATTACTGTGTGACAGGGAAAGTTATATAATTCTCAGCAAAGATCTCACAAAAGAACTACAACAGGAAATCCAAGAAACTGTCAACTATGCATTACAGCGGGATTGGATCACTGACAGAGAAGCGGATTTCCTTATAAAAGCGCAAGGAAGAACTCCATGTTTTTATGCCTTACCAAAGGTCCACAAAGATCCCCTCAATCCTCCAGGGAGACCAATCGTCTCGGGCTGTGGCTCTATTCTGGAGCCCCTATGTAAGTTAATTGATACATTTCTGAAACCCCTTAGTATTTGCACAACTACATACCTGTGTGACACTACTCATACAATCAAGGTATTTGAAAGGCTGGAGTTCAGTCCGGAACAACATGAACTGGTGACAATGGACATCAAGTCCCTGCACACCAGGAAGAAGCAATCAACTGCATCAGGGAGTGGCTTACAAGTGACCCGTTACAGACCAGGGATCCAGCCAATTTAATTTTGGAATTGATGACTATTGCACTGTGAAAAAACTTTTTTGTGTTTAACAATCAAACATATTTGCAAACTAAGGGAACAGCCATGGGTGCGGCATTCGCACTGAGTTTAGCAATTCTATATATGGCCAAGTATGAGAGTGACTTCATTTTCTCAAACATAATCAGATGGAAACAATATGTTTACAATGTGTTGTTACAGGTACATAGACAATGTCATTTTCATTTGGGAAGGACCTATGGTGGAATTACAATCATTCTGGGAATGGATAAATTCATCCAGTGAGCACATACATTTTACGATGGAACACAGCCATTTGGAGATTCATTTTTTAAATCTAATTATCAGGCACAACAATGGAGTACCGGAGTGTGACCTATTTTGTAAAGCTACAGATCGCAACATTCTACTGCACCATACAGGCAACCACCCAACCCACACTAAAGAAAACTTACCCTACGAACAATTTTTACGTATACGTAGGAATTGCACATCTTTGACCGACTACTATAGACATGCAGAAACTTTAACAACACACATGAAGACACGGAGAGACCCGAAAAAACAGTTGGACTATGCAAAGGAACAGGCGAGATTCACCAACCGGGACCACTTACTACAACCAGACGAAGACCTAACCACCAAAACCAGTGATCGCTTGACATGTGTCATCAAACATGGCACTCATACTTTCAAAGTAAAGAAAATCATACAGAAATACTGGCCACTCGTTAAACTCAACCTACCAGAAGAATCCATACCATGGGTTGTGGACAAACGAGCTAAAAATATCAGGGAGTACTCAGTACACTTCCTATATCGACAGGACACCACAAACACCGGTCTCTGGAACTTATGTCCACTCAAAGGACACTTCTCCTATGGAAGCTGATTGGCATGTCAGTTTACTGTAAAAATGCTATCATTTCGGATAGGGTCTAGATAATGGCTACTCAAAGACCTCACAAATTGCAAAACTAACCAAGCAATCTGCTGCGTACAATGTCCATGCGGATTAAGATACATAGGACAAACTATGCGCACGGTCAACACCCGAATATTGGAGCATCGATCAAAAATCTGTTGTAAGAATCTCACAGCACCTCTTGTGAATCCTTACCTGGAAGCTAATCACACACCAAATGATATTCTATGTAAAAGGAGGACCTATCATCCAAAGAAGCTTGCTTGAGAAAGAATCCCGATAGATACATCGCTGGATACCTACAATCACAGCTTGAATGAGATCTTCCAGCCGGTTACACAGTGAAGTGACGCATATACAGGAACTGCTGTTCCCTGCCATTTTCACCGACAATAGAGGAATGGCGCTCAGCACGGACCAGATAGTACCAGCAGTACCAATTGCTACACATTATGGATAGACCTTCTATGTCACCCTGGGACCATACTAGAGAGGCCAGACAAGTTGCTTTGCTCCTATACTCTGACACATAGGATGGAAATCGGAAGCATGTGCATTATGTACTCAGGATTTTACCAATACATACCACATAATATACATACACATGTCATCCCTGGAGGACACCGACTAAATGCCCTGAGAACACCAATAAATGCAGCACATGAACAGTAATGCCCGAGGACCGATGCCAGGGAGCACGTGATCACACAAGGAAGGGACAGCTAACGATGGGCCACCCATAGCAGGAGCAAGAACCCATGCAGACTGGACATTACATTTCACTGCCACCATGTGTCTCAATAAAATACTATGGCACGGGTCTGGTACCTCGGAACACCAAGTCCTCCGATGGGCACTCCTATGTTTGGGTTGGTATTGATCACGGGCCTCCATGAGGTCTTCATGTAATAGTACTCTGTCCTATACAAACATACCTTATTAATTGTGATCCTAAACGGGATACACACTGTGGTTTCTGTACTACAGTGTTTCCATGGCACTATCTAAAATGTCGTCAGGTCTAGTAGGATAGTCGCTTGTTTTGTTCTTCCCCTTTACTCCAACCCACGCCCCCCTATTGTTAAATTCTGGCCCGACCTTAATTGTTGTCAGGTATAGTAATGTAGCCGCCTGTCTGTCTCATTTTCCTTCCCACCCCCCTTCCCTCCTATCATTGTCAAAAGCTCTTACTCTATCACTAACGTCTCCTGACCTGTTTGATAGTAGCTTGTTTGTCTCCTCCCTCCACCTATCCCTCATTTGTTTCTCCCCCCCCTCCAGCTTTATCTGAAATGTTGTCAGACCTAGTATGATAGTCTCTTGTTATGTTCTTCTCCTTCTCCCTTTATTCCAACCCTCCTGACCCCCCACCTATTGTTAAATTCTGGCACTACCTCAATTGTCAGAAGGCGTAGTAATGTAGCCGCTTGTCTGTCTCATTTTCCTTGCCACCCACTCCCCTCCTATCATTATCAAAAGCTCTTGCACTATCTGAAATGTTGTCAGGCTGATTACGATAGTTACTTTCACATTCTGAATGTATCAAGGACGTGTAAGAATGTCACTGTATTCTCCCTTGTTCCCCCCCTGCCTTGAAGCACTTTGATACACATTGGGCCTCATTACAACCCTGGCGTTGGACCATGGTGCTATTAGCACCATGGTCCATGCCGGATTCCGCCATGGTGGATGGCGGATTTACCGCCCCATTCCAAGGTTGGCGGGGCGGTAAATCCCCATTCACCATGGCCCCTTCCCCATTCCCATTTTTGGGGAAGGCGCTAATTACGGCACCGTAAATTACGGTGCCGTAATTAGCACCAAGGTCCCTTAGCGGGATGGACTTTAACCCCTACAAAAAGCAGGCGTTAAAATGTGAATCTGGCGTTAAGGGTTTAACGGCGCCGCAGCCTTTTACGGCGCCGTTAACCCCTTAACGCCAGGGTTGTAATGAGGCCCATTGTGTATAGGCGCTAAATAAATAATCAATCAACTGGGCTGGCAATGATGCAGTGAGCCTGAAAACCGCACAGTGCGGCCTGTTTCCAGGACGACACTAACAACAAAAGATACTAAACGTAACAGCCCTTTGTAACTGCGAGCAAGTGCAGGCGGACCAGAGCACATCATGCACTAAACGCATCAGGTAGGTCCCATGAATGTTATAACCCTCACAGCACCCGTTTGTTTTCCCCCCAGTGTAGGGACACCCACACCAGGTACCGACAACAGTTTTTGCCGTGACACGAGGGCAGTCTCAGCCCACGGAGACAAGATGTTACCTTAGGCAAAAAAACACACTCTCTCTCCCCTATCTTTACCAGCATCATATGCCTTACAGCAGAGAGGCACACCACACATTTGTACAAGAAGATATTACTCTACAAGCACTATTGGTTGCTGTGGCCCCCACAGCTGCCGCCCCCTGTCCGCCTGGGCCCAAGGAATGGGATACAGCACCGGTGGGTAATTTTACCACCGGCAGCCGGAGGTCAACAAATTGCCTTGAGTGCCTAGGAGTTCCAGGCACATGATGTAGTATACTCCTACTTACACACTTTATTTTCTACAGGGTATTGAACTAGGAGCCCTGATGAAGGCGGCATAGAATGTCCATCGACCGTCAAAACATGATCAGTACGAGGCCAGGAGTACGTAGCTCCCTAACAACCAACTAGACATGTTCCGTGTCTCTCACATTGGCTAAGGTAATACCCGGTCAACTTTCTCTGCACTAATATAGGCAGTTTACAGGATCGATGAACATTCCTGACAACCTTCTTTAAACCAACTAAGACAGGTTATAGGTCTCAACAGTTTCCCCTATCCAATTTAGAGAATTTTAGGATCAATAACCTTTGGCAAACATTAAGGCTACAGTTGCCCAGAATCTGAATAAATCAATATTGGAGAACCTCTCCTACACAAGGGAAGGTACTGAAACAAGAATACAACCACTCTCTTTCTTTTGCTTCTATTTCTTATTTTGTACATTTGTTTGCACATGTTCATTATGCATGTTATGTATTGTTTTGGATTAATTTAATGTTTACTTTTTGTCTTACCTTATGCATATTTATGAGCTGTTTTTTCAAGACTACTTTGTGTGATTAAATTACTTGCTGACTATGTATTTTCATTGTTTGTCAAGGTCACACAATTGTAAGATTTATGATATCCCAAAAAGTAAATATTAAAATCATGTTTAACTCTTAATTTGAGTTTTTTTAGACAATTACTATATGTCATACCCTTTACATATATCCCCCCTTATGTTTAGACTAGTTTCTTAAATCTTCTAATTTTGGAGTACATACTCGTGGTTACATCTTGGATCTATAACTCAGAAGACCCAGTACCAAGAACAAGACAGCCATAATTGAAGGGTCTGTCCCTAAGCATATTTCCTCGAGAAAAACACACAGAGGTACATCTTTATGTTGATGTGTCCGAAACGTATACTTGCCCTCACAACTAAATACATGTAATGTGTAGGGTTGTCAGCAATAAAAGAAACAATGTTCAAAATAAAGTGCTGAGCTTCTTCAAGCTCCTGGCTTATTTTCAGTTTGCCCTTCCCAAGTTCAAAACAGATCCAAAAAGGCCTCAGGGTTCCCTTCCCCAAGAGTTCAAAACTGTTCACAAAGTCTTGGGGGTCCCTTCCCCAAGATGTCAGCTCGTCCAGCTTCAAAACTAAAATCATTTCAAATCTCTTGGCTTGTAAAACAGTTCCAGGTCAACTTCTTAATCATTCATGTTTTTCAATAGTTGACATAGATTGTTCTCTTTCTCATTCACTTCAGCAACTGTTATAAAATACAGCTTCTTTATCTGTACTTTCCTTGGCTCTTTTCAAGCAGGGATCACTTGGTCTTAGTGCAGTTGTCGGACCACATGGTCCCCTCACTACAGGTCACGCAACAGATAACCTGCGCTACTTTGTTAGGCTTCTGTATTCATCAGGCTTTTTGCCAACAAAGGTTTTCTCTCTCTGAACATGTCATTAGTCAACACTCATTTCTGATTCTCCGTGAAAGTCTCTTGGCTTTGCCACAATGTGTATCCCACACAACTCACTCTGTGGTATTCACCCTTTTCCACCACCTTGCCTTCAAATAATTCATAAGTGTTCATCACTTGCCTTTTCCCTATATTCATACGTGTTCATTTCTTACTTTTGCCTTGTGCTGTGTTTTAATATGCTCATCATATCTTTCCTTTAGTTTGGTATTTAATAATACTTCTTGTACTCTTAAAAGTACTGATAACACTTTGAATCGTGTTCAGTATTCAAAAACCCTTAATTTACTCTTCCAAAGTACATGTAATAGTTTTCAGTCCGTTCGGCATTTAATCATGCCTGCTTTCAGCCCCTGCAGCGTCCCGGTATGAGTGCTGCCTTCTTTACACTCACCGGTAGGCTGCTGCTCTTCCGGGCGTCTTGTTTCTCCTTTCCGGCTTCCGTTCGCTCTGCTTTTGCCTCACGGGAGTCCCAGAGAGCAGCGCTCGCCGGCCTTGAATCTTGCTGCGCGAAGCTCCACTCTTCCTTATTGGAAGCTGCCAGCAGCCTGTGGCGACCAGGCGCCTTCGGTATCTCACAGCTCCTGCTGTGTACACAGGGCAAGGAGGATTGCTGGCTTGTCGACCCACTCACGGCAAGCTTTGGCACCAGTGTCTCTTTTGTCCTCCTGCTCAGCGCGGCGTCCTTCCAGCCAGTTCCTCTCTCTGCCTCTGCAAGCTGCATCCTTTTCTCAAGGCCGGTTTCTTCAAGGACATTTTTCCTTGTCTGCTGGGCGGTCTTCCATTTTATACACCTAGATCTTGCTAAATGGTTGCAGGTGCAAGTCCTTCACTTCAGTTGCCTGACCATAGTTGAGACTATTAGCTGGACATGCCTGGCTATTACAATTGTACTTCTCCACAGCCCTCTTCCTCTTCTCAGTACCAAAGTGGTGTGAATGAATGGAAGTGTGCCTCCTTCTCATCACAGTCTTAAAGTGAAATGACTATGGGCCATTTTGTGTGTAAGAAAGAGGCAACGACTGATAATAGCCTATGAAGGCAGGAGAAAGGTAGGGTTCCTTTTGATAAGGAAAAGAGGGATAGCATGTCTCACCCAAAGACATCCTCTCCCCACTCCCCAAGTTCCCTCCACCCAGGTGATCCTCCCTCGCATATCCACCCCCAGGATCGGGATCCAAAAGAGATGGCCTTTCCCTGGCCACCTGAGAGGAGGACCACAGGGGAGAAGATGTGAGATGTCCCTCAGGTTCCTCACAGTACCCAATTAAAAATGTGACAGGAGGGTCTTGGAGATTTATACAGTATCTCTGCCCCCTGATCAATATTGTTGAGGCTGAATTCCCATTAGTTCCAAATACAGCCACAATATTATGTGATATCCCATCCACAGCTAAATATTTTACAGTGATCAATTTAAATAATGCGCTATTTTCAATTCCCTTGCATCCTGAGTCACAATACCTGACCTTGTTTACTTACCGCAAAATTAAATTCCAACATACTAATTTACTTGTGAATCACCCTCGGTCTTCAACTGAGTGTTACAGATGGACTTGGGAAATGTGCAACTTGACAGTGTGGTCATCTAGTACGTGAATGACATATTGGTGTGTAACACCATGGAGGAAGAGTGTAAGAGAGACTCTGTGAAACTGATGACAGTGTCTGCAAAGAAGGGGTACAAAGTGGACAAGGAGAAAATACAAATGGCCAGGACGAGGTCCTATAGATAGGTCAGCTGATATCAAAAGAAGGAAGGAAAGTAACACCTGAAAGAAAAGAAGCAATAATGAAAACACACAGGCCAGAGACAGTGAAAGAATTACAGCAATTCCTAGGCCTCTGCAATTAATGCAGATCATGTGTTTTTGATTACAGTACATATCTCAGACCACTTTTAAAAGGGTTGAAAGAAGCACAGAAAGATAACATTGATAAAGCCTGGACAGGTGAAATGATAGAGGCCTTTGATGAGGTTAAAATGGCAATTAGCACAGCTCCAGTACTAGGGATCCCTGATTATAATGAAGGCTTTTTTCTGTTTTCCCGTTCAAATGGAGTAGTAATGACGGCTGTCTTTACACAGAAAACTAACATGGACACAATCCACTAGCATTTTACAGTGGACTACTAGATCCAGTGATGAGAGGCCACTACCCATGTGAGCAAGCATTGGTTGCAGAAGCCTTTGCAAATGAGAAGCCAGCCAGTATAACAATGGGCAGTTCAGTCACATTATATGTTGAACACGCTTCATTTGCCATCCTGGAAAAACCCAAAATAACCTTGATCACACAGGGAGCATCAGGTTACAAGATGATTATATGAAATTCCTCAGTGAAAATTGTTGGGTGCAGAGTGGTACACCCAGTCCAATTAATAGCAGAACCAATGGAGGGGGGAAATTACATGCACCATTGGACCATTGCACCAACTATACCGAATATCATGATGAAATATGCCATGTTAAGGAGAATGCATTAGGTGGCATTTCTCTTCATTGACGGGCCCTCGTTGATCGATCAGAGCACAGGAGAAAGGCATAGTGGGACAGCAGTGATGAAAGCAAGATTAAATGACAGCTTTGAGGTAGTGACCAGCGAAAGATTCCTAGCGCATTTCTCAGCACAAGCAGCAGAATTGGTAGCATTGATTTTGTGCTCGAAGAACATGCAGATGATGCGATGACGGTATACTCTGACTCCGTCTACGTGACTTCAACAGTACATGCAGGACTGTCACGGTGGGAAAGGAGGGGCTTCCTTTGCGCAGATGGCATACCAGTACAGCATGCACCCTTATTAGACAAGCTCATAGAGGCACTCAAACTCCCATTGGCTATCCCCGTGGGGAAGTGCACTGCACACACCAGAGGTGTGGACTTGATTTCTCACAGCAATTAAGCAACCGATTTAGAAACTAAAAGAGCAGCATAGTTTCCAGATGTAACAGACATTGCAACTGCACCAAAGAAACACACACATACATGCAACGTTGTGATCGAGGAGGGCTGCAATACACTGCCCATAGCACAAATAGTGAAATAACAGAGAAGGGCACCACTAGAAGAACAGTAATTACGTAAAAGGAGTGGGATTCTCATTTTCCCCCACAGATGCAATGTGGCGGCAGGACAGCACCAGGAAACCTGTCATGTCCGGAGAGCTGCTCACAGTAGCATTAGAACAATTGCACTATCCAGCACACACATCAAGAGAAGTACTAATGATAATTAATAATAATAAGTTGGCATTTATATAGTGCTATGAACCCTCAGGTATCTGAGCGCTGCTTATTATTACCCACGGTGTGTGGTGCTCATTTATCGACCTCGGAAGGATGAAAGGCTGAGTTTGGCCCCGCCGGGTTTCGAACCTGCGTTAGCAGGCTCTGCACGGATATCAAAGCGAGCGCTCTACTCGCTGTGCCACTTGACTGATTTCGGAAGAATGGCTTGTTCCTAATTTGAACGAGCACGTTGCTAATTTCTTAATTGACTGCTTAATGTGTTGGAAATGTACTGCTGGCCACATTCTGAGAACTGTGAGAAGAGCAATACCCCATCCTACAGGACCATTTCAGCATTTGCATATCGACTATGTGGATATGCTCAAAATTTGCAATGGCTACAGGTACATGCTGGTAGTTGTGTGCTGTCAGGATTCAGCAGGACTCCCCCCCGTGTGGCTATACCTCTGTCAACAAGCACCAGTCAGAGAGAGAATACAGACACCGTAGCCAGTTATTGAGGGCACAGGTGGGAACTGGAACTGCAGCAGCGGATACCCAGTCACTAGAGGAGAACAAAAGGATATGGTTAACCCCACTCTTGGCACAGGGTATCGAGTGACAGGGAGGTAAGCAATAGGACCTACCTAGTGGGAGCACCAGCTGCAGACAAAGTGTTGAGGGTCACAGTTCCTTGATGGACACAGTTCCAGGAGAGGAGTTTCAGAAAAAGTCCAGAGTAAATGTTCCAAACAGGATAACAGATCCAAGGGCAAAATCCAGGGAAACAAAAATTAGCCAAAACACAAAAGAGAAGTTCAAAGTGTCCAAAGGGTCCATGAAAAATTCCAATGTGCCAAAACAGAAGGGTGATCCAGGTGAAAATGCAATAGAGCAGAGCTGAGGTAAAAAAGCCAGTGAATCATAAAGTTGATGCACAACATTCCAAAAGCAGAAGGGTAATCCAAAGGAAATACAGTAGAACACAGCCAAGGGGTCAAAATCACAGAAGCTAAAGGAGCAAGATAAACAGGATAACAAAGTAACACACCACTCACAGGAAACGTTGAGAAGCAACATCCTGCATTACGGCAGAGATGTTATACTGCATTTCCTGGTTTAGATCAAGTGACATGAGCAGCGTGACGTCACCGCACTCTGGTGTCGAGGAGACGCCATGGCAACCTCCAAGCATGCAGGGAATGCTGCGCCAAGAGGCAGAGGAATGACCTGTTGCCATGGTTAGGTGGTGCAGGGATCCTGCGGCCACCCTGTGGAGATTGCGGGTGCCGTGAAGAGGCACAGGCGGACACCCCAGCCCAGAGCGAGCGTAAGGGAGGAACACGACTCTGGTGCCGGGGGGCTGGTAAGATCATGACAGTGTCCCCTCCTAATGGCCCACGACCTTGTGGGCACATAGGATGGTCCTGCTGGAGAGGAGAAACAAGGTTGTCAGCATGGACGTTCTCAGCGGGTTTCCATGTCCTCTCCTCCGGGTCATATTCCTTCCAATGAATGAGATATTGTAGGTGTCCCCTACAATAACGGGAATCAAGGATGGCATGAACTTCATATTCGATAGTGGACCCCTGATCCAGAGGAAGGGGAGGCACAATAATGCTGGGCATGGTTTTAGGAGGGATGCATGGAACACAGGATGTACACGCTAGGTGGCTGGCACTGTCAGATGGAAAGAGACAGGGTTGATGATCTTTGTTATTTTATAGGAATGGGTGACAGGGTATATGAAGATACCATACCCTGTCACCCATCACGTAAAGCGGGGATGGACGACGATGGGGATCCGCAGCATGACACATGGCAGCATGGGCTTCCTGAAGATGACCATGGGTCTGTTCGTAAATTGTTCTGATGTCCCTAACACAGGCGTTAGCAGCAAGGATATGAGTGGTAGACGCAACCTATATTGGAAAAATACGGGGTGTTGACCGTACAAGGAATAGAAAGGAGAGAAGCCATTGGATGAATGAGACGCATTGTTATAAGCAAACTCTGCTGTGCAGAGTATACAAAACCAGGTTTCCTGATGTTGTAGACAGAGACAATGTAAGTATTGCTCCAACGTCTGATTTGGCCATTCTGTCTGCCCATCTGTTTCGGGATGATTCGGGATGATAGGATGAGGAAAAATGTGCATTGATGCCTAACAGTGAGGTCAGTGCTCTCCAGAAACGTGAGGTAAACTGAGAGCCGCAATCTGAGATGAGGACAGAAGGAAGACCAAACAGGCAAAAAACATGGCAAAATAATAAATCAGCTAGCACTGGAGCAGAAGGGATACCACTGCAAGGTATGAAACGGGCCATTTTAGTAAAGCTTTCCACCAGAACCCATATTTTATCATACTTATGGACCCTGGGTAGATCTGTTATGAAGTCCATCGCAAACATGTATCAGGGTTTATGAGGTATGCGCATTCGTTGCAAGAGACCTAATGGTTTGCCTCTCTGATTTATACTCTGGGCACAGACAGAACAATTGGCAAGGTAATCAATAGTGTCTCGGCGCCTTAATGGCAGCATCATGTGACCATTCCAGGGCTGCTGTCTGGTATGGTAAGTGTAAAGACCGGGGGGGGGTCTGTACTTCCGCTCTCTATTTGGTAGAGGAGAGACACAGAGACCCCAACCAAGATTCTCTATTACGGTAGCAGTAGACGAGCAATCAAGGCCAGCTTCTCGGGAGGTGATGCGAGCGGGTTCTTAAGTACAGTGTAGTCCCCGAGCACCCACAAAGGAATGTCCACACACTTTATCGGTTAAAACACAGGGCCTCATTACGAGGTATGCCGGTAAGTGAAAAACGATGCCCGTATTCTAATACAGGCATCGTCATCCGTTCAGTTGCATTCCGACCCCCAAACCCGGAATGAACGGCACCCTAAACCACGGTTCCGTTAACTGCGGCATAGGCACGTACACGCGCCCCTCCATTGAGTAAATACGCATACATGGAAATACCGGCATCGTGAACCCGGTAATCACGTGCTGCACGATGCCGGCCACGCATCTCAGACCACCTGCAAACAGTAATCAGGATACAAGGCAGCTGCCACAGGAGCACAGAATCAGTCAATGTAGGCTGAGCCAGTATAAACTGAGCACACCTACACACAACAACCCTTCCCACACCAAAATGCCCCAAGTATCAGTTGCAACCATGGCACTGTTGGACATGCCTATACTGCTCCAACAACAGCAACTACAGCAACAACTGACACAGCAGCAACAATAGGCAGCACAGAGGAGACGCAGGAGGAGAAGGAGGGTGAGACAGGGCCAGCAATTACCACCAGCGCAGACACCAGTGCCTTGTAGGCAGCCACCAATCCCTCGCACCAGACCCAGCCCATCCAACCAAACCCCTGGCACATCCACACCCTATACCGGTTGGACTGTGACACCATCACCACCAAAGTGTACATGATACATTTTCATCCACGTATAAATACGCCCTGCCATCCTCCCACCACCAAGGGTGCTGTCTGTGCTACACTACCTGTCCGCAGGCACCTACGGGCCAGCTGCATGGCAGTTCACAACCACCATCTACACGTATGCTGAACCAAGTGCACAATGCCCTCATGAAGCACACAGGCAGCCATGAATCCCCATCACGGACTGGCCAGGATATACCCAAAATCAAAGTATGCTTCCATGCACTGCCATGCATGCCCAAATTCGTAGGTGCCATCGACTACACCCATGTAGAATAGTAATATTCCCATAACATAGAGGCTGTGTCCGCAATCGCAAGCAATACCACTCCCTCAATGTGCAAATGGCACGTGACTCAAGCAAGATCATCACCCATTGCTGTCCCCGAATCCCTGGATCCACACATGATGCCATGGTACTGCGCAAGTCAACCCTACACCATCACATGCCGCAACATGCTGGACCACGTGCCTGGCAGCTTGCTAAATCGAACCACAAGGCCATGGCCATGCTGTGGGGTACTGATGTGTGCGGATGCATTAGGGGGGTTGGCCCACTGCACCAGGGTGGGAAAGGTGTGTGTGCGAAAGCACACCAGTGCGCCAATAGCCACTGACTTGGGAATGCATGCAGAGGCAAACACTCCTCACCTGAACCAGCCGAACGGAACAGGACACATCACTGTGCCACACATCCCAAATGATGCATACGGATGAAAATATGTAAGAGGCACAACCAGGGCAACATGGTGCTGGCAAGCGATGCATGCCTGAATGGGATGGCAACTACGGCAATGCGGCTATTCTGACCATGCATAGCAAACAATATCCCTCATGAATCTCCAGACTACACATTGTCGCAATATCGCAGCACATGACCCTCAGCATGCAGGAATAGACCCTGTATCTTCCATTCAATCCCATCCAGTGTACCAAATCCCATTACAGTATACATTGCATCTAGGTGACCATTTCCTACACGTGCTGGGACATGTGCATGCCCACATCAAGTAGCTGCTGACATGACTGTGCTCCCTGAAGGTGGTAGTTCTGAGCAACACATACCGATTCGTCTCCACCTGCAGGTGATGGAGGACATCAATTGAGGCCTTGGATACTTACCCCTGTGCGTAACCCGCAGAACTGCCATGAAGAGGAGTACAGTTGTGTGCACACTCGTACCCGTGTAGACATTGAGCCGGCCTTTGGCCTGCTGAAGGTGCGTTTCCGCAGCATAACCAGGCCTGGTGGGGCACTGCCATGTAGGCCGGAGAAGGTGGCACAAGGATGGCCTGTGTCATGCTGCACAACATGTGCGTCTGAAGGAATGTAACACTGCCACCTCACATTCACAGGCATGGCCTGGGTGAGGATGAAGGGGATGGAGACAGAGGCGAAGGATTCCCCCTGCCAGTGCGTGCTGCACGGGATAGACATGTTGTACGCCAATGCAAAATATACACAATCCATAGAAACGCATGGACGATGTGAGTAATGTGTCTACGACACACTGAATCGGGACATGCACACCTTGATGTTCCCAATTGGCCCACTGTACACCAAACAAAATGAATGCACATGTCTGAAAAGAATGAAGTCCAAACAATGATATGCTTGCACACTACGGTGTATTTCAATCAAACGTGATGTGGCGGATATAATACCCTCAAAACACCCCTGTGAACTCCCTCTCCCACCCCACAAACCCTCAAAACACCCCTGTGAACTCCCTCTCCCACCCCACAAACCCTCAAAACACCCCTGTGAACTCCCTCTCCCACCCCACAGATGCAAAGTGTCCCCATATGTGCAAAGAACAGTGCTCCCTTCCCCAATGTGGTTCTCCACAATGTCATTGTCCGTGCATTCACTTCTTTGGAAGTTTTGGTTCGGGGGGTGCCATGGCCGACCGTCGTGCGCTCCTCCTCATCAGACGCACTGGACTGGATTGCGACGAGGTGGTAGGGGTAGTTGTTGCGGGGGTATCTATTGTCAATCCACTGTCTGTGGCAAGGTGTGGCCGCTGCATCTGAGCGTTACCTGCAAGGAGGGCCTCTGTCAGTGACCCCATGCACTCCCTGAAGGCACGCGTATGTGCTTCCACTGCAGCAGTATTGGCTGCAATAGCCGTTACAATGGCACTCATGGCCTCTTTCCCGGCTTCTACCTGCTGGTGCATGATTTGGAGCATGGACTCCTGCCGGGCCTCTACCCTTGTCAGGCGGGACTCCTACGAGGTGTCGTCCGCAGGTGTGCTGGTTGGTGGCTGGGTGGAGGAATGCAGAATGGTGGCTTGCAGAATGGTGGCTGGCAGGGTGGTGGCTGGCAGGGTGGTGGCTGGCAGGGTGAAGGAAGGCAGAGTGGTGGCTTGCAGAGTGGTGGCTGGCAAGGTGGTGGCTGGCAAGGTGGTGGCTGGCAGGGTGGTGGCTGGCAGGGTGGTGGAAGGCGCCTGCGCGGAGCCCTCATCCGGGGCACTGTCCTCAAACAGCACATAGTCTGATTCCCCGAGGTCGGAGTCATGTAGACAGGGATCATTGAGGCACTCAGACTCCGCAAGAGGTTGGGGGCTGGCAATGTGGCTTGTGGTGGGTGTGCCAGACATCAAATCTGCATCATCTTCCACCTCTGTGGACACAACGTTCCTGGTGGCTGGCGGCACGGCTCCCACTGTTGTGGTTCTCTGTTGTTGTACAGTGGGTGCAGGTGTCCCCTGCAGGGTTGGTGCCTTGCGTGGCACACTGGCTTTGGCAGATGTCATTTCCTTGGCCTAGTGGGTTGCGGTGGCCCTGGTCCCCTTGCGTGCACTGGAGGTGCTTGCACCCCTGTCCAGTGGTCCACCTTCATCATCGGTGCCTGGGGGATAGAAGAGATGCAGGTCATCAGTGATGTTGTCAAATGGCAGCTATGATGAATTATGGTGGGATATGTTCATGCATTCAGCCATCATTTCATTTCTGTGTTGTTGCTTTAGGTGTACTGAGGGGGTATGTAGGGAATCAATGCATGGCTGGTGGGGTAGCATTAGTTTAGTCTCTGTGTGGTGGGTGCATGGGCATGGTTGGGACATGTGGCACCTCTGTTGGGATTGGGGTCGTCACTCAGCGTCCATGTGGTGCAGGGAGTGACAATGAT
Source organism: Ambystoma mexicanum (assembly GCF_040938575.1). Taxonomy (NCBI): domain Eukaryota; kingdom Metazoa; phylum Chordata; class Amphibia; order Caudata; family Ambystomatidae; genus Ambystoma; species Ambystoma mexicanum. Next base: position 669,991,612 of record NC_090931.1, read on the forward strand.
TATTCTATGGATATGTTGATGCATCACCTTGCCCACTCTAACTTCCCCATAAGTTGGGCCACATCATATGTCGTAATACGTGGTTGTGATGGTACACTCACCTTCCTCTGTGGTGATTGCTGCGCCGGCCTCCTGATCTCCGATCCCCTCAATGGATTCAGGGTCGATGAAACTACTTGCCGTCTCCTCCCATGACATCAATTTGACTGGGAAGTGTGGGCCACCGTCTGTCGCCATTGCGGCATTCCGGTTCTCCGACAGGATCCTCCGGACATGGAGGCGGAGGTCATCCCAGCGCTTCCGGCAGTCACGCACACTCCTTGGGGCGCTCCCCACTGCTGACACCCTCAAGCCAGACCTCTTTTTTGCGGGTTTGGGCCGCATGCTTTAGGTCTGTGCTGCGGATTATGTCAGCATGCTCTTCCAGGGTGTTGGCGAGCATGGTGAGCTCAGCGTCAGAGAAACGCTGCTTCCTCTGCCTCTGGGTGGATTTCCTGCTGGCCTTGGACATGATGATGCTATTCTGACACACGACGACACGGGAGGAGTGGTGGTTGTGGAGGATTGCAATGCATTGTGTTTTTAAAGATGGCTGCCGGCCCATTTCCCGTTCCTGCGCGATGATGTAATTTCCGGGTCCGGTTTTGCGAACACAGTGATTCCGTGCCACAGTTACCGTGCCGGTTTTTTGTGGTTCATTGAAGGCGGTTACGGAGTGGACGCAAGCCACAATGCCGGTATAGGGGGGTTGGTGGGCCGTTACCGGGATGGTGGTTTTTCCACTACCGGCATGGGGGGGACGCGCGTGCTCGCGCACTCGTGATCGGCCGCTGTTAGCGGGTTCTTGAGTGCACGGACACGCACTTCCCGCCATGCCGGTAATTGAGCTGGATTGTCCAGGCAACTCGTAATGAGACCCACAGTCTTTATATAATTAATATTCAAGGTCATATACACAATCACGATAATTCACTTTGTACTCCGAAAATCAACAATGGTAAATATGTACAATTCTAAAGTGGTACCACTAACGTTATTAGATCTCATTAAAGTGCATACGGTCAGAATGACACACAGATCAAAATAAAGAGGAAACCAGCAGTGGAGAGAGGAAGGAAAGCAAGCTGGTTGAACAATTGGCAGAATACTGGCCCCGTACCGCTAGACAGAATTCTGTGTGGAGATCCCCCCCACCTGGGCAACCTGTAGAAGAAAGATACAAGCCCAGTCCATATATTGTTCACACTAGACTTTCCAATAGTTCTGGAACCCCAAAGTACCTTGGCGTTGTAGCGTTCCTCTTCTGGGAAATCGATAACCCTTCTTGATTGTCCTCCTTTTCAGGCAGGAGTCACGGGTCGTCGAACGTCCGATGGAGAACAGGTCGAGCTACAACGGTGAAGTGGCTGCGTCGTTCCTAGCGGTGCTCGTTGACGGGGAAGCGAAAACATCCTGCAAGGAAGAGGTGTGCGGGGCACCTCGGTGTCGATAGTTCTGGAACGCAAAGAGTTGAAGAACTGTGGCCCAGCAAGGGCGTCAAGTCGTCTGCGTCTCTGTGGTCTTTGGGTGGCGGAAAACCTAACGGTGGAGGCTCCTCGGCGCGTCGGCGGTCAGGCCTTCTCCGGCAGGATACAGCGGCGATGATGCCGACGAGAGCGTCCTTGGATCAATGAAGTTCTTAGGCAATGGGAGCACGGCGGCTCCGGTCGGCAACGGCGGTCGATGACAGTGGTGGACAACCGTCCGGGCGCTTCTTCTTGGAGTTCCGCAGCAATCCCTGTATCGGGTCGACAGCCTGTCGAAGGTCTGTCTACCAGGGAGCGAAGGCAAAGATCAGCTGTGCACGATGGTCCCTCATAGCTCGGGAAGAGGGCGCCTTACCAGGTCCTCTCTGGGTCCGTTCTTGAGGCACAGCAGCTTTCAGATTGCAAAGGAGAGCAACAGCAATTCTTCTCGTCCAGCAGGGCTCAGGGTTAAGCTTCCATTACTCCAGTTACTCGTCGTAGTGGACTTCAGCTTCTGAACACGATTCCTAGCAGTGAGAGGTCCCCAGATCTACTGTTGATCTCCCATTCATTCCGCTGGGTCACACTCAAGCATCCAATCACGACTACGGGCATTCATGCAGGCAGGCAGCCAATCCGGCACATGAGGTATTCAGGCCATTCACTTCTCTCCAGACACTTACAACAAGTTTTGTGTATTGGGACAAGTACCGAGCCATTCAACACTCCAAGCTGCATTCATACGGGTTTCAGGCAGGGCTGTCTCAACCATTGTGTCAAACACCAGATACTAGACAGCCACAACATAGAATGCATATTCGTCACACACTCCATTCACCCAGGTCCCACCTACAGGCGTACCCACAACATACGGTCGTTGAGAAGTCTCCAGCCAGTCTGGTCGGCACTTCCCCACACTATCATATACGGAACTTCCACCCAACAACCAGTCAGGGGGAAGGGACAGAGGCAGGGCTTCCCGGGACTTCGGGAAGATCAAGGTAACAGGTGATGGAAGGCAAGAGGCCATGGGGGCCATTTTGTCTCCATCAGGAATCTACTGATTCCGATGACAGGGCCTGGGCATCCCAAAATGGAGGACGCTCAGGGCACCAGTCATTTCAGCACAGAGCTGCCACCAGCCCGTACCCTGCTCTGTGGGTCACACACAGGTGCCCAAAAACATACACTAGGGGCACAGGGTTGTACCCCTACCCATGGGTGCCATAAGGGTATCCCACGGGTCGGTTCACCAAACCAAAAGAGAGAGCTGCACCGCCAGGTGTCCCACCTGAACTCCTGCGCAGAAAATACGACAGAACACACGATAAAAAGCAGTAAAGGACAAGGATATGGAGGCCCTGTCCCTCCGATGCATTTCCAGCATCACAGTCGCCCCCCCCATGACTGAGGTTAGGGTGCCTAATCTCCCACGAGATAGACACCCTCATCCAGACGGTCAAAATACCTTCTGGAAAGGCCATCTGCATTATCGTGACTCTTCCCTGGTCTGTGCTCAATGGTAAAGTCTAGCCCTTGCAGACTAATGGACCACCTGAGCAGTTTTGGGTTTTCACCCTTCATCTGCATAAGCCACTTAAGGGGCTTATGATCGGTTTGGACTTTGAAGGTAGACCCGGTAGGTAGGGCCTAAAACGCCTAAGGCTCCAAACAATACTAAAACATTCTTTTTCAACAGTAGCCCACCTAGGTTCCCTACCCTTAAGTTGTCTACTGATGAATATGATCGGATGTTCTCTTCCTTTGTCATCTAACTGGGACAAGACAGCTCCAATTCCGGTGTTGTAGGCGTCAGTTTGAACGATAGAGGGTTTGCTGTAATCAGGCGCACACAACACGGGTGCCCTACACAGACTTCCTTTCAAGCCATCAAAGGCCCTCTGACAGTCTTCAGTCCAATTAACCTTCCTAGGTTGTTTGGGCGAAGTGAACGCTGTCAGGGGTGCAGCTATGGTTCCATAGTCTGCCATGAAATTGCGATAATGGCCAGTGAGGCCCAAAAAGGCTCTCACCTGGGTTTGAGTAGTGGGAGTCTCCCAGTCATGTACGTCCTGTACCTTACTGGGGAGAGGTTGGATTTGACCCCCTCCTACCTCATGACCAACATACGTGACTTTCCCCTGAGCTATCTGGCACTTGGTGGCCTTGATAGTGAGGTTAGCCCTTTTTAACGCCTGCAAGATTTTATCCAGATGAGTCAAATGCTCTTCCCAGGTGGAACTGTAGATGGCAATGTCGTCTAAGTAAGCCACACAAAAGGCTACCAGCCCACTGAGCGCATGGTTGACTAATCTCTGGAAAGTGGCAGGGGTGTTCTTCAACCCGAAAGGCATGACTCTAAACTGGTAGAGTCCCTCTGGTGTTGAGAATGCCTTCTTTTCCTTGGCATGGTCCATCAGAGCTATTTGTCAATAACCTGAGGTAAGGTAGAAGGTGCTCACAAATTTGGCAGCACCTATCGTGTCCACGAGCTCATCAGCCCGGGGCAATGGGTGCGCATCAGTTTTGGTGACGGCATTGACTCCTCAGTAGTCCACACAGAGCCACCAATCCTTGGTACCTGCTGGGAACTTGCCTTGGGGACAAGGACCACGGGACTGGACCAGGGACTGGTTGAGGGTTCAATAACACCCAGATTCAACATCTTGGTGACCTCAGCCTGGATGTGGTTCTTGACGGTATCTGACATACGGTAGCACCTGCTTTTGACAGGCACACTGTCACCAGTGTCAATCTTGTGCCTACACCACGGTATAAGGCCTGGTGTCAGGGAAAACAGAGAGGCGTACTGTCGGAGCAAAGCCCTGCAGGCCCTCTGCTGCTCTGCTGTCGGATCGGGAGAGAGATGTACTCCCTCCACGGAGCCATCCTGAGGGTTGCTATGCAGCAAACCAGGAAGGGGCTCACTCTAATCCTCTTCTTGCCCTGAAGCTAGCAAGAGACATAAGACTTCGGCTCGCCTGTGTAAAGGCTTGAGGTTGTAGGTCAAAGGATCGGAAAAAAAGGATCGACTGGTAAAAGGATCGATTGAAAAGGATCGAAAACAAAAGGATCGAAAAATTAGTATTTTTTAGACATTTTTTTTTTTGGGGGGTCCCCCCAACCCCTGATTTTGTGGTAAAAACCACTTTTTCTTAACTATACGAAAACCAAAAAAAAATATATAATTTTCAAAAAAATTCGATCCTTTTGTTTTCGGCCCTATTGAGTCGACCCTTTTACATTCAATCCTTTTACATTTTCGATCCTTTAACTGGACACCAAGGCTTGAGCCTGTTGACATGGAATACCTGAGGGGCGACCCCCGAGGCTCCCATGTCAACCAGATAATTGACTTTGTCCATCTTGGAGATGATCCTGAAGGGTCCAGTCCATTTATCCACCAAAGCGTGAGGCTTGGTAGGCTCCATCACGAGGACCTCCTGTCCCGGAGTCCAATCCACTTGAGATGCTTTAAGGTCATGCCAGTATTTGTTCAATTCCTGGCTGGCCTTAAGATTCGCTGTTGCCTGACCCATCATCTGTGTCATCCTCCATCTGAGGCCTAACACATAGTCCCCCACTTGCTTGGCGGGACCTGGAGGGGTGGCCTCCCAACCTTCTCGGATCAAGGCAAGGGGCCCCCTCACAGGATGTCCAAAGAGTAACTCAAAGGGGCTGAAACCAACACCCTCTTGAGGTACCTGTCTGTAAGCAAACGGCAGGCATGGCAGGAAAAGATCCCACTTCTTCCTGAGGGGCTCTTCCAAAGCGCCTAACATGCCCTTTAGAGTTTTGTTAAATCTCTTAACCCGGCCGTTGGTCTGGGGTGGTAGGAGTTGGAGAACTTGTAAATTACTCCGCACTCTTTCCACATGGTTTTCATGTAACTTGACATGAAGTTGGATCCTCTATCGGAGACAACCTCCTTAGGGAATCCAACACGGATGAAAATGCCCAGGAGAGCCCTGGCAACCACCTTGGCCATAACCGTCCGAAGAGGTATAGCCTCAGGGTACCTGGTGGCATGATCTACCAAGACCAGGATGAATCGATGTTCACGTGACGTGGGAGGGTCAAGGGGACCAACGATGTCGATGCCCACCCTCTCAAACGGTGTGTCAACCACTGGCAATGGTTGCAGTGGAGTGATGACTCTGCCTCCAGTCTTACCAGACAACTGACAAGTTGGGCAGGTCCTGCAGTGGGACTCCACTTCTACTCCCATCCGGGGCCAGTAGAAATGGGCAGAGAGCCTCTGCTTAGTCTTCTTGGTACCAAGATGACCAGCCAAGGGCACCTCATGCGCCAACTGCAGCAGGAAGGGCCTGTAAACCTGGGGTACCACCAACTTCTTGAGGGCACCAGTTTCAGGCTTAGTGGGCTCACTAACAAGGAGCTCACCCTCCCAATAAATCTGAAATGTCCTAGGCACTTCTCCTTGTGCCTGGGACAGGGCCTGTGTCCTCAGACCCGCGAGAGAGTGGCACTCTCTCTGTCCCTTACAGAAGTCTGCCCGAGAGGGACTCCCTTCAGCTAACAAGCATTGAAGGTCGGGATTATCCTCCGGGTTAAGAGCCTCTCCCACAGGAAAGTCTTCCAGCTCTTCTCCCACACGAGCTGAAACGGGATTCACTACTGGACCCAGCCCGTCCGGAGCATGGTTCCCAATGGGTGCTGTCGGAACAGCGGGGAGAACAGGGGCTCCCTCCCCAGAGGCAGCCTTCTTACTCCTCTGTTTCTTTCGTACCTTGGGTTTCCCCATCGGCAAGAATACCGGGCTCGCAGCCGGACCCTGTGTGACCTGCGATCGGGTGACCACCACAGCAGCCATGGGTAGACCATCCGTGATCATCCCTAAATCGACCAAATCGTTTCCTAACAACATGTTCGCAGGCACATTGTGCTGAACCAGGACTGGAAGCTTTGCTGTCTTGTCTCCAATCGTAATGTTGACTAAGGCTTCAGGCGATAATTTGGGAGGCCCACCAGATAACCTGGTGGTTCTCAGAGGAGTACCTACATAGTCCTCTGGCTTGAGCAGGGTCCTGTCCACCACTGTCATGCTTGCCCCAGTGTCTCTCAAACCAGTAGAAGGCTGGCCATTCAAGAGGACACTTCTCAAAAACCTACGAGTGTTTTGCGGGATAGTTGCCAATACATCGGCATACTGGTCCCACGCCCCAAGGGACACTAAGGAAATCTCTACAGGAGCCCCGAAGGTGATCCCAGTAGAGGAGGGGAGGACGGTGGCCTCTACCTCAGGTACGGAGTAGGGATGGGTCAGGCTGACAGCCTGGACTCCAAGTGCCTTACCCTTACACTTGGGGTCACCCCTTCGGTGGTCCAGAGCCCCACAATCCCAACAAGTGTCAGGAGTGCGGGGGACGGTACTGGAGCCACTGGGACCCTGCTTTGCAACAGGCGGACCACTACTCTTACTCCCACCTGCAAAAGACATATCCCCACTAGGTATTTGGGTCTTCGGAGAGGAAGGTTTTGGTTTACCCGACTGTGACTGCTTTTGGGACTCCTCAGCTTTCTGAGAGGCCCCCTTTTCTTTGTCCTTGTCCTTCCCACTGGAGTCCTTAGGGGACACCCGGTGGGAGACCCACTTGTCAGCCAACCTAGCCAGCTTAAATGGGTCCAAAATGTTCTGGTCAGCAACATACTGACGCAGCTTTGGTGAACAGGCTTCCGAAAAATGCTCAAAAAACAAGAGGTGAGACAATTCAACAAACATTTTCACTTTGTAACCATCAATCCACTCCATCATGTTCATGTGCACAGCACTCACCCAGTCAATCCAAGACACATTCTCTCATTTCTTAAAATCCCTGAACCATTTAAGGTATTGGGTAGGCATTTTGCCAAACTTGGCGATTAAAGCATACTGACCCCTTTCTTCCACACTTAGTTTCAGAATACAGTCATATCAAGTCTGAGGCACTCTGATTAACAAACACTTAGCCCAATCTCTTTTATCAACATCATGAATTGCACAAGCCATTTCAAACGCTTCAATCCATTGGGGTATATCAGAACCCTCCGCATACACACCAAACAAATCTTTCATAAACTTGGTTGCTGGGGACCTGACACTCTCAACTGGTTTCGCAGAAGTCTCCACTCGAGCTTTCTCTAGGTGGATTTGCTGACATTCAGTGTCCCGGTTCTTGAGTTTAAGGACCTTATCTTTGAGTTCAAGATCCCTATCTTTTAGCTTAAGATCCCAGTTCTTGAGATCCACTTGCTGCGCCAACTCCTCTTTCTTAAACTCAGCATCTAGTTCCATCTTGCGATATTCAAAGGCCAACTTCATCCTCAATAACTCAAGCTCTAAAGAACTGCTGGGTTTTGGAACAGAGGCAGCAGGAATGGTGGCATTCCCAGAATTGGATTCGGCGATAAACCCCGGGGTAGAGTCCTCATTGGTTGCATCCCCCCCCTTCAAGAGTTTCACAATTGATCTGGTAGTCCACCAGGGCAGCTATTAGCTCAGCCCTAGACTTATCCACAAAGTCTAATTCCCTGGCTTCACAAGCACTCTGGAGAGCCTCTAAGCTCATCCGAGTCAATTTACCATTCGCAATAGATTCCATTGCTTTTAATGCAGTTATCTTGTACACGACTAAACCTTAATTTAACAAAGTGCAGATATCCTTCGTAAGTGGCACGGTTATACACTGAGTCTTAAAACCATAAGCATCCCACCGCTGCCACCAGCTGTAAATACCGGAGGGGGGTCTGTACTTCCGCTCTCTATTTGGTAGAGGAGAGTCACAGAGACCCCTGCCAAGATTCTCTATTACGGCAGCAATGGACAAGCAATCAAGGCCTAGCTTCTCGGGAGGTGATGCGAGCTGGTTCTTAAGTACAGTGTAGTCCCCAAGCACCCACGAAGGAATGTCCACACACTGTATCGGTTAAAACACAGTCTTTATATAATTAATATTCAAGGTCATATACAGGATCACGATAACTCACTTTGTACTCCGAAAATCAACAATGGTAAGTATGTACAATTCTAAAGTAGTACCACTAACGTTATTAGAACTCATTAAAGTGCATACGGTCAGAATGACACACAGATAAAAAAAAAGAGGAAACCAGCAGTGGAGAGAGGAAGGAAAGCAAGCTGGTTGAACAATTGGCAGAATACTGGCCCCATACCGCTAGACACAGTTCTGTGTGGAGATCCCCCCACCTGGGTAACCTGTACAAGAAAGATACAAGCTCAGTCCATACATTGTTCACAATAGACTTTCCAATAGTTCTGCAACCCCAAAGTGCCTTGGCGTTGTAGCGTTCCTCGTCGGGGAAATCGACAACCCTTCTTGAGTGTCCTCCCTTTCAGGCAGGAGTCGCGGTTCGTCGAACGTCCGATGGAGAACAGGTTGAGCTACGCCGGTGAAGTGGCCGTGCCGTTCCTAGCGGTGCTCGTTGACGGGGAAGCGAAAACGTCCTGCAAGGAAGAGGCATGTGGGGCACCTCGCCGTCGATAGTTCTGGACCGCAAAGAGTTGAAGAACTGTTGCCCAGCAAGGGCATCGAGTCGTCAGCATCTCTGTGGTCTTTGGGTGGCGGGAATCCCACCGGTGGATGCTCCTTGGCGCGTCGACGGTCAGGCCTTCTCCGGCCAGATACAGCGGCGATGATGCGGATGAGAGCGTCCTTGGATCAATTAAGTTCTTAGGCAACAGGAGCAGAGCGGCTCCGGTCAGCAATGGCGGTCAACGACAGTGGTAGACAACAGTCTGGGCGCTTCTCCTTGGAGTTCCGCAGCAATCCCTGTATCGGGTCGGCAGCCTGTTGAAGGTCTGTCTACCAGGGAGCATAGGCAAAGATCAGCTGTGCACGATGGTCCCTCGTAGCTCGGGAAGAGGGCGCCTTACCAGGTCCTCTCTGGGTCAGTTCTTGAGGCACAGCAGCTTTCAGATTGCGAAGGAGAGCAACAGCAATTCTTCTTGTCCAGCAGGGCTCAAGGTTAAGCTTCCTTTACTCCAGTTACTCGTCGTAGTGGACTTCAGCTTCCGAACACGATTCCTAGCAGTGAGAGGTCCCCAGATATACTGTTGATCTCCCATTCATTCCGCTGGGTCACACTCAAGCATCCAATCACGACTACGGGCATTCATGCAGGCAGGCAGCCAATCAGGCACACGAGGTATTCAGGCCATTCACTTCTCTCCAGACACTCACAACAAGTTATGTGTATTGGGACAAGTACCGAGCCATTCAACACTCCAAGCTGCATTCATACCGGTTTTGGGCAGGGCTGTCTCAACCATTGTGTCAAACACCAGATACTAGACAGCCACAACATAGAATGCACATTCGTCACACACTCTATTCACCCAGGTCTCACCCACAGGCGGACCCACGACATACGGTCGTTGAGAAGGCTCCAGCCAGTCTGGTCGGCACTTTCCCACACTACCATATACGGAACTACCACCCAACAGCTAGCCAGGGGGAAGGGACAGAGGCAGGGCTTCCCAGGACTTCGGGAAGATCAAGGTAACAGGTGATGGAAGGCAAGAGGCCATGGGGGCCATTTTGTCTTCATCAGGAATCTACCGATTCCGATGACAGGGCCTGGGCATCCCAAAATGGAGGATGCTCAGCGCACCAGCCATTTCAGCACAGAGCTGCCACCAGCCCGTACCCTGCTCTGTGGGTCACACACAGGTGCCCAAAAACATACACTAGGGGCACAGGGTTGTACCCCTACCCATGGGTGCCATAAGGGTATCCCACGGGTCGGTTCACCAAACCAAAAGAGAGAGAGCTGCACCGCCAGGAGTCCCACCTGGACTCCTGCGTGGAAACTATGACAGAACACACGATAAAAAGCAGTAAAGGACAAGGATACGTAGGCCCTGTCCCTCCGATGCATTTCCAGCATCACAGTAAGTAGGGAGAAACAACCGATTCAGGACAAAAGGAAGGCCGTCGTGTAGCGTTGCATTCCATTCTTGAAGGATCTCCGGATGCTGGGATACCCAATCGTGGAACTCAGAAAGTAAAGTCGGTAGTGGTGAGCATTAACAAACAAGATGCACTTAAGATGGAGTCAGGAAATGCAGGAAGAGCCACCCCTGCGGGAAGACGGGACAACGTATCTGCCTTACCATGGCCTGACCCTGGATGGTGTTTGATACAGAAGTCAAAAGCGGCGAAGTACAGATTCCAGCAGACTTGCCGACTGTTGTGACACTTCAAGGAGGCCTGATCCCGGATATTACGAGGATCTGAATACACTGTCACAGGCAATTTGGTACCAACCAAATTGTGTCTCCAAACATGGAAGGTATCTTTAATTGCCAACAACTCTTTCTCTGTGACTGTGTAATGTAATTAGGATGATGAGAATTTCCGTGAATGATATGCTACTGGATGCAACAGACTGGAATTTGTACGTGTTTGTTATAGGACAGCGCCTAACGCAAATGAGGAGGCGTATGCCTCTACCACAAAAGGCAAGTCAGTGTTAGGATGGTGTAACACTGGAGCGGTAGTAAAGGCAGTTTTCAATGTATCAATGGCTTCTTGCTGAGGTGTAGACCAGACATAGGTTTTTATGTTTAGACATAAGCTTGGTTAGAGGAGAAACTATGGCAGAAAAACAAGAAATTAAATGCTGGTAAAATTTGGAAAACCCTAAGAAGGATTGCAGTGCCTTGACTGACGTGGGAACAGGCCAATCCAGTATAGACTGGATCTTGGTAGTATTCATCGACAATCCCTCCGCCGTGATATGAAAACCTAGAAAGTATATCTAGTTCACATGAAAAGCAGATTTTTCAGGTTTGGCAAATAGATAAAAAATTGTCGAAGACACAAAAGTACTTCTGTGACATGCATGACATGCAACGGATACGATGATGAAAAGATCAGTATGTTGTCCAGATAGACAATGACCTATAAGTCTATGATGTCATGGAATATGTCATTCATAAATCTCTGGAACCTAGCAGGCACATTGCACAAGCAAAATGGCATCACTGTATGTTCATAGAGACCATAAAAGGGTACAGAAGGCGGTTTTCCATTCGTCGCCTTTTCTCATCCGTACCAGGTTGTATGCTGCATGCAGATCCAACTTGGTGAAGACAGTTGCCTGGTGCAGTTGTTCAAGTAATGTGGAAATCAAAGGAATGGGCTACCTATTCTTGACGGTAATCTGGTTTGATCGTCTGTAATCAACACAGGGGCAGAGATCCCCTTCCCTCTTAGGGACGAAGAAAATCGGGCTTGCAGCTGGACAGCATGATAGTCTTCCGTGCCCTATGCGAAGAGCATTATCAATATAATCTTTCAAAGCCTGATCTTCAGAAGGAGACAGAGAATAGATACTGTTAGGAAAGATTTCGTAATTGTAGGGAATTTTCCTTCCATGTGGCAACCCCTAAACTTTTTGCTATTGTTTTTAACCTTGTTCTTGACTTTGCCAGAGAAGTACAGCCTTCTGCCGCACTTCTCTGGGCTTTCGCTCCTTTTCTTATGGGGAAACTGACATGCCCTTAAGACAGTCAGTACCGGGGAACGCTGTTTCCCGTAGTTTCTTTTATCATGTTGCGGCTTTAGTGCAACCTGACACAAGAGGGCACTGTAAGCTAAGTTACAGCTCTCTTGGGTCTCTAGCCTTCTACGGACCCTAGATACTCTTATAGGATGGTATTTGATCGGTGCAAGTCATTCAGGGACTGGAATGGTGGCAGCGATCGTTTTGTTTATTTTGAGCTCCTTTTGGCGTTCTGAGCACGTTTTTCGCACTGAACCCAAAATGGTGGCCTGGCTCCCAAAATGGCCAGACCACGAGGCTCCTTTGTCCTGTCCACTGACCGTCTTGCTCCCTTCACCTTCCCCAGGTCGGGCGACCCGGGGCCTTCCTTATTTGGGCATGTACTTTCCCGCGAAACGTGGTTGCTTTCGCGGGCTTCTACATGTCGTTTGTGTGCCTCCAGGGTGTGGGCTGGGAGGTCTGGTCCCAATACACATCCTGGGTGCCAGAGAGTCTGGGGTGGTGTGAATGCCTGGGACCACCGTGGTCCATGATTGGTCCACGTATGGTATGTGTGTTGATGAGCGGATCTCCCATTGGCTCCCCTCCGTTTTGGCGCGAAGGGAACCGTGGATAAGAGGGAGCTGGAAACACCACTACCAGGTCGATCTCCTGAGTTCTCACGAACGAAGGAATACAGGAGCAAAGTATCCTGCAACCCAGAGGCTGGACCGAGGAATCGCTGGTGACCCGCTGAAGGAATCCTCCTTTGCACTGCTGTCGTCCTGTGAAACCCTTTCCTCCTTGGATCGAACCAGAAGGCCTGTACTGGTGCTTCGACCTTTGGAATAGCAGGAACAGCTATTCCCGGCGACTTCATCATCTCCTGCCAAGTAAGCCTTCGGAAGTGTCTCTGGGCCATCCAGTTGACTGACCAGCTTACAAGGGAGTCCTGCTCTGTAACCGCCGCCAGGTTGTGTTGTATTTCGAGTCCTTTTCACTCTCCCACGCTTCGTACACTTGGCGTTCCCAAGTCTGAAGGGAGGAGTGTACATTTGGCTTGAATATACACGGCCGCTCCGTTGTCCTGCTGCGGCAACAAACTGTGCTGGTTTCGTCGATTGGGACGTCTTTTTGCTCTACACGACTACGAGGCGTTCCCTGCTCTTCTGAACCTGCCAGCTGCTGAAACTAACGTGGAGAAGCCTGGGTCTGCTTGCTTCGGGGACCGGTGAGTAGTTTAGCTAGGATCTGGTCGCCCTCCTGCAGTATCCCATTGCTTTTCCCTGCTGTGTAAAAACAGCACCCTTTTGGCCGTACTCGCGCTCTGCTTCTGCCCGCTGTGGAGGCTGCGCTTGAGTTGCGGAACCTGTGCTCCTTCTGCTGTGCACTAACCCGAACTGCTTGACTTCCTCCGAAGAGCTTCCCCTTTTGCCCGTTGGCACCGGCGTGGCAGGTACTTTGAGCACAAGGCTCCACTCTTCGCAGGGCTCGGACTTCCATCTAGTTAGGTGCCTCTGAAGGCGAACTGAGTCTAAAGCGTTATCGCACTGCTTGTTTTCCTTTCCTTTCAGGTGGACTACATATTTCGTGCTTTAAACGCTTGCGACTGTGTATTTGTATATATATTGTGTTGATATGGTATGTGTTGGTTTAATATTGTGATATTGTGATTTTCTCGCTACGGTCATTATTTTAAAGGCCTTAAAATAAATGTGTATCTATTTTTGATATGATAACTGTTTGGAGTAGTTTGTAAGCGCTCTTGCTTTGTGTGCTCATTGCGGGCTTTCAGTCACCCTCACCCCTCTTGAGACCTAGTCTTGACCGCCGCGATCGCTACCTTGATTGGTCTGGCTTGTCCAGAGGTTACCCTGTTCCAAGTAATTAGGTTGGCCTTCTGAACTTCTGCGCCACCAGGACAGAGTTCAGAAATCCGTCTTAACAAATTGGTGGCAGCGGTGGGATACGACTGAAGGTATCCAGTGTTGCGCTCGAACTAAGGCATTTCAGGTTATTCCAACCAGTACACGTAGTGAATTGTTGTAATATAACTTTAAAAAGGCCATAGTCCTATCAAACAGTATGGAAGCAAATACATTGTTAACTTTAAATGCTTCCAAATCAGAAACGCTGAAAAAGATGTGTGCGGAGAGAGGTGTTTCCTCTCAAGGCACAAAATTGGAAATGATCCAGAGAATCGTGGCGTGGCAAGAAGCGCAGCTTGACGCTATAACTTCCGAGGACAGTGCAGAAGGTGGTGGGGCTGCTCTCACTGGTAGAACCGACGCTTCTGCCGCTGCACTGATCCATCGCGACCACGAGGACAGGGAGGACGAGATGTCTAATGTTTCCTCTGCCAGTGTTGATGGGGATGCTATGCTTGAATTCAAGAAGCAAGAGCTGCGGTTTAGGCAGCAGGAGCTTGAATTCAGCATAGCAAAACTAAAAATCGAACAGGCAGAAAAACAAAAAGACAGGGATCACCAGTTGGAACTGGCCAAGCTTCAGGTTGCAAATGGGTCCAAGGGTCCTGGACATGGGTCTGGGGCTTCCTCTCATCCACGGTTTCCAAAAGATCTGCTCAGTGTGTATGAAGAAAGGAATGACATTATGGACTGGCTGAATGCGTTTGAGTATGCATGCGAGGTTCAAGAAGTTGACAATGCTGATAAGATTGCGTGGTTGCTCAGTAGACTGCCCCATTCTGGCTGTAGTGCCATTATGGAAATGTCGAAGGCTGAGCGGGCTGATTTCGCAATGTTAAAGCAAACTCTCATTTTAAAGTTTGGGAAGACTCCGGCCCAATATTTAAAGCGTTTTCGAGAGTATAAAAAAAAGGAAGGTGGTACTTGGGTATCTTATGTCGCTGAATCCTTGAAAAACTTAACTGGCTGGGTCGAAGGTTATAAGGTTTCTACCTTCGAAGGCATGATCAATCTGGTCATGCTGGAACACATTTTTGCTTCTTCTTCCCCGGAGCTTAAGCAGCATTTGGCCGATTCGAAGGAGATAGATCCTAAGAAGCTGGCCATTGCAGCAGACTTATGGGTGTCACATCGAGTGTCCCATAAGGACAAAACTCATCCTGGTAAGCGGGAGGAAGGGAAAAAGTCCAAAGATATGGAGGGTGGGGAATCTGCTAAATCTTCTTCCCATAAGGGCCACAAAAAGAAAAACAAGGGTAAGACACAAGAGAACTCACAGGGTAGTGGAGGTCAGCCTCCAAAACAGAACTCTGGTTACAATAAGCCTCCCTACGTAAACAGACCCACTGGGGCTTGTTTTTCTTGTGGAGCAACTGACCATGTGAAGGGGGATCCCCGTTGTAAGGTTAGACCTTTGGGGGTCCACTCCGCTAATCTGGCCTTCTCCTCCTACGAGGAAGAAGAGATTACAGGAGCATCCTTCTCCTCAGACTCATTTCCCAGCGGAATAGAGGCTGAGGTAGTTTTAGTGTCCCTGGGTTCCTGGGAGCCTAAAGTCGCAGAGGCTTATGCTAGGATTCCGGATAATACCAAGCACTACTTTAAAGACAGTGTGCTGATCAATGGAGTGGATACTCCAGCTCTTAGGGATAGTGGGTGCAGTCGCACTGTAGTGGATTCTACCTTGGTAGACTCAGAGGAAGTTGCCAGAGCTACTCTGATGCCCACTAAGTTGGCTGACGGCCCCCTCCGTATGTTTCCAGTAATACCTGTAAATCTTACTTTAAATGGTACAGCAGTCAGGATTCCAGTGAGCATTCAGAGAAACGTCCCGGGAAAGGTCTTGTTGGGTAATGATCTCAGAGCTTTAGGGCTCGTAGGAGACACTGCCGAAAGACCCTACACACGGTCTCAAGCACGGGCAGCATTGGCCAAGTCCAATACGCCGCCCCAGCCGAAGGGGAAACCCAAGGCGAAAGGAGTCTACAAGTCAAGACGAAGGAAAGAGAATATTCCCCCGAGCTCGCCTACCACTGCGGTGGAGGAAGTTGGTCAATCGCCCGGGCCTGACGAGGAGGTGGCGATGCCTGAAGTATTCGACCCCAACGATCATCCTGAACTAAAAGACTTGTTAGTTGAAGGAGGTCCTGATAGGGACGAATTCAGTAAAGGCCAACGTGAGTGCCCATCTCTGGAAGGCCTAAGGAGACAGGCCTGCTCCCAGCTTGAGGGTGAACCTCCTGGGATGCATAGGATTTACCAGGAAGGTGGACTCCTGTATAGTGAGCCCACAGAGTCTACAGAAGGAGACCATAGGAGGTTGGTGGTTCCCCTTGCTGTTAGGCCCTTCCTCCTGCAGTTGGCGCATGAAGTTCCCCTTGCTGGTCACCTTGGTATGAAGAGGACCAAGCAAAGGTTATCCATGCACTTCTACTGGCCCAAGATGGGGGTGCAAGTAGAAAGTCACTGCAGGAGTGGTGCCTCCTGCCAGTTGTCTGGTAAGGTTGGCGCAACAATCCAAGCTCCATTGGTACCGCTCCCAGTTGTGGGGGTACCATTTGAAAGGGTAGGGATCGACATGGTTGGTCCCCTTGACCCGCAAACATCCTCAGGCAATAGGTTTATCCTGGTGCTGGTCGACCACGCAACCAGGTATCCTGAGGCCGTCCCATTTACAACTGTAACTGCCAAGCCAGTTGCAGAAGCTTTACTCGGCATGTTTACTAGGGTTGGCTTCCCTAAAGAAGTTGTGTCGGATCATGGCAGCAACTTTATGTCGAAGTATAGGCAGGCTATGTGGAAAGAATGTGGGGTCACCTACAGGTTCTCTTCTGCATACCACCCCCAGACCAATGGTCTGGGGGGGCGTTTCGACAGGACATTAACGAGCATGATTGGGGCCCTGGAGGAGCCCCAGAGAAGAAAATGGGATCTTCTTGTTTCATGCTTACTGTTTGCCTACCGAGAGGTACCACAGGAGGGTGTTGGCTTCAGCCCCTTCAAACTTCTGTTCGGTCATCCCGTACGGGGACCCTTAGCCATTGTCAAGGAGGGATGGGAGATGCCCACTCCCCCTGTTACTACCAATGTAGTTGATTATGTGCTAGGGCTCAGAAAACGGATGGTACTTCTGATGGGCTTGGCTAGTGATAAATTGAAGGCAGGGCAAGCACTGGTGAAACATTGGTACGACCAGAAAGCTTCCCTCATCAACTTTACACTTGGTCAGCAAGTCCTGATCATGAATCTCATAAGGCCTCGAGCTTTACAGGACAAATGGTCAGGCCCTTACCCAGTGGTGGAGCCCCTGGGTGAGGTTAACTATTCAGTGGACCTTGGAAGGCCTGGACAGGCTCCAAAAGTGTTTCACGGGAATAGGCTGAAGGCTTTCGTCCCAAGCGGCGAAATCGCAGCACTGCTATTGGCTTCAGACGTTGAGGAAGAGGAGTCTGAACCTCTCCCTGACCTGTTCCAAAGCAGTCCTTCAGAAAGCTCTTTTGAGGGTGTCCGAGTGGCCCCTCACCAGATTGGACAAGGCTCAGTGGTTTACCTTGGACATGAAGTAGGTGGAGGGAGGATACAGCCTCTACCCAGTAAAGTACAAGCAGTACAAGACTGGCCTACCCCCACTACGCAGACCCAAGTGAGAGCCTTTTTAGGACTCACGGGGTATTACCGCAATTTTGTGGCAGACTATGGCACCATAGCTGCTCCTCTGACTGCCCTCACAACTCCGAAGAAACCCAAGAAGGTAACTTGGACCGACGAGTGTGAGAAGGCCTTCAATGGCTTAAAAGACTCCTTGTGCCAGGCCCCTGTGCTCAGGGCCCCTGATTATCAAAGACCTTTTATCGTGCAGACGGATGCCTCTGACACTGGGATAGGAGCTGTACTATCACAAGTAGATGAGAAGGGTAAGGAACACCCTATCGGTTTTATTAGTCGCCAGCTTAAGGACAGAGAGCTCAGATGGTCCACGGTAGAGAAAGAATGTTTCTCTGTTGTGTGGGCCCTAAGGAAGCTGAGGCCCTACCTCTATGGGACCCACTTCACTGTGCAGACTGACCATAAGCCGTTAAAGTGGCTAATGAACATGAAGGGGGAGAATCCAAAGTTGCTTACGTGGTCCATAAGTCTACAAGGCTTCGACTTCACTATTGAGCATAGGCCAGGTGTCCAACATAGCAATGCTGATGGGTTGTCCAGAATGTTTAACCGACCTGAACAAGAGACTCATCCAGGGGTGGATTAGTTCCCCCTGTCCATAGTCTGGGAGGGGCGAGTGTTAGGAAAGATTTTGTAATTGTAGGGAATTTTCCTTCCATGTGGCAACCCCTAAACTTTTTGCTATTGTTTTTAACCTTGTTCTTGACTTTGCCAGAGAAGTACAGCCTTCTGCCGCACTTCTCTGGGCTTTCGCTCCTTTTCTTATGGGGAAACTGACATGCCCTTAAGACAGTCAGTACCGGGGAACGCTGTTTCCCGTAGTTTCTTTTATCATGTTGCGGCTTTAGTGCAACATGACACAAGAGGGCACTGTAAGCTAAGTTACAGCTCTCTTGGGTCTCTAGCCTTCTACGGACCCTAGATACTCTTATAGGATGGTATTTGATCGGTGCAAGTCATTCAGGGACTGGAATGGTGGCAGCGATCGTTTTGTTTATTTTGAGCTCCTTTTGGCGTTCTGAGCACGTTTTTCGCACTGAACCCAAAATGGTGGCCTGGCTCCCAAAATGGCCAGACCACGAGGCTCCTTTGTCCTGTCCACTGACCGTCTTGCTCCCTTCACCTTCCCCAGGTCGGGCGACCCAGGGCCTTCCTTATTTGGGCATGTACTTTCCCGCGAAACGTGGTTGCTTTCGCGGGCTTCTACATGTCGTTTGTGTGCCTCCAGGGTGTGGGCTGGGATGTCTGGTCCCAATACACATCCTGGGTGCCAGAGAGTCTGGGGTGGTGTGAATGCCTGGGACCACCGTGGTCCATGATTGGTCCACGTATGGTATGTGTGTTGATGAGCGGATCTCCCATTGGCTCCCCTCCGTTTTGGCGCGAAGGGAACCGGGGATAAGAGGGAGCTGGAAACACCACTACCAGGTCGATCTCCTGAGTTCTCACGAACGAAGGAATACAGGAGCCAAGTATCCTGCAACCCAGAGGCTGGACCGAGGAATCGCTGGTGACCCGCTGAAGGAATCCTCCTTTGCACTGCTGTCGTCCTGTGAAACCCTTTCCTCCTTGGATCGAACCAGAAGGCCTGTACTGGTGCTTCGACCTTTGGAATAGCAGGAACAGCTATTCCCGGCGACTTCATCATCTCCTGCCAAGTAAGCCTTCGGAAGTGTCTCTGGGCCATCCAGTTGACTGACCAGCTTACAAGGGAGTCCTGCTCTGTAACCGCCGCCAGGTTGTGTTGTATTTCGAGTCCTTGTCACTCTCCCACGCTTCGTACACTTGGCGTTCCCAAGTCTGAAGGGAGGAGTGTACATTTGGCTTGAATACACACGGCCGCTCCGTTGTCCTGCTGCGGCAACAAACTGTGCTGGTTTCGTCGATTGGGACGTCTTTTTGCTCTACACGACTACGAGGCGTTCCCTGCTCTTCTGAACCTGCCAGCTGCTGAAACTAACGTGGAGAAGCCTGGGTCTGCTTGCTTCGGGGACCGGTGAGTAGTTTAGCTAGGATCTGGTCGCCCTCCTGCTGCAGTATCCCATTGCTTTTCCATGCTGTGTAAAAACAGCACCCTTTTGGCCGTACTCGCGCTCTGCTTCTGCCCGCTGTGGAGGCTGCGCTTGAGTTGCGGAACCTGTTCTCCTTCTGCTGTGCACTAACCCGAACTGCTTGACTTCCTCCGAAGAGCTTCCCCTTTTGCCTGTTGGCACCGGCGTGGCAGGTACTTTGAGCACAAGGCTCCACTCTTCGCAGGGCTTAGGTGCCTCTGAAGGCGAACTGAGTCTAAAGCGTTATCACACTGCTTGTTTTCCTTTCCTTTCAGGTGGACTACATATTTCGTGCTTTAAACGCTTGCGACTGTGTATTTGTATATATATTGTGTTGATATGGTATGTGTTGGTTTAATATTGTGATATTGTGATTTTCTCGCTACGGTCATTATTTTAAAGGCCTTAAAATAAATGTGTATCTATTTTTGATATAATAACTGTTTGGAGTAGTTTGTAAGCGCTCTTGCTTTGTGTGCTCATTGCGGGCTTTCAGTCACCCTCACCCCTCTTGAGACCTAGTCTTGACCGCCGCGATCGCTACCTTGATTGGTCTGGCTTGTCCAGAGGTTACCCTGTTCCAAGTAATTAGGTTGGCCTTCTGAACTTCTGCGCCACCAGGACAGAGTTCAGAAATCCGTCTTAACAGATACGCCCACAAGGGGCTTCAGCCCCCGGTACCAGATCTATCGGGCAATCATATGGACAGGGTGGTGACAAAGTTTCGGCTCTGCCTTTGTCGAAAACATCAGTGAAAGATTGGTATTCTTTTGGGATACAAGATGTTAGGCAACCCACCAAGTGAGCAGCTGCAACTAGAGCTTGACAAGGGGAGTAGGCAATAGGGAGAGGCCAACGCAACCCAGTGCCCAATCAATCATCGGATTGTGCTTCTTCAGCCATGGAATGCCCAATATTATGCCGAACTGGGGTGTTGTTATAAGATCAAAGAACAGGGTTTTGGTATGGGTTTCTTGAATCGTGAAAATAAGAGGTTCAGTCTGTTGTTGAATGGGTCCAGAAATAAGGAGGGAACCATCTGCGGCCTGCACCGGTTCAGGCTTTACCTTCTTCTGCCGGGGTAGCTGCAGGGAAGTAGCCAGGGTGATATCAATATAATTGCTGGTAGCCCCAGAATCCAATACCAGGCAGAGAGGATACTTTGCGAGATCAGGCAAGGTAACAGTAGCACTGACCACAAATAGGGCAGAGGATACAGACAACTGTGAGAACAGAGGAGGCGTACGCTGAGGGCTAATCTGTGACCCTTTCCCTAGGGATGTGCCTTCTTAACGAAATGCCCCATTTGACTACAGTAGAAACAGGCATTGGTTGCACAGCGTCGTTCTCGTTCTGTAGGAGTCAGTGGACCACAAACTCCCCCTATTTGCATGAGTTCCATGGAAGAATCTGAGGGTCCTGGGGATGCCGCAGATCTGGAGAATATAAAGCTAGGTGTTTTTTGCCATTCAGATTTTCATTCTGCCCTTTGGGCATCCACCAGTATGTCCAGGTCAACTAGATCAAGGTACAGCGTGGGCAAATAGGGTACCACCACCAGGGCATCTATCATGGTGTCACTAAGGCCTCTATAGAACACCACAGCCTTGTTGTTCTCAGGCCAGGAGGTTTCTGCTGCAAACTGGTTGAACTTGGTAATGTGGTCCAATATACTAGTCTTGCCCTGTGTGAGTTCGAGTAATTGGAAATCTTGTGCCTGGGCTTTAAAATGAGTGTCAAAGACTCTAGTAAGTTCGGCAACCAAAAGATCAAAATCATAGAGTACAGGATTATGGCCTTCCAGCAATGGGTTAGCCCAGGTAGCTGCCCTACCGCTTAAATGTGATGAGATAAACGCAGCTTGGGTAGTCGAATCTGAAAAAGCTTGAGGCCTACAGAGAAAGTAGAAAGTTTACACTGATTCATAAAAGTGTGAAATTTCAGCGGATCACCATGGAATTTCTCTGGTGGGGCCAGGGGAAATGGGGTGGGGAAACAGAGAGGAGCCCCTGTATGAGGAATGCCAGGCGGTGGTTGCTGACCTGCAGGTTCCCTGAATTCCTCGTCTGGGGAAAGAAGATAACGCTCAATCCTTATGGCGTCCAAACCCTGGTGTCTAGCTGTGCTAGTGGCTGTCAAGTCCGCTCGCAAGCCAGGAGCTGGTAAATATTGCAAGTCCAGCAGCAACCCGCCGGTAGCACTGGCATGGTTACCGCCAGACTTATAATGAGGCCCAATATCTCCAACCTCGTACCCCTGCGTAACTACAATTTCAGTCTTCAATCCCATCCAAGAGCTACCAGGGTCTCACCCCTCCGACTTGGATCACAGGCAGGGAACACAACCACCCGAGCTATCACCTGAGGAGTCAGGCGGATTGCAGGTTTTGAGCAGGGGGTCCTCCGATATTCCAAATGGGAATGGGGATGGTCCGGGTTCCCTGAATGGGCAAATACCAGGCCCTCCAAAGTCGGAATGGCCCGGTATTTCCCCATTCAGGGACCACAGACCCGGACCCGAGTTTGGAGGCAGCCATGCTGCTTCCAAACTTGTAATGAGGCCCTTAGTCTTGACCGCCTGCCAAACTACCGTAGATTGGTATGGTTTGTCCAGAAGGTCCCCCTGTTCCACTAAACTAGGGTGGCCTCCTAAACTCCTGCCCACCAGGTCAGAGTTTAGCAATCCATCATAACAGTTACCACATTTGCAATCTTTACGCATCATACTGACTGCACGGTCCATCCAATATACTGGGCCCAATAAGCTGCCCCATCATTCTCAGGTCTTCCTTTGTTAATGATATGTGTGACGTCTTGGTGATGTTTGGTGAAGCGAAAAATGTTCACATGTGTGCTATATGGTTTCCCAATTCACTAAAGCTTGGAAGGGTCGGCCGAGGGTTTCTTAAGAAGAGGGTGCACAAGGGAGTGCTTCAGGGGGCAAGACTCCAGAGGCAAAGGAGTGGTTGCAGAAATCAGCCAGAGCAGGAGCCAAGGTGTCAATGTGGTCCTTGATGGTTTTGGAGGAACAGGGGTGAACCTGTTTAGAAAAGACTTTCATAGATCGGACTTGTCTAAAAACCTTGTCTGAGGAGAACAGGGGAAAGGCAGAGAAGGAGGGAGGAGAGGTTCCCGCAAAAGGGCCAGAGGAAGAGCAGGGAGTAGAGGGAGGAGGGGGAGAGGAGGAGAGAGAGGACAGGATGTCCTAAGTTGTAGAGATGAAATGAGAAGCCAGGGCAGTGCAGAGGGCCTGGGAGGGGACAGGAAAGGTAGATACTGCAGCAGGATTGGCCAGCTCATTGCAGATTTTAAAGAGTTCAGCCGAGTTGTTAGATGCCGTGCAGACGCAGACTTGGATGTGGGCTCTCTTCTTGGTGCAGACAGAGAGCCGGTATTGCCTTTGGAGCAGGCAGCAGGCCAGTTTGTTAGAGGATGTACCGAAAGCACTACATTTCCTCTCAGCCACCCTGCACTTGTGTTTAAGAGTGACGAGGTCTGAGTCGCATCAATAGTTGCACTTGGCTTTCGGTTTCAGGTGGATCCTCATGACAGGGGCAAGAACAGCGAGAGTATCAGATATAGCAGAGTGGAGCATGAAAAGGGCTGTGTCAGGGTGTGTGTCAGCCAGAGGAGGGGGAGAGAAAGTGGTGGCGATAGCCTCAACTGACACACGCTTCATGGGTTGCATGACCGAGAAGGTAGGTGGCAGTGCTGGAGTTGGCCTGGCCTGAGGGGTAGAGAGGGTGAGGTGGGAGGAAAGGAGAAAGTGATCACTCCAGGAGAGGAGTAGTAAGAGAGATAGAAAGGGAAGGTCTGAAGGGATCAGAAGATCCAGTGGGTGCCCTGCAGAGTGAGTAGGGCCAGAGGGGAGAATGGAGAGTGAGAGCGAGTTGCAGAGGTCAAGAAAGAGTTCAGTGGAAGGACAGGAAGCATCCAGGTGGATGTTGAAGTCTCCAAGGAGGAGGAGTTGAGTGGTTGAGACCAGGAGGGAAGAGGAGAAGTCTGCCCACTCAGAGAGGAAGGAGGAGATCTGACCAGGTGGCTGATAGATGGAAGCCACAGTAAGGGAATGGCAAGGAGAGAGAGCCTGCAGACGAGGCAATTGAATGACAGAGGCAGGAATCCACTCAGGGAAGTTCAGGGCTACACCCCCTCTGGAATGGTTATGTCTGGGAGCAGAGAGGATCTTGCAGTCATCAGGGAGGAGAGTGTCAAAGCTGGTGACACAGCTGGCCGTGAACCATGTCTCCTTGAGATGAGAATATCATATGCTAGCCCCCTACACCTCTTCTTTCCTTTTTTGTATCTAAGTTTGTCTTATTCATCTCCAGTCAGTCTTATACCATCTTGCTAATATTTTCAACCTTATAAGCATCAGTTTGAAATATAATATTGGTTTAACTGCAATTTATTTTATCAACAAAAAAAATTAAATGGTCTGTATTGTAGTAACTAAGTTTTATTAATTCTTTTATGTAACCAACGAATTTATTATTTAATTGTAATGATTAGAAATATGAATACAAATGATTTAATATTAAAAAAAAGAACGACAAACAAATAAAAATACTGTGACAAGCAAACGGTATAAGTAATCAGGATATTGGGAAATAATCAGATCATCAGTATCGCTATTAATTCACTCTATGGCGTTCTTCGGGTGTTAACGTCTTACAGAAAGTGTCCTCGGCAAAGACTGTGTCGGCTTATGCCCACTAAATATCTGTGCGAATGCTTCGTTTGCGCATGCGTAGTTGAGGGTCCTCAACCGGTATCTTTCGTCACTAAATTCGTCCGGAAATGACGACAGTCTACCAAGTTCTGACTTCCGGCCCCAAAGTTAGTTAGACCACCAGTCCAGCGCGTGCTCTCTGTAAAATTCTGTCTCGGAGACGCACGCGGCGCTTTTTCTCGGTCGGTGATGCGAGTTGTTACTTATCCGGGCTTACAATTTCCATGCGCTGCAAGTGACTACCGCAACAGCTCACGCTTGTTCACCAACTTACCAATGCACACGTTTCTCGTGCGGTAGTGAGGAGCCGGCGGAGACCGCCTGCGTTTCCTCACTCGTAAAACCACAACCACCCCCGCCATGTTGGTGCTTTTTGAAACGGCGGCGGGCTACGCTATCTTCAAGGTGAGTAATCGGAAGGGTCGTTAGTTGCTGTAATGTCTCCGATTTCGGGGGTCTGGCGGATATTTTCTTTTTTTTTTTCCTTCTTTTTTCTATGGACGTTTGATATATATTATGTTGGTCTTCTCTCGCCCCGCACGGCCCCTCATGTACAAGGTCGGCGCATTCGTATTCACCCGGCCTTCCCCTGTGTTGTGAAGTGAGCAAATATGTTGCGGCAACGTGGACCCCGTCGCTGTGATCGCTAGCGTTTGGACCCTTCGCTGGGCCATGGTCGCCACGTGTGCAGAGTTCCCCAGTGAGCAGCTGCATGGGCTGATATTTCTGTCTTCCTGCAAACACCCATTCTTGTTTTTATAACTAAGGGGTCTCTTGACACATTCACAAAGTGACTTGGTCGTTTTATATCGGGCCGTCGATGGTGGTGGTTCATATCAATTTACGCCCTTTCATTAGTCAAAGTTAAATGATTTGAACGAGTTTAAATTGCGCCGCTCGCTTATTGTTTTCTCAACGTTGATTAGTTTTGAATGTTCTAAATACCTACTTCTGGTTGAAAAAATTGCAGTGTTTAAATGTGTTTGGCTGGCGACTCGTTCTGGTTACTTCAGTAAAGCTTACTTGTAAGCAAATTAACCTAGTATAAACAATGTTCCCCAGTGCAAGCTTTTCTACATGCTATCATATTTTCGAATTGTTTTTATTTTTTATCGTACGCGTTTCATTTGAGTTTGGTTATATTAGTAGATGTACCTTGTATCTACAGGGGCTCCGAGACTATTATGGCGGCGTGTAGGCGCAGTTCTAAGCATTTTCAACGTCACATATCAGAACATGCAGCAATGAAACTTTGCGGTGTCAAGTTTGTCACCCCCCCCCCTCCCCCCCCAAGACACAACGGTCATTTTCTGCTTGGAAACCTATTTGGCAAGATCTAACCGTTACACTGTGCAGCATGGTGTATTTACTACGTTATGGGACCGCACAACGACCTCTGACCCCCGCCTTAGCGCTTCATCCCAATATACTGGCCATGCTAGTTTAGGGACACGTGTGAGAAGTTTGGTGTAGAACACGTGGATGAGTAGGGAGAGATCCAGAGAGCTTATGTTGAAATGCGAATATTACCCCATTGATGGTGGTTTGTGGAAGCAGACGTTGGGTGTCTTTTGTTGGGCCTAACTGTGTGCTCTGCCTAAGAGGGTGCCATCCTGGAATTACCTTGAAATGTATTACAGAATGTAACTATAAAAACTAATGTTGGGGTATGTTAATTTGTTGATCAGAATCAATTCCAGCCTTATCTGAGTTTGTCCTGGATATTTGTGTTTTTTTGTTGCTAAATTTGTTTTTAACCAACGTGAAACCATGGCAGTGTTGCTCCCTTGCCCAGCTGTTTGAGGTATAGGTTGGCTTGGGTGTACGTTATATGGGTGGACCATAATTGATTTTCTGCCTCTAACCAAATGTTAAACATTTCGACCTATGATCAGGTGCTTGTTCCACTGTAATGCAAGTTAGTGTGCAAGCTTGCCTGTGCACTTTGATTTACCCTGAACAGGTTGGTGGCTTTTGTTACTCTTGCGAATGCTTTGATTAAGGTTGCAGCTGCCGTAATGCACGATATGGGACCATACACTCAAAATGGCTCCCCTTGTCGTAAGTCCTGTTCAAGTTGTCGTAGCTTACAGGGATTTCAGGGGGCTGGGATTGCTTATCTATTGACTTGCCCCCGTTCCGTCCCATGGGGTTTGCATTGGCTGCACATTCTTATGGTTTTGATATCCAGGGCGGTAGTGTCTGGGTCAGTACTTCTGTGGGTCCTCTTCAAGTAATGGCTTGTCCCTCACGCCTATTTACATACTCCCCACCCTACCCGAGAGTCAATGATCCATTGCCCGCTGTCTCCACCCCTCGTTGCTTGATACCTTACTGGCAATTGATCACTCTTGGCTTCCTGCTCCTTTTTTCTCAGCTTCTCTCGTTGTGTTCTTGCCCCTTATGATTGTGCTCCTCCAGCAAAATAACCTTTAAAAGGGTACGAAAGTGGTAGTTTCCATTGTGGCTAGCTGAAATATTCCCTTTGGTCTGTGGGGGGGACACACACACCTGTCACTAATGTGTGTGGTTTACCTGTGGATGGTAGCGTACGTGTGTACACTTTGTGCCTTCGGGGGAGGTTTTTCACCACAGAAGATATGTTCTTATTAGGGTCGGTCGATATGGACCACAATATTTTGGCAGTTACATTTTGCATTCTTTACCGATTGGACAAGTTATCTTCAGGGTAACCTCTCAGTAGGATGTGGTGTACTATTGCAATTGTTTCTTGGACTTTATTTCGGCAAAACGGTGCTTGCATATCTCACGAGGAGCAACACATTTCAAGTTGGTATTGCTACACATTACTATTACACTCAGCTTTAATCAAGTATAATTTTTAAAATCCATTCCATTTAGACATCCTACCTAATGCTGCATCCTTACCCAAACTCCAAGAGGGAGGGCACTTTCAATACTACCTTAATCCAACCCTACAGGTAAGGGTTTATCAGACACTTTGACTCCCTAAAAATAGAGATGGGGAGTAACTATACCCCCAGCAGGAATTGGTCAAGTAGAACCACACGCTCTTCCTTTCACCCGCACTGCCCCATCTAGATGTTTGCACCAGTAGTGCAAAAGGTAAAACAGGAAGAAACTACTGTTACTATCGCCTGATCTGAAAAATGTAATAGCGTGTCTTTTAATGTGCATGAATAATATAGGTGAACAATCATTATTACAGAAACACTTGTTTTCCAGTGAAACCTTTTTACTCGCTTTGGGAACTGGATATACATATTTACTCAGAAATTATTTTACTCCTAACTTTAAACACTGAGTAAAATACTACTTCCAAATCTTATTTCCAGCACTGATAATGGCTGTAATATATGGTGACCAGACGGCCCGCTTTTCCCAGGACAGTCCTGGAAATTCACCCTGTGTCCTGGGGTCCCAGCAGTTTTTTCATTTTAGAAACCCCGTCCGTGGTTTGCATGGTTGGGTGGCTACGTAAATTAAAATTGTAATTATTGTTTGCAGCACTTACAGGATTTTGAGGTTGGAGGATTGGTTCGAACCCTTCAGGTCCAAGTCTCAACACTGGCTGACTGCCACAGAGTGTGTCTTGGAAATCGGTGTACAGCAGGCCATGTAATATCAATTAGAGTAAACGCTTGTTTTGAATTAACAGGCCAAGATTCACAGACAAAACTGCACAAACTGATCATATACAGTTTATAGAGAGAAGTGCTGTAAATAAGATTGGGTGTTGGTTGTGGGGGCGTGTTGGGGGAGGGGCAGTAATTAGTGGGCTGTGATGCAATAGTCCCTCTTTTATGTTGGTCATCCTGGATTTTCATTTTGGAAATGTGGTCACCCTGCTCCTACTGTAATACTAAAAGAGAAGATGTCCGGGCCTGCTTCGCCTATATATGGCACTACCCTAAATAAAGACTTGCTCCTGTTGGGTTTGCCATTCCACAAGAGAACATTTCCAAACTGGCTGGTTCAACATGCAAATCTAGCCAAGTAATGCATATGGTACTTGGTTCATCATAGAATGCCAGAAAAGTCATGCCAAAGAAAGGTACAATGCTGGTCAGGCCACTCATAACACATCATGCCTGCTTTCTCATGGGTGTCATTAAGATTACATTTTAGGCAGAGCTATAGATTAAAGTTGGAGTATTTTACTCCCCATTTTTTGAAAAAGTTGGACCAATTTTTTTGTTGGAAGTTTGGAGTAAATAGATTTTTGGGGGGAGTGAAAATAGTTGCGAACTCCCACATAACATCATTGCCTGGAGCTTGCATAATGCCTTCCTTCTAGAAGACTTACCTGCCTACATCCGAACATGCCCACATTACCTTATTTTGCCATTCATTAACCCGTCTCGGGGACTTAAATGGCTATGGACTACTTGAATCTTGCTTGTAACTAACGCTCATCTCGCACATACAGCTAGTCGGAACCGCTTTTAATGTCCAGGCAAACTGGTATAATTCTAACTACTTGACATTCACCTTTATTTTCAAAAACCTATAGAAAGGCTCTCTGGGTTATTTCTAGAATGTTTAAAGCATAGCTCGGCTGTTATGCAATCAACAAGTTAGCATCTCATGTGGGAGTTGAATTGGTTGCATAGTATAGGAAGTTGTGATCTAGCCAGCCATAAAATGTCACACGTCACCTCAATTCTATACATAAACCGGCACAATTCTTTCTTGCCAAAGGTCAATTATCACGAGCCAATGACTAGTGCACGTTTTGCACCTAGTGTTAGTAGATCTGTGGAGTAGCTCTTGGCTACTGGGTGAAGCCTGAACCCCAAGAGCTGCTTTTAGCCTCTCAATGTTTTTATACTGGACGGTAGGAATGCAGAATATAAATGGTGCTTTTGTTTTCAACAGGTTGTGGATGAGAAGAAACTTCAAGAAGTAGACAACATATGGAAAGAATTTGAAACTCCTGAAAAAGCAAATAAAGTGTAAGTTAATACTCAGAATTCCACCAGTTTACAATTGTAAACCAGCTGTTTTTTTAACCATCAGCCGCCCTCTGTACCTTGCCAAATGTTTTACCGTAGCAGTTGCATGTCTTTCCTTTCAACCACTTCGTACGCTAGTTTTAATTCACCTTCGGTCTAAACTTTGCTAAATTCCTCTGGAATTTAACACTCGTTGGCCCCAGCCATGTTACTTTTTGACCAGTTATTTTCACGTTGGTTGACTAACCCATTGGGTTATGATATAATTGGGTGTCCTTGTGTTGGTTGTGCAAGGCAAAAGGAAGATGAGATGCGTGCATATTGGGTAGGTGGCTAGGATCGGGATTGGCTGCCATGTAGCAATGTGCATGGAAGTCCTCTCGGCTTGGGTGCACCAGGTGATTATATGGACTAATCTGTTGTAGTGTAGGCCGAGAGGAGTGCCATTACCATACCTTGCTTGCTGTTACTGAGGTACGTTTACAATCGTAAATAATGTCTGAACTTTTGGTAAACTATTTGGGGGATATGCACTTGTCTAAAATATTTTCTCACCTTTTTCAGAGTTAAACTGAAACATTTTGAAAAGTTCCAGGACACGACAGAGGCTCTGGCAGGTAAAACTTCCCACAATTTTTAAATATGTACTTTTCCGCCCTCAAAGTCTGAGGAACCCAAGCTAATTTAAAAAGAAATTGCTCGGCCTTTGTAAGAACTTTTTTGTAACTTCAGTCACTAGAAATCACAAGTGAAAATCATTTGATTGTGAATTTCAGTCTGATCTCTTTTGGTGCTGGCAAAGGTGGTGTCGTTCCACCCCATATTTGATTCCTTTCTTAAACCCCCCTCCCCCAATAACGCTAAATGGTTATAATGCACTATTCCAGGTGTTGAAATCTGAGCCTTGGGAGCCACATGGTTGGGTAGGTATGAGTGTTTGGGGGGACGCTCCTGCGTATTCAGTTTACCAACGGTGGAGAACCGAGCTAATGGCCCAAATCTAACTTCCTTTTGGTTCTATTCACAACCCTATGGTGGTCCACAACATGATTCACACGGACCCGTGGGATCACGAAAAACACAAAATTGAAGGTCATTGATTTTTGGAGTTGAGCTAAACAATCAGTCAGAATTTAACAAACATAAATATGTATTGCAATTCTTCCAAAAAGAAAAAATCTGCAAATGAATACACCACACATTATAAACTTGTCACAGCTTACTAGTGTGCAAAATGAACAAAGAGTACCTCGATTGAGGTGCAGGACTCCATTTTAGTTAACTGGAATCACAAGCTATTAACCAAAAAAAAACCAAAGGAAAGCCACCACCAAGCAGACCGTGTCATGAACACATTAAACACCAAAAATTAAACTGCTCCTGAAACGCTATGCCCTGCATCTAGGACTGCGTTTACCTGTAGGCCCGCCTCCTTTTGGCCTGCTGAATACTAAACCAGAATAAAACCGCGTGGCTGCAACGAACTAGCACATCCAGGTTTCTGAATGCACTACAGCATCTCTAATTTAAAGGGACATGTTCCCTTTGCACTTGCACTCTACCCCGAATAGTCAAGTTAAACAAATTGAAGCCAATCTTCTTTGAAAAAAGCAAACCAAGCATTTTAAGACCTCCTGAAGAGCCCTCACAAATATGACGGGGAAACATGTGTAGAGTACTTTTCGAATACAATTGCCAATTAAAAAGTGGTATTGAAGAAAACCTGGAGCATCCTTTATTTTTTGTGCAATTAATAAAATAAAATGGGGTAGGTGTTGCAACCCAATCGTTCTCTATACCCAGATTATACATCGGGAGAGGAACTACTAGACATTTTCAGCTTAACAAGAGCTAAAAGAGGTCCAAGCCTTTTTCAGGGCGCGTCCATTAAAATAATGCAACAGAGAAAACATTGCATAGCGCTGAACTAGTTGTCAAGGACATCCCAACCACCAATCAAAGTAGCATAAACCAATGGGTTCACTTAGTTATTGAGCATTCATTGACCTTCAGAACGGAAGTCCGAAAAACAAAAGTGGTTCTAAAAATTAGCCTTGGAATACACGTGGCCCTCCATATTAAGAAAACATAATACATTGGACAGTGACCTGTGCTCCAGCGTCCACCAGGGTCTTTAACGGCCTTTAGGTACAATTGATACTGCGAATGAAGGAACATCGTTCAGCATCGCCATCCTAGCATCATACATAACTATATCTATGTATGTGTATCAAACAGTCAAACTGGAATAGGTAAATTACCTTGTTCTAATTTATATTATATAGTTAACATTGACAACTTTTAATGCTCTACCATAAGTCAATCAAATTAAGATACCTACAATATTAACATATGCGGTAGGGATGCCCTTCATGGCACCCACAATGTCATTCAATGATAGTGGCAATCCTTTTCAGTTTCATGGGGTATATGATGCAGGCTTACTGGTGATCCAAAGGGCAGTAGCCGTAATAGTCGCCGTCATACCAGCTGCTCTCAGGGTGGATGTCCGTAGCTTCAGTAGGGCAGTACACATCAAATGCTTAACAGACTCCTGTAGTGCCTCCCCACAAACAGCAATGTCTTTATTCCTAGGAGCGTTTGTTCGTGCCCCAGTAATTTCCAAGGACCGAACCAAGTTGAATATTTTTTATTTGATGTAGTCCCAAGCGAGCTGCCTGAAAATGGTAGATTTACTTGGGGTTTCTTTGCCCATCTTGGATGTTCAATTAACAGATCAGCTTTAGTTTTAGTGTTGGAATGAACAATCTGCTGCTCCTTACCCAGCGGAAATACAAGTACCTTCGTGATTTTCCTGTGCTGGGCATCGAGAGGGCATTCTCCAGAGCTGGAGCGAGCCACCTATGCTTGATCTGTGCAATATGCTGGTTGGCATAAGATCTGACCTGCTCAACACTGTACCCAACCTGCCAGTATCTTCCGGAGCATTAACAAGCTTCCAGTAACTAATTAAGCAGAAGTTAAATTTCCCCATCAATGGTATATTTGTAGGAAAATCATTTCTGCATTTGAATGGGGATGTGGTCTCCTATGAAGGACCAGCTCCAATTGTTATTTCAGGCAAGTTCCCAAATGCCCACGTCTTTGCCCCATACAATATAACTCGTAGGATTTTTGCCTGGAAGTTTAACTAGGATTCCTATTGAGTATCCCCTCAACCTTATGGGCAAAATAACTGATGGCGCCAGGAGGTCCTCGTTTTTAATTGGTCAATATGTAGTGCAACCTGTAAATTTGTGTAAGGTAATCCCCAGGTATTTGTAATTGGAGACTACTTTGCTGTCCTCCCCATCCAGGTTCCACTTCAGCCTTTTACCTTTTTCAGGGGACTAAACCATAATTTTAGTTTGAGATGCTTAGTGCGGAGTATGTATTTAATGCACTCCAGGTTAGCTGAAATTACCCTGTTCTAGAATGAGAACCGCAACGCCGTGTGCCTTCCAGTGAATGATGGTTTATTTGTAATGCGCACCAGACCTGGGGGTATCGGGGTGCAGAAGAACAGGAAGAAACATGAATACTTTCAGATTATAGTTACACAGGTCACAGAGGAAATGTACAGGGCTTACAGATGAAGTACAAGTAGACTGTACAAAATAGTGGTACATGTGTATAATTGCATTATTTACAAGGTAAAGTTCTAGTGGGTAATGACGTGAAGCATTGCGGAGGGTCGGTCACTGGATTAGTTGGTGGTCTTTATCTCTGAGCCATTTAATCGTGTTATGTCTGAAATTCAGAAAGGTTTGATCTGCCCTTCAAGGAGGGTGGGGGTGGAGTTCCATAATTGTGCAGCTTTGAAATGGAAACTGCTTCCCCCAGCTTTTGTCAAATTTAAACCTAGTTATGACTAGACAATCTGCATTAGCAGTCCTGATGAGACGGTTAGACGTTTTCTGTTAATTGTCTGCACAAGGTAGCTGGGGGCAGCGTTCTTCATACATTTGTGCGTTAACAATGCGGTTTGGTGTTGAAAACAGGAAGAACTATAGATAAATATACATGCCTACTCTGCCTTAGACAGTAACGAAGTCTTCGTAGCACGTAAATACACCATACTTCAGCTAATCTTAGAATTCAGATAGACTGCATGCATGGAAGGACTCCAACGAGTGTTCCTTTGCACTAGCTGACTCCTGAGCTGGAAACAATTATAAACCTGTGAATAGTCATGTGATTCACTCAAAGGATCCGCAGGGCCATCATTGGCAGAGTGTCTAGCTGGCAAACCCAGCACCAGTCTTGTAGCATAAAACGACTTCCTTGCTGCTTAACTGCTACCAGTTATGTCCCTTAGTGGTAGCCAATGATGGAAAACCCGAGCTAATGCCGCAAAAAGAACCTATTTTTTCCTTACCCTATTGTGAGAGGCATGAGGAGAACTTGTCTGCAAAGTTGGAACAAAATTCTTAATGGTTAATGTAGCAGAGCTGTCCAGTTTGGTACCAAATTACAATTGGCTACTGATAATTAAATCTTGGCAAGTAAATGGTGTGCCGTGTATATATAGAATTGAGGTGGCAGGTGACTTTATGGGTGGCTAGCAGCTTGCAACTTGAAATGTTTGCACCCGTAAATGTGCATTTTATATTGCATGAATTATTAACCAGGCAAGAGAAGCACTTATAGTTCCAAACAAATGCAAATGGTCTCAATAAAACTGAGGGAAAATACATGGATTCAACTTCACTCCATATGCTATATAGGAATTTGAAATTGTGAGGAGTTGCCATCTGGCCTTTTTTTAACTACTCGTTTTTATTAACCAATAGAATGATGCGGGTAATCTGCCGGTTCAGTGTGATTTTCGATGAAGGCATTTCTTCGAAGTAATTTGAAATGCAACTCCCCTGCCCATCTTCCCCAACACTACTATCCCTAGGTCCTCCACACTCCTTTTTTCCGTATTCCCCTTTTCCATCAACTGCATGCTAAAAGCATAGTGTACTTTGCCATGTTGCAACAGTAGCCTGATGCATATGGTCTGTTCTACTTGACGCAGAGCAAATGCAGGAACTTTAGGGAGGGTGTGCTGCTTTGTGAGGGTGGGTAACCCGCATCTTGCGGTGGCCTTCCTTGGCCTGGGCATCAACAGAAGACACCCATTCAGAAGGTGTAGCCTCACACCAGGGCTTGGCATCTCTAAAAGCCTTTGTTCTTAGTCAGTGGAAAGGGGTGGGATTATGATAGGCAGGAGTGCTTTGCTCAACGGTAGGAGACTTCCACCATTTTGTTTGCCTCCCCTTCTAAAGCATATGAGAAGAATTCATTGTACCACCTTTGGGAAAGCTGCACTTTCCAAAACCCTCCTTTTTGAGATGAAGAAACTGTCCAAGGCAGAAGAAAGCTCTGCCCACTCCCAGAGGATGGTGGGGAGGTTGAGCCTTTGCCGTTCAGGACCTGGCACACTGACTGCACCAGAATTTCTCAAAGATGGGAGAGCAGGCCCTGCACAGAACTATCCTGCCCTCTGGGCTTCACAGCAGCCACAGGACCCGACCATCTGAAGCTCCCTGTTGTGCTGCACCAAACAGGTTGCTCTGTTCACACCTTGAACAGGGGGAGCGGCACTGGCATTTGTGCCCCTCCCTGGTCCACACTCTTGCCAGCACTTTACCCAGCTCAGCATCATGCCTTAGCTGTGCCAGTTGTTGCTATGCCTGAAGCTACTGCTTGATGGCGGGACCCGACGTGGATCACTGAGCAGGGATTACAACCAATGCCTCTGCCTAACTGCAGAGATCCTCGGACTGCCCAAGACATCTCAACTGTGCTCGTTTTACCTTTGATTGCATTTACGCTTGGTTTGTGGAATAGTGAGGGCCGATGGTGCATTTTTAAAATTCTTTATCCTTGTATTTCTGTTGGCATGAAATGGTTAAAGCAATATAGTGAGCCGGCCTAGGGCAATGAACAGCCAGTGAAAGAAACAGATTACCCCGCTTGAATAGTTTCCCTCTAGACATTTTGTATTTTTTAATTACATTTGAGTACTTCAGCCAAAACACTGAACATGATATAAGAAATGGTACAATAATTAAATATATGGGAGAGATTGTGATGGAGATCCGTGTGGATTCCTGAGAAGTGGGGGGGCAGGGTAAAGTAAGGGAAGAGGATTTCGTCTTTAGCGGATTGAAGCCATTAATCATGTTTAATTCTTGGCACATTAAATTGCAGTGATTTTATTTTCTCAAACTCTATAATCAGTCCATCTGTTACACACCAGGGCCTTCTAGGGAACCAGAGAAATCTGCTTTGTAAGTCACTTAAATTCTGCTTAGGAAACGAGGTGGCCAGATCTCATTGCCCTGCTGCAGTTCTAGGTGGAAAACGTCTATGCTACAGTTCGGACCCTAAATTCCCTGTATTTTGGATTCTTGACCCATGTTGTACTAAGGTGATAAACTGCTATTCAAAATCTGACTTTTGTTTTTATAGCAGTCTTTTGGTATTGTAGATGTCGACAACCTGAGTATTCAAACAAAAAAAGAAAGAACAAAGGGGCATCACTCAAGTTACCTTTTGCCACTGCTGGAGGGAAACCTCTAGGACAGGTCTCTGTTAAAGGGCTCCACTTGTGGTGTTGGCATAACTCCTTTTCTTGTCTCATCTCTGGAAAGTAGTGGGAGACTCGAACTGAATAAAGTATGTTGTTTTCACAGCTTCTACTGCTCTAGTTGAGGGCAAGCTTGGCAAAAAATTGAAGAAGGTTTTGAAGAAGGTAGTGGCCAAGGAAGCCCATGAGCAGCTGGCCATAGCTGATGCAAAACTTGGAGGTGTCATCAAGGTAATGCACATCTTTTTTCACTTATCACTACCCAACCCTTCTGCTTTAGTATGTCGGAAATAATTGAGTGAATAACATGTTCGGAGGGTATTTACAATTGAAGCCCCTGTTCTCCATTCCAGGTGGTAAATTGGTTTCCAATTGGACTTTTTAAATGCTGGCAGTTTTGCCAGTTTGCTGCACTTAATATAGGGCTTTGTTTCACCATTCACATTTTTACAATCGATTGTTAGTTAAATGAGAAATATTGTGCACTTCAGATAATTACAACTTGGGACTCCTGCCTTGTGGCGAGGATAATACTGAAATCAATTTTCCTACACTTTATATAAGCTGAATAAACCCACTGCATGTAAACTCACCAGCTCAAGATTGCCCAACTTTTGGTGGAAAATGGCTCCTGTGTGCTAGTTCTCTTAGAGACGAACACTGCATTGCTTTAGTTGGAGAGTTTAGTTTCTTTATTTGTACCGTGCACCAAACACTGAGGTAACTGGGCGTCAAACGCTTTTACATAGACACAGTTGCTAACATACAGACACATGTCATTTCAGACAATAAGAGGGGAGGAGGTTAAGTGCATGTCCGAGGTTACATTGGGTCGAGACAAGGAAAATCAAAGATGCAGTATCAGAATGAAGGGAGGTGATCATGCTAGCGTTTTCCTCTTGCTCTAAAGGTCCAAAAAGCTGGTTCTGATCTAATGCCATGGGGTAGAGCATTCCACTGTTTTGCCGCTAGTACTGGGAAGCTTGCTCCTGCTTTTTTAAGGAGGACTCTGGGCACAGCTAGGAAGTGTTGTGTATGGCCTAGATAGGCCTAGATGTGTTGGTCTAGATAGAACTCACTTGTTGACTTTGTCCACCAGATATTTGGGAGCAGAGTTTCAAAGGCACTTGTGTGATAACAAGAGGGCAATTCTGTCCCGAATAGGGAGCTAGTGTGCGTCTTGTCTGTTTGGGGATGTGTGGTTCTGGGGATGCTTAGTGTTCATCTTAGGGAATTATTTTGTAGGACCCGCAGTTTGAGGTTCCTTTCCGATGTGCCTAGGTATAAGGTCTAGCAGTAATCCATTTTAGAGAGCACAAGAGCCATGTCTAGAGTAATACAACTGTTAGGTGATAGGAATGCTTTGCAAGCGTTGATAAGCTTGTTAGTGTATGCCGTGGCGGAAGCCGTGGCATTCACTTTTTTGAGGGTTAAGGTCGAGTATAGGTAAACTCCTAATGTTTTAATTTCATTAGCCACCTTGCTCTGGTTGCCATCGATTTTCGATGCGCAACGGGTATCAAGTTTGTTGCTGGTTTGGGAGCTGATGAACAGGAGCTGTTTTTTTTGTCGTTACGACAAAAGCTGTGCTCTGCCACCCAGACCTGGATTTCCAAGTAAATTTTGTTAATCTGCCTGGCATCCTCTTCATAGCACCCTGTGATCGTGATGAGAACCAGAGTGTCATAGGCGTAATTGATGTATGTGACAACCCAGGTTGTCAAGACGGTCAATGAGGAGCTTGGTGAAGATGTTGTATAGCGTTGGCGAGACGCATTGTGGTACTCCACAGAGTATGGGAATCTTGGAGAGGGCTTATCTCGCAGATATATTTAGATCCTGAGTATTTGACTGTAGTGCTGGCCTTGCTGAGCAGACCTTTGGGTTTCTGGCATATCCCTATTG
This sequence comes from Ambystoma mexicanum, assembly GCF_040938575.1. Taxonomy (NCBI): domain Eukaryota; kingdom Metazoa; phylum Chordata; class Amphibia; order Caudata; family Ambystomatidae; genus Ambystoma; species Ambystoma mexicanum. The sequence goes on from NC_090931.1 coordinate 670,029,421, forward strand.
GCCTGGCCTTATTGGGCAGTACCGAGGCTGATTTCTAGGATTGTTAAAATGCGTCATCAATTGCTAACCCTCACTGCTCCAATTTCCCTGTGCACGCACAGTCCCTTGCCTGACTGATGCTCTTGGCTTCATTTTCTTAATTAAAACCAAATCAGTTGCAGCACACGTCTTTCATTAGACTCTGGGACCTGGGTATCGTGGTCTGTTTGAGGAGCAAACATGTCGCCCCTCATGCAATCTGCTGTCACATGGTGATGGCAGAGGAGGTAATGTTCACCCTTTGAGGGGCAAGGGACTTGGGTGGTGTGGTTTTGTACAGCCTGTGCAAAACTTGTAGCCTCCAGCAGGCTTTGTCACTGCATTATCTTGACGCTTGTCAGAGCTAGAATTATCTGTATGCTCAGCCTCCTTACTTGTGCCTTCCCCCCGCCCCCATTTTATACTTTTCTAGTTTCCGTTCACCCAATAATGTACTGGATTAGTTGAGCAGACTTCAATCCTCTGCAGGTCCTATAATTGGCCACGGTTTCTCTGCCTACTTTCAACATGTGCTTCCTTGTTTTTTGGGTCCTCTCCTCCCTGGCTGTCTTAATTGACTGGTTTGCCTCGGGGGCAACTGTGGCCTTAAATGTCTCCCTATTCAATCTTTGGGGTAGGCCTAATATGGTGGCTGCATGGTGCTGTACTTCAATTTCAGGCGCTGCCGGCTCACCAGCGCTCCTGTATGTCTGAGCATTGCTCTTCGTGTACTAGTATAATCTGCAGTGTCATCCTTGATATCACTGCTCCCCTGCTACTGCTTGCTGTAACCATTCCACCATGCCTCTGCCCTGTGCGTTAGTGGGTGTTAGGAAAGTTTTTCTAAAGTCCAACGGGGCTTCATAAAATTATACCTTAGTAAATCTTCAACTAATAGTATAGACTTATACTGCATAATTTGGTAGTGTGGACCGAGCAGTCATGCTTATCTTAGGAGGGAGATGGGGCTGTAGATGGTTGAGGAGGGCAGGTCGCTGCAGCCGAGGGCATCCCCGCTGGATGAAGTGGGGTCGTTCCCTGCCATGGTCATCGGAGCATCCAAGCTCTTCCAGCTGATGGCCGAGTAGACCAAGAAGAAAGGTTTCCTCTACCAGGATGCGTGATGCAAAAAGGAAGACCATTATGCCAGTGCCCCTCATGGACGATGTTTGGCCGGAAGGCCTGGCACTATAAAAGAATCTGGCCCTGGCCAAGTCGGACAGGCTAGAGGAAAAGTACTGGGAGCCGGCACCAAGTGCCTATGGTTGCAACCGTCACCAGACTGGTGTCGGTGGCAGGGTGGAAGAGATTGTCTAAACGCTAGTCATCCTCCTCTTACATTTGATTTACCGAAACACATTTTGTAATAAATATTTCCTTGCAACAAGTAATTCCTGCACATTTAAATGTACATTTGTACCTCTTCAGATCGGGCAGTAATGGAATGTTTGTCCTGGGGCATTACGCGTACTACTGGGCCAAACATATCCGTGGAGCTGTGTGGAAGGCCTGACAACAGGCCCATGTGTCTGTTTCCTTTTTTGGGGGGAATATTTGCCTGCTTTTATGGTATGAAAAGTGGCCAATACACCCCTTTTCTGTGTGTCTGGTTTTCCAATTGTTTTTTTCTCCTCTAAAATGATTAGTGATCCTTTCTGCTCTTGTCCATTGTGATCAACCTAGTGCAATTTCTTTTCTGACACAGGAGAAACTGAACGTTAGCTGTATACACAATGCTGTAGTCACAGAACTGATGAGAGGTATCCGTACCCAGATTGAGGGCTTAATTACTGGGCTTCAGCCGAGGGAAATGGCTGCTATGTCTCTTGGACTTGCTCACAGGTAAGTGTTTACCTTTTAGTTGCATGTCTAGGTGGCTGTCCCAGGTGTACTTTTGCGGTTCTTGAATCTTGTTTTGTTTTGGGACCAAAGAGCCCCACTTTAAAGTAGATTTGTAAGCTGCATGGTTTCATTTCTTTTTTTGCTCTAGTTGCTCAATGTGGTGATTGCGGTTTGGCAAGAAGTCCAGGCTGTTTTTATTTAAATAAAAAAGAATAAGCAATTCAGTCTCTGGCAGGATTATCTGCTAAAATTACCCTTTAATCTTTCATAAGCTCCATGCCAAAAGCATAGTGTACACCTTGCACTACTGCATCCATTTTTTATTGCAGTGCCTGCCCTACGGTGGCACACAGCAGGCTCTGTTCATGGGTGCTCTCTTGGCAGCTGAGGTATTGGCAAAAGTCACTGCAGCACATGGGTGGCATGAGATATTCACTAATGTTGCAAAATATCATGCAAGAACTGCCGAAAATATTCACAATTACATGCCCCCCTAGTCCGGATCTGTGCTCTAGAGACAGGTTGGATCACACATTTTCCCCCCCTTTTTTTGTTTGGTAGGGCGCACCATCGTCCCAGTCACCAACCAGCGCTTTTGGATAAGTCAGAGGCTCTGGAGTGTGCTGTAGGAGGTCGGGAAGGTTACAGGAGGGGGTTGTTGCCAGGGACTACAGTGCAGGGAGGTTGGTGCATGCTTAAGCTTTACAGTATATAGGGAATGAAACGCCATCTTGGGTAGTAACTGCCATATTGAAATTGAGGCCTTGTTTTCCATCCGGGGCTGCTGCTCAAGCCACACGCAGATGGAAATAAGTGTGTGACTGCAAAAATAAGGGAATAGCTTGTAGAATGGGCACCAGTGAGAAAGGCCAAAGCTAGAGATTGATCTCATGTTGCCAGCATTCGTATCCCAGAAGGAATGCGCCCTGCAAGGCCACAAGGGGGTTGAGAGCTCTCTGCAAAAAGTGATCCCATGAGGAGGGCCCAAGCCTCCCACCTGCCATCTCCCAGATCTAAGTAACATCCAGATGCCCCCATCCCAAGAACCCAGCATTCCACAGTACCGATCAGTCCCAGACCATCGACCATAAAGCTGTTAAACCCCTAGTCGATCAGATTTGATCTGAGAGCAGGGATCAGTTGTCTTCACCGCAGGTCACGTGATTTGTGCCGGGAGGGGTAAACAGCCAAAACGTGGGTGGGGGAGCTTTGGATGGGCGCAACGTGTCTGGCATGGAGTTGGTGTGTATTATTTATATAGCCCTCTTTCCCCATTTGTATGGCCTCAATACGCCTTGTGGTTGGAACGCCCTCAGTGACTGCAGTCAATGTGGTATGGGTTCTAAGTTTAGTTTAAGAGATGCATGTGTGCATTTTCACTGGCATAGGATTTAGGTGGCTGACTAGGCTTCACTAAGCTTCTGTGCTAATTCCCTTCAACCTTGCTTTTTTGCTGGACTGAAGGACTTTTTTAATTTTTACCCTAGAGTGAGCCCTTTTTTCACACCATGTGTTTTTTCTTTATCAGATTTGGATTGTTTCCTTTGTTTTTGGAGTCTGACACAATAGGCATTTACCTTTTTTGTATGGTGACACATAGGGGTGTCACGGTATTAGTTTTATGACGGTACGATAACCTTCTTGCCAAGTGACGGTATATCATGGTTATCGCGGTATAGCAGGTGGAGTTAACTAATCTTAACAAATATTTTCTAAAAGGTCATAAATTGTCAGATTTATCATCACAAACAAAACCAGGCACCCAGGGCCAGAATTGGGCTTTTCAACATACTTTCCACTGAAATGTCACCCCTTGCTTCCACCAAACACACGTGCGAAGAGGAGGGGATTGTGTGGGGAGCCCTGCTGCGACTGGCAAAGCAAACTGAATAGCTTTTCTTAAGTGGTAATTTAGGCTTTTAGCTCCCCCATTGGCTACTGGTGAAGATGAACATGTTGCCATCTTGATAACCTGCATGCCACAGATCAATGGAGGCTGATGGTAGTATACGCTTGTGCGCATACGCACACACGCTCTTTACTTTACAGCCTTTAGTTTACTTGCGGGCCAAAGGGTGTTCAGTAATCACGGACATGTTACCCTTTGGTATGGCAGCAGGGAATACCCACAGAGCTGAGCGAATTTCGCAGTGTGACTTATATGTAAATTCAATGATGGAACCAGGGAAATCCCCCATTGTCATATGTTTAGCAAACAATATCCATTATAAATAATCCCAAATCCGCCATCCCAAAGTAAACCCTTTTCCTTCTTGGCACTGTTTTTATTCTTCCTAACATATTTATTTTATGTCAGGTATGTGTGGTTTATGGAATGGCATTAAAAACTGCTCCAACTGAAACTACTTGGCAGACGGCACATCCAACAGTGCAAGACCAAGACTGTGCAGCACTTACTGCAGCCTTTCCAAATCAGATTGAAAAGCACACTTAACGGTATAAACGGTATACTGGTATAAACAATGTGACGTTATTATTGTTCAATTAAGTGGTTCACGGTATCTTTAACGGTATACCGTTATACCGTTATATCCCTAGTGACACAGCACCGTCGGTGCAGGTTCACAGAGGAATACTTTAGACCTCACGGTTTAAATACCTTTTTTTGGGTGCATTACAGTTCCCAAGAATAGTAAAGTGAAATTACCTTTACTATTCTGATGGGTGTGGTTGCCAACCCTGTGGATTGTACGTAATCGAGCATAGCTTGCATCAAAATGAGGGGGGGTGTTCAGAAAGCAGAATATACCTCATGTATTCTGCATGATTAAGTGTTTGGGGAAAAAGGCTCACACAAAATTGACTTGAACACCCTTCTCTCTATACACTCCAACATCTGGAATCTACACGAATATTGATCTTAAAAGGAAATGGCACCAATGGCCTGGCATTCCTAATGGAGCAGGTAGCCTATGTATAGGGTCTCACTAACCGGCCATTTGGATTTGTACGTTATGTAATTTACGTCACTGACACTGTGCCTTCATAATGTTTTGCTCCTATTGATTTTGCCAGAATGTTCTGCGGCAGTAGTGCTTTGCTGACGGACTTCTGTTTGTGGAAACATTTTCCTTTTTTTTGCTAGTGGGTTGCATTTTTTTCTTGAGCGGTTTCTCTACATTTTTGGTGACCGTGTCATGATTTCAGCGACCCCTGCAAAGACAGGCTTCCAGGCCACATCTCTGGGTGGGCCGCACACACCTACAGCGACCAGTCCCAAGCGTGCAACCCACAGTGGTGTACATGAGCTGTTTTCACAGAATTCCTGTCTGCTCTTTGAAGCAGGGCGTGGATCCTAGGAAGGCCATTGTTGGGCCCTGTGATGGAGGAGTTCTGGTGAAGTGTGGATGTTAAGACACTTCATGCGAGCAACGGGGGCGAGTGTGTGTAGGGAGGCAAAGCTTGTGTATGCGAAGAGTGAAAGGCCATGGGGCAAGTTTTTACTTTTCTCATTTGTATAGTGCACCATAAAACCCGGCGGCGTGAGGCCGCGGCAGTCAAAAGATCTTACACAGGATAACGGAGTAGGCAATGTGAACTTTCATTTGCACTGCAGTGTCTTCCTTTTCTAAATGGTGCTATAGAATTAATATCTCGAAGGCCGGGTGCAATATCATTCCATGACTTAGGAGCTGCCATAAAAACAAACTTAAACTTGGGTATGGTTACATTTGGGAATTTGTAGTTGGTTTGAATTATTTGACCTTAGCGTTCTGACATTGGATTTTTTTTGTCAGTGCTTCCTTTAAATATGGGCCAGTTCCCCCAAGACATTTGTGGTTAATGGTCAATAGCTGAAATTGGATCCTGGCAGCAACAGGAAGCCAATGCAGACTTCGTCTGGCCTCCGAGTAGTGTTTTGAAGTGTCTGCAGTTGAGAGATATCTGACTTGGCAGCTCCCACAAGTAGGCTACTACAATAGTCTGTCTTGGACCCAACAATAGCCCTAGCAGTAGTCTCGCAATTGGTTTGGGAAATGTAGCATGTAAGTTGACCCAGCAGTTTGATATCATAGGCCGTAGAAGACATCAGGCTACCTGTGTGCCTTCATGTTTAAATTCTTGTCTTAGACCACCCCCAGGGTTTTTTTTTCTATCTCACCCAGCTATTACAACGTGTTTGTAGACATCTTAAAGTTTGTTAATTTAATACTTGTGCCGATTACATCAACTCACTTTTCTCTTTATTTAGTGCCAGTCAGTTTTCCATCATATACCATGGATGATTTAATATGTCTCGTACTTTTTTTCTTCGTCCTCATGTTGGCCTGACACATTGAGTGTCATCAGCAAAGTTGGTAAACCCGATGTTTTTTTTCAGCAGGTTGAAAAAAGGCACTCTGAATATATTGTATAATGATGGCGAAAGGCACGCACCCTGTGGTAAGCCACACTTAGGAATTATGGTGGTAGCCTCTGCATCCTCACTCCATACTCTACAGCTTTGTCTGCTCAAATGACTCCACCCATAGGGCTGCACTACCTCCCTTAATCTGGGGACCAGTTTACCATGGTTCACCAGATTTTGCGTTGTCATTCTCCAGCATGGATTCACAACCGTTTCAGTTTCGTTTCTAAAGTCTTATACACCAATCACTGAGCTCTGTGTCATACTGCCGCAGCCAATGACTGCCCTCTACCTAAGCCCCTCAGGCAGCCATCTTCAGAAATTTGCCGCACATTCAAGTGTTGGGAGTCCTCGTGTTTTGCTCTTCCAGACCAGTGCCTCTACCCGGGTGACTCACAGGGGCATGCCTCTTCTGGATCAGCGAACCTGAGCGGGCTTCTAAGTCCTTTGAGGGTGCTTCATTCGTGGGGGCCCTACACAAGGCCAAGCGACGCAAGTCTGTCGGTTGCTGCATAAGCTGGTCATGCGACAGTCAGGGCGCGTTCATCGTCAATCCAGCTCTTTGTCCAAGAGGAAGTCTGCTACCCTGGGGAAGCTGCTGGAGACACCGGAGAAGGCCAAGCAGGGCAAGGTGGCCGACCTGCCCGTAAGGCCCAGGAGGTCATCCAGGACAAATTGTCCTTGATCGAGTTGGTGAGGCCTCATTTTTAGAAGGCAAAAGGGGCTGGCCCAGTCTAGGGTGCCCCGGTGGTGGGCAGTCTCTCCCTGCCAGGCTAGAATCTTCGTTCAAGCCAATAGAAAAGATTCTGAAGAGGAGGATGCTGGAGCTTAGCCCGGGACTGACCCCTCGGGACCCGAAGGGGGTGCGGGGGAGAGAATTCCAGGGCAGACATTTGTTCGTCCGAGGAGATACTTCTGTCTACACCATTCAGTGATGACTTGGGCACTGGACCCAGTGACCCTGACCCCCAGGTGCTCCTAGAGACATATTGCAGGATATCTCTTGACCCTCCACACGCTGGTGTCGGAGATTCAGAGGAGGTTGCCAACAGTGACCCTGGTGACACCAGGGCAACCACGGGCAAAGAGACCTACACCTCAATTCTAACTGTTGCTGGCCAGCCCCTTTCCTGTCAGTCCCGCCCCTAGACGGCAACTGGGATGAGGGGCTGGTGCTGCAGAGGAACCACTCCTCAGCCCCAATGAGGAGAGACCAGGTTGAAGAGAAGTACCGGGTGCCGGAGTCTGCGCCTGTGTCTGCGGTCTCGGCCATCCCCAGACTGTCTTGGCGGCCGCCAGGAAGAAGTCGTCGAGTTCGTCTTCGTCTGCGCCCCTGGACAACGAGGGGGAGAAATTGGATTCCAGGGGTAGACGGGGATTCCAGGGGTACAGGTAATCTACTTGGCGACAACAGTCAAGGTGGCCAACGCCTTAGCGATCGTGGCTAGATACGACCGGGCGCTTTGGTACAAAATGGCTTCCTTCAGTAAGGCATATATGGCCCTGGACATCCGGGCCATCAAAGCCAGAGACGTCAAGTACCTTGGGCACACTGCTGCAACACCGGATGGAAGTCTAGCAGGTTTGAAGGGTTTTGGTGGGGGCTCTTCCTTACTGCCAACCCTCTCGTTCTTCACCCAGGAAGCCAACAGGCGGTCGGTCCAAGGCTGTTGGGAGATGGCTGCCGCTGTCATCTAGGGCTCCAAGCAGGATTGAACCGGCTGATGGGTGTTGGATGCTCTCGCCCACTGACTCACGTTGGCATTCAACGGAATTGTCAGCGAATACCACCAGTGGCCTGACAGGAGCAACACATCCTTCAGCTGCTGCTGGAGGTTCGTGCCATGTTAAAAACTGGGTGATGGAGCTGGTCCCATGGCGACTCCAGGGTTCTGGAATTTACTCTAGGTACTTTCTCATAAAGACCGGGGGCTTGAGGCCCATTGTCGACCTACGACTCAACAAATAGTCAGGCTGCAACCTGCTCAGTCAACTGGAGGAGGCAGACTTGTCGTTGGATCTGGGGGGTGCATACTTCCACGTTCCCATACACGAAAAGCATTGGTACTTCCATGCCCCCATACACGTAAAGCATTGCAAGTTCCTGCGCTATGACTACAGGGGATTCATGTGTACCCTTACCTGGACAACAGGCTCGTCCGGGCGAAGTCAAAGGACATCGCCGTCGGATCACACGGCAAAGAACGTCCAACTGCTGACGGACCTGGAGTTCTCAGTGAATTATGCAAAGTCCTGCTTGACTCCATCGCAGAACGCACTGTTCCTGGGATCCAGACTCAACACGGTGTCCTGCATGGCCTCTGTCGGAGGAGAGGATAGCAGCCATCTTGGGTAAGGTAGCACTAAGGATCACCACTATGAGAATCATCAAATCGCTGATCAGTACGTCATCGGCTTTGCAGATTGCGGATGCCTCCACTCCAGTAGTTCCTCGACACCAGTTGGGTTCAGGTGTCCAGAGGCTTCAGGACAGGATCGCGCTTGATGAGTTCCGTCTGGCGATAAGGTGGTGGGCGTGCGTGCCAACATCACCAGAGGCAGACTTCCAGAGCCCCCCTGTACCAGGAGACTGTCACGGCGGACGCTTCTCTGGAAGGATGGGGAGCCCACCCCATGGCTGCCAGTAGAGAAGACTCTACACATCAATTTACTGGAGCTACGTGCAGTGTTTTGTGCCCTCTAAAGGGCAAAGTGGTGAGGGTATTCACAGGACAATACACCTGGAAGCAGGGGGGCACCCGATCCCCAGCGCTTTACAAAGAGGTGCAGGACTTGTGGAACAGGGCCGTCTCCTAGTGGATGTTCCGATCAGTTTCACCTGACAGGAGTAAAGAACACTGTCGCCGACTCTCAGCAAGGAGCAGTGCTCTTGCTCCAATGGGCCAGTACCCACATCGATCTGTTTGCAACAGTGACTAATTCCAAGTGCCGGAGGGTCGGCCAGCCGGGGAGCATGGGGGACACATTCTCCTTCCCTTGGGAAGGCCTGTTTCTGTATGCGTTCCTCCGTTGCCACTACTAGTCATCCGTCAACTCAGACGGTACCGGTGCAGGATGATCCTTGGCTGAGGCAGATCTGGTACCCGGACCTTCTCAGCATGTCAACGTCTCCTCCAGTCAAGCTGCCAGGGAAGGAGGTGCAATTCTGCACCACAACCCTGGATCGCTGAACGTGGAGGCCTGGCTCCTGTAGCATTAGTTTCGTGGTTACGAGCTTCCGGCAGAATGGCGGCGTCAACTTGCAGACACAAATGGAAGCGATTTGCAACTTGGTGCTGGTCGCAGATCCCCTCAAGTACTACTGTATTTACCGTCATTGGCTAAATCTGGGCTGGCGCACGCCTCCGAGGTACATCTGGCGGCTCTCCCGCTATACCAGGTCTCCGGGACGGTCTTCACTGTGGTCACTGTCTAGTCAAAATTAATCAAGGGACTGTTCCGTTCGTTGCCGCCGGTGAAGGCTCCGGCCCCAGCATGGAAACTTAACGTGGTACTGACTAGGCTCATGGGGGCTCCATTCGAACCTATGCATTCAGCTCTGCCCAAGTTTGTCATGGAAGACTGTTTTCCTTGTGGCCATTACGCCTGCAAGAAGAGTAGGTGAGATCCAGGCCCTGTCCTGCAAGCAGCCTTACTTGACTTTCCACGAGACGAGGGTGGTGCTGCGAACGCATCCCTCCATGCCCAAGGTTCCGTCGGAATTTAATCTCAGCTAGCCTTAAGTGTTACCTCTGTTTTTTCTGACTTTTTTTTTTCACTGGCTGAAAGGACTTGCGGCCGGATGTGGTTTGAGTGCTGAAGTTTTTGTGGCCCGCACTGAGTTTCTGGAAAACTTATCTGCTTTTTGTGAACTTTGGTTCTGTGAACCATGAGAAGGCCCTGTCCAAGGCTTCCATTTCCAGGTGGCTCTCTGGCTGTATCAGTCATTGGTTGGCAACTGACCGCCGTCCAAAAGCCCATTCCACCAGAGTAATCCCTGTGCCGACAGCGTTCCTCGTCTGGTGTGCCCCTGCTGGACATCTGCAGGGCTGCTACGTGGAGGTCCACGCCTACCTTCACAAGTTTCTACTGCGTCGACAGGGGTTCCAGAGGAGTCCAGGGTCGGCCAAGCAGTGCTACGCAACCTGTTCGCTTGAAGGTGAGCCAGTTCCGGAGGTAAGAGTAATTGCTTCTGTTGAGCCTTGACACCTCCCATGGTTGTGTAATGTTGTACTATGCGTTTATTCATATGCGAATCCACCCCTTGCTGGAAAAGGAACACGTTACTTACCTGTAACTATTGTGCTCCAGCATGGGTCTGGCATGGATTCACATGCGAACCCTCCTGCCGTCCCCTCTGCGGTTTGAGGTGGTTTAGAGGAGGAATGTACTTAGTAAGTGAATGTTTTTCTTTTACCGAGGATTACCGGCTTGACTAAGTAAGTAACTGTTCCATTCTGTTCTTTCCTCATGAGTTGGTTTTGTGAAGTTTCTTTCCCATGGTGTCCTTTATTAAAGTATATATTTATAGAACCTTGATTGAAGATTCCCTTTATTTTGGATTGTTATGCTTTGCTGTTTGGGTCCTACTGAATCAGAGCATAGCCTTCACTCATCCCATGTTGCCGGTAATGGAGGTATATTGCTTCACTGGCCTTGTTTTACCTTTGTGGTGACTCTTGGTTTATAGCAGTGTGGGGGTTCAGTGGGCATGTTGAACTCTACTCAGCCTTGTACTTCTGCATGGGTATAATCAATTCGTCCCACACTGCAATTTTGGTCAATTATTCGTTAAACAATATCCAGTTCATATTCTCTGCCAAGGCAACCAAGCACACTGCTTCTTATAGCCGCTAATATCATAGTTTGCCTGTTAAAGCACTGCACCAATCTTCATTACTCATGCCTTGAAGAAGGTTACATAGTATCACTTCTTAAAAGCCGGCATGTGTTTTGTGGTTTAAGCAACTTTGTGTTACCCTTTTTGTGTTTTGCTCTTAAGTTTCATTTGGGTAACTCCTTTCAAGGAACAGATTGTGTGGATTGTCTGAGAAACGTGTTGGAATGCTTTTTGCGTTTGACTTTCACCCTGTTGTGCCCTTTTGACCTTAAGGTGCATCTCCTTTCAAACTTATATTTTTGTCTTGGGTTTTTACACAGCGTTCGTTTTCATGGTCAATTGGCTCTTTGGGACTTGTGAGAAAAGGAGGGGTGGAGGTTTGATGCCTTGAAGGGTTATCAGTACCATAGCGTCAGTTTAAGAATACTGCTAAACGTTGCAAGTCTTTTTTTTCAGGTATGCATGCTACATTCTGCAGTCTTTCACACCTAATCCAGCATACACACACCACCGTTTCTAGTGGGGGAAAATGTGGACTGCCAAGATGTATGGGTGGTTTTCCCATATCCAAGCAAAGTGTCTTCCTGCATGCATAAATCACACAACTAAGAGTGATGCCTTGAATAGCATTTGACCACCTTGACTGCTGGCTATGTCTGCAAGTTTTGGATTACGGTGCATCCCGATATTTTTTCAACCCTTGCAGACAACTGGCCGTGCAATTAATGCACAGATACAATTAGCTATGTAAAATCTCCAGTGTCGTCCATAATGGATACTTGTTGAACTGATGAAATGATTACTTGCAACCTTTCGTCCCTACCACTGAAAGGAATCCTACTTTGTGGTTTGAGGTTAATGTCTCTATTGTGGAATGTAGTGTATTTACTACTTTCATAGTAGTTAACCTCATTCTGTATGCTTGCAGCCTATCTCGTTACAAATTGAAGTTCAGCCCTGACAAAGTGGATACCATGATCGTGCAAGCAATCTGTAAGTATGTCCTTTTTAGATTGTGCTTTAAAAAATATATATTGAAATACTGGGTGGTGGGATTTTGCCATTGTTGATGACTAATGAATTTGCCTATGAGAATGTAAAGGTCATCCCTCCTAGGAATATGACCAAGTCCACTGTAAGACGTAGGGACAATACATATAAAATCACAGGACAAGTCATCATTATGGGTATCGTTTCTTAGGACCGGTTATCATTTGAACAAATGTGTCGAGTTTTCTCCGGAAGCTTGTATATTTCTGATCTATTCTTAGAGATGAGTAGGTTGTTCCACATCATGGCTGCTTTGATATGGAAGGCTTTCCCGAGTCAGTTGGCCTTTTTGAATCTGGCAATTTCGATTTGACCTTTTGAATCTGATCCGAGTGGCCGTCTTGGTACATTTGTGACCAGTTTGCTATTCAGGTAGGACTCTGCAGTCCCGTGGATGCATCTTTGGCACCGTCATAGCCTTGATTGTATTTAACCTGTATAGATTCCTTCTGTCCTTGCTTATGTTCCTTTTTGGACTTCCTTTGTATAATCCTTACCGCATAGTTTGGCACTTGGCGATATGACCCTTATTTGCTCCCAACATAAGGGCGTTGCCGTAATCCAGCCATGATAGGATGTTGGCTCTGGCTATTCAACAATAGTCTTTGCTCGGGTAGGGGAGGATTGACTTGAGGAGATAAAGGTGGTATGCGCAGTTCTTATTTAATTGGAGAACATGGGCTTTGGCACTCAGTGATGAATCCATGTACATCCCTAATGTTTTTACTGTCTACAACCTTGATTTGGATGGATGCGGAAGGATTGATAGGACTTGTTAAGTTTGGCTCTGGCATTTCTTGGACCGAAGACCATTAGCTCCGTCTTATTTGCATTTAGACATGGGCAGTTGCTGTTCCAGTTCTCGATGGATTTGTAGACTACTTCCGCCCTTGCGCTATCCTGTTCGTAGTCCTTGCTCAATTCCATCACCAGCTGAGTCTTAGGCGTAGTTGGTGAAGGGCACCCAATTTTTCAAGGACCAGACCTAAGAATCTTATGTACAGATTAAATAGTGGAGACAGCCTGGCTCCTTGAGTCACGCTGCATCCAATTGTCTCCACAAATGAAGTTGTTACCCCCAGTGAACCCTGGATTTTCTGTCTGACAAGGTTAGCTAATTGCTTCAGAGCAATTGGCGACCTTCGCTAAAGCCATTTTGAGTTGATTATGGTATAAAAGATTGAACCCCGTGCTGAGGTCTAGCAGTATGAGACCAGTGTTCCCCTTTTCCATGATTAGCATGTGTGACTGCAGGTCCAACATTGCAGTCTCAGTACTATGAGCTGTGCGCAATCCGGATTGCTGACCATGTCGTATATTGAATTCCACATACGCTTGAAGTTTGACAGTTGCTATCCTGTCAAGTAATTGCAATTTATGGTACTCAGATTGCCTGGGTCTCTTTGATCTGAGTCCGGTTTCTTGGCTAAAGGCGTGACAGTGACAGATTTAATGCTTTCTGGGAACATGTCCATCACAGAAGAATGCGTTCCCCATTTTGAATAGAGGAGCGAAGATGTTTGCGTTTTCCAGGATGAGTTTTGGGGAAATGGCATTTTCTGCACATGTGGTAGGTCTCATTGAGGTTGGGCTTCTCAGTATTTCTTCTGTGGTGACATTTTTAAATTGGAAAGGTTCCTGTTGGCATGTGATCGATGCTCCTACTGCGTGATCTATTTGATGGCTGTTTTTGAACCTACTGAAGCATGGTCCTGGCTTTGACTTTGGCAGTGAAGGCCGATTGTACATTCAGTCCACCTTAGATGGAGTAAAGGGTGGAGTTTATGCCTTGGGTTTTTGTATTGATTTTAGTATTTCAAACAATTTGCTTGGAATTACCGGCTTTAATTGCTCTTTGTAGAACTTTCTTTTGGTGTCATATATTCTTTTTGTATTTTTTCCTCCCGTTTCTTTTTTTTTAAGGCGGTTAGGGTGTTAAACCTTTTCTTGTGGTTGCCATTTGGTCTAAATGTTTGTTTTTAAAGGGGCTATTTGATCCACCATTAAGTTGGCGTGACAAGGTTTGCAATCAATTTGTTGGAGGTATGATGGTGTTGAGTGGTGTAGATGTGCTACTACTAGCAATGGTGTGTTGGTGTTCCCAGTGTTTTGAAATGGGAGTATGACTCCCTATTTTTGAAAGTTGGTAGTAAAATGCTTTTTTAGGGAGTAAAATAACTCTTATACGAGCGTACAAATATGTGCTAACTGGGAAACAGAAATGTTTAATTTCTTTGCGCCTAGCGCTGCATGCACATTAAAAGACGCATGTTTACTACTTCTGATCAGGCTGTAATAATAGCAGCATCTTCTGTGGTACCATGTGCACTACTGGTCCAAATATATCCATGGAGCTGTGTGAGTGAAAGGGGCAGGGTAATGTGTCTTTATCTCCCATTTTTGGTTGGTAGTATGTTTACTCCCTATTTATTTTTGGGAGTATTTGCCTATTTTTAAGAGTAAGTGTCCGACCTTATTGAGCTCACCTGTAGGCCTCTGTTACACTTGGATTTGCATTCCCGCTGACCCTTCACTCCCCCTTTTGTTAAATTGTTTCCTACCCAATGTTTTTACCATTTATATATTTATATGCCCCCTGCTTTGCCATTTAAGGCTCTCTATGGCGTCCTGCAAGTTTTCAAGCCCTAGTGTTACAAACTTTGACCCTTTTGCTTTTGCAAACTGCTGTTTAGCTAAAGGTGGCTTTTCGAGATGTCTTGCTGATGTTGCCTTTGCCCAAGAACCTCTACAGTCTTGCTTGTTCCCTTTAGCTTTCTGGATTCCTGTCCAGCATGCTATGCTGTATATCAAAATTTCACATTCCCTAGTCTCCATTCCCGATCCCCTTGTTCTGAAAACTCTCTTGTTGAGCTTACTTGATTACTAAACTTTTTCTCCGCCATGGGGGTCTGGCATGGATTCACATGCTCAAATATTTCCTGTCTGGCTGGGAATCCTCTGTAAAGTTTGTCCATCAAACTGTTTCTACTCTAAACCAATCGCTGTATATCGGGCCTTCTCTGCATCTCCCGGCCATGGCGAACGAGAAAGAGGGGAAGTTCCCCCGGAATGTATGACCTCTTCAATGCCTTTTACTGTCTTCACCCGCACCACAAAGGTGATTGCGAGATCTGCATCCGGTTCTCCGAGAGTATGATGAAGGATCGCTCCAGTAGGCTGGTGGTGTGGCTAAGCGCCAAGGCCTCTGCCCCGTGCCCGAAGCAGGGTCAGGCCTCATTCAGGGCCGGCCAGTCCTTGAAGCGGGCTTAAGTCCTTGGAAGGGCGCTCAATCCTTGGGGGCCCAAAACAAGGCCAAGAACAGCAAGTCTGTTTCCATTGGGGTCGATCTATGAAAGTAGCACCGACTGCGCCCAGGGTGTCCTTACCCCCCGAGGCAGGAGGCCTCGGCAGGAGTCCTCGGCAGGGGCCGTGGCGAAGAACCTGGAAAAGAGAATGCTGTCTCTGAGCCTGGCGGAGACCCCTCCGGGTGCAAAAAAGGGGTTGTGATTAAGTCCCAGCCACAGGCAGTACCCCAAGACATGGACATTTCTTCCTTGGACGAGGGCCAGGAGTCTGTACACACGATAGGATGTCGGCGACAGGGAATCGGAGGGCAACTACAGGGTGGGGCCTAGTAGGCCTACTGCCCGACCCCCGCCGAGAGATGCATCTGGACATCCTTTCTACCCTACACAACGTTGGTGTCTGAAATCCAAAAAAGGATGCCTCAGCCTCCTGCGAAAAAGAGGAAGCGCCATCCAACACCGCTGCATAAACCTCCAGACCCACGCCAGGTGCCCTAGGATCTAGCGCCTTCCTTAATTTCCAAGCGCTTTAGTATTGGGCAAGTATTCAAACTATTTCTAAGCAGAGAGTCCAGGGGGAGGAGGGGTACTAGTTTTTTAAATAGAATGTGTAAATAACTATTAGCTGAATATGTTTTTGTAAAAATGTTAAATTCCATTTAGTTTTTCTCAACGCATGACAGAGTAGGCTCTGTCCTAAAAATAGACTACAGGCATTGCCGTGCTTCGCTAAGGCTGGCAGAAGCACGAGGTAACTCAGCAGCTGTTGGCTGTCTATCAAAAGCCCATGCAGGCTAAGACTCCATGCACAACATACAGAATTATGAAATCTGGTTTAAAAGATTGTAAGACCAGATGAAAGTATGAGTGAAGTGTGGAGAGTATGGCAGGAATAATTAAGGGTACCCCTGTAAATTTCAGGGACCTGGACACGGAAGACTACATCGGCAGGGCGGGTGGTTCATGCCATGGATGCCAGAGCTTCTGAGCTCTTCAGTTGACGCCTGAGGATACCAAAAAGGAAGGTTTCCTCTACCAGAGACGCAAGGTTGAGAGACCATCATGGTGGTGCCTTTACTGGACAACGTATGGGAGGAAGGCCTGGCCCTGTTGAAGAATCTCACCCCAGCAAAGCTGGCTAGACCTGAGAAAAAGTACCAGGTGCCGAAGTCTGCTCCCAGGTCACAACTGTCACTGGGTCGCTGGACTTGTGGTGTCGGGGGTTACGAGGAAGAGATCGTGTAAACCCCTGTCCTCTTTCCCGCCGGACAGCGAGGGGAAGAATTTGGATGCCATGGGGAGAAAAGTAATACGACTGGGACTTGGTACAAACTGGCTCTGATTTTCCCAAGAAGATGGTGGAAGCGATCTCACTCGTCCACGGGGGGAAGCGGGGGTTGGGTGGCTTCAGGCCATGCCATCATGGTGGCCCTGGACATTGCCGACACAAGTTTCCGGCAGATGAGAACGGTGGCTGCCTTTATTGTGGCTGGCTGAAGGCCACCATTTCCGTCAGGAGGTCCAAACTAGGGTACTGGACATGCCCTTCGGGGATAACATCTTCGGGAAGGCCGTCGACTCCTTGTAGGCCATGAAGACTGTAGTGAACACAGAGCACAACCGGTCCTAAGGAGTTCCACAGTTTCCAAAAAAGCTACCCAGTTACATTCTTGGCTAGGGAAAACACAGGTGACACAAAGGTGGTACTACCATACTCCTAATTAAATCCAAAAAATGGTAATGGGACACTAATGCATCAAGAACCACATCAAAAAACCACAAAACAAAATAGTTAAACAAGACACAATTACCCCAATTTAGCATCTAACCATCTCACTCTGAATTTTAGTCAACATTCATTGTCATAACAATCATAGGTGGGGGTTAGTAGCCTTTAGTCGGGACCATTGTTCAGTTATTTTTCATATACATAAACATCGGTCCTCACAGAGGTGTCTACAACTCGGTGTGTTGCTAGCCTTGTATCGAAGCACTCTGTGACTGATTCTTTCTTTCGAGCTTGGTCAAGGCTGTCTTCAGGACACTTTAATACACTCCAAAAAGTATATGGAGGACACATTCACCACCAGAGGTAGTGCAAACCTGCATCGAGACCCAGGGTCGCTGAACCTGAGGGCTTGGCTCCTGTGCAGCCTTGGATTTCTGTGGTTGTGAAATGTTGTACTGATATGTATTTATTCATGAGCATGTGAATCAATGCTGGACCCCATGCTGGAGAAGGAACAAGTTGTTTACCTCGAACTATTCTCCAGCATGTCTGGCATGGATTCACATGCAAACCCTCCTATACTGCACTTTACGGGATTATGAAATCTGAAGATGGCTTCCAGAGGAGGGGCTTAGGGAGAGGGTAGTCATTGTCTGGGGGCAGTATGACCCAGAGCAGTGTGGTTTAGAGGAGAAATGCAGTTTGTAAGTGAAACTTTTCTTTTACTGAGGATTTCCAGCCTCACTGAATATTCAGGAGTATGTGAATCCATGCCAGGCCCATGCCGGAGAACAATAGTTACAGGCAAGCAACTTCCATATATTAAACAATTTTTCAATGTTATGACAACTTTCCAAGTATAAATCTTATGTAGAACAATAGTAATTGGGTATAAAAAAAGGTTTTTATTAATACAGGTTAAAGCGTTTCGAAAGATGTCTTCAGGGGTAATTTTAAAAAAAAGAGAAAATTCTGTAAGTGTAAAATCATTAAGATTCACCACTTGATGATCATGCAAGATAATTTCTAATTTCTCGTTTGAACTCTACTTCCGTTGGTAACCTTGATCTCGGTTTTTTACTTTGCCCATGTGTCTGGGCAGGCTTTCTCTCCCCTGCACCTAAAGATTAGAAACTTTATCAATCTACCTTAATATATATGTAGACCTAACAGGAGTGCACTGTACACATTTTTACACTTCACGGTGTTGCAAAGGGTCTGCAGGCGTCTCTGGTCATCTTCGGTTACTTGAAGCTTCACCGTTAATACAGTTCCAGCACACTCCTCTGCAATCTTCCCCAGCATTTTACAGAAAGGATGTTTGGCTGTCCAATCAGGACAGCCAACCCCTTGTGGGAGCTGGTCCTCTTCAGGCCGACAAAGGACGCAGTGGAAGACTCCTACCCAATTCCTGCCTGCCCAGACACTCTGTAGTCTAGGCAAGGATACCAGAGGGTTCCTGCCAAAGGCAACACACTGACCTCCCCCTCCCAGAATTGGCCCCTAAACTGGAAAGGACATGGACAGCCCTAGAAATAACAGAAGCTCCCACGGCACCTGGACGGGTGACACCAGATAGACGAACTCAGGCGACACGCACAGACAGTCAAATACCCCACCCGCCCCTTAGTTACCTCCAGGTACCACAATGTTGTGGAATTGCTGCGATATTGGCAATTAGCACACAACCTGACTTGTTGACATTCGCAGCTGCACTGGCCACAGGAGTATGAAGGGAGGACAGGTGGGGCTATGAGAGCCTGATGGAGGCGGGGACAAGAGTAAGGAACCTTGAATGTCAGAGGGACCCAGATCAGGACAGGCGCATCAGGGAGACTACAAAAGCCCAGCGCCTCAATTCAGGATAAAGATGCCAACTCCACTAACAATTTCCCCTCTGCATACACCTCTCACATTCCAAACCAACACAAACAAAACCTACAGCACAACAAACCGCACAAACTTCACTACACTGCAACAACAAAGCAAAAGACCATAGACTCGCACAACGTCTACCTGCTGCAAACACCGCAGGCCCAGCCAACGGACCTACCGGGCTAAGGCCGCCAACAGCACATCACTGCTCTCTTGCACTTTTCCTGCTTCCTCCCACTAACCCAATCTCCCCCTCTTTCAAAGCCGCCAGGGGACCACTCTGGTAGTGATTGTGTGCAGTACAAATGTCCTTTAACATTGTGCACTACTGAGGCTATGGACATAGAAAATTACACAAGGAGTAGAGAAGGATACTGGGTATCCCTTAGGTACTCCACTGAAGATGGTGAGCCAATCTCTCAGACTAGAGTTTTGGGACAGATGCTAAGAAAAGTAGTAGTATATAGAAAAAAATCTTAAAGGAGTAAAATAGATGTCTTTAATGGCTATGGAGCAGACGGACTCCATAGTACAGGTAGAATGTGAAGAAGAGTGTTCCAAAAGACAGAGCCCACAAGAATGAATGAGTGCAAAAAGGCTCCACTGGATTGAAGGAAAAGGGTCCAGAAGTACAGTAAAGTGCTGGGGGTCTCACTAGGAGAGGGTATGAAGCATACACATGATCCCTCCAACAAGTTACTGGAGAGGTGAGCATAAGGATACAATGTACTCTCAGCACTCCACATAGTGCAGCGTTTGCTGATCTCGTAAGAGAAAATCCCCCCTGCTATCGTAACTGCAATAGTTGGGGAAAGAAAAACCATGGAGGAGCTCTAGGTAGCTTCTGACAACACCGCACAAAAGGTGATGTTTCTTCACATAAAAAGTAAATGCCTAAAATCATAGGAAAGCATAACTCTGAAAAGAAATCCCAAAATGGTTCCTTGCACCTGATTTTAAAGAGGGGTGAGTAGAAAAAGGTTCCCGCTCATCCAGGAGAATTAGTTGAAAAATCCAGGCATCCCTTGGCCCCCTCCTACCTGCAAGGCTAAGAACCTCGGGGGTCAGCTCTGACTCCACACTTTCCTTCTCCGCCCATATCTGATGTCTCTAAAAAGTAAACATTCTACTGCACCACCTTTCCTCTCCTTCCCCCAGAAGAGCATGGTCTCCCAAGCTGTGGTTCTCTAGGTTGGACTATTGCAACAGTACCTTTCTAAATCTACCTGCCTCTACTCTCTGCAACTAATCCAGAATAGGACTGCGAGACGTGTCATTGGCTTCAAGCCCTGGGATCGTATATCTCCAGCTCTGAAATCTCTCCATTGGGTCCCAGTGGATGCAAGGATTGAATTCAAAACCCTCTGCATTGTCCACAAGGCTTTTTGGGGTCTGGGTCCAAAATACATTCAGCTATCACTCTGCAAATACCTCCCCTCTCGAGCGCTTCGCTCCTCGCCCTCTTAACTCCCTCAGGGTCAGTCGTTTTTCAAAGAAACAAGCTGGGAGTAGATCTGCCTTCGGCTGGGGCCTACCTCTGTAACAGCCTCCCTGCCACTCCGGAAGCACCTCAAGACCTTCCTCTTTGCTTCTGCCTTCGCTCCCCCTGCTGATCTGTTCTCTCTTGGCACTGTGCACCTGGCCACCCTCTCCTCCGGGCCCAGGTACCTGCTCACCCTGCCTCCCTCCCGCACTGCCTCCGGGCCACCCCTTGCACTGGGATCTGTATCTGTACCCATACAGTCCCCCGCTGCCCCCTTTCTTCCTGCACTTATCAGACCTACCCTGTCTGCTGCCTTAAACTCAGCACTTGCCAATTGCTGGCTGCACTACCACTGTTGCCTTTATTTGTTTCTCCTTTGCTCCGCACTTTCCACTTCTCCGCCTTCCATGCACTTTTCCCCTCTCCCATGCACTTTCACGTTCTCAATGTCACTGGGCCTAGTAAGATCGTTTTGTTCACCCATGTTCCCCTCCCTTGCCTTGTCGCGCTCTGAAACACTTGTGTACGAGCGCAATAGAAATTAAATATCAATATCCAGCAAAGTGGGGGAGACATGGGGAGAATCGCAAGAAGTGGATTTAACCCAAAAAGATTTATAGCACCCATTCCTGTGGGTACGTTTCAAAAACGTACCTGCAACTCGGCGTACTGCAGTGTATGAGTGATTGTATTTGTTTCCCCATTTCTTTCATACCCTATTGGCTGAACTGGGCCGGTCACTAGATGGTGGGCTTACATTTTAGTGTAGGAGTGGGTTGTGTTTGAATGAGTTCGTTTTTTTTTTTGTTTTTTTTTACACATGCCGTGTATTTTCATGGTATGATGACTAAAAGCTTGTAGCTAAATGTTACTTTAGTGTGCACGTTCTTGGGTTAGCTATGTGTACCAACTGCATTTCCCAAACAGCCCTCCTTCCTTACCTTAAGCCGGACTGCTGTGCCACAGCTATTACTGATGGGTTTGGTGCTTCCTTCTAAACCTCTAACATTTAGGTTACATGGTTGCACAAACATCGGTTGAGAACCATGTAACCATTTCCCTAACAGTTGGCAAGGAACCTCTTTGCTTTCTGCTAAATTTGTTTTTAGGCAAAATGGATATGTTAAACGTAGCTCTCCAGGAATGCCCTTTAGTTGCCAAAGGCGGCTAAGGTGTTCTAAGTTTGTGGTTTCAGTATCAATAAGTTGTCATTAGCGCAACAATTATTCAAGTATTGTTATCAAAGCCCTGGCATGTGAGTTTTGCTGCTGCATATGCACTACATATTGCATTTACTCCCCATTTTTTATGTGCAGGCTGGTCTACCCCAAAAATGACACCCTTTTAGTAACCCCCTTGGCTGCAACTGATTCCCTTTAAGGCAGTGGTGATTTCTGCTTTCTTTGTGATCAATGAGGTTGTACAGGGACTACCTAATCTGAAGTATTGTAGGCTCAGATTATTTTATGTACCGATTGTTGCTTTCCTTGATTTGTTGAGAAATGTAGTGTATGACTAATGGGTCAGTGTCCTCTGCTTTCGACTGGTTCTTGTAGTGGTCCTAGCTTTGATCTTCCAGCCTCTCTGTGACTGAATTCTTCAGATGTTTATGCAATGTATTTGGCGCATGCAGTTTTTTAAACTGATTCACAATTTTCTATTCCTGCATGAAATAGCCCTGCTGGATGACTTGGACAAGGAGCTGAACAACTACATTATGCGCTGCAGAGAATGGTATGGGTGGCATTTCCCTGAACTAGGCAAAATCATCACGGACAACTTGACTTTCTGCAAATGTGTGCGGCAAGTTGGTAAGTATTTAAGGGGCAACCTAAACCTTTAACTGCACAGAAATGCGTTTTTGATATGGTCATAAATGGTAATCGGCAACAAAAGGTTGTGAATATTCCTATGACCTGACTGATTGCAGACCATTTATCCTGGCATACAGTGAACTTTGCTGTGTGCCTTAACGAGTTATCTGGTTTAGGTAACTTCCATTGGAAAACCTCATTATTCAACAGGGACCATCTTGGAAGTTTATTTGTGCATGAGAATCAGCATACTTGGGCATTATTTTCCATTTTCTTAAGCCCGACATGCCAACCTTTCATCTTGAAGGGGCACTCATGGATTTTGGGGCAAATTGCGATTTCTAGTTTGAGCTATTCGCACCCCCCCAATCAAGGAGTGATTGGTGCAGCCTTGTTTGCATAGGACTGGATTGACTGTTTGGACAATCATTGATTGGAGAGTGTTCAAATTGATAAAATCTAAGAACTGCAAATATTAATGTTTTGCTAAACTCCTCTCTGCCTCCAACCCGAACTTGCAAATTAAGCTTGCCTAGATGTGTGGGTGCAGTGGGATGGCATTCTTTAGCTACTTGAAATAGCATTTTGTTCTGCAGTATAATCTAGTTTACAACTATTTTGTTGCTGTTTTTTCAGGAGACCGAACAAACTTTGCTACTTTTGATCTTTCTGAAATTTTACCAGAGGAAGTGGAGGTTGATGTGAAAGCTGCAGCTGAAATATCCATGGGAACTGAAGTGTCGAAGGAGGACATTTGTAATATTTTGCATCTTTGTGACCAGGTAAATTAGTTTGTAATATCATAGTAGACAATAATTGCCTTGTCATTCTTTGCCAGTGACAGCAGTGATGATAACTAAAAATTGCAATCCTGAAAAAACATGAGGGTGCAAAGTCACTACCTCATCTGATGCTGTCAAGGTTATAAACCACTGGTAAATAACTGAACAAATGTAATTGTGTTTAAGTATGCAAGGGGAATATCTCCTGGGCAATACCTATGTCTTGAGAGCAAGACAGTGCAGCGCAACCGTTTTTTTGTATTTGTAAAGCTCACTGCAGCCCAAAGGCATCGAGGTGCTGTTGCAAGCAGGTGACTTAGTTACAGGTGCGAAGGATTGCACGTGGGTTAAACAGGCATGTAAAAGTTGCATAACTCACAATACATAGCCACGCAGAGTTTACAGTGCCATGGATAGATGGGAGGCAGCAGGGAATTCTGAAGCCCCAGAGGTGGTCTCTCATAACCATCCCAAGGGACCATTGGCAATGGCATGTCTCTACACCAGCTACAAAAGTGCACAGGACGTCACTGAGTTGTAGGACACCTGCACTGTGGACCAGCCACCCTAGTGCTTGGTATAAACTAACTGCAGGGGTAGTCCATCCCTAGTTTCTGCTAATTGTGAGGAATGCAGGAATTTCAGGGTCTGTTGTACAAAATATCTCCCCGAAATGAAAGGCTCATGAATTTGAACTACTCGCCCCAAGTTTGATAGTGTTATTAGATTGTTAATACCTGGTTGAAATGCTGATTGCTTCCTTTGAAAATGTATCCTTGAACCCCTGGATTGGCACTCTAACCAACAGGGGACCCTCTGTAGCTGCCATTGGCTCTCTACCGCCGCCAAAATGTTGTCCACACCATGCCAGGGGAGCACATAGTTTCCTAGATCTTCAAAGCAGCCACAGCCTTTCGGACCGCCAACCCCTTTGTTGCTGATATTCATAAACTGTCAAACAGGCCCTGGGCGACTACTTGAAGAGCGATCTTCAAACGCTGCCCAAACCAATCTGCACATCCACTCACCAGTATCCTCCTAGTCAGTTGTCTCAACTGTGCCTGTCTAACCTTTGATTCTCTTGCTGCACTGAGGGGTGAGTGGGTTTTTAGCCTCTACTCATCCTTGTACTTTTGCATTATTGAATTCAATTGGCCTCAAAACCCTTCAGAGTCATTGCTTGATAAGTGGGCGTTTTTTGTGTGCTTGAAGTAATGTTGTTTTGTGGGACAGCATGTGAGGTCCATTTGAGACAAGAGGGTGATTCTCGTTCCAGGTCTCCACCTAGTTTTTGCTAATTGTGAGGAAAGCAGGAATTTCAGAGTACAAAATGTCAGAAGTGGGGCTCATTATTGATTGTTGCTACTTGGTTGAAATGCTGATTGCTTCCTTGTCTGTGCCTTAATGTTAGGTAATCGAAATCTCAGAATATCGTGCCCAGCTCTATGATTACCTCAAAAACCGGATGATGGCCATTGCACCAAACCTTACAATTATGGTTGGAGAATTGGTTGGAGCCAGACTTGTTGCTCACGCAGGTATTTTTGTTTAACTCTAAAGTGTACACTGCTTGTTTAGTGGAGGGGGGTGGGAGGGTCTTAACTGTACTGCCTAACTACGGTTTGGTGATCTGGATATTCATTTAATGTCCTTACAACCAGCGGAGTATTACTTTGTTTTTCTAACTAAGCACATGCTTCTTCTGAGACTGGTGTCGAGTAGAAAGCCCACTTTTGTGGTAGTTGAGATGGATTTCCAAAATCGACTCTGGGTGAAGTCTCGGAAGGGCTGTGAGTGGTCTAAGGCTACAATGATTCGACACAGAACTGGACCAATAATTCAAGTGCAATGATTAATTAGACCTTCAAATTGCACACAAGTAAAACCTAGTCTAATATTGTCACTTATTAAAAAAGCAATATATAAATTGGCCTTTGAGAGAAGAGAGCATGATTTCTATGACCATTGAAACATAGGTAAGTATGCATGAAATTCAGTAAAGACACTTTAGAATAACCACAAAGCAGTTTCCCCTTACATTTAATGATTCCAACCCTTCAATGGTTTCGAGCCTTGTGGCCTAATGTTATCAGTGCCAAAGTTCTACTTTTTAGGTAGCTTGATTAAGCAATTTGAATGATTTATGAAAGTCGAAAAGGTAAGCAATCGAACGGAAATCCGTCACTAGGATAGGTCTAAGAAGTGATCCTTGACAAGGCCTTCAACCAAAGTCCATAGAATAATTTAGGTACAGGATTTTACGCTTCTGTGTAACCCTATGGATAACCGGGCGAGAGGGATGCTGACCCAGACGGGGGTAGGGGGGACTTCATGTGAAGAAGACTGATTACAACAGGAGTCGCCATGGTCTGGCAGTGACGGCGAGCCTCCGGGGATGAACAAAGGAGCAGGTCCTGCACAGCTTCAGTTGATGCAAGCATGCGGAAAATCCAGGCGCAAGCATTTAGTACAAGCTGACTATCCTAAGGATGCATTCTGGAAGGTGACTGCTGCAGCGAGGTGGCCCTGGAGAGAACTGGTTAGTCCTGAAGCACAAATCCTTGAGCAGGGGTCGATACTAGTTGTTACCACATGTCCACGGGTCAAAGCACTGACACACTTTCTTGATCAGGACAGAAGAGCAGGGGTTCGCCTCTGGTTTTCAGCAGACCTCACTTTGTTGGGGTGTTGGCTATAATCTGTGAAATAACTGCAGGAGTCCTCTTATCTAGTATTTGGACTGCCACCAGGTCCTCCATTGGTTAAGGCTTTGCACCATTCCAACTGGCAGGGGCTGTCCAAGGAATTTAACAAGGGAGACTATCTCACAGTACTGATTCTTGGGGACTGATCAGTTCACGCTAAGAATTGGCAACAAGCAAGAGTAGTTAACCATGGAGCTTTACTGCAAACCATGGCGAAAAGGAAGGGTGTCCCTTAAAAACTTTTGGGTGGTGGTGGTGAAGCGGCAAAATATTTTACTCTTGTTCAATTGAAGGGCATGTTCAAGCATCCACTTTTTAGTGAGCCGATGAAATGCTTAGATGAAGTAATGTTGGGGCACTTTACTGGGTGTCATCGGAATAGGAGTATCTCTGCCTAGTTCATAAGATTTAAAATGGTGGTCTAATATACAGAGGTGGAAAAAGAGTGGAATCTTGCGGTGCTACACAAGTTGTATTCTTTAAAGAAGACAAGAACTGGCCTAACCTCACTTTAGTATGCTCGGAGCTATACCATATGTAAACCTAATGGGAGCATATTGTGTTCTACCATGTTGCATTCTGCTGACCAATCTAGAATCACATCGAGTGTCCTATCTCCCTGGTCAGCTAAGTGATCCCAAACCCAAGAGTACGTTTCTTATGAGTAAACTGTTAATAATTACGGGACGTTTAACACCTTCTCCAGCAATGGGGTCTACACCTTCTCCAGCACGGGGTCTGGCATGGATTCACTTGCTCATAAATATTCCCAGTCAGACTGGGAATACTCAGTAAAGAGAATCTGTTTCATTTCTGAACTTTCTCCTAACAACCAATCACTGAGCTCTGGGTCATACTACCCCCAGCCAATGACTGCCCTCTCCCTAAGCCCCTCCACTGGCAGCCATCTTCAGATTTTTACCGCACGTTCATGTGTTGGGATTCCTCATTTAGCTCGAGCTTCTACTGTTTTTTGGAAGAGTTCTATTTTTCGGTCAATCGGGCCATGTGCTCCATCGGTCAACCTTCCAATTAACGGGGACCAGTTTTTCGGATTCTTCAGCGCCCCTCAAGACGACATGAAGCAACACAGGTTCGATCCCGGGTCCGTGCTTAGAAACCTCTGGGTATTTGCAACTAAGACATGTGAGAGCGACTCGGGGCCCTCGGGCTGTGTGAGCACTTTAAAAATGCAAATAAATAAAACATTGTGCATTTTACCAGGAGAGCCCCTTGCACGTTGAAGGATCGGCACAGGAGGCTCAACAAGTGGCTACAGGCCGAGGCCCCTGCTCTGGGTGAGTCGCAGCAGCATGCCTGTCCCAGCTCCATGAAGGCTGAGCAGGCTTCTAAGACCTGTTGAGGGTGCCCCTCCCGCAGGGGTCCGGTATTTTTGGTTCAAGATCGCTCCCGTCCTGGACTTCCTTTCCGACGGCATGAGGTCTGAAGTGTTGGAAATTCTGCAGGAAGGCAAGGTGACGTCGTAACACCATCACGGTGGCCAGACATTGCCGACGCGGGGTTCCGCCAAATGGGCAACAGCGTTCGCCTTAGTCGTTGTGGCTGGCTCGTGGCCACAGACTTTCGGCAGGACGTTCAGTTAAAGGGGGCTGGACATGCCCTTCGACTGGGACAATTTGTTCTGGAAGGCTGTGGATGAGTCTCTCCAAGCCATAAAGACGGAGACCGCGCATACTTTGGGCACTCAACAATGGAGGTCATCCTTTCGGCCCTCAGGCAGCAAGTCCCCAGAATCCTCCAAGGCGTTTGGCGGGGGCTCCTCTTCTTACCACCAACCCTCCCGCTCCTCGGCCCATGAGTCCAACAGGGGCTGCTCCAAGGCCTTCAGAGGAGGACATTGTTGCAAGGGTCCCCAAGGGCGGCCCTTCGATGTCCAAGCAGGATTGAACCGACCGTGGCGTTGGGCCTAGACCCATGCATCCCAGTGGGAGGCCGGCTGGGGAACTTGGTCAGCACGTGGAAGACCATCTCCCCAAATACCATGAGTGGCCCGGCAGGAAAACCACGCCTGTCAGCACCAGGTTAGCGCCATGCTAAGTAAAGGCGCGATGGAGCACTTCCCACCAGGGCTCTGGAGTGTACTCAAGGTACTGCCTCGTGAAAGACCGCAGGTTGGAGGCCCATTCTCTACCTTTGTCGACTAAACAAATGCATAAAGTCCCAAGAATTCTGCATGGTCGCTCTTCGGCACGTCGCTAGACTTGCAGGAGGCGTACTTCAACGTCCCCATTCACAAGGGGCACCGCAAGTACGTGTTTGTGGTTCAAGGGAAACACTACCAATTCAAGGCACTTCCCTTAGGATTGAAGTCGGCACCAAAGGTCTTCACCAAGTGCCTGGCGTCGGTGTCGGCGCAGCTGCGACTGCAGGGGGTTCACGTCTACCCTTATCTGATGACTGGCTCAGCTAATCCGGGCCATTTTGAAGGAGATAGCAGTCAACCACACAGCACCATTTGCTTACTGACTGATCTGGGGTTCAGTGAACTATGCAAAGTCCTGCTTGACTCCATCGCAGGACGCGCTGTTTCTGGGATCCCGACAAGTGTCGTGCCTGGCGTTTCCGAAGGAAAGGATAGAGGCCATCTTGGGCAAGGTACCGCGGCTGTTGGCCCCGAACTTCGACACGGTGAGGTCCATCAAGTCTCTGATCAGCAGGATGTCATCTTAAATCTACTTCATTCGGCTGCACAGGCTATGGATGCGTCCCCTACAAGAGTTCCTAGACTTGCGTTGGTTACAACTGTCGGGAAGCTTCCAGGACAAGATCTCGCTCAACGAGATGTCAAGCGATACGGTGGTGGGAGGGTTCGCGCACATCTGTCCGGTGGTGTGGATTTCCAGACTGTCACGGCGGACGTCTCCCTGGAAGGATGGGGAGCTCGCAAGATGCCTATGGCTACCAGACGAGAAAACGTTGCACATCAACGTGTTGGAGCTGCGGGCAGTGTTTTGGACCATCAAGTATTTCCTTCCGTCCTTCTAGGGAAAGGTGGTGCTGGTCTTCACGGGCAATACCACCACACTGTTTTACATCGGGAACCAGGGGGCACCAGATCCCCGGCGATCTCCAAAGAAGCGCAAGACCTAGGGCACTGGGCTGTATCTCGGAATGTTCCAGTTTCATCTGGCAGGATTGAAGAACAGTAGTTTACTCTCAGCAGGGAGCTTCGGCAGGACCAAGTGGACAACCCACGATCTGCTTGCAACAGTGACGAACACAAAGTACTGGTGCGGGATGATCCTCATCGCACCAGCATGGCCGAGGCAGATCTGGTACCCGGACCTTCTCAGCATGTCGGCGTCCCCTCCAGTCAAGCTGCCAGTGGTCGCAGATCTTCTTGCCAGGGAAGGAGACGCAATTCTGCACCACGACCCAGGGTCGCTGAACCCAAAGGCCTGGCTTCTGCAATGTTAGAATTCGGTGGCTACGATCTTCCGGCGGACTGCAGAGATTCTCGGCAAGGCCAAGGCGTTGTCTACCTTTAAAATGCTACGACACAAATGGAAGCACTTTACTATTTGGTGCTGTGCACAGATTAACCCTCTGAAGGTCACGGCCCCTCAGGTATTGCCATATCTACTGTAAGGGCTGGCTCACGCATTCATCAGTTATCTGGCGGCTATCTCTCGCTAGACCAGATCCTCCAGACAGTCTTCGCTGTGCTCGCAATCAAGGGACGGTTCTGCTCGTTACTGCCGGTGAAGTACCGGCCCCAGCGTGAGAGCTCAATGTGTTGCGGACTAGGCTCATGTGGGCTCCATTCGAACCTTTGCATTCAACTACGCTCGTTTGTCGTGGAAGACAGCCATCACCTCTGCAAGACAAGTAGATGAGATCCAGGCCCTTTCATGCAAGCAGCCTTACTTGACTTTTTCAAAAGACATGGGTGGTGCTGCTGAGACACCCCTCCTTCGTGGTCGAGGTGCGGTCGTAATTTCACCTCAACGAGCCCTTGGTGTTAATTTCGACACCTTTGTCACCGGCTGAAAGGACTTTGCACTCGCAGGGTGTGGCTAGAGCGCTGAAGTCTCAGGTTTTTGTGAACTTTGGTCCTGTGAACCATGGTAAGGCTTTTTTGAAGGCTTCCATTTCCAGGTGGCTCTCCGGCAGTATCTCACTGTTCACCGGTTGGAAAACCGACCGCTGCCTCGCCGTCCGAGAGCCCATTCTACCAGTTATTACTGCTACAACGGTGTTACTGTGTGGTGCTCCCCTGTTGGAAATCTGCAGGGCTGCTACTTGGAGGTCAACGCACACCTTCACGAAGATCTACTGCGTCAACAGGGATTCCCGGGAGGAGTTCTAAGTCAGCCAAGCAGTGCTGCGCAACCTGTTCGATTGAAGGTGAGCCTGGTGAGGAGGTAAGAGATTGCTTCTGTTGAGTCTTGCCATCTCCCGTGGTTGTGCATGTGTACTGCTATGTATTTATTCACGAGCATGTGAATCCATGCCAGACCCATGCTGGGGAAGGAACAAGTTACTTACCTGTAACTATTGTTCTCCAGCATGGGTCTGGCATGGATTAACATTCGAACCCTCCTGCCGTCCCCTCTGCGGCACGTCTTGGTCATACTGCCACTTTACGTGCTACCAAATTTGAAGATGGCTGCCAGAGAGGCACGGGTCATTATGACCCAGAGCTCAGTGATTATAGGAGAAAAACTGTTTGGAACTGTTTTTCTTTTACCGAGGATTCCCAGCCTGACTGGGAATATTCATGAGCATGTGAATCCATGCCAGACCCATACTGTACAACAGTTGTAACTTGTTTCCTTCTCCAATTTAGTCGATGTACCTACCAAATGTAGGGTCAACTTCCATCTTCAGATCTGTGCCCACTACGGCAGTGGTTTGCAGTATAAAAGCTGCATGATATTACTAATGGGAAGATTGTTGCTTAATGCATCCTGGAGTTTGGTGCCTCCGCTTAACGTATTGTGCATTTGGTCTGTAACATCCTCTGTTTGAACACATTCACCAATTTAAAGAAATGCAAAAGCTCAAATGTTCTTGATCCCACTCAACCTGTGCAAATATCCATGAAGGTAACATGGTGAGCTAATGAACAAAGACTCCCTTACCCGATTACGAACACTCGACTGTTGGTAATGCTTGTTAATACTACACTTTCTCTTAGGTTCTCTACTGAATCTGGCTAAACATCCAGCTTCCACTGTTCAGATTCTTGGTGCTGAGAAAGCTCTCTTTAGAGCCCTGAAGACGAGGAAAGACACACCAAAGTATGGTTTGATTTATCATGCCTCCCTAGTTGGGCAGTCTAGTGCCAAGAACAAAGGCAAGGTGAGTAAACATTGAATTAATTTTATTCCTCTGGATTTTGAATTGCCATAGACTTAATGCACTACTGTACCTAGGATTCTACAATTCCTGGGCTATCCCAGAACAGTGATGGTTTATTTCGCAATGCTTTGTAATGGGAACATTTCATTATAGAATAATGTGCCAATCTGTTACAATGGCCCATTCATGTCTCCTGACCAGGGTACAAATCTTTATTTTCGGTATTTGCTGCTTTACTTCAATGCCTTTTTTAATTTAGGCAAAATGAGGTTTATCATTCTAGAAAACCTATTTAAATGGGCAAATTTTTATGTACTAAACTGGTATCAGGCCTTTAACCATTCAGACATTGTTGCTTGTAAAATTTGTTAAAGCTTGGTGTACTCCGGCACTGTTGAACTGATCTGCTAACATATGCAATCTCTTTACACATCCAATGTAAAGTCATGGAGTGATTAATGTTTTGTTCAATTCCATAGGTTAATTGTGCCATAGTAATGTTATACTGGCTAATTTAATAAAGGTGAAGATGATTATACCTGGTTTTAGGAAACCCAAAAAGTGCTACCTACTGAGGTGGTCAGTGATGATGACTTATTTAAATTGCCTGATCTCACCATGAGGGCAATTAGTCACTACCTCATCTGAGACTCTTCAAGATGGTTTGCTCTTTATATAGCTGCCTTTTGGTTGCATTACATTGTTATAAATGTTTTGAATTCCATGCAGGTATTTGGCATTGTATGATTTTGTGCAGTTGCTAATTCAGCTCCTTAGTTTTGATCAGCCTTTGATACTGATTGTAATCTAAAAGTTGCATTGGTATACTTAATGTAGCTTCTTGAATTTGGGCAGAATTGCATTAAATATGAGTCTGTTGTATAACTTTGTCCCTATTTCCGAAAACAGATTTCCCGCATGTTGGCAGCAAAGACTTCTCTTGCAATCAGGTATGATGCGCTTGGAGAGGACACCAATATGGAAATGGGAGTTGAAAACCGAGCAAAGCTTGAACTCCGGCTGCGACGCTTGGAGGATAAATCGGTATGCAGTCTGTTTCACTTCCTGTAACATGAACATATTGCTGTGGTAGCTTTAACTAAAAACTATACCTTGAGCAAAAGCAAAGCACTGTGCCCTTTTTCTGTTTGTTAGTCTTCATTGAAAGGGCAGCTTTGACCTTTGATCTTTTGGCTCCAGTCTTTGGATATCGGGGTAAAGCAAGGAATTTGAGGTTTCTCCCACTATCTGAGTGTCTCAAAGCTAGGTGCACGGCCATTGCATAGGTGTCCCAAATCTGGTGGTTCTTGCATTTACTGTTGCCCCCCACCCCAGTGTTAGGCCCCTTCTATCAGGAGTCCCAAATCTAGGTGCTGCTATTCCATTCTCACTTAGTACACATGATGCCATCTTAGTCTTAGGAGCCGCAACCCAGATACCTTCCGTCCTAGTCCTCTGTACGTTTAGCTACTCTGACCCCACCACATTGCTGTGCTGCTGGACTGCTCCATTCCGCAACCATGACTGACTTCCTCTCCCCAATTAGTATACCACCACGACTGCTTCTCCAACAACCCTGCACCACAACCCACCCCATAAAACACCCCTCCTGGTGCATGCCCTACTTTCCAGAAACCCCCCTACATCCCACATGACTTGTTTCCTCTGACCCCTATCGCCCACCTCCAATAATTCTGCCTCCAACTATGAGATCAGAAGAGTGCACTGGTGCACCAAGCACCACCCACCTCGTACCCTCATCCACACATTTCAGCCCTCCCTCTGCCCCCCAGGATTCTATTGAGAACAACCTC
Source organism: Ambystoma mexicanum (assembly GCF_040938575.1). Lineage (NCBI taxonomy): Eukaryota > Metazoa > Chordata > Amphibia > Caudata > Ambystomatidae > Ambystoma > Ambystoma mexicanum. The sequence continues at coordinate 670,062,372 of NC_090931.1, forward strand.
CCTGTCCATACACCCTGCGCATTTTCCAACTTGCAAGCCAAAGGAGCTCTCTGGCGCTCCAAACGTCACAGGTCCCCGCGGCATTGGTACATTCACTCAGGAACTCCCACCCCCAACCAAGCCCCCACCTCAGCCCTCCCGGCCCCTACCAAACCCCTTTGACACCTGCGCTAGCACCCACCCACTTGTGTAGAGCGCCACGTCACACCAACATCGTCAACCCTCCACTAAGCACTCCGTCCAAGCCCCCCCACATCAGTCCCACACTTACACCAACACCTCTCTCAAACCCAGCAACCCCTTCACTGCGTGGTCCCACGAGGACCACCACACCCCACAAACTCTGCACAGTTTGGTGCCCCCTCTTCCCCTGCAAAACCCTGCCTCCCATACTGCCTTCTCACCCACCCTCAGCCCCTACTCCACCCCCGCCCTCAGACCCTTCTCTCAAAGTAGCACGTCTTGCCCTTTCTAAAACCATTGCTTCCCCTGACGCCCCCACCTGCCATCTCCCACACCCTTCTTGCAGCCAAACGTGGAAAGGGTGACCGGCCCTCTCCCTCGATTCTCAATACCTCACCACTTCATCTGTCCAATCCCTTGTCCACGCCTCCACCCCCTTGAACTCGACTTTTCACCAAGTACACCTAAACCCCTAGCGCCATCCAGACTCGAACCACAAACAACTTGCCTCACCCCACACATCACACGTGCACCACTACACCCTCCCCACCACGTCTCTGGCATACGACTGCCCGTCTGCTCTTCATGCTTCCCATCATCCTAACCTACTCACCTCCCTCAAAGTACCAGTGTCCTGTCCCCCCATCCCCCCGACCCCCAACTACCACCCCTCAGTCTCAACCACCCAGACTGAGCTGACAATTATCGCAAAGGGCTCCTATGTGCACCGAGCACTCCCAGCCACAAGCGTCAAGAAAATCCTCAACTCATGAAGTCATGTGCCTCCTTTTCAATGCCTGACGACCTTTCCTCTGACAATCCTGACCTCATTTGTATCACTAAAACTTGGTCCTCAGACTATTTTGCACCAGTCACACACGAGACCCTCCTTCCCCCGCAGCTACTCGTTTATCTCCACTAAACAGTGCCAATCCTCTACAAACATAATTTCTCCATCTCTCACTGAAACCCAAGCATGCAATGCTAACTGAATCCCTTTTAGTAAAACTCTCGCTACCATCAACACTCAAAGCTACCTATTCATATACAGACCCCCCTGGATATGACGGACATTTTGCCAACAATCTCGGACTCCATAGCTACCTTTCAGGTAAATCACTAGACAACTCGCGTTACTGGGAGATTTCAATATCTGGTTCGATGTGCCCAACGACCCCATGACCCAATCCCTGGTCGACTGTCTAGAGGCACTCAACTGCTGTCATACCACAGGTCCAACTCACTCTGGTGGTCCCACGCTTGATGTGATCTTCAGCTCCTATGACCGCGTCTCTATCTAGTCCCAAACCGTTTATCTGGACTGATGACCACTCTGACATCCCTTTGTCTGTCCACACCCCAGCCCCTCCATCCATGGTTCTTCCTGCCATCACAAATGCTGGAACAAAGTCCAGGTGCCCCCGACCTAGCAGAACCCCCTACTTCTGTCTCCCGGCACCACTGACCTCTGATAGACACTTAACCATCAAATCAGTTGACTCCTGGTTTAAAGAATCGCTAATCCCACGCCATGCAGGCTCTCGCAAAGGACCGTCCCCCAAATGGCTCACACCCTGGCTGAAGACTTTCAAAAGTCAAAATAACTCTTGCGCCCAAATGGCAAACATCTAAAACCACTCTCCATATCTGTTGGCCCACTAATTACAAATCCGAGATCCGAAAGGCCAAAAAGGCCTATTGCAATAGACAAATCCTGAATTGTCGCAACAGCAAAGAACTCCACACTATATTTCCGAATTTGTGAAACTCACCTGCACCTCTGCCCAAACCACACCCACGCGAATGCTCTGCAACTACCTCTTGCTGCATTTCTACAACACAGCACTAGACAGGATGGCAACCCTTAATACCAAACTCTCCACTGTCATCCCCCCCTTGCCCCACACCTGCCCCTCCTTCTGTTACCCAGACAACCGCAATGCCAGCCTTTGACTTGTTCCACCCCATCTCGAGAGACTCGTTCGTACATCTGCTATCCGGCAGCAAGCCCTCCGGGACCCCCCCCAAGTGGCCCCATTCCCACCGCTCATTCTCTACTTGTGCAGGAGAAGCTAGGTCCATACTAAATGACTACCTCACCTCTGCACATGCCAAACTGCTTCTAAAAAAGGCATCTCTCGACACTTAACCTTAAGAATTAGAGGTCAATCTCCACTCACAAAACTCATCGACCGTGCTGCGTACTCACGGCTCAACTGTTTTGTAGAATCCAAAAAACTAGGTGACCCCGCTCAATCAGGCTTCAGACTGCACCATGGAACGGAATCCACTCTGATCTGGTATGATCTCAAGGTCATGGCAGACTGTTTGCTGCGCAGCACTGATTCTCCTTGATCTGTCAGCAGCCTCTGACAGTTAACCATTCTATCCTCCGACCGTCTCCACTCCCTAGGAATCGGAGGCTCGGCACACAAATGGATTGCCTCCTTCCTCAACAGGAAACTTCCTCACCCTTTTGTCTCAACCACTTACACCGTGAATATGAAGTACCCCAAGGCGCCTGCCTTTGCTCTCCCTTCTATCTAACTACTACCAGGAATCGTCCATGTGCACAACCTCACATGCTAAAACTAAGCTGACGATACCCAAATTATCCTAAGAATTCCCAAAACAAGCTCCAACCCACATCCCGACCTTGAAGCTTGCCTCAGTGATCTTGACTAATGGATGACAGGAAACCACCGCCTTCTGAACCCAGATAAAACTGAGATCGATATCCTGGTGTGCAGCAATACTGCCCTTCTCCCGCAACCACTCCATGGCCTCCTTGGCACCCCCAAACCCCTGCAATAGTCAACCTTGGCTGCACTATGGACTCGTGCCTAACTGTCTCCCATCAGATCAATAATTTACCGAAATCCTGTCACTACCACCTCAAACTCCTAAGGCGCTTTTTCCCTTATCTCAACTATCACATCAGACCTGCTATTATGTCGAGACTGGGCTATGCCAACCCCTTATACCTGGGAGCACTGGCATACCAACTTAACAAACTCCAGAGCCCAAAACGCTGCCACCAACTCTCTTGCTCTGGGACCCCGGTATCACATCTCCCCCGCTCTCCACACCCTTCACTGCTCCCTGTGGGACGAAGGGCCACTTTCTAAACCCTATGCATTACCCACTGAGCAGTGCACAAGACCGGGCCAAAGTACCTACAAGAGAAGATTAAACACTACTTCCTATCACGCACCCGAAGATCCAGCACTTCCCTCTTAGTTATTCCAGCTTCCAATCCAGCCAGATTTGGAGGGGCCGCCTTCTCAACCATGGCTCCAACTCTGTGGAACTCAATGCCTCCACACATTCGACACAACCAAGACTACATGTCCTTCCGCAAAGCTCTAAAAACCTGGCTCTTTCTGTAAACCCGATTAGGACTATCTAGGGCAGCTGAAACCCAGCAACATCATGGACCGCGACTTCAATTGCATTACATTGGAAAGTAATTACAGCCTTTGGCCAAATGTTCGAGGAGATACAGAGCAGAGACCACAGAAGGCGAACAATAAGTCACCACAACAGAATGGCAACCTTAGCGTCCTGCAGGCACTAAGAGATGTAATTGCCGACTCGCAGCTTCCTGAGTACTACAGGCCTAGCAGCCTCTCGTGTGATCAAGCCGATAACACCCTTTTGCTCATACCTTGTCCCAACTACATAGCCAAGACAATATCCCTCCTAGGTGCTAGAACATCCAGACTACACTGCCTGCGTCCAGACTATCCTTTAACGTCACTGCCTCGATGTTACTAGGTTGGTGCGAAATGAAATAACTCCTGTCCTACAACCAAATATGCCTAAACCTACCCTGCAACCCACCAATAACGACCACCAGAGACTGGGTGGGGGGGAATAAGCTCGATGTGACTATTGGTGCAAGCACTCCTGCCCTATAACCAAATATCCTGCCTAATCCTATCTTGCAACCCACCATAAACCACTAACAGTGACCCATAAGCTGTGCCCCCGAGATGCATAGTGCTGAGCCTAAGAATAATGACCCTCTGACCAAGCAAACCTATCTTACTCTGCTCTTTGCTGTGAATCTACCTCTGAATGCAGCTACCCCAAAGCAAAAGGACGACAACTACCAGATCATCCAGATCCAGAATGTAATCCTGGAACAGTGGGCTTGTAAGATTAAAACCTCCACTCCAGACACTCCCCTCTCCTAACACTATGCTCACTCTACATTACACCAACACACAATAGAGCACAGCAATACCCCTTGATCCATTTAGGCCTAGCTGCTCACAAATGAACAATACTCAATGAACGCTTAACATCCTGCTAGAACGCAGCTATACCCCACGAAAACAATCGGCCTAGCTGCACACTAACGTCCTACACAGACCTAATGCCACCAGAATGCAGTCTCGGAGACCAACCACCAGACTGCACACATTCAACTGATCTCTCAGTACCACATCTAATGTTAGGATGCAGCTACCATCAGGCAATCGCATCGGCTGCTCACATCTGAGTGCATCTAAGCACTCTATGCTACCCTACTCTCGACTGATCTGGACTACGGTCCCCAAGGGCATTCAACCCACAAGCGCTTTTGGTTCATACCATGAGAGATAGAGGGCTAAGTAAATGCCAAATAATGTAGGAATATCCCTTTTTCAGTAAGGACTTTAATGTCTCGCACATCTTTAGACCTGTTACTTGATGGGGCAACATTTGGCAGGCCAGTGGAATTGTCTATTAACCGTTTCAGACTAGATCGGTCACATGCATTGGTCAGTTATGACCTAAAAGGTGGCTTCTGTTTAACTGTAATTTTTTTGGTTGCTTAGGTTTTGAGGCCATCCTCACTCGTAGAAGCGCCTGCACTCGTTTGCTCAAAACACCTGTTTTTATCATTTTATCTTTGTCACTTAATCTTTATTTCTTTTTTTAGATCAAGCGAATTAGTGGCACAGGGAAGGCTTTGGCGAGAGCTGAGAAATACCAGCACAAGAGGTGGGTTGCTGTCCATATAGCAGCATTACCTTTAGTCCCTTAACTGGGGGTAAGTTTGCTCTTTTGTTTAAAATATAGCTAAAAGCAGGAGGTGCTGGTCATGTTGACTAACATGAGTTTGGGGTGGGAGTACTGTTGATGTGGCATGGGGATGTAATGCAGCAATCAAGGAACCTAGGTAGCACCTACCATAGATAGTATGGCATATTTGTGAAGTGCTACTGGATTCCAGGAGAACCTAATTATTGTGTAGAGGATGAATTATATTCTTTCTCTAACCGGACCACTGCCAGCTTTCATTTGTATTAGCTTATGTTATAAAAATATTCCACCCGGAAACTAAATATACTCTAGGTAAAGTTCTTTAGCGTTTCTTTTTCTTGATGCACTGAGGTGAAGTTATAGATTGTCTTGTGATTTAGGACTCAGGCTTTTTAAACCTAGGCAAGCAAACTTTTTGTATGGTGCTTCATGCCAGATGGCTTGCATTTCTGACCGCTGTGAACCAATTCTATGGTACTCCATTTGTAAAAACTTTAAAGGATACAGGACTTGGTTTACCATGCTGTGATTGGACATGAAACCACAGCACCGTTTCAGCAAACCTATTGTTTACCAAAGGTGAATTAAGTGTTTGTGCAGTGTAGAGGTGTGAACTGGTTTAGCAGGTTTGTGGGAGCTTTCGTCGCTATGTAGTTTTTTGGATGATTCCAGAAGCTTCTCCAAGGCCTACCCCGCAGGGAGATGGCAGAGAAGGAAGACTTGACGCCTCTGTTCAGAATTTGTCCAGGATGCGGCCTACGGAACATCTACTTGGACGATGGGCATACTTCCTGCATTCAGACCAAACGCACGTGGTGGATGACTGCCTTTTGCAAGGAGTTGGTCCCCCGCACCATGAAGGACTGGCGTAGGTGCCTTACCGAGAGGCTCAAGGCCAAGGCCCCTGTTACGGGTGACTCCTGACAGCATGCATTGATCTGAGCGGTCTTCTAAGACCTTGGAGGGCCCCCCGTCTCCGGGGTGCCCTCAAGGCCAAGCACTGCAAGTCTGAGACCACGAGCCAACACTGCGGCGAAGAGGAAGTCGGACCACCCGGTTAAGCTTCTGGAGAAGTCGGAGAAGGCCAAGGGGGCGGTGTGCTGACCCCCCAGGTGAAGGCCGCTAGCTCGATCTAGGTCATGCAGGCCCAGATTCACCCGGCGAAGCCTCCCTTTGAAGGCGTGGTGGCGTTCCTAGTGAAGGCCACTGGTTTGCAGAGTACGGTCCCCAAGGCGAGTTTCCCCTGCTTGCCAGGGAATCGTTGTTTCAGCCCATAGAGAAGACACCGGAGAAGGCAATGCCCACCATCTCCCCTGGTTGAAAAGAGGGGGGGAGGGGGGACACGGTCCTGAGGAGCTCTCGACTCTCCAGACCAATTTGGAGAAATTTGTCAAGGCACCAGGGCCATCAGGCGCGCCCCTACCAAGAAGAGTTCATCCTCCACCGCCTTTTCACCCTTTGCTCCCCTCCACCAAGGGAGGATAAGGGCCGAGACACACCGACTGGCACGGGCTGCTGCTGGTTAAGAGACCTCCCATCTCCCCCTCACCACCCAACGAGATAGGCTTTTTCCATGCCATGTTCTTGAGTGCCTCGGACCTCTTTCAGCTGACTCCAAGGTTTCCTGTACCAACGCTGCAAGGCGAAAAGGAAGACCGTACTGTCAATCCCTCTGACTTCTGGGATGAGGGACTGTCCTTTATGAAGAATCCATACTCTGCCAAGAGGGGCCGGTATGAAAAGTACAGGGTGCCGGACTCTGTGCCCAAGTGCTTCAGGTCGCAGCCTTCCCCGTATTCGGTACTCTTGGCGGCCCTTCCGCGTACACGGCCTCCCCCCGCCGCCCACCGGACAGCGAGGGGGAAGAAGCTAGACTCCATGGGACTGGTCATCACGTCTGCAGTGACACACATCAAGGCGGCCAACGCCCTCGCCATCGTGGTGCTCTACGACAGGGAGCTCTGGTTTAAGATTGCTCCCCTCCTGGACTTCCTTCCCGATGATAGCGGAAACCTTGGAGATGCTGCAGGAGGGCGAGGTGGCATCGGTCCATGCCATTAGTGGCCACGGACATTGCTGACAGGCTTCCGCCAAATGGTCGCCGTTGTCGCCAAGGTCCCTAAGGCAGCGGCGAAGCAAGATTCAACCGGTTGTGACGTCGGGCCCGCGCACCCTGGTGGCAGGCCGGCTGGCAAACCTAGTCAGCGTGTCGAAGTCCAACTCCACTGACCGTTGGGTGCTGGAAGCTCTGGCCCACGGACACACGCTGGAATTCCAACAAGTGTCCTCGCATACCACCCGTGGCCAGGTAGGAAAACCTCATCCCTCAGCTGCTGTTGGAGGTACGTGCCATGCTGAAGGGCGTGATTGAGCTTGTTCCAAAGATGATCCGGGGTACGACTTTACTCTGGGTACTTCCTCGTCAAGAAGACTGGGGTTGGAGGCCCATCCTAGACCTCCGCCGTCTGAACAAGTACATCAAATCCCAGAAGTTTCGGATGGTCACCCTTCAGCACGTACTAGGACAGCAGGAAGTAGGGGATTTTCTGTTGTCGCTGGACTTGAGGGGTGCCTATTTTCACATCCCCCTTTCACAAGGGACACAGTTTCTGCGCTTTGTGGTTCAAGGGCAGCATTATTAATTCAAGGCCCTCCCTTTCGTATTGACGTCGGCGCCAAGTATACTCCTACCTGGATGACCGGCTCATTCGAGCGAAAACCAGTGAGATCCCCGTCGAACACAGCGAAGACCATCCAGCTGCTCACGGAGCTGGGGTTCTCGGTGAACTGAGGTCCTGCTGCCTGCCATCGCAGGACTCACTTTTCTGGGGTCGTGGCTCAACACGGTGTCGTACCTGGCGTCTCCAGAGGATAGTGGCGATCCTGGGTACGGTACAACGGCTGTTGACCCTGATGATCACATGGGTGAAGTCCATGTGCTTACTCGGCATGTCATCATGCATATACCTCATTCGGCTGCGCAGGCTGCGAATGCGGCTGCTGCAAGAGTTCCTCGACGCCCGTTGGATTCAGGTATCAGGAAGCTTGGAGGACTAGATATCTCTCGACTGTTTTGGTTGTGCGATAGTGGTGGGGAGTCCGCATCTGTCAGCGGGCGCAGACTTCCAGACCCCACCTCATCGGGAGACTGTCACGACTGACACCTCCCTGGAAGCATGGGGCGCGTACTCCGGAAGTCTCCACTCAAGAGGCCTGTGGCGACCGGAGAAGTCGTTGCACATCAACCTACTGGAGCGACGGGCAGTGTTTTGGGCCCAATCTTTCCTTCCGTCCCTCAAGGGCAAGGTGATACGTGTCTTCACGGACAACACCACCACAATGTTCTACATCCGGAAGCAGGGGGGCACCAGATTGCCGGCTCAGGACCTATGGCACTGGGCCGTTGCCCCGGGGATGTTTCTCATCCCATTTCAACTGGCTGGAGTGAACACCATCACTGATTACCTCGGAGGGAGCTGCGTGCTTGCCACGAGTGGGAGCTTCGGCAGGACCGAGTGGCTCTTCCGTGCACAGATCGACCCTCTACGGATTACGGCTCCACAGGTGCTGCCGTATTTGCTGTTGCTGGCCAAAGCAGGGCTGGCGCATGCTTCCATCAAGGTTCATCTGGCGGCTATCTCCCGCTACACCAGAACTTGAACGTCGTCGTGCTCACACATGCCTGGTCAAGGAGTTAGTCAAAGGACTTTTCCTGTTCCTGCCAGTGAAGGATCCAGCCCCTGCATGGCATGGGAGCTCAATGTGGTGCTGACTAGACTCATTAGTCCACAGTTCTACCCTATGCATCCAGCACCACTGAAATTCTTCGTGGAAAACTGTTTCTTGTGGCCATCACCTCTGACCGACGAGTGGGAGAGATCAGGCCCTCTCTTGTGAACTCACCCCTCCATGCCAAGGTGCCGTCGGCCTTTCATCTAAACGAGCCCTTGGTGTTGCCTGTATTCTTCCCAACGTCTTCGTTGCTGGCTGAGAGGACTTTGCACTTGCTGGATGTGGCTAGAGTGCTGAAGTTCTATGTGGACTGTACGGAGAGTTTTCGGAAGACGTCACAGCTGTTAGTCATGCCAGCGTGGCCAAGGCAAATCTGATACCTAGACCGTCTCGGCGTCCCCTCCAGTCAAGCTACCAGTGGTTGCGGATCTTCTCTCCAGTGAAAGAGTTGCAATCCTGCACCACGACCCAGGAGCACAACCTGAAGGCCTGGCCCCTGCCGCATTAGAGTTCGGTGGTTCTGAGCTTCCTGTGACTGCGGGGAGTTCCTCGCCAGGGCGTCGGCAACTAAGCGTTTTGCGACCTGGTGCCGGCCGCAGAAGATTAACCCTGTGAGGGTCACGGCCCCCCAAGTCCTGCTGTACTTGTTGGGGCTGGCGCACGCCTCCAAGGTGCATCTGGCTGCTTGCTCCCACTATACCAGGTCTCTGGGAAGGTTTTCTCTTTGATCGCACTGTCTAGTGAAGGAATTCATCAAAGGACTGTTCCTTCCGGTGAAGCCGCCTGCCCCGGCGTGGGAACTCAACGTGGTGCTGACATTTGAGTCTATGTATCAAGCTCCGCTTAAGTTCGTCTTGCTAGACAGCTTTCCTTGTGGCGATCACCTCTGCCAGGAGAGTGGGTGAGATCCAGGCCCTGTCCTGTAAGGTGCCTTATTTGACTTTACACGAGAAGAGGGTGGTGCTGCAGACGCACCCCTCAATGCCCAAGGTTCCGTCGGAATTTCATCTCGCCGAACCCTTGATATTTCTTTTCTGATGCCTTGGTTGTCGGCTGAAAGGACTTTGCACTCGCTGGCTGTGGCTCGAGTGCTGAATGTGGCCCGCACAAAGTTTCCGGAAGACTTCTCAGCTTTTTGTGAACTTTGGTCCTGTGAACCATGGAAAGGCCTTGTCTAAGGCTTCCATCTCCAGGTGGCTCTCCAGCTGCATCACTCATTGTCACTGGTTGGCAAACCGACTGCTGCCTGGCCGTCCGAGCCTGTTTTACCAGAGCGATCGCTACGACTGCTTTCCTGTCCCGTGTGCTAGACCTTTGGAGGGCTGCTATGTGGAGGTCTAGGCACACCTTCACGAAATTATACTGCGTCGACCCAGATTCCAGAGGAGTCCAGAGTCGGCCAAGCAGTGCTGTGCAACCTGTTGGCTTGAAGGCGAGCCTGGTGAGGACGTAAGAGTAATTGCTTCTTTTGAGCCTCGTCTCTTCCCGTGGTTGTATGTGTACTGCTATGTATTCATGAGCATGTGAATCTATGCAAGACCCTATGCTGGAGAAGGAACAAGTTACTGTTCTCCAGCATGGGTCTGGCATGGATTCACATGCCAAATCCTCCCTCCTGCCCCTCCTGTTGGTCATACTGCCACTTTACATGCTACCAATTCTGAAGATAGCTGGTGTCTGGACATTTCGCCGAAAGACACTTGGTCGACGTAATTTGGTCAAAAACCAAATGGTCTAATTTTTTAAAAAATGTATATATATTTCGGATGTTTGTTAATCTGCTTAGAATCACATGCTGTGCATAGGTCCGACATCCAGTGGTCACTGCGGAGTATTGCATTTTGTTTTTCGTAGTCGAAAAGGGGACGTCGACAAGGCGTGTCTGAAACACTATCCCTATAGTGACGTGCGTTGTACCCACAATCCCTCACGCGTCGAGGTCCCTCAGATTGTTTTTTTCCGCCCAGCTTCTGGTCTCCTTCACGCGGAGCTCCTCGAGAGACATTGCAACTCCTCGACCTTTGGTCGTTTTTGTTCACATAATATTAATCCCTCCCTCGACGCAGTTGTAAGCTGTTCTCCGCCGAGCAAAATCTTCGACGGAGGGTCGAGCGGAGGAAATCCTTCGGCGCTGCCGAACACGTGGCCTGCCCTCGCAGGCCATATACAGTAGGGAGAGTGGGGTCGTGGGACATCTCTGGGTCTTTTCTGAGAATGTCTTTCCCTTGGGGTGCTCATCGCGATTTATTGCCTCGGCTATGGAGAGGACACCCTTTAGGTTTTGCCCGCTTTGCAAAGGCAAATTCACTTGGAAGGACAAGCATTCACGGTGTAACCGCTGCTTGCCCCTCGATCACAAGGAGGAAGGTTGCGCGGCTTGTCGGCTTCTTAAGCCTAAAACTCTAAAAGACCGTAGGGTTAAAAGGTGGGCGGCCTACGCGATGTCGAAGGCCGAAGGTTCACCCGCCGCTGCTACCACCGACAGTGACGAGGAACGCGATAACACGACCTCCGCTACGGAAGTCGAAACCCCCTCTAAGGAGCGCTTGCGCGCTTCGTCGTCTGTCCCCGGCCCCGACGGGCTCGGCTCACGCCCTGCTTATGGGGATGAACACCCCGGCGACACTGACGCACACAAAGACTCACATAAGCACACAACCCATGGCTCTTCTTCGTCTAAGACGAAAAGAGCTTCGGCGCCCAAGGTTCCACCGGCGGCCTCCTCGGACCGTTCGGGTTCAAAGCCCCTCTCGCAACCGCAGCCGCGACCAGCGACTGGGCTTTCGGCAAATAAGGGCGCCGCCCCCAAACCATCGACCGGCGCGCATCAACAGAAGGCGCATACCGCCGTAGAGCGTTCGACACCCATAGCGTAGAAAACGCAAGCTTCCGCCGACAAACGAGTCGCCGACAAACGAGTCGCCGAAAGCTTGGCGAGGATCGCTGTAGCCGACGCCCAGAAGCGTACGCCGAAGAACACGTCGAGCGCTACGCATAAGTCGAAAGACACGCCGAAAAAGCCCGAAGAAAGGCAGGGACTACCCCCTTCAGTCGGGGGGTCACCCAGCACACCTGAAGGTTTTTCGGAGGGCGACGGGACACTTTCCTCGACGCTTTGGGAGAGGTCGAGCCATCATGGACGATGAAGGACAGAACCAGGAGGAATGTCTGGGAGACAGGCCAGACATTATAGAAGGCTTCCGAGAAGACACTGAAGAAGGACCTTCGCACCCCTGGCAATCCCCATCAGTATATTCCGACACTGATGTCCTAAACCTAAATCCTCCTGACAATTCACCGGTTAGGAACACGTCTCCAATTGACGATCAGCCCACTTTCAATGCACTGTTGCGCAGAGCAGCAGCACATTTCGAACTGGACACTGGGGAGCTCTCTCCAGAATTAGACTTTGTGGAAAAAGTAATTAAAGAGAAACCCCCGGTCAGCCAAACCATTCCCCTCCTAGCTTCAGTGAAGAGAAGAATCATCCCTTCGCTGGCCACTCCCGCATTGATCAGAGGGGTCAATCCGAGAATTGAAAAACTTTTCACTCCTTCTCCCTCAGACCCGCTCTACATTAGGGGACATTCCATTCAGGATTCCCTAGTAGTATCTAATACTAGAAAGAGGGCAGGGGTACCACTTTCCACCAGTGAGGCACCCCCTGACAAGGAGGGCAAAAGGCTATATGCCCTTGCAAAAAGAGTAACTTCCTCGGCTGCCTTCTCAGCAAGAATTGCGAACAATTCTTTGCTTGCTAGCTATGCAGACGCGCAGTGGGCCAAACTGCGCAAGGACGCCGAGGAAGCACCGGAGCCTTTACGTACACGCCTACTTTCAACTATGGGCGAAGGAACCCAGGTGAACCAGAGCATTGTAAAGAACTCTCTGGACGCGGCAGAAACAGCGGGACGTTCCCTGGTGCAGGGAATACTCCTAAAACGCCATGTATGGCTGCGCAACTCAGGGTTTAAACCGGAGACACAGGCGTCTTTAATAAATAAACCTGTGGAAGACTCTAACCTCTTCGGAAAAGCGGTGGATGAAGCTCTAGAGATGGCTAAAAGAGTTCGATACTATCAAGACTCTTGACCAAATCTCTAAGCCCACTGCCAGACGCGGCTATGGCAACAAACGCTTTTTTCGTGGCCAACGCCAACAACAACAACAAAGTCAGCATCAACAATACCCTGCCACCAATTACCAGACCAATAGTGGGCAGTACAGCCAAAGAGGCCAACGGCGGGGTAAAGGGAGAGGTCGGGGATCCACCCCCAGAGGCTCCCAAGCCCCCAACAACTCCAAGTGACGCGAAGATTCGCGTCCCCTCCCATGCAACACCGGTCGGGGGCCGGATAACATCCTTTCTTCCTGCATGGGAGGAGATAACGTCAGACCGTTGGGTACTTTCCACCGTAGCCCACGGATACTGTATCGAATTCAACAGTTCCCCATCCTACAGACCCCCGAGGGGACGTCGCATGACACCGGAACATCTTGCCATCCTTCTCCAAGAAGTACAACAACTGCTGGAAAAAGGAGCCATAGAGGTCGTGCCTCTATCTCAGGTAACGGAAGGTATTTATTCAGTGTACTTCCTTGTACCCAAAAAGGATCTAACCATGCGCCCTGTATTAGATCTGCGCCCAGCGAACAAGTTTATCAAACCCCAAAAGTTTCGTATGGTAACCTTACAGGAAGTAATCCCACTGCTTTCTCAGGGAGATTACATGACAACATTGGACATGAAAGATGCATACTTTCATATTTTAATGTTGCCAGCGCACAGAAAATACCTCAGGTTCATGATAGAGTGCAAACACTACCAGTTCAAAGTGCTACCCTTCGGCATAGCATCAGCACCAAGGGTATTCACGAAGGTGCTGGCAGTGGCAGCGGCCCACCTGCGCAGGTTGTCCATCCCAGTTTACCCTTACCTCGACGACTGGCTCATAACAGGGGATTCTTACGAAACATGCTTCTCCAATACCCAAAAGACAGTAGACCTTTTGTTCCAGTTGGGCTTCTCCATCAACGAAAAGAAGTCCAGTTTAGACCCCAGTCAAATCAAGCAATTCCTAGGGGCTCTAATTCAAACAAAGGACGGCCTTGTCTTCCCCTCCAAAGAGAGGGTCCAAAACATGCTGTTTCAAATCCCTCAATATGTGACCGGTCGAGAGGTGACGGTACGCAAAGCAATGCGCTTGCTAGGAATGATGGCGTCGTGTATTTATTTGGTACCTCACGCGCGCCTGCGCCCAATGCAAGAGTGGCTCAACAGCCAGTGGTGTAAGGCCAGCGGACTATGGGAGGATCTAGTTGTGGTCTCGCAAGCCTTGGTTCTCTCGCTACGGTGGTGGACAAAGGAAAACATGGAAAAAGGGAAACCCTTTGCCACACCCGCGGCGGAAGCCACTCTAACCACAGACGCATCCCTCACAGGATGGGGGGCGCACCTATCCCATCAGACTGCTCACGGAGTGTGGACTCCGAACGTAGCATCCAAACACATAAATCTACTGGAGCTACTAGCTGTGTTCAAGGCGCTAAGAGCCTTCCAGGAACACCTACAAGGCAAAACAGTAATGGTCCTTACAGACAGCACCACAGCCATGTACTACATCAACAAGCAAGGGGGCACCCACTCTCAAGGCCTGTCCAAGCTGGCCCAGAATATATGGAAGTGGGCTCTCAAACAGGACATGTTCCTACTATCACTACATGTACCCGGGGAACTCAATCTGCTGGCAGACAGTCTCAGCAGAGATTTCCCCCTGCCCGAAGAGTACGAATGGTGCCTGCACGAAGACATCGTCTTCGACGTCTTCACACAATGGGGATTCCCAGAAATAGACCTGTTCGCAACCCTGGAAAACTCACAATGCCTAAGTTACGCCTCCAGGTACCCCCGGAACCAATCCAAGGGGAACGGTCTGTCGATGCAATGGTCAGGGAAATTTGTTTACGCTTTTCCCCCGACTCCCCTTCTCAACAGAGTGGTGCACAAGATGCACCAGGAACAAGTGACCATGATACTAGTGGCCCCAATGTGGGCACGACAACCATGGTTCGCTCACTTGATGGAGATGTCTCTATCCCCCCCAGTAAAACTCCCCTGCCCGTACAACATGCTGTCTCAGGACAAAGGCAGGACTCTGCATCCATGCCCCCAGAACATGAACTTAGCAGCTTGGCTCCTGAGATCATAGAGTTCGGACATCTACAACTCCCGCAAAGATGCATGGACATCCTCAGGGAAGCCAGAAAACCGAACACTCGCCACTGCTATTCTAGCAAGTGGAAAAGATTTGTCATCTGGTGCAGGAGTAAAAGCATCAACCCTATTGACTGCTCTCCCACACATGTGGTCCTATACCTGACCCACCTATTGGATTCAGGTCTAGTGTTTAACTCCATTAAAGTCCACCTAGCTGCACTTTCTGCATACACCACTTCCCAACTCAGTGTCGTGGTGGAGGATCCCTGTTATAAAGGCCTTCATGGAGGGAGTAAAGAGAATACACCCCCCGATAGCTGACCCAGCTCCCGGATGGGACCTTAATGTGGTACTTACCAGACTCATGGGCTCTCCATTCGAACCCATGCACAAAGCATCTCTTAAACACCTCACGCTTAAGACTGCTTTTTTAATAGCTATCACCTCCATCAGGAGAGTAAGTGAACTTCAGGCTCTTTCTATTCTAGACCCCTTCGTTACAGTTCACAAAGATAAAGTGGTTCTACGCACTCACCCTAGGTTTGCTCCGAAATTTATTTCTAAATTCCACGTAAACCAATCTATAGAACTACCAACGTTCTTTCAAAATCCTTCCAATTTGGGAGAAAGGACTCTGCACACACTAGATGTACGCAGAGCGGTCATGTTCTACATGGAAAGAACCAGACCACTGAGGAAGACTAATCAGTTCTTCGTCTCGGTGGCAGCAGGAAGAGAAGGAGATGCGGTTTCAAAATCCACTATTTCTAGATGGATTGTTCAATGCATCACTCTCTGCTATACTCTTGCTAAGAGAGAACTGCCCTTTAGGCCAAGAGCACACTCTACTCGAGGCACGGGGGCATCCATAGCATTCATTGCAAATGTTCCCCTTGAGTCCATCTGCAAAGCGGCTACCTGGAGTTCTGTGCACACCTTTACAAAACACTACTGTCTAGATACACACTCTAGATCTGACTCCCAGGTGGGACAGGCAGTATTACGACACCTTTTCTCTACTGTTCCTTCTCATAACCCACCGCCAACTCCGGGTACTGCTCGCTAGTCTATGCACAGCATGTGATTCTAAGCAGATTAACAAACATCAGAAGAGAATGCATTACTTACCGTAAAAGCATTTCTGATGGTTGTATCTGCTTAGATTCACATGCGCCCGCCCTTCCTCCCCGCTCGGATGGAAGGAACATAGACTTCCTTTATATATCTCTCTCTTTTCTGTACTCACTCAGGTCTAGAAGGCTCCCTCAGGGCAGAAAAATACAAACAGAGGGACCTCGACGCGTGAGGGATTGTGGGTACAACGCACGTCACTATAGGGATAGTGTTTCAGACACGCCTTGTCGACGTCCCCTTTTCGACTACGAAAAACAAAATGCAATACTCCGCAGTGACCACTGGATGTCGGACCTATGCACAGCATGTGAATCTAAGCAGATACAACCATCAGAAATGCTTTTACGGTAAGTAATGCATTCTCATATTTTTTAGGTTGTAGTTTAGGGGGAAAAAGGTTTTTTAGAAAAGTGGGGGGGGGTAAAAAAAATCGACCCATTTGGTTTTCGACCAAATGTCCTGTCGACAAATATTTTTCCGGCGAAATGTCTGGCAACCAAGATGGCTGCCAGAGGGGCTTGGGCAGAGGTCAGTCATTGGCTGGGGGCAATATAACCCAGAGTTCAATGACCGGTTTATAGGAGAAAGACTGTCATAAACGAAAGTGAAACCATGCGTTTTAAAGTTTAAATTTTTTTTTTTTTGAGGATTCCTTGCCTGACGCTCAATATTTATGAGCATGTGAATCCAAGCTGGCGAACAGTTACAGAAAAGTAACTTGTTCCTTCCCTCCACGCAAGGGTCGCAACTGCTTTGCAAGACTGCTGATCACCCACGACGGGGCTTTTCCTGGACAGCAGCAGAAGTTGGTCACCAGACCTTCCAACAGGTCCATTTTATTTATTTATTTTTATTTAATATTTATATTGCGCCGGTAGCTCGCGAGCCTCGGGCGCAGAAACAAGGACACGAGAATGGACGGAACAGATAGTGATGAGACAGAGCAGACGGGACAGACACATAGAATTAAGCTAACTGAGGTATATGCCGTGATGGCCGTTTATTTGAAGATATGGGTTTTTACCTGTTTGCGAAAACGCGAGTAGTTGGTTTCCAGTCTAAGGTGGTCTGGTAGGTTGTTCCAAAGGTTGGCTGCAAGGGTTGGAAAGGCTGTACCTAAGCCACTTTTGAGTTTGTGAGGTGATTTAGCAATTTTAACAAGTTGGGATGATCTCAGTGTTCGATTAGGAACGTATGGTTTGATCCTAGTTTTTAAGTAGGTTGGTGCCTTTCCGTAGATGCATCTCTGAACGATGGTTAAGGTTTTGAAATGCACCCTATCTTCGATTTTCAGCCAATGAAGCTTCCCTTCTGGAGTTGCTGATATGTTCTGTTTTAGTTTTGAGCTTGACAATTCTTACCGCGTTCTGTACAATTTGGTAGCTTTGTAGGCATTGCTTGTAGGCACCCAGGACTAGAGCGTTGCCATAGTCAAGGCGCGATAAGATGGTGGCTCTTGCTATGGTCGCACAATTTTCCTCGGATATGAAAGGTCTGATGGCTTTTATTAGACGGAGGTGGTAGGCAGTTTTTTTTGATGAACTGTACTTGGGCGTCCGCACCCAACGATGCTTCTAGCAGCATACCTAGGGTTTTAACCTTGCTTAGGACCGGAATGGGGGTATCTTTAATGTGGAAGGATGTGTAGGATGAGGGTAGCTTAGCACGAGCAGAGGATGAGCCGAAAATCATGAGTTCCGTTTTTTTTCCGTTTAGGCAGATCCAATTGGAGTCCATCCATTGCTCCACGTGGTTGTATATCGTGGTAAATTGCTCGCTATCTTTCTGATAATTGCCACTTAGAATACAAGCTGCGTGTCGTCAGCATAGTTGGTGAAATAGGTGTTTATGTGGTCTAGAACAAAGCATAGGTACTTTAAAGATTAAACAATGTCTCCTTACACAGCTTGTAGCTGGACAGAATACTTGGCTCCATGTTTCTTCCAGGGTGCCTCAAGAATGGGTGCAGGAGTAATCTTATCCAAAAAGTAGGTAAAAGCTGAAGCCCACACACCCTAGCAGTGGTCCATCAGGACCACTGGTGGCACAGCTCATGCATACCCTTCAGGCACACTAACCAGTCTGTGGATTGGGACCAGACATTCCCATCCCACATAATGGCAGCAAACACACATTGCTCTGCAGTAGCCTGTAAAAAGCCTCTTTCCCAGGCACTGGTAGTCCATACAAGGATGCTCCTGTCCTCCCAGGTCAGGAAGGGTTATTGACGAGATGGCCAATAGACAAACCAAAAACTTTGGGCAAAGCCATGCTTGGACACTAGTCGCAGTAGGTAGCCAAATGTGGTATGGCTAAAGTAAAATGCACTAACAAATTGCGGAAAGTTACTGCTGCCTCCTGCTTGTGCCTTAGGAACACCTAAAGTAACCAAACATTCTGTGAATGTTTAACGCAAAACAAAGTGTACCGCATTGTAAGATGCATTGCACACTAAGTTACCAAAAGTGGCAACGATGTATCAAAATGAACGGACAGCCTAAAGGGCATGTCTGTTTCCCCATGACAAATTAGCAAAAGCTAGTGTATTGAAGCGGAAGGCTTCACTTCACTGTAAAAAGTTGAGGTCTGATTGAAAAATAAAAAGCAACATGTTTGGGGGTCCATAAAAAAGGAGGGGAAGGTGCTGTAACAAAAAATCTTGACAGGTCTGCATTGTAAGAATAATTTGTGGCTTTTGTAGGTTGCTGGTTTAGTCAGTGGGTCATGGCGAAAGCCCCTGGGTTGCCAGGTTCTGTAAACTCACCCATAGAAGGAAGCCCTGTCCATGAGTTTGTGTAGTTATGTGTACTTATAAAGTGCACGGTTGTCCAAGGGCATCTAGGCGCTAAGTAGCGGGGACAGCAGCAGTTGGCAAAGGAAAGCTTAAAATAACAAGGTTTTAAGGAACAGCAGAAGAAGAGATGTTCCACAGTGGTTCAAACAAGCGGCAGGTGATTCAAAGCTCTCGCAGTAGCCACAGAAACGGCACTGTCACCTATCCATGACAGTCTGACACGAGGGAAAGACATAAGAGCTGACTGGGAGCGAAGAAAAAGAGCAGGAACATACTGTGGAAACTTTTCCTGAAGATATTCCGCTCCTAGCTTATAAAAAGCATGGTGGACAATACACATAGATTTAAAAAATCTGCTTCACAACCGGCAGCCAATGAAGCTGAGAAGCGGCCATTGGTGTGCCCACGGCAGAGGGTGCAGGATTGCTCTGGCGGCCACATTCTGCAGCATTTGAAGTCTATTTATGCGATTGCACGGCTGCCCAAGGTAGAGAGAGTTACAATAGTCAGTTGTGCTCAGAACAAGCACAGCAACCACCGGGGCATGGAATTGACCAGGAATGAAAGATGGTTCCCACAACAAGGACCTCAGTCTTATTACATCACCATCCAAGAGACCAGGTCCTCCAAGCACCTCCTAAACTGTGCCGCAGTGTCAACCCGGGTGAGGTCCAGACGAACCAGAATCTGCATTTCATCGGCCTAGGAGTAGTATCTAAAACCATGGGTTAGGATCAGAAGACATTTTATATATAGAACGGTATAGGCGAGTGTGGATCCCTGAGGACCCCACATGTCAGTGATGCAGGTTTAGAGCAGAAAGGAGGGAGAGAGACTGATTGGGAGCGATCGGCCAGGAAGGCAGAAAACCAGTTCAACTTAGCCAGATATCCCAGCATCCGACAACCGGTAGATCAGGATGGAATGATCAAGTGTTGAATGCTGCAGAAAGATCTAACCGAAGTACAGCACCAACTCCGCCCGGATCGATCAAGCGGGCAAGATTGTCTAGTACAGAGTTAAGATCCTTCAGTGCCCCTCACAGGCTGAACACCAGACTGGAAAACATCAAAGAACCCAGAGGATTCTAGATAAGATGAGACGAGAGCCTCCAAGACCTTCATTAGAAAAGGCAGAGATGGGGTGAAAGTTTGCGAGCACCCCAGGATCCACAGATGGCTTTTTTAGCAGGCGAAGCACAAGAGCATGCTTCAAGGGACTAGGAATAAATCCATCTTGAAGCAACACATTAACTGCAGCAGTGATGTAAGAGCTGAAATCTCCCGAGATGTTTAAGTAGGGCCAGAGGAATAGCATCGGCCGGAGAGGCAGATTTGAGGTATGAATAGCCCCAAGTATCTCCTGATCAGAGGAGGAGGGAAAGGACGACATACAGGCGGTTCGTTCTCAACTCGGGTCCCTCTGGTCTAGGATTGAGATTTTTTGGTAAGAGTGGCTAACTTATTTCCCATAGAGTTCTATTGGGGGGAGGGAGGGGCATCCTCCCCTGCTGCATCTCTTCGGCCTCTGGGAATGGTGGCTCCTCTGGTCTTCAGTGGGGTTGTTTACGTCAGCTGCACCCGTGGGGTAGGCTAACATGGAACCTGCTCTAGATCTGTTAAACTGACTGAGGACACTTTTTCCCTCTGTCCATAGGGGTTCAGTGAGCTCAGGAATAATTATTTTTTAAACAGTTTGATTTTTAATCCATTTTTAAGTCCTGCTCTAATTTTCTCGAATGAGGATTTTAGTTGTGGCCTTGTGACTAACCTTGGTAATGCTGTAAATGTTTTTCCCTGAAATCTGACCAAGATAACTGTCTAACCTGTTCTAATAATGCTTGATGGCTTTGATTTGAAATTGTTTCCTACCCTGTAAGGCTTTGTATTACCAGTTGTTGTTTTGCATTCATTTTATGGGTCATCAAGCAAGGGTCCCCAACCTTTTGTTTGCTTCTCAAACGAAACATGTGCAACAGACATACCACGATGGAAAATATTGTCTTTCAGGTGGTGGCAAAAGGATTGGAACCCGAATTGTAAGAGTAGTGAATTGAATTTTTTACAAAGGAATGTGTTCTTGTTTGCAATTTAACAATAAGTTGAAGTGCAAATCTAAAGGCTAATTTGCAAACAGTTTTAACTGATTTTGAGGTCAAGTTCCTTTTTACAAGACCAACACTAGTCCAACCTAGGATTTTAAAGTGCACTTTACTGAGAATGTAATGTTGTGCGAGGAATATTTAGAAAGCTGTGGCAAACTATTGCGAGCTTGTCGGGTCAGTAATATTTGGTGCATAGAGGAGCATTGTTACCACAGAATCGCACTTCACTTTGCTTTTACTGTTGATGCCTAGTGCAAAACACCATGGCAGACTGGCACCACCAATGCAAGAGTCCATCTAGCCATGTCAACACTTTATTGTGGATGCACAGTAAAAACCAATGGCATGACACAGTAATAAACTAAATGTGGACTGGCACCACCAATCTAGTCACCTAAAGACTGCTTTACCTTAGATTCATAGTAAAACCATTTTCACTGTGCATAAAGATTAAAGCAAAAAAGAATGATCTGCCCCACATCTAAATTAAGCAGCCTGCTCCCCTTCATTCACCTGTGTTCATACATCAAACAACTTGCATGCAGGCATATATGAGAACAAGCACCAACATACAAGTGTACATGCATGCAAACATTATTCATACACCTACCCCTTCCCTTTTTTAGAGCCGCCAGGGACCACTCCGGTGGTGATAGTGCGCGGTATAAATATCCTTTAACATTAACCTAAATCACTTAACTTCCTTAGCGAACTCTGCCATGGACAACCATAATGGCCCACCCCCATCTCGAGTGTGATTGACTGGAGAGAATTCCTCCTGCTAGTTGGCGTGCATAGACCATTGGGGCAATGAGGCAGGCCAGACTTCACACTTGCCTCTATTATTGAGCTGTTTGTTGCAGAGCACATAGGCATCTACATTACAACAAATAAAATTTAGCCAGCTGATACAGCGAGGAGGTGGTGTCTCGCGCTCAGTGAGGAGCAGACATTGGCAAGTCGTATGGAACATTTTTGACATACAGGATTGGCCTAAACACACATCGCATTTACAAATTAGGCACATGCAAATAATTAAACGATAATGTTGGCCACGTATGCTGCCTATTGGTCAATCCACATTCTACTGTTCATAGGAACAGTAGACCATTACCCATCAAAAGCACCAACTTGTACATGTGGGTCTCTTATTTTGCCCATCCAGATCAGTAGAGGGTTTGCAGATTACACCATTGGCCAAGGTGGCTCCTCCTTTTCACTGAAAACTGACAAATTGTCAAAGCATCACCCACTCATGTCTGCCAGATCTAAAACCAGAGTTTGGTTATAATAGAAAAACGTTCCTCTTTCTACAGTAATTAGGTAGTAACATGTATCTGGCTTAGAATCTTTTTACACAGCACTAAGATGCCTTTGCAAAGTGCACATGGCTCTTTATAAAAACTGTTATCCTACAACCAGCAGACCATACCATTAGGATATAGAAAATTTCTAGCAAATTATATGAATGGTGGGTACAAAAACCAATCTTGCATGTACAAAAATGCTAATTGGGACTTGTGTGATTGGGAAACGTTGGGCATTCGTAACTGTTTTGCACCTGCCAATCTTCTGCTAGCACCCCAATTTCACCTTACTTGGGTACAGAAAGCTTGCTGTACCTGCTCCCACCAGTGCTGCTCCTCGAAGTGTTGAAGCGATTGGGCTATTGATCACCATATCATCCAACCCATAGTTACCACTGCCACAACTGGCGGCACACTACACAGCCCATCTCGCAAAATCCCAACTACCAAGACCACTTATGATATTCACTATGGAAGACCTCACTGCAGGGATCGATATTACAAATCAATAAGTAGCTAAATGCAGCTGCTGGTTATCTAGCGTGAACTAGTAACCAGGAGCTAACCATGGGCAACAAGGAGCTACTACAAAGTGTTGTGCAAATCTACTGTCCACATAAGATACAAATGAATCACTTTGTCCATTATTTATGACCACTTATTTAAATGTTGTATAAATGTGTCCTTATGTTTGTGGGTGCAAAGAGTTGTCACGTAAGTGTTCAGCATCTGCTGGCCTGGTAGATGATGATGGGGGGGGGGGAGGGGTCAAGCTAACCTGGCCCAGGCTCTTCTAGGTTACAAGCGGGAGCTAAATGGTAGATGTTGATCTATGCGTAGCAACTGGTTCTAGGTGCCATCTATGAAGTGGAATCTGGAATAGTTGGATATAATTCCACTGGTGATTCTAGCTGCAGAATAGAGGTATTTAGGATTCTGACTTTCATTTTAAGTTTGCTGCTTCTCTTTTCTAAGTTTACTTCATGGGTGGGTTTAGGTTCCTTCCCAAGTAATTGTAAGCTAGTTCCATAGCTTTTCACAAACACACTGTATTCTGCTTTGTGAAGTTTCTTGCATGTAGGCTTGTATTGACTTGCATATCATTTTCATTACAGTGAGGTAAAAACGTATGATCCTTCTGGCGATTCCACACTTCCATCTGTTCCAAGGAAACGCAAGTTTGAGGAGGTTGAAGATGATGAAGAGGAAAAGATTGTAGTTAAAGAGAAAAAGGCAAAGAAAGAAAAAATCGTTGAAGTTGCAGGTATGCTTCACTTGGTTACTGGGGGAAAAATGGAGTAGGGATGCTAGCTTTGTCAAATTGATTAAATAAAGTAGACCTTTCCAATCTAGTTTTGCTCCAAGGGTCAGTGTGTAGCAGTGGATTAGAACATGTCCATTGGGCAGAAACTGTCTTTTCTGCGGTTTAGTGAGGGCAATGGCTTGCCCCAGTTCACTGTAGCTGAATACAAAGATGTTCGGTTACTAGTGCTTTTACTGTACCATGCATTTCAAAAACCTGAGTCTTGCAGTTAACTTGAAACATAATTCTGCATAAAGGCAGCTATTGGAAAAATCTTGCATACTGGGGCTTAACAGTTTTTCAATTGTTAGTTTTACAGTTGTGTACAGTTATTGGGGTAGTATGATCCATGTTTGTCTAAGTGTAATTTTTTTATTACAGTGAAATTAGATTTTTTAGGTGTATGCTTGAAGGGATATAGATTTCTGGTAGTGAATCTGCTTAGATGTACATGCTTTACATATGCCGCTATCTCGTGATTGGCTTGTAGTATTAAATCTAGTTTTTAATTAAGAAAATTGGGCTATGAAAGGTATTTCTGTCACACTAAACTTATCTTACGTGTACAAGGGCACATGATCCTTCATGCGGTCATACTTTGTATATTCTACTTTTTGTTTATTTCTGCCATCAGTTGGCTGCACCTTTGAGAAGCTGGATATGGATAAAATAGTCTACACTAGAGCAGTGTGTGGGGCAATTAACAGAATAACAGCTTTGAAGCCTTCTGCTTTCCGGCATCCAACATTGCCACACAGGCGTACAAGACTGGAGCTCGTGCTCTCCAGCATGGGGTCTGGCATGGATTCACATGCTCATGAATATTCCCCATAGTCAGGCTGGGAATCCTCAGTAAAGAGAATAATCAGTTTCGCTTCTGAACTGTACCAATCACTGGCCTCTGGGTCACACTGCCCCAGCAAATGACTGCCTTCTACCTAAGCCCCTCCTCTGACAGCCAGCTTCATATTTTTACTGCACGTTCAAGTGTGGAGTCCTTGTGCTATAGCTCTCAAGCTTTTCCTGCGTTTTGTGATTTTTATTTATTTTTTTCTCAGATTTTCTCGGTTAATCAAGCCTCAAGCTCTGCCGATTGACCTTCCGACTAACGGGCACCCGTTTTTTGGATTCTTCAGCGCCCCTCAAGGGCAGATCTTTTCGTTGCGTTTCGTCTTGGAGGATTCCAGAAGCTTCTTTGAGCCCTACACTGCGTGGCATGGCGGAGAAGGACCCTGCGCCTCTCGAAACCTGCAACCTATAGGTCTCTTCGGACGATGGACATTACCTGTGCCTCTACTGCCTCATTTGGACCAGACGCATGTGAAGGAAGACTGCATCGCTTGTCGGGATATGTTGCTGTGCATGCAGGCTGACTGACGCAAGCTCATCAGAGTGGCTGCAGGCCAAGGCCCCTGCTCTGGGTGATTCCTGGCAGCATGCCCCCCCTGCCCAGAAGAAAGCTGAGCGGTCTTAGACTTGAGGGCACCCCTCCCGCTAGGGCCCAACATAAGGACAAGGACAGCCAAGTCCACGGCCTCCGGCTCCTCTGCGGCCAGGGCGAGTTCAGCATCTCCAGCAGCTTCGACCACGAGCCAACGCTCAAGATCTGCAAAGAGGAAGTTGGACCATCCGGGTAAGCTTTTGGAGAAGACCCAGCCTGACGGAGAAGGGCAAGGCGGAGCGTGACTCCGACCCTAAGGTGAAGGCCGCGGACTCTGCCAGGACCACGAAGGCCCAGGTGCATCAGACAAAGGTTGGGGCCGCTGGGGCGGATTCGCAGGGCACAGCCCCAAAGGTGAGTATCCCTGCCTGCCATGAGGGCAAGTCCTTCCAGCCCATCGAAAGGACTCTGGATAAGATGCCCATCATTTCGCTGAAACTGTCTCCCTTGGTCGCAGAGGGGGCACAGTAGTCCTCCAGGGCAGACCTTTCCTCGGAGGACGAGCTCACAGCCTCTGTCCTCAAGGATGGGAGATGGCATTGAGCAGGCCCCACGGGAGGGATCCTGACTAGGGCAACAAGGGGACCGGAGCAGCAGGCCGGTGACGACGGAACGGACCACCCTAAGCCGCAAACACCCCGGTTCTCTTCACCTCCACCCCAGCAGCCTCCTGGGGATATCTTGGTGGACATTCTGACAGCTCTGCATACCCTGTGTTCGGAAATCCGGACAAGGCCTTCGGAGGAACCACCCCCCCAGAGGAGAGTTCATCCCCCTCCGCCTTTTCACCCCTCGCTTCTGCCACTTTGAGCCCTGCCGAGGGACAACGCAGAGCCATACACGGCGACGGCTGTCTCCGCCAGCCAGATCATCCCCACCCAACGAGATTGGCTTATTCCGTGCCATGATCTCAGGGCCTCAGCTGTTCCGGAGGAGAAGAGGATTTTCTTTACCAGTGCCAGTAGACTAAGAGGAAGACTGTGCTGTCCAATCCCATATTGCATGACCTTTGGGACGAGGGGTTGTCCCTCATGAAGAACCCTTCATCGGGTCCGGCAAAGAAGGATCGCTACAAATACAGAATGCCGGACTCTGCGCCCCAGTGCTTACAGTCCCAGCCGTCTCCATACTCTGGTTTAAGTGGCCTTGAGCTCCCACTGGACCTCCGCCGTCTGAACAAGTACATCAAGTCCCAAAGTTTTGGATGGTGACTCTTCAGCACGTGCTAGGACAGCTGGAAGAGGGAGATTTTTGATAGTCTCTTTACTTGGAAGATGTCTATTTTCACATTCCCAAGTACCTACACTTCGTGGTTCAAGGACACTACCAGTTCAAGGCCCTTTCCTGCTGTTTTAGGTGGCGTTTGGATTGAGTTTACAATATTTCCTTGACCTCAGGTTAAGATAGCTGCCATTCTCCCAGTCCAAGATGGTGAACTTCCTTTTCAGCAACAATTGGCTACAGACTATTGTGATGCAGTTTAAAACCTCTGGAGAGGTTCTAAACTGCCTTTCATTCCAGATCTGTCCAGGTGTGGTCACAGTGCTCAAGAACTCCATATAAAGCAAAAGTAACCAATGAAAGAGAATTCATACCTCCAGAAACAACCATCAGAAAGCCAGTTATTATTATTCTTAAGTTTACCAAAAGAAATCAAAATCCAATCATGTATATTCTGTCCTGTTCTAAAAATTGATGTACAACGTTGAGAAGTAAATTGAGGAAAAGCAAAGACTGAATTTCCTTCAACCTGTGTAGTTTATTTTCAAGCAAAAGTATTTGTTGCAGCTGAGTTGGAGTTGCGTCGTTTTCTATGAATCAGCTGAGGAGAGTTGACCGCGGATTCGGAGTGTAGCGTTAAGTGAGGATTGCTTTCTCTTTCGCTACGTGTTCCTGTGGGAGATGGTCAGATTGAGGTGACGTGAGTGCGCGACTTCTTAACACAAGTGAAATAAATATTCCGAATTTAAAATAAAAGCTCACAAGGGCAGTCGGAAATTCATTTAATGTGTTCACTTTTTGAAGCGCATAGACACAGCAATGAAGTATGGCTAAATGGAGGAAAACAAGTCTGTTACCAGTAAAAAGCCAGGCTTTCTGGAGTAGAGTGATTGCTCTACTCCCCACCCATGCCACACTGTTTTGTTGGTGTCTGGCTTCCTTTGCTTCCCTGCGGACATCTGCAGACAAATCTTGGAGCCGCCTCTGTAGGAGCCGCTCTTTGCCTTGGGGTCCTTAGCAGCAGGGTCTTCCCTGGGAGGGTGAATTAGGTGCAGCGATCAGCCAATGGCGGGTGGAGGGCGCATGGAAGAGAAACAATTAAACAGCACGCGTGCATGCCGGGGGCTAGGCCCCCCTCCAGCATCCACAGGGCGATTGGCCAATGGGATCCAAGGGGAGGCGGGATAATGGAGGGGGATGCTGCAGGGCAGCTCTAGAGCCCTTGAGGCTCCAGCTGGATAGTCCAGCGCCATGATTGTGCAGGTGGGTTCAGGGGACCACATCCATGCACTTACCTCGGTGCCAGGATTGTAGAATGGCACTACACGCACGTGTGCTGAGGGCTAGGCCCTCTCCAGCATCCACAGGGATCCAAGGGTAGGTGGGACAATGGAGGGGGGAAGCTGCAGGGCAGCTCCGGAGCCTGTGAGGCTCCAGCTGGATATTCCAGCGCCATGATGGGGACCGTCATAGGGACCGCATCCATGCGCTTACCTCAGTGCCAGGATGTAGAATGCATTCGGCACCACAAACTTTTGTTGTGGAAAACAGCTTTTCTTGTGGCCATCGCCTCAGCACGATGAGTGGGAGAGAGCCAGGCCCTCTTGTAAAGCACCTTATTTGACATTCCACGAGACAAGGGTAGTGCTGCGGACGCACCCCTCCTTCATGCCGAAGGTGCTGTCTGACTCATTAAACGAGCCCTTGGTGTTACCTGTATTCTTTCCGATGCCTTTGTCACAGGCTGAGACGACTTTGCACTCGCTGGATGTGGCTACAGCTCTGAAGTTCTATGTGGACAGCACAAAGAGTTTCCGGAAGACCTCGCAACTTTTTGTGAACTTAGCCCTGTGAACCATGGGAAGGCCCTCTCCAAGGCTTCCATTTCCAGGTGGCTCCAGCTGCATCACCCACCGACCGTTGCCTGGCCGTCCGAGCCCACTCAACCAGAGCGATAGCTGCAACTACGGCGTTCCTGCCTGGTGTGCCCCTGCTGGACATCTGCAGGGCTGCTACGTGGAGGTAGATGCACACCTTCACAAAGTTCTACTGCGTCGGCAGGGATTTCATGGAGGGGTGCAGAGTCGGCCAAGCAGTGCTGCACAACCTGTTCGCTTGAAGGTGAGCCTGGTGAGGATGTAAAATGCTTATGTCGAGCCTTTGCCACCTCCCGTGGTGCTATGTATTTATCCATGAGCATGTGAGTCCATGCTGGAGAAGTTACAAGTTACTTACCTTTAACTGTTCTCCAGCATCAGTCTGGGGGAGGGTTTGCATGCAAACCCTCCCGCCTATCCCTCTGAGGCTCTTCTCTTGGTCCTACTGCCACTTTACGTGCTACCAAATCTGAACATGGCTGCCAGAGGGGCTTAGGTAGAGGGAATGCATTGGCTGGGGGCATTATGACCCAGAGATCAGTGATTGGTTGTTAGGCAAAAGACAGTTCAGAAATGAAACAGATTTTTTCTTTACTGAGGATTCACAGCCTGAGGGAATATTCATGAGTATGTGAATACATGCCAGACCCATGCTGGAGAACAACACTTGCGGGTAAGTAACTTGTTCCTTCCCTGTATGGACAGCCTTGGGGACACGTCAGTTTCCCTATGACAAATGTGCAAAAGCCTCACTGCACTGCAAAAAGAGCAGGCCAGATTAAAAAAATTAAGCAAAGTTTGGGAGTCCATATAAATGTAGGGAAAGGTGCTGTAAAAAGAAATCCTTCCAACACTCTTGATCATCTCCTTGTTTATGCACACCGTCTCTTCCTTGGAATGCCAGAACACCTCACACAAAAAAGCTATAACTCATCCAAAATACTGCAGCAAGATTACTTCTGAGATTAAATAGAGACCACATGACACCAGCCCTAAGTCTACACTGGCTACCAGTAAAACGTGTTAAATTCAAAGCACCTCCTCATAGCTCATAAATCAGTACATTGACAAGGAGCTCGATTTTTCCAAACCAAAATCACCAATTACCAACCAGGAAGAGACCAGGTCAAGCAAAGACCTCCAAATGGAAACCAGACACTATGAGAAAATGCCATTCTGCGGAACTGCCGTCTCTCTGATAGCAAAACTATGGAACTCGATAACTATGGAACTTGAAATCAATTGAAGACCACATTCAGGAAGCTACTAAACCTTGCTATTAAACCTGATGAGATCAGCATTGATGTGAGCATCTACAGACTATGCACATGGGACAAAAGCAAATGTGGGACCATACAGAATGAAGCTCAGACAATAAAACTACTCCACCTCGTAGATAACCAGAAGCCAACTAACCGCCCCCTTTCTCTTGTCCACATCCCCACAACACTCGTACTACACACGCCCAAAGCTAGTGCAACAACCCACCAAAAACATGCCAAACACACACTGCGCTCTAATCCTACCACAAACCCAATACCTGCAGACAACAAACAACTCGGACACTGGATGCCCCCTTCTGGACACAAGCGCAGTGCACATAACAAAGC
The DNA here is from genome assembly GCF_040938575.1 of Ambystoma mexicanum. Classification (NCBI taxonomy): domain Eukaryota; kingdom Metazoa; phylum Chordata; class Amphibia; order Caudata; family Ambystomatidae; genus Ambystoma; species Ambystoma mexicanum. The sequence continues at coordinate 670,092,329 of NC_090931.1, forward strand.
ACCTAGAAAGCTTACAGGCAGAGACGCCCATTTCTCATAGTGCTGCATGTATCACAGAGGAGCACAGCCTCTTATCTTATCCCTCTAAGTGGGCATCAGTGTGTAGAACAGAAGTGAATGGCAATGCATTTCATTGAAAAGCCAAATGACAGAATTGTAGTAATGTCTTGTTTTCTTAGTAAATGATGAATATTCAACATTTTGCTCTTTGCTGTTTAAAGGAACCCTCTGTGAACATTCAATAGAAATGTTAACATTGTGCAACCACCTGGTTTCCATAGTGATTGCTTTTGTTTTCAGCAGAAATACCAGTTGAAGAGCCTGTGAAAAAGAAAAAAAAGAAAATAAAGGTTGAGGTTGTGGAGCCTACAGAGGAAGAGCCTTCTACAAGCACCGCTGTGGAGGTTAGTTTTACACTGACCCTTCTGACGTGTTAATTTTGTAATTGAGTCATGTGTTTACCTGTTTGACATGAATGGTTCTAGTTTTTGAAGGCTGCCCTAAACCAGCTTTATTTCTTGAATATTTTCTGATTTAATTTGTTTTCATGTTTCCTTGGGTGTCGCTAGATTCATCAGTGCTGGGAACTTTATTTGTACCTAGAAAGTACATTTTTCCGTGGGTCGGTTATGCACATAACATCAAGTAGAATTTTATTTAGCCCTCAAAGCTGTTTGCATTTTAAATGCTACCGTGGGGTCATGTTTTTGAGCTTAGACCCTTTGTTGTACCCCTGCATATGAAGGTGATTGGTGCAGCTGTCCTTTGCTTGCCTGGAGTGAGCTCCTACCAGTGCTTTGATGGCAAACTGCAGTGGGAAGCTACTATTGACTTATGTGGTCGGCCGTTGCAATGTGTTTTGACCTTTGACAGTGTTTGTTAAGAATTGATGTAGTAACACTGAAGAATTGATGTAGTAATGCGAGACTACACAACTTATCTGCTTGGTATTAGGTAAACCACCTTTTGGTATAGGTCTGTACTACACAAGTTGGTAGTGTGACTAAGCAGCCTGGCCTATCTCAAGAGAGGTACATGTGAGCTGTAGCAATGAAATTCACAAATACAGGTAGCCAAGTAACTTAGTTGTAAATAGTTATTTAACATCAGTTTTTAAATAAGAGTTTAAAAAGGGTCAAATATGTAACAATCAGACTTTAAAGGACTTCATTCATAAGGACAGTAATGGCATGTATATATCACTAGTTATACTTTGCAGCTTCTGAGGTTGCGGAAAGTTTAGAGGAAGGGGAAAAAGGTTAAACAGGTTCTCCAGGGCATGCAAATCCACTTGTATCTACCAACCAGCCTTTCCCAGCAAGAAGTCTAAAAACAAGTCACCGCCTATGAGGGAAAGAAATATCAGTCAATGGACTAGAGTCTGCAGGGAGCCAGTACAGCTCAAGCTAATTGGAGGAAAGTCTATGAAGCTGAGGCACTTCTTGGTTAATAAGTCTTGCACAAAGTTAAAGAGCTTTGTAGAAATCACTTGTAGGGTCACAAGCTGTTACCCTTGTGGAAAGGAGAATTTGAATCGACTCCAACCAAGTAGCCACCACAAGTCTCAATTGAGAAGATTGCAGCTGAAGACACTGTGTACCCCAAGTCTAAACAGTACCTCTTGTTGGAAGAAGTGGTCCAGTTGGAGTATGTCCTGTTGCAGTGATGCAGATCCTGGCTCCTGAGCCTCAGTCGTGGGGGCACAAGGGAGGACGCCTGCCGTAGTAATTTTTGAGGTAGTCTGCCGCTACGGCTCTTTTTGTATCGGTGGCACTTTGCAGTTTCAGTGCGCTGTAAACTGCACTGCAGATCTTGAATACCGGTTCGGCTTCTTTCACTCCTTGGGTCCTGAACTCTGGTGAGGGAACTAGAGCTCTGGTTGTGCTTCTGGAAGGTCCTGTGGAGACTCCTGGAGCTTCTGGCCGGATTGCAGACTGTGAACTAACTATGGATTTCTCGACCCCTGGCACTCTGTTCTTCCGACAGCAAAGAGTTTGTCTCAGGGATAGTTGGGCCCACTAACCGAAGGGAAGAAGTCGTCCCTTCCGGAGCTTCTCTTGTCGATCAGAAGTTCAGCACAGCAGCAGGGCTTCACCAGGCAATTCAAAGGTCCAGGAAGATGCAGCAAGCGTCATTCAGTTTCTTCGGGTGTTTCTCCCAGTGGTCGACTGTCTTCAGTCCCAAAACCCTCAACTTTTAAGCAGGTTTCTTCCATTCATGCAGTCTAGGCTGTCAAACAGTAGGGTGCTGTCCTGAAAGGACAGCCAGCCAATCGGGACTGGTTGCATTCATGCACTCCTAGAGACAAAGGACTCTTGGCATGCAGAGTAAAGCCGAAGAAAGGCCTCAAACAGAAAATGGTGAAAAAAACCAGGGCATTTTGACAAAATGGTCACCCATGGGTGCTATACTGCAGCTGAGGATTCAAGGTGTGGTAGAAAAGCACAATGCTGGGATAATTAAACCACTGCCTCCAGACATTTAAAGTAGTAAGGGTATCATAAAAATGTTACATGGCAATGTAGTATATGGGCTACTAGGTAGGACTCATAAAGAGAGAAGGTAAGTCAATTTCACTTTTGTATGAACTACTGTTCAAGACTAGTAAAGGGTTTTAAACCTTGAGAAATCTAAAGGATTTCTGGGACACTGCAATGGAGTTGCTGTCACCATACGAAAAGTAATTACTATGGAGTTTCAGACTCCAATAAACAGTGGAAACCTATAATCCACATCGGGTCAAAACACGAGTGAGAAAAAGTCTCACTCCAGGGTTAAAATTAAAGTCCGAAGTCCAGCAAAAGAGCTATAGGTCCCTAAGGTTGAAGGGAACTGGGGAGAATTCACATTTCTGTGCTAACACAGTTGATCATATTTCTTTCAAGTGTTATGTTGCTGTATATTCACATTTTGTTTATTTCCCTTTCAATACTATTTTTTTTCTAGACGCCAAAGAAGAAGAAAAAGAAGAAAAAGATCAAAGTGGAGTCATCAGATGACTAGTGAAAAATCATGGACTCTTTGGACTGATTAATTGGTCTTATTTCCTGGACACTTTTTTTTAAAGCCATCCATTGCTTAATGGTTCCTGCAGAAAATACCGTCTGTGGAGAGCACCTGGAAAAAAAGGATTAAGACTTTGCACTTTGAAATCAAGATCCATCAAAAATGACTGCCTCGTTTTTCTATGTAAACTGCTACAGATACTTTTATGTTGGGCTGAGAATAGTTGCCAATGAGTTAATTGTATTTTTATTTCCTTTTGAAATGCTCATAAAAGGTAACATTTTAAACTTCAGTTTATTTATTTAGTCTAAGCCGTTGGGTTCGGTGTAGTATGCAAATCTGCGTACTGCTTTGCCTGCTCTAGTACTTAGCAAAAATGTATTAATCTAACCTTATAGAATTTGGATTCTTTTGAAAAAGATGTCAATTTTGACTTAGTGCCCTGGCTGCTGTTTAAGTGCAGCTTTTCTTGCTCCCACTTTGCCTGGGCTTTGTTTTCGGACCCATTTGCTGCCATCGTGCATCGCTTTCCCTCTCCCTGGTACCAGCCTCCTTTGCAGCACCGCCTCCCCACTCCCCCAGCCTGCCCATCGCCCTGTGATTGGTCCCTTGGACCTGCTCAGTTGACTAGAAGTGCCCTACTTAAGAAGCTACCATAGGGCAGCGTGCCCAGGCAGCCATTGGCTAGTGCCAAAGGCAGAGGGCAGCACCCATTCGGTTTGTCCATTTTCGTCTGGGACCCCTGACGCAGACAACCTAGAGCAACTGATGTGGTAAGAGTGGTGTGGACGGAGTACAGCGATTACTGTACTCTTGTAAAACCAAGTGCTTTTAATTGGACTGCCAATGTTGAATCTAGGTGGTATTCATTGCTCGGCTAAAACTGAATCTACTTGGTTTCTCACTTCTACCATAGTTGAATGTAACTGGTTCTCATTGCTTTGCCAAAGTTTCATTCTAGTTAGTCTCACTGCGCTCGGAGGCTTTGTATAAGCATTTGCATTGATGATTTCCTTCCCAGAGGCACGAAGAAGTAGGAATGTGTAAGAATTTGCTCCCCGATATATTTCTCTGCATGCAGTGCTTGGAGATTGGTAGGGCTTAGCTCATGTCTCGCACTACCATGCTGGCCCAGACGTGCCACGTCGCACACCGGTCCCCCTCACCTTTTGCTCCCCTCAACACCCGTGTCTGCAACCCACAATTCGCCAATAGGGCAGTTTGGGCAGCTCACTGGTGCACCACTCTCCAGAACCCAATCAGTATACACCAGCTCTGAGTTCTCACTACAACCCATCTTAACCTTCTTGAGTCGCCCTCTACTTCCCCTCCTGCCTCACTTTTCAACAAGAATGCTTGTGCGCCACCCTCCAGAACCCCGTCAATACAAACCAGCCTAAATCTTGCACCTTAACTCTGCCCCTCCGCCAAACACCTTTTCCCCCTTCCCATGGCACTGTTGCACCTTCCCTCTCCTTACACCTCTGCCCTAACCACACCTTGTACACTAAACTCCTGTTTCCCCTCCCTCAACTCAGCACGAACCACCCTTGCCAACACAGCCCCATCAATCAACCCTCCTACTCTTGCTCATTCCTCTCCCCATCTCTTCCCACTCCCTGTTCTTCTGAGATGTCACTGCCTGCTCCAACTCTATCCTAGCCCTTTTTAGAACCCTCCCTGCCAGATGAAAATCCATCTCACCTCCACCCTCTGAACATCCTTTTTCCTCCCATATCCTTGATTCCCCCCACCCACCCTTACCCCCGGCCACTCAAGAACCCCACCATACTCCAGAATTCTCTCAAGCGATCTTACTTATTCCTTAACGCCTGGTTTGCTGACTACTTCAATAACATTACGCACAGGGGTTTCCACCTGGCTACTCCCTGCTCGTACATAACCAGTCCATCCTCAACAAGCAACAACTTTCAGTAATATCCACTGAGAATCTTCCTTGCAGCACTGAATATGATCACTTCTCGCTAAATTCCACCTCAGCCTGTCCTATGACCAGAATTTCGCAGACTCCCTCTGACTCGCTCAACCACACTGATTCAGCACCCTTTTGTTTTGATGAACCTGCAAACCCTATGTCCGCTCCCTCAGGGACAATCTGCTAGCTCTCAGCCGAACACAGCTGTTATACAAACCTACTCGCATTGCAGGGCACACCCTTGATGCATTATTCTGCACGTCGGGCATAGTCTGTTCACTCCTGCCTCGCCCTCTCATCTGGACTGAGCACCTCCCTACTCTTCTTGCTTCGGCACAACTACCCTCTCATCCCACTTCGTCGGTCCCTGGAATCAAATGATCAACAACCCAGACCTGGCTGAATTCCCTACTACTTACACTTTCTGATCTCTTGCGATGGACACCCCTACATTGACCTTCGACCAGTGGCTCTCCAACAATCTGGACCCTCACACCGGCCCGTTGCCCCTTCCAACGATCAAGCCCACACCCCAAGATGTACACCCCTACCCTTAAGCATTGCCTAGAGTGTACTTGGAGGGCCAACCCTACCCTACAAAACTGCCTTCTCAAGACTGAATGGGGCATACCTGTCTGAAATCCAGAAAGCCAAAAAAACACTTTGACAACAATCTCCAGCAATCCATACAGGAAACTCCAAAATCCCCTAGCTGTCTAACCTCTACCCCGTATCATAACACACAAGTGTTCTGTGATTAACTATAACACCACTTTAATAACCTTGCGCTTGAAAGAGACAGCACCCATCACTGCAAAACTAGCCGATTGCTCACTCTTCCTCCTCCTTTCCTCCATCAAACCCAACCCTTTACCAGCCCTCCCTACCTTCTTTCTTCGTTCAAACCGATTTCCATGTGCTTACTAGCACTTAGCCACACTTTTTTCTAAAAGAGAAAAGAAATCCTGACTACCACCTGTACAGGCAGCGTCACCTGCTCCATCAATAACTGCCCCGCCCCTTAATCTGGCATCTTCAGCCTTCAAAATTTCTCACTTCAAACTGCTACTCAAAAACCCCCACTATGCCCGTTTGAGCTAGAGCCAACACCTGGTTAATTGCTGAACTAATAGACTGCGCTGCATCACAGAAGGCAATAGGTTCATTGACCCAGCCCAATCAGTTTTGACTCCAGTGGAACGGAATCCTACCTGGTCTCTGGGATGACCGAAAAAACTACCGATTCGGAAGGATGTGCTGCACTCAATCTATCCACGGCTTTTGACCCCATAGACCGCACAATATTTGGCAACAGGCTCCTCACCCTACGCATCAGATTCTGCCCTTAATTTGAATCTCTTATCAATCTCGCTCACAGATTATTCTCCTTCCTCCCCCATCTTTAGCCCCGCCCCAAAATGGGTCTCGCAAAGAGCCTCCCAGTCAGCCGTCCTCTTCAACATCTACCTAAGCCCACTGCCGGCTCATCTACTCATCATTTTCAAAATCCCCAAGCTTACAAGCGACCTCCAGCACCATGTGCATCACACCAAGCCCTCAATATGGGACCAAAGTTCCTACAGGAAAAATCCTCCACTACCAACCCCCTCAAACCTCTGATTAGGCTCGGCTTTCCCCATTGCTATTCCACCTTGCTACTCCCCAAGTGTTGATGGCTTGGCCTTCTCTATCCTAGCTCCCACCTTCTGCAACACTTCCTATGCACATGTGCTTCACTGAGGACTACCTTTCCTGCAAAAAAAGTCCTGAAAACTAGGCTATTTCCTGCAATATCCTGATGTGTTTGGGTGGGTGTCGGCGAGCAGTGTTCATTGTAGTTGTCATTTATATAGCGCCTTTTACCATGATTATAGTCTCAATATGCTGGTCGGCATGCCCTTGGGGACTGAAGTCCAGATTGTTGGTCACAGAGTAAGACTGGAATGCGTATTCATTTTGCCAAATAAGGCTTTGCACCACTGGCCAGGCTCCAATAGAGAGCAACCCATCAGGACGGGTATATGGATAATGTGCCAAGACTAGTCAAGAGATGGTGTTGAGTGTAAGACTCACTATGTTAGTGTGCCGAATTTGTCATAGGTCTTCGCTGCATACTGATGCCAGATTTTGAGGTGTGGTCTGTTGTAAGTAGAGAATTGTAACCAGCACGACTGAATTTGTTATAGGCCTTGCTGTATTCTGATGTGTGTGGGTAGCCATGCCTGCGCCCAGTGTATACCAGAGTGGTGCGTTATTCATACCTAGCAGATTCAGTGTTTATTTGTTGTATGTGCGCCCAATCAGGTATTGGCTTCTGTTGATTCTTGCGGCTGTGATAAAACGGTTAGTCCCATTCTATGCATCAACTAATTGCAACTAGACTTGCACGGGCTATACTTGTAGGCTCTTCAATGGCTTGCCTTTCTCCTGCAGATTCTCATCTGATAGATATCCTCTCCAGCTTGTCAGTCTTTGACAGGCGGCGTATTGGACCCAGCCGTCCATTGGTCTTGCGCGGTAGTCTGTGCCAGACGTTGGGTCATTATTTATATGTGGAATCTGGTTGTATCACATGTTGTGCATAGGCCGACATCTAGTGGAAGCTGCAGAATATTAGTTTTCCCAACTCTAGGGATGCCGACAGGGCGTGCCAGTAATACTATCCCTGGTGTGATGTCAACTGTACCCATGATCCCTCACACGTCTAGGTCCCTCAGATGGTTTTTTCCATAATTCTAAACACACGCATGTAGCAGAGTTCCTCTTTTGGCGTAAAGCCATTGACTTATTTCAATTAATAGAGAAAATTAACTATCCTTTATTTCACCGACCATCGAAATATTGCAGCGGTGAAGACAAAGACTGCCCATCGAAAGACTACTGCGACGGACAGTTAGCCTTGGAAGGCTGCCTGGACCTCAGCCTATACAGTAGGGAGAGGGGGGGGGGGGTCATTCTAGGATGTATATGCCCCTTTTCTTCCACTACTTTTGCCCAGCTGCCATGTTACTTGCAATTTTTATATAGCGCTCTATATATCATTGGTATGACATCAAAGTGCTGGTAGGTTTCATTCCTCCTGAGTCTTCCTGGGCTGATGCTTGCCTCCTGTGCCCTGGCTGGGCCTCTGCTCACATTTCTACATGCTCTGGATAGCAGATCTTACTCTGCAGGGTAAGCCCTGAATTTAGCAGTGTACATTTTGCACACCAAGTGCGATTTTCGAGGAAAATAAATGTGCCTAAATTTATTTTTTGAATCCCCTGTGGGCGCAGGAAATTGCTTTTTCTTCTACTGCACCCAGCTGTTGGTTTAAGGCACTGTCTGCTGTTTGCCATTGGCTTCACTGATTTCAGGCCCCTCCAAGATGGCCTCTGTTTCCTTGGATCAAATTGTTTGCCTTCCTTGCCTGACTCCCACCTCATTGGTTGCCTGGGCCTTCATTGCCCAATCGGAGCAACCGGGAGGCGGGAGCTGGCTCCATCTACAAAGGCCCACGTCTAAGACCCCTGTCAGCTTCCCTGTCCGCTCAGGGGTCACTAAATGAGACTCCAGTTTCTGCCACAGCCCAACCCTCCCTGAGGCTGCTACTCCGGACTACTGGACTACAATGACTCTTGCCACATTCTGCATGGGTTAGTTCCATCCCTCTTATGTACTCGTCTGAAGCTGTTTCCATACTCACCTTTACCATCTCACTCCCATTTTAATTTCCTTAACCACTGGGCCCTCATTTAACTGGAAAGTCAAACGTGGGTGTGTTTTGCATTTACCTTTGGGCATTGATTGTAACCTGCTAGCCCAGTGACTTCTCTATACTGCTGTACTTGCTTACTCCTCCCTCTGCCTCCTCTCTTCCCGCTCGTGCTTTCGGTTTAAGTCTGGAAAGAAGTTTAAAAATGTTATCTTGGCCTCCGATCGCTGATACCTATACCAGTGCCCCTTCCAGACAGACACCCATAGACCTCCTTTGTTCCTTCGCTGGATCTATTGACCCCCCCCCCCCCCCCACCTCCCATATGATCTCCTCTCCCATTAACGGTGGCGCTTGCTGGGCTTCATTGGACTCCTCTAGAGTCATCCTTAATGTCTACCTAAACGGCACTGTCATGGTCCAAGGTCCTCAGGCCAATCTCCTCCCCTTTAAATAGGCGGTTCCCTCGCCTCATCAACTTTTCATCTCCTGCTGTCCCCTCCCATTCCTTGGCTACCTTGCCCACTCTTCCCTCCTCTGCCCCTCTTCAGGCTACCTCCACAACTCTGCAGGGTGTACCTTTTGATTTGTACCCCTTCCTGAGGCCGGCAACCACCTTCATCTTGCCCCTCAACTCTGGCTCTGCTGTCACTCCTCTGACATCTGACACCTCCTTGAAGAACCGGACCTTGATGTTCTCAGTCTTATGGAGACATGGTTCACGGGCCAGCTCTGTCACAAGCTTTGACGCACTCCTCCCTGATGGTTACAAGATCCTCTCTGCACCCATAACACTTGGCCCGGAGGGGATGTAGCACTGATCTTTCCTGAGTGGATTCCTGCCACTATCATTACCACTCAGATTAACTCCTTTTGAATGCCTGGTCTGTAGACTCAATCTCTTCTAGCCACTCTTACTGTTGCTACTCTACCGGCCCCCCGGGCAAATCACCTATTTTCTTTTAGTGGTCGGACCTCTCCTCCCTCTTGACCTCTACCACTCAATTCCTCCTCCTTGGTGACCTCAACATCCACCTCGATTCTCCATACCGCATCGCTGCTCTTTCACAACCTTTGCAATTCCTCCTCTATCCTCCCCTCTGGCCCGACTCACTCTGCAGGACAGTCTATGTCCTGATCTCCTCTGGCGCCTCTCTCTCTCCTGGAGTGACCACTGCCTTCTCTGCTCATCTCTCTTCCCCACCAAGCCAAGCTCACCCAAACACTGCCACCTACCTTCTCGGACATCTGATCTATGAAGCGTGTGCCAATTGAGGCTTTCGGTGCTACCTTTTCTAGCCCCCCTGCCCCCTCTCCTCCTGGCTAGCTCTCACCCAGACCCAACCTGTCCCTTCTCTAATCAATTTCTGATACTCTTGATGCTCTTGCCCCTGTCAAGAGGATCCTCTTGAAGTCCAAAGCCAAGTGTAATTCCTGGTTTGACTCTGACCTAGCTACACTTAAATGTAAATGTAGGGCGGCTGAGAGGAAATGGAGTCCTTTTTGTTCATCCTCTGACAAACTGGCCTTTCTCCTGCTCCAAAGGCAATACCGACTCTGTCAGCACCTTGAAGAGTCCACATTCAAGCCTGTGTCTCTGCGGCATCTAACAACTCGGCCAAACTCTTTAAAATATGAAAGGAGCTTGCCAACCCTGCTGCAGTCTCTACCTCTCCTCTTGCCTCCCAGGCTCTCTGCAATGACCTTGCCTCTCAATTTACCTCAAAGACCCAGGACATCTTGTCCATCCTCTCCTCCCTATCCACCTCTGTCTGCGCTTGCTAAACCCCCTTTAACCACCACCCCCTTCCTGCCCATCCTTTTCCTCTTCTCGCCTGATGAGGTCGCTAGACAAGTCAGATCTATGAAAGCCTTGTCAAAACAGGTTCATCCCTGTTCCTCTAAAACCATCAAGGACCACATTGACACCCTCGCTCTGGCCCTTGCCGATTTTTGCAACCATTCCTTTGCCTCAGGATCCTTACCCTCCCTTCTGAAACACTAGTTTGTGCATCCTCTTCTGAAGAAACCCACAACTTATGCTTCCTGTCCAGCTAACAATTGCCCAATCTCCATTACTCCCTTTCTGGGCAAACTCCTGGAAAAGCTTAACCTGCATTCTGATGGTTGGCTGTCTCCATGACCACCAGTCTGGTGTCGGAGCGGCCAGAAGCATGGAAACTGCTCTCCTGAACATCTGTCGTCCTACTAGATCGCTCTTCTGCCCTTGACATGGTCAACCATACCATCCGGCTCAACAGTCTCTGTGAGAACCTGGGTATCACTGAACAGGCTGTGGCCTGAGTGACCTCTTGCCGATCGACCCTCCCAGGTCCAACTGGGGTCCTTCCTATCTATCTTACTCTCTACGTGTGGTGTTCCTCAGGGGTCTAACCTCTTGCCCTGGCTTTTCAACCAATGCCTGGCAACTCTCGCCCACTGCATTGCCATTCTTTGCTCAAATTTCCAGTGCTACGCTGACCACTCAACTCATTTTCAGGCTGCCCTCTGCCACCTCTCCCATTTCTGATTGCCTAACTGCCATTCAAGATTGGTGTGCTGCCAATGACCTTTGTCTGAATGCCAGCAAGACGGAGATCCTCCTCGGCACACCTTCACCATCCTTTTCCCCTCGCTTGACCCTCCTATCGCCACCTGTGAGGCTAAGAACCTTGGGGTCATCTTTGACTCCACATTTTCCTTCTCCGCCCACATCTGAGGGCTCTAAAAAGTCAAACTTCCTACTGCACCTCCTCCGAGGTACACTTCCTTTCCTCTCCTTCCTCCAGAAGATCACTGTCTCCCAAGCTCTGGTTCTCTCTGGGTTGGACTATTGCAACAGCCTCTTTCTAAATCTACCTGCCTCTACACTTAGTCCTCTGCAACTAACACTTGCCCTTGGCCACAAGCCCTGGGATCGTATCTCTCAGCTCTGAAATCTCTCTATTGGCTCCCAGTGGGTGCAATGATTGAATTAAAAACCCTCTGCATTGTCCACAAGGCTTTCTGGGGCCTTGGTCCAAAATACCTTCAGCTATCCCTGCCACTCTAAAACTTGAGAACCATCTCCAGTTTTGGAAGCACCTCAATACCTTCCTCTTTAAATCTGCCTTTGCTCCCTCTCACCCCTCCTGATCTGCTATCTTGGCACTGTGCACTGGGCCACCCTCTGTCCCCTGGGCCCAGGTACCTGCTCACCCTGCCACCCTTCTGCACTGCCTCCCGGCCACCTCTTGCCTTGCGGACTGTAGCTGTACCCATACAGTCCCCATCCCCATTTTCTTTTATGCTATTTTCAGACTTATCCAGTTCTGCTGCTGTAAACACAGCACTTGCCGGCTGCGCAACCTGTTTATTTCCCCATTATCTATTGATTTGTATTTATTATTGATCTGTTATCCTCTGCTCCGCACTTTCCACTCTCCCCTTCCATGCACTTTTCCCCTTTCCCATGCACTTGCACATTCTCAATGTCACGGCCTAGTAAGATCGTGGTTTTGTCTCCCCTGCTCCCCCTCCCTTGTCGTGCTCAAACACTTGTGTACGAGCGCGATACAAATAAAATATATCATAACGCCCTTGGGAACTGTATTTTTGGTCAGAGATGGTATTGTAAGGTGCATGGGTACACCATGTGTGTGCAGCTGATGTAATTGCCGGATGGAAGCTGCATCCTAGCGTTAGGTGTGGTGCTGAAGATATCAGATGTGTGCAGTCTGGTGGGTGGACGCCCAGACTGGGTTCTGATTGCGTTAGGTCTGAAGGATGCATATGTGAGCAACTGAGCCGGAATGTGCTAGGCTAGCTGCGGTTTTAGGGTGCTTTGTGGGGTTGTATGAACAGCTAGGCCCAATTAATCAGGGGTATAGCTGTGTTCTAGTTGAATGATGGTGTATAGTAGGCGTGATGTGAAATGGGTATCTTTAAAGCACCCAAGACCAGGCACTTGAACAGGATGACGGTGAACAAAGCGATGGCAAGAAATAGAGACTGGGCTGGGCTTACAGCGAGAGGAGGGGGATACGGATATATAGCAACAGCATTGGGACAGGAAAGCAGGGTACACCGTGATGCACGTGTGGGGCATGTTAACATTTATATTCGCATTTCTATCCAGATGCAGTTCTGGCTAATGTTCCCAGCTCCACCCAAGTGTGGGGCCCTATCTAGAAGTGACGCAGGCTACTGTTTAAAAATCTAACTAGGTGTGGCATTGCTAACAAGTATAGTCCTATCTGCGTCTGGCGCAGGCTAATGTTCACAATTCTAACAAAATACTAACGCCATTGCTAGTTATGAGTTAATGAGTGGCAGGGTTTTTGGGAGTAGAGTAACTGCTCTACTCCCTGCCCATGCCACACTTACTTTTGGGTTGCTGTCCTCTGGGCACTCGCTTGATTGCCGTACGAAAGGCCCTGCCGTCGAAAGACTGCGGGTAAAACTCCCACCAAGGGCTGATCGTCCACATACTAGGCCTCGGCCCTACCTGCACCCGAAAATCGACGCTATGCGTCGGGTATCTGGACCAACACACTCGGATAAACAAGTCTCAGGCGTTGGAGTGGTGGGGGCGGGTTTAAAGAGCACAACAGTCCTCCAAGACCCCTCCTAGGGATAAGAGCCCTCCTAGGGATTCAACCCCTCCTAAAGAAAAGACTGCAGAATCTAGGCCCATAAAGATAAACCTCTAGAGGCTAGGCCTAAACAGTGTGGGGGTAATTCCTCCCACAGAAGATCTGGCGCTTCCTTCCTAACCCTTGGTCATCCCAAGTTCGGCACAATGGTCCGCACAAGACCTAGACGGTCATGAGGAGAATGTCCTTTATGCCCAATTTCTATGAAAAAGACCCGGTCTATTTCGAGAGTTTCATTCCACTCCCCCAGTGCTGTTCCCTTTGGGTCACAAGTCTCCGCTTAACTTTCTCAACCCCCTACTAAAAGGTATTATTCCGAAATTCCAGCTATGACCTGGACTCCGAACACAGAGACCTCTCTATTATAGAGGCAGCAGACCCTCTGTACGATGAGGATGCAGCAGACCCTTATTATGGGCCAATGACGACCAAGAGGCTGACCCAGACGCCAATATGTATACTATGGGCTCACCTATTGATCAGGACTCTTATCACGGATTCCCCAATTGACAACCAGCCCCTTCTAAATGAGGTGCTAGCCAAGGCGTGAACAATTGTCCCACGGCCAAACCATCTACTTCCGGGCTATGTGCCTTATAGCTACCACACTCTCCCAGCCAACTCCCTCCCAGGGACCTGTTATTTTGGGCTTCATGACCAGAATAATTTAATAAAATTTTAGGCAGAATGTCCTGTTTCGTGGACTTCATGGACAGAGACCCCGACCAACTGACTGTTCTAAGAGACCCACATCGAGTGTGCCCAATAGCGTCACTGTGTTAAAGATGAATCTAGAGAGCTTGCCTAATAACGTCACTGTGTTAAAGTTCAACTTAGAAAGTGTGCCCTAATAGCGTCACTGTGCTAACATTGAATCGTGACGGTATTCCCAACAACATTGAGTGTGCCTGCTTGCATACACTTAACTGATTACCACAATATCACACAACTATGCTTACACTCCTATACACCACCATTCAACTACAACACAGTGGTACTATGACACATTTGGTAAAGCTGTTCTCATACTAACATGACTCATGAAACTACCCATCCTAATGAAACACAGCTAGCTAGCACATACCGGCTAGCTTGGGATTCTCCTCAGGCCTAACACAGCCAAACCTCAGTCTGGATGTCCCCTCCAGACTGAACACATTCAACTGATCCCCTCAGCACCACACCTGCTAAGAAGCGGCTATCATGCAACAACCACACCAGCTGCACTCATACCTGGTGCGCCCATGCACTTTACGACTCTCTCAACCTGCCAGCGCCTTGCGAGCATACCAATGATACATAAGGTGCTATACAAATGCAAAATAACATACAATCGAAAAGATTGCCCCAGAAAAACCATTTACCCCCACTACTAAGCACCATGAAAAAGGACAACAAGAAAATGGAGGTGGAATGGAGGAAAGAATAAAACCCAGAGAGAAAAACTGTTCCCGAAACAAATCCGAGCATACAAGAAGGAAATGTAAAAGGTGAAGAGAAGGCATGATGACAGAATCACCAATGTGACAAACTCACAAAAAGAAATGTTCAACATCATTAGAGAAATGAGAAACCCACCAGGCTGTGACAACACCCCAAACCCCTCAAACTTTGCAACGACCTGGCAGACCACTTCAAGAACAAAATCGACGACATCTGACAAATCATAGAAAACAGACCAACCAACTGGAACATCCAACTGAACCTAACACAGAACCACAACACAAACTCCAACTATCCCGAAATATCAGCAGAGGCTTTCGTCTTGTTGGTGGAACACAGCAAGAAATCTGGTTCACCCATGGATCCGTGCTCGCCTGACATCTACAAATCAATCCACGCACAAGGAACACAATCAGACTATTACAGAAACCTCCTAAATCTCTCACTAGCAACAGGAACTGTACCAAAAACATTCAAATCAGCATATATCAAACCACTCTTAAACACAAGTGGTGACGTTGAAGACCTCCAACTACAGGCCGATCTCAAACATTCACTACCCAGCAAAACACCCAGAAACCTATGTACACAAATTAACCCAAGAACATGTAGAAAAACACCATCTGTTGGACCAAGCACAAGTCTGCTTCAAACCCACAAGAGGAACAGAAACAGCACTACTATCCATCTGGGTTGACTTAAAAATGAACAAGGACACCAACACAACCTCGGCCCTGAGTCTGCTTGACCTCTCTGCAGCCTTTGACAGTTAACCATGAGACCCTAACCAAAAGACTAGAAGACATCGGCATAACAGACATGGCACTACTCTGGATTAAATCCTTCCTAGCAGACAGAACAGAAACTGTCTGATTAAAGCCCTTCAAATCCGCACCACGAATCAACGGCTGTGGAGTATCACAAGGGTCCTCACTATCGCTGCACTAATAGGAATCTTCAAAAAATACAAAATTACATGCTACAACTACAGATGACACTCAAATCATCTACAAAATCGAAGACACTCAAGCCGATCACTCAACCCTTATCGAGTGTCTAAAAGAAGTCTTTAATTGGATGAATGCCAACAACTTGAAAATCAACCCAGGAAAGACAAATCATGATTATATTCCATGGTCAACGGAAATGGGAACTGCACCAACACCATCTAAGGTAGTAAAAAATCTGGGAGTCCTGATGGACAACACCCTAACCTTAGAACCACAAATAGATGCTATCATCAAACGCTTCTTCCTCCCACTGCAAGAAAAATCCTACCTTTCCTCTCACACTCACAATCGTCACCCTCATGTCAAGAATCGACTGCAAACAGCCTCTGTCTCGGGATACCAGAATATCTCCTGAAGAAACTACAACAGATCCAAAATGCAGCAGCCAGACTCCTCCTAAAACTATCCAGAAGAGACCACATCACTCAGCCCTAAAAACACTGCACTGGCTCCCAGTCAAATATCGCATCACCTTCAAACCAATGTGCATAACACACAGGGCAATCAGCGGACAAGGAGCTGAATTCCTGCAAAAGAAATTAACAATCTACAAGCCAACAACACTCCAGATCAAGCAATGAAATCCATCTGGAAGAAAAAACATACCTTAAGAAACAACTTGGTGGCTCCTCCTTCTCCCACTTGGCCGCAAGAACCTGGAACAACATCCTGAAAAAAATAAAACACTAAAGACCACCTACAATTCAGAAAATTACTAAAAACCTGGCTCTTCAACATCACAGATTTAAACTGAAAACCAAACCGCCAAACGGGAAAAACAATAGTTTGACAAATCGAGGACGACAATAACATCCAGAACCGAATAAAGAAACTCTTACTACAATAACAGAGATGACACCAAGTCTAATGGGACACAAGCGACACCCATGAGGACAGAATCCAGCATCCCTAACCACTCCAGTGAACATCACCCATTCGATAAATGCTACTATAGTTCATACCATACCTGTATAAAGTTGGGTGAATGTTAGCACCTGCCACAGTAGCTAAGCTGTGGCTATTGGCAGGGGCATGGACCGAAGAGTCATGAAGGCAGATGCCACGCCTGGACATAATTGCAAGCGTTAGCATTGCCAAATTCCAAAGGGAGTAGGAGCGGTAACATGAATGAGCAACCGAATAAGAGGATGAATGCCGAACAGCCCAACACATTGAGGGAGTAAACCCGGGCTTACCGATGCCACCCTCCTGCTAAACTAGATTGGGCATGCTCTCTGGGCTAGTTGGCAAGGGACGCACAAACGCCTGACTGCCACGCATACAAACAGGGGCCATGTAGGAGGCCGGTACACAACTTGGGCAAGGTAAGGCATATGAATGGATGCAATATGGGAAACGAACCGTGAGTGTCGTACAGCCCTGATCTGGACGCAGACACGACGCCCACACACCCCACATAATTAGAAATATGGAAATGTAGTGCCTCACTTCAAGACAGCAATGCCAATTAACCAACCCACTAACCACTTCACCCTCTGCATACACCTCTCAAATTCTAACCAACCACAAAGGTACAACACAATCCGCACTAACTTCACTACACTGCAACAACAAAACAAAGCACATATGGACCCGCACAACAGAACACAATGTCTTGGGACAGTAGAACGCCCCAAGCCCAGCCAACGGAATTCCGGGCTGAGGCCGCCAACAGCACATCACTGCTCTCTTGCATTTCTCCAGCTCCTCCCATTAACTCCCTCTGCCACCATCCCTTTTTTTCAGAGCTGCCACAGCGCCAGGGGACCACTTTGGTGGTGATGGTGCGCGGTACAAATATCCTTTAACATTACCCTTAATGCAAAACAATCAAGACTATTAACCTTCTCATGAATAAAGAATACATAGCAGTACACACATGCACAACCACGGGAGGTGTCAAGGCTCAACATTAAGCATTTGAACATCTCAATGTTAAGCATCTCTTACGTCCTCACCAGGCTCACCTTCAAGCGAACAGGTTGCGCAGCACTGTCTGGCCGACTCTGGACTCCTCCCTGGAATCCTGGTCGACACAGTAGAATCTCGTGAAGGTGTGTATCGACCTCCACGTAGCAGCCCTGCAGATATCTAGCAGGGGCACACCAGACAGGAACGCTGTAGTTGCAGCGATGACTCTGGTCAAATGGGCTCTCGGACGGTCGGGTGGGCAACCAGTGACAATGGGTGATACAGCCGGAGAGCCACCGCGAAATGGAAACCTTGTAGAGAGCCTTCCCTTGGTTCACAGGTCCAAAATTCACAAACAGCTGTGACTTCTTCCGAAAACTTTGTGCGGTCCACATAGAACTTCAGCGCTCTCCCCACATCCCGTGAGTGCAAAGTGCTCTCAGCTGGCAACAAAGGCGACGGGAAGTAAACTGGGAACACCAAGGGCTTGTTGAGATGAAAGTCTGGCACCTTGGGCATGGAGGGGTCTGTCTGTAGCACCACCCTCATTTCGTGAAATTACAGAGGTTTACAAGAGGGCCTGGAGATCTCCCACTCGTCGTGCAGAGGTAATGGCCACAAACAGTCTTCCATGATCAGGATTTCAGTGGCACTGAATGCATGGACTCGAACAGTGGACCCATGAGCCTAGTCAGCACCACATTGATCTCCGGGGCCGGGGCCTTCACCGGCAGGAACGAACGGAAAAGACCTTTTAATGAACTCCTTGACCAGGCGGTGTGACTACAGCGACGACCGCCCCGGAGTTCTAGTGTAGCGAGCGATAGCCGCCAGATGAATCTTGATAGAAGCGTGCGCCAGTCCTGCTTTGGCCAGTGACAGCAAATATGGCAGCGCCTGAGGGGCCGTAAGGTGTAAAGGGTCAATCTTCTCCGCTCGGCACCAGACAGTGAACCTCTTCCACTTATGTCCGTAGCACTTCAATGTAGACTAAGCCCTGGCCTTGGCAAGCACCTCCTTGCAGTCTGCTGGGATCTCGTACCCTCCAACTCTAGTGCTGCAGGAGCCAGGCTTGCAAGTTCAGCGACCCTGGGTCGTGGTGCAGTATCGTGCCTCCTTCTCTGGCGAGATCTGCGACCGCGGGAAGTTTGCCTGGAGGGGACGCTGACAAGTCCAGAAGGTCTGGATACCATATCTGTCTCGGCCACGCTGGTGAGATGAGGATCATCCTGCACCGGGACTTTCTGAGTTGATTGAGTCGCAGAAGCAACAGAGGGAACTTGTAGAGAAACAGGCTGTCCCAGGGGAATGAGAACGTGTACCCCATGCTCCCTGGCTGGGAAAACCTGCTGGTGAACCTCCGGCACTTGGTGTTCGTCGCTGTCGCAAACAGATTGTGTGGATTGCCCCATCATTGGAACTGAAGATCCACTTGGTCCTGCCGAAGCTCCCACTCGTGGCACGAGCGCAGCTCCCTGCTGAGGTAATCGGCAATGATGTTCACTCCTGCCAGATGAAACGGGACGAGAAACATCCCCTGGGCAATGGCCCAGTGCCATAGGTCCTGCGCTTCTCTGGCGAGTGCCGGGGATCTGGTGCCCCCTTGCTTCACGATGTAGAACATTGTGGTGTTGTCCGTAAAGACCTGTATCCCCTTGCCCTTGAGGGACAGAAGGAAAGACTTGAGGGCCCAAAAGACTGCCCCTAACTCCAGTATGTTGATATGCAGCGACTTTACTGGCGGGAACAAATGGAAAAGACTTGACCACGGGCATGGACACAGACGACGGCGCGTTAGACCTGCCGCCCAGAGCCTCCCCGCCTGACTAGATCGGTTTGTTCCATGCCATGATCTCTAGGGCTTCGGAGCTGTTTCAGCTGACCCCCGAGGAAAAGGGGGGTTCCTGTGCCAACGCCATGAGACAAAGAGGAAGACTGTGCATGTATACTTTATTCATGAGCATGTGAATCCATGCCAGACCCATGCTGGAGACCAACAAGTTACTTAACCTGTAACTGTTGTTCTCCAGCATGGGTCTGGCATGGATTTACATGCTTACCCTCCCTCCTGCCCCTCTGCAGCTCTTCTCTTGGTCCTACTGCCACTATGTGCTACCAAATCTGAAGATGGCTGCCAGAGGAGGGGCTTAGGTAGAGTGCAGTCATTGGCTGGGGGCAGTATGACCCAGAGACCTGTGATTGGTTGTTAGGAGAAAGACAGTTCAGAAGTGAAACTGATTTTTTCTTTACCGAGGATTCCCAGACTGACTGGGAATATTCATGAGCATGTGAATCCATGACAGACCCATGCTAGAGAACAGTTACAGGTAAGCAACCTGTTCCTTCTCTTTCAATTGGGATTCTCAATCCACGAGAAAGTAAAGCCTAGTGCCGAGCACAACCAAACAGTTCCTACGAGGCGTCTTAAACACACGAGGGGTTGGTCTTTCCATCGGAGGAAAGAGACCAAAATATGTTGTTGCAAATACCACATTATCGAGCCAGCTGCCAGATAAGGGTACGCAAAGCGATGCACTTGCTAAGCATGATGGCATCGTGCATTCACCTGGTTCCACACGTGCGCCTGCGACCCATGCAGGAATGGTTGCCGAAACAATGGTCTCAGGCAAGAGTTGAGTGGGACGATCTAGTGGTCGTTTCCCCAACACTAGTACAAAATCTTTGCTGGTGGACTAGAGAAAATCTACTGAAGGGGAAACCCTTATCACGACGGACGCCTCTCTTGCTGGGTAGGGAGGGGACACACTACCTTCACCACACAGCTCTGGGTCTGTGGTCTCGCGCGGCAGCTCAGAACCACATCAATCTGCTAGAACTTCTGGCAGTATTCATGGCCCTTCAGGCGTTCAAATCCCACTTAATGAACCAATATGTGCAGGTCCTGACAAAGCACCAGAGCAATGTTTTACATAAACGGGTGCACACGTTCTCCAAATCTGTCCAGACTTGCAGAGCAAATTTGGAAATGGTCACTCAAACGGAAAATATTCCTATCGTCACAGCACGTTCCCGGGGAACTCCACTCTCACACTCATTGAACAGAGATCCCTTACCACAAGAACACGAGTGGCAACTACATGCAGATGTCGTAGAACACATCTTCTCTCTATGGGGATTCCCCACAATAGACTTATTTGCTACAAGCGCAAACAAGCAATGCCCAGACTTTGCGTCCAGATTCCCCCAGCCAGGCTCCAAGGGGAACGCCCTATGGATGAACTGGTCAGGGATATTTGCTTACGCTTACCCCCCAACACCCCCACACCGCCAAACACCTCATCAGGAAAGTGGTGAACAAGATCCACAAGGAACAGATGACGCTCATCCTAGTTGCTCCCATGTGGGCAAGACCACCCTGGTATCCACATTTGCGCAAAGTGGCGATGTGTGACCCCATCAAACTCTCGTGCCTGGACAATCTGCTCACCCAGCAACGGCACTAACAGTGCACCCTCAACCTTGTTCTATGAACTTGGCAGCATGGCTCCTGAAGTCAGAGTTTGGACATCTTAATCTGCCACAGAGATGTATGGATATCTTGAAGGAATCAAGAAAGCCTAACACTAGGCACTGTTACTTTGACAAGTGGAGATTTGTAATTTGGTGCCAGACAAAACAGTTTAACCCCATAGAATGTATTCCTTCCCACATTCATTCTTATGTGCTCCACTTGCTGGATGCAGGGTTAGTATTCAACTCCTTAAAGGTCCACCTTGTGGCTTTGTCAGCATATACCACTTCCCACAATAGTCTCATGGTGGAAGGTACCGGTCATCAAACATTCATGGAGGGAGTAAAGAGACTCCATGCTTCAATTTCAAACCCGCCGCCAGGATGGGATCTCAATGTTGTACTCACTAAGCTCATGGGACCCCCTTTCGAGCCTTTGCATAAGTCTAGTCTCAAACACCTGACTTAAAAACGGCCTTCTTAGTGGCTGTCACCTCCATAAGAAGAGTTGGTGAAATACAAGCATTGTCAGTGCAGGACCCATTCTTTGTTATACACAAGGACAAGCTGGTTTTACGTACTCACCCTAGGTTCTCCCTGAAGTTAATCTCCACATTTCATGTAAACCAGTCTATTGAGCTACCGGCTTTCTTCCAGGAACTCACCAGCTCGGCTGAGGTCAAACCCCACACACTAGATGTGAGAATAGTGGTCCTCTTATGTAGGCAAGACCAGACTGCTTAGAAAGACAGATCAACTGTTGGTCTCCATAGCACAAGGCAGAGAAGGTGACCGCTTTTCAAGAATGCCATCTTTAGGTGGATAGTCGGATTTCTCCAGCATGGGGTCTGGCATGGATTCACATGCTCATGAATATTCCCTGTCGTTGGGCTGGGAATCCTCGGTAAAGAGAATCACTTTCACTTCTGAACTGTCTTTCTCCTAACAACCAATCACTGGTCTCTGGGTCATACTTTCCCCAGCCAATGACTGCCATCTACCTAAGCCCCTCCTCTTGCAGCCATCTTCAGATTTTTTTTTATCGCACGTTCATATGGTGGGAGTCCTCGTTCTTAGCTCTTGGGCTTTTTGCTGTTTTGTGCTTTTTCTAAGAGTTTAGGCAATTTTTCTCAGTCAAGTGATTCTCAAGCTTCATCGATCAATCTTCCGAATTACAGGGACCCGTTTCGGATTCTTCAGCGCCTCTCAAGGGCGGATTTCATCGAGTTAAATATTTGGAGGATTCCAGAAGCTCAAGGCCTATGCCACGTGGACCTGGCGGAGTAGAAAAAGGACTCGGCGTCGTTGTTCAAGATTTGGCCAGGTTGCTGCCTGTGGAACATTTTCTCAGACGGGCACTCCCTGTGCCTCTACTGCCTACACTCGGACTCAACGCACGTGGAGGAAGACTGTGCTTTTTGTCAGGACATGGTACCCCGCACTCTGAATGACTGATGCAGGTGTCTCATTGAGTGGCTGCAGGCCAAGGCCCCTGCTCTGGGTGGGTCCTGGCAGCATGCCTCCCCTGCCCAGAAGAAGGTTGAGTGGTCTCCTAAGATCTTTGAGGGCGCTCCTCCCATTGGGACCCAACATAAGGCTAAGCACTGTGAGTCCACTGCCACCGGGAGCACCGTTGCAGCGGGCTCCTCAGTAGCTAGGGTGAGTACAGTCTCTCCAGCGCCTTTGACCACGAGCCAACGCTCAGGATCTTCAAAGAGTAAGTCTGACCACCTGGGCAAGCTCTTGGAGTAGACCCAGGCAGGCCCTACAGAGCAGGCCAAGGGGGAGCGGTGCTCGGACCCCTCCCCGAAGGTCAAGACCGCGGGCTTGCACAATGTCGTGAAGGCCCAGGTGCATAAGGCCCAACTTACCATCGAAGGGGTGGTGGCGTCCCTCGCGAAGTCCGCCATGGCGGATCCGCAGGATGCAGCCCTGAAGGTGAGCGTATTCCTGCCTGCCAGGAGGGAGTCCTCTTTTCAACCCTTCGAGGATGCCGGAGTAGGTGATACCTATCATTTCACTGAAAGTCTCCTTTGATCGCAGAGAAGTGGGGTGCGATAGCACTTCAAGATACGGACCTCTCCTCTGAGGAGGTGCTTGCCAACATTCCGTTCCAGGGAGGAACAATGCATGGAGAGCGGGCCCTACGGGAAGGATCCCAACGAGGGTGATGACTAAGGTGACTAGGAAACCGACTAGCAGCAGGGCGGTGAGGGCATGGAGGACCAACCTCAGCCACACACCCGCTGCCCCGTCGCCACATCCACCTCAGCAACCACCTGGAGATATCTCGGAGGACATTCTAACGACTCTGCACACCCTGTGCTCGGAAATCTGGATGAGGATGCCAATTGCACCGATGGCCCCTCTCATGGCGCCGGGAACTTCAGGGGAACCACCAGTCAAGAAGAGGCGGGTCCACCCTCTGCCACCCTTCACCTCCTCCCTCACCCCCGCCCAAGGGATGAGACGGACCCAGACACGACGATGGGAACAAGGACGGACAACGGCAGGTTGGGAGACATCCTGTCTCTGCCCCCCAGATCTTCGCCACCCGACGTGATGGGCTCCTTCAACGCCATGATCTCGAGGGCCTCAAAACTGTTCCAGCTTGTCCCCGAGGAGAAGGGTTCCTATACCAGCACAGTGAGGTTAAGAGGAAAACTGCTTTCTATCCCCCTCTTGGATGACATTTGGGACGAGGGGTTGTCCCTCATGAAGAACTTGTCCTCTGACCCTGGCAAAGAGACTGGTACGAGAAGAAATCCAGGGTGCCGGACTCTGTGCCCAAGTGTTTGCGATCTCAACCATCGCCAGACTCCGTGGTTTCGGCTGCAGCGAAGTAGTAGTCTTCGGGTCGTTAGCGGCCTTCTCCCTTCCGGACAGTGAGGGGAAAAAGTTGGATGCCATGGGGCGAAGAGTGATCTCATCAGCGGCGACCATCAAGGCTGCTAACGCCCTTGCCATAGTGGCACGTTCCGACCGGGAGCTCTGGTTTAAAATCGCTCCCCTCCTGGACTTCCTTCCAGACAAGATAGCAGAAGCCCTGGATATCTTACAGGAAGGCGAAGTGGCTTCGGACCACGCCATTATGGTAGCGACGGACATCGCCGACACAGGGTTCTGCCAAATGGGCAACAGCGTTTGCCTTCGGTGGGGTTGGTTACGGGCCACTCATTTTCGCCAGGATGTTCAGTTGAGAGCATTAGACATGCCCTTTGGAGAGAATTTGTTTGCCAAGACGGACGAGTCACGGCAAGCCATCAAGGCGGACACCGAGATGGCTCGTGTCTTGGGCATGCTTCAACAGGGACGGCTGTCCTTTCGGACCTCTGGTAGAGAATTCCAAGGTTCTTCCAAAGGACTCAGTGGAGGTACTTGCTCCTACCGGCAACCCTTCCGTTCATCGGCCCAGGAGACCTACAGAGGCTGTGCCAAGTCTCGAGGAGGACGTAGTCGTCCAAAATCCCCCAAGGCAGTGCTTTGTCGGCAAAGCAGGATTGAGCTGGCCGTGGCGTTGGGCCCCCACCCGTACACCCTGGTGGGAGGCCGGCTGGCCAACTTTGCCGGCGTGTGGAAGACCATCTCCACCAACCGTTGGGTGCTGGATGCTCTCGCCCATGTAAACACCCTGGAATTTCAACGAAAGGGTCTGTGTATACCACCGGTGGCCCGGCAGAAAAAGCACATCCCTCAGCTGTTGCTGGAGGTGCAGGCCATGATGAGAAAAGGCACGATAGAGCTTGTCCCAAAGAGGTTCCGTGGCTGTGGAGTTTACTCTTGCTACTGCCTAGTCGAAAGGAAGACTGGCGGATGGAGGCCCATTCTGGACCTCCGTCGTCTGAACAAGTACATCCGGTCCCAAAAGTTCTGGATGGTGACCCTTCAGCAAGTTCTAGGACAGCTGGGAGAGGGGATTTTCTGTCGTCGCTGGACTTGGAGGATGCCTACTTTCACATCCCCATCCACGAGGGCCACCGCAAGTTTCTTCTCTTTGTGGTTCAAAGGCAGCATTACCAGTTCAAGACCTTTCCCTTTGGATTGAAGTCGGCGCCAAGGGTTTTCACCAAGTGCCTGGCCCCGGTGGCGGCACAGCTGCATCGATGAGGGATCCACATGTACCCTTATCTGGACGACTGGCTCATCCGGGCTAGCTCGAAGGACATTGCTGTCGACCATACAGCAAGGACTGTCTGGCTCCTCACGGACCTGGGGTTCTCGATAAACTATGCATAGTCCTGCTTGATTCCGTCGCAGGACACTGTTTCTGGGAGCCTGACTCAACAGTTTCATGTCTGGCGTCTCCTTCAGAAGAGAGGATGGCGGCCATCTTGGGCAAGGTACAACAGCTGTTGGCCCTGGAGGTCGCATGGGTGAAGTCCATCAAGTCCCTGCTTGGTATGTCATGCATATATCTCATTCGATTGTGCAGGCTGCAGATGCATCCACTGCAGGAGTTATGTTACTTTGCATTTATATAGCGCCTTATGTACCATTGGTATGGTCTGAAGGCGCTGGTAGGTTGAACGCCCTCAGGAACCGAAGTTCAAATCAGTGGAGAGAGTAGAGAGTTAAAGGTGCTTGTGAGCACCGGATATGTGTGCAGCTGGTGTGGCATTTGTGTAATAGCTGCTTCATAGCGGTAGGTGTGGTGGTTGAGAGATCAGGGTTATGTGTTCGTTCTGGCAGGTTTTATCCAGACCGGTTCTGGCTGCGTTAGGCCTGAGGAGAACGCCTGGTTTGGGGGATGGGGGCTGAAACCAGCAGTGATTTGTTTAGAGTGATGTGGAGTATGAGGCGGATGTTGGTATGAGAACAGCTATACCGAATGGCGTCATAGTATCTCTGTGTTCTAGTTGAATGGTGATGTAAAGATAAGAGTAAGCATGGTGATGTGGTAAGATGGTTAACATGCTCTTTCAAACGTTACATGTATTCCAAACCATTCATGTATGCTGCGCACTTCTATGCACTCTAGTCCATTCCACGCACTCAAACCACTCCACACACCCCAAACCACTCCACGCACTCTGAACCACTCCAGGCACTCCAAACCACTCACGCCGTCCAGTCCTTTCCACGCCCTCCAGTCCTTTCCACGCACTTGGATATGTTCATGTGTTTCGATCATTTCCGGGATTTCTGTTTTATGCACCCCGTCCACATTTTCGTCTGTACCTTCCACATATTTCATCCGTATCTTTCACATGTTACATTGGTACCTTCCACTTACTTCATCCGTTCAATCTACATGCATCTCAATTCCCTCCACTTACGTCCCCATTCCCTCCACTTACGTCCCCATTCCCTCCACTTACGTCCCCATTCCCTCCACTTACGTCCCCATTCCCTCCACTTACGTCCCCATTCCCTCCACTTATGTTCCCATTCTATCTACATACGTCACCCGACCTATGTACATACATCACTCGTTCTATCCATATGTCACCCATTCCATCAACATACTTCACCCGTTCCGTCTGCTCTACGCAGCTCATCTGCTCTACACAGCTCATCCGCTCTACGCCGTCATCCGCATAATGCATTTATGCGCCCTACGCACTTTTTCTATTGATTTGTTCGCTCTAGGCGCTCATCTGCTTTATGCCCTCGCACGCTCCACCCTCACCCGCTCTACGCCCTCACCTGCTCTTACACACCCCTCCTCTCTTACACCCCTCCTCTTACACACTCATTCACTCTTACACTCGTCTGCTCTATACACTCGTCTGCTCTCTGCGCCCTCCTCCGCTCTGCGCACCCATCACGTTGTGCGCACCCATCACGTTGTGCGCATCCATCATGCTCTGCGCCCCATCCGCTCTGCGCCCCCATCCACTATATGCAGTCGTACTTTCCACGCACTCATAAAATATGCGCTCATCAGTTCTTCAAAGTCGTTTGCTCATGCGCACTCATCAGCTCTACGCATTCATCAACTCTATACACTCTTCCGCTCTATACACTCTTCCGCTCTATACACTCATCCGGTCAGCACATTTATCTGCTCCTGCATTCTACACGCTCCCTGGAACTTCTGTATTCATCCGCTCTACAGCCACGTCCGTTCTACACTCATCCGCTCTATACTCATCCGCTCTACACATTCATCTGCTCTATGCACTCTTGTGTTCTACACACTCCTCCATACTTAAGCACTCATCCGCTCTACCCAGTCGTCCGACCTACACTCATCTGCTCCACTTGCTCATCCGCTCTATAAACTCATTCGCTCAGCATACTCGTCCATTCTGTACACTTGTTCATTTTGTCCATTACACTCATTATATCCATTTCATTAATTTAAACTTCATTACTGTTTCCGTACTATTTTTTTTAAATATCTACTTCATTGCTTTGGTCTGCTTTAATCGTTCTATTCTGTTTGTCCTTTTAGTTTACATTAGCAGTTATTAGTTGTCGATTTCTTACCTGGATCTTGATGCTGTATTGCTATTTGACTTATTGTTATTCAGGAACTAGTAGTTTGTTGGGTTGGTGTCATTGAGCTGCTGTTATTATGTTTTGGTTAGTTTGCGTGTGGGTTAGTTTTAGGGGAAGAGCCACGTTTTCAGTAGTTTGCGGAAGGACATTAGATCTTCTGTTAGGCGAATGTGGGGTGGGAGTGTGTTCCACAGCGTGGGGTCCAAGGCTGAGAATGATGATCTGCCTAACTTTACTGAGTTTGTTTTAGGTATGACTAGGAGGTCGGCTGAGCTTGATCTTAGAGGATGTGGAGGGTGATGGAGTTTTAACTTGTCTTGGAGATATTCAGGTCTGATTTTATGCAATGCTCGATGGGAAATGCATAAGGTTTTGAAAGTCACCCTTCGGGCCACTGGAAGCCAGTGCAGAGTCTTAAGGGCCAAGAGGGAGTAGCAGTTTGGCTGCAGCGTTTTGGGCCCTTTGAAGTTTATTCAATTGGTAAGCGTGGATTCCGAGGTAGAGGGGGTTTGCGTAGTCCAGTCTTGAAATAACAATTGCTTGGACCGCGGAGAGTCTGTTGGGAAAGCGGAGATATGGAAAGATGCACCTAAGAGTTTTAAGGTGGTAGTGGCAGGACTTTGAGATGTTGTTGACTTGGCGCGAGAGTGTTAGGTCAGTCGAGGGTGCATCCAAGGTTTTTTAGAGTTAGAGGGAGTCAGTGAGTTGCCCATGGCGGATGGCCAGGGTAGTGGGTGTGGAAGTTCAGAGTTGCCACATACCATGATTTCGGTTTTGCAGGGGTTTAACAAGAGGTGGCTTTGGGTCATCCAGAGTTCAATGTCAAGGAGGCAGGAGGCGAGGTCAGGTCTGCAGTTGGGTTTCGAGTGAGTTTTAGAATTGAGTGTCGTCAGCGTAGTTGTAACACAGGATGTTGTGTGAACAAATTAATGGTGGGAGGGTGGTCAAGTAGAGATTGAACAGGAGGGTAGATAGGCATGTTCCCTGTGGGACTCCCGTGTCGACTGGTCGGGCTTGGGAGGAATAGGCGGAGAGTATCGTTATTTGGTACCTATCTTTGAGGAATGAAGCTATCCATTTGAGAGCAGTTCCACGAATTCCTAGGGAGTGGAGGCGTTCAAGGAGGATTGAGTGATCAATTGTGTCAAAGCGGCGGAAAGGTTCAGAAGGATTAATGCGGCGCATCCCACAGAGTCTGCTGTGATTTTTAGGTCATCCCAGATTGAAGTTAGGGTGGTTTCAGGTCCGTGACGTGCTCTGAAACCTGATTGTGCGGGGTCTAGGAGATTGTTGGCTTCAACAAAGGCATTTAGTTGGAGTAGGCGGTTCGGTCAATGAGTTTGGCAAGGAATCTGGTATTTGAGATGGGGCGGTAGTTTTTGGGCTCGAGAGGGTCGAGGGACTTTTTTTTATAGCGGTTTGACATGAACCGTTTTGAATGCATCAGGAAAAATACCTGAGGAAAGGGAGTCATTTATGATGGATCTTGCGTGTTCTCCTGCGCAGGTAGAAGCAAACATTTCTTTGAGGGTTGTGGCCGGGCAAGGGTCTAGCGGAGAGCCGGATGGTTTGCGGGCAGAGAGAAGTTTGAGAAATTGGTCGGGTGATATTGGACTAAAGGAGTCAAATGTTGATTGCGTAGTGGTCGCAGGTGGGGGGGTTGGCTGGTATGGGAGGATGGTTGCCTGTTGGATGTAGTAGAGCCAGTTTGGTGGTTAGTGCATTTGTTCTTTTGAGAGCCGTGGTGTAAATATGGAGAGAGAGTGAGTTGCACAGTGATTGTGAGGGGGTCGGCACAGTGGTAGTACATGCCGGTTTGGTGAATTCGGAGATGATTTTGTGAAGTTCTTTTCTGGGGATTTTGCAGTTTAGGATTCAGGAGTTGTAGTGGGCTTTTTTTGCTTTCCGGATTTCACCCTTGTACTGATGAAGGTGTCGGGCCAAGGTGGCTCTGCTCTCTTGGGTTTTGTCTTTCTGACATTTGCGTTCTAGGAGTTTATATAGTTTAGTGTTCTTCAAGTCGGGTGTGAACTATCTAGGAAACCGGCCACGGCGGGCCGATGGTTTGCAAGAGGGCGTGAGTCGCATTAGTGGGGTGTTGGGCCATGAGTCAAAGGCGCCGGGGGGTTAGTAGTTTGAGTTGGCAGGTAGGTGGAGGGGACTGGAGACGTGCGTCAGCTACTTCCGGAACGATTATTAGTTTTTTCCAAACTTTGCATAGGTTCGGGGGTTCAGATTCGAGAACTGGAGGCGGGTCGGGTGAGCAAATGGCAAAGAAAGTGATCGGATCAGATAAGGGGTGGGTGGGGGTGGGGGTTAGATGTATCCGGTTGTGGGAGCTAAAAATGGCATCAAGAGTGAGTTGTTTATAGTGAGTCGGGCCATTTATGTGGGGTTGAAGGTTAATCGTGTCTAGACCGTCAACCAGAGATTGTCATAGGGTTGGTGGGGATGTCGAGCCATATGTTGAAATCTCCAAGAAGGGTGAGGTTGGGATGGTTTAGTTGAAGGGTAGCAATAGTCGCAGAGGTGGTTTGAGGATTGTCTATCGTAGCCAGGTGGCCTGTAAATTATTAGGAAGCTGTGAGAGGATGACTGGGAGAGGGAAAGTTTAACGAGGAGAGATTCGCAGGAAGGAATCGATGGTTGATTGTCGATGATTGAGGCGTGGAAGTGAGACTTGAAGACAAATTCTATTCCCCCACCTCTAGAGGGACGGTTCAGTGGGATGAGGGAGTAGTTGGGAGGGAAGGCTTCATAGGCGATTGGGACGAAGTCATAAGAGAACCAAGTTTCGGTCATGAAAACCAGGTCTGGTTTGTCCGATGCGAGGAAGTCAAAGATGCTGTCTGTTTTTTGCTATGGATCGGGCATTAAATAGGATGCAATTCACTTCGGTAGGTGAGGTTGGTGTCGGAGCTGCAGCGGGAGGGTGTAGGGAGGGGGGGGAAGAGATGGTGGAAATTGAAGAGGGAGAGCAGTGGGGTGATTGATCGATGGGAAAAGTGGGCGAGCAGAAAAGTTGGTGGGTTTCGGGTGGGAGTGGTTGGATGCGTGTGTTAGGGTGATTGGGATTGGTACAGTGGATTTGAAGGTGGGGAGTGGGCGGTTAGGGGTTGCAGTTGGTGAGAAGTCGAGGGAGAGGGGTTTCAGGAAGGGTGAAATGGGGGGATGGTGGTGATTGGGGGAGTGAGGTGGTAGGTTGAGACAGGGGAGGTGGTGAGTGGTGAGAGGTTGAGGGTGACCAGGTACGTTTCTTCTTTAGTGTCTTTGTTGCGATTGGTCTGTGAGAGAGGGTAGGGGGTTCGGAGGGGGAGAGGGATGTGGCTTCTGTTCTTGTTGGGGCTAGGCGTGCAGTTTTTAGGGAGGGGAAGGGGTGTGGTGGGTTGGGGGTTAGTGGGAGAAGCGCGGGGTGCATAATTGCAGGCTGGGGTGTGACCGGTATGATAGTCAGGGGAGCAGCGGGCATGATCGACGTAGGCTGGTCGGAGGTGGGGTTCGGGGAGGCAGTGCTCTTAAGGTGGTTGGCTCGCCACCGTGCCCCTCTGGCTTGGTGTTTGGAAAGGGGAAGGGTAGGGGTTGTGAAGGAGGGTGGGATGATTTTGGAAGGGGGGGGGGGGTGGTGGGAGGCAAGGTAGGCCCGAGAGTGGAGGCGGTCATTTCCGGTAGACCCTGGTGGATTGGGTGTACTCATGGATAGTACGTGCTATTAGGTGTAGTTTGAGGTGCGATTTACTCTTTATTGGGCTTTATAAGTTTGGGTATATTACTGGGAGAGATTAGTCTTGGTTTCAGGGTTCCTTTAAGCAGAGTGATATTATTCACTTATTCTAGGTTTTAGTGTACTAATTGTAACTAGGTTGCAGATATTAGGCCGTTAGGAATAATTCTAAAGTCAACTTTGCACACTGAGGTTGTTGGGGATACTGGTCAGTTCAACTAGGCACGCTATTAGGCACAGTTCTGAATTCAACTTTATACCGAGCGGCTATTGGGCACAATTCTAAAGTTAGTTTTGCGCAGAGGGGCTATTAGGGACAATTCTAAAATCAGCTTTACTCAGTGGGGATGTTAGGCAAACTTCTAAATTCTAGAGGCTATTGGGCAAACTTCTAAATTCGGTTTAGCACAGAGAGGCTATTGGGCACACTTCTAAATTCGGTTTAGCACAGAGAGGCTATTGGGCACACTTCTAAATTCAGTTTAGCACAGAGGTGTTATCGGGCACATTTCTAAATTCAACTTTCACAGAGAGGCTATTGGGCACACTTTTAGAATCGACTTTCACAGAGGCTATTGGGCATACTTCTAAATTCAACTATCACAGTGAGGCTATTGGGGACACTTCTCAAATCAACTTTCATAGAGAGGCTATTGGGCACACTTTTAAATTCGGTTTAGCACAGAGAGGTTACTGGGCACATTTTTAGATTCTACTTTCACAAAGAGGCTATTGGGCACACTTCTAATTCAACTATCAGTGAGGCTATTGGGCACACTTCTAAATTCAACTATCACAGTGAGGCTATTGGGCACACTTCTAAATTCAACTTTCATAGAGAGGCTATTGGGCACACTTCTAAATTCGGTTTAGCACAGGGAGGCTATTGGGCACACTTCTAAATTCAAATTTCACAGGCTATTGGGCACACTTCTAGAATCAACTTTCACAGAGAGGCTATTGGGCACACTTCTAGAATCAACTTTCACAGAGGCTATTGGGCACATTTCTAAATTCAGTTTTGCACAGAGGTTACTGGGCACACTTCTAAATTCAGTATAGCACAGAGAGCGATTGGGCACACTTCTAGAATCAACTTTCACAGAGAGGCTATTGGGCACATTTCCAAATTCAGTTTTGCCCAGGGAGGCTATTGGGCACATTTCCAAATTCAACTTTCATAGAGAGGCTATTGGGCACACTTCTAAATTCGGTTTAGCACAGGGAGGCTATTGGGCACACTTCTAAATTCAAATTTCACAAAGAGGCTATTGGGCACACTTCTAGAATCAACTTTCACAGAGAGGCTATTGGGCACATTTCTAAATTCAGTTTTGCACAGGGAGGCTATTGGGCACACTTCTTCAGTTTAGTACAGAGGGGCTATTGGGCGCATTTCTAGAATCACCTTTCACAGAGAGGCTATTGGGCACACTTCTAAATTCAATTATCACAGTGAGGCTATTGGGCACACTTCTAAAATCAACTTTCAGAGGCTATTGGGCACACTTCTAAATTCGGTTTAGCACAGAGAGGTTACTGGGCACACTTCTAAATTCAGTTTAGCACAGAGAGGCTTTTGGGCATACTTCTAACTTCAACTATCACAGTGAGGCTATTGGGCACACTTCTAAAATCAACTTTCACAGAGGGTATTGGGCACACTTCTAAATTCGGTTTAGCACAGAGAGGCTACTGGGCACACTTCTAAATTCAACTATCACAGTGAGGCTATTGGGCACACTTCTAAAATCAACTTTCACAGAGAGGCTATTGGGCACCCTTCTAAATTCGGTATAGCACAGAGGTTACTGCGCCCACTTCTAAATTCAATTTAGCACAGAGAGGCTATTGGGCACACTTCTAAATTCAGTTTAGCACAGAGAGGCTATTGGGCACACTTCTAGAATCAACTTTCACAGTGAGGCTATTGGGCACACTTCTAAAACCTTCTTTCACAGAGAGGCTGATGGGCACACTTCTACATTCAACTATCACAGTGAGGCTATTGGGCACACTTCTAAAATCTACTTTCACAGAGAGGCTATTGGGCACACTTCTAAATTCAACTATCACAGTGAGGCTATTGGGCACATTTCTAAAATCTACTTTCACAGAGAGGCTATTGGGCACACCTCTAAATTCAACTATCATTTCCTACTACTCTAATCTTCTCCACTCTCAAGCATCCTACCCTTGTCGTATCTTCCAAACTCTCTCTCGTCTTCTCTCTCCTCCCACTCCTGATCCCTCATCCAATTCCACACTTTCTCCTTCTGACTTTGCTAACTTCTTCTCCAAAATCCTCACCCTTGGGCAAAAAAATCAACTCCCTCTCTGATTCCCCTTCTCCCCCCCTCTCCTTCCTCCTTCATGTCCATCTTTTCACCCGTTTCCCCTTCCAAAGTTTCCTCCTTTCTATCCAAAGCTCACCCCACATCTGCCCCATCTGACCCTCTGCCTTCCCTTCTTATCCCTAAGATCTACACTCTTCTTAACCACTAACTTACCTCTTTCTTCAACATCTGCCTCTCCTCAACATTTCCCTCTGCGTTCAAGCATGCTATGATTATTCCTATTCTGAAGAAACCCTCGACTGATCCACTCCTCACTGTTAACTATCAACCTATCTCTCTTCTACCATTCCTCTCCAAGCTTTTTGAGCGCATTGCCTATACTCAGCTTTCATCCTTTGTCAATACTTCTTCTCTCCTTCCTCCCTTCCAATCTGGCTTCCGTCCCAGATATTCCACAGAAACAGCTCTCACTTCTATCCTTAATTCCCTCCTATCTGCTCGCCATGCCAAGCAATCCTCTATTCTTATTCTCCTTGATCTCTCGGCAGCCTTTGACACTGTTGATCATCCTCTCCTTCTCCACACTCTTTCCTCCTTTTGGTTTCAAGGCCCTGTTCTCAAATGGCTATCCTCTTATCTCTCTTCCCGTTCCTTTGCTGTATCATGGGGTGGCCGGACCTCTCCTTTCTTTACTCTTGAATACGGGGTTCCATACTTGGTCCTTTCCTATTCTCTCTTTACACCTCCCTCATTGCCCCTGTGATCTCCTCGTTTGGCATCTCCCACCATTTCTATGCCGACGACACCCAACTCTTTCTCCACCTTCTCAACTGACCTTCACCTAAAACTCTCTTCCTGCTCGACTGCCATTAAGAACTGGATGTCCTCCCGCTTTCTCTCAACACTGATAAAACTGAAGTCCTTTTCTTCCCCTCAAACTCTCTTCCCCCCTCCCTTTCCTCCCCCTTTCATTCTTTTTCCTCCCTCCAATCTCCCCATCTCTTCCCAAGCTCGTAACTTAGGCGTTCTCTTTGACTCCTCTTTCCTTCTCCCAGCACATTTCACTCATGTCTCGCACTTGTCGATACCACCTCTACAATATTCGCAAAATCCGTCCCTCTCACTTTCCACGCTACCAAACTCCTAATCTCATCTTTTCTCGCCTCTTCTATTGCTCCTCTCTTCTGTTTGGACTACCAGCATCTCATCTTGCCCCCCTTAAATCCATCTAACACTCTGCTGTTTGCACCCTTTGTCTCCTCACCTCCCGTGACTCCATCTCTACTTCGCTCTCTTACCTTGGCTGGCTACCATTTCACTCACAGCTACTGTGATTTTACTTTCTCTGCCTTGTCTTTAAATCCCTCCATGGTCTTTCTCCTCCTTATCTCTCCTCCCTTCTCTCCTTCTACTCCCCCTCCCGTTCCCTTCGCTCTGCTGACCACTTCCTTCTCACCGTACCTCCATCCCCCTGTGCTTCCTCCCATTTCCGCTCCTTCCAACTCCTTGCACCCTTACACTGGAACTCGCTCCCTCTCACTATCCGCTCCTCTACGTCCTTCCCCTCTTTCCGCACTTCCCTTAAATCCCTCCTTCTCCATTCTCTTCCTTGAAACCTCCCCCTCTACCCTCTCTGCTTCCCCCCTCTTTCTTCCCCTTGATTTTCCTCTCCCCCTCTCTCTTCAATTTCCCTCTTCTAACTCTCCACCACGCCCTTCCCCTCTCTATTCCCCCCTCCCCTTCAGTCAATTGCTCTTGTCACTGTTTTATCGAATGATTCATGATATAATTTTGCTTCATCTGTTACATTGTTGATGTTATGTATAATGTTGTTCACTGTACAGCGCCTTGGTGTAAAGCACTCTATAAATCAATCACAGTGAGGCTATTGGACACACTTCTAAATTCAACTATCACAGTGAGGCTACTGGGCACATTTCTAAAATCAACTATTACAGTGAGGCTATTGGACACACTTCTAAATTCAACTATCACAGTGAGGCTATTGGGCACACTTCTAAATTCAACTATCACAGTGAGGTTACTGGGCACACTTATAAATTCAACTATCACAGTGAGGCTTTTGGGCACACTTCTAAATTCGGTTTAGCACAGAGGTTACTGCGCACGCTTCTAAATTCAGTTTAGCACAGAGAGGCTGTTGGGCACACTTCTAGAATCAACTTTCACAGAGAGGCTATTGGGCACACTTCTAAATTTGGTTTAGCACAGAGAGGTTACTGGGCACACTTCTAAATTCAGTTTAGCACAGAGCGGAAATTGAGTTCTAAATTCAAGTAGGGCACGCTATTAGGTACAGTTCTATAAGCAAATAAACTACAGATGGAAGAGATTACGATTGTTTAGCTTTTGGAGTGGTAGGGTAGTATGGAGTGAAGTATTTGCTTCAGTCCCCG
Source organism: Ambystoma mexicanum (assembly GCF_040938575.1). Classification (NCBI taxonomy): domain Eukaryota; kingdom Metazoa; phylum Chordata; class Amphibia; order Caudata; family Ambystomatidae; genus Ambystoma; species Ambystoma mexicanum. The sequence continues at coordinate 670,128,313 of NC_090931.1, forward strand.
CCCTTGCCACACTTATTGTTGGCTTCTTGCTTCTCCTGCAGATACAACCTGGAGCCGTCACTGAGGGAACTGTCCTTTGCCTTGGGTCCTTAGCCGATGGGCTGCCGGGCAGAGGGCTGCCCTGGGGGGATTGGTAATGAATGTGAGTCTTCTTGTCAGCACCAATGGGATGGGGTGGGCGGGAACAGGAGGCGGGAGGGCCCAGCAGTCAGGAAATGGGTGCGGGGAGGGAGAGGGAGACAACGGGCTGATTAGGGGCAGGGGGACCACAGATTAAACCGCAAACAGGTGGAAGATGCAAAAATTACCTCATGGCCGCGCTTGGTCTCCAAGGTGGAAAGGAGCTGGTGCAGGCACACAGGTCGATACACTTGTCCACTGGATACCAACAGACCAATGGGACGGGGTGGGCGGGAAGAGGAGGCTGGAGGGCCCGGCAGTCAGGAAATGGGTGGAGGGAGAGGGAGACAACGGGGCTCATTAGGGGCAGGGGGACCATGGAGTAAACTACAAACAGGTGGAAGATGCAAAAATTACCTCGCGGGCGCTCTACAGTCTCCAAAGTTCCTCGATGCCCAGTGGCTAAAAGGGGCGTGAAGCTTCGAGGACAAGATCATGCTCGACGAGAGTTTCCATCGAGCGATACGGTGGTGGGGAGTTTGCGCACATCTAGCCAGAGGTGCAGGTTTCCAGACCCCACCGCACCAGGAAGTGGTCACGACAGATGCCTCCCTGGAAGGGGTGGGGAGCTCACATAGAAAGTCTCCACGCAAGGGGCCCTGTGGCTACCAGAGGAGAAGACGTTGCACATCAACTTGGCGGAGCTGCGGCCAGTGTTTGTTTTGGGACCTCAAGTCCTTCCGTCCCCCAAGGGCAAGTTGGTACGGGTGTTCACGGACAACACCACCATGATGTTATACATCAGGAAGCAGGGGGTCACCAGGTCCCCGGCGCTCTCCAAGGAGGCGCGCAGGAGCTGTGGCACTGGGCCGTCGCCCATGGGCTGTTTCTCATCCCGTTTCATCTGGCAGGAGTGAAAAACACTGTCACCGACGCTCTCAGCAGGGAGCTAAGAGCTTGCCACGAGTGGGAACTTCGGCAGGACCAAGTAAATCACCTGTTCTGCAAATGGGGCAATCCCCAAATCGATCTATTTGTGACAGCGACGAACACCAAGTGCCGGAGGTTCGCCAGCAGGTTTCCCCAGGCGGGGAGTATTGGGGAACCATTCTCATTCCCCTGGGACGGCCTGTTTCTGTATGCGTTACCTCCATTGCCGTTACTACTTTGACTAGTCAATCAACTCAGACGGTCCCGGTGCAGGATGATCCTCATCACACTGGTGTGGCCGAAACAAGTATGGAACATGGACCTTCTCGGCATTTCAGCGGCCCCTCCAGTCAAGCTTCCGTTGGTCGCAGATCTTCTCGCCAGGGAAGGAGGCGCAATCTTGCACCACGGCGCGGGATCGCTGAACCTGCAGGCCTGGCTCCTGTAGCGTTAGAGTTCTGGGGCTACGATCTCCCAGCAGACTGTAAGGACGTGCATGCCAAGGCCAGAGCATCATCTACTCTTAAATACTATGGGCATAAATGGAAGAGGATCGCCGTTTGGTGCCTTGCACGGAAGATCGATCCTCTGAGTCACGGCTCCGCAGGTACTGCCGTATTTGCGGTTGTTGGCCAAGGCTGGACCGGCCCATGCCTCCATCAAAGTTCATCTGGCGGCTATCTCCTGCTACACCACATCTCCGGGACGGTCGTTGTTATGGTCACACCGTCTGGTTAAGGAGTTTATTAAAGGACTTTTCTGTTTGTTCCCGCCAGTGAAGGCCCTTGCCCCGGGATGGGAACTCAATGTGGTACTGACTAGACTAATGGGTCCACTGTTTGAGGCTATGCATTCGGCACCGCTTAAGATTGTCATGGAGAAAAGCTTTTCTTGTGCCCATCACCTCTGCACGATGAGTGGGAGAGATCCAGGCCCTCTCATGTAAGCCACCTTACTTGACATTCCACGAGGCGAGGGTAGTGCTACGGAGCACCCCTCTTTCATGCCCAAGGTGCCGTCAGACTTTCATCTAAACAAGACCTTGGTGTTGCCTGAATTCTTCCCGAAGCCTTTGTCGCCAGCTGAAAGGACTTTGCACTTGCTGGATGTGGCTAGAGCGCTGAAGTTCTACGTGGACCCGCACAGTTTTCGGAAGACGTCACACCTCTTTGTGAACTTTGGCCCTGTGAACCAAGGGAAGGCCCTCTCCAAAGCTTCCATTTCCAGGTGGCTCTCCGGCTGAATCGCCCATTGTCACTGATTGGCAAACCGACCATTGCCTGGCCATCTGAGCCCATTCGACGAGAGCGATCGCTGCAACTACGGCATTCCTGTCTGGTGTGCCCCTGCTGGACATCTGCAGGGCTGCTACGTGGAGATTGACGCACACCTTCACAAGATTCTACTGCATTGACCGGGATTCCAGCGAAGAGGAGTCCAGAGTCGGCCAAGCAGTGCTGCACCACGTGTTCTCTTGAAGGTGAGTCTTGTGAGGAGGTAAGAGATGCTTAATGTTGAGCCTTGCCACCTCCTGCGGTTGTGCATGTGTGTACTGCTATGTATTCTTTATTCATGAGAATGTGAATCCATGCCAGACCCCATGCTGGAGAAGTTACTTACTTGTAACTGTTGCTCTCCAGCATGGGTCTGCCTACCCCTCTGCGGCTCTTCTCTTGGTCCTACTGCCACTGTACGTGCTACCAAATCTGAAGATGGCTGCTAGAGGGGCTTCGGTAGAGGGCTGTCATTGGTTGGGGGCAGTATGACCCAGAGACCAGTGATTGGTTGTTAGGAGAAAGACGGTTGAGAAGTGAAACTGATTTTTTCTTTACCGAGGATTCCTAGCATGACGGGGAATATTCATGAACATGTGAATCCATGCCAGACCCATGCTGGAGAACAGTTACAAGAAAGTAACTTGTTACGTATATAACTTTGCTATTCCCTATCAAATGAGACACTGCCTTTTACACCCAAGGCTCACATCACAAGATGTACAGGAGCCACCCTGGCTTTCATCGCAAATGTCCCTCCTAGACGGCGTTTGCAAAGCAGCTACATGGAGCTCAATACATACTTTCACTCAGCACTACTGCATTGACACTCATTCTAAGACAGATACACAAGTGGTTCTAAGACATCTGTTCGCTCATGAACCTGCTCACATCACACCTCCTAACACTGCTCGCTAATCTATGTACAGCATGTGATCTAAGCAGATTCCACAAGCCTCAGAAGGGATACATTACTCACCGTAATCGTATTTCTGATGCTTGTATCTGCTTAGATTCACATGCGCCCACCCTTCCTCCCCTCGGAGAGAAGGTGCATGGATGCTTATGAGCTTGTCTGATATGTATCTGCTTGGATACAACTACTCGCGCTACACCTCATGTCAGAAAAACAACAATCTGAGGGACCTCGATGCGTGAGGGATCATGGGTACAGTGGACGTCACACTAGGAATAGTATTACTGGCACGCCCTGTGGACGTCCCTTTGTGAGTTTCGAAAACAACTGTAATACTCCACAGCTTCCACTTGATGTCGGCTTATGTTATGTTACTTTGCATTTATATAGCGCCTTATGTATCATTGGTATGATCTCAAATCGCTGGTCGGTTGAACACCCTCGGGAAACGCAGTTCAAGTCAGAGAGAGGGAGAGAGTAATAAGGTGCGTGGGTGCACTGGATGTGTGTGCAGCGGGTGTGGCACTTGTATGATAGCTGCTTCTTAGCGGTAGGTGTGGTGGTTGGGAGGTCAGGAATGTGTGTTCATTCAGGTGGGTTGATACCCAGACTAATTTCTGGCTGTGTTAGGCCTGAGGAGACGCTTAGGCTAGCAGTCTGTGCTCAGCTAGCTGTGTTTAATTAGGATGGAAAGGATGGGAGAAGTAGAGTGGTTGGAATCTGGTAGAGTGATGGAACAGGTAGAGTGGGTGGAACAGGTAGAGTGAATAAAACCTATGAAGGCGATGAAACAAATGGAGGTGTTGAAACGAATAGGGTGGATGGAACGGATGGAGTGGATGGTACAGATGGAGTGCCCGACCTCAAACGAATAAATGATAACCGCCATATCACACCACCATGCTTACTCTCTCCTACACACCAACACTCATCTAGAACACAGCGATACTATGACACATTCGGTATAGCTGTTCTCATACTAACACCCGCCGCATACTCCCCATCATCCTGACTAAACATCAGATGAGCACACCGCTAGCTTAAGCGTCTCCTCAGGCCGAACACAGCCACAAATCAGTCTGGGTGTCATCCCCCCAGAATGAACACATATGCCTGACGTCCCATCCGCTACACCTACCGCTAAGAAGCAGTTTACACGCAACTGCCACGTCGGCTGTACACATCCCCCCGTTCCATGCGCTCCCTCTGTTCCATGCGCTCCCCCTGTTCCATGCGCTCCCCCGTTCCATGCGCTCCCCCGTTCCATGCGCTCCCCCGTTCCATGCGCTCCCCCGTTCCATGCGCTCCCCCGTTCCATGCGCTCCCCCGTTCCATGCGCTCCCCCGTTCCATCCGCTCTGTCCGTTCCATCCGCTCTGTCCGTTCCATCCGCTCTGTCCGTTCCATCCGCTCTGTGTTCCATCTGCGCCGTGTGTTCCATCCACTCCATCTGTTCTAACCGGTCTATCCGTTCTATCCATTCTAGCTGTTCGTTCAACTCCATCAGTTCTGTCTCTTCCTTCTGCTCCATCCACTCCTTCTGCTCATCCATTCCAGCTGTTCCATCCACTTCATCAGTTTCATCCATTCTACCTGTCTCATCCACTGTACCTGTTCCATTTACTTCATCTATTCCATCTACTCCATCAGATCGGTCCACTCCAACTGTTCCCTCCGCTCCTTTTGTTTCATGAACTCCACCTGTACTGTCTACTGTATCTGTTTCATCCACTGCATCCGTTCAGTACATTTGATCTGTTCCATTTTGTTAAAGCTACTAATTTTTCTATTTGTTCAATCTGCTCGGTAGTCCCATCCGTTCAATCCACTCATCCGTTTTATCTGTTCGACTCCTACCATCCATTCAGTCTGTTTCACCCACTCCGTCCGTTCCACCCACTCTGTGTTTAGTCTGTTCCATTTGCTGTGCTAGCCAGTACGTTTACTCTGTCCCATCTGATTTGTCTGTTCCATCCACTTCATCCGTTCGTTTTAACAAGTAGACCATGCGTTCAATCTACTTTTCTGTTTCGTTTACTTGGTCTGTACTTTATATATCATCCGTTCCTTACATTTCATCTATTCAGGATACTTCTTTTAATCCCTTCTTCCATTCTAGCCAATTCTTCTTCCGTTCTGTACACTTCTTCCGTTCCAACAACTACTTCCGTTCCAACCACTACTTCCCTTCCAACCACTTCTTCCGTTCTATTCACTTCGGTTCCATCCATTTCATTCTGGATCAATTTGCTTATTCTGTTCCATCCGCTTGTTCCGTCCACTACTTCCTTTCCATCCATCCCATCCACATGGTGAACAGGTGTTGTCTCTATCCGCACCATGGATGACGATATTGGGCATACTTTCTAGATTCATCTTCAACACAGTGACGCTATTAGGGCACACTCAATGATGTTGGGAATACCTTCTAAGTTCAACTTTAACACAGTGACACTTTTAGGGCACACTCGATGTTGGGAATACCATCTAAATTCAACTTTAACACAGTGACGCTATTAGGCACATTCAATGATGTTGGGCGCACTTCTGAATTCCAATTGTAACATAGACTAGATGCAAGATTCAACACAATGACGTTATTACAGTACACTCAGTGATATGTGGGCACACAGTTTAAAATGAGAAACTCGACACAGATAGTTTGGGTACACGATCAGGATGTGAAGCTCTATCTGAATGTTTGAGCGCACTGTGTGACAGTCTTATGAGGTGGAGTACAATTCAGTAAACCTTCAGTGCACTGTCTCGGATTGTTGGACTTGGAGAGAGGGATGTAATTGATTACATTTGTCTGGTGCATGCTAACATTTACAATCCTGTCTAGATGTGATGCAGGCTAATGTTCACAATTCTAAGTGTGGTACTTGCTAACCTTCACAATTCCATCTACATATGGAACATGTTAACATTCACCATCCCGTCTAGAAGCGAACTTCCACAATTCCATTTAAGTGTTGGGCATGCTAGCGTTCACAATCCTGTCTAAATGTGATGCAGCCTGAAGTTCGCAGTCCTATTTAAGTGTGGTGCTTGCTAGTCATCATGTTTCCATCTATGTTTTGCACACGCTAACCTTCATTCATAATCCTGTTTAGATGCGACGCAGGCTTATCTTCACAGTTCTCTCTAGGTGTGGCACATATTAACATTGGCAAGTATTTTAGTATGTAATGCAAGGCAACATGTACAGTACAGCCATGAGTAGATTTAGGCTGGTGGTCACAAATCTCTCTAAATATGCATGGTAAGTCTATGGCAGTCTGCGTTATGGAAAGGTAAGGTAGAGTGGCAGGGGCTTTCTGGAGTAGAGTAATGTTGGGGTCTATTTACTGCTGGCATCATTGGCTTCCCCTGCGGACACCTGCAGACACTATCTTGAGCCGCCTCTGTAGGAGCCGCCCTTTGCCTTGGGGCCCTTAGCCAGGGCGGCCGCCGGTCAGAGGGCGGCCGCCGGTCAGAGGGCGGCCGCCGGTCAGAGGGCTGCCGCCGGTCAGAGGGCTGCCGCCGGTCAGAGGGCTGCCGCCGGTCAGAGGGCTGCCGCCGGTCAGAGGGCTGCCTTGGGATTTTCAGGTATAACCAGATGAGTCCGCCACTTCGGGGCCTTGGGCGTGGTGGCACTCACCTGCAGGGAGGCTACCGCGGGTCGCTAGACCCAAAACCATGGGCCCAGTTAGCCAATGGGGATCGGTGGGCGGGATGGGAGGCGGGAGCTGGAAGGAGCGTGGAGAGGAGGACACAGATGGTACAGGGGCCTGGGGGCACTGAAAATACTTTTTTGGGGGGCATTTGAGGTCAGATTTCCCTGTGGAGCACTCACCTGCTTCCTGATGGATTCACACGCTATGCACAGCATGTAAATCTAAGCAGATACAAGCATCAGAAATACAATTACGGTGAGTAATTTATCCCATATATATGAAGGCCTGCGGTAGTCGCCGTGTAGTTATGGTTAAGTTGCTAAATCCCTAGGAAGACCTCTTTTTGGGCAGCTTATAACTTTGCTCCCCCTGGATGAATCCTCACTGAACCTTTTTGGTTTTTTTGTTTAGTATATGGCCCGCTCAATTTCTTTTGCAAAGTTTTTGGTGAGGTTTCGTCAAGGGGGTGCAAAGTTAGAGGGGTTCTCCCAGAAGATATGGGTGTTCCATGGTAAGATTGATGTTTTTTTTTAAATAAGTGGATATGTTACAGATACAAATGTTCTTATTTTCTAAGGGCTGCAAGAAGCACAAAAAAATTGGTGTTTTTTGCCGTGAAAGTCAGAGAACAGTTTGGATATTCACGGACACCACTGCATTACATGGTTGGTGAAAAGCAGTTCTTGGATGGCTTATAACTTTGGCACCACTTAATGGAACTGCATAAAATGATGCAATAATATTTTTGACCCGATTCCAAATGAGTTTGCAAAGTTTGGTGGGATTCTGTCAAGAGGGGCAAAATATTGTAAAGGCTTACATATGTGGTGCAATTTGACAAATCGACACAAGTTTGCAAACTGTTTTCGTGAAGTCTGAATGGATTTTGTCAAATGTCTATTGTATGTGCATACAAATTACACTTTTGAAAAAATTAAACATGGGTGGATTTCCAGGAAACTTGTGTAAGGAGCATTGGCAAGGACCTGAAAGCATGGTTTTGTAAATGTGCCCGTTTTATTTTTTGACCAGTGTCCTAATGTAGGTACAACAAATAGTGATATATCTTTGGTGACTGAGGTGTAGCCTGTGAACATGGACAGTGGCCATATTGTCTGGGTTATGGAATAAGGTCATGATCTGGACAATCTGGCTAGTGGCCATGACCGCGAGGGACATGTGGGGATAAAGTGGCCATGCCCACATGGGACCGGCTTTGTGGTAAAGTTATTCGTAAGTGGGATAGCTTTGAAAGGGAAGTAAAATGTGCTTGTGGTAATATGGTCATAGGGTTCTCTCTTCGACCTTCTGCAGGCTGCCTTGGAAAGCGAAAGTGCACAGTGGTGGCGTGAGTTATGGTTACTTAGCTTACCATAACTGGTGAATTGCTGAGGTTTTTCGGTTTTACTTGTAACCATAATATCCATTAAAAATAAACATATATTATGTTAAAGGTACTTATAGAGCGCACCAACTGAATTGGTCCCCAGGCGCTCTGGTGGATCTGTAAACGGGAGGGGGGGGAGGGGTGGAGGGGGGCTGTTGGCAACATCAGCTCGGTATACACAGAGTGCTGGGCTTAGTTTTAGTTTGTGTGTGATGGTGCATGTGCTTTCTGCTGTGTCTTGATGAGCATTGTGTGAAGTGGGTTCTTATTATGTTTCTCACCCTCTGGATTGTAGCTAATGGTACAGAGTTTCCTATTCCCCAGCCGTCCGCTGTGATTAGAACTGTTGGGAATGGCTATGGTTTAGGGTCCAGGTCCTATTGATGGGTTGTCCTGGTGTTTCTGTATACGTCTTGCTATGTGTTCTGTCTTTGGTCCTATTATGGCTGTCTCTCGGTTAGTCATTTGGTTTGTCCTGGGAATTTTTCCTTAGGGTTTTTCTGTAGATTGCTTGGTGTGGATCAGGGTCTGTCTCTTCGTTCATCGATGTTTTAGTTGTGTGTGCGCGCCCGGTCCTTCTAGTTATGACGTGAATAGTCACGTTTTTAGTAATTTCCTGAATTGTAAGTGTTTTCTTGTGTTACGTATGAACTTCGGAAGGTCGCTCCAGGTTTTCGGTGCTTGGTGAGAGAAGGAAGATCCCGAGTTTTCTTTTGTTGTAGGGTTTCGGTTCCAGGCGGATGTCCATGCTTGATCAGAGCGTTTTTGTTGGTTGATGTAGACGCAGTTTGTCTCTGTGCCTTGGTTGTGTACTGCTCTATGCGTGATGCACATTGTTTTGAATTTTATTTGTTGTCTTATTGGTAACCAATGTAGTGTTTTCAGCGCTAGCATGGTGTTCTCTTCGGGGTAGTTTCAGAAGCAGTCTGGCTGCCGCATTTTGTATGCGTTGTAGTTTTTTTTTTAAAGTTGTTCAGGCATACCTAAGTATAGGCTGTTGGCGCAGTCTACTCTGTACATGACGAGGGCGATGATGGTGGATGTTTCATTGATGAATGATAGGAACGGTAGGATCCTCTTTGCCGCTCGCAGGAGGAAAAAGTTCTTGAGAAGAGCGTTTACTTGTGGCTCTAGCATCAGATTGTTCATCATGACCCCCAAGTTTTTTACAATCGGCGAGGGTGCTGGTGTTGTCACAAGTTCCCTTGGCCAAGGGATGAGGTGGTTTTCGCCTCAATTTTTTGTGACAATCATTATTTCTGTTTTTTTTTTTTTTTTTTATTTGTTTTGGCTGAAATAAATCAACCTTTCAAAAGAAAGAATAAGAAAACAGATACATGTAGGACAAGATTCATAAACATAGACATCAACATCTAAATCAAAATCAGCATCTAGCATCACACATGTTTTAAGTATTCACTAACGAAACAAATACACAAAAAAAGAGAATAAAAATATGTGATTCAAGTTTGCTTTTTCAGCTGCATCCCGAAGTTATTGTTAGAGGAACCTCATTTTCTAGGTTTAAACTATGCAGAAAATTAACTGCTGCAATTTGAATAGCCAGATTGTTACAGGCCAAAATCGCTGCCCAACATTGTTTTTCCGATAGGCTCCCCAGATGGGTACAATGTCTTGTAAAAAAAATGTTCCGTTTTGCCATTAGCATTGTACATTCTGTGAATACATGACATAGTGTTTCTGGGATGGTTTGAATTCTGCAAAATCTGCATACATTCTGTGTTGCACTTATAAGACCCCTTCTTGAGTTTATATCATTGGTCTTCCATAGATTCATGCGTAATCGTATGATATCTGCTCGGTACATAGGAGTGGGACAACGTATCAGATATGGTGGTAAAATGCCTGATCTTTTAGGCGGAAAACGCAAAGAATCACCATCACGAAAATTGGTACATTGTTGACAAGTGTTAATCCAGTCCAGCTGATGAATCTTAAATTTTGCTTTATCTGGATTAGTTAGCAACAGATCAATAGAAATATCTGCAGTAGCCAAAATGTGGTAAGCTGTTTCAGACCACATTTTGGCAAAGTTGTAATTGGCCGAGAACATATACTGCGATAGTTTTTTTAGCAGTATGTCCTCCTTTGATGAAAGTAAGCATTTCCTAAAGAATGCGCAGAGCCGCCAATTATAATGTGCCTGTAAGGATATAAGCCCCAGCTCATCTCAGCCAGGCACACGGTGTACATTGAGGTAGCCGAAGCACAGATCGCCAAAATTTGGCTTCCCATTGCTTGAATTTAAATGATGAATTAGTTGGCATTGTCTCTAACCCATATAGCATTATTGGGACAATTATTTTAGTCCAGAAATGCCATGCTGGTAGGATCGAAAATTTGCCATATTTATACATAATAAGGCGTGCCTGCGAGATTGCAGATGTTAATTTAGTCTCCAGTCGAGTAAGTTGTCCCTGTCTATTGCTATTGCCATCAAAAATCATACCCAGGTAGCAGTAATCCGTTACTACCTGTATGGGAACCGATGTGATTGACCACACATATGAAAGTGGGCCTAATCTTTTTGGTGAGTAATAGACTATTTGGGTTTTAGAGGAGTTTACTGAAAGTTCATTTGTCTGTACATAATCTTGAAAACCATTCAGTAGCCGTTGTAAGCCTATCTGGGTTCGTGAAATGAGCACCAGGTCATCAGCATACATTAATGCTTGAATTTGCACATTGTCTAGCCTTGGGGAGTCTGATATAATTTTGGAAAAAAGTTCTTTAACATCATAAATAAAATAATTAAATACCGCAGAGGCCAAGGCACACCCCTGTTTCAGACCTCGATAGGTTGGAATTTTTTTTTAAAGTAATCCATCAACAGTGATTCTAACACGTACTGAAGTTTCATGGTGGAGTGCAGAAATAATATCATACAAGGTTGAAGGGCAATTATCTCTCTGAAGTTTCCATAAAAGAAGGCGTCGACTAACAGAATCAAACGCTGCATTCAAATCAATGAAGCCAAAAAAAACCTGTTGCTTGTTTTCTTGGCACTGTGATTTAAGAGCATTTAGGGTAAGTAGATTAACATTAGTCCCCATACCAGCAATAAAACCTGTTTGGTTATTTCTGTTTTGCCTGGCTTGATTTTGAGGCAGTTGGAGTTCATCAAGATGAATACATTGTGGAGGCAGTTTTCTAGCGTTGTTTATTTCCAGGTTGTCTTGTATTTTGAAGATTATTTGTGTATTGTCGGCGTAGTTGTAGCAGGTGAGGCTGTGACTTTTGATGATTCTGATAAGTAGATATAGGTAGATGTTGAATAGTAGCAGGAAGAAGGATGATACTTGTGGTACTCCAGAGGTAGAATCTCACGGGCTGGATTTGAAGGGTTTCATCCATACAGTTTCCGTTCTGTTTGTTGGTAAAGATTTGATCCATAGTAGGGCGGTGTCTGTTATTTCAAGTCCTTCTAATCTCGTTATGAGGGTGTCGGGATTAACTGTGTCGAATGATGCTGATAGGTTTAGGAGTATCAAGGCAGAGCTGTTGTCTGAGTCTGCGTTCATTTTTAGGTTGTCCCATATTGAGAGGAGGACCGATTCCGTTCCCCTCATTGGTCTGAAGCCAACTTATGCCTGGTCTAGTAGGCCGTGCTCTTCTATGAATTCTTGGTTCGGTTTGTATATGTACGTTTCGAGCAGCTTGGCTGTGTACGGTGTTAGGCAGAATCCAGTGCAGTTCCCTTAGGGAGCACTACACCAGATAAGGACTACAGGTGAGAGCAATAAATCCCCTTTGGTATCGGTCTGTACCACAAAGATTTAGTTGGTAGCTGTGCTAAGCAGTCAGACTTATCTCAAGAGGGAGATGAGCAGTATTCAGGGTTTACACATTAAGCCCATTAGACTATGGAACAAGGAAACACTGACCAAAGCTTTGTTGTTAAAAAGTATATATATATTTATTTTATACACTTCTAATAAAACACATGTATCACAAGTATCAAGCAAGTTAAATTAAGTCAAGGAAAAATATACACATTCCCTATATGAATTGTAGACCAAGTGAACCAGAGTGAAAACTGAGCAAAACGGCACAGTGAAAACTACACACAAGGTGTCCTCTAACAATTCCTCGCAAGGGAGGGAAAGCACAAGTTATCCAGAAATATGTTCCTATACACCCTAACAACACTTCCCATCAGTTGTGAACCAGTTCAGCAAGACAGTGCATCAGTGTAAGCAATACTTAGAATGAAAACTGAGCAAAATTGCATTTCACAATGATTATGCAGTGGGAAGAAAGAGTGGTTATAAGAAAGGGGTGCACCACACACTTGGAATGGAGAATCAATCTCGAGAAGGCAGATCTAATAAATGTGATCAGAATCAGTAGGCCTGTGCCAGAGTTCGTGGTACAGGGCAAGGGCCCAGGAGCAAAATGTTCTTGTAGCTGCAGTCAAGTCTTTGGTTAACGATACTTGAAGAGGTGGTTGCAAAGGTTGAAAAGACAGTGTTAAGAGAGAGAGGTGGCCAACCCAACAGATAGGTAAAGGATTTAAAACACCTTTAGCACTACCGCGAAGAAAGGGTGGCCTGGCGGAACAATGTACCTTAATATGAAGAAGTGGCTCCTGCGGTGGTGGTTGTTCCTGGTAGTTCCTGCAGTTCGGGAGGTCCAGCAGAGGAAGAGATGCTCTCGTCGTGGAGGAAGGTTTGAGTTACTGCACTACCCAGGGATGAAACCAGCCGTGGTGCTGCCCGACGAATAAAAGGTACGCTCCTTTAAATTGCGGTCCGGGATGACTGGTGCCTGGCTATCCGGCCTCCGAGTTCAGGGTACGGGAGATTCGAACAAGGCAGGTCCGGGAAGGCGATTGGCAAACTGGTTGGCCACACCAGCTTAAGGGAATAAGGCTCTTGCAGGTGAAGATCTTCTCTCGTCGTGTGGAGAAAAGTGGTGAGATGCTGCAGCAGGGCTTCACCGGTGGTTCAGTAGTTGCAGATGTCTTTGGCTTCTCTCCTCTTCGGCTTCTTAGTTCCAGTGGCGACGTCTTGCTCTTCCAATCCTCAGGAACCTGCTTTTATGCAAAAAGATTCCCATTCATACAGCCTAGCTGTCACTCACACAGTGGAGTGGTCATCTTGGCGGGAGACCCTCCAGCCTATCAGGTTAGAGTGCGACATGGGGTTGCTGAGGCAACCCTGTCCAGGGGTCCTACTCCCCCTCCCACACAATGGACCCACCCAGGCTCTGTGGTGCCGGAAGGAGGGCTTCTGGGCAGAAGCCCGCCAAACGGACGAACAAAGGATCCCCGACCTTGGTTAGGATTGTAGAGAAAGACACGAGAAAGAAGTTCTATTAAAGTTCTGGCAAATAAAACCTACCGGAGCAAAGTTAATATTAAAATGTAACGGCGGTATGTTAGAGGCTGTCAGAAAAAGTGGTAGCCTCGAACAATGGGAAAATCCCATAGGGAAATATTCGCGGTCGAATATTTATGGTAGTAACCACTGCCACCAGCCAGAAACTTTTGAGAGAGATACTGTAGTGTACACTCTCGAAAATGAACATAGGGGAAAAACTATTAACCCGTTCCAGTACCTCCATAGTAAGATGGGTTGCACTGGTTTAGTTCACAAGATTTGACTAATAAAGTCAATGGGGACTTTACATGCCCTGGGAGACCGTAGTCAGTCCCAGGATATAGAGTCTATGTTTGGGGGTCGCTACGACACCCCTGTGTCACTGCACTGAGGGTGCTGTGTAACACAGGTGAATAAAGATGGTTCCTATGGGGGAGAGAAAATCCCATAGGCATTAAACACAAACATAGCCTAGAATACACATAGCAAAAATGCCTAAGAGTGGGAAAAAGAGCCTCACTCTTAGCAGGTAAAAAGAAACAAACCCTTCAAATCCAGCAAAGCTGCTGGGGGACTCTATAGGTAAGGGAAATTTGCCATAGAATGAGAATTCTCCCTAACAAACCGGATGTTGGAGATGAGTCTGTAGTTGGAAAGGTCCTCTACGGTTCCCGCTGTATCTTTCAGTGGCCTGATGTATGCAGATTTTGAGGCTTGTGGCACTTTCCCCGTTGCGATTAAAAGGTTGCGGACGTTCCTGTGATATTCCATGGGTGCTCCTTGTTTAAGAATCTATTTGTATGTCTGACGGATAGGGGTCATCGGGAGACCCTGAGTTATTGCTTTTATTTACCAGTTTGACGAATGTCTCTACTGATATTTCTGGAAAGCTTTGTAGTTTGTTCTGGTGCTAAAGATGCAGAGATGCTGGTTGAGTGGTTGACTGCAGTGCCTTGTGATGGCACTACTGGTGTTTCTTCTTGTGTTAGTAAGCTTGGGTGTTTTTAGTGTTGTCTATTCTTCAGGTGGGTTGGCTATGTAAACTTGGAGCGTTGTCCGCGGGGTTAGGGTTCGGGGTGTACAGTTGTCGAGAGGTGTAGGACTACATTCGGTAGCTGTCTATTTAGGTCTCTGAGGTAATAGTGGGGATTGATACTATATTATCACAATCTAGTCCTTTCTAGGAGTGTTAAATTGGTTTGGCTAAGTTTGGGCTTGAGATTAAGCCGAACTATGCTCGAGAATCCTGTAAGGGGCAATTGAGCACAAGACCACACCCAGCTAGACTTCAGAGTCCTGTATAGTGGGAGAGAGGCCTACACCTGACAATGTAATTTGAGTTCCGCCCTAGACACAGTTGGGGCTTAACAATACAATTTGAGTGTCAACCTAAACACAGCTAGATTTGATAATATAGTGGAAGAGAGGCCTACGTCTAAGAGAATAATTGAGTACACTCCTGAACACAGCTATATTTGAGAGTGTGGGAGAGAGGGCGGCATTTGAAGATATTCAGTGTTTCAGATTGGTTTGCTAAGCGGCTAGGATTCCTCGGCAGAGTAATTGCTCTGCTCCCAACCCAGGCAACTCTTACCGTATTGGTCCTAGTAGTTGCTGGTTGATGGCTAGCAGCTTGCTTCCCCTGCAGACACCTTCACACACGATCTGGAGCCGCCTCTGTGGGAGCCGCCCTTTGCCTTGGGGCCCTTAGCCGCAGGGGCTGCTGGGCAGAGGGCTGCCCAGGGGAAGGCACTTGAGATCTTCGAAGAGGCCTATTACGGGTGGGGGTGGGTCAGGAGGCGGGGGAAGGGTTTTGGTAAGGGCTGAGTGTGGACTTTATTTTCAGGGCCTGGGGGGCTGCAGGTACTCACCTATATATATCACTACACCTCCATGCATCAGTTCCTATTTTCCAAGTGCCCGGCATGCTGCTTTAGGAACACGGTTATTGAGTCTTCGACATATTTTTGTCTGACAATTATTTCTTCATTAGACTGAAATGTCCATGCCTCAGTTCCAAACAGTATCTCGACTACCACTCGAAAATATCAGTTATGACCTGCATGAGTTATGCCTCTGGATGGGACACGACATGGAGTGTTTAGTGCGCCAAGATGCACCCAAAATCGGTACGTAAGTGGGCTGCAAAACTTGCGCTGACTGCCTTCCGAAACTGTTGCTGTCGACCATCCGGCCCTCTGAGGCCGAGACACAGGGGGCCTACCATCCAAAAAACAGTGAGCAACATCGACATAAGGCAAAGAGGTCTCATTCCAGGAGCCACTCTTCCTTGTCATTGAGCCACAGGCAAAAGGTGCCACTGTTAGGATGCCGAATGCTTACCTTGTTCCTCCAAGGAATCGTCGTGACCGACCACTCAGTGTCACGCCACGTTGGAGACCGGGGTCCGCCGCGCCCGCTCTTCCCGTCACCTCCTGGCGAGTCTACCCGCGCTTCCGCGCCTGGGGGCTCGCCAGAGGGAGAGCGTTGGGTGTCGGGCCGGAGGGCCACGGCGCATGCGCGGGAGACCTCTGTCTCGGTTCCGCGCATGCGCCGTGGATTGGGCTCGAGTCCTAGGAAGGGCTTGCCTTCCAGGACTCGCTTTGAGTACGCCGGCGCCCGGAGGTGAAGTGGCTTGCGTTCCAAGCCTCACGGGCGCCGGCGACCCATAAAAGGAGCCACAGATCGAGGCAAGCCACGTCTCAACGCGGTTTGCTTCGTTCTGTGAGCTTTCCTACCTGGGCTGCCTGCAACTTACCTGAGCCCACCCTGGGCTGCCTGCAACTTACCTGAGTCCACTCTGGGCTGCCTGCTACCCCTCTGAGTTCCTCCCTGGGCCTGCCAGCATACCTTACCTGGGATCTCCCTGGGCCCTGCCAGCATACCTTACCTGGGATCTCCCTGGGCCCTGCCAGCATACCTTACCTGGGATCTCCCTGGGCCCTGCCAGCATACCTTACCTGGGATCTCCCTGGGCCCTGCCAGCATACCTTACCTGGGTTCTCCCCGGGCCTGCCAGCATACCTTACCTGGGTTCTCCCCAGGCCTGCCAGCATACCTTACCTGGGATCTCCCTGGGCCCTGTCAGCATACCTTACCTGGGATCTCCCTGGGCCTGCCAGCATACCTTACCTGGGTTCTCCCCGGGCCTGCCAGCATACTTTACCTGGGTCCTCCCTGGGCCTGCCAGCATACTCTACCTAGGTTCCCCTGGCTCTGCCAGCACCTTACCAGACTCAACTCAGGGCCTGCCGACATACTTTTACCTGGATCTCCCTGGGTCTGCCAGCATACACTTAACGGGGTCCCCTGTGATTGCTGCCCTAGGGTTACCTTTCGGTCCCCTTCAGTTTGGTCACCTGTTCCAGCTTGGTTCCTTCCATTCCTGTCCAGCCTTACCCTCTACATCCGTTCCTGTGGACTAAGAATATATCTGCCACGCCGGAATCTTTGACCTCCGCTTCAGTTCACATGCTTTTGGACTTGATTCCATCGGAGTCCATCCTTGCCCGTGATCGGCAACAAGACTGTAGCCTCTCCTGTCTGTGCTTGCACAGTCCCTTCGTCACGTTAATCAGGAGAGTGCTTTCCGTGACATTGGGAATCTGCCCATCCTCCACCCAGTATCAGTTTTTGGGTGGCAGAGAGGCTGGTCTCTCGTGCCACAAGCTCGTCTTTCGACTGGTTCCAGACTGGCAACCTCGGCAAGATCAAAGACCAAGAAACCAGGTACGCAGCCCTCTCGTGCTTCCCAACTTGACAGTCGGGAGTGTGAGGATTTTAAGGTCCAAATGCTGAAGAGGTTTCAACAGCATGCCGTTGCAGCAGCGGGTAACCCTCCCCCCAAAGTAGCAGGCCAATGAGGCAGTGGCGCTCAGTGCACTCGACCCCACGCAAGCCCCAATGCAGACTCCATCGGTGCCAAGGAAGCCTTCGTGCTCGATGCCGAAAAGGCACCCAAGCCTTTGATGCCTGGGGCCTTGCCGCGCACCTCCAATTTCAGTGTCTGCCCTGACCGACGCCGACTGTCACTCCGTAAGAAATAATTTACCCTGCTCTCCCGGACCGACTTTTTCAGTACCAGGTTCTCTATTTTTGGTACCCTGTTCTCTGTTTGCGGTGTCAATGATGCAGATCAAGGGGGAGTCTATCCCGTCTATATGTGAACAGTGGGGGTGTTTACTTTTTTCGATGACCAGGCTGAACTTGGTACAGGGGTTCCAGGATGCCAGCAGTCTAGATGTGTCAGTTGACCTGGAATTTCAGCAAAGTCAACTTTATACCCACGCCCCTGCTAAATTATGGGTGTTGGTTGAAAGCATTGGTTTACAGGGTGGTTTGACACCTTAGGACTGCAGGCTACAGCAGTGCCAGTCTAAGGGTATGAGTTGATGGACGTACTTGGCGAGGGTCCAGTTACTGAGAGGAATTTATCTCTTTCTCCAGCATGGGGTCTGGCATGTATTTACATGCTCATGAATATTCCCTGTCGTCTGGCTGGGAATCCTCCGTAAAGAAAAAATCAGTTTGTTTAATTTCTTAACTCTTTCTCCTAACAACCAATCACTGGTCTCTGGGTCATACTGCCCCCAGCTAATGACTGCCCTCTACCTAAGCCCCTCCTCTGGCAGCCATCTTCAGATTTTTACTACACGTTCAAGTGTTGGGAGTCCTTGTGCTTAACTCTCGAGCTTTTACTGCCTTTTTTTCGCTTTTTGAAAGAGTTTTACTCTATTTTGTCAGTCAATCGAGCCTTGTGCTCCATCGATCATCCTTCAGATTAACGTGGACCCTTTTTTCAGATTCTTCAGTGTTCCTCAAGGGCGAATTTCTGTCAAATTTCTTCGTGGAGGATTCCAGACGTTTCTTCAAGGCCTAAGCTGTGTGGACATGTCGGAGGAAAAGAAGGATTTGGCTCCCCTATTCAAGATTTGTTCTGACTGCAGCTTGCGCAATGTCTTTTCGGACAACAGGCATTCCAAGTGCCTGGACCAGACCCAATGCATGTGGAGGACTGTGTGTTTGTCAGGAGATGGTGCCCTGCACGCTGAGGCATCGGCAGCTCAAGGAGCGGTTACAGGCCAAGGCCCCTGCTCTGGGTGGGTCCCAGCAGCATGTCTCCCCTGCTACCAAGAAAACTGAGCAGTCTTCTAAGGCCTTTGAGGGCGCTCCTCCCACGGGGGCCCAACAAAAGGCCAAGGACTGCAAGTCCACTGTCACTGGAAGCACCATTGCAACAGGCTCCCCAGCGGCTTTGGTCACCACCCAACCCTCGGGATCTTCGTCAAAGATGAAGTTGGACCATGCGGGCAAGCTCAAGGAGAAGCCCAAGACTGGCCCGCCGGAGAAGGCCAAGGGGGAGCGAGGCGCTGACCTTCCCTCTAAGGAGAAGGCCCAAGTACATCCGATGAAGGCCCAGCCTTCCATCGAAGGGGGTGGTGGCGTCACTCATGAAGGACGCCTTGGCGGAACCACAGGATGTGGCCCCGAAAGAGAGTATCCATGCCTGCTAGGAGGGAATCCTCTTTTCAGCCCATTGAGAAGACACCGGAGAAGATGCCAGTCATTTCACTGAAACCGTCCTTGCTGGTCGCAGAGAAGGGGGGGGGGCAGTAGTCCTCCAAGGCACAAATCTCCTCAGAGGAAGAGCTTCACTGCCTCCAGACCATCCAGGAGGAGAGGTGCGTTGAGGGCAAGCCCTACGGCAAGGATTCTGATGAGGGTGACCATGAGACCGAATAGGAGCAGCAGGGTGGTGGGCGGTCTTGACGCCTGCGCCTCAGTCTGCAGTCTCGCCTTGTCACAGCAGCTGCCTGGAGATTTCTTGGTGCACATTCTGTTTTAAATACCCTGGTCTCGGAGATCCAGACGAGGATGCCCGTTGAACCGGTGGCCTCTCCTGCTGTGCTGGTACCGACTGGGGAACCACCGACCAAGAAAATGAAAGTTCACCCTCCACCTCCTTGCCACCCTTTGCCTCCATCTACCCCCCCCCCCCCCCAGGAATGAGATGGATCGGACATGGCGACGACGGCTGGTTGGGGGACCAGATCTTCGCCACCAGACGAGATGGGTTTGTTCCACACCATAATCTCCAGGGCTTCAGAGCTTTTCCAGCTCTTTCTTGAGGAGAAGAAAGAAGGTTTCCTATACCAGCGCCGTGAGGCCAAGAGGAAGACCGTCCTGTCGGTCCCACTCCTGGATGACATTTGGGACGAGGGGTTGGCCCTCATGAAGAACCCTTCCAGAGCCCCTGCGGAGAGGGACCGTTCTGAGAAGTAGTACCAGGTGCTGGACTCTGCGCCCAAGTCCTTGCAGACACAACCGTCGCTGGACTCTCTGGTTTCGGCACCAGCCAAGAAGTCTTCAGGCTCCTCCTCTTCGGTGGCCTCCACCTCCCCCCGTCGTCCCCCAGACAGTGAAGGGAAGAAGTTGGATGCCATGGGGCGACGAGTCATCACATCAGCGGTGACGACCATCAAGGCCGCCATCTCTCTCGCCATTGTAGCGCGTTACGCGTGTGTGAGCTGTGGTTCAAGATCGCTCCTCTCCTGGGCATCCTTCCTGATAAGAGGTTGGAAGCTTTGGAGATCCTGCAGGAAGACGAGGTGGCGTCGGACCAATCCATCACCGTGGCCATGGACATTGTTGACACAGGGTTCCGCCAAATGGGCAACAGTGTTTGCCTTCGTCGACAGGGCTGGCTGAAGGCCACGCATTTTCATCTGGACGTTCAGTCGAGGGTGTTGGACATGCCCTTCGGAGACAATTTGTTCGGGAAGGCCATGGATGAGTCTCTTCAGGCCAACAAGACGGACACAGCTCGTGCCCTGGGCACGCTTCAACAGCGGTGGCCATCCTTTCAGACCTCAGGTGGCAAATCCCGAGGATACTCCAAAGGTTTCAGTGGAGGTGCCTCGTCTTACCCTCCCGCTCATCGACCCAGGAGAACATGGGCTGTTTCAAGGTCTTCGGAGGACAAAGTTGTTATCGCCAGGGTCCCCAAGGCGGCCCTTCGATGTCCAAACAGTATTGAACTGGCTGTGGCGTCGGGTCCCCACCCGTGCACCCTGGTGGGAGGCCGGCTGGTGAACTTCATCAGCGTGTGGAAGACCATCTCCACTGACAGTTGGGTGCTGGAAGCTCTCGCTCACGGACACACCCTGCAATTTCAATGAAAGTGTCCCTGAATACCACCAGTGGCCCGGCAGGAAAATGATGTCCCTCAGCTGCTGCTGGAGGTGCGGCCCATGCTAAGAAAGGGCACGATATGGCTTGCCCCAAAGAGGCTCTGGAGTGTACTCGTTACTTCCTCGTCAAAAAGACCGGTGGCTGGAGGCCCATCCTAGACCTCCCTCGTCTGAACAAGTATATAAACTCGCAACATTTCCAAATGGTGACTGAACACTTTCTAGGACCGCTAGAACAAGGGGATTTCGTATCATCGCTGGACTTGGAGGATGCTTACTTTCACATCCCCATCCACAAGGGACACCGCACGTTTCTTTGCTTCGTGGTTCAGGGGCAACAGTTTAGAACCCTCCCCTCTGGATGGAAGTCGGCGCCAAGGGTTTTCACCAAGTGCCTGGTGGCACAGCTGTGTCTACGAGGGATCCATGTATACCCTTATCTGGACGACTCGCTCATCCGGACGACTGGCTCATCTGGGGACGCTCAAAGGACATTGCCGTCGACCACACGGTGAGGACCGTCTGGCTCCTGGTGGATCTGGGGTTCTCGGTGAACTATGCAAACTCCTGCTTGACTCCCTCGCAGGCCGCGCTGTTTCTGGGATCCTGACTCAACAGTGTCGTGCCTGGCATCTCCGTCGGAGGAGAGGATGTCGGCCATCTAGGACAAGGTACAACGGCTGTTAGCCCTGAAGATAGCAAGGGTGAGGTCCATCAAGTCTTTGCTCGGCATGATGTCATGCATATACCTCATTCGACTGTGCAGGCTACGGATATGCCCACTACAGGAGTTCATCGACACCCGTAGGATACAAGTATCGGGAAGCTTTGAGGACAAGATAACACTTGATGAGTGTTTCTATTGAGCGATATGGTGGTGGGGAGTTCGCACACATTTGTCCGGAGGTGCGGATTTTCAGAGCCCACCTCACCAGGAGATGGTTACGACGGACGCTTCCCTGGAAGGATAAGGAGCCCACACCAGAAGTCTTCACGCAAGAGGCCTGTGGCTACTGGAGGAGAAGGCGTTTCACATCGTGCTGGAGCTGCGCGCAGTGTTTTGGGCCCTTAAGTCTTTCCTTTCATCCCTCAAGCACAAGGACACGGACAACACCACCACGATGTTCTACATCAGGAAGCAGGGGGGACACCCGGTCCCCGGCGCTCTCCAAAGAAGCGCATGAACTGTGGCACTGGGCTGTTGCCCAGAGGATGTTCCTCATCCTGTTTCATCTGGCAAGAGTGAAGAACACTGTCGCTGACTCTCTCAGCAGGGAGCTGCTTTCTTGTCACGAGTGGGAGCTTCATCAAGGCCAAGTGGATCGCCTGTTCTGCAGATGGGGCAATACCCAGATCAATCTATTTGCGACGGCGACGAACACCAAGTGCCGGAGCTTCGCTAGCAGGTTTCCCCAGGTGGGGAGCAATGGGGGACGCATTCTTATTCCCCTGGGACAGCCTGTTTCTGTATGCGTTTCCCTCCGTTGCTTCTTTGACTTGTCAATCAACTCAGACGGTCCTGGTGCAGGATGATCCTCGTCGCACCGGCGTGGTTGAGAAAGATATGGTACCCGGACCTTCTCGACATGCCAGCGGCCCCTCCAGTCAAGCTTTCGGTGGTCGCAGATCTTCTCGCCAATTCTGCACCACGACCCAGGATCGCTGAATCTGCAGGCCTGGCTGCTGCAGCGCTATAATTCGGGGGCTACAATATCCCAGGTCTGCAAATTGAAGTGCTTGCCAAGGCCAGAGCCCCTTCTACTCTTAAATGCTATGGACATAAATGGAAGAGTTTTGCAGTTTGGTCCCGTGCACACAAGATTGATCCTCTGCGAGTCACGGCTCCTCAGGTACTGCCTTATTTGTTGTTGTTGGCCAAGGCTGGACTGACCAATGCCTCCATCAAGGTCCATCTCAGGGCTATCTCCTGCTACACCAGATTTCTGGGACGGTCGTCACTGTGGTCACACCGTCTGGTTAAGGAGTTAGTCAAAGGACTGTTCTGTTCCCGCTGGTGAAGGCTCCAGCCCTGGCGTGGGAGCTCAATGTGGTGTTGACTAGGCTCATAGGTCCTCTGTTTGAGCCTACACATTTGGTGGCACTGAAGTCTTTGTCGTGGAAAACAGCGTTTCTTGTGGCCATCACCTCAGCACGACGAGTGGGAGAGATCCAGACCCTTACTTGACACCTTAATTGACATTCCACAAGACGAGGGTAGTGCTGCGGATGCACCCCTCTTTCATTACAAGCCCTTGGTGGTGCCTTTATTTTTTCAGACGCCTTCATCGCCGGCTGAGAGGACTTTGCACTCACTAGATGTGGCTAGAGTGCTGAAGTTCTATGTGGACCGCACTAAGAGTTTCCGGAAGATGTCACAGCTTTTCGTGAACTTTGGCCCTGTGAACCAAGGCTTCCATTTCCAGGTGGCTCTCTGGCTGCATCACCCATTGTCACCGGTTGGCAAACCGACCGTTGCCTAGCCGTCCAAGGGCCCATTTGACCAGAGCGATTGCTGCAATTACGGTGTTCCTGTCTGGTGTGCACCTGCTGGACATCTGCAGTGCGGCTATGTGGAAGTCGACACACACCTTCACGAGATTCTACTGCGTCAACAGGTATTCCAGGGAGGAGTCCAAAGTCGGCCAAGCAGTGCTGTGCAACCTGTTCGCTTGAAGGTGAGCCTGGTGAGGAGATAAGATATGCTTAATGTTGAGCCTTGCCACCTCCCGTGGTTGTGTATGTGTGTACTGCTATGTATTCTTTATTCATGAGCATGTGAATCCATGCCAGACCCCATGGTGGAGGAGGAACAAGCTACTTACCTGTAACTGTTGTTCTTCAGCATGGGTCTGGCATGGATTCACATGCAAACTCTTGGTCCTACTGCCACTTTATGTGCTACCATATCTAAAGATGGCTGCCAGAGGAGGGGCTTAGGTAGAGGGCAGTCATTGGCTGGGGGGAGAAAGACTGTTCAGAAATGAACCTGAAAAAAATTATTTTCTTTACCGAGGATTCCCAGCCTGACGGAGAATATTCATGAGCATGGGAATCCATGCCAGACCCATGCTGGACAACAGTTACAGGTAAGTAACTTGTTCCAAATCCAGCAATTGACGATCCAGCAGCCTGACTGTATCAGCATCCATGCTCCATTCCATCCTGTCAGCTCCACTATAACTTGAAAGTACAGGCCGGCAAGAGGAGACGCATCTTTCCTGTTTTCTAACCCTTCCCCCGGAAGGTCTCGTTGCTCAGGCTGCCACAGTCTCCTCCAGGCCAGCATCTTCAACCTCCAATCTGCCTCCAGACAGAGAATGGAACTGACTCCATGGCCAAAAAGGATTTCACCTCTGGCAGCATGGCTTTAAAGGCTGCTAACGTGGCCAGTGGTTTTGCTAAATAATCCTTCAGTGTCTGGAAGCAGTGGAACTGACTATGCAGTACATTCCAAAAGGGGAGCTACGAGAAGGCCTTGTATGCCTGTTGGAGGATGGGAAAGAGGTGGCCAGGCAGTTGCTGCAACTGGGCCTGATGTGGCCGACTGTGTGGGCGTTTGGTTGGCATTGGCTATTACATTGAGGCAGACAGCCCTATTTAAGGTCTTCAGGCTTTTTTGCGTAACTGCTGGACATGCTCTGAGGGTCAATTCCTTTTCACCAGAAGGCTGATGACCTCCTGGAAAAACCTAAGAAGTTGAGCTGCTAAATCACTGGGCCTAGCTGCACAGCGGGCCAAACCTGCCTTCAGCTTCGCCTCTAGGGGCAGAGGCTACAGGCGCTATATGCCTTATGGCAAGAAGGCATAGCTCCTGCAGGCAAGGCCAGAATAATTTCTTGTGCCCCGGAAGGGCAGGTAAGCTTCCAGAGGTCAACAAGCAGTGATGGGGGTGGCTCCGCCCTCTAAGCTGCCCTCTTAACGTGCCGGTTGGATGGCTGTTGGAGCATTGGCCCCAATGGCAGGAGATTACCGCTGATACATGGGCCCTGGAGCTTGTGCGGTGGGTATTGTCTGCCCTTAAACTCCTGGACACGCCCCACACCCCACCACCGCCAAGCCAACCGGAATAGGTGCTCCAGGAAGAACTGAACCCTGTTGAAGGGTGCTGTGGAAGAGGTGTACCGCCCAAGCAGAGAGTCGGCCTGGTATTTCCTGGTACCCAAGAAGGGAGGTGGCCTTGAACAAGTTCCTGAGAGAGGACCCATTCAAGATGGTGATGTTGAGAAACATTCTCCATTCTCTCGAATTGCAGGACTGCCTGTTGTCTATAGATCTCCAGGGCACTTATTTCCATGTGCCGATACATCAAAAGCACAGGAAGCTCCTGAGGTTCCTCATAGGGGACAAGCACTATCAGTTCAATGTGCTTCCCTTTGGGTTGACCTCTGCTCCAAGGGTATTGAAGTGCATGGCAGTAGTCGCGGCTCACTTCAGGAGATCTGGAGTCAATGTGTTTGTGTACCTGGACAACTGGCTGATCTGAGGGAAGTCAGCGGAGCGGGTTTTGTCTCACATACGACACCTGCTCACTACTCCACAGGCTGATCATCTTCCTGAACTTGAAGTACCATTTGATGCCGGCCCAGAGGCTCCTGTTCATCAGAGCAGTCCTGGGTGGGAGTGTCAACAGCATTGTGCAGATGGTGAACCAGTTGCAAAAACTACGCCGCCTTACCGGCAGCTTCCTTCCTCCACCTTGTAGGCCTCATGGACACATGTATCTTTCTAGTACCAGAAGCCTGGTTACACATTATCTCTTCAGTGGCTCCTACGGGGCCATTGGTGCCAGAACCTCTGAGCCCTCTCGTACTCCCTCGAGGTATCTAGAACAGTAGTCTACCTTGGCTGGTGGGCCAACAGCAGCCTCAGGCCTGAGTGGTCACAGATGCATCGCTTAAGGGTTTGGGTGCTCACTGTGGGGACCTGCAGGTGAACAGCCTCTGGTCAGCGATGGAAGCCAGGTGGCATGCCATCAGGTTACCCCTGAGAGAATTCACTGTCTCTGGAGGGGAAGCATGTCCTGATTCTGATTGACCATGCGGTGGCCATGCGATGCAGCTGTGGTTCTGGCTGTTGAACTGGATCTTGGCAGGTCATCTGGCGGGGATGGAGAATAGCAGAGCTCAGTCTCACACAAGTGAGCAGTGTGCCAGGAAGTTCTAGAGGTCATCACTTGCTGAGGTACCCCATAAGTGGACCCTTGTTGCCACGGAGTCCAACAGGAAGTGCAGACAGTTTTGATTGAGTGAATTCCTTGCGAATAGCACGCTATGAGATGAGTTTCTGGTGGATTGGACCTTCCCTCTCCACTACGCCTTCCCTCAGATCCCAGTCATTCCTTGGGTTCTAGGGAGGCTCAAGTTTTCGAGCATCCATGATCTTGATCGCCCCGGGCTGCGCGAGGAGGACATGGTGCTCAGACCTTCTGGATCTGACCATCTGCCCACCTCTCTGATTGCCTTGACGTGTAAATCTCCTATCCCAGTCGGAAGGTCGGGTGCTACACCCAAACACTGAGTCACTCAACCTACATGTGTGGCTCTTGAGAGGATGAGATCTGATTGGGACCTTTCAGAGGAGGTACGTAAGGTGTTGCTGGCTGCATGTAGACCATCTACAATATCTTTGTACTCGTGCAGGTGGAGAGGATTTGAGTGATGCAGGGAATGCAAGATTGACACAATCTCTTGTCACACCACTACAGTGATGGAGTTCCTTGCTGAGGCCTTTAGGTTACCACAGTCAAAGGTTATTTGGCTGCTTTGTCTGTGTTCAAGAAGTTCCCGGATCAATTTTCATATTAGGATCCTGGCTATTCACACAGCCCTTCAGGAATTGGGCCATAGGTTTCCGCTAACTACCTTTTTGTTGTCCCAGGTTGGGATCTTAATCTGGTTCTAAACTTTTTGACGGCTCCCTTTGAGCCCGTGCATACTTGTTCATTGCAACTTTTCTCTTTGAAGACCGCTTTCTTGGTTGCTATAACATCCGCCAGGCGGGTTAGTGCATTGTAGGCACTTTGCTGCAAACCAACCTTTTTAAGGTTCTTTTCAGAGAACGTCTCACTGAAAGAGTATTCCTGCTGGAGGTGGCATCAGAGTGCCATCTGGCTCGGGCCATAGACCTACCAGACCTTTTTATCTGCATCCTTCCAAGGGAGAGCGTTTCAATCGGCTGGATCCAAAAAGAGCCCTGAGTTTTTACATTGCAAGGATGGCTGAATTTTGAAAATATGATTAGCTTTTCTGGGCCTATTATCCTGGTGGATCATTTTGTGCATAGCGGAGTGCTACCAATCTGAAGGCGGGAGCTGCCTCCTGGCATCAGGGCATACTCGACTAGAGGGGTCTCTGCTTCAACTGCCTTGCAGAGGGGGGGGGGGTTAATCCTGGTTAGGGATATTTGTAGCGCGGCGACATGGTCCTCACTGCACGCATTCACTTGACACTACAGTCTAGACGTGGCCTGGGGGGCTTATGGGTGTTTTAGCAGGCAGTGCTCCAGAATCTTATAGCTTTCTGCCTGCCTCCATTTGCCTCACTGCTTGGGGAGTCTTATCAGATGAGTAATCTGTGGGAGAAAGGCAATCCATTGAAGGAGAAATTACTTGCCGTAATGTTCTTTCTATGGATTATTTTCCTGCAGATTCCTCTTCTCCCCACCCATGCCTGCTTAAAGCAAGATGGTTGGCCGCACACCTTTGGTGGGTTGACACCTTGTGACTCCTAGGATGACTTTTTTCTGTCTTCATGCTGCATGTCTCCTCCCCACTAATCAAAGTTTGTTCTTTCTAATCCTACGTATTGTGGTTCGGTCACAAGTTTCTTTTCCCTTTGTGGAGGTTTATTTGTTCACATTTTATGGTTGGCTGTTTAGCCCAGATTATTCTGTTTTTCTATGCAGCAGTTGAGCTCTGGGGGTTTAGAAGAGGGGAAACTGCGGAATGCGGCATAGTGGCGTGATATATAATAATCTGATGCTTGCGAATCTGCTTGGAATGACATGGTGTGCATATAATCCGACATTTAGTTGAAATGGCACAGTATTGCATCTTTCTTTTGAAGATCGAAAGGGACGTTGACATGGGCGCAACTGTAAATCTATCCCTAATGTGATGTGTAATGTACCCAAAATCCCTCTTGTTGAGGTCCCACCACATTGTTTTTTTACTGCCAATCTAGTTGGTTGCTTATGCAGAGCTCGTAAGAGCATATATTGCTAAAGTTTATTTCCACGGCCTGCGGTCGTCTAGCCCCTTCGACTGCTTTGTGGTTTTCCTGCCACGCCGAAATCTACATCTGCTCGACGATTGTTCAACTGCTTGATGACTTGTCAACTGCGTGGCCTCAGCCCTCTGGCCAGGCCCTTACATTAGGGAGAGTGGGCAGGGCCCTGTGTTTCATTCCTCTCTGAGAAGGGATTTCATTCACTCCTCTTTCTCTTCTTGGTCTGGCTGCCGCTACACTCTGCTATGGAGAGGACGCCCTTTAACTTTTGCTTGTCGTGTAACGGCAGGTTTCCTTGGGAGGACACCCATCGCTGATGCAATCAGTGTCTTCCTCGTGACCATGACGAGCGCTCATGCAAGGCCTGCAAGTGCTTTCGACTGAAAACGTTGAAAAAACAGGTGAACTAAATGGTGGGCGGCCTATGCTATGCAAGCTGAAGGTCGTTCCCCCATCGGCGCTGTTGCCTCAGTCAGACAAAGACTAATCGGTCAGCAGCCATGGCTCTGATTTGGAAGCCATCGACCTCTCAGTGGAGCCTGTGCTCTCCGATACCCGGCTCCGGCAGACCTGCCACGGGCGACAAGGGCAGGCACGCACAAGGTGTACACAAGTACACAACCCCTACGGCCTCTTTGGAGTCATCAAAACGCTCAACGCCCGCAGGACCGTCCAGTTTTAGCAGCACATGCCGAACCTCACGGTTCGACGCCCACCTCGCAACTGCATTCATGGCATGCGACTGGGCATCCTTCTGGAATGGGCGTTCCCTCTAAAACAAATCCTGTCGCAGACCCACCATCCAAGGGTGCACAAGTGCCAAAGGACCTAGGGGAGTTGCCGACTGCGCCTTCAGGCACGTCAAAACCTTCTATACAGCCACTGAATCTTTGCAAAAGCCTTTCGGCAGCCGAGGAGTACACGGGCACCCCCTCTCGTTGAGAGGACTATTCTGAAGCCCCCAGCCCCTCTCAAAGGCCTTATTAGGAAAGGCTTCAAAAAAGGTAGCAGGCGCTCCTCTCCAGAAAGAACATGGCATGATAACCTGTTCTGAGATGAGTTTGCAGCACACGCATTTTGCTCACTGTACCTTTCACAGATGGGAAATATCCATTTGCATATCAGTCTTTGTCCCGCCCTCATGGGCAGTCCAGCACCGAAATGCTATGGCAATTCCTCTCTGAACAAGAGTACCACCAGCAACCCCATACACTTGTTTCAGCCTTATCCCCCTTCTCCAGGTAAACAAGGGTATTTATTCAGTTTACTTGCTTGTACCCAAAAGGGATTTCACCATGTGCCCTGTTTTAGACCAGTGCCTTGTGAAGAAGTATGTACAACCTCAAAAGTTCTGGATGACACTCCAGGAGGTAATCCCACTGTTGCAGGAGGGGGATCACATACACATTGGACATGAAAGATGCATACTTTAATATTTCAATGTTGCCTGTGCACAGAAAGTACCTCAGGTACATGATAGAAGACACCCACTATCAGTTCAAGGTTCTCCCCTCCTTGGGGCTGAGGCAATGCCGGGTGTTCACAAAGGTGCTTGTGGTAGTAGCGGCTCACCTGTGCAGGCAGTCCATCCCAGTCTATCCTTACCTCGATGACTGGCTCAGACCAGGGGATTCGTACGGAACAAGTCAGACAAATACCCAGAGGACAGTATATCTCCTCTTCAACCTAGGATTCTCTCAACGAGAAAAAATCCAGTCTAAACCCCAGCCAAGTCAAACAGTTTCTGGGGGCTCTAATTCGGAAAGAAGACTGGTTTGTCTTCCCCTCCGAGAGGGCCCAAAACATGCTGTTCCAGATCCCTCACTATGTAGCCAGTCACCAAGTGACGGTACGCAAAGCTATGCGACTGATGGGGATGATGGCATATACTGCATCTACCTAGTTCCTCACGTTTGCATGCGCCCCATGCAAGTGTGGCTCTTGAGCCAATGGTGTCAGGCCAGCGGGACGATCTAGTGGTTGTCTCGGCAGCCCTTGTTCAGTCTCTACAGTGGTGGTCAAGGGAAAACCTTCTGTAGGGGGTAAACCTTCACCACCCCCGCAATAGAAGCCACTCTCACACAGACACATCTCTGACGGGGTGGGGAGCTCTCCTCCTTCAACAGACGGCGCACAGCGTGTCGTCTCCAGCAGTAGCATCCAATTACATAAACCTGTTGGAACCACTAGCATTGTTCAAGACCCTAAAGGCTTTCCAAACACACCTCCCAGGGGAAAACTGTTTTCGTTTTAGTCCTCACGGACCGTACTACAGCCATGTACTACTTAAACGGGGGGGCACTCACTCTCTAGGACTGTCCCAGAACATTTGGAAGTGGGCACTCACACATGTTCCTCCTTTCACAACTTGTTCGAGGAGAACTCTATCTTCTGACAGACGTACTCAACAGAGACTTCCCCCTACCCGTAGAGCACGAGGACATTTATTCTGTGTCTTCACAGAAATGGGCTTCCCAGAGATGGACTTATTTGCCACTCTGGAGAACGGTCAAGGCCCAGATTACCCTTCCAGGAACCCACAGAACTGCTCCAAGAGGAACTGTCTTTGGATAACATGGTCTGGGAGATTTGTCTATGCCCCCCCCCAAACATCCCCCTCTTCCCCTGCTCAACAGAAAATGTGCACAAGATGCACCAAGAACCAGTCCTGATAATCCTGTTGGCCCCTATGTGGGCCTGCCAACTCTGGTTCTCCCATTTTATGGCAATGTCAGTCTCCCCTCCCAGGAAGCTGCCATGCCCGTACAACAATCTGTCTCAAGATCGGGGAGAGACGCTACACATGCCCTCAATTTAGCAGCCTGGCTTCTGAGTTCATAGAGTTGGGGCACCTTTAGCTCCCTCAGAAATGCATGTGCATACTCAGAGTGGCATGGAAACCTACTACCAGACATTGCTACTCCAACAAATGGAAGCGCTTTATCTGGTGTAATGTCAAGGGCGTCAATCCTATTGATTGCTCACCTAAGGATATTGTCCTTTAGCTAACCCACCCGTTAGATTCAGGACTGGTTTTCAATTCTCTTAAAGTTCACTTAGCTGTGCTTTTGGTGTACACCACGTCCCAGAGAAAGGTCTCATGGTGGAAGATTCCTGTAATTCAAGCTTTTATGGAAAGGGTAAAAATACTTCATCCCCCTATTTCCAACCAAGCTCCTGGGTGGGACCTGAATATTGTTCTTACCAGACTAATGGGACCTCCCTTTGAACCCATGCAAAAGGCTAGCCTTAAAAAAGCACTTGCCTACAAGACTGCCTTTCTGGTGGCGATCACCTCTTTAAGGAGAGTTAGTGAACTGCAGGCCCTTTCAGTTCAGTACCCATTTCTCATGATTCACAAAGACGAGGTGGCTTTGCACATGCACACCCTCGCTTTGCACCCAAATGAATCTCAAAGTTCCATGTAAACCAGTCTACCATTTTTTCAGGACCCCACTAACGTGGCGGAAAGAAACCTCCAAACATTGCATAGAGAGCGGTTGTCTACTATCTGGAAAAGACAAAGCCACTAATAAAAACAAAGCAGTTTTTCGTCTCCTTGACAGCTGGTAGAGAAGGGGACACTGTCGCTCTCTAAATCAGCTATTTCTAATTGGATCGTAAACTGCATCACATTGTTGGAGATCTACCCTTCACGCTTGGAGCACACTACTCGGGGCATAGGGGCTACCATAGCATTAATTGCAAATGTTCATCTAGATTCCGTTTGCAAAGCAGCAACCTGGAGTTCTGTACACACCTTTACACAACACTACTTCCTGAATACACTCTCTCGGTCTGATTCTCAGGTGGGACAAGTGGTGTGAAGAGCTTATGCAATGTAGCTCATTTGACCTCTGACCATGATCTCTTTCGCTGGCTTTCAAAGGAGGATGGTTAGTCGTTATCAGCGGTCAATGGCAGTGAGACATGTTGCTAGGTGAGGGCGAGGGTTGATTTCTCAAGATGATTTGTGCGTCAACCGTGTAGATCTCTTTGCTACTGTTCCTTCAAACATCCCTCATCTATTCAAATGGGTACAACAGAATCCCTATTCAAATATGCACATCTTACCCCACCAATAGGAATATCGGTATATATCGTAAAATAAAGAGTAAGATGATAGAATTCCACTACTCACACCCCTACCCCTCAAATAGGACCCTCTGATAGATTTTCCGGCACTACAAGTCTTGGCAACATAGACTGCATGCAACACTAACTTTCAAAAACATATTTTGTTTATTCAAAATTTTTACAAGTAAAACATAAAACACTACCCTCACCTAACACAGTGCAGTTACTAACACTAAAACCACAGTATCTAAAACATAGGCCTCAAATTATTCACATACCCAAGACACAAACGATATCACATAACAAAATACATGTTAGTGGCAGGAAGACACACGCATTGTATTTACACACCATTTCCCACTGCATGTTACCATTTGGTCTGTGACTGGGGTGTAGCCTCAGTGTGATTGCACCTATATAGACACAGGATACAGCTGACTAACGGCTGCTTTTATTGTACGGCATGAGTGTTTTACAGTGACTCCGGATTTATACTTCATTTCTTGCTGCATGCTACCATTTGGTTGGTGATTGGGGTGGTGCCCCTTTAAAACTGCTCCGATACAGACATGATACACAGCTGACTAGCAGTTTCTTCACTGCACGGCATGAGAGTAATATACACTAGGATGCACCCCCGTTTCTGCTAATGCATGGGAAAAAGGTGGAGAACCTGACTTATAGAGACATTATAGGTTGTTCATTTTTGCTTTACAGATTGGTACTGTGAAATGCCATAGAATTTTGTGGACCTGGTCCTTTTTGCGCTGCCAGGGAGGTTTTTCCTGTGTTCCCGGCAGTGGGCATCTCTGGTTGTGTGGAGGTAATTATCACTATATTTGGCATGAATGTGCTACAGCTGAAGTCTTTTAGTGATTTTTGGCTGACATAGAGTGCATGGTTTCTGAAAGTTGGTTTGCCCTTTTAGGTGTTGCGATATCTCGGCGGACTGTTTTGGTTTCTGATTTGCGAGAGATTAGCATACTGGTCACTTACAGATGTGCTTTGGAGGTTCATCAATTGAAGGTAAATCTTAGGGGTCCATTCGTTCTAGACCCGTGTGAGGTTGGCATCATGGCTTGAGCCGACTTCTCATTTACATTTTTTTAGTATTTCCCCCCCTTTGGAACTTGTTAGTGTCCTCTGTTTTTTCCTTTACAGGCTCTGTTTTGCCTGAAACTACCCATTCAACACGGTGTTGAGGAGAATAGTGGAGGTTTTAAATTATCCCCTGAAAAATGTTCACCCGAAAAGGGCTTTGAAGAACGGAAACATGTTGGGATTATGTTTTTTAATGACACATTGAGATTTTTTGTATTTTATGTGATATCGTTTGTGTCTTAGGTATGTGTACAATTTGAGGCCTACGTTTTAGATATTGTGGTTTTAGTGTTAGTAACTGCACTGTGTTAGGTGAGGGTAGTGTTTTATGTTTTACTTGAAAACATTTTGAATAACAAAAAAATGTTTTTTGAAAGTTAGTGTTGCATGCAGTCTGTTGTCAAGACTTGTAGTGCTGGAAAATCTAACAGCGGGTCCTATTTGAGGGGTAGGAGTGTGAGTAGTGGAATTCTATCATCTTACTCTTTATTTTACGATATAACCTTCAAACATCCCACCACCATTTCTGGGTACTATTTGCTAGTCTATGCACAGCATGTGATTCTAAGCAGATTCACAAGCATCAGAGGACATGCATTACTCACTGTAATACCATTTCTGATGGTTGTATCTGCTTCGATTTGCATGCGCCCACCCTTCCTCCCCTCGTGGAGTAGAAGGAACATAGGCTGCTTCTTGCACCTTCTCTTCTGAACTCGCTCACGCACTCTATAATGCTCCCTCACGGCAGAGAAAAAAAAACAGTGGGACCTCGACGCGTGAGATTTTGGATACACTACATGTCACTTTAGGGATGGTGTTAGTCATGTCCATGTCGACGCCCCTTTTTTCGATCTTTGAAAGAAAGATGCAATACTCTGCGATTTCCACTACATGTCAGACTATATGCACAGCATGTGAAGCTAAGCAGATACAACCATCAGAAATGCTATTACAGTGAGTAATGCGTGTCATGGCGAATCGACTGCTGGGTTGAGGTCAACTATGCCCCCCTGTCAGAAGACATTTTTTGAATGAGCAGAGCTAGAGAGGATATCTCACAGATGAGCAATCTGCTGGAGAAGAATCCATAGAACATCACGGTACGTAATTTCTCCTAGGTGGATAGCATGGTGAATCTACCCAGATATCGTGCACTTCCTGAACCTTTTCAATTGTTACTTTTTACCGTGTGCGACCCATCCTATAGTTCATCCATGTGCGATACCCGCCCATCCCTCAAGTTCCTTTCAGGGAGACTGGGCATAGTTCTTGATTGCCTTCCTGGAGTAATGCATGAGAAAACCCCAACCTGGCCTTTTTAAAAAAAAATATTGGGTATTTATAATGTGCCTATACACTAATGTGTTTCCAGGTGAGGTTGGTGCGAGACATGGCACAATTTCTCCCATGAAAATTCCCTGCTGTGCGTCCAATCTGTCTGACTGCGATTGTGGTGCTTCTATCAGTACTCATTCAAGTGCGATTTGCCTGTGTTCCCTGTACATGCCAGGTGTTGACTAATCAACCCTGTGACATTTCATAGTGTGAAAAATATGAAGGGCGGTGCTTCAGCTAGTGGTGCTTGTGGGATGCCAGGGTTATGATTGTTTTATGGCGTGTGGTGTCTGGGCTGCTTCGGTAGACTGGTTCGGTCGGGGCTGCCTTGATAACAACGGGCAAGGTCGAAGCTGCCATGAAAACAGCCGGTGCCGCTTGGTGCTGGGTGTTCCTATGATCGGATGGAGAATTGGGTGTGGGATGGGTTTAAGGATAATGCAGCAAATAGCCAGGTTTTGAAGATTTATTCTTGAAGGTAAGGTACTTCTTGGTGTGGTGGATGGGCAGAGAAAGGGTATTCCAGATGGTGGGAGCTAGGATAAAGAAGGCTGAGCTGCCAAATCTGGTGGTGTGGTAAGGGGGAATAGTGGGGAGGACAGCTGAGCCTGATCAGAGGTTTCTGGGGGGTTGGTAGTGGACGATTTTATCCTGTAGGAACTCTGGTCCTGTATTATAGAGGGCTCGGTGTGTGGTGCACATGGCTTTGAAGGTCTCTTTGTCTAATGGGGAGCCAGTGTAGTACTCTTTGATTGCTGTTGGGTGTTTTTATAGCACCTTTTACCATTGGTATGATACCAAAGTGCCATGGGTTGAATCCCTTTGGGGACTGTGGTCCAGGTCAGTGGAGAGGGTAGTGTAGTAAAGTGCTTGGGTGCACTCTGTGTGCAGCCAGTGTGGATTAAGGTTTGTAGCTGCATTCTAGTGCTAGGCGTGGTGCAGTGGTTTTGCGATCAGTGGAATGTGTGCCACAAGGCCAATTGGACTTGGGTGGCAGCATTCTGGAGGGGGCAGAGTTTGGGAATGGGATTGTGTGTGCCAGTGGGCTGATTTTCATGTCGTATAGCTGCGCTCTAAAGACATTTGAGGTGATCGTGGAGGTGTAGAAGTATGTCTCGAGCTAGGCCAAATTAATTGATGGGTATAGCTACATTCTATCATTTATTGGTGCAGTGGGAAGAATTAGCATATTGTTGTGCTTGAGTGGATTTGAGGGGGACCCTGTTACTGATGAATTTGCAGCGCCCATTGAGGGAATAGTATCTGCGTTTGGGGTAGGCTATTAGGGTAGGTCCTCCCTGTGTCTTGTTGGGTCGGCAATTGCTTATTAGCGTTGTCTGTTGGATGATGGCCAGATCTGGCACAAATCATAGTGTTTCAATATAGGTGCTGGAGAGGCCTTTGGTCAGTAGTTCTGCTATAAACAGTACCAGATCGGTAGGATTGGCAAAGATATAAGTGCTAGTAGGCCCTTGGTATGAGGTTTTGCTCCCAAGACTTCCAGATTGGTAAGATCTGCAAGGATGGGCATCTCCTGGACTGGCAAGGATGGGCATCTCCTGAACTGGCAAGGATGGGCATCTCCTGGACTGGCAAGGATGGGCATCTTCTGTACTGATAGCATAGTGCATATTTGGATGGAGTAATGACCAAACTCCGCCATCGCAATGGTACTTAAGTGCTATTAGTACTTGGGTTATGAGTCTAGCACAGTTGTTCTAGATAATTGGAGACACATCTTTTGGACTTGTAGCGTAATGCTTACCTAGTCGAGGAAGGCAATGAAAACACGTCTGTTGTGGTAAAGGTAAATAGGTGCTGCTAGATTTCCAGATGGATAAGATTAGCTTGGGGTGGGCATCGCAGATAGCATAGGGTATATCTGGAGTGGGTGAAGATAAAGGTCAGTCTTGACGTAGGTACCCAATTGATAGACTACGAGTGTAGTACAGTTTGTTTATTTATATAGCGCACCAGACCCAGGGGTATAAGGGCGCTTAGTTGTTCCTGATAATTGGAGATGGATATCACTTGGCCTCAGTGTGAACTGTATGCCTGGTGCTGGAAGGCAATGATTCAACTCCAACATGGCGTGGGTACATAAGTGCTACTACGATTTGGGTTTTGCTTCCTGGGCACTGGCTCTAGATAGATGGAGGTAGATATCTCCTGTCCTGAGACCCTATTGAAGGGCCTGTAATGAAGGGTTACCCAGCCATTTCTTGGATGTGGCAAGTCAGTGGTCGGGTAGGTCCCTTGAGTGCCTTCCGGAAAGCCATTTAATCTTGGCTGTCTAATGTGTGGAAGCAGTGAGTTCCACAAAGTTGGCACCACGGGTGAGTAGGCAGCCACTCCAATACTTGCTCAATTGGAGGTGGAGGGCTGTGCTTGAACGATGGGTGCTATGGTGGAATTTTTGTCTTGTAGGTATTTAGGGCCTGCTTTGTGCACCGCTTGGTGAGTAATACACAGGATTTTGAGGGTGGCTCTAGGTCCAATTGGGAGCGAGGCCGGCCAGGTAGTGGGAATGGAGCAGTTGTGCCACATACCATGATCTTTCTCTGGGTTTAGAAGGAGATGGTTAGTCGTCCTCAGCGGTCAATGGCAGTGAGACATGTTGCTAGGTCCGGGCGAGGGTTGATTTAGGAATTCTCAAGATGATTTGTGCGTCAACCGTGTTGTCAAACCATTCAGCAGTGATTATGCAGTGTGGTCGATGAGCTTAGACCAGAATCGCGTGTTGGAAATGGGCCTGTAGTTGATTGGTAGGATAGGGTCAAAGGATGCTTTTTTGAAAAGGACTTTTACATGTGTGGTTTTGAAGGGTTCTGGGCAGTGGCCTGAGGTGAGGGAGTCATTAAGACTGGACCTCGCCAGTTCTCCTGCACAAGTGGAGGTGAAGATTTCTTTGAGGAGAGTGGCGGGACAAGGGTCGAGTGGATGGGAAGAGCCGGCTGGTCAGCTGACAGTTATTAGTTTGATTGACTCCTTTGCTCGAGATAGGGTTGAAAGAGCAGAATTAAGGGTTCTCTGAGGGGGTTGGGCGGACAGGTTGGAGAGTTTGGCTTTGAGGGTGGCTGTCCTGTCTAGGGCTGTTTTTGTGTAAATGCTTAGAGAAGGAATTGCAGAGTGTTGTTGTGGCGGCAGTCGTGTCTGTGGTGCAGGACTGGTTCAGGAAGTATGATGATCCTGTGGAGTTATTTACTGCTGCTATGGCAGTTCAGGATCCTTTCATTATATTGGGCTTTTTTGGCCTTTCAGATCGGATTTGTAATTTCAGTGGTGGGCGAGTGCTGATTTGCTTTGTGGGGTTCTGGAGGCTTGACATTTGTGCTTGAGGCAGCGGTTATGAGTTTTTAGAGTTTTCGGGTGGGGGTGAACCATTTGTGGGTAAGTCCTTTGTTTGCTGGAGGGAGCAGACTTGGAAGCGGTTAGGGGAATGAGTCGGTCATTTAGCCAGGAGTCGAAGAGCTCTATGCGTAAGGGCTGTGGTTGTGAGTGAGTGGGGGAGAGGCGGGTGGGAGTGTAGCTGTGCCTCAGCCAGGTTTGGTAGTACCTTGACCATGTTCCAGCACTTGAACTGAGATGTAGAGGAGCCCTTGGGGTGGCCGTGGGGGTGGGGTTGGGGGTGGGGGACGGGCTGGAGGCGGTTCGAGAAAGGTATGGCAGAGTGGTCTGTCCTTATGAGGGGATTAGGGGTGGATGTGGAGATGAGGTCGGAAGAGCTGAACATGGCATCCACGGTGTTGCCAGCAGTGTGTCTGGGTCCTGTGATATACTGGGAGAGATTGAGTGCCTCCAGGCTGTCAACCAAGGGTAAAGTCATGGGCACGTTGAACCAGATATTGAAGAACCCCAGTAGGGTGAGTGGAGGGTTTTTAACTGACGTGGCTGCTAGTCAGTCACATAGGCTGTTGGCAAAGTGTTGGTTGTATCTGGTAGGCTTGTAGACTAGTATGAAGCTGTGTGAGCGTGTAGTCATGAGAGTTTTACTAGGAAGGATTTGCAATTACTATGCTGGGTTGTTTCAGTGGAAGTGATGGAGATGTGTGGTTAGAGGAGGATGTCTTCTCTGGGTGAGAGGGCAAGGAGCAGTCTGGTTGCTGAGTTTTAGATTTGTTGGGAGTTTCCTGAGCTGGTGTACTAGGACGCTGAGATGGAGGGAGTTGGCAGGAGATAAGTATTGTGGAGACTCTTTGAGGATAGTAGAGTGGGAAAGATTTGTTTTAGGATGCGTGAGTGAAAGTGGCAGGTTTTAGATGCGTAGTTGATGTGGTTTGGAGAGAGGTCTGCGTCCATGGTGCTGCCAAGGTTTTTATTAATGATGGAGTGGGCTGCACACACAGGTGGAGGTAAGGATCCTTTTTATTGGGCAAGGATCTCCAGGTGAGCATGAGGGTCTGCAAAATGATCAAAGGTGGTGTTTGTGGAGGAAAGCTCTAGACCCCAGCCACCACCTCTGCTTAGCCTGTTATGTCTGAGATCGGAGTAGCTGGATGGGAAGGCCTTGTGTGTGATGTCGTTGAAGTCATTGGTGAACCAGATTTCAGTGATGAATAGGTTGTCTGGGTTTTGAGTGACTGAGGTCAATGGTGGTGTGTTTATTTTTGGTGTTGATGAGTGCACAAGATAATTTGAGAGCCTTCTGGTGTATGGTTTGGTGAGAATATGGGAATGCAAGGTATGAAGTTCAGAAGGAGGACGGTTTAGAGGGATGTTGGTCTGGGATGGGTGTGTTGGAGGGGCGGCGATGAGGGCTAGGACCGGGTTGGGCTGCGAAGGAAGGGGAGAACAGGCAGGAAGAGCAGGGGGTGTCCTAGGGAGGAGATGGGGAGAGCATTGTGCCGGTCTACGATGAATATAGCGCTGTGATTTGAGGGGTGCAGGAGTGTGCAAGTAGGAGGGTTTGTTGGCAGGGCTGTGTTGGCCAGGGCTGTCTGTGCTGTCCAGAGGGAGGGGAAATGTGAGTTGGGTGTCTGCGGGGGAGGCGTGGAGGGCAGAGAGGCCGAAGCCGAGGGGCTGTGCAACATTGCCACGGGTGGGTTCGGCTGGATTTTATAGTGCGAGATGTCTGCTGGCAAACTCCCTTATTCCTGTGGTGGTGAAGTTGGATGGGTGGGATGAGTTGTATGAGGTGGGGGGCTGGTGAGTACTGAAGGGGGGGGTTCTGGAGAGTGGTGCGCCAGTCAGCTGCCAGTCGCATTTTTAATGGTAAAATGTTGGCTGCGTGGGGGGCTCATAAGAGAGGGGAGAATATTGGGGTTGGGGGGGGCTTAGGGTGTGCTACACCTAGATTCAACTTTGCACAGCAATGGCACTGTGATGGAAATATGTAGATGGGTGGGCTGTGCCCCAGCAGGAGGATACATCTGTTTTGTTGTGATGGAGTGCTTGATATTCCAGTGAAGAAAGACTGACCCCTAGATACATATGGTCTTGCAGAGCTTACCCTACAGCCCTGACTGAGATGCATTCAGTGTTGAGTGCTGTGTCCCATCTTACTGAATACTCTGGTGCCCTCTCATGCCTGTCAGTGGGTGGGTATTTGTTCACCCAGAAGATGGACTAAGTCAGTGAGGATGCCGAAGGGAAGACCC
This sequence comes from Ambystoma mexicanum, assembly GCF_040938575.1. NCBI lineage: Eukaryota > Metazoa > Chordata > Amphibia > Caudata > Ambystomatidae > Ambystoma > Ambystoma mexicanum. The sequence goes on from NC_090931.1 coordinate 670,168,469, forward strand.
AAGATTTGAGAGCCTTCCTGAAGGTGATGTGATCGTCTATGCGGCAGATGGTTAAAGGGATTGAGTTCCAGATGGGTGGGCTTCCTTCAGCCACTTCCTCTCCTTCCCTCATCTCTGATTGCCTAATCGGCATTCTAAATTGGTGTGCTGCCAATGAACTTTGTCTAAATGCCAACAAGAATGAAATCCTTCTCATTGGTACACCTTCACCATCCTTTCCCCTCACTCTCTGGCCGGCCTCCCTTGGCCCTCCTCCTACCCCTACCTGGGGGTTAAGAACCTAGGGGTCATCTTTGTCTCCACACTTTCCTTCTCCGCACACATCTCTGACGTCTCTAAAAAGTCAAACTTCTTACTGCACCTACTTAGAGGTACTCTACCTTTCCTCTCATTCTCCCAGAAGCTCTGTCTCTCAAGCTCTGGTTCTCTCTAGGTTGGACTACTGTAACAGCCTCTTTCTAAATCTACCTGCCTCCACTCTCTGCCATTTACAACTAATCCAGAACGGGACTGCAAGACTGGTCCTTGGCCTCATGCCCTGGGATTGTATCTCTCCAGCTCTGAGGTCCCTTCATTGGCTCCCAGTGGATGCAAGGATTAAATTAAAAACCTTCTGCATTCTCCACAAGGCTTTCTGGGGCCTGGGTCCAAAATACCTTCCGCTATCCCTCCATAAATACCTCCCCTCTCGAGCCCTTCACTCCTCTTCTAACTCCCTCAGGGTCAGTCGTTTTTCAAAGAAACGAGCTGGTGGTAGATCTGTCTTCAGCTGAGACCTCCCTGCCACCTTCAAACTTGAGGAGAGCCAACTCTGGTTCTGGAAGCAGCTCAAGACCTTCCTCTTCACTTCTGCCTTTGCCCCTCTTCTCCCCTGCTGATCTGCTTTCTCTCTTGGCAACGTGCACCTGGCCACCCTCTGTTTTTTGGGCCCAGGTACCTCCTCACCCTGCCTCCCTCCTGCACTACCTCCGGGCCACCCCTTGCCCTGGGGTCTGTATCTATCTGTACCCATACAGTCCTCCACCCACTTTTCTTCTGCACTCATCAGATACACCCTATCTGACTAACCTAGCACTTTGCCACTTGCTGGCTGCACGAACACTGTTTATCACCTTTATTTTTTTATTTTACTTATTATTTATTCTGTTCTCTCCTCTGTTCCGCACTTTTCACTTCTCCCTCCTTTTCCCTTTCCCATGCGCTTGCGCGCTCTTAGTGTCACTAGGCCTAGCGAGATTGTTGTTTTTGTTCTCCCCTGTTCCCCTCCCTTTGCCTGGTTGCGCTCTGAAACAATAAAATATCATATCGTGGTTCTTGGACTAAGAAAAAGGAACCCCCTAATCTGGTTGATTTTGTCACTGGAATGACGAAGTGTTGCACCTGATCTGAGGTTTCCGTGAGGCCTGTAGCATGTAAGTTTACGTTGCAGTTATTGTGGTCCTATGTTGTGGAGAGCTCTGTGGATGATGCACATTGTCTTGAAGGCCGATCGCAAGCCAGTGACGGACACAGAGGTTGTTTGTGATGGGTTTTCTAGGACCTAGGGTTAGAAGGAGCCTTACAGTGGTGTTTTGTACCTGTTTGAAGTTTTCTTAGCTGTTATGTGGTGGTCCCCAGGTTTAGGGCGTTGCCATAGTGGAAGCATGAAAGGATGTCAACGATCGCCATAGACTGAGGGAAGGTTAGGTAGGGAGAAATGTGGTGGAGAATGCAAGTGTGTAGGTAGCAGCTTTGTGTCAGAGTTGATGTAATAGGGTCAGGTCTGCGTGCATAATGCATTTGAGGTTATTTACTGTGGTGGTGGACCTAGAGTGAGTGCCATGGGTTGGGTTAGGGGAATCGGGCAGTCTTGCCACACAGCATGATCTTTTTTTTGCCTGGGTTGATTAGGAGATAGTTTGCAGTCGGCCAGTGTTCGATTTCTATGTTGAACCCTGCATAATATTATATGGCATACATTAACCGTAATTGTATTTCTGATGCTTGTATTTGCTTATAGTCACATGCTTTACATAGGCTGGCATTTAGTCAGTAGGTACATAGTATTGCATGACTTCTTTTTGAAGTTTGAAAAGGGATGTTGACTAGGTGTGTTTGTAATGCTATCCCTAGTGACGTGTACTGTACCGAGGGCCCTTCACGCGTTGAGGTCATTCAGATTGTTTTGTTTCTGACATGAGGGAGCATGAAGTGTATGCACGAGTACAGAAAGGTAAGGAAATATGTACCTTCCACTCCAAGAGGGGAGGAATGGTGGGTGCATGTGAATCTAAGCAGATACAAGCATCAGAAATAAGATGAGATACGTAATGTATGCCTTCTGAGGCTTGTGGATCTGTTTAGAATCTCATGCTTTGCATAAACTAGGGAGCAGTACCTGAAGAAGGTAGTGGGTTTTTGGACGGTATGGTGGCAAAAAGGTGTCTTAACACTGCCTGTAAATCACCCCTTGACTGCATATAAGCAGTAATACTGTGTGAAGGTGTGAATTGAACTCAAAGTAGCTGCTTTGCAATAGCATCTAATTGCAATAAAAGATAAAGTAGACCTTTAGTTGTGTGCTCTGGGCGTGAATGGTTATGTTCTCTTGGACATTGAATAACAGATCTGGATGCATTTGACATTCCATTTTGAAATACCTGACTTAGAGACTGGATCCCCTTCTGTTCCTGAGGCAAGGGAAACAAGGAATGGATCTGTTTTTCTCAATGCTTTGGTTTTGTCTAGGTAACACATAACTGCCCTCCTGATGTCTAGTGAATGGAGGCTTCTTTCTGTTGAATTTTGAGGATTTTGAAAGAAAGAAGGAAGTTCGCTGACAGTTTGTAATAAATGTTGGTGTGAAGCGTGGATGTGTACGAAAACAACTTTTCCGTTGTGAATAATAAACAGATCTTGAACCATAAGAGCTTGCAGTTTGCTGACCCTCCTAATTGAAGTGATGGCTACAAGAAAAGCAGTCTTATAATTGAGATGTTTAAGACTGGCTTTATGCATTGGCTCAAAGGGGTACGCTGTGAGTTTTGTACGGACAACAATATCCCAGCCAGGGATCACAGCCAGGAATAGGATTGGCAATTGGAGGATATACTCTCTTAACCCCCATTCATGAATGTAACCACTGTATCTTTCAACCCTGAAATTTAATTCTGAGATGTGGTATATGTTAAAGGATATTTGTACTGCGCACTATCACCACCGGAGTGGTCCTCTGGCGGCTCTGAAAAAAAGTAGGGGTGGGGCAGGGGGGGCAGTTAGTGGGAATAAGCTGGAAAAGTGCAAGAGATGTGGTGTTGGCGGCCTCAGCCCGGTAACTCCGTTGGCTGGGCTTGGGGTGTTTCCAGTCAGTAGTCTTTGTGTGCTGTTGTGCAAGTCTGTGTGTTTTGTTGTTGCAGTGTAGTGAAATCTGTGCAGATTGTTGTGTTGTAGGCTTGTGGTGGTGTTTGGTTAGAGTTTGAGCGGTGTATGCAATTTAGTGGATTGGTTAATTGGCATTGCTGTCTGGAAGCGAGGAGCTGAACCTTCGTATTCTCTCCAGTTGCCATCATTCTCAACTCCATCCTGTCTAGGCTCATGCCAATGTCCACAACTTAGTTCAAGTGTGGCAAGTGCTAACATTCACACAACTACAGTATACCTGGTGGGAGTTATGGGGCGGGTGAGGTTGTTGGATGGAGTTGGCTCGGGATGCTGATTTCTGTCCTCGTGGGTGTTGCTTGTGTCCTATTCGACCTTGCATCGTCTCTCTTGTTGTAGTAGGAGTTTCCTTTAGCCGGTTCTAGACGTTGTCATCCTAAATTATGTCATCCTGATCTTTGCATTTCCCGTTTGATTGTTTAGCTTTATCAATCTGAATCTGTGATGTTGAAGAGCCAGGTTTTTAGTAGTTTTCTGAAAAGTAGGTGACCTTTGGTTTTTCGTCTTTTGGGATGTTGTTCCAGGTTTTTGCAGCTAGTGGGAGGAGGAGCCCCCATGTTTTTTTCTTACGGTATGGTTTTTGTTCCAGGTGGATTTTGTTACTTGATCTGAGGAGTCTTGTTGGCTTGTAGATTGTTATTTTCCTTTGTAGGAATTCAGTTCCCTGTCCGCTGATCGCCCTGTGTGTTATGCACATTTTTTTTGAAGGTGATGCAATGTTTGACTGGGAGCTTATGCAGTGTTTTTAATGGTCGAGTGATGTGGTCTCTTCTGGATAGCTTGAGGAGGAGTCTGGCTGCTGTATTTTGGATCCGTAGTAGTTTCTTCAGAAGGTATTCTGGCATCCCGAGATATGTTGAAAGTGTGGCTGGAAAAACTCTATCTGCTGGATTCGGGTTTAGTTTTTAATTCACTTGGTGTGCTCTATGTGAAGGTGAGCCATCCATGGGGTTGATGCTGAATGTTTTGCACTACAAAACAAAGTGTTTCCATTTGTTGAAATAGCAGTGTTTTGTATTGGGCTTGTCTGCCTCCTTTAAGATGTTCATACATCTTTGGGGTAGGTTCAAGTGTCCAAATTCTGTCACTTCAGGAGCCAAGCTGCCAAGTTCAGTGTTTATGGATATGGAGTGTTGGCCTACCTGATGTTGGGATAACAATTATTAAGGGCACATTAGTTTGACTTGTGGGCAGAGCCATTCTCAATAGGTGTGAGAACCATGTTTGTCGTGCTCACATGGGTCCTATTAGGATAATGTTGACATGTTCCTGGTGCATTTTGTGAATTATTTTGTGTAGAAGTAGTGTTTGAGGGGTGGGGGGAGGGGACAAGAGTATGCAAATATCCCTGCCTAATTCATCCACAGTGTGTTCCCCTTGGACTCTGTCTGGGGATATCTGGATGCGTAGTCTTGGCATTGTGCATTCTCTTGTGTTGTAAAGAGCTGTTTGGATGCCCCAGTCTTTGAAGACATTGTGTAGAATGTTGGTCTTTAACTGCCATTCGTGATCTGAGGGAAGTTGTAGGTTTCTGCACGGTATTCCCTGTCAGCTGGTGTTGAAATGCTTGCAATTCTCTGAACACTGTTAGTATTTCCAGAAGGATATGTTTAATGCTTGTGGCCACATGCTGTGCGTGGTGGAGAAAAAAAATGAGCTTCCCACCCTGAAAGCGATGCGTCTGTTAGTGGCCTCGACTGTGGGGTTGTGCATGATTTGAAAGGTCTTTTGACCACCATTGCAGTGATTAAATGAGGGGATGCAAAACCACCACTAGATCTTCCCACTGAGTACTTGTCTGCGACCATTGTTTCACTAGCCACTCTTAGATGCATGCGCAATCGAGCGTGTGGCACCAGGTAAACGCAGGAAGCAATCATTCACAGAAGACTTATTGCATTTCGCATTGGTTCTTTGAAGACAGGCTACATATTGTGGCATTTGAAAAGAGGAGGTTTGGAGGGGGAGACCAGGGTGTCTTCTGTTCGAATTAGCACTCTAAGAAATAGTTTTACCTCACTTGGAATGAGGCTTTATTTTTGGGGGTTGGAGAGGGGGGTTTCTTGTTTGAGTACCCCAACTGAAATAGATTTGTATTTATTTTTGGTGTATTCTAATGTGCCTAGCTGCCTCGAAACACATTGTGTAGCATGACAAGAGGTTGAGAGAATGGGGGGACAAAACAATGATCCGACTAGGCCTCATGAAAATCGGCACGTGGAAGTGCAGTAAGGGACGTGCGGGCAGGGTGGAAGGGCCTGTGAGAAAAAGCGAGTGCCAGGGGAAAGCAGAGAGTGCCGGGGGAGGAAGGTCGATCAGCTAAGTGTGAGGTAAGAGGCTGGAAGGGTTACAAAGGTGCAGGCCCAGCCAGGGAAGTATGGGAGTGGGATTGAGTGGGGTCTCTTGAGTGTTTTGTTGACACAGTTGTGGCATGTCTACTGTTATTAGCCAGTCAAGATAAGGGTATACTAGAATGGGCCGTCTGCGCAGGTGGGCAGTCACCACGGCAAACACCTTTGTAAATACCCTTGGTGCTGAGAATAAACCAAAGGGAAATACCTTGAACTGGTATTGGGTGTCTCCTATCTTGGACCTTTAAGTATTTTCAGTGTGCTGGCAACATAGAAATATGAAAGTTGCTTCTCCAGTATTGGATTTTTCATAGATTCACATGCTTGAATATTCCCAGTCGGACTGGGAATCCTTGGTAATCTCAAAAATAAATGCATATATACATTTTTCCCCATCGTAAAAGGCAATACAGTTTGCCAATTAAGCCTAAAAGGCACTCCTTTTTATGTAGTCCCTCCAACTCACTTTTGTCCTTTATTGCCCTAACCAATGAGGTGGCAGGGATTACGCCCCACCCCAGGAAGTCATCTTCAGGTTTTTCCTCTGTGGTCTACAGACTAGGGGAATTGTTATCGGCTCTCTTGAGCTTCTATTTAAACCGGTTTTATACATATGTTAAATGTTATCTTTTAACATATATCTTTTAACAAGGAACATGTTTTTTTTCTGAAAGCGTCTCCACTGCTCAACACAACCTGTGTTTTAGGCCTTGGCGTCTTTTGCTTTGACTGCAGTCATCGAGGGAAAGATCTGCAGGGAAAAGCTTATTTTCGTCAAGTATCCACACACAATGGATCTACTTCCTCTATCCACATGACATTCTTAAATGTCAGATTTGCCAGACCTTCACTATAAATACCCTTCCAGAAGACTCCTCTATTTGGAGAATGAGTGCTTCAGGCGAAGAATCAGTTAAGACAGCCTCTATGTGCTCTCACATGGCCTCTGAGTAGCATGCTCCTCAGAGGAGAGCTTCAGTTGAAAGAGGATCTTCACCTGCAAAAACCAGTTAAAAGAGTGTCAAGGAGGCAGAGGCAGGCACACAAGTCTGTGTTTGGTCCCTTTAACCTCCAGATGCAAAGGTAAGGAGCCCTCTGCCAAAGCCCCATCGACAGAGTGGGCGACTACAGTTCCTCCCCGGCGCATCTGATGGATAAGAAGGCCCTGTCTACAGGTCACTTGTCCACCAAGCAAGCTACTACTGACCACGAGACAGCTGATGCTGAAGTCGTCCGCAGGGCAGTTCTGCATCGTCCAAGATTTCATCCATGGGGAAATCCCGGTCCATGACAACTTCAGCGTGGATGACCTTTTCCAAGGAGAACAGCACCTCTTCAGCCAGGTGAACACACTGCTTATCCATGACTATCCTCTGGTGCACGGCTACCTCGTTGACTGACAATGTCTCGTCAATGAAAACATTGTCTGACCGTTGATCCATGAAGGAAATCCTGTCCACAGTGAGCATTGAATCCACTGTCAAGAGTCTGTCACACGCTGGCTATTCCTTTACGCCCGGCATCAGCCTCTCTCTTGTTAAAGAAATGTTAGATGTACTGGCTATTTTCCTCCAGGAAGAATTGTCCGATGTGGATGCTCTTCATAGGTACCACAGTCAACACCCAAGGCACACAGCCTACCTTGGCACCCCTCTGCAGAGGACCCCTCTGACCTCTTCATTCAGCACTGATGCAGTCTGTGAGGAATATTATGGCAGAGTTTCAGGGAAGGCAACACGCTTAGCGGTATGAGAGCTTGTGGGCCACCAACAACAGAACAGTAAGCCTTGTCCAAAAGGCAAAGGAGGTAATCTCCTCCAGCACGCCCTTTGTCTTGGAGCACTAGAGCCCCCTTCATCCTTATCAGATTGGCAATATGATCCTTCTGGACAGGGATCCGTAGACGATCTGTATAGGCATTTCACTGATCCAGATGACCAAGATGATTTACCGGAGGAGGGGGCACTCCCTTAGGATTGTCCAACATGACATTTGGATGAATGGGATGGATAGGTCATTGAGACAGCAGAGGCGAGACACCCTGGTAGCTCCTCCCCACCACACGATGTAACCTCTCACCACACCATCATGGCTAAGGATGCAGAGTTGCTCAACCTACAGGTGTCTGGTGAAGAGAATGTCTGTTTTCTCCAGCATGAGGTCTGGCATGGATTCGCATACTCATGAATATTCCCCGTCGTCAGGCCAGGAATCCTCGGTAAAAGAAATCAGTTTTCCTTACAAACTGTCTTTCTCCTATACACCAATCACGGAGCTCTGGGTCATACTGCCCCCAGCCAATGACTGCCCTCTCCCTAAGCCCTTCCTCTGGCAGCAATCTTCAGATTTTTACTGTACGTCCAAGTGTTGGGAGTCCCCGTCTTCCGCTCTTAGAGCTTTTCTGCGTTTTCCTGCATTTTTTTTTTAGGAAATTCCAATTTTTGTTCGGTCAAGCCTGTGTGCTCCATCGTTTCTTCATCTGACTAACAGAGATCCGTTTGTCGGAATCTTTCATCTCCCATCAAGGGCAGAATCGTCAAGTGTTTTCTCTTCGAAGATTCCAGAAGGCCATCGGGAACACATCGCATGCCGGACCATGTCGGAGAAAGACAGGGATTCCCACTTCAAGCTCTGCACCAGCTGCGGTTTGAGGAATGTATACGTGGAGGATAAGAATTCCCAGTACCTTTTTATTGTCTTCAACCGATGCACAAGGAGGAGGATTGTGAGATCTGACATAGCTTTACCAAGCGCACCATCAAGGATCGGCACAGCAGGTTGCCGCTGTCCCTCAGCCCCAAGGCCTCTACCCTGTGTGGTTCATAGGGGCATGCCTCGCCCAGATCCAGCCAGTCAGAGTAGGCTTCTAAGTCCTTTGAGGGCGCTCCACAGTTGGGGGCCCAAGACAAGACCAAGCACCGCAAGTGTTTCCGACAGGGTCGCCACACAGGCGTGTCCTGCGACGAGTGTTCATCTTCTCCATCTGCCTCCATCTCCATCCACCGGTCCAGCTCTTCGTCGAAGAGGAAGTCAGCTACTCCTGGGAAGCTGCTGGAGAAACTGTAGAAGTCCAAGCTGCAGGGCAAGGTGGTCGACCTTCCCAAGAAGGCCCCGGTGATTCAGGCTAAATCGTCCTCCACTATCGAGTTGGTGGCGGCCAACCCTTTTGAAGGCAAAAGGGGCTGACCCGGTCCAGGGTGCCCTGACGGCGGCCAGACTGGCTCTTCCTCCCAGGCAGGAGGCTTGGGCTAAGCCAGTGGAAAAGATCCTGGAAAAGAGGATCCCTAAACCCGAGACCTACCCCTCAGGATACAAAAAGAGGGGTCGGGGGGAGTAGAAGTGCTGCAGTGCACGAATATTTCTTCTTCTGTCGAAGAGGACATGGTTTCCGTGCACATGGTCCCGGAGGACATTTGAGATGATGAGAATGTCGAGGAGGATGAAGTCCCTGACGGGGACAGGGGTGGCGGTGGCGACGATGTAGGTGATAGGCCCAGCAAGCCTGCTCCCCCGATGCCTCCAAGGGATTTGTTACAGGACAATCTTTCGACTCTCCACACGATTGTGTCGGAGAAGGATGCCGATGGCACCACCGGCCCCGCTGACACCGGGCCCACCACGTCAAAGAAGAGGAAGGAGCACCCTATGCCACCTCACCAGCTGCCACACGTGCCCCCCCCCTCCTCAAGGGATACAGGGACAGACAGTGACATCACACCGCCACCAAGGGCTTCAGGCTTGTCCCCTGGACGAAGTGGGGTCATTCCACTCCATGGTCGGAACTCTTCCAGCTTATGCAGGAGGGTTTTCCTTATCACCGCCGGGAGGCGAAGAGAAGACCATTCTGGCGGTGCCCCTCCTGGACGACGTCTGGGATGAGGGCCTGGCGCTGCTGAAAACCCCAACCTCACCCCAGCGAACAGAGATCGTCTGGAGAAGAAATACTGGGTGCCGGAGTCTGCACCCAAGTATCTGCGGTCGCAGCCATCACCGGACTCTGTGGTAGCACGGAAGAAGTCATCCAACCCGTCATCCTCAGCCTCCGTTCCCCCAGCCAGCGAAGGGAAGAAGTTGGACGCTATGGGTAGAAAGTTCATCTACTTGCGGGCTACAACGGTCTAGGCGTGTAACGCTTTAGTGATCCTGGCCAGGTACGACCGGGAGTTATGGTACAAGGTGGCCCGTTACTGGAATTCCTCCATGAGGACAAACTGGTTGAGGTGCTGGAGATCCTGCAGGAGGGCAGGGTGGCGTCAGACCACGGCATCACCATGTCACTGAACATTGCGGACACGTGGTGCCGCCAAATGGGAAATGGGGTCTGCCTCTGTCGCTTTGGCTGGTTGAAGACCACCAAATTTAAGCAGGAAGTCCAGACAAGGGTCCTGGACATGACGTTCGACAGGGACAGTCTCTTTGGAAAGACCGTTGATGAATCGCTGCCGGCCCTCAAAACCGACACTGAGATGGCCTGGGCACGCTGCAATGGCAATGTCTGTCCTTTTGTTCCTCAGGAGAGAAGTAGGGCAGGTCATCAAAAGGTTTTGGTGCAGGATCATCCTCGTACCGCCAACCCTCCTGTTCCACGACCCAGGAGGTTTACAGGGGATGTTCCAAAGCCTTTGGAGGTGGCTGTTGTCGTCAAGGCTCCCGGCGTGGTGCGCAGGCCTACAAGCAGGATTGAACTGGCTAAGACGTTGTGCCCCCCACCCCTGCACCCCAGTGGGAGGACGGCTGGCGAATTCTCAGCGTGTGGGAAAACATCTCCACTGATCGATGGGTGCTGGATGCACGGATACCACGGGTGGTTTGGCAGGAACAATACATCCCCGAGTTGCGTCTGGAGGTGTGGGCCATATTAAAAAAAGGGGGCAATGGAGCTAATTCCAAAGCGGCTCTGGTGCTCCGGAGTTTACACCAGATACTTCTTAGTAAAAAAGACCGGGGGCTGGAGGCCCATTCTCGATCTACGACGACTCAAGTACACCAAAAATTCTGGATGGTCACTTTTCAGCATGTGTTTGGCCAACTGCAGGAGGGGGACTTTCTTTCGTCAATGGATCTAGAGGATGTGCACTTCCACGTCCCCATTCACGAAAAACATTGCAAGTTCTTGTGCTTTGTCGTTCAGGGGAAGCACTACCAGTTCAAGGCCCTTCCCTTTGGATGCAACTTGGCATCCAGAGTATTTACAAAGTGCCTGGCACCAGTGGTGGACCATCTGCACCTGCAAGGGATATATGTGCACCCATACCTTGACGAATGGCTCATCTGTGCCAAGTCAGGGGAGATCGCCGTCGATGTAGAGGACCGTCCGGCTGCTGACGGATCTGGGGTTCTCTGTAAACTATCCAAAGTCCTGCTTTATTCCATCGCAAGATGCTCTGGTCCTGGGGTCCAGGCTCAACAGTCTCCTGCCTGGCGGCTCCCTCGGAAGACCGCATAGCGTCCATCCTGGGAAAGGTGCGACGGCTGTTAGCATTTAAGATCGCTACAGTGAGGACCATCAAGTCGCTGCTTGGCATGATGTTGTCGTGCATCTACCTGATCAGACTGCAGGTTGCGGATGCAACTTCTTCAGGAGTTCCTGGACGCTCATTGGATCCAGGTGTCCGGAAGCTTTGCCGCCAAGATTGTCCTCAACAAGGAGTTCCATCGAGCGATAAGGTGGTGGGGCATGCGCTCCAACATTGCCAGAGGCATGGATTTCCAGTACCTGCCTTAACAGGAGACGGTCACAATGGACGCTTCCCTGGAGGGCTGGGGAGCTCACACCGGACTCTCCACGCCAGAGGCCTGTAGCTGCCGGAGGAGGAGGACCTCCACATCAAAGTCCTGGAGCTGCGGGCAGTGTTCTGGGCCCTCAAGTTGTTTCTCTGATCCCTTAAGGGCAAGGTGGTGAGGGACTTTATGGACGATGCCACCATGATGGGGGCACCAGGTCCCCGGCGCTCTCCAGAGGTGCAGGATTCGTGGCACTGGGCTGTCTCCCAGGGGATGTTCCTCGTTCTTTTTCACCTGGCAGTCGTCAAAAACACATGGCTGACTCAGCAGGGAACTACGCTCTTGCCACGAGTGGGAGCTTCGGCAGGATCAAGCGGACAGTCTCTTCCTCAAGTGTGGCAGGCCCCGGATCGACCTGTTTACGACCGCGACAAACTCCAAATGCCAGAGGTTCGCTGCCAGGTTCCACCAGCCGTAGACCATGGGGGACGCCTTCTCCTTCCCGTGGGAAGGTCTGTTCCTTTATGCGTTTCCTCTGTTGCCCCTCCTGCTGCGAGTCCTCAATCGACTCAAACGGTGCTGGTGCAGGATGATCCTTGTCGCCCGGCGTGGCCGAGGCAGGTTTGGTACCCACACCTTGTCAACGTCACCACCAGTCAAGCTGCCAGTGGTCACGGATCTGCTCACCAGAGAAGGAGGCGCAATCCTACATCACAACCCAGGGTCACAGAACCTGAAGGCTTGGCTCCTGCAGCATTAGAGTTTGGTGGGTACGTACTCCCGGCAGACTGTAGATAGATCCCTGCCAGGGCCAGATCGTCGTCTACTCTGAAGTGCTACGGGCACAAGTGGAAGCGCTTTGTGACGTGGTGCTGGACACAGAAGATCAACCCTCTGAGGGTCATGGCCCCACAGGTCCCTCCATACTTGTCTTTGGCCAGGGCGGGCTGGCTCACGCCTCCATCAAGGTGCATCTGACGGCTCTCTCCCGCTACACCAGGTCCCCGGGGCGGTCTTCGCCTTGGTCACACTATCTAGTCAAGGAGTTCCTTAAAGGACTGTTATTGTTACGCTCACCTGGTATCCACGGAGACGCCACCCAGCTGTGGGTACTCTGGTATCCTTCTTGGCTGCTCCCAGGTATAATCAGCGGAGAAGTTCTGCCTGGAATACAGTTGGGCAATGTTCAAGACTGGGCAACTGGTGTAAGAGCCTCCCAACACCCCGTATGCCCACAACCCTTCCCCACCTTGTTATGGGTTTTGGCGTGCTCTCTGTCTTGCCTTCTTGGCAGGGGCGCGTTGTCCTTTGTGGGCGAGTGTGATCTAGTTACTTCACTGATGCCGGCCCTTTTAAGTCCTTCAGGTAGGTCTTATTACTTTTATACTTGTATGCCTTTCTTTGGTTTAAGTAATGTCTTTTTCCTTTCCTTAGGTGCACGGAAGTTCGCTGTGGAACGTTGGCTGAGTTGGTGCTTCGAGGGTGCCTTGATGCGGTAACTAGGCGCTATGTGCAGCGCTATGATGCCTTGCATTTGCTAACCTGTTGTCTTTTGTTCCATAGATTGCGGTGCTCACCCGGAGCAAGAAGTCCCAAGGCGATGATGGTCGATGGGCGACTCGTGAGGTAAGCTTCCGGCACGATTGTAAAATGTCTAATGTCCTGTTTCTCTCTTTTTTGCAGATCCGTCGGTCCAGGAGGCTCGCAGATCCTTGGATGCTGTTTGCAGGAGCGGAGGGCAGCTAGCGATGGAATCACAGGTAAGCTGCTGCTATTAACAATGTCCTTTTGTTTTTCAGATGCCGTTCTTCCAAGGTTTGCAGCTACAGCTGAACACAATGAGCGTCACGTTGCAGGATTGCAAAGTAACGCAAAGCGTGTACTTCAAGTCGGGTGTGGTTTAAATAGCTTCAGGAAAGTAGTCCTGGTAAAGTAGTTCCTAGGCTACCACACCCAAAACACTATACCGCATAGCTTGGTTCCAAGGGAACCAAGCCATGTGAGTGCCTCCATGTTGGCTGGCACTGGAAATAAAGTAGTCCCAAAACACAAGTCCTCACGAAGTATGAGCCTGGCGCCAACGGCGCCAGGACTGGCCCCAAGAGGGCTTCAGCAAAGGATGCCTGAGTTTGTTTGAGACCCGATCCAAGGCCCCTCCTGGCCCATGGGGTGGCCAGGTTTTTTTTTTTATATGGGTCGTGACAGTTATGATTGTTCCCGCTGGGGAAGGCCCTGCCCCGGCGTGGGAACTCAATGTGCTGCTGACGAGGCTCATGGGGGACCCTGTACGAGCCTATGCATCAAGCCCCTCTCGTACTTTTCCAGGAAGATGGCTTTCCTTGTGGCTATCACCTCTGCCAGGAGAGTGGGTGAAATCCAGGCCCTGCCCTGCAAGTGGCCTTATCTGACTTTCCACGATACAAGGGTGGTGCTGCGGACGCACCCCTCCTTCATGCCAAAAGTTCAGTTGGAATTCCATCTCAACAAACCTTTGGTGTTGCCTGTGTTTTTTCCGATGCCTACGTCACCGGCTGAAAGGACTCTGCACTCGCTGGATGTGGCGTGTGCTTGGAAGTTCTATGTGGCTCGCACAAAGGGTTTCCGGAAGACTTCTCAACTTTTTGTGAACTTTGGTCCTGTGAACAATGGGAAGGTGGCTCTCCGGCTGCATCACTCATTGTCACCGGTTGGCAAACCGACTGCTGCCTGGCTGTCCGAGAGCCCGTTCTACCAGAGCGATCGCTGCGACAACGGTGTTCCTGTCTGGTGTGCCCCCGCTGGACATCTGCATGGCTGCTACATGGAGGTCTACGCACACCTTCACGAGATTCTTCTGCATCGACAGGGATTACAGAGAGTGCAGGGTTGGCCAAGCAGTGCTATGCAACCTGTTTGCTTGAAGGTGAGCCTGGTTTGGAGGTAAGTTTAATTGCTTCTTTGAGCCTTGCCACCTCCCGTGGTTGTGGATGTATGTACTGTTATGTAGTCTTTATTCATGAGCATATGAATCCATGCCTGACCCCATGCTGGAGAAGGAACAAGTTACTTACCTATAACTGTTATTCTCCAGCATGGGTCTGGCATGGATTCACAGGCAAACTGTCCCTCCTGCCCCTCTGCTGGTGCTATTGGTCATACTGCCACTTTACGTGCTACCAAATCTGAAGATGGCTGCCAGAGGAGGGCCTTGGGGAGAGGGCAGTCATTGGCTGGGGCAGTATGACTGAGTGATTGGTTTATAGGAGAAAGACAGTTTGTAAGTGAAACCGTTTTTTTTCTTTTACCGAGGCCTGATGGAATATTCATGAGCATGTGAATCCATGCCAGACCCATGCTGGAGAACAACACTTACAGGTAAGTAACTTGTTCCATATGAACACAGGGACAAGCATGGCAGAGTGGTTTCAACCATTCCGATCCTGGACACTGTATCAGAGACTGGGGAGAGGATACTGGCCAGTAAAACCCAGTTTTACTGCTACCCAGCCCTACCTAACCCGCTCGGCCTGAAAAGAAAAATAAGGCCCCTGACTGCATGCCTTTATGTTTAAGGGGGCACTCCAAACCCAATTCCGTCATTACATTAGTGGCAAAGAAGAAGCTCACAAACCTTGTGTCGCGGCTAATGACTCTGCTTTTAGCTTCCTATCCTCCTTATCTGGCAATCAGCAGAAAAGTATCAGCAGCAGCGTCTCTATCAATAAGAGCAGCAAATTCCCTAGCAACATCGTCAAGGTATGTCAGGGAACTTGGGCAGAAGGTGTCCAAACTTGCAAAAAATATCCCTCTGGGGTTTCAAGAAGAGACAAAGTCAATCATTTCAGATGGTGAAGCCACTTCAAAGCACACGATTGAAACAGCAGTAGATGTAGCTGAATCTGGGTTCAGACAGATGGCCCATGGCACTGTTCTGAGAAGGAAGGCTTGGATGAGGGCAAATCGTTTCAGGCCAGAGATTCCAGCCCAAAAATCTGGAAATGCAGTTCGACGGACAGGAGCTCTTGGGCAAGAAGTTGGACGACCATCGCAAGGGGATAATGACTGATAGACACGGCTGGGGCCATTGGCTCCCTGAAAGATGAAGATACGGACCAGTGTTGTTTTTACCCATTTCGGGGGTTCCTCCTGAAATTACTAAGGCTATAACAAGACCTACACCTTGCAGAGGTGGTGGTCCTCATCTTTTCAGTCCGGAAACCGCTACCAGCAATTCTCCACCAGGTATAAAACTCGGAGGCAGGCATGTATCGGGCCAAACTAGGACCCAATCGAATCAGAATTGTCAAGGGAATGCCTCTTCCCACACTTTGCACCACTGTGGGTGGAAGGGTAGCAGCCAACACCTGCGCCACTGGCTGAGTGTTACTTCAGACACATGGGTGCTTCAGGTTGTGCAGACTGGCCACACCATCGAATTCATGGACCATTTGCCAACATCACCTTCAAAATCAACAAAAGTCCACCACTTGGCACAACTCAAGCTGGAGATAGACAAACTTCTTCAGAAAGCTGCCATAGAAATGGTACAGTTAAGCCAAAGGGGGAAGGGATTTTATTCTTTTCTTCCTCATTAAAAAGAAAAACAGACAGTGGCACCCAATATTGGATCTATGGGCTTTGGACAAGTTTGTGAGATGCATACCATTCAAGATGACCTCACTCCAACAGGTTTTACCATGGCTGAACAAAGATGACTTCCTGGCTATGATCGATCTGGAAAATGCATGCTTTCATGCCCCCATACACACAGCGCACATGTCACCTCATGTTCGCAGTTGGAGACATGCACCTTCAGCTCTGCGTGCTCCTGTTCGGATTAAAGTCGGCTCCAAGGGATTTTACAAAGTGTCTAGCTCCACTGGTGGCACATCTTAGGCAGACCAGTAAAGAGGTATTTCTGTACCTAGGCAACTGGCTCATCAAGGAAACAAACAGCCGGGGCTGTCAAGCTAACAGTGGCAACTCTAAAATTGTTGTGTTTCTCCATCAAACAGGTCAAGTCAGCGCTCATACAGGCACAGACTGCTTTCTTCTCCTCGGAGCAGAATTAGACATTCACATTCCCTGGGTGTGGCCTGCTGCAGAGAGAATAGCAGCGATGTTGCAGCTAGTTATCTGTTTTCTCCAGGAGTTCTCCACGTAATGTCGATTCAAATCCCTCCTGGGTATGATGTCCTGTTGTATATTCCTCAGCCCAACTGCAGATTGAGACCTATCCAGGAGGCACTAGACCAGCAATGGGAGCAAACATGCTCATGGGTGGATTTCTTTCACCTTGAACCCTGTTTTCACGTGACTCTAAAGTGGTGGGGCAAGGAACGCAATCATTACTTTTCAGGACAGACCCTTCCTGTCAGGGTGGGCAGCGCATCTATGAGGTCTACAGACAAAAAGGGTGCATGGTCCGTTAAAGGAAGGTTCCTCAACATCAATGTGCTAGAACTTCGAGCCATCAGATTGGCGCTGAAATCCTTCTAA
Source organism: Ambystoma mexicanum (assembly GCF_040938575.1). NCBI lineage: Eukaryota > Metazoa > Chordata > Amphibia > Caudata > Ambystomatidae > Ambystoma > Ambystoma mexicanum. The sequence continues at coordinate 670,185,439 of NC_090931.1, forward strand.
CCAGTCCTAACAGAACAAGTGGTCACGATTCAGACAGACAATTCAACCTCCATGCACTGCACTAACAAACTGGGGAGGGAAAGGGGGTACAAGGTTGGTGGTGCTCTCTGAAGAAGCACAGAACGTCTGGGAGTGGGCTCTCAAACACAAGGTTCACATCGGGGCAGAGCATCTCCCAGCCAAGGACAATGTCCTAGCAGACAAGCGAAGACGGTGAAGATACAGCCATGCCAGATGATCCTCCTAGCACCAGTATGGGCCTTGAGATTTGGTACCCGACCCTACTGCAACTGATGCAGGGCAAGCTCACCAGTTCTTGATAACCCAGCAGGAGGGGAAGCTCCTTGATCATGACCCAGTGGCTCTCACTCTGCTCTGGTTCCTGATCAGCGAAAACATGCCAATTTAACACTACCTCAGAATGCTGGGAAATCATTCAAGTGTCTAGCGCACAGTCCACTCCCTTTCTTACGTTAAGAAATGTAAGCGTTTCATCACAATGGGCAAAGCCTATCCACACAGGGCCCTGCACACTGGGTGGCAAACGGCATCTCTTGCTCTGTCAATCCAGAGGTGCTCAACTCTTGTCTAGCTACAGCACAGTCCACCAGAGGAAGGGTGGCTAGAGTGGCTTTTTTAAGCAGGAGTGCTGATAAAGGACATTGGTGTGGCGGCCACCTGGAGCAGGCTCTACACGTTCGCCAAACACTACTGCCTGGAGTTGGATCAGTCAGGGACTCCTCCAGCAGCCACGCTCCAGTTTGGAGGCCAAAGACACAGTGGCAGGGTTGACCGACTCGCGCGTGCCTCTCCCCAGCTTCACTAGGCATGCCGAACGCATTGCTATGTGGAGACCACCCACTCATGACAAAGGCACACATATTCACACCACCAAGGCTAAACACAACCCCTCGGCATCCTTACACTGTACCATCGAAGAAGCCAATGGCACCTGTAGGCTTGTCAAAATTGAAAGTTAATTGATTTCTCAGCAAAGTTTGACAAAATTCTTCATAAGATGACTCCTTTATTCGTGGATGCCGCTAGGCTCTGGCAGTCTCCTAGGCTTCAGTCCCCTACCCTACCTCTCCTGGACTCGAGTTACCTGACTCAGGTGAGGATATTTTTCAGAATGATCAGAACAAAAAGATATTCTATGGCCCAAACCAGGATGATGTGTCGCAAGGTCTTGTCTCTCAGGATCTGAATGCATGGATTGATACGGATGACCATGGGGCCTGGCCCGCTATCCCTGCTCATGAGGCAGATCCTGACAATATTTTTTTAGATGCCACTCCTGTTACTTAGCCCAGGGCGGCTTCCCTTTTGGACTACCAGCTGCTCTTCAAATGCATTCTTAGGAAGGCAGCCGTCCATTTCAAAATTATTACTCGGGAAGCGATTCCTGACTCAGACTTTGTGGATGACCTCAAATAGAAGATTTCTGTCAGCCAGGCAATTCCACTACTTAACTCTATTAAGCGTATTGCCCCTTCTTTACTTACACCCTCCCTTAGTAGGGCAGTGAACCCACGCGTTGAGATGTTTTGACCCGCCCCTCTGATCCCCTTTATATTCAGGGACACTCTATTCCGGACTCCCTGGTGGTCACCACAACAAGAAAGTGACCAGGCGTCATCTTGTCTTTGGCTGAGGCTCCTCCCGACAGACTGTAAAACTACCTGGCCACTTGGCTCTACCACCCTGTTCCTCTCGGAATGGGCTGATTTATCATCCTCGCTCCTCAGTACCACCTCAATCACGGCTTCCACTCTCTTCCATGACCTCTGCACCTCCCTCTCCCCTCTGGTCTTACCCACTCTGCTGGACACTATTGATGCCTTCATCTACACCGATCTTTCACTCCTGCCCCGCCCCATTGAACACCCCACTCTCCTTGTCAGACCACTCTCTCCTTGTAACGCTCACCTGGTATCCACGGGGATGTCACTCAGCCTGTTCTGACCTCTTACAACCTCAAACCCTTCCCTGGAGGCTATTCGACTGGAGACTGGGCCTGAAACACAGGATTGGTAGAGTTTAACTCCCTATTGTCTGTGTGTGCTTGAACCCCTTCTTCCCCGGGGTCCAACCCTTCCCTTTGATCCACAGCTCACCTTGTTTTCTTGGATAGTGTGCTCTCCGTCCTGCTTTCAGCGCAGGGGCACGTTGATTAATACAGGCTCGTTGCTGCCTAGTTACTTCACTGGCAAGAGTCTGACAGGTAAGTATAAGGAGTCTTTTGAACAGTTCTCTAACTTCGTTCCTTTCCTTCCTTAGATGATGGTCGGCGTCTGGGGATGGTGGCGTGCTGCTGAGATGAGTAGCGCGGAAGGTGAGTGAGAGCGCGATGCGCGATGCACCCCTTTCGTATTTGCATTGAACTGAGTTCTTTTTCTGTGTCTTTTAGGTGCCGCAATGTTTTCAGCGTGGATGCCGGTTATGAAGAACAAATGCGGTGGGTAAGTGCGGTATGTGGTTCCTCTAGATGTTTCCACGCTAACCTGGAGTGTCTTTTCCCCCTTGCAGATGGATGAGAAGTTCCGGAGACCGAGTTCCCTCAGAGCGGCTGGGATTCAGGTAAGCGTTTTTAGCTTGTACAGTATTTAAAAATAAGCGAAGATTTGCAGAATGCTTACTAATGCCTTTTTTATGTTCTTTTCCCTTTTCCTTAGGAAGCGGCGTGCCGGGATGGGAATGACACCGCCGAAGATGCCCGCAGAACAGAAGGAGCAATGAATGATGGGCAGAAGCGCTGCAAGTTAAGGTGGTTCCTAACAGTGTTCTTGCAGGAGCTGAGCGCAGAAGAAAGATGCAGTCCTACTGGAGACCGATACGAACACGGTGAGTGTCACGCTGCAGGTGTAGAAAACGCAAAGCATGTTTCTCAGCCTGGGTGTGGCTTAAATAGTCTCTGGGTATCCCAGGTGTCTCTGGGCTGAACCACACCCAAAAGACTAGACCGCACATGCAGTTCTGGGAACCAAAATATGTGGGGGCATCCATCTTGTCCCCACCAATGCACCACAAGTTAAATCCCCAATGTTATCCTATGGGAGTGAGTGAGTCTGGTGCCACAAGCGCCAAGTCTGACTCCAAGTGGGTCTCTGGAGGGATGGAGAGGCCCTTGAGGGCCATGTAGGTGATCGTGGCCGGGCTCCAGTCTGACATCTTGGAGGGCTGGGGACATGAGGGGCAGGAATCATGACACTCCTCTCACCTGGGACTTCTCGGCCCTCTGACCGCATCTCCCTCTGCAATGTCAACCTCGTTCACGAACACCCGTCCGTGTCAATTGTTGCCTTTGTATCTACCTTCATCCCCCCTCTCTCCCCGCTACAGACTCTACCTCTGACTCCGCGCTCAGCAACCTCCATCTTGCCATTACCAATATGATAGACATTCTTGCCGCAGTCCTGAGGATCAGCCTGAAACATGCCTGTAAGCGTAATAATTGGTACAACTCTGAACTTGCAACCCTGCAATGCAAGTGCTGAACTGCGGAATGGAAGTGGCATATGCCAGGCTCACCCTCTGAAAAACTGGCCTGTTGCCTACTCTAAAGGCAATACAGACTCTCCATCCGCTCCAAGAAAAGGGCCCGCACCCAGGCCTGTGTCTCTAGGCATCCAACAACACGGCTGACCTCTTTAAAATCTGCAGGGTACTAGCAAGCCACCCCCTCTGCTGTCCCCTTCTCACCTCTTCCCTCCCTGGCCCTCTGCATCGTACTGGCCACACACTTCACTGCGAAAACTACGGACATTCTGAACACCCTTGTGTCACTCTCCCCTCCCCTTCATCCACCCCTGCCTCATGTGGCCTCCAATCCTCCCGCTGCCTTTCTCTCCTCCTCTATCACACCTGTCCGCTCCAGGAAGGTCTCATCCAAACAGGATTCCCCCTGCTCCTCCATAACCATTAAGGACAATATTGACTTCCTTGAGCCTGCACTCGCTGATTCATGCAACCACTCTTTTGCTATTGGATCTTCCCCTCCTCCCTCATGCACTCCCTTGTGCGGCCTCTCCTGAAAGAACCTTCTGCAGACCTGTCTTGTCCAGCCAACTACCGCCCCATATCTACCGCCCCTTTCCTTGGAGAAACCCCTGGAGAAGCTGGTCCTCCCCACCCCTAACCCCCCAACTGATCCTTGCTGGTTGCTTCCATGACCAATCTGGATTCCGAGCATCCAGAGGCACATAAACTGCTCTTCTGAACACCCAACTCTCCAGCTGTTCTCATTCTACTTAATCTCTCCTCTGCATTTGATACGGTCAACCACTCCATCCTCATAAAATGACTGCACGATACCCTAGGTATCTCAGAGGGGGCACTGGACTGGCTGACCTCCTTCCTCAGTGACCATCGTTCCGAGGTTATTCTGGGCTCCTTCTCCTCTCCCACCCCTTTCTCCACCTGCGGCGTCCCCCTGGGCTCCAACCTTTCCTCCTGGCTCTTTAACTACATTGCTCTGCTTACACATCTCCTTTCCACTTCCTCCCCACATTTCCAATGTTCTGCAGATGACGCACAACTCTTCAAACTTTCCTCCCTCCATCATTCCCTACTGCCTAGCTGCCATCCAGTCCTGGTTTACTTCCAATGATCTCCGCCTCAACGCCAGCAAGACTGAGCTCCTTCCTATTGGGACTACTGCCTCCTCTTTCTGTTCCTCACCCTGGCCATCTTCTATGGGCTCCACCCCTTCTCCCTCAACAGAAGCCAGTACCCTTTGACTCATCTTCGACTCTTCTTTCCTTCATCCCTCACATTCCGGCCCTTGCCAAGAAGTCCCACTTTCATCTCCACCTCCTCAAAGGAATTCTTCTTTTTTCGCACTCCGCCCCCAAGAACCTCAATGGCTCTAGAGCTCTGGTTCTCTCTAGGCTTGACTACTGCAATAGCCTTTTCCTTAATCTACCCTTGTCTTCTCTACGACCCCTCCAGCTAATCCAGACTAGGGCTGCAAGACTTATCCTTGGCCTCAAGCCCTAAGAACTTTCCACTGGCTCCCGGTTGCTCCAAGGATCAAATTCAAATCCCTCTGCATCATCCACAAAACTGTCTGGGGCCGGGGACCACGCTATCTCCAACTTGCTCTCTCTAAATACTCTCCCCCCAGATCTTTACGTTCCTCCTGCACCAACTGTGTGTTGAGCACTTCGCTAAAGAACGAGCTGGTGACCGATCTCTCCCCCTCATCCCCTCTTCCCCTGTCCTCCTCTCCCCCTCTTCCCCTCTCTCCCCTCAGCAGGCTCCCTCCTATGGAATAGCCTCCCCCATCCTCTTGAGCTGGATCTCCTCAAATTACGGAAGCTCCTTAAGACTTTCCTTTTCACATCTTCCTTCCCTTAATCATGCCTCTGTTAAATCCTACAGTTGTTGAGATTGGTTACCAGGGCCCTTTTGTGTCCTCCCGGGTCCTTGCCTCCAACACCCAATCACCAACAGCCTCCACCCCCTCTCCCCAGCACTTTGCCTTAGCGCCCACTGGCCTATGTCACTACAGGCCTTGCACTTATCTCTGAACCAGATTCCAACAGACCGTATGTGCAGCACATGGTTTTGAATACCCGTCGCTCCTTTCAGGGGCAGTCCTTCTCTAGACCCGCACAGGGTTCTTCTGGTACAGGAGGCTCGCACTGATACTCTGGCCACTGAGTGTCTGACTCATATCAGATCCCTCAACAGTGGGAGTTTTGGCGTAGCAAAGGAAGGGGTAGGAATGCAGCTTCCCGAGGCTCCGCTGTCAGCAAATGACTCTTCAGTCCAAGTGCCCTACATCTGCAGTAGGATGTCGAATAACATGCTTCACCCATGTCTGGCAGGGGATCACTTCAGACAAGTGGGTGCTCAAGACAGTCCGGGAGGTTTTTTGCATTGAGTTTCTTCAAACACCTCAATACCACCCACCAAAACACAGAAGAATATCTCCAGACCATCTCCTTGTCCTTCAGGCAGAAGTGGAGGCCCTGCTGCAAAAGATAGCGATAGAACATGTCCCATATTATCAGGTAAACAAGGGTATCTATTCAATATACTTCCTTTCCCCAAAGAAGATCTAACCATGTGCCCTGTATTAGACTTGCGACCTGCAAACAAGTATGTCATGGCCACCTTGGATAGGAAAGATGCATACCTTCATATTTCAATGTTGCTAGTGCACAGAAAGTACCTAAGGATCAAGAAGGAGAACACTCAATGTCCATTCAAAGAATTCAATTTTGGCATTGCCTCAGCTATGTGGGTTTTTTACTAAGGTTCTGGCAGTGACAGCAGCTCACTTGCGCAGGCAGTCTGTTCCAGTGTACCCTTGTCTAGACAACTGGCTCATAATAGGAGATGCACCTCAGGCGTGTCTGGAGAACACCCAGAAGACGGTAGACCTACTCTTTCAACTGGGGTTCTCTGAAAAAAGAAGTAAGTCTTCTCCCCAGCCAAGTAAAACCATTTCTGGGGGCCCTAGTTTGAAAAGAAGATGGACTTGTCTGCCTCCAACGAGAGGGTCCAAAACATGTTATTCCAAGTCCCGCAATATGTGGCCGGTCGCCAGACAACCATATGGAGAGCCATGCAGCTCTTAGGAATGATGGCATCTTCCTGGTTCCACGAACCTGTATGCGCATGCGTCCTATGCAAGAATGTCTCGAGCCAATGGTCAGTGGGATGATCTAGTGATTCTCTCAAAACCTCTCGTTCTATCACTGAAGTGCTGGATGAAGGACAACCTCCTGAAGGGGAAATCATTCACGACCCACACCGTAGAGGCTACTCTCACCAGACTCATCCCTGTCAGGGTGGCGAGCTCACCTTCTGCACCAGACCGCGTGCGCTTGTTGTCACAATCTGTAGCGAACAAACACATCAACCTGTTAGATCTACAAGCAGTTTCAAACCCTTGAAAGCTTTTCAGCAACACCTGCAAGGGAAGACCTTTCTAGTCCTTCCTAATAGACTGCACCACTGTCATGTTTTACATGAACCAGCAGGGAGGCACTCGCTCTGCAGGGCTGTCCAAACTGTCACAAAGCATTTGGAAATGTGCCCAACACATTCCAGGGGAATACAATCTTCTTGAAGACTTGCTCAGCAGACACATTCAGCTACCCATAGAACACGAGTGGTGTTTACACAAACACATTTTGCACACCGTCTTTGCAGAATGGTAGCATTCAGACATTAACCACTTTGCAACACTGGAGAATGCACAATGCCCAGACTATGCCCCCAGGTATCCCCAAACGATGTCCAAGGGGAACAGTCTCTGGATCAAATGGTCAGGGAGATTTGCTTACTTTTCCTCCCCTCACCCCCCCTCTCCCTCACAAACAGGATAATCCACAAGATGCACCAGGAACAACTTACACTAATCCTGATGGCAACAATGTGGGCTTGTCACCTGTGGTTCTCACATCTCATGAGAATGTCACTTTGCCCTCTGGTGAAGCTGCCTTACTCTTACAACATGCTGTCCCAAGATCAGGGGACAACACTGCACCATTGCCTTCAAACTCTTAACTTAGCAGCATGGCTCCTGCCTCAAAGGTATATGGACATTCTTAGAGAGGCACAGAAAAACCAAATACCAAACAATGTTATTCCAGTAAATCGAAACGTTTTATAATTGGGTGTGGTACTCTGAACATCCACCCGATTGACTGTTCATCCATACACATAGTCCTTTATGTAACTCATCTCTTAGACTCGGGACACGTTTTGAACTTGCTGAAGGTCCACCTTGCTGCCCTCTCTGTTTACAACATCTCTGAAAGCAAGGTTTCCTGGTGGAAAGGCCCTGTAATCAAGGCTTTTGTGGAAGGGGTGAATAGAGTTCACCCACCGATTTCTCATCCAACTCCCGGATGGGACTTGCATGTTGCCCTTACTAGACCTATGGGCCCTCCTTTTGTGCCAATGCACAAAGCTAGTCTTAAGGCTCTCGCCTGTAAGACTGCTTTTCTGGTGGTTATTACTTCCATTAGGTGAGTTGGTGAACTTCAGGCTTTCACAGTTCAAGACCCATTTGTTATTATTCATAAGGACAAAGTGGTTTTGTGCACCCCCACTAACTCAGCTGAAAGAACTATCTATACACTAGATGTTAGGAGAGCAGTGATGTATTACCTTAATAAGACAAAGCCACTTTGAAAGACCGATCAGTTCTTTGTCTCTGTTGCTGCTGGTACAGAAGGGGACCCTGTCTCTAAGTCTGCAATCTCTAAATGGATTTTTAAATGTATCCAAATGTCTTACTCTCTGTCAGAGAGCCTTACCCTTTACACCTAGAGCACAATCTACTCTAGGCGAAGGAGCTACTATAGCTTTCATTGTAAATATTTCTCTAGATTCTATTTGCAAGGCAGCTACCTGAAGTTCTGTTCACGCCTTTAAACAACATTACTGCTTAGATACACATTTGAAGGATGAATCTCAGGTGGGACAGGCGGTGTTAAGACATGCCTTTGCTGCTGTTCCTACGCACATCCCACCACCATCTCCTGGTGCTGCTCGCTAGTCTATGCACAGCATGTGAATCTAAGCAGATACAACCACCAGAAATATGATTACAGTAAGTAATATGTCTTCTCCAGCATTGGTATCTTTCATAGATACACTTGTGCCCACCCACCTCTCCTGGCAGGCTCCAGCCATTGGTATCTTTCATAAATTCATGCGCCTACCTGCCGCCCCTGGGAGGCTGCTCCAAAGTCAGTCAGTCATATACGCAGTCACTATGGCTCAAAATCTGAAGATGGTTGCCTGGGATGGAGTGTATGCCATGCCACCTCATTGGTAAGGGTCATAAAGGACAAAAGTGAGGTGGAGGGACTAGATATGGGAGTGCCCTTTCAGGCATAATGTTATGTTATTTGGCATTTATATAGCGCTCTATATAACATTGGTATGACCTCAAAGCGATTATGGGTTGAAAGTCCTCGGGGACCGTAGTCCAGGTCAGTCAAGAGAGTAGGGTATCATAGGGTGCTTGGGTGCCCTCAATATGTGTGCAGCTGATGCGATTGGCTGATGGTAGCTGCATCCTAACATTAGGTGTGGTGGTATTGAGATCAGTCAAAGGTCTGCAGTCTGGACTCCGAGACTGTATTTTGGCTGTGTTAGGCCTGTCTAGGACGCTTGTGTGTGCAGCTAGGCTGATTTGTTTTGTGGGTATTGCTGCGTTCTAGCAGGATGTTGAGGTGTTCAGGGAGTAGAGTTCGTATGTGAGCAGCTAAGCCAAAATTGATCGAAGGGTGTAGCTGCGCTCTGTTGTGTTAGTGTAGAGTAGAGAGTGAGCATAATGATAGGAGAGGTGAGTGTCTGTAGTGGAGGTTTTATTCTTACAAGCCCTCTTTTTTCTGGATTTCATTTAAGCTTTTTGAAGTTGCTGTATTCACAATTAGCACCATGGCTGCCTCCAAGCTCCTAATGACCCCCCTTAGAAGCAAAACGTAAAATGATACCAGCACAAAACAATGTATGTCGGTTTTGTGAGATCACGGATCAAGCAGAGACTAATCGACATCTGATAACGGAATTTATAATGCTTAGACAAAAGCGTGAACAACACTTGAAACCTGTACTTCAAAACTTTAGGCTTCTTACATCTGATGCTATGTGGTGGATGATTTATTGTGGGCAAACAACAACTGTAAGAATTGCGACAATTGCATTTTGAAATGACCTAAAATGATATGAAGAACAAACATAACCTTGAACTAAATATGGGAGTATACCAAATGGCTGCGGATAGCAGACATGTCGTACTGCTATATAAACGGCAGCTTCTGCACTGTCAATATGGCAATAATGTTTTAAGAAATATTATGTTCTGTCATGGTATCATTTTAGTATGTTTTCTTTAAGTGGTTAAAATGCACCAAGTGAGGAACGTGATTTTACTGAAATGACTACATGTTAATTGACATTTGTGTTTTTCTTTTCGTTTATGTAATATTGTACTATGTTAGATTTTATCATTTGTTATATAAGAAATATTGTAAAACTGATTCAGTTCAGTTATATCAATAAAAAAAATATATTGTGATGTTGTCCCGCACACAAGCTTATCCTCGACGAGTATGTTCAAAGGCTCTTTTTGCATAAAAACTGCACTACATTCAAGTGGCAAGAATGCCAGGGCACACAAGGAGACACCTCTCCCTGCTCTCTTTATGCAAGCATTCAAATGAGCTGCTAGCGCAATGAGAGTGGGGATAAAATAATACACAGATAATTAAATAATCAAGCTCCCCATTGGAATATGGTGGGCCAAATTATTGTTTATTAACGGCTACATACTATGTGAGCATCCAGGAGAGATAGTACTTTTGCAAGAGGAAATATGGCGTCGCAGGAGAAACTCAGTTTCAAAACTAACAATTGCCCTCAGAGAAGGAAAACGAAAGAGAACATCTGCATATCTGTAACCTTACACTGTTATTGTAAGGGTTTGTATAACTCGCTTCCTGCTTATCACGAGCTTTTTCTGTCCCAGAACAATTAGTTTTTTTCTGTTCTTCAAAAAAACTTGTTTTCCCCCAGCAACTCAACCTTTTTCTACCTTTCGACAAAGTGCCATTTTCTGCCCTTTCACACTCACCAACCCTAAAATCCTACTTACCAGGGGAGGACACAACGCCATCACCATCTACACAAGAGACCACTGGGAAGACAGCCAGTACTGGGGGTCCTCGCCTTCTGGATCCGGGGCTCCACTGGGGTCTCACTGCAGCCCTTGATTATGGGACTGTCGTCATCCAGCATGAACCCGATGGCGGAGAAGCGGGGGACCCCGAGGACCTACTCCGAGGTGCAGGAGAGGAAATTGAAAATGTGAACCTGGGGGTTAGGGGGCGAGAGGGGTCAGAAAGCAGACACATTTTGGGTGCAAGACTTCCCTCCCTTCCAAGGGTGGGCGAGCCGAGCACGAGCAGTTGCAGGATGTTACTTTTTTTACAAAACACTGGGAGTGGGCCGGGCTGGCCTGCTCCCAGTGTTTTGTAAAAAAGTAACACTTCCTTCACTGGCGCCATGTTGTCTCGTGCCAACTCGCTACCTGCAAGCCCTGATCATACAGAGCCGATCAGAGTAGGCAGGACCTGCAGACAGGCCGGAGCCGGCACAAGATCGGCCCAGGCGTGGGCTTCAAACGGTCCTTTGCCCTCCTCCAAGAAGATTTCAGCCTGGCCACGGGCCAAATGGCCGATGGACCAATCTGACACTGCAGACCTGCAGCTCACCTCACTGGGAGCCTCACAGGTATCATCTTCGTGCCCTTATGTTTCTGTAGGTCTTACAGTCTCCATTGTCAGACCGTCTGCTTCCTCTGTAGACATTGTACCATGGGGACCACACACAGCCACTCATATTGCGAGGTGAAAACTTTTTGAATGACCAGAAAACTGGTTCTACAAGATTGAAGGCTGAGAGGGAGCGCTGGGGTAGGTTTCGACCAGGCCTGTTTTATGGGCTGCTACATTGTGGAAGAGAGAGGTAATCTCTGTAAGTACATGGGTGCCTGTTATTGAATGGGTTTCAGCTATCTGGCAGGGCTGGATTTAAGGGCTGGACAATTAACCTGATGCAAGGGTTGCTTGCGGGCAAGGTGCACCAATAGATCATGGATTTTGAATTGAGTTGTCAGGTTGTTAAAGTCAGTAGAGAGAGTAGAGAGTCTCAAATGTGTGTGTGAGCACCGGATATGTGTGTAGCTGGTGTGGCATTCGTGTAATAGCTGCTTCTTAGTGGTAGGTGTGGTGGTTGAGAGATTAAGAGTATGTGTTTGTTCTGGCCGGATTTATCCAGACCAATTGTGGCTGTGTTAGGCCTGAGGAGAACGCCTGGCTGGGGGATGTGTAACCAGCAGTGTTTAGTTAGAGTGATGGGGAGTATGAGGCAGATGTTGGTATGAGAACAGCTATACCGAATGGTGTCATAGTATCGATGTGTTCTAGCTGAATGGTGGTGTAAAGAAGAGAGTAAGCGTGGTGATGTGATATGATGGGTTACAAGCTCTTTCAAACATTCCATGCACGCCAAGCCATTCCATGTAAGTTGCGCAATTCTATGCACTCCAGCCCGCTCCACGCACTCCAGTCCGTTCCACACACTTGAATCTGTTCCATGTACTCCGCTCCGTGTATCTCTAAGTTGTTTTATGCACTCCATCCACATACGTCACCCGTTCTATTCACATACATCACTCGTTCTACCCACATACATCACTCGTTCTACCCACATACGTCACCGGTTCCTTCCACATACTTAACCCGTTCCGTCCGCTCTACGCACTCATCCTCTCTACGCACTCATCCTCTCTACGCACTCATCCTCTCTACGCACTCATCCTCTCTACGCACTCATCCTCTCTACGCACTCATCCTCTCTACGCACTCATCCTCTCTACGCACTCATCCTCTCTACGCACTCATCCTCTCTACGCACTCATCCTCTCTACGCACTCATCCTCTCTACGCACTCATCCTCTCTACGCACTCATCCTCTCTACGCACTCATCCTCTCTACGCACTCATCCTCTCTACGCACTCATCCTCTCTACGCACTCATCCTTTCTACGCACTCATCCTTTCTACGCACTCATCCTTTCTACGCACTCATCCTCTCTACGCACTCATCCTCTCTACGCACTCATCCTCTCTACGCACTCATCCTCTCTACGCACTCATCCTCTCTACGCACTCATCCTCTCTACGCACTCTACATGCTCTATGCACTCGTCCCCTCTACGCACTCGTCCGCTCTTTGCACTCGCCCGCTCTGCGCACCCCTGCGCTCTGCGCACCCCTGCGCTCTGCGCACCCCTGCGCTCTGCGCACCCCTGCGCTCTGCGCACCCCTCCGCTCTCACGCACCCCTCCGCTCTCACGCACCCCTCCGCTCTCACACAACCCTCCGCTCTTACGCAACCCTCCGCTCTCACGCACTTGCCCGCTCTACCCACTAGCCTGTTCTACACATTCATCCACTCTACACACTTGTCCGTTCTTACGCACTCTTCCGCTCTGCGCACTCTTCCGCTCTGCGCACACTTCCGCTCTGCGCACACTTCCGCTCTGCGCACTCTTCCGCTCTGCGCACTCTTCCGCTCTGCGCACTATTCCGCTCTGCGCACTCTTCCGCTCTGCGCACTCGTTCTTTCCACGCACTCATCTGCTATATGCACTCATCTGCACTACAAAGTCGTTCGCTCATACGCACTCCTCCGCTCTATACACTCCTTCGCTCTATACACTCCTCCGCTCTATACACTCCTCCGCTCTATACACTCCTCCGCTCTATACACTCCTCCGCTCTATACACTCCTCCGCTCTATACACTCCTCCGCTCTATACACTCCTCCGCTCTATACACTCCTCCGCTCTATACACTCCTCCGCTCGTACCCTCCTCCGCTCTATGCACTCATCCGCTATGCACATTAATCTGCTCTATGCAGTCCTGCGTACTACACACTCCTCCGCACTTACGCACTCGTCCACTCTACACACTCATCCGCTCTACACTCATCTGCACTGCACATTCATCTGCTCTATGCACTCCTGCGTTCTACACACTCCTCCGCACTTATGCCCTCCTCCGCTCAACACACTCGTCTGCTCTACACACTCGTCCGCTCTACAACCCATCCGCTCAACATACTCACCGCTCAACATACTCATCAGTTCTATACACTCATCCGATCTACACACTCGTGTGCCCAACGCATTCATCCGCTCATCGCACTCATCCGTTCCACACGCTTCATCCATTCTAACGATTTCATCCGCTCCATTCACTTCATTAATTCATCATGCATTATCGATTCAGGCCATGTCACTTGTCATACGCACTGGATCCGTTCCGTGCTCTCTATCTGTTTCGTGCACTACACCCGTCTCATGTACTTGAATCGTCTATTCTGTACTTTCCATTTAGGCCATGCACTCATACAGTCGGTGTCATCTGTCTGTGTACTCATCAGTCTCTTGGATTCATCTTTCCATCCTCTTCTCTTTATTCATTTCGCCCATTTTGTTAATTTTGTCCATTGCACTCATTACATCCATTTCATTAGTTTAAACCTCATTACTGTTTTCGTACAATTTATTCTTTTTATCCACTTCACTGCTTTGATCTACTTTACTCTATTCTGTTTGTCCTTTTAGTTTACATTGGCGGTTGTTAGTTGTCGATTTCTCGCATGGATCTTGATGTTGTATTTGTCTTATTGTTATTCAAGATCTAGTAGTTTGTTTGGTTGGTGTCATTGAGATGCTGTTATTCAGTTTGGGTTAGCTCGCGTACGGGTTGGTTTTGGGGGCAGGGCCAAGTTTTCAGTAGTTTGCAGAAAGACATTAGATCTTCAGTTAGGCAGATTTGGGGTTGGAGTGCGTTCCACAGCGCGGGGGCCAAGGCTGAGAATGATGATCCGCCTAACCTGAGTTTGTTTTAAGTATGGCTAGGAGGCCGGCTGAACTTGATCTTAGAGTACGTGGAGGGTGATAGGGTTTTAGCTTGTCTTAAAGATATTGAGGTCTGGTTTTATGCAATGCTCGATGAGAAATGCATAAGGTTTTGAAAGTCACCCTTCCTTCGGGCCACTGGAAGCCAGTGCAGAGTTTTAAGGGCTGGGGAGATGTGGTCTCTCGGACCGAGCGCTAGTAGCAGTTTGGTTGCGGCGTTTTGTGCTCTTTGAAGTTTATTCAGTTGGTAAGCGTGGACTCCGAGGTAGAGGGGTTAGCATAGTCCAGTCTTGATATAACAATTGATTGGACCGCAGAGAGTCTGTTGGGAAAGGAGATATATGGAACGATGCGCCTAAGAGTTTTAAGGTGGTAGTGGCAGGACTTGAGACGTTGTTGACTTGGCGCTAGAGTGTTAGGTCAGAGTCAAGGGTGCATCCAAGGTTTTTTACTGAGTTAGAGGGAGTCGGTGAGTTGCTGATGGCCAGGTTAGTCGGTGTGGAAGAAGTTCGGAGTTGCCACATACCATGATTTCAGTTTTGGAGGGGTTTAACAAGAGGTGGCTTTGGGTCATCCAGAGCTCTATGTCGAGGAGGCAGGAGGCAAGGTCAGGTCTGCAGTTGGGTTTTGAGTTCAGGAGTTTTAGAATTAGTTGAGTGTCATCAGCGTAGTTGTAACACAGGATGTTGTGTGAACGAATTATTGGTCTGAGGGTGATCAAGTAGAGATTGAACAGGAGGGCAGATAGGCATGCTCCTTGTGGAACTCCCGTGTTGACTGGTCAGGCTTGGGAGGAATAGGTGGAGTGTAGCGTTATTTGGTACCTATCTTTGAGGAATGAAGCTATCCATTTGAGAGCGGTTCCACGAATTCCTAGGGAGTGTAGGCGGTCAAGGAGGATTGAGTGATTGATTGTGTCGAAGGCGGCAATAGGTCAAGAAGGATCAGTGCGGCGCATCCCACGGAGTCTGCCGTGTTTTTAAGGTCATCCCTGATTGAGGTTAGGGTGGTGTCAGTGCTGTGTCTGGCTCTGAAACCTGATTGTGCGAGGTCTAGGAGATTGTTGGCTTCGACAAAGACATTTAGTTGGGAGTAGGCGGATCGGTCAATGAGTTTGGCAAGGAACCTGGTGTTTGAGATGGGGCGGTAGTTTTTGGGCTCGAGAGGGTCGAGGGAAGGTTTTTTTATGAGGTTTGACATTAAATGTTTTGAATGCGTCAGGAAAAATACCTGAGAAAAGGGCGTCGTTTATGATGGATCTTGCGTGTTCTCCTGCGCAGGTAGAAGTGAAAATTTCTTTGAGGGTTGTGGCCGGACAAGGGTGTAGTGGAGAGCCGGATGGTTTGCGGGCAGAGAGAAATTGGTCGGGTGATATTGGACTAAAGGAATCAAACGTTGGTTGTGCAGTGGTCGCAGGCGGTGGTTGGCCGGTATGAGGGGAGGGTTGCCTGGTGGATGTAAGAGAGACAGAGTTTGGTTAGCACATTTGTTCTTTCGAGAGCCGTGGCGTAAAAGTGGAGAGAGAGTGAGTCGCACAGTGATTGTCAGGGGGTCGGGACGGTGGTAGTGCATGCCGGTTCTAGGGAATAGGCCACGGTGGGCTGATGGTTTGCCAGAGGGTGTGAGCCGCATTAGTGATGTGTTGAGCCATGAGTCAAAGGCGTCGGGGGTTAGTTGTTTATTGAGTTGGCCTGTAGGTGGAGGAGACTGGAGCAGTGCGTTGGCTAGGTCAGGAACGATTATTCGTTTTTTTCCAGCATTTGCGTAGATTCGGAGGTTCAGGTTCAAGTACAGGAAGCGGGTCAGGTGAGCGAATGGCGAAAGAAACAATGAAGTGATCGGACCAGATGATAGGGGTGGGGGGGTTTAGATGTATCCGGTTGTGGGAGCTAAAGATGGAATCAAGAGTGTGTCCTTTATAGTGAGTCAGGCCGTTTATGTGGGGTTGGAGGTTAATCGCGTCTAGACTGTCAACCAGCGTGTGTCATAGGGTTGGTGGGGATGTCGAGCCATATGTTGAAATCTCCAAGAAGGGTGAGGTTGGGATGGTTTAGTTGAAGGGTGACAATAGAGTCGCAGAGGTTGTTTGAGAATTGTCTATCACAGCCAGTGTGAGAATGACGGGGAGAGGGATAGTTTAATGAGGAGTGATTCGCAGGCAGGAATGGAAGGTTGATTGTCGATGATCGAGGCGTGGAAGTGAGACTTGAAGACGAATGCTATTCCCCCTCCTCTAGAGGGACGGTTCAGTGGGATGAGGGAGTAGTCGGGGGGGGGGGGGGGGGGGGATGGCTTCATTGGCGATTGGGGCGAAGTCGTCAGAGAACCAAGTTTCAGTGATGAAAACCAGGTCTGGTTTGTCAGAGGCAAGGAGGTCAAAGATGCTGTCTGTCCTTTGCTATGTATCGTAGCTACATTTTTGCTACATGGTTCTAAAGAAATCCTGCCTACTTTCAGGATGAAATAATTTCTATGGTGGCATAGACTTCGAGACTTTGACACAGATGTCGATTTTGCAACAGGAATGAATGAAGACGTCGACATATCCAATGAGAAGTGGCAGAACTGAAGGGAATATGGTTAGATTGTATAGGTTTAACCAATCATGTGTGGGGGGCTAACTTTGAAACAAAACCTGTGGGAGTGTTTTATGATGCAAATTGTATAACATGCGTGGGCAATCTGTATTGCCTTTTCCTAGGGGAACATTGTATACGTGTATTTATTTCTGAAATTTCAGAGGATTCCGAGTTTGTCGACAGGGAATATTCAAGCATGTGAATCTATGCAATGCTGGAGAAATACAGTTGCTGGTAAGTAATAGACATCGTTCATGTTTAAAATGTTTTCTACCCTAGGGTTAACTCCACGTGTAAAGGACTGTGTAGTTAGTGACGGTTTAATTATTTTAATGAACTGAGGCAATGGTATAGATTGACCACTTTTTTCTTTTTTTAAATATCGCCCACAAAGTCTGTTTCCTAAACAGACTCTTGGGTTTGTAGTTTAAAATGATTAGCTGCTTTCTTAAGCAGGTAATTGAATTAAAGTTGGTCGTCAAGTTCAGCAGTGATTTTTGATAAACTGTAAAATAGTAATGTCTGGGTCATTGGGTCATAGCACTTAGGATTACTAGGATCATCATACCATGTGTCCTCTTGTGGTCATGATTACTCTGACAATCTTGGAATACGTCATGCTGTGGCTGCTCAGTTACATCAATGAGGCTATGAGTGGGAGATATGTGCCAGGTGTGTAACCTAGGAGACTTTGCTGGTGTTTCTCCTTCTGCTAGTAGAGACTTCGGTCTTTCAGGGTAGTTTTCCATAAAGGTTGCAAAGGTCCATTGACTCCTCAAAACACTCCCTGTGCCATGAACCCGATCTGGAACTTTCTGCAAGTGGAAAAATGATAGCTTCTGGATCATTACTCTGCTTTTTGTAATGAAGAGACTGGGATAAAGTAGAGGTGGCCCCAGTATACTCTCGGGTCTTTTGTGTAGAGGGTGCTATTGAAGCACTTCTAACCGGTATAGAAGGTGTCGCTGGAGGGTTCCTGAGAAGGTCCTATGTTAATAGCAGGTTTTAGGGTTTTCACATGGGTTTCAACCAATGCGAACAGTCTGTCGAAGGTTTTTGCACAGCAATCACAGCCTGTTTTTCTTTACTGCCATGCGGTGGGCGCAAGAGCGGAAGCGCAGTGGGCTTATGATACATGGAGTCAGAAGGCCTTGAAGTGCCCTGTGTTGCTGTATGGCCTTTTTTCGACTGATCTGTCAAATAATGGCTAGGGGTTATGCATTTATGGTGATTGTGCCCCCCATGAACAGTGTACTTCTGTGTGTCTTTGTCACCAGGTGTTGTCCACATAGCAGTGCACTGGGCCTGGCTACCAGGGTTGGGGACTGACAAGTGGGAGAGTCTGTTGACTCCTCTTGAATGTTTTTGGCGTCTGAAAAGGAGCCGTAGCTGCCTTGGTCTTCCTCATCTGATGCAAAGGCGCCGGTGGGGTTCCAGACTCAGTCAGCATGGCGTAGCCCGCCCACCATCTTTCTTTGAGTGTCTTGGGCTGAAAGAGCTTACAGGATGCACAACTCCACTCTGGATGGTCACTGGTAAGACCGTGCTTACACACTTGGTGTCTTTCCATGGAAATGTTCTATTGCATGCAAGACAGAACTTAAAAGGAGTTACTTTCATAATTAACATGTAAAAGTAAAGGCAGCCAGACAAACGCAGTAGGAATAGGAAGTGAGAAGATGCATTCTCTAAAAGAAATGAGTCATGTTCAGTCCCCCACTCTCCCTAATGAAAGGCTGAAGCTTGTGGTAGTCAGTCATCGAGACGTGGAAGAAATAGTTGAAGTCTTCAGTCGATAGTATTGAATATTACTTCTCAAAATGATGCATCTGTGGAAAGATGTGAGAAATTTGACAATTAAGTTAATTAACAATATCCAAGTAGCGAAAGCTACAGACACTGTCTAAGAGTGACTGACCACAATGGCAGAAAAAAACAATCTGAGAGACCTCGATGCGTGAAGGACCATGGGTACAGAACACATCACACTAGGGAAAGTATTACAAATTCACCCAGTCAACGTCCCTTTTCAACTTTGAAAACAAGTCATGCAATACACTGCACCTACCCTAGATTTTGGCCTATGCAAAGCATGTATTTCTAAGCAGATCCACAAGCCTCAGAAATTATATTAAATGTTAAAGGTATTTGTACCGCGCACCATCACCAACTCAGTTGGTCCCCAGGCGCTCTGGCGGATCTGTATACTAGAAGGTGGGATAGGTTAGTAAGGTGAAGAGGGAGTAGGATAGTGAGGAGTGCAGTTCAGTTGGCAGCTTCAACTCGGTATCTTTGGTGCGAGTGTCGGATCAATGTCAGTCCTGGTGTGCTGTTGGTCCGGCTTATGTTGTGTTGCAGTGTGGTGAAGTGCGTGCGGCTTGTTGTGCGACAGATGGTTGTGTGAGTTTGTTGAGTGAGATAAGTATGCAGAAAGTTTGAGCTTTTTGGTTAGTCGGTTATATGACATTTAACGTGCTACCATTCACAATTCTGTCTAAGTGTGGCACTTGCTTGCCTTCATAATTACATCGAAGTGTGGCCCTTGCTAATCCTCACAATCCTATCTAGATGTGGTGCAGGCTATTGTTCACAATTCTGTCTAAGTGTGGCACTTGCTAACTTTCATAATTCCATCTATGTGTGGCGCATGCTAGCATTCACAATACTGTCTGTGTGGCACATGCTAACATTCACAATCCTGTCTGGTTGCGACACAGGCTAATGTTCACAATTCTGAGTGTGGCACTTGCTAACCTTCATAATTCCATCTATGTGTGGTGCCTGCTAACATTCACAATACTATTTAGATGTGGCGCGCAGGCTATTGTTCACAATTCTATCTGCGTGTGGGGCATGCTAACATTCACAAATATGTTTATATGCGACGCGGGCAGCATATACCATCCTCTCATGCATAAACTCAGGCTGGTGGAGACAAATTTATCTAAGTATGAGTGGTGTGAGTGATGTTTGCCTGACAGTCTATGTTTTGGAAAGGTAAGATAGAGTGGCAGGGCTTTCTGGAGTACAGTAATTGCTCTACTCCCAACTCAAGCCACACTTACTTTGGTGGCTGAAGGCTGGTCGCTGGTTTCACTGGCTTCCCCTGCTGACACCTGCCGACACTGTTTGGAGCCGCCATTGTGGGAGCCGCCCTTTGCCTCGGGGCCCTTTGCAGAAGGGGCTGCCGGGCAGGGGGCTGCCCCGGGAAGGTCATATATCACTATCGGGTAGCCAATCACGGGTGGGTGGGCGGTTTGGGCGGCAGGGAAAACATGGGAAACGAGTCAGGAGGGAGAGAGGGGCCAAGGCTGCACTCAGCCAGGAGAAACTTTGAATAATTTTCAAAAACAGGTCCAAAGCAGTCCCGGGGCCTTTCCACTCACCTGGCCTGGATGATAAATATAATATGTGAGGGAGGCAGGGAACAGTCCTTGGAGGTTAGAGCTCAGAGATGAGACGGTTGGAAATAAGTGTTCGACCATTTTAGGAGCAAGATGTTTGATAGAAGCACGAGATTGGTTGGAGCTTTGAAGAATGGATGTTAATTTGGTAGGGGAGCAGTGGTCCAGAATATAAGGAGTGGTGGACAGGAGAGCGGGGGGAGTCTTGAATTTTAGAAAAGTGATAAGCAGTGGGCAGGGTGGCAATGTATATTGGCTTGAGGAGTGTGAGCAAAGTTTTTGCTGGTAGATGAGTTTGTGTTTGGGGTCGGGGGGTCTGCAAAAGGAGGCTATTAGGTTTGTTAAATGGGAGGATTTGGTGGAGTGCAATATGGAAGTGAGCAGCAAGTGAGTTTTTTTTTATAGGCTAGGACAAGGGTGGGTGTCCAGGATTTACAGCAGTGTTAGGTCACAGTGCTTGTTCTGCATCTCAGCAGTGATTCAGGGCTGAGTACAGGAGATGGGAGGGTGAAAATGTGCTTGCAGCATATTGTCATTAAATGGGAGTCCACAGCGAAAGCAAGAAGGCAGGGTCATTGGGAGAGAACGGTACTCTGATCGAGGTAAGGTGCAAGAGCCCTGCTTGAATTTTATCCTGGATTGGCGAAAAGGCCAGTGGTGTTACAAACTATTTGGCCTAGAACACACCTGTTTAGGACAATATTATAGAAGCGCTAAGATGATTAGCAGGGTGCGGGGGAGAATACCAACCCTGACACTGGGTTGTATCAAACAATCTGAAGACAGCAGGTGTACACAAACTTGTGGAACACTCTCGTCCCCTGAACACCCTAATGTTGCAATCACAACAAAACTCTCATGAAATTTCTCAACATGAATCTTTATGTAAATGGTAAAGTCTTTTATCAAGAAAGAAATCTTTTAAACAAAACGTTTTCATAAATTAATGACAATCTGGTTAAATGTCAAATAGACTAGACCTTTTCTTAAATAACAGTTCAGGTAAAAGCTAGTCATTCATCGTCTGAATAAACCAGTCCATCAAACCTCAATTGGTAGGTCTTGAGTAGACACATGTACTACACATCAAATCACAATTCAACTTTCACAATGGTGTGCTGTCCCAGATGTTTTGAGATTGATAGTTCCTCTATATATAGAGTGTGACACAAAAGCCATTGCAGCACCCACACAAAGTATTGTCATTTAGATATGTCATTTGCTAAAATTAATACGTTAACGAAGAAACACGCAACCATATTTGCATTTGATGAAGATGGAGCAAATCGTATACTAGGTCTCATTAAAGATATAGAAAGTAGTACACCAGGAGTACAACATTGCAAAATGTTGTGGTCTTAGTAGGGTTAGTGAGCACAGACTGTCGGACTAGACCTAGATTCAAAGCATACAGTGTTGAAAATACACCTTGATTCAAAGCATCTAAGTGCAACGCACTGCCCACCTTCAAAGCTCCTAATATGAACTCCAATGATAGTGCATCAGTGCTTGAATACACCACATTAGAGGGAAGGACCCAGTGTTTTGTCAGGTCACATGATCTATTTCATTTATTGGGGCAAGCGGTACTGGTGCAGAAAGGCACCCAGAGTCCGGCATTGTGGACGGGAACCCGTCGCAGAAGCAGGTAAGAGTGGGGTCGGGGATCGGCGCAGTGAGCGTCCGTCCCCAATTCTAACAATATTATACCAGCTACCCTCCGACTGTCAGGAGCTATGTACAGGATACGGAGTGCACAGCAGGCCGAGAGAGGGAGCCAGATGGGCTGGCCGCTTTCCAAGCCAAGCAATCCTGGATGGGCGGGTATACAGAGTTAGGGGCACAAGAGATTCAACATGTGGCCACCATGCTTTACTTCTGATGTGATCCAAGATCTATTTGGTTGCAGGGATTTGTTGTGGGACCCCACTGGTCTGAAATTAGTTATCAGTCATATTTGCAGTCAGATGGTAGTTGTGTGGTGTGTATTGGTGTACAATTGAGTGGTGTGCGATTAAGAGTTTGCAGGGGGCTGGCCGCCGCGACAACGGCCTGCATCCGGATGTAGGTGTATGACCACATGACTTGTTGGTGTTTTGCAAATTATATGTTGCCAAGGGGTCGGAGGCACACCACTGTTTCTGTGTCTTGCTTTACCTTGCACTGCCACATGTTCCGAAATGAGCAAGACCGATTGAGGTGAATGATGCTGTGGTGATGGGAATAAGGATAGGGAAGAAGATTTCATGTTGCCGTGGGGAATAGCAGGTTTTTAGGGCCTTTCTGAAGTCCAGAGTTTTCTTTGCAGCGGATATGGAGTGGAAGGGAATTCCAGATGGAGGGGGTTCGGATGGAGAACGTGTATCTCCCATTCTAGTGGAGTTGTAATGGGGGGTAATGAGGAGACGCTTGCTAGGGAGAACTCCCAGATATGCCAGAGCAATGATGGAAGTCTGGGAACTTGGAGGGCCCAACTCCCTCCCGCATTATAGACAGAGGACTCAGTCCAACGGCAAGTTCAAACTGTGGTTTATTACAGACAAAACCAACAGGGATCGGTACAAGAACACAGGTGAATTCCAGTACGTCTTCAGCTTCTCCTGGCTCGCAGGCCAGTTTTAATGTAAAATTGCGTCACTACTCTGTCATTACTTGGCCTGCTCTCCAAAAAGCTATTGCTGTGTGGGGTTGGCTGTCAGGAGTCTAATAACCGATATGGGTACCTAGATGTGTTATTCTACTGGCTCTCACATGTCAGGTGGCTGGCCTGGGCCATCCCGAATTAATCTAATACATGTTGCAGAGTAGTGGACTTACCATTGGTTCTTGCCGGTTGCTACCCACCCCTAGGGTACTAATAATGTGATTGGCTAGAGCTGACGTCCCCAGCCCTGGGACTAGACATTTTTCTCAGCTCACTGTGCACATTTTCAAGGTGATGTGAACAACTATGTGTCTGAAATGTGAGTTGTGTGTACCACCTTTGCCTATGAGACCATGTCACACTCGTTGCAACACTTGTTGCACACTTGTTGCAGTCTACGTCTGGCTGCCTGGGATCGGCTTCTCTTTCCCACCACTGATCACTGTCCATTGTTTCTCTCTGCTGTACCACGTGTTTAGAGACCACAAATTGACCTCTGCAACTCTGAATTATGAGGATGTATTCTGTTTCTTTGCAGCTGGTCCCTTTGTCATGTAGGGATTGAAATGTCTTTGTATCTCTCGACCTTGGCTGTGGGCTCTCTCGCGCATCTTGCTCCCAGTCCAGCCTGAATCAGCTCAGCTCGTCTCCTGCTCAATGATTGAGGCCTGCTGTACTTTTCCTTAACCTTATAATGCGGTTTATTACATTGTCCATGTTATACTACATTCTCTATCAGTTAGCTATATGTGGTTTGATCAGGTTCCATAGGCTCTCCTAAATGTCCACGTGACAATTGGCTTTAAGCATCAGCAAGCTCGCTCAGGATCTCTTGTACCTTGCGGTTTCTGCGTTACTGCATTTGGCTAATGGCAAAAATAATAAAAGCAATGATTGTATGTACCTGTCCTCCAACTATAGAACTGTATGCTCATGTTCTTCATGTATTTGAGTGTGTGTTTGTGCCGTGCAGATTGCACGTGCGCTTCATGTCGAATGCTGCTATGTCGTGGTGTCTCCAATGACGTCTGCAACATGGCTTCTGTGCGCTTAGTCCAAACTGTCCATATAGGTGTCTCGGACCATAGTATTCGGCTTTTCACTCACGCATGGATAGATTTGTACCACACCTGGTCTGTATGGCTGACTGAGAGGGTACCTCTCAGTGTATTTGTTGATCATTGGTGCATTTGGGATTCGTCTGAAATAGAATGGGTGGTTGTGATGTTTTCTGGCCTTCTGTCTGGTCATGAACTTGATGGGAGAGGGGTGTGGTCCCAGGATCCCGACTCCCTCTTCAGTCCCCCTCTGGTCGACCTGTCAACCACATCCTTGTACGTCAATCCTTTCGGTCTTGGTCGCCATATCTTCGTTATTCCTCCGAGGTGCCCATAGTAGTTCACATGATCATATAAACTCCACTTCACATAACAGCAAACTCCTTCGGGGTTTCACCACACCCCTTTTCGTTCATTATACTTTGAATTGAACGGGTTGTTCAACTTCATCGCTCCAAGCAGGAACAATTCACATGTTGCTATTCTCTCGCTCAGCTTGTCTCTTTCTGCCACAATCTGGTCCTTTGCTCCTCCTATGTTTATTCATCAGGACCTGCACCCTGATAGCTGCGTCCACCGTCTTCTTGCACTTAGTCAAACAAATCTTTCTTCCACACATTGACACTGCTGCCAGTACCAGTGCTCCCATTATCACCTTTAGTCCATCTGATAGCCATGATGGCATCAATGACCATATGTATGCTATCCAGCTATGGTCCTTTCCAGTCCCTTTTGCTTCTTCCATTTTGGGATAGTTGAAATACTGCTTCTGACAGGGTACCGTTGTCTTCGTCATTGGTAGGTATGAACTTGCAACAGGAACTCCCAATTTTTGCACAGACTCCTCCTTCCATTGCTGTGAGCAGATCCAGAACGTAGCTATTCTGGGGTGCCACCAACCTTACTGCTCGGAGATCTTCTTTTATTGCATTGAACTCATTCACAGCGGAGTTGATCGTCACCATCAGCTCCCAACGGGTATTCTGTAGCCATTTTGCATTTGTGTATGTCTGTACGGATGGTATTATTGATGCAGAGAACATCTGTGACCTGCTGAATAGTCTGTGTTCTGCTGGCATTTCATCTAGTGCTTTTCCGATGCTTCTGAAAAGTAACTTCCACCCCTTTTTTTACTCTACTCAGTTCAACTGGCTTTTTTGCCTTGCTTGGTAGTTCCTCTTGCACAGATCTCTTCTTCCTTTTGTTGGTGTTCATCTTTGGGAACTCATCAAGCTTCACATGTTTCCGTCTCACAACCAACGATGGCATATTGATGTGTACCAACAAGCAAACTCCTCCCCAATTGGGTGGCAGTTTCTCATATGCCCTTGAAACCGCATGCCCAGGAGTGGTCCATCAGTACTGCTGTGCCCATCTTCATCGCTGCATGTTTCTCTATGCTTCTTCATCCGACATTCTCGCCAACTTCTACTTCACCATTATTCTGAAAACACAGTGCTGGTGTCTTCAGGGGGGTATTATTGGCATTGGTCCAGCTTCATTCTCCACTCATGTCAGTAACTTTGCGCTTACCTCCCACTCCTTTAGGCACTTGTCACTTTCTTCCCCCACCACTCCATCCTTCCTTCCATCCATCTTCTGTGTATACTTGGCCATACACCAGTATCTGCAGCCTTTCCTACCATCTAGGTTCTCCTGTCTTTCACTGTCGTCCGTGGACACAGCAATTCCTTCGGTGTTAGTCTTTTCTCTCCCTTCTTTGGTCATCTGTTATGTACTGTATAGCTTCATCTAACCGCCAATAATTGTTCATCATGTCTAATGTCTATGTAATTATCTTCATACAGGCGCATTGCTCTGGACATCCTCTCAGTGCTGCTGTCTTCCCCTGGAACCTTCCTTGAGTTGTCACCATCAAGAGATACATTAAGCATTGTGCTCTTGCTGCTGGTATTTCAGTTGCTATGAACATTCTGGAGGCACTCATGGAATAGGGGATTAATGAGCAGACATAACGGCTCTTCCCGGTGGTTTCCGTACCTACTTTGGTCATGTGTTTGTACCACATGTTATTAGACACTAGAGCAGTGTTGGTGAGATACATGTCTACCCCTTTCATGCCTGTGTCAACACTGCGCTTACCTCTCTTTACCATATCTGCAGTGCTCTCCTGCCCACCTGACATGGTCGTTCCACCTGCTTGGGTTGGGGGAATGTTAGTAGAGGATAAAGCGGTAGCACTAGCAAGGAAGGAGATCCTCCAAAAAGTAAACACAATACCACCGCTAGGAATAATCATAAATAGGATAGCTATATTCTTCATTATTTCACTCATCTTTACCTGTGCTTCTGGTCCTTGCAGCCTCAAGATATATTTGCACGCCTGAAATGCGCAAAGAAATGCGTTATTGTTTTAATATTGTAAGTAACTCTTAAGCCCGCTAAACAAATAATCATTTATGGCAAATACAAACACTTCTACCCACACTTTCCTCAGCGATGGGTCTCTCAATGTGGTGAGAATGGGACGATCGCTGTGTTCGAGATGCGGGTATGTTTGGGTCAAAGATAACGTCCACTGGGCGATCGTGCTCGGAACCTACTGAGTCTTCTTACAGTGTGGACAAATTAGTTTGAGAAAGTATCCGGGTGGTGGGCAGCGGGCAACATGAACAATCATCAATAATTACATTGGCTTTTGCGTTGAAGGTGTGTAGAGGATAGAATAACAGAGAGTGTACCTGCACTCTAAGTCAAATAGCAGTTAATTCCCTAACTCTGCTGCCCGTGAGCGAGTAACCATGGGTGTCCTCTACTCGGCAGTGTAAATTTAGAATTTGCTTGTAGCTCTCCTAGCTGCTGAACGTTGGCCCTGTTGAACACGTTGCCAGGTCAGGCTGCTGCTTTGTAGGGCTTGATATCTGACGGGTGGTTCCAGATCGACTTCCCCTCGTGCTTGACAGCATGGTCTGCCACCTTTTCTACAATGTGAGGACCTGTAAACCTTGGTACATTCCAGGGTCTGATAAACTTCCTTAGTAACACAATGCCCCCTACATTCACTGGGTTTTTAATTCCAGGGTCTTCTGGTGCATTGTTGCAGTTGCTCTCTCCACAGTCTTCTGGGCCCCCGGTGTCACTGTATCTAGAGAGATAAAAGAGGCACTAGCAATCAAGGAAGTAATGCATTCATACATCTCTTGTCCTAACACATCTGCACTACTCTGTCTTTCAGTGCTCTAGTGGGAGGAGTCAGGGGGAGTTGCATGCGCCGTCCTGTCACCACCTCGTGGGGCGTTAAATGGTGGTCGGACCCAGGCTTATTGCGCAATGCAAACCAAGCGAGAGGTAAGCAGTACAGCCAACTTTCCTTTGTGCTCTGCTGTGTTTTGGCTATGGCCTCCCTCAGGAGACCGTTTAGGCATTCACACACTCCATTTGCTTGCCGGTGGTATGCACAGGTGAATTTGTGCTGAATGCCCAGCAACGTGTTGATGTGCTGGAACATCTCATTGGCAAAGTGAGGGTTGTTGTCAGACCGCAGGACCTCGCACACGCCCCATCTTGAGAACACTTCCCTGACCATAAATATGGCTGCCATGAGGGCATCAGCATGTGAACAGGGCCCTGCCTCGATCCACCTGAAGAATGGGTACACAACCACTATCATGTAGCGGTACCCTTGACACACTTGGATCATGTCAACGTAGTGAACATGTAAATGCTGCAACGGGCCTACTGGTCGAGGTATGGCTCCCCTCACAACTCTGAAGATATGCTGTGCCGTAAATTGCTTACATGTCAAACAGCTACAAATTCAGCCATGCGTTCCACCAAATTAGGACAGAACCATGTTTTGAATCTATTGTGTCCTCCAACGCATTCCACATCTTTGACATGTAATGTCCACAGCTGTGCACACTACATGTCAAAGATGTGGAATGCGTTGGAGGAACATCCAGTCGAAAGAACATTACCAGTTGGTAAGTAACTTGTTCTTCTCCAATGTGGGCAGCAATGACCTCTTTCCCTGTGTGTGTTGGATGGTGCAATTGTGTCAGTGCAGTGTTCAATAGTGCTAGTGGCATGTCCACGACCCAGGAGGCCTACAGAGGCCGTTCCAAGGCTTTTGCTTGAGGTTGCTCCCAAGGCGGCACGCAGGCCCCGAAGCAAGTTTGAACCGGCCAGGACATCGGGCCCCCACCCATGCACCCCCCCGGTGGGAGTCCGGCTGGCAAGCTTCGTCAGCGAGTGGAAGATTGTCTCCACATGGACACATTAGCGTTCCAACAGAAGTGTCCGCGGATAACACTGGTGGCCTGCCAGGAGCAGCACATCCCTCAGCTCCTGCACGAAGTATGGGCCATGATAAGAAAAGCAGTGAAAGAGCTGGTTCCACTCTGGGGCTCCGGAGTCTACTCCAGATACTTATTGGTAAAGAAGACCGGGGGCTGGAGGCCATTCTAGATCGGCAGTGTCTCAACAAGTTCCCTGAGTCCCAATAATTCAGGATGGTCACGCTGCAGCATGTGCTCACCCAACTGGAGGAAGGAGACTTCATGACGTTGCTGGATCTGGAGGACGCATACTTCCACGAGAAGCATCAGAAGTTCCTGCGCTTCGTAGTACAGGGAAGGCACTACCAATTCAAGGCCCTCCCCTTTGGACTGAAGTCTGCGCTCATGGTGCTTACGAAGTGCCGGGCACCAGTGGCAGCCCATCTGTGTCTACAGGGGATACACGTGTACCCGTACCTCGATGACTGGCTCATCCGGGCCAAGTCAAATGAGGTAGCCGTCAAACACACGGAGAGGACCATCCAGCTGCTGACAGATCTGGGGTTCTCCATCAACTATCCAAAGTCCTGCTTGATATCATTGCAGAACGTGCTGTTCCTGGGGGCCAGGCTCAACACTGTCTCCTGCCTGGCGGCCCCCTCAGAAGAGAGGGTAGCAGCCGTGCTGGGCAAGGTGCAACGGCTATTGGCACTGGAGACCACCACAGTGCGGACCATCAAGTCTCTGCTCGGCATGATGTCCTGCATCTACCTGATCTGGCTTTGTAGGTTGCGGATGCAACCCCTTCAAGAATTCCTGGATCTCGGTGGATCCAGATGTCCAGAAGCTTCGCAGACAAGATTGCTCTTGACGAGGAGTTTCGTCGTGCGATAAGTGGTGGGGTGTGCACTTCACCAGAGGAGATGGTCACCACGATGGCTTCCCTGGTGGGCTGGGGAAGCCCACACCGGAAATTTCCACACCAGAGGCCTGTGGCTGCCGGAGGAGAGGGATCTCCACATCAATGTCCTGGAGCTGCGGGCAGTGTTCTGGGCCCTCAAGTCATTCCTTCCGTCCCTCAAAGGCAAAGTGGTGAGGGTCTTCACAGACAATACCACCACAATGTTCTACATCAGGAAGCAGGGGGGCACCAGATCCCCAGCATTCTCCAGAGAGGCACAGGACTTGTGGCACTGGGCCATTGCCCAAGAGATGTTCCTCATCCCTTTTCACCTGGCAGAGTCAGGAACACCATTGCTGACACCCTCAGTAGGGAGCTGCGCTCCTGCCACCAGTGGGAACTTTGACAGGATCAAGTGAACCGCCTCTTCCTCAAATGGGGCGGACCCAGATCGATCTGTTTGCGACAGCGACTAATTCCAAATGCCAGTAATTTGCCAGCAGGTTGCACCAGCCGAGCAGCATGGGGGGACGCGTTTTCCTTCCCGTGGGAGGCCTATTCCTGTATGTGTTCCCTCCATTGCCTCTCATGCTGCGAGTCATCAATCAACACAAACGGTGCTGATGCAGGATGATCCTTGTCACTGAGGCAGATTTGGTACCTGGATCTTCTCAGCCTTCCGTCACCCCCGGTCAAGCTGCCAGTGTTCGCGGATCTGTTCGCCAGAGAAGGAGGTGCAATCCTACATCATGATCCAGGGTCGCTGAACCTGAAGGCTTGGCTCCTGCAGCCCTAGAGTTCGGAGGGTACGAGTTGCTGGCAGACTGCAGTGAGGTCCTTTCCAGGGCCAGTGTGTTGTCGACTCTTAAGTGCTACTGACACAAGTGGAAGCGTTTTGCGACGTGATGCCAGACACAGAAGCTCAATCCTCTTAGGGTCACAGCCCCACAGATTCTTCTGTACTTGTTGTCCTTGGCCAAGGCGGGGCTGGCGCATGCCTCTATCAAGGTTCATCTGGTGGCTATCTCCCGCTACACCAGGTCTCCTGGGACAGTCTTCTCTTTGGTTCCACCATCTCATCAAGGAGTTCCTCAAAGGACTGTTTCGATTGTTACTGCTGGTGAAGGCTCCTGCCCTGGTGTGGGAACTCAACATGGTACTGACGAGGCTCATGGGGGGGGGCCTTTGAGCCTATGCATCAGGCCCCTCTCAGGTTCCTCTCATGGAAGACGGCTTTCCTCATGGCCATCACCTCTGCCAGGAGGGTAGGTGAGATCCAGGCCCTATACTGTAAACCACCTTATCTGACTTTTCATGACAAGGGTGGCGCTGCGGATGTACCCCTCCTTCATACCAAGGGTTCAGTCGGAGTTCCACCTAAACAAGCCTGTGTTCTTTCCAAAACCTTTGTTGCCGGCTGAAAGGACTGTGCACTCACTGGATGTGGCTCGTGCTCTGAAGTTCTATGTGGCACGCACAAAGAGTTTCCGGAAGACGTCTCAACAATTTGTGAACTTTGGTCCTGTGAACCATGGGAAGGCCTTGTCCAAGGCTTCCATCTCCAGGTGGCTCTCTAGCCGCATCACACACGGTCACCGGTTGGCAAACCGACTGCTCCCTGTCCGAGATCCCACTCCACCAGAGTGATTGCTGCGATGACGGCGTTCCAGTCTGCCCCTGCTGGACATCTGCAGGGCTACTACGTGGAGGTCTATGCACACCTTCCCAAGATGCCCCTGCTGGACATCTGCAGGGCTACTACGTGGAGGTCTATGCACACCTTCCCAAGATTCTACTGCGTCAACGAGGATTCCAGGGTCGGCCAAGCAGTGCTATGCAACCTGTTTGCTTCTGTTGAGCCTTACCACCTCCCGCGGTTGTATAATATTGTACTGCTATGTATTCTTTATTCATGAGCATGTAAATCCATGCCAGACCCCACGCTGGAGAAGGAACAAGTTACTTACCTGTAGCTATTGTTCTCCAGCATGGGTCTGGCATAGATTCACATGCGTACCCTCCCTCCTGCCCCTCTGTGGCTCTTCTTGGTCATACTGCCACTTTACGTGCTTACCAAATCTGAAGCTGGCTGCCAGAGGAGGGGTTTAGGTAGAGTGCAATCATTGGTTGGGGGCAGTATGACCCAGAGCTCAGTGATTGGTTTTAGAGGAGAAATACAGTTTGTAAGTGAAAGTGAAACTTTTTTTCTTTTACTGAGGATTTCCGGCCTCACGATGGGGAATATTCATGAGAATGTGAATCCACGCCAGACCCATGTTGAAGAACAATACTTACAGGTAATAACTTGTTCCTTCCTTTAGTACCATGTTTCTGGCACACTCTCAAGCATTTGACGCTGCTTCCATTTCTAATAGCTCTCCAAATTATGCTGCGCATTTTTCTTCAAATTCTGCTGCTTTGTTCCCCCTTGAGACAGGATCTTCCCCTCTAGTGTGTGCTTGGCACTTAACTATAGCTACCCGCGCTGGGTAATCAATGACTTCGATCATTTTGCCCAATAGAAATGCATGCTGTACTGGTGTCCCGTCTGCCCTTCTGAACCCCCTCCTGATCCATCATGCCAGTCCTGAGTGTACTGTGGACATCACGTAGGCAAAGTTAGAGTACACTGTCATTTCCTTCTCTCTGCTGTGTTCCAATGCTAGTATTAGGGCCACTAGCTCTGACGCTTGTGCTGAGTAATGGGATGGTAATTGCACACTGGCTACTAACTCACTTGTTCCATCTTCTTTCAATCTCACTATTGCAGTTCCTGTATGTGTGACCCCATCTTTCTGGTCAATAGTTGAAGACCCGTCAATGTACAGCATGTTCCCCCCCTCAAGTGCATCCTCATCTACTTTGCGAGTGTCACTGAATGCCTGCATGTTTTCTGCACAGTCGTGTACATATTCACCCTCTTGTAAGATATCTTATAGAAAAAGTGGGAGGTTGACAAGTCTGTACCTTACTATCTTCAGCGAAGCATTTGATAATCAAGGTGCTCTTTGGCTTCTGCAGTATCGCAAAAAGAGCATGCTCCACATAAAGAGTGGTAGTGCACCCCAAGGTGATTGCTGCTGACTTCTCCACTGTGAATGCGGCAGCTGCCAAAGCTTGTTCATACTAGTAATGTCCACTCATTACTGGGTCAAGCTTCCCACTGTAGTAGGCTATTGGCTTGTGTCCCATGCATGTTTTCTGTCAGTACTGCTTTCATCACTAAACAGTCAGGGTGTGAGAACAGGAACAATTTCTTTTTGTAGTCGGGGATCCCTAGCACTGGTGCTATGCATATTTCCTCCTTCAACATGTCAAATGCATCAGTCATCTCTTGTGTCCATGTCAGTTTCTTGTATCCTTTCTGTGCTTCCTTGATAGTGCCCAGTAGTGGTCTCATGTATGTACTGTCTTGAAAGACCCATGCTCTGCAGTAGTTATACAACCCTATGAACTGCTGCTGCATGTCTCTCACTGTTGTGGGCTTAGTTGTCTTGCGTATTTTCTCTGCCCTTTCTGGTGTATTCTGTCGGCCATTTTGGGAGATCGTCTGCCCAATGTATAGCACCTCTTTCTGACGGTATTGTAGCTTGCCCTTGTCCACCTTGTAGCCCTTTTCAGCTAGCACTGTCAACAAATGCACTGAGCCCTTCCTTCACCTATATTCTATCTGGCTGCAAATCAAAATGTCATCCATGTACTGTAACACTGTGCTTCATCTGTATATTGCATAAGTCCATCTGTGTCACTCTGTTAAAGATAGATGGTGAGTCGCAGTACCCTTGAGGAAGTCTTGTATGTTTCCATGTCTGGGTTTCTATACATTAAGGAAGTCAAATATTTTGAGTCTGGGTCTAGTGGTACCAAGAAGAATGCATTCTTCAAGTCGATGGCTGTGAAGCAGGCAGTTTCCTCCAGGATGCTACATAGGATTGTCGCTGGATTTGCAACCAGAGGATACTCTGCTTCCACAATGTGGTTGAGAGGCCTTAAATCCTGTATGAAATGCCATGACCCCCCGCCCTTCCCTTTCTCACTGAGCACACTGCTGTGTTACCTGGGGACTCTGATGGTACCAGAATGCTTCTCTCTATTAGTGCTCTAATGGTTTTATAAATACCCTCATTTGCCTTTTTGGTGAGTGGGTACTGTTTCACTCTTGGTTAAATTGCTCCTAGTTTCAGCTTACTCTTCACTCCCCCTATGCTCTTCAAGAGCCCCATATCATAGGGACTGGTTTTCCTAGGTCGCTGGGCACCTTGGCCAGAACCTCTTTGCAGAATGGGGGTGGTACTTCCATTTCCATCCTCTGTGGTACCTCCCTGTAGTGTATCCTCAACCGGTAAGTCACACTCATCTGAAAGACCATCTCTACCTCTCTTCCCTGAATAGCTTAGTCTGTTACTGTGGTCAAACTTCACCCCTCTGCTACTGGGATCGCGGCTCTCCATGCTCATCCTGTGTCATCCATCCCATGCAACGCTATCCAGTCCTCTCTCACTACCATTATTTCTATTGGCACTATGGTTCCTTCATCCGCGTTCAATGGTAGCTCAGGCCTGAATAGGTACTTGTTTGGAACCCACCACGTTTTCTCTGCAATGCCTGGATGCCATGCAATAGCAGTGTCAGTCCCATACTGGAACATCTCCTCTTCCACTGCCACCTCCCTCTGTACCCTGCATCGACAATAAGCTTGCACGATCTCTTACATTGAGAATGTGTATTCCTGGTATGGAACACACCATCCCCTTGTCTGTGAATGAAATTGTCATGTTCAGTCTGCTCATGATGTCTCGTTCCAGTATATTTACAGGTGTCTGTCGAGAGTAAAGTAAAGGCAGAGATAGATCGTGATCTCCTAAAGAAAGTGAAATGTCGTCTGTGAAAGGAACTACTTCGAGAGCCCCAGAGAATCCTTGAGTGTTAATGGCATCACCTGAAAACTTAAATGCTCCTTCCCGAATGCAGGACCTAGTCGCCTCTGTGTCAACAAGAAAGGAAAACGTTCTGTCACCTATCGCCACGCCTACGCGAGTATCCTCCATGGGTTTGGGTGTGATCGACAGGATGAGGCACATCAAGTTCGTCTATGCGTTGTCCTATTGAGGGTATAAGGATATCCCATTCCCTGTAAAGGGATTGTTCCCCACCATGGTAACTCCTCCCAGCTGTCTAACGGGAACCAGTGCCATGGAGTTCACATGTGCTCCTGCATCATTGCTCTGTATCTGTGCCAATGCTGTGTGTTCCTGTGAGCCTGTGGTGTTTGTAAATACTGTAGTACTGGTGCTTGCATCTGTGCTATCTGCATCTGTGGTGTTTGTACTTGTGGCATCTGCTAGTGTGTGCTCTGTATCTGTCCTTGCTGCTGTTGGTCATGTGTATAATAGTCGTCCTGGTCCCCTTGATATTGCTGCTGCCCCTGTGCTCCTCAGTTCTGCTACATCCCCCTTCTCTACGCACTCTCGAAATGTGTCCTAATTGCCCACACGACCAACACTGTGGTGGTTCCCTCCCTTGCCCTTGAAAACCCCTTGAATAATCCACTCGGCCCTGCTGCACCTGCTGCCCATATCCCCAAAACCATCCTGGAAAGCCCCCTTGGGTATGATGCATCTGTGGTCAGACCCACGCCCTCTCGGTTGCCCCCCCACTCTTCCTCGAAACCCTTGGTGTGCGTTCTCCCACCCCATGAATCCTCCCCCCATGGGTGGTGCAAACTGCTGCTGCTGCTGCTGCGGTGGTGGTGGTGGTGGTTGTTGCTGCTGATGCTGTCCCTGTGGGGTGGGCTGGGGCTGGTTAGTACCGCCCCTTCCATTGCATACAAAATAACTGCATTGAAAACAAAACTATTCAACTAGATTCTACTGTACTGTGTTCCACTGTCACCATGGAGCACACCAATATGATTATATCATGAACCATGTCTTGTGCTCCACTCTAACCAAGGAACACACCAGTATGTCAATATCGTGAACCAAGTAATGTCTTTCCTTTCCTTGTACAAGCGAATCTTCTGTAACAGCGCCACGATGCCTCAGGGCTGCTGAGCGCTTTATACATGCAAATAAATTAAAATAAAATAAAAAAATACTTTGTCACTTTTTCCTGTACTAGTTTCGCTACATCTAGCTTCCTGTCCTCTGACTTTTCCATGAGCTTCTCCTCCCATACCCTACAATGGTGAACTATTGTGAGCTGTATTTCAGGCCATCCTTTTGCATCCATGCCTACCAACTTTCTTAATTGTTTCTGAATGGGCTCTGGCAGCCCCTGGCATATTATATGATAGAATATTGCTACTGTTTGATCCCAAGGTTGTCAAGTTTCAAGGTGCCAAAGCTCTTGAATCTTCTGAATATACTGCACAGGGTCTTCGTCTTCCCTCCTTATCCTGGATGTAATTGCCCCAATATCTGATGTGTCTGTGTATTGTATCATTAATGCTCGCCATACAGCAGTTCTGCATTTTGCAAATGGCGAACCATTGTGCGCCATTTTTTGTGTTGTCACCCCCAGGAAGCCTGCCCTCTTCCACACATCAGCAGCGTCCCTGGTGATCGCCACTAGGAGTCCCTTTACGTCTCCCACTGCTAACCTACTGTCATCTTCTCCATTTCGTAAATCCACTTACCAGCACCCACGCTGAATGAGGGCAGTCTACACTTCATGTTCTCATTGTCAGCATGCTTCTATATAATGAGGTTGCACCCCTCCCCACTATAAGGCCATCTGCATGAACACCTCCTCCCCATGCATGCTTCTCGTCAGTCTGACCTGTCTGTCCGCTCTCTTGATGCCTGCGTACACTTCTATTGGTTCTAGTATGGATACCTGGACACTATCGTCATATCTTCTCGTTAACCTTTCCCTTGAGCAAGCTATGGCTGTTCTCACTTCCTTCATCCTGGGAGGTCTCTACGCCTGTCCACATATGTAGTGTTGTCATGTAGGCTGCGCAAGTCTGTTGTCAGCTGTGCCTGTTCATCTGAGCTGCCCCCCTCCTGCTCCTTCTGTGTACGATTCGTACTCCTATGTGGAGTCCAGTTAAAGTACCGAACACAAAAGGATCGAGTGCCAAAGGGTCGACTCAATTTGACCTAAAACAAAAGGGTTGGATTTTATTTTTTTTAAATATATTATTTTTTGGGTTTCCGTTTAGGAAAAAGTGTTTTTTACCACAAAAAAGGGGACCTGGGGGGGACCCCCCCCCAAAAAAAAAAATATTTCGACCCTTTGGTTTTCGGTCCTTTTGATTCGACCCTTTGGTCATTCGATCCTATGCATTCGAAACTTTGACCTAGAACCCTCTTATGTCACTTGCTTGTCTGCGCCTGTCCCCATTGACTGGGACCGATATTGCTTCCCCCTCTCATACCCACTGCTCATGTCTTCATTGTTGGATCCTGAGCCCATATTACTGTAAAAATCGTCTGCAAAACTCAGCCTCCTGTATGTCAAGTCAGTGTTAGGTTTCATTCTGAGGTCAATAGCCCTCGGGTCATATCTGCTCCCTCCCAGTCTCCCAGTCTCCCAGGCCTGCTCTGTCTCTTTCCGTTGTGCTCCTCCCCCGTGACCTTGGGCTACCTGGCTCTGCGCGTCTGCCCTCCTCAAGTCTGCTGCCTCCGCTGTCCATTGTCCCTTGTGTCTTTACCAACCTTATTGCTTGCTTGTCCTCCCTGCGCGCTCCTTCCCTTGCCAGTCTGTCCACCTGTAACTTCCTCTGTTCCTTGTGTTTTTCCTTCTCTGCTACTTCCCTCCACCTCTCAAGCTCTTCCACTTGCCTTGTCTTTCTGACCTGATGCTCCCATTCTGCTCTTTTCCTCTCCTTGCGATCCTCTCTTCTCTTTCACTCTGCATCTGCTCCTTCTCCTCCTTTGTTCTCTATCTTCTCTCTCTAACCTCTCTTCTCTCTGTCCTCTTTCTAGTTTCTCCTCCCGTTCCCTCTCCCTCCTATCTGTCTCATCCATTATCTCAGCCCAGTCTGATGCTTTGCTGCTTCCCTTCAGACCTTCGATTGCCTTAGTCGCCTCCTCTGTCTCCCCATCTGTTTTCCCTTCCAGCTTCAGGAGTATCTGTCCTGCTATCCACTCGTTCATGGCTACGCTCCCGAGCCCCTCCTTCGTGCCTTTCTGCACCCCGCCACTTGTCTCTCGTTCAGTGACTGGCTGCCCTGCGCTTTTCTGCCCCTCCTTTTGTATATGGTGGTGGCTTATATGTCAGATTTGAATACCCCTCTGCTGCTCTTAACTCCTGTATTGGGTACATCTCTTTCTCATCGTCTGTCATTGGATGCTACACTTGTAAGGACGTGTGGGGGAGCAGAGTGGTGAGCCCCTGACTCCTTCACCTCCTGCTGGCTCAGCATCCAATGATGCCTCGCTGCATCCTCTTCACCCTCCTGAAACATGCGCCACAATTTGAATATGGCCATGCTTTTTGTTAACTTCTTCCCCTTATAGGCACCCTGTATGTGCGTCAGTAGTGATTGCTGCACGTCTTTGAAGACATTTCTGCAAGGTGGCCATAGTTTAGTTAACTTTCCCTCTGTGCCTTTGAGCCATTATTGTAACGCTCACCTGATTCCCGTAGAGGCGCCGGTCTTGACTGGGCGTATACCGTATCTTCACAGGTGATGTGTAACACACGGCTGGCTCTTTGGGCTGGACCTCTGTGCACGGTACATCTGACACGAAGGGTAAGATGTCTGCAGATAGAAAATATGGGATTAAGGAACTGGGCTATTGAATGTCTCTCTCTTCTTCCCTTTCTCTTCTCCTGTAGAACCCCAAAGGTTAACGCTCTCACCTTAGGTAAGTGAACGCCGTGCTCTCCATCTGCCTCGGGGCAGGGTGCTGTAACCAGTTTCTTCACTGGATAAGGGGAGCAGGCCTCTTGACTTCAGAGGACTGCTGTCCGTTGTTTACTGCACGAACGGTAAGTTTCAAGTAATTCTAATGTCTTTAAAGTCTTTAGTAATGATGTTTCTTGTTTTTGCAGGGTTCCGGCGATGGCGGATGACGGGCTGAAGTGAGTTGAAGATGGAGCCCGTGTGATGAATAGAAGCGCCTGGAAGCACGTAAGTAAGCGCTTGTTGCCTGCTTCACGATGCGCTCTAACTGTCTTTTTATTTTGCAGGTATAAGTTCGGAGCGGCTGCAGGGTGCCGGAATACCCACTGGGTTAGATGTGGAAAGGAGTAATGGCACGTGAGTATTAAAGTTCCCCAATGTCTTTAAACGCACCTTGTTTTGTCTTTCAGATGCGGGATGCAGCGCCGAAGGCCTCCGGAGCGTGCAAAGAGTTGGTAAGCTTTTTTCTTTCAGATGCTGGAATGCAGCGCAAGGCGTTGGTGACAGCCGATGGACCAGGTAAGTGAAGAGCTGTCACTGAAGACCGTAATGCTAACCTGTTCTTTCTTGTCTTTATAGGTGTTGCTGAAGACTGGATTCAGGATGGTAAGCCTTTTTCCTTAGGCCCAGGATCAGATGCAGAAGACACGATGAGCGTTCTGCTGCAGAGGATGCAGAATAACGCAAAGCAAGATTCATCCATCGGGTGTGGTTTAAATAGCCTCCTGTAGTGCTTAGGTGTCTCCTTCCACAGCCACGCCTAGGTAAGAAAAGAGTTCCTGCTTTCCAGAAGAGTCCCAGTGTTCTGAATCTAGGGAGTGGCTCCTGCCCCACCCAACAGGAAAAGTAGTTCCAAACAGAAGAGGATCAGAGGCTCAACTGGCAGGCAAGTAAGCAGCATGGTCTGCTGCAGGTAAGTCCACCCAAGCATTATGAGCCCGGCGCTTCCAGCGCTGGGACTGGGCATATTTATGAGCCTGGTGCCACTGGCACCAGGACTGGGTCCAAAAGGTCCCAATTGGGACTGGTTGGCACTCGGAACCTGGGTTATGGATCTGCTTCCAAGGGAGTTGGGAAAACCCTGACCTTTTGGAAGCAGAGATCATGACAATTATATGCTACAATAACATATCTTTTCTCTGTAGGGTGGGAGTGTCTTACACAGGTGCTGTAGGGGCGTGTCACCCCACACTTCCCCTGCTACATTGTCTTGCCTTTACCTGATCAAGTTGAGGGTTTCAACAATCTGCTGTTTTAGGGAGAAAGATACAATATAATAACAATGCTTTTCAGGTTACTACGAGCCTCTCCGGCTCCACAACTTATCAGGCGTGCTCCACGCACCGACCCTTTACAAACTTGCAGTCACTGCCTCCTCAGGCATGCCCACAATCTTGTGCATGCACCTTCCGCGCACCTCTACTGGTTCCACTCGTCTGCCAATCCCAAATTTCCAATGCTAGCTCCTCACGCTCACCGGGTCCTATGTGCAAACCTATGGGTGACGTCAACAATTTGCTAACCAAGGTAGTGCTGAGAAATCAAATACTGCGCGCACCCTGTTATAGCCTGTTACTCTCCAAACACACAAAAACCGTACAGGTGTAGTCCCGCTGACAGGCAGTGTATGCCAATATTCTCTTGTGATCGATCTGTACCCGCTGAGTCGCCTAGCGTGCAAAACGTCTCACTCCAGGAGACTTAACCAGTTCCTTCCGCAATCTAGGCCAGTTTCCCTTGCTAACCCTTACGGGGATACCGTCACCTGTGACCCGAGCTAGAATGCCCAACCCACAGGAAAACCACTATTTACATAACATTTGCCATCCGTGCCCTTGAGTCAATAGTCTAGGTTATTCACCAGAACAGTTTACCGCTAAACTCGAATGCTCCCTAGACATAGAAAAGGGACATCTACCTCGGCTCCTGTCCCTACTCACTTTGACACTGCTGAACAATGCTTTGACAATACTCGACAACACTCCCCAACACTCAATACCCTCCCTCACACCCACAGTTGCTGTTGGACTGGGTCAATACTTAGTCTGTGGTCCGCTGGCGCTGCTCGGCTCACGTGTCCCCCAGAAGGTGCTCACTTCCCCATCCTGCTCTGCCTGGACTCCTCGCTGACTTTGGCCAGGATGATTTCCAAGCTGGCTCCCGATGGCCTTTCCATGGGTACATGTCCCTGTCTTCTCGAAATATGCGAGGGTCCTGCAGCCTCTCAGGTTCCGTGGCGAGGGAGATGACCTTGTGCCGGGTTGACGCAGTGAACGATCCACTCTGCTGCCAACTTGTTGGGGAGAACTCCCAGGTATGCCAGAGCGATGCTGGAAGTCTGCAGACTTGGAGGGCCCAACTCCTTCCACCAGTATACTGTCAGAAAGCACCAAAGTATTGACTGAAAAGGATACGGTACTCAAAAGGATACAGATGGTAGGGTCTTCCGGATCCCTGTTCACACAATTTGATAGTTGTGAAGTCAAGTTTAGACCTTCCAAATGATACAACTCTCTGACTGACAAAACAGGCAGAGAGATGGATCACTGGAAAGGGCGTGGGTAAGATATAGGAAGTCAGCCTAGAACAAAATAAAGTATAATAAGAAACTGCCCCAAATTGACTATGATAGAACAGAAATTGACATTAATGCACACACTGACCTTAAGTCTAGGGCAGAAGAATCCAGCAGAAGTCTCTTGAGGAAAATCCAGAAGTAGAACAAACGACAAGGAAGGGAAGATTAGTAAGGGAGACTTATCCCGAACGGAACGAGGCTCACGCTAGATACCGGGTTGATGCACCACAGGATAGCGTCCAAAGTACTGTTCACTGTCATCTTTCAATAATCCTTGAAAAGCTTCCTTCCCACGTAGAGAAAAGTATAGAAATGAATCAATCCCCCTGTTAATATCACAGGTGCAGGAGTTGGAAATAGCGCCCTTTTTATGGTATAAACAAAGTACACGCGGTTCTGAACAGCCGCGAAGAAAATAGTGTGCGCGTGCGGAAATACACGCGAATAGGATTCACGCAGTCCAGGCCAGCCGCACTTGAAGACAACGTGTGCGTGTGGATTTGCACGCGAACAGGATTCACGCAGTCCAGGCCAGCCGCGCTTGAAGATAGCGTGCACTTGTGGATTTGCACGCGAACAGGATTCACGCAGTCCAGGCCCGCCGCGCTTGAAGATAGCGTGCGCTTGTGGATTTGCACGCGAACAGGATTCACGCAGCCCAGGCCAGCCGCGCTTGAAGATAGCGTGCGCTTGTGGATTTGCACGCGAACAGGATTCACGCAGCCCAGGCCAGCCGCGCTTGAAGATAGCGTGCGCGTGTGGAAGGACACGCGAACAAACAGCTCCAGGAATCAGCGTGTGGCGGAAAACACGCTATAGAAGGCCCAAAAAGCAGCTGAAGTAACCTGCAAGGATGCAGATCGGAGGTTAAGCTACACAACGCCAAATGATTCGATCAGAAGCAGCGAGTGAAGTTTCCACGCTGCTTATATACGTAATGCCATAGTTCACGTGACGAAGCAGAATACACGTGAAGTTAGCGACGTGAAAAGTGCAAACGTCCTTTTCCCGGCAACGTATCGAACAACCGCCATTTGGAATAGAACGGTCTAGCTGTTCTATGGGCGTAAGAGGTAGGACCACGTCCAGCATGCATGACATATACACGGAGGACTCTGTCAATGGCAAGTTAAAACTGCGGTTTATTACAGACAAAACCAACAGGGTTCGGTGCAAGAACGCGGGAGAATTGTAGTAAGTCTTCAGCGTCTCCTGGCTGTGATTGGCTAGAGCTGATGTTCTCAGGCCTGGGACCAGAAATGGTTCTCGGCTCATTGTGCACCTCTTGAAGGTGATGCAAACAACTATGTGTCTGAATTGTAACTTGTGTGTACCACCTATGAGACCATGTCCCGCTCGTTGCAACACTTGTTGCAGCCTTCGTCTGGCTGCCTGGGATCGGCTTCTCTTTCCCACCACTGATCACTGTCCATTATTTCACTCGGCTGTACCATATGTTTAGAGACTACTACATTGAGCTCTGCAGCTCCGAATTATGATGATTTACTCAGTTTCTTTGCAGCTGGTCCATTTGTCACCTGGCAGATTGGAATCTTTGTGTCGCTCGACTTTGGCGGTAGGCTCGGTCTCACGTGTCTTGCTCCCAGTCCAGCCTGAATCGGCTCAGCTCGTCTCCTGCTCAATGATTTGAGACCTGCTGTACTTTTCCTTAACCTTATAATGTGGTTTCTACATTGTCCATCTTATACTACATTCTCTGAGTTAGATATACGTGTTTGATCAGGTTCCATAGGCTCTCCTGTATGTCCATGTGACTATTGGCTTTAAGCATCAGCAAGCTCGCTCAGGATCTCTTGTACCTTGCGGTTTCTGTGTTACTGCATTTGTCAAATGGCAAAAATAATAAAAGCAATGACAGTATGTATATGTATCTCTCCTCTAACTATAGAACTGTACGCTCATGTTCTTCATGTATTCGAGTGTGTGTTTGTGCTGCGCAGTGCAAATGGCACGTGTGCTTCTAGTCTAACGCTATGCCGTGGTGTCTTTAATGACATCGACAACATGGCTGCTCTGCACTTAGTCCAAGCTGTCCATATAGGTGTCTCTGGCCATAGTATTTGGCTCTTCACTCACGAATGGATCGATTTGTAACACACCTGGTCTGTATGGCTGACTG
Organism: Ambystoma mexicanum; assembly: GCF_040938575.1. NCBI lineage: Eukaryota > Metazoa > Chordata > Amphibia > Caudata > Ambystomatidae > Ambystoma > Ambystoma mexicanum. The sequence goes on from NC_090931.1 coordinate 670,228,298, forward strand.
AGAGGGTACCTCTGTGTATTTGTCGATCATTTGTGCATTTGGGATTCGTCCGAAATAGAATGGGTGGTTGCATTGTTTTCTGTCCTTCCATCTTGTCATGAACTTAATGGGAGGGGGGTAGTCCCAGGTTCCCGACGCCCTCTTCACAAGCAGGACCAGATCTGAGGTTTCTAGTGGGTTGGTAGTGTGTGAGGTTTTCTTAGAGGAATGCTGGTATGGTATTATGGAGGGCACAGTGAGTGATACAGATGGCTTTAAAGGTAGCCGTTTGTTGATAGAGAGCCAATGTAGTGTGCGGCTAACATGCTCTCTTGGTAAGAGGGCAAGGAGAAAACTGGCGGCATCATTTTTGATTTTGAGTTTTCTGTGCTGGTATGCCGTAGCACCTAGGTAGAGGGAGTTGGCAAAGTCTTTAAGTGGGAGAGGGTGGTAGCAAGGATTGCAGAGGCTCTGTGTGGGTAGGAGAGATACAGGAAGATTTGCCTAAAGATGCATAGGTGGAAGAGGCATATTCTGGACACGGAATTGATGTGGAGTGATAGATGTGAGTCCAGTGCGCATCTGGGAGTTTGTACAGAAATTGATGCTGCTGGAGCGGGTCCTAGGGAGTGTGGCCAGGGGATCGATTGGGGAAGGAAGAGAGGTTTTGGTGCATATTAGGATTTCAGTTGTGCCAGGGTTGAGGAGGGGGTGGTTGGCCATCATCCAGTGGCGTATATTTCAGAAAGGGAGGAGTAGAGGTCAGGCGGGGAGAGGGTGGCATCTTAGGGATCTTGAGAATGTTCTGGGTGTCATCCGCATAATTATAGCAGAAAAGGTTATGAGCATGGATGAGTGCCAGGAGAGGGCTAAGGTAGAGATTGAAGAGGAGGGGCGACAGGGAGGCTTCCAGCGGGACCTCTTTTGGGACAGGTTTAGAGAGGGAGGAGATGTGAAGGAAGAAACATGATTTGCAAGCAGTTCAAAAGGAAGGAGAACCATGTTGGAGCAGAGTCTCTGATCCCTAAAGAGTGTAGTCTGTCTGAGTATGGTGTGGTCCATGGTGTTGAAGACGGGAGATAGGTTGAGGAGGATGAGTGCAGGGCATACTTCTGAGTCTGCTGTTCTTTTTGGGTCATACCAAATAGACAAACGAGACAATTCAGTTCCTCAGAGGGGTCTGAAGCCAGGTTGCAAGAAGGTTGCTGTTTCTGTGAAGAGGCAGAGCTGTTTATACCCAGTGCGGTCTAAGAGTTTGGCAATGAAGTGAAGTGGGTGATCATAATAGGGCGGTAGATGGAGGGGGTTGAGGGAGGGTTTTTTGAGGAGGGGTTTGACGCAAGAAGTTTAGAAGGCCTCCGCTAAGGTACCTGAGGAGAGAGAATGGTTCATAATTGTCAGAATTGTATACAGACCTGGCCTTCGGGAACCATGTAGGGAGCACACCACGGCAGGGAATGAAAGGGGTTCTGAACGAACAGTCTGAAAACCCTTGCAATCCCCGCCGAGATGTAATAGGCAGATGCAAGAGTGCTGGGAGGTGCAGGCGAGCAGATCTTCAAGGCAGAAGAACTGCAGTAAAGGGTAAACAAAACAGACAGTTACTACTTGAGATTTAGCTTTTCCCTCCCTTAATTCCCACAAATGTTTTTTAGTAGCTGAATGGAAGGTCACTCCGCTCCTAAGGGAGACAACAAACTGCTGTATCTACAGCAATGTGCACATGCTTGAAAACGGTGACAGGAGAAGCAAGAGGAAAAAAAGAACAGCACTCCATGGTTAGGAACAAAAGAATAGCACTCCATGGTTGAGAAGAGGTAATCCAAGAGAAACAACAATATATACTAAGGACCTAATCTTAAAGTCTTGAATACGAATCCTGATGGTTGCAGCAGCGTGTGCGAGTCTGTGCACACTGGTGCAGCCTGTAGTCTTGAAGCTTGCATCTTGAGCGGTGCCGGTGATGAGAGCAACGGTCCTCTGTTGCAGGTAGTTTTTTTTTTTTACAAGACATGTTCATCTGAACGGAACTATATAGCAGCTGATTCCTAGTACTGGTTTACTGGAAGGGGGACCTCATTGGGGCCCTTATCTACGGGTCCAGAAGGGCTGCCATAATATCCTTGGCAAAAGATGGCTGACCAGGGATCTACGCATAGTTTCAGGTTTAGAAACCTGACAATAATGGACTGTGCAATACAGCCTGCACAAGTTGTCATTAGAATTTTCTTAAGAAGGGAGGGAGCCTTAAGGTCGGCTTTGTGCTAAAAATGTGAGGAACTCGGGGTGTGAGATGGGGGTGAAAGAGGAGAGGGACCGGTACAGTGGGCAAAGATGGGATGGTGTTTGGTGGGAGTCGGAAAGAGGTGGAGGGCGCATTAGCTAGTTTGGAGATGATGGAATGGTGTCTATCAATGGCAATATTGGGGAAGCCAAGAGCCTCCTCCAGTCTGACTTTTTGCCCTGGCCCTAGAACCGAAACAGCCTTACTCGACTTAAAAAACCAAATGGAGGATGTCCGGGACTCTGGTAAACCTGCTCTACTCCTCCTGGACCTCCCAGTGGCTTTTGACCTTGTAGAACATAAATCCTCTGTCACCACCTCTCAACTACAGCACATTTCTTCCCTAACGCCACAGCTTGGATCACATCATTCCTGCAGGGCTGAGCCATGAGAGTCTTCTCAGACCGAGCTTGTGCTAAACCCGACATCATCCATTGAGGAGTGCCACAGGGCTCCTGCATATCCGCTACTCTATATAATGTGTTCACCAGGCCACTTTTCAACATTCGGGACTACCTAGGCATCTCATTTGTCTCAGGAGGATACCTCAGGTGCAACATGCTCACCTTGGAAGCAAGACAACACCGAGCACCAAAGGTCCGATCCCCAGGTCCGTGCTTCGAAACCTCTGGGTATTAAGCGTGTTATTAATAACCTATCATATCAAATACTAACTACGCATATGACACACAAGTCCTCCTCCCTTTTACTGGTGACTATGAGTCTGACGCCAAGACCCTCAACGCTGCCTACTTCACCATCCAAGCCTGGATGGCAGAGAATGGGCTGTGCTTGAACGGAGACAAGACAGAACAACTCCTGATCGGATCCACTGAAACCTTAAAGAAAATGGACAGCCAATACCTTGACCTCACAATTGACAACACTCGGATCACAGTATCTCATACTGTCAAACCCCTTGAAGTCTACCTAGACTCCAACCTCTCCATGTCTAGGCAAGTCAACGCCATTGCGTCCTCCATAGCCTATCACTCTAAACTTCTAAATGCAGCCAGACCTTTCCTGACTGGAAAACTGTCTCACCATAGCTAGAGCCATAGTTGGATCCCGACTTGACTACTGCCACATCCTCTTTGCTGGCACGTCATTAAAAAGCTTGGAGAAACGCCAATCCATCAAAACACTGCTATTTGCCTGATCTCCCCAGCTGCTTAGCTAACCTACATTATGCCATGTAATGCCCCTTATGTCAATATCTTACTGTCTGCAATGTTTTTCACATGTAACACTAGATGTATGCTCCATGTAACAAAGTCGTCTTTTTGTAGCAGCGCCTCAATGCCCTCGGGCTGTTTGTGCGCTTTATACATTTTAAAAATAAAGTGTTCAGACGGAACATTGCAGAGTGGTTGGGGGAGGGTTGGGTTGAGCAGAAAAGCGTCTTGACTTCGTATGTGCAGTTCCCGGCTATGGTTATGGGAGTTGGCAATTCTGTTCCCATCGTTTCTTTTTTAGCTTTTTTAATTTCAGACCTGTAGACCCTGGTCAATCTTGCAAGAGAGGTTTTATTTTGAAGAGGGGGGGGGGTGTAATTCTCCAAGTCTGCTCCAGGTGGTGCCTGAGAGTTTTGAGTTATTTGAGATGGGCTGTGTACCACTTTGGGTTGAGGCCTGGTCCTTGAGAGGTACGTCTAGTCGGAGTGAAGGGGATGCTGGAGAGCCAATGATCGAGAAAGGTCAATGGGGTAGGTCCCTTATGGAGTGAGTGTTGGCAGTGAGTTTAGAAGGAAGTTAGCCAGATCATGATTAATAGTGACTTTATTCCAGAGATACAGGTGTGGGAGCAGTTAGAGAGGGGAGGGCTGGCATGACGGGAAGAGGGGGAGGTGGGTGTTGGAAAGGGATATGATCGTCTGTCCAGATTAGTGGGCTGGGTAAAGATTAGGTTTGTGGAGCTGAATAAAGCACAGAGTGTGTCCTGCGATCTGAGTGGGAAGAGATATCAGTTGGGTCAAGCTGAGGGCTTCCAGGTTGTCAGTGAGAGACCGTATTTGAGGGAATGTCAAACAAGATGTTGAAATCTCCTAATATGGTGAGAGATGGATGCTGGATTAAGGAACCTGATAGGGTGTCACTAAGGAGTCTGCAAAAACCTGTTTTAGAGTGGAAGTCTGTATATGATTAGGAAGCTGTGGTTGACAGGGGGGAGAGTTGTATCTTTGCTGGCAGTGATTCACAGTCTGTGTTGCTGGGTAGTTTCTCTTTGACTAGGACGGAAAGGCAGCAGTGTTGCTAGGTCTGAAAAAGAGCAGGGGCTATGCTAATGTCGGGACTCTAGGCTAGCTAGCCTTTTGGTTGTAGCCCCTGAGCTTCTATCCGGGGCTACAACCATAAGACCTGGGGATATAGACCCCAGCCCCGCTGCAGCAACGCCTCTGCTGAAAGGTGGTGTTTGTGGAGGATGGCCAACGCTCCTCTACTGAACCTATTCTCCACAATCAGGGTGGAGTCGAAGATGTTATATTTATGTGTCGAATAGGAGGGGGAAATAGTGGGATCTGGGGGAAGAGGAGAGGAATGAGGGTGGGAGAGCCTGAGGTGAGTTAGATCTCTGCCATTTCAGGGAAGTATGGGGGTAGGGAGGGCCACCAGGGGAGTTAGTGTGTGTGTGGGGGGAGGGGGGCTGTTGAAAACCGTGTGTCGGCTCGAGCGGCCTGTGCTGCGCTTAGGCATGGGAAGTGCGAGTGGGTGCGGTAAGGGGAATGTTTTACAGAGGATGTGGGCAGAGGGAAAGGAGGGCCAGTGTGGGGGGGGCTGTTGAAAACAGTGTGTTGGTCAGAGCGCCCGTGCTGCGCTTAGGCATAGGAAGTGCGAGTTGGTGCGGTAAGGGGAAGGTTGTAAGGAGGAGGAATGGCCGAGGGTGTGAGTGTGTAGGAGGGTGTTTGGAAGGAGGGAGCGTGGTCGAGTGGAGCTATGGGGGCGGGCGGATGTTTTGGATTCTAGAGCGCCAGCGTGCAGCTCTGTTCTGGGAAGTGTGAGATCTGCAAGGAGTGTAGTTTGGAGGGTTGAGGAGGAAGGGGGGGTGGTGCGAGGTGGGGGTGGATGAGTTAAGATGGGTGTTGTGCAGAAGGGGGGCATGCGTGCATGAGCGGGGAGGAGAGGGCCAACAGAGATGGAGGCAGGGAGGGAAAGATGGGCCAGTTAGGGCATTAGATTTCTGGAGTGCCAGTGTGCAGCTCTGAACTGGGCAGTGTGTGGCATGGTGGAATGGGTATGGCCTGAAAGGTTGGGAAAGGGTGTGCAGAGCTGTGGTTAGTGAGTGATGCTATGAGATTAGTGGGAAGTGATAAAATGCCTGAACGTGGGCCTGGGCAAAACCTGAGGCTGTCTAGAATGTGTGTGCCTTAATATTAATCCAATTCGAACACGAAGAATGCCTGAAAGTGATTTTGCTTCAAATATGAACAGTGCCTGAGAAGCTGTCTAAATTCAAAACATGAACAATGCCTGAAAAGTTGTTGAAATTTCAATGTGAACCACGGCTGAATGTACTCTAAAATTCAAGGGCTGTTCAAAGCTAGGAAAGTTGCTGAATTTCAAATAGGAGCGGTTGCTGGGAGTGGTCTAATTACGAGGCCTGAGTAGTGTCTGAGAGCAGAAGAGTAGCTAAGGAGCAAGGCCTGAGATTGATTTTGACTTTAACAGCCCTTGACGAAAAGGAAGTCCCTAGAGTCGGTCACGGGGGAGGAAATGATGATCTGTAAGGGCGGGGTGCTTATGTGGACATGGGATAGATTAATTCTATAGCAGCGGTATTCTGGCGTCAGGCTATCTCTGTGAGTGATGAAGTGAAATACAGTTGCCTAGGTTCCCATGGAGGATTACTATAGACTAAGAGGCACTAGGGTGGCGCAGCAGGTACAGTGCAATGGGATATTTTTAACACATAACAAGATGTATTAGAGAGATAAAATGGGTGATAGAGGTAAATGAAGGTAGTGGATGGGTTTTATCTGAGCATAGTAATTGCCATGTTCGCCGCATCTGGCAGCATGGGCGTAGGACATGAGGGGGAGGGGGGACAAATCCACCATTTTAAGTGGGGGGGATATAATGGCATATATCTCACCCAGAATATGTAAGTAGAATATGTAAGTGTTGTGCATGCAGCGTGGAAACATTTGCAGTGTGTAATTATACTTCTGCAGCAGGGGTCAAGTTTCAAAAATTAAAGTGGGGGGGACTCGTCAACAAATGCAATGGGTTGTGACGGCACCAGAAATTAGCATATGAAGGTGAATTATGCACATTTCATTTGCTTTGCATAACCACCCAAATTGCACAGGACGAATGTTATTTGCCTTCCATAAGCCCAGAGAGAATGTTTTCTTCTAATAGTGTTTTTGAAAACGTTAAAAGATGTGCATGTTTTAAACTCCAAGAATAAAATACAAATGTTTTCCCTGGGAATTTCCGTACTGAAATGAGACATTTTACCTTTAGTTGTTTATTTTTCATCAGGTTATATAATGCAGTGGTGAAGTGCCTGGCCTACAAACCTGACGACTGTGGTTTGATCCCTGTGGTCGGCTTTAATGCATAAATTCAAAGAGGACATTCACTGTTTTATCATTTTAGCTGGGGAGGGACTGAGTCCACCCTCTGAAAAAAGTGGGTGGACTCTGTCCCCCCGCGTGTACCCTCAACTTGAGCCCTGTTCTGCAGGCTGCAGCCGTCAGCGTGCAAAAGTACAAGTTCGGCAGACTGCAGGCTTAAAGTACTTCTGCTTGCCACACTTGAGCATTTGGTACATTCCCAGGCCGGGGAATAAACTGCACGTGCCTCTGCGCAGTGCACTGCTGCGCAGCCGGAGCCAGTGTTTGTCCAGAGGCCAGAGCAAAGTCGAGCAGCCAGGCAGTGACGCGTGCAGAGAACCCTGCAACAGCATTTGATTATCGAAGCGAGGGAGTGGGAGACTAGAGAGAGACTCGATTTGAGACGGAGTTAGCTGAGGTAAGTGACTGACTAGTAGTGTCTGTGTGTGTGATGTCGTGTGACTGTCTGGACGAGGGGGGGATAGCGTGTCTGAGTGTGTGATGTTGTGAGGGGGGGTGTGTCAGGTGCCCTTGGCCTTGGCCCTAGTCCTCCAGACCAATAGTGCCCGCAAAGGCAATGGCAGTGCGGCTGGGCCAAGAAATGGGCCTGGAAGTGGAATGGATCGGAGATTAAAACGCTGCAAAATGTGTTGCTCAGGCCAAGCGACACCCATGGCTTCTGCACTCTGAGTCTCTTCCCTGGTGTGGCATGCATAATGCCCCTCGCATATCGCTGAGGTCTCCCAGGGAGCATGTGGCTATATCACACCAAGCCCCCAGACACGCACGCACGGCACAAGGTGGTGTCCTCTTCTGACAGTGCTCTGGGGCTCCTCGCCCTCAAGGACCCCCCAGCTCCCTGGACTCCCTGCACCGTAGCAACCCAACCCTGCCTCTTCTTAAGTCACTCCTATCTTTCCAATAAGGAGGACCCTCCTGTTGTGCACCTGGCAGACGTGCTAGGTAATTCTGCAGGGCCGGGCCCACATAGCAGTCAAAGTCACCTAAAGGGGTCCTCACATGCTGGATACATCCCTGAAGATTACCAGGCCACGTGAAAGTCACGCAAAGGGGCCCTCACAGCCTTTAACATTATTACTGGGGTCCTCACACACAACCCATATAAGGTGCTGAAAATGGAAAAAGTGAGCATTGCCTGGGTTTGGGTCTCTGGGCGCTACTGCGTGGCACACTTTGCCTTAGTCCAGTTCTGCCTTACTCTGGTATTGCATACCCTGTCCTCATCAAATGATGGGCCCTTCCTCCTACTGTCATACAAGGCAACTCGATGCATCTGCATCACATGGCAGAAGCCACCAGATCCTCTGAGTTGCCCATCAAGTCCTGGTTTTCATCTGCGTCTGGGACTTGTGGTTTTGATTTTCCCATTTTGAATAAGAGACTCCAATCCCCATATTACAAAGGGCTATGCCCTCAGAATGCTATGAACATCTCTGGAATGTTCTGGAGTGTGTAGCCCCTTTACCCACCCCTTGATTTCCCTCCTTCCCTACAAATGTTACCCCATCACTGACCTCAGCACTCTGTGCAGAAAAGAATGCAAACCAACATGACGTACCCTAGTGAAAGGACGCCCAGCACTTCTGTTTCACGATTAAAAATGCTTTTGGTGGCCGCAGAAGTTAATCAAATGTAAATGCCTGCACGTGTGTCAAAAGTAACCTGAAACATAATTGCAGGCTGATACTTTAAATGTGGCCTAGTGTAGGAGGAACGATTTTCACTACAACTCTACGTGTATTGCCTACCCAGATCTCAGTATAGACGTCTATGGGCCCCAGCCCGCTTTAACACATGCACCCACAACCTGTCATGTACATTCCCAGAGTCACATAAGGGAGACAATGCTGAGCACGGGGGTGCATGTGGGGAGCTAAAGCTTCCATGTTAGGGCTTGGTCGGTGGAGTGTGCATGTGGGGGAACTGAAGCTTCCATGTTAGGGTCTGGTCAGCTCGGGGTGCATGTGGTGAGCTCAAGCTTCCATGTTAGGGCCTGGTCAGCGGGGGGTGCATGTGGGGTGGGGATGAAGCTTCCATGTTAGGGCCTGGTCGGCGGGGGGTGCATGTGGGGGGCTCAAGCTTCTATGTAAGGGCCTGGTCAGCAGGGGGTGCATGCTGGGTGGCCCATGCTTCTATGTCAGGGCCTGGTCGGCGGGGGGAGCATGTGGGGGGCTGAAGCTTCCATGTTAGGGCCTGGTTGGTGGGGGGTGCATGTGGGGGGCTCACGCTTCCAGGTTAGGGCCTGGTCGGCAGGGGGGGGTGCATGTGGCAGGCTCAAGCTTCCATGTTAGGTCCTGGTCTGCAGGGGGTGTATGTGGCAGGCTCAAGCTTCCATGTTAGGGCCTGGTCGGCGGGGGGTGCATGTGGCAGGCTCAAGCTTCCATGTTAGGTCCTGGTCTGCAGGGGGTCCATGTGGGGGGCTCGAGCTTCCATGTTAGGGCTTGGTCGCTGACCTGCAGAAAATGACATGTCATGTTATAACGCAGAACTATATATTTGGCAGCATTTTGTTGGTGGGCAATTTGATTGTCCTACCATTGCATTATAAATGCACAGCTCTAGTTTAGTTGGAAGAAGGCCACTTTTCCTAAATGAATGGAAGCAGAGTCAGGGAAGCAGAGCAAATGTACCCTGCGGTTGGCAAACAGTGCCAGCAAACGAGCAAAGCGCAAACTCTGAAGCGGCAGCCGTGTCTCACATATATGGCAATGGCCAGATGTCTACATAATTAGGGGCTGCACTGTGCATTTTTAAGCACTAATGTAAATTACCTGCACGCGTTTTGGGAGCTGTGCTATGAATGTAATACCGAAGCATCTTCTGATGAATAAAGAGGAAACCATATGGCCAACATTCCAGGCATCCCCCAAAAGGATTTCCATATTAGTGGCTCCAACCTTAATGCAGGGGTGCGCAACTTGTTTAGCTCGGGGGCCGGAAGTTTGACCCTCCCACCACGGTTGGCGAGGGTTCCTGATGATAGAAATTACAGGTGACCATGTGGCAGCCAGTGGGGGAAGGAGGGATTAGGGAGAGGTTGTGGATGGGTAGGGGGAAGTAGGGAATCCGGGATTAGGGTTAGGGTAACAACATTGGATAGGTAGAGAGATGTTAGGGGAAAAACACACCTTGATACTCTGCATACCCACCTAGTGACCCGACCTCAACTAATAGTAACCAAACCTGCCTGAAAAAACAGCCTACTGCCTTCCTAAATCACTACAAACATACATTGCTCTGACCCCCTTGTACCTGAACATTAGAAACACAGCATCAGACCTGTAACAAACCCTTAATGGGAGTTGAGGCAGAAAAATGTACATGGTAAAATAATGATGGCAACATAATGAAACAAAACAGCAGGAAGCTTGCCCCTCATGATTGACAAAACTCATGCAACGGGCCCAAGGGTTCTGCTTGAGCGGCTGGGGCAAAAAGGGCACAGGGTTAGTGTGTCAAAACGGGGCAAAATGGAGAAGCTGGCACAGAGGAGAGGCACAGAGGGGGCCAAAGACAAAAGTAGGAGGGGCCACCGATAAAAGTGGGGGGGCGCCTAATGTGTGATGTCACAAGCACTCCTGCAGAGAGGCTTTTGTGCACGCCAACTACCCACACCCCACTGCACCTCCCCTCCCATCAGAATGCAGGCAGGAAACCATTCAGTGACTAATGGCCCATCATTAGCAGTTTCGTGCTCTGCATTCTGATGGTTCCATGTAATAATGTCGCCACAAAAATCTCGCCATGCAAAAATATCGCCGAAAAATGGCCGTTTTTTGTGGCGACATTATTGGACACCCCCGCAACCCCCAATTTATTTTTTTTTTGTTTACATTTTCTTTTTTCTTTTTTTTTTTGCCCATGTCCCCATATATATGGTCACCCATATAATATCGCCACGACCTTTTCCCGGCGATATTATTTACGGCGACCATGTATATGGGGATAATATTACCTGATACCATTCTGATGGAAGGGGCTGCAAGCTGCTCTGCACACTATGGAGGCCGCTGTGCAGAAGCCGGCAGGAACACCCGAGAAGTGGCTCGTGTTCATGTTCATACCAATGCCAGAATGCATACCAAGGTCACTGCTAGTTTTCAGACAAAAGGAGAGTATTTGCCACGTGTGATATGGAGAAATGTGCCTTAGTGTCACAAATAACACCATGAAAAGAGAACACAGTCACTGCTCGCCTTAGGTGGGAGGGAGGGGGTACAGGATTTCAGAGGGGGGCCGGGCTCCCCCAGCCCCCCCCCCCTCCCCCTTAGCGACGCCACTGCAAGACAGTGAAGCAGGAATTGCTTTCACAGGCTTGCTGATGGAAAAAAATAGGCACAGGCAGCTTTTTGTTTTTGATGCAGTTCTCATGGATTTTGCGTAGGATCGCTTGGAATGGCAGGATGGGGCGATACAATGCTGAAGTGGTGGAGACTATCAATCGGGGATTCTTTTCTATTTTTATTGGGACATTCATCTTGCTCTACCAGTCTTGGCCAAACCATCCATCAGAAACCGCAGATTCAGTTGAATTCGAAAAGATGTACGTTTTCGAGAGTAACGAATTTATTTTGGGCTCTTACATTTTGTGCAACTTTTTGCATCTGTTTTAGTTTCACATCTAGTAGCTGGCATGGTTACCTGAACGTCCATTCTGTTGATGACAGGGAATGATCAGTAAACGGATGCATATACTCGCTACCCATAATGCTCCTAATCCACCTCCAGATGCATTTCTCCCATTGTTTTGATCCTAGACCAGCAGAGGCCACAGAAAACGGGACTTAAAAGGTTTTGCTCTGTGATCAGTGTTATTGCACTCGGGTGTGAGATTTTCTTGGGATGGTTAAACCTTGCATGTGTTTTCAGTATCTTGAACCATAGAAAGATTACATTTAAATTGTGGGTAATCTTGTAATCTCTGGCTGCTATGCATTGGCAAACTCAGGGTCTTCAACTTGTGGCTTCAGGAAGTGCACATGTGAAGCTTGGTGGAAGTGTTAACCCAAGATGCTGGAAAGGGCAAGGGAATGTGCTGGGCAGCCGATTGGATGCGATCTCTCCAGTGTGGATCTCTCAATGAGTTGAGGCGGAATCAGTGGCTAAAGACTCGGGGCCTCATTACACGGAGGGCGGAGAACCATGGCGGTAAAATACCGGCACCGCCTTGGCGGAAAGGGGAATTACCGCCTCATTCCAAGGTTGGCAGGGCGGTAATGCCCCCTTCCACCATTGCCCTTCCCCATTCCCATTTTTGCCCCATAGGGCTCAATGGGAATGGGGAAGGCGCTAATTACGGTACCGCAAATTGCAGTACTGTAATTAGCTCCCTGGGTCCCTTTGCGGGTTGGTTTTTAACGCCTGCAAAAAGCAGGCGTTAAATCCCCCAACCCGCAAAGGGACCTCGTAGTAAGGCGGTAAGGATTTACGGGTACCGGTATTTTACCGGTACCGGTAAATCCTTACCGCCATCTGTGTAATGAGGCCCAGCGTATTTAGTTCAGACCCCTGCTCCCAAAAGATGTTTCCTTCTGTGCTCCTATGCAGGTGCATGCAATAGTCGTTAATCTCATTAAGTTCTGTAAAATGACAAAAGGGATATGATTTGATATGTTTATTTATGTAGCGCCTATACACAATGTGTTTCAAAGCGCTTCAAGGCAAGGGAGGGAACAAGGGAAAATACAATTACTTTCTTACAGGCCATGAACAGTAAGGATGTGAAATTAACTATGGTACTCGGCCTGACAACATTTCAGATAGTGCAAGAGCTAAGACATAGATAAGGAAGGGAGGGGGAGAGTGGGAAGGAAATGGAAACAGACAGGCGACTACCGTACTAGGCCTGACAACATTTCTGGTAGAGTCGGAGAAAAACAAAAGGTGAGGGAGAGGGGTGCAGAAAGGGAGGGGAGGAACAAAACACGCGACTATCATACTAGGCCTGACAACATTTCAGATAGTGCTGGAGGGGGGGTGGGGAGGAAAAAAACAGTAATGGGAGAGTGGAGGAAACAGACAAGGTTGCTATCATATTATGTCCTGGGACAATTCTGATAAGAGTAAGTGCATAGAAGAAAGTAAGGGGAGGAGATGGGAAAAGGGAGAAGGGAAAGGAGGAGAGAACAGAGAGTAAGCAGTCAAAAGAGTGGAGAAGCAAGATGGGAGAGCGAATACAATTGCAGAAGTCAGAAGTAACACATAATGTTGCAAGCCAGGATCCAAGATGAAGGGCAACCATGATTACAAGATGCAAAGGAAGCCCAGCATGAGAGTTCAGAAAAATTGACGCACCGTGAATGAATGAAGTCCATAAAAGTGAAATCCAGAATTGGCCACAAGACAGTGATGGTGAAACCAGAATGTATCAGGAAAGACGCCTACAGAAGTAGGCTGGAGGGATGGGGAGCAGTGTAGAAGAATCAAGCAAAACAGGCAACACCCGTGTGCGAGAAGGGGGGGCACAAGGGAACATCACAGGGGGAGCAGAGGGGATGGCAATGGCCTGTGGAGACAGAGGGGGTAACAAATGTTGGTGCATGCTTACCTGCTGTCTGAGCAGAGGGTCGGGCCCTGGGTCCTCCTGTTCTGAACAGGTCCAAACAGAAATTGCCCTTTTCTTCATCTGCCCTTCACTGCAGACGCCCGGGCGAGAGATGCCCTTGAACTAATAGTTAAGAGCAGGAAGGAAGAGGCAGGGCTAAGAAGGTGGGTGGTGCTTAGGCCAGGTGACCTAGATCCACTTGCACCTGCTCCCCATCTGCAAAGGAAAAGAGACTGGAGGGCTCCTTAAGAAGGGAAACAGAGCGGCAAGCAGGAAGGCACCAGGTGGGCGGGGTTTGCTAAGTGGTGAAAAACAGCGGCAAGCAGGAAGGCACCAGGTGGGTGGGGCTTGCTAAGTGGTGAAAAAGAGCGGCAGGCAGGAAGGCACCAGGTGGGCGGGGCTTAGGCCAGGTGACCTAGATCCAATTGCACCTGCTCCCTATCTGCAAAGGAAAAGAGGCTGGAGGGCTCCTTAAGTAGGCAAACAGAGCGGCAGGCAGGAAGGCACCAGATGGGTGGGGCTTGGGCCAGATGACCTAGATCCACTTGCACCTGCTCCCCATCTGCCAAAACGGTAAATGGTAAGATGGTAAAACGCAGATCAAAGCTAAGGAACAGCTAGGACAAACAGGCATTGTCAATGGCAACCGTTTTGTCTTTTGTGTAGGCTTTGGAAAGGCATTTCCCAGGCACTGCCAGCATCGATGGTAGCAGCTGCAATATGGTGCGAGAACCTGGTAATGTGTAATAGCAGGGCCTGGAAAATGCTAAATACTAATACACACGATCTTGTTAAGACATTTTTATTACATAAGTAGTATGTTTACAGCTCCAATTAAGTCATTGGCCCTCATTACAAGTGGGCGGTACGGAAATAGTGGTGCCGGTCGCACTGTACTGGCACCCTTTTCCATACCGGCACACAACGAGTCGCGATGCTGCAAACAGCGTCCCTGCAATTGACACCCATGGTGCTACCGTTGCCGGCAGCACCGTGAACAGAAAAAGTGGTTGCACCCAGAGCCCGTGCCTGAAACAATGGCACAGCGGTAGTACGGGCACATTCCGAGTACCGACAACACAGAAACACTGGCATAAAAATGCTGGTCGCACCGTGATGACCGCACCGGAAACACCACAGTGAAGACCACCCGTAAATCAGGTGTGCAGGAACAGGCGGCCATAATCAGCCCAGCTGCACACCATGACCACTGTGAATGAACAAAGGGACCCCACACCTTCCAGCACAACCATGTTGGCAGCTGCAGTAGCAGTCATGGAGCTGGGGGCCCTGCATGCAGGGATTGAGCTGGTGGCCAGACATGCCAATGAGCCTGTCTACTGAAACAGGAAATTGTATCACTCTCTCAATTTCCAGATTGTGTATGATGCACACCACCTCATAACCCACTGCAGCGCCCGTTTCCCTGGATCCACACACACAATTCAATGGTGCTTTGGAACTCCACGCTCCCAAGGTACATGGCACGTCACATTGGAGAGCGCACCTGGCTGTTGGGTGAGTAGAAGTACCATTGCATGTGCACTGTAGAAGGAGGCGGGGGTGTTGTTCACTGTCACCAATGCATGTGCGTAATGCAATGTCATGTACACATATTGCAGGCATGAGCGGAATGACAAGTCTGGCATGTGGTACATAGGCAGATGGAGCGCACCCCATCACAAATAGTGCACAGCTGGAGAGGCACATCAAATGCACTACAGGTACCAGAATTTACCACACCAATGCCACAAGCCCCAGCAATAATACACTGTGCACAACCCCCACCGCCTGCGTCACATCCATGTCAGACTAATGCAACCCACCTCCCCACCAGCAGTGTACCCCACATCATGTACTTCAACAACTGGAGGGTGGGTCCCTACTCTGTCAGGGACTGGGGTATATAAAGCTAGAGGTAAAGAGGGGGTTTGTCCCGACAAGGAAATCTATACAGTTTAACAGTGGGTTGAGTCACTGTAGACTGTCTCAAAAAGGGGGGGACTGCATACACTGTGTAATTTACACCTTGTGTAGTGTCCTCATATTCACTCTGTCAGGTAAGAGCTGTAACACACTGTGCTGAGTCCTAGCACTTGTGTAGGCTTCACATTTATTGTTTGCAATAATAAAAGAACAATTTCAACAAATTCTGTATAAACAGGTTAAAGCATTTTTCATAAAAGGACCTAAAACGAGTCAGGAAGATTAGAAAAGAGAAAGTGTGAAAAGTCAAGACAGTATGAACTAACCTTCAAACAAAGTTATTAGAAAAAAACAGCTCCATATTGTACTGATTACAGCCAATAGGGCAGTCTCTTATATGCTTTGTAAAGCTTCATAGATTCAATAATACATCTTATGTTGTTTACAGACAAGGTTATGGTCACAATGTTTTGTTAAATCAAATGTGAAGACTACGCTTTACAAACTGTTTTTTCTAATAATTTTCTTTGAAGGTTAGTTCATATTGTCTTGACTTTTCACACTTTCTCTTTTCTAAACTTGAACCGCAAGACTTATCCTTGGCCTGAAGCCCAGTGACTGCATCCCTTTGGTGCTGAAATCCCTTCACTGACTCCCCATGGCTGCAAGGATTAAGTTCAAGACCCTTTGCATTGTCCACAAGGCTTTCTGGGGCCTTGGACCATTCTATTTGCAGTTCTCTCTTCCTAAATACTCTCCCTCCTTAGCCCTCCGCACGTCTTCCTCTAATACTCTGCGTGTGAGATGCTTCTCCAAGCAGAGACTTTGGGGGGGGGGTCTGTATCCTCTGCAGGGGCCTCCCTCAGAAACAGTCTCCCTACCTTTCTCAATCTTGAGCCGGATCTCTTTAAGTTCCAGAAACTCCTCAAGACTTTCCTCCTTGGCTCCTCCTCTCTACCTCTTCCCTGTTAACCACCTCTTTGTGCTTTGTCATTCCTCTCCTCTACTTCTGTTCAGTTTGGCTGACTGGCTGCTTGGTGTACCTTCAGAGCATGACAGGTCGCAAGCTCTCCTCGCCAGTCTCCTGCACTTGCCCCCAGCCTTGCACTTGCCACAACACCATTGCACCTGGATTATTACCCATGAGATTGGTATCTCCCTGCACTAACCCATGATCGGACGGGACTGGGCGCACTTGGTCCCTATTCCCCCCCCACACACTTCCTTTTCTGTGACCTGCATGATCTAAATGTACCATGCCTAGTAAAATCGCTTTATCTTGTCTTCCTTATGTCTTTCCCTCTCATGCATGGTTGCGATTTGAAACACTTGTGTATAAGTGCATGATAAATAAATAATCAATTACTCTGCCCCCCCCCTTGTGTCCCTCCCATGCAGGTGATGCTGGATACCCCTTGATGCCATGGCTCATGACCCCCGTCGGGCAACCGCCAAACAAGCACGAGCCTGCATAGAACCGTGCACACATCCGCACATGGTACACCATTGAACAAACTTTTGGGCTGCTGAAGGCAAGATTGCGCTGCCTGAGTAGATCTGGGGTGTACCCTCATGTACAGCCCTATGAAGGTGGGCAAGATAGTCCGGGTCTATGCCATGTTATATAACATGTGCACCAGGTGCAATATTCCCCCCCCCCACATATGGACATGCTCCCAGCAGAGGTGGAGGACGGCACTGACAGTGAGGGTGAAATACCATTGCCCCATTGCAGGGATGCCTTGGATGGGCGTGATGCACGTTATTAACTGATCACCCACTACTTTTGAGCACAGCACACATGCACATGGCCTAGTCCCTCAACTACTGTCTACACTGTACACTGAATAAATAACACTCACATGATAAATAAATGTCCAGTCATGCTTTCAATGCAACACCCAGTGTATTCAGAGGTCGAAGTGGACGGGAGCGTTCGGGAGCGGTGCTCCTATTCCTTTTTATTTTTAGGTTTCACTGTTTCTATACTTTTATTTTAAAAAGAAACAGTTCTGGAATGGTTTCGCTTTAAAATAAAAGTGTAGGAAGAAGTTAAAGCTTGCGCTGCACTGAACATTCCCTTAAATAGCAGGTGCATGTGTTTGGGGGGGTGTATTGTGTGTGGGAGGGGGCGCAGCGATGGGGTTTGTGCAGAGTGGGGTGCAGGCAAGCAGGGAACATAGTCCCACTACTTCTTTTCGTACACTTTGACCACCAAGTGTATTGATATTTATGATTAAATATAACGGATGGACCAACACCCCCTTCCCAACTATCCCTCCCCAAACCGCCTCCTCAACTTGTGTCACGTTGTCCATGATGTCTCAGCCCAAGACACACCCATGGCACATGTTAGTCCTTGGCCTATTTATGGGCCAGCTTGCCACCTGGGCTGCCCGTGTGTTGTGTGGCTGACAGGCACATCGACCTCTGCCTTGGGCTGCCACAGAGAGAACTAGCGGGCATGGAGCTTGTGGATGGTGTGTGGGAAGGGTCAATGGCTCGTCAATCCAGGGCCACCTGCAGGGACATTGTCAGCGACTCGGCCATGGTCGACATTATGCCATTGCCCTTGCGGACCCCCCTGGCCAGGAGCGCTATTGCAGACGGTGCATGTCCAAGGGAACATGCACTGCAGCGCCCAATGGCCTGCACGCTCTCTCGCATTAGCTGGGCCTCAGTGTGGAGCAGGGCTGTCCCTCCACCCCGCAGCAGGCGGGACTCCTCCAGGTGCTGCTGCACCAGGGCCGACAATCCCTCCTGCCTTTCCTCGATGCGGCGCAGGCAGCTGTCCATGTCCCTGACACTGGGGAAGGGCGGGCGTGGGGAAGGCTTGAGAGTTTCATGGGGCTGAATTCAGGTCGCTCATAGGTGACCTGGTCGGTTGTGTCCCCTGTGGTGTCTCCTGCATTGTCAGCAGCATCCTCTTCTCTTGAGTCATGGACATATGTATGTGGCTGCTGTGGTGGAGGTAGTGTCCGTCCTGCTGCTGTTGACTTTAAAGGCAATTGCACCACCACAGGTGCTGTGAGGGGCGAGGAAGCAGCAGTTGTAGGCACTGCAGGTGCTGTCAGGGTTGGAGCAGCAGTTGTGACAGTCTCAGTGGGTGCTGCCGTGTCCTGGCTGGTGGTGGCCCATGGAGTTGACTACCTTCGGTGTCTGGTGCCCCTTGAGGTGCCAGGCTGGCCTCCATCTTTGTCAGATGATGTGCCTGAAGGTGGAAGAAAGGCATGATGTTAGGGACCAGTGTGGCTTTAAGATGCACTGATACATGCAATATATTGGTTGTGAGGGGGCATGCCGTGGTACATGGCATAGTGCACACATGCTTCTGTTGTGTGGACTCAGCTGCAGGTTGTGGGATGTTGTTACATGATACACGGCTCTACTGGGACTACTGGCGTGGTGTCCTGCATTTGCTAGGGACGTTGGTATGCTGTGTGGGTGGGGACTGTTGGGGTGTTAAGATGTGGAGGGGGAGTATCAAGGTGGGGTTTGGATGGAGCAAGGCTGGGCTTGATGGTTCACCCAGTTGCAGGGCCAGTATGTGTCTTGGGGTTCTTTGGTAGGTCTGGCAGGGATGTGGGGGACACATGTCATTGCCATTGTATGAGAGGGTGGACATGTGTGGGTGAAGCTGAGCGATGACATTATCATGTTGTGGTAGCATGGCAGGCACACATGCAGTACGCTGTGGCAGGGTGCCGTGTGTCTGTGTGGGGGGAGATTCTTCTGCACTTGGTAGTTGTGAGAAACCTGAAGCTGTCTCCCTAGCTAGTTCTTGGGGATCTGTCATCCAGGTGGCCAGGACATGGACATCGCTATTTGATCTAGTTCCTGGGGTGGACCAGTGAGGGAGGATCACCTGGATTGGGTGTCCTCGGGGAGTGGAAGTGGGACACCGATGGCCGAGACGTGATATCCCCTTCTGCCAACACTTTTTCCCATCCCACCACATAGGACAATCAGAAACATGGCCCCCCAATTTTCCACACGAATACTTTCGCACACCACAAAAGACAACAGACTAACTCTAGAGATGTTCACCTGACATGTCCCAACCCAAGGTGTCAGGCAGAGTCAGACAATTGCCCAGAGTCACACACCCACACACCTGACAGCCCTTTCTCTTCCACACAGGCATACAAGGTACAGTACAAGAGCACAGTACGAGCAAGGCAGAACGCACAACCAAAGAGCTATCCACGCAGGACAGTTCAAGAGGAGGAGAAAGGTAGCAAGAACCGAAGGGGTGACAAAGAGAGAAGCGACCTAGCCCTTTCTGACCCAGACCTGCGAAGCCTCTGCAGACGGAAACATAAGACCTCGAACAATAGCCCAAGTGAGTTGCAGCAGATGTCAATGGTACACAGAGCATGCCCACGCTGATAAGCAGGACAGAGGGAGACGTTTGCTACCGTGGTACAGAACTTGACTCCAGATATTCTGAAAAGCCAAGTGGTTCATCACAGGCGGTGAGTCGAAGGGGAACCGATAAAGAAACCAAACTGTGTTGAATGAAAATTGCAAAGTGGCACATTGAGGGAAGCTCGAAGAACTGTAAATTGTTTAGGGAAGACCAGCTGCAAAGTGGTCCGGCACCACGTGGGTGCTGACTCGAGAGACGCTAGTTGATCGTGCAATGGATGAAACTGCTGATACCAGAAGGCCCTAGGGGAGCCACAGAGGTCAGAGTGGTCATACAGGGGTCGAACAAAATCCCTGTGCAGTCGAAAGTCTTTGACCGACAAACCATTGAAAACACAAGGGAGGTAAATCCTGCATTGAAGAAAATAAAAGGTATTGAGAAATGGCAAGAGTGAACCCAGCTGTAACGCTCACCTGATTCCCGCAGAGGCGCCGGTCTTGACTGGGTGAATGCCGTATCTTCAAAGGTGATGTGTAACACACGGTTGGCTCTTTGGGCTGGACCTCTGTGCACTGTATGTCTGACTCGAAGAGTAAGATGTCTGCAGATAGAAAATATGGGATTAATGAACTGGGGTTATTGGGTGCCTCTCTCCTCTTCCCTTTCTCTTCTCCTGTAGAACCCCAAAGGTTAACGCCCTCACCTTAGGTAAGTGAACGCCGAGCTCTCCATCTGCCTCGGGGCAGGGTGCCGTAACCAGTTTCTTCACTGGACAAGGGTGCAGGCCTCTTGACCTCAGAGGACTGCTGTCCGTCGTTAACTGCACGAACGGTAAGTACTGGGCACTTCAAATGTCTTAAAAGTCTTTTGTAATGATATCTCTTGTTTTGCAGGGTTCCGGCGATGGCGGATGGCGGGCTGATGAGAGTTGAGGATCGAACCCGCGTGAGGAATAGAAGCGCCTGGAAGCACGTAAGTAAGCGCTTGTAGCCTGCTTCGCGATGCGCACTAACTGTCCCTTTTATCTTGCAGGTACAAGTTCGGAGCTTTAGAGAAGCTGAAGGGTGCTGGAATACCCACTGGATTCGGCGTGGGAAGGAGTAATGGCACGTGAGTAATAAAGTTGCCCAATGTCTTTAAACGCACCTTCTTTTGTCTTTCAGATGCGGGATGCAGCGCCGAAGGCCTCCGGAGCGTGCGAAGAGCTGGTAAGCTTTTGTCTTTCAGATGCCGGAATGCAGCGCGAGGCGTTGGTGACAGCCGATGGACCAGGTAAGAGATGCGCTGCCACTGAAGACCGTAGTGCTAACCTGTTCTTTCTTTGTCTTTACAGGTGCTGCTGAAGACTGGATTCCAGGATGGTAAGCCTTTGTTCCCTTAAGCCCAGGATCAGAAGCAGAAGACACGATGAGCGTTCTGCTGCAGAGAATGCAGAATAACGCAAAGCAAGATTCATCCATCGGGTGTGGTTTAAATAGCCTCCTGTAGTGCTTAGGTGTCTCCTTCCACAGCCACGCCTAGGTAAGAAAAGAGTTCCTGCTTTCCAGAAGAGTTCCAGTGTTCTGAACCTAGGGAGTGGCTCCTGCCCCACCCAACAGGAAAAGTAGTCCCAAACAGAAGAGGATCAGGGGTTCAACTGGCAGGTAAGTAAGCAGCATGGTCTGCTGCAGGTAAGTCCACCCAAGCATTATGAGCCCGGCGCTTCCAGCGCTGGGACTGGGCATCTTTATGAGCCTGGTGCCACTGGCGCCAGGACAGGGTCCAAAAGGTCCCAATTGGGACTGGCTGGCACTCGGAACCGGGGTTATGGGTCTGCTTCCAAGGGAGTCGGGCAAGTCCTGATCTTTTGGAAGAAGAGATCATGACACCAGCATAGGGATGCCAATAAAGAGGGGCAAAGTCTAAAGTCCCAAGAAACAGTGTATTGATACAAGTAAACACGGTAGAGGGAGGCCCACAGTGAACGGTTTAAAAAGACATTAAGATTTGTGAGTGCTAAAAGAGAAATAGATTTGTGAAAAGCCATAGTTTAACCCGACGGGAGGGCGCCTGATATTGGAGAGGGGTCTAAGCCCGGAAGAGGGGGACCCCAGAGCGAAGAATCATCACCTCAAGTGCAAGCCAAAAGAACTTTTTGTTTGTCTCTCCTGCTTCTGATGATCTGATAGGTTCAAATAACAACAACCGAAGATCCTGATATTGATAAGAACTGCATGAGGGGGTCTGTGTCTGGGAGAGGGGGACACAGGGGTGAAACCATCACCCACTGTACATTTGGAACAGATCTTCTTTTGTTTGTTATTTTTTAAACCTATCACGTCCTTGATATGTGAACCGGAACTGTTGTCTTATGCTGGAAAAGCTCAAAACGTGGGGAAGGGAGACCCACGGCTAACACATCCTGACTTATCATTTGTGAACACTTCTTTCTTTCTTGTGAACCCCCTCCCGCACTCTTTTGTATTTAGCATAAGGTTTGGCAATAGGTTTTTCTTAGTATAGGCCCTTTTTATTTGACCAGACACCACTAGGACTGCCTTATTATTATTTGATGGTCGTAGCTTGCTCCCATCTTAGATTTAGATTAGGTGTTTTTCCAACCTACCTATTCAGTTTAATAAACACCCTTGAACTGTGATCACTTGTGTCTGTTTATTCATTATACCGTGTCATCCTTACACAGTACAGGGTGCCTGTGCAGTGTTCAGCACGTATTACAGGCATGGGTCATTGAGAGGGGGCCAGGGTGTATAGCCACAACAGCGCCCTGGGTGTTGCTTCAGGTGTGAGGGTGTGTGCCTGCAGGGTGTGTTCTGTGGGATGGGGACAGTGCAATTCCCATCTCAGTGATATGGGGGTATGGTGGTGAGAGCAGGGTGGCCAGGAGGGATGGTCAGTATACTGGGGCTACGTGTACTCACTGGCGTTGTCGGGTGTCTCGGCTCTGGCCTCCGCAGCGCCAACCCCTTCAATGGCCTCCATGTGCAGTACACTGCTGCACTTCTCCTCCCCGGGCATGAGTCGGATTGGCGAGCAGGGTCCAACCCCTGTGGCCATGCTTTGTCTGCAGTTTTTAGACTAGAGGTTCCAGACCCACAGGCAGAGGTCGTCCCACCGCTTGTGGCAATCTCTGACTGTGCGTGGGGTTGTCCCCCATTGCTAACACCTTCAGTGCCACTTCATCCCACATGGCCTTTTTCCTCTGCTGTGTTTGGCGGCACTGATCTGTGGAAAATAACTCCTCTGCATGCAGGACAATGGTCTCTGCAAGTATGTGCAGCTCCGCCTCAGGGAAGCGTGGCTTGCGCTAACGGGTCTCATGGATGCGAGAGATCATGGTCCACTATGGATTTCTGCAGTCAGGAGGGATGGATGTAGACTGGATGCTGCAGATTTCAATGGATTGTGTTTTTATGATGGCCGCCGGCCTGTTTCCTGCTCTGGTTATTACTTTATTTCTGGTTGCGGTAATACCGGTGCTGCTGTTTCCGGTGCCGCTGGAATCGGGGGCACCAAGGGCGACGATGCAGAGGGTTTTGGCCATTGGTGCTTCCGTGATGCTGGCCACTGTTTCCGGCATGCCAGAGTGCACACGCCCAATAACCCATGATCGTCCGTTGTTTCCGGCACCACGGGTTGCTGGAAACTGTGGGACCAGCATCATGCAAACTACGATTTCTTACCGCCAAACTTGTAATGAGGGCCTTTGTTTCATTGGGTTAGTTGGTTATAGTACGCTTAATGTAATGGTTGATAAGTGTAATTCTGTAATGTGACAAATCTGGAATTACAATATGACCAGTTTGCACCTTAAGTATTCTTCACTTCCTCATTCTACGACAATCGAAGAAAAGTGATGTCATATATTTTCTTATTCGTTCCTCGCAAAAGAGCACTACGTTTCATGAGCAGACTCTGCCCTCTAGTGGTTTTACACGGGACACATTTCGGTGTTATTCTTTCTACATGTGTCATGTGGAATTCCTCTTCTTTCAAAGGCTCAAAGGAATAATTTGCTTAAATAATTACTGCAGTTAACGGCAGAATGTGTTCTCATTGGTTCCGTGTGATTACATCGACCACAGTTCGTGTGTGGTCTTCCTTTTGGGCTCCCCTAAATCGACTTGTTTTCTATTTTTAATTTAAATGGCGTCCTCCAGAACCCTTCTACACCCGCCCCTACTCATTCTTCCCCAAAAACACACACCCACACACACCCAAAATAAAAAGTCGATTTACAAGAGTCGAACAAGTAGACCACAAACTAACTGTGGTCGATGCAATAATGACTGTAAATGGAAAGGATGTGGCCACGTGACATCTTCTGATTCGTCGTCTGTCCGAATAATAGATACAGCAATTGAAAGCAATATAATGAATGCCAAATATTGAATGTATTGTTCCCCAACTCTTTTTAACACAATAGAACAGTGTTGGAGAATAATGTAACAACCATTCGCCTATTGTGTATGAATTAACGTTCTCATGTGCACAAGCTCTCCCTACCGAGACACACACCCAGCCCCTGTCTGGCATTCATGGACATGTATTGTACAAGCAACTACATCGTTCTGGACGCTCTGTAAAACAAATGACCCTTTGCGGCCCGACTCTGGAAGAGCATCCTGTCCGTCTCTAGGACGTGACCGAAGAGATAATATACATCAGGAACATGGTTATCATTAGCTGCTACTCAGAGTCGGTTCTCTGGATCCTGAGGCCATGACCTTGCGGACCCTAAATCCCACCAACACCTTTTCAATAAGGCATTGCCTCATAAGTCAACTGCGAAGAAAACGAACACGCATCACGGAGCCCGGGCTAGTCACATGATACATTCTGCCTTTCCCGCTGCCTTTTGTTACCAATCTTATTCTCGTCACGCCTTAATCTTGCACAAGGGTACCTCCGCCAGAAGTCGGCTTGGCACTCCAGGAATTGCAGTGCTAGGAATGTACACCACCAGCAGTGTAGGCCCATGTACCTGGCAGGCTCAGCACGCTCTCGAGACCCACTAGTCCATCTCTAACCTAACATGCTTCCAAGGCTGCCTGGGTATCTTTATTTATTTGCAGTTTTAAAGCGCTCACTCGAGGCGCCGTTACAGGAATCGTTTTTTTTTGTTTTGTCTTCGGTGCGCATTTATAACGCGCTTAAATACCCAGAGGTTGCTAAGTGCGGACACGGGGATCGAACCTGTGTTGCTTCGTGTCGCCGCTGAGCTATCCTCTGGGACTATGCATATGTTAACTCAACACATACATTTCTGTGCGCCCCCCTGGAAGATATTCCGTATGCCGTGAACTAATGTGCATTGACAATCGTGCAAAGCATTTGTCCCTGTCATACGCCTCTCCTGCATCTGCAACCACCTTCCCTCCCTCTTAGTTCACTCTTGCTCTCCTTCCCAGCAGACTAAGGTCTGGTTTCATCAGGCAAGGGAAAAATACGCCAGAGCCAAGGATTGGGGATTTCAAACGGCCATGGCGGTTATGCAGCCCAAAAGCCTAGAAACATAACACAACCTAACGTTTCTGAATCCAGGCAAGGTGTCATAGGGGCCAGAGGGTGTTTTATCCCAGGCCTCAGCCGATGCGTCGGCTGGCCGTAGGACTTTGGGGGCTCTGGGAGCCAGGGCCTCGCTGCGCAGCTCCGGCGGGAGCAAAGAGAGACGCGGAAACTCAGGTGCGTATTGCACCCGGAACTGCCCTCGCGTAGCGGGGGCGGGGCAGGGGCATTTATTTGGTGGCGCCTTATGTCACTGGTAACGGGACATAAGGCGTACATAACATTCCTCCTTTTTCCCCCAACAAAACATTAACAAACATACTATCTATTAAACAATGTTCCAAACTGTGCTTTATGCTGCCTCACGAGCTGGGCTTTTACCACTCATAGGGCCTGATCACGACTTTGGCGGTAACGCCGGCGGTAATACTGCCAGCGGTAATACTGCCGGCGATATTACTGCCGGCGGTATTAGCCCTACCACCGAACTCCCCGGCGATAATAACGCCAGATCACGAGTTCGGCGGTAATGTAATTCCTCATTCCCCATTGAGCCTATTCGGAATGCCCCATTCCCCATTGGGCTCAATGGGGAAAATTTGCGCTCTTACCACCGGCGGATTTCTTGCCGGCGGTAATAGTGCAAATTTTCAGTTGATTTCCCCCCAGCCAAGAGCTGGGGCGAAATCCGCTGAAATCCTGATTTGACGGACCCTTAAATCCGGCGGTAATAGCGCGACCGCCGGATTTAAGGGTTACCGCCAAATTCGTGATGAGGCAAAGAGTCTTTGAGTCTTTCAGGTGGTCTGGGCGCAGTTCTTAGAGCATACCGTCCACCCCTGGGCAGTGGCGTAACACAAGATGTGGGGGCCCCCCTGCAAGCCATGCTGAGGGGGCCCCCCAACTCAGCAACAAATCAAGGGTCGCGCCACACTCTGGGCCAGCCTAGATTATCACATTTGCGCAATACGCACATACGTGCTGCTGAACGGATATGCTGCACACTGCACTAGGAGAAAGATATACATGTGTTTTAATATAACATACAGCACACTGTCTGAGAAAAATTGGCTAAAAAGCCAGTGTGTTTGGAATTGTTTTGTAGGGTAACACCAATTCAATAGATGCAAGTCACCAACAGAGCACAGGAACATTAAAGCTTTGCTATTAAAAATGCCATGCCACAATGAAAACATGTCCAACTGGCTGCACAAGGTAGACCAGTGTCAACATGTAATAACAATATAGTAAAGCTTGCCAGGCCACATTTAGACATATCTAGACTGGTTGCACCAAAATGGCAGTCGAAGCAATAACACTCATCAAGAATAGAACACACATTTAAGCCTGTGTCTCTGTGGCCTCTAACAACACGGCCAAACTCTTTAAAATCTGAAAAGAACTGGTCAATCCTGTTGAGGTCTTTACATCTCCTGTTCCCTCCCTGGCCCTCTGTATGGCTCTGTCATCTCACTTCTACGCTAAAACTCAGGGCATCCTGTCTTCCATCTCCTCTTCCTCTCCCTCTTCCTCTCTCGGCCCCCTTTTGGCCATCTCTACCTCTCTTCCTCCTTTCTCCTCTTTTTCTCTGACACCTGACGAGGTTTCTAGACAAGTCTGATCTATGAAAGTGTCATCCAAACAGGTGCTCTCCTGATCCACCAGAACCATCAAGAACCATATTGACACCCTCGCTCCAGCCTTGACCGATTTCTGTAATCACTCTTTCCCCTCTCCCGTTAAGCACTGCCTTATGCGCCCACTCCTCAAGAAGCTGTCTGCCGATCCTGCCTGCCCGGAAAACTATCGCCCAGTCTCCATCACCCCTTTCCTGGGCAAACTGTTGAAAAAGCTGGCCATCTCCCAGCTTACTCTCCACACGGAATCTGTTGGTTGTCTCCATGACCATCAGTCTGGCTTCAGTGCCAGAGACACGGAAACTGCTGTCCTGAACACCTGTGAAGTTCTGCTCTCTAACCTTGATTCCAGCATTCCTTCTGTCCTCATCCTCCTTGATCTTTCCTGTGCTTTCGACACGGTCAACCATGCCATCCTGATCAATCGACTCCATGAGAACCTGGGCATCACGAATCAGGCCCTTGAGTGGCTGACCTCCTTCCTCTTGGACTTCCCCTCCCAGGCCCAACTTGGTCCTTTTCTCCCCACTCCATCCTCTCACTCTGGTTTTTCAACCTCTATGTGGCCCCTTTGACCCACCTGATCTCCACATTCTCCTCTAACTTTCAGTGTTATGCGGATGACACTCTGCTTTCCTTCAGGCTCCCCTCTGACTCCTCTCATCTCTCGCTCATTCCCGACTGTCTATCCACGATTCAGGATTGGTGTGCCTCCAACTATCTCTGCCTTAATGTCAGTAAGATGGAGATCCTTCTCATTTGGTCTCCTGCCCCTGCTTTGCCTCTCTCACTCTGGCCTCCCGCCTTGGGCCCTCTTCCTTCGCCTTCCTGTGAGGCAAACAACACTGGTGTCATCTTTGACTCCACTCTCTTTCTCTCCTCACATCTCAGACGTTTCCAAGAAGTCCCACTACCTGCTGCTCCTCCTCAAAGGGACTCTTCCCTTTCTCACTTTCCCCCAGAAGCTCACTGTCTGCAGAGCCCTCGTTCTCTCTAGGCTGGACTACTGCAACAGCCTCTTTCTCAATCTGCCTTCCTCTACTATCCAGCCCCTGCAAACTAATCCAGAAAAGGACTGCAAGACTTATCCTTGGCCTCAAGCACAGGGATCGTATCTCTTCAGCCCTGAAATCTCTCCACTGGCTCCCAGTTGCTGCAAGTATCAAGTTCAAGACCATTTGCATTGTCCACAAGGCTTTCTGGGCCCGGGGCCCGCGCTACATCCAACGCTCTCTTCCAAAATATCTTCCTTCTCAAGTCCTTCGCTCAGCTACCTACAACTCTCTAAGGGTTAGACGCTTCTCCAGGAAGAGAGTGGGGGGTAGATCTCTCTCCTCTACAGGTGCCTCCCTCTGTAATAGCCTCCCTGCCCCTCTCAAGCTTTAGCAGACCACCTGAAGTTCTGGAAGCAGCTCAAAACTTTCCTCTTCTCCTCTGCTTTCTCTCTCTCCCCCCCTGTTGGCCTACCTGACCTACCTGTCTGCTATACCGACTGGTTGCTTGGCTACCCTCAGAGTCTCACTGAGTCGAGACTCTTCCTTGATCAGTCACCCTTGCACTGCCTCTGGTCCTACCATGCACTTAGGGGCGGTAACTGTAACCCTACAGTCCCTTGTTCTCCTTGCACTACCCAGAGCCACGCTGCCCTGACAGCACTTACTCAGAGCATTGCTGCCCTGTTTTTCCCCTCCCCTCTCCCTTGCACTTCCCCCATCCCTTTCCCCTTGCGCTTCTCGTTATCGCACTTGCATGATCTGAATGACACAAGGCCTAGTAAGATCGTTTGTCTTGCCTCCCTCTATCTTTCATCCCTTGTCTTGTCGCGCCTAGAAACACTTGTGTGCAGGTGCGTAATACATGATTATATAGTGGCATTGCTAGACGTCCTGGGTAAAGTCTACGCTACCACCCTCCAGAAAAAATTGGTCAAATGGGCATCAGAATCAGGTCACGTCGATGTCAGACAGGCAGGCTTCGTCAAACAAGTGGGCTGTTCTCTAAATTCACTCCTACTAAACTTGGCAAAGATGGAGGCTATAAAAACCAACACTGTAGTATATGTAGCGTTCATAGATTTCTCGAGCGCATTCGACACTGTCGACCATGTCCTCTTGTGGACAAAATTGCGGCGGTGGGGTTGCCCGGAAGAACTTGTATCTGCAATTCAAGAACTACATACGGGTACGTCGATCAAGATTCGGCTGGACCAAGCCGGAAGGCTATCATCGGCAATAGCTACAAGCAATGGTGTAAAGCAGGGTTGCCCGCTTGCCACAGCCATCTTTAGCCTGTTTATAGTGGATATTGGCACCTCAATTGGCGCAATACGTTCTTTTCCGCCGAAAATAAATGGATCTCATATAAGTTGGTTGTTCTATGCCGATGATCTTGTTGTGATGGACTTAACGCCTATTGGACTACAAAGAAAACTAGATGCCGTCCAGAGCTATGTAAAAAAAGAATCGGCTGTTGATTAACTCAAACAGAAGTGAAATCCTACTATTTAAGAACTTGAAATGAGGTTCCTTGAAATCAAGTAAAAAGTGCAGTTGGACTTTGGGTGGAATTCCTCTAAAGATATCGAAAAGTGTGAAATACTTGGGAATGACACTAAGTTCCTGCATTAATGATGGTCCCTGGATAACAGACACGAAGAGGAAATGCGTCCAACTATCCAGCCAAGCAGTAATCATGAAAAAGAAATTTGGGAAGTTCTCTCTTGAACCTTTAAGGCTGTTTTATCAACAGAAGGTCGTTCCAGTATTGATCTATGGGGCCGAAAATGCGCTGGGGTGCACACACGAACTATGGTCCTCTTTAGAGACTCAATTCTGGATGAAGATTTTGGGACTCCCAAGAGGAACAAAGACGGCTTGTATCAGATATGAACTTTCTCTCATTTTACTTCAGGCTAGAATCACTTGGAATCTACTATCCTTGTTCCGTAAAACCAGAGTACAAGAAAACATTCTGCAGTTTGAAATTCTCCACAGCGCATCGGAAAACGGTCAGAATCTAGTGTCCATGTGGATGCAGAGATGTGAGAGCCTATTAACTGAATTCGACGTTAAGATACTCACATTACATGAAAACCCGACCGCTGCAAAAACAAAAATATGGCGTATTGATTGGGAGCGAACATGCGCAGAAAGATCTGCAGCGAAACTGATGATAGACGTCCCAGCCAAAGCTCGTGCATTTGCCAGGGCACAACGCTACATCAATCTTTTTCCAGACCCTGAGGCACGTAGACTTTTTATGTTATTTCGTATGAATTTATTCAAAACTAAAGAGCGAATACAGAGGTGGAAAGGGAACAGTAACATGAATCTCACTTGCAGATTTTGTACAAGTAAACCGGAAACATTGAAGCATCTGGTTCTGTTTTGTACTAATTTCTGCAATGAAAGAACTTTACATCTGGGCCCCTGGTGGGATAAACACCCCTCATTGGATGCGGATGACTGGTGGAACCACATGTTCAATGGAACTGATTTCAAATTGTTAATCCCTCTGACCCTCTTCTTAAGAATAATTGAAGAGCGTCTAAGTCTGGTTGATGCCGCTTAACAAACAAGAAACGGCCAGAAGGAGAGCAGGGCGAATCGGATGATGGCGGGAGGAGGAAGTTGGGAGGAACTTGCGATAAGATGTAAACTGACACATGATTCATGTTGTCTTGTTAATGTGTTTGTAAAAGATTTTAAAGGTTTGTATAAACCGTATAAAATTAAAAAAAAAAAAGATTTATATCACATCATTTGATCACAGATGCCCAGAAAAATATACAATGCAGCAGTAAGAGACGGCTGACTGGCAGCACCCAAATGGCAGTCTAGCCAGGTAATTCACTTAGCAGGACTGCTTTATCATAAATGCCCCATTAAAAAAAGTCATACCAAACTGAGGAATGACTAGACTGGCTGCACCAAAATGCCTCTCTAGCCACTAATACCACATATCATGCCTGCTTAGTCTGGACATGGACAGCCATTATAATTTGTCGTATAATCCTGCCCCCCCCCACACATCCCCTCTCCCTCCCACCCCAACCTCCAAAATCAGCTCCTTGGCCCAGAATTACCTCCACATCCCTCTTCCTTGCCCCAGAGCTCACGGTTGAGGCTCCTTGCCTCATAGGTAAGTACTGAGATGAGGAAGAGTGGGACTAGGAGTAATGAAGATTACAGGTAGCTAAATCCTTCCATGTACCTCTACCTCATCCCAGTACTTGTGTATGAGGCAGAGTGGCTTATATACAAGTACTGTCTCATACACACTGGGACGAAGGAAGAATAGGGCTAGGAGTAACGATGATTACCAATAAGTAATCCAGGCATTAAACACAAGTATTGGTGCAACGCCATTGAGTTGACTGGGATTCAGCACTCCCTCCCCCCCTGAAATGTTGGGCTATGTTGACCAGACCTGGCTGACCTTCAGAGCAGTTGCCAGACAGAAAAGGACACAGATGTTAAACAGCACCTGGGTTTCTCTGTTAAGAAGAACCCACCAATTACTGACATAAAGCAATTCACTGTTAGTACCTGCATTCAAATGCCACATTTTTTAGGTAATTGAAATCGTGATGTGGGTTTAATACTTGCATGCCAGGGGAGTGATTGGAAGGGTAGAGAGGGAACAGGAGACCACTCATTCTCACAGCACTCCATAAGTGGGTGCTTTAAACCTTAAAGGAGAAAGTTAACTGCTTGTAACATTGAAGTTGCACTAGAATAGTCTCATAAAAATGCATAAAGAAATTAGATGACCCAACAAATAAGTTTGCCCCTCTCCCACCGCCCATAAAGTTGGCACCCCTCCCAACATTTGAAGGGTTAGCCCCCGAAATGTGGGTTTTGTTGCGCCCCTGAACGCAAGCGCACACACCATTCATCATTTACACACACGCACACCCAGCCATCCATACATTTAAGTGTGCATTCTTTCACCATACTGGCACACCCAGGCATTCATCCATACATTTAAGTGTGCACCCTTTCACCATACAGGCACACCCAGGCAGCCACCCATAAAATTACGTGTGAACACTTTCACCATACAGGCACACACACCCAGGCACCCACCCATACATTTAAGTGTGCACCATTTCACCATACACTCACACAGGCAGCCACCTATACATTTAAATGTGCGCCCTTTCACCATACAGGCACACCCAGGCAGCCACCCGTATATTAAACTGTGCACCCTTTCACCATACACTCGCACAGGCAGCCACCTATACATTTAAGTGTGAACCCTTTCAACATACGCTCACACATGCACACATCATGGGGTAGAGGGGAGCCCTAACACTTAAAAAAGAAATTGGGCATCATTACAACTATGCCGGACTGTAAACAATGGTGCTGGTAAGCTCACCGGCACTGTTGTTTCCGGGCCGGCATATTACAGCTCTTCGGGTGGTTGCCGTCCTGCCGGCAGGTCGGACCTGCCGGGCAGAACAGCACCCACCCGCATAGTTTTCACGGAAGCACTGGGACCGTTATTAACGGTGCCGGTGCTTCTATGGTCCCCATTCCGATAGGACTTTATAGAAATGGGGACTTACCATTTGCCGGCGCCTGACTTCCCAGACCGCCGGGGTTGTAATCCCCCAGTGTTACCGGGAAGTCGGGCGCCGGTAAATCATTACGGGTCTGGCGGCAACCTGCTGGTAGCAATGGCATGGTTGCCGCCAAATCCGTAATGAGGCACATCGTTTCTTTTTGAAGTCACTCTGACTTCCTAAAGAAATTATTTATGTTACAGAAATAATTTCTTTATAAATGCAGAGGGAATTCAAAAAGAAAAAAAAAAGATTTTGGGGGCCCCTCCCAGGACATGTGCTGGCGGGGCCCCCCCGCACCGTGGGGACTGCAGGGGCCCCTGTTACGCCAGTGCCCCTGGGGGCTATCCCTTGACTCCCATTGGGTTGCTCACCTTCATTGTTCATCTCCGCCGTCTCTGGTTCGCTCGACAGCTCTTCCGTTTCGCCCTCCATGGTCGCTTCTCCTTCCTGATGGTGAGGTTCATCCTCAATTTGTGGATCTTCCTCTTCCACTGGTTGCTGCTCTCCATCCGTCCACAGATCTCTTGGTACTGCCTTGAACCATGATGCATTTCTTGTGACATGTCTTTGTCTCCTTGTGACTGTTATCATGGTCCCTCACCTTTGTGTTATGGTCCATGGGACGGAGTCGTATTGGGTGTCCAGCTTTGACTTGGATGGGTTCCTCACCATTATTACCTGATCACCAACTCAGTGATCTGACCTTTTGGCGTGTCTCTTGGTGCTCATGTGTTAGTTCGCCACACTCCTTCTTTGTTGAGTTCTTGCCCTGTTATACATGTCCGTACCCCTGCTCGGATGGTGTGGGATGGATGAATTGATTATGGTTCCGTACATAATGTCCGCCGGGGGTATCCCTATGGTGCTGTGGGGTGTCACTCGGTAGTTTCTTAGGAACCTGTATAAGTACACTCTCCAGGGGCTTGAGTTGGCACGGGAAAGGCGCAATACTTTATTGAGGGTTCGCATGAACCTTTCCACGTCTCGGTTGGCCTGTGGCCATCTCGGCATTATGTGATGGTAGTGGATGTTGAGGTCGGCTAGGTACCTCTTGAATTCCTCACCCTGGAACGGTGGTCCATTGTCACTCCGGATCCGCCGCGGAAGGCCATGAGTGGCGAACATTTTTTCCATGGCCGGTATGACTGCCTCTGCTACTGTAGAGGATATGATTTCGACCTCAGGGTACCTAGAGTGGTCATAGATTGCCACTAACAGGTACATGCCCTCCTGTATCTTGCAGAAATCGATGCTGATCGCGTCCCATCTCGAGGATCCTCGCTCTTCCGATAGTATTGGCTCGGGATTCAGCGGGGTGCCGGTAATTTGACATGGGAGGCAGGTTGTAATCAGTTGCTCCACTTTTTCATCGATGCGGGGGAACCATACACGGTGTCTGAACCGGGCCTTGGTCCTTACCATTCCCTGGTGACCTTTGTGCACTAACGCTACGACCCTGTCTTGCATGCTTGCGGGGATGACTATTCGAGTCCCTCTTAGTATGAGCCCTTCCTCCGTGATTGACAGGTCTTGCCTTACTGCGAACATGCCAGCTAGGAACTCTTTGGCTTCGGCAGTGCGATTTTGAATATTCCGTAGGAAGGATTTCCATTCACCAGAGATGACCGTGCCTTTTACCAGATCACAACATGGGTCGGCTTGTGTGGCCTCCACGATGTCTTCTATGCCGATGGGTCTTGGTTTCATCGTGTGAACCACATTGCAGATGTGTTCCTCCATTTCCTCAGCTATGTGTATCTCCCCTGGCGTGGCTGCTCTTGGGTGTCTGGACAGGAAATCTGCTGGGTTCCCGCTGCCAGGTTGGTATGCCAACTCAAAGTCATACTGTTGTAGGTGTAGTAGCCACTTCCCTATTCTGGCTGGAGGGGGAGATGACGAGCCTGTGAATATGGGGAGGAGTGGTTTGTGGTCCGTGAATGCCTTGAACTTTCGGCCGTACAGGTACAGGTGAAAATGGCGACAGCCCCACAGTACAGCGATTGCTTCCTTTTCTATATGGGAGTACCGTTGCTCCGTCGGTGTCAAAGCGCGGGAGGCGAATGCGATCGGCATCGACTCTCCTGTGGCAGTTACTTGGATTAAGATTGCCCCTAGACCCACCGGGCTGGCATCGACATACAGTTCGGTCGACAATGTGGGATCGTAATATGCCATGGTGGTGTCGGCCGAGAGTGAGGCTTTGATTTGTTCGAACGCTTCCTGGCATGTGGGGCTCCAAATCCATTTCGTGCTGGCCTTAGTGAGTTCCCTCAGACAACGTGGCTAGGTTGGGGATGAATCTTCTGCAGTATGTTGCCATCCCTAGGAAACTGCGTACCTCCGTCGGTGTGGTTGGGATTGATGCAGCACGAATGTCCGCTACTTTTTGAGGGTCTGCAGAGATGCCTGCGCTGTTGAATGTATATCCGAAGAACGAGATCTCTTTCTTTAGGAACTCACACTTGTCCTTGTGGATGGTTAAGGCTGCACTCTCTAGCCTGCTGAGTAGCATGTTGAGTCGTCGTACGTGCTCTTCCTTGTCATCTGCATGAATGAGAATGTTATCGCTGACATTGAGCACCCCCGGGATGCCACGTATCACCTCCTGGATGGCCTGCTGAAACACTTCGGCCACAGAGGAAAATCAGAAACAGAGTCATTTGCATCTGAGAAAACCTATGTGGCTGGAGAATGTTGTGATGTACCTGGAGTCCCTATAGAGTTTCAGTTGGTGGAATCCAGCATTGAGGTTGACCTTTGAAAAGATTTTTGATCCTGTGAGGTCCGCTATAATTTCATCAAGGGTGGGGGTGATGTGTCGCTCCTGCTTTATTGCTGCATTGGGGAGGCGCATGTCAATGCATATTCTCACCTTGCCCGGTTGTTTGGGTTTCTTGGTTATGACCATGGGTGAAACCCACAGTGTTGGTCCGGTCACCTCTTCAATGATGCGAGCTTTCTCGAGTGCCTGGAGTTCTTTCTCAACCTGCTGTCTTATGTGGAACGGAGTTCTCCGATGGACTTTCCTTTTAAGCATCCAATGCCCTTTAGGAGGTTTGGGTATTTCCCGAGCATGCTGTTAAAGTCCTGCGTCTCTGTTACATCACAGATGAAACTTATGAGTTCCATGCCCTCTGCCGCATCTCCGCTCAGTAAGCACTCAATTCCTGCGTTCACAACCTATATTTTAGACTTCAGTGACTTGTCGCCTCTGCTGAGGGTCGTCCAGAATCATCCTATTATGGGCAGTGGGTTATGCACCCATATGCAAACAGCAGCATGTCCGTCGTTTTCAGGATTGGTGGGGGTCGTAGTTTCGTGAATGCAGTCATTGGCATTAGGTTAACGGATGCCCCGGTATCTATAGTCATCTGCGTTTCTTGGCCTTGAGTAGCCACTAGGCATTTCCGTCTTCCCAGTCTTTTCATGGGCATCGCGCCTCCGTAGTCCAGTGCTGAGACCAGGTAAACCTTTTTCCCTTTTCTCCATTGCTCATTTGCTGCTTCCTTCTTAGGTTGTGCATTGTTGTCCCCTTCCTCGTCGGTCGACGAGTTGACAGTCTCAACTCGGCGGGCACTGGCTTGTTTCTTCTTCTTCCCCGTGTTTTTGTCTTGAGACGTTTGGGGGTATTGGGGTGATCCAGACGATCTGCAT
Organism: Ambystoma mexicanum; assembly: GCF_040938575.1. Classification (NCBI taxonomy): domain Eukaryota; kingdom Metazoa; phylum Chordata; class Amphibia; order Caudata; family Ambystomatidae; genus Ambystoma; species Ambystoma mexicanum. The sequence goes on from NC_090931.1 coordinate 670,264,350, forward strand.
ACCTTTACATAGTGGTCCTTTCTGCCACATGCACCACACGTGGTGCCTTGGGCCGGGCAATTTCGTCTCCCATGGCGAGGTCCTCTGCATCACCCACACTCAGTGGGTCCCGGGGTTCATAGTTGCCACCGGGGGGGTGTTGTTGTCGCTGGCCTCGTCTCTCGTGTATTGCCGGTTTGTGATTTGGGACACTGTTGCCATTGTTAGTGCCGGTTGGAGTTTCTGCAGGGTCGTGCCCATGTGCGCTGCTCTGGCATGTGACAGCTCCCTCTGGCGCCCAAGTTCCAAGATTCTGGTCAGAGATATGCCTTTTTCACTTAACACCATTCTGCTTAGCTTCTCCAAGTGTATCCCATTGATGATCTGGCGTCGGATTTCTTTTTCAACGTCGGCAAATTTGCAGGAGATTGCCAGTTTCCGTAGTCTGGTGTGATAGGCGTCAAGTGTCTCGTCCTCGGACTGGATGGTGGTACAGAAAACGAATGTCTCATAGTCTGGATTCAGCTGGGGCAAAAAGTGGGCTGTGAGAGCGTCTTTGGTTTGTTGGTAGACATCGGAGCTATCTGCTATCGCCAGTGAGTTGAATATGCGTAGAAACTCATCCCCGAAATTAAGGAGAAGGTGTGACCTCATTTTGCGAGAAGTGGTAATGTCTTTGCAATCCATGGCCATCTCGAATTTTTGGATCCACAGCTGCCACCGGGGACCGACAGAGGAGGGGTCAGTGTATGGGTTGAATGGGCAGGGCGCCAATGACGTCCCTCCTTGTGAGCGTGTGGCGTCGATGGCGAAAGGTTGGCTGCCATTCTCGATGGTGTACTGGGCCTGGGAGTGGAGAGGCCGTAGCCATTTTCCTGTGAACCCGGTGGCTCTTTCTGCCCATGTGCACAGAAAACCCCTCACCTTTGTGGCCAGTGGATGTCTGAGCTTTCTTTCCTTTGCCGCGAGGTACCTAACTCCTGTGGGAGGTCCTGTGGCAGGTGGCAGGCCGTTGGTTCATCCGGACGTTGGTCAGGTCGTGGTGGCCCCCCTGGTGCCACGCTCTGGTGCGATGTTCATGTGGCTAAAGCTGGAGGCCTCTCTCATGCTGTCATTCATTTGAGAGGGAAAACAAATATTTATTTATTTTTTGGGGGTGGGAGATGGGCCCCCCACCGTGCTTCCAAAAATTGTGCCCCTGCTGAGGGCTTGATTGAGTGGGTATCGCGTGCAGCGTAAGATCCCGTTATCTCATCGCCAGTGTTGTATCCCAGGCCTAAGCTGATGCGTCGGCTGGCCGTCGGACTTCGGGGGCCCTGGAAGCCAGGGCCTTGCTGCACAGCTCCGGCGGGAGCAAAGAGAGACACAGACACTCTGGTACGTAGTGCACCCAGAACTGCCCTTGCGTACCGGGGGCGGGGCATTGATTTGGTGGCACCTTACGTCTCCGCGTAGCGGGACGTAAGGCATACACAACAGAGGGGTTTATCAAGTCCTGCTTGCAAGGATAAAAATGTCCCAGAAGCAGGAGAGCCTTGTCAACAGAGTGCACTGGGAAAGTGAAGCGCCCCACATTCAAAAGCGTGCATGGACACCTGCACACCAAGAAACCTCTGTTGGTCTGAGAGCAATGCTGTCTGTGGGAGTGGTTGCAGAGCTCTGCGCTTGAGCATTCGAAGTGGGATGCCAAGATGGCGGCCAGCCTTGATCTGGGTATGCCCAGGCGAGGGTCTTGTGTCTGCCGGTCACAGCGAGCCAAGCTATACTCCTCACTGATGTTGCCCAATAAGGCCAAAACAGTCTGGGGATGCTTGGGGTCTCGTGCAGAGATGTGACCAAGCAGTTTGCCCCTTATGCAGTGGGGGCCAAGCTCGATTTACATAAGGTCTTTCCCCTTCCTGTGTTGGCTTGACATGTGAGGAACTCTGGACGGTTGCCCAGAGCGATGGCAAACGTTAAGATTCCTTCTAAACCTTCCAGCCATCAACTCTTTTGTTTTGCTGTGGTGCTGAGGAGGGTCGGGAGCAGAAGAAGAGTAGAGGGGAGAGGCTGAGTGTCGCATTCAGAACCGTAGCAAAGGGAGGTGAATTAAGGCCCTCTTGTAGTCCCCTGGTAAAACGGAGACAGAAAAACACAATTTGTTGCACTAACAACTGGAAGAAACACTCCAACTATCCCAGTTGTGGGAGAGGCAACGTGACGGCTACAGAACCGGCAGGAAGCAAACTGTGAAAGGTGACCCTTGAAATTGTGGAATTATTGACAATACACTGTCTGGAATTGTATTTTTTGTTCGAGGTTTATTGTGAATGTGCCAAACTCCCCATCGTCACTGCATGGGTATAGTGCTATTGGGGTTGTTGAGGTGGGATCCCACGGGCCCGCTACCTCAGATGAGATGTGGTAAACCTGCCTGGCAGGTTACCAAGATAATGGATGATGAACCCAGAATAATGTCTGCACCTCAGAGGAGATTTGGTAAACCTGCCAGGAGTACCAAGAGAATGCATGATAACCCAAGAATAATGTCTGCACCTCAGAGGAGATTTGGTAAACCTGCCAGGAGTACCAAGATAATGGATGATAACCCCAGAATAATGTCTGCACCTCAGAGGAGATTTGGTAAACCTGCCAGGAGTACCAAGATAATTCATGATAACCCCAGAATAATGTCTGCACCTCAGAGGAGATTTGGTAAACCTGCCAGGAGTACCAAGATAATGGATGATAACCCCAGAATAATGTCTGCACCTCAGAGGAGATTTGGTAAACCTGCCAGGAGTACCAAGATAATGCATGATAACCCCAGAATAATGTCTGCACCTCAGAGGAGATGTGGTAAACCTGCCAGGAGTACCAAGATAATGGATGATAAGCCCAGAATAATGCCTGATTCATTGGACTAACATGAAGAAATTTAATCCAAACCCATGCCAGAGCTCCCCGCCCTCCCCCCAGCTTGGTGGTTCTTTATTAATTAATTAAGCTTTAATACTGGAGATGAGTCTCGAAGCGCGTGACAGGGACTTGAACCTGTGTTGCTCTGCATTGTCTTGCTCCAAGACAAACGCGTTGGCCTGGAGAGCTATCCTTTATTAAAGAAGCCAAGAGGCTGTGACACCTTTCAAATACTCTTGAGACGAAGAATACCACAAGTATTATGACTGCGACTGTAGTATGCTCCCAGACGTCCTTGCACTCTTGGACAGGGCTTACCTGTTGGACAGCAGGGAGCTATGGAATCATCTGCTCAGGTCTAGCAGTAGTCCTGGATAGACACAAGAGCAAGCAAACTCGAGGGGTGGAGAAACCGCACGACGTTGCGTTCCATGTTGCTGCATCAACTCTACCACACTTCAACTGCTTGTAAATCCTGATTGACAGTAAACAAGCCCATCAGTTAAGTACTCGAGGGCGAGTTACAAATTGGATGCCCAGATTTAAACTCCAAAAGGAATAACCTATGAGGAGAAAAGGAAGAGACCATGCCTCATTGGGAGGAGTATAACATGGCATGGCAGAGGCCAGTCAGGGAAAGGACCTTCAGGAATACAGACCTGTCAGCCTGCTTCTGGCTCCTCACTTCATACAAGGAAGCAGGACAAACAGGTGGAGTCCAACAAGACTCTGGGGAAAAACCGGTGGCAGAAAAAGCCTGCTCAAAGAAGACCATGCAGCACCAAGACCACAGAGGAGGTGGACGATCACACCCTTCTGCCTTGTAGGAACTGGAGGCTTCAAGGCATAGGACCTGCACAGGGGAGTATCCAGCATTGTAAGAGTGGGTGGGGGTGAGCCACGAAAAAAGGTCCTGGTACATGCACTGCGTGCAATTCCATGCATTCTCATTCACGCCCCCAAACCGCCCGCGCCTGCCCCAATCTAACTTTTTGGTAACCGTAGGGGCAGATGGCATAACAAAAAAAATAAAACTGCAGGCTCATAACAGATACATGAAAACTATTAGAGCTCTGTCCAGGCGCTCTGGTGCAAAATACATGCAAACCTAATTTACATATGGATTGCACTAACAGAAGTGACTTCACAGAAAATGGCATTTCAAGGAACATCGAAAGTCCTTGAAATTTTGAGGCACCATGGAAGTGACTTTAGAATAAGTTGCCATAAGTAAGCCAAGTGGCAAATAACTTTGTGGTGCAAAATACCTAAATTGCACTATTATAATATATAGAGCAACTCTAAAGTCATTAGGCGCTTTTTTTGTAATAGCATGATATATCAACATAAGTTATGAAGTGAATCAGAATCACTTACAGAGCTGCAGATAAGACAGTGTGATTAGTTGATTTGCCCAGGATCATACACTTTGGTTAAATGGTGAAATTGGGATGTGGACAATTTAAGCACTGAGCACATCTTCTAGGTTTAGTTGATGTAGATATTTATTAAGGTTTTGCTCTGCATTTCATGTGCTTAAATAATACTTTTTATAGCAAAGCCTTGGAAGCAAACCACATTACATAATAAACTAGTCTTTCATAGTAAACGAACTATACAATATGTACATTGTAATAGAAATAAGTTGAGCAATACGAGTTTGGCTTTAGTTTTATTCTCCCCATCATGCATGCAAAAGTCACAATAGCACCATACATATTAATGTGAGCCTAATAACCTCCCCCCGCCCCCTGGTTTTTAAAGCCATTGTAATTAATTCATAAAGCATGCAACATTATGCGCCCTTCTCACTTCTGATCACTCCCTCCCATTCCTATTTCTAAAGGGACAAAAGTCCCCGCTAATAGCCTCCCTTCTCGCATCAGTACCTAATGGCTCACATTGTAATGCTCTGTGAATACAGAGCAGCATGAGGACCCTCTGCTGCCCGGAGCTCCTTAGGACATTGTCTTTGCAGCGGGACACCTCTCCCATTCGGAAAGGGTAAATTGCTTGGCACACATTGTCCTGACATCAGGACACCGTTCCCATTGGGCACCCTCATTGAGGTGCCAAAAATGAGATGCCCCCCACTGACAAATGCCCTGGTCTGGTTCTTAAAAGAGCCACGAGAGGCGGCCTGTCGCCCCCAACACTCGGTACGGCACTGGACCGGCATCAGAAACCCCAAGGTGGTGGTGGTTGTGGGCATGACTTGGCACAGAAATATATGGTCACCTAGATAATACCCCCCTGACCCAGAGGTAAATTTGCGTACCTCTGGTGTGGGTTGTATGAAACTGCGATGGTGTAACTTTTGGCAGAGAGGCGTTATTAGAGGCTGACTGAGGGCGCTATGGCACTGGGTCTTTTGGCTGTAGCCCCAGTTAGAAGCTCAGGGGCTACAACCAGAAGACTAGCTAGCCCTGTGTCTCGATAGTCCCGACATTAGCATAGCCCCAGATCTTTTCCAGACCTAGCAACACCCCTGGTGGAGTCGGTTAGATCATCCAGAGGCAGTGCAATGTCTGTTATGACTCCCGGACGCTCAGGAATCCATGTATACCATTGCGTTGTCTGAGGGTGAGCGATGCATAACGGCACTGTCACCTTGGCCATAAAGGCAGATCTCGGCGCAACTGCTCGCCTGGTCTTTCATGAGGTAACTGCTGCAAAGTGTCTTTTGCTCTGCTGCACTGAATCCTACAATCCAATAAATGAAAGATTGTGCCCTGAGCACTGAAGTGTGGGGGATGGCTCTAATTATCATGCAGTAATTTCCATCATATTTACATGATCAACACATTTTGCCATGGTGTGTCTTCACTAATATCCTTAAAAAATGTGCTCTTCAACTAACCTATTCCCTCCTCTGCCATTCACCGGCCACAGACTTGCATCCAGAGGACTCTCTCTATCCCACACTCTTGGATTATCAGCACCCCTAAGTCCCCCCACCCTCTGCCCCATTATACCTCTGTTAATAACTATACCTCACTGTTTACCAGGTTCACTGTAACCACAAACAACAGTCAGGCTTCTATTATCTGTATCTTTCTCCCTATGGTCCTTTCCCCCGGTCCTCATGTAACTAAGTAAGCCGGCTTGTACAGCGCCACAATGCCGTTGGGCTGCTTGCACGCTATATAGATGTAAAAAATAAAGAAATAAAATAAAATAAATTTGCACTAAAAGAAACCTTTGGCTCATTGTTAACTTCCCTGTATGTGCTTAATACACGTTAGTGACTTATCAAAAATTCAGCTGAAATCCGACACCTGCATGGCAAAGCATGTCATTAAAAGTAGTAACTGCTTTTACTTTTATCTTTACAGTTAAATAGCTAGTTCAAGCCCTTCCAACCGTCAATGGATCGGTACATGGAGACCATTCTGATGGAATTAAGGGCATTAAAACCATTAATGGAAGCTAAAAAATAGCAAATTACAGCCATTGGATGAGAGATGGTCCTGTTTGGAAACTAGGATAGGGGAAGGTGAAAGGAGAATTTGTGATGCGGTCTGATGCTGGAAATGCCTTATGTCCTACCACTTCTCTGCATGTGTTTTCCAACACTGAAGTCCAAACTGGACCTCTGGCAGTGCAGCTCTTCATGTTTTCCTTTTGGTGAACACCACCCATGGAATACCGTTATAGCACACATTGGTGGGGGTACACCCTTGCACCCCTTATGTGTGTTTTTGGGCACACGTGTATTGCCCACAGAGCAGGGTATGGGCTGGCGGCACCTACATGCTGACTTGGCAGTGGCTCTGAGTGTCCTCCATTTTTGGGACACCCAGGCCCTGCCATAGGAATCAATGGATTTCCTGATAGATGGCCCCTGTGGCCTCATGGTTTCTATTGTCTTTTACCTTGTTTCCCAAAGTCCTGGGAAGCCCTGTCTCAGTTCCCTTTCCTCCTGACTGGCTGTTGGGTGGAAATACCATATATGGCTCTGGGGCTGCCTGCTGTCATAGTGACTGGAGCCTTCCCAGAGGCTGTGTGCTGTGGGTACACCCTAGGGGTGGGACCTGTATGAATGGTGTCTGGAGTGAACTCACACTCTGTGTTATGGGTGTCTGATTTCGCTCTGTGTGTGAGACACAATGAATGAGACTGCCCGACTGAAACTGACATGAATGCAGTGGAGTGTGCTGAAAGGCTGGGTACTTACCCCAGTCCACATTCTTTGTTATGGGTGTCTGGGTGGAGTGAATGGCCTGAATGCCTGTGAGCCTGATTGGCTGCCTGCCAGCATGAATGCCCTTCTGCGTGATTGGCTGACTGAGCCTGGCTCAGCCAGAGTGAATGGGGAACAGATGTGTATATCTGGGGACCTCTCACTTACCAACTTGTTCAGAAACTGAAGTCAAAGCTGAAGCAAGAAGCTGTTCCTTGAAGCCCAGCTGGAGGAGAAGTCTGCTGTTGCATTGCTTTGTTTTTTTCCAGAAGCTGCCGTGTTCCTCCAAGAACTGATCCAAAGAGGACCTGCAAAGGAGACCTCTCCCTGAGCTACGAGGGACCATCGTGCAACCTGCTACTCTTCATCGAAGTATCCCAGAAGCCAGTCCTGTGTGCCTGCCGTCCAGAGAAGGGGTCTGAAGAGGAGTAACCGGACATCTCGAGTCGAAGACATCCATTGTTGTCACCCGGGGTCCGGAGGTGCGTTTCTTGACCACTGGAAGACGTTGCTATCTACCACCTGGCATGGTGCTGCTGAACACTGCGAGCTGCGAAAGTTCCAACTGACTAAGAACATTTCAAGGGACACCCTTGCCATCATCACTGACCACTCTTACCTGCCGAAAAGAGTCCAGAGTCGCTGAGTGCAGAGGAACGTCTGTCGGTGGGTTTGCTGCCAGAAGTCAACGAAGGATGCCAGGGGTCTTGCTCTCATTTGCCAAGCCTGTATGGAGCCCACAGCAAGTTTCATCTTCACAGGACTTCTACAGTCAGTGAAATCATCCACCAAAGTAGAGCACTGCGAAGAGCAAAACTGCTGCACTTCAGAAAGACTTTGGTTCCATTTTCTTCTTGGACTCGGCATCCCTGTGGCTCTTTCTTCCAAGGGGGCTCCATCCTCAGAGGGAATCATTGAGTGAAACCAAGAAACTCTGCCACTTCGCCTGCCAATGCACCAAAGGTACTGTGACGAGGAAGGGCACCTTCTAGCCTCAGGAGTCGTCCAGGGGTCCCAGATTCGTCTTGGATCCTGCTCCCCTGTAGCCTCTCAAGTGCTTTGGGGTGGTAGAACCTTTTAAACAATGCAAAAGGTTATTGAACATTATTGGACTGGGCTGTAAAAGACAAGATAAGTTACTCCCTAACTTTTCCATTACAGGTTGTCATGGTAGGGCGTTGGGGGAGGGGGATCTTCACACAGAATTGTATATCTAGTCTAAAGAAAGCATCCTGCCACTGTTCACAACTAACCTGCCTTTCTTCCGTATTCTATGCTGATTCACCTCACTTAAGAATTCACATGCCTATTTAAAGCTGTCTGCAGTTAGTGCATCTATTACTGAATTTAAGTATTGTGTGGTACCTCATAGAGTGTATATGTTTGCCATTCTTTGAATAAGTATTTCCAAGTATAAAGTGTTATTATTTAAATGTATATGTATTCCTGAATCTTATTTTATATAAAGAAGCTGTGTTATCACCTAACATAGTGTGTGGACATTCCTTTGTGGGGGCTTTGGGGATTCACTGTACTTCAGAACCAGCCTGCATCTTCTCCTGAAAGCTTAAGCCTGACTGCTCATCCATTGCTACTAAATTGAGAGCGCTGCCTGCGGTGTTCTGTGCCTTTACCCTACCATATAGAGGGAAGAAGTACAGATACCCCCCTCCAGTCTTTACACTGCCAATGTAGCCCACTGAGTGGTGCATTTTGAAAAGTTATTAACGGATATCCAGAAACATACAGAAGAATTGGAAAACTGAAGTCGACGGAATAACCTATGCCTTATTGGCCTTCTGGAGGAGCACAGGGCGATGATCTGTAACGCTCACCTGGTATCCACGGGGACGTCACTCAGCCTGTTCTTACCTCTTACGACCTCAAACCCTTCCCTGAAGGCTATTCGAGTGGATACTGGGCCTGAAACACAGGATTGGTAGAGTTTAACTCCCTATTGTCTCTGTGTGCTTGAACCCCTTCTTCCCCGGGGTCCAACCCTTCCCTTTGATCCACAGCTTACCTTGTTTTCTTGGATAGTGTGCTCTCCGTCCTGCCTTCAGCGCAGGGGTGCGTTGATTGATGCGGGCTCGTTGCTGCCTAGTTACTTAACTGGCAAGAATCCGACAGGTAAGTATAATTAGTCTTTTGAACAATTCTCTAACTTCGTTCCTTTCCTTCCTTAGATGATGGCCGGCGTCCAGGGATGGTGGCGTGCTGCTGAGATGAGTAGCGCTGAAGGTGAGTGAGAGCGCGATGCACCCCTTTTGTATTTTCATTGAACTGAGTTCTTTTTCTGTGTTTTTTAGGTGCCACAACGTTTTCAGCGTGGATGCCGGTTATGAAGAACAAATGCGGTGGGTAGCGCGGTAAGCGGCGCCTCTAGATGTTTCCACGCTACCCTGGAGTGTCTTTTCCCTCTTGCAGATGGATGAGAAGTTCCAGAGATGCAGTTCCCCCAGATCGGCTGGGATTCAGGTAAGCGTTTGAAGCTCGTACAATATTTAAAAATAAGCAAAGATTTGCAGAATGCTTACTAATGCCTTTTTTCTGTTCTTTTCCCTTTTCCTTAGGAAGCGGCGTGCTGGGATGGGAATGACACCGCTGAAGATGCCCGCAGAACAGAAGGAGCAATGACTGATGGGCAGAAGCGCCGCAAGGTAAGGCTGTTCCTAACAGTGTTCTTGTTCTTGCAGGAGCTGAGCGCAGAAGAAAGATGCAGGCCTACTGGAGACTGATCCGAACATGGTGAGTGTCACGCTGCATTTGCAGAAAAAGCAAAGCATGTTTCTCAGCCTGGGTGTGGCTTAAATAGTCTCTGGGTATCCCAGGTGCCTCTGGGCTGAACCACACCCAAAAGACTAGACTGCACATGCAGTTCTGGGAATCAAAATATGTGGGGGCATCCATCTTGTCCCCATCAATGCACTACAAATCCAATCCCCAATGTTATCCTGTGGGCGTGAGTGAGTCTGGTGCGACAAGCGCCAAGTCTGACTCCAAGTGGGTCTTTGGAGGGATGGAGAGGCCCTTGTGGGCCGTGTAGGTGATCGTGGCCTGGCTCCAACCTGACATCTTGGAGGGCGGGGGACATGAGGGGCAGGAATCATGACATGATCATGTGCAAAACTGTTGGCAAAGCTCCTTAATCTTCAGCCCACTACAGCTATCAATATTCAGAGAGCACACAGGCTAGGTACAAAAGGGATCTCAGCTCCAAAGAATCCTCACCTCGTACCTCGATATTTCTGCACTAGAGTATACTCATCTGTAGATGATTGTAAGGAAGGCAATATAAAGTGAACAGCTGATATGAACGGACACAGAATATTCATATCTCAAAATTTTTCTAAGGCTACAGTGTTGAATGCGCGAGATGACTCGCGCTGGGTTTTCCCCACGTGAGTCATCCCCGCGCATTTAAGTGTGATGTCACTCCTAATGACAGTTGAACTGTCATAATCTTGCTTGCTCTTCTGCCGTGAAGTAGGGATCTTTCTTACTTACAGACTTTTAAATAAACGTTAATGAGATAACTTCATAGGTCATACTCCCGTTATTTCATACAGCCTTACACAGAAAATCATTTCTATCCCCTTTAGACAGCTCAATGCACGTCATGGGCTAATTCACCTGTGCACTTTTAAGGTTACTATTAAAGGGACATCTTCCCTCTAATCCTAGACACTTTATTTAGTCACGCAGAATGGAAGATATGGACACATCCCTGTCACTTATATGTCAACTACTTACCTATCTGCATCCAAGGGGAATATTTAAGTAGACATCTCCCAATAATAACTTTAGTACATCAGCGGTAAACCTTCTTGTTGCCTTGACATGTAAGCAGGGATGGGATAGCCGTCTGTCTTGTGTCTGGTTTTCAGCTTGCAGATGTTTTTCACTGCAAACTAGGAATTTAGAGATTGTTATGAGGTGGATACATCTAGACCTCCAAGTATAGCAAATGTTCTTGTCTTTATACATTTTCTTTTTGGTACAATGTTGTATGTATTAGTAATACAAGTGTTGCAGATTTGATATCCCTCAACCTTTCCTCATGACTTTTCTCCCAAATGTCTGAATACTGTCAAATGCTGTAAAGTTGGCAAATCCGTAAAGGGTAGATAGGCAAATTCATAATACATATTCTGCTATGGTTGTTCTGTAGAATTGTGATGACAATATCAAATGTGTTTGAAGTGCATTTCACAGAACAATGAAGACCTCAACAACCCTATTAAGGAGGCAAAAGGTTTTGGCTTACCAGAACAGATTGAAACCTTCAATTACATGTTTACAAGAAACCAATTTTTCATTGCAGTCGATGAAATTAAAGAAGTTTAAGGTTGGTGATGTGATTTCTAGTCAAGCGGATGGGAAATGAAGTGTAGTTGCTATCCTCGTTAAAGGGGTAGTTCAATTCCAATGCATCCTACTGTTGTTTTTCTCACTTTTAAACGTGTGAAAACGACACGTTGGGTACTGCCATCTTGTGCTAATCTTATCCGTTGATCAATTGCCCAGAAGTTCAAGTGCCCTCCCCGGAATAATTCAGATCATCCACCCTTCAAGCTGACATCACTAGTCAAAACGATATGCTCCACCTATTTTAATGACGTCCGTGGGCAGCGTAGTCAAACGTACCATGTCATCACGCACGTCACAACATTACCGAAAGCCGAATCAGTAACATAAACGCACACATCTGCACAAAATGCAAAAATGTTGTTTCTTTTCACAAAAAGGATATAAAATGTATATTTAGAAGAAAAACGCAATGGTCGGGAACGCAACAAGTACTTTTATTTTTGACATAATGCTCAAAAGAAGAGATTATGTCAACTGAAACCTTGATAACTTTTACCAACAGAGGTTCTAGCTAGCAAACATTGCATGGTTCACATGTTTTGCATAACTGTGAACGGTAAACTTATAATGCCGACGATTCCGTTCATCGATCGATAAATACCAGCCTTTGTATTCTACAGAGAAAGTTCTTATGTTCCATCACTGCTGTTTCATCGAGGCGCATGGCGTTCCATTAGTGAGAAGAAAGGAATGGTTTTAGTTTCAAATACAACACTTTCAAATCCACAGGTTTTCAGACCCTATAGGCTGCAATGTTTCCCCTTATTGCTGCAACCGAGAAAGGGCAGATTGGTGTCTGGCGATCGTACCAGATAATGCTTATCACAGATGCATTGTTAATGATTGTTGTCCAATTACGGTTGAAGAAGCCGTCAATTGGAAGATGGAACCCATGGCAGGCGCTCATCACTAAAATATAACTATGTAAAATCAAGAATGCAAAAATAAATGTCAGTACCTAGTTTATAATGGAATATACACAATACATAAATATGTTAACTATCAATTTCCATTACAATTAACATATACAATGTCTATTCTTTGCGTCAAATTGAACATTTATCCGTTGCATCGTTAACCATGTAGCATACAGCACACATGCCATCCTCACTCGCCTAAATATTATGTAAATCTATGCTTACATTATGTCTTGAGTTTCCATTCTCTCTATGCTACGGATGACCAACCACTTCAAAAGACAGATGTCAGTAATATAAACTTAACTTTCCTATAACTGCTTTCAATATAGTGCATCTTAACAATTCTTTGTGACTATTCGACACATTGTGTCCTTCAACATGTTATTATGGTTAATTCAAGGAAAAATAACAATGATACTCTTTATTCTGTGTTCTCAGTGAACCACGGGTTGGTTTTGTTTTAGGGAATACATGCCACAAATGAATAATTATAATGAACTGTTTTCAAAGTGTTCAGTGAAACACAATTAAATATATCCACATAGCAAAATATGTACTTCTATTTTTACGGTATCAAGGCACCTGGTCCCACAACATTTACGGATTCTTTCACAGATGTGCCTAGGCGAGGTTCATGATTTTGAAAAAAAGTCACATACTTAAAATAATCAGATTGATATTTATGTGGTAATATAAATCAATGATACTGAGGGAAATAAATAAAAAAGGCAAAGAAAAATACTGTTATTAATGCCTATCTAGCAAGATTACTTCAACCAAAAATAATGAATAAAAATCAATTATTGAACAATTGCATTGCAAGTCATATACTATTTTTTGGCCAATCAAAACACTTTCCAAACACTGTGCAAAAACTTGAAAATGGCTTTGTTAAAAATTGTGAAGACAGTGTCATGAACCCTCCGAACATACCACTATGTTGCAGCAGTCACAAGCAATGGAAAATCGGGCACAGCTGGACTACCTTAATTGGTGGCTGGCGTGAACACCGTATGGCAAATGAAAGGGCAGCATGCAAACCTGAATCCAGCCTCTACCAAGATGGCCGGCAGCGGTGGACACAACCTAGAATCCAATATGGCCCCCAGGCATCCCTCATTGCTCCAGCAGGCCGTGTGGTCTAGACACACAGGGAGCAACCTGGGCCTATAACACCTCACCCAGAGCTGCGCCCGCTTCTTTGCATTGCTTCTGCTGCCATCTGCAGCCGCTTAATGCTTACCGCTCCTGTTTTCCTTTGCTCATCCATCTTCTATACTTACCAGACTTCTGATTCCTGCCACGCTCCTGCCCTGAAATCATCTGGCGCATCCCTGCAAGAAAGAAAGGAAGCAAGTAAGGAAACTGATTGCCGCTCGCTGCCCATCGCCCTGAGCCCCATGCCATCCCTGGCCTACCTGACATTTCCTCAAGGGTTAGCTGTTAATCAGGTGCAGTTGCTCCGTTCTTTGGGGGCTCTTCACTGGCCCAACTCACCAGCATCATACAGTCATAACACGGCACCTACAAGAGAAAGAAGAGACAAAAAGGACATAATCCGCGCTGCCTCGCACGGCAGTAATAAAGACATACAAAATAGCATTGCAAGGACTGAGGGGACGCCTTGCCCCAGCACCTCGCGAGTCACAGCTGGACTGTATCGCACACCGCCAGTGACAGAACTGGACCTGGTGCCTTCCTTATGTGTGTGCATATTAACAATAAAGAGGTGAGCCAGACTTCCTGCCAGTCAGTAAACCAGTGGGTATAGAGGAGGGGGGGAAGAGGTATTAGCAACTAGTAATCTGGCCATTGTCTTGCTCCTAGATTCAACACCTCAGCTACACCTCAGCCTATCCAATCATCGCTGGGGACCTATCCATCCATAGCTGGGCAACACCATTCCAACCACTCCCTACTGCACTGTAGACAGGGTTTATTCTATCACACTGTGCTACCGTGTGGAAGGAGTGGCTTGGAACACGCACCCGACATCAGAAGGCCAGGCACTCCTGCAGGGCAGCAGGTAAGCGTTACAGACAGCCACACATCATTTGAACCTTGAAGTTAACCTATCAACAAGTTCAATTTTGGGAGGACAAACCTATTCTGCAGTGTTCTGTGGCATAGATGGGCCCTGGCAACACAATCTGGAGCAAGTCCATGTGTTTTCATGGCCAGCACATTCAATGACAGATCTTTAACAAATTGATAATCCATCTGCTGGAATATTGGCGTTGCCACCCACAGTTTGCTTCTTTTGGTAAACTCCTTGTTGTAACGAAGCATCCCAAAAGTTCCTTCAGTTTTTGCTTTTTTCAAACCAACGTTCTCGTTGTGAGCAAGTACAGCCACTCTTGTTCTGCTCCCATATCGTCTATGCCAAAATGCAACCTTTTAGGCCTGTATTTTAGGCAAATATTATGGAACACCTCCAAATCTCCATTGTGGCAGAATTTGGTGAGTCCCCCTCATGGCTCTTGGAAGTGTTTTGTCATGCACAATCATCTCAAGTGCTGTGTGAGGAGGGAAGCCTGTCACCAACCACCCTTCCTTGAGCTCCTGCCTCAATTGTCCATGTGCACATTCGTGGACATTTTTGTTTTCTTCCCAAGAGTGTATGTTTGAACAATGGTGCAGCATTGAACGCCAAGCAGAATAGCTACAGATCCATGACAAGTTTTTTAGCACCACCTGTAGTGATACACGAAATTGCAACCTTGCCAATCAGGGCTTTAGATGACAGCATTAGCCGCTGAAAGCCAATAGTGTATTCAAAGTATGTGCTAAAAATGCTGACAGTAGTCTGTTGTAGCACTTCCATTATGCAGTAGTGAGCTACAAGGAATATGCAGGCCTAGTATGAAATAGGTCAAATTAAGCATTGTTGATAGACAGGCAGGGAGGGCCCCCAGCTATGTAGCTAATAGGTTTTTGGAGTGTTTGGAACATCATGGCACCTATATAGCGCTTAGATAGCCAGTCTTAAGCGCTATAAACACTAAGCTATGAGTGCATGCCTTTTAGAGCTTGCAGATGGGGTTAATACATCCCTGCTTCCCTTAGAATATTCAGCCTCACTAACGTTAGCCCTGGCTCCAAGCTAATCTTCCTTTTCTCTGGGAAGGTACTGATAAGACATTCCTCAGCCAGCGCAGATGGGAACAAGGGAGGGGGTAGGAGCGAGCAGGGAGCATCTCAGAGAGAGCTGGGTTTTTTCCATGAGCCAGTTGCACAGGGAAAGTTCTGGAACTGTGCGTCATGGTGACTGACAGCAAGAGGTTATAAAATATCCATGCACACATGGATCAGGGGGAGATCGCCTGTGGACTTGATTCGTGTACAGTCAGGTGCCCGGAATTGGCTCTCACGGTGTCCTCCAGCCTTGTTTTTCTATGAGAAACCCAGGTCTCCCAGGGCTGAGATTAAGGGACGTAAGACTGTGTTTCTCTATGTTTCTCTATATTTCTCTATGTTTCTCTATGTTTATCTAAGTTCCATGTTTCACTATATTTTGCATTGCTCTTTGTTTTATGCTTTGTAATATTCTCTAACATTAATCCCAAATGTATATGAAATTCACTGCTTAGAATAAATATGCTAAAGCTTTGAGGGTGTCATTTGTCACTAGCATGAGATCACTGCTCAGCACAATAGAACCTGTATTTTGGGCTGAATTGGGTATTTTTGCTCTCAAAGGGCTGGCCCCGAGGAAGATTTTGCCCAATATCAAGACATTTGGTGGCAGCTTTGTGGGATCTGTGAAGAGCAGTGCCATGCTGACATGACAAATGGTGTGAGAGAACACAGTGTAGAGTGGGGAGCAGGCTGTCGCATTTCCTTGATGGTCTCACTGCAGCTCTGAGACTTCAAAAGGCAGCAATGTTGTGTCGGCTTGCCGTGGCCGATAGCTTGTGTGGTTAAGACTCCCTTCAGTAAATCAGTCGTGACTGACTTATTGCATGGGATTGGTGCCAGGGAGTACAAGGCAATAAACGAGCGGGAAATGGCTTTGTTTAAAGCACTCCGATGAATGGTTAAGAAAGATGTATGCTCAATTAGAAAAAGAATTTTATCATGTGGTTTCCCAGTTTAAAGTTGTAATTTGGAATGCATAATGAGACGGAGTTCTCATCTCTATTCTGTCATGAGGGCAGGAAAAAAAAAAATAATTGCAGGGATTTGACATGCAAATTGTGAATAGTGATTTAACCATTGACTCAGCCCCAGTGTGCTAGCGAGTGGGGGCTGTAATGTTCGGAGGCGAAGGTTCGTCTTTTTTGATATATGCTTTTGAAGGGTTGGCATTCCTGAATAATGAGGAAGGGGAATGAGCCATGCTTAGGAGAATGAGTAACATCTGTGCTGAGAGCCTAAAGAGTTTTTTCTTTCTTTTGGCAACTGTAAAATTCCATGTGCTAATGATGGCAAATTCTGTTTAAAGGAAACACACTAAAATGGTTATATTGCATTTTAGGCTGTGCCATGCTTATGTTGGGTGAGAGACTCACTTAAAAGGAAAGTGAGTGAATGTTATTTGGATTTTCGATTTTTGTGTACTGATTTGAAATTGCAGAATCAGTTTGCAATGGTTGGGGGGAAAAACAATTTATATTTTTCTAAATTGCCCCTGGAGTATTTTTGACTGTCCCCATGCTATGCCATGGATTTGTGCTGCTGCCTTATAAGTGATGTATGCTTTGGAAATAGTGTCCTGTTGACTGTGATACATGGGGAAAAATGTTGTTGACACATTAAACAGCCCACAAGCAATAGAGTGTGGGTTGTTCTTGCAGAAAAAAAAACGTGCAGGGAGCTGCACTAAATATGGCATTTTTATTTTTTAAATGCACTGAACTGAGTGGTTATAGTTTGGCAATGGTACAACAGAATGAAACATCTGTGTGTGATAGGATAGCACAAAGATTTAATGGGTTGTGAGTTCTCTTGAAAGATCGCACATTACAAGAAAAAAAAGACGCTTTGACATTTTGCAAAATTACATGGAGTAGAAAAATGACAAGAAAAGTGCCGCTTTTGAAAACAAGAGTCTTGCTGTGTGTGCAGAGCTTGTGCCTTGAAGCTGTCTTGGGCGAGGTGCGTGAAGGCAAACAAAAGCAGAAACAGTACAAGAAAGAGTTAATCTGGATGAATTGTCTGAAACGAGTGAAGCCGCCACAGTATAAGAGTTATAGGCAAAAGAGATAAGCTGCGTGCTAATGGCGCTGCCAGGTGCACACGAAAGATAAACATGCCTGCATTCCTGAGGAAGGGGGAGCAAAAACAGAGAGCTGTTCAAAAAGTAAAGAATTTGCCCAGTAAACTGTGGTACGGAGCAAAGGCTTCATGCAGGATGGCAGACGGGCACATCACATCTGAACATTTACCTATGCATCTGTGAATGGGCCAAGAAAAGACAGCTGCCCATTCCAACAGACATTACTGTGCAAACCGCATTCCCATGTGATGTGATGTGAAGTGAAGTGAAACGCTATTGCTGTGCAAGCTGCATTCCAATGCTCCATGTGATGTGAACTGAAGTAAAGCGCTGTGCACTGGAGAAGAAACCTCTAGGCGCTTTGAGAAGAGAAAATACACATCTGGCAAACTGCAAGCTACATTGCCAGGGGATGGAGTAACTGACAAAGACATTATGGCATTCCAGATGGAAGCAAAACTGACAAAAGTGCTTAGCCGGTTTGCAAGAGACAACATGCAGAGCGGGGCTTTGAAGTACAACATGAACACTGCACATTAGCCATGATCCAGAAGCCACACGGCTTAGTGCAAGAATGAATGATTTGTTGAAGCAACAAAAGAAACTAGCTTAGACTATCGCACTCAAAGGGGTGGTTCAAAAACAGCAAACGCCCTTTGAAAAAATGACAAGTGAAAAAACCAGAGGCTTGAAAAGACACTGCTAAGAAAAGAAAGATAAATAAACAAAGCTGCCTGTACAACTGCAAGCGGTATTGGACTGAAAGACTTTACCTTTGAAAAATGGAGTGATGCCAGCAGGGCAACCTAAACCAAGATCATGAGACACTGGAAGCAAGTTGGCGCCTGGCATTTGTGATCGCTTTGGTGAAAAAGAAAAGCATTGTGCGACCTGGGTACTTACTATATGGCTTTGTAAAAGCACAGATCAGTACCATTGGTACCAATGAGGTACCATTGACCAGCTATGATTGCATTGCACAAATGAGTTTGTGATTAGGCAGTTACACCCCGTATGGTTGAGTGTAAATAAGCCCCCAGAAACATGCAGAAAGGTGATAAATAATTGCAGTAGCAATGACAAAGTGTGTAGTTACCTGATGAGACTTTTTGAAGATGGGGGTGGTATTAGGGGAAGGGGTGGATAACGCTGATATTGAAGTTTTGATGAAATCCTAACATTTCTGTTTGTATTTTGCCTAGGCAAAGCACGACAAGACATTTCATAATATCAGAAATTAATATGCAGTTTGTGGGTGACACTGATCAAAGAAGGGTCAGACGCATTCTCAGAGAAAGCGAGCCACTGCGACATGCTATTTCAACTTTAACGTGCCCTGCACCGCACTCAATGCTGTAACCTGCGAATAGTGTCCAACAGAGTAATAACTTTTGCTGAACTGGCACGATGCAGACTTGGCTAATTATCAAGTATTTGATGCTACACATTTAAATGACATGTTTTGCCCTTTCTTGTTTAAAGGACTATGGACAATGAATTGTGGACTGTAACATCAGGCACCACATACAGCTGTGTGACACAGCAATTGAATGCTAACACATTGAAAAATGGTTTTTAAATGCACTGTTGAGATGAATCTGAAAAAACCAAATGGTTTTACTCTTCCAACTGAATGGCTTTAACCAGAGATGTTTTGTTTTTTGAAAAAAAAAATATTCTACATTGCACGTAGGCAGGAGAATGATTTATGAACTGTTGGGGCAGCAGAATTATGCAAGCAGGAGCGTAATTTATTTTGAGATAAGATGAGTGCGCACATCAAAGTCACCTGTGCGTAGGTTAAGATTCTTAATTGAAGTAATGCTGCCAAGTGTATGAGCTATAATTTGAAATGGTAATCTTTGAAACACTGGATACTTTTACAGCCAGCTTAAGGCAGGTAAATGAAACCATGACTGACTTGATGTTTGATTTTATGACACAGAGTGTGACACGGTTTTTTGTTAAACCAACCAGTTTCATGTTTTTGTGGGGACAGCTGTCTCCAGCACACTAATGCAAAGAGTCACCTTTTGATTGTAAACATTTGGAATAATTCTTTGGAAAAGCGCTACAAATGAGTATCCACATGGAATTGCTAGTGTACTGGCCTGGCACATTGTCAGGCATCTTTTGTCACTGAATGGATACCATTTGTTTAATTTGTCTAATGTGATGTTTTTCTGACCAAGAACTGCAGCGAGTGTTCTCGCCAAGATCTTATGAACTATAACTTGACTAAATGAATTTTTTCCATGGTGTGATGAAACAGCCACTGCCGGATAGTAGTATGGTGTTTGTGGCTAAAGTTAATATTGTATATGGTAGATATCCCACTTGAAGAAGGGTATTCTCCAAGTCACAGAAGGTAGACACTGTGAACCTGTTAGATTTTCCAGTAGTAAGACAACATGTAAATTGTAGACTGGTAATGCACACCTTCATTATTACAGTGCTACACTTAGACATAGATTTATCATGAGGCAATGTTTCCTTAGTACTACCAAGCTGCTACAAATGGAGTCCATTTCTATGGCCCATCACTAGAGTGCGCGTAGCTAGGGAGCTAGATTCATTAATTGCAGGAGCTTTATATGCTTGTGACATAGAAACTGTGCACAATAAGCTAGCCACTATGGGTTCTGATGCCAGCTCTGCTATAGAACTTCTGGCCTAGTGGGGCCCATTGATATGCCCAGCACTGCTACAAGTATTGACAGCCAATTGAAGATGACAGAATTTTAGACATGAAGACATTTTTGTCTGCCATAGGGCAGGTCAACAAGACTGCTAAATACACACAATGCATTGTATGGCAAACATTGTTAAATCAGCAGGTGTTGGCTTTTTACTGGGTGGGGGCGACCATCCTCCACACACTGGCACGCAGAGCTACAGTTACCAGCATACATATGGATTGAATTGCTTGCTTTTTGATTGCATGAATAACACATGCCATGCTTTGATGTAAATTAGTAGAATTGTTTTTATTTAGACAACCTGGTGCCCATGGGTTCACCTTGTTCACGAAATTAGATGGTTTCTGGTTGGGTTCCACCTACCTGGGGGAAGTGTCTAGTCACACAGCCCATAGTCACGCTTGAATGCCCTGGGATCAGGGGGAGGGTAGGCCCTTAGGGTGAAAGGCTGCCAGGTTTTAGAATTGGTAACCATACATAAATGCAATAGTGCATTGTAGATTAGACTACACTGGATTGCCTTGACATTTTAACTGCATGCTGCTTTTTAACTGACAATCAGTTATACAAAATTGATTTAGGTATTTTTGTGTAGGCCAGGTTTTGGCTAGAGTAAATGTCCATGTTCACTTTGTGTAGGTATTTTTGTGTAGGCCAGGTTTTGGCTAGAGTAAATGTCCATGTTCACTTTGTGTAGGTATTTTTGTGTAGGCCAGGTTTTGGCAAGGGTATATGTCACTGTTCACTTTGTGTACATTTTTGTTTAGGTAGTGTTTTACCTTGCATGCCACGCTAACTAACCGCTATAAGATAGTTTGCTTAAACCTCTTGCAAAGCCCCAAGGTCTTTATCGCTGCACTAAATACTATATTGATAGGTATTAGTCAGCATTTTGTCGCACACACGTTGAATAGGGGTGGAATGTAGTGATACACGAAATTGCAACCTTGCCAATCAGGGCTTTAGATGACAGCATTAGCCGCTGAAAGCCAATAGTGTATTCAAAGTATGTGCTAAAAATGCTGACAGTAGTCTGTTGTAGCACTTCCATTATGCAGTAGTGAGCTACAAGGAATATGCAGGCCTAGTATGAAATAGGTCAAATTAAGCATTGTTGATAGACAGGCAGGGAGGGCCCCCAGCTATGTAGCTAATAGGTTTTTGGAGTGTTTGGAACATCATGGCACCTATATAGCGCTTAGATAGCCAGTCTTAAGCGCTATAAACACTAAGCTATGAGTGCATGCCTTTTAGAGCTTGCAGATGGGGTTAATACATCCCTGCTTCCCTTAGAATATTCAGCCTCACTAACGTTAGCCCTGGCTCCAAGCTAATCTTCCTTTTCTCTGGGAAGGTACTGATAAGACATTCCTCAGCCAGCGCAGATGGGAACAAGGGAGGGGGTAGGAGCGAGCAGGGAGCATCTCAGAGAGAGCTGGGTTTTTTCCATGAGCCAGTTGCACAGGGAAAGTTCTGGAACTGTGCGTCATGGTGACTGACAGCAAGAGGTTATAAAATATCCATGCACACATGGATCAGGGGGAGATCGCCTGTGGACTTGATTCGTGTACAGTCAGGTGCCCGGAATTGGCTCTCACGGTGTCCTCCAGCCTTGTTTTTCTATGAGAAACCCAGGTCTCCCAGGGCTGAGATTAAGGGACGTAAGACTGTGTTTCTCTATGTTTCTCTATATTTCTCTATGTTTCTTTATGTTTATCTAAGTTCCATGTTTCACTATATTTTGCATTGCTCTTTGTTTTATGCTTTGTAATATTCTCTAACATTAATCCCAAATGTATATGAAATTCACTGCTTAGAATAAATATGCTAAAGCTTTGAGGGTGTCATTTGTCACTAGCATGAGATCACTGCTCAGCACAATAGAACCTGTATTTTGGGCTGAATTGGGTATTTTTGCTCTCAAAGGGCTGGCCCCGAGGAAGATTTTGCCCAATATCAAGACACCACCAAAGATGGTTGCTGATAGACTGTGACAAATTCAAAATGTTTTCTGTACCCTTTTTTTTACCAGTAGCTGTAAATTATTTAGAAATTGATTTTGCGATGGGCCATATATCATATTGATGCTTTATGTGTGGGAACTGCTCTCGCATGGCCTTTGCTATTCCTATGTGCCTGTCGGTGGCTATCAAGTCTATTTGCATTCCTCTGGATTGCAGAAATTCAATGGATTTAATGAAACCATATTTTTCCATGCTAATACAAGATGTACATTCAGACACTTGCACAATGACTGAACCTACAATTATTTTGCTCTCTGCTCTCTGTGTCTTGGAAGTGGTAAGTGCAGTATTTAGCAGGAAAACAAACAGGACAGTGACACTGTCCATCAGCAACAATCCTGGGCCTTTTGCCAGCGAGACCATTGGTCAATTGATATCTGTTTGAGTGTCCAGGCCTTGCTAATAGCGGGAAACAAAGTATTCTTCTGATATTTGAAGCATTGGGTTTTATCAAGGAACTCAAGTTCCACAAATGTACAGAAACTTGAAATTGTACTGAACGTTGATCCGCTAAACAACAAAACAGATGTACATTTCCAGCAGGCACTTTTCCAAGTATAGGTTGAACCTGACTATTAAGACGGGTTATGATGGTGAACACAGCTACCCTTGATCTTCAGGTTGTTGCCTTTGACTGCACGAGTAAACTTCACCAATGGCTCCCCACAAATCCTTCTATGTAATTTATGATCAGATTTGATCATCTTCTTAATCTCCATCACGCAACAGTCGAATACAATATATTTTGGTTCCCTTAATAGCCAATTGTCATGCAGGACAGTGGTTTACAATTCCATGGTGGTGGACAAGTCCTCCACACTAGGAATCATGAGCACAATCATCTATCTGTTCCAAGGATGCTTCAGTTATTTCTGTGTGCAATATTTTTGGATTTTCTGCATGCATTGGGGAAATGGGGAATATTATCTCTTTCTTAGATTGCCATTTTTTAGATGGTGTGGATTGTGTGAGCGGGTCTGCAAGCAATTCTGAAACTTCTTCTGCCTTGCCTGTCTCTTCTGAGAGACGTTGTGTGCTGGAACAATAATCCATGTTTACTTTCCATGGGTCACTGGTGACATTCCATTCAAATTCTGGCCACTGGACAGCTGCATCAGAATTCTCTATCTTGAGAGGACCATGCTGAGGTTCAAAATGTAACTGCTCCAAAGTGATATTGGTTTGGCAAGCAACATCATTCGTTTGTGTTGTTGTCTGAGTCTTTATGCTCCTTCTTCCTAGGCCTCTAATTGAGTAAAAAGACATGCTTAATTTATAGCACACATACAGGACATGTGAATTACAACCTCAAAATGTAATATCAGTTAAATAACTTCTAAACAATGTATTTTAAAAACACAGTTTATTTACCCTTGCTTTCCTAATTCGCCTTGAAACGGTCCATTTTGATTTGCCAACCCAAGACCAAGCTGAAAAACAGCATTTTGAAAATGTATAAACCATACAATTTGCTCTTCCACTTCAAGAATCGTATATACCTATCTCTACATATAACCACATTTCCCTATGGATACCATTAAAACATATTAAATGTTACATGAAAGGTAAAATGGATGATAACTGATATTTTACAATAGCTCATGTATACCTCTAATCCATGTGTCTCTTTTAACCACTTCAGTAGTACATTCCTTGTACATAACAAATTCAACAAAAATGGCTCAATTGTTAAACAATGTAATGTTAACATTTTTGATCTCAAAAAGTACATCTCCAGATAGTTGATTATATGATTGTGGACCTTACAATATCAGTTAAACTTTGAAAAAATATACAGTTAATCGTCAGATTACCATTTTTACATTAATATTAACATAGAGACGAACACTGTGTACATATAACATTTTAAAAAGACACATTTGAAATTGTACCTGATAATCTTCCGAGATGTTGCAGTGTGAGATCATCCTGTAAAACATAGTGATTACATTGTGACCCTTGAATGTATGATGCGTTGTAATGGTTTTTTTTTTTAACCAATTTAATTGTTCGATAAGCAGCTAAAGGTTACGAGCAAAAACATACACCATTCATATAGTGAAAGGATCCATGTTATTCAGTAAGAAAGTTTGTTTATGTGAAGGTTTACTTTCATTGTTGAAAGCGTTTCTGCAATAAATACATCAAGGTTGTTGATAGAATACTTTGCAATTTGCTGACAGTATTGCTATTTATCAAAAAAATAACACTTATCTTAAATTTAAACAGGATATTGTTAATTAACAACTATTAATATAATTCAATACATTCTCACTTCACATACGTCATCTGCCAGACCAGTAACAGTATGTTGTTGGTGTTCCAGCACCCAATGTCAAAGTAATTGTAATAATAAGGATGTAAAGACAAAATTAAAAAAATAAAACAAATTACATGAAAAAGATGGTTGATATTGACATACAAGCTTAAATGTAACTTTGTATCAAAGGCGAATATTATACATAACAATAATCAATATGTTTTTAGTTGAACTTGACCATATACATATTTTGTGAAGTCACATCTGAAGGATTAGTATACAAACATTACTTGAAAGGTGAGTGTGGTTGTTGTTGACTATGAAATAGTGGTTGAAGTAGAATCTCCGTCCTTTAATCAATGTATATATTCATACCAGTGTTCAATAGAAAATGTATGTTAGTGTTATAATTTAGACCACATCAAAACCTGGTGTATGTGCAAGTCCCTTGGCCTCACCATTTGGATGTTGGACGTGTCTGTGGTTTCCTCCATGGAAACGGTCTGTACTTCCATCAGTCTGTTCTACATAAAGACATGCATAGTAATTAACACATTGAACAAAATGATCTATTTTTAAAGGATGCAATGCAAGTGTTTGGAAAGGATCCCATTGCACTGAACTATTAGTGTATCCCTAAAGTAGGGATACACAAAATAATCTAAAGTGAAAAATGTATATACCACAGTGCATTGTGTCATGATAAAATATCGATGGAAATATTCCCACAATAGCTCAAAACCGTTCATTATGTTACCTGTTCACAGACTATTTCAATATATTGAGTGATCATTTAGAAGACATATTATACAGACAAATTTAGAAAAATAGGAAAATACATGGTTTGTACATATCCTCTGATAAGTGCATGCTGCAGACGCAGAATCGATTGCCCCTCACGTCATCCAAGACCTCCTTAGCTTGGTTTCCAATCTCGGACACTGGAAATCCACAGTTCAACAGCCATGTTCTTATTAAATTTAAATCCTTTGGAAATGCATGCTATGATATGGCATTTATAACACGCCTGTACACAAGTGTTTCTAGGCACGACAAGACAAGGTGGAGGGAAACATAGTTAGGACAAAACAACGATCTTACTAGGCCCTGTGTCACCCAGATCGTGCAAGTATAAATAATAAAACAAACAAACAAACAAGTGCAGGAAGTGGAAGGGTAGAAGTGCCGATGGGGGGGGGTGGAGAGGGAGAAGTGCAGGTAACTCAAAAAATGCAGCCAGCGTGTGGCTCAGTGCAGGTAACTCAAAAGTGCAGAGAGAAGGAACTGCCAATCTCATCCCATCGTCCCCTGTAGTTTTCCTATAAGTACTGAGAAGATGAAAAAACAACTAGGAGTAGTGAAGAGCTCCCATTATAAACACCACTATGGTACTGGGACAAAGAAGAGTGGTCTGGAGGCATGTAGTAGTAAATATCAGGCATGTCACACTAATAGGTTTAAGCAGGGCCAGGAAAATGAGTATACCTCATTTCACGTTCAGCCTGTTAGTAGTAGAGAACAGTATAAAAGGTGGAAATTAGAAACACATGTGA
Organism: Ambystoma mexicanum; assembly: GCF_040938575.1. NCBI lineage: Eukaryota > Metazoa > Chordata > Amphibia > Caudata > Ambystomatidae > Ambystoma > Ambystoma mexicanum. Next base: position 670,290,455 of record NC_090931.1, read on the forward strand.
GAAGCAGTTGCAGAAGGAGCAGAGAAAGTTGCCATGCTGAGAAGCGAGAAGCGGAAATGCCCAGATGCCGACTGAGATCCCGAGAGTCTTGCCAAGGTAACTGTGCAGGACTGGAAAGTCTTGTGTGGGGAGGCGTACAGCAGGCGCTGCCAGGGAACAGAGGTGGAGCCAAGCACAAGGGACGGCATATGCGGAGTGAAGCGCCCAGCAAACTGGCGAGTTGGTTTTCCTGCGTGGGGAGAAGCTGCCGAACGGAACTGCAGAGACTCGGTAAGTGTCGGGCACTAGGTACGGCAGGGCACTCCAAGGTACCATGGAAATGGTAACAGTCCACAGAGGAAATATAAACTGACAGTTATTGAAAACCGAACTAAGTAAAAGGCGTTATTTAACACACGCACAACTTTTAAACTATATTTATGGAATACCGAACCAAATGAAAGATGTAATTAATGTCAGCACAGCTTAAACCTACATTTAGTGAAAATCAAATCAAATGAAGGGTGTTATCCTGACAAATACAATGCACCATTACATTTATTGAATATTGGCCGACAGGAAAGTCGTGGCTTGAGTGAAACCAAGTGAATGCTGCAATTATAAAGAATTGAATAAAAAGACACATTTCTGGAGAGATGTTGTTGATAGGATTGATCAGGTTTGGGACATCACCTACCCACGGAATCCATTAACAATTATTCTGCAATTACCAAGGAATGGTTACAAATACGCTTGGGTAACACCGTGTTGGATTGCCAAAGTTTTGTTAGTAGCTACTAAACAGATATTAAAGGTCTGGAAGACAAGAAAGAAACCAACAGTAGAGGATTGGCTTTTAGAAGTGCAAATACTATCTAAATATGAGAAGACTATGTTTTACAAGAAATGCAAAGAAGAATACTATGATGAACAATGGGGGAATTTCAATGCCCTTTATGGGTAAACCACTTTGATCGAAATTGTGTAATAGAATGGATTTGCATCACGTCTAATGGATATGCTATGGGGGGGAGAGTGATTATGTTGTTACGTTCTTTTGTTCTGTGTTGTCTGTTATGTTTGGGAATGTCAGGCCACTGCTCATGGCTACGTTATAAAATGTGTTGGGGTTAATATGTATTTCTAGGTTACTGTTTGTTGTATTCTTGGATTCAGGTTTAATGTTATGATCTGGATGATAGTCTGCTGACCTAGTAGCATTTGCTTTGTACTTGATATGTTTCTTTCTTGTTGTAAATAAGAAATAAAGTTATGAAAAAAGAATACAGGAGCCTGACAAAAATCTAAAAAAAAAAAAGAAAGTTGTTACTTGATCAGACTATGAAATACTAAAGACTGCCTAAACATTCTGGGGCAATCAAGTGTATCAAGTAACCCACTGCCAGAAAAACAACTTAAAAATTGTGTGCAAGACATGTAAGGACATTGAAGACTTGTCTTGAATATTACTGAACAATGTGCATTGGGGAAAGCTATGGCTGTGTGACCTGTGATGAGTGGACCTTGTGGTCTGACAACTGTGCCTAGAACAGGAGTTTTCCTAAACACTGACATTACCAATATCAAGAGTCAAATTACAGTCAAGGCATGTGGTTGCTGGTCGCGTGACCTGTAATGGGTGGACCGTGTGGTCTGACAACTGCGCCTAGACCAGAAACCACTAAATATTGGAACAGCAGCAAATAATTGTGTGTCCTTGGTGAAGCTAACCAAAGGAGGGGTCAAGTGGACTGTGCATTCTTTTGTAAACCAGTGAACAAAAGAAACAAGTCACCTGCTTAGTATATGTTTTGGGGAAGGGAACCCTGAGAATCAAAAACCTGGAGTGTGTTCATCTTGGGAAGGGAGTCCCTAGATCACTGTGTTGTATGAACTTGATTAAATTTAAACTTGAGTAAGGGAAACCCAAGTCCTTCTTTTGATGCGAACTGTGATACTGTGAATCTACAGAAGGTAACTTCAGAATGTGATCAAACCTCATTGAAACAAAGTTACATTGGAACTGTATTGAACTTGAACCCTTCTATTTGGTTGAGAACATTTTGACACTAGATTTTGTTGTAGTTGTGAAGACAAGCATAGGTTTTGACACAGATCGACCATCCTGATCATTAATAAAGTTTTGCTTAGAAATATATATCTGTTTTGTGTGTCATCTCTCTTGATACCATGCCTGGCTCACTACGCCCATTCCAGCAAAAACTGTTTGAGAGATAGGGAAATATTGTTTTCAACTTCCAAGTGAAAGAAACGTAATTGTTCGGACGTTAAATCTAATGATGAATACTTTGGTTTGAGATTAGAAAGAGAAATGTATTCAATTTACAGAAAAGTTATTCGTCAGTGATCCATCGAAGTTATAATGATGTAGCGGAACAATATATAATGTTAGCTGTCTCGGTTGTGTAAGGAACTCATAGTGGCAACAGTAAGAAACAAGTGATCACAGTTCAAGGGTGTTTATTAAACTGCAAAGGTATGTTATGTTATCTTCACTTGTAGAGCGCACGGTCGCCCAAAGGCATCATGGCGCTGAAGAGGAAGGACTGAACTTCTTAGGGCAGGATACAAAGGCGGGCGCTAGAAGAGAGTGGTCTTAAGAGCTCTTCTAAAGGCAAGATGATTGGGGATTTTCCTCATGGTCGGAGGGAGATCATTCCAGAGGTTGGGCGCAGCCACGGAGAAAGGCCGGCCACCAACTCTGGTACGATGATATCTTGGGACTACAAGGAGATCCGCGGTGGAGGAGCATAGATCTCGCTCAGGATGGTAGCGGGAGAATTTGGCCTGCAAAAACTCAGCCCCTTGACTGTGGATAGCTTGGTGAACTATGCACAAGGCCTTGAAGTAGATACGCTGGCTGACCGGTAGCCAGTGGAGTGAGCGTAACACCGGAGTGATGTGAGCTCCATATGGGGTGCCAGTAGCCAGCCTAGCCGCCAGGTTCTGTATCCGCTGTAACCGCTGAATCATGCAAATAGGCTGCGATGGATACAGCGAATTACAGTAATCCAAGCAGGAAAGAACTAGTGCTGCGACCACCGGGGGGCACAGCTGTACCGGTATCATAAGTAAAACCTTCTTCAAAACCCTGATATGATAATGGCCTGCCTGACACACAGCCGTGACTTGGTGTGACATAGAGAGAGAATCAGAGAGAATGAGAGAGAATGACACCTACGCTTTTGACCTTACTAACTGGAGTGGGGAGGAGGCCCAAAGAAGCGGGCCAAAAGGCAGTGGCCCATAATAGGGGATCCGGTGTACAGCCCACCACCAAAACCTCGGTCTTGTCACCATTGAGCTTGAGCCAGTTCTGATCCATTCAGTCGCACACAGCACTCAGACAGTCACGAAGGTGAACACAATCCTGATCTAATTGGATCAGAATTTGGATGTCATCGGCGTACGAGTAACAGTTGAAGCCGTGGGCGCAGATATGGCATACTAGAGCCCAGATATAAATATTAAACAGGATCAGGGACCAGTGAGGAGCCTTGCGGGACACCACACGTGAGAAAACAGGGTGCAGAGAGAAAAGGGGGCATAGCTAGGGCCTAGGTGCGGTCTGATAGAAAAGAGGTGAACCAAGCAAGGACCTGGCCATATAAACCTATCTGAGCCAGGCGTGACAGCAGGATAGGGTGGTTGACCGTATCAAACGCGGCCGAAAGATCCAGCAAAATCAGCACCCCGACCCCACCTGAGTCAACCAATCTAGACATGTCGTCCTGCACGGACACAAGCACACTCTCAGTGCCTCTGCCTGGTCTAAACCCAGCTTGTGCCGGGTTGAGAACCTTAGAGGATTCCAAAAAGGAGGATAGCAGAGGGATGATAAGTGATTCCAGCACTTTAGAGAGAAAGGGGAGTAAGGAAATGGGATGAAAATTAGCAGGGACCATGGGGTCAAGCGAGGGCTTCTTCAGGAGAGGAACAACCCTAGCCGATTTCAACACTGGGGGGACAAATCCTGATTGACAGGAGTTATTTATTGCCGATATGAGTTCTACCAGAAGATCGGGAGCAATCTTCTTCATGAGTACAATAGGGATGGATCCGCCAGGGAGGAAGATTTAATTCTCTTAATGGCATCTAAGTCTTGCGTCTCAGTAAAAAGAGGAAAGGTCGACCAGTTGTTGGGAGATTCAATAGGAAGAGCAGGTAGCAGATTGGTGGCATTGGAAGTCGATATAGCCAGCGATTTGGCTATATTGGTGCAAATGACTTCTATCTTGTTAATAAAGAAAAGAGAAAGATCATCGCACAATTCTTGTGATGGTTTGACCCTAGAAGTAAGGGTATTAGAAGAGGCTTGTGACTTTACAATAGAAAAAAGGGTTTTTGGCAGTTTTAATATCAACCAGATAGGTTGAGAGACAGGACTTATATAAGTCTCTAAGATCAGTGTCGTAATTTCTGTGCCTTTTATGTTCCGTCTGCCTTAGCTTCAGACGGGCTACTTTAAGTTGCTCCGAGAACAAAGGTTGGGGAGGTAACCTGCGACCCTGAACCAGTTTGAACGGGGCACAGGAGTTGGCGGCATCCAGGAACGATTGGGAAAGCGACTTCAGCTAGAGTTGTCTTAGAGGGGCACAGTTAGTGATGATTTGGGCGCTGAGTACTTTAGCATCAACCGTATGCTATGAGCGTAGAAACGTTTTCTGGGGCAAAAGCTTAACGGGAGGGATCACAGACTTGAAGGCGCAGGTTACTAAATGGTGGTCGGACCATACCACTGGTTGTCATCCCCAGGCACAGCAACGAGTACTTTGAGAAAACCATGTCAAGAGTATTACCATGTATATGGGTAGGGCCTTGGGCCAGTTGGTGTAAACCGAGGTCAGATAAACTATCAAAGAAGGAATTCAGCTCATTACATCTGGGAAGATTAAAGCAGAGATTAAGGTCACCTAATACTACTAAATTTGTGTATTGTAGACACATATCTGCCACTAGATAGGTAGTTTGGAAAAACGCCTAATCTAAACCTAAATCTAAGATGGGAGGAATCTTTGACCATCAAATAATAATGAGGCAGTCCTAGTGGCGTTGTGTCAAAATAAAAAGGGCTTATACTAAGGTAAAACCTATTGCGCATCCTAAATACAAAAAAGAAGTGTGGGATAATGTTCTTAAGAAAGAAACAGGTGTTCTCAAATGATTCCTCAGGATGAGGTACTTGACGTCTCCCTTCCCCACGTTTTCAGCAAGAGACAAGGGTGGACTCTGGAGCACAGCGCACGCTCGAGCTTTCCCAGCACAAGCTAACAGGTCTGCTTTCAGCAATCAGGGCATTCAGGGGTTAAGTCTCTTTTCTATCAAAATGTCTCTTGCCACTGTGGGCCTGATGTATTCAAACCAACAAAGAGTTCCTTTTCACATAAACCTTGGGTGATGTCTTTCACCCTTGGATCCCCCTCTTCCGGGCACAGATCCCTAGAAAGTTCTTTAATGACACCATGACCTCTGATAGCTATGTTTTTGAGGGCCGGTGGTTCAATATAATAAACAAAAGGTCAAAGTTCCTTTCTGTTTGCACATAATCTGCGGGTGGTGGCTGCTCAACGCTTGGATTGCCCTTGTTTGGGCTCAGACCCGTTTAGCATTCACAAATATTCGGGTGATGACTGTTCACCTGTCTCGACTGTTCGCCTCCCTCATTAAGGTTCACTATGGCACTCTTCACCAGTCTTAATATCTTTTTGAACAGTTCACTGTGGACAACCCTCATTCGTGTTCACTCTTGTCAACAAACTGTATTTCAGGACTTTAGCCTTTGCCTCTTCTTTACCGGTATCCCTCGTTCGCATTCACTCTTGTCAATCTTGCCTTTTTCCATTCAACTCTTACGATGCCGTATTCCCTTCCCTTAGCTTCACAATCATCTGTCGGTCAAAGACTTTCGACTGTACAGAGGATTTTACAAGACCCCTGTTTGACCACTTTGACCCTTTTCCTTGCCTTTCCCATGGCCTTCTAGTACTGGTAGTTTTAACAATCGGGCAAACACCCCAAGTTTTCTTGATTGAGAACCCACGTTTTGCCGGATTCCTTTGTTGCTGATTTCCCCCATTTTACATCAATTGCTCTTTATGCTTTCAAAGTTCAATTAGCCATTTGCTATTTTTTTGTTCAACACAGTTCGGGTTTTTATTGACTCTCCCCTCGACTCACCGGCTGTGATGAACCGCTTGGCTTTCTTTCTCCTCCGAGTCAAGGTTGATACCACAGAGACAAGCGTCTCTTCCCAGCTTGGTTATCAGCAGAGGAGGGTCTTGTGTACTATTGACAGTTGCTGCAACACATGCTGGCTATTGTTTGCAGTCTTACGATTCCTTCTACGGAGGTCTCACGGGCCTTGGTCGGAAAGGGCAAGGTCGCTTCTCTCCTTATCACCCTCTAGGTATGCACCGTCTTTTTCCTCCTTTTGAACTGCCCTACAGAGTTAGCTCCCTGGATGTGCGGTGTGCCTTGCTCGTATTGTGCTTATGCGCTCCACCTTTTATCCCTGTGGGGGAAGGGAAAGGGCCATCAGGTGTGTGTGGTTCGGGTCAATTGCCTGACTTTGCCTGACCCTGGTATTGGGACATGCCAGGTAAATAGCTGGAGTGTTAGTCCGTCATCCTTCGTAATGTGCGAGAGTGTTTGCGTCGTAAAAAGTGTGGGGGGGTAAAGTGCTTGTGTATCCTATGTGGTAGGTTGGGGAAAGGTTGTTGGAAGAAGGGGGATGCTGCGTCTCACCCGTCGGTGTGCCACTTGCCCCGAAGACCCCCCCATCCAGGCGATTCTCTCTCACTGGTCCACCCCCAGGAACTGGATCCAATAGCGATAGACATCCGGGGACTAGTCGGGGAGACACCTTGAGGTTTCTCACAGTTGTCTAACACACAACATATAGAGAGTAAACGTACTCGTTACTTTTCTTATGAGGCCAAACTGTAGCTCGAAGTTCGTACATGAGGACCATAATCAATTGCAACACAGATCTTGTAAGGCAGGCTGCCCTGAAGTCATGCCGCTCGTTAACACATAGCAGTGGTGTGTCTTCAGCAATGTAGGCCAAGCAGCCAGAGTTTTCCCCGCATATCAGTCTTTGTCCTGCCGGTGCTGGACTGCCCCAGGGCAGGACAAAGACTGATCTGCAGGGAAATTTCTTCTCTGTGAAAAGAACAGTGAGCTAAAGACTTGGTTGAGACTCTCCCAGGGGCCATCCACCCAAGAACAAGTCAATGGGCTGTGTTCGTGCTGGTAAAGAGTTTCCCAGACCCCCCTCTGTTTTGCATACCAAGTGAGATTTGGTCTCACCCTAAGTTACCTGGGGAATCCAGACGTGGACCCCTTGCTCACTGCTCTTAGAGAGGCACAGCTTCACCCCACTGATGATGCCCAACTAGGCCGAAACACGCGTATGGGGTTGCTGTGGTACTCTTGTTCAGAGGAGAATTGCCTAGCATTTCGGTGCTGAACTGCCCCTATGCAGGACAAAGACTGATATGCAGGGACATTTCTTCTCAGTGAAAAGAACAGTGAGCTGAAGACATGGTTGAGACTCTCCCAGGGGCCATCCACCCAAGAACAAGTCAATGGGCTGTGTTAGTGCTGGTAGAGAGTTTCCCAGACCCCCCTCTGTTTGACCTATGTTATAAGGTGGGGTAGTTGTTTACATTTTTTTTCTAACAGGTTTTTATTCACCTTACTTCCTACACTCTGTTGTTCCATTTCTAAAGTGCTTTTACGTTTGTCAGGGTAAAGTGTGGGTAATCTCTAGTTAGAGAGATCACCAAGTATTTTTGTGTGTGCATATTATAGGGTGAAAAATGAATTGCTAATATCCTTTGCCTTGTGCGATGGATTAAGTTGATATTCTGAAGACAACTAGACATGACTTGCGCCCCCAACCACCCCTAGACTGCACATTTTGGGAAAGATTTGTTAAAAAATAAAAAGTTATTAAGAAATAAAACACAGTTTCGACCTACTCCCCATTCATTTTCCCCATAGACAAAGAAGGTCAATTTGTGCTAGACCGCACTGCCCAAATTGCTGGGTGGATTTGGACCAGGTCCAATACAACTTGAGCACAAAGCCTTGACTTGCGATTTTGTGGTTATTTCGTCCAGTCGTTTTTTTTCATTTGATAGAAAAGGGGACGCACTCTTCTACAAAATAGTTAGCTATATCTTAGGTAAATTGCCAAGAAACCCAGGTGTTTATGAATGGAACGGCCGCCATCTTTTTTTCCTCAATGTGAGAGATAGCCATGGTTATAGCCAAGGGTATCGGAAAAATGAAATGGAGAAAATACGCTTCTGCAGGTCAAATAAACATGCAAATGTCATCAGGCTAGAGGTGGATGGCGGAGGGGCAAGAAAACACCTTGTGAAATTTGTAAGTTGGAGGGGGTCAAGGGACTCAGTTTGCAACATTACGTTTTCTGAAACCTTGGCCATCAGACAGACTAGCCAACATTTCATAGCAAACTGTTTCACAGAAACAGCAAGAGTTGTTGGGGAATGGGAGAGGATAGGGGAGGCGAGGAGGCCTTTGGGTGTGTCGGGAGAGCTGGCACAGATTAGGGGGCACTAGGTAAGGGTGGGAAGCATTTTTATTTTTGGGCTATAACTGTAGATACCCCCAGCTCTCTGTAGTACATACTAAACAAGCTTGCAGGTCTCCCATCTATGCAGTAACCAGGACTGACCCTGCTTAGCTTCAAAATGATATATATGTATATGTATATATATATATATATATATATATATATATATATATATATATATATATATATATATATATATATATATATAAGGCCATGCACCCAAGACTGAAGTCATAAGCAGTGAGGTTATAAGTGAACATGGGTGTGGTGTGGTGCGGTAATTGTGTGCATGTCATAGCGTCTTGGGTGCATTGCTGCAGACTATGCACTCAAGAGTAAACTTATAAGTAGTCAAATTACAAGCACCATGGTTTTGATATGCAGCGATGGTTGCGAGTAGGACCTATCGTCTTGGTTGCTTGGCCGTAGGGTGTAGGTGGTAGGTTATACAATGAAGATGCTAGGGCCAGCCTACAGCCACTGCAGCATATTAGTGCCATATATTAGACGTGTAGATTCGCATATGTATGAGATGACTGTAATTATACTTACTGTTTACTTTGTTCAGAATCCATATATGTCTTACATGACTTTAGCACTTGGCGGAACAATACTTTTCCAATTTCTGTGATAAATGAAAAAAACATGTTAGTGTTTGCATTTTAAGAAGACTTATTACACTGTATAATAGACATTTTAGCTTTTTTTACCCTCATATTTAGTTTACGAACCAGTGTACTGTGCATTTTGCTCAGTTTCTGTGTTTGTTTTTCAAATCCTTCGGTCTGTGGAGAAAAAAATCCCTGTCGGATAAAAAAAAACCTTTATTTGCTATGCTACACGCTATTTCTTTCTTTTCTTTGACTGTTTCCTTCTTCTTTCTGATTAATGTTATCTTTGTTGCCTTGCTGCCGATTTTTAACAACAGTTAGTCTGTTGGCGTATTCTAACTGTGCATTTGTGGTTACGGATCTGTGATATTCATTTATCTGTGTCGTTGTAATACACTCTTGGGCAGTTAGATACCTGTTGGCGTATTCTAACTGTTTGTAGTCTTTCACTTCATTTTTTAATAATGTTGAAGTACACATTAGTTATTAAATTTTGGCTTTAGGAAGATTAAATACGCATTTGTAAGATTAACTGGCAATCTCTGCTTTACAGTAATGGTGCTATCATTACATTCCAACCATCCACATTTCTTTTTAATGTATGCAGTGTAGTGACCTGCATTGGTTGTAGCTCCTGCATGGTAGATTATACCTATTGCTGTAAAGGTTTTCTTTCCAAGTGACACTTGACCGTGTGTGAATGCACTCAGCTTGCAGTTGTTTTTATTTCTTTCTTTTCTTTGACTGTTTCCTTATTCTTTATGATTAATGTTATCTTTCTTGCCTTGCTGCCGATTTTTAACAACAGTTAGATACCTGGTGGCGTATTATAACTGTGCATTTGTGGTTACAAATCTGTGATATTCATTTATCTGTGTCGTTGTAATACACTCTTGGGCAGTTAGATACCTGTTGGCGTATTCTAACTGTTTGTAGTCTTTCACTTAATTGTTTGGTAATGTTGAAGTACACATTAGTTATTAGATTTTGGCTTTAAGAAGATTAAATACGAATTTGTAAGATTAGCTGGCAATCTCTGCTTTACAGTAATCATTACATTCCAACCATCCACATTTCTTTTTAATGTATGCAGTGTAGTGACCAGCATTGGTTGTAGCTCCTGCATGGTAGATTATTCCTATTGTTGTAAAGGTTTTCTTTCCAAGTGACACTTGACCATGTGTGAATCCACTCAGTTTGCAGTTGTTTTTCGTACCATCTGCATTATAACGTAGCAGCATAAGTATTATGTAGTTACTATGTGTTTGTATCAGTAAGGTGGAGCGATTGTCTGAATTGCACCTAGTACATAATCTGCCATGGTTTACATTCTGTACAAGTTGCTGAAATTGAATGGATTCACAATTAGGTATGGATACGTACACAAATCGCTCATTTGGGATTTGTTCCTGTATCATATTGCTACAGAGAGTGCATGTATGTTTCCACATGTATGAAATCTGGAAGATTTCATTTATAGGTATGCTTTTGTTTTCCAGTCCAGTAGAAATTCATGTGGATCTTCTTGTGTGTTTATAGTGAATCTCACCATTCCAGCACAGTAGTCCAATTCTTGTCTTATTCCGTGAACACTGTATGTGTTGTCAGGATTGTTTGTTGCGTTTCTATGCAGGACTAACATTTGCAAACACAATTGGTCTGTACTGTCTAAGTAAATATTGTTAACAATTGGTGGCAATTGAAATAGAATATTCATTGCTACATTTGCATAGCAACGTATACCAATTTCATTTGAAAATTTGAATGGACCAGCTAGTTCTGTATCTGAGTGCACTTTTCGGCCTTTCTGTTCCTTGTTTGAAGAAGTACCTGTTTACTTTCCCTAATAGGTTCTTCTTTGCTTGTGGTAATTGATGAAGCTTTAGCTTCTTTTGTTTTCTTTGAAGGATTTGCTGTCAGATTCTGTTGCATTTCTGTTTGATTTAGTTTTCTTTTACCACGTTTTACTTTTTCTGGAACAGGATATTGTTTCAGATGTGGGGTGTACATTGAACGCAGTCTATTGTATTGTAAAATGCAAGGAATATCAGCGTTCACTTTACTTGCATCAAAGTTCATTAGAAATAGACCGTCAAGTGTACGTAAGAGTTAGAGAAAATTGTTCTCTACGTACATACATGTCTTTGAAGAGAAGGAATCGAGCAGTTGAGCGCCCTATCCTTTTCACTTCTGAAAGTTTGTGAAAGCGAATATTGACAAACTGAATGTTGTTGTCACGTGGGTATGATTGAAAGCCAACAACTGTACCCAGTGCCCCATTAACTAGCCCTTGCTCCACATCAAGGTTACGTTCAAGCATTACTCTACAATTTAAGGATAATTTTAATATTTTTTCCAACCCAGCTGTGTTCGAGATTGATTTTTCTAAGCTATTTAGTCTTGTTGTAGCTTGCTCACACATGGGTAGCGTCAAACCATGTACGTCTAGTTTGTCTGTGGCGCTAATTTTTATAATTAGTTGCATTTCTTTATTTAACATTGTTTAATTGAATTTGAAACAGCTTGCAAGAGTTGGCATTAAGGCCATACAATTGACATTTATGTGTGCTAATTGTTGCATAACATCAGTAGCACATGCATTATCGCCACAAAGTGCATGAATGTGCCGGTTTTTCAATATTGCCTATGCTTCTGTTCGTACAGCGATAGTACACCAACTCTAATACTTTTTAAGATTGGCATAAGTGAGATCTGCAGATTGCCGCATGTTTTCTGTTAATTCTCTGTATTGGAAATCTTGCCAAAGGTTGACATTTCCTATACTGCCCACAGTTTTACGGCAAAGTTTGTGTCCTAAGGTTTTAAAAAAAGGTTCACCTTTCACTGGTGTCAATTGTAGAAGATCTCCAAAAACGATAATGTGTTTTCCTGCAAAGAGTTCTCCGTAGTTTGTTTTAAGTACTTCTTGCAATCTGAGGTGAATCAAGGCCAACATTAGGTTGGAGACCATACTCACTTCATCTATTAAGAGCATTTTCATTTGTTTTAATACTCTGCGTAGTTCCATTGCAGCTTCTGCAGAAAGTTTGTAATAGTCTAATTTGTTTTGGTGCTCTACTGGAAGGAGTAGCGATCGGTGTAAAGTGACACCGCCTATGTTGTAGGCAGCTAAACCTGTGGGGGCAGTTACAACAGCGGACAGTTTGTTGTTTGTCAATTGTTGAAGGAACTTGCTGATGATTTTGATTAAGAATGTTTCCCTGACCCAGCTTCACCACTGATGTACAGCAGTATAGGTTTGTAATTTTGGCAGGTACATTCTTTATTTTCGTGTTGCACACCATGTACAATTTGTTTTGTTACGTCTTCAAAAATGGTGCGCTGATCTTTGTTAAGTTTCGCTGTTGAACAGTTAGGTCTTCGATATCTTCTTGATAGTGACACATGGTGTTTTCCACTTCTGTCACAGCTAGTTCTGCCTCATTTGCTATCAGTGGCTGTCGTAGTGGTTCTTGACTTCCTGTTACAGAAGGTTGACTACTGCAGGAAGAGTCCTTATCTTGTTGGGCGTAAAGTTCTTCTTCGTGTTGCTGCTCATTGTGTAACATTGTTTTGTACTGCGTAAATTTCACATCGGTGATAGCGCTTTCATTTGCTTTGAAAGCATCTTCATCGCAGCCATAGTTATCTATATCTCTTCCTTTTTTCTCCACGGTTTAAGATGTTGTAGCTGAGACATGTAATATAGTTCTTTTTGTTGAGGAGTTTTTAATGACAATTTAAAATGATTAATAAAGCTTCGATTGGTAAGTTTCACTAATCTGCCTTCACAATCGGTTACTCCATATCTACCTTTGCTTTCATCGGGTTTTACACTATTTTTGTATGCAAAGTTTTGAGCTATGTGGTATAGACACATGCTTTCCAAAGTGCTACTCCTGTTCGGATAGTATGTGTCCAGTAAATTCTTTTTTAAAATGTCTTGGCTGTTGGGATCATTTCTGGCAATTGTTTCTATGTCCTCATATGATTTCAGAACCCTTTTTCTAGCTTTAGCAGGACCAAGACTTAGCCATACTATGTTGTCTGATTTTCCATACAAAGCAGTGCCGGTTAAACGATCTGCTGCTTCATAGGCGCCACATTCTCTATGAGAGAGCATTTTTATGCCTAGGCTGTACAATTTCTGCGATAGTGTTTTGTCTGATGCTAGGTCATCCCAGAGGTCTTGAAGCTGTTTTTTCTGCTTTTGTTAAGTAGGCTGTAACACATCGTGCAACAGTAGTAGAATTGTCTGCAATGTACTGCACATCTATGTTTGCATTCCATAAGAGGGCAATGATTGCATTGTAATCATTGATATATTTTGATTCTTCTGTTCGGTTTATGTAATACGTGTTCTTAGGTGATTTACCTTTAACACTATGTCGAACTGAAGACATGAAGTTATTCACTTCACCTGTTTCTGTAACTGGTCTAGGGAAACCAAAGCGGCATTTGGTGTAGTATTTGCCTTTGTTTTAGGACTTGCAACGACAATATTTGCCACATTTGTGTCTTTGAAATTGTAAAATCTGCCCATGCAGGTCAGTATGTGTCCGTTGTGATGGGATTTCACAAGTGACATATTTTTGGATGAACTGCAAAACAGTGGCATCACTGTCGTGACCAAATATTTAGGTGCACCTTTGATCCCTAAAAGCATGTGAATATGTGGTGCCCCTCTCGCTTGATATTCTTTTCTCCAAAAGAAGTGTTGCACTTCTCCGAGGGGAGGAACAGTTTTATTGCAAATAAAGTGTAGCATGACAATGAAACGAAGATGGAAATATCTTGACACATTAACTGGATCTAGAGAGCACAGTTCTCCAGGTTTTAACATATTTATGTTGGTTTTGTTGTTGTTTGCTATGCGTAGGAACTCATGTAAATCTTCCCATGCATATTCTGCACAATTTAGTGTCACAAAACAAGTCGGTGGTCCAAGGTTTCTGATCATACAATGTATGTCTCCATGCCGTCGGAACCAGTACTCGTTTGTACCACGCATGTTTGCAAACAAATTTGTTATACTTGATTGTAAAACCTCGTCTTTTTCCTGTACGTTTTGTATTAATTGCGCAGCTGACATATTTTGAAAGTTGGTTCCAGATTTCAAAATGTGTGCAACTCCGTAACATAGCGTTGCTAGTTCACTTTCAAAGAGTAGGTGGAATATGTACTCCACATTTTGCCTAAATCTGGGATCTTGCAAATACATTCGTAATGAGCGGTATTCTGATGCCGTAATCATAGTGGGTCTATCATTGTATCTTCCACCTTTGCCAGTAGGAAATAGCAGTGGAAAAGCACGTGCTTCTATACTTTTTTCCCATATACTCATTGGTGAACCTTTGGTTTGTCACATTTGGTAAGTTTCTAGTGCATCATCTATACTTTCATTGGAATGCAATGGATGAATTGTGTACTAGTCCAAAAGTGGGCACACTCCAGCAGGGTCCAGAATTTGAATTGTCCAGTTTCTGATGGCTCTTGAATTATTTCAGTTTCTTCCCTTAAGTTTTCTTCAATATTTGTTTCCTTGTTGTACTTGTTAGTGTCTTTCAGTTATTGCAAGGCTTGCCTAACTTTATGTAAGTCCACCAGTTGTTGCCACATTTTTTTATCCTTTGTTGGTACACCATTTACCAAGACAATTAAAGAATGCTCTATTGATCGTTGCACTCCTAGAGTGTGTACATTTTCGGTTAGATCTAATGGCAAATAAACTACTTTGCCACAAATGCCTTTCACCAATTCAGAGGGAGGTAATTTTTACTGTTTTTGGGTGAAGGCGTATAATTGCTTGAAATGGGTGAACTGTTTGAATTATGATGCTCTCATACAAATTGAGTTGTTGCAGGGTTTTTGGTAGTGGGAGCAATTCCAAATTATCTGTGATAGCACGTGAAGGAGTTTGGTTGTTGTCTAATTTTGTTGTGCAGTAACTGCAACATATTAGGGGTGCTCTTATTTCATATTTGTTTTCATTTTTTGTGTTCCTTTTGTAGAAAGTTCTGCGGCAACACACACAAACATGGTTTGGTACTTCAGCCAATGCACTTTGAAATTTTAGTATTTCTTTTTTGTATGTGTGTAATAGAAGGTTGCTATGTGAAGCAGTGTTGGTAGTCTGTTCTAAAACTATTGCATTTTGTAAGTGGCTTTCACTTCAAAAATATTTTCTCTGGATGCGGTCAATTTCTTCTTGTAGGTATTTGGGTGTACCATGCAGAAGAGTGTTATTCAAATTGGCTAATTCTGAAGCTGGACTTTTAGCATAGTATGTTTTATATACTAGATTTCTTACATTTGAATGATGTATTGATATCCTTTTCATATCATGGAAGGTGCTTTTGCAAATAGGTCCAGAAATGCAGGCTAACGAATGTCCTTCCCGTCCTGTGTATTTGCGCACTGGACAGATATCCATATTTTGTAGCACTTTCATTTTCTTTTTATCTTTACCTTTTACATACTGATTGAGGAACTGACGAAAAGATTTGAAAGATTTGTTAGGAATGGCACACATTGATGTGCACTGTCATTTGTATACTGGACGGTCTGGTTCAGTCAAATCGAGAGGTAATTCTGAGTTTTCAGGGGATACTTTTCTAAGCACTGTTTCTTGTTCCATGATGGTATCATTGATTGTTTTCCTACCCTCGTCCACTGCCATGGATGGCAATTGTGTTTGTTTGATTTTGTTTGTATGCTTCCTCATTAAAATATGGTTCTGTGGTTGTCGTGTGACTCCATTCACCTCCACAAATATGTAAGAAGTTATTTTTGTACACATTCCGTTTATTAATAAGTTTCTTTTGTAGTTTGGTACTTAGTTTTGTTAGTGACTTCATCCTATTTAACACTAATATGAACAGCTTCCTTTTGAGAAGGATTGCACTGTCCACGAGAGCTAGTAGGATTAATTTTCTACGGTAGGTTTTAAGGGTTGAGGAGGGTTTCGGTCCTGTTCTTATTAGATTCTGCGGCGAAACATTTTTGCTAAAATACTTTTTTTACTATGGGTTCTTGTTACTATATCAGGATTAATAGGAGCATTGGTAGCAGTACTGGTTTTTGTGAAGAGTTTTGTGTTTCATGATACATTTTGATGGTGGAGGTAAAGTTTCGGTAGTTGAAGCTTCCTTTATTTTCCGAAACGACTGTATTAGCTGTTTTGTTCCAACGTTCTCTACAAACTCTGCTACAGATGGCTGCTTAGGTTGGACACTTTTATTTTTATTTGCTCTACTTCTGCGTTCCTTTCTACAGACTTGCTTTTTGGTAGGCATTCTTTGGGGGTCTGTTGAAAAAAAGAAGGCATGGTTTGGTCTGTTGTACAGTGTATGTGTGCATGCGTGCATGCGTTTGATGGGGAAACTCTTTGTGGTCGTGTGTCAATGTGCATTGGCCTCTTACAATGATTTGGGAAGGCTATTTCTCTGTTTGTATACTACTACAATGTGCTTCAGATGACAGTACAAAGTGGCCTAGTGGTGAGGAGAAGCACTAACAGTAAACGTAATGGCATAAAATTAAAACAGCTATTTGTTTTCTAGGACTAATATTCTAAGGATTTTGTATGTTATTTGCGTTCCAAAAACACAGGGATTTGTGAGCCATTCTGCCTGTTATTCTTGATTTAATCAATGGGGATTTGTGGGTAGAATGGTTCAGAAATCAATGTGTGCTTTGATGCACAAATTAAATAAATAACCCACACAGTCTCTTTGAGTGATAATTAGAATATAAAGGTAGTACTGTACTTACTTTTTTTTTTGCGGAATGACCAGCTTCTTCGGATATGTCGTTTGCAGTGTAGATGCTGTTGATTTTCAGGAGAGTAGTTTACACTGTGATTGTAAAAAAAAAAAAAGAAATTATTAACTTTGTGTACTTGAAGCAGTGATGTTACTATACACGTTAGTTTTGCATCTTTTATCGGAGTATTCTCCTTTCATATTTCAACACAGTGCATGTGCACATTTCACTTCACTATGTGCTACCTCTGTATGTTATTTGCAGTATCTTAGTTGCACGTGCTTCAGAAATTAGTCCAAATTTTAGGTTATGAAAATGCCTTGTTTTTTTAAAGCTCTATATCTATAGCAGAGAGGTTTGTAAGCGATAGGTCGTTATGGTGGATGGGAAAAATTCCTCTACTTTCATATTATAAGTACGATTCTGAAAAATCGGGAGACCCTCAGCGGGAGATGTCACCACAGCAATCGGGAGCCTTTCCTTTTTGCAAGTAGCATTTATATAGGCGGTACACGTTACAAAATTCAGACATTTTCTAATGGACAATAGATTTTCACGCTCAATAGGGATGGTTGTGACGTATGTATAGGTTATGCGGGAGACAGTAAGAAGTAGTGCGGTTTGTCAATGAAAAATCGGACGTCTTGCACTTAAAGAGGGGAGCGTTGGTATGTATTGGCTATGCAGATTTATTGGCATTCATTTGTTTAATTTAAATCATAAGGGTTGCACATGTTCTCTGATTAAAATATGCATACCTGTCCTTTATACTCATGCATGTGCGCATGCATGGAGATGTACGTAGAAATCCGCAACACTTGCACAGTAGTTTTTGAAGTAGGTGCTTTGCAATGACATGCGACTTCCCTTCAGAGTCATCGATAGTACATTTGAAGTGCGAAATGTTGATGACGGTGTTAGATTTAGCGATGTTGATTGTGATTGGTGGATGGCTGTGTGACTGCTTAGTTCTGTCCAATGAGGGAATGGATTCACGACTGATGTGGAAAGGGTAGAAGGACTGGGTAAGAGTTACGTGCCGCACGTAGACAAGGCTTGTCCGCAGGTAGGGCGTGTCACATATGGGTTTCTACAGCAAATCCACCATGGAAAGGGGACTGTAGGTACCAGTCAATCAGATGTTCACATTGCTCTTTTGTGTCGAAAGACGGTGCGTATACTGAAGATGGCAGAGGTGCAGAGGGTCAGGGTTTTGGTGCTTGGAGATATTTTGTCCATGGTGTACAGCACTATGCCGAGAATAGGCAAAATAGCACACCATTTCGATGTTAGAGGAGTGGAGGTGGTGTGGAGCGCTGAGAGTGATCGCAATGTTGAGGCAATTGTGGAAGTTTGCCGACACATGCGTACGATGACCACTCCGCATGTGGTACTTTTGCACTACGGTGCTTGCCATTTGGGCTACATGACTTCTCGTACTTTGTTGAAAGATTTGGAACAGTTCACGCTCTGATCCTGTACGTGTCCGCGGACATGGCAGTGGTTTGCAGGCAGCACATGTTAACATGGGAAATTCTGTTGTGGAGACGTATGCAAATGAGAATGAGCGGAGCTAGGGATTGGTCAGTAAAGTTCAGTGGGTGTGTTCTGAATGGAGAGATTTAATGACACTGTCTTCTCCCTGACAGGAGACCAGACAGCCATGGCCCTGTTTGCACGCAAACGGATTATCTGGATTTTGGGAGACTCCTGGATACATTGGTTGAAGGTGCATGCAGAAAGTTGCGGTCTATCTGCAGATCTTGGATTTCCTCATGTGGAAGTGCACTGGCATGGAGTGCATGGAATGAGGTGGCTCGACTTGGTCCCTCTCTGTGCTACTTTACAGAAAGAGCGTCATCCTGATATAATTATCATTCATTGTGGAGGAAACAGTTTAGGCCATGTCTCTGGAATTTCTTTGCAATTTGCAATGAAGGAAGGACTTGCGAAGGTCATGGACATGTTTCCAAATTGCCACATAATTTTTTCCTGTATTGCACAGACAAATATGGCTGCGTTCGTCTGCATTTGGTCCACAAATGGAGAAAGTGAGGCGCAATGTAAATAAGGCTGTTTGTGCCTTTCTAAGAGATGTTGGCATGTCCTCATTCCACAATGAAAACATTTAGTTTCGCAGCTCTTTCATTTTTCGCAGAGATGGAGTCCATCTCACATATGCTGGCAATCAGATTTTTCTTCGCAATGTACAATCCGTATTGCAACATTTTTTGGATTCACTGTAACCTATTTGACAATCCGTTTTTTCAAATGTACAATTTTTGACGCACACAAAACACCACCAAAAGGCTCTTTTCAGAGCCACCACTTACTCGCAGCGCACAGTCCATTGGTTTTGCTCCGCTTGCACCCTCCATTTTTGTGTGTCCTGCGACTGTCTGCTAACTTTTTCAAAAATACGCGGGGGCCTACAACAGTCACTTGATAGTTCTATTGTTTAACTAAGAAAGGCGGGGTCTGAAAAGAGCCCTTTTTTAACATTTTTGTAGTTTATCACTTCACTGCTTTTGGGCACACAACACACTACGAGAAGAGGGCAAAGGAGGGTAAGGAATGGACACCAACCACGGGGATAGGAAGGGGCAGGTGGAGAAAGATATAGGTGAGCTTTACTTGGGTAGGAGGCACTTTTTCTGGTGCTCCGTGACCGTAGCCTCAAATGCACTTCGAAAACTCTCCCCCCTGCAGAGTACTGCATCGCAATACACACACAATATTGTCACAATATTGTCACCTTCGAAAGGTAAGGGTCAACAGCATCGGGAATGGCTTGTGAGGCAGCTAGAGGGATGCGCTCCCCCACAGGAGTGTCTCTTGTGGTGAGAGGATCAGACAGAGAGGATGCTGTGGATGTCATTTTTCTTGTATGTGTGTGTACTTTTTTTGGTATGAGGGGTAGAAAAAATTATTTCTTTCTGTTGTTTTGACACGGAAATGTGCAGTACTTTGGAGTGGCTGGAGGAGACTTAGCAATGCACGTAGGTGGCGCGAGTTATGGTTGCTTAGCTTACCATAATTAGGGAATGTCAAGTGTTTTTCGGTTTTACTGGGAAGTATAATGTCCCTTTAAGAAAGTTTTTTTATACTGAATATATATATATATATATATATATATATATATATATGTGTGTATATATAGCAGTGAACAGAAACAAAGGGGCTAAACATGTGATGTCAGTGATGTCATCAATGACATTTGTGATGACATCTTTCATGTTCTGGGTGGTAGTGTTAGCAGTGCACAGTGGTGATGGTAGGTATAGTTGCTTAGCGTACCATAACTGTCGAATTTCTGGGGTTTTTCGGTTTTACTTTGAACCGTAATGGGACGTTTCAAAACCTTTTTTTAGTGAAGTGCACAGGTTTTTGGTAGGGCAACTTACCCATAACGTCCCCTTAACAAAGTTTTTTTTTGTGTGTGTATCTATATCTATATATATCTATAGAGAGAGAGAGAGAGAGAGAGAGAGAGAGAGAGAGAGAGATACACACATACACACAATGCCCCAACATGGTTTAAATATATCTTCTATGATCCCAGTGCTCTCTGAGAGACCATTTTATTGCCATTTGCTGAATTGCATTCTGGTATTGGTAGTCTCCCGTCAAGATGGGGCAATAATAACACAATTATACACTTGTTGTCTAACATAGTTCTATTAGGGTTTATATATTGGAGTGACACTATGGTATGCGTACTTTTCAAGTTATCTTTATAAAGCAGAGTATAATTGAAAGCCGAACATGGGGAGGGGAAATGATAAGAGACAAATTAAGTCCTGAGTATTTGCCCAGGATGGAGCAAGAAAGTTTGCAATCCTGGACATTGGTGCAGTTATTTTCCCCCAATTATGGCTGTTTTTCAGCAAAGAAGTAAAGGACACGTGTGGGTGGACAGCGTAACTTTTTTTCAGAGGGTGGACACAACGCCTTGATTTTTTTTAGGTTAGCTCAGGTTGTCATATTCCCAGTGCAGACGTTTAACCAAAAACGCCACAATCACTTGTTTCTTATTGGGATTTAGTTTTCCAGGGAATATTTCACCACAGTTTATTGAGTTTAAAAGGTGTGCACCTTTTATACTTTGCCAGCATATGTATTGGAACATTTCCTGTCTCGGGTTATTTTCCTGGCGTTCGTTACTTTTTTTTAAAAGTCCAATGCTATTTTGTCTTGTACACTATCCTCTAAGGTGGAAGGTCAATTGCGTATATTCATAGGTGGCAGCTTTTGATTTTATGGGGCAAAAGAACCTGTGCATATGTTTTTTTTGCAGCCAATCATTTTTTCCCCTTTTCCGTGCTCCTTAAATGTGGTTAGTTTGGCCATGCGATGTATCACAACAGTCACCAAGAGACCGGCCATAAAACAAGGGGCTTGTAGCACACTGCTTAAACACGGCGTATGATCCTTGGCAAAGAATGTAATCTCAGTGTGCACTGCCTAAAAAATGGCGAGTTCTCAAAGCCTGCCACCTTTTATGCATAACAATACCACTGTCAAAACTGGTCACAATAAGTCTGTGATTGATGAACGTCTTTGAGCGATGGTGATGAGGTAGTGATTTAAAATGGATGAAGGACATGGCCAGTGGCAGGGAAAGAATCTACGGAATAACAAAGCCCTTGAAATTCAATGAAAAAATCTTTAGTTGCAGGGGCGTTAAGGAGAGCAATACATTGTAAAATAAACTTTGAAATTCATGGAAACAACTTTAGTTACAGTGATATTAAGGTGAGAACTTAACAACTCAAATTCAGCTAATGGCACCATAACCATAGCTAACTGGGCTGCTGCCCCATGGGACAAAGCTCCAAAATGTAACAAAATAATCAAGAAAGAAGAAATACTTCAGAATCTAGCCTGCCACAAAGGAACCAAGTGCTACTAAGCCTTCTCAGATACTTTGTAAATGGGATTAGGCTTTCCTCTTGATGCCAGAAATATTGTAGATGTGCCTGAATGGCACCCACACATGGGCCTCTACAGTGAGGGAGAGGGAGAAGTCTAGGCTGCAAGGGCATGTTCATACCACCTAATGGTAATGTATGCATTCAAATAACATATTCTGTGTCCCTTGATGGTGCTGTTGGCATGGCTGCTTCCCATACACAATTGGTCGGTTACAATCCACAGCAGCTGATCATGACTCCGATAGAAGACATTTCTTTTGAAATATATTTTTCAGCCAATTTTAGCATCAATGTAAAGGTAGAAATGGATATGTGCAGTAGTGGCTCATATCACTACTGGTGATTTTCTTTATGCACAAAAGAGCCTTGTTTGGCCTTTTATGCATAATATGGGTGAGGTGATGAGTGGAGGCAAACAGAGAGGCCCACCTTTTTACCCACTAAACATGGCCATTTGTTAAAACCTTTTTTCACTCTATTGAAGGGAAGCACCTGTGCTTCCGTTATCTACAGTAAGAAGAAAGATTTAAAAACTGTGGGGACAGTTTGGATATTTGACCTCCACCATTAAGGTGGAGGTAAAAATAGATGGAATTTATGCAAAAATCTACTTAATAATTCACTGGCTTTATTCCCAAGAAATGCCACGGATAGTATCTGATCCAACCCTGAATTGGGTAGACGGTAAAATCCATGGTATTTGCCAAATACTGACTATTTTACTGTTACCACCCAACTCTGAATGACCCCCTAAGTCTGTGATTGTGTTATTGTCTTGTCCAGAACACTCTTGACCAACAAATGACACACATGCAAATCAACACCAGATTCAGAAATATGGATACGTGACTGAACACACAGATACATCCTTCCACCTTTTACTTTACACTGTCACAAATACACTCAACCACATGAACCCAGTCAACCTTTCTCCCTCTCCGTCACCAGGTCCAAGCTGTAGTCCCCTTGCAGCTCGGTCTGCTTCAGTGAGTAGAAATAAGCAGTCGACTTTCCAAGAACCTGGGAGCACAAAAAAGCTGCCTTCTCTCTCCGTCTTGTGCTCTGCATTACCCAAGTGCAGACCCCATAACCACAAATACCACCAAGACCCTGACCACAGCTTCTTGTCGTGTCTAGCTGAGGCTGACCGGCAAATCAAGGTGGTCTAATGTCTAACTATAAGCCAAGGAAAGGGAGGGTGGCGAAGGACAAGGAATACATTTGGTTTGATGACAATTAAATGTCGTGAGTGACAAGGAATTGGTGATTGAGCAAGGTGGGCAAGGGAAGGAGGTGCGTGCAAGGTAAGGTAAGGCAAGGGGACGGGACTGAATAGTTAACAGATGGAGCAAAAGGGGAACAGAGGTCTGAAAGTAAACTTTGCGGAGGGAGTGCAGTTACTTACATGGTATTCTGAACTTTTTGGCCAACATTGCTGTGGTGAGCCCTTTCTTGGCTGCACAAGCCCTCCTTGAAACACTGTCTCTGGGCGCTGTGCGCCATATAGTGTGGAGGGAGTGTAGTTACCTGCATGGAATCCTGATCTTGTCTGCAAGAGTTACCCTGGGCAGCCCTTTCCTGACTGCACAAACCTTCCATGAAACACTGTATCCGGGCGCGGAGCGCCATGGAGTCTGTAAGGAGTGCAGCTAACTGCATGGAATACTGACTTTGTTGGTGAACGTTGCTGTGGGGAGCCCTTTCTTGGCTGCACAAACCCCCTTGAAACACCGTCCCCGGGAGTGGAGCGCCACAGATGTAGCGCAGTTACATGCAGTTCACTGCAGGTTTGCAACAAGCAGCGACTGGCCTGGCAACACTTCGGGGCCCCTGGTCAAGTGAGGGAGATGAACAGAGGAAGGAAAAGATCCATGTCAGTCGATAGCAGTTGAGGAGACGTGAAGAAGAGAAAGATACCGTTGATTAACTGCTTCGTTGTTCAATTGGTTTGGTAAGCGCTTCTTGTCACGCTGGGTGATCTATTCCCGAAAAGAAAGTAAGTCATATTTTATTTCGGTTTACATGATTTACATTGTAAAAATGTTTTAATACAAAGCTAAATATAATCTAAAAACATTAAAAGACAAATTGTTAAAACATACATTATCATTTCTGGCCACCTACACTAGTAATAAAATACAGAATTTAAAGTTTACTTTCCAAACGATTAAGAGGCGATAATATACTTGCATAAATTGTTTACAAAATAAACACATGACAGAACAAAGTTCACTGCCTCCAGAACCGATCTTATTTTGTTGCAAATAAAATGTATTTTAAGCCACTGTTGTCTTAGGTCTAATAGTTTTGTGCAAATGAGCAGGGAATGCGGCAAATCCTCTACGGCGCCACTGTCACAAGTACAATACTTAGACCTAAACTGCCGTGTCATACGTCCCCTTACAAGCCGAACATTTAGTCTCACCATGGCAACAATACGTCTATAATTAAGGTACCGAATATGACTCAATAAAAAGATCTCCTGGTGAGTATTTCGTGCTGTCCTTTAAAACCGATGAAAATACTTTTTCCTCCAGTTCCAGGATGCATTTATCCAAAAGTAAGCTAACATATTTGTAGGAGAATCTCTTCACATCCTCCCGTAGATGATTTTCCAGTAGGCATAGGTGTGCAGACCACAGCGGTATCAATATTAACACTGTTGATGGCCCAGACCCTGTTCTTTTAGTTACTGCCTAAAGCAACTATTTTTGTTTTGTTTAAGTTTAAACTCAGGCCGTTTAACTCAAAATAGGTTGCTGCATAGTTCAGGCTACTCCTTTACCCTTTTGGAGTAAAGTCCAGTAGAATAACATCTGGGCATGAAAGAAAGGGTTACATCACTCCATTCAGACTTGGCAGAAACACACCTAACTGTAGTGGATCCAGCATAAAGTCATACAGAAAAATAGTAAGCAGCCGAGGGGCCATAGGACAACCCTGGCGAACACCTTTGTTGGTCGAAAACTCCTCTCTTGACCCGTGCCTAGAATTGCCAATCACTGAGGCCGTAGTATCCGAGAACAAACAAATGCTACATTTTAACAGAGAGGTAGGGACACACATTTTATGGAGTTTATTCTACAGGAGGCAACAATCAAGAGAATAAAAGGCTTTAGTAAGTCTAAAAAACCTGCGTATGCTATTCCCTCTTTCATTTCACATATATATCTGTAAAGGTAGCAAGAACAAAAGCATGATCAATTGCCATAAAACCCTTTCTAAAACCTGCTTGATATATGGGCAGTATGTTATTTTATTGCGCCCATTGCTCAAGCCTGACTGAAAGGCAGCTCGAAAAAAGGATCTTAGCCGCACAGTCCAATGAAGATATTGGATGATGAAAATGCAGATACGAGTAAGTGCCCTTTTTAAAAATCGGCTTGATAAGACTCTTGGGGCCTCACCATGAGTTGGGCGGTAGCCCTTAAATGCAGCAGAAACTGTGTTACCGCCGCATTTCAGGGTCCGCCCAAACACGACTACACCTAGACTGAGTTCACTACCGTATGGAAAAGCCACTGAAAGCACCCATAATGAAGCTTGTGTTTATATTACAACAGACTTGTATGGGTTTTGAAATCAAGAAAAAGAACTGTCTATATGAACTAGTCGAAAATAGCCATATCATACGAGCTGGGAAGTGTCCCAAGGAATTGTGTTTTGAAAAGCTGGAAGCATTGAACTCTTGTGGAAGGGAACCCCTGTGCTTTGTGAACTGTTTTGAACTTGGGGAAGCTGATTGCTAGCCACAAACTGGAAGAAGCTCTGAACTTTACTTTAAACACTATTCATTTTGACGCTGACATCCCTTCACATTGTATACAGTTAGACGTGAGGGAAAGTATAGGTTTTGGACACAGACATTTGATTTGTTCTTCCTGACACAGACTATTCTAGGTTTCCTCTAGGTAGGAAAATCCCACCTTAGTATAGGGCAAATTATGGCTTATTCCACCTTGCCTTTTGAGTTAAATAAAACTTTGAAGATAAAACTTGACTCTATTGTGGTCTGTGTCATGATGCCTTCGCAAATGGTGTCAGGGGTGGGATGCGGCTCAACCGATACACGTTGGGGGACCCTAAAATTTGAGAAACTAAGGAGCCCCTCTGCAGCCACAAAGGGCTCTATTGGGTTTGATATCTACAGCAGTACAGAAGAGATAATTCCCCAAGGTGAAAGAAGACTGGTACTGACTGATCTGGGTCTGATTCCCGGCTGAGGGATGTCCACAGTAACAGATTGTTTAAAAAGACATTGAGACTCATGAACCCAACAGGTGAAAATGTTTCGAGTGAAAGGCTGTAGTGAACCCGATGGAGGGAGGCTAACATTCAAGAAGGATCAGAGCCGGGTTGAGGGGGATCCATGGGTGAAGAGTCATCACCCAAAGTAAAAGATTACAGAAAGGAACTTTTGTTTTGTTATTGTTGACACATCAGGCCCTCGGAGGCAAGAGACTTTGTATGAAAGAGACTTGGCTACAGAAGGTCCTGATATCGCTGAAAAGAACTTTGACCTCGTGCTGGAGAAGCTCAGTTGTGTTTGTGGGTTGTGCTCGGGAGTCCCGCCGTGTCCCATGCTAAAAATGTGGGGAAAGGAGACCCCGGCTATACCATCCTGATTTATAATTTTGTGAACACTTCTTTCTTTTCTGGTGAACATTATCCCACACTATTTTGTAACCTAGCGGTAAGCATTGGCAATCGTTTTTTTTAGTATAGGCCCTTTTTATTTGACAAGATGCCACTAGGACTGCCTTATTATTATTTGATGGCCGTAGCTTGCTTCCATCTTAGATTTATGTTTAGATTAGGCGTTTTCTCACCCATTTATACAGTTTTAATAAACACCCTCGAACTGGGAACTTTTGTTGTGCATCATTGGGAAAGTTTGGAAAGTCTAGGGATATTGAAACAAGGCCCCTGGCTGAGTGAACATTCTGTTGTAACCTGTGGAGGCCTAAAAGTAGCCAGGTTCTGAGAAATACTTCACCTGGGACAAAGACGGTTTCTGTTGTGATAATTTGCAAAGTCAAAGAAACCACCTAAGGCGGGACGGGCTCCTAACTTGTGAAGTAGAACCAAAATGAATCCAGCGGAAAGGAGCTAAACCTTGGTCATTGGAACATTGTATTGTGGAAAAGGAACATTTGTCTGGTTTAAACGGTATTGAGGCGTTTCTATATCACCAGCTATTTTACAAAACCTACTGATGCAACTATCACATTTCCAGCACTTTCTGTGACCTGTTACCTCTAGTGCGGGACAGATGTTAAATCGAATTCAAATGTAAGTCGCTCAGAATTTACTGCTGGAAAATTGTATTACATATTTTGGTAGTGTTCCTAATTTTTGACAGCTTGAGTGATGGTCTGATGCACCTTTTATTGTTTTATTGTATCATGTGTGTCTATCTAGTCCCTTTCCCACAAAAGTCAAAATGTTTTAATAATTTAACATTTTTCTTCTGTTCTATTTAAAACATCATACATGGTATTCGGGCAGGGGTTTGGTTTCTTTGTATATTTATTAGAGCTTGGCATTTTACAAGAGTTTCAGGTGGAGAGAACTCTCTGCCAAATTAGGCATTAGATTGTGTTAAAAATAACCCATCAGACTGTAAGCAATAAATTAAGCTTGGAATTATTTTTTGTTTATACAATTTTAACAGCAGAATGTAAGAAAATCTCCCATACTTATTATGGAACCTAATCATTTCTCGGGAGGATAGTTCAGGGGCAACGTGCTCAGTGGGTATGGAGCACCGCAGGTCCGATCCCTGGGTCCGTGCTTAGAAACCTCTGGGTACTAAGCACGTTATAAATAACCTATCATATCATTTGGTAAACGTACACTGTTGATGTTTGCTCGGCCTTTTTTTAGGTGGTACATCCTGTGTAAATTTGCTTTCCACATGCTTCAAGAGGTGTTGCATCCAAATTCCATGAGAGCATAAACTTTCTTTTTTTTAAAAATA
This sequence comes from Ambystoma mexicanum, assembly GCF_040938575.1. Taxonomy (NCBI): domain Eukaryota; kingdom Metazoa; phylum Chordata; class Amphibia; order Caudata; family Ambystomatidae; genus Ambystoma; species Ambystoma mexicanum. The sequence continues at coordinate 670,318,346 of NC_090931.1, forward strand.
GTTTATTTCATTATAAGCTGCACATTTAGAAACGTGTCCCCTGCATGTGGTAAGGTCACTTTCTTTTGTTTGTATTTAAGTCTTTTTTTTATTAACGAAAAGGCAACAACACAAAAGGAGGAACAGTACACTGCGAAACAAAAATGATCAAATCAGAGGTCGGAGGATCCGTCTCCAGGATCATACATTTGCAACATGTAGCATAATAACACAAAGGTCTAGCATTCTAAATATAAGCGTCCCTGGCCCCTGCCGACTCATCCAGACATACCATGGGCTATCCTCCCCCTCCCCACACCCTCTCCCCAACTGAAACCTAAACAGAACCACCAAACTAAACCAACATGCACGTTAGGATAGGGCAACCGGGATTCTAGCAGGTGTTTCAGCAGCCTCGGCCTTATTCACGAAAAACATGCCCATTGGGCAGTAGCAGTGCCAAGTATAATGCTGACCTTCAACCCCAATTACAGCCCCCCCATATGAGCTGTTTGAACAAGTCCCAAAGTCTCTCCGCCCCATGCCTCCCACGCCCATGTACCAATGCATGCCTCTCATGTTCACAGAGTCCAGATACCAAACCTTCCCACACCCTCACACTTGGACCATCCGGAGATTTCCACTTAACAAGGATGGCCATTCTCACTGCAAACAGCATTTTGCAATAATCTAACAACATTGTTGTCGCTGTGTCAGTCTTCCACATTGAGGCCAAACAGCATGGCTGTGGGGCATAGCGTTGGGGGTCACCCCCTGAATCTTACTCTACCGTTCAGTGACCAATGAACAAACCCTATAGGCCCCTGGGCAAAACCCAAACCATATGCCCTAGTGTTCCACGTTCCCCACACCCCGTCCAAAACTCTGGGGACATAGACACCTTCATCGCTGCCATCCTGACCACAGTATAACAGTATTGTTGGATATTTATATATTGTTTTTCCCTATTTCCTTTGTTATATGATACATCAATAATCAGTGAGAAGTAAGTGTATATGTCAGCACTATAAATGTTGGACTCCTAAATCTGCAGCCCATTGTTCCACTGAAACCGTATTCCTCCCTAAATTGTTGAGGATACAAAGTAAATAAAACAATTTTAATTTAGGGAATTCAGAAAGGTTAGTTTCCAGTTCTAATTCGACATCCACTGGATGTTGAGAAATAGCATTGCCCCACAAACCCCCACCTGCGTCAGAATCCATGAGATCACTGCCTGGTGCTCTAGCCAGGCAGTCTGTTTGAGACCTAATACCGTTCTGGCTTCCGCAAAAGACAGCAGCGCTGCATCCTGAAAAAGATCCAAAATGCGTACCTGTCTCCAGGCCTCAAACCTAGCCCACCTCTCACCATCCCTAGGGCACGTAAAAAATAGCACCCCACTACGTCATTGTGGTAATACTTTAGAGTCAACCGCTGTTTTCCTCAGTAGCTGCGACAAATGTCGCAGTGACTGCCCGACAATGGGATGGTGTGCTATGTGCGGTGGAAGGCGAGCCAACGTGCACTGCTTGGCACCCAGAACAACCAAAGACCACTAACCTGAATGCAGGATCACCGGATTGTTCGTGGTAAATGAGAGTTCTCCTGTAACCCCGGAGGCAAAGTTTTAGGGGGGTCAGAGGGTAGGCAAAGAACAGGTATCCGGTCAGTGCATCGAATCCAAAGCATCGACAGACCATACCATTGAAAAAAATGCATCGAAAAAAACCATCAAATGCATTTTGTTAAATGGTGAAGGGTTTAGTTTAGTAAAAATCTGTTTTAATGTTTTAAAAAAGGGAGTTTGGCTGTCGATGGAATTACTAGGAACCGAAGAACAATTTTTGGGTGGCTTATAACATCAGTGTTGTTTGATGAATCTTGGCAAAAACAACATAGACCTGACTCTGAATAATTTTACAATGTTTTGTGTGGTTTCATCAAGGGGGAGGGGGCAAAGTTGTATGGGATTCAGTGTAGATGAAGAGCAGTTTTGCGGCAGTTCGACGAATCTGCATGATTCTTTTGCAAAAACAATATAAGGCCTCATTAGGATACTGCCGGTAGCCGTTCCGGTATAATTTTTATTCCGGCGCTCGCAATTACGGAGTATTTACGGCTTGCCGGACTCAGTAATTGGCCATTCGCGGGCGCCGGAAAATATTCTTCTCCATTCCCATTTGAGACCCAAAGGGCTCAATGGGAATGGGGAAGCCGGATTCACCGGCACCAATCGTGAATGGTGCCGGTGCATCCGACATGCTCTGCTTGCGGGTGCCGGTACGCCCGCCAGGTCAGAACTGGCGGGCGAAAAGGCACCCGCGAGCAGAACTCGTAGTTTGCCAGTCCAGTAGTAACAGTGCCAGTATCTTTCCGGCGCTGTTGCTACCGGACCGGTAAACTTATAATGAGGCCCATAGACCTGACTTTGAATATTCGTGCAAAGTTTGGTGTAGTTACGTTAAGGGTGGGAAATGTTGTAGAGGAGTCCCAAAATATTTGAAATCTAGATGGACTTGAATGGGGACAACATTTTGCATCCAAATACAGCCCAAACCGCAGGATGGATTTGCACCAAACTTGCTTGAGGATTTTTGGTCAGGTCCTGAAAGCGTGCTTTTGCTCATTTGGTGTTAATCCGTCCAGTGTTTTATTTTTTTCAAAAGTGCAAACATGTAGGTACAAAATATAGTGATATAACTTTGGGGCCTGAGACTGTCCCTTATTATGTATGTTTTATTCTTTAGTGGACAGGTGTAAAGTCATAATTGAAGTACTAAAATGTCTTCTTTGCATTGAGACTATTTTTTAAACCGGAGTGATAAAGGGGCTAGATCATCTCATCATAGCCAATGCTCAATCAATACAGAGCAACTCTGATGTGTAAGAATACCATGGTTGTAAATGGCCTGTATTTTTAAATGCAACCCCAACCAAGCTTTGCACCTGAATCCACCCTTATATGCAGAAACACACATTTTAAATGTTGCATCTCTCTTTCTTACATGTAATTTGCTGCACCAGTGATGCCACGCATGATGCCATAAGTGATGCAATGTCTGATGTCATCAGTGTGCTTAGGGGCTACATAATGGGGACCTCATGGTTAAGGTGGCATAGCTTCCAGCACCTGTCGAACTTCTGGAGTTCTGTGGCATTAAAACTGCACCTTAATGCCACGTCCACTAAAGTTTTTCACTGAATTGTTGCTTACTAATGCATGAAATTCAAACCATTTGTATAATGGTACATATTTTTATTTTATATTGTATGTTGATAAGTACTACAAATGAATGCCCTGCAGGTAATCATATCATACTTTGGTATCAGTGTATTGTTCAATGTCAGGTTGCTATTATTGTTAAGTTTAATGAAATAGAATATATGTATCAAAAGAGGTGAACAAAGGTATTCTAACTTTATACAATTAATAATGATGTATACGATGTAATTATCAATCTCATCAAGCATGTCATGTATGATATAATTAACGATGTCACCATCTGTGATGTCATCATTGTGGTCATACCCTGCACAACAGGGAGTTCACAGTTAAGGTGTACTTGATTGAAATGCCGGTGCTGAACTCATTGCCCCCTATCCAGCAGATGTAGGCACTTCAGATGTTAAACCTTTTTTTTTATAACTCCTTATTCATGCGATAATTTCACAGTAATCTTTTCCAATAACAGAAATGATTGCGGTAGAGTGGCGGGTTGCCGATTCCCACGATAATGGGAAAAATTGCTCTGGATTAAAAAGCTTTCCACGTCCTCACAGGCACTCAACATGTATCCCCCTTCCCTTTTCCAGGTCCCATCACTCCACTTAATTGCTTTTTCCCTCCCTAACCCTCCCGAATTACCCCTGATCACTCATCACTTTGTGTGACGCTCATTTTTTTCTGATAGCATCTTGCGGTTTTGCTGCAGTAATCTTATGAGATTTTCACGGTCATCCCATGATAGACCCAACATGTTCTACCTGTAACTGGCTCCCCTATACACCCTCAAATCCCCAACTTCACATGGTTTTTATTTCCCACTCCCGGCCTTCAGCCTGATGTGGTTGCCATTACTTTTGCTATTGCTATTGCTATTGATATAGCGCCTAGGCCAGACCATCCAAGCACTGGCGTTCAAAGCAATCTGCGTTCTCCTGGGAGTGAATACATAAACATAAGAGGTTTGAGTCTCTTGCTGGTGTCAAGGTTATTAGACTCTGTAAGGTTGTGGGGAGTTCATTCCAAAGTTTGATGACATCCTTTTTCCTCCTCCAAATAGTGTTTTGACTTGTTTCATTTGCGTATTCTCCCGGTAACATCGCAGGAATCATTTGCAGCGATCCGAAAAGAAAAAGGAAATGGTGGCTTTTCATTTCTGAAAATCCTCTGAGCTGCAAGACCAATATATATATCACACGGCCCGCGGTAGCGGCGTGCAGTTATGGTTAAGTTGCTAAACTCACTGGAAGACCACTTTTTCGGCGAGTTATAACTTCGCTCCCCCTGGACGAATCCTCACCAAACTTTGCAAAAACAGTATATGGGTGGCTCAGATTTTTTTCGCCAAGTTGGACGAGGTTTCATGTGAAGAAGGGAGAAGTTATAGGGGGGTCCAAAAAAAGAAATGTTCCCCATAGACTGAATGGGGAAAAACTTTGCGCACAGCTACAAGTTGAATGGCTGGATGGATTTTCACCGAATTTGCGCCAGGAGCGGGGGCTTGGGCCAGAAAGCGTGCATTTGTGTGTTTGGTGAAAATTGGATCAGTAAAATTGTTTGCAAAACACTGAAATGTACGTCTCAAAAAATGTGTGACAGAAGTGTCATTGTGTCACCACTTGTTTGCACCCACCTATTTCTGATGCGGATGGAATGCGGTAGTTGGCCAAATGGTGCTATGCATGGGTTAAGGAACTCATACATCGCCCTTGGGAGTGCTGGCAACGATGAAAATACACTTAACATGGCTGTTTACGGTTCCATTTTGGCAGTCTAGTCTTTCTCCAAGATGGCCGCCGACTCTTTAACACCAGGGGAAGTGCATTGTTTCCTTGCGTTGTATCCGTATCTTGGACTATGCTGCTGGAGCCTGTTTTCATGCAGTGTTCTCGCGTTCCTCCTGTTCTCCACCCGCATTTGTGTTCTTCATGTTCTTGTCACCTTAGTGGTGATTTCTTTCCATTTCAGGTATTTTACGTAAGCTCTTGTACTTTCCACACTTTCTGTGTTGTCTACTTTTGCTACTTCCTTATCTTTTGTTTCCTCTCTCTCTTTTCGCTTAGTTACCTTTTGGCTTTCGATTTACTTTCCTATCTTTAGTATCTGTACCCTTTTTGGTCTCTACCCGGAGATTTATTTCCCTATTTTTTACGTTCCTTTCTATATCCTTTACCCTTCCGCTCGTGGCTACTGGTAGCCCTGCCGCCAGTGGCCGCGATCGGTTTACCTGTCTGTGTTAGCACAAGCTTAATATTCCTTGCCAAATAACGTAGTCCCGTCTTGGCAGTTGAACCCGTCGTGTAGCCGACGAGTTCTTTCTGCCAATATACCCTTCAGAGGGACCAAGAAATACCCCCTGAAGGATCTATTAACCAAAAGATGGATGGACGCCGCAGGAACCGCCAGCCTGCAAAGGAAGTCACAATTAATACCAGTCAATGAACGGTAATCATCCAATGTAGAAAATCATAAGGCGGTAATACCTGAATGACTAGCAGGAAGCCGTAAAGAAAGAACTCGAGACGTCTAACCTAAAAGAACACCAAGGCTATTAGACACTAATCAAGGATTTAACTAGATTAAAGAATGAAGAATCAACATAGAACACTCTTACTTACCATCTGTATTATTCTTGAAGGTCCCTGAAGAAGAGGAATCTGTGACTCCAAGGAGTTCCGGAAAACACCCTATCTCCCGCTGGCACGAGGATGCCTATTAGTCCCAAAATTCCAGTGTTAGTGAGGAAAAATGTCCACTGATCCACCTACTCACTGCCGGCACTAGGACGTCTAATTAGCAACACAAAGCGTCTCTAGTTCGATATGCCAGGAGGAAATGGGGGCAGAATAAGTCCACGGTGAGAAGGGCTCTGATGTCCGACAGCTGGGTCACAGATCCGAGGAGAGTCGAGGAAGCGGTCCGGGTCGGCAACAATGCAGGTAAGGATGAGGCAAAGGGTTAGGCAGTAGCTGATCGAGGAGTAGTCCGAGGGAGAGAAAATAGGAATCAAATTCACAAAGCAGAGGAAGGACGTTAAGCGGTCTGGGGTCATAGAAGTCCGAGAACAAGAAGACAAGAAGGGCAATCCAAAGAAATCCAAAAAGGCAAGCCGAGGTCACGTAAATCCCAAGAGTCAAGAAAGGCACAAAACGCACGAGCTGTAGAATACAAATTCAGAAGCGAAGTGCCAAGTTTGAACGGGACATTAATACTAGAACGCTGGTCATGTGATCTGCAAAACGGGGCTCAACGTGAAAAGACACGTGATCCCAGTAACGCAGAGCGTCCGCGTTGCCAAGGCAACCCCCAGTGCTTTCGGAAAGACTGACAGCGTACCTGTGGATCATGGGTACGATCGCTAAAAGGCAATGCTCTAACTCCATGAGGTACAAGACAGGTGGAAACAGGGTGGAACAGGTCTCCCTACTTGGCACCGGGCTCCGGCCTTGACCGGTTACCTGATCTCCTTAAGTTTCCTGACAGTATCTTCCCTCAATGAAAGAACCCCCTCCTGGACGCCAAAAAACATGACTAGAGACGAGTAGCGTGTATATTAGCAGCCAGTTCCAAAGTCCGATCAATCGGACCATAACCTTTCCAGTCCACCAGAAAATACCTCTTACCCCTAATCCGTCTTAACGTCCGAAATATCATTGACCTCATGTTCTTCAGACACATGAACCATGAGAGGCGGAGGACGGACAGGCAATCTGGTACCTTGAGCACAAGGTTTTAATAATGAGACATGGAACACAGGATGCGTCCTCCAAGATAAAGGCAACTCCAAACGAAAAGCCACCGGATTAAACAAAGCCTGGACCGTGAAAGGACCAACAAAACGTGGCAGAAGGCACCTACATCCAGGCATACATAGGTTCTTCGTGGATAACCACACCTTAGAACCGGGTTGATACTGAGGGGCCTCGCCCTGATGACGATCGGCAAACCGCTTGGCCTGATCTTTTGCTTCAGTCAAATGGAGCACGACATCCTTGTAAATGGATGAAAGATCACTCAGACAAGCATGCACCGTGGGTTTAATAGTATCCAGAGCGGTGTCCAAGGGCAGGGTATGAGGGTTCTGGCCGTATAAGGCGTAGAACGGGGTGGTACTGGTGGATGCATGGATAGAATTGTTGTAAGCAAACTCTGCGTGTATAAGGACAGAAAACCAGGTCTCCTGATATTGTAGGGTGAGACAACGCAGGTATTGCTCAAGCATGGCATTTAGGTGCTCAGTCTGACCGTCTGTCTGCAGATGATAAGTGCTGGAATAACGGTTGTCAATGCCTATTGAACTCGTGAGATGTTTCCAGAATCTGGAGGTGAATTGGGTACCACGTTCTGACACAATGATATCGGGAAGACCAAAAAAGTGAAACGCATTGTGTATGAACAACTTTGCAAGAGCAGGTGCTGTAGGTAACCCCTGACAAGGAATGAACAAATTTAGTTTAGAGAAATAATCCACAACCACCCATATGGTGCAGATCTCTTTACAGGTGGTAGCTCCACAATGAAGTCCATGGAAACCATTGACCAAGGACGATCAGGAACTGGTAAAGGTAGCAAAAGACCTAGAGGTTTTGTAGTGGAACCCTTACATTGGGCACATATTGAGCATGAAGCAACATAAGACCATACATCCCGAGTCATGGCAAGCTACCAACACCAGCGTCTCAATAACTCCAAGATCTTTTTCCTGCCTGGATGGGCAGCTAGAAGAGTCATGACACCACTGCATGGCAGTACACCGCATGGCCAAATCAGGCAGAAATAGACGACCCTGTACATAAGGCAAAGAATGGATAACATCCATGTTGTAATCCAGTATTTCGTTGGGTCCCTTCGCTACCCATTCCTGAATGGAAGACACCAATGAGGGTTGTAATGTACAAGCGCAGACCACTTGATTACCATGAAGTATGGTACCACCCCAGGAACGAGACGATACACCATGTAATCGCGAAAGGGGCGTCAGCTCTCGAATTCATAGGACCTGGGCGATAGGGTAGCTTGAAATTGTACATAGAAAATAATTCATGCCACCTGGCATGACGAGCAGTAGTACATTGTAAAGAGTGTAGTGCTAACAAATTCCTATGATCTGTGTATACTTGCACTGGAGATGCGGTACCCAACAAGTGATGTCTCCAAACAGTAAATGCATCTCTGACGGCTAACAGCTCCCACTCCGTAACTGTATAGTTCTGCTCATAGGGAGTTAGCTTCTGCGAATGATAGGCTACCGGATGCAGTAGCCCGGTGTCTTTGCATAACTGAGACAGAATAGCCCCTACTGCAACCTCAGAGGCGTTGGCCTCTACAAAATACGGTTGACCCGGATCCCAGTGTTGTAACACCGGTGCAGTGGTGAAGGCTTGTTTCAAGGCATCAAAAGCCTGTTGGGCCTCCAGACTCCAGGTGAAAGCCCGCTTGTTGCTAGTCAGGGCGGTCAGTGGAGCCCCTGTCTCTGAGAAGGAGTGGATAAATCGACGGTAAAAGTTAGCAAAACCAAGGAAGGATTGCAAGGCCTTGACGGTAGTGGGAACGGGCCAATCTAAAACAGCATTGACCTTGGCATTGCTCATCTTGATGCCAGTATTGGTTATGTCATACCCAAGGAATTCCACTTCTTGAACGTGAAATAAACATTTTTCCAGTTTGGCATATAGTCAATTTTCCCTTAAACGTTGAAGGACAGCGGATACATGAATCACATGCTCTTCATAAGATGAGGCATACACCAATATATCGTCCAAATAACCGACAACATAGCGATCCAACATGTCACTAAAAACATCATTGATGAATCTTTGAACTGTAGCAGGAGCGTTACACAACCCGAAAGGCATAACAAGGTACTCAAAAAGGCCGTATTTGGTTTTAAAGGCTGTTTCCCACTCGTCGCCTTTCCTCACCAGATTATACGTCCCACGTAGGTCAAGCTTGGTAAAGTACTCAGAGGTACCCAACTGATCCAAGAGCACAGAGATAAGAGGAATCAGGTATTGATTCCGTATGGTGACCGTGTTCAATTTGCGGTAATCGATACAGGGCCGCAGGTCCCCCTCCTTCTTCGGCACGAAGAAAAGCGGAGAAGCGGCTGGAGAGCGAGACCAGAGAATAAAGCGGTTCGCTAAGGCCTTGTCGATGTATTCCTTCAAAACAACGTTTTCTCTTTCGGCAAGGGAGTAAACGCGTCTTGTGGGTACTCTAGCCCCCTCCACCAAATCAATATGACAATCGTATGGGCAGTGCGGTGGAATAGTCTCGGCCCCTACTTTGTCAAACACATCCCTGAAAAACTCATACTCCTTAGGTAGAGACGAAGTGATAGCCCGATTACTGCGGCTCAGTCCAATAAAGAGGAACATGGACTGGAGGGCTCTTCCTGTACATATAAACAATGGTTTTACAACATTCTGAAGAAAACGTAACCGAACCCGTTTGCAAATCCACAAGAGGATTGTGTCTCACTAACCATGGTAAACCCAAAATGAGCTTGAATTGAGGTGCTGAAATAACATCAAAATGTATGACTTCAGTATGTCCAGAACTCATAGTCATGGTAAAATCAATGGTACGTTCAGTGACCAATCCTGACATTAAGGTGGTGCCATCTACTGCATTTACCACCTCCGGGTGTTCCTTTGGAACAACAGGGATTGTCCACTGACGCAGATACTGTACATCAATGTAGTTCCCCGTGGCACCTGAGTTTAGACTGCATGAACAAGCCATGGTTCACTGGACGGGTAAGCCAAAGTAGTTTGTAAAACAAAAGGAACTGGACAACAGGAACCTTGAATTGAACTGCTCGGGAACGGGGCTCCCACTATTGCTGAGCTCTGGCTTTTCCCGCTTTCTGAGGTTTCTTTGGACATTGCCTTAGGAAGTTCTCTGAGGAGCTGCAATAAAAGCACAGGTTGCTCTTCCTACAGTGCTCTCTTTCCTCAGAAGACAAATGACCCCGAACTGCCCCTATTTGCATGGGTTCTTCACTGCTTGGAACCTGAGCATGCGTTATGACTGAAACTGGAACGGGGCCTCGCTTTTCCCCTTTTCTTTCAGCTCTCCGAGCGTCGATTTGCAAAATAAGGTCCAGCAGTTTTGGGAACGTGGATGGTACCACTGGTAGAGTAGCCAGCACATCTTTCAGGGTATCAGACAGACCCTCATAGAATAAGGCACCCTTCTTCTCATCAGGCGAACCTGTCTCGGACACCAACTGGTTAAACTTGGCCAAATAAATCAACAAGGAGGCATCCCCTTGTTGCAAGGACAAAAGTTCCAAGTCAGTGGCCTGAGTCTTGTACCTGGTATCAAATACTCATGACATAGCTTCTATCAATGCGTCACTATCATGAAGGAGGTTACTTCCTTGCTCTAGCAACGGATTAGCCCAAACAGCTGCAGTTCCACCCAAATAGGACAATACAAAAGCCACTTTTGTCGTCGAATCCGGAAATGAAGGACGACACAAGAAATGCAACCGACATTGGTTGATGAATGTTCTGTATGTTTTAGGGTCACCATGAAAGCACTCTAGTGGAGCCAATGGGAACTGAGCCACGAGAACCACAAGAGCGGTCTCCTGCCTCGCAGAATATGCCCCAGACGAGGCCATTGGATCAGGAAAACTGCCAGAGGCACTAGCCTCAGCGGACTGCATGACAGCCCGTATCTCAAGGATATTCTGTTGGGTGGCCTCATGGGCTGCTGTTACATCAGCTCGTAAATCAGCCACAAGTTGGGCGAGTGCGGTCAAGGGGTCACTAGTAGCGTACATTATGAGGCTTCTGAATATATTAGCACAAGCTTAATATTCCTTGCCAAATAACGTAGTCCCGTCTTGGCAGTTGAACCAGTCGTGTAGCTGACGAGTTCTTTCTGCCAATATACCCTTCAGAGAGACCAAGAAATTCCCTCTGAAGGATCTATTAACCAAAAGATGGATGGACACCACAGGAACCGCCAGCCTGCAAAGGAAGTCACAATTAATACCAGTCAATGAACAGTAATCCTCCATTGTAGAAAACAATAAGGAGGTAATACCTGAATGACTAGCATGAAGTCATATAGAAAGAACTTGAGACGTCTAACCTAAAAGAACATCAAGGCTATTCGACACTAATCAAGAATTTAACTAGATTACAGAATGAAGAATCAACATAGAACGCTCTTACCATTTGTATTATTCTTGCAGGTCCATGAAGAAGAGGAATCGTGAATCCAACGAGTTCCGGAAAACACCCTATCTCCCGCCAGCACGAGGACACCTATTAGTCCCAAAATAGCAGTGTTAGTGAGGAAAAATGTCCAATGATCCACCTCCCTACCGCCGGCACGAGGACGCCTAATTAGCAACACAAAGCATCTCTAGTTCGATATGCCAGGAGGAAATGGGCATAGAAGAAGTACACGGTGAGAAGGGCTCTGATGTCCGATAGCTGGGTCACAGATCCGAGGAGAGTCGAGGAAGCAGTCCGGGTCGGCAACGATGCAGGTAAGGACGAGACAAAGGGTTAGGCAGTAGCTGGTCGAGTAGTAGTCCGAGGGTCAGAACCGGGAGAACAAATAGGAATCAATTCACAAAGCAGAGGAAGGTCCTTAAGCGGTCTGGGGTCATAGAAGTCCGGGAACATGAAGACAAGAAGGGCAATCCAAAGGAATCCAAAAAGGCAAGCCGAGGTCACGTTAATCCCAAGAGTCAAGGAACAAAACGCATGGGCTGTAGAATACAAATTCAGAAGCGAAGCGCCAAGTTTGAACAGGACATTAATACTATGAACGTCGGTCATGTGATCTGCAAAACAGGACTCAACGTGAAAAGACACGTGAACCCAGTAACGCAGAGCGTCCGCCTTGCCAAGGCAACCCCCGGCGCTTTCGGAAAGACTGACAGCGTACCTGTGGATTACGGGTACGATTACTAAAAGGCAATGCTCTAACTCCATGAGGTGCAAGATGGGTTCGTGTGGAAACAGAGGGTGGAACAGGTCTCCCTACTTGGCACCAGGCTCCGGCCTTGACCGGATACCTGATCGCCTTACGTTTCCTAAAAGTCTGCTCCTACCGGCCGCGTCTGCCGGTGGTTCTCTCCTCCTCCTCCTTCCCGGCGGCCGCGGTTCACTTTCTTTCATTCCGTTTGGGTCGCTTGGCCTGTGTAACTGTTTCTAGTCTTCCAGTGACCTTTTACTCCTTGTTGCCTACTTCCTATTTCCTTATCTATCTCCTTCTATTTGCTATTTGGTTCCGATTCTTACCCTTCTTCCGTAGTTCGGTCCTCTGTCCTGTTCCTATTTTATTTGTCTGCTTCTTACCTCCATTACACGCCACATCCTAAGGCACAGACTGTCTTCTGTGGCACGCTTGCTGAAGGAGTTATTCCTAACCATTAAGGAAGAAACTATCCAGGATTCCACCATTGACCACCAGTACTTATACTTCCACTTCGGATTCAGTCCTTACCACCTTGCAATATCATCACCAACTTTCATCCTTTACCATCTCAAGAACAACTTCTTGGGCAAACAACAGTAGCAATATCAATCAGGGTTTTTTCCCGCCAGAAGGCTTTTTCCCTGATCTTTTGGGGGATTGCTTCTTCGGGATCCCCTGGATTGGATTCTATTTCCGGTCAAGGTGGCCTCTGAGGGAGCTCGCCCCTATCTCTGTCAGAAGAAGGGGAGGAAATCTAAGTAACTCAAGGGACCACGTAATAAGAAGGACTCTGAAACTCCAGACAGCTCTATTGAAGATAAAGGTGAGGAACAGTGTCGGGAGGTATCCCCGGGGTTTGACACTTGCGTTGGATTAGTGGAAGGATTACAATATTTGTTGCATGGAGTAGGGATATAGACCATAGGGCATGGAGTGAAGAGCATAGGTCTTTACCATACATAATGCAGTAATGCAGCAAGTCTGGGTGTACGTCCAGTTCAGGGTGGTGTTTGCATAGTGCGGTGTGTGGAAATTGATTACAGTAGGCTAGTGTAGCAAACCGGCAGTGGCACTATAGTTTAGGAATGGAAGTGGGGACGGCCACAGTATGTGAAGGAAAGTGCACAGGGGTGAAGGAGAGTGTTGTTTTTGTAAATTATGCTAAGTGGTGCAATTTGTTGCTATGTAGGTAAATGCTAGTGAGCAGGTTGTGTAGTAATGTTGGTGGTAGTGCCGTGTATGTGGATAGGTGAGGTTGGTCACATGGTTAAATGGATGGTGCAATTATATAGCAGTGATAGTGGTGAAGGTGTACACTGTTGGGGGCATGGCCAATGGCCGTAGGCCGTAGGCCATGCACTTCAGAGACTAGGACTGTAGGACACACATGGCACTAATGCGTTTCGGAATGTGCAATAGTTACAGGCTGGTGAATGGATGGTGCCCTTATGTAGAAGTGAGACTGTTGGAGGCCTAGACTGTTGGGTGCATAGCCGAAGGCCGTAGGCCATAGGCCATGCACTCAAGAGCCTAGGATTTTAGGACAGACACAGTACTAATGCATTTTGGAACTTGCAGCACGTAGACGGTGGTGACCTGTAAAGAAAGGTTGTGGAGCACATTTGAAATGCAATAGAGCAGAACAAGTGAGCTGCCATGCCTGCATGTTTGGTTTTGCTGGTGAGGACACTGTTACAACATGGTAAAGTATTTGATGTGTACTTGGAGATGGTGATGTGAAAAGTGATGCAGTGTGGGAACGGGGTGCTGGGTTTGCATACTGTTAATATGGCAGAGAAAATGGTAGAAGTGCACCTTAATTGTGATTGGTAACTTTGCTGTGTGGTGAATTGTGGCAATACGGCCAATGTTGTGCAACAGTTGTGGTTAGGTTGGTAGTGATACCATACTTTGTGAATGGGTCTGGGTCGGGTTGGTAGAGGCTGTGGTATGTTTGTGCATTTTGGTTATAGTGACCTGTTTTAGTGATGCAATGCAATGCAGAGGTTCTGTGTGTGATTGGTGGATGTGTGTGCAGGTCACCTGTTTGCGGCCACCTCTTTCTGTGCTAAGTGGCGGCAGGTACAGTGTAGAAGGGGAATGAATTGCACATTAAATCATGAAATAGGTTGGGTGGGAGCACGGGTGGCGTTGTCATGCGGATGGAATGCAGTACTTGGGCAGATGGTGGCATGCATCGGTTAAGGAAGCTGCGTTGGGTTTGTGGAAGGATTATAATATTGGATGCATGGACGAAGGCTGTAGACCGTAGGGCATGCAGTGAAGAGCATAGGCCTTTACAATATCTATGGCAGTAAAGCAAGTGTGGGTGTACATCTGGTGCAGGGTGGTGCTTGCATAGTGTGGTATGTGCACATGTATTGCAGTAGGCAACTTTTGTGAACTGAATGTGGCTACTTGGGCAGTGGCACTATAGTTTGGGAATGGAAATGAGGACGGCCATAGTATGTGTATGAAAGTACACAGGGGTGTAGGAGAGAGTGCCTTCTTTCTACATTATGCTAAAGGGTGTACATTATTGCTTTATAGGTCCATGTCGGTGAGCAGGTTGGGTAGTAGTGCTGGTGGTACTGCTGTGTATGTGGATAGGCGAAGTTGGTGAAATTGTGAAATTGATGATGCTATTACATAGCAGTGACAGTGTTGAAGGCTTACACTGTTGGGTGCATGGCTGAAGGCCGTAGGCCATGCACTGAAGAGGCTAGGACTTTAGGACACACACAGTAGTAAAGCATTTTAGATTCTGCAGCAGGCAGAGGGTTGTGACCTGTAAAGAATGAGTGTGGAGCACATTTTCAGACGCAATAGAGCAGGACAAGTGAGCTGCCATGACTGCTTGTGTGGTTTTGCTGGTGAGGACACTGTTACAACATGGTAAAGTTTTTGATGTGTACTTGGAGATGGTGCTGTGAAAAGTGATGCAGTGTGTCCGCTGGGTGCTGGGTTTTGCATACTGTCACTATGGAGTTGCGGTGTCTGTGTTGAAGGTGTAGCCCATTTGGGTGTATGGCCAAAGGTGGTAGGTTGTAGGCCATGGATTGAAGAGCCTAGGACTTGGGGAAACCCATGCCACTAATGCAATGTTGACTGTGCATCTGGTAGACGGTGAAGACCTGCAAAGAATGGTTGTGCAGTACGTTGCAATGAAAAGTCACGCAGCGTGCCCACTTTGTGCAGTGTGTGCATACTGGCAGTGCGGCGCAGGGTATGGTTGAAGTGCAGCTTATATGGGTTCTTTACTATGATGTGTGCAGAATTGTTGAGGTAGGGCAAATGTTGTGACAGTGTTGCGGTTAGGTTGCTAGTGAAACAATACTTTCTGCATGGTAGTGGGTAGGGGTGATGGAGGCTATGGTATGTTTGTGGATGGTGGTAATTGCAAACTGTTTTCATCAATGGGTGCTTTATGGAGTGAGAGGGTTGGGTTGAAGTGCCACTATGTATGTTACGTTTGTGTACTATGTCAGCTGCGTACATGGTCGTATGCATGCATTGATAGTGTTGTGTGCATGGGAAAAGATGTGCTGGGTGCACCGGCAGATTGTTGTGGATGCAGAAATAGGGCATTCTGTAGGAAATGTTTATGGTGGAGGGGCTTTGGAAGCAAAGGGAAGGTGTTCTCAGAGTGAAGGGGACATATGGAGTTGTGTACAGAAATGATAGTGTACAATGCAGACTTTAAGTATGTGTTTGGTGCAGGCGTTTTAGAAAATGTGATAGTCGTTAATAGGCGCCAGTAAGGGACCTATCGAGTGCAAAGGGAAGAAGTATTGTGTCTGCTTTACTGGGGCGTGGCCTTAGCTGTAGCTGGGAAAGCGCACGTGCCACATCATGGCTTTATGAGCATGGCGCCTTCGCAAATGGAATTTTGGGGAATATCCAATGAGGATTGGAGGGTGTGGTTTAACAGAAGGGGCAGTGACATATTTAACGAAAGGTAGATGTATTGAGGTTGGCGGCCATGGAGAGACGGTAAGTGCTTATAGTCGGTGATACCTTTGTGCATGATCAGAACAGGTATGCCATGGAAAGAGGGTTCGATACTGATTTTCAGTTGGAAGGAGTGCAGGCTTTTTGGGGCCACAGTTTATGAGTGGGGTTTCGGCTGCATGGATCTTCTTTGCAAATATGTGGGCTCTGTTGGTACTGTGGATGTGGTGGTCGTGCATTTTGGAGCACTACATTTGGGGCACATGTCGTGTTTATGTTTGCTCGTTTATTTAAATAGGTTGATGACGGCTGTGATGCAGACATTTCCTACTGCAAAGGTAATTTTCTCATCGATGACACCAAGTGGAAAATGGGAGCATGCCGGTGTCAGTTGTCCACAGCTAGAGGTTGAGAGACATTGGATAAACAGAAGCATGTGCGACTTTATGTCCAGTGTTGCGATGTTGTGTACGGACTATGACAGTCTTAATAACCAGCGAGAGCTCCAGCGGTTCCAGGGAATTGGCAATGCTGTTGTGTTTGCCACTGTGCACGAAGCTTTGCAGACAATCCTGCAGAAATGTAAGATAAAGGTTAATCTTCAGTGGAGAAAAAAGTCAGGAGGAGAAGGAAACAGACAGTGAGCAAAAGACAGAAGAAGAAGAAAAAAAATGTATGAATGCACGTTTATAACAAAAACACGACAAAAAGAGAAAAAAAAATATAAGTGTTTGTGGGGACTCCTCCTCGCGTGATCTAGCGAGAATTAACAAGCGCGAAGAGAACAGAGCACCAGAACTCGGCGGGAAGATGACCAACCCACCCCCACTCCCTCTAGTGTATAGCACGGTAATGCCATGCAATCCGCGGTACTGCGAGCATTCCGCCTGGCACATCCGGTTGTTTTTAGGATGGCAGCTTTAGCAGTGCCACTGAAGAGGCAAAGAAATTGGGCAATGTGCTTACTGGTTGTGGTGTGTACACAACGACTGTGAGAGAAGGTTTGTTTGTACACATAAATGTAGGAGGATATGGTGAAAGTGTGCAAGGTAAGGGCCATGCATCATTTTTGTATGCATGAACTGAACACACTTGCGTAACGTTGCTACTATACATTTCCTGCTACTTTTGTGGGATCACTTTTCCAACATTTGTAGTACATGCATTACAATGGAAGACCATATTGTGAAGTGTATGAAGTATGTGGCAGCCATGATGTTGTTATGCATGCAGTGTGCATTATATCATATGATGAGCTATGGTATTTTCTGCCGTTTGTATTGCGCATACATACAAGTGTGTGAAGCAGCGCTGAGCAAAAGTACGCAGAACGTAGGCCATACAGAGATATTGATTCCTCTAGGCCAGCTGACATTGACCGTGCGGAAGTGAATGGGAAGGGGGAGGGCAAAGTGCAGTATATGGGAACAATAAGAAACAAAAATACATACAACTACGTCCGGTGCTGGCAAGTGGAAGGATAAGTGTTGACATAAAGTGATGTGTCCACTGTTAGGGTTCTAGAAAGAAGTCCGCTAGTGCGGAGGTTGGCTGAAAGCTAGTAGAGGGGTGGAAGTGTAGGGGGGAGGTGGAATGGGACACTGATAGGATGGGTAAGAAACCAGTGCACAATACTTTTTAGCCAGGAAGTCAGAAGGGGACAGGAGGGGAAAAAGAAGAAGTTCATGGAAAGGTTTGCAGCTGCTTTGAGAGCCTGCCATTATTCTCCTCAAGGTGCAGGGAGACAGAGATCGTGTTGTACAGGGAGGCTGTAGCAGAAGAAAGACATGTACCATCATCTGATTGCGTGTACAAGCAACTGACCCGGACAGCGTAGGAGGCTGATGAGGGAAAAGGTGGAGCAAGCACATATGTAGGAAGTGAGAGTGGAAGGTATTGAGGTCCCAGGACCAGGTGTCATTTCTACATAATGCACAGAGATTTTATTTTATTGTTCTAAGTTAGTGGGAGGTAGTGCACACATTTTACTAAAGCTGAGATAGGATACCTGCCGCGCAGGCGTAGGACACGTTGCGCACACTTTTATGGATGAGTTTAGTGAGGACAGAAAGTGGAGGTGGGCAAATTTAAAAAGAGCCTGTGGCAACAGTTCAGTGTACAAAGCATCACACCCGTGCAGACACTGACCTTTTGGAAAGTGCCTGTAGGTTGCTAAAATACATTCAGTGGTGCATTTAGTGCCTTATTTTTACGAGTTATGTAGTAGGTGGGTTAGTGGGGTACACATTTGGTATCAATGTGTGAAGGCTAGAACAGAGTTACTGATTAGCTAATATAGTGTATGATATGGGTAAATAAAAACGTTGGAAGCATATAGCAACAAATTGCCACTTCATGGTGGCAGATGGGAGGAACATTAGTATGCTTTTTAAAGACATAGTGGACGCTTATAAGCAGATATCATGCGCATAGGTACTTGTTAGGAAAGATTTCGTAATTGTAGGTAATTTTCCTTCCATGTGGCAACCCCTAAACTTTTTGCTGTTGTTTTTCACCTTGTTCTTGACTTTGCCAGAGAAGTGCAGCCTTCTGCCGCACTCCTCTGGGCTTTCGCTCCTTTCTTATGGGGAAACTGACATGCCCTTAAGACAGTCAGTACCGGGGAACGCTGTTTCCCGTAGTTTCTTTTATCATGTTGCGGCTTTAGTGCAACATGACACAAGAGGGCACTGTAAGCTAAGTTACAGCTCTCTTGGGTCTCTAGCCTTCTACAGGCCCTAGATACTCGTTTAGGATTGTATTTGATCGGTGCAAGTCATTCAGGGACTGGAATGGTGGCAGCGATCGTTTTGTGTATTTTGAGCTCCTTTTGGCGTTCTAAGCGCGTTTTTCGCGCTGAACCCAAAATGGTGGCCTGGCTCCCAAAATGGCCAGACCACGAGGCTCCTTTGTCCTGTCCACTGACCGTCTTGCTCCCTTCACCTTCCCCAGGTCGAGCGACCCGGGGCCTTCCTTATTTGGGCATGTACCTTCCCGCGAAACACAGATGCTTTCGCGGGCTTCTACATGTCTTTTGTGTGCCTCCAGGGTGTGGGCTGGGATGTCTGGTCCCAATACACATCCTGGGTGCCAGAGAGTCTAGGGTGGTGTGAATGCCTGGGACCACCGTGGTCCGTGATTGGTCCACGAATGGTGTGAGTGTTGATGAGCGGATCTCCCATTGGGTCCCCTCCGTTTTGGCGCGAAGGGAACCGTGGATAAGAGGGGGCTGGAAACACCACTACCAGGTCGATCTCCTGAGTTCTCACGAACGAAGGAATACAGGAGCCAAGTATCCTGCAACCAAGAGGCTGGACCGAGGAATCGCTGGTGACCCGCTCAAGGACTCCTCCTCTGCACTGCTGTCGCCTTGTGAAACCGTTTTCACCTTTGATCGAACCAGAAGGCCTGTACTGGTACTTCGACCCTTTGGAATAGCGGGAACAGCTATTCTCGGCATCTTCACCATCTCCTGCCAGTAAGCCTTCGGAAGCGTCTCTGGGCCATCCAGCTGACTGACCAGCTTACACGGGAGTCTTGCTCTGTAACCGCCGCCAGGTTGTGTAGTATTTCGAGTCCTTGTCACTCTCACACGCTTCGTACACTTGGCGTTCCCAGGTCGGAAGTGAGTAGTGTACATTTGGCTCAGATACACACGGCCGCTCCGTTGCCCTGCTGTGGTGACAAAACTGTGCAGGTTTCTTCGATTGGGACGTCTTTTTACTCAACACGACGACGAGGCGTTCCCTGCTCTTCTGAACCTGCCAGCTGCTGAAACTGACGCGGAGAAGCCTGGGTCTGCTTGCATCAGGGACCGGTGAGTAGTTTAGCTAGGATCTGGTCGCCCTCCTGCAGGAGCCCATTGCTTTTCCCCGCTGTGTAAAACAGCACCCTTTTGCCGTACTCGCGCTCTGCTTCTGCCCACTGTGGAGGCTGCGCTTGAGTCGCGGAACTTGTTCTCCTTCATTCGTGCACTGAACTGAACTGCCTGATTTCCTTAGAAGAGACTCTCCTTTTGCCCGTTGGCACCAGCGTGTGCAGGTACTTTGAGCACAAGGCTCCACTCTTCGCAGGGCTCGGACTTCCATCTAGTTAGGTGCCTCTGAAGGCGAACTGAGTCTAAAGCATTGTATCGCACTGCCTGTTTTCCTTCCCTTGCAGGTGGACTACACATTTCGTGCATATAACGCTTGCGACTGTCGTATTTGTATATATATTGTGTTGATGTGGTATGTGTTGGTTTACTATCGTTATATTGTGATTTTCTTGCTACAGTCATTGTTTTAAAGGCCTTGAAATAAATGTGTATATATTTTTAATATAACAACTGTTTGGAGTAGTTTGTAAGTGATCTTGCTTTGTGTGCTCATTGCGGGCTTTCAGTCACCCTCACCCCTCTTGAGACCTAGTCTTGACCGCCGCGATCGCTACCTTGATTGGTCTGGCTCGTCCAGAGGTTACCCTGTTCCAAGTAATTAGGTTGGCCTTCTGAACTTCTGCGCCACCAGGACAGAGTTCAGAAATCCGTCTTAACAAATTGGTGTACAGCGGTGGGATACGACTGAAGGTATCCAGTGTTGCGCACGAACTAAGGCATTTCAGGTTATTCCAACCAGGACACGTAGTGAATTGTTGTAGTATAACTTTAAAAAGGCCATAGTCCTATCTAACAGTATGGAAACAAATACCTTGTTAACTTTAAATGCTTCCAAATCAGAAACATTGAAGAAGATGTGTGCGGAGAGAGGTGTTTCCTCTCAAGGCACGAAATTGGAAATGATCCAAAGAATCGTGGCGTGGCAAGAAGCGCAGCTTGACGCTATAACTTCTGAGGACAGTGCGGAAGGTGGTGGGACTGCTCTCACTGGTAGAACCGACGGTTCTGCCGCCGCACTGATCCATCGCGACCACGAGGACAGGGAGGACGAGATGTCTGTTTCCTCTGCCAGTGCTGATGGGGAGGCTATGCTTGAATTCAAGAAGCAAGAGCTGCGGTTTAGGCAGCAGGAGCTTGAATTCAGCATAGCCAAACTAAAAATCGAACAGCCAGAAAAACAAAAAGACAGGGATCACCGTTGGAACTGGCCAAGCTTCAGGTTGCAAATGGGTCCAAGGGTCCTGGACATGGGTCTGGGGCCTCCTCTCATCCACGGTTTCCGATAGATCTGCTCAGTGTGTATGAAGAAAGGAATGACATTATGGACTGGCTGAATGCGTTTGAGTATGCATGCGAAGTTCAACAAGTTGACAATGCTGATAAGATTGCCTGGTTACTCAGCCGACTGCCCCATTCTGGCTGTAGTGCCATTATGGAAATGTCGAAGGCTGAGCGAGCTGATTTCGCAATGTTAAAGCAAACTCTCATTTTAAAGTTTGGGAAGACTCCGGCCCAATATTTGAAACGTTTCAGAGAGTATAAGAAAAAGGAAGGTGGTACTTGGGTATCTTATGTCACTGAATCCTTGAAAAACTTAACTGGCTGGGTCGAAGGTTATAAGGTTTCTACCTTCGAAGGCATGATAAATCTTGTCATGCTGGAACACATTTTTGCTTCTTCTTCCCCGGAGATTAAGCAGCATTTGGCCGATTCGAAGGAGATAGATCCTAAGAAGCTGGCCATTGCAGCAGACTTATGGGTGTCACATCGAGTGTCCCATAAGGACAAAACTCATCCTGGTAAGCAGGAGGAAGGGAAAAAGTCCAAAGATATGGAGGGTGGAGAATCTGCTAAATCTTCTTCTCATAAGGGCCACAAAAAGAAAAATAAGGGTAAGACACAAGATAACTCACAGGGTAGTGGAGGACAGCCTCCGAAACAGAACTCTGGTTACAATAAGCCTCCCTATGTAAACAGACCCAATGGATCTTGTTTTGCTTGTGGAGCAACTGACCACGTGAAGGGGGATCCCCGTTGTAAGGTTAGACCTTTAGGGGTCCACTCCGCTAATCTGGCCTTCTCCTCCTACGAGGAAGAAGAGATTACAGGAGCATCCTTCTCCTCAGACTGATTTCCCAGCGGGATAGAGGCTGAGGTAGTTTTAGTGTCCCTGGGTTCCTGGGAGCCTAAAGTCGCAGAGGCTTATGCTAGGATTCCTGATAATACCAAGCACTACTTTAAAGACAGTGTGCTGATCAATGGAGTGGATACTCCAGCTCTTAGGGATAGTGGGTGCAGTCGCACTGTAGTGGATTCTACCTTGGTAGACTCAGAGGAAGTTGCCAGGGCTACTATGATGCCCACTAAGTTGGCTGACGGCCCCCTCCGTATGTTTCCAGTAATACCTGTAAATCTTACTTTAAATGGTACAGCAGTCAGGATTCCAGTGAGCATTCAGAGAAACGTCCCGGGAAAGGTCTTGTTAGGTAATGATCTGAGAGCTTTAGGGCTCATAGGAGACACTGCCGAAAGACCCTACACACGGTCTCAAGCACGGGCAGCATTGGCCAAGTCCAATACGCCGCCCCAGCCAAAGTGGAAACCCAAGGCGAAAGGAGTCGACAAGTCAAGACGAGGGAAAGAGAATATTCCCCCGAGCTCGCCTACCACTGCGGTGGAGGAAGTTGGTCAATCGCCCGGGCCTGACGAGGAGGTGGCGATGCCTGAAGTATTTGACCCCAACGATCATCCTGAACTAAAAGACTTGTTAGTTGAAGGAGGTCCTGATAGGGACGAATTCAGTAAAGGCCAACGTGAGTGCCCATCTCTGGAAGGCCTAAGGAGACAGGCCTGCTCCCAGCTTGAGGGTGAACCTCCTGGGACGCATAGGATTTATTGGGAAGGTGGACTCCTGTATAGTGAGCCCACAGAGTCTACAGAAGGAGACCATAGGAGGTTGGTGGTTCCCCTTGCTGTTAGGCCCTTCCTCCTGCAGTTGGCGCATGAAGTTCCCCTTGCTGGTCACCTTGGTATGAAGAGGACCAAGCAAAGGTTATCCATGCACTTCTACTGGCCCAAGATGGGGGTGCAAGTAGAAAGTCACTGCAGGAGTTGTGCCTCCTGCCAGTTATCTGGTAAGGTTGGCGCGACAATCCAAGCTCCGTTGGTACCGCTCCCAGTGGTGGGGGTACCATTTGAGAGGGTAGGGATCGACATCGTTGGTCCCCTTGACCCGCAAACATCCTCAGGCAATAGGTTTATCCTGGTGCTGGTCGACCATGCAACCAGATATCCTGAGGCCATCCCATTGAAAACTGTAACTGCCAAGTCAGTTGCAGAAGCTTTACTCGGCATATTTACTAGGGTTGGCTTCCCTAAAGAAGTTGTGTCGGATCATGGCAGCAACTTTATGTCGAAGTATATGCAGGCTATGTGGAAAGAATGTGGGGTCACCTACAGGTTCTCTTCTGCATACCACCCCCAGACCAATGGTCTGGGGGGGCGTTTCAACAGGACGTTAAAGAGCATGATTGGGGCTCTGGAGGAGCCTCAGAGAAGAAAATGGGATCTTCTTGTTTCATGCTTACTGTTTGCCTACCGAGAGGTACCACAGGAGGGTGTTGGCTTCAGCCCCTTCGAACTTCTGTTCGGTCATCCCGTACGGGGACCCTTAGCCATCATCAAGGAGGGATGGGAGATGCCCACTCCCCCTGTTACTACCAACGTAGTTGATTATGTGCTAGGGCTCAGAAAACGGATGGTACTTCTGATGGGCTTGGCTAGTGATAAATTGAAGGCAGGGCAAGCGCTGGTGAAACATTGGTACGACCAGAAAGCTTCCCTCATCAACTTTACACTTGGTCAGCAAGTCCTGATCATGAATCCCATAAGGCCTCGAGCTTTACAGGACAAATGGTCAGGCCCTTACCCAGTGGTGGAGCCCCTGGGTGAGGTTAACTGTTCAGTGGACCTTGGAAGGCCTGGACAGGCTCCAAAAGTGTTTCACGTGAATAGGCTGAAGGCTTTCGTCCCAAGCGTTGAAATCGCAGCACTGCTACTGGCTTCAGATGTTGAGGAAGAGGAGTCTGAACCTCTCCCCGACCTGTTCCAAGGCAGTCCTTCAGATAGCTCTTTTGAGGGTGTCCGAGTGGCCCCTCACCAAAATGGACAAGGCTCAGTGGTTTACCTTGGACATGAAGTAGGTGGAGGGAGGATACAGCCTCTACCCAGTAAAGTACAAGCAGTACAAGACTGGCCTACCCCCACTACGCAAACCCAAGTGAGAGCCTTCTTAGGACTCACGGGGTATTACCGCAATTTTGTGGCAGACTGTGGCACCATAGCTGCTCCTCTGACTGCCCTCACAACTCCGAAGAAACCCAAGAAGGTAACTTGGACCGACGAGTGTGAGAAGGCCTTCAATGGCTTAAAAGACTCCTTGTGCCAGGCCCCTGTCCTCAGTGCCCCTGATTATCAAAGACCTTTTATTGTGCAGACGGATGCCTCTGACACTGGGATAGGAGCTGTACTATCACAAGTAGATGAGAAGGGTAAGGAACACCCTATCGGTTTTATTAGTCGCCAGCTTAAGGACAGAGAGCTCAGATGGTCCACGGTAGAGAAAGAATGTTTCTCTGTTGTGTGGGCCCTAAGGAATCTGAGGCCCTACCTCTATGGGACCCACTTCACTGTGCAGACTGACCATAAGCCGTTAAAGTGGCTAATGAATATGAAGGGGGAGAATCCAAAGTTGCTTAGGTGGTCCATAAGTCTACAAGGCTTCGACTTCACTATTGAGCATTGGCCAGGTGTCCAACATAGCAATGCTGATGGGTTGTCCAGAATGTTTAACCGACCTGAACAAGAGACTCATCCAGGGGTGGATTAGTTCCCCCTGTCCATAGTCTGGGAAGGGCGAGTGTTAGGAAAGATTTCGTAATTGTAGGTAATTTTCCTTCCATGTGGCAACCCCTAAACTTTTTGCTGTTGTTTTTCACCTTGTTCTTGGCTTTGCCAGAGAAGTGCAGCCTTCTGCCGCACTCCTCTGGGCTTTCGCTCCTTTCCTATGGGGAAACTGACATGCCCTTAAGACAGTCAGTACCGGGGAACGCTGTTTCCCGTAGTTTCTTTTATCATGTTGCGGCTTTAGTGCAACATGACACAAGAGGGCACTGTAAGCTAAGTTACAGCTCTCTTGGGTCTCTAGCCTTCTACAGGCCCTAGATACTCGTTTAGGATTGTATTTGATCGGTGCAAGTCATTCAGGGACTGGAATGGTGGCAGCGATCGTTTTGTGTATTTTGAGCTCCTTTTGGCGTTCTAAGCGCGTTTTTCGCGCTGAACCCAAAATGGTGGCCTGGCTCCCAAAATGGCCAGACCACGAGGCTCCTTTGTCCTGTCCACTGACCGTCTTGCTCCCTTCACCTTCCCCAGGTCGAGCGACCCGGGGCCTTCCTTATTTGGGCATGTACTTTCCCGCGAAACACAGATGCTTTCGCGGGCTTCTACATGTCTTTTGTGTGCCTCCAGGGTGTGGGCTGGGATGTCTGATCCCAATACACATCCTGGGTGCCAGAGAGTCTAGGGTGGTGTGAATGCCTGGGACCACCGTGGTCCGTGATTGGTCCACGAATGGTGTGAGTGTTGATGAGCGGATCTCCCATTGGGTCCCCTCTGTTTTGGCGCGAAGGGAACCGTGGATAAGAGGGGGCTGGAAACACCACTACCAGGTCGATCTCCTGAGTTCTCACGAACAAAGGAATACAGGAGCCAAGTATCCTGCAACCAAGAGGCTGGACCGAGGAATCGCTGGTGACCCGCTGAAGGACTCCTCCTCTGCACTGCTGTCGCCTTGTGAAACCCTTTTCACCTTTGATCGAACCAGAAGGCCTGTACTGGTACTTCGACCCTTTGGAATAGCGGGAACAACTATTCTCGGCATCTTCACCATCTCCTGCCAGTAAGCCTTCGGAAGCGTCTCTGGGCCATCCAGCTGACTGACCAGCTTACACGGGAGTCTTGCTCTGTAACCGCCGCCAGGTTGTGTAGTATTTCGAGTCCTTGTCACTCAGACACGCTTTGTACACTTGGCGTTCCCAGGTCGGAAGTGAGTAGTGTACATTTGGCTTAGATACACACGGCCACTCCGTTGCCCTGCTGTGGTGACAAAACTGTGCAGGTTTCTTCGATTGGGACGTCTTTTTACTCAACACGACGACGAGGCGTTCCCTGCTCTTCTGAACCTGCCAGCTGCTGAAACTGACGCGGAGAAGCCTGGGTCTGCTTGCATCGGGGACCGGTGAGTAGTTTAGCTAGGATCTGGTCGCCCTCCTGCAGGAGCCCATTGCTTTTCCCCGCTGTGTAAAACAGCACCCTTTTGCCGTACTCGCGCTCTGCTTCTGCCCACTGTGGAGGCTGCGCTTGAGTCGCGGAACTTGTTCTCCTTCATTCGTGCACTGAACTGAACTGCCTGATTTCCTTAGAAGAGACTCTCCTTTTGCCCGTTGGCACCAGCGTGTGCAGGTACTTTGAGCACAAGGCTCCACTCTTCGCAGGGCTCGGACTTCCATCTAGTTAGGTGCCTCTGAAGGCGAACTGAGTCTAAAGCATTGTATTGCACTGCCTGTTTTCCTTCCCTTGCAGGTGGACTACACATTTCGTGCATATAACGCTTGCGACTGTCGTATTTGTATATATATTGTGTTGATATGGTATGTGTTGGTTTACTATCGTTATATTGTGATTTTCTCGCTACAGTCATTGTTTTAAAGGCCTTGAAATAAATGTGTATATATTTTTAATATAACAACTGTTTGGAGTAGTTTGTAAGTGATCTTGCTTTGTGTGCTCATTGCGGGCTTTCAGTCACCCTCACCCCTCTTGAGACCTAGTCTTGACCGCCGCGATCGCTACCTTGATTGGTCTGGCTCGTCCAGAGGTTACCCTGTTCCAAGTAATTAGGTTGGCCTTCTGAACTTCTGCGCCACCAGGGCAGAGTTCAGAAATCCGTCTTAACAGTACTTCTAAAAGAGTTGTCCACACACTGCTAAAACAAGTCCATCAGTCTCTTTTGTGGTGATGGGTGCTTATGTGCATGAATGTGCATGTATAATTACTGCAATGTTACACTGAAGTTTTAACTGGAATTGCTTCCCAAGAACAGCACACGTGCAGTCTAATTTTGTAACGGTACATATGAACTGTTGTGGAGAAGTGACATTGTAGGATGCTGAAGTCTTGGAGGCTATTGGCGGATGTGTGTGTCAGTACTTACAAATACCTAATCAGGGCGTGGTGGGAAGAGGATACTGGAAAGGGAAGAAGGACAGTTAATTAATTGTTGGGGTGCGGCTCTAACGGTACTTTGCAAGGAGCATGTTCTATATTCTGTGCCTTTGAACATGTTGGCCAATGGCAATGCGATTGTTGCAATTGCCCAATAAGGTGCTTAGATTGTGCGTCACAGGATTGGGTGGCCATATTTTATTTAATTCCTGTGTGTAGTGACGCGGCAAGAGATGGCGAAATGCAAAGTTTTCATAGTGGGTGATCGCTTTGTGCTAGATCTGCTCCAGTATGCCATTGAAAGAGGCCTTAATAGCAATTTGAATTTGGACAAAGTGGAGACTTTGTGGTGCGGTGTCCCTGTCCACAGTTTCCACCATTTGGTTGAAGAATGTCGACGAGTGGCCACTTTAGGTACTGTACACGTAGTGATAGTGCATTATGGAGCATTGCTTTTTGGTTCAATAGCTTGTGCAATTGTGTACTGTGATCTGAAAAAGATGATGAAACAAGTGAAGTGCATTATTGCCACTGCGAAGGTGATTTTCTGATGTATACCACCAAATCCAGTATATTACTATTCTAATGAATGTTGTCGGCAGCCAGAGGTGGGAAGGCATCTTATGCGCAACTTTTGCCATGTTGCTGGGATGTATTCCTGTAAGAATGAGAACATTGGTGATCGATATCTGCACCTTCTCAATGGAAATGGCATTTCATTGTCGCACAGTGGCAATGACATTTGGTTTTTGAATCTACAGACTGCAGTGAAGACGCTATTGTAAGAATGTGAGGCACAGAGCAACAAATAAAAACCATTATAAAAGCCCGAAAAAGGAGTTGTTACTGTGGAAGTTGTATTTTTTTTAAAACAGCTTTTTTTAAAAGCCAACCCTACTAAGGAAATCCCCTACCTTGGTTGACATTTATTCCCCTACTCCTGCATGTGCACACCTGCAAAAAATCGCAGACATAGCCACAGTTGCAGGGTTGTAAGTGTAATACACGCCAATTTTGTAAATGCACATATTTTGTTTGGGATTGTAGCGGACACAGGATTGCGCAATAAGCTTTGTGGGTGTGCAATGCACACCCAGAATGTGCTATAAGATAATTTGTTCACCTTAATGCAGAGGGTGAGCCTATGGCTGTGTGTTGTACGCGCCGCAGCATATGCTCTGTGGGTGATTTGCACATACATTACTTGACAGTGAATTAAAAAGTGAGTCCGATGGGAGTTGTGTGCAGTGTAACATGTGGGTTTGTACGCGTACGGAGCACCTACACTGAAGTGATTGCTTTTGGTTTCTTTGTGTGAGACTTTGGTGACGTTAGATCCAGACGACATTATTGTTGTTGATTGTGTAGGGAGAAATGCACACCATGTAACACGATGTTTAGTGGCGTTTGTGCTGAGGGAGGTAGTAGGGCAGGCAATGATTATGTTTCCAGTCTCCTGCATAATTTTGTTTCCCAATATGCAGCCACCCATGTAGGGACGTTATTTTTAATTTGGTGCGGAAATGAAGAAAGCGCGGTATATTGTGAAGAAGTGACTGTGTCTTTTTACAACTTGTGCCATTGTCCTTCTATACAAATGTGAATCTATCTTTTGCCAGCACAAGCATTTTTCCCCCACAGTGTTCTTTTTCCTATTACTCTACTTTCCTTTTGTGTCCACTGTACATTCATTGCTTTGGTGCCCTTTTTGGAAGTACACGAAAAGTGTTACTCATTGCTGTTGCGCACTTGCGCCTTTGAAAATGCACTGCAAGACGCACAACTCTCTCTTTAATCAGGTACCTATTTCAACCTGTTTCCACTGCAGTGTTTTCCACACTACCACCATTCCTTCCATTTGGCAAACAATTGTGTGGCGGGTTTATGATGCGCGTTGCACTTACTCCCTTCATTGCCACTTACTTTGTGACACTCTAAAAGAGGCTTTTTGTGATAATCACGTACACAAACCATTCCTAAGGGTTCATTCACATCATGTGATACACGTACATAGGGGAAGAAGCAGCCCTGAAACACAGCAATCATTTCTGTGCATGAACATAATCAGGTAGGGTATGAACACTTTCTGGTAATACTGCTGCTTTTTTGCTTACTTTACTTTCCCGGTATATAGGCATATTTGTGTGCATTGTGCTCTCTTTATAGTTTGTGTGTAGTAGTACAAATATGTAGTCAGTGAGGGGCTATTAGGTACTTATTACATGTTTCACAGTACGCAAAACTCTAAAAATAAAGCATTCATCATTATACTATGTAGCATGGCTAAAATTTGAATGTTGGACCTCTATGGTGCATGCTGCAGACAATGCCTACGTTTCTGCATGAGTTGGTTGCTATACTGAAAAGAAGTCTGTAGTGCAATGGTGTTTATAGCAATGGATTGTTTGCTGAATTATGTATTTCATGATACTTCTCCCAATGACCGCTGATAGTTTTGTGGCAACATTATAATGACAATCCCTTTTGGAACCTTGTTATTAAAAGTAAAGGCACATGTAATGGCATCAGTGATGTCATCAATGACATTTGTAATGTCATCTTTGAGGTTATGGGTGTTAGTCCTTGCAGTGCACAGTGGTAGTGCGAGTTATGGTTGCGTACCTTACCATAACTGGTGAATTTCTGGGTTTTTTTGGTTTTAGCTGTAAGCATAACGTCCCTGTTGCAACGTTTTTCCATTGAATTTCATAGATATTTTAGTAGTTTAACTTAACCATGATGTCCCTTTAACAATATTTTTTGTTAGTGAATATATATATATATATAATTTTTTTTTTTTTTTTTTCAAAAATGTGAAGAAGTAATTCCACCTCTTCCAATGAGGGACGGCACTCTCCAAGTTCAGTCGTACGCCAGCCCAAAGTTCCTCGAAATCAGCCCATCAAGCAACAACAATTTCGTTCAAATACCCAGTTTTATTTTGGCATCAAAAGGCAGATTATCCACGATACAACACATTTCGCAACGCTCCCGTTGTTTGATCACGTACAAGAAAACTGTTTCACAAAGTCATCAAATACAAATACATGCAAACTCTTTTCGCTTTCTACCATGGCAAGGCTCTGTACATTTGTTCAGTAAATGCATCCGGCCATTTTGTAGTGGGTTTCATGGTTCTTTCGTGGTTGAATTCATAGATTTTTTCAAATCTTTTTTTGTGCATCTTACATTTTTAGAGTTTTTGGAAATTCCATGCATTTTAAGGCCGAATGAAGGGGAGAGGCTACTCAGTCCATTCTATAAAACTATATAAAGTGCTTACTGCATGGAGAGGATATATTGTGATTTCATTTCTCACTCTCTTTTGTAAACATATACATTCATTACTTGCGACCGCAACAACAAATTTAAGTGCAACTATTTCTTTTGCTTTCATGTAAACACTTATTGATTTCTAAACATGTGCTAAACTTATTTGGTTTTGAAATGCAATCTATATCCATGCAATGTATAAAATGCATAGTGCTTGTGCAAATTGATTCTTAATAAAACCCATTGCTGGATATGATTAGCTACATAGTGTTGTCATGTAGGTAAAATTCATCAAGCTGCGAAACGCAAGAGGCTGAACCCTTAAAAATACAGAAAATGCAAAAATATTTCTGTTTGGACTACTGATGCACATACCAATGATTGAATAAAAAGGTAATAATAATGGATTCCTTTCATTAGTTAAAACCATTGTGTGTATGTATATATATATATGTTTGCATTTAACAGGGGGTACCCCCAGATCTCGGCCAAATATTTTAACAACAACAAAGAAAAAATCGAAACACTATTTGACTGGCGCTCCAAAATGAATGTTTTATTTGTCTTGTTATTGAAAAATGTCTATATTCTTGTACACAATCAAAAAGAATAAGTGTTACTTTTTTTTGTTTCCTCTACCCGTTTACCCACTTTGAATTCAGTGGTTCTTCAGGAGGGAAGTATGCGTATCTAGTGGTCAGATGTTTTTCTTGTGGCTCATAGTGGTCAACTTTTTTCTTGTGGCTCATAGGTGATAATTAATTTGTTGGATTCCTGTGCATCTTGGTAGGTAGGTCTTATTTCTGAAGTTTTACTTCTTATCTAGTGTAGGGCAGTCCCTGGATTTCTCCTGGGATGCGAATCTGCCGGATTCTGATTAGTAATTGGAACCGCTCCAATTTTAATAACTAAACTACTAGATGGATTTACCACAAACCAGTCAAGGAAATTAAGTCAATACGTTGTGCCCAAATTGTTTCTTATTTTGTCCAAATCTGCCCAGCAGTTTTCTTACTATGGCTGTTCAAAATTGGCACCTTCTCTCTATTGGCAAATGAATGGGCTGAAGCTGAAAACCGTGCTGTTTTGTTTTCTTCATACTTTATAACTTTATAACTTTTTCATGTTATAACATATTATTCCCAGTATTGCAATTGGGGGTGGGGGGATTCCATTAAAAATATTCCGTTTGGGAAATTTCATCCAAATCCATTCAGCAAGTCAAAAATGATTAGCAATAGAATTGGGGGGGAAATGGCTGCTTTCTCATTTCTGAAAAGCCTTCTCAGCCTCTCTGATACATTGTGGGATACATGTACAGCTATAATTCTGGGAGAAGGGGGCATCCCCTTCCCTCTCAAATATTTAAAAAACTATCAGCTGAATAACCCCAGGCCCCTCACAGAAATCGAGTCTACGTTTCATGCCTAAATTGTTTCTTCTTTGGTGAAATTCCATCCAGTGGTTTTTGCGCTGCGCAGAAATGTTAACTTTTTCTCTATAGGAAAATGAATGGCAGTGGCCGAAAACAGCATTTTTTTGCTTTCTTTGCATTTTAACACTTAACAAATCTTTTCCAAAATGTCCAATCTGGGGCGCCCTTGACAAACGTTTGTTTGCAAAATATCAGCCAAATCCGTTATGCAAGTCAAAAGTTATTAGCAATTCAATTTTCTGGTTTCCTATGGAAAATGATACTCACCGTAACTAGTGCGCTTTGTGATCATACCAATGGTAAAACGGGCTATACAAATGCCCACTAACGACATTGTGCTGAAAACTGTATATATCAAACAGTAAAATTATGGTAGTTTAAAAGGACTTCTGAGAAGAATAGAAACACATCTGTGAGTTTCAGAGCACCTAAACACCAGTTTGTGCATGGCAGGATTTGCTTATGGAAATGAAAGCCAACAATCACCCAAAAGCAGATAGACGAGGAAGTCGTACCAGATTAATGTGTCCCCTAGAACCACTGCGCATGGGCGTGTGGAGGCTTCCTGATTAGTGGCCATTTTAGGATCAGGCATATCGTGAATCCCTGCCTCCCTCTGATACTCGTTTTCAACATCGAACGTCAATTGACTAACACTGTCATGGCCGCCGTAAAACTGCTCGCTTCCCTATCTTAGACACTTCTATCCCCGTAAGATCAATTCATCCGTTTAGCTGCATCAATATTTTTTTTTTATCTTGCACCAGGTAACCGGCATAATGCGACCACGGATGAAACCTTAGCTCGCAACGCAGAGAAGACTTTACTAACACCCAACATGGCCGCCTTCAGCCTGGGGCCACGGTCTAGCCTTCAGGGATGTGGAGGAAATCGTAGTGGTGGTTAGTGATGCGGCGAGGCTTGGGGGCGTGTTCTAACGCTGGGCTGATAGGCGCAGGCAGCCAGACTCCTGGCTGAAGGAGGCAGCAGCCGCCGCAACGCAAACCGCGGTGAGTCAGCCCGTGCCGGCCACCCTCCCTCCCCCACCTTTGTGTCTGTCACTGACCCGGGCGGTGGCGGCGGCCGAGCTGGGAGTAGCAGCGCACAAAGCTTCAGAGGGTGCGGAGCAGAAACGGGCCCTGTTACATAGGCGGAACACCGAGAACAGGGAGGACAATAATCAACCCGCCTGCATTAAAAAAAAAAATAACTTCGCCGTCGCCCTGCAGTCTGTCAGCGCTCGGATATCGGTGGCAGAGCCTCGAAACCCACCGGGGGGAATGTGCACGGAATACACTACATATACATATATTTTTTTAATCAGTCGGGGAAAGAGACGGACGGAAGTCTGCACATAGACTATTTTCTAAAATATTTTGGAAACGGACAAAATTCTATTTATTGAAATCGGGGGTCATTGTGCCCTTTATTTAATGTTTTAACATCGTGCCATCCCCCGAAGATGCAGTTGGTACGACAAGAACCTCCCCCCTACCTGGATTTTCCTAGTACCCGTTTTCCCTAATTTCCTCAGGTACTGAAGAGCAGCATAGTTCTTATTTGAAGATTTACATTTCGATTCATCTGAGTATGTTATTGCCACAGTAGCCACCTTCTACTTTACCACGCCCAGCCGACGGATTTTTCTATAGTTGGGATATTTCGCATTTTTTCGGGTGGAGGGATATGTTTTATCCGAAACCAGGTTGCTTTTTTGATATTGTCAAATTACGTGGAAAATAGTCTACCTTGCATTTGGATCGGCGGAGCCGGTGAAACGCTGCCTGATCGGCGTGCCCAAGAATCGCCAAGATGCCCTCTCTTCGCGGCAGGGATCCGTCTTCGAGAGCCAGTACCGGGGGCTTTTAAAGGACTTCGTCCAGTCTACCCTCTGGCGGCACCGGCCGCCCGGAACGGACATGCCGCCCCTGCTCGAGGTGCTCCTGTGCGCCCTGACCCTGCTCATCGCTGCTGCTGGTAAGTGCCCCTTTCAGTATGTAGTGGTATAGCCCTCTATGCGACATGGATCGGATGGGAAGGTAGGCTCTTGTATATTACCCTCTACCACCGCCTCCGTGGTCGCAAACGGCCTATGCAGCGTTTCCCTGTCAATCTTCAGCTGCTGTCAGACTTCTGATCCGTTTTACCCCTTCCCGACACACTCCTCCCCAACCTCCTGGTTTTCTCCCCACCCAACACCTCTGCACCCGAGCCCAGAGCTGGATTTTCTCAGTTGACTTATCAGCACAGCCCAAGACTGACCAGCTTCTGGGCACCACCGTTATTCCTGTGTTCACTAAAGGTCTGGTTCATTTCTCCCCCTGGGTCCATATATCTCCTAATTTCAAGCAGGCCTGTTTTAAAGTGTTATCGAGGGAATCATTTCAAAATGTCGCCCTCACAATCACGACTGCTGAAAAAGCCGACTTTCTTTACCCCCGTACACCATATATGTGTATATAATAATAATAATATGGGGTATATAATAATAATATGGGGTAATACGGGGGTCTCCCCCTGCATATATATGTGGTGTGAAGGGGTCTAAAAAAAAGTCTGCAGTTTCCGCCTTCGCAATAATCACATATATATCTGACGCAATAATCACATAGATCTGTTATAGAGTACAACGTTCCATCCTGGTTTTGGGGGTTTGCTGATCCTCACTATCTGACCCCAAGACTCCCTCCAGCGCCACCTAGTAATGCGATGTTTGTGTATTTGTACAGTATTCCTGTTAAGTTTGCTGCACTTCTTAATGGTACCTTTTTGAAAGTCCCCTATTTTCTCCCTGGCCTATCTCGCACTTTTTTGAAACTGGCTCATTACTTGCTATCCTCTTTGTGCAAACTGTACACTCACCCATCTGGGGAATGCCTCTAACGTCTGTTTTTGTATGTCATTTCTGCTCGAAATTGACATCCCAGTTCAAATAATTACACATGTCACTGTTGCCATTTGCATGGTAACATGTATCTGTGTTTGTTAGGCATGAGTGGGCAGAGAGATTGGTTATGATCTAACTGCATGGTAGTGGCTGTGCAGGTATTTCGTTCCCAGCAAAATGTCCCTTTTTATACTTGCGTCCTTCAAACGTGAAGATAAACTTGCGTTTGTTAATACACGACCTCTCCTTTTGTCAACATCATTGTGCCAGTTGCCCTGAAACGACACATTTTTAAATGACCTTATGGCGCCTTTACCTTTTGGTTCTCCTGCGCTTTTTCTGTAACCTATATCACCTGATTCCTGCTGGCTTAGTCCCTGATTTGCTACTACTAGCGTGTGCCCATATATTCCATCCCCACCAGTTTGTATCCCAGGCCGTTGGTCTCTTTCTCCACCCAACTCCATTTTACTGTTAAAATGGAGCAGCGCAGCTCAGAAGATGGTCTGTAATAGGGGCACCATTATGGTAGTAAAAGGGTGTGCATGAGATCAGATGTCGTCCCCGCTGCACTTACAATGTAGGGTTGCCATGGTTCTCCAGGGCAACCATCAGCAATGTGTCTGGACTCACTCCCCAGCCATACCCCACCAGCTCCAGTCTGCCACCGAAAGCAAGTCTGAGTAGGTAGAGACAGACGCCCAAGTTACCATTATTGTGAGTAAAAAGTGCTGACCGCTGTAGTACAGGTGACTGTAGGCGTGCACAATGCCCACTAAAATCTCCTTGCGTGCACCGCTTGCAAAGCTGTTTATTGGTTTTGTTCTGACGTTAGAGATGCAACACATCTTTGGACCTGTTATTTTCAGAAAAAATAGGTTTTGGCTGCGTTTAACTTATTTGTCTGGGGTATAAAATTGGTCCAGGCACCACCTGTGAAAAAGTGGCACACAGACGCAAATGGCAAGTCATTCATTTTGTGACAGTTTGAGCACTACCCAATGGGGAGCGTTTTGATAATAGTTTTTCAAACTGCATTTTAAAGATATTTGTTTAGTATTATTGGTGAAAACTGCTTGCTACAAAGTGAAGGAAATCAAACTGGCCCACTTTGTGCC
This sequence comes from Ambystoma mexicanum, assembly GCF_040938575.1. NCBI lineage: Eukaryota > Metazoa > Chordata > Amphibia > Caudata > Ambystomatidae > Ambystoma > Ambystoma mexicanum. Next base: position 670,354,322 of record NC_090931.1, read on the forward strand.
AAAATATGGCCCCACGCAGGGCTGTAGTGCCTGCACTTAGGCATTGCCCTACTATCCTGTAGGCCAGCCCTAGTATGCCCCCTCGCCCCACCTCCCCCCGGTTGCAGAAGTCAAATTCAAAATCCAGCGTTTGTCTGTAATTCGATCATATAATGTAAGCCTGCCTCGTTTTCTGGCATTGGTACAATTTGCCTTCTACTGAGACCATTTCATTTATTTCAGAAATCGTTTTGTGTGTATATATATAATTGTGTGTATATAATTGTATCCAAGTATTAGAATAAAATCAGTCTAAAAAAAATGTGAGCTACGTCAGTGAAGCAACTGCTTTGCTATTAAAACACAGCAACAAAGTGCCTGGGGGCACCTGCCTTACCATAATGACACAGGAAGCGGGTGCTTATAATCGTAGACACAACATGTGGGGGGAGGGGTGCAGTTTCGGATGTGTGTGGGATCTGCTCTGAAAGGTGCACGTGCAGCGGAAATGCAGCACACCGTAATGTATTGCTAAGGCACCAGATCAATGAAATGCTTCCCGTCGATGCCTGCTGTTCCCGTGCCCCCGTACGCCATTCTCTAGACAAATATGTATTGTCTTTACTTGGGGGCGAACGTAAACGCTTTTTATTTAGTAAAGCTTAATAGTTTACATCTTGCTTGATCACGCAACTGATTAAATGTATTGTAACTGGCTCTTTTTATCAGTCAAACAAAGGGCATTGCTAGCAAGAGAATACATTGGTTACTTCGATGAATACATTAGTCACCATAATTAGTGGTGGTAAGGTTTAGTGTAAAGTTCATGAACCGTAGACTGTCGCACATTGAATTTGCTGACGTTTGTTATTGGGGTTTATGTTGCGGCCATTTTCATGGTACCATCTGAGTTGTGGGGCGGATGATTAGAGGAGCAGAGAAAATGCAAGGTGGCGTGCTTGACTATGGGTGCATCTACAATCGGGAGCCACTGGCGCCTGTGGATGTTTTCTAAGTGGATAGTGATTTTTACACGAAAGTTGTTTTTTTTCCACATGGCAGACCTCGTGTCTGACTTGTCGGGATGCTTTGGCTTGTGGCTGAGGTTTGCCAGTTGATTGGAGGAATGTAGAGTTGTAACTGTTTTGGGGGGGAGGGGAGTTTGTCTAGCAGCTGGTGTTGGCATGATTGGTGAAGTAACTTTGGGTGGTTCATAGCACATGCAAGATACTCGGGAACCACTCCAGAGCCAGCGTTATCAAAAGTGAGCATGAGGTTGTTAGTGGGTTGTGTTCTTTCTGGAATTTTTGGAATGCTGTGTCTCAGACAGTGTTCAGGAGACTCACGGCAGTCGAGGGCAGAGCACTTCCTCAACTTGGGTGGGATTTGTGCCTCTTGTCTACATGGAACGGTGCTCCGTCAAGCCAGTTTTACCGGAGCGCAGCTCCGTCTTGTTCCGGCCCAATTCCTCCACTGGATTGATGTATAATGTTTGTGGTCAGTACAAGCTTAACAACCTTCATGACCAGCCTCTAAAGATGAGTAAGGGTTACACAAGAGTGACCTTTGGCAGAAATATAGTCCCGTCCAAGCATGAAATCCTGCATAGTCTGTGCTTAAACAAATGAACTTTTTTTTCTGGGCCACAATGACCAAATCAGCAGGACCACCATGGAGACCTTTGGCATCAGTGTGGTCGCCCCTGCAGTTGGGTTCTCTATTAGCATTGCTTTTCCGAGTCGAAGCTCCTCAAGATTGATTGGGGCGTATGTATGTGAAAATATTCCTCTCTGGTTGCGGTATAAAGCATTGTGGGCAAAAGGGGGGGTACCTGTGGCCCCAGTTAATCTTGAGTCCCCTTTGTTGTTTGTTGGTGTTTCCAGCACACATCCCGGTATTGTGGATTGGGGCAGTTCCTGAGGGTGTAGTTTATTTCTGTACGACTAGTATGTACCTGCTGCTGCATTTCATTTGACCCATGCACTCTGGTTCTGTGCTAAGGTGTTTTACTTTTTTCCCAGTCCATTGATGAATGCATCTGTGAACTGAAAGTGCATGCTTTACTTACTTAAGATGGAGCCCACACTCCTATATGGTCCGGACATCTCGTTGATAGACTTGGGACAACATCTAGATTCCTTGCAGGGCATGTTGTGGAAGAGAACTTTGGGTTTGGCAAACTCAGTTCCCAACGCTGTTGTAATACACAAGTTTGGCCTGACTTCCTTGGATACAAGAGCTACCTGGAGGAAACTAGCAGAGTTCGCCAAATTCCTGAGTCCCCCTAACAATTTCCTTTACCAAAGATTGGCTGTGGAGCAACTTCGGGACTCAGCAATTGGTATCAACCAATTTAAATGAAAAATAACCATTCTATAAAAAAGGGCTCCTCTACTGAAGAACGTGTGTAAGGTAAAAAAGAAACTGTTGACGTACGACTGGGCATCCACAACTGACTTACTCGCATCCTACTCACTCTGCAAGGAGGAGTATGCTAAATTCACCAGGAAAAAGGAGAGACTGTGCTACGTTGTTCTCTTTTCCCTTGCCCCAAAGTCCAGGTGGTATGTCTTAAATTTTAACTAAACCAACTTTATACCCTGGAAAGTAAGAGCAAATGGTAAAAGTCAATTACCGACACACATTGTAGATTTTGTAGTGACTCTTGCTCCACGGAAACTCCAAAACACTTGGTGGTTGACTGTAAGGCATTCAGAGACCAACAGATTCGATTTCTGGGGTTGGCGCGGTTGACCGATATGTTATGGGTTTGGTTGATGTGAGGAAACAGTTTGATTGAATCACTAAATGCTTTTTAAACATTTTACTGAGAAAGCTGGAGGATAGATACGACCCAAATGTGTCACCTCATGATTGATCGTTTTCATTTGGCTTAGTCTTTTATCTATTTCCTTTTTTTGTCAATGCTACTAACTTTAGAAGCATTTTAATAATTTGCCCCTTCGTTGTCATTCTAAAAATGTGTACGTTGTGAAAGCCTATACGCTTCTCTTTCAAGGGCTAAAGCACAAAAAAAGTGCATGCCGTCGAGTGGGGACTTGTTGTTTTGCTGCATCTTCTGGGCCTACTTTTCAGGTGCTGAACTTGTCACTGGCTTGTGCTAGCTTCTCGTCTATCGGGCAGTGGACATCATCGCTGCTCAGTAACTGTGTTCACAGTATACATTTTTTCAGAGAGGCCTAAACATTTCCTTGCTTTGTGAACCTAAATGAAGAGCTGGAACACGTGCATAAGGAGGATAATGGGTGGTGTGAAGTTGGTCTGTTTAGAGTTCGATTGAGGGCTTTGTGGGGTTGATTGTTGGCAGTGGTAGGTTTCCTTGGGCATATTTGTTAGGCGCTTATACAATAACAATATACTGTTTATGATATGTGACGAACTGTTGGCTTTAAGAGATCTTTTGAGGTCTCCTTGATTTATCGGGCATTTCTTTGCAGGCTCTGTCAACTTTCTGAATCCTTTCTAGGTGGTGATATTCGAAAAGAGGACCCTAAAGGTACATTGTTAGGATCCGATCCGAGATGAAGACGAAGCAAGGACTATATCTGTATTTTCATAGTGGGGGAAACGAGCTGTGAAATGGCAGCGTTTTGTCTGAAAGGAAGCAAGTATTGGCAAATCTATAAAATATGGATTTAGTGTACATGTGGGATAGGTATATGCCCGACCATTCCATACTAGTACTCGGTAACCATATGATGGAAAAAGCGGACACATGCTGTGAGTAGATGGGTATATGATGTAGAGCCTGGAAAATGCCTATAAAGGATCCAAAATTGTAGGCTTTGCCTGTGCTGTTTTTTTTTTTAAACAAATTCAATGTAGGCAACATATGTAAGGACACAAATTGATAAAAAATCAATTGTCTGAAGGCACACTTGAACATTATTAAAGCTAGAGCTGATTTACAGCTGCAATTAAGCCATTACCTTTCAGATGTCTGTTTAGACATAACAATGGCAGTCTCATAAAAATCCATAGTTTGCCACTATTGCTCATAGAACTAGCTCCGAGATGCCAGGTGGGTGTGTTTTTGGTCGGGCAGAGGACAAGTTGTGGATGGGAAACTGACAGGTGTGTTCCCATAGCTATGGGTGGGTATACATCCAAACGCCCACAGGTTGCCCCTCCTCACATCCCCTCTGTACTCGGACACCACTCTTTACGACTTTATGGGTCATTAAAGAGCCACATAATGGCCTACGGGTAATAAATTGCAAATATGTGACCTCAAGAGACTGCTCATACACCCAATTGCTCTGGTGGCTAAGGTCCCAGAAGACAGCAACCCTGCTTTAAGAAAGAAGGGCTGCCTGCTCTCCTCATTGCCATAGGGCTGGGCTTTGTGGGAGAAGCACATTTTAAGACTCTCAGTAGTGCCCTCTCCAAGGGGAAGAAGTCCATAGGTGCAGCTGCCTGTTTAGCCATGACTTGAGAGAGTCACTTTGATTAGTCTCTGGCCACCGCCAATGCTATGAGCTTAATCCATGGCTCCCAATGACGCCAAATTAGATTGAAGCATCTGTTTGGGGTGCTCCTTGTCCTGTTACAGAAGGGACCCAACGTAGCCCTTATCGTTGGACTTATCCTTGTGTAGTGGGACAAGGACTAATTTGCAATTGTTTTACTCCTCCTTAATTGCACAGTCAGACTACAAATGATGGACTAGATCGATGACCAGAATAGTACCAGTGTGGGAGAGGGTTCAATGATTTCAATCCACCCTATTTTGGTTATTTCAGACATGCCAAGTTATAAGTCAGTCCAAAACCTGACTGGTCTGCACCAACAATGTATGTGGTGGTTGTGGCCAGGGCGACAGTCACACAAGTTCCTTTACTGTAGTCTATCCTACAACCCGCTTACCTGGAGGTTGACGCACTAGGCCAGCCTACAGAGGGGGTCACAGGCAGTGGTATTCTGCCTCTAGATCAGATGCCAACCTTTGGTCAGTGGAGGAGCTGAGGGTAGCAGTTTTGTATAGGTATTTTGCTCCATATTTCTTTTGGGGGAGAGGGTAAAGTACTGCTTGACTAACTTCATAATTAAGGCTAGATGGCATTGAATTTCAAGCCATTATCAAACTTTTTTTTTTTTTTTCGGGACTGGGGGTGGTACTTGCGGCTAAGCCTCCCGTTACAAGGATGCGCTTTCAAAGTTTGATGTTTCAGGTTTGACCCACAGGTTGTGCATACCAAAATCTAGTAATCCAGTAAAATCAATTCTTCTGATGAACGTTTAACCATTTCAGACTTCATTGACCAGACCAATATCTAAGGTCATAAAAAAAAAAGTGATGAGTGGATGTTGACAATTGTACAGGGCAGTGCTACTCGGGGCTCTATGGTCCTAAAATACTTCAAAAATTAAACAAGATCGGGATGCATGCATACATTCATTGAAATCAAACTATTTACCGTTACTGTAAACCTATACATGACCATCCGCTGTAAACCTATACATGACCATCCATCGGGGTGTACGTCATGTTGCTGCTTGCATGTCTAAATCGTTAACACATGATCTGACGAAGGTCATTTTAGCGGCCAGGACGTGGAGCCACTAGTCCACTGTTTTGCCCATTTCATAAACCTACAAGAAGCCAATGGTTATTGTCCCTTTTTTGGGCTTGTCAAATCGCAACCGTAAAATAAGCAACGTACTTACGTTTACGATCAGAAACGGTTTCCTATTATGCTAAAACAACATATTTACATGATTTTTAGAGGATAAGGCTGTGAAATGGGTAAGTCTTATCTTTGCATTTTTATTTTTTCTTCACATTTTGTGTAATTGACATTTTGGTTTTGTAATACAAATGATGTGGTTCATTAGACATGTTTTTGTTTTTTTAAAATGTGTTGAGCTGTGTAATCCGAAATAATGTATTGAACTAATCTAGTGATTATGCCACAGGGCGTTGTGACTGTAGGCACAGAAGGTGGTGTGCCTTGCTTAAAGAGATACAGGCCTCTTCCATCCATACCCAAAATATCGGCCAAGTACCAGGAAAGAGCATCCATAACTGCCACCCATTACGGGTTGAGTGTCAGTATCTTTGACGGCAAGCTTCCCTGTGCGGCATACCTTGACGGTAGGGGACAGGTCTTTTTGTGCAGAGAGGTAGGGTGGTGGTATTTTGAATGGGCAGCACAAAGGGTAAACCTATCTGGTGTTTTTAATGAATTCTAGGCCTTTATCTGCTTTGATCTAATTTTCTTCCTTCATAATATGATTTTCATATAAAACGTCTAGGAGTATTACGACAGAGCATATATTGTGTGTCCTGAAAGTGCTCAACCAGATTCAAGTGCTGGATCGGCAATAAAGTTCTGTAAATTGAACCCAGGTCAGATAAAAAGAACACATTGGTCTGACGATCCATCTGCCATGTTCCACGTCTGGTGGAGAAATACCAGATATGCAAGCTGGCTTTTACCGAGTGTCAACCTTTTTATCATTGGTGATTTATCTTGGGACCCGGCTATGAGTTCACTGCATGATACTCTATGCTTGAAGGCAGGCCTCAAAATGTGCCCTCTCCACATGCTAGTGATCCTTTACACTTGGCAAGTAAAGAATGATATGTTGTGTGACTATGGAGAACTCGGCGGGGCAGATAATTGCTGCACATCACTAGAAGCTTGCAACTTAAAGAAAAATGTGACAGTATGCTATGTGTGAGGCTCGACCAGCTTGAGCGTTTTTGATTTTTCCAGCACAAAATGACGCTGGTAATTCTGCCTGTGAAACGGAACTCGTCTAATCGCTCACTTTCATAATGCACCATGCTGAAAAGCATAGTGCAAACATATAACTTTGCTGAGCCTGTCTACTGACACCTCTTAGCTACAACATGACCGTTAAAGGTTAACACGTGCATTCCTGCAAGCAGCTTAATGTTCCAACATCCAGAGACACTCCCTTTAACAGTAGGCATCTTTGATCCAAAATATATTGGGCCTCATCACGACTTTGGCGGTAACCCTTAAATCCGGCGGTCGCGCTATTACCGCTGGATTTAAGGGTCCGCCAAATCAGGACTTCGACGGATTTCGCCCCAGCTCTTGGCTGTGGGGAAATCCGTAGAAAATTTGCGCTTTTACCGCCGGTGGGAAATCCGCCAGCGATAAGAGCGGAAATTTTCCCCATTGAGCCCAATGGGGAATGGGGCATTCCCGAATGGGCTCAATGGGGAATTACATTACCGCCGAACTCGTGATCCGGCGCTATTAGCGCCGGGGAGTTCGGTAGTGGGGCTAATACTGCCGGCGGTAATACCACCGGCGTTACCGCCAAAGTCGTGATCAGGCCCATTGTGTGCTTCCAGGGCCTGGTTGTTGATTGATAACTTCACATAAGCCATGTCTAGGTTTGTCCCAGTGGCCTCTGGTAATCTACAATTTCAAGTTGTGATCTAAGGGCCAGCCCCTCTGACCTCACATGCACCACACATGCACACAATCTTACTCGCCAGGTGTCAATTTTCATTTGCCACTGGTTAGTGGCAAGTACACATTTTCAGCCCTGATACTAGCACAAATCCTTTATCATTTTATTGTCGGCTTGGTTTCTAGTGACCCCTCCCCTTCTCTCAGGGCCTCTGCATATTCTGTGCCTGGGTCCGAGTTTTACCCAAAACACAATTTGGGCTCAGCCCCAGCAAAGCCGTTGTTCTCTTTGGGAAAGGCTTGTCATCTTCAGGGATCCGGGACAAGACCACACTGATAACAGCAGCCAGGATTGGACTCTTGCTGAAAGCATGGGCTGGACTAATCGGCTGTGACAGATTGTTTACACAAGTGGATGAGATCGTTCCCCTTTTATAAGAATTATTTGGGCTTCAGAATGAGGAGGATTTCAAGCCAGACCTCCAACTGTATATAGTCTTTCCAAAGTTCTTTGGCATAGATGTAGAGACAAAGGCTCCAAGAAAAGAGAGGCCCTTCCCTCACGTACGCCAGAGGAATATATAGGGCCTAATTCACAGAGGAGTTTTATTCTCGCAAAACATCATTGGAAAATGCTCTGAATCAGGGCCTTAATGTGAATTGCAGTGTGGGCACGACCTGCCTGCTGGAAACAGTATCCTGTTTACGGGAGGGTACAGGCCCTGCAAGTGGTCTCTGGCAAACTACCATCTGGAAGGGCAGAACAAGGCCTTCACATGTCCTTGGGCTTTGTTTTCTGCATCTACTCACTTCCAAGCCGACTTTTGTGTAATTTTCAAGCTGCTGCATGATTTTCACTCCGAATTGAGTTTCCTACTCAACCATTTTCTGCCTGCGACCCAATCATCTTTGAAGAACCACACCGCATTGCATTGTCGTACCTCATCAAACTGACAGGACTGCTTCGAGATGCAGACTTGACAATTGCATGCGCGTTACCCAGCTGGATCATGACAAGCCACGAGACCATCTTGATGCAATCAATCCATTGGGAACAGTCAAATCAACTCAACCAAATTGTAAGGGGCGTAGAAGGTTGTCTCCAGCGTAAGCCTAAAATATTTTTGTGGTGGTTTGTCCCCCGTGGCCTGCCTTAAATGGTGCTAGTGACATTTAAGACCCCACTTCTAACTTTTTCAAGACCTCTTGATTGAACTTAAACATTGCTATTGAAAGCCTTGCCTGCCTCCCTTCCCCGGGTTTCAGACCTAGAGTTTCTCTTTCATCTTAAACTCTGCATAATTTGGATCTTTGACCGGGGTGGGTTCTAGTCTTTTTTGATTAGTGTGTTTATATTTTTGGTTTAAAATCTTCAATTGTTTATAGAACATTGGTTGAACATTTTTCTTTTGGTACCCAGGTACTATTGTTTGGATGCTTCGCTTACATCCCTCCTGAAGAATGCAGCCGGCCCACATTACGACAAGAGGCAAAGGTGGTATCCCTGTCGGCTGTTCCCAATCCTAAAGGTGAACCAGTATTGCTGCCGGTTTAGGAGTAGTGTTGGGCCGAGTAGAAGTTTTATCCACAACTCGTCGCTATCATTTCGTGGTACAAGGGATGTTTTGAGCTCTTCAATTTCTCCCATGCCGAATGCTACAGCTTTCTCTATTCGTACCAGGTGAACCAAGAAAACAATGGGAAATGTCACATGTCTTGATTGCTATTAGGCAGGGGGAGGTTTTGTATATCGAAGAGGATGAGCGCTCTCTTGTGTATCTAGTTATCTGCTAAGGCAGGCCTAAAAACTTGCACTAGACATAGGCTAGTAAGACATGCAGTGCTGTGTGTATGTGTAGAATTGAGGTGGTAAGTAACTCTTATGATGCCTGGTTGGTAACTAGAAACTCGCAATGTTTAGTCAGTGCCCCTCCTATGCTATTGTGGTCTTCTAGTGTGTCTGTGGAAAATGACCCGATGATGATTACTTGACGCTAAAAATAGGGAAATGTAAAATAATTTTCTTCTGTATTGTAGTTGTCATTTGTATGGCCTCCATGCGCTTTGTGGTTGGAACCCCCAGGTATGGGGAAACGTTCCAAGAGTGGACTTTAAGAGGAGCGCATTCTGCCAGGATTAGGCTTTAGCAGGGCTGGCTACGCTCAAGTAAGCACCCCAAGAGGTCTGGTGTGCGGGCGGGTGCTGTTGGTGGTCAAGACAGATGCTAGTGCACGAGACTTGATGTGTGCCCAGCTGGACCTAATATGTAGGTTTTCACTGTATACTAATGGCAGAGGTGTTGAATTTTAAATCCGCCCATTTTTTGTAGTAAATTTGAACAGAACAAACATGTCAAGTTTGAGTGTTTTCATGATTAAAAAAATTAATTCTGTGTCTCTCTATTTTGTATCCTTTTTGTTTGTCGTAGCAAATATTTTAAAAAAAATGGTCCACCTCGATTTTCGAGATATTTGCCAAGTAGCTGAGCGAGATGGGGCTCTTTCTTATGTAGCTCATTTTGAAAATCTGTTCAAGCACTCGTGTTGCTATCATAATTTTATCTTTATTTTTGGCATGCGTAGTACAGACGAAAAATACGTGCGCAAACGCACACCTACGTATGGCCACAGAACCCTTTTCAGTAACAACTTTTGGAAAACACACAGATAAGGGAAAAACGCAAATGACATGCTATAAAGTATTTCTCACTAATCGGGCATGTGCACAACACCCTGGAAATTGGCAACCGCGTGCCAAAACGGAATGTTTATATGCAGGTTTGACACGTTTTTAATAGATGTGCAGGCACAAAACAGATACGCATAGGAAACCGCTGACCTTTTGCACTATATTCTGTAAATGTCTTGCTCTCCCTAGAACAAAACCCACACCATACCCACTTAAAAAGAGGAATTTGGCTGAAATGTATGTGAAGTGACCGGGTATGTGCATATGATGCGGAATCCTTGATATATCTTCAGGCAGGTTTATTGTACATTTCCAACTTTAGATCTGTGCAACCAGTGATCCAGCTCACTCTCCAATGCCATCCTTCCTCCATCATTCCATGCCAAGATTCCATGCATGCCACAATCGCTCCAGACAGCAGCTCCCATAAACATACAGGCAGCTTACTACATCCCCCTCTCTGTACAGTGACAGAAGAAGCAGAGTAACCTAGAAATACAACCATGATGGCAGATCGGGGAAACCACCACTGTACGGCTGCATCAATCCACAAGTGGACTGTGGCGGACGCAAAACCACAAAGCCACGGAACAAAACGGCCATGTGCACAGACATGCATCACCCATATAAACGGCAAAGAAAGCAAACTAAAACAACTGCCAACCACAAAATCACAGGAGACCTGGACTACATTTCTGGGTGAAACCAAGTCGGCAAAGAAGGTCATACGGAGCGTGCAACAAGGAGAACAGATGGAAACATGGAACCAATGTGCAGTCCAATTAACCGTGGACCGCGCGCATCAGCTGGATAGGGTACATAAACTGGTCACCACCCGAAGCCTAGGGCTAGCTGAGTAACAGAAAGACCACAGCCAAGGCACTGTCATGGTGCAGTGCACGAACAATGGTACAAGTAGTGCACACAACACAAGGACCCATGTGGTCCCCATAACCACCATATGTAGATGCAGTATAGGTCCATGTAGCCACATCCAAAAGCATGAAATGACCATGCTGCATACTACAATCTGCGCTTCAGCATGGCCGGCATTCGGGCAGGAGCCACAAACCTAGAACACACAACTATATCTACTGATCCCTGCAGGTCCCCAAACTGGTTACACCCAAAATACCCAACAGTAAGCGGATCTTGGAATCCAGACTAGCTTAAAAGATGGAAGGCGCCAGGGACCAATCCATGTGGCCATCAACCATGTCATATACCAAAACAGACCATATTACAACAAGCATGCTGCGCCACAAAGGAAATGCAGCCCCCAGCTAAATCTGTGGAGCATAAAGAACATTTCTGAACCCACCTTGCCATTCTAAAGGATGATGCAACTACTGAGATAGGGCTGCCTCAGCAGGCAGTGGGTTTTCTATGTACGTTGTATCCCCAACCAGGATTAATCCAACGCATGACTGAGAATGTGGCTCCTTTTGTTTGTGTTCTGCCTCAAGTCTTTGATTTTGTACCCCTCCTGTATCCCAAGTGTACCTTCTCTCTGTAAGTCACATGGCGGCCTTTCACCTTTGTAAAATGGCTCCACTGGGTGGAATCCATTTAACCCTGCTGTATCCTTTTTGACCTCCTAATCCATTAATCTAAACGGAGGTTGTCTTGTCCTTGTTTGTCTCGAAGATCTGAGGGTTTTGCTTGACTATTCCTGGTCCATCTTTGTGTATGTGAGAAGTGGTGGCCACCTTCGGCCACTGGATGCCTGTATCCCAGGATTTGGGGCTGCGGTTAGCCTCAAACCACCATTTGTGACCGGCAGATCGTGTGGATTTATTTATTTTGTACGAGACTCTTCCCAAATGCATGTGTGTGTTTGCCGGGGTGGTAAAGCATTACCACTCCTCTGTTTGAAGGATTCTTGGGGTGTGCTTGGGTGCGGTTTACCCGCTGCCTCCCTAGGGTTATAAAATATGCCCCCCTGGCCCACCAATACGCACTCACCTTGTCTACTGCTGAAGCTCTGTTCCTGCAAGGTCTGCTGCTTGATGAAGTACCAGAGCTCTGCACCAGCATTCTTTGATGCTCCAAAGAATCTGAAGGCCGAGCTCTGCCTCTCCAGAATGACCAGAAGGCAGGACCCCTTTCCCCTGATCCGGTGGAGACAATTAGATTCCAGCTCCCACATCAATGGCTAGTCTCCATGAAGATCCTGGCCATACCTGCATTGCTGGATCCAGAAGCGGGGGCCTATTTACTGCCAGGATTCCATAGACTCTCCATACTGAACTGACCAGACCCCTCTGCTAGGACATCAGGAAAACACCCTTATTTCATCTCCCGTGTCTCTGGGAATCTCCAGAAGCCTTTGCTGTCTCTGACCCTGCAACCGCACCATCATACGCTCCTCCTTGTATTTATTTGAGGCGAGCTACTCTGCTGTGTGAATTCACAACGGTTTTGTTTGATTTTCGTTCTTCCTTGGGGTCTCTCCAAGCTGACCCTACCCTCAGAAGCCGAATCCTTTGCCAGAGGATGACTTGGGAACTTTGTTGCCCCAAGTGCTGTAGACTCGCCTATCTGCTCCTCTGGCTCCGACTCTCAAAATGGGGATTGCCAAATTGTGAATATCGTCCTTCCCAATGGTCTTGGGGTCCCTCCTACACCAGTGTGTGGTCACTTGAATACAAGATGGCCATCAAATGTGCACAGCGGCAGCCTCTGGAAAATGACAACCACAGAATTGCCTTTTTCGGTCCCAGTGTAATCTTCTGCTGACACTCTAGTGCTGCTGTGGATACTTTTCTTTTTTTTCCTCCATTGACAGCCTCTTCATCCAGCGTCTTCTGTGGGTCTCACTTTACCGGAACTCGAATAACTGTCCTTCGGGACACTTTCGCAGAAGGTAATTCTTTCCTGCCAAAGACTGCCACATATCTGCACAACTCGTTTTCCTTGGTCTCTTGAAACTTTCTGACCTAGATAGGAAAAATGTATTGCTTACCTGCTACTGCTTTTTATTTTCTAGGAAGGACTTTTGCACTGTTAACTTTGTGGCATTTTATTTGAATTTTTTTTTTTACAAGCTTTCTTTATTTTGTTTTTCAGCAATGCATGAATTGCATTTCAATTCACTTTTCACTCTTTAACCTGGTTCACAGACCAGACTCAAGGTATGTAGAATGCATTGCAATAACCTAAAATCACCAACTTAAATCACGCAACCGACTAGCCGACACTCATGTTTCAAGGAAGGAGATCTTGTATATTTCCCCCCCTTTACCTCCACCCCATCTATTATTTGTTTGAACTTTGCCACCTTACCATATGGTGAACTTCCACAGTAGTCCAGGTTTGATAGTGGCCTTCTCTCCTTTTACATGTTTCTTAAATGGGCGCCATACTTGCATGTACCTCTGGAATCTTCCATTAACCAGAGCCGTGATATTTTCCATTGCAAGGACACCCCCCCACGTATCTTTGCCCACCATTGGGCCCTCTTCTGATTACCAAAACGAAGCCAGCGTTAGTCGAGCCGCATTCAACAGATGTGTCATTAGCTTTTTCATAACTCCCATCGTTGGGCAGGACCCTCCTACAACATTACCCAAAACCAGTACCAGCGGATCCAAAGGCAGTTGGATATCCATTACATCGTTAATAGGCCCCAGGATTTCTTTTCAGGACATCTGGAATTTCCGACATGTCCTCCACATATGGCTCAAGTGTCCAACTTCCCCACATCCCTTCCCAACAATGGTGAAGATACTGCAGTGATACCATGAAATCTGAGTAGTGAGGCTATCTATGGCAGATTTTACAGACTGTCTCCTTAATATTACTGCATTTAGATGCTCTGTGCCCTTTGCCATATGTGACCCCAGTCCTCCTCCGAGGTACTACTCAACCCCAGCTCCGATTCCCACTGTGACATGTATGCAAGTTTATCTTCCGGGTTGTCAATTTGATACAATTTTCAGATCCTGCCCTGTTCAATACCCTCCTTCAAATACCTCTCGGGTCCGATTTTCTTTTTTTTTTTTTTCCTTTTTCCTTTTTCCTCTGCTTGATGCACACCCTGTTCATAATCCAATGTCTAATCTGGGCCTATCAGTATCTTTCCTTCTCACCAATAGTCAATGTACTCTTACAGTCTTCATTATAAAAATCATGCAGCCTGAGAGTCCCATTTCGTTCCCAGTTCTCCAAGTACCCTTTAGACATTTATGGAGAAAACTCTGGGTAGTGGCCCAAATCCCAAAGGCACTCCTCCCCTCTTCAGGGCTCTGTACCAGTACTTCAACAAGCAGTCTTTTGCATCCAATAGTCGATGCCCACTATGCCTCCTTGTCCCAGCCAAGAAGGGGAGCTTTTTCAGCATGTTTAGTTGTAGTCTCCAGCTCCACATCGCTTGGTTTCCTGTTCACTGGACCATTCCAGCATTAGGGAAATCTGAGCAGCTAATAAGTATCATCCTGTGTCTGGGATTCCCATCCCTCCCAACAGTGGGCCCTAGTCATAATTGTTCTGCAGATTCTGGGCCATTTACTATTCCAAATGAAAGCACATATTTGATCGGTGTAGGAAGGGCATGGAACACGAACTCTTGACAATAGGGTAAAACCAGGAGATATATTAAAGATCCCACCTTCCCAATTCCTCAATTATTGACTTCCAGAGATCCAGTACGTAAGCCTTATACAGGTCATTATAATTCACCATCAGTTTCACATTCAAATAGTTCACCATGTGGCTAGCCCACCTGAGTGTGAATTTCCTTTCCCGTCTGCTCACCTCATAATGGTTCTTAACATTAAGCCTTTTGTTTTCTTCTAGTTAATCGTGAAGCCTGAGACCCTCCGAACCGCAACAATATCCACATTACCAGCGGCAGAGTGCAACCTGTATTTCTCAGAAACAGGAGGACGTAGCCTGCATATAACGCTAACTTCTGGTGCTGTCCCATATTGGAAATACCCTGGATCCCCTCCTCCTTTTGTACCAAACAAGCCAATAGTTCCATGGTCATTGCAAACACCAAGGGAGACAGCGTACAGCCCTGGTCGGTACCTCTCATTACTGAGATTGTCATTGCAAATTCACCACTGATATGAACCGTCATTGATTGGGACTGAAAAGTTCGCTAGAATCATATCCCTAAATCTAGGACCTAACCCGAACGCCTCCAGTGTATATGCCAAGTAGGTCCACTCCACACTATCAAATGCACATCTGGTGTCCAGCATCACCACAGAGAACCTTTTTTCCGATCTCCTCCCCCAGTCGATGAGGTTAACAGCCCTTCGTATGTTATCATGAGTGGACTGCTCCAAGATAAAGATCGTCTGATCCGGGTGTATTATTTTCGGGAGGACCTTCGTTAAGTGCCTTGCCAGTATCTTGGCATAGGTTTTTGAGTCACCATTCAGGAGTGAGATGGGGCAATGGCTGAGGGCAGTCGCTTGGGTTTCCCCCCTGCTTTAAGCCTCAGAATAGTTACTTGAGGCACCATATCCGGTGAAACCAAACCTTTTTCCGCAATGGTGTTTAATAGTGTGTGGCACAATCAAGAACTATTTAAATGTCTTATAATGGGCGTTAACAAAACCGTCCATCCCAGGGGACTTGTTTAGGGGAGGGGAGTGTTTTGCTTCTCCAACCTCCTGCTGAGTTATCAGGCTCTCCAAGAATCCCCTGGCTTGTGCAATTGTAGGCCAGTTAGATTTCGCTATTATACCCTTTTGCTACTCTGGATCTATATGTTCTTCACCCAGTACCTCCCTGTAATACCTGTGCACAATCCCTTGTTTTTCCAATTCCCCCTACCTAGGACTCCCTGCTAATCCTTCAACCCTGCTACATAATTCCACAACTTTTGTTTGTGCAGTTTTGCCGCCTAGAATCTATTGGCTTTTTTCCCCTTCTGTACTAAGATTGCTTGGTCCGTAGTCACGTTTGGGCAGACCTGTCCACCAAGTGAGCTTCCGGTTGACTGTGCCTTTGTTGTTTTTTTTTATTGGATATTTGTAAGGCGACTATATAACGAAAGGTGTTTCAAGGACCCTCTGTGCGTTAACCGATCCTTTCCATTTATGTAACCCTCCCTTACCACTTGCTCTATTTCGATATGGGTAACTTCTCTTGCCCTCATAAGTGCTGTTTTCTTTCCAATAAATTGTCCCCTCACCACTGCCTTACTAGCATCCCATATGGTCGACCAGTCCATTTTCGCCACTTCGTTCTCTCTAAAGTAGTTCTGAAGTACTCCTTTCATGGGTATTTTGACCGCCAGATCTCAAGACAAGGTCATTTAGGAGTCATGGTTTCCTACTTTCCTCTTGGGTAGTGCCAGACAGGATTCTCACCAGTACTGGAGCATGGTCAGAGAGACGATTAAGATCATTCTCCAATTATGGGTCCCCTGGAACCAGTGTGGATGAGATTAAGATCATCTTGATCCTGGAGTTGCCCCTATGCACTGTGGAAAAATGGGTATATTCTGGTGGATTAGTCTCTACGTTTCAATCAACCCCAATTCTCTAACGGGTGTGCAAGAGCACCTCTATTTCTCAAATCCGCTGGCATGGTGGTGAGAGGAGTGTTTTATCCACCACACAGTTAAAATCCACTCTGATCACCACATAGCCATCACAAACTCCCCCCAACTTCCCCAGGAGTGCATTCTCATAGTGGCCCTGGCGATCATTCAGGGCATATGCTGCTACCAGTGTGTAAAGTTTCTCTTCCAAGATGCCATTAACTATCGGGAATCTACCTTCTGAGTCCTTCAAAATATACTGTTTAGTAAACCGTACCCCTCTGCCCATCAGTATCACAACTCCATGCTTCTTTTCACCACCAGAGGCAAAGTATGGCATCGGATTCACTCTATTCCTTAGTCTCCCTTCATCTTTCAACAGCAGGTGAGTTTCCTGTTTAAACACCACATTGGCCCACAATTAGTTTATCTCCTTAGAATCGACTGCCTTTTTTGTGGGGGGTGGGGAGAGTTGAGACCCTGAACATTCAGGGTCACAAAACCTTGGGCATTCATTGACCCTGGGTTGACTTAGTAATCGGTATCCTGCCTTAAAAACCAGGCAAGCCCATTTCCTTTCCCTGCCCACCAGTGTGGGACACAGTCTACTCCTCCATTCAAACAGAACTTAAACAAAACATGAACATTTTCTAACATTGTTTTTACCCAAGTTCCCGATAAGTTTGAGGCAGTTTACCGGAGGCCATGCCCACCAGCACAACCATTCCCTTCCCCCACCAGCACAACCATTCCCTTCCCTCACCAACACTCTTCCACCCTGACAAATGTGTCCATATCCAACAAGCAGCCCCCACTTATTAATAAACGGGGAGTGAACCTGTGCGTTTCTGTTGCTGATTTCTTCCTGGAGCTATCCTGCGCCTGCATTAGGATTTTGATGTTGCCAGATTGCAGCCCCCTCTTTTTGCTTATCGTGTTCGCTATTGTAGGGCCAACCACCATTGCTGTGAGGAATTCGACCATCCGCACCGTGGGTGCACTCTCACCGGGGCTTTTTTTGAAATTTTATATGAAATGTAATGATGGTAGATCGGCCTCTGGAAAATGTGTGGGGGCTAATCCGCACACGTTTTCCTATGCTCACTGCACGACATACACATTGACCTGTGTACTCTAGGTAGACACAGCCTACAGACTCAGTCCTCCCCGCCATATTTAGTGGGATCTGACAGTTGGAGCATCTCAGAAAGGGGAGGGACAAAACCTTCCTCCTGCCATGGGCAGCCTAATTATCAAATGCTCCATGGATCCGACGTGTCCATTTGTCTAACCTCTGCAGATGGTGGCAGCAATTAACATACTAATAGAGTATACTTAACATGCCGCAGAGGCTAAAGCAAAGGAGACAGGAAACCGCAACACCTCTTTTTGTATGCACTGTCATCCTGGAGTCAGATCCCGCCCTAAAGTATCGAGGACAGTGAGCTGTCATGTCTGGTACATGTGTTTACAGTAGACAACCCCTATAGGGGGGGCCCTTTCAGAGGGTAGGAGTTGTGATTTGAGGAGACAGTCTGTTCTTGCCACATCTTCAAGGGAGACCTGCCACTTTAATTGGGAACCAGAGAGAGCTCAATTAACCAGAGATGCCCTTTCATCCACAACATAGTGGTGGGACTTGGTATTACATATTTTCACCCCTTTACCTTTTCTGTTGCAGAGTACTCGTGTAATCACATCAGGCATTCGGAAGATTGCTGGTGGGGACCCAGGATGGGTTCATTAAGGTAAGCTTAGCCTACACCAATCACTGCGGCCCGTTTGGCTTTTAAAGAGGAACAAGTCCATTTTTTTGGCAGATCATCTGAACCCTTTGCAAGGAGTAACAGGAACTAATTTGGACTGTGGCTGAAGCTACAGTCTGCCCTACAGCTTCCTCCAGTGAAGGAATGACCGGGTTTCCAAAAAGGAAAGAGGATCC
Organism: Ambystoma mexicanum; assembly: GCF_040938575.1. Lineage (NCBI taxonomy): Eukaryota > Metazoa > Chordata > Amphibia > Caudata > Ambystomatidae > Ambystoma > Ambystoma mexicanum. Next base: position 670,372,842 of record NC_090931.1, read on the forward strand.
CTCCCCTAAACCTCTCCAAGGGAACAGTGAGATGCTGAATCCATAGGAACCTCCAGCAGCTCCAGAACCGGTACCCAGCCAGCACACAGCATGCCCTTCTAGGCTCTGCAAGCACGCTTCCTAGATGGGGGAAGTGCCAGAGATTCTCTGAACCAAACCAAGGACAAGGCTGTTGCCTGTAGCACTCTCCTCAGCTTTGGGCTGTCGCCTTAAAGGACAACCCAAGCCCAGTGAATAAGCTAGGAGTGCATCAACCAGCGTCTGCCTTAATGGACATTTTTGAGCCAGGCGAACCCCTCAAGCAGCAACAGACTGCACTGCTGACTATTGTCATGCCGCAGTCGCTAACGTCGTCCGAGATGCCTCGACCAGTGCTTTAGACCCGCCTACCAGCACTGAGACAATGATTCCTGACCCTGAGCCGCTGTGTAGGCCAGCCTGCAGCTGTTCATCCAGCCTCGTTCGCTGAACTGCCTCCCACCTCGCAGCTGTCTCCCATCTTGAGCTCTGTCGCAGAAGCTGCAAAGCGCCCTGAAACCGACTCTACTCTGTCGAGCACCAAGAACTTGCACAAGGTACGTTGTGGTTCTGTTCCCCTGGTCCTTCTCTGAAGGCCTCTAGTGACATTTTATGACCCATTTCTCTGTTTGTGTTGAAACCAAGTATCGTTGCACTATTGTGATTAATAACTTATAGGGTGGGTTGTAATTTTGTAGTGTGCTACAACTGTCGTTCTAATAAAGTAGATATTTTTATACAACCTTGACTGGACAGTCCCTTTTGTCATTGGGGGATCATTGTATTGTCACTGTTTTGCAACTAACCAACGATCCACATGTTACCACAATTGGACAAGGAGGTTTATAATTTGCTTGGGCTTCTGAACTGTTTTGATCGCTTCTGGTGTATTAGAGGTTGTGGGACTGATTGATGGTTTAGAAACGGATATTCATCCCTGGACCACTGGTGCCCCGGAAGTTGATTTGTCACAGTTGCCTCCACCGGTCGGAACTTCCACCACTTCTATCTCTATACCACTAATTCCCAAAGACACGGTCTCACCTGCGATATCCATTTTCCTGCAAGCAACTGCCTTTCCTCAGAGCCGCATGCCTCACTAAGGTAGAGGAACCTCCCTCTCCTCTGGCTACCTCTCTCCTCTGGCTACTTAAACCATGTCCCCTTCCATGTCTGTTGACTTCAGGGGGACTGAATGTGGCTTTATGTTCGTGGTGAACTTTGAAGCATTCACTCCCAGGAGATCCACTCCGAGGGTTCTTGTGCCCTGGAGCAAGGTGTTACGCTTCCTGCAGGAGGACCAAAGAGTCGGTTTCCTGGCCACTGTACCACATGGCAGTCGTGGGGACATCAGGCCAGATGGCTGCTACACATCAGCCCTATTGTAGCTGAAGCTTCGCTCACAGAGGTGGCTGTATAATTGTGACCCTATGTGCCACCAGGATGACTAGGTTATGCATTTTTCATTTAAACCTGAGTTACGGACAATAGAAAAACCCACCTTGGCTGTCACATTGGAGAGGTGAACCTGCCCTGTGCTACTGGTGCTGAAGTTGTCCGACTATCTAAGTAAAGGCATATGTTTGCACTATGACTTTTGGCTTGGAGCATTTATGAAAGTAGACACTGATTAGCAGACATCCCTAACATAAACCGAATTATCAGCGTCATTTTATATGATAAAATGTAAGAAGTTCGGGCTATCCGACCCTCGCCAAATGTCCATTCTGTCACAGTTGCCTCAAGCATTCACTGATTTTTCCTTAATCATTGTCCACTGCTTGAGCTTCCTACCCAGTGAAATCGAGACCATCCTCCCTCTACCAGTCTTGAAGATTACTGTGAAGGAGTGCCTTATTTTTCCTTAAGGGTGCACAAAAGTTGTAAGCACTTGAAAGCACCTCCCCACCATAGCCACCAGCTGGCCCTACATCCTCCTCCTGTATGTCTACTAAAAAGTGGTATTCTAGTAGCATATATGAATGCTCACAATGTTTGTGTAATGCGTTAGTCTTTAATTGTTATCATTGTTGTGCCCTCCTTTTTGTCCCAACACTCAACAAATCCCCTCTTAAATGTATGTGCCTTGGCATCTCATTTAGTATTGTAAGGTATTGAATGTTGGGATTGCCCAGTCTGCCGTACTTGCCTATGTATAGAATTGAAGATCTTCTCTGTGTCCTAATAAAAATAGTACCAATACCTTTTCCTAGTGCTGAGAGTAGAAGCCGTGCAAGTTTGGACTGGAGAGCAAGGGTCGGTAGTAAAACCTGCCCTCCAGGGGAAGCAGTGTATCAAGAAACACGAATCCGTAAGTACAAAGATGTTCCCAAACACCTGTCGATACAGACCATGCCACCATGATTTGACATGGTTACTTTTTCTTTATGGTCAGACATCAAGCCCAGATAAACTACACATTTCCCCTAGGAGGGTGTTTGTTGCCATTCAAATATTTCCCCAATTCTGCTTTACAATCTGTACCTGAGAGTCTCAACCATCATGATCTGTTATTGCTGGAGCCAGGAGTTATTTCTCTAAAATTGCATTGAAGTTTTGACGTTGAGCACATCTAGAGGGGCTCTTCTCCTAATGTAGAAGTGGACCATGCTTGTGCGTTCTCACTCGAGCAACAATGTGACACTGAAAATGTTTTTTTTTAATGTAAGAATCGCCCTACTATGTAAATGCACCTTCGGTGTCTCTGTGTAATAATGAAGTCTAAACGCTGACAGGTTGGATTAACTGTGGCTCAGTTGTGGTATTTGCCCTCCCGTGAAATACGTATTATCACTATAACCTTGGCTGTTGGGGATTATGGAAACGGCACTGAAGGTCTAAATGCAGTTGCGCTCGGATTTATCTCGGTGTGGGTACTATGTCCTGCGTCGTAGTCAAAACATGCTTCTGGTGTCCTAGATTGAAGGCTTGTGTTCACAAAGAGACATTTACTCGCTGGATCCTTTATCGCAAAAATAGTGGCATATTGTCCTCAGTCCCTTTTTTTTTTTTTTTTAAATTTTTTTTTTTATTTTTAATTCCTGCTCCTAGATTTATTAGGAAATATAAACGGTATTTTAAAGACAATATTTTTTCTTTTTTTCTGCTATTTCTAAAAACAAATTCCATCCTGTAAGAGCAAACTATTGGCCAATTTACCGAGCTGTCCTTTCCAGTTCATTTTAAATGGTGCCCCCTGGCCCCACAGAGCTCGAAGCCCATAGCACACCAACAATTATGTCTACTTTTATTTTGAAGACCTTTGCAATACAGCCTGATACTGTTGAGCCGTTGAGCCTTTTCTGTCAGACAAAATCTGTGTGCAATCTGACGGATGACAGTTTACCATCTGTCTGAGGAGCTGCACAAATATTGGTCTCTTTATCTGGTCAGGCCGTCAAAAATATGCCCCCTCTTTTACTTTTGCATAGATTTGGGATATACCATTTCTCGGGTGGCATGGATTAGCCACGCATGCTCTATAGAACTCCTTTATTGCTTAATAGCAAACCTGGAAACCTGAAGCACAAGAAATGGCGTGAAAAAAGCGTGTTGATGGTCTATAAGGATTGTCCTTAATTCAGCGTGGATTAAAGTCACGTTTGCTATGTGCTTATCCGACTGCTTTTAAAGACAATTGCCCATATTGATTATTCCAGTCACACGTCCAACAAATTGTTCCCCTCTTTAACTTTAGACACGGTCTATGCTTCGATTACAGACCAGCTGCTGCAGGAGGGGATGTTAGAAGAACAAGTGGCATGGAATGAAGGTTGGAGGTCCACTCTTGATGGCTTACTTTGTCATGGGCTCAGTACATAACTGTAAGCGGTCTACTTTTGCAAACCACTACTTGTTTACATTAGATTCAGTGGTTCAGGGATCGAAGTAAAGATGTTCTGATTAGGGGCACCAAACAGTTCCTGGTTATTTGACATACTAGGCAAGCAGGAGCACCTATGTATGGAGAACGAAAAGCTCTTATATAGCATTCCACAAATTGATGACATGCACACTATAACTGTCCAGATATATAGATCAGCTGTTATGCTTCAAATGTCTTCTAGATGTATTATGGTGCTCGAGTGTACATGTTCCAAACACACAGTGAATGTCATGCAGGTATGTTTGGATGGCACTGGGAGTCAAAAACAATCCTGGTAGATGTGTTTACTAGTCATTCAGATTCTTCTAGGCTGGAACCAGCAGCTAAATGGTTGCCACCATATTCGAACCCCGTGGTTGCTAATACACGTGCACCTTCCTTTAATTGGGAGTTCACACAAAGCAGTCATTAGTTGACTTCCTTTTCGTCGTCTCTCGTTTAATGTACATGTGTTGATTCGTCTGCTCTGGGGCAGTGGTGTATCGCTGCACTATTTCCGCACAGAATCCGGTTTAGTATTAGATGCTGTCACTAAACCGAAGTGAAAGTGCCTGAGGTCTTGTGAGACCGTCCGGGTAGGTCACTTTTCTCTACATTTGTTCAGCCTCCCACCTTCTGGTTAGCTCCAGCTGTGTCCTGTGGGTGTGTCATTTGAGGATTCTGCGGCAGCAGGGACTCCAGGTGTGCATGCCTTAGAGTTCCGTCCTGCAGTGGTCGAAGTGTGCGAAAAGAAGTAGCGGACCTGGTTGCTTCTCCACACAAACCCCATCGCCACGCCCCCTGCATACATGAAGCTGCTGTTAAAGTACACGTCCAGTGGAGTGCACTGAAGTGCAAGTTTCATCTTCTGGCTACATTTTTATTTTAAAACTAATCCATTCCGGAACGCTTTCTTTTTAAAAGTATAGGGACAGCAACACATTTTAAAAAGTAGAGGAGCAGGGCTCCCGCCCACGTCGAGCGCGGCAGTGCTGGCTCCGTGCCTGCAGGTCACCCTTTATGCCTCTTGCTCAAGTAAAGCAGCAGCTCCAGGCCTGTGTAGATTAGAATGAACAATGTATTGTTCTCACCGCAAGCAACCGAGGGAAAAACGCAGACGACAAAAAGATGGAGAGAAAAAACGTACCTTATGCAGTGTTTAGTACTGGAGTACACATTACAAGTTGCGCGCTACTTGCCTCTTCGGTTCTTCACATGCACATAGTGCACCATTTGTTAGTCCCCGAGGGTCCATTGTCACTCGCTAGTGACTCATGGCAAGTGCACATTTTGAGACCTGTTTGTCCCTTTTCGGATTTCATCAGCGCAATGCAATAAAGACAGAGACTAGAAGGAACCAGGTGTGGCAGTGCCCAAATGCTGGCAGGGAACTGTGGCAAAATGCCCCACATTGCCGCACCCCTGGACACCGACACGCTGTCCGCTCATTGCCACTGCAATAACTAATCACTACACACAATGACACTGTCATTTTATAATGACCTTATGCACGTTGTGTAATGTCGTTGGCCACCTTGCACGAGCAGCGGGTGACTGGGGTGAATGACAGCTGTCCCTGAACCTCACTTCAGCATCCACTATTTTCTAACCATACTGTTGTTCAATGGCATATTTTCCTTGCTGCTGCAACCATAAGATTCCCATCGGTCTGGTTAAATAGTATGAATGACTTCAGTGGTGGGGGGGGGTGGAGGGCGAGGGGGAGCCAGTCAAGCGCATGAGCTGTGCTTTGTTGTTTATACTGCCTTTGTGGGGGTTACTTTGTTCGCTTCTTCTACCCCTGTTCTTCATGATAATGTTGTTATTTATATAGCGCCTTTATCCAAAGCGCTTTACAGAGCACATATTTGGATACTAGACACCCAACCAAAGTTGGTACTAATTTATCGAACTCAGAAGGATGAAAGGCTGAGTTGGCCTTGCCAGGATGCGAACCTGTGCCCTGCAGATCACGCTGAGATTGCAGCAGCGAGTGCTCGACCCGCTGAGCTATTTTACCTGCATAGATGGCTCAGAAGATGTTTTAAGATGACTCAGAAGGGGGGATTGTTTATAACATTGGGGGGAGATGGTATGTGTTGTATCATGTTTCTTCCCCCCCCTCGCCACCAGAACGCTTCTTACTTAAGTTATACTTCTGCTTGTCGCCAAATGTAGTAACTTTGAGAATTAATGGTAGTGCAGACACAGACCAACCATGATACGCCTCTTTGTAGAAAAGTCCAGGTAGCTTTATTATGAATTTATAATTTACTTTATAGGCTCCAGTCACTCTTGGTTATATATGTATAGTGAGATTGCTCACTATACTCATCCGCGTGCACTCCAGCTCAGGCCCCCAGGTGACCAATCCAGAATGCTCCCTCCCACATCACTCTTCGACCTTCCACGCACGTGGGGCCTCTATGCCCACCTCAGCCTGATGATGGTACTGCGTGTAGCGTTCCAAAGCAGACATTGAAACGTTAGCCTTGTAGTGAGCTGATCAGTAGCAAATTTTGTTTTGTTGTCCACAGATGCCAGGACGCAGGTCACATTGTAAGGTGAATCGTCGCAGAAGAGGTCGCCTTGTGGTCTGCATGCTGTTGTGGAGGCACTGGATTGGTGTTCCCTGGCAGTTCATGGACTGTAGTGCAAAGGGCTCTTTAGGGTGTATGCGGTCGACATTGTCAATTCTTGATACAAATGAGCAGTGTTGAAGTAGATGATCCTCTGTGAAGGTGAGGAATGGCATTGTCCGTCTCGGGGTAGAAGCATTCATTGCTTTACTAAGGCATGGATTTGAGTTTCCAAGATAATACATCGTCCACAAGACTCCCCATCACGTTTTACATTTTCTAGCAGGTACCCATTATCGCTTGTCAGGATGCTTTTGCTTACGCAAGATTGGGTGAGTTGGTCATCATCCATCTGCTCACTTGTGTGTTGCATTTGGCCAGGGCGGTGTTGGTGTCCTTGTTGATGGTCGTTTTGTTAATGTGTGTCTGTGTAGTTGTAGAAGGCAGACAAGTATTTTTAATTTTTTAATTTTTTATGACCTCATAAATGCTGTCATGTCTATATATTGAAAATCAAAGGTGATAGGGTTGAACCTCGGAGGACTCCACAAGCTGGATCTTGAAGGAGTGACCTGGTGGTTTCGCTTCTCTCGGTGAGGAAAGACTTCATCCACAGTAGTGCTGTCTTGTGAACATTTACTCCTTCCCACTTTTTAAAAATGTTATTTAATATTTTTTTTTGGTACATGGTGGTTGGTGTTGCAAGCTTCTGAGATATCTGGGAGTACGAAAGAAGAGAGATTGGCATCTGTAAAGGAGGAAGCAGGCAGCCAGGGATATGAAATTAAGACAGCCTTTATTCAGGAGAAAATAATTAAATGATAATACAGCTCAGGGTTCCAATACAGCTTTCTTCTGTCTGTAGTAAGGATGCGCCTTGGAAAAGTGACAGTCTTCGTAGGCCCAGAGCGTCTCGGGTGCATCTCTCTCTCACACACTCTGCAAGGATCGGGAAAAACACGCACAGTCTGTCATTTGTATCACCCTTATATAGGGGCTGGAGTCGGCTGGACCAATCAGAAAGACTATGTTCTGTTTCTCTATAAATATCCCCACAAGGCCCGCCCCCTTTCTCTTTGATCGAAGGTTGCCACACTGCCTCACCTGTCAACGCCGGAAAGCCGCGGGGAACCCCCGTCTCCAAGCAAGTCGGTACCGCCAAGGCTCCCGGAGCGCTGCAGCTCCCCATGGAAGGTGAGTGATAGGTGGGAAACCGGGTTAAAGTTGCTGTTTTGTAAATGTCTGTTGTATTTTCCTACTGTGTAGGAAGGCGAACCGCGTGGTATGCAGCTGGAGGGGACGCGGGTGCGCGTACGGCACTGTTACCCTTAGTCCTGTCTTCTCGTTTGTCGGGAATGATGTTCAAGGGATATGTAGAAAACAGGGGAGCGGGTACTGCCGGGGCACTTACATTCGGATCTCCTGTGATCTCGGCTCCAGGTGTCTCGCTGCCGTCAGCTGCATGTTGGTTAGTCCCAGGAAGCCAGAGACATCGTTGTTTATCTCACACTCTGTGTTTCGCACTGAGCTGGCCGTCGGATTGTTTCCCTTTGCTACCACAGTTTTCCAACCCGTCTGTCCTTTTCCCTTGCACTTCTCCATGTTCACTTCTTTCCGTTCACAGCATCCATGTTCATTTTAAGGTTGCTCGAAGTGGATATGACGGCGGCATACTGTTCCCCATGTTGGTCTGAATCCTACTTGTGTGTGTGGCTTGATGTGCGTAACCGCCAGGTGTGGCCGAATTTGGCTATATATATATATATGTCTTTCCACGATTTTAGCTGGATTTGGCACATTGGAGCTTGGTTGGCTTTAGCTGGGTTGTCTGGATTGTTGGTGGTTTTGTGGAGTCTTTTAACATAGACTGTTTTGAAAGTTCGTGGTGCAGCTGTTTCCAGTGAGGAGGTCATGAGTTTATGTAAATTGAGGGTTTTGCTTTCTTTTGGGACCTGCTTCGTTCCTCCCCTTAACCTGTTTAGCAGAATTAGCTTTGATGATGTGCTTGAATCGGTTGGGGTATGTTTTGTTGAGAGTAACGTCCTTTCCGTTGATTTTGCCTTTTTCTATGGTAGTTGACATCCAAATGCAGATGGTGGGAGGGACTGTTGGGCGTTGTGCAATTGTGGTTTAGACCTGTGAGAGATTGACCAAGACTCCACTGTTGGACAAAAAGGACAACCTGTTGCAGTTTCTGGATAAGGGGTGGGGCTTGCTGATGCTAGAGGACTTTTCTGCAGCCTTCAACTCCATCCACCACCCCATATTACTTGGGAGGATAAGTGGGTAGTAGAAGTGTCAGTTGTTTTATGGGTTGTCTTTTTTCAGTTATGCACAGACGAGGGGCATTCTGGTGTCTGCAAGTGCTGAATGGCCAAATCAAGGTAAGCAGTCCTCGCAATCTTTTGCCTTTAGTGTCTACGTGGCTTTCATGGTATGTATGATTACCTACCACCTGATGGTGTTGCTTTACATTTGAACACTTCTCTCTGAATCTTGCTGTGCCATTTATTTATTTATTTATTTTTGCTGGTGCTCCCTTTGCAGCCAATTTAGTTTTGTGCAAAGTTTGGTCTTTTCTTTGTTTTCTTATGTGGCCCACTCTTGCTTCACTTGCGGATCGTCAGTGCTTCAAATGCCGCAGGCTGGCATGAGTTACATAAAAGTATAATTGGAACATTCTGCAAGATCGCACTTTTTTGAATGTGCGTGGGCTGGAATAAACACACACGCGCGCACACACAGCCAGAGAGGTGGAACACAACCTTACTTTATTCAGTTTCAACCATAACTGGCGCGAACCACAACTTCCCCCAAACTCCCCCTCACCTCACCACCCACCCCCCAAATGTACATCATTGATCCTGCCCCTTAGTGGGCGGGCCACTTCTTAAAGACACGGTGGCTGGTAACACCACCCCCGGACAAATGTTCAAACGTCGGACTAAAATTCTTCGACCAGTCGTGCTGGTCTCTTCATTACCCGTTGTGGTCTCTAGTGACGGGCCTCCAGTTCCATTCTGCTGACATCTTCCCCAGGTGGGATCCTCAAGTCATCTTGTGGCTCCCGTGGTACCGGGCTGCTGGCTCTCGGGGGAGACTTGCTCTCTTCTCTTTTGAGGTAATGTTTGAATTGTTGACAGTTCCTCGTGATGGCCTCATCGTGGTCTTGGGCTGTCACCATTGTCCCTTTTACTGCTGTGACTCTCATGGGGCTTGGGGCAAATCGGGGATCTGTCTTCCATGTCATGGGTTGTTGTACCAGAACTTCATCTCCGATCTGAAAGTCTTTTGGCATTGCCTTGCACCTTGTGTCAGTGTCCTGCTTCGCCCTTTCTTTCACTTTCACTTCTGCATCTCGTTGAAGTATTTCAGTATCCGCGGTCTCTGTGGCTGATGGATTTTGTAGGATGCGGCTGTGCACTTTATACCTGACCATCAGTTCAGCCGGTGTTTTGCTTGTGGCTTCGTGGGGCGTATTTCGGTAGTCTGAGGAGCTGGCACAGTGCTTGATGTGGGTTAATTGCTTCAATGCGGGCTCTCTGGATCGTCGTCTTTGACGCCTTGAATCGTTCCGCCATTCCATTTGCTTGCGGGTGTCGGGTGTAATTTTCATATGTTTGAACCCAATATACAGAAACTCCTTTCCTCGAATGTCTTTCTTTGTAGTCCTAATTTGGTTATTTTGGCAAGCATTTATCTGGTTAAGTTTCAGAAGAATCTTGCTTTGTTAAAGGGTTTTAATTTCTTTCCAAAACGAAACCTAAATGTCCTTCATAATCCTTAATGGAGTCTTGCCACAGTTTGTAGTTTTTCCTGGTAACTTCCCCCACCCCCATCTTCCGATTTAGCTCATTTATCTATATTCGCTAAATATAGATTCATTTATATGAAGCGTATACACATGGAAAGTACTTTCTCTGTCTTTTTATTTGTCCTTCGTGTAAATGTGCGCCTTGATGCCTGCTGCTTGGGCGCTATATAAATAGAAGAATCAGACTTGAATGAAGCCTGCTCCACGCAGGGGTCTGTGCAACCTTGTGCGCCAAGTCAAAACCGAGCGGCTACCTTTACGAGTCTCTCCCCAGAACAGCCCCTCCTTTGTGGCACTCATGCAGGAGGGAAAAACTGCAACCCTGATGGGCAATACTTCACTTTTTAACAATCCAGCGGTTTACGTATGTGTGCCTTTTTTATTGCCATACAAAAATCGCCTTGGCTGTAATGAGGTAAACGCAAGAAGCAGTTCAAGTTGCAGGGGAGAGCCAGTGAAAGAAGCTAGGAAAGGGTGTCGGGGTAACTGCGTGCCTGGCTTCAGGACGACCTCATCGCCGCAAATGCCAAAGCCAAAGGCAGCCAAAATGTATCCTGTTTTTTTGTTATGCCATTGAGCTGATTGTGTATTTAATTGCGACACATGCGCCATTGTCTGACTCCTCTTTGTGGCTCGGCGGCTCGCCGGCGTAGAAGCTTAGTGTTATTGTACGCAAGACCGCTTTAGATTACTTTCAGGAAAAGGTTCGCGGGAGTTTAGATGCTGGACTCTGCCTTGTTTTCACATCTCAGAATGGCTCCATTGTACCTAGTGGTTATGGCTGTTCTAAATTCACGGGTGCGTGGAGGAGAGAGGGGTTCCACTTCCATGGGTCCTATCCACTCCCCTCCCGCCCCCTCCACAGCGATGTTGCAATGTTGATTTTTGGCTGGGTGGAGAACTCGCAAGTGCTCGCCTCTCGCATGGGTACGGATTGCATTTCGCAAGTTTGAATCCCGTGGCAGTGCAGACTCGGCTCTTCATCCACCTGAGGTTGCAAGGGTTTATTAGGGTATTTGAGTCAGCGTGGAGCTAGCTTTGGGAAGCAACGGAGATCTTTACAAGACAAGCGGAGCACACAGCGAGGACAACAGAGATGTAAGGGAGCAGGGAGCTAAAGACGGGCTGGGGGAAGAGCGCGGGCAATTTGGCAGCAAGGGATCCACGAGCAACCAGTGCAGGGAACTGGGGAGCAGATTCCTTGGTCACCTTAGGAGGGTGTGTGGGCGTGTTAGGCGGCTATTCCTTGAAGAGGAGGGTCTTTCTCAGTAAATGAGTACTATTGTTTGCTTCTATGTGAAATTACCACAAGATTTTTTTTTTTAGGCATTTTTTTACAGAAACATTTTTACTGTAAAAATATTTTAAAAAGAAAACGTGTATTTTAATTTTTTTAAAACTTTTTTTTATTGGTGGGCTCACCCAACCCCTCGTTCCCTCATGTTTTTAACCCACCAGTTTTAACCCCTTACTCCCAAAGCAAAAACAATAAGTAAAACAGTCTGTATTTTGTTGGTTAAAAAAAAACTTGTGTGCGATATAAATTAATATCAATTGTATAAAAACAATCCTCTGTAAAATCACTGGATACACTATTTGCAGCAATAACACATGTTATTACATTGCTTAGAAGCAGGGGGAATATGGCATGAAGGATTATATACAACACATTGTTGCTTTAAAATAATGTATAGCTCATCAAGGGTATGTTTGACACTTATTCGTGGATTTCTTGATCCTTCATATGGGAACCTTTTCATTTATTTAACTATTAGTTACAAAGTCGTTCCTGATATCAAACTTGATTCTTTTGTTATCCAAAGTTCTGCTTGCATTTTAATATTGCCCAGTAAGCTTGTCCCTTTTTCGTTCCTTCACATAAGTTTTTTCCTGTCACTACGCACCCTTTTCCTTAAACTCCAGTATCTTACAATCTTGACCTTTCTTTAGATGGGGGCACCGACCCTCATGGAGGAAGTGTCGTCCTGCCTCGGTAATTGGCGATGCCCTGAAGGCCTGTTTCTGAAGCCCTGGTTTACTCCTATGAAACATCGGGCAGGCAAACCAGCCACCAAGAGGGTGACTGACCACCATTTTATCAAGTTTCATGAAGTTCTATTGACCTATTTTCTTACTCAGTTGATGTTTTTCTTCTTTGGTGAGTTTAATTCGGGTATCCTAGTTGCTTATTTTCTGAAGGCTGACCTCGCCAGGGGAACCATCTGACCAATCCTCAGTAGGCACTTGCTCGTTTGCCTGATTGATCCTTGTGGAAACCCCTCCTGCTTTATAATTAAAATAGAAGCGTTCAACCATTCGAAGCAATGTCATTTAACTTGTGATCTGAAAAGCAGCAGTCCCGTGTCGTTTTAGTCCAGAGAATGATGACTTGAATAAGCATGTGTTGATGTTTCCTTTAATTCCCAAAATGACTGCCTTCCACATGCTCAAGGAGATTTGTCTCCCTGTCGCTTTACAGAATCCCCATAGCAGAGGACTTTCAATCGAAATAATAGTAGTATACAATTATGTCTGAACAGGGCAAAGTCGCCTTGGACAGCCGCTCGTGTTGCTTTTGGCTATTGGGTGTTGCTGATGTGCCACCTACAAGCCGACTAGTCCATTTAAGTACAGAAAGGAGGAAGGGAGATGTAGGAGAGGCACACACATTGTGGGGGTGGTTTGGTTATTTGACCAGCCATTGACTGCTCATGGACATTCCTACCCACTACCAGCGCAAAAACGCATCCTCCTAGGATCTCTTTGAGCAGGCTCTATCAAGTTGTAACGTCACGCTTTGTAGTGTATAGGGACTTCTAGTGTTATTTTTAAGCAGTCTTGTGAGCCAATTTCCTAATTGCATCTGTAAATGCACTCCTGATGTAATACAAATGTCTCAACCAAGTGTGCATTCAGCCTCTTTATGCATCTGCAATGTGTATATCCTCGCTCCTTTTCCTTTCACTGAACTGTTGAAAATAAGCATTGGGAATGCCAACACATTTGGATTGTGTACAGTCTTGGGCATTTGGTAGGCCCTTATCATATGCCCAGGAGCTTGCATCGTTTCCCAGCTGTTCCATCTTTTTGCTATGTAGTACTATTATGTTAGACCCTGGCAACTGCCTAACCTATGCCTGTACAAAACACCAAACTTTTGCCTTTGTCAGTGGTTATTGGACTTGGCCGAGCTCTGGGGACCCGAGATGGCTGCCTGCAGCATAGACAGTTCATTTATTTATGAAATTTGTCATGCAGCAAATTGCACTTCAACCATTGTGAAATGTAATGGTGAGAGCAAGGGTGATAGGAGTATAAGAAGCAGCAGAACATTACTAGTCACAAAGCACAGGCAGTAGATTCCTAGTAGTAATATAAAACCTACAGAGGCCACAAGCAACTGCAACAAAACATGACCATTAAACAATATAACATAGCCTTGCATTGGAGGGTGGACATAGAAGTTCACTCCTCGCCAGTGAGTTACAGGATCTACAGTCTGAGAGAATCCATAGGAAGGCGGGGGGAAACAAAATTACCGTTAATGGTGCCCAGGCATTAGGCGGGCTGGTGTCTAGGGAGGGAACAGGAGCCGACGAAGGGAGGCATCAATTTAAGAATTGAGCGGGTACACTGGGCTGCGGCTTAAGTTGGAAGGATTGAAGAGATCCTTAGTTTGGGCTGTAATCTTGCAAGACAAGCCAGGTTTTGAGCAATGATTTGGACAGAGGCCCAAAGGATAATTATTTGAGTACTTGGAACGAAGGACTGGCAGTGTGTGCTCTAGATGTTTTTCAGCTGAATTTGGGGGCCATGGGAAGTTGCCATTAACTTTTTGTAGCAATTTTTGTCTTGGCTGTGAAACCCCTCCCATTTCCAACACCAGTCCGATCTCCCCAGCAGCCTCCAGAACAGTTGAGATACCTTGCTGCTGGTCGGTGGTTATTGGGGTGTCCCAAGAAGGGGACAGCTAGAGAATAGGCCACACATGCAAGCAAAGTTAGGCCTGCATAGCTGGTGTCACTACTCCAACGATTTGCTTATGATTGAAGTGCTCACGGATTACTCCAGTTTGAGGTTCCCGAACCACATGGAGGAAAAACCAACCAGGTTGCCTAACCTGGACTTCAAAATAAGACCCACTTCCTTAGAAGGGCAGAGTAGTTCACCCAGAGTTGTTCGAATTCTAAGCAGCTCACTGCTACATGATAGCATGGCTAATGGTACCTTCCGTTTCTTGGTGACGGTCTGTATGTTGGGAATGGGAGGGTTTTTAGGATTTAGAGTACTGCACTTATTTCATAAGGAATACATTACTCTGTGGCAAGTGTAAAACCTTCTAAAGGGAATGTTCTGCTTGTCAAGTAAAGACCACCTAGAACATTCTGCCAGGAGTCATCCATGAGCTGTCGGAAGACCATTGTAGACCATTAAACTGTTGATGGTCAGATGTTTATGAACTGGATGACATGCATGAACTTGAGCCCTTTTGGAAGAGCTTCTTTGGCATGTAGTAATAAAACTGTTGTGCTTCTCTGGCAAAGGAGCACTTGTGGTGATGCTCCTCCTGGCTGTAGTGCAGTGAATACATTTTATAATTCTGTATCTGCCGACTTGCGGCTGCTAGTCATCTTCCTAGTTGGGTTCTGTTGACATGGCTCACAATGTCTCCTATATATGCCTGTTTGTGCTATTGCTCAGTCACTCTGAATTTTTCCTCTTTTCATTCTTTTTCTCTGGCTTGTGGCAACGATGATACTTGCCCTGTTTGATCTCGTCTCTCCTTTGGGTACTTTGGCTTCTTGCCACACTAGGGCTTATTATTAATCCGGTATTATGTCATCTATCTGCTTTTCTAAAGGATGAATTGGTTCGATTTTGCCTCCTGCACAGGAAGCAAGTTGGGTTGGAAAGGAAACTGTGATGGAGCTGGGTGATGTGACCAACTGAGAATTGGGTCAGATTGGCAGGGAGTTAAGAATCTATTCAAGGGTCCTATGCAGACATCACACTCCCAGTGTTAGCTTGCGTATGTAGATGGGTGACTGATGTGGAATGCAAATCCGCAGATGTAGAGTAGAGTAGAGTAGAGTAGTTTGCCTATCAAAAACCTACCCTGCAATGCAAGAAGATTTAACCAAATATAGCCCACCCCAAAGACCGTACATTGAGTTAAAGCATAAAATGAATCGACAAAGCCTACTTTTTGTCCTAAATGTATCTAAATGGTATCTTCTCTTGAAAAAGCTTAAGATAAAGCAAATGTATCCTGCCCTGTGAAATGGTGGCTATGTCTTCTGCTGACATCCAAATGTGATAAGTGAGTGCATAGATTTATTCATCTGGCACTTTTTCAAGAAACACTTCTGATTGCCCTCGAGATGGTTATCCATTAGACATCCTACAACACATCTGTGACTTAGAAATGCAAGAGTGGTCAACAATTGAACAAATGTAGCACAGCTTCGCGGTGTACAGGATTGTGGAGACGAACTGATGGTCTGAGGTATGCTTTCAGAGTTGTTGATCTGCAAACGCCTCCATGAAGAACATTCATACAATGCATGTAAATTCGATGTAGATCTATGGATATCAAGATGTATGTATATGTATATATATATGTATCTCTCGTGTATCTTTTTGAATGTCATTTTATTGACTCCAATTGATTAGCAGAGTTTGCTAATTAAAATGTTCCTGATTAGCAAACACTCATTTGATTACCAATGTTGTACTCGTATATTTTTTGTTACCAGAAATTATTTGTACCCAAGACATAAAATTAGCAACAATACAGCAGTTGTGTACCGCTGAAGTAAGACTTTAGTGAGACGAGTCAGGCCTTGCAAATTTGTTACAATTCTGCTACTCCTGATGGTCAAGTAACTTAGTTTACCTACTCGACCTAGGAGAAATGTACTTGACCCATGGCAACTGAGAGCAAATGTAAATGCCCTTTCTGTAAAATGGTGCATTTCTTCACAAAACCACTTTGTTTGGCACACTGTGACCATACAGAGGTCAATCATGCACAGTGACACGTTTATTGACATTTACTGCAAACAATGTAAATGTTTTTCAAACATTCCCTGCAAATGGTACTCACCCTTCATAAAATCTACTCTACTATGTGAATGGGCGAAAAGATTTCGCAAGCCCTGGTTGAGTGCCTGTAAAAAGTAAACAATTAGCTGCATGAATGGAAACAAATGGATATGGGCTCTGAAAACAGTTTGGTCAGCTCTCTCCCACAGGTGCTAATATTTAATGCAATCAGAATCCTAGCCTCCAGAGCTTGCTTTGCTCCAACTACAGTGTATGGTATTGCAGTAGATCTCGAGATGTACAGACTGGATGGAACTATTGATCACTACTTTCTGTAAACATCTAGTTAGCTTTGTGTTCATCATGTAAGAGGAAATAAAGTCGGAGACTAAGCATAGTGGATGGCGTAGCAGGTAGAGAATTGGGGAAAACTAGGTGGAATGTTGTAGTTTGCGTCCATCCCCCGAAAAAGGATAGCTGGAATAAAGCAACAGGGTGATGCAACAGAATGTTAAGGAGTATGGGATCGGCCCATGGATTGAGCACCAGTTGAACTGATGTATGCAACCAGCAGGTCACAAACAGGTTTGTGATCACACAGCCAAATGCTTTTGATCATGTACATTTTCAAAACTGTTCGCTGTGCAATAATATACATCTTCTCAAACAAAATAAAATATAGTTGACACTATCAGATTTTAGATACACTAACCTAAACTTTCCGGTAAAGCATGGAGAGTTTTCCTAGCACTCCCACACAGGCCTTTGGCAGTTGAGCAGAGGAGATGATTACTGCCGCACTCTCTCCATTATCCCCTTTAAACTTGCAGCGAACAGAGAAAGGGTAGTGGAGAGATCCCAGAAGGCAAGAGAGGTATGCAGGGCGAGCTGTGCTTTCATGGAGCAAGGTAAATTAAATGGCTAGATTTTCTACACAAGTGTCAATTTAATTAGCAAACCTGTAGAATTGCATAGCAAATTGCTATGCAACACTGCATATTTTATGCATTGGACCTAGTCCGACTAAGCGGACTGGGCCTCAGTGAAAATTACGTTAACTGGTTGGTCGAAGATGGTTATTCACACACCTGAACCTTTAATCCAACTATTGGTTTAGTCACTGTTAGTTTGTTTGTCATACCTACGAGTGCGATTGCTAACTTTTTTTAGTAGGCTGAATTAACTTCACTGCCTTCAATGTAAATAAAATGAGATTTCCTAATTTGCAGAGGTTCATTCGTTTAAAGTACATTTGCTTACGACTATGTGCAACACTCTGAGGTTCTATTCTATGTATAGAGGATACAGTACTCATGTATAAAACCGAGTTAAGAGGTATTAAGAAAATGAGGGAGAAAGAGGAGCAGCAGGCTGATGAGGAGAGATACCTAGGAAAAAACGTTCTATATCTGCATTCACTGGTAATCCTGTGTGCCTGCCATTGTAGCTTGTTGATTTATCATTGAATTTGTTTTGGTTGATGGAGTGCTCAATGCTCCCAGATAAAGAATTACCTGCAGGTCTGGTAGAAAGTAAAGCCCCCTTTCTTTCAGACAAGCTCACTGGCTCCACTGCCCCTTGTACGGGAAGCATGACTGTACCACAAACCCTTCCAGCTGATGCTCCCGTCCCCATTGGCTCCATAGAGAGGTAACGACCCTGGGCCTGCCTTCATTTGGGCTTTGTCAATGACCACCTGGTGTAGCCCGCAGGGAAGGGCTTTAATGCTTAATTATAATGTGGTGTTATGTACCTGTTCCAGGCAACACCTGGGGGGGGGGGGGTAATGGGCTGCAGCCCCATTTAACAGCCCTAGCTAAGTGAGGGCCATTAACATGGACCCATGGCCGTTGACCCCCCTCCTCCCCCCCGCTCCCCCTCCCGGTGTTGCCCATGGGATGGGTGCATAAGGCCATTCCATTAGCAAAAAAAAAGCACTCGCCTTGTTGTAGGAAGGAAAACCCCTTACCAACATGACCACCATGGAAAGAGAAGGCAGGACTCAGTATGGCGCCCCTCTTCCCGTTCCATGGCGGCCATGGGACACTGAGAGGAAGGTGCGGCGGCGAGGGCCGCTGCAGCTGAAATAAGGTAAGTGGAGACGGAGGGTGGGGTGGAAGATGCCGGTGGGGGAAGCTGGCCATCAGGCGGCTAGGAACGCTGGCTTATACCGGCAGTTCAAGCCTGCAGTCCTAGCCACCTGATTGACTGACTCCCACGCCCAGGGTGCTAATAACCATTACTACACTGAAAAAGCGTGTTTAAGAATGTTCAGGATGTCGGATTCCAAGCCTTCTGACAACAGAGAGCATGCCTGCCTCCAGTTCCCTGCAACTGCTGATGTGGATGTATGTCCTGTTAACAGGCCTGTACATACCCCGTTAATGTAAATACCAAAAGTGCAGTGAGCAATAATACCCTCAGGAAGGTAGAGAATGCTAACCTGCCTGTTAGGCAGGCTAAAGGCCTTACTGGTATCCACAATGTATGCCCTTTTTTAGTTTTACAAAGGTAGCGGGCGCCCCTCTCTCGCAAGAACAGACATGATAACCTGTTCAGTGGTTATTAACCACTTGAGAGTTCGCAGCCACTGCTTTTACTCACTGTGCCTTTCACAGATGGGAAATATCCATTTGCATATCAGTCTTTGTCCTGCCCAGGGGCAGTCCAGCACCGAAATACAATGGCAATTTCAATCTGAACGAGAGTACCACCAGCAACCCCATACACGTGTTTCACCCTTGTTGGGGATCATCAGTGAGGTGAAGCTGATGCCTCTCTAAGCACAGTGAGAGGGAGACCACGTCTGGTTGCCCCCAGGAGACCTAGGGTTACCAATCCCAGGTTCCTTAAAAAATAGTTTTACAAAGGTAGCGGGCGCCCCTCTCTCGCAAGAACAGACATGATAACCTGTTCAGTGGTTATTAACCACTTGAGAGTTCGCAGCCACTGCTTTTACTCACTGTGCCTTTCACAGATGGGAAATATCCATTTGCATATCAGTCTTTGTCCTGCCCAGGGGCAGTCCAGCACCGAAATACAATGGCAATTTCAATCTGAACGAGAGTACCACCCGCAACCCCATACACGTGTTTCACCCTTGTTGGGGATCATCAGTGAGGTGAAGCTGATGCCTCTCTAAGCACAGTGAGAGGGAGACCACGTCTGGTTGCCCTCAGGAGACCTAGGGTTACCAATCCCAGGTTCCTTAAAAAATAGTTTTACAAAGGTAGCGGGCGCCCCTCTCTCGCAAGAACAGACATGATAACCTGTTCAGTGGTTATTAACCACTTGAGAGTTCGCAGCCACTGCTTTTACTCACTGTGCCTTTCACAGATGGGAAATATCCATTTGCATATCAGTCTTTGTCCTGCCCAGGGGCAGTCCAGCACCGAAATACAATGGCAATTTCAATCTGAACGAGAGTACCACCAGCAACCCCATACACGTGTTTCACCCTTGTTGGGGATCATCAGTGAGGTGAAGCTGATGCCTCTCTAAGCACAGTGAGAGGGAGACCACGTCTGGTTGCCCCCAGGAGACCTAGGGTTACCAATCCCAGGTTCCTTAAAAAATAGTTTTACAAAGGTAGCGGGCGCCCCTCTCTCGCAAGAACAGACATGATAACCTGTTCAGTGGTTATTAACCACTTGAGAGTTCGCAGCCACTGCTTTTACTCACTGTGTCTTTCACAGATGGGAAATATCCATTTGCATATCAGTCTTTGTCCTGCCCAGGGGCAGTCCAGCACCGAAATACAATGGCAATTTCAATCTGAACGAGAGTACCACCAGCAACCCCATACACGTGTTTCACCCTTGTTGCGAGAGAGGGGCGCCCGCTACCTTTGTAAAATTATTTGTTAAGGAACCTGGGATTGGTAACCCTGGGTCTCCTGGGGGCAACCAGACGTGGTCTCCCTCTCACTGTGCTTAGAGAGGCATCAGCTTCACCTCACTGATGATCCCCAACAAGGGTGAAACACGTGTATGGGGTTGCTGGTGGTACTCTCGTTCAGATTGGAATTGCCATTATATTTCGGTGCTGGACTGCCCCTGGGCAGGACAAAGACTGATATGCAAATGGATATTTCCCATCTGTGAAAGGCACAGTGAGTAAAAGCAGTGGCTGCGAACTCTCAAGTGGTTAATAACCACTGAACAGGTTATCATGTCTGTTCTTGCGAGAGAGGGGCGCCCGCTACCTTTGTAAAATTATGCCCTTTTTTATATAGAGAGAGGGAGGCTGTAATAGCTTTATACACTTAGGAACTATCTGAAGTGGGCCTGCAAACCTTATTAAAAGTCTCTGCACTTAGGCCTTTAGCCTGCTCATAAATCCTGCTATGGCCATCAGACTGGATCTATAAAGCTTGATTAGCACATAGGTTCCATTGTAGACCTCCTCTCAGCCAATCCGAATGGAGACTATATAATCTCTGCTATAGATCTCGTTGCACACAATGTGGCTTGGGCAGCAGCTTTACAAACGGCACTGACACAATTTCCTCTAGTGGTGTAATGGCAGAGGGGAGACTGTGCGTTGCAATTGCACATTTTGTGTTTCATTACTGTAAAGTTTGTTATTCGTTGCAGGTTAGTTTAATTATCAAGTTACTTAAGTTTGCTTAATTTTCTCCACAATAAAATGCTTTCCTAATTCGTTGCACAACTTCATGTGCTAATTGCCTGCTAGACTGAGCGAAGGGCCATTATTGCTTGGGATAAAGACCCTTCCTCAATGTATAGCCTTTGGCTTCACCCCGTGCAGTAACTAACCTGCTGTACAGTATCCCCCTCCAGAGAAGTCTCTCATGTATGTACTACTGGTATCTCAATAATAATCCACTTGACCATGTTGCATTTTCTAGACCTCTGTTTGGGCCTGGTCCAGTCCCCGGTACATGCATTGTACTCTTTGCACAGAACATCTGGTTTGTGAAAGTAGCCATCATGGCATTTTCACTTGAATGTTTATGTGCTGCCTTTCTCCTGTATAATCACATGCATATCTTCTACCCGAGGTCATTCTGGTCCTGTTTCTCCAAACAAGCATTGTGTTGCGAACTTATCGCACGTTAAGCATTTTGTAGAAAGTGTCTGTCTGAAGCCCACTTCCAGTAGTTGGCACACTCGGAGAGCGGACCGTCTCAATATTGCTAAACCCCTTTTCGGATCTATGCTAAAGAAAAAACAGGATGGCTTTTGTGTCCTTTGGCCCCTTTTTAATGTAAAATAAATGAGCTTGCGGGCAAGGAGAGGGCCCTTGCAGCATACACTCATTGTGGGAACTGGGCATGGATTTTAGTTGATCAAATCTAGTTTTGTAATGAGGGGGTCCCCTTGCTTTGAGTAAAAATTGTGGCATATTCAATTGGCGTTTATTGGCCTTGACCGCTCCAGTGAGAAACAGAAGTGGGACCAACTTGTTGTGCAGTGCGTACTGTGATTAATCCAATCGAGTCATCGCTGATCTTCCAGTGTTACCTTCTCCCATTTGGCCAGGGGACGGCAGCTGATTCCTGACCGTGGGGGTGGTTATATGAGGGAGGATCACTTGGGAGAAGACCACCACAGGGGAGCTGTCATGGCTTCATTGGATGAGTCATGGTATCCCCCCATTTGCTCATGGAAAATACCCCCTGATACCAATATCTTAATGGCCTATTGCCATGTGTTTGTTCCCCTCCCCCGCCCCCTTTGGGGAAAATAGAGAAACCTTTACCCAACACCCTTTAGGCCAAACTCCCATCCCTGGTCTAAAAATTAAAGGCTCCAAGAATGTTTTTCAGTTCTAATTCATATGGAACCATGGAGAGAGACTTTCCAAGTACTCGTCATCAGTTGATATCTATGTACTGCGACAAGGAGGATGAAGGAAATGATGCAGAGCAGAAGCAGCCTCAACCTCCATGAGTGTGCAAGTTTTCAGGAAGCACCTATGCACTGGACATTTAGAAAAGTTAAAAAAAAAAAACTATTGGCAGAGGGCTGTTCAGGAGATGTGGCATTTCCCTCAGAGGTGTGGGGAAACTGGAGGCACGAGCCGTTGTGGTGGAGCCAAGGGGCTCCCCAACGGAGAAGGAAAGTAACATTGCGCAAGCAGAACGTGCGGCAGAGCTGCTAGGAACCGGGGGAAGATTTCTCGGTGTTCGGCAGCAGGAGGAAGCAACGTGACCCTCACTGGGACCTGAAAGTAAGCAGGCGTGCAGGAACACAGCCGTGGGAGCTGCCAGAGAGAAGTCCAAGCAGTCCAGATGGGAAGGGAGGTGGCAAAGCTATGCTGCGTAAGTGCAAACGGGACCGAAGGTGCCATACAGTGAGTTGGCCCTAGCAAAGTGGGGACCCGGGTGCGTATCGGCGACCGCACCAAACAGTTTGAACATTGTAAAGATGCAGAGACAAAAAAAAAAATAAGATTGTGTGCGAGTCAAAAAGGTAGAGAACAAACACGACCCCCAACAATGAGGGCATGGAATGCAGATATGAGGAAATCTTTAAGCGATCATTGAAACTACTAGATACACCAAATCAAGGAAGATCTACACAATTTTGGATGGAAAGAGCAACTGTTATACATGTATGGAAATAGGTGCTGGCAGGTGAGTATACCAAGCAATTGCAAACTTACAAGAAGTCCCAAGAAAGGACAGTGTTTGAACTGTTGCTTATGAATATAAGAACTCCTGGCAAGGGATACCAGGCAGTTGTATAGGTAGTCCTGGGAAGAAAGTATACCCGGCAATTTAAGTGCATAAAAAGTCCTGTCGGGGGAGTACCTGGCAAAATCAATAGGAAGTCCAGAGAAAGGACCACGTTTGAGCAAAGAACTGTCAGACCAAGAGTCATAGATGCTGGAGAAGAATCCAGCAGAAGGGGAGTAAACCTATGACTTGCTACTCTTGATAAGTTTTGTGTTAAACTTTTTAAAGAAGAAATTACAAGGCTAAGCAGCCGTGTACATAATGGGATTATTGTGGGCCAAGAAAGATACAAGGAACTGTTAGACCAAGAAACCTTGCCTTCGCATTAAAGAATCCAGGGGAAGGCAGCCAGCCTCTGGAACCAATGTTCTGTTACCTTGGAGAACCTTTATGTTGGAGCTGTTCTATTTTTATGTATGAACAATTTTTGCAAATACCATGTTAAAGACATTTCCCTTGTCACACGGTTTTGATTTCCAACATCCTGACAGACTGATCCTTAGTTTTTGGTTTTAGGTGGGGACATTCCTCTTAGAGCAGGGTCAGAGAGGCATTTCCCCAACACGTTTATGTTAAGTCTTTAACCAAAAACATGACCGCTTTTTGTCCGGCTTTCATTTCAGACCCCTCGCAGTACGTTCTGTAGTTCATTCTGCTTCTGATGACTGCGCTTTCTGCATCATGTGTTTTGCGCCTTGGTGAAGAGGTACAAGCACTTTTAGTTTTTGTTTGTGTGTGTACAGTCTAACGCTAAGTTGTGCACTAGTTGCTGATATTTGTATAGTTGGAAATAACCTCTGCTTAAGACTGCCTAGCTGTGGTGTGCCAATTTGGTTAAAATAAAGCATTTGAAGTCCATGGGTGCAGGGCTCTAGATACAATCCGAAGTATTTGCTCTGCATGTTAATGGGTCTTGTACCGCGCATTGTCGCCACTTGCGTGGTCTCTTGGCGCTCTGGCAGATCTGCAGTGGAAGGAGGGTTGTGGGGTCGGTTAGTGGCGTCGAGAGGGAGAAGAGCAATGGAGCTTTGATGTGCTGTTGGCAACTTCAGTTAGGCGAAAACGGTCGGTGTTGGTATGTTTTTGGTTCGTACCCGTCATGTGGTGATGAGGTGTGATTATATATGGTTTATTTTCATGGCAGGTGTTGTGAAGTCTGTGTGGTTGGTGGCACGGTAGAGGTATGGTTGTGTTTAGTTCTGAGTTTGAGTATACGGAAAGTTGAGTTTTTAGTATGGTTAGTTGGTGCCAATACTTTTCTAAGATCCAACATTCTGTCTAATTGTGATGCATTTACCCCCACCAGCAGTTCGTCCAGGTAATGCACATTCCTGTCCCCAGCATTCAATCTTAGTGCAGCACGGTTTGTGCCTCCGATCAATCCCTCTTAGTGCCACGCATTTCTCACCCGGGCATTCCCTTCTCATCTCCAGCAGCCCATCGGCGTGTGACGCATCTACCATCCCCCGCAGTCCATCCTGGTGCAACACACACTCCACCCATAAACAATCCATCCGGGTGTGACGCACTTCCGGCCCCGAATAGGCCATCAAAATGCGATGCACCTCCCACACCAGAGTCTGTCTCAATCAACCCATCATGATACAGGGCCTGTTGCAGAGTGCAGCAGGGAGCACAGGGCCCTACTACACCACCAGACCAGACCAGATGCAGAATGAGGCCAACCTACACAGGCCAATTGCGGAAGTGGCCAACCTACACAGTCAGGCTCGCCTTAGTCTGCATGTAGCCCATGTGAGAAAGCTAAATGCAATATGATGTTATGATATCTGGTGATTAGAGTATGGCGTTTTTCTGGAGTACATTGGTGGTGGAGTTCCCCGCTTTCATGGTAGTTTTATCTTGTTTTTTGCTTGGTTTATTGTGTTGGATTGTGTTGATGGGAGTAGATCCCTTTGGTCGGTCTCGCTTCATGCGGGTTGTGTTCGGTTAGTCCCTGGTTTCGAACGGTTCCTTTCTATGTGTGTGTTAATTGCGTGGTACGGAGCTGCTGTTCAGGCGTGTTCCTCTCCTTTGGGCTGAGTAGCCGGGTTTTTAGAAGTTTTCTGAATTTTAGATGGTCTCCCCCACCCCCCGTAGTTCGTATTTGTTTTGGGAGGGAGTTCCAGAGTTTCAAGACTATGCCGAAGAAGGCTGATCCTCCACGATTTTCCCCTCTCATAGGGTTTCGATTCTAGACGGATGTCGTTGCTGGATCTAAGTGTGCTTGCTGACTTATAGATGGTGGTTTTCTTTTGTATGAATTCCACTCCCTGGCCATGGATTGCTCTGTTATACACATTGTTTTGGAGATAATTCTTTTGGAGCCAATTTAGCATCCTTGGTGCTGGTATGATGTGGTTGCTTTGGGAGAGTTTGAGGAGAAGTCTGCCAGCTGCATTCTGTATTCGTTGTAGTTTCCTCAGCAAGTATTGCACCATTGTATGTTGGTGATTTTGCTCTTAAAAGGATCTGAAAAATCTATTGGTATATAATTTTAATTGGTTATTTATAATGCGCTTAATCTTTCTAAGCGCGGTCTCAGTATTCAAACTTATGTTGCTCTGCATCTTGCTTCCAAGAAGAGTGCGTTGGCACTGAGCTATAGTACCTGTGTCGAATGTTAGATGTCAGATGGGCACAAATACACCTCAACAGTGTCATTCTCTCCGATTGTTGGGTTCCTGGATGTGATCTGCAGCAGGAGGAACTTTGTGTGTGTCTTGATGGCAAATGGTTGCATCCAGATCATTTAATAGAAAGGGTTCCAGATATCCGAGGATTGACATGACGATGTTTGGTTTGTCACTTTTTCGTTTGAAGTGCCCTGCTGTGTTAAGTAATTCTGACTTGTAATGTTGTGAAAGTTACTGTAGCCATGTACTAATGGCATACAGGTTCTTGGGAAATCTGGGGCTGCGCTTGGCACATAACAGCTAAAACCTATTTGCTTTGCACATACTTGTTTTAGTGCCCCGGCTGTCGCTTTGTTGTTAATGTTTACAGGCGGTAAAGTTCCAACACTGATTCTTTTTCTGAGATTGTGTGAATTTTATTTACCAGAGATGCAGTGTGACATTAAAAACTAAATGTCAAATGTATCCACACTGGAAAAAAAGCATGGATAAAATGAGTGATTTAAAAGATATGCAACCCAAGGATAATGCATGTTTCAAGAAAATTGGAAACCTTACTAAATCTTTAGAACCGTTTCCCTGCCCGAAATAGAGAGCTTTACATGAGGTTTAAGCTTCTACTATCCACGTTAGAAAGGATGGGGCCCCAGACGTTTAATAGCAAAAGATTAGCGAATGTCTTTTATTTTTTATTCTTTTTATTTTTTTATGTAAAGATGGGTAGAAGGAAACCCTTAAACGTCTTTTAATATACCACCGAGATGTGGAACAAAAGCATATTGAAATGTGTCATCAATTTGTTCACAATTTTGATATATTTTTTTTTTTATAAAGGTTGACATTTTCTGAGGCACACTTCCAACGGGCACTTATTATTGTGTGTGCAATTAGGGAAACTTTGCAAGTTTTGTTTTATTCTTAGCTATGATGATTAGTAATGAGTATTGGCATTCATTGATTACATCTTTTATTGATCGTTGTAATGAACGCTCAATGTTTAATTGTGACAGGTTTGTTTTAAGCCACAGTGCAAATACTTATACGTTTTATTAGATCACCGACCTTGTTCCTTGCATGTTACACGCAATGGAGAGAGGTGGTCCAAGCTGTCCAGAAATCACAGGCTTGCCTCGGATCGTCCGCACAGTATATTTGAAATGGATTGGAGACAGTGAAGACTGGATTAATTATGAGGTGACGTAATGGTTAAGCAGCCCACTGTGTGTTGATTCTGTACATCTTTCATCTCCCCCTCGCCGGTTGGAAAGCCACGCGGAGCGTGAGACAGGACGCCCGCATCTCGCCGCGCAGGCTGCACTGGCAGGGCTTCCCGTGCTGCCGAGTGGAAACTCCCCAGGGGCAAAGGAACAATGGGGAGTGGAATTAGAGCGGAATTTAAATGAAGTCGAGATTTTTCTGGCCGCCAGCCAGGAGACAGGCCAGGCTCGCTAGTTCTCGGGAGTGTCTGCTCCCAATCTGATATCGCAGCGCCGGAAGTGTAGCACGCAGGCCGACGAGGCGGCAATGCTGATAGGCAGCAGTTATGGACTGAGCATGGGTCCCCGCGGTTCTCTGCTAGCAGATGTGTATCTATTTATTAGCATTTGTATGGCGCCTATACACAAGTGTTTCCAGGTGCCACAAGACCAGATGTTTGGGGTGGGGGGGGTAGAGGGAGCAAGGGAACAACGAAAGTAGAGCAACAAAAACGATTATATTGACCTTGTGATAATGTGACAATCCTGCTATGGGAGTGCATGACAAGGTGGCAAGTGCAGAGCGGGAGGGGTGGAGTTGGAGGGAGAAGTGCAGGTGTGGGCTGCCCCAAGGGTGGTGGTGGGCAAGTGCTTGGCAGGCCAAGGTGATAAATGCCAGGGGGTAGGGTGGGATGAGTGCGTGGACAGGAAGGTACCAGATTAGGCTAATCCTGGCTAGGGAGCCAGAGGGCAAGTGCTGGCAAGGGATGCTGGGGGGGGGGGGGGTTGCTGGTAGGGGGTGGTCTGCCCCCTGTATGACTGAAGGGACATGGGACCAGGCCCCAGTCGCAGCAGCAACTGTTGTAATTGCTTCTTTAAACTAACAGCTGTATGTGGAAATCCTATGTGCAGCCCTGACCGCCTCAGCTAATGCACACCCCGCGTTTACTGACACTTGTGGTTGCAGTCCCGTGCGCAAAGCTCACATTCATTTTCAATGATGTAATTGTGTCCTTGAAGGAAATTAAATATTAAGGTGTGGCAGAAAATGCATGTGGGTGGCCGATGGCAGCAGACTCTTCATTTTAAAAATGCTTTATCAACAAACTTGCCCAAACATGATTTACTTGGATGCGACCGAGTAGTTTCCACGAGAGTTATTTTAGCAGCTTGGTTGTAAGTGGTGCCGCGTACAGAGCTGCCTTCTGGTGCTTCCGTCTGGGGGTTGTCTCCGGTTTATATCTGCGACCTCTGGTGGTGAGGTCTTGCTCTAAACACGGTTTGTGCCACCGCCGTTATCTGATCGGTTCGGGGGCAGTGGCGTTGCTAGAAATCAGTATTGGGTGTCGAGGGGGGGCAGCACAAATGCAAGGTGGGGTGGTGGCACATTGAATAAGGGTTAACAGGCCAAACTGCATAAAGTATACCTATCTTTTACAAAGTTGGTTAAAAAAAAGTGAGATTAAGTATGTTCAGAGTAGGTTTAATGCAATACAAGTTTTGCATCCAGTAAATATACATCCTAAAAAGTTACTCCTGTTCAAAATGCGCTTGCACTCAGCTAGAGACTGCATTTCTTCTACCTCAGACATCACTCCCAGCACAGCTTCAAAACATGTGCTGTCAAGAGTCTGTTTACTAAAAGAGAGAACCCTTATACCTCAGTTTCAATTGATAGTCAAGGACAGTCTGTTTAACAGATGATGAAATATCACATGGGGAAAGGAGGAAACGGCTCCCTTGGTTCTTCAGTAATGGTTGCAGGACTCTCACTTTGCCCTTGTAGACTTGTGCACAGTTTTCCGTTTCTGGCGGTATATCCTAGTGGCGGCTGGTGAATTTCTTTTTAATTGGAGGGGCGTAAATATTTCCTTCAAAGCCCGAACAAATAGGTGTTAAAATAATGTTATTATTTTAACATTTTTAAAATAATGGCTTTAATGGTGCATTTTACAGCACATTGGGTAAACTGCCAAACAGTTCGCCATTGGTTTTGTAGTGCCAGTCATAAAAAAAATAGATGCAAGTCACCAACAGTGCAGCAGAGCATTTCGCCAACACATTTTCGTGATGGCTTTGTCCATAATATATTCTTGTATAAAAGCATTTTTACGCTGCCTGCGCCTATACATTTCCATGCTGGCTGCATCAATATATGCCAGTATTCCAATGTAAGCACATATACGTGTTTGCTTTGCGCATAGTTCCAGTTGTGTTACTATAAGAAAACATGTCCACGCTTGTTCTGCCAAAATATGGTAGTATCCCCATGTAAGAACATAGTCCCGTTGGCTTTACTTTTTCAAATTCCATGACAGTTTGAAAACCTGTTCAAACTGGCTGCACCAAAATGCCAGTCTAGCCACGTAATAACACTTATGCTTACTTTATCAAAGATGCCCAATAGAAAATACCATGTCACAGTAAGTAATGACTAGACTGGGTGCATTAAAATGCCAGTTTAGCGACATAACACTTATCATGCTTAATTTATCATATAGGCTTAGTGCCATGCTTTCCCTCTGCGTGCGTATGCGCACACACCCTCCCCCCCCACTAAAATCAGCTCCCCGACCCAGTACAAACGCACATGCATACACATTTGCACAATCTTTACACGCAGCATACACTTGCTCATTCACACGCCCACCCATCATCAAACACTCATTGCCTACAACACATGCATACACACATAACTGGAACCAGGAAGCAAAGAGCACTAAGTGGTTTGTGCACATGCGCACAAGATGGCTGACTAAGTGCCCTGCTCCGTCTGTATGTGCAAGGAGGCGGAGGAGCGTACTGTTGACTTTGAAGCCATGTATACAAACTGCTCTGTTGGCAATGAAGTTATTCTGAACATATTAAAAGATCCATGGGCATGCACTATAGTAGGTTACCATGGTAGCTCAGCAGGCTGACTTCCTGTTGCTTAAGATGTTATATATTTAAAACTGGCTGTAAATCATGACTTTTTACAATCCTTATAAAAAAAGTGCTATAAAAGGCGTTCAGCCAAGGGATGGGTTGGCCTGGTAGCTTGCCTATATTCAGGGCAAGGGTGGAGGATTTGATGCCCCCAAAGTGAAAATCAAAAGTTGGCGCCCATGAACCCACAGTCTATTTCCTAATAACTGCTGTCGGTGCAATAGAAGCATTTATTTGTGATTACGCCGTTTCATAAGCATATAACTGCTTTAGAGATAGATCTTGGTTTAAAACACAAAGGAAGAGGAACACTAAGTTTGTGTGGCAGTCCCACAAATTCATACATTTAAAGAGAAATGGTGAAAGTTTAAAAAGCATGTTTCAGTTTGGAAAAGTCTTGTTTTTTCCTAGACCAAGTGTAAGCTGCACATTTGGAAAACAAGATTTCCCTGCAAGTAGATATCACTGCTAGAAGCAGGCTGGCTCCCATCTCTGTGATATTCAGGACCCATTGATTCCTGTAGTGTCCCTTTTAGGCGAGAAGAAAGAACTAAGCAAGGTATAAGTTTGTTTTCGAAAATTGATTATCAGAGTTTGCTAATTAGAATGTCTAGATTAGCAAACAAATTTGATTAGCAATTTTGTACTAATGTTTTATTGTCACCATTTGCACCCAAGACATACAGTGGGCAACATACAGCACTTATGTGTACTGCTGACATGAGACATTAGTGAGATGAGTCTGTAAAATGTAAAGGCTTGCTGCATGAATGGACACAAATTAAATAAATAGATATGATAAAAAGGCTCTAAAAACAGGTTTTCGGTGCAAGGTTCTCTGCAGCTGGGTCCAGTCGGGGATGCACAGGACAGTGTCCCATGTATTGTATGATCCACATGTGTGGCCTATCATTTGGTCTGCGACGAGAAGTTCAGATGTTTCATAAATCAAAAAGTTCACAATGCCAAAGGAAAGTCCTAGCCGGAGACCACATATGTAGTATGGTGTTGCAGCAGGCAGGTTAATTGTCAACTTCAGGTGGACAAGATGGCCTTTGCCAGTCATTGATATGATTTACAATACATCATTAAATACCACTTTCGGGGGAGGGCAGGCTGCTAATAACCTCAACCCCAAGCACATAATTTCAGCCATGTACAGCCATGAACGTGGTGTTTATCACCGTTAGTACTCTGAGCCACCATCTGTGGTAATGATACTTTAATGGCCTTTGGCACTTTAAAGTGTGGAGAAGATTACCGAATACCTACATTTCACTGAATACCATTTCATCGAATGAGAACCTTTCAAACTTTTTTTTTTTCTTTGAATTTGGTTGGGTAAGTGGTTACATTTTATAACGTAGATGTTGGTGGGGTAAGTGTATAGGATAAGGTAGTGGGGGGGGGGGAAGTGGGGATGCTGGGGTCTCCCACTGCATAGTAAAAAATTAAAATTCAAAGAAATTTGTTTTCACCATTGGGAGAAATGATTAGTTGAAATCACATACATCCGATTATTACTGTTTCACTCTCTCGCTCTCCATTAGCCACTTTGAACTTGCAGTGAACAGGGAAAAGTGGGTGGAGAGAGCCCTGAGGGCAAGCGAGGAATGCAGGGTGAGCGGTGCTTTCGTTGAACAGGGTAATTTAAATAACAAGCTGTGCTACAAAAGCGTCAGTTTAATTAGCAAATCAACAGACTTGCATAGCAAATTGCTATGCAACGCTGCTTATTTTATGCCTTGCTAAGCAAATAGAGCCTATAAATGCACAAATTACGACTGTGAGCGAAGGCGCACCTTTAAGTCTCCTGGAAAGACTTCTTTGCCACAGGGGGGAAGGCCACCAATTGGGGAGGGGCAAGTAGCCAATAGGGAGTGGGGCAATTGCCCCTTTTTGCCCCCTCGGGGACGCCTATGGTTGGAGCCATTAACACAATTCAGGAAAGACTAGTCCTGTGCGCCAGTCATTTTGGTGCCGTTTTGTACACCCGATTGTGGGCAATACTTTTCATTATACCCGCTTGTGTTCATAAGCAGTTTTAAATGAGGTACGAGCAGAGAGAGAGTTCCAAATCTTAATAGAAAATTTATTTTTTAGCACGCTGAAGTGGGGCCCAGGATGGTATGCAACTGCTCCATCTGAGCCTCTTCTGAAGTTATGATGAGAACAAACCGCTTTTATACATTATTCATAAGTTATTAAATCACCAGGCTAAATGTGACCACAGACCAGTGCTCGACTTACTTCATGCAGCTGTCACCTGACTATTTCAACTCTGGAGCCTGCTCCAAGAATAAAGGTGTATGTACAAACCACAAAAGGGCTTTCTTTTTCTTACAAGGCAAGCACGCTTTTAAACGTGTGCACAGACCAGCTGATTTGGAGAACCTGTGTTCATTCATTTTACAAAGTGCCTACAATTCATAATTTTCCACAATCGGTCCTTTGAACATAGTTCTATAATCACAATGTAATATCAGTAAGTAAGTCAATCTGTTAAACCTATGGCCAGCATATCTCCAATTACATTCTCTTGCATAATAAAAGCATTTGTGGTGGATACAGAAGTTGCCTGCAATCTGAGACAAGAAGCTAATGTCTTGCACAAGGCAGGCACACAATACACATTTTTGTGTAATTGTGAATATATTATTGAATTGCTGCTTTTATGTATGCATTTTAGTATTTTATGCTATCATTACTATTTGAGTTATAGTAATGTTTAGTATTAACATTGATAATCATTATTGATGAACAGGTTGTTTGGGGGAGGTCTGTCATTTGTTTAAGACTACCCTGAGTCTATTGATGAGGGATTACTAGCTCACACTCATTATCATACCTTCCTTTGGTTGTTTAGTGAAATGTGAAGAGGACACAGTATTTGCACACCTGGATCCTTTTTGTGCCTATTCTGCTAGAATAGCATTGATTGTGTTATTGTGAGTGCTTCGAGTGGTTGCAGCGTTTTGCCTTTTTTGGAGAAGTAATTCTTTTGAACTTGAAATGGTGCTTTGCTCGCACCAATTTTTACCCCCTTTCGAGAGCTGTATTGATGTTTGATGTGACTAGGTCCTGCTCCGTAAGAAGAGCACTGTTCCAAGTGTGAGCCTTGTCTTTGCCATTAAGCATGGTCCATACTCTACTCTGACTGTCTGTGCAAGTTCCCATTAACTCGCATCATACCTCCAGAAACTAGCGTGCTGAGGATTAAAGATCTTGTAGTACCAGGTTCTGCAACCTTTGGATCGCCAAATGTTTGGGACTTCCATGGTTCTCCAACATTCACTATGCTGGACAGGGCTGATCGAACCTGTAGTACAAAATATCTGGTAAGCCAAAGGTTGCATACACCCATTCCGGTGCAATCGGTACTTTCCCAGATAACAGTGAGCGCTCCTACTATGACTCCACTATGGTTTACCGAACTGTCTGCTGCTTTGCTGATGGCCTGTGTGTGCTTGAGACCTCACTGCTACCAATGGTGGTTTATGGTCAGTTCTTATGTAATATCTCATGAGTGAGGCTGATTTCAACCTATGCATTCAGTACTGTATGTCTTTACCATGGCTAACGTCTGACCGGTCTGTCTGAGAGCTAGTCCTAGAGGTGCATTGCATTTTGCTGTGTAGTCGGACAAGGTTTAGGTTTGCAGAGTAGGGGAGGTATTGAGAGACTTAGTTGGGAGGTCACCGATATTTGCACTATTCCTGTAGTGAGCAGTTCTCAAATGCAGCCAAAGGCAATCGAAACAAGTGAGTATTGTATTGCCTTCCTATTGCCGGAAGTTGCATTTTCTTCACTGGTTAATCTGTCATCCCCTACAATTTACTCCACACTCTTTAATAGAATTTCCAGTTTCCATCCTAATTAATCTCTCTATGGCAGAGGCAGAATTTTCAGAGTAATTGCAATGCAACTTGGGTCTTCCGTTTTTCAAAACGAGTTTGCAGTTTTCACTGGGCCTTCTGACTTGTAGGAGTTATCTTTTCAGGCAGCAAAGTGACTTGGCGCTGTGTTCACTAATGGCTTTTTATAGCTACCAAAATAAGTTGCTACAACCCTTTATTTGAAAGGATTTTGTGCACCATTTCTCTGTACCAATTTATGCAGTGCCCCAACCATTCAGAGAACACCTGCATCTCAGTCAGAAGTGGATGTAGAATGGAGTCTGAATCATGAACAAACAGTGCGCCGTCCGCTTTTAAGGATCTTCTGTCTGGAGGTCGGGAAATCGAAGGCCACGATGTCAGTGTCGCACACAGATAATTTCTGGAAGGGTTCAATGCATAAAGCGAAGTGGGGGTAGGGGTGGGGGCAACCGTGCCTCCTGCCTCTCCCCAATGTAATTTGAGTTGAGAGTACACATTCGCTGTATCCTAGTCAGAGGGGAGGAGTAAAGCAATTTGACAGTCAATGGAAAAAGCACGAATCCAGCACCAAGAATGGAAATTGCCAGGATACTGAGTCAACTGCTTTCTCAGCATCGAGGGTGCTATCGCAGCATTCGCTTGAGGTTTAATTTGGGAAAGAATAAAAAACGGGCGCCTCAGATTAAGCGCTGTGAACCTGGAGGGAACAAAGTCTGCCTGGTCCTGGTGGATCAGGTGTGGCATCAATTGCATTAGCCAGGTTGCAAGGAGCTTGGCATACATTTTAGCAGTAGTATTGATCAGTGACCCAGGATGATGGGATCCCAGGTGAGTTGTTAGGTTTCAATAATACCATGATGATAGCCACCTGGAGCTTAGTATACCACGTTCTATCGCCTCTGTCCACACCTGCAATAATAATGCCGATGTTTATTTTCTTTATCGAATTCTGCCACTAAACTGTTAGATCCAGGAGACTTGCCCGATGTACGGTCTGAGATAGCGGCCATTATCCCTACCAAGTTAAAAGCTGCATTCAAGGCTACTGTGTGTTAGGAGCTTGATTTCTGAGAGCTGGGCTTTCATGTGCGCAAGAGACGTCTCCTCATGGTTTGAGTACAGCTAATTTTAAAATGTAGCAAAAGATTCAAATATAGAGGAGTTGTCCGTGAGTACTACATCATCCTGCGCCTGTAGCCCAATTAGTCCTTCCAGTAAAAGTTGACTGCATAGCATAAACCATAGCCCTACCAGGTCTGTCCGCCTCCCCATACCTCCTTGCCAGCACAGGCTTATTGATA
The DNA here is from genome assembly GCF_040938575.1 of Ambystoma mexicanum. NCBI lineage: Eukaryota > Metazoa > Chordata > Amphibia > Caudata > Ambystomatidae > Ambystoma > Ambystoma mexicanum. Next base: position 670,407,805 of record NC_090931.1, read on the forward strand.
TATATTCCCCTACAGCCATTTCGTGAAATGCCACTAGCTCAGCCTTAATTGCACCCCTCAAAGGTTCGTTATGCTCTCTAACATACTGGTTTTCAAGCGCACCTCTCAATTTCTTGTCCCTGCAACTCCTTCCTGATTGACTTCAGTATGCCCACCGAAGTTGTCAGGGCCTCCCCCTGACATACCTTAAATGTTTCCTATAAAGTACCGTGCAAGCGGACTGTGCCCACATTAGTTTCAAGGAAGACCGCAATGTTTGTGTCGAAGCAAATGTGGCATCATGCAGTGCTGAGTGGGGGTTGGGGGTTGGGGGGGGGGGGGGGAGGGGACAGAGGGGAGGGGGGTCAGTCTCCACAGTGGGAGGGTTGGGCAGTTTGTACCGAGTTTAAGCATTATCAGGGAATGCTCTAAATATGTACAGATCAACATACGACAATCCTCAAGAAGATGGAGCGGGGAGTAAGAGATTAGCTTGTAGTCTATCCGGGACATCGTCATGGATAGTGGAGTAGAATGAGTATTCCATGGCTTGCAGGTATTTACACCTCCAAGCATCTACCCATCAAAATTGGTCCATAATTTTCTGAACAGCCATTGCAGCACCCTTAATGGTCTCAGGACAGCCGTGGAGCGATAGTGTAGTATCAAGAATTGTATTTAAGACCCCACACCGTACGATCTAGATCTGCCGAACCATCTAGGATAGATGCCAGCTGCCTGTAAAAGGCAGGCTCATACAGATTTGGACTATTGGTATTTACTAGGAGGATGCCCGAGCCCACGATCATCCCCTGCGTAATAACGTATCTACCTTCCGGATCAACAGACTTTTTTGGCAGGAAAGGCAGTGTGGTGGATTAAGGTTAGCTAGCCGCCCCTGGGCTCGAGAAGAACACAAGCTTTAATTACGTGGACCTACCCCATTTGCGGTATACCCCGTTTCGCCGCTGCCCGTTCGGCGCGGGCCAGTTCGGCGACGGGATGTTTTGGCGTGCCACACACTTGCGAGGTTGCAGCAAAGCCTTGTGCAATGGCACCATCTAGCGGGCATAGGAACATACCTCTTGTCGCATTTCAATGTCTCTAGGCCCAACACAGGCCCCACTGCGGCCCCTCTCCCGTCCCCTCTCAGAAGCACGCACATGTGTGCACTGAAGGCTGTCTTCAAGCCACGCTGAGGGAGAATTCACGCATCATTCCACACCACGTAACATTTTTGGCGAGTTTTGCACCGCAACGAAAGTTCGGGTTATTAACGCTTGCGGTCAGATTACATGATGACTGGCGGTTATCCGTGATTTCTATTACTAAGAGTCGAAATGCCGTTCTTTTATCGTGTCCTTCTGTAAAGTAACCACAGAGCTTGTAAAGGGGATGCACGCCCCAAAACGCCTGCATGGCTTGCAGCGTTCCGGGTTGTGGAGGAGAGACACATGTGCTCTCCATCTGATAGCCCGGCCAAATGGAGCAGGACATTTCTGTGCGGCCAGTTCGGTGCGGGCTGCTGCGCCGAACCGGCCGTGCCGAAATGTCCTGCTATGCCCATTTGGGAGTAGAGGCCTCATGAACAGCGGCCAACACATTTTTTTTTTTGTTGTAATATGAGTATCTGCGGGGCATGTCGATCGATATGTGACTAGCTTTCTGGCCTTAGCCTGGTTATTGATTCCCAGCTTTCTGGCCTTAGCCTGGTTATTGATTCCCTGAACATTCCAAGACAGAAGCTTTGCTACAGTTGGCGGCTGTGGGTGTGCCATAAGATGAAGGAATGAATAATCACTTCTGCTCGAATATGATGCTACTGTCTTTTTCAACATTGGTACAACAAACCCCTTCCCCACCCACACGGTCCAACCCAACTCAACTGTTAGCCCGAACATACACATAACTGGTTGAAAAATAAAGTGAAGGGTCCTGAGCAGTTAGTCAGCACAGCGAGACTCCAAACAAACCCCAACATTAAAATGATATACGCAGCATAGGTAAGTAACCATCAGTGCTTCAAGTTCTTGTTAGTTAGGGCGGCATCTCAACCCAGGTGAGTCATTCTCTATGCATTTGGATCAAGAATCTATTTGCCTTCTCTTAAGAGTAGAATATCCCGGTCACATCATTCAACCCGCATCTTGGGCCAGTGGACCCCCTTGCTCACCTGCAGTATTCGGTGCATTCCCAGGTCTCTGGAATCGGAGGGGTATGCTGCACTGAACATAGGACCTAGCTTCCGCCGGTAATGTGAACGGTGTGCCCGGTCCCCAAACTGAATCCGCATCTTTTGAGGTGAACAGTGCGTCATATGATATTTGGCGGTCCTTTAGTATGAGCTTCACATGGTCAAATGATCTTTGAGCCGACTGCACAGCAGGGGAGAAATCTGGATAAATGAACACTAATGGATTGATATAGCAACTCACCCTGTTCCCAGGAGAGCTTCAAGACAAGGTCATGGTCCCTGTAATTAAGGAGTCTTGTGACTATGGTTCGAGGACAAACCCCAGGTCTCGGCGGTGGTTGCAGGGCTCTATGCACTCTTTCAACCAGGAATGTTGAGGAAAACGTAGGCTGGCTACGGACGTTCCCACAGAACTTTTGATGGGTGTCTCGGGTACCCCGACAATTCGCACATTATTAGGTTGTGAGCGCCACATGAGGTTTACACACTTCCCTTTGTCGGAGGTCCTTTCTTACTTCATATTACCTAGTTCAGCCTAATTTATTGTGACTGTCCTCACTGTCTCCCTGATCCTGACTTCTGTGACCGGAATCTGACTCCTCTCATTGTCCAGCTTTGTGAAAATGGACTTCTATTTGCTGAAAGGTCATTAAGTTTCAAATTGACCAATGCAAAGCCCAGCTGCATGGCTTCCATTATGGGGTCTGGGTGAGTCTGAGAGGCGGCACCCCACGCCCCCACCCCCCTGCACCCTGTGCCGCAGCCTCCACAGCAAGCTGGGTGTACAGGAGGGCCCCTGGACTTGGTATTGGTAAAGTATACATCGGGCCATACTTTTTATTTGCCTCTCTAGTCCTATTTGCAAAGCTAGAAAGTCACTCTGTAAATTATGAGCTAGTGTATAGGGCCACACCGTTGACTATGCAAAGTAATGGTTTTGGCACAAAGATTACCTGTTTCCTAGAATCACCAACTCGTTGATTCCAAGATCTCCTTGGTCTTATGGCTTCCTGTATCTCCAAAGTGTGTGATGGCATCTGACGAAGGGACAGGCTCAGCTGGCTCTGCTTTCACATTGGTCTTGGTGGATGGAACTATAACCTATTACCCTGTATTTTCCATGTAGCATCCAAATCGCTGTCTTCTCATTCTGTAAGAAGTGCATGCTGGAAGATGACCTACTGGCTATCATCACTAATTAGTGATAGTATTGAGGCTCAATGTTGGGCTAGGAATTCCGGTTCTCAGTTGGAGAGCGACATTTGCTCTTTGTTCAAAGAAGCATGGGGCTGACCACTGCTTTCCTGTTCTGAAAGCCTGGGACATAATCTGGATCAGTACCCACAGCGTTATGGCTATCTTTGTTTCCTATAATTTACCAGATGGGATATGATATGCTCTTTCTTCAATACTGCAGGAACTTGTTGGAGCTTTGGTAATGGTGCATTGTCTGGGGATTTTGGACATTGTGGGAACTCGAAGTACTTCCTGGGCAGCTAAATGATGAGGAAGCTGTCTGCTAAGCAATACTATTCTGCTTTGTTGGTGGAGTTGAGCACTGTATTCCTTTCCGCTTCTGCCTATACACCGTGTGATGAAGGAATGCAGGACCCCAGCCTCAACCCTGATCTAGCGGATTCCTTGTATACTGCTAGGCCTTACCTCCTTTAGTTGTCTCTGGACACAATCTCTTAAACGTCTATCCTCTTTTCTATCCCCTCTTTGCTTCTATGGGTCCTGCAGTGTTAGAATGCACACAAATATTTTCAGAGCCGTCAAAGGCATAGTTATACCTATATGACAGTCGGTGTCGTCCCTCCACACCCCACCAACACTGCTCCCTCCTAGAAGCTAAGAGGTCTGCCGGGCAATTTTCTATTGCTTGTGGTGGGCCAAAGAGGGTCTACAGAGAAATACATGCAGGACGTTGTCATCCACTACAGTGGGAGTACAGACTTTGCTAGTCTTAAAGCATTGGCGATGCTTCATTTTCATTCCCGAGTCCTTGCCCGTTCCTTGGTCCAGAGATCCTGGCAAGAGACAGATTAAACTCTCTGCTCCAAGTCTGGAGTAAGAGCAGAACTGCTCGCATACCTCTAGCTTACTGTAGTGGCCAGGGGCAGAGCAGCAGAATGCGAGTGCCCACACACGTCAATGACTGCCTCCGGATACAGCTCTACTGTGCCTGCGTAATGCAGGTGGAGCGTGTGGCTTAGAGAAGCCACAGATCGCGCTGCTGTGAACAGCATGGAACTCTGAGGATCCTATGATTCTTTCAACAGACTTAAAAAGAAGGCAGACGCGCCTGCGCGGTCTTTAAAGTCTCGAATGGCAGCTGGCATCCGCTAACTGGAAGTAATCCTGGGTGATTTTTTTTGTTAATGAAAACTACTGCACACCTGGGCAAAGTGAGAGGATAGCGGCAAACCTATCGGACCCTAGGAGAATGCCAGGTGGCTCTGTTTTTAATGAGTAATAGTTGCTGATCGGGCTTTTTGCAGACCCACCATAAATATCCTCCTCGAGGCAGGGAAGTTTAATTAAGCAGGATTTTCCATCGTTATGGATAAGGATATTAGTAATATGGTGTTGACCGGGTGTGGTCGTTGCATTCCCTAATTGGAAATGGAAAATCACCTGCATTGAATTTAGTGATTTAATGAAGTGGGCGGGCACTGTGAGAACTAGAGAGATTTAAAAAAAAAAATATATATATATATATATATCTGTTCAAAAACTTGTTTTGAACATTTTAGGCCACTTGATAAAGAGACTGTAACTTGACGTGCTGTGGGTTATCAAAGGACACATTCATGTGAAGAAGTAACGTTACTAAAAAATTGACAGGAGTTTGGCAAAACATTGTCTCCTATGCTTTGGGGAGAATTGACGGAAGAATACACCATGACATCATCCGAGGCCTTTGCATATTCAGCATCTGAACAGGTGGAATCCCCGTCATCTTCAGAAGAGGGAGAAGCAGGGATTCTGCATTCAGTCGCAAGGGCAGGCTTGTTGTAAAAGTCCATCGAGAATATACTGTCACATCTGCAATTGGAGTGACTACTAAAACTGGTGCAAATTTCATTACACACGGTGACCCAGACCCAAGCACAGTATCCCAAACAACAACATCTTTAATGTGTTCTGCAACAAAAAATACTTCGCAATTAAAGGGGGGAAAACGTATATTTGATGTTACCTGCTCTATTATTGTTAAACATGAAAAAATGTTACCAAATACATTGGATACTTCAACTCTGAAACTCGAGAAAACGCTGTGCGAGTCTCTCGCCGCTTGAAAGATTGGAATTGGATTTCACTGTCATGGCTCTGAATTTATCAAACCAAGAACATATAAAGTGACCCTCTTGGCTGCCAGTATAAGGGTGTATTCCTTAATGGATGGTAAACTAGAGGGAGCACTTCAGCATTATGATAAAACATGCATGCGACCCAAATTGGCGTAGGAGTCTTAATCTTCAATGATGTCTGCCTCCTTTGTATCTTTCTGAGCCAAGTGTTAATGTCAAGGCTTTGCAACCGCCTGCAGTGTCGCTATACAAAGCATAGACCAAAAAAAGGCAGTTTCTTTCAAAGGATGACACGCCTCAGTTGCCGAAAAGGACCCACGTGTTTCCTCCTGTAGTCAGGAGACTGCACCTGTACTGCCATCAACTTTAATATGTTGTGTAACTGCCTCTCATGGGGTCCATTTTCTCTGCGCTTTGAGTGCATCAGGGTGGGCTCCCAACCCCTTAAGTGCTAAGGGTGTTTAAATTCGTCTTGAATTCCCATAAGGAGTCATTGTAAGCTCCGCCCACTCCCACAGTTAGGTTTAATTAATGAAAAGTGGAATGCGTTAAGGGTGGAATCCTCCTGCCTTTGCTTTCTGGGGCTTGTCCTCTTGCCAGTCAATCTCCAAAGCAGCAGACTTCAAACCTAGAAGTGTTGAGTCTGGTTTGTGTGTGTGGCGCACCCACTCGGTATTTTTTAGGGCATGTTACCTTTTGTAGAGCTATAATGCTGGGTTACAATGTTTGTTATGCTCAGCTATAGCATGTCATGGCCTTGCTAGCTTCACTACACTCCGTCCCTCTGTGAAATAAGCTCTCTATAGTTTGGTATGCTACAATGTTCTGTTTTGCCAAACCATGCCGTCTTTAAACTGCCTGGACGTGTCGTGCAATCATTGTGTTGGAATCCACTGTGGTGTTCTCAAATCTAAATGCCTCTTAACTTGAATGTATACTTTTTATGTTCATCTTCCATTTCTTTTTAGTGGGCGCAACATGCGTCACACCATGCGCGCGCACGCATACTAACCCATACCTGATTTGGACTTCACTTCCTCTCAGCATCTAAACATAACCCTTCTCTGCCATATTTTTCCTTTTATAATTCTCTTTCCAGTCTTGAAACCACATTTAAAGTGTTTTGTTTTTAAGGGAGTTTTACTCATCTCATTTGTATTTGTAATGCTAGCTGAATGTCGTGTTTTGGTCTGTTGTTTCACAGCCTTGTCTAATGTTACTCTCGTTGAAGCAACTGTGACGGGCAGCACTCCCCAAAACATCCAAATAAATAATACATAATAGCAGCAAAGGGCCATAACGCCTGAAGCAGCCTTGCAAATTGTAAGCTGGACAGCGAACTCTAGATCTGCGTGCTGCCCTTTATTAACAAGACATCGTAACTGCAGCCCAGTTTGAGAAAGATAGACAAGACTGGATTATGGAGGTTAATTCCCTGAAGAGACCAGCACCTCGAGGTGTTCTGACTCGCACACCACCTCCATAAAGTTCCTAGCAGGCCTTCAGAACTTCCAGGAATCTCCGGCCAGAGCTTGGTGCCAGGATTTAAAACCCGCTCTCGTTTAAAAGAGCCCATAGTGCTACCAGCTTTCCTGTTTATAGAACTGGAAAATGTGTTACCACTCTGGGCCTAGTAGTCAGAAGGGATTTGCACCTCTGTTTTCTTGCATTTCAGCATGTATTTAATGTATTTGTAAAGCGCTGGATGGGAGCCCTGAGGCATGGAAAATGCTGAGAGAGACATAACAGAAAACAAAAAAAAAGGCAGGGATTCCAGGGTAAACCCAGAAACGTATGGAATTGGATCAAGAGTTATTCAAAGATAATAGTTTTCAGAATCCGCATGAAGCTGACGAGCTTACTCCCAAGGTCTTCCCTTTACTGAGGTTGGGCAGCACCCAATCAGCAATTTGTATAGAGGAGTAGGCTTGGTCTAGTTGACACAATATAGAGGGGCTCCCAGGATGATGAGCTCCGTTTTGAAGTTATTCAGTGCCAGGCCATTGAGCAACATACAGTATTGAATTGTATTGTACGTTGCATTGATACCTCAGTGTCTCTGGTGTAGTTCCCAGTAAGTGGGAAAAGCCACTGAGTGTCATCAGCATAGATTGCACAACAGGTACTATCCCCATCTGGTTGATCAGAGTCAACATTAATATGTTAAAGAGCGTGGGTGAAAAACAGGAGCCCTGCGGCACTCCGCAGTCCAGGGCACAGCCACCTGACATGGCCTCTTCCTGGTAGACCCCAGCTGCGTGATCTGAGAAGAAGGCACCCGGCATGCTAAAGCCCTCTCACATAACCTGCTAGCTAGGATGGTGTGAGCCACTAGATCGAAGGCAGCCGTGAGGTACAAAAGCATCAGTAGCAAAGCTTTGCCTTTCTCAATTTGTAATAAGATGTTGGTTTTAAGATCTAATCGTGTGGATTTGGTGCTATGAAAGCTCAGGAAACCGGATTGCTTAGGAGCTAATTGGCAATGCATACTCAGAAATGCCTGGATTTGTTAATGTGCCATTTTATCTAGGATTAAGAGAAACGGGGAGTTTGTAATCGGGCGATAGTTATTTGCCACCCCTGGATCCAAAGAGGGCTTCTTTAAAAGGGGCGCTATCCAGGCTTGTTTGATCTCCCTTGGAACTAGCCTTTCAGCAAATGAGTCATTAACACATTTTGCAATAAAGGGGGCAAGGAGCACGGCACATGCTTTATTTTTGCAGGACACATATCACCCTTACATTTTGTGTGTTTTATCCTGTCTAAAAGTTTCAAAACCTCTGCTTCAGTTACCTTCCTAAACTTGGAGCGAAGGCGGGGCAACCAGGTTCCTAACTGCCACATTAGGCGATGGAAGATCCATATTAGCCCGCCTAGATTCAATGGCTTCTTTAATCAGACTGATTTTTCTGGGCATGGCCTTTTCACTCTGAGAGCACCAATCCATATCTTTCACCACTGAGGTGTCAGTTGGGTGTAGATTATCGACGACTTTTAAGATTTTGAACAGGTCCTTAGTATCTGAAACTGCTCTTTATATCCTGTTGTCTTAAGAGCACGTTTTGCCTAACAAATGGCCTTTTTAAAATCTTTGACTGCCTGGCAATATTAGGATTTGTCCACGGAGGTTAGTGTCCTTTGCCATTTCCTAGTTTAAATTTCTGGATTTCAGACGAGAACCAGCTTTTTGAAGGAATGGACCTCTGTTGTCTTATCTTCTGGGGCGCTGGGCTCTCTATCGTGTTCCTCATCTCCTTGTAGGCAGATGACAAGTCAATTACAGATTTGTATTGGTCAAGGTAATTTACATAGGGGGCAAAGAGAGTTTTCATAGGTTGCGACACAGCACTTTTCCCTGCGTTATTCTGTTTCTCTTAATAGAGGAGATCGGGGGGATTTCAAATTTAATAAAGTATGATCAGACAAGGGACAGGGAGTCACTTCTATTTTGTCAAAATCAATTTCATGTGACACCACCCAATCAACAGTTCTATCGAGCGGTGAGTGGGAAGATATTGGGTGAAACCTAGATTTTCCAGCGCCATCGCGGTAGTTCTAACTAATGAGTCGAGAGGGTCCTGGAGGCCTAGGTTGAAATCTCCAACTAGAACCACTTTTGGTTTGAGGGTGGCGGGAATTGAACCACATAGGGTTTGTAACAATCCGGATTCGAAGTGGGCGGGCAATGCATAATATACATGCTTAAGGTAGAATTCGGATTCAGATCTAATTTGAAAACCTCACAATGTTATTTCCAACATGCTCAGGCTCACAATCGCACCATGGCACTGAGGAAGGCTTAAAAGCCGGACCACCCGTGAGCCAAAGACATGCTCATGTCCACATTTTGCACAAAGGGCAAGGATAGGTGCTCCAACTATTTTGAGCAGTATGGAAATGTTGTGCCCATTCATAAAGGGGAAAAAAAACCTGAAAGCTCACTTTTCAGGGAGTCCCGAACATTCTCACATAAAACCACTCCTGACTTATTGAAAAGGTTTTGTTTCCAGATGTAAAAGCTGCTGAGATTACGATTTACCTTGCCTGGAAGACAGTTGTGGAACATTCCCTTCTGTTTCATGCCCACTCTCTCCACCTTGACTGACAGAGGAGCTAGTCGGTGCTTCTCATTTGGTGCAGAGTGTTCACTTTGTTGGCTTGCAGCCTGAATTATTTACCTACTGCTCCTCCGTCTTGTAAGGTGGCCTTACTGTAGCATAAAGTGCTGTGCAAGCAACATAGCATGTCATACTGTTATAATACCAGCTCTCACAGGAATACTGAGTTGTGCAGGGTATGCACCCAGATAATGTTTTCAGAATATCAAACCTACCCCCCTCTTGGTGCCAGGTGCAACATATCATTTACCTATACATTTAAGGACAACACATTATACCTCTGTCTATCCCACTGCTATGCATTTAGTTAGGCTTCTGCTTGGTAGCCCTAGAATTGCTATCTAGGGACTGCAACTGCAGTGCCATTAATGGACACTGCAGGCTTTGTACACCTACATACAATTAACTCTAGTCTTAACTATAACATTTCTAAAACCGCGCTGTAGTAGACTTTTACAAATCCACACTACTAAAAAGCATTTCCCCCACAGAGTCCATCCCCATGTCTGCAGCATCCTTCCACATTGTCCCTCCCTCCTACTTCATTTTTGCTCTTGTTCTTTTTCTTAGCAGGCTAACTGGCTATCCTAGGCAGGGTGACATATCACCATAAGCGTGGATTAGAGCTTTGGACGGCTATGATGGTGCTGAATGGGCACAGCACAAAGGCAAAGTAATGCATTATAATCGGAACATTTAACTAGTCAAAATGCCCAGAGGAAAAGGTCATCCCAACAACTGCCCTCCCCAAGAATTAGTATAGAGTGAGTATCTGCAGCATTTTAACACACGATGTACACGTCTAGCCATTTGCAAGGTATGTTAGAGCAAATATAAAAATTGAACAGGTGGTGCTGCAAAAAGGGTTATCATTTGTACCTACTCCCGAATCTAATACATTTATTTTGTATTTGTTTTAATTTATCGTGTAATTGGGTAATACCTTATACACATCATATAAACACTTACAAGATATGTAATGTAATGTACTTTTTGTCGGATCATATTAAATATTTTAAGTAAACTCTAACAGTACTAGTACAAATATATAAAAGCATATAAAACATCCTAATAATAAAATGAAAACCTTCCTGATAGGATCAACTGAATTGTAATTGAATTTTATCTTTCTTGCATCCTAACACTGATTCTTTTCCAAATGTTATATGCTGCTCCCTCATACAACAATGTTTCTGCTGTGAGAATAGTGGACCAAAATTGGTCTGTTTTTTTAAACATTCTAAAATCACTGACCATGTCCCTTTAGCCCATATTATAATATTCCTGCAAACACTTACGATCTGTTAAGGTGGCCGTTTACACCTCTTGCGTGCAGAGTCGACACACACTTTCTTCATACGGGACACAGGACCAAGCCCCCACATACTCATAGCAGTGTAAAATATTAAACTTTAGGAGTAATGTGAATCTAAAAAAATCCTGGTTACAGAGTGTCAGTAGGTAACTTTGGGTTTTGCTGTCTTAAATCCCTGCATAATGTACTGTGCGTATTGCTTCTTAGTGCTTAAAATCGCTGAACTGTTAGCCATATCCCACTCCATGCCTTTATTTTAAGGCATTTGTGTAAATCAATTGTTTCTGTTTCTTCCCTCGGCCTTGGGGAAACCAATATCCTAGAAAAAGGACATTAGTGTTAATTTTTATTTAGATCATTTTGTTTTCTGCTATTGTCCATATTCAAGGCTATTGTACTCAGACTATCTTGGTTCTGCTGTGAAAGCTTGATCTTTATATAGATTTTACTACAGCGTATCTTCCACAGCATAGTCGGGGATACTAAGCCTAATTTACATCTAATGGCTTCTACTGATGCAGCCTTTGCTAACCTTAAGACTGACCTCCATAGTTTCTCCTCAATTTTTCCAAACCATGCCATATGCTTGACCTCAAGGGTGTCTAAAGCGTATAATATGCCAGACACAATACTACTTTTATAAATCTCAAAGGAAGCCCTCGATGGAATGACCCCCTTTTCTTGCCATGTATCCCCTATTGACATTACACTTTTTCATCTTTTATTATCTTTTCATAGAATGTTTTGGGGGGGTTTATTCATTATAGGAATACTTGGCTACGGGTAGATTTCAACTACTTTCAATACCTCCTTATCAATCGTCCAGATGATCTTAGCTTTTTATTTTTGGAGACCCGTGCCCCAATGATCATAACCTTAGTTTTACTTGATTAATGCATCGTGTTGAGCATTCTTTGCAGCCCAATCGGAGTCTTATTCATAATTACTGTGTCGTCTTCATATGTCCATCTTATTTCCATGTTGCCAACTTTCAGGGGTGACCATGTACAGATTCAAATGATTCTTTCAGATCAGCAACATACAAACTGTATAATACTGGTGAGGCTACACAACTCTGTTTTAAGCCCATGTTGGTAATCACCGGGAGTCTAGGGGGTTATAATGGCAGCCTTGTCCAGACAGTCACAGTGGTGTCTGTGTACCTGGCTTTTAGGAAGTGCAATACTATAGGACCTACTTCATCAGAGCCTATCCCTATCGACACAGTCAAAGGCTCTGGAAAAATGAATAAAACGTGCATACAGGTTGTTGCCCTTGCTACCTATCAAATCAGAGATAAGGTGGTTTCAGCCTAATCATTTCATTCAGAGTGATGAATCCTTGCCTAAAACCAGTTTGCTAAGGTGATGGTACATTATTTTCACGAATCCATATATGAATCATTTTTAACAAAATAAATCTTACTAGTGTCCGCTATGGCCAGCAAGCGATAATTACCCGGACTGGTTGTAGCTCCATTTTTAAAAATGAGAACTATAATAGCTTTGCGTCAGCTCTCGGGAATTTCCCCACATCCACAAAAATGTGAACAATTTCAAAAAACAATTTGGCCCATTTAGCTGGCTTACGTTTAACTGCATGAGGTAGCCCGTCGGACTCAGGGACTCGAGACATATTCATTTTATTAATTATCCTCAGTATATCTTCATAAACAAAAGGTGGTCTAGCTCATGTTTCCCCCACAACTTAATACTCAGTGAGTGCTCTTTATGCTACGCATAATACAATTGTCCAACATACTTTACCCATTCCTCCACAGGTATCACATTAATGTCCTGTTACCATCATCAATGAGATGTTGTCTGTACAAATACCAGAATTTCTTTGTATCATTGGTCTTACATAATTTAAAGATCTTATGCCAATTAGCATTTTTAATATCGTGCTTATGGGCCTTTAGCCACTTCTTGCAGTTCCTACGTAAGGTTGCTTCCATTTTTCATTTCTGGACCCAATCCATACCCGTAACCTGTTTTATGCTCTTTATTTCCACATTCCTCCTTTTTTTCTCATTATGTATATCTCCATCATACGTATTGTCATGCTGCTTCCCTGTTTTTTGTATAACACTGACTCTATTCATAGTCCTTAAAATCATGTCAAGCAAGTCGCCGGAACACTTCAACCCTGATGGAACCATCTCCACTAGGTCAATGGGAAGTAAATTAAACAGATCACATTTTCTCTCAGTCCAAATAATCCTATTCCCCCCAACCCCCCGCAGTAGTCTAGATATTAATTTCTTCACCTGTACTGTAACTCTTCATTAGGTGCATTTATTCTAAATTTAAGCACTGTGTGGTAACTGAAGGGGTGTCAAAATGTTCTCATTGTTTCAGCTGCTCGCATATACCCTGGCAAGTAAACTTATAGTCCACTCGATATCCAACTTTTCCATTTGTCCACGTGGCTTTTTGTTCTCATGTGCTATCTGGGTTTAAATAAGATAGTCCCCAATTTTGGAGCAGTTCTAACCATTTAATTCAGTTTGTTATTGGGCACCTCTGCCCAGCTCTGGTGGTACCACAACACCAAAGTCTCCACATATTTCTTTCCATTCGTACACAATCTTCATAGCTTTATCTCGGTAGGCATTAAAATCTCCCTCTACCATAATCTTAGAGTTGGGTGCCTCCATCATACAACCTCAAATGGTATCAAAGATCACTTTAACCACTGCCTCCACGTGAGCCGCCCCAGGATGAGAGTACACATTTATCAATAGTAGTTTGTTGAACTTTCCCAGATTTTTTACAATGCTAACAAGACAAAAGGTGAGTTACCAAAAGTATCATACTCCCTAATAACAGGGCACTTTACAGCAATGCAACGTCCCCCTGCCGGTCGTCAAACCCTTCGGCTAATAGCAGTTTTCTCAACCCATTCACAAGGATGGTTCCACTTACCCAGGTTTCCTGGAATGCAAAAATATCGCATTTATCCACAAAGTGCTTACCATCTTTATGTAGAAAGGAGTGAAACCCTCTAGTATTCCTGGAAATAACTACTGGCTCGTGGCCCATCCCCATTTCTCATTTCTCCTCGAGGTAGTCCCTATTGGGGATCCACATATGCCTACTCCTTTTCCTTTGCTTAACCAGTTCTTTATTCCGGCCACCATGACTTGATTTTCCATTAATTGGGCATATTATCATTGGGCATAGAACCCATGGCTTTATTACAAATTACAATTTTAAAGTAATTCCTCCACAATGAGTCTGAATGTGCACTAATGGGCTCAACAATGACGGGTGACACAAACTGAAAAATTGCCCAATTTTCCCAACTGCCATATTCGGGTAGCGTCACTGTTTCGATATATGATGTTATACCATGAAGTTGGGGGACTATATATAATAGAAAAAATATAATCTATATAAGAAGAAAGTGTATATGATGGACTGGATTGACACTAGAGCTCAATGCTTAACTTACAAAGATTTTGATTCTGCAATATTTGTCCCTAAACGATAGAGACACCATCTTATTTACGTTTGGCTCCTTCTGCTGCTATTAGAACTGCTACCTTACGGTTGCGACTCAACATCTGGCCCACTCGTGAGGTTAAAGCAAGAATGAAGCACATTCCTTCAGATCTCAATTGGTGCAGGTTTTGTAAAAATGCTGCTATTGTCGAAACTCTGCAACATATAATATTGGACTGTCCAGCCCTCACGAGCTTGAAGTGCTCATTTTGTGAATCATTTTGCGTATTTTGCACAAATTGACCCGAGAAATAGATGGGCTGCCTTGGCAGTAACTGAATGTATGAGCATAAGAATTGCTACCATTAACTTTTTAAAGGCCTTGAATATGGAATGAAATTGGTGCTACACTGTATCTTTATAGTGATGAATTTGTAGATATTTTATTACATCAGGAAAATATTTTGTCAATTTTGTCAAATCATGAATTTAACTGAATGATTTTTTTTCTATTGTGAATTTGAATGACCTTTTACTGTTTATGTTTATGAAATTTTTCTATGTATAAATTGAAAAAGTTTATGTAAATTCAACTATATTCAATTCAATAATATATAATCGTTCCAGGATCCACTTCCGATTTAACAAAGGGCTCTCCTCTTCTGTATTCATCTCTATAATCTTCATAGATTTACCCAAATACAACACCATACCTTCACCTTCAATTTTTCGATTCAATCGCTGCCCAATATATTCCTTATTAATATTGCACATAGCTCATCTTTCCATTTCACCCGTGTACATCTCTTTTGCCCTAGAGGAGAGCGATTCTATCAGCTTATTTGTAGTTATGTTCACATAGCTCACTTGCCTTCGCGTTTTCCCCTCATCTTTTGCACTATACACTGTATGCGTCTCTAGTACTGAAGCTGTCTTATATGTTCACTCTCCATCCATTTAGCAATGTATCCATCAACCCATACTCATTTCCTGGGATTTGCCTTGTGTCAGTCCTGTCATTTGTGACCATCCTCAGATCAAACATGTTACCTTTTCTCGCGCATATCGCATCTTTTTCATCTCCACCAATGAGGCACTATTTTTATAGTTACATTTTCCTTACCAATGTTACCAAGTTTACACTTTTTCTTTGGCCATTATTATATTTTGTTTGCGGCGAGTGCGTTTTTTTTTACTCCCATTAAAGGTGCTTTGTTCACCCTCAGAACTGATGGTCAAATTCTCAAGGTTCGCCAATGATTTGTTCCTCGTTCACCATTTCATTCCTAATACCCGCTTCGTCTGCTAGAACTACACATCGCTCCCTCAAATGATCTACAAATTCTTCTCCTGGCCCACTTTTTCTAATGTACATTCTTCTACTCGCTTACTGTTGAACTACACGTTACCTGCAATGCTTACCAGCAATGTGCTCAGCTCCTGATGTTCCTTCATGAGGCTAGAACAGAGGCCAAACACAGCATCCTGGGTTGCCGCTATTGCATCTAATTTACTTGCTGTGTTCATTGACCCTTCATATAACATTTTAGAATCTTCCCAAGAATTATTCTCTTCTTTTCCGTAATTGAATCCCCCTGCTCCATTTGCGCCTAATCTGGCGTCCAAGATAAATTGGATTCAATTACATATCCATATTTCCCAGTAAATCAATACTTCTGTCTGCTAGTACTTTCACAGACACTGCTGTGATCCCCAACGTTTGTCACCTGAATTCATGACACATGTTTAATAGTGAGATACTGTCAACCATAGTGCCGTTATTTAACGGTATTGAACCTCCCTCATTCATTACCTCACTTGCCACCTCCCTTTCTCTTACTTGTGGCGCTGTCATAAATCTTGACATTGTGGGTTGTTCCATTGCTGCTTTCTCATTCCCCAGGTTCCTAGTACATCCTGTCCCCACAACCCTTTTTTTTCCTTTGGGTGCCGCTCGAGAGTGTGGGGAAATTTGTGGAAGCCACACTTCAATCCCTCTTCTTTCTTTTTATGTTCTGTGAGCAAGGTCTTGGGCCCATTGTGTGTTAGCTACGTAGGCAGCTCTTAAGAGGGCAGGGGGTACTGGTAAGCCATCCAGTCCAACAGGACATAGGTGATTACCAGACAGCCTTTACTTCCCTCTCGCCTTACCCTGAACCACACCCTAACTCGCCCACGCGCCACAAACAGCCAACTGCACTCGTGTGGGCACTCGGCTTGATGCGCGCTGATGCGTGTGTTCGCTGTTATTATACTCTTTACAGGTGAAGGGGGCCTGGTATCCCAGTCACATTGTTAATCCTTCCACTGTTCACAAAAGTATAAGAAAAAACCAAGGGGTCCAGCAGTCCGCCAACAGCACTTGTGTGAGTACTAGGTTTGACGTGTGTTTTGCAGATGTGTTGCTGAGGGCCGAGATTCCTTTTATGCTTTTGGCTAAAGCGGAGCCCTCCCCCTTTCCTGGGGAAGCCACTGTGAATGTGCGTGCGGGGCTCTTTTAAAAAAAATAAAATATATATATATATATCTATATCTATATCTATATCTATATATATATATATATATATATATATATATATATATATAGTTTCGCTCCTATATTTAGCAGCTTGCAAGTCTGACTTTCTCTTTAATACTTTTCAAGCATTGGTTGAATTCCAAAAATGAATTTGTGGACCAAGTCTGAAATCGTTTTTTCACAGATACCTTAAAGAATGTGATGATGATTAAAAACTGGAGGCAAACCATGTTTAGTAAAAACTAAAGAGGAACAGGCGGAATGAAAAGATGAAATTTGTGATACTAGCATCAAATGCATGGACAAGGGAGGCAGCCCCAGGACCATTTTAAATCCGATTGAAAAAGCAGTTGGTGGACCAAACCAACCCTAAAACCTAATCCGACATCAACTACTATAAAAGTAACTCGAGCATTGTGTAAACGGGAATTGATTTGGAAAATATTAATAAAGTGTCAGAATTTCTAATCAACCACCTGGTTTGCCATTTTCCTCTGCTCAGGCTTCTTCTCTGCCATATTTTTCTATTTCTGCCCACGGATGCCAGTATGGTTCGATACCCTATGCATGGTTTGATCACCGGCCCTTTAAAACCACTTGGTCAAGGGTCTGCAACCTGCGGCTCTCCAGGTGTTTTGAACTACAAATTCCAAAATCCCACTTGATTGACTGATGGCTTAGGCTAATGGGAAGTTGCAGTCCAAAACTGCTGGAAAGCCAAAGGTTGCAGACCCCCCTGGCTATGATGTTGACTTGGCCAGTATAAAAAAACAGATGACGTGGCATATATCCGCCAAGGAAAACATGTTTCGCAGAGATGCCATATTTGAGCCTTTATCAAAGTGTATGGTCTCCCTTTTGCAACAACTGTTGAATTATGGCTATTTTCTTTTCAAAACATAAAGGATTGGATTTTAGATGTGCAAGTCTGTCAAGATATGAGAAAACAATGCTTTTTAGCAGCACAAAACTTTCTGGTGATCTGTGAGGAAGCTTTATTGGTCTTTATGGGTGATCCTGGTTTGTACTATAGAAAATGTGGGTTTACTTTCATTTCTGAAAAGGTGTGTTAGGGGCCAGGGGGGTTGTGTATGTCACGTCTGTGTTGTAGTCTTCTTTGTTGTGGTGTCGGATTCTTACTCATGGTTATGTTTTAGGTTAGAATACATTCAGTTGTTCATGAGGGGATTAATGTTCCAAGATTGTCTATTCTGCTTAAGTTCTGTTTTTTGTTGTGGTATGGTTCAATTACCATTAAGTCCTAAAATGTAACTTTTATTACATTTGATGTACTATATTTTTGTTCATGGATAATAAGAAAGTTTAAAAAAATAAAAAAGAACATAAAACGGTTTGGTGTAAAATATTACCATTACCAGTCCAGATACCATTTGTATCCATGAATAGAATATCCTTTTATACTAATATTCCTGAAGCGGCAGCTATGGAAATATTCCAACATAAAGTAGCTTTATCCATATGGACAATGATTTCTTGATTCTTCGTATGGTGGCCGTATTAAAATAAATGTTGGCACAAAAGACCTACCTTTTTATTTAAAGGGTATTTCACTGTTAGAAATGTTGCATCTAACCTGGCAAATGCTTTTGAACAAAAATGCATCTTGCATATGCATGAACGTTGTTCAGGCATTAATATACCATTTATTTATGTTTTTTTCTTCTTCTTGGACTAAGGAGTGATTACAAACGTTTCAAAGAGACTTTAATGTAAAACAGGACTATATTGAATTCACAATAGAAAATGCAGAAGAACAGATACTTTCTAGACACTACAATCGTACAAAATAAAACACAGTTGATTAGCCACTATTATCCGATGCCATCAGGCCAGAAGGAATTTCCGAAACCCACATGGTATGATCCTTCAGCTTGAAAACTTGGCCTTTATCACAGTGGTTTAAGGATACAGCGAATTGGCATCAGCCCATAAGAAAATTCCCAAAAAGCAAGTTAAATCTTGCAAAAGATATGTTTGGAGCCGGGTTAGGCTATTAATTAACCATGAAGGCTTCATCAAAGTGCCATTGATGGCTGAATATTCTTTCCAGAGTACAGACATATCTATCATCTAGCTTGGAATTATTTGTTCTATTACGGCTGAACGTGGGTGTGAAACGTAGTAAACCTATGACAAGAAGGGAGATCTTTGCAAATATATGAATAACTGGATCAGTACAACAAAGAGCTTCCATTATTTGAACACTGACCCGCATGCAACATCAGAGGGATGTTCATTAAAATAGGTGCATCTTAACCGGCAATCATTCAAACTTATTTCGTGAACCCTAGGTAAATATTCCCCTATTTAAATTGTTCAATATGGAATGCTATTTTGAAAGTCAAGAATGTAATCTGTAATCTTCTGCAAACCAAAAAAGAAATTTGGCTAAAGTCTTTTACAGTATGTTTATGAAGCACTATGTAATTTATTAATATTATACAGTTTCTATGTGGTCTACATGGGAGAAATAACATACACTGCCAGAATGAATGTATTTGGGCTACATCTTTGATCTCACCAGTAGCAAGTCATTTAAAGCCACACAATCATTAATCATTCAGTTGCAGTGTAGAACCTTACATATGATGACGGTGTACCCAAAAGGAGGAGATTGTAAACTTTGAAGAAGAAAATAAACTATTGACTTGCCTGCTTCTTTCTGGGAGGAAAACAACCTGGCTCATAAGCACATTCAGCCATTTCGATAGTTCTGCAATCACATCTTTATGAAGGGAAGCTAGAACTAGTCCTGGAAAGTCTTTTTGCAGTACAACTAGGCAGTGATATTGACTTGGATCAAAAGCTTCAAGTGCAATTCCTTGGTCGCTCAAACTCGATTTGGATCTTGGATGACACACTTTCTCGGTCAGCATTGTTAAAGTGTTGGGGTTTAGAGTTACGTGATGCAACTCAAAATATTACAGCTGTATGTGCACTGTAACCTGGAAATTCCTGGTTGAACAGCAACAGAGGGTTAACTCCTATATTACAGTGTGCTTCTTCAGTTTGTTTTGCGCAGTATGTACTGATTGTTTCATAAGTTAGCTCCTTCCTTCTCCACCATCAGATTGGTTGGTGCGTTCACATGTTTGTGTTCGATTTTCAAATACAAATCCTGTTTGAGACGTTTAATGGGTTGGAGTCACTAGAGATACTAGTGCCAGGGTGCACATTTCCACTCGCCACTATCCCGTTGGCTAGTGATAATTGATTCTTGGTGAGTAAGAACCAAATTACACCATTACTGCGACCTCCGAAAATGTAGATTTCTTTTATTTCATTTTTTTTTATTTTGTCCCCCTTTACACAACCTATATATGTGGGGGGGTAATGGTATACAATTAAAGTATGGGGCAATTAAAGTATGGGGTGGCGGAGGGTTCCCCGCCCCCCCGCATATGTGGTGTAAAGGTGGTCGAAATAAATGTTTAAAAGTCGACAATTTCGGGGTCACAGTGATGGGGGGGGGGTGGGGGGAGTGGGTCACAGTGCTTGTATAGATCCAGTAAGGGAATTACACCATTACTGCGCATAAGAAATTGTGTTCTGTATGTGTAGAATTGAGGTGGCGAGTGACCTTTTATGGCTTGCTAGTAGCTTAGAATTTGAAATTTTGCACCCTTTAGTCTTTTTTTTTTTTCTTCCATTCTATATTTTTCTTTACTCGAGGGGTGTTTATCAAATTCTGGAAATGGCAAATCGAAAAACAAGCTTAGCAGTGACTAAGGCCATTGTTCCCCAGTAAGAGAAACAGAATTTTTGAGTTGACAAGAAAAACAAATTAAGGATTTTGCCCAGTCAAACTCGGCTAGTCAACAGAACATACAGCTCAAGTTACCCATTACAAAGGAGCTGAATCTAGGCTGTAACATTTACAGTGCTTTAGAACCACTGCACGATGACGCTTGATACCTTTGCTCACGCTTCATGTCATAGCCAAAAAACCTCAGGTCAAGCATGTAAAAAACAAAAAATAGTCTGGTGTTTGAAAGAGTTTAAGCAAGCATCAGGGTAGGCATGCTAACCCAGGGGACAGAAATGTGCGTTATGGGCAATTCAAGAATGTGGAATTGTGCAGGGCAGTGGAGCTAGCCCAGTGATGGGCTAAAACCTACACCCTAGTGGCAATTCCAAAGTCTGTCCAACAGGACTCCCCACCCTACTGCTTAAACCAAACTGTTTGATGACCACCAATGTAATCTTTTCCAAGCAATTCCTAAGGTTAACAAGCAACATCAAATTTCACTCGCCTGTGCCACAATGAACATTTGGCTTGGAAAGTTCTAATCTGGTTAGTGATGTTTTGTGGCGGATGATTAACTGGTTGTGCTAGCACACTTGCTTTAACAAAATTGGGGAAGTTGGGGTTAAACATTAGCATGATTTGTGTCTTGCGTTGCTTTCAATTCTTCTTTGAGCTATGGGTTGGACCAAGAGCGCTGAATGTTGTACTAAAAAAGAAAGGAGATACTCTGCATGTGCGCTGTCCCCAAGAATTAGGTGCTTGAGTAATATGCAATGCTCTGTAACTAAATTTAAGCAGATTTAAAAATGCCTTGCCTAATCAACACTCCTCACTTGTGCTTTACACGTTTGTCCATCTGATATGTCCGACATGTGTTTTGGCCTTTGTGTTTTTTTTATCAAGGGTGATGGCCACTTCTCAATAAGTTCTTTTTTGTTTAAGATGGGCAGATGCCCGTAGAAAGTAAATGTTATGAGCTGTGAAGTGTTAGAATATAGCATGTTTCAACTATTGAAGTCTACCTCGATGTGATGAGATGTGTGCCACTTCCTATTTCTGCCTTGGTGCAGGACTTGCTTTCAAGGCCATGCATCTGCAAGGCTTGTGTATCTTGGCTATATCTGCCCAAGTATTTTCCAGATGCTCGTCAATAATGGACTTGTACGAGCATGTCCACCGTTGAATCCTTTGGCATGCACAACATGGCACTATCACCTAGGTAGACTTTGATTTGTTACCAGAATCCGCACCTAAGTTTTAAGTTCTCCTTAGCTGTTTGCAAAAAGTCTACACTGATTAGAAGTGCAGGGCTGCACTTTGTGCACAATGCAGTGACATTCAGAGACTGTCAATGTTGTAACTAAGAATGGGGGTGTGGGAGGCACCGGGTTCCATTTTTATTTTAAGACAGTTCTTTTTCTAAAATTGGAGGTAAATGTCGTAAATGCTGGTCTATTATATCACGGCAGTTGTCTTTCTAATCACCTAATGTGTCTATTGCACATCTGGAAGGGGAGAACAGGTGCTCGATTGGGCAGGAACATTGAATGCCCTAGGCTTGAAGGATGCTGTGGACAGAATGGCCAATGGTTTGTTCGGCTTGCCGAAAATGAAGACTCTAGTCCTGCATACTGGATTGCGTTTGGGGTGAAATATGGCCTTCCTTGGTAGGGTGCTGCTACCCTCATGAATCCCAACTCCTCCTTCGTTTTCAATTTCGCTGCTAACTCTTGATTTCTATAGACTGTATAAATCTGGTAATCCCCAGGGGCATTGGCGTATCAAATTGTTTGTCTGATGAAGAACTTGCTTAAACAAATGCAGGCAATGGAGGTCTCGAATTTTGTTCGAGTTAAGATAAAATCATGCATTCTCCTTTAACCCGTTGATCAGTGGCAAGCCCAAAATGCTGGGATTTAATTATAATCATCCCTTAGCTGTTCTACGCGGAGC
Organism: Ambystoma mexicanum; assembly: GCF_040938575.1. NCBI lineage: Eukaryota > Metazoa > Chordata > Amphibia > Caudata > Ambystomatidae > Ambystoma > Ambystoma mexicanum. The sequence continues at coordinate 670,430,411 of NC_090931.1, forward strand.
ACGTTTTTGCCCATACTTGCTGAAAACTATGCCTCGTTCCCTCCTTCACTGCTGTGAAATAAGAGGTCGATTTTATCCATTTAGTATAATGTGGAATGGTACAGCAGGCCCATCTTCCAGAGCGCCTTGCCGTTCGTTTATCCTTTTCTCACTCTGTGCTTGCTCCTTCAAGGGCCTCAAGCCATTTCTCGGCTACCTCACCCTCCATTGCGGTAGCCATCCACAGACACATCTACCCTCAGGCTCAGCAATCCTTGCTATTATTCTCTCCCACTTAGACTATGCCAATTCCCTCGATCTGTGCACCCACCCCAGCCTATCGGCTTAGAAAGCTCCAGCGTATCTAAAACTCCTCTGGGCAAAAGGGCAAGCAGGAGCCTAGCTGCAAAAACATCACTCCTGCCCTTAGGGTGCTCCACTGGCCTCCTATCGGGCGACCTTCAAGACCATGTGCGTTACACACCACACCCTCCACAAGTAAGGCCCCAAATACTTCCAACACAAGCTTACACACTACCAGCCCATCAGAAACCTTAGATCTGGTTCTGCGCTCCTCATTGTGTTCCTACCACACCCCTCGATTCCACCGGAGTTGGAGGATCCTCGTTCTCGGTCCACGCTCCCACCCTCTCTAACTTCCTTCCACTCAGCGTGTGCTGCAAAGAGGATCACTTCTCCTTAAAGGCCCTCCAGCATGGCACCTAGACCATGAAACTGTTTGTGCCTGCCAAGTATATCCTCAAACACAAGTTAACGTATAATCTCAGAGCAGACCACATGAAGAGATTCCATGGGCACTTCTAAGCAAAATGCCAACTGATGCTCGAGGTATGTAATTGCGCACCACTTTGGTGGAAACTACCCGCATACCTGCACGCAATTGCATCCATACACCAGACTAAAACACTATGCACACCATCTCTAGCATCAGAATGCAGCTAAGTTCCATGACAGAAATACGAGTGTCTTGCACATACGCACTTGCCTGACCACCTCTCAGCACCCATCCACATGCCTGACCATCATGGGGAGCTTACTGGGGCTCAGCCACTCCACCCATTTCTCCATTTGGCCAAATGCACACACATGCATTCTAACCCTTCAGACATTGTTCCTGTACTTTGGGCTTCAGTCTTGAAGGTGTTCTCTCCCCCACCCCCGCCCCCCCACCACCACCACCCCCAAGTGCATTTAAGCAATACTAATGGGATAAAGGTGCTTTATAAATGACCTACCACCACCTCTACCCTGTCCATGGGTTGTTCTGCCTCCCCTAGTGACCTCAGACACCCCCTGGGCCCTACTTGCACCTCTCCCTCACCAGCAGATTATATATTCCAAACAACCTGTTGTCCATCCCCTGCTTCACCAGCAGAACCCAGTCAGGTTTGAAGCAGCCAGGATATTTTCAGGCATTGAGGCCTTGCCTGGTGGAACACAGCCCTGCATTTTTTGCAAACTTTTAAATAGTCTGACAAGACTTTCTTCTAAAACGTGTAGGACCTTAAACCCCCTCCCCCCCCGATCCTCCCTCGCAATGAACTCTGCATCGCTCCATTAGAGCCTTTGCATCATCTCCAACCAAACAGTGGCCGTCCTACCCAATTTGCTGGTCAACCTCCCCACTATAACTTCAGCGAAATGTCTGGCTTTTTCTTTTCATTTAAGCAGCCCTTCCAAATTACTTCCTAAATTATCTTGTCTAATCTCTCTTCCAAATTGTGGCTCTCCATATAGTACAACTTCTACAGCCCAACTTTGCTGGCACTCTTAGAGCCGATCGTTAAAGATTGTGGTCACCAATCCAGAATAAGTGGCTTGTGAAGAACTGGTTTGTCACACGTGTCGTTCGTGGCCATTCTTTTTTTGTAATAACTCTTTTTATATAGTGAAAACCTAAACAAAGAAAGCAGCAGAAACACATAATGACAAATTCCACCCGGCCCCAAGAGTACAATTATTACTGTCCAATCTTACACAGCTGTCAACTGCTTACTCACTGCCCCACCCCCCCCAACTCCACCTCCAAGATTTCCGAAATGCAGTTTCAGCTGTGCCAACCCATCACCCCAACGTGTCCCATTTCCCCCAGATCTTATGAAATTTCCCAGCATTACCTCGGTTTCAGTATACTATCTTCCAGGGATCTGAAGCAGTCCATAGCCTCCTTCCACTGAGTGACCATTGGCATTTCACCCGACACCCACTTGATGGCGAAGTTCCTCCTTGCCAGGACCAGACCCATGCTAATTAATTGTTTTGTCCCCCTGGCACTCTGTCTTTCAATAAGTATAATGCAACCACTTTAGGACATCTCGGTACCCTGCCGCCTCCAGTTTGGACAGTACGAGCAGGATCTTCTCCCAGTACGCCCTGCTGTTGGCCATTAATATCAGTTTAATTGTGTAGCATGTCGGAGGTGTATGGTTGATTAACAAGTAGCTGAGTTACATTTCCAATTCTCTCATGTGGCAGACATCCAGTGCAATTCCCCTATTCAACTGGAGGTGAGACCCTTTACCCAAATGGTCCATGTTTGCAGAGCATAAGCACAGGCATGCTTGCCTCGCCCTCTAACTATAGGTTGTCCTTATGCAGCACTTACCTATCTGTAGCGGCTTTTCATTGTGATGCAACGTTGCTAATCTGCTGGCACCAAAAAAAGTTCTGCACATATTCTGTCGTTAACAGGGCCAGCTCGTATGTAGAGGTGCACATATTGCCCAACAATGCTAACATCTGATCCAGGGTACCATCATTAATGTGGGCTTTCTTGTCTTTGCCCTGGTCAGTGTATGGCCCATGCTTTCAACGCAGCTCTAATCACTGTGCTTTCGTTTGGCTCCTGTAGCTCATGAATCTTAGTGGTGTGCCACCGCTGGTAAAATGATTCCAAGTCTATTTATTCTGCCGCTTGGTCTTCACTTCAAAGGGTGATAATCAGCCTTCAAAGGAAAGCATCACCCATTCCTTGAACCTCCATAAATACAGCAAGTAGAATAGGCCATTTGAGCCAAGTCTTGCATGCCCCAAAGCCACAGGTAGCCATCACTGGAGGTTCTCCTCTTGTTCTGAGCCACATGGGGGGGGGGGGGGGAAGCATTATGGGTATACAAATTAGCCCAAAGGCAAGCCTTTAACGCCAGCAAAAGGTCTCTTACGTGGCAGTGCTCTTTCAGATATAGCTTCTTCAACCCAAGACCCAATTCTCAAGTCTGCAGACAACGATAGACTGTCAATAGTTCTAGCAACACCAGTCCACAGGAATTGCAACCCTAACTTATAAAGTCCAACCCTAAAACTAATGGGGGCTTTGTGCTCAAAAGTTCAGTTTCCAAAGACTTTGACATTTTTGCAGGGAGGGTAGAGAAGAGAAGTTTCCTGAGTTTGTGAAGGTGGATCCAAAAGATTGTCCAATGAGTTTATTGGTAGTTAAAATACTTATCTAGCTTTTGCAGTGAGTTTTGGCAAAGCTAAAAGTTATTAAAAAATCAGTTCTTTACAAACTTTTAAAGCGTGGATATACGGCTACTGGTAAGTATTGTTACTATTCAGCACCCGTATACTGATTCTTTTCTTCAGACCTGGAAGGTCAAATGAGTGTTTTTCTCAGACTTGGCAGGTCAAAGGAGGGTCACTGGTGGTAGGTTTGCCTGCCATTATTTGAAGTTTTCTAATCGGGCGTCGCACGCCAGACCAGGACTCTTGCCACTAGCCTAAAATGCAGCGTACAATTAAAATAAATAAAGTTAAAATATTTTAACTTTATTTTCGAAGATTTCAGATTTAGCTGGCACCCAACTAGTCTCACACACCCTTTTACGAATACCCCGGGCAACAATGGACCAGGCCGGTGGGTGGTAATACAATATTTATTTTAATTTCAAATGGAATAACACATTTAATATTGGCCAGCAATCACCAGTGGGGTGATAATTACACTGTAAAATGATAGAATACACTTAGTTTGACCTTCTAATATAACCTGCACAAATGAATGGGAGCAATATTACTTTTCGTGTAGGTTGTACTCCAGTTAAGATTTCCCCCTGCAACGTTCCCTCAAACCCGAGTTAACCGGATTTTGGGTAGACAGAAAGGAGTAGCAAGGAGCCAGGCATACTAGGCAGTAAACGGAAGTGAAATCCGACATGGGAGGCAAAATTTAAAGACCCTTGCAATTGCACAAAATGGCACTCGGAATGATTACATATTTAATTTGCGTGTGCGGTTGAATGAATGAGGTAAATATGAGTTATAACAGTATCGGGGATGTAAGAACACTAGCAAACTACAAGCCATGTCCTAATAACGGGCATACAATTCAGAAAAAAAACTTGAAAGTGAAAAACACAGTGCAGCCAAATCACACGTGTAGAAATTGCATTTGATGATTTACATGGGTTTAAATGTCAAAACGGTTTGAAAAACGGGTAGAAGAGACAAAATCTAAATGCTGTTTTTATGCTGGGTGACAGATGCACATCACAGGTATAATATGAAAGGGAAAGAGTGACACTAGATTAATGACAGGATGAGATTCTCAATCGGAAATAAATTTGGTTTTAAAAGTAAAAGCAGTTGACAGAGAAAATCAGTTTGGAAAGGACAAGTTTCACTTAAACTAGATTTTAGTGGCTAGAAAAGAGAAATGCCACCCGTGAATAAAAAGGTTAATCTGCAGTTGTACCCTTTCACGCAGTGTGCCTCTTTTAGGGAGAATTAATTTATTTAATCCAAATAGTACCAAGGACTTGCACAAGGACAGAAATTAGTTGAATGAGTGGCGCTAACACTTGGAGATCAAGGACAGGATGCACATAGGATTCTGACAGTTTTAAACATTTCTGCTAAGGCAGTTATGGGATTTCTATGGGATTTGACCTAATACAAGGTAACGGAGCAAAGTATGCAGTTTGTGGTTGTTGGGGAAGGGAAATATTCATAACAAGCACTTGAATGGGGTATTTTGAGTTTCTGGACAGCTAGGCAATATCTGGTCACAGGGGCGTGCTCTCCTACAAGAAAACAGCTGGGCAAAGGTCTGGTCACGGCACAGCGGCACCTCAGCTGGAGGAAGTGGGTATCGGGGCAAGCAGGCAGCACTGGATAATCCCCATGAGGATTCAGCCACCTTTCCCTTTGTCCCTGATTTATTGGGATTTTTAGTGGGGTTTTTCTGGATCAATGGTCCTGCCTGGATAGGGTCAGCTATGCTCTGGCCTGGCAGTGGAATCTGGAATCTTGCAGGATGAATATGGAGTATCAGGATACGTAGGAGCTGGAAAATTCAGAAGTGTGCTTTGTCTCTGTGAGCTTCCCCCTTTTATAAGGCGGATTACATCACAGGATTTACTCTGGGGGCAGACTTAAGCTAGACCTACCACGAAGAATCGCTTAGGCCAGCCCATGTATGTCGCCTCCTCCCTAGAAGCAGGTTGGACTGAAGTAGGGGACTCAGTTTTATGGGATGTGTTTTTATGAGGTACAGAGCCATCCCACAGTCACTTTTGCCAAAATCAGTTATGACACAAAAATGCACCTTTTTACAGTTGTGGCACTTTAGAAAATCACAGGCAGATTACATATTTAAAACAGAGCAAGGCATTCCAACTCCCAAGTTTATACGGTATCATTTAGCCCTTCTAATAATCTTTCGCAATTTTTGGTGGGAAATATTTCACTTTAAATTCTAAAATGTTATACATGTGTACCTATTATCACAGGGCATGTTTGCATTAAATGTCAAAGTTATACCATGTATACCTTTCCCATGAATTACATTTTTCTGCTGTTTGCGTCCCATACATGCTAGGGAAAGCCACAATATCTTGTTTTAATGCCACAAAAATTACATTTAAACTGTTATTTGCATTCCTGCGTTTTCCGGTTGCAGAAATACAAGTCTTGTATTCATTCAGAACAGACTTTTGCCCCAAATGGCCAGCATTGCCTTCCAAATAAGGGTATACTTCCCAATTTTGCTCTGGATTTGCTTTTGATGCTCCCCAGTATAGGGGAGGTGCTGCTAAAAAGTCACACCCATGTGTCCCAGAAATCCATTGTACCCGGCTGGAGTACTGCCACACCCACTGGGAAGGTGTGAGATGCTTCAGCCATGCCTATTCATATTCCCCCAGATGCTGATACACTTGAGGGGAGGTAGATCCTGTAGTCGGTCCTTTGAAGCCAGTGCCTAAAAACCTGTCCTGCTGGTTTTACAGTAGATTTATTTTTTCTTTCCTGAACCAGAAAGTAAGGCTGTTGGAATTAAACATCCTATATATGTTTTAAAACAAACCCCCATCACATTTCTATGCAAGGACAGGGCCTTAATTCAACAATTTTTAAACAGACATTTCCTTGTAAACGCACCATTTTACACATGGTTAATTTTCCTTTGCTGTCACTCTCCAATGCGTTTTTTTCCTGGTATCTCTGTTCTGAGCATTTCCATGGCCATAGTTGATTTCTACTACACAGGAATCTGTTCAAAGCAAGGGTCCAATGAAACTGACATGAGCAAAGAGGGCGAAAGCTTTTATGAAGGATTTATCTGTCATTTTGTTGCAAAAAGAAAAGCATTTTGCATAGGGCTTGAAGTGAAGTCCTTTTCTATTTCACAGATCTTGCCTGACACAGCCTGTCATTCAATGAGAAACGCCACCTTTTTGCTGGAGCGCAACCTGAATATGGAGGGACCTAGCTGGGGCTTACTGAATCAGAACTGTGAACTGTTGAACAGATGAAAAAGAGCATCATGGCACAGTCATTTTAAAAGGCAGAATATGTTCTTTCTCTGTGAAAAAGTATTGTGCTGGCAGCATAGCAGTGCTGCCTTTGCATTATTTTCTTTGGTGCAATTGAAGAAAATACTGGTAGCAATTCTCAGGGTGTTCTGTGTTTCATCTTGCCCCATGTGTGGCTGGTAAAACGGCACAGCCATCATTTTGGAGACTGCGAAGCTCAGTTTTAATGCAAGCTGATGGTGCACAACAGAGCCAGCGGAGCCATTCTGCTGGTGACTGCTGAGATGTAGTTTGGTGAGATAGGGGAGTTCTGCCCAGCTGGTCAATGTACCCCACAGGTTCTGGTAGAAGATGCCCAGGAGCTGTGGCTGCAAGCGATGTTCCGGTCGGGTCCAGGAGCTGCATGCATCTTTTTCCTGTGGAATAATGCTGCAGGCACCATTGCAGGCCTCTTCAGGACACTCGACCAGATTTGGGAAGACCGGCTCCAGCGATGGTCACAGATGCATGGCGACAGCAGGATTTACAGATGTCCTGGTCGAATAAATCCTTCCATCTCAGGACCCATTGATATTGGGTTGCTGAAATGGGTATACACGCATTTCGTAGAAGTATTTTTCAACGTGGGACATTTCATCGCCAACATTTTCATCGACCAAAACTATTTTTAAAAAAATATATTTTTTGGTGGGTGTTTTGTTGGGGTTGGGGTATGATTATTTATTTAAGGGGGGGGCCTGGGGGGACCCCCCCTGAAATTAAAAAAAAAAAAGTTTTGGTCGATGAAAACGTGGCGATGAAAAGTCCCACGATGAAAAATACTTCGGCGAAATCACGTAGAACCCTGAAATGTCACAAAAGGCTACTTGTCGGACAAGGCAAAGAACCCTTTGGTTATGAGTCAAAACGCGGAACAGTGATGCATCTACTGTGGTAGCCCAAACTGGAGTTGGTTAGCCCACTGGAATCCCCAGGGACACCTCTGAAGGAGCAAACTTGTTGGCGCACGAGAAGATGTTGATGCTGGCTGTTCCCACTGGTCCAAAGGGTTGAAGCACCAATGAGGGTCTTCTGAGATCAGTAGCCATACAAGGCTCCAATAGGACTGCAGCACGTTTTGGTCACCAGGCCTCTTCAAGATTGGCCCACAAATCTTTCTTCTTCTGCACAGGAAACTTGGCCCCGCGTCAAAGCTGGAGAAAGGGCAGCAGGACCACTCTTCTTATCCTGAATTAGGGTGAGTAGCAATATTCTCATGGATTCAGCACCTCTCCGTTAAGTCCATTCTTCTCGGCTATGAAGTACTTTGCATTTATTTTCCTTTCCGTGATGCAGTCCAAGTTCCCTGCTCCCTGCCAACCCTCATACTGCGCTGATAGGCCAGAGCCACCCTCGAGTGATCGGCAGTGCTCGGGTTCCATGGAGAGCCTAATTAGCTTGGCGCACCCATGGTACCATTTGTTCCCTGCTCCCTTTATGTATGCAGCACCTCGCTGGTAAGGTCCATTCCCTGCAGCCTGGAAGCCTTTTGAATTTATTTTATTTTGCTTGATCTGCGCCCCTTGCAGTCTGTGTTCCTTTCGCCCCATTTCCCCTCCTCCCTGCACGCCCGCCCTCATACTGCTCTGATAGGCCAGAGCCACCCTCACTACTTGACCGGCAGTGCTTACTTGGATGCCCCTCCCAGGGAAACAGCTAAAGGGCTGATGGGAAAGGGCAGCTCCTTGGGGCGGCGCCCCTCCCATGCTCGCCCATGGACGCATGAAGAGACCTCCTACAGCGACAACCAGGCGAGGTGTTAGGGGTGGGAAGCACAGCCATTACTGTGCTCTTGTAAAACCCTGCCACTCCCACATTACTAGCTCCTACTCATTTGTTGTGTTCTGCACTTTGCCCTGGTATTACAATGTATTGCACTTAGCTGAATTGTGAGGGTAGCTCCATGTTTGAACTTGGAGGATCCCCAGAGATGGCCAATTTATTGCATTTAGAATTGTGAAAACTATCCTATGATTTGCACTTAGATCGAATTGTGTAGTTTAGCCTATGTGCTGAACTGATAATTGTGTAGATTAGATTAGCCCATGTATTACTTTTTTAATTGAATTTTTTATTTTGAATCCAGATAAAGTGAAATTCAGACTATGACTAGAAGGTGACAAATGAAGCCTTGTCTAATTATTCACTTTATAGAGAATATGCTACAATCCCCAGAAAAAAAAGGGGGGTGGTGTACTGATATCTCTGAAGTGTTTTCGAGTCCAAGGACGCGACAGGTTTTTTTACGTTTTAAACTCAGTCAGTGCCACACTAGAGCGCGAACTAGGCACCCCACTAAATTGTCGCTTTTGTAAATGTGAAGATGCCACTGTCACTGAAACTCTTAAACATTGGATATTGGACTGCGAAGCACTGAGTATAATTAGGCTGACTGCTTTTGTTAGGTAAAATTTAGAGTGTTTCATCCGAGTACTCCAGAGAATTGTTTTGGTGTAGACTGATGTAGGGAACAAATATTTCATTGATTATTGCACTTGTACATTGTCTGAATGGTATAGATTTTAATTGTTACTATCTGCTTTATGGATTGTGAAAATGTTTTGTCATTTGATTTCAATTCTTTACTTTTTCTGTGCAAATTAAGATTTGTTTTTAGTCTTCTGATTTTACGCTTTCTTTTGTATTACACTTTAAAATATTGCAAAGATTAGCCACTGTATTGCTCTTGGAAGATTTGTGAAGGTTAGCGAATGTAGAAGAATCTTGAAGGTTGGCCCACACACTCAGAAGAATTGTGAGTTAGCCAATGTTTTGCACCTTGAAGAGTTGTGAAGATTAGCCTATGTAGTGCTCTTAGAATTGGGAAAGTTAGCTAATGTTTTGTACGTGGAGGAATTGCAAGGGTAGTCATGTATTGCATTGAGATGATTCTCAGTTATCGTATTACACTTCAGCCATATTATTGATTTGAATCTAGATTATTGTACACTGTAGCCATCGCCTTGTAATCTAAGTGCAGGCAGAATGTAGTCTGGTTTTGGTGTATAGGTGGATGTAAAATGTAGCCATTGTATTTAATCGAAGTCTGTAATAATTGCAGCCTTTGCTTTAATCTAGGTAATCTTTAGAATGCAGACGATGTATTGAACCTTTCACTCTCCATGTTTATGGAAAGTAACCTAAGGCATGGCCGCTGACCTGCACGCATCTGCCATCTTACACCACTCAACCTTTGCACAGAACCTCTGCCATAAGAATGCAGCTACTGTTCATGACAAAAAATTCAATATATAGCTTCACACTTAATGACTATCCTGCTCTTGCATACCCCCTCTAGACTTCCTCTTGCCACCTGACAACATACCGGCTCGACATGTGTGGCTAGCAGGGACTTGGTAACCCCTTTTATATCTTCATACAGGCCGTAATGCACAAACATGCTAACACTTCAAGAATGTTCCCATACCTGTACTTCAGTCCCCCAAGGGCCATCAACCTACTGCGCGGTGACCATACCAATTGTGAAACTCCCTATACAAATGGAGTACATAAAATTAAAATAGCAACATTCTTCATGTTCTTGGTTTTTGTGTTGCCCATCACCAGTATGATGAGTTCCCACAGTTCGTCTATCTTCCTTGCTCCCAAAGTGAGGTTTCATCTACTGGTTGGATTGCATCCACTCCTCCCTTTATCAATGGAAATGGACGCATGAACATCAGCTGCATTGCTGTGGGATCCTTTGCATGTGTATCTTTACATTTGATGTGATTCAGGCACTAGTGCCTTTAAATAAACCCATAGTTGTGCTTGACTTTGAAGGCTGTTAGTTGATCACCTAGGCCACTGCCCTATCATCTGATCAAACAATGTCTGTTTTCACAATGTTCTGTACCACAGGCAAACTGTCTTTTATCGGAAACCACTCTAGCACTGTCATGTTACTATTCCTTCCTTTTATGTTCCACAAGCAGGGCTACCTTGATGCAAGTCTTTTCTGACCCAAAATGTCTCCAAAAACATCCTGCCCATCTCTCTGCTGCTCCTCGCTAATGGCTTGAGGCGCCCTTTAAATGACTGTGTTGTTGAAATTAGTAATAAACTAACCATATTATAAAAACTTCTTTCATCCATCTTAGCATAGGAGTTAAATAGTGCTTCCAACACAAACTTATAGGGATTCTGGGGCAAGAATAAGTGAGCCACCCCAGTCCCTGATAATCAGGACCGAAAGCACACTTAGTAACACGCTCTTAGGTGGATTGTTATAACAATCGAGGCAGTCCAAATCATTTTTGTCAACCACTGATTTGCTATGTTACCATTTTTTTTAAAATACATCATATAGTCATATTATAACCACATGATTTAAGTTACATATTTCATCAAAAATACTGCGTCTTTTGTACATATTGACCGTACATGATTGAACCAGGACAACATAGCTTATTAAAACAAATGCTTTAATTACAGTACCTAAAACCCAAAACATTCTTCCACAATGTCCCATAGTGTGATGGTCCTAGTCCCAACATTTTAAAACCGATTCAACACATACACATACACACTCCACTCCAGCCAGCCCGCAACCTTCTTTCACTTTACCCAACAAGCTATGTCACTGTACATTAAGACTCCAATCAAACAAAAAAAGCATGCTGCTCTGTGTTTCGATCCCACCTGAACATTTTATGAACCTCCTTCAGGGGCTAATGCAGATCACTTTATGGCCTTTGTAATCAATCTATTTCCACCAATATAGATTAATCATTTGTTTTCTCCAGTTTCGTTGAACACACTATTGCAGTATGCCATATTGTCTTGTCCTCAACACATAGCACACAGTTCTTCAACTGATAGTTAAGCTTATTGTCCAAACCTCTGTGATTTTCTTTTTTTCATAAGTATGGATCTCATCCATCTTTTTTTGCCAACTATGACCCTGTGACCTGATTCACCTAGAAGCAATATTATCTTATTAGTCCACTGGTTTTTGATACCTATTGATTCAAATTAAAAATTATCAAAATGATTATAAGCAAATTTGACCTCATTCATCAGAGTACTTTCCACCTATCCCGTTGTAATCTCTTAATTTAAATACAATTTTGGCGAGGCTGGGAAATTAAAGGTGACTTATTAATGAAAAATGTATCCTCTTAGTTCTCCATGTAATGTAGACTGTATGTTTACTTAAGACAATGTGTGTAGTCATAGGTATATCGAGATGTCGCCAGTATATTCCTATACTCGCAAGCATTGTTGAACATTTTTCATCTGGTGCCATCTAACAATCAAATTCACATTGTTTTCTCAATGACATAAGGTTTTCAATTTGCTATGTTAACCAATGCTTCCTGGTCCATCTCCGGCCTCAACAGTCTTCGAGGTTCTAAATATATGGGTGTCCTGCCTATTGTGTTCACTCCCCGCTACTGTTACGAGAAAATGCCAAACTAAACCCAAACTTCCAATTTGTTTGTTTTATCCGTATTGCACCATTGAAGTTGCTATGTGTTTGCGTCTAACTTTACGTTATGTTCTGAGTGTTTTGATTGTGGCTTTCTAATATTTATATGAACGCTTCCATTCCTTTCATCTTAAACGGACATCATGCTAATTGTTCCCAAAAGCCACTTAAAAGCCTAGTTCCCGAGTTCCGTACCTTCCTATCCTAAAGAGACTACACACCCTCTTAGAAACAAAAATGTAAATTATACTGCTCGCCTTAAGGGAAGTATCCATTCCTTGTGTTCAGTATTTTAATGCCTCATATTGACGACTGCTTATTAGTAGATTATTCCAACCATCAATTACCACTTATCTTAAATTATGCCTTTTAACCCTTTCTCGTAGCTATTTACCCAAAAATAAGTTCCTGCTCTTTTCGAACCAGCATTTGACGCACATACATAATATTGCTGCTTATTTGTGCTTTCATCAAAACTGAAACAAAAACTATCAAAGGTATGTGGTTTTTCAAGGAAATGCTGCACTGAAGGGCCCCATGAGGATCCATCCCATTCACCTGCCGTCTGCTTTCATTGTGGGCCTACCCACTGAAGCCTGTGGTGGTGCTGCAATACCCACCGTCTTGCTCTGTATCACACTAAAATGGCGGCCTCTAGGCACCCATGCTATAGCGTTGCACCAATAGTATTTCCTGCTCCAAACAAAATGGCCACCATCTGATCTTGTGTCATTTGGTCCCATCCACATGTCTGCTTATGGAGCTCCCAACTGCACCAGTGATAGTAACCGAGAAACCCAACCTGCCTCAGGCAGCCTGCTGCAAGGGTACATAACGCTCTAGCAATCACTCTGCATCTCCACCCCTTTTGCTTTTACCGTGCTCCTCCTACACCATCTTGAATTTGTCACCAAACATGGTATATCCCTGTTGTGCGCTCCTCTGTTATGCATTCTAAGCCTACACAAACGCACACACCCCTTCTGGGGGACCTGAACTCCAACCATCCTATTCATGCACTGGTCACCAAGTCAAGATACACATGTAGGAGAGAGTACTTGCATATCCCACCTCTTAAGGTTGTTTAGCAGAGCGTTCCAGTGTCCTGGTATATTTGCTGCAAACAAGCCCTTGTAGGTTGGAGTCAACTTTATGCCCAGGTATTCTATTTTCTCTCCTACTCCAACTAGCCACCACGGTCAGGTCCTCCGTGATATTGAGTGCTTTTGATTCGGAATAAATTATGTGGAATACAGACACCTCAGCAAACTCCTCCAGGAACCTCATAACCTTTGGCAGCGAGCAAGCAGTATCACAGAGGAACACCAGTATGTTGTCTGCATATAGTGGAATCTTAATGTGTGTCCCCTTTAATTGTGACGACCTGGATTTCTGCATCTGCACTAACCGCCTGCGCCAAAGGCTCCATGGCAAATATCAGTGATGACCGTGGGCATCCCTGTCGGGTATTTTTTCTCACTGGAATTGAGTTCGAGAGATGCCCATTAATCGGCAATTTCATGGAGGGAATCGAAGTTGACCAAGACCATGCATGTAAAGATCAGCCCACATCGAACCTCTCTAGTGTTAGCCTGCACTGGGGTTTCCTAAGGCTATCGAACGCTTTAGTTGCGCCAAGGGTTATCATGGACATTTTAAGAGCTGTCCTGTGTGCCCATATTGCCACATTCACTGACCTTTCGGATATTGTCCTGGGTATGCCTCCCCATAATGAACCCTGCCTGGTCAGGATGTATGATTTTTGGTAACACCCCCAGTAGTTGTTGAGCCAAAATGTTTGCAAAATGATTTGCGTCCCCATTAATCAAGGAGATAGGGTGATAGCTGCCACTCAGTCGGGCCTTTCCAGGTTTCAGTATTAAGGTGGTTGTGGAGGGTCCCATATCCCCGACACTGTGCCCATGCCCCTTATCTATTTAAAAATTTTGCCAGAGGGGCGGTCAGTATGTTCTGTCATTTTTTGTAATGAGCATTCCCAAACCTGCCTAGCCCTGGGCCTTATTCCTAGGGAGAGATCTAATAGCCTTGCCCACCTCCTCCTCTGTGTTTGGGGCCTCCAAAAGCAGCCCATCTTCCGCTCTTATTCGGGGTAATTCTGTTTTTCCCGGGAAAGCTTGCTGAGCTTCAGCGTTCAAGTTCTCCCTTTGTAGGATCTGGAAGTGGCATGTCTGCATGATTTCCATGTTCTTCGCCTCCCCCCCCTTATTAAATTTTCCAGTTGGCATTTCTTACCCTGTAATGCCACCTTATTGGGTAGGAGTCCAAGAAGGCAGACTTTACCTTCAGGGGTCCAAGGTTGATTTCTTCTTGTGAAGTTTAGCAACACAGTAAAAATACAATTATTACCCACTGATACCCACCGATAACAGGGCTGTCCAGTCAAGGATGTATTAAAAAAATATCTACTTCATTAATCACAACAGACAATCTAACAACTCTACGAAATACAACCCACCCTATCGATGAATGCAAAGGACAGGCCGTTTCAAAGAAGGAAAAGGGATGCTCTCTGGATTCTGACAGGAGGGCAGTCGGTGTAGTTAAGAACCACAACAGTTTAAGGTTTATTGGCTTTAGGTGGAAAAGGGTCTTAAAATGCCTCTAAGGCCATCTGATGAGGACCAGTGTGACAGAACCACAATATACTTTGTGCTGCAGGTGGTCTTCATTCTTGACAGGCTCAAGTTGGCGTCCAGGCTTTTTGCAGGCTTCTGTGACAGTTTGTGATGGGAGTCAACTGTGGGTATCAGGCGGCAAGACCTTTCAGCGAATTAAACTGGACAAATGGCTGCAGGCTGGCCTACATGGTGGCTCGGTGCTAGGAATCGTTCTCAGTGCTGATCAGTGGTTCTGACGCACTGGTGGAGACATCTCAGATGTCTTTAAGGAATGGCAGCTTGACAACGCTCAGCATTGCTGTCTGTTGCAGATTGAGGAACTCGACTGGCTTGAAAATGTCTTTAAGGCGCATGTCGGTAGAGGCTCTTGGAGGCACTTCTATCAGCTTCTTCAATGGGCCCGTGTTGTCTTTTAAGGTGGACGGCCCACAGCTATGGAGTGTGTTGCAGGCAGCTGCCTTGTCCTTGGTTTTTGTTTCAGAGACTTTCTGGCACTCCCTATCCAGGAAACTTGCTGCAGAACTTCGAAGGGCATGCTGTGTGCTGGCTGGGTACTGGTTCCGGAGTGGCTGTAGGGCCCTCTAGTTCTGCTTCTCCATCTGTTCCCTGAGAGAATTTAAGGGGAAGGATCTTGCTTCCGTCTCTGAAGGCAGATTGTACCTTCAGCCAGGGTCCAAGGTTGATTTCTTGTTTCTTCTTGTGAAGTCTTCAAATCTGCCAAAAGAGGGGCTTGTCCCTCTTTTAAGGCCAAGTGTGCCACAGTGATTGGTGTAGGTTAAGCCTACCTTAATGAATCAATCCTGGTGCCCCTACCAACAATCTCCTGTATGCGGGAGGTCTTAACCAGAGTGCTTTGCAACAGGAATGGTAAAGGGGTGAAAACAGGAACAAGGTGTGCCTGATAACTAATGTGGCGGAACGCTTCTCTCAACAGAAAGCACTCTGGGCTCGTTCCCTTGCGCTGATGAGTCCCACCCATCTTCCTGTCTGTTGTGTTCAGAGTCTCTCTGGTTAATTGTCCTCCCTGTTAAAGCGGCAGGTCTCCCTTGAAGCTGTGGTGAGACCAGACTCTCTGGCTCCTGCAAACCGCATTCGCGTACCTTATGGGGGTCGCCCTGGCAGGGTGGCGTGCTGTAAACAGACCCAGACATAGATACTGAGAGATGGGAGCTGGTTTCAGGTTGAGGCAGTTTTATATGAAAGATTGCTGGGTTTCCTGCCTCCTTTGTTAATCTCTACAGCCAAGTCCTGCATAGGCCTATTGATGTACCCACTGTTGGTAAGATAATTGATGCTGCAGTGCCTAACAAAAGAGCAGCATGGATCCGTGGACCCTTTCAGTTAATCAGGTTGGCCATGGCACGGGGAAGGGTGGTCCTCCACCTTTCTGGAATTGACATTGTGCACTCCTCGGCTGTCACATTCCAACTAAATCTAACTGGGGGGGGGCTGCGGAGTGCCTGTAGGCCTTGTCTATCCTGGATTACAGGTCTATGCTTTTATCATGCTGTAAGCACAGGGACATGTGTGGATTAGCCCCACACATTTTCTTGCGGTCGGTCTACCACCATTCCATTTAATTAAACATTTTAAAAAAGCACAAGCAAGCGCTCACCCACCATGCGGATGGCCGAATTCCTCACAGGCAGGATGCTTGTCAGAACCGCACCGCACTGCATTTCAGCAGCTCATTTTTGGAATAAGAACGATGGCAGAAAATGTTTCTAGTGGCTTGGAACATCCTTCATTCGTTTTCACATGTTTCACACACTTCCCATTTGTGCGAGTCAAACTTGTATGTATTTCCGTTTGTTGGCCCATAATAATGCACAGTTTAATATTCCTGCTGGGAACTTGACAAAAGCAAAGTGCCAAAGTGAAGGCCTTGTTTACAGGTGCCCCAAGAAGTTCTTGCGGCCCTGAGGGGTAGGTTCTGTTCTCTTGGTGGTGACCCTGCTGCTTTTCTGCTTCATTTCTCCGGTGTGTGTATCGTTGCTGCGGCCTCTGCTGCCCTAGCTCACTCGGACATGAACTTAAGCCATTTTGTCGCATTGGCAAAGATTGGACCCTTCAAGTTATTCTGTTGTACCACACCCTCACGTACCGTACCTTCAACAATTGAGAAAACCCCATAAGTTTGATACAATAGTGGGATGGCGCCTTTATGTATGTATGCATGCTTTCAATTTTTCAGCTGTTACCTAAACTTGCTATAGCAGTGCTTAGGTTTTCAGAACTAAAAAATTGGAAAAAAATTTGCAATATTAACGCACCCACCTTACTAATGTGACCGCCGGGGGTGGATGTCTATCATTTTAAATAATTCATCAATTAATCAAATTCTCTCATCCCAGTTCTAAAGGATATGAATGCCATTGTTGACCAAACTATGCTTCGTTTTAATCTTCTGCTGAAGTTAGAATAGCTGTGGTTTTTATTTTCTGTAATAAACGTGTGCATTCCAAGCATAGCTTGTAAACGCACCTCAGACTATGACTATGCAACATTCTGTGGACGGCTGAATGTTTAATTTGGGCATATTTTTTAACAAAATTGAAGTGTTTTTGTGTGTTGGGTTTACTATTAGTATGATGTCTTTGTGGTTATGAGTAAAGTGTAATTGTTCCTGGTCCTTGGTGATAGGGCACTTTATTGTTGGTCTGGCATCAACACTACAATGTCTAGATGATGAATTTGCTTGTCTGCACTTTCGTGTTTGTCTACTATTTATGATGCAAATTAAGTAGTCGGAATCCTGATTGTTCTGTTTGTGTGAGGACACACTAGCCTCCACACTGGAACAGCAGTGTGTGTATGCATAGTTGCTTGCGAGCTTGGCACTTTCCCACTTGGCACTCCAGACCCGTGGTTTCTGCTGTACAAATAAACATACTTGCCACTTTACTGATGTCACTCTTGGTCAATTAAACCTGGCGCTCATTGGCAGTGCGATTTAACTATCCAGCACGATCAAAATGGGACCTTTTTTAAAATATTTTTTGTCCTTTGCAGCTACCCTTTGACATTTAATTGAGCTTGGTGGTAAGCAGGAGATACTGCGGCATTAGACCTGTGGATAGTGGCCAGGGTTAATTCTGGAGTGTGCAGATCTGTTTCTCAGACATAGCGCGGCTGGCTGGACATGGCCAGGGAAGCTGCCTTTCTCTTGGCTAGGGAGAGAGGGTGGTTACGACACTAAAGGGCTCGCGGTCCTCGGTGTGCAGCCGGCCCTTTCGCGCGCTTTGGAAGGATGAACGCTGAGATGCCGCCATGCTAAGCTTTGGCTGCAAATGAAGCGCGATGCCCGGCTATCGAAGGCCCGGAAGAGCTTCTCGTGCCTTTCTTTCTGAATAGTTGATCTGTCCAAGGGAGCCATCTTGTTGCAGACCTTGTTTTTTTTGTTGACTTTTTACTCCATCGCTCTGTTTCCCAGTCCCTTAGGGCAACTTGATTGCAAAAGACTAATTATTCGTCTGGTAAGTACCACCATTCCTGCAACACACCAGCTGCCCCCCTCCCCTATCTCCCAAGGACCGTTGTGAATCCTTGTTTTTGAAACCAGCCGTAGTGTTTCTTGTTTTGGTGGCAATACCCAGCTCGCGACAAAAACGTTATCACTTTAAACGCATTGCACTCCACCTATTTATGCGGAATGCTTTAGAAAGTAAACGGGTTTCTCTTGGGGGGCCTATTTTTTTTTTATAGAACTAAGTTACTAGGCCTGTGTGTGGGCTGTATGTGTGTGCTGGTAGCTGTGCCAAGATGTGTGGGTTGCAAGTTGTGAACCAAAAAGATATTTTTTTTATTTTTTAGTGACCTCATTTTTCCGTATGCATTAAGCTGCAGCCAATTCACTGTTAATGTATCGCGTCTGTGTTTGATAGTCACCATGGGACGTGGGGCTAAATCGGCTCTCTGCAGCTTCCATGCACGTGGTAAACTTGAACGTGCTTGGCATAATAAAGCAAAGACGAATGGCCAACCGGTGTGGGCTACCTCTCCAAACAGTGTACTCTCAGTAATCGAGAAAGGCTGCCATTCCTTTGATTGCATTTGTATCAGTCACGCTGGAAATTGACAAAATGTACACCAGAGACTATTGACCAGATTTCCTCAAGGGGCCCGATCAATTGCATCTTGGGGGGGGGGGGGTATTTGGGAACATTTCAATGACCACATATATTTTAAATATGTATATGTCATTTATAATGCACCTGTATACAAGTGTTTCTAGGGGGAAACGGAAGGGAGGACAAACAACGATCTTATTAGGCAAAATGGAAGGTCTTAAGTTTCTTCAGAAACCAGAGGTAGTTCTGCTCAAGATTGAGAGGGAGGCAGGCAGGCTGTGCCAGAGGGAGGACACAGTGGAGGAAAGAGATATGCCCCCTAAACCCCAATATCTGCTTGGAAAAGCATCTGATCCTCAGAGAATTGAAGGAAGATGTTTAGGAAGAGAAAGTTGGAGGTAGTGCAGACACAGGCCCCAGAAAGCCTTGTGCGATTTAATCATGGAACCCTCCTGAGTATATAATGCTGCTGTTTACCCTCATTTCGCTTGGCATGGCACTCGCCCTAACAGTAAAAGGTCTAAACCCCAAGGCTTATATACTCATTTGGACCGCTGCTGTTTACAGGATGAGGGGCTCAGACACCTTGCATAGCTCGGCATAACGCGCATCTCCTTAAGCCCGCTTCCTTTGTGCATGGGAGAAATTGCTTGCCTCCCATTACCACAGTATCTTGAAGTGGGCCTTCTTTGCTCACAGGAGAAATGGGGTTTGCCGTTTTAACCCTGGGGGGGGGGGGGGTTGCGTTGGGCTGGAATCGCGGTCTGGCTAAACCAATTTTGCCTGAGTGCAGCTCCGTCCTTTTCCAGGTCAAATACCCCCCTGTCTATCAGCCCTGAGAACTTTAAATGCACACGCAAGGAGGGCAGACCCTCCCACTTCCTTAAACACCTTTGTCCCCTTTGCCCACATGCAAGTGCCTCAAGTTTGACGTCGTCTGGCCGCCGAAAAAAAACAAAACACGGAGGGCTTCCTGAAATAACCTTTAAGACGTACGCTTCAAAACTTGGTGTACAGTCCCTTCAAAATTGGAACGTTGTGACATTTCTTTAAAATCTATTTTATTTTGGTAGTGCATATAACCTGTGGTCTTTTACCGGTCCGAATATTTCAAATATATGTAGTCCATGCACTATAAACCACATTGTTGTACGTATGCTGTTTAGCTTAACTCTGATTAATCAAAGAATGAACTCGGTCGGTTTGCCTGTTCTTAAAAAGTCTGGTGCGTTATATTTTATTTTTTTTAACCCGCGCCCCGCCGGCATGCTCAACATTGCCTGCGGTTTCCCCATGTTGGCCGGAGCCCGCTTGCGGTGCTGGAAAGACGTCTGCAGGGCCGGGGATCAGCCAGAGGCTCATTAAGTGTATTTTGGGCGGTGTCCAGGCATTCAGCGCTGCAGAGGCCACAGAATGTTCCCGGAGTACCATGGGAGGGGGTGGGCAGAGACTTTACTGGGCCCCTGCCCGGCTTTTATTGTGTAGGTCTGGTGCAGCTGTGCTGCTGCGATACCGAAGTGAGTCCTAGGCGTTTGGCCTCGTCCAATGGGTGCAATAGATATCGCGGATACCAATAGGCAAACCTTTGCATCTTAAATGTGAAAGCTTTTTTTTTTTATATATACACAGGAACACCTTCTAGTTTTGGAATCGTGTCCTTATTTAGTAGATTTCTTGCATGGTGTATCGAGCACCGGGGATTGATCCGCGTTTGCTGATCTGATCCATCCACTAGGGTCACCTGCACATAAAAGGATGGAGCAAGTAAAAAAAAAACACTCCTTGTTTTCCACCGACTGCTCCAGCGACGTCCTTTGAAATGAATTGGTTATCCTCCCGCATCATCACTTTTTGCATACACGTGAGAAAAAAAAGTGTAGAAGCAAACTGTATTCATAAAAAAATCACTCTATTTCTGGAGTGCCTGGGATGTTGGCATTCAACAATCAAACCAAAAGAGCATGCTTTTTGCCGAATGTATTTCATTATTTCAGGTGTAGGAACCCTGTGTCATACAGGCATGTTTGCAGACGAAAACTGACTGAAAAGTGATGAGCTCCAGAACTTGAAATTTGGAAACGCTTGTCTTCTATTCTGGAGCATTATCAGTCTGTAATATGGATTGCTTCCGTTTTGCAGGGGGCTTACAGCTCCCCACATAATTGTAGGGAGCACGCAGGGTGTCTAAACGTTGACTGCAAAAGTGAGAGTATCCGCATTAGAAGCGCAGAGAAGGGTGACTAAGGTGACCTGGAAAAAGCCCTTCCAAAGCGATAGTGGAGACCAGCTAGATGAGCGTTCCGTAGACCTGCAGCCTTAGCATTTATCCAACCGATGACTTCATCTTGCATTAATGTATTGCATCAATGATTGCCTGGTTTAAAAAGTGAACGTTTCTTATTCTAAAAATCGGCCATGTTTCCCTGAGATTCGCAATGTTTACTTCTGGAAATTGAGTCAACTTTTCGTGAACCTAAAGTTTGCCACCGACTTCTGCCCCACACGCTGGTATGAGCTGTGCACTTTTATAGATTGGATGAATAGAATATAAATATAAAATGGGAACAGTCCACCCGTTTGCTAAATTGTGACCAATCCTACCATTCAGAATTTCGTCCAAAAAGCTAAGCCGCGACACTAACGCCTGCTTGCCAATGGCCAACAGACATGTCTCTTTTTGTTTTGTTTGTTTACGTTTACTTAATTGAAGTTGTACATGAATCATTTAATCTATTTATATCCTAGCTCTTATAAAGATAAGCATCAAATAAACAAATGGGGCAGTAAATGGAACCTAGCAACTGCCTGTCACAGAAAAGTGGGGATGGCGGGAAGGGAAGGACCGCAGTACATCCGGGAAGTTAGAAACATGCATTTTAAACCTTTTTGAGTACCTGCAAAAGAGAATCTAGATTTTACCTATAGTTCTTGAATAGTGAACCAAGTAGGCTTGTACAGTGGTACAATCTTTCATTTACATAGACTCCTTTTTTCTTTAACAAGTTTACCATGCCGTGGATCCACTCCTAAAAGTAGCTGGCTTTTCTTCACGTAGTATGGCCTGACCTTGTCCTTTAAAGTTATTCGGTTAAAATGCCGGGTGCCATTGCGAGTGCAGTAGGTTTGAAGATTTAGGCAGAAATGACCATTGTAGGAATGTGGTCCGGCGAGGAAATGTCAAAGTATGCCAAAAAGACCCGACGGTTATACTATTGATAGTAGCCAAGAGTGATTGCTTGACACTAATTGAAAGGGAGCAGATCCATCTCAATGTGTATAGAGAATGGATCAGATAATAATTGGTTATTTATAACCTGCTTAATACCCAGAGGTTTCGAAGCACAGACCCAGGGATCGAACCTGTGTTGCTCTGTCGTCTTGCTTCCAAGACCAGCACGTTGCCTCTGAACTATCCTCCTGAAAGGAAAATGACTAATACAGTGGTAGTTGTGTTGCACAGTCTCAGCCCTGTCCATTGCGGCCAACGGAAGGTTCAGTTCTTCGGTTTTTAAAGTGGCCATCACCTTCTATTTTAATAGATTAACCCACCACCTAATCGTGAAAAAAGTCATTGATCAAACATTCAGATGAACACTGACCTGAGGTCAGTCAATTGGCAGGGGGGGGGGCGCAAAGAAGCAGACAGCCAGCTGCGGGAGAGGATGTCCTTATCGGAAGGTGGTAAATATCAGATTTCAAATTGCAAAACCTTCAAAGTACTGGCATTGAGTTTAGGATGAAAAGGAAAGATTTAGACACATTATGAAACCAAAGGAGGGTTATTAAGGAAATGCACAAGCTTAGAAACCCTGATGGGGCCAATATTTTCCAAACGCCCTTCTTTTATTTTACTCTCTTCCTGCTTGTCACTGATTGAATCCATACGTTTGGGGCAAAGGTGAACTCCACGGACGAATCCGCAAACCTGACAAATGTATCCCTGCTGGTTCTCCAAGTGAACCCATTATCAGAACGCAGAGGAGAATCTGTGTGAGCAGGAGAGCAGCAGGGGGAGGAAGGCATTGGGGAAGTATTAGAAGCAAGTAATGTGATAGAAAGTGAGTGACGGGGAGCAAACGGAAGTAAGGAGAGTGATGGCGGGCTGAACGTTGGAGGAAGGAGGGGAGGGGAGAGGAGGAGGAAGGTGCCCTTAAAAGGAAAGATCAGTAGGACATGCAGGAGGAGAATGTAGGGAGGAGAGCTGGAGGGGAACGAAAGAGTACCGGAAACAGGAGGAGAGGTCAAGGTGCCGGTGACAGATAAGGTTCTTAGAAGCCAGTCTGCATTGGCCAAGCCAACAGCTAGAGGAACCGCCAGAATGTGAAACATGGAGTCAATGTGCCCTAGGTTGGAAAGGGTTCCACGCCCCAGGGTTTATAGTTACAAGCCTGGTGGCACATGAGGCTGAACATTAATTGGCAGTACCGACGTCTATAGATTGTTGTGCAGAGATGTGCTAGCTGGGTGGCATATTCTGGATCTAGTGGAATGAGCAAGTCCACCAGTGACCCTGAAGAACACCCAACCCAGAAGAGTAGTTTTGAGACCACCCTGCCCTCCCTTGGCAGGAGGGAGGGGGATCTAAAGTACTAAGCAACGTTTCTGTGTTCAACCAGAGCCAACCCTTTTTACCCCAGACTATGGCCTAACTTTTATCACAGGGTGCCCACACCAACAGGGACTGAAAGTTCCCTGCACCGGTTTCAGTTCTCCCATTCTCTGCTTTATTCTCTCCCACTTTGGTTATGCCTTTTTACTCTCGTGCTAAACCCAGTAATCCTATTTGTTACCTGTAATTTGCAGTCCTCCGTCGATTCCTCCTGCTGTGACAGTCTAATTGTGCTCTGCAGCAACCAAAAAGGTGACCTGTCCAGCATTGTATACATGCTTTTTCGAATTGGTCTTCCACTGTACTGGTAGCAGAGAGGGAAGTGTAACGAAAAAGTTAAAATTGCGACTCAGTGGGGTTGGGGTTGGGGTTGCGTGGCCTGAGCATATGGCACCACCATCTGTATGGGGTTGTGGCATGGTGGATGGACACAAGTGTGTGATGCTGGATTTTTCGGTAAAAACAGAGCTACATGTAACTGCAATGCAGGCTTGGTGTGCTCCTATAAAAGGTGCAGGGGGTGGCAATTTAGATGTTTTGTTCATATTCAGTCAACCCTGATGCATTTTACATTGTTCTCCAGCATGGGGTCTGGCATGGATTCACATGCTCATGAATATTCCCCGTCGTCGGGCTGGGAATCCTCGGTAAAGAAAAAACCAGTATCAGTTTCGTTTCTGATCTGTCTTTCGTAGTAATAACCAATCACTGGTCTCTGCGTCATACTGACCACAGCCAATGACTGCCCTCTACCTAAGCACCGCCTCTGGCAGCAATCTTCAGATTTTTACCGCACGTTCATGTGTTGGGATCCTCGTGCTATTGCTCTCGAGCGTTAGTGCTATTTTTTTCACATTTTTTCTCAAAAAAACTTCGTTTTTTCGGTCAAAAGAGCCTCAAGCTCCACCGACTCTCCATCCGATCAACGGGGACCCGTGTCGGATTCGTCTGCGCCCCTCAAGGGTGAAGATCTCGTCGAGCTACGCTTTTGGAGGACTCCAGAAGTTTCTCAGGCCCGGACATGGCCCAGGAGAAGGGAAACTCGACGCCCGGAAAGCTGTTCAGGATCTGCCCTGGATGCCAGCTGCAGAACGTCTTTAAGGAGGACGAACACTCCTTTTGTCTCTACTGCTTACATGAGGACAAGACTCACGTGGAGAAGGACTGTGCGTTTTGCGGCAATATGTCGGAGCGGACCATGAAGGACCGCCACCAACGTCTCGCCAACTGGCTGGAAGGGAAGAGCCCGTCAGGCGAGAAGAAGAGGAAGAAATCCGAGCGGTCTTCTAAGACCTTTGAGGACGCCCCGGCGACGGGGGTCCAACACAAGTCCAAGCACCGCGAGTCCGCTGGCACCGGGAGCGCCGAACGGTTGGGCTCTACGGGCGCCCGGCAGGGCGCACCCTCCCCGGCACCTTCAGCCACGAGCCAACGCTCTGGGTCGGGTAAGAGGAAGGGCGAGCACCCGGCGAAGCTCCTGGAGAGGCCCCGGTCGAGCTCGAAGGCCCCATCGGAGGGGGAGCGAGGCAGTGTTCCCCCCCCCCCCCTCAAGGATAAGGCGGTGAGCGCACCTAAGGTGGTGAAGGCCTTAATCCATCCGGCCAAGCCCTCTATCGATACTGTCGCGGCGGCCCTGGCTCAGCCTGTGGAGGCGACCTCAGGGGTCAGTCTCCCTGCCACCTCGGAGGGAGTCCTCTTTTGTGCCCATCGATAGGACCCCCGTGAAACCCCCGGCGGGGAAGAAAAAGGGGGGGCAGGGCGTCGTCGTAGATTCGGCCACAACCTCAGAGGAAGAGCTGATTGAGGTCTTAAGCCACGGCCTTGGCGTGGAAGAAGACCGGCCCGTCTGGATGGATCGCCCGTCGGATTCCCCTCTGCCAGTGCCGCAAGACAACTCGGCGGCCATTTTGTTGGCTATACAGTCCTTATGTTCAGAGATAAGGACGAGACTACCGTTGCCGACGGAGGAACCTCTCCCGTCGGGGGATCCTGAACCGGGACCTTCTGGTGCTCCCCCGCCCAAGAAAAGGATTCACCCTCCACCTCCTTTTCAGCCGTCGCGTCCTCCTCCCCGTCCACCCGAGGGGATGATACGGGGACTGACACGGCAGCGACGGGTACGGACGACGAGGTATACGACGAGGATCTACCGTCGTCACCTCCCACCAGGGTTTCTCTGCCCGACGAGATTGGATCGTTCCACTCCATGATCGCCAGGGCATCCGAGCTTTTCCAACTCTGCCCTGAGGAGAAGAAAAAGGAAGGATTCCTTTATCAACGGCGCGAGGCCAAGAGGAAGATGGTCCTCGCGGTGCCTCTACTGGACGACATTTGGGATGAGGGCCTCACCCTCCTCAAGAACCCTTCCACGACGCCAGCTAGAAGAGACCGGTACGAGAAGAAGTACCGGGTCCCGGACGCGGCCCCCCTGTGCCTCCGGGCGCAGCCTACCCCAGACTCCGTCGTCTCCGCGGCGGCCAGGAAGAAAGCGGGGGGGGGGTGCGGCCTCCACATCGACTTCCCCACCGGACGGCGAGGGAAAGAAATTGGACGCTATGGGACGCAGGGTCATCTCGTCTGCAGCGACGACGATTAAAGCAGCCAACGCCTTGGCTATCGTGGCCCGCTACGACAGGGAGCTATGGTACAAACTGGCTCCCCTGCTGGACTTCCTACCGGACGACAAGAGGGCGGATGCCCGGGAGATCCTACAGGAAGGCGAGGTGGCGTCCGACCACGCCATCACTATTGCGACGGACATCGCCGACACTGGGTTTCGCCAGTTGGGCAACGGCGTGTGCCTTAGGCGGCGTGGATGGCTCAAGGCTACGGACTTCCGTCAAGACGTACAGACCAGAGTCCTGGACATGCCGTTCGATGGGAACAACCTGTTTGGGAAAACAGTGGACGATTCCCTTCAGGCCATTAAAGCGGACACTGAGACGGCCCGGGCCCTTGGCGTTCTGCAGCAACGACGGACGCCCTTTCGGAGCAGCGGAGGCAAGGGCGCCTCCAAAGGTTCCGGCGGCGGTTTCTCCACCTACAGTCAAGCGGCCCGCTCGTCTCAGGAGGCCTACAGAGGACGAGGCAAGTCTGGCGGACCCCGCCGTCGTCGCCAAGGAGGTCAAGGCGGCAAAGCCTCGTCGAAACAGGATTGAACCGGCCGTGGGGTCGGGCCCCCACCGAAGCACCCCAGTGGGAGGCCGGCTGGCGAGCTTCGTCAGCGTGTGGGAGTCCATCTCCACCGACCGTTGGGTGCTGGACGCCTTAGCCCGGGGCCACGCGCTCGAGTTTCAAAGAAGGTGCCCGCGCGTCCCCCCCGTGGCCAGGAAAGAGCTTCACGTCCCTCAGCTTCTCCTGGAGGTAAAGGCGATGCTCAGGAAGGGCGTCATCGAACTCGTCCCAAAGAGGCTCCGGGGCTCCGGAGTTTACTCGAGATACTTCCTCGTGAAGAAGACGGGAGGATGGCGCCCCATCCTAGACCTGCGACGTCTGAACAAGTTCATCAAGGCGCAGAAGTTCCGGATGGTCACCCTCCAGCACGTCCTGGGGCAGCTGGAGGAAGGAGACTTCCTGTCGTCGTTGGATTTGGAGGATGCCTACTTCCACATTCCCATCCTAAAGGGGCACCGAAAATTCCTCAGGTTTGTGGTCCACGGGCGTCACTACCAGTTCAAAGCCCTCCCCTTCGGACTACGGTCGGCACCCAGGGTATTTACCAAGTGCCTTGCACCGGTGGCGGCGCACCTGCGCCGCGAGGGGATCCACGTCTACCCCTACCTGGACGACTGGCTCATCCGAGCCAAGACGAGGGAGCTCGCCGTGGAGCACACGGCAAGGACCGTCCAACTTCTCACGGACCTGGGATTCTCCGTGAACTCCGCCAAGTCCCACCTGGTACCCGCGCAAAATGCACTGTTTCTGGGAGAGAAGCTCGACACAGTGTCCCTTCTGGCCTCCCCGTCGGAGGAAAGGACCAGGTCCATCCTGGGCAAGGTACAGCGGATGTTGGTTTCCGACGCGGCCAAGGTGAGGTCCATCAAGTCCCTCCTCGGAATGATGTCTTCTTGCATCTACCTCATTCCCATGTGCAGGCTCCGGATGCGCCCGTTGCAGGAGTTCCTGGACGCGCGCTGGATCCAAACGACAGGCGGCTTCGAGGAGAGGATCACACTCGACGAGAGTTTCCGCCGAGCGGTCCGGTGGTGGGGCACCCGCGCGCATCTGACGGCGGGCATGGACTTCCAGACCCCAGACCACCAGGAGACAGTGACCACGGATGCCTCCCTGGAAGGGTGAGGAGCGCACACCGAAAATCTGCACGCGAGAGGCCTCTGGCTCCCCACGGAGAAGTCCCTCCATATCAACGTCCTGGAGCTCCGTGCAGTGTTCTGGGCCCTCAGGTCCTTCCTTCCGTCCCTCAAGGGCAAGGTGGTGAGGATCTTCACCGACAACACCACCACCATGTTTTACATCAGGAAACCGGGCGGAACCAGGTCCCCAGCACTGTCCAAGGAGGCGCAGGACCTGTGGCATTGGGCAGTCGCCCAAAGGATGTTTCTGGTGCCGTTTCATCTGGCAGGGATAAAAAACCATCGCCGACTCACTCAGCAGGGAGCTGCGCTCGTGCCACGAGTGGGAACTACGGCAGGATCTAGTCGATCGCCTCTTCCGACGGTGGGGCACACCCCAGATTGACCTGTTCGCGACGGCGACGAACTCCAAGTGCCGGAGGTTCGCCAGCAGGTTTCCCCAGGCGAGGAGCATGGGCGATGCTTTCTCGTTCCCCTGGGAGGGCCTGTTCCTCTACGCGTTCCCTCCTTTGCCACTGCTAATCCGGCTCGTCAACCAGCTCAAGAGGTCACGGTGCAGGATGATCCTCGTCGCACCTGCTTGGCCGAGGCAGATATGGTTCCCGGACCTTCTGGACTTGTCAGCGTCCCCGCCAATCAAGCTGCCGGTGGACGCAGATCTACTCTCCAGGGAAGGAGGCGCCATCCTCCACCACGACCCGAAATCGCTGAACTTGCAGGCCTGGCTCCTGCAGCGCTAGAGTTTGGAGGATACGACATACCGGCCGATTGCAGAGAGGTTCTTGCAAAGGCCAGGGCGTCCTCGACTCTTAAATGCTACGGACACAAATGGAAGAGGTTCTCTGTCTGGTGCCACGCACAGAAGATTAACCCTCTACGGATTACGGCTCCCCAGATACTGCCGTACCTGTTGACGCTGGCCAAAGCTGGACTGGCACACGCGTCCATCAAGATTCATCTTGCTGCCATCTCCCGATACACCAGAACCACGGGCCGGACGTCCCTGTGGTCTCATCGTCTGGTGAAGGAGGTCATGAAGGGACTGTTCAGATCGTTCCCGCCGGTGAAGGCGCCGGCCCCGGCGTGGGAGCTCAACTTGGTGCTGACCAAGCTCATGGGACCTCCGTTCGAGCCTCTGCACTCGGCCCCGTTGAAGTTTCTGTCGTGGAAAACAGCGTTTCTTGTGGCCATCGCCTCCGCACGACGGGTGGGAGAGATCCAGGCCCTTTCCTGCAAGGTCCCGTACTTGACTTTTCACGACACGAGGGTAGTGCTCAGGACGCACCCCTCCTTCATGCCCAAGGTACCGTCGGACTTCCATCTCAACGAACCCTTGGTGTTGCCTGTGTTCTTCCCGTCGCCTTCGTCGCCGGCTCAGAGGACTTTGCACTCGCTGGATGTGGCTAGAGCGCTGAAGTTCTACGTGGACCGCACGAAGTGTTTTCAGAAGACGTCACAACTCTTTGTGAACTTTGGACCTGTCAATCAGGGGAAGGCTCTCTCGAAGGCTTCCATTTCCAGATGGCTCTCCGGCTGTATCATGTACTGTCATCGGTTGGCAAACCGACCGCTGCCTGGCCGTCCGAGAGCCCATTCCACCAGAGCGATCGCAGCTACCACGGCGTTCCTTTCTGGTGTGCCCCTGTTGGACATATGCAGGGCTGCTACGTGGAGGTCGACGCACACCTTCACGAAATTCTACTGCGTCGATCGGGATTCCAGGGAGGAGTCCAGGGTCGGCCAAGAAGTGCTGCGCAACCTGTTCGCCTGAGGTGAGCCTGGTGAGGAGGTAAGATGCTTAATGTTGAGTTTGATGTAATGCTTAATGTTGAGCCTTTGCCACCTCCCGTGGTTGTGCATGTGTGTACTGCTATGTATTCTTTATTCATGAGCATGTGAATCCATGCCAAACCCCATGCTGGAGAAG
The DNA here is from genome assembly GCF_040938575.1 of Ambystoma mexicanum. Taxonomy (NCBI): domain Eukaryota; kingdom Metazoa; phylum Chordata; class Amphibia; order Caudata; family Ambystomatidae; genus Ambystoma; species Ambystoma mexicanum. The sequence goes on from NC_090931.1 coordinate 670,460,188, forward strand.
GAACAAGTTACTTACCTGTAACTGTTGTTCTCCAGCATGGGTCTGGCATGGATTCACATGCGAACCCTCCCGCCTACCCCTCTGCGGCTCTTCACTTGGTCATACTGCCACTTCACGTGCTTCCAAATCTGAAGATGGCTGCCAGAGGCGGTGCTTAGGTAGAGGGCAGTCATTGGCTGTGGTCAGTATGACGCAGAGTCCAGTGATTGGTTATTACTACGAAAGACAGATCAGAAACGAAACTGATACTGGTTTTTTTTTTTACCGAGGATTCCCAGCCTGACGACGGGGAATATTCATGAGCATGTGAATCCATGCCAGACCCATGCTGGAGAACAACAGTTACAGGTAAGTAACTTGTTCCTTATGCTGAAGGTTCAAACTCTTCCGATTGGACTAGATCAAGGTGAAAGATAATTGGTGAAAAGATTACCTGCGTTATCTGAAATACTAAATTAAAATTTGGTACTTTTAAATTTAGCATGATGATTTAATCAAATTTACGTCTTCCGCTGTAGTAGTTTTGTGAGAGCCTTTTGTGGTCTACAGATGAGACCTTAACATTAAACAGGAGTGTTTGGCTTAACTATAATCGTACACCCCATTGTGACAGCCAAAAAAATGCAAATGGTACACTGTTAAAAAAATAAACTGTCTTGGTCCTCAAGGTTCGGTCAGGGATTTTAAGCCAAACATGCTCACAGATGCATAATATGATGAATGTGCGAATCTTTTTTTTTTATTTTTGTAGCATGCTTCACAAATGTGCCTCTTAAGCAGAGCAGTCACATTATTTTGCCAAACGTCAAAATGCAAACTCTTCAGACCACTAGTAAAAGGAAGTTCCATGCTTATATTTGGGAAAAGTTCATGAACTGAGATTCTAAAAATGTATCTATGAACCTGAACCGTAAAAAAACATTTTACGACTTTACCCATTTCTTACCTTTTAACAAAAGTGTAATTTTGAGTTGTGTAGGAGGCGAACAAAGGAACCTGTGAAATGTGCTACTAACTTTACTAAATCTAGAAAACCCCACATCCACTGGTAAGGTATTGGCATTACATAAAGTACCAAATAGTTCAGTGACTGAGAGCAAGGCTGTGACGTCACAAAGATCTCGGTCCGAGCGCCATAACCTCAGACGGTAGCATGGGAGGCAAGTTTACAATTCTATTGGTGGTTTCAGGGCCCAAATTACTATTGGTGGGTCCGCACCTTAAATGATATTTTTTTGGGAATTATTGTGGTATAGAATAGAGGGAGTTTGGGAAGGAGCCGGGGGCAGGACATAGCATTATTTACAAATTGGTCCTTCTTAACGTCGAGTCACTGTAGATTGCATGGCATATTAAAAAGGTAATTTAGCAAGGTATTCATAAGGGACACAAAACCTTATAATGCACAGTAATTGCCCAAGATACAAATGTTGAACTGCAAGATGGTCTGTCCACTTCTTAGTGCTTTCCTCCCCTGGGGTCACATCCTTGCAGGGCCCCATGCTGTCCACAGACCCTAGCTTACAGGTGAAAAGGTAAAACGAAGACACTACGTGTGTGTGTGAGACAGACTTCTGTTAGCAGAGGGCCAGTTCTCTTGCCTTATCCCCTCAGTGCATGAAACGGGATGTACTAATGTAACCTCGGATCCATGCCCCTCAACCCTTTTGGTTGCCAGGGCAGCTGGAGTCGGGTGATTTTGCTTTTGGAGTTGAGCCCATTGTACTTAATTCTACACACAGCAAGCCTCTTACCTGTCCTGATTCCATGGTGGGCAACACCCACCCAAAGCATTTGAGTAAAGCGGTATTCTGAGCTGTGACTTTGGCATTTTTATACTGAGCTGCCATCCTTTCCTCTCGCTGCACCAATTCCAATTGTATCTGTTGGCCTACAGATCACTATAGAGCAGGCTTGTCCAACCTTTTTGAATGTGGGGCCGATGCATTAACTTTTTATCACCTGGTGGGCTGGCGAGCCAAAAGTGAACACCCTCACCCAAAGCAGTATATTCAAAAGCGATGGTGTGTAACCTTTGACACAATAGCATCACAGGCATAGCCTTGCAGTCCCAAAGATAGCTTTTGGTGTCGGGGCAGTGATCAAAGGTTAGTTTGTGATTTCTTCCAGTGTGCATGTGTTGTTATTTCTCTGAAATAGTGGGGGCGACCGAGCATAGCGAGGGAGCTATAACGATCTAGTGAGGGCTTTGGGGGGGGGGGGGGTCCCCCAAGTTTTCTTGTTTCAAATATGGGGCTGAAATTGTGCATTTTATAGCGGGAAAAGTGACCAAAAAGCCATAAGTTTACAATCAGTTCTAAAGGGGAACATGTACATTCAACAAGAACGTTGTAGAACACAACACATTTTAATGATGAATGTGTCCACAGTGTAAGGCAGCACTGTCACTGATGTAACACATTGGCATGCTGGTTGTGCCCAAAATATGCCTCTGTAGCAACATGTCTATGCTGGCTGTTGCCAATTTAGGCCATCTTTGTCCTTTACAAAGCATGATTGATGCTGCCTGAGCATGTGCAGTGTGCCCAATACATATGCCAGCTTATCTCTGTAATACACATTCATTACTTCTATGGTAATGAAAGAAGCATAATCCAATTCCAGGGGGCACCTGAGGCAGTAAAAGTCCTCCGCCATGGCTCGGTTTATTGGTCGAACCCAACATTGCAGAAATAAATACATTAATCGTGTCCACGGACCCGACAAACATTGAACGGATCAATAAATCAGGCAGGGGAGCTGATTTCTGAATTTCCCGGGCGTGCCCAAATATAGGAAGTGACATCACAAGCAGTTATCTGACCGCATTTGCACGTAGTCGCCGACTTAGTGCGAGGAGGGAGGGGGGGGGTGCAGAACAGTGGAAACTTTGTACTAAAGTCAAGTAAGAAGGAGGTTTAAGCCTTCCAGTTGCATTCCAGTAGGCCAATACTGCCCCTACTCCACCCCTCTATAATCATCCAGGTTGTAGTAGCCCTCAAAAGGCAGAGCAACACAACTAGGATGAGAGAACGAAATGCCATCCCAAAACCTCAGAGCAAAGACTGTGCGTGTGCCTCCTACCTTGGAGCACAATCTCACTAATTTGGTGCAAATCTCGCAAGTTGGTGCATGGCAATCCCATGTGGGTGTTTGGGCTGCAGACACCGGATCACATGCTCACTTCTTCAGTGTGAAACTCTGGCCAAGGCAGTACTGCCCCAATGGTGAGAAGTGTTGTATTTTCACATGAACTATGCTTAAGCACTTTGGGTTATTGAATAGTGCTGCTACATTCTGAGTAATTCCAACCCTTTAAATATATTACCTCTGGTATAACCACAACAGTGATTTATTCTGATGAAGATGTTAGACTTGCTCAATGGTTCTGGTTCTGCATCATTAAATGTACTTCAGAGTCTCAAGGGGATAGCTCAGGGGCAACGTGCGATCTTGGAAGCAAGACGACATGGAGCAACACAGGTTTGATCCCTCTGGGTATATTATGTGCATTATAAATAACCAATACAAATAAATAAATCTGCTGAGAAGTGCTAGGGCCTTGTCAATAAGAATGTAGCAGGTCAACTCAGAAGTGCTGGTGTTGTACCATCAAAGGTATAGCAGCCCCACTAAGATGAACTAGCATTGCCTCAACAAAAGCATAGTATTACAATTATAGAAGCCCTGTTTAGCAAGCTAACTGAGTACCAGCATTGCCCCATTTCAAATATGGCAGCTCTAGTAGAAAATAGATTACACAGCCCTGCTGAGAAGTGCTGTTACTGTCTCTTTAAAAATACAGAAGCCCATTAGCTCTGCACCATTAGGCCCTGCAAGTACTGTCCCATCGAATGCTATTACTCTGAACAAGATCAACAGTATGGCAAGGTCCATACTGGGTTCTATGTGATAATTCTGCATTTTGAAGAACAAATACAAAAAAGACTGATTTATTTCAGCTGATTGGTGTGGTCAAAAGGCCGAATTATCACATTCTACTGTCCACCCACCCCGCTAAACCCCCCCAAGAAGGGGATCCCACCTCACGCCACACTCCCACCCTCTCCCACGCCGTTGCCTTCCTTAGAATTCAGGGGAGTTGCCTCCCTCAACGCCTCAGTTCCCCGCCCATAGCATAGCATTCACCCTCACCACGTACACACTCAAACATGAAAACAGTCTCATTTGCCCTCTCCCTGCCAACTCCCCCCCCTGCAGATGCAATGCAAGAGGGGGGCACAGATGTACAAATACATCCATCCCAAAAATATTTTTTGAAATTGAGGGACAGACTTGCTTTGCATCTGTGCCTCCATTTCTAAAAATCGTTTTGGGTTGGGTGTACCTCTACATCCGTGCACACAGATGTAGATGTAGACACAGATGTAGACGTATACCCAAACCAAAATGATTTTTTAAAAATTGAGGGACAGATGGAAAACAAGAGCATCTTGCTTTGCATCCGTCCCTCAATTTTTAAACTTTTTTTTACCCTGCTTTTACCCGGGCCGCCAGAGAGAGACGCAGTATGGATGGAACAAAGGGCCATCCATACTGCGTCTCTTCACTCCGGCCTGGGGGGGCCGGAGCACCCTCATACTTGGCGCCCCTGAAACCGGCCCAGTTTATTTATTCAATGTTTGTCAGGTCCGTGGACCCGATTTAATTTATTTCTGCAATGTTGGTCGGACCCAGCATTGCAGAAATAAATTAATCGGTTCCACGGACCCGACAAACATTGAACAAATAAATAAATAAACCAGGCCGTGGCAGAGGCGGTAACAGTCCTCCGCTATGGCCCACTTTATTTATTTGTTCAATGTTTGCCGGGTCCGTGGACCCGATTAATTTATTTCTGCAATGTTGTTTCGACCACCATTTCAGAAATAATTTAATCTGGTCCATGGACCCGACAAACATTGGGCAAATAAACAAACAGGGCCGTGGCCTGTTATTGCTTCCGGTGCCCTCCCACCCCCACCCCCTAGCCCTCCTTTTAGGGGGCACCAGAGGCAGTAACAGTCCTCCACCACAGCCCGGTTTATTTCTTTATTTGTTCAATGTTTTCTGTACAGCCTCGCGGGCCACATGAAATGGCTTGGAGGGCTGCATTGTAGGTTGGGCAACCTTGCCATAAAGCATGCCCTCCACCCCAGTAAACATGGTTAGATTTCAACACCCCTCCAAGAATTTCAAAAAATAGTTTTAAAGTAAGCCCTGAAGGTAGGACATCGTTTTTTCACGAATAGTAGTTTTTATGGTTCATTCTATCACACTATGGTATTACCTTTTAGATACTGAAGGTTTGACTATTTGTATAAATATCTTTTTGAACTTGTAATTGCTGCCATAATGGGATGTTTACTGTGATTTTTATTTGTGTCCTTTTAGGGTTAGTTTTATCCACAACAAAGTTCTTGACTGACTGAACGGACCATGTATGAATTTCTAAACTTGATAAGTGTGTAATTACTTCTTTGGCAATATGAAGCATTCCACTGAAGTGGCAGGGCAACAGTTGACCTTTTTCCTGCTAAACTTTGTTCACGTCTCAGTCAGTGTAGAATGTTCTAGATCACATCACACAGGTATCGCTTTGAGTGTTAGTGGTTAGAAGTTGTAATTGACTTGAATTTAGGTAGCCAACCTAATCTGTAACGAAGGGAAAAGATACTGCTCTGCCACTCGCATTGGCCACTGTGTAGAAGCCCCTGGTGTTCATCGCAGTGCTTCCAAGAACAGTGTTACACAGAAGCTGCAGACAGGCTTATCCAGCAAGGTCCATGAACTGTTGTCCTACTTTCAGATAAGCGGCTTGCACAGTTCTGTTGAAATTCTAGCAGATACTGGAAAAGTGGGGAAACTGTTTCCCAGTAATTGTTTATAGATCATTGTGAAATATAAACAAAGGATAAGCAAACTGCCTAACAATTAGATACTCTGTTAATTGGAGACAATCCACTTCTTGCTAGGGTTATTTCAACTGATTTCTTTCGTTACTTTAAGAGAAAACAAATCACATATAAACAGGAAACTTAATCCTGTATTTAAATAATGATAGAACTTTCAATTTGACAAAACATTGAACGTCATTGCACTGAATGCATGGCTGGAAAATGTTTGGTGAGCAAGAGCTAAAACCAGCTCCTGGGTGTCGGCATCACCCAGTAAGCAGGAGCACTGGGGAACCAGGAGAGAGTACATAGTGCAGTTGAGGTTTTTGCCTAGTATGTATGATCAATTTTCTTTAAATTTGGCCTAGCTGTGTCCTAATTCTTCATTAACATTCTCAAGTACTCAAAAGTTAATGTCACTTCTGCATGTTCAAAAGGCTCCAGCTGGCCTTGGGAGCCAAAGGTAGCGCCTGGTAGCTGTTGGTTTCCAGCTAACCCAGGGTTTCCTATTGTAGAAGCAGGAGCTAAATAGCTCCACTCCCAGCAATTTGGAACCCTGCTGAATGTTCACATAATTCCAGGTTGGTAACCAAGCACGTTCCTGGGCATGAATGCCTTCCCTGGCAGGTTTCCCTAGGTGATAACGATCCGCCGCCTAAGATATTACTCAGGCAGTTACCATTAACGTCCAGTCCTCCAGGCAAAGGATAGCTAGTAACACCATGCTATAATGCACTGCAGAGCCAATGGCACCATGTTTTCCAGGGTGAAGAAAACCGGTTGTAACATTTCTTTAACTTCAAAACAAACGCCAAGTAAAATAGCCACCATAGAATGTTTGATGGGCTGGCAGACGGAGACCCTTTTTTACATTTCCCCGTATGGCTGTGTCTGCCAGGAGAGGAAGATGTGTGGGGGCAGGTACATTGGGGAACATTGGCAAGTTGAGAGGAGGGTGTGGTGGGGCATGAGGGGAGCCATTGCTGCTTTGAATGTGGGCTTGTATGGTTCGGCAACCTGAATGGCCGTGCCGTCAGCACAGAGTGCTAATTCACTGTAAGGCTTGACACATTGTGGCGTTGAGCTGCCTCAAGATTGCCTGAAAACCATGCTCTTGTGATTCCTTTAGTGATCTTTTACTTTGAGTGATCACAAGCTCCTCTCCATTCCCAAAATACAAATGGGACACTACTTTGTGTAGTCGTGTAGAAAGCTTAAACAGTTAATGTGTTTATCTACACTGTGAACACTAATAACAAAACACTTCACAGCCGGGGTGAACATTTCTTTTCAAAGCTGCTAGCCAGCCATAAAGTTAGTCGCGTTTTCACTTCAATACAACTCATGCACAAAGCTTGCCTTTTCTCACTCGACAAGACTTGCCAGTGGCAAGTTCAAATGTTGAGCCCTGCTTCAGGTTATTGTAACATAAAGCGACATTCTGCCTTTAAGGGGAGCAGGAAGTTAGTGTGAGAAGAGTTAAGATGCAAAGCCTAGATGGCTAGCTTCACTTGCACGCCCTGGTCAGTTTTTACCATCTCCAGCCAACTCCACATTGCTACTCTACATATGGGTACTTTGAATTACGCTTGGGTGATGCATTGCCCATTTCCATTCAATGCACTTAGAGAGTCTAGGCAGTTTTAAGTGTTACCAGTTGGCACATCATTTCCATTTGCCGTGGCAATGTTGGATTGCAATTTGCCCAGTTCAATATGTCCATTTACCATACTATGGCCAGTTTCCATTATGCTCCTATAGCACATTGTTGCTATGCCATATTAGCACATCACAATATGCCCACTTAGTTTACAGTATGCTCGTTTGGCACATCACGCTATGCCCATCATTGGCACATAATTTCCGTTTTGAATTTTTCCTTGTTGCCACATTTATTTTTCTTTGGGTTGAGTTTCCAGTTTTAGTATGCTCACTTAGCACACCATTGTCATTTAACATATTATGCGGGTAGTGAACCCTTGCCCGTTTCAATAATGCCCAGTTGGAATGTAATTCCCAGTTTTTATTATGCCCATGTAACTGAGCACTTCATGCTTTGTCTACATTATTCTCTGGTATGTCATTACAGGGCTTTGAACACCTTTTTCAACACCTCTCCCTTTTTGCTTCCAGTGCCATCCCAAGGGACTACCATAGTGGCCTGTGGCGCGGGTGGGCCTCCATTAGCAGCAAAGCTTCTGTAGGGAATGATGGCATAACCTCTGTACTACAGGCAGGCCGATGCATCAGTGGGTCATCAACAATCGTCTTGAAATATTTTTTGTGGACACTGGTTGTGGTGCTTTTGCGAAGACCTGGTTTGCATGGATTACCAACACAATTGTCCCGAGGCATAGTGGTCATGGGAACAAACTGCAGAAACAATGGAACCCTTTGTCCTTCACACTTTCTTTTTTTTATTACGAGTTTATAATCACCAAAGTGATTTTTACAAGATGGACGTAAAATCTCCAACAAAAAAAAGTTACTGAAGTGTAAAAAGTAAGCAGGAGAAAAAAAATCTGAGTAGAAAATCAGTAGTAGTTTCAGCACGGTAGTCAAAGAACGGCACAGAGCAGAACAGAACAGCCCCTCCGAAAAAGGCTTGTGGCAACTTTAGCAATTCTGCAAAGTCTCCAGTACTTTATCTTCAAAGATTAATTCCAGGATTCTGGTAGCTGCTATTGTCCAAAAAGGTCTAAGACCCCCCCCCCCACCCCCAATTAGACGATCCCACCAGAGAGCTTTGTCTGTCAAGTATGCTTTCTCCAAGTGATGAAGTAAGGAGTTCTGTGTGGAGATATTCCTGGACATAATAGGAGGAGGTGTACGTTTTTCGATGGTTTGGTTGTCTTTGCAAAATCGGCAGATGTTAGTCGCAGAGAGGCCTCTTATGTGCAGAATCTCATTTGTGGGCAGTAAGTTCAACCTGGCGTGAAGAAGTGTTAGTGTTTTCTGCTCGAGTGTCTTATAAGAAATGGTTGGACTTCATTTAGTTTTCTGTGTGATGGTGGCAGATGCTGAGTCAATTTATAAGCAGATGCCTTCGCCAACGTGTTTATCCAGTCCATTTCGTCTGGGCATTTTTGTCAGATTACCCAACAGTTCTTCTGTGGAGCTGCCGCAGACTTCCAGCTGTAGTTTGCAATTTGACTCCCAGTTGGTCAGCAGTTTTCAAACGCCTGTATTCATCTCCTCTTGTACCATGGAGAAAATCGTGAGAGCAGACGGGTCCTTGATCTTCCTGTATAGCATAATCGAAGCTCTCATTACTATTGACTCAAAGGACGAGAGTGAGAGTTCCCGTTTGATCAAAACTAAAGGTGTAGAAGTTGGAAGGTTCAGGACCGAACGCCAAAAAAGGCTCTCCAATCTGGGGCACAAGGAGTTGGGCAGAGACACCATGGCGTCTGTTCCGTAGGCGATTGTTGGCACCACTTCCCCCCCGATAGAATTTGAGTAGGGGCATCAAAGAAAAACAGCCATATTTTCTGTCCAAGACGTTGGCCTCTGAGATAAGGTTTCACATTTTTGTAAAAAGGTGTAGTTGCATTGCTGAGTCTTTGGATGTAGAGTCGATGAGCACCCCGAGATATTTAAATTCTGACACATGTTCGACTTTTTCTCAAGCCAAAAACCATGAGTATTTGCATCTTTTTTTTTTTTAGTCCCTTTTTCAAAGACCATGATCTGTTTTTTTTTTTGTTTACTTCCAGATCGAGCATTTAGTTAATGAGGCCAGCTGGTGGTGTAGACCAATTTGGGTCTGATCAAGTTGTATGAGATCGTCCGCGTACAAGAGTCTTGGAACTTTCATGTTGCCCATTACTGGGGGAAAATATCAGGTCACAGCATTACTTTCTTTTTTTTTTAACCAACTTTATTTTCATTTTTTAACTTAAGACAATGGTTGAGCTTTCGTCACAACATATGTTAAGAACATTGTTAACAAACTTTTATTCAACTCCCTTGAACTTTCTTGTAGAGTCTAGTATTGTCTTCATACTTTTCCCCACCCCCCCTTCCTTTTATTAATTGAACCAATCAAAACCATGGTTGTAACCAGAACAGTTCCAAGAGGCAACCCCTCGCCATATCTTCTGCTGCCTTTATCTGATATGGATGTTTCTAAGAGCCCGGGGTTTAAAGTATTGATTCTCCCGCTCCCCCACATAGTCCTGAAGTGGGTCCCATATGGCTAAGAATTTCAGATATGACCCTGATTTTGTGGCACAAATGTTTTCCATTGCCATAACTCCCCACACTTTCACCCACCACCATGGAGTTGTAGGGCCCTCCACTGTCTTCCCTTGTTGGGCCACTGTCATCCTTGCTGCAGCCAGAAGGTGGGTTATGAGGGCTGCTCTGTTCCCTGAGGCTGCATAGTTCCCTTCTACCACTGCCCCCAGCAGAATGACTTTCGGGGACCATGGTAGGTCTGCGCCTGTTATGTCCCTGATCAGACATAGTATTTCTTTCCAGTATATTTTTATCCTTGGGCATGACCACCACATATGGAACATGTCTCCTTTTTCTCCACACTGACCCCAGCGTTCTGGGGGGTACGTGGGGATCATTCTGTGTATTCTACTTGGGGGTAAATACCAGCGGTAACATAGTTTGTATGCCAAATCTTTGATTGCCGTGGATTTGGATAATTTGTGCGCCCTCCTCCAGATTTGACTCCATTCTTCCTGCGTAATCTCCTCTCCTATGTCCCGCTCCCAATCTTTCATGTACTGGAGGGAGTCGTCTGTTTGCGCCTTATCCAGTAGCTTGTATAGTCTAGTGATCCCTTTTTTCATGTGTCCCCTCCCGTATTTAGTTCTAGGCCCACTGGGGGTCGTAACCCTGCTCTTTTAACCTCTGGGTGTGAGATCCAGTGACGCATTTGAATCTGTGGTTTTCGACGAGGCTGAATTTGTTTACATCCTTCAAAGGTGAGTGGGGCGTCGTCCTGATACATATCTTGTAGGGACAATGTTCTGCTTCGTTCCAGCCTTCCCAGAATCTTTTGTGAAGGCCAGGTGAGAAATCTGGATTATGCATGATGGGGGGGGATAGTGGGCCCAGACCTAATTTGACCCCCCTGTTACGGATAGCCTTATCCCAGCTGTGTAGGGTCGTTTTAGTGGCTGGTAATAGGATACCTCCCGTATCTCTTGCTTTTGTTTTTAGGAATGGTAGCTTACTCAAAGGGATATCTGTCGCAGTCTGTTCTATTTTCCCCCAACCTGGAAGAGGGTCTTTACCCGCCCATTTCAATGCTGGTGCTAATTGGGCTGCTAACCCGTATCTCCCCATATCAGGGACTCCCAGCCCCCCAAGTAGTGTGGGCCGCATCAGGATCCTTTTTTGGATCCTCGGCTTCTTATTTCCCCAGATGAATTTAAACACGCCTTTTGGAGTTCGAGGATCTGTTTTGGGGGGGGATGACCACTGGGGTTGAGCTTACTACATGCAGTACTTTGGGTAGCAGGGTCATTTTTATCGCCGCTATTCTAGCAAACCAGGACAATTCCTGGGCATCCCATCTCTGCAGGTCTTCCTGCAGGCGCTTCCATAGGGGTGTAAGGTTTGCCTTGCGCAGATTCTTGACGGTTCTAGTGATATGGATTCCTAGGTATTCGAGGGACTGTTTTTCCCATTTCAGGGGATAATGTTCCTTCAGGAAAGCTATGTCCCCACTACCTTCGGATATATTCAGCGCTTTGGATTTTGAATAATTTATTGTGAACCCTGAGGTCTTTTCGAACTTCTGCAGTTCTCTGATTATTCTGGGTAATGTGTGTCTTGAGTCTGCCATATAGAGCATGATATCATCTGTGTTGAGGGCTATCTTGTTTTGAATCTCCCCGGTGTGCACCCCTCTAATTCCCGGGTCTTCCCTTATTCTGCAGGCAAATGGTTCCATTGCCATGGCAAATATGAGCGGGGATAGAGGGCACCCCTGCCGAGTACCCCTCGGGATATTGATTCTTTCTGAGGTGTAGCCGTTCACCATTAGTTGTGTAGATGGGTGCTGGTAATTTGCCAGAACCATCTTGGTGAATATCGGTCCACAGCCAAAACCCTCCAATATCAGTTTTAGGTACCTCCAATCGATGCTGTCGAATGGTCGTGTGGCATCTAATGCGGCGATCAAATTTTTGGGCCCCCCTGGCCCCCCAGTCTATTATGTCAATTACGCGCCAGACACTATCCTGAGTATGTCTCAAACCTTACGAAGCCTGCCTGTTCTGCGTGTATTATCTCTGGCAGTACTGCTGCCAATCGATTCGCCAGTATTTTCGCATACAGTTTGCATCTGTGTTGAGGAGAGCTATGGGGCGGTAACTTGTGCATTCTACTGGGTTACTTTCTTTATAGTCCCCAAAATATGCCAGAAATAGGGCCGGGGCGAGAGGGCAGCCCTGTTTGGCCCCTCGGGTGGTTGGTATCACTGCGGAAAGTAGACCCTTTGAGTTGAGCCGAACCTGGACGGTGGTAGAGGTGTGTAAGGCTTGTAGCGGGCTCAGGATCTCCAGTGGGCACTCCCAGTTGCTTAATTTGTCCAAGAGTTTTCTTCTGTTAACTAAATCAAAAGCCTGGGTAAGGTCTATGAATGCCAGGTATAAGTAGGCGGGATTCTGCAGTAAATCGAACATTTTTTGAAAATCAAGCTCAGAAGATTTGCCCAATCTTCTGGCGCAGATTTTAAGTTTGCGTTGGAGGGGCCGTCAGACCCCGGCGCCCTTGAATTGTTGAGCTTGATTATTGAGCCTAATATTTCCGATTTCTCATGGAGGTCGACCCAGGGATCGGGTGCAGGTGGTTAAGAGGCTAGAGGTAGTGCATCTGGGGAGCTAAACAGTGTTGAGTAAAAATGGATCCATGTTGACTCCGGAATACTGTTTAACATCATTGATTCTGTGGCTTTGGCCGATGGGTTGATCAGCTTCCGGAAATCTCTAGAATTGCTGTTCTTGATTTGCTCCAATATGGCCTCCGAATCATTTTGGTAAAGAGCAAGGTGATGTGATCTTAACCAGTTTTTGTAAGATCTTTTTGCCTCAGTTGCATAGGTTCTGTTGGCAGCCGTGTTGTCGTGCGGCAGTTCTTTAGCTATACAGAGGATATTGCGCTTCGCCACCAACAGGGCGTCAAAATTGTGTGTGTGCGCCACAGAGGTTCCGAGTTAGAATCGTGTGCGCCTTTCATGGCCGATCTATAGGGTTCCAGGAGTGGTCTATAGTCAACCTCGAGGTGGTTCACACTGCTTCCATAGGAGACTGTGATATCACAAATGTTCGCCCGGGTGACCCTTAACCGGTTTCCTTTGCCTTCTGGTTCAACTGCTCCCGGCTAGTTGGTATTTGGAGGTTTTGTTGATGACCATTTTATAAACGGAAGATTTGTGGTCGCTTTGAGTTGACTGTTGGACACTGAATTCAATCAGTCGAGCAAGGAGAAGTTCCGAGGCGAAGATGTAATCGATAGTTGAGTAAGCCAGACCACGCTTCCACGTGGGTAAGTTAGTAGTGTCGGGTAGCGTAGTTGCTGTGTTGAAAAGTTGTCTTGATGTAATTAGTTTGGACCACTCCTTTCCCCGTAGGCAGGGTTTGTACTGTAGTTTCTGGAAGAACCATAGGGCATTTGATGTTAAGGTCTCCACAAACAATGACTTCACAAGCTCCCCGCTCTAAATATACGGCATCCAGCGTAGTTGTTACTAGGTCAAACAGTAGATCCCTTTGGATTGCCTTGGGGTTCCAATAAATGGTCATAACCAGCAGATGTGTGCATAAAAGCTTCTGCGCCAACCTCTTTGTGAAGCCAAGAGATGAGGACCGCTAGGACGAATGGGACTTCAAGATGATCTTAACTATTTGTAAGCCGCTGCCCATCCGAACTGCGATTATCAATCCAGAAGGCCTGCCTTTATCCCCCGTCAGTGCCTCTGAAAAAGCGATATCAGATCCATCGAGCGTTGGTTTAGTTTTCAGCCACAGCTCTTGTAGGCATAAAATGTCGTATCCCCCTAGGTTGATATCACCTGGGGGTGTTAGGTGAAGTAACCCTCTTGTATTCTAGCTGGCCAAGGAGAGTAACTGGGGATCTTCAAATGTAGTGGCATGTAATGGTGGCTATTTGTGCAGGCGAGTTGAAAGGGCTTTCGGAAGCCACGACCATGTTTGGGACTTAAGGACTGGTCTGCAGGGGGTCACCTTCTGTTCCTCCCCTAGTACCCTCTTAGGTTTTGCATGATTTGTTGGATGAGGTGTTGGATCTTCCCTGTGGGTAGATGACTGAGCGGCGTCCGATCTATAGCCTGATGAGGAACCTGAATGTGGCCCTTCTCTTGGCCGTGATTCAAGATTTTGTGAGGCTGTTTGTGTGGACTCTTTGTCTTGATCCGTCAAGACTGTGTGCTCGGATCTATCTGATTTGAGACATGTTAGTTCGAATCCTTGTTTATACATTGCGTCTGTTGCCTTTGTCAGCAGCGTGACCACCCGTCCGATGTAGTATAGAGAAAACAAGAGGCCTTTTGCCCCTCGTGGGATGGTTCCACTGTTTTGAAGTCTTCTGATTTGATTTCTCTTAAAGCCGAGATGCTATGGATGTGCGTTGGCGAATTTTGAAGGAAGGACTAAACCTCTGCTTATGCTGCTCTTGGTTAGATGTCTTCTGGTGTTGTAATTTTCCCGTGATGGGATTGTCTCTGCTGAGATTGAATGCTGTTAACAGCCTTCTCTGAGGGTTCTGTTCGTCTTTGAGTGTGTACCCTCGAAGTGTATTTGGTCGGTGGCCGTCAAACTGAGTCTGGTAGAAGGTCATTTTGTGTGCGATCTTAGTTCTACTTAATGGGTCGAGATACTTGGTTATTCCGTAATTCTTTGAAGCGATCGCTCAACGAACAGAAGCTTGAAGGATATCGGGTGACAGTTTGGAGGAGGGGCGTCTCCCTAGGTGAGTGGAGAGCAACTTCTTCTAACTGACTGTCAGCACTGGCATTCAGAGGTTGGTTTAAGTCCATCAACTCCTTGTGATTAAGAAAGTCATTTATTGATTTTGGAGAATGTGAAATGACTTCTGATGGTTTCTGCTGCCTTTAAAGGATCTTTTGGATCTGAGTCTTTCGGCCAAGATAATAGATTTTTTTGTTGTGAAATACCCTCAGATCATTGTTCGGGTTTCTGTACAGGTGGTGTTGGTTTAAACATAGGGGCAGTTTTAAGGCACACTTGAGAAGAGGCTTGAGTTTTACTTCCCATGGTCGAGGTAATGTCGGTGGCCACCATCGGAGCCATTTGTGGAGCGTTTATTTCCTCAGTTGGCCTTACTCCTTTATTTTCTTTATGCAAGGGCATGTCGCCCAAGCACATCACGTCGTTATCCATGGGCTTATTAGACGGTGAGTGCGGTCTGGTTTGCGATGAACTGGTATGGCCCGCAGAGCGATTAGAGGAAGATTTGGTCTTGTTCCACAATCCGACTGGATGGACTCCGCCCGGAGTGTTTCTTGGGGTTGTTTGCGAGCTTGAGACTGCCATTATCCCTTGATTCTTGGTTTTCCTAGTGTCACTGGAGATCTCGGAGGAGTCGGGTCGGTACATGTGGGGCGTAGGGGCTGGATCATTTCTCTGTCTCTCCAGGGCATTGATGTAGCCTTCCAGGTAGATGAGTTTGGAATTCATCATCGCAAAAATGGATGTGTGGTGTTTTAGAGAGTTGTTGATCGTCTCTTATAACTTGCAAGAAGGTGCCAGTGCAATAGTCACGGAAGACATGATGGACATGGTGTCTATTTTCTTGGAAGGAGTGTCCCTTGGATTGTTGTAGGATGTATCACTTAGTCTTCTGTTAGCAGAAAGTCTTGGTGGTGATGTTGGCAGCCACGGCTGAGGAATTTGTTGGGCTTTGTGCTGGAGGGCCTCCGTCAAAGGAGGTGATCCCTCAAGAGATTCCCGGTCTTGCTCCTTCCTTTCAGTTGGCCCTTGGGAGGAATTAGGAGCATGAGCCATCAGACAAATGGGGAAGTTGTCAGTATGCCTCTGGTCAGAGTTGAGTCGATAAGGTTATGGTGCCCTAGGGCGAAAGGTGTTTTTATACACTGGACCGGTCGTTGACAGGCCTATATAGCCAGTCTGAGGTTGAGGAGCCGGGCTTCCAGGTGGCTATCTGCTTGCTTTGTCCGTCTGGTGAGACGGAGTTCTCAAGCGAGGGCTCTGTTTGTGATGCCAAATTTGGCAGTGGAGTAGTTAACTGGCTCTGGCCTCCGTGTCTCAGCAGTAGGTAGTGGAACTGCTGGCATGTGAATGGTAGCTTGTCTTCCTTGCTCTTCTGCCGTTTGTGGCGAGACTTGCTGGGGACACTCGTAGGATGAGGTGTTGAGGAAGTAAACAAGGGTTCAAGAAGTACTTCCAATAGGTCCGTATCCGAAATTTCGCCTAGCCCATTTTTTAAAAAAATGTTTTCGCTTGCCTTTGGAAAAGATGTTTCGAGGAGTTTTCTAGGCGTGTGCTTGTAGAAGGGTTTGGCGTAGGGCCCTTTTTATTAGGCTTTTTAATGTATCATCTCTTGTTGGCCATCGGGAGATCAAATTTCTTGATCAGGCGGAAAGGAATGCCATGCAAGTGACGATTTGGAGGGCCTTGCCTGGCTCCCTCCTTCATTTCTTCCTTTCCTTGTTTGAAGTGTTCAAAAGTTCTATAGTCTCTGATGGGGTAGATGGGGGTTCAAGGGTGGCTGGAGTGAGGCCCTGAGGCCGAGCTTCATCCTTGGGGTCCTCCTCAAGGATCGGCGCTTCACCATTGCCAGTATGTACAGTTGCAGCAGGATAACCCTGGTGTGTGGCAGGTTTCTCTGCCGGTGTAACATGAATCTGTACACTTGTAGTGACGAGTGCCATTGCATTAGCTTCTGTGGCCGCCAGGTGGCGCTGTGGGGCGGCTGCGTTTGTTTCCAGGAAGTTTAAGCACAAAGCCGTCCCGGAGTCGCTGGTTTGGCTGTCAGAGATCCGCTGGCTGGGAGCTTCGATGCAGATCTGCTCCTCCGCCAGCTTGCGGCTTTCCAGGGTGGAGGCTTGAGAGCCCGCGTTGCCAGCCCATTGAGCCGTTGGCAATTGTTTTTGTTTTGGTAATATGCGGCTGCACAGATTGTTTGGCCACTCTTTTAGACGGTAAATTCTGTAGCGTGCTTCCCGGCCGCTTTAGGGAGCCTGCGATGACTAAGTTGCCGGATTGGGCTGTCGAGGGCTTGTCTGTGGGAAGTGTTACTGTGGACGTGTTTAAGGAGACACTATTTGAGCGGGAGCTCCGCAGCCTGCAGATGTATTGAGATGAGAGTCCAAAGGTTCGCCGCCATCCGCCATTAGACTGCCACAGACTGCCACAGACTGCCCACTCTCACACCACACCACACCACTCCGCTCCTGACAGCAGTCTTTGTAGAAAAAAGGCGCCAAAGTAGTAGTGGTCACAGAGGAAAGACTGCAGGACTGCCACAGACTGCCCACTCTCACCACTCTCACTTTCCTAATTTGCCCAAACACAAAAAAAGCACCAGTCAAGCGCAACCCTCATCAGATCAAGGTTAACGGTCTCACCAGCCATGCAGGCAGCCTTTAATCAATCAGATGTTGAGAGTTTGAAGCATAGACTCAACCACCCCTGGCAAGCAGCGCTCCAGACTCTGGTCCTTGGCACCCAGGAAGGAGAGATTTCCTTCAAATCCCAGTCCTTCTGCAAGCCGCGTGCACCGAGTGGGGAAATTAAGAGAGATTTATCTGGCAAACACACCCACTTCCCCAGCAGTCTTCACCCTAGATCTGAGCATTGCAGGCAACAAAAAATGTGGGGGGTGGGGAAGAGAGCGGAGAGGTGGTGCAGGATCAGTTTGCAAATACTATGAGGGAGAAGGCTGGCTCATCTGAAAACCTGGATTCTCTTGTCGCGTCATAGTCTCTCGTCGCAGTTCTAACTCTCCCCTGCCTCATCAACCCTTCCCCTCCTGGTATGTTATTTCCAAATTCACATTCTCATCCTACCTTCCTTGTCTCATATTTATTTCCATCTCTACTGCTTCTCTTCAGAACTTTGGGGATGGTTGAGAGGACAAGTTTCTGTAAGCATACAATGTACATAATAGTTTACATCATGTTTACTGGATCTACGGATAAGAGGCCTTTTATCAGAAGTACATTGGCGCCTTTTTCATTCTGGTCTTCCAAAGCCCACCTTTTTCTGTTAGTCTGTTTGAAAGCACCATGGTGTGTTTAAGCTATCCTGTGGGCCCACCCGCCTGCAGAGCCAGTGAAACGTCTAGGTGAGTCTGTTTCGATCACTGTCAACACATAGTCCTACCAAGGGCAGAGAGACCAAGAGGGAAAGGGTAGTCTGCAGCCGGTGGTGTCTGTTGCAAGTCTGAATCTGTTTAACTGCAAGCGGACAAAAGGGATTTCAAAGTAGTGTTCGCTGAGCCACGTAAATGGCACAATACGTTTTTACATATTAGACTGAAGCACTGAGCAGTAGCAAGGAGGCAGTGAGGCATCATACAGGGTACAGCCAAGACACAGAGCTGCCAGTGTAAAACCATGCAGAACAAGAGAGGTCTTCCCAGCTCCCCCCCTCCTCTCCCATCCCCCAACCACTCTAATGTCCTCCAACTACCTGTGAAAGGAGATATGTCAACTGAAACCATGAATTGTGAAGAGAAGCTTGATAAGGGCAGTGGTTGGAAAGAGGGGAGTTGAAGATGCGCTGGGTGTGGAGAACGAGAATGTGTTAAAGCAGAATTTGTATAAAATCTGCACTTAAGAGGAGGTGAGTCTGCAAGTAAAACCAGATGCCAAGGAGCAACCATTCTGACAGTTGGACCACAGAGGGGGGAATCCTAAAGTCCAGCTAATTAGTGGAGAAGTGCTGCACTGTGGTAATTGTTCTAGTTTCTCTTTGAGGTGGAGCTTGTCTGAGTCAGTGTTGCTTTGTTGGAATCAAAGTTCTGTGGCAATTCAGAATTAGGACTCTGTCATTTTCAAGTGTTATTTATTGTTGGGCGTTATGTTTCACTGGTCTCTGGTAGCACGCCTGAGTATATATTTTCTCTCTCCCTGTTTCGGTGTATACTTGTTCCCACCCTGCGCTGGGCTATGTTGTCTGGCACCCTGCCTTGGGGGTATGGTTTCTGGTAGGCAACGTTGGGCTGAGGTTTATCACACCCTATGTATAATGTATATTGGCAACAAGTGCTGCCTTTGCATTCTGCCTTTCAGTCTGGTACTTTTTTCAAGACGCACCTGACTCAAAGGCAGCACTTGCTGTGACACAGCCAATTAACAGCTGTTTGGTGTTAAACAGCGGTGTGCCTTTCCATTCTGTTGGGTGCTTCTTGAAAGGAGCTCCCGCAGCGCTTGCCTCAACACTGCCGATTTGATCAACACTGATCGGCTGTTAAATCTTCAAGATGTGTGATTTGCGTGCCTCCTCCCAAACCACCCCACCCCCAGGCCTGGTGCCACACCCCACCAGGGGGCACGCCCCACAGTCTGAAGATAATGGGGGATGTCTAGTGTGGCAGAAACAAAATACACACACTGGAGAACATGCAAGTGCTGGAGAATAAACCGCGCAGAAACTGTATTCTGTGACAAATATACATCATATTCAGTGCAAGGTATAAAATACATTTGGGAAACATGAACGTCGCACACAGCCATTTTCACAGTCCCCCCCCTCCACCCTTTCTCAGGTCCTGAAAGGGGCCACATCAACTGGGCTGGGGACCAGTGTGTCACCTCGATCTGGGTGAGGCTGTAAAGTTCTTTGTTCAGGGAGTCTGAATTCCAGGATTTGAGGGGGATATGAGCCATGGTCAAGTAGGGTCCAGGGGGTTTAACTGTTTGATATGAGGCACCAAAGTGGTTTACAGATGATGGTTGGGGTGCAAGCAACCCAACAGTATGTATGTATGTATGTATGTATGTATGTATGTATGTATGTATGTATGTATATCCATCCATCCATCCTTGGGGGTGGCTCCAAGGGAGGTGATGTGAGCGGCATGGTCAAAGATTTCACCAGAGGAGTCTGGCACAAATGCACAACACTCTGGCCCAACATATGCACACACTCCACCATGGGAAACCAATATCATGTTGAGGGCCATATGGTTTTGAAGAGACCGTTTTCTCAATTCCTCGATGTCTCCAGTGATACACCAGTTTAATTTGCCACCACCTCCTGAATTGCTTACAACCGATAGGCAGCCCACCCTACTCTCATGAGATGCCCATCTGTGGTACTAATGCATGCCATACAGTTGTGCGTCTGTTAGAAGAGTGAAGGTGTTCACTATGTCATGGGCTTGTTGTAGGTCCCGTGCATTTCAGATCTTGCCGGGAGGTCTTTCTTTGGTGACTTGGATGACTGGCATCACATGTCCTAGGGCACAGCTGCCACTCCAGAGTTGAGACGGCTGCTTGTAGGCTTTGGTGCCGCAGATTCAGAAAGTCTTCAGGTGCCAACCAGTTGTTTGTTGGCTGGCATTCAGGCAAGGGTGGCTTTCATACCTGGCAGGCAATGTAAGGTAGGAGGTGGGGATGTATTGTTGAAAAATAATTCTGGGTGTTTTTACAGGGCGAGGGCTTCAGTTAGCTGGGTTGTCTGGACAGTCTGTTAGATTGCCCCTGGTTGTGAAGAAACTGCCACTCTCGTGTGACTGGAGTATCATGGACTGGCATCTGCCGGTGGTGGTGGCGCGACCCCCCCCCCGCCCCCGCCCCCGCCTAACTAGTGAGTTCCCTTTTAAGAACCTCATGCACCACAGCTAGGTGAGTGTCATCAAAGGAGCTTGGTCTGTTCATGCCATACTGGCATCCATTTGACAATGTCTGGGCCAGGCACTGCAATGCAAGTGCCACAGGGGAATCTGCGGTCAGGGGGAACCCTCAATCCCTGGCATGCAAAAAGATATTGTACACAAACTAAGATGTCTTGACAAATACTAAATCGCTACAGGGTGTAAGTTGGCACCACTGAGTCCCCACCCAAGTCTGTCAACCAGGGTTACTCTAGCGCACTCGCAATCGTCCACGGGCACTCAGATGCACACTCGCAGGCGCTCAACTAGGGGAAGAGGTTGGATGATAAACTGTTGGAAGTCAGGGGGCATGGTAATGCCAAGCTACTAGTCCACTTCTAGAAGGAGTGTCAAGTAAAATGCCCAGATGTCCCTGGAAAACTGATGCAGGCAGGCACTGTGTACAGAAGAGTTCCAAGCAAAGATGATCTGTAGAGGCCCTCTCTCATGTGAGCAAGAGGGGCAAAATAGATATTGAAGAGCCATGGTGATAGGATAGAGCCATGGGGGATGCTGCAGGTAGAGAATGAAGTGGTAGAGGAGAAAGGGCTCAGCTGAACCCAGAACAGGGGTGAGTTTAGTCACAGCAGGTGCAGGCATTAAGGTTCTATTCGGGTGATCAGGGACCTAAACTCGGTTCTGGATCCGAGGCACAGGCACCAGAAAACTGGAAGTGGGCAGCAGGCCAAAATGGGGAAGGTGGTGTGGGAGACCCCAGCCAGCGCCACAGTTTTGGACAGGGGAGTCGGGGGAGGCTTGTGTTTCGCAGGAGGACTGGATTCCCCCCCTCTCGTAATAACAGGCAGACTACACTGAAAAGTGGGTACACTATGAAGGCACCAATTTCCTTGTAGAAATGAGGGACAGATTTATTCTAGGAAGAGGAGTAAACTCATTGCCAGCAGGATATATTAGACACACTGGACATGGGTTATTGCCTACACTGGACTGCAGGCACAAAGCCTGGGGGGGGGGGGGGGGAGGAGGAGGAGGAGGAGGAGGAGGAGGGAGATCGATCGAGAGATCGATCGATCTGCAACAGCTGATCTAACGGTCATGTGCAGTACCTTGCCCTACTCCGGCAAAAATGTAGATAAATTTGCTTCAGAGTTGCAGTATTTTGTTTCCTCATCACTTACCGCAGAACAATTTTGGGTTATTTTGAGGTTGATTCTTCACATCCATACACTTGACCAAAAGACGCCAGATTCTATGCAAAGTGATAGAAGAGAAAGGGACTCAGAGCAATTAGCTGTTGGCTTTCCAGCACAATGGTGCAGAGGAGCACTAAAAGGAATCTGCTGTTTTCCTCCTTCCTCCTAATGTTGAGTTTGTACTCTAAGCAGATGCCGCTTGAAGACTGAACTAATCCATCAAATATGTATTCACAAGATTGCTCGCAGATGCAGCTAAGTGTGCATGGTCCTAATGAAGATCATGATTACTTCTGTCCTCCAAGAGCCTGCTAACTGGCAGCAAAAGTCTAATCCGCCATTAAACAAAGGACTTAACGGTTCTCACGATGGCTGGTGTATTAACCGCTTTTGCATCGATGTAGCAGTGGATCTTCATTATTGGTGAAGGGATTTGAGGAGGGAAACCAGAGCATTCGGGAGTGCAGTGGGGGAAGACTGTTGCAAGTTATGTGCTGAAGAGTTTCTAAATGTTTCTCTCCTTCCTCGCTTCTATGTGTGTCTTCCCTGTGGAGGTAGAGAGCCACAATCTGGGGGAGGGAATACCTTTTTTAGACCCATGATCGTGGGCTTAATATTCATGCCTCAGGGTGATGCCTTTAGAGTGCCTGCAATTAAATGAGTAAGGAAGTAATGACAAATTAAGTAATCATATAATATTCCAAATATGATGCAATCTATGACATGAGGTGTAAAGGGTCCTTTGAGAGGCTGTCAATATTGGTTCCAGACTGGGGTTTCTTACTTATCGTGTTTGCTGCAAGTCATACATCTAGTGGCGGGGGTGCTTTTGTGTGATACAGTAGCCCCCCCATCAGGATTTGTCATCTTACCCTGCTGCCAACACTGGCATTTCATTATCCAAACATATTGTGGGGCTTGTAGGACAAATGTCTTGTAGATCTCCTCTTTTATCCATATGGTCATAATACCTTACTCTTTCGTACCGCTCTTCCACATCTGTCTAGGTAAGCCTGGACCACAGACCGCACATAGAAAAAAGCTTGGAATTGGTAATGTCATGTGGCCACACCTGTAATGATCCAGTGCCTGTTTTTCTACCCAATGGATTGGTCGTGGGGTCCAGTATTGCAAGCTACATTCAATTCTGTGGAAGTTTGAAGGAATGACTACTGCTCTGCATGAGTACATCGATGAATAGTGGCTGAACTGCCTGTTTAGCACCATGCTACAACTAAACATGCAGTGATCACAGTCGGAAAGGTATACCTCCTTCACCTAATGTGGTAGCGCAGAAAGGGCAAACTGTATTCTTCAGGAGGGCTGTGTGGTGATAGCCCTAGCAACCCAAAAACCTTGAGTACAATAGTCCAAAATAAAATGGCCAATCAAGGTTCTATAAAAATAAACTTTTGATCAACCCCTAAAATGCAAACCATTATCTAAAAGCACTAGCAAATCCCCACCCCTGTTTTGAAAACACAAACGTGCAGACTGTTGTAGAATGGCACTCCAGGTAGATTAGCACGAGTGTTTACGCATTTAATTGGGAAAATGTCAAAGTTCTAAGGATATGTCTTTGACTACGGCCTCCCCTTCTTTTCCTTGTTTATACTTTAGTCCCAAAAGTGGTTCAGGGGAGAAGGCCTTTTCATAGTTCCTTGTGTTCTTGTATTTGGGTTTCTACATCCTTGAGGTAGGCTTTTTAGCATCGAACTTGAATCTCTGTGCTTTTGGGGCCGGGCGGAGTCGAGGAGCCGTGGTGCCGGATCTTGCGATGCAGTGCTGTTCAGCAACGATGGCTTGTAGAAAACGCTGTTAATGGCAGGCAGTGCCGGGCCGGTGTCCTTGGGTGCCGAGACTGGCCTTTTGGGGTGAGCGATATCGGCTGGCTTGACACTGGGTCAGGGTACTTCATCTAAGTCACTCACCGCCTCGGTTTTCCACTGACATATAGCACACCATTTCGAGGGGATTGGGTCCTCCGACGTATTCCATATCTATGACAGTAATCACCACAGCTGTGCTGTAGTGATTACTGTCATAGATATGGACTACGTCGTCGGACCATCCCATCGAAAGAACGTTACCAGGTAAGAGTAATTTGTTCTTCTTTCTCGTCAATGGCTGGTGGGGAGTGCAGATTTTGAGGCCAGCATTCGGGAAACATTATTTTGAGCCGGGGGGTTCTAGCGGCCTAGAATGCCCTCACTACACGGGTAGTAGTGGAGGAGGCAAATGGTGGCCCTTCTTCCTGCCGCAGTGCATTTTTGATTCTGTTCCCGAAGCATGCATGGCAAACGTTTCGCACAAGAAGTGAGCCCTTTATCCAAACCTGGCATAGCCCTCGCCTTCTGTGATTTCATGGTGCCTGTAATCACCCACTTAATCATGCAGAGACTGGTGGTAGTGCTGCCAGACACAGCATTTCTCTCTGCAAGTGCTCCTGTGCTGGCTCTTGCTTTGGGGTTGCGAATACTCTGGAGACTGTGCTTTATGAGGCACACTAGCTTCTTAAGCTTCCTCGGCAGCCTCTGCATGATAGGATATGGCATTTGTATGTGCAGTAATTTAATCAAATTGCCACTAGGCACGGAATGATCAGTTACAGATGATGGTCCTTAGCAGAGGAGAGAAGGGGCAATAACAAGTTGTGTCCAAGAATTAAATGGAGACCATGAACTACCGAATCAAAACCTTCCTTGGGAAATTAGACCTTTCAGTGGTCCTATAAAAAAGCCTAGGGCCCTGCAGGAGGAGGTAATGGCCGGATTGCACATTTGGGAGGGGGGAATGCGCAATGAGGGTCGTTGGTTACAGAGCAGGAGCCATGAAGTGGAGAGACTGACCTGGAAATTCCTCGCTGTAAAAACTTAGATCAAACTCTCACTGCTGAGTATTTTATTTTTGAGCAAATGGAATATTTAAAAAACACGTTTTTTTAAAAACAGATCTTTGGGGGTAGAGGGAAGGAGTTGTAAACCATGCTTTCATCATAATTGGAGAGTCACTTAAATGAATTGTTGTGCCCATAATATCCCTTTTCAGATCAGTAAACACAATTGGAGTGCTCTGCTTGGGGTGTATCACTGCTGATGCCACTGTGGGAGGGTGGGTGGAAGCTCGGATTCGTGTGTAGATCTTACTGCATGCTAATTTTTATGCTGGCTTGCGTGTTCCGCTTCTCCTAGTAGAGCAAACTTTTCTGAATGGACTTTACCTTTAGTGATGTGATGTCGGCGCTCCCTTGCAATGTTGATATTCCTGTCTTTTAGTCATGGCATGAAGTGCCCGGCACGTGCTACATGAATGCCAAAACGAAATGGCTGTGCCAGTGTTTTGCTTTTATGTTTTTCTGGACTCCTAGGGCGCAAAGCAGGCACGCGCTGAGACATTTCCTTCAGGCGAGGTATCTGGACTCCTCAAGCACTGGGTGGTCACTTGGCAGAATGTCTCAATGCGTGTGCTCTGAAATCGATGATGATTTTGTGATTGGATGTTCATTCAGGAGTTTTCTATCGACTGCGCAATTAAGTGAGGGCGAACAATGTCCTTTAATGTGTGTGTCCAAATGGCTCTGCTGCGTTTCGAGGCGCTGCGGGCGTCGTTACAGGGCGGGTTGACACTTGGTAAAGTCCTGGGCTCTGGGAGCAGCCATTGTTGACTGTAATTCAGGATCCCCGGCCACTGGGAACGAGCCGTTTCACCTCTTCACATGACCGTGGGAAAGGGAAGGGCTGAAAGCTGCCTGCGTCCGGTGCCATTTGCAACAATCCCCTTCGCATTGTTCGGAGTCTGCTCTGGCGGAATTTGCTCTCGGCAGCACTTCAGATGCGTCGATGTTTGTATAAACCACTGAGGAAACGGTAAACACTGGCCTTTTCCCCGAGTTGCCGGTTCAGAAATGTGTCTGCGAAGTGATGGCGAGTGGCTTTTGGGGGGCGACATTGATGGGGGCGGGGTGGGGGTTAGGAGGGTATGCAGCAAAGGGAAGCTTTGCCTTGTTGGCTTTGTGCGCCCCTGGAGTATTAGATGAAGTGCTTCTGTTCTGTATAGGAGCAACTTTTCCTTGGATCTGCTCACCCCCAGTGTCGTAGGAGGTCGACCGTTCCTCTATTACACTAGAGTAACATTAATGTATGGCCTTAATATTAAAAAGCAATGTCCTTTTATTAAAGGATCTATTGCATCGATGGCTCAACTCAAGTCCAGTGGCCAGCCTGAGTTTTCCACTTTAAGAATCTAAGGTGGAGCAAAGCATTCTAGCAGCTATTGTCCAGGTGGACAGCTCAAGTGTGATATGAAGAGACCTGCATTTTGCAAGTTTGGATCCTACAGCATAGCAAGCTCAGCATTTCATCTTTCCGAGATAAATACATTTAGTATCTTTTAATTAGGGTAATAACACCTATTCGTGCTTGGAGGCTCGAGGAATCTGACATGGAAGTGCTATATAAAAGCATACATTAGTATTACATGCACCGAAATGTTCTCCATAGCTGCTCCCCTTTCTCTTAGATAATGCCTGGACTCCTCTGGGCCACAAGGCCCTGTAAATGGCACAGGGGCACTATACAGATCGCGCTGAATATAACATGGCATTTCTTATATGCGCAGCTTCTGTTGACATGAGCCTCTGAATGTTTTCCTCGGTAGTTTTCTTTAGTAGTAAATCGGCTCTTTGAAGGGCCCATGAAAGGTGCTATTACTTATGCCGGAGTGCTACCAGCCTGGCACGCTGGTGTACTCCACTTGACTTGAACGCTGTTGTTTCTCACATTCTGGCTTCTTTTTCTTGCTAGTCTTTGATTCCAGTTCAGAGAACAGTGTGGCCATTCCTCTTGCCCCTATACGCCAGTCCTCCTTTCTTGCCATCTATGGGCTCCTTGTTGTGTTGCTGGCGTGTGTCAATTCCTCTTGCCCCTATACTCCAGTCCTCCTTTCTTTCTTTTCATGTCTGGGGGCATTTTCAGGTTGTATTGGAGGCTTGTGAAATTGCAGTGGACTTCCCATCTGAGCTTTGTATGATTCTGTTGCCCTTGAATTTCTATTTAATTATTTAGATCTTAATTCCTATTCATCTTCTGAATATGAATTAAGTTGGGGTTCACCTCTCAACTCCTGTGTATATATAACCCAAGACCCTATTCTGGTTTAGGGCAGCAGCCTGGGTTGATGTAGGGATTTGTGCCTGTTTTTAGGACCCATGGGTGCCACCCTTGTAGGATGCAGCTTTGGAAACACAACGAATTTCTGTGCAGTGCCTCCAACAGTTCTGGACAGATTCCATCCTGGGTGCAAGCTCCTTGTTTTCTATGATGAAAGCGCCCTCCCTTTTGCCCACTTTAAACATAGCTATGCCTTCAGTAATCGGCCTCGCTTCTTGCCTTTTTTCTGTTGCCCTTTTCCCCATTTGCTTAGTTTAGCTTCTTTTTCCGATGCTTTGCTTTTACGTGGCGGATGGTACTGTTTTGCAAGCCGGAACTTTTTCGAGGTAATGGTGATTGGTGATCGCCTGACGGGTCAAAACGCTACTTTGATGCTTTTTTTGTGTGATGCATCATTACAATGAATAACCGATTTAAACAAAGTCCATGTTTTCTCTGTCTCCCTCACACATGAAATGGTCCTGGCCATTTTAAGTAATCTGCAGCATTCGTTTGTTTTATGCACTGTAATTATTTTGCTCACTCAGTCCATGATTGCCTTCCCTGCTTTCGAGTTCTTTGCCCATGTTTAGGGTTTGCCAGTGTTCGTACTGCCCATCTCCAGTTTTCTAGCAAGGGAAAGCCAACTGCCTCCCCAGTCCCCGTTGCCGATGCTGACAGGGCTGGTCTCGAACGAGTAGGTAGATTACTTGAGCAGAGCACTCCCACATTGAAGCATGCCGGCCAGGAGCCCCTACTTCTCATTGCTTGTGCCTCCCTGCGCTTCTGCCCTCTCTCTGGCTGAGGGACTTGGTAGCTCATTATCTTCACTGGGGAAGTTAGTCGGTGGGATCTTTTTTCTCCCACTCATTCGCGGGAGTTAGAGGCGTATTCATCAAGTTGAGAAGCTGGCTCTCCATCCCGTTATACCCGCCACATGGGTGTGGAATAAAAGCGCTGGGTGCCATTGGTGGCTGGCTGCCCCTCGTGCCTCAGGACTGCATGAAGGAAAAGGCAATATGTTGCATGGAGTGGAGAATGCCAAACAGCTGAGTATGCCAGACGCGTCTGGGTAATGTGACCTATGCGCCCTCATTGATTTCGCTATATGTAACATTTAATTAAAATAAAGCGTCTAGGCAAAGGGGTTTCGTTTTACATTGCTGATTGTAACTGCGCTTGGGTTGCTCGCAAAGCGTATGTTTGACAAACCTCCCTATCCCCGCACCGTTTAGTTGCGTTTTCGGCGTTTCCGGGTCCTATATGGTAGCTTTGAATAGCGCTTAACTTTATCTGAATGTCCAGGCGCAGAGTGAGGCTTGAAAGCTTGACTTCCTCTGGGATAGCGCCAGCCAGACTGGCGGGGTTTCATTGCCGAGCACTCCCCGCCCGCCTCCGTTCTGTGCGATGCGCGACCAGTGCCTCTCGCGGAATTGCGCCTACGTTTCATTGCACGAAGTCGGTGCGTGTATTGCTTTGGGAACTGCAAGTAGTATTCTTTGCTGAGAGTGGAGCAGACCATTAGCTCCATATTATCCACTAGGGGAACCATTTAAAGTGGCAAGCTACTAGCCCAGTGGTCAAACATTTTAGGCCTGCCCCCCCTCCCCACCAGCTTAGCAAAATGTGGGCAGGCCAGGCTCCCCCATCCCCCAAAAATTGCAAATGGACAGTAAGTACAAATGGCTGTGTGCCGTCACCGCACCCTACTCATCACAGTCCATTGGCTTCCCCACCCTGCTTCCAGCACAGTCCTAGGGCTAGTGGTGACTGGTGAATTTTTTTAAGTGGAGGGGCATAAATGGTTCCACCAGATATGCCATAGAGACCGGTTGCCACGAGGGAGCCAGAACCAATTGAAGGAAGGTTTGGGGTGGGTTTTCCCCATGAATTTTTTTTAAAATGTTGCATTTTAGAGTATACTTAAAAAAAAAGTCATAAGCCAAACCGTTTGCAATTGGCGCTAGAGGGCGCAGGGGTCAGGCATGTTTTTTACTGGACATCTATGAAGTTTTAAATACCTTCTCTGGGACGGACTACTGTCTCCCAGTGAATGTAAAGTTAAATTGACTTTGCTAGTCTTTTTAAATTGCTAGACCCAGCACACACTACCTTACAGCAGCGTGCTGGAGGGAATAACTAGTGTTCCCCATGTCTAGAAAACTCATCTAGCCCTCAAAAGCTACCCTTTCCTCTCAGAATGGCTGGTAGCAGTAGTATTACCATGATTTTCCCAACCGTGACCCGTTTACACGCTCCGGTAGCTGAAATCCACCGGAGCCATGCTTTTCAAGATGGCATCTGAGCCCCCTCTGTAAAAACAGGTTCTGATCGACTTTTTTCGCCATTTCTTTGTGGAAAGGTCCTTCTAGTGTTTGCCTCTGCGCACCAAACCCGGTTTGGTCCCTTTGTTCGTTTGCCTTTTGGCGGGCTTTTGTACTGAAGCACCCTTCTGGTGCCTGAGTGTCTGGGGTGGACATGATGTGAGGGAGGTGCCTGAAACTCCCTGTGCTTAGTCTCCTAGGAGACCTGAATGCACTCTGGTGTGATTGGCTGGCTGACTGTCCAGCAAGGATAGCCACCCTGCTGGGTGAGTGACAGCTAGGCTGGAATGAATGGGAGAAAACTGTTTAAAAGCATGTCTCTGGGACTTGGAAGTCAGAGTCGACCACTGGAACAAAAGAACCGAAGACGAGCTGAAGGAAGACTGCTGCAACTCCTGGACAGTTGGTTTGCTCGATGAAGCCCTGATGCAGGCCTGAATTGCCCGAAACTCCCATGACAGAGAAGCCCTTCAAGGACGACTTCTTCCCTTGAGCTGGTGGGAACAACCAACTCGCAAGCCACCTGGAAACAATCTCCATACTGGTCGAATTTTGTTCAGAGTGCTGTTGAAAACCGATAGCCAGTGAGAAGGATAACAGCTTGTGGACTTACTTAAACCAACGTTTTGCCAAGATTGTGGATCTGTCCCCATGCAGTGCAGTCCTCCCTCTTGTCCCCACGACTGAGGCTCAGGAACAGAAAAATCTGCAGGAACTGCCTCAGCTACAGCTTTTCTTCATTCAAAAGGTACTTTGCAAATGGGGTAGAGAAATCCTCTTTACCGCGGTGAAAGTTTGTGATAACTTTCCCAACTTTGGAGTCTTGTTTGCTCCTAATCCGACATAACTTTTTTTTGTGTGCAAACTACTTCTAAGAACATTGGAAAATACTTGATGGAAAATGAAGTAAAATCAAAGGGTGGAGGTGGAAAGGCTGAGTGTGAGATTGGATTGACAGTGACGTGGTGGGAGGAGAACAGTTAGAAGATTCAGTATAGTTAAGGGTCAGGAGTGAGATGCTTAAAGGTGCAAGCATGAAGCTGGGTGAGAAGGCACCATTCCCTATATCCGGAGAGGCTAACCAACGATAGGAGAGGGAAAGTTAGAAGTTCCCCAGGGAGACTGGTAGCCAGCATCTTCGGGAAAACACCTATAGTCGTAGCTAGAAACACAGATGGGTGTTGGCGATCTTTAGTGACTAACAGCCCTCTAGGGACGTGTGGGGCTAGGAGTTGTCTTCCAGGCCTGGGAAATTTGAGAGGGGAAAGAACGGCACTAGCGCCAATCATCCCCAGTGTCTTAGACCCCAAAGAATCAAGAGTAGAAGCAGCCATTCCGACTATTACGTTTTCATCCATGGACTTTTCATTAGTCAGTGTTATAAGTGGCAGGCCGCAATGTCGCATCTAATATGATAGCCTTTTTGGATTCTTGGTTTACTTGGTTTGGTAGGGAGAAGTAAGCCGGCTTAGTGTGCTGTGTTTAAGTAACACTCCCTGAGGGGGTCGGGGTTGTCCTTTAGGTTGGGCTTGATTTCGTTGAAGTTTCTGCATATGCTCCCAGTGTTCGTGTGTCTGTGGATGTTGTGGGCGGACCCACAGTATTCGTGGGTGGGTTTTTGAACCTCTTGTGGGAGCTCAGTGCTTTTATGAATGTGTTGGTGGGAGATGTGTGGCGCCACAAGTGTCTCAAATGGACGCTTGGGCATGTGGGAGCCTGGACATTTCATAGATACTTGTTGACCTGGTTGGGGCTGTTTTGAGGAACCGGACATGGACATTTGAGGTCATGTGGGAGGGCCTCCCGAATGTCTGCCATACTTTTGGGAGAGAGTTTAGTGTCTCCAGTGTGACTATCCCCTGCCAAGCAGCCCAGACAGTGGGACAGTGCTTTGGGGATCCTCCATATTTCATAAATGGGTCCATCAACTGCCTTGGGGAGACTCCCACGCTTCACTCTCCCACTAGTCCACATAGCCAGGCAGGGGGACTTCATCACAGTGCCCAATCTGCTGAACATAATGCACTACTGAGTTTCGGTTATCTGACAATGTAACACAATTAGCTCCGTGAGGCCCAATGCAGTTGGTGCCAAATCATAATTTGCTCCCAATGTAAATTTGCGTTATTGGTTAATAGATATTATTTATTTATATCGCGCACCGAACCCTGAGGTAACTGTGCGCTGGAAAAACCTACACACATGGAGAAGATCAGTCACATGCGAATAATTGGGAAGACCATTACAAGTGGGTCTGGCTTATGTACACTAAAATCACAGAACAGTTTAGGAAGACCAGAGGTTACAGAAAGGTTTGGCATTTGTACAATAGCATAAGAGCAAGTGTGTTAGGCAAATAGAATTGCATTTAGGTGGTATGAGACCGCCAGGGGGTTCTCAATGGAGTGGCTTGTTGCTCAGCCATTTTTTTAAATCCAGATTTGAATTTCAGGAGGGAGTGTTCTTGTCTGTAGGCAGGGGGAATGGAGTTCCAACGTATAGCTGCCTGGACTGGGAAGCTGGCTCCTCCTGCAGTTTTTAGGTTGAACCTGGGTACTATGAGGCAATGAGAAAGGGCAGATCTGGTGGTGCAAGAGGGTTGGTGCTTGCAGAATTTGTCAGTTATTTGGGGGCTGTGTTAGCGAGGCACTTGTGAGTGATACCCGATGTACGGAGAGTGATTGTATCACGAACTGACAGCCCATTGGCGTTGCATTTAAGTGTTGATATGTGGTTGGATCTGGGTAGGTTAAGTGCCGCTCTCAATGAGTTGTTTTGAAGGACCTGTAGCCTGTTTAGGATGAGTTCAGAGGAGCCTAGAAAGAGTGTTGCATTAGTCCATTTAATGCTCTGGCTAATGTTAGGCAGCTAGTAGTGGACAGGAAGGATTTGCAGCTGTAGATTAGCTTATTGGTGTATGCTGTGCAGGCTGCCACGGAGCCGACTTGTTTCTTGAGGGACAATGTTGAATCAAGATAGACCCCCCAGAGTTTTTATTTCTTTGGAGACATAGAATACAGTGTTGTTCCTAGAGACGGCTCTTGGGTGCATTCTCTGGAAGCCCTGCTCTAAACTGTCCTCTGCATTTATTCTGAATCATTGTTTGTACCCACTACTGCATGAACAGTGTGCTTTCAGCTCCATGTTCTGCTCCGTCATCGGGAGCCAGTTGCTGGACACGCTACACTGCTAGAGATGCCAGCCCACAACAGAATGCATCAACAAGTCTCATCACAGGCATCTTACTCAAACAGCATGATTGGAAATATATCATCCAATGGTGTACACCCCTCCATGAATTCTGACACATTGGATTAAAACTCTTAATTGCCCACTGGCGCATCTGCTAATCTCCCTGCACTAACATTCTAAACTTCTGTTTTGTTCCCTTTCTCCCCAAAAACCTCACCCCTTACCTCCTTCAGATCTGCCAAAGAGTATGGAGAGACCATGCAAATGGCAGTGGTGCGCGGTAGAAATCCCAGTCATAGGTCATGATCACTTATGTACAGCAATCTTAAGTACTAGTATTTAAAATCCATGGGTCATCCGTTGGAACTCAAATCTTCTGTGATATCCTGTCTGAAATGCACTGTGCCAAAACATGGATTCACATGTTGGTCTTTTTCCTCTGGATTTGATGCCAGTTTCTTTAAGCACACTGTGTTCAGGATTTTTAATGTTTCTCCTGCATATCTCATTTAGAAAACTGACGCTCCAAGATACGTGAATCTTCAGAAGCTACCTGTTTTTTTAAAATGTATTAAATCCCCTGTGATTGATTACATTTTTAGATTGCCCACCTATCTGCTGGCTCCTGATCGTTAATATATCTAGCCGATTGGTGTGCAATAGACTGGTTATAACGGGCAACGTATTGAATCTGGGTCTTGCCCCAGCACCCATTAAACCTTCGTTATCCCTTTTAAAAAGTTCAAATAGTTTTGCATACTCCTAGTCCAACGGTTCAAATTGACTTCTAGAGTATTGACCCTTAATTGACATAAGCCCAAGGTGCAGGTTAGCATGCATTAAAGGCCAAGGGGCAAGAACTAGCATCAGAGGCTAATTCCAAGGTTGCTGCTGCTATTTGCATATGTAGCTGTCGGAAGTTGCCCTTTAGCCCCTTTCTCTTCAGTCACTTGTCCCCTGTAGAGTGCCAGTACAGGTAGTTATGGACTGTGCTTTCAGCAAGCCAGTCGTCTGTCTGGCTCTACCATTTTAATAAATTAGCTGATTTCACATTAGCAGTTCTTCAGGTTCCAGATTTATATGCTGTATGATGGTTTCGTGTTCTAATGGTGCTGTGGGGAATTTCGAGAATGCGGAAGCGATTTCTAATCCTCTTGCTATGCAATCTTCAACTTTGTGCACTTTTAACCGAATTGCCTGACCGTTTACTATACCCTGTATATACACTCTAATTTCTCGAAATGTTTTTGATGCCTTTTGCACTAGAACACGTTAATTATGGAAGATTCAGTTTTAAAACTTTTCAGTTCTCCTAAGGTATGGGAATCGGCTGTTCAGTGCTTGAGCTGCTGCTTTCAGCGAAGGCGTTTAACTTGACAATGATCCTGATAGATCAAAGGAAGCGCAAGGCTGTATTACTGTTGGATCATTCCCAAAGCTAGCATTGGAATGTGTGTAGTGCCGCTGCTGTCAGCTCTTATTAGGCTTCTGTGCCTGGTCCACCTTCAGATTATGATTTGTCACTACTTCATTGCTACTGCAGAGCCGCCCAATACATGTCTAGTCTGCTGTCATTGCATCTGATAGTAAAAAGCAAAATGGTTCCAAGAGGCACATTTTTGTAATGGTGTACATGAGATTCTATGCAATGGCTCCAAGCTGTGGAGAGGCAGGCAATGTTTGGGTTGGTTTAGCTCGAAAAAGGTACTCCCAAGCGTTTTATGGATCTTTGCATCTGCTCCGAATGCTCCTAGTGGCTTGAATCAGCTTGAAATTGCAGAGAGCAGAGGTAGCTTCTTTTGGTCCATGAGTCGCTGTGAGCCATCCGCTGGGTCGCTATGGGAAGGTAACGGTCTTCTGCCCTTCCCAGCCACGAGGGTTGCCAGGGACACAAAGTGCTTTCCACTTTAGAAGGCAATCATGGGCACCAGAGTTCATCAGCAGTACAGCCATTTCTACAGCAGGTCACTTCAAATGTTCCCTTGAAATGGTTACTGAAAAGTTCTGCACCCTCTTTGGGTGTCCTTATATTTGCCCCATTTACTGGGAACTTAGGGCAGTCTTTTTATACTCCAGCCAAGTTTCAGTGAAATCTTTAAGTTGCTTCAAAGATGATTCAATTACGGGGGCTGATCTCACCTCTTTATATGGTTGGTTTGATCGAATGAGAAATGTCAGAGGGGGAAAAACAATTTAAATGAAACTGACTTTAGTTTTTTCTCCCATTGACATTTATGGTAACCCGTACCCCCCCCATCTCCTCCCCTCCCGGATCCCCTTACTTACCTTGTGGCGGCACACTTCGCTGTGTGTCGCTGACTCCCCTGTGACGCTGGTTCCATTTTTTTATTTGCTTATTTCTACAGATTTCTTTTATATAGTGATTATGCATCAGCAGTCTGGGCCATTCTAAGCCTTCTGTAAGTGCCAATCCTCGCTGCTGTATTAAGAGGTTATTCCTTGTGATGTCTACTCCCAGAGTGCCTAGTCTGCAGGAAGATTGGGATGGGCGGGTCACAGCAAGTAATTGTAGCATGTGCCTATTAAAGAGGAATGGACCATTCTCCTGTTTACAGGTCCCCTCCCTAGGTACACTACTCCGCCTTTCACCCGTCCCCACCATCTGCCTGACATTAAAAAAAATACTCAAATGATCTATCTCGGTAGGATAGCTCGGGGGCAACGCGCTTGACTTGAAAGCAAGACCACGCAGAACAATGCAGGTTCGATCCCCGGGTCCACGCTTAGCAACCTCTGGGTATTAAACACGTTATAAATAACCAATTACAATCTAACACTTGGGATGTCCCCCATTGTGCTGCAGACATCCCTTTTTGAAGTTCCTAGCTACTCTCCCACCGCTAGAGGAGGGGGGGTGTT
Source organism: Ambystoma mexicanum (assembly GCF_040938575.1). Classification (NCBI taxonomy): domain Eukaryota; kingdom Metazoa; phylum Chordata; class Amphibia; order Caudata; family Ambystomatidae; genus Ambystoma; species Ambystoma mexicanum. The sequence continues at coordinate 670,495,626 of NC_090931.1, forward strand.
GAGCCTTCAAGCTGAGAGCGAAGCGCTTCCTGTGCATGTACACCCTCTTGTAGGTGGGGCTCACAATAGCAGACACCTCGTACAAATGACTGATGTTTCATTATCAACACTTGCTGCAGCAGATTGTGTTTAGGCAATTTTTACTGTAGCTCCTTATGTCATTTTATCAAGTTTGATATAGTTTGTTTGTATTTAACCAAAGTTCTGCCACCAGGCTATGAGGAGATGCAGTTGAACATACTTGTTGTGAGTTAGATTGCTTGTGAACTAGAGCTGACGTGTTGCAGCGAGAGCTGCTGAGAATCTTTGCATTTTAAAAAAAAAAATCTTTTAAAACTCACCGTTTTTAGATTTGCATACTGTGTAGGCATAGTGTTAACTTTGTTTTGGAGGGTGGGAGGGGGCAGGGGGGCTTGTTGTAAAGACCTAATAGTCTTTTGTCCATTTCTGCTACCACGTCATGATCCCGCTTCTGAGGCACTTCATAAACAGGAGCACACGTGTGGCGGGCATGCCTGGAGCGTGCGAATAGCAAGTGCCCATGGGCACATCGGAGTGTGTCCAGGCGTTGGATGGGCAATGGGCCCCTACACTATGTCAAAATCTGGGTGTTCTCACTGAAGAAATCAGAACTCGGGTGATTAACAGGGTAAGGTACACACGTAGTGAACTTATTGATCTGGCTCTAGGGGGCGGGGGTACAAGGCTCTATAAGAGCCCAATGTAGTGGCTATATAGGGGTGCTCAAGATATGAGCGCTAACATGAAAGAGATAAGCGATGGAGGGAGTACCCCAAGCTCTCACGGTTCCCCCTTAAAAGTTTGCAAAACAATATCAGCAGGGGCTCACCGGTATGACCTACATAACATTCTGGTAGATATGGCCCCTGATTACATTGTGTTACAAAGACCTAGTTTTCGCCTAGCTCTGACCCTGATCTGTCAGATGTTGCTGAAAGCCTATGTGGCACTCGCCTAGATTGGCCCCCTCCCCCAAGTCGGGGTGGTGGCCTGCAATAATTCAACTTGCTTCCTTCCAGTGCCAGTTGCTCTTAATAGAGCACTCACTGCCCTGTGAACATTTTTTGGTCGAAGTGCAGGTGAATTGTAACATGACTATTCAATTTTTACTGGTGTATAGATCACCTTCACATGGTCGAGTACATTTCTCAGCTAATTTTGAACAGTTGGTTGCTAATCTGGTTTTGATACATCTCTACTTAGTTGTGCTGTTTTTCTTTTTTTTAATCTTTCCTATTCGATACAGTAGATTTCACTGAATCCAAATTCTTCGACTTATTAAGGTAAGTAGGTACATTTTAAAACATAGATTGGGGGGGTAAGGGGATAGGATATGGTAGGAGGAAGTTAGGGGGTATAGGCGATTTTTACCTTTAGGTGAAGTGGATTCTGTGAAATAATGGTCATCCCATCTGAATGACTCTACTGATCTGTGTGCCAGTATTATGGTGACTAGCCTATCAGACTTATCTTTAGTCCTGCGTAATCCTCTTCCCACCCAAAAGAATGGGAATCTGCTTGACCTCATTTTCTCTGAAGAGTCTGACAGCACGTTTTACTCCTGTTCCACTCACCTGGTCTGATCACTTTCTGGTACCCTTTATTGTTAAAGTACCATATTGCCCTCCTGAGGTCTCATTGCCTGCAAGCTTGCAGGTTATGGCACAAAGTGGACCTGTGTCTTTTGGCAGATCAGTAGAGGCTAACATGGAGTTTATGGGAGTGGGAGACATTCCCTGTACCTCTTTCAAAGGTGGCAGATGCTGTGGCTGCTATTCAGTCATTTTGGGAGAACAAAGCAGATGGCGGCCTGGTTTACTCCTGATGTTCGGTCCCAGAAGCAGGCTCGCCGACGTCTTGAGGAAATGGTTGCTAAGCTATGGAAGCTTGTATTGCCTATAAAAAAGCTGTCCTGTTGCCAGAAGACGATTGTGGAGGAAACATCTACATTTTATGCAAACTGTAAATTGAAGGCAATGTGTTTCTCTAGGGAATCGTTTATAGTGGCATAAGAGCTGACTGTCTGTCCTTCTAAGAGGCAGGACAAACTACCAGATGCACAACTGCAATGTAATACAATTAGCATATTGTTCTGATAAAATTAGAGAGATCCTCCAATCTATTACGAATGGTCAAACTGCCGCTGAGGAGGTTGGGCCACAGGACCCTGCTTTAAGGCCGTCTACCGTACCTACTCCGGCGGACACTTTCTGTTTAGAGCCCATGATGGTGGTTATACTGAGGATCCCAAATGGTCTGAAATCTGTTTCACCTTTTTCATACAGTACCATTACGTATTCTAAAAGCCCTTCCGAAGAGGACTATCTGCATGTTTACAGCGACCCCACAGCACTTTTTTAGTGCTAGGGAAATTCAAGCTGCTTTGAAGCATGCAGTGGTCACCCCTCTTTTTTTAAAAAAAGAAATCAAAATTGGACCCTCGTTCGGTAGCTAATTAACGGCCCACCTCTCTACTTCCGGCCATAATTAAACTTATGGCGGCTGTGTTTACACTGCAGTTCTCGCAATTTTTGGAAAATAACTGCTTACATCCATTTCAATATGGATTCCGTCCAGTAATGGGTACGGAATCCGTTGGGATATCATTGCTGGATGATTTAGCTCTTCTCCAGAATGACTGCGAGGTCTGAGTGCTAATTCTCCTGGACCTCTCCGCTTTATTCGATGCTGTGAATCACAGCATTCTATTGACCCGTGCTGAGCAAGCGGGCGTTACAGGGCCCCTACTGGCATGGTTTGAGTCATTTCTTGAGGGACGGACCCAGAGCATTTCCTTTCAGGCTTGCCAATCTGACTTCTGGTCTGACCTGTGGGGTTCCTCAAGGGTCAGTCTTGTCCCCTCTCCTTTTTAATCTGTATGTGCCCCTATTGGGGTCTCATTTTACACCTATGCCGATGACCGTGTTTAGGCTGGACTCCACACAAATTGAACACTTTGGCAAACTTCGTGACTGCTTGGATAACATAGGCAAGTGGATGTCTGCCAATTGGCTGAAGTTGAATGGAAATAAAACAGAGGTCTTGGTGTTTGGGCCCCAAACTGCTTGCAGGCTCTGGAATTCTGGCCTGACTCGCTTGTCCCCTGCCCAGTGGTATGTGCACCTGCTAAAAGCCTCCAGGTGAGGCTCCTTCCCAGTGGTTCGCGAGAAGCACAGATCTCGCTAGTCTGTAATGCAGGGTTGGGAAACTTAAAATCTTGAAGATACTGCCTTTGCTACCCCCAGACAGCTGAACTATGATGGTCACCTCAACTATAATGGGGTCAATGGACAGCTGCAACAGGATATATTTAGGGTAACCTAAGTATCAGATACAACGTATGAAGGTTCTCCAGAATTCAGCAGCAAGTTTGGCGCTTAATGAGCCTCGTTTGACCCCTTCTGCAGCCCTCCTGCATCGCTTTCATTTACTCCCACTAGCAGCACGGATTGAGTTTAAGGTACTCTGTGTCACTCACCGGCTTTAGACCGTGCAGGCCCAGAGTATTTGAAAAATAAGATGGAGCGCTACTGTCCAACTAGGCAGCTGCGCTCTGCCTCTCTTCTTAAAATACAGCAGTACCAGCGTGCATGGCTGGGAGGTCGCTCCTATTCAGTTATGGATCCTACATTATGGAATTTGCTTCCACTGTCATTGAGTCATAGAGAAGTACCTTCCCTTCCACAGGGCACTCAAAACCCCATCTGTTTAAACTGTCAGTGTGCAATTCGGTAAAGAGCTGTTTTGTCTCTGTACTGCTAATGCCAGCACCTAGATGCTTTCGGGCCTTAGTGTGCGCTTTATACGTTTTAAAATAAATACTTTGAATTCTGGGTACCCGGGTACCCAGGCAGCCCAGACTGGTGATTTGATTCCAGGAAGCTGTTTCAGGAATGCATATGTTACTCTGTAGATGCCATGTTGCCAAATCATATCCCCGCTGCTGCTGTGACAGGCAGTGCTCAGCAAAGTGTGCACTTAGACTTCACTTTTTAAATGCTCAATGCTAAAAAGTATATCAAGCCACCAGGGGGTGTGCGGATGAAGGAAGCCTGAATCTGCAGCTCCAGGCCGCTGGCAGATATAGGGGACCTGAGCCCCCCCCCCCGTCTCAACCCCCAACCGCAGTGTTTTGTTAGCCCCCACTCGAGGATAATCGGGGGTCCCGCTGGGAAAATGGTGGCTTTGGTGTGAGGCAAGGCAGAGATATAGCCTGGTGAAGCATAGCCGGAGACAGGCTAGTCCTCTGGCTGCTCCGAGACACCGGAGGAATCGGTTATGCAGGTGGGACTCTGAGGCCGCGCTGGGTGTGTTGCAGTGACCCGGCTGCTGTGTAGGCACAGGTGCTGGTCAGAGGGGACTCCCCAGTCAGGGAAGTGCAGTGAGGATTTGTGGGTGAGCATTGCCAGGGCCTTGGCCCCTTCCACCAACCTTGTGTGTGTTGGCACCTGCAGCGGGTGCAGCTGAGGAAAGCCAGCCTGTGGTGGTGACGTGCTACAGGGAGCAGCAATTGCATGTGCCCCCCTCCGTCCCTGGGTGGCCGGCTCTGCTGGTGTGCTGGGTCCACTGCTAAACACAAAGGTTGCAGCCCAGGAGTCTGCCTGGAGACCCTTCTGGGGATCAGATCCCCTTGCAGCAGAAGTGACAGCCCACTCACCCCCACCACCAAACCCCCCCCCCCCCCCTTCCTCCAGCCTGAGTTGGATTTACCTTGTGTGCCTACCCTCGCAGATACATCCCTCCTGGGAGTTCCCCCTTGCTCACTTTGGGTCCTTCCCCTGACGCTGGTGCCCTACCAGCTACAGCAGCATCCATGGAGTGCCAGGTGTACTTGGATGAGGCCATGGCCAAGCAATTTGGGCGCTCTTGTGCTTGTTTTTGTTCACGTCCTTGAGTACCAGTGGAAGCGGGGAAGCCCCTACAGGATTCATCGGCACAGGTGACGCTGTGTTGCTGGAAAACCTGCATACCAGGCGTCTAACAACTGGGCGCGCAGTGGTGACCCAGTTATCAGTGATTTCTTTAATTGAGGGTACAAAGCTTCTGTAAAGTGCCCATCAAGATTGTCGCTCTTCCCCCACATGGACTGGAGGTCCTCCCTTCAACAATCCCAATAGGTCAGGGCCCATCCCCACCCCTGGCTTCCCACGGCAGAGACATGGCAGAGGATACCTGTGATCAAGCATCCACAAAGAAAGATGTTGCCTCCTTAATGGAAAAAATAAGGGGAATGAGAGTGGATATAGGGGGCAAACTTGATAAATTGAACCAACGGGTAGACAAGGTGGATGAGTGGATACAACAGTTAGAAAATGACCAATCCTCCTTGGACACCCCGGAGAGACGGATGAACATGAGACTGTCACAGAGAATAAAAAATAACCATAAAAATGGATGACTTAGAAAACGGGGGTAATGACCAGGGGTTCCAAGGTCCGTGGTGGCTCGTTTTCACCACTACCCCGGGAAAATGAACATTCTTCAGAACGCACCATGTGAGGGTGTAGTGCAACGGGGTGAGGCCAAGATCACCATCTTTCAGGATCGGTCATCCTATACCCTGGTGAGACGCAGGCTGTGTGGTCCACTAACTAAATGGTTTAACGAAAAGGCTATAAATATCAGTTAATTACCAAGAGCAACATACGTAGAGTCATGGAGGACTCCTCGTATGGTGAGAACTCGGGAGAATCTGGTGCAGGAAAAAGGTCGATATGGGGTGCAGAGTGGTGCACTAAACAGTCTAACAAGCATAGTATTCCCTGACGGAAGTTCCAAAATGGAATACTCCCCCGAAAGGCCTTTGCTAAGGGCCTTTGTGATTTCCCTTTACTAGATTCTACTCAGGATCCAAGGTGTATACAGACTGCTAGTGGGAGGCCTGATAACTTGCCCTTTACAATGTTCCTTCTGTATTGGGAGGGGGGGGGGGAAGAGGGGATTAGGCACCGGGAAGAGGGGCCAGATTGTATCTGAAGGTATATTGGTAGTGGAAGATGTTAGAGAGGTTAAGGCAAGATCGATTTTAGAATTTGAGGTTAACGGGAAGCGTAACGTGGGGGGTATCTTGGATGGGGGGGGATCTTGGATGGGGGGGGGGATTTGTTGTACGGTTGAGTGGGAAGGTGTACTGTTAACACTTTTGTTGTTGACGTGATGTGGGGGGGCAGCTCAGAATTTGAGAAGGGTCAAGGAGTGGCCCAGGGGCCAGGAAGGCCGCTGGTGGTCCGTTCTGAGGTCCCATTGGTGGTCGATCAAGACTGGATGCTTAGAGCTAGGAATAGGGGGAGGGGAGTTAAAAGTTCAGGGAGTTTATTTCCAAGTGTCTCGAGCCCTGGGGTTTGGCTTGAGTCTGTACACAACGTGGTGATGGGGTAGATTGCACAGAGATTGAGGGGAATGGAGTTGAGGTGATGAGGTAGAACAAGCAACAAAATGGACATGGGGATTGATATAACTATTGGTTCTTTTAATGTTAGAGGGGCAAACTCGCAGACAGAGGTCCATTCTATTGAGAGAACTCCGAAAGGCACAATTAGCTGTCTTGATGGTCCAGGAAACACATTGGGTACTAGGTAAAGGAGCATCTTTGAGGGCGAATGTAGTGGCAGATAACTATCTATAGATTTGCTTGTTCAAAGAAGAAGAGTGGCAATTATACTGTCCAACCTCCTGCATTTCAAGGTGGTGGCTTAGATGGTGGATCCGGAAGGGAGGTTCGTATTCATAAAGTGCAGGCTTGCTGGGACCCCTCTGATGATGGGATCAGTCTACTGACCTAATGAGGGACCACTGTCATTCTGGGAGGGTGGGGGCGACACGCTGAAGGACTTCTCTGAGGGACCTATGGTGGTGGAAGGGGATTTCAACATGGTCATAGACCGTGTAAATGATCGCTGTAGTGTGGAGAGTGTTGAGCGGCTGCGTGGCTGAGATAAGGTATCCGAGATTCAGGACAGTGAATAAAGAGCTTGGGATATCGGACTCCTTGATTGAATCGGAGGTGGCGGGTGGGGTGGGTTAGACCCTTTACCTATTCTCCAATATATAACTCCTACTTGAGAATTGATATACTAATCGATGACTTTCTCAAGGGACAGATCACAAACTTCTAGGTGGAAACGGTGGCATGGACTGACCATGACCTAGTGAAGGTGGTGGTGGGAAACTGGGCGGCGGGAAAACCGAGGGGGAGGTGGATGTGTAAGGACACCCTCCTCCAAGATGGAGATAGCACAAGTCCTGCTCACAGCGGTTCAAGACTACTTTGAAGACTACCTTGAGACTACTTTGAAAGTAACAACGGGGAGGTCCAAAACTTATGCGATGGATTCAAAGCCACCATAAGAGGTTCACTTATTTAAATAGGCTTGAGAGGGTGCGACAAGAAGAGGATCTGCGAGTGAAGATAGCTGGAATCCAGTCAGGCTTCCAAAGGGGATCGTTCTGCTTATACCTATAAGGTACGAGGCCCAGCTTAAAACACTGTTAGTGCAGCACACCGTAGAAAAACTATCATTTCTCAAGCAGAAATACCATGAGAAAGGGTGTAAAGCCATTAAAATTCTGACTTGGAAATTACGGGAGGAACGGAAGAAGAAAATGGTGACCAATATTTGGGTCTCAGTAGGGCCCCATGGTGTATGACACGGATGGGATTGGGCAACAATTTAGAACCTTCTATTCCACAGAAGATGCAGGGATGGTTCCCATAAAACAAAGTATTTTGGACCGACTGTCGATCCCAGGATGATTGTATTAAGGGAGGTACAACCCGGGGAGCAACATTTTTTTGGTGGTCTATAAACCATGCAGGTCGATTATGGTGCTGTATTTGGTAAGGGTGTTCAATGAGGTCCTGGCAGGGGGAGGGGGTTGTCACTCCCGAAAACAATGATGGTAGTGATCATAGTGGTCCTACCAAAAGAGGGGAGAGGCCCTGCCTTGTGTGCCTCTTATAGGCCAATTTCCTTATTGAATGCAGCTGTTAACATTTTGGCGAAACTACTGGGAAACAGAATTGAATGGGTGCTACCAACCTTAATTCATGGAGATTAGGTGGGCTTTAGAGGGGCTAGGCAGGGCGCAGACAACATACAGAAAACTATAGACTTGATGCACACTGTGGGAGGAGTCGATGGAGAGTCGGCCTTGGCGACTATTGACTCAGAAAAGGCATTTGACCGTGTAGAATGGCGTTTTATGATGGAGGTTTTAAAGAAGATGGGATTTGGGAGCAATTTTAAGACGTGGGTCATGGCCTTGTACAATGCCCCAAAGGATCATATCCAGGTAAATGGAACGCTGACTGAGCCCTTCCAGCTATCTAGGGAAACTCGGCAGGACTGCCCCAATCTCTGATGTTTTACGTTTTAGCAATGGAACCTTTGGCCATTGCCATCAAATCCAATCAGAGAAAAAAGGGATTACTCGTGGGTGTACTGACTTCAAACCTTCGCTATTTGCATCTGACACGCATACAGAATTCTTTTCCGGAATTGGTCTCAACATAATTCCCAATTTGGGCTATTCTTAGGTCTCAAAATTAATGCAGATACATCCAGGGTGATGCCAGTGAGTAAGGGGAAGTCACTTTTAGACTCTTGGGTACGGATATGTGGAAAGGATAAGCATAAAATATTTGAAGGTAAAGATTACCAGAGACTTATCGGGCTTAGTTAAGGAAAATTTCAGTCTGATGCTAGACAGAATCGGAACAGACTTGAAACGGTGGGAACCGGTAATCCTTTCGTGGTATGGTCAGATGACCTAATTGAAGATTAACATACTGTCGCGTCTTCACCTTTTTTTAATCTCGCTTCCTGTGGTCCTCCCAGAGATTGTTTTAGTGAGTTGAACGCAATGGTCTCACAATTCATCTGGGCAAATAAAAAATCTAGGCTGAAGAAATCGACCTTAACCCTCCCAAGGGAACATGGGGTTTTGGACTCCCCGACTTCCAGGCCTACTTGTGGGTGTTCCAGTTGAGGGTCATGTTTGAGCACATGAAAGAGGAACAGAGCACTTATTGGACGTTCCTGGAAGATCCAGAGGCCCATCCTAGAAAGGTGAGGGACTTCTTGTGGGCTCCACAAAAGGACATCCCTTCTAATCTGAAAAACCATCCGACCCTGGGGGTGTTGTGTTCAATATGTCAGAGAGGAAAGGCAACTACCGCTCTGTCCTCGTGGCCCTCTCCTTTGACCTTCATGTCGGCCACTAGATAGGCTTTGTTGGGCAGAATTTTAAGTATTCCCAGCAATGGTCGGATGGGGGATTGGAATGCGCAGGCCAATTTTTTTTCACCGGGATCATTTGAAAACGCTTGAGGAGCTGAGGGAGGATACGCCTCGGGCAACATTTTCAATTTTTGATTATGTAAGATTGAAGGGGATATTTACGGCACCCAAGTGGGTGGAGTGATTGTCCAGAGACCTCACAACCTTTGAGAAAGTGCTGAACTTGGCGACTAACAAGAAAGGGATGGTATCACAGTTATATAGAGGGCTCGTTATGGCAGACCTCATGGGGGGAGGCAGAAATTCAAGGAAATCTTGGCAGATCTGGCAGGTAGAGAAATCTGAGGACCGGATATATAAGATAACTTTTCATGGGAATGTGTTCACAGAGACGATGGAACATAACTTTTAAACACTTCATGGGTGGTACAGAGACCCCCTCAGACTTTCCAAGATGTACCTAGGGACCTCTCTGGGTGCCCCAGAGCTTGTGGTCAGTTAGGGTCCTTTACACACATGCGGTGGAGATGTCCAAAGATGCAGATGTTCTGGGTGGAGGTCTTGAGCTGGATCAAAGATGTAACTGGGGACCAGCTAGAGTTGGACCCACTTCCAGCTGCTGTTGGTCCTCCCGGCTTCTGGTAAGGTAGAGTTTAGGCTGACAAGACTTGTAGAGGCTATGCTGAGAGCTGTGAGAGTAGCTATTGCTCAGAGATGGGAAGGAGAAACCTACTGATGAAAATGGAATGGGGAAAATAAAAAACTCAAGGACTTGATGATTAGGGAGAAATTGGCGGCTTAGTTAATGACTGCCTTGGTTGAATTATTGTTAGTATGATAACATTTGTTAAGTGTTATAAGTGAACAAAAAAACAATACAAATCAGTTTAAAAATAAAAAGTGAGGTCTGTTCAGCAGCGCATGCTTTCTGAGAGAGACAATCGCATCATTTCGCAAAAATGGATCGCACACACTCAAATGGCATTCTGTCACAAATGGGCTATTAGAATATTGTAGTTTTCAATTCGTGTAGAAGTATTCCATTGCAGTGTATAAAGTGCTCCTTCAGTCATGTGTGCAAATAGGTCTTCAGATGAAAGTCTGTTGCAAAATCTGTTCACTGCCTTCCTAGAGAGACTTGCTTTTTTCTTTCTCCACGCCATTCATGGTGTGAAGGGATCATTTATTTTAAACGCACCTTTATCAAAGTGCTAATTTATGCTAAGCAGCAGTTTATCTAGACCAGTGTTATGTTTTTAAATGGGGTCAAACGGTTTTGGCTTGGGTTTGGCATGCAGTGGGACATGTCAAGCCCCAAGGCTGTTAGCAAAATATTTTTAGAAAATGGTTCTACGTTTATTTGTTAACTTGATATTAACCATGTGCACTTTATTCGTGCACTTTTTGCCAACATGCTTTTGTGCAAAAGAATTCATTTTTTTTTTTAAATGGGCGGGTTCCTCCTCAGTCACCCCTGTTGCGCATACTTCCAGCCCCTGTCCTTGCACACATACATATAAGACACGCATAAATATACATAGAACAAAAGCATTTTGAGAAAAAGTGCATCAATAAAAGTGCACACGATTAAACGCAAGTTTGTAAAAAAAGTAAACTGGGTAGAATACAACTCCCGCGCACAGTTGCTGCACCCAGCTGTGTCTGCACCTGTACGGCAGGAAGTTAAAGCTCACAGGTGCATAGATTGATAGACAAAAGGCAAGCAATTTTACACTTTTTTTCATTAGAGGAACTTGTGCCCTCTCTCCTCGCTAAGGCTGTAGTACAAGTATAATTGGCTGTAGTGTGGGAGGGAAAACAATGGTGTTGGATTGAGCGCTATAGAGATGGCTCAAATGAGGTGGAGGGATGAAAGGTGTCATCAATGGAGTTTGCATCCTGCAATGCATCTCACCAAATGTTTTGGTCTGAGACTCCCAGGGTCCCTCACTATTGACTGATGACCAGCGCGGATGGGAGTTATAGTCCAAAGGATCTAGAGACAAAGGTTGCAGACCCCCTGTGTTATGGGCACAATGGTACAGAGATGGGTATGCAAGCTGATGTTGCCTAAATCTACTCCCAGATTGACAGCATCCAGAGGTGAGTGTTTCCTGCTAGTTCCAGTATCCGGGCTGGACTCCATGTGTTGCTTTGGGGCCCTTAATTACGTGGTGGAATTCAAATTAAGTGTTCCTATGCTAGTGAAATATCAGAGGGCCATGCTTAAGAACCCTTTAAGTTGATAGTCGGCCCCAGTTCTCCTATCCTTCTCTTGGGTTTAGCTGGGGGTTTCTGAAACCTGCCTTCACCAGAGAGACTCTTCTGGCTCCTGTCTCTATCCAAAGAGGCAGCACGGTTACACAGAAGCCGATCGTTTACCTGGTTCCCCGGAAGCCTCCACCACTTGAATGACATATTTCCTTACATAAAAAGTGATGTAGATGAACATTCTGTTTCAAGCTCTGGTGGGCGTGGCAGCAGGATCAGGGAGTCTTTGCAGATTGTAAAGTTCGTTTCTGAAGAGTAACGACCACATTACTAAATCTAGTTTTTAACAATTGATAATGGTTTGCTGCAACTTTGCACATAAACAAATTTAAGTGCTGCAAAGCAACGCTGTACAGGTTGCCAAGAAGATGGCAAAAGGGGAAAACATATCGACCCACCGAAGAAAGTTACATTGGCTGCTGATCAATTAGCATATCAATTTCTAAATCGGAACCGTGGCTCACAGATGCATATATGCGTCTGCTCAAGCCTACCTCAAATCCCTAATACCTCGCTACCACCCATCTACAACTCTGAGATCTAACACAACTCCGATCATTAGCACGAGTTACAGGTGGGCAAGTGTCATGGGGAGATCCTTCCCAGGCAAAGCTGCCAGCTTTTGAAACTCCCTGCCTATTGCCATGTGAGGAGAACCTGCGTTGCAAGGATTTAGGAAAGCCCTGAAAACTCTGCTCCTCAAATCCTCCCCCCACACCCCTGCAAAAACAGTCTCCTCATCCTTTCTTTTCTGTTCGCCCATTTGGTGTTCGTTAGCGCCCCGACACCTGCAGACTACCGGCGCTCTATAAATAAGAGCAGGGCGAAGAAATCAAAATATAAATAACTTTGAGTAAACCTGAAAATGTGTCTTGTATTGGCAGCTGATATATATTTTGAATGGATTGTGTCCTCCCAAGTATTCCTCATCTTATGATAATTATCATAATTATTGGATTTTATTTTCGACAGAGGGCGCTGTGTGCAGTGTCGTCTGTCCCTCGAGGGCCTCCATTCGACAGTCAATGTCATCAGTATAAGTAGCGCACGCAGCACCCCCGTTGGCTTCAGTTCAAATTTTTTTCGGAGCTAATGCTACAAGAGAATTACAGCGCGCTTCTGTGAAAATAGTGATTTTCGTTTGAAAAATGTCTGCTTGGCTGACTCATTGACGCCGAAGTCGGGCTTTAAGAAGTGCCAGGACTGTGGGTCGAAGGTGTCGATCACCGACCCCCACCGCATATGTCTGTGGTGACTGCATTCCGGGCACTGTATCTCTGACTGTGACTCGTGTCATGCGATGACCGAGAAGGCTCTCAGGGAGCGTAAAGGTAAATTGGTGCTGGGGAGGTTACCTTCAAAGTCCCCTTCGAAGAGGTCAAAAAAGACCCATGAGTCGAGGGATTCTTCCCAGCGCATAAAAATCAAACTGTCGAGATCGAGAAGTCTATTGCGCCATTCTTAGTCTTCGAAGACCAAGAAGAGGCGTCACAGGTCACCTTCGACCATCAGTGATTCCTCAACTGAATTAATCAGGTGTCCTACAAAATTAGATTCCCCTGCTAAATTGGATGCTTTTTGTAGTGAAATGCTTTGCATCTTCGAGAATGCGGCCTTGACCTACTTGAAGGACAAGCAGAAAAGCCATGGCCCAGTTGCTCCTCATAAGGAAATAGGGAAGTCGACGACTAAATCTTAGAAACCGAGCTTGAAGCTGGTTTTGCATCGAGAAACTTCTCGATCTGACAAATCACGGAGGCCTTCGAGTCGGGAACCTAGTCATCTAGGGGTCCATCGAAGAAGCACAAGAAGTCGACAACTTAGATGACTTTGCCGACTGTCTACTAAATTGGCACTGATTTCAAACGATCATCATCGACTACCACTACTTAGACATTGTCGAAGCCTGTAGTAGTACAGGAAAAGGTTTACAAACCTTTACCTAAAAAGGACTATATTAAGTCTGTCAGCCATATGAGGAGGAACCTCCTTCTGATGACAAAACACCACCTTTTGGACTACATTTTGGCACCCCTAATGTGCCAGAACAACTAATATCTGATGAGTCCAGGCTAAGATTTATACAATAACCTGCCAGCCAGTGGGTTGGATACCTCGCCAGAGCTAGTTTGGCAAACCAGACTCAACTGAGCATGCTGACTCATACAGAAAACCTATGGGAAAGGTTATTGAATTTTTAGGATGGAGTAAGCCTACTCCATCTTTTGAGCAGGATGACATGACGGACATCTTTGACCTGGGTCTTCCCAAAGACCCAAATTTGCCCTTTCACATGGCATTACAGAAAAGGGTCTCTGCAAACTTTGCAAGGAAGTACAGACCAGCCCGCAGTGACCCGAAGTATCCCACTGAGCATCCCACACCAGAAAGCTTGGTGGTTCAGGCTGCTACATGTACCAGGCAGTGAGCTTACCCATCCATCCCTCCTGGCATGGATGATAAGAGTGGATGCCAGGGCGAAGCAAGTTTTCACTGCGGGTAGTATGGCATGGAATTCGACAAATGTGACTTACACATTATCTAGATTTAAGTTTACCCTCTGGGACTGTGTTGCAATGGCGACTGACCACAATCCCGGAAGGAAAGAAATGGCTTCCTGCCAATCAAGGCTGGTAAGGATGCAATGGGTGAATGTCTTCAGTCAGGTTTGGCTACTGCAGAAAGCATCAGCAGATCCATGGCAGCTAGCACAGTGTTACGCAGATTTGCGTGGTTGTAGAAGTCCGGGTTTGCACCAGATGTGCAAACCAGACTATGCAACATGCCCTTTGATGGCTCAAAGCTGTTTGGCAGCAAGGCGGATGAGGGTTTGGAAAAGCTGCAGACCTCAAAGGCGGCAGCTAAATCCTTTAGCGCCATTAGACGGCCTCATCAACCATATTCAGGCTCATCTTCCTGGAGGGGTAAGTCCTTTTGATTCTACTCCTCATTTGGAAGAGGACAAGCGGGTCAAAGAGGTCGGAGAAGATTCCCTTGTGGTGGACGAGGGAGAGGTGTTAAGTCCGCCTAAGCAGCGGCAGCCTTATCTTCAGCCACCTCTAAACCACTCTGAGGCCTTGACTCACAAGACCCCGGTAGGAGGCAGACTTCCTCAGCATTTGAACGAATGGCAAGGCATTACTTCAGATGCTTGGGCACTGGAAACTGTGGCCCAAGGTTACTGCCTTCCTTTTCAAAAAAGGCCTCTGGATCATCCACGGGGGAACGACTTTCAAAATTTCCGGATTGGCTCCTTGTGCAGGAAATGTTGACCCTGCTAGAGAAAGGTGCAATAGAACATGTAACTGTAGTGGAAAGGAACAAGGGTTGGTATTCCCCATACTTTCTGATCTCCAAAAAGGTTGGATGATTGAGACCCATCTTGGACTTGAGAAACTTGAACAAGTTCCTCAGGAAGGATAAGTTCAAGATGGTTACCCTTTCTCGGATCCTTCAGGCTCTCCAACTGCGAGACTGGTTGGTATCATTGGACCTTCAGGATGCTTATTTTCATTTGCCTATCCATCACAAACACAAAGTACCTGAGGTTTGCGGTTTCGAGTTCTTCCATTTAGACTGACCTCCACCCGAGGGTTTTCACCAGGTTGGTGGCGGTGGTGGCAGCAAGTCTCAGGAGGGGGGGGGGGGATTCACCTCTAACCCTACCTAGACGATTGGCTGATCAGGGCTCATTCACCCGAACAGGTCCGGGAACATCTATGTAACCTGCCACTCTCTTCTCAAACTGGGCTTCTCCCTCCATTACAAGAAGTCTTACTCGATACCATCCCAAAGACTCCAAATTATTGGGGCAGTACTGGATACTTCATCGGGGAAAGCCTCGCTACCAAAGGTGAGAGCTCCACACATTCTGCAGATGGTTACCAAATTCGAGTGCCCAGCATCTTCCGGCCTTCGATTTTCTGAGGTTGCTCAGTTGCATGGGATCCTGTATTTTCATGGTGCCAGAGGCTCGCCTGAGAATGAGATCCCTCCATTGGGCTCTCAGGACTTGGTGGTCCCAGTGCTCAGGCAGAATGTCAGACCACCTACAAGTTCTGAACAGAGTTGCTCAGGACCTCCTGTTGTGGACTTGCAAAGACCACATTCTCAAAGGGGAATCTTTTTGGCAGCCATGGCCGGAGATAACGGCAGTGACGGACGCCTCACTCGCTGGGTGGGGAGTCCACACCAACGATAAGACAATCAGCGGTCGTTGGTCTCCATTGGAGTCCAAACTACTACATAATCAACCTTTTTTGAGCTGAGGGCAATCCGACTAGCGCTGAAGGCCTTCCTGCCGTCTGTATGGGGAAATAATTTCCTAATGACGGACAACAGTGGCCGTGTACTACCTCAACAAGAAAGGAGGCAATGCAGCTCTGGTTCTGGGTGATGTAAGAAGCAACCAATCTATCAGCACTTCACCCAGCCGGAGAGCAGATCACTGCAGTGGAGGCGCTGCGCAGCAGAGCATAGTCTCCCATGAGTGTTCCTCACGTGATCAGGAGGTTGAGAAAGTTCGGGAAACCCATGATCCTCATTGCCCCTGTTTGTGCCAGGAGGATGTGGTACCCGGACCTTCTGGACATGTCCATCTGCCCTCCAATACGTCTTCCACAAGTAGAGAACCTTTTCTCGCAAGAGGAAGTTCGGGTTCTCTACCCAGAGGTCAAGACACTCGGCCTGCACTCATGGTTTCAGAAAGGCTGAGATACAAGGACTTGGACCTCCCGGATGATGTAATGGAGATTTTACTTTCGGCTAGAAGGCCAGCAACAAAATTCTTTTGCCATTGGAAGAAGTTCAGCAACTGGTGAATGTGGATCCCTTTCTATGCGACACACCTACAGTGCTTTCCTTTTTTTTCATTTGGCAAATCTGGGGCTCCAGATTGGAACAATTAAGGGTTACTAGTGGCGCTTTCCATTCTTATCCTCTCTACAGAGGATTATTCATATTTTAAGATCCCTCTGATCAATTCTTGAAAGGCCTTACTAATGTATATTCACCAGTTCCATTCAATGTCCCTGTATGGGACCTCAATCTAGTGTTCGTTTTTAGCATGCATTCCCTTTGAGCCTTTACACTCATGCCCTTTAAGGAACATTAAACACAGTCTTGCTTATTGCAGTAACATCAGCCCGCAGAGTAAGCGAGTTGCAGGCCCTTTACTGCAAAACCTCCACACACAGTATTCCGTAAAGACAAGGTCATTCTGAAGGTAAAGCCTTCTTTTTTTACCGAAGATAGTCTCCCACTTCCACTTGTCACAAAAAATTACCTTACCAACTTTCTATACACCTCCCCATCCAGGAAAGGAGGAGAGGTTGCATAGACTGGATCAAAAAAGGGCTCTGTTTTTATATATTCAAAATGGCTAAATTTCACCAAGATGACCAATTATTCATTGGCTATACTGGTCCCGAATTGGGTCTTGTGGTTACTAAAGACACCATATCCAGATGGATCATCCTGGCTATTGGCGAATGCTACAGATTAGCTGGCAAGGACCCACCGGAAGGCCTAAGGGAACATTCCACAAGGGGCATGGCAACCTCTGCTGTTCTTGAAAGAGTTGTCCCAATCAGTGACATTTGTTCAGCGGCCACTTGGTCGTCTATCCATACCTTCGTAAGACATTACTGCCCGGATTCATCGTTCCAGTCAGGAAGGCCATTTTTCAAAAGCGGTACTTCATTCAGTTCATGATTGGATCTAAATGTAATTGGTACTCCCACCTCCAGATTAATACTGCTTTGGGAGTCCATCATAAGATTAGGAATTCGTGGGAGGACACAATCCATTTGAAGAACAAGATACCACTGGCAATATTCTTTCGATTGGATGTTACTCCCACGTATTCCTCATCGCCCCTCCCAGCCTACACCGCCATGTTATTACACTTTACGTTTTCTGTGAGTCTATGGTACGCCTAGTAATTCTTCAGGAGGGGGAAAATAGAACTGAAGCCACCGGGCGGTGTGTGCGCTACTTATACTGATGATTTTGAACAGAGGTCTTCGAGGGACATCGACTAGACGACACTGCCCACAGTGCCCACTGTCGAAAATCATTCCGAAGCAACTGAAGCTGGAGAGATAATTATCATAAGATGAGGAATACGTGGGAGGAACGTCCAATCGAAAGACCATTGCGAGTCACAAATAAGGCATACGTTAACAGTATCCATGTTTTAGAACTAGCATTTGCCATTCTCATGCACATACATAAGGGTCCTGTGGCAAAGCAAGTATGTCTTTTTTTATACCTTATTTTTTTTTAAAATTTTATTTTAGCATTACCTGAACAGGGCGACGAGCGGGTGACTCACCAAAAAAGAATTGCGACACTAAGAAAATCATTAGTATTGAATGTTCTGATAATGTCCTGTTGACAGTTGCAGAGCTCAGTCAATCGCATCTTCATAGAAAATTTGTGACATGTTGACCTAGTTTATTTATAAAGCACGCCGAACCCTTAGGTATCTGGGTGCTATGCTTACAGGTACAGAGCAGATATGATAGTTTAAAGACTAACTATAGTTTCTGAAAAAACATACATTGAAAATCCGCTAACTGCACATAGCCTTAGCTACAATTTGTTTATTATTTGAGCTTGTGAAAGGAATGGGAAACAAAAAGGTATGGGGTTGATTGGGGTATGTAACCAGGAGGAAGTTCAACTGTCAGAAATATAAGTGGTTATTTAACATGTGAGACAAAGGCAAAGTTGGAGGAATGTTTTTTTGTTAAACCGGTTATGGACTATAGTTTTGGTTAGGGACGCTTTATAGACGGGGACTTAAAATGTGCTTTTTAGGATAACCCATAATTGGATATTTGCACGTAGGTGTAGGGCTATATTTATTTTTAAAAATTACCTCTGGATTTTCACGCACTGTCTGATGGCAATTCCATGCCTAGCAAGTGTTTTGTGATGCAGTTGTATTCTATTTTTGCACTTTAAGTTCTTGGATGTGGCCTTGAGTGTCTCTGGTAATGGCATTAATGCCCAGACCGAGCCGTTTCCATGCTTCTATACCTGGTATGTGAATTATGATAGACTATTGATAAAATGATTTCCCTTTTTCATGCAGCTGTTCAGAGTGGGGAGAGGATATGCGCGTTCAAGGACCAATATCAGCAGGACCACGGAAATGGCGAAAGTCGAATCTCCCCAGAGAATGGAACGGTTCAGTGTTTAAAGGACAGTACCTGTTACGGGTTGTGGGAGAAATTGAAAGAAGGTGACATACATCTTGTAAAACAAGGTAAGTGAACCCGTAAGTTAAGATAATTAATTTCCTACATGGCGCTAAATTGGAGAGACTGCGATATTTAGCCCTCCAAATTGTTTTACCATGATCCAACTTGTGAATGTTTTATATCCCTGGGAGGATGAATGTGCTCCATCTCTCGAATAGGTGCATTAACACACTGATCTAGACGGGTCTTTATGGCATCTTTATGGTATCCGTGCTATCGAAGCAAAGTAATGACTTTTGAGAATGTGTTCTTTCTGTCAGTTCTGTGTTTTGCCTTTAGAGCAGTACTTGTTTTATTCACAGCCAACTTTATTCATGTTGTGTGCTTTAGATCACTCACTTTTAAATATCTTTCACTTGAAGTGCTTCTCGTTTCAAAATGGCAAATTCTTCTCTTCTGTATTTTCTTTTTTAGTGGTACGAATTATGGGAACATCGGTCTTCCTTGCAACTGCATTCTTCACTTTAAGCAAAGGTGTCCATTGTTTTTCACGTACCCTCATTAGGGACAAGAATTCCTCTATTCTAATGTATATGGTTGCCTGCCTCTTAAACTTTCGAAGCCTAAAACTGTGTGCTTAAGGTCACCCTTTTCACTGAATTATGTAATGCAATGTATTTTGTGTAGCATTCACTTCATACCGTGTGGCTTAATTGCGGTGTCCTGCGATAAGCAGTTGTACTATTGGCCGGTGCTCTTGTGGAAAAAAATTAATAAATCCGAGCTGTGATTTTTGCCGGAGGAAAATTCCCACTGGTAGTTCATTCCATGACCTTGCAGTAACTTTGTGCTCTGGATATCTGAACATTAGGAATATGTTATGTTTACTTGGAAGACATTTATGGGAGCCCACCGAGTCTATGCTTTTATACTGCACCATATTACCACCATAGTAGGTTCAGATCGCCTAGGCTTGTCTGTGGAATGGCATACTGTGCCTATGTGGGGTAGCGAGCTATTGGTGCACCTGGAGGAAAGAAAATAAGGCGAAGATTGGGTGGGTAAACAGCAAGGATGTGAAAGAAAAAAACTTTAAGAAATAAAGAAGATCCATAGAAAGCCCTGTTTGTCATGCAGAGGAATTTGAATTTTACGTCCTAAAATGGCCATACAGCCCTGCAACATATCCCTTAAAGGATTTACATAATCTCGCTATAAATCTTCTGGACATGCTAATAGATTATCCCGAAATCTAAGGGGAAGAATGTTGCCAAAGTATTCTAAGGCTAGAAGTGGGACGATAGTGGGCCCTTTGGAAAGTTGGGGGAAAATGCTTGCAAGTAGGTGGCTTCATGCACCTGCGAAATTGGCAAAGGTTATTCCTGCATAGGACAGTGACTGCAAATGACACAAGGGCAGGTGGTTTTAAAATTGGTGATGCAGAGTTCCCCCAGATAAGTGGATGCCACTAAGAAATTCTGTAGATCCTTTAAGATAGTTGACATCTAGCCGTTGAATGCACCGTGACGTGCTAAAATCATGAGGCTATTGACGCAAGTTCACCCTTCAATCTTAAAACTGGTAGCTATATCTAAAGCCGTTAGTGGAAAGAAGTGCTAGCAAGAGGTGGGTATAAAAGAAGAATCAGGTTTCTGATAGGAAAGAGCCTTGGCGGGTTGGGGCACCTAGGGGATGGAAAGAGAAAGGGCAAAGAGAATGTCTAATGGCATCCAAGAAGGAAGATAACCAGGTGAAATCAAAGGTCACCTAAAACAAAAACACATGACATGGAAAATAATAAAACCAATATCTCAGAACCTCACCGTCTAGGTACAATTATGAACCCGAAATAACTGGAGGGAAATCGGGTAAAACTAAAGGTTTCAAGGGAGCAAACCTGACCTGTCTTGAGCAAGAACAAAAACAACAAAGCTCCCACGCCTATAATAGGTTTGGACATACAGTTCTCTGGGAATCACATTTACAAGACAGTTCAAGCATTGACAAGTGGAAGTTCACGGAAAATACAACCAGACTTCATTGGTAGTTCTACTAAAATGGATATTTTTTAATACAAAATGTAATGTTCAAAAACTGATACATAAAAGCTAACATCTAAAAACTAACAGCACTTTTTGAGCACTAGTCACTAAGTGTTAATCACCAAACAGTTGACAATGTGCAAAATACACAATAGATCTGTATCTCTCGCTTGGATACTCTGATCACATCAAGTGTACATATATACATATAAATGTCTTCAGGCTATTTATACCTTGATTCTTTGGTAGAATAAACCACACAATATACAAAATCAGACACCTTTGTTATAAAATGACTCTAATCTAGATGCCTTAGTCGAAAAATACCGAAAGTGCACCTTTCAAAGTTTTTCTAATACTTGTTAAGATACTTCACATTCGTATCTAAAGTTGCCCTACATGTTTAGTTCCTATGATCCTTAGGGTTTGATTTCAGGAACTTCTTCAGGGGGAGTATGCAGATTGGGGAGGACAAACGCCCACAACCCAATTCGTGGTGGTCTCTAGATGAAACCTGACAAGTAGAAGCTGTCGTTGCAGTGTGAAGGCTTAGGTAATGTTTCCCAGTGGACAATTCAATAAAGTAAAAGTCCACAAACTCCTGTCTTTAGTACAAGGGAGTAAATCCAGGCCAAACCGTCTGTGTCGGCAAACAGTCCTAGGGGGCTGCATTGAATCTCAGTGTAGCAGTCCCGGGAGATCCTTGATGTGCAACTCGAAGTTGAATAGACAATTTGTGGTCTTCATGTTACGATAATGTCGTTAAGAGTACAGGTGAGCTGGACTGAATGGAGTCCTGGGTGACTCAGTCGGACGCCGTTAGAGTGCGGCTTCTTCCGCGGTCTGCACAGCCTGGACTGGGAAACAATTATGAACCCCACTAGTTTTACAGCATATCGTTCTGATGGAAGTCTGCTTTACCTACTGTAAGGTAAAGAAGGAGATGGACGAGATACAGGTGGCATATTTATTTTAGGTTAAAGACTTTCATTGATTTAACCAGAAAGAAAAAGCGGTTGGGGAAATGCTGAACTGTCCTCAACCACTAAGAACGGTTGCCCTCCCTAAAAAAAAAAAAAGAAATACTATGGACCCGTCAGGATGTCGGAACAAAGATGTCCACCATCCTTTGTCTAAACCCATTTCCGTCCTTTATTCCTTTAATGTAACTAAAGGAAATGTGGGTGTCTTCTTAATTGCAGAAGTAGACGTCTCCCATTCTGGATGCTGACACCAAAGCGCAGTTCTTCTGCAAAAAGAATGTATACTGTTCAATGTTCATGAGCTCAGTCAACTTAAAGATAACCCAGATACCCACTCTCCTGGGGGGAACCTCTTCCTGGGTTCCTGGTACCTCTTATTCACAAAATAATGTTCCTCAAAATCCTCTGGGGAATTACTCTTCCCCAGTCTAGCACAAAACGATACTTCCCAGTCTCCTGTCAGGCCTGGTGGTTCACTAACCTGCCCAACGCCTCATAGACTTTTCCAATATTGTATCAAGTCTGGTTTACTCGCTTGCCAGACTTGATTTCTACCACTCTTGCTCTCAACGGTATCTGTGTTTTGGACTCCAGCCCACTGATTATACATTTTCTTGTTTGGAGGTGGGTCCCAGGTCCTGGTCCTTTAGCTTGGCAGGATCCTTGTTCCTTCGTTACCTAGTGTCTACTAGAACAGACATCATATACTCCCCTGCCAGGTACAGCCCCACCTAGGTGCACTCTAAATGTTTGTTTCTGCTGGTCTGTCTCTTCTCCTATTCCCTTGTGTCCCACGGGATGTGTTTATCTGCTTCACACGGTTTGTGATATATTTCAGAACCCCCTCTATCCTCCCCCCATTATGCCCCAGTTGTGCTCTTTGGGGATGTTCTTAGTGGGTTTATAAAGTTTGTATCTATTTGTATGCCTTCTTTTTCATCCCCTTTTACTCTTCGAGCTGTTATTATACTTTTATATTGCACAGGATTCATTTCACCCTTTTGGCCTTTTTGGGGATGTAATTGTTTGGGTTTATCAAGTTGGCACAGTTTGTTTTCACAAGCTTACTCAGCTCCCTCAATGCCCCCCTGACTGGTCTGGCCAGTCCCTTCCTTTGGGAACTCTCTGGGTGGTCCCCTCGGTAGTTTGAGCGAAGAGTCTCTGCTCCTGCCGCACTCAGCGCTGTCCTTCTCGCAGCTCCAGCATCTTTCCTCTCGCAGCTCCAGCATCTTTCCTCTCGCAGCTCCAGCATCTTTCCTCTCGCAGCTCCAGCATCTTTCCTCTCGCAGCTCCAGCATCTTTCCTCTCGCAGCTCCAGCATCTTTCCTCTCGCAGCTCCAGCATCTTTCCTCTCGCAGCTCCAGCATCTTTCCTCTCGCAGCTCCAGCATCTTTCCTCTCGCAGCTCCAGCATCTTTCCTCTCGCAGCTCCAGCATCTTTCCTCTCGCAGCTCCAGCATCTTTCCTCTCGCAGCTCCAGCATCTTTCCTCTCGCAGCTCCAGCATCTTTCCTCTCGCAGCTCCAGCATCTTTCCTCTCGCAGCTCCAGCATCTTTCCTCTCGCAGCTCCAGCATCTTTCCTCTCGCAGCTCCAGCATCTTTCCTCTCGCAGCTCCAGCATCTTTCCTCTCGCAGCTCCAGCATCTTTCCTCTCGCAGCTCCAGCATCTTTCCTCTCGCAGCTCCAGCATCTTTCCTCTCGCGCGCTCTTTCGCGCGCTCTGCCTTCTTCGCTGACTATTTCTGTACTGATGGCAGACATTTAAGAACTCTTATTGTGGGCTGCTGATAAGAGAACTACAGCTCTGCCGAGTCTTGGATTAGTATGCAGGGTTGACCATTCTGTGAGTTTGTTTCTGCACAGAACTGCAGGGTAATTGTGTGCTTTCCTCCACACTCCAGTTTCTCAAGATGTTAATGTTAAAGGATATTTGTACCGCTCACTATCCCCACTGGAGTGGTCCTCGGCAGATCTGAAAGAAAAGGGGGGTAGGTTATGGCGTGTTAGTAGGACACATTTTGGAGAGGAGCAAGGGGGCTGTGATGTATTGTTGGCAGCTTCAGTTCGGTTAACACGGTTCGCAGAGCTTTTTTAGTGTGGTACCTGCTCTGTCTGTTGTGTGAGGGTCTGTGTAGTCTGTTGCGGTGTGGTGAAGTGCGTGCTGGTTGCTGCGGTTTAAGAGGTGTGGTTGTGTTTAGTTTGAGTGTAAGAGGGGTGAGGTTTTGAGAAGTTTTTGGAGGGTTGTTTAGTAGCCTTGTAGTTCCCAGTTAGGGAATCAGAGTTGCCAGATGGCCTTTTGGCAACTCGGATTATGCACTCGCCGCCGCATCCACGGAAACAATTGAAAAACAAGTCCACAGAGGAGTCCCCCTCCAGGATAGCGAGTAAATCTGATGGATCACCACTCCATGCTGTGATCTTTAGGACAAGCGGCACCACGTGATACATTCTGGAAGTGATCCTGAGATCCAGGCATGAAGGAGATTTGCGACACCCGCTGCGCTCTTCAAGAAATAGACCTTGCCAAATAGAAGGCTTCTTGCAAAACCTATCCTTGGAGCATTGAGGATTAAATCCACCGTTGACACTACTGCTATAAAGCATTATTGGCGATTTGTGCTGGAAGACATCTTCCACCAGATGACACCCCTGGGCTAGGCAATATTCAAGACCTACCCTTATTCTGAAGATGGCCGATAAAGATCAGGCTAAATTAATAAGCCATTGTATGACGACCGAAACACATGTAGATGTTAAATAAGCTGAGTGCTATTTGACTCACATATACTTATAGTGGACATAGGTGTGAGGCAACAAGTTGATAGGATTTTGTAGGGTTTTTGAATAACCCATGTTGTGTATATAAGTGTGCATTGGATGTGTATGATAGAAAGCTTGAATGTATGGTGGAAAGAATAGGTTGATGTGTAATTGATATGAATTAACTTATGTGCTCTATGAGCAAACATTGTTAAGAATTGCTAATTTGTTTGAATACAATTGTTTTTTTAAATGAGTTACGTGCAACTTGTTATGCAAGTCGTTTCTCCAATCATCTACCAAGGTCCATTGTATGATTTTTCGTTTGGGATTTAAGTTTGTCTTGCCTCAGTAGTCTAGTTTCGGCATGACATGGTTATCTCTCATCTCTCATCTGTCATTTTGTTGAGTTAGCTAGTTTTTGCATTTCTCGCTTCCTTTTGGCCAGCCCCTACATCCTAGTTTGTGGTTGGTGCAAACTAGTCCTCTCTGATCAATCTACTTGTGACCTACACCTGTACCCAACGCCCTGTCCGAGTGGGTAGGGTTGGTGGTTGAGGTGTGTTAGGATTGGTTGCTATTGTTCTGTCCTGATAGGATGTCGGTCGTGGTCGGTTCCACCTAGCATTGTCTCTTGCTGCTGTCGGAGTTTCCCTGGGTCGGTTCTAGGTGTTGTCTGTGTCGACATGGATTATGTCAGCCTGTTCTGTATTTCCTGTTTGGTTGCTTCAGCTGTTTCCGTCTGGTTCGGAGGTGTTGGAAGAGCCATGTTTTTAGTAGTTTTCTAAATTTTAGGTGGCCTTTATTTCATATTTCTTTTTGGAGGTGGTTCCAGTTATTTGCCGCTAGGTGAGAGAAAGAGGAACCCCTAGTTTTCTCCTGGCGTATGGTTTTGGTTCCAGGCAGATTTCTCAGCTTTATCTGAGGAGTCTTGTTGGCGTCTTTTGTAGGAATTCTGCTCTGTCAGTTGGTTGCCCTGTGTGTTATGCACATTGTTTTGAACGTGATACGATGTTTGATTGTGAGCCAATGTAAAATTGTTCACGCTAGAGTGATGTGATCTCTTCTAGATAGTTTGAGGAGGATTCTAGCTGCTGCATTTTGGATACGTTGTAATTTCTTCAGGTGGTGGTCCGGCATCCCGAGTTAGAGGCTGTTTGTGTAGTCTATTCTTGACATGATGAGGGCAGCGATTGTCAGTGTTTTGTTGGTGAAGGACTTGAAAGGTAGGATCTTTTTTGTTGAGTGAAGGAGGAGGAAGCATTTCGTAATTATCGTGTTTACTTGTGGTTGTAAGGTTAGTGCGTTGTCCGTTAGGACTCCCAGGTTTTTTTACTACCTTTTGATGGTGTGGGCGCGATTACAGACTCCTATCATTAAGGCTACATGTGGGGGTCCTTCATGGGAATGCATATTACCCAACGTTTTACAGTCTCCTCCCGCTTTTGATCAGCTCCTTTACATTCGAAACCTTTTTGAACAGTTACACGCATGATATGAGCACTAGAAACGAGTCTGTATGGTTACAGGCCTGAAAACTACAATTGTAGATCTGAGTCCATTCACCTTCGTCACAGTTTGTTTGGATTTCATTAGCACCCGGTTCCTCAGAAAAAGATGTATTGTGTGCAGAAACAGAGAAACTAGAGCCATAATTCTTTTGGGGGTCTAGTGTATGTTGCCTTTATTTGCCATCAAGTTCGCATCACTCTCAGTGAAGTTCTTTTTTGCACTATCGGGCCCTATTCATCTTGCTCGACAAATGCAAATGAGTCCCAGGTGACTTGGTGTTTAAGCACTACAGACCATTGAACCTGTAAGTTGGGGAGTCAAAGTACTGAGAATGGTAACAAGACTGACACGGACAAATAGTACCGCTGGTAAAAGTATTACCTTAACTTTTCTAATCCACTGTTCTCAGATTATTTTGCTAATCAAGAAGCTCTAGGCGCTTTGTGATTTGGAGGTAATTATGGGAAGTTGAGCCAATAGGTTCTACAGCCACTCCTCCATCGTGCAATGAGCATGATGGGATTCACGCTCTGTGATGGGACTTTATCCTTTTTTAATTTTATTTTTGCTGTCATAGCACATCCACTTTTCATCTCCTCAAATGGTTTTCTTATCTACTTTGTGCTAAGCGATAATCACTTGCCACCTGTTTTAATTATTTCCTTTTTATATTTTCAACAGCCTGTTTGGGGTTCTTTTGGAGGGTTTTACCTGTGTTTTAGTGTGATTTCCAATTCTTTTTTTTTTTTTTTTTTTTGCTGGATTGCCTAGAGTCCACTGGTTTTGTGGTGTAATCCGTTGTCTGTTTGTCCTTTTTCCTGTTCTCACAACTTCATTTGCTACTGCCTTGCCCTACCTTCCTGTTAGTAATCCATAGGCACCCTGTACATAAAGCACCTGGTAAGGAGCTTGCTGCCTGTTTGGGGTTCTTTTGGAGGGACTGACCTGTCTTTAGTGTGAGTTCCAATCTGTTTGTGTGTGCTTGATTGCCTCTAGAGTGCACTGCCTTTGTGGTGTGGTACTTTGTTTTTGTCCCTTTTCCACCTCTGCTCCCCCATACAAGGATCACAGGGACCCGACAGAAGCAACAGCATGAGACTAGGAGAAGGGTTACGGGGAACCCGAGCAGCATAAACCTTTAACGGTTGCAGGGACCCAAGAAAACTATGTGAACCAGAAGTAGAGCGGTGTCCTCAGAACCCTAAAGAACTAAGTTAGATATTGGTTCAGGGGACCCTAAAGGAGCCACAGGAGCATGATAAACAGAGTGAAAAGCAGATCTCACGGGAACACAGACACTTGAAAGGTTGATCAAAGTGTGGAGAGATCGACCAAGTGGGTGGAAGGGGTCCAGGAGAAAAGCCCTCACCTAAAGAAATTTGGACATTTTGTTTTTCCTGGAACTAGAGACTTTCAAACTTTGGAGAACTTTGAGGAACTTTTGATAAACTGACAAGAACTGGTTTCTTTGAGTAGAACTGTTATTTACTCTGAACTATTGGATCCAGATCCAGGAGGGGTTCCTGGGGAAACTCATAGAGCCCTTTGTGAAGAACCAGGATTGCGTGGCACTCGCCAGTTTTCTTTTACATTTTGCTAAGTGGTAGGGCCAGGTTAGTGGAAAGGGTTTGGACCAAGGACTACATTTTTATTTTGACTATGGGCTAGCACCCTAGTTTTGTTAGGAAGGGAACCGCCTTTTAGTAATGGGGTCATTGAGGCATTTTCTTTTCATTTGAATAAAACTACGTTAAAATATGTCCTCCGAGTTCTGGCTTGCCACAGTTTGCTTGATAAACGGACATCATGATCTTGTTCTTCCAAGAGCAGAGACGGTCAATGACCATCTCTGCAAGTTTGTCATGGATATTTGGTTGTGGACTCTATCTACGCCACACAACTTATTTTTTGCCATCGATGTAATGAAAGTGAAGTATGTGGATCGAACTGTCGATTTCTACCTCCTTTACTGGTGCAGGAGTTCCTTTACATAGGTTTCCTCCTACCTGTGATTTCAGTTTTCTTTGATTTCTGTAGTGCTGTGGTGACGGAGAAAAGAACTAGGGGTGGGGTGTGGCAGGATGTAATTACAGTTAGTCTGTTTAGGGGAGCGGAAGAAGAGGCATCAAGATGGGAAGGGATGGATATTGGGCCAAGGAAAGAATTTAAAATAAACCCAAATGCGCGTTGTGTGGAAGTGGGAGGCAAGGCAAAATGGGGGAGGCAGTGTTGGAGACCCCAGTCAGAGCCACCGTTTTGGACCAGGGAGTCAACAGACCGTGGTGGTGTGTTGTGTTTGCAGATGGACACTCACTCTCCCCCCCCCCCCCCCCCCCCCCCCCTCTGGTAATAACAGGCAGGTTACATGGAAAAGTGTGAACAGAATGAAGGCACCAAAATCTTTGTAGAGACAAGGAATGCATCTATTACACGAAGAGGAGTAAGCTCTTTGCCAGGAGGATACATTGGACACACTGGACTAGCTAGGCACACCCACTGACGTGGAACCAGGGGCTTGGAGAGTACCTTTGGATGCACTGGGGGGGGGGCACCAAGGGAGGAAGGGAAGGGAAGGGAAGGGTTGGAGACTGGGGCTGGTTGAGATGGCGAGGGGGAAAATCAAGAGGGGTAGGCACAGAGACACAGGGAGATGGACACAGAGATGCAAGGGGGACAGAGAAGCAGACCATAACAGGGAGGCGCAAAGGCAGGCGGGGGAGACGAGGCTGAGAGACCAGGAGAGAGAAGCAGGGGAAGAAGGGACGGAGGCCAGGAGACTCACTGGTGGAAAATGGAGCAGAACAGGTTTTGGGAGGAAGGGGAACCAGGGGAAAGGATAAGGCCAGACAGTGGTGGGGGGAGGGTACCTGCCAGAAGGGCTTCTGCAGTCTCTGCCCCAACCCACGTTGGCACACCACCCCACCAGCAGCCAAGGAAAGACCCCCAGCCTTATATATGGCTTTTGTTCCCACCCACTGCAGGGATAACATCTCACCCAGGAAAGTGTTTGTTTGGTCAAGTGTTGCCATGGTTATTTCCAGGACCAGCCCCCCCTCATTCAGGAGTCTGTTTGGCTGTTGCCGGGATACATAGTGTTGCTCTAACACCCTCCAGGGTAAGCCTCCTCCCCACCCAGGAGTGTTTGTTTGGCTGTTGCTAGGACATGTTGTGATTGCCAGGTCAGGGGAGTTGAGCTCAGAGGTGTGGAAGTTAATTGTAGGATACAATGGAAGGCAGTTGGGAAGGTGATTTGTTGGAGTAGGGAATGGAGGAGGTTCCGGAAGCAGGGACTAGCTTGGGGACTCGGGATAGATACAGGGTGGGCCTGCCAGAGCCCACCCTCTCCCCCCGATCCTCCCTCCCCCCCCCCCCCCCCACCACCACCTGTATATATAAATATAGTGATCAGGCAATGTGGGGACCAAGCACAGTGAATACAGGGCAAAATTCACACACAGGGCACTTGACAGAAATATACAGCAAGCATATGATGGAAGGTAGAAAAAGGTCTTCAGTTTTGCTCGCTTTTCAGAGGAGCTGGAGCCACAAAGCAGGAGATTACTTATAGGGTGGGGAAGAGTTGAAAGGGGTTCTAGGCTGCAGCTGAGCAACATATAGAACTGGTTCCTTGTTGACTGATCATGGCTTGGGTCCACAACGCCACCCCCGACCCCCCCAACCACACAGTGCAGGTGACAGAGGAAAATGCATTTGGGAAGAATAAGTCGCCCAATACTTTGGCAAATGAAGTTGTGCAATACATTGAATACAGTAGGGAAATTAAGTCATGTACTGCAACGCAAATAAAATGGTACATAGATATTGCCATTTTCACAGTTGGAGAAAGGAAGAGGTATTGTGGAATGAGGTGACGCACAAGTCAACATATAGTTTCAAGGCACTTGGCAGCAGTGACTTTGGCACTAGGGCAAAACCAGAGACTCTAATGGTACCTAGGAACTCGAGCTGTTGGGGTAATGGGATGATTTGATGGGTTTTATGATTTGGTCTAGTTTACAGATTGATAATTCGAGGGGATTGGGTCCTCCGACGTATTCCATATCTATGACAGTAATCACCACAGCTGTGCTGCTTCGGAAACTTTTTCGGCGTCTGCGTCCTGCGTCGATGACGTCGATGCGCCGCCGTCGAGGACCTCCTCCGACGTCCGACGTCATCCGATGTGATAAGCAGGACGCACGACGCCAGTAGCCTCAGTTCCGTTTTTTCCGCGAACGTGTTGCTTCGTGTTTCTCGGTTCTAGCCTCGACTCTTTGGAGTTCTGTTCTTTCTGGTTCTTCGAGCCTGTTCGTTTGTGAATATTCCTTCGCAGCGATGTCTTCCACTTCGTCTTCAACCCCGCGTCCGGGCTTCAAGAAGTGCGGGGTGTGTGGGTCCAAGATGTCGGTGACTGACTCGCACGACGCCTGCCTCTGGTGCCTCGGGGAGGCCCACGACACGGATGACTGTGTCGACTGCCTGTCGCTCACTTCCAAGGCCTTACGCGAACGTAAGAAGAAATTGTCGGTAGGTCGGGTGTCCAAGCCCCGGAAGTCGAAGTTGGCGGGGCTTTCGACGGATGATTCGAGGGGTGACTCTCCGCGTCATCGTCGGAGGTCTCGTCGGTCTTCTTCTAGGAGTCGGTCTCGCCACTCCTCTGCCTCTTCGAGGCGTTCTCGGAAGCGCCGTCACCGGTCGCCTTCCAGGTCCTCTTCCGAGGACTCTGCCCGGCACGTCGGTTATCCCACCAGCCGTGCGACGCCGGAGGAATGGGCTTCCTTTGGGAAGAAAATGTTGGCGATTCTTGAGTCGCAGGGTACTCAACCGTCCGCGCCCCCGAGTGGGGTCGGCCGTGTGAGGTCGAGAGACGCCGCTCGCAAGAGTGGTCGGCACGAGTCACGGGAGAGGTCCCGTTCGGACAAGGAGGCTCGTTCTCGCCGTACCCGTTCCAGGTCCCGGTCCTCGACGCGATCGAGACCGTGTGCACCTGTGATGTCTTCGAGGAAGACATCGACGTCTGAGGCGTCGAGGGCGTCGACAGGCTTTCTCGAAGCTCCGGCTCCGAGGAAGTCGTCGAAGCCGTCGACGTTCAGGTCGTCGAGAGACACGCTCGGGGCTCCGGCTTCGAGGGCTGTGTCGACGCCGCCGATATTGGAGGCGCTGCATCTGACGTCGACGCCGATTTCCTCGACGTCGATCCTCTCGGCGCCGTTGCCGGTTTTCTCGACGACGGCGCCGATTCGCTCGACGCCATCGACGCCTTTCGTGTCGGAGGTGCCCCGTGTCTCGGGTGTACCCCCTAGGAAGGCTCTGGCTAAGAGCAGGCACTCTCAGGTGCCTTTCCACCACTTGGATTATATTTCGGAGGCGGATGAGGATTCGGTTGGCCTGGTTCCTGATCAGGTGCCGGATGACATTGTCTCGGGCCATAGTCAATTTGACGATTTGAGGCAGTCGCTGCATGATGCTAGTGGTCTGGACACCTCTCCGGAGGTGGAATTTGGTCGGCCTGAGCCTGGCTCCCATGCCGATTCCTCATACCGGCGCCTTATGGCTAGGGTGTCTGAGTATCTGGGATGGTCTGCTCCCCCAGGGGAGTTTGTGCAGGATGATCTGACGGACATCCTTGATGTTGGTCCCCCATCTGACCCGGTTCTGCCATTCCATATGGCTTTACAGCGTAGGGTGGCGGCGGCTTGGACTGCTCCGGAGAGTCTCCCGGCAGTGGGCAGATCCTTGTCGCGGAAATACCGTCCAGCCAGTGGCGACCCCTGCTACTTGACCAGGCACCCCACTCCGGAAAGTTTGGTGGTGCAGGCGGCCACGGCCCCGGCAAAGCAGGCGTCGTACCCTACCATCCCTCCTGATAGGGACGACAAACGTTTTGATGGCTGGGCGAAGAAGGTGTTTTCTTCTGGTGGTATGGCGCTTCAGGCGGCCAACTCCATTTGTGCCTTGTCACGTTTCACGCACACTCTGTGGAACTGTGTTGCGTTAGCGGCTGAACATATTCCCGAAGGGGACGAACGGGTTGGTTTCCTTGCTTTGGTCCAGGATGGTAAGGATGCCATGTGTGAGTCCGTTCAGTCGGGTTTGGACTTAGCTGAATGCGTCAGTAGGTCCATGGCGGCGAGCACCGTGATACGCAGGTTTGCGTGGTTGCGGAAGTCGGGGTTTGCTCCTGATGTGCAGTCCCGGCTCCTCAACATGCCCTTTGATGGTGAACATCTTTTTGGCAGCAAGGCTGACGAGAGCCTTGAGAGGTTGCAGACCTCAAAAGCTGCAGCGAAGTCGTTGGGCGCTGCAGTTCGCCAACCTCCGCCTTTTCGTCCTAGGGGACAGCAGTGGAGGGGTGGCTCCTTTCGCTATTACTCGTCCTTTGGTAGGGCGAGAGGAGCTGGCAGTCAAAGGGGCCAACGCAGGGGTACCAGAGGTGGACGACAGGGTACCCGTGGTGCCAAGGCCGCTCGGGCAGTTGCCTCTTTGCCCTCAGGTAACGCCGCAGCCGCTCCTACTCAGTCATGAGGCCTTGTCCCATGGTTCGCCGGTTGGGGGAAGGCTGGCGCAGCATCTTGTAGAGTGGCGTGCCATTACTTCGGATGTGTGGGTTCTGGAGATCATAACCCACGGCTACTGTCTTCCCTTTCGGCACAGGCCTCGCGACAATCCACCGGGGAACCTCTCTTTGAAGTGTCCGGATCCGCTCCTTGCGCAGGAAATTCAAGCCCTGCTGGAGAAAGGCGCCATAGAACTGGTGCCTGTAGCGGAGAGGAACAAGGGATGGTATTCCCCTTATTTTTTGATTTCCAAGAAAGACGGGGGATTGAGACCCATCATGGATTTGCGCGGTTTGAACAAACTCCTCAGGAAGGACAAGTTCAAGATGGTTACTCTCTCTCAAGTCCTCCAGGCCCTTCAGCTTCAGGACTGGTTGGTGTCACTCGACCTCAAGGATGCTTACTTCCATGTGCCGATCCATCCCAAGCACAAGAAGTACCTGAGGTTCGCGGTTGGCGACTCGCACTTTCAGTTTCGGGTCCTGCCGTTCGGTTTGACCTCCGCCCCGAGGGTTTTCACCAAGCTCATGGTGGTGGTGGCAGCGCATCTCAGGCAAGGGGGGATTCACGTCTACCCCTACCTGGACGATTGGTTGATCAGGGGGAGCTCTCCCGAGCAGGTCCTGGATCATCTGTCCGTCGCCTGCCACTCCCTTCACAGGCTGGGCTTCTCCCTCAATTTAAAGAAGTCCCATTTGACGCCAACGCAGAGGCTCCAGTACATCGGAGCAGTGCTCGACACTTCATGGGGCAGTGTTTTCCTCCCCAGGTGAGGGCTCTTCACATTCAGCAGATGGTGCGCAAGTTTCAGCATGCCCAGACGCTCCCAGCGTTCGAGTTCTTGAGGTTGCTCGGCCTCATGGCATCCTGCATTCTTCTGGTGCCAGAGGCTCGCCTGCGAATGAGATCTTTGCAGTGGGCACTCAAGATGCAATGGTCGCAGTCCTCCGGCAGGATGTCGGACCCGATTCAGGTGCCGCCCTCGGTCGCCCGGGACCTTCTGTGGTGGGCCGTCGAAGGCAACTTGATGAAGGGGGCTCCGTTTTGGCTTCCCTGGCCGGAGGTGACGATCGTGTCGGATGCATCCCTCACGGGATGGGGAGCTCATGCCAACGGGCTGACAGTCAGCGGTCGTTGGTCTCCGTCGGAGTCCAGACTCCATATCAATCTGTTGGAGCTGAGGGCCGTCAGGCTAGCCCTGAGGGCTTTTCTGCCGACTGTGCGAGGGAAGAATGTCCTGATCCTGACGGACAACACAGTGGCCATGCACTACCTCAACAAAAAGGGGGGGGGGCAGGGTCACTTCCTCTGTGCAGGGAGGCGATGCAGCTCGAGTTCTGGGCCATCCAGCAGGAAGTTTCGATCTCGGCAGTTCATCTGGCCGGAGTCGAGAACGTGACGGCGGACGCTCTGAGCAGGCAGAGCACGATCTCTCACGAGTGGGAGTTGGCTCAGGAGATTCTCCTGGAGATCTTCGCCCTTTGGGGGACCCCTCAAGTGGATCTCTTTGCCTCCAGTGTCAACCGGAAGTGCGAAAGGTTTTGCTCGCGGGAATTTCCTCCAAGAGGAGCCTTAGGAGACGCGTTCGTGGTGGAGTGGTCGTTCCCGCTGCTGTACGCGTTTCCTCCGGTCCCCGTCATCCCGCAAGTGCTGCGGAGGTTACGGAAGTTCGGTTCCCGGATGATCCTCATTGCTCCGGCGTGGGCTCGGAGGACGTGGTACCCGGACCTTCTCGACTTGTCCATCTGCCCTCCACGTCGTCTTCCCTACCGAGACGATCTGCTCTCACGGGAGGGGGGTCAGGTTCTCCATCCAGAGGTCGGATCCCTCAACCTTCACGCTTGGCTTCTGAAAGGTTGAGGTATAAGGATTGGGACCTCCCTGAAGACGTGATGGAGGTGTTGCTTTCGGCCCGAAGGCCCGCAACTAAGTCTCTGTACCGTTGCCGTTGGCGTAAGTTCTGCGACTGGTGCAGAGTTCAGAATGTGGATCCTTTTGCATGTGACATCCCCATGGTTCTGTCCTTTTTGCTTTCTTTGGCCCACAGGGGCTTGCAAGTGGGTACCGTTAAGGGTTACCTGGCGGCGCTGTCCATCTTTAAGCGCTCATCTGAAGAATGTTCTTACTTTAAAATCCCTTTAATTTCACAGTTTCTGAAAGGGCTCACTAATGTGTTCCCTCCGTCGCCTTTCCTGGTGCCCGGTTGGGATTTGAACCTTGTTCTTAGGTTTCTTATGGGTGCTCCGTTTGAGCCGTTACATTCTTGCCCTTTGAGGCTGTTGACTTTGAAAACTGTGTTTTTAGTTGCGGTTACTTCCGCTCGCAGAGTGAGTGAGTTACAGGCACTTTCTGTTAAGCCACCCTTCACTGTATTTCACAAGGACAGGGTTGTCCTTCGAGTTCGTCCTTCTTTTCTTCCGAAGGTAGTGACGGAATTTCATTTGGCCCAGAAGATTGTTCTTCCGGCATTCTATCCTCCTCCGCATCCTGGTAAGGAAGAGGAGAGGCTCCATAGGCTTGATCCTAGGAGAGCTTTGAGCTTTTATGTTTCTCGCATGTCCCGGGTCAGAGTGGACGATCAACTCTTTATTGGTTACGCTGGTAAGCGCTTGGGGCAAGCTGTGACGAAACAGACTTTGTCCCGCTGGATTATTTTGGCCATCTCGGAGTGTTACCGCTTGGCGGGCAAGGACCCTCCGGCTGGCTTGCGGGCCCATTCTACCAGGGGCTTGGCTGCATCTACTGCCCTGCAGAGGGGTGTTCCTATTCGCAACATCTGTGATGCTGCCACCTGGGCTTCAGTGCATACATTTGTGCGGCATTATTCCCTCGATTCCATCAGAGGGCAGGATCTGGCCTTTGGCAAGGCGGTCCTTTGCTCTGCTATTTGATTGGCTATTCTAAATTTTGTTTCTAAATTCTTTCCCTCCTCCTTGATTTGGTACTGCTTTGGGAGTCTGTCATAGATATGGAATACGTCGGAGGACCCAATCCCCTCGAAGAACAAGTTACTTTCTTACCTGGTAACGTTCTTTCGATGGGATGGTCCGACGACGTATTCCATATCGCTCCCGCCCTGCCTTCCCCGCTGCAGAATTTCTGTTGCGTTTGCAGCTTACGTTCCGCAAGGCTTTGTGTCGGACTGGCAGTTGACTATTGTCACACGTTCTGGGGGAAAAAAACTACAACTGAGGCTACTGGCGTCGTGCGTCCTACTTATCACATCGGATGACGTCGGACGTCGGAGGAGGTCCTCGACGGCGGCGCATCGACGTCATCGACGCAGGACGCAGACGCCGAAAAAGTTTCCGAAGCAGCACAGCTGTGGTGATTACTGTCATAGATATGGAATACGTCGTCGGACCATCCCATCGAAAGAACGTTACCAGGTAAGAAAGTAACTTGTTCATCTGGGGCATAGCACAGCATCTCATGATGAATACTTTATGCTCACTTAATACTACACTGGTTTATGTCTTGCTTCACTTTTACTGTGACCAACTTTTCTGAATTACTTCTATTTTTCAGGTTGCTGGTCAAAGGTAAGTGACCCATTGGAGTGTCACTATGAGGAGTGTGTGGTTACAACTACACCATCATTGATCCAGAATGGCACTTATCGTTTCTGTTGCTGCAGCGCCGACATGTGTAATGTTAACTTCACAGAGAATTTTCCACCCCCAAACCCAACGGACACATCACTTTACAGTAAGTACAGACTATTTTAAATTCTATGGTTCTAGTTTGATTTGCTGTGAATGCCTAAACGCCTATACATGATATGGCCAAAATGTGACGTTACAGGATCATGCACAGTATATTTGATCTGAGGAGTACATTGTACAAATTATATTTGCCAGTCCTTCACAATGCACTGTTCTGGACCGGGAAGCAAGTAGTACAATTCTATGAATAGTGCTATACGATGATAAAATGTTAGATCATTGGTGATAAGTGTAAAGGGGATGTTTTATAGAACATGAGGTATGTGGAAATTCAGATGGATTAATGTTTTAATTGGGAACGTTTTTCGCTTTGTGAAACTCCATTCCCATGACTGGGAGAGCTTTAAACAATTGTTCACAGGAGAAATGTATACCGCTTTTGATTATCCATAGCCACCTTCATTCTTTTGATACTAGTCGATTGAACTGCCCAACTGGGTACTGTTTTAGTTGGATCATATCAGTTTTCTGTATGTTTTATGTGCAAATTTGATGGTGAGCCATTTCATTCGGGTAAATGGCTTTGTTGAGTGCATGAATTGTCTTGACGGTTGCTTTTGACCTGTACCGCAATATTGATCAGCTATACAAATCTTCACTGTGTATGTCTTCATGCTCTTGATGCTTTGATGTTTGAAAAAGCCTCTTGCACAAAATTGCGTGTGGTTTGCTCCCCAGTGCTACAGTTCCCTCCTAGTCTTGGGTATTTGTATTTTTTTGTATTTTGTTATTTATATAGCGCTCTTTCCCCACTTGTGTGGCCTCAATGCGCCTTTTCCTTGGTTGAACAGCCTTGGTGACTGTAGTCGATGTGGTTAGAGATTCTAAGTGATTAGATTAGATGCGTGTATGCAGGTTTGCCATTCTAAGACTTGGGTGGCTGGCAAGGCTCGACTAAGCAGCCCAGTAGAGCTCAGACACGTGGGTGGGTGCTCTTGAGGTTAGAGATAGATTGCTGTTGATGAGTCTGTGAGGCCAGCTATACCGGATGGTGGTCGCTGTATGCTAGTGGCAGTGATGTTGTGGTACGTCGGGTGTTCCAGTCTGGACGGCTATGTGAAACTAGGCTGGAAGTGCTTAGCCGTAGACGTGTTCTATCGGGCATGTGATATAGTTTATTTATATAGCGCCTATACACAATGTGTGTCAAAGCGCTTCAAGGGAGGGAACAAGGGAAAATACAATTACTTTCTTACAGGCCATGAACAGTAAGGATGTGAAATTAACTATGGTACTCGGCCTGACAACATTTCAGATAGTGCAAGAGCTAAGACATAGATAAGGAAGGGAGGGGGAGAGTGGGAAGGAAATGGCAACAGACGGGTGACTACCGTACTAGGCCTGGCGACATTTCTGGTAGAGCCAGAGAAAAACAAAAGGTGAGGGAGAGGGATGCAGAAAGGTAGGGGGGGAACAAAACAAGCGACTATCATACTAGGCCTGATGACATTTCAGATAGTGCTGGGGGGGGGGGGGGAACAAGGACGGGGGGGAGGCAGACGAGGTTGCTATCATACTAGGTCCAGGGACAATTCTGATAGAGTAAGTGCATAGAAGAAAGTAAGGGGAGGAGATGGGGAAAGGAGGAGAGAACAGAGTTGGCAGTCAAAAGAGTGGAGAAGCAAGAGGGGAGAGTGAATACAATTGCAGAAGTCAGTAGTAACACATAATGTTGCAAGCCAGTTTACAAGATGAAGATGGGAACATGATTCAAGGCCACCAGTACAAGAAGCAAAGGAAGTTCAGCATGAGAGTTGAGAAAGGGTGACGCACTGTGAATAAGTCCAGGGCATGGATGTTTGGCCGTGCCTACGGCCTGTGTCCACGCTAGTTGTGTGAGCAATACGTACCGTAGGCTGCGAGAGTTGCTTATTTGTCCGGGTCTAGAATTGAGAATACTGTAGTGATGGGCCTAGGTTACCTACTGTAGCTGGTATCAGCGTATGATGAGCAGATTAAACACAACTAACAATGCAATTTGTCTACAGGACAGAACACAGCTAATTCTTAGAGTACTGTACTGGGCTAGAACTTCTTTTGCCGACTTTGGCCGCCTGTCTGGTTTTTTTGTAGTTATATCCAGTGGGACATACTTCTGCAAGAGAACCCAAATTGCTAGTCAAAACACTCCCACAAGAGGAAGGTCAGAACAAACACATCTAGATTGTTTTGTTTTCGCGATGCTGCTGAATCCAGTACCATTTCTTTTAGATTTGTGCAACATCCTGCTTTTCTGTTCAGGGATTGAAGGTTTTATTGTTGCACAGCCTTAAAGACTTTGAGGAACCCCAATGTTGATACATGTCTGCCTTTTCTCTGTCCCTTATGTGCCTGCCAGATCCTATGTTTGCAGTGCCTTTCTTTCCCTCTAAGTGACTGGGTGCTTTTTGCACAGCCCTGATGTGCTTTCTTGTCGTCCTCCTCTGTATTGTGTGTGCCCACACGCTGCTCATGACATCCTTCTCAAGCTACTGGCTTCAAATGATGAACAACTTGCATCAAAGTGCCACTGTATTTAGGCATTTTCACAGCATTACAAGCGAATTTGACAATCTGCAGTCTAATTTCTCCTGCCTACCTCCTGTTGCATTTACCTTTTAAGCATGGTGCAGATTTCTGGCTTTAAAGAAGCCCCCACTGCCTTCATCAGCATTAATTTCTTTAGCTGCTCACCACTGTAGATGTTGGCCAGTGAGAATCACAATTAGATGTCACAATGGCAAGGTCGCCTGCCCACATTTGACTAGCCCATACTGTGTGGGCCCCTAAACCACTTGGCTTTCACTCCAAAAGGTTTGAAGGCGATGTCTCCTCAAGCTCAGACCGTGTTGTGCTCTGCCTCAGCTGGACCAATAGTTTCTCTTTTTTGCACCAGGCATCAGTGAAAGCTCGTACTGTTGGAATGGCCCACCATAGTCCCAGATCTACTTGTGCTTTCCTCCTGGTTTGGTAAGTACTGGCGGAAAGTTTGGGCACCAGTCCTGGAGACCCCTGGCCATGTCACACTAGCTCCTGTATTTTGGTTGTCATTCTTAAAATCTTACCCAAAGGGGTTAAAAGTCAAAACATTCACCCATCTTCAAAATATAATGTTAAATGGGTCTTCTGTGTGGTATTGGTCACTTCCCAATAAAATACATGGCACAGGAACACCCATAAAGATAGTTTTAAGAGGAGCAGAAACTTAATTATTTAAGTTTGTGAACTTGTATGTTCATATTAGAACGGTCCTTGAAGTTCACTGTGTGCAGTATCCTAAGGCCTTTCTCCACAAACACCAAAACTCCAATCTAATTTATTCTTACCTTTCTAAAGCAATCTTTCCCGCTTGACCTATTCTTCCCCATTATAGATGCCTTAGGTTTTTGAAAGGTGCTTATTTCTATATTCTGTTTTAAGGCTGCAGAAGCCAAATATGCGTAATCATCAAAAAGAGGAGTTAAGAGCTCCTTTCCATTTAACACTGGATAGATTTAAAGGTGAAGGATTATAGTAACTGCCACACAAAGAATGTAGCATTTTACCCTCCCGGCCGGGAAGTATAAGGCACAAAATTTCCCTCTATGAGCGATACAGTTTACCCCCTCACATGCTACTTGTGCCACTAACAAAACAATCTGAATCGTTCAGTGTTTTTCAAATCTTCTCTATTAAACTCCACATCTTGCAAAAGGATGTATAATATGCTTTTAAGTTGAAATATGATCTTGGCAAAGATCAATCAAAATAAAATATTCATGTGGAAAGACTGCATATGCCATTTGAATGAACAATGTTTACTGTCACTGATTCTTTAGGAAAATAGGTTAGAAGAACGGGTAGAAACGGCTCTAACAGAGTGAATCTGAATACCGTTAGTATCAGCAATCCAAGCTGAAGCCTTTTCATCCCAGATCCTCCTGTAGTTCACGTTTTATAAAGGAGAAGCCTAAGCTTTATAGGAGGCATGCTGCTCGACCACAGAGTACCTTTCCAGCCAACTTCCTTCAACCAAAAGAAGTGTCTGGTTGCAGAGAGCACACTTCCTGAATGTTCACTCTTTTCCTTCTACTTGAATAATAGGACTTTGCCCTTTCCTTTTAGAAATGGAAAACCTCAATTGGCACCCTTTGGATTCTGATGCCAGAAAAGGGACATTTCGTTCAGTTTTAGAACTTTTACACTTCCCTCCTTTTTTAAAAAACAAATGCCTCAAAATGACCCTTGCATCAAGAAAAATAGCAGAGGTAATGTTTAAATCTGCAGCTGTGGTAAAGTTACAATGAGGCAGTTAAGGAAATGTTTCTGTTCCCATTACCCAGTAATGTCGGAGCAAGATTCTGCTTGCTAATGTGCTTATTCCCATGTCGCAATCAATAGGAGGCAATCTGTGGAATTTGTAGTATGTAACAATCAGTTCCATTTGGATGCTTCAATTTGTTCCCAGCATAGTACCACATTTGTAACGGTAGTCTCTGCACATCTGCGAATGTGTGCAATTGGTGTTTGCCAACCTGCACAATTATATTAAACAAGGTATGTACTTTGGGTTGGTTGAGCAGAAACATGCTATGTGGTACATAGTACATTCCCAAAACAGTTTTGCTCTGTGCAGAAAATACCAATAGTTAAAGCTGCATGCAAAACATTTGACATAGCTTGCTCAATGGGTGATTGCCTGAAAGGGCCCTTGTACTAGAAATGTCCAAAGCTGGCACAGGTCTAATTTTGAGATTGTAAAACTGCCTCACATGACTCTTGTACATACGAGGTGTCTGACATCTGACTCTGAATGTTTGCAGATTTTCCCTGATCACTGCCCTTGGAGTAATGGTCCTTAGTTGAACTCCAATAACTACTGCAGTTTATAGGAATGTTCTGGAGTGAATAATTGCTATTCATACTACCGGCATGTGTGCTCTAACCTCTAGAACCTTGCACTTTAGCCACCTGCTTCCAGGTAGTCCCCTCTAAGACATGTGTTGATGTATCGGGCGAGGGAGAACCACCAAAGGTACCTGGATGGTGTGTACCAGAGGGCTACACTTTCTCCAGTAGACGTAATGTATGAGTTTGTGTTCTTGTATAGATGCATATGACATCTTCCTATCCTCCCTTTTCCTATTGCGTAATGCCATCCATCTGGTAATCCTTAAAATGTAATTTGTTCTTTTTGTCATCACTATGATCGCTTACTTGCTCAGATAACTTGCAGGGGACACAGCAAATGGAACTTTTAATGTATCCTCAATAAAGCTGGATAGTAAAGTTCACAACATTAGGAATCTTTGACAAATACAAGTGAAAGAGCACTTTTGTTAGTGGTTTATAACATTTTACTCTATCACTTGACTTTGCCACGACAGTGAGTAGATTGGATACCTAAGAAGAGTAATCCAGTGATGGTGTCCAAGAAGTGTTGATTGACTGTGCCTTTGCTGTGATGTTGGCGAATGGTGTACCATATATTACAATTATTGAAGATATGACTACTTTTGACTAATGCAATTCATGCACAGCTCTTCACCCCTCTCCACGTTTTTGGGACACAGTCAGGAATCGGAGTGAACACTGTATACATTTAGACGTGGGAAGGTAGAGGAGTATAAATGAAGGAAACTTGGCAAACGAGCAACAGAGGTGGTAATGGAAAGTCTCACATTAAATCCATCCAGCAGAGGAGCACTTGTATATCGCATGCCCGAGGCAGGGTGCTATGATTTGGCTATTTGTATAAAGGGCAGCAATACATTAATTGATGAACAGTTAATGTGGGCCGAAGCAGGCTCTCTTACAGTAGAAGGATATTGGTATTTTATATGGGGTTTTCTCTCCTCATGATTTGTTATTTCTGTTACTGGTCAGGTTCGATTCTAAATGTGGTAATTCCAATCATGTATTATGTATTTGGGAGGCAGAGTAAGGAGAAACCATCTCTAAAACATTTTTTATTCAAGTTTGTTAAAGTTGAGCTTTCTGAAATGTCATTTTAAGGCTGATCTAAGGTAGAACAAATGTATGATACCCTCAAAAAAAGTTGCTTTCTGTGACCAACATTTTTGTCAAATATTCGTATCGGAAAAGATGGTTGAACCAGTACGGATAAGAAGCATAATCATGATTGTATGATCTAGTCCAGCCTGTTCATAAGATATTTACAGGGAACCTGACTGATAATGGCACTAAACCTGTTAAGATAGCTGAGGCAGTGCAGGTTCCACAAGACTGAAAAGTAACAGCTGTTCCCACTTGACAAAAGTGAGAGCATGGAGGAGGCTGACGGCTTGGTTAGTCAACCTGAAACAAGTTGAAAATGAATTGAAATTCTTCTATATAGAGAAAAGTCAAATAAACT
Source organism: Ambystoma mexicanum (assembly GCF_040938575.1). Lineage (NCBI taxonomy): Eukaryota > Metazoa > Chordata > Amphibia > Caudata > Ambystomatidae > Ambystoma > Ambystoma mexicanum. The sequence continues at coordinate 670,538,276 of NC_090931.1, forward strand.
CACATTGCATTAGCAGAGTTTCACACGGTGAAGTACATACTAGTCAAGTAGTTGTTGTTTTGTGATTGACCACAGCAATATAATGGATATGGTCTAAAATGCAAAGTCTACAATATAATAATTTCTTAAACAGTTACAATGCCAATCTGCGCAACAGCAATGTATTTAAATGTACATATAATCAAAACAAAGTGGCTACACTTTTTGATTACATTGCTGTTGCGCGGATTGGCTGTGTGACTTTGTGTTTATAATTCCTAATTGGACTCTGTGGGCACAGGTGTCCACCAATACACAAGCATCTTCTGCAGGCGCATCCTTTCCAGTGGAAATACTGGGTCTTTGATTACTTTGGTACAGACGAGCGCACTGAGCTCCGGCTGGTTGCCCAATTTAGCTTTACTAATTTATTAACATAACCAGTGTATTTGTAGAAAGCACGTTTGCCCCCAGATGGGCATCTTTGTGCTATTGACAGATAACAGATGTTTGTTATCCAACTAAATGGTACTCATTTCATCGACCTTGGAAGGATGAAGGGCTGAGTGGACCTGCCAGGATTTGAGCCTGTGACCATAAGGTCAACCACAGGACCCTGTAGTGGGTGCATTAGTCCACTGAGCCACAGACTTCGTCATTTATTGAAGACCTGTAAACGTGTTGAATGGAAGCCAGGGTGGTAAACCTGGATGGGAACAGACCGAGCAAAAGGTAACAAAGCACCTCATCCTAAGTAATGACAAATGGGCTGCCACTGGAAGGAATACAACCCCTGTCTTAAATGCATTGGAAAGTTCCAAAAGGAACTAAAGGCCCATTTTCAGTTCATACTAAGGTCTATCCGAATGATGATGGCTAAAAAAGGAATGAAAATGAGAAGCTTGGAATTCAGCACATATACACTAAGTGCACCGACTAGGCGTTTTATAGAATAGAAACGTGATACAATTGCAGTGTAAGAAAAGGGTGGAATGTGAATGAAACCATTGTTTATACAAGGTTTAAATAGCATATGAATGAATGCATTTTGGCAGATTACTCTTGGAACTTGAATTCAAGGTGTGTGAGTACGTAAGTTTGTTCAGGCTCCTCTCGCCACATTCTTGGCATTGTGGAGCTGACTGGAGGTTGAAAACCTGCTAGTAATGGTTTATGGTTGAAATCATAAACCAGACAAATGATCGACAAAAAGCACTTGGCCACTAAAGGCAGCCAGTCTTGTGACCATAAAATGGGCATGAAATGTACATCTGCCAACCCCCGATCTGTCTCCATTATGTAGTACAGTATTAAGGGTGCAGCAAGGGAAGATTTGAGAATCCCTGCCAGAATAGTTAACTCCAACCAGCCTGGATAGTGCCATGACTTGGGCAAGTGTTCTACTGTTCACAACCGGAATGTACTAATTAACCCTTATATCCTTGCAATACACGTGTGTCCACATTTCTGGGCTTATTTAGTCATTAGGACATGTGCGTTTATATACATCCTTATTGTCTGTGGCTTGCTCTTTGCCACAGTGGCAACTTTAGCCCAGTCGCTGTCATGCCTGAAACTCTGGGAATGTTGATCAGCAGGTGTCGGTGGTAAGCATGGTGTCAGTGTGTCTTGTTCAGTGGGGTGCTCAGCTGTGTGGCATCTAAGCACGGAGTGCAAAATTGGGGGCATTAGCAAGGTGTTTTTAAAGTCTGCTTTAGGTGTTTGGTGTGGCTGCAATGGAGGTTAGGAAGTAGAAGAAGATGGGAGTTCCTATTCTATAGACTCTTCATTTTGTTACATTATGGTTGCTTCCTATTGGTGCACATTCTGCAGACCGTTGTAGTATGGCTGATTGCTGTGACCAAACTACTAGTCAGTGGCTGTTGCTTACTATATGAACTGGTGAATGGATGTGCATCCCAACTCTTCTGCTCCTCTGTCCGATTCTGTCACCTCTGGAATGTATGGCAGATATACTCACTTCAAACATTCACCTTTCCCCCATTTTGAAGGCTTTTTATGGGAAGATCCTGATGATTTGGAATATTGTGAGGTGGGAGAGTGGCTTTAGGAAAGATAATTTTTTTCTTTAGAGGTCAAGATACAATCTTTGTCATATGCAATGAGAGGAGAGCTGAATACCAAAAACATTTAGTAGAGGCATACATGCTCAATTTGAAAACAAGCTATGCAACTTGAGGAACAATCTGAACAATTGTGGATTCTATCAACCATCGCTATTTGCATCTAGGTTAATAAACGCACCAAATACACAAGCAGGGGGAGCTTAGTCTTTTTGGATTGAAAGGCCGTTTTGATCATACACTTTATACCTGGATTTTAACCAAGCCATTTAACATCCTTTAAAATCAACAATAACAGAACATTGGTTGTAATTATAATGGTTGGGCAGACAACCATAAAGTAATTGGGAGATCTCTTCATATGGAAATTGAATTGGGGTTGGGAGAAAATGGACCTGAGACAACTAGAAGGACCAGGGTATAATGTCGAACTTGCGTCTTAAATCCTTCTTAATTTATGATTGATTGGCACCAAACTTCTGAAATTCATGTGTGTTGCGCAGCTGTTAAAATGAATCAGATTTTCAGTTTTGCATTCTTAAAATCCGTTTTTAATCTGGGCAAAGCAGGATGAATTCAGCAACAAAGGATGGGAAAGTTGAATTGCCTTGCACAACTTCATAGATTTACCCCTAAAATAAAGACAATTGGCAGCACTGAAGTTGAGCCAATGCATCAAGGTAAAGATGGGTTTCTCTGAATCAGATGCATCACATGGCCAACTTAGCAAATGGTGGCTAGTTACCCAAACTACTGCTCTCTGATCCGAGGGCAGCAAGTTTAAATCCTGTTCAAGGGACGACTGAGCCTTTCATCCCTCCGAGGTTGATAAAATAAGTAGTGATAAGCAAAAATGAGAACACGCGTTATGCAGCACTACATGCTGGAGGATTCTGGCATGAAGCACTATATAAGAGCATAAAAAAAATACAATCTTATGAGAATCAGAGGATTTTATTTTTTAAAGCGTGGACCTAGCGCAAACGCATCAGAGCGCTGTACCGAGTCTGGGTAGCCGGGATTTGGGCTAGCATCTTTTAACAGTGCAGTACTATGAGGTCTGTTCATTGGTATGTGCGTCTATTGGAATTAGTCCCTAGTCAGGTGTTCTTTAAAAAAAAAAAAACTGTTTTGAGAGATTCACGGAATTGGAGATTTTTGGGGGCTTTCCGAGCCAACACATGGATCGAGTTCCAGAGGGTGGGTGCATGACCAGAGAAGGATTGTTTGTGTGTCCTCTCTTTAGGGACGAGTTGTGATTCAAGCCGGTTGGTGGATCTGCTGGGCCATAAAATTAATCAGTACAGTTCACGATAGAAGAAAACTATGGAACATTTTGATGTGGATGAAAAGGCATTGCCAGCATAGCCATTGTATTTTGTAGAAGATAGTGCTTGCTGCCTCATGGATTTTAGAAAGGATGAAGCAGTTGGCTAGTGTATTTTGGATTGTGCTGCATTGATGTAATCTGATTTGAAACTAAGAATGCTAACAAGATTCTCTTGTATTTGTGTGGGATTCACTTCCTTAAGGGAGTGGAACAGTTTGCTTAGATATTTTGCCTGATACAATTTCTTTCCACAAATAATGGAAATAGACATCTGAATGGGTAAGTGATTGGCCCAATCATTAAGTAGGTGTTCGATGAACTTTGTTAGGAGCATCTTAGAATTTGCCAAATTAATAGTTACTCATTTGGTAAAAGGTGGGGCATGGAAAATCTGGAAATACCACGCAAATTTAGAAATTCCTTATGAGATTTGGTACAGCTAAAGGCACTGAGAAATGTGCCATTGACAACTGATTAGTAATGAAAATGATTAGTTGCTTTGTGAACATTTGATCGGTTTGTGCTTGGTCTTCATCCTAGACCCTTCTGGTAGTTTTTATTTCAAGTGCTTAGAAACTGTGATTATTTCATGCTGTTTTGTTACCCTTAAAGCTCCCAACTTTTGAATATTTTATCGTTGAGTGCCTTCGTGGAAATGGTCTAACCACCATGAAATTCATTTTCATGCTGTTAGACAATGACTGTTCCTTGCATTCTATAATTCCATTTTTTTTCCTCAAGAGGGTGCCGTTTAGATCTTGACTAGAAACCTAGTTCTTCTGAGTCTATCAAGATGTGATGGTAAACTCTTTCTGGCTATTGCCCAAATATTAAGGGCAAATGCTCACATTTTCTCAATCTAAGCTACATAAGATTGCAAAGCGCCAACGCTTTACCAAATTTGTGACGTGTATAAAAAATTAAATTTTGAATGAAAGCAATTACTTTTGATTTTGCCTTTAATCTTGCATATCAAGAATTTCTAAGGGAACTTATTGCTTGTATATTAAAATGAACGGGTCCTAACTTCGCTGTCTTGCACTGTATCTGAATTTAGGTTTGTGGGTTTTCCAAATCTGTTTTGATGTGTTCTGCATTTGGAGAGCAGTAACTGACTGGGTTGACAGTCTATTTAATCTTGTGCCCCACTTTTGTTTTGCACTATACAATTATCATCAACTTGAAGACCAGACACAACCTGGCCTCAGAGAAACCCTGCAGCACAATACATTATCCCACTATTCCGAAAGCGTATTGCCAAGTGCAAATCTAACTGCATCTGGTACACACTATGAATCCCAAGTAATTGGCTGTCATAAAAATTCTACACCCAAATGCATCTGTGCGCTTTAAAAGAAACAGAAAAAGTGTGTCGGAAGCAGCTGTGCAATTGTGATTCAGTGCAGCTTGACACCCTTTTGTTTGAGATTCTTTTGGTGCTTTCCTCCAACTCTCTATTCCTCGGTGGAAGTGAGCTGCGAGCCGTGAGCTGGAGAGCCTGCAGTACTTTCTGGAAACCTGTCTGGTGCCTGTTGAGGGTGCCTACAGGTGGAGCGGCAGCATGCAGTGAGCCGACGGTCCTAGGCTAAGTGGTGAGTGCTGAGCAGTGAGCTAAGAAGCCAAGACTGTCACCCCGCTGCAATTCATTGCCGGCAGCTTCCCTGTGTAATGTGGTAAATGGTAAGCCCCCAACCCCGACGGCTGGTAAACTATAAATCTCTATAAGGAGTACAAGAGCACATGTTAGGTCAAGCTAGTCCAAGGAAAAACAGCTATAGTGCTGAACATATAGCTGAATACATAGCTGTTAATATTTAGCCTCCAGGCCGCCGGGCACGTGTAGTGTGGATAATTGCGGTGAGTGCATACTGCACCCTGCGGTACAGTGCTACCGTGCTACTGAGGTGCCTGGGAAGTTGCTGTTCTGGGCTGGGCTATGCCGTGCTGGGTTGGATATATAATATATATATATATATCTCTTTAGTAGCAGCCATGCTGTGAGGGGGGGCAGGGGGTCTGTGCTTGCGGTGGTACAAGGCAGAAGTGAAGGTGCAAGAGTTGGCAACTGCAGACTGCAGTCCTGCAGCTTTTGAGGTTGACTAAGACTATCTCACCCTGAGTACTAAACCAGTCTGCTCTGTCAACTCTTTAGCTATTTGGTCCAAGGATAGCTCTCTGTCACCCTTCTGCTCCTAACCATCATGCCAAAACTCCATATGTATGGCCTCCGCAACACAGCGGTAAACGACCCAGAAATCAACTGGATGGTAGGCGTGACCTGGGAGGTCAAGGATCGCTCGGGACTCCAGACCACAACACAACCAAAGAGAACTATTTTCTTGGAACCCTCCTCCACTGAGCCAAGTGCTGGTTCTGTGGCATGCACAGGTCCTACATTAAAGGAAACCATATGTACCCAGGCTCCTCTGAATGTAGCAATAGACCTTTCTCCTGGTTTCGCTAACATTGACAGTAATGGTTAACTCCTGAATTGCTGCATAAATTTGACGCAACTCTTTGAGCCCAGTTAATGTTGATTGCAATAATGTGATGGGCTCTCTCCTCTCGGCTACTCCTGATTTGGAAGATTTACTCTCTTCCACTGGTTTCTGTCAAGCGACTGTGAGGGGGCAGGCCGACGCTCCCTACTATCATTCTGATCACCGGGGGAAATCTACTCCAGTAAAGGTATGTCTTGTGGTAAACAATTTTAATAACTTGACTCTAAAATCGATGCTCTGTTTCAATTCTTTTCGAGCATTGCAGAGGAGCAATGGGTCAAAGTCTTTAATGGGGAAATTGTTTGAGGAAACATCGGTGGCCTGTATTACTGGCAGTGAAGGCCAGAACAGGAAATTGGGGACAATTCAAAACAGGCTCTCAGGGAAGCCAGCAAAGCTACAACAGACAAAAGATCATTCACTCATAATTCAGGGCTTGCAAAATCTACTAGCCCATTAGCATTGGCGAGTAGTTTATATGAAGGGCGAGCACCATTTGCAGGATACTTAACCCTGCTGGCGAGTATGGGGATGTTAGAAACTTATTTTGCATTTAAGGCAAACACATTTTGTTTGCAGAAATGGGCAAATGCAAGTTTCACTGTGAATGCTTTGCAGCATTACACCCAATATGAAGTGTGCTTATTGCAACACGCACTATTCTACAAAAAGCACTGGTAAATAATTTGTCACCAGTCACCTTGGGTCGAGTGCATTTCTTAGGTCGAGTATGTAAACTAAGGAACTCGACCTGCAGGTCTAGTGGGATTTTTAATAATGTGCAAGGCCTGTACTTATACCTGAAACCATCTGTTGCCTCTGGGGCTGCGGTCACACTTTGCCCTCCTTCCTCAAACCCTGGGGCTATAAATTCCTGCTCACTCAATTCAGCAGAGCTCACCGAGGTACGGATAGGCTCTGTTGGAGTTTCGGTTGAATCTGAGGAGCAGGCATTAATGGCCTTGTGCACAGAACAATCCATGCTGAATTCATCACCATCTCTGGAGTCCACTAAATGTCCTGAAACCAATAAGAAATCTGGTCAAAATAGATTGTTAATTTTTTAAAAAGACGCAGCGAAATGAGGGCCTGTTACCGAACAATACCAAATCTTCTTGCACCTGTCCTCCACCTCCAACGTCTGGGCCCTACTTGGTCATCAATGAGTCTGCAAATGGAGAAATAAGAAGGGTTTTGTTGCACGGTCCTTTGGGTAAATGGGTAGTGTCGACAGCTAGCCCTCCTGCATTTGCCACAGCTTCCACTTCTCCAGGAAGACCTTCTGTAATAACTCAAACGACCACTACAACTAATGTGCAGCAAAATAATTCATGCAAAACCTGTTACAGGTGTTGACTTCTCTAGTGCCCCCCTCCATGTTGAGCAGGGTGGAGTTCAAAGGTGTGTAGACCCGGGGGGAAAAAACAGAAGCCTGGTACAATTGTGTGAGAGTGGCTAAAAAAACTGAGTACTAATACTTCTTACCATACTGACGCCTCTTGGTATGCTGACATAAGATGCATCAAGTTGGTTGAAGTTTCTCAATCTTTCAGGAGCCCCTTTCTAAATAGAAAATGGTTACTGGAATGATTGCACATCATACCTGATCTTTGTCCAATTACAACTAAAGACATAAACTTGCTAGAACTGCTACGCCTGACAAGTTTTTCGAACTAGGTGATGGCATCCTTTTCCCCAATTGTCATTGAACGAATTTGTAAACATGTTCAAGCTTTGGCAGCTTTGGGTTTTGAGTTAACTGTCTTTCGTCCCATGGTCTTGAACAAACAACCACGGGTCCAAGCGGTTCCTGGGCCATATGCTCGACAGATTGCAGACTACAAGAGTGCTGGCTATAGGGCCAATGTTCTGAGGCTGGAGGTTTGTTGGTCCCATGTGCTTGGTCCCTGTTGAATTTCACCTGTACAAGAAACGACTACGTTTGAGGTGGTGTCTTTGAATACAAGCGGCTCCAACTAATTTCTTTGAAACCAGAGAGGTCTACATCACTTGACAGAGGCTGAGGTGTTTACATTGCAGGAAACCTGGCTGACCTGTTTGTTTGAATTGGATGGCTAAACCACGGTTCACAATCTTGCCGCTCCAGTCCTTAAGGCAGTGGTCTTCAAACTTTTTGACCCCGAGCCCCCCCTAAGAAAAATTTCTCTGGCCCAGGCCCCCCTATAAACATGGACTCCAAAATTGTACTTGGTTGCGAACGGTTATCGTGCGCTGGAGTAGAATGGTGCCCCTAACGAAGGAGTGAATGCCAAACAGCACGTTGTTTCAAAATCGTTGCTTGCAATGATTCAAATCAGATTAGAGGACAAATATTTGTGAACAAAGCATTCCGATTTTGCTACAATACAGAGGACTCAACTAAAAATAGTGTTGGATATTTATTTCACAAAAACGAAAACACCCAATATTGCTGTCCTGTAGTAACAAAAATCCATCGAGAAAAGGAGCCTGAACCTGTCCAAACATTGTAAACGGTTTTAAAAAAGTAAAAATGCACCCCAAAAAAAGCGTAAACATGGCCAATACCACATGCAAAGAGTTAAACTGAGCCATGTGAAAAAGTTGGGGTTGGTGAGAAACACCCCATGCAAAAAAGGGTCAGAAATATGGGGTGGGGAAAAAAGGACAGGAGATTTTTTAAAAGCAAAAATTCAGCAAAAAACAGTCTGAAAACCTTGGGAGTGGGGGAGGGAAGCCCCACAAAAAAATGGGTCAAACACTGGTTGGATTAAAATACATTGGTACAAACCTCAGAAGAATTACTATTTAGATCATGCAGCCCTAGCTCTAATTTCTTTTTGCAGTCTGGCCCCGGACTAGGTTGCAGGTGCACCCTTGCACAGGTTGGATATAAAACATCAGCATGTTTACTCATCCAATGGCACAGAGGGAAAATAAATCCTTACCTGCATGACTGGGGCAAGTGCTTCACTGGGTTTTTCTTGCCGGAACACAGGTGGTTTGGTTGATAGATAGACTGACGCTTGGAGCAATGCTGCTGCAATGAAAACGGAACAGTTACACAAGGATATATGGGTCTTCCTGAGACTTCAAATTAGGATTAGATGAGCAGGAGCTAAACCCAGCTGTTGGTTAAAATGCATCAGAGATGGGTACAGCCCCAGAAATAGATAGGGTTGAAATCCCTGATTCAAATACATGACCCGCATGGCGCTGCCACCCCTGTCCCCCAGACGCCCTTCCTACCTACTCTCAAACGGCACTGGCACCTACCAGGGAAATACGAAGATCGGATGACGTGCTGCTTCCATTGACAGCTGTGCAGAGAGGGGCAATGGCCAGTTGGGAATAGCATTGCAGCGCAGAGCAATACATGAAAAGGTCCTTGTGTATAGGGTAGGCTCGCACCATTGACATATTAAAAATTAAATGGCTGTCACATACAACATGTAACAGAGGCAAGGGTAACACAGGCTGAGGCTAGGTTAATACAGGCAGAGGCAAGAGCAGAGCAGTTTCAGTCCCCCGCTTGCCTCCATGGGCGTAATTTTAGAGGGGACAGGGGTGTTTGTGTCCCCCCCCAACTTTCATGACACACCATTTTATCGCCATTCATTTAGCTGGGGAAACTTTTCAGCAGATGTCATGTCTCCCCCAACATTTTCAGCAAAGGTACTCCACTGCTTGCCTCCTCTTCTCCATGCCCCCTAATGTGGGGGTCACAGAGGGAGAGGGGCACAGGGAGGACCGTTGCTGTATTAACACAGCTCCCCCATGGCAGATTGCTGGACTCCAGCAATCGGCCATGGGGGAGCTGCGTTATTAATACAGCACCGGCAGAGCAGTTTTGGTCCCCCGCTCGCCTCCTCTCCTCCATGCCCCCTAATGTGGGGGGTTGTAAAGTGAGAGGGGCGCAGGGGGGACCGGTGCTGCATTAATAACGCGGCTCCCCTGTGGCATATTGCCACGGGGGAGCCGCGTTGTAAATAAAGGGGTCACGTACCTCTCACGGGCGGCGGCAGCAGGAGCAAGTAACACAGGACACCATATCGCAGCCTGGACGCGCGATCCAAATGCAGGAAAGCGCGCGTCCAGGCTCCGTTTATTTCCTGTTTCATGGCCACGCCCCCAGCACATCGCACTGGTTGTGCATGGGAGCCAGTGGCTCCCCATTGCACATGCTCAGTTCAGTGCAGCAGGGAAAAAAAAATAAAAAAAAGCGTTACTCTTCTTCTGTGCCAGGCATCGCGCACCCCCCCCCCCCGGGCATGGTGGCGCCCCCCCCCAAAGGGGGACGCGCCCCACAGATTGAAGACCTCTGCCTTAAGGGATGGCCAGAAAGTGGACTCTGTATTGGTGTGAAAGCTGGATATAATCTAGTTGAACTCCTTGAAAATCCTATTCACAAAAATCTTTTGTCCGTTACTTTGTCTAAACTGCAGTCACAGTGACCCTAGGGTTATGGTGTGGCCTTCATCCCCGTGCGGGAGTCATACTAACTGGTGATTTCAACTTAGAGTGCACACACTGGAAGGAGGCACAGGGGAAGGCTGATGTACGGCTGCCCGGTCAAAGGGTTTGGCCTGGCGCGAAGCTCTTTTGGAATTTGACCTACAACTGGTTGCCAGTAGTTCTGGGGCACTACTGATGAGATGGTCTAATGGAATTTTCAGTAGTTGTATTGATTTTTTTATGTTTGTCAATTCTGTAATTAAGTATTCACTTGAATTTACTGTTGGTTCTATTGACATGAGTGATCATGCAGTTCTTAGCATAACATGTCAACTAATTAGTAAACGCCAAAGGAAAGGCTTAATGTAAATTATATTATACATTTCCAAGGAAATAGATTGTTGATCCTCATATAACAGCAACCATTTTAATCTGAATCTCAGAACTATCAGGGAAACATGTAGATTTATTGAGTTATTATGATTGGGACCTGAAATCTTAATGTATCTGTGATTAATCGGATCTGTAGGAAAAATCCACAAGGTAGGCCAAGGGTCTTGCATGATCTGGGCATTGCCAAAAGGAAGAAACCACTCAAGATTACCCTTCCAGAAATAAGTAAAAATGACTCTATATATGTGTGTGAAAGGTATAGCCAAAGCGTTAGCCAGATTGAGTTATAAAAACTGGTGACGCGCTTACAAATATAATACATTCCTGCAACTGGTGATTCATAGACAGAATGCTTAGGACAAGTGATACTAAGAAATTTTGGTTCCTTTTACGAACTTTTAGCCCAGCTGATTCTGATCGGTTGGTATGTTATTTCTGAAAATATCTGGGCTGCACACATAGCTAAGACGTATTGGTCGACAGTTAAGTCTCAATCCAGGTGCTAAATATCACTAAGACTGGCTCTCTGGTCTGGCACCATATGAAGGAGGCAAACATCAATTCAATAATATTGAAGTCTAAACTGTCTGGGGCCATGGGCCCAGGTGGCTTTTGTAATGCAGTCCTCTGGAATAATCCCCAGTGTTGGGCTGAACTCGTGAGGACCCTGCTGTTGTGAGTGTGTGACGCCGGCCGCCCTCCTCCCACGTGGCTGGAATGAATTTTGATCCCAGCTTACAAGAGGCCACGTCTTGACCCAAATAATTATCGATTATTGGCCATGTTGGACAGGAGCTCGACGATTTTGCTGGAGTTCTCTGCATGGTCTGATTCAATGTGCATCCTAAGTAGTACTCAGATGGGCTATAGGAAGGGGCATAGTACTAGCCACGCTATTTGGGTGCTCCTCACACTCATAACTTACACACTGTGATTCTAACCGTTATATGTACTTTGTGGACTTTAGGTCCGCGTTTGACAATGTAGATGGGGGAAGACTGTGGGACAAGCTAAGTGGCTGGGGCCTGGAAGGCTCGCTACTCTATTTTATGAAATTGTTGCACAGTAATACTGTGGTTAGGGTAAGGTTATCCCAAGATGGCATACTTACGGAACCCCTTTACTTTGCCAGACTCGAGCAGGGTTGTGTCCTTGCGCAACTGTTGTACTACTTTTATGTGGCAGCTCTCATCTATGCCTTAGAGGCTGCACATAATCATCCACTGAGTTTTGGGGGTAAGACAATTCACTGTATTACTTATGCGTATTACCATCTATTCTCTTTTCACCCTCTACCCTTTCCATTTCCCCCACTGCACGAAATCTTGGTCTGTACTTGGATTCTAATCTCTTTTACCCATCATATCTCCCTTACGTCCCGGTCCTGCTGTTTTCATTTGCATAACAATCGCAAAGTTCGCTCTTTTCTCACTTTTCATGCAACCAAACTGCTTATTCCCTCTTATTTTTTTTCTCGACTTTTCTATTGCTCTACTACACTTTTCGCCCCCTCCTCCCCCATCTCGTCTGGCTCACTTGAAATGTATCCTTCTTCTGTTCGTGTACTTTGCCTTCTCTCCGATCGGGATTCTATTTCAGCATCACTTGCCTCTTTTGGCTGGCTACCCTTTCACGCTCAAATGAAATTTCATTTTCTTTGCCTCGTCTTCAAATCTCTTTTCCCCGACTATCTTGGCACTCTTCTGTCCTTTTGTACCCCTTCTCGTTCTGTTCGTTCCTCGTGTCTTTTCCAGCTGTCGTTTCTTCGTCCACCTTGTGCTCAGTCTCGCTTTTGCTCTTTCAAGCTTCTTGCTCCTCCACTGGGACACTCTACCTCTTCCTTTCCATTTTATTACTGTTTTTCTCTTTTTAATGTCTCTTTAAAAAAGCATCTCCTTCTGTCCTTGACTGTCTGTTTTCAGAATTGCTATTTGAATTCCCTCATCTTTTCATAGTTTTTTGTACTGTTGTTTTAATACGCTGTACAGCGCTTTGGATGAACGCGCGTTATAAGTTCTAATAAAATACAAATGCAGAGGATGCCTCCATATTCACCCGTACACCAATGGGCCTCCAACATTCGCTTGACGCCTTGTTGGAGTATGCCGAACTAAATGGTCTCCGCGTAAACACAAGAAAGACAAAGATTATGATTATCGGTAAAGGGGCTCATCGGTGGAAGTGGTTTACATGGTGATTGGGTGGCACTAGTCGAGACTTCTGAATAGCTAGGTATGCACATCTTTCAGATCTGATCGCATATGCCATGCATATGCGATCTCTTCCATGGCATGGATAAAATCGCTGTCACTAAAAAATGTTATTTATGGACAGGGTGGAAGATCTATAGAGGCCAAACTCTCTGTATATAGGACCTCGGTAGTGGCAGGGATCCTGTACGCCCTGGAAACTTTGCCATTCGGCGCGGTATCTTGGTTTAAGAAACTTAAGGGAAAAATGTTAAGATCCTTGTTGGGCCTTCCGGCCTCAGTCCCGATTGAAGTCATCAGACTGGAAATTATATTGTCTTCTTTAAATGTATTCTGGCTTTTGGCAGCGTCTTAATTATGGGCTACTATACTTTTTAGTGACCCGGGAAAAGGAAGACTAAATCTAACAATGCACCATGGACAATGTTGCGCACGCAGTGTATGGTTTACCGACATGCAAGAACTGGTTCAGAAACCCTGTGAATGTAGGCATGAAGGGACTGCTTGAGTCACTGGAGGTAGTATATGCAACAGATTTCGAAAGGAAATCGAAGGATTATGATCTTATTCGATCCATTGATTACCTCTCAGAAAAGCGGAAATACCACCTTTTATTCGACTCGGGAACTGAACGTAAGCACTCTGTTAAATTACTTAGTAAAATCCTATTCCCTTCCATCCCCCCCAACTGGTGCGTTTTATTCTGACCTTGCGTTTAGAAGTACTACCGACTTATGAAAATACCGGGGCTTGGATTGGCCTCAAAAGGGATGAGGGTCTGTCACATTTGCAAGCTAGCTGTTGAATCTTCGAGGCATTTACTCACGCAATGCAGTATGCGCCATGGCCCATACGAGAAGGGCTATCGGGCATTTTTGGATTACACACTAGATCAGTTCTGGAGCGCCCTCTATAGGGCAAAATCTCTGATTGTGACGGCCGCTGAATATCACATGAAAGATTGGATAGCCTAAAGGGCTAAATCAAAACACTGGTTTTGAATAGCTCGAGAGACTTTCCTCTCGAAGCGAAAAAGCACAAATGAAATGTATTTATTTATATAATTGCTTTTGTCCCGGTTAGCAATTATGGTGATTTATTAGTCAAATTTTCTTTGAATTAAATGTTATTTCCTTTGTTTTTAACTTTATTCTTCCTTTTAAATGTTGTATGATGATTTGTTATATTTGATATTGTGTAAAGGCCAAATGTTGACCATACACTTAAATAAAAAAAACATTTAAAAAAGAAACTGTAAAACCTGGAATGCACGGTTTCCAATTGGCACAGTTTGGAAGCTTTTCTCAACACATGTTCTCCGATTTTAGTTCTTTGTAATGCCTGAGGTGGAACACGGCAGCTACTTCTCTTCTTCCTACTTCTGCTCACTCGTGCTACCCCCTGTCTTGGGCTGCAAACTAGCATAATCCCTCGAAATATACCCTCTCCTTTCCTTGCAGATAGAAATGAAAAAATAATAGTACACATCCTGGGATATTATGCATGGCACACTTGCTCTTTATACAGTTAATAACAGATTCCATTCTATTACACTTATAAGTACTATATGTATATTTTACTGTAAAACTATTAAAACAAACCACCTTAAGTTGTTCAAAGACTGGGAGACATACAAATAAAAGCTATATTTTAAATAGACACACAATGTGAATGTCTAGGGTTTAGGTCCTTTGCAACATAATTCATGAAAAGTCAATCCTACGCAATTGGAGGGCCGCAATTATTTTGAAAAATAAATTTGCGATGGTTGAGGAAAGGGGTTAATGTTGATGTTAGTGCAGAGGCACTAGTATGGTGCCATGGCCACCTCTTGACATCCACACTGCCAACACCCCTCACGGAGAAGCCTGCTCGGCAAAGGCCGCTGGCATTTGGGTGTGTCAGATCCTGGCCCACTCTTGTGTGGAGGCAGCAGGAGCGCCTGCTTCCCTGTTAGGTTTTAGCACCTGCGAATATAGATTTCCGCAGGCCTCCGCAACCTGCCGGGGAAAGAGGGTTAGGGTCTGCTGAGTGGATAGGTAGGGGGTTGAGAGTAACCAGAAAGAGGGTTAGGTAGAGGTTATGGATGGGGAAGGGGATTTAGGGAAAATCATGCTCTTGTGCTCCGGCATCCCCTCCTGGGGCTGATCTCTGCCCTTTCATACAATTCATGCACACAAACTTAGTGCCCCGGGTCTTATGCCTGAAACCCAGTGAGATCACTTCTATACTAAGCCAAAAGCAGAATGAGGGTCAACTGCATCAGCATTGCATCATGCCAACGTGTCTGTCACTATTGTGCACCTTTCCTGATCAATATTTCTCTTTAGCAGACTTTACATTCTTACATGCTTCTTACATATTACAGGGTTTGTAAACACTTCAGCACATCATGTCTAGAAAGAAATAAAACACTACTTAGCTGCAGGTTGTTTTCACCACTGCTCGCTATCTTCTAGGAGTCCATTTCCAGCGTCGGCTTCTCCGGTAGAAAAAGGTCAGAAAACTATGAGCGTGCGCAGCGGAACCTGTCTTTATTCTCCAGCATGAAGTCTGGCATGGATTCACATGCTCATGAATATTCCCCGTCATCGGGCTGGGAATCCTCGGTAAAGAAAAAATCAGTATCAGTTTCATTTCTGATCTGTCTTTCTTAGTAGTAACCAATCACTGATCACTGGGTCATACTGCCCCCAGCCAATGACTGCCCTCTCACTAAGCCTCGCCCCTGGCAGCCATCCTCAGATTTTTACCGCACGCTCAAGTGTTGGGAGTCCTCGTGTTTAGCTCTCGAGTTTTTTACTGAGTTTTCACGTTTTTTCAGGAGAATTTCTCATTTTTTCGGTTTAATCGAGCCTCAAGCTCCACCGTTTCTACTTCCGATAACGGGGACCCGTTTTGGAATTCTTCTACGCCCCTCAAGGGTGAAGTTTTCGTCGAGTTTACACTTCTTGGAGGATTCCAGAAGATCTGCGGCCTACCTCAAGACGTGGCCCAGGACAAAGGGAGCTCGACGCCCGGATCCAAGCTGTTCAGGAACTGCCCTTGATGCGGATTATATAACGTTTTCAAGGAGGACGAGCATTCGCATGGGGACAAGACGCACATGAAGAAGGACTGTGCGTTCTGCAAGAACCTTTCGGAACGGACCAAACAAGATTGTCGTTCCCGCCTCGCCACCTGGCTCGAGAAGGGCACAGCAAGTGAGAAGGCGAAGAAGTCCTTTGAGGGCGCCCCGGCGACGGGGCCCAACAGAAGGCCAAGCAGCGTGAGTCCGCAGGCTCCGGGAGCGCCGAAAGGTCGGGCTCTTCGGTTGCCAAGCAGGGTGCTACTTCCCCGGCACGTTCGACCACGAGCCAGCGCTCTGCGTCGGCGAAGAGGAAGTCCGAGAACCCGGGTAGGCCGCTGGAGTGGACCCGGTCGATCTGGAAGGGAGAGTGAGACGTTGACCCTCCCCCCAAGGCGAAGGCCCAGGACGCACCTGAGGTGGTGAGGGCCTTGATCCACCCGGCTAAGGCCTCTACCGAAGTGGTCTCTGCGACCCCGGCGGAGCCGGCTGAGACTACGCCAGTGGAAACGGCCTCTGGGCCCAGAGTATCCCTGCCGCTGCAGAGGAAATCCTCTTTCCAGTCCATCGCTAAGGCCCCCGTGAAGCCCCCGGCTGAAAAAGAGGGGGGGGGGCAGTGGCCATTACAGACTCGGAATCAGCCTCTGAGGAGGAACTGGTGGAGACCGAGAGGGGCCTCAACGAAAGGTCCATACACCTCAACGAGAGGTTCGAGAAGGTTCGATCCCATGGGACGGTCCCTACTGACGTGATCGATGATGGCGACGAGGACGACGAACAGGGCCCACGGGAGCGACCATCCCGTCCGTCTCAGCCATTGCCCGAGCCCCAGGATAGCTCGGTGGCCATTTTGTTGGCAATCCAATCCTTATGTACTGAGATAAGGACGAGATTACCACGCACCCCGACGGAGGAGCCAGAATCAGGCCCGTCGGGAAGCCCTCCGAACAAGCGGAGGGACGGTCCACCCTGCTCTGCCCTTCGTGCCTGCGAGACCGGCGGACCCCTCGTCCCCGATACTAGATTTCGCCAACTGGGCAACGGAGTTTGCCTCCGACGACGAGGATGGCTCAAGGCGACAGACTTTCGCCAGGACGTCCAGACCAGAGTGTTGGACATGCCGTTCGATGGCAACAACCTCTTTGGTAAGGCAGTGAATGAGTCTCTACAGGCCATCAAGACCGACTCGGAGACGGCCCGGGCCCTTGGGGTGCTTCAGCAGCGACGGCCCTTTCGGAGCTCTGGAGGCAGACAGGGTGCCTCCAAAGGATCCAGTGGTGGCTCCTCCACCTACCGCCAGGCGGCCCGCTCCTCTTCCCAGGGGGCCTACAGAGGTTGCGGCAAACAAGGGGGTTCCCGCTGTCATCCCCAAGGCGGCAAGGCCGCCTCCAAGCAAGAATGACCCGGCAGTGTTGTCGGGCCCCCACCGAAGCACCCCGGTGGGAGGCCGGCTGACGAAGTTCGTCGGCGTGTGGGAGTCCATCTCACCGACCGTTGGGTGTTGGAACCCTGGCCAACGGGCACTTGCTGGAATTCCAAAAGTGCCCTCGCATTCCTCCCGTGGCCAGGAAGGAAAATCACATCCCTCAACTGCTGTTGGAGGTAAGGGGGATGCTCAAGAAAGGTGCCATCGAGCTCGTCCCCAGAAGCCACCGGGGCTCCGGAGTGTACGCAAGGTACTTCCTCGTCAGGAAGAAGACAGGCGGTTGGCGCCCCATCCTGGACCTGCGCCGCTTAAACAAGTACATCAAGGCACAGAAATTCAGGATGGTCACCTTCCAGCACGTGCTGGACAGCTGGAGGAAGGCGACTTCCTATCGTCGCTGGACTTGGAGGATGCTTACTTCCACATCCCCATTCTAAGAAGGCACAGGAAGTTCCTCAGGTTTGTGGTTCAAGGACGCCACTACCAATTCAGAGCCCTACCGTTCGGATTAAAGTCGGCACCCAGGGTTTTCACCAAGTGCCTGGCACCAGTGGCGGCACGGCTGTGCCTGCAGGGGATCCACGTCTACCCCTACCTGGACGACTGGCTAATCCGGGCAAGGTCAAGGGAACTCGCCGTCGATCATATGGCGAGGACCGTCCGGTTGCTCACGGAGCTGGGGTTCTCCATCAACTACCCCAAATCCCACCTGGTTCCGTCGCAAGTAGCACTGTTTTTGGGGGCGAAGCTTGATACAGTGGAGCAATTGGCCTCCCCTTCAGAGGAGAGGACCAATACCATCCTGGGCAAGGTACGGAGACTGTTAGCCACGGACGTGGCCAGGGTGAGGTCCATCTAGTCCCTTCTCGGTATGATGTCCTCATGCATCTACCTTGTACCCCTTTGCAGACTTCGGATGCGTCCGCTGCAGGAGTTCCTCGACGCCCGCTGGTTTCAGGCGGGGGGCTGCTTCGAGGACAGGATCCCCCTCGACGAGGAGTTCCGTCGGGTGATCCTATGGTGGGGCAACCGGGGTCACCTCATGACGGGCACGGACTTTCAAACCCCGGTGTTTCAGGAGACGGTGACTACGGACGCCTCTCTGGAGGGTTGGGGGGCCCACACCGGAGATCTCCATGCAAGAGGCCTTTGGCTCCCGGAGGAGAGGTCTCTTCACATCAACATCTTGGAGCTCCGTGCAGTGTTCTGGGCGCTCAAGTCGTTCACCCCCCCGTCCCTCAAGGACAAAGTGGTGAGGATCTTCACCGACAACACCACCACGATGTTCTACATACGGAAGCAGGAGGGCACCAGATCCCCAGCTCTATCCAAGGAGGCCCAGGATCTGTGGCACTGGGCCGTCGCCCAGGGGATGTTTCTGGTTCCCTTCCACCTGGCAGGAATAAAAAACACCATCGCCGACTCACTCAGCAGGGAGCTACGCTCGTGCCACGAGTTGGAACTGCGCCAGGATCAAGTGGATCGTCTCTTCAGACGATGGGGCAAACCCCAGATCGACTTGTTCGCGACGCGACGAACTCCAAGTGCCAGAGGTTCGCCAGCAGGTTCCCCCAACCGAGGAGCATGGGCAGTGCTTTCTCAATCCCTTGGAACGGCCTGTTCTATACACGTTCCCTCCATTGCCGTTGCTGCTCCGCCTCATCAACCAGCTCAAGAAGTCCAGGTGCAGGATGATCCTCGTTGCACCGGCGTGGCCGAGGCAGATCTGGTTCCCGGACCTTCTGTACTTGTCAACGTCCCCGCCAGTCAGGCTGCCGGCGGACGCGGATCTTCTCTCCAGAAAAGGAGGCGCCATTCTACACCACGACCCACAGTCGCTGAACTTGCAGGCCTGGCTCCTGCAGCACTAGAGTTTGGAGGGTACGATATCCCGGCTGATTGCAGAGAGGTTCTTGCAAAGTCCAGCGTCCTCAACTCTCGGGTGTTACGGTCATAAATGGAAGAGGTCTCTGTCTGGTGCCGTGCACAGAAGATTAACCCTCTGCGGATTACGGCCCCTCAAGTGCTGCCGTACTTACTGTCGCTGGCCAAAGCTGGACTGACTCAAGCCTCCATAAAAATACATCTGGCTGCCATCTCCCGATATACCAGGACTACGGGACGGGTGCCCTTGTGGTCTCATCGCCTGGTAAAGGAATTTATGAAGGGACTATTCCGATCATTCCCGTCTGTGAAGGCCCCTGCCCCGGCGTGGGAACTTAATGTGGTGCTGGCCAGGATCATAGGGGGGGGCCCCATTCGAGCCTATGCATTCGGCGCCTTTTGAAGTTCCTGTCATGGAAGACAGCGTTCCTCGTGGCTATCACCTCTGCACGACGAGTGGGAGAGATTCAGGCCCTATCTTGCAAGCCTCCATACTTGACTTTTCATGACACGAGGGTGGTGCTGAGGACGCACCCCTCCTTCATGCCCAAGGTGCCGTCGGACTTCCACCTCAACGAGCCCTTGGTGTTACCAGTTTTCTTGCCGTCGCCGTCGACGCCGGCCAAGAGGACTTTGCACTCGCTGGATGTAGCTAGAGCGCTGAAGTTCTACGTGGACCGCACAAAGAGTTTTCAGATGACGTCACAACTGTTTGTGAATTTTGGGTCTGTGAATCAAGGGAAGGCTCTCTCGAAGACTTCCATTTCCAGATGGCTCTCCAGCTGCATTATGCATTGTCACCGGTTGGCAAACCGACCGCTGCCCGGCCGTCCAAGAGCCCATTAGACCAGAGCGATCGCTGCTACCACGGCGTTCCTGTCTGGTGTGCCCCTGCTGGACATCTGCAGGGCTGCTACATGGAGGTCGACGCACACCTTCACAAGATTCTACTGAATCGATCGGCACTCCAGGGACGAGTCAAGGGTCGGCCAAACAATGCAGCGCAACCTGTTCGCTTAAGGTGAGCCTGGTGAGGAGGTAAGAGATGCTTAATGTTGAGTTGTTGTATTGCTTAATGTTGAGCCTGTTGCCACCTCCCGTGGTTGTGCATGTGTATACTGCTATGTATTCTTTTATTCATGAGCATGTGAATCTATGCCAGACCCCATGCTGGAGAAGGAACAAGTTACTTACCTGTAACTGTTGTTCTCCATCATGGGTCTGCCATGGATTCACATGCGAACCCTCCCACCTACCCCTCTGCGGCTCTTCACTTGGTCATACTGCCTCTTGGCGTGCTACCAAATCTGAGGATGGCTGCCAGGGGCGGGGCTTAGGGAGAGGGCAGTCATTGGCTGGGGGCAGTATGACCCAGAGATCAGTGATTGGTTACTACTAAGAAAGACAGATCAGAAACAAAACTGATACTGATTTTTTTTATTCCCAGCCTGACGACGGGGAATATTCATGAGCATGTGAATCCATGCCAGACCCATGCTGGAGAACAGTTACAGGTAAGTAACTTGTTCCTTATCTTACATGCGGGGGAGCCGCTTGCCACCTTAGCAGTTAATACTACGCAGCTGCTAAACTCTGCGACCGTGTAAATTCCCAGTAATTATGCAGCCAGTAGGTTTCACAGTTCTAACATATGGTCGTAATGTTCTCCCTGACTCATAATTATGTTTGCAAATAAGTCTCCTTGTTTAGCATATAATAGCAGTGTTTCCACAGTGAATAATGCTCTGTATGCGTTATCGTGTTCTGTGCGAAACGCATTTCGTAACGGTAGCAACAACAATGAATGCTTATTTGAGGTAACGCTTACTTATCCTAATTATGAAGCGGGGCCTCTGCAGCAGGTACAGGTGGGGGTCGGCCCCGCAATGGCTTGCCTGCAGGAGCTCCTTTTAGGCACGTTTGTTCGCCTTAAAAGCCTGTAGCGCAAGCGAGGCCTTGTGGGTCTGGTGCACACATGCGTGCGTTCAAAGATATGTCCCTGGCAATGCTAGTAGGCTCGTGCTTGCACAGACCTGCTGGGAAATGAAGTATGGGAGTCTTTCTTTTGCTCCCTGGACTTTTCCTAAAATAGAAACAGATGAGCTTTCTAGTATACCGGATTCTAGGCCTTTTCCTTATGTTACACAAAACTTTAGCATTGTTTACACCACTCGTGCCACCAGCCACATGTTTTTCCTGAAGGTGTGTTTAAGTGTTGGTGGGCTGAAGGCAAACTAGAATCTGGCCAGTAGAGGTTCTCTTTTGCCTTTCGTGCTTTCCAGTTTACTTCTGTCACTGACCTTTATATCTATTGGAAGAACCCAAAAGTGCACCATACTTCCCCATATGATGCTTTGTGATTTTCTTCTGTTCACTGTCCCGCCAAGACTTACTTTAAACCTGATGTTTGTCTGGGGGAGATTTACAGCCGATCTGGCGTTTTTCCCAGACACACGTCTTCTGTTCCATCTATTTTACTTGCCTACCTTAGTCCCTGACATTTTGTTGTAATCTGTTGATTTCACGGTGATATTTTTCTGTGTGGATAAGTATATACTATACCTATCTTTTTGTAAAAAAGAAAGGCGGAGAAAGGCCATCACCCATGATCTCCTTGCGGCCCCCTTAAAAGGAGACCTAGCACCTATTATAAAATCTATAACCCTTGCAAAAGACCTTTTTATAGATGAACTTTAATTGCTTCTTATGGATGACTGAGAATCTACTCCTCAGCCCGCTGTATGGAATGATAAACTAAGGATGGACAGTATTTCTGGCTTACAATCTGCGGGCTTGCTGGGTGCTATTTTGCCACCAAACTGGATTACGGGTCACCTTCACTGAGTCTTTGGCACCAGACATTACCGAAATGCCATGTGCCATGGGACAAGAAGCTGCACGTAATTTCATAGTCGCTGTCATTGCGCACATAATCATGCACCCAGATATCCCCTGTTCTAATACTCATTACAGGATCTCCAACAGGTAGGCTCACATTCAGAAGATCCACTACCCTCTATAAGCCCTCAGATTCCTGGGTGTGGCCCTCTAATGGCACCTTACCGTTAGTTCTGTCTCTGAAAGGCTGCTCACATTGTCAGTTGTTGGAAAGAAAAAGAGATGATCTGAACACTTATGCTGACTCTTTGAAGGTTCAAGTGCTCCTTGTTCTTGAAATGTTGAAAAATTCTGCAAAATAGTTTGCTGAATTATCCACAAACAATTTAGGAATGTTTGTATTGGCTTCAAAATATGCTATTTGACCAAAAACGCTTACTCAAGTGGCTGTCCTGTGCGCACCCAATGTAAGTAGAACCAATTTAAAACATAATCTAACTAATGTTTCCAGTAGGTAGGCCTTAAAGGACCCATTTAAGCTAAATACAGATTCGAGCGTCCACCCACTTGCTGATACTAGGAAAGCAAAATTGTTTGACCCCTCGCATGATTTAGATAAGGTCACTGATTCCAGATGTTCTAACCAACCCATCACTGACAGATCACCACGTTCAATATCGTACTCCCTTTATTTGACAAAAATATATATTTTTTAAATCTGATGCCTGGATACATTCTCAAGAAATGTTATGACGTGGGTTTCCAAAACTGCTTCCGAAGCTCTAAAGAAAGCACTGGTTCTTTAACTAACAAATGCATGCCCTGGCTCTGCCATAAGAAGGGGTGTCTTGCAATAATTTGTTCTAATACAGTTCATGCTTAACGCCTTTTTGCTCCATTGAATTCACAATTGGATGTCATTAAAATCACCATTGTTCATGAGTCACTAATAAAACGTTTAATTGCTATTGAATACACAACCTTTCCCCTCATAGGCTTTAATATCCGATTGAGGCAGACTTTCAACGGCAGCATTACGGTCAAGTAATTAACCTGCCTAAACCTTCTGCAGAATCTGTAATTGATTTAGTAACCCGTAATCTCTGTGAAATATCTAAAATGTCAGATGACCAAGCAGCCATTGAAGGTTCTGGTCTGGTGGACTTTCCCCCTTTTTGACTTGTTAGCCAATATACAGTTGGGCCATAAACCTACCAACTAGGAACTAGCCCCACTCGTTATTCTTTCTTGTAATCTTCAGGGGCTTGGGAATAAAAATGCAGGTGATGATTTACATGACTTTATTGACATGGCACATATATGCCTTCAAGAGACCAGGATGCTGGAACCAGTTCCATTTTTTCCCTGGTTTTAAAGGCCCAAAAGGTTCCCCAAAGAGGAGCACTATTAATATGGATACATTTAACCTTCAATGCAAATTGTAATACTCTGGATATTGCATCTATAGTGGGGTTGTTGAGCATTACTATGAAGTTCCAAGGTTGCCTCATACTGTATCTATGAAAGTTGTACCTTAGGCCTTCCTCAGATGCATTTATTGCCTCTGATTACTCAATCTGTGCTTTATTAGAGAGAAGAAACGAGACCAATCCTTGCTATGGCATAATATTGGGCACTCTAAACTGCCATTTTGAACCCAATCTGTGTCCTTGCCCGATTTGGCTATTGAAGATCATCTCTGGGGGATTCCCGAGCTGCAGTCCAAACCACCCTCATGTTATCCTTTTGCAAAGCAATTGGTATCAACACTGTAGCCTGAGAGCATGTACTGCTCATGTGAGTGATTGCCCTCCCCATCCCACGCTGCTAATTAATTTCAGAGGTGTATTGCTAATGTCTTTTAGTGGGCTTAAAAACCTGGAAATCTATCAGTTTCTTTGAGGTAATCTAAAGATTAGAGTGCGATCACGAGCCTTTGAAAATGACCCTTGACTTTGTCGCTTGGTTGGACGGTGTAACGGGTCCTTGAATCCTACTTCTGAGACACATGTGGGCAACTCAAGAGAATGATGCAATATGCACGCTAAAAGTAAGCTGTGCATACCTATTTTCAGATATGTTCATGAGAAACTAGTTGGATGATCACCTACTGGTGGTTACTAGGGGAACTCTACAGCTACAGAAGGATTTCTGAATACCACTGTCAGTATGGGCTAAACTAAATGGTGATGTCCTTGTGATCAAACATAAAATTCTGAACCTAGTTTCATAAATCCTTGCTCCACCTGGGAGGCCCTACTTCTAATGAAGAAGGCAACACAAGATTGGCCAACAGAAAGGTCTCAAACACAACCTTTGAGTCCATAGATTCCTGGTTAGCCTAAGCTTATAACCTAAAGGTCCAAAGATTTGCCAAAGCAACAGTTAATGCACCTACTCTTCAGAGTTCACCCTGTTCTAATATAACAAAATACATTCCAATTGAGCCCTCTTCTGATCCTTTGGTTTCAGGATTCAGAGGTCTTTCCCGGACCATTCCAGTAATTTCTCTCCTTCATCCAGGGTCCTTTTTAAGATGTCAAATTCGCTTGCCCTCCAGAACACAGGCTTCAGTCCTTGCTTAGGGATCCTGGGTGGAAAACCTTGGTCATTGGCTTTCCAATTCCCCCAAAGATGTGAGGAGCTGTAGTGCCCTTCTGATCAGCCTTCCCCTTTTAAGGCTCCAATGGCTTAGCATCTCCCCACCTTTCCTTCCAGTCCTCCCCAGGCTCACACTGCCTTCCTCCAGGCAATAATCATTATAGTCTTCCTCTCCGCAGCAACCTCTCCTTGTATCAGGGGAGCATCGGCATGCATGTCTGCTTCCTCCAAGTCCAGGACCAGTGAGCTGGCCCTGTCCCTTTTTATACCCACGAGGCCATAGCCCTAATACTAAACCAATCCCTGATCGATTACCTCTCTGGGTTCTACCAGGTGATTGAGTGACCTTTGAGAAACTCTTAATTAGTCTTGTTGGAATATTGTTCCCAACTTGGTAGAAGCTAATTTCCTTCAATAGTTCGCATGCAAGGTTTCTTAAGGCATGCATGGTGTGCAGCACTGTTTTGGCAATCCGTCGCTGCTTTTATCAGCTCTGCAGTGTTCTGTGTTACCTCGCACATACCAGTGTGTTCAGGTTTATGCTATTTCTGCTGCCACTTGTCTCTCACAGTATAGACCCTGGACTACATTGCTGACATGGGTGTATTTTTGGGGGGGGACAGGGGTGTTTGTCCCCCCAACTTTCATGGCACACCAGTTTGTCCCAATTCATTTGGCTGGGGCACCTTTTCTTCAGATGTCATGTCCTCCCCCCCAACATTTTCTGCAAAGTTACTCCACTGATTGCTGACTAGGGTATTTGTGTCTTCTGTTTGAGGCAATCTGCTTCCTTGTGATGCATTCTGTGAAATGGAGTTTCCAGGTGTGAGACTTCACAGGGCTGTTCTTGAGGCCAAGTTACTGTGGCTCTGTGGGCGATATCGAGCTGATGGGGATCCCTACTTATCCACCCTCTGGTTGGCATTCGGTAGTGGCCAGGCTTGAACTGGCCTAAAGGGCGATGTCAGAACTAAAAACACAAAATGCTAGTGTGGACCAGTTTTTTTGGGTCAAAGTGGGCCGCGTTTCTGCCTTTCATCTCTAGGCAGTTCTGCATCAATTTGACTTGTGTGGCAGGCGCATTGAGCAATTATCTGACACTGACTGATTGCAACGCCTCTATGCATTTTTGTATCTTTTTCATGCCAAGGTCCTTTGGATAGGCTAAATGAGGGTCTTCATATGGAACCCTCTCCACCTGGCATGTTAGTAGCCTCAGATTTTGTCATGTTCGTCTTTCCACAGGTCGGCTACAGGGTCGGAAATGAAGTGAATTCCTTTGTTCATTGCGGGTTTCCTAGGCAGAGTGGTACTGCATTCTGAGTGGAATGTATGGCCTCATTTGCAGCAGCATTCTATATTGTTGAAGACCATGGGCACCCCCACCATCTGTGATTCTTGCTTGCAGATGAAGACGCTAGGGTTTTTCAAAACTTACTATGCACAACTTTGTTTGCCTCCGAATCCGGCATGGATCCACATTGATATCTGCCTCAGACAGTTCTACTGTTGCGGGTAAGGAGAGGCAAGCTAAACATTCACTGAATGAGCCGGCTCTGGGGTCTGAGCTAGTTCAAACAGCCAAAACATTTGGCAGGCCATCAAAAAAAGTTGCGTAAATCATGGCGCATAATATTTTGTAAATTGCAGAATTCCGATTTTCCATACTATCGTAACAGTCATGATTCTTTTTAAGTCACAAAGGCAAAGGATTATGCTGAACGCTATGCTTTTTTTAAAAAACTGTCAATAGAAAAACTACAGCATCCAGAAGAAAATAAGTCCTTTTGTACTTTTCACTTGGTAGGGGGTAAAGGTACATGTGACCCTGCCATCCTATTCCAGTTTATCTGAGGTTAGACCACCCCGGGCTGGCTGATCCTTTCTTTCGCTACCAACAACTCATCCTGGCATCCCAACCCGTAAACGCTTCATAAACAAACGTATCCTACCAACTCAACAAGCCCGCCAGCTTGGCCCCTGCACCTGCATGAAAACCAGAACTGAAGGCTAAAATACTGGGCGGGCAATCGCAAACAAGAGAAACTGTTGCGCTGCAACACACATACTGCTCCCATGCACCCTCTACGCGATTGCCTTGTTGGGATAATCCTTTGCCTCTGTGTCTTTAATAGCATTATGACTTTGTTACGATAGTATGGAAAATCTGAATTCTAGGTCAAGACCGTAGGCTTGGATTATGCTTGTTTAAAGCTTACTTAACGCCAACGTTGACACTTGCTCAATTGGCCTAAAGTAGGTCTTAAAGACTCATTCGTTTGTCAAGTCGGCCGCATTCATAATGCCTACGAGGCGTGCCCCTACGCTGAATGCTTTAGAGGCCATAGCGCCTCAAACGCATTGGGCTCCGCAATCCTCAATATTGATGCCAGCCTGCAGCATGCACCACCACACCCAGCTAGCCAAAGTAGCTGCGGATACGGCCTTAAAAGACTTCCACAATGCTAGCAGCAAGCAGGACTATTCTTGCGGCCTAAAAGGAGTCCTCATAGCTTTGTAAACCCCCAGACGCTTGACTGTGACTACTTTCCAAACATTGGATGCCAAAGGATGGGCAGCGGATATGAAGGGGTGGCCTGACATTATCAGCCTTATTGCACCACAGGAAGGGCGGCACCCAACTCGTAAGAATGACCGAAAACGGAAGGATCCTCTGCAAGAAGGTACATCAAATTCCCCACAAAGATCTGAAGAGGTGTCAAAAGTCTTCTTGGAATTTTACCAGACCGCAAAGCTCTACTACTTAACAGAGGGAATGTTATGAAGCTCCTCCAGTGCATCCCTGTGTTGAGATACATAACAAATGACATAAGGGTGGTAAAATTTGCGTCGGAGGACCGTGGCGACTTAGTACTTCTCCACATAGAATCCCACCTAATTAAGGACGCTCTCTTGGAGCACGGCAAAAAGTTGCTACCGTTAGGATACGATTTTAGCAATTACAGAGAAGATCAGCAGTCCCACAAACGGGTTCAGACAAGGGCCAACTGATCCTCAGCTAACGCACTTAAGATGGTGGTTAAAGATCAAAATGTAGGGGCCATGCCACCACCACCACCACCTAACATGTTCAAGTTGAGTGAAATGAGGTCCTTGGAGTTTTACGATCGAGAATTGTGGGTCGAGAAATGTGCCTAGTGCCAAGCATGACCACCCCACCCATACCCAAGTTGATTGATTGGACTGGAGCTGGCTAGCCGGTGCGCTTGCACAGCCATCCTCAAAAGAGACTGATTGAAAATGGCCATAAGAAACCCTGAGTGTTGCGTCATGGAACACTAGGGGTTTTAAATGTTTGTTTACGGAAGAAGGGAAAATGCTGGGTGGTTATGATGTTCTCAGTCTCCAGGATAAACCTCTCTGTGATGGTTATGAAACCTTTTAAAACCCTGCTCTGAAGGGAATTGTAGGTAGGTCATCCCTTCTCTGGCCTGCACACGTTAATCAAAGTGTTCCGGAGTTTTGCTGTATGCAATCACTCGACCCCCAACCCCTATGTTCAAATATTGTCAATAGGTAGGCAACATTCAGATGGGGAATCTAACCTTCTGATAAACGCCTACTGTGGCGTCAGTAAACTGCAAGCTGGTGAGTTTGTTGAGCTAATTATGGCTAGGGTGGACGAGCCCCTCACAGATTGGGTTAACCCAGATCTATTTATCTGTGGGGTCTTCAACTTCAGTTTGCTAGCCAAAGAGGGGATTCCACTGATGCTGGCTAATTTGGAGGGGGTGACGAGAACCCGGTTACACAATGCCAGGCTGAGTGAATTATGGATGCTTAGTGGGCAAACTGAGGGTGATCGCCCTGGGGCATCCACTTGGAGTAATGGAGCCTAAGTGGCATGCTTGGATTATTGCTTTGTGTCGGCTAATGTTGGGGGAAAAGGTTTCAAGATTAGAGGTATTGATTGTACCACATTGTGACCACTATATGCTGTCACTTAACCTGCAAGTGTTTCCTTTGAGATACGAACATGAATTAATGCCGTTGGTGGGGGAAAAGCTGGGGCGAAAAACAGACTGAAAATTCCATCATCACAAATTCCACATCTACCGACCCGGTTGGCCCAAGGCATTGCTAAAGACACTAAGCTGGTTGAATATGAATGGATATGGAGGGATTTCAAAACGACCCATGATGGAGCAGGGATCTCCACTCAAACCCAGAGACACGCCTATAATATAGACTTGGTGAGAGTCCGTAGGGCTTGTAGGGCAGAGGTAAGGATGATAAGGCAGAGAAATGCCTCGATACACACGAGAAAACAAGGAAACTAAGACAGGCTTGTACAAATTGGGTTAAAGCATCTAAAGTTGTAAGAGCTCAGAACAACGTGGAAAAGATGCTCTCAGCAGTCTGCGGGAAGAACTCGACACATGTGGGAGCTCAATAATAAGGGACATTTCAGGAAATCTCACATGATGGGCTGTGTGACTGAGTAGAGTTGGGTGAACCATTACACATCACTCTTCGCTTGAGGGGGGGGGGGAGAAGTCCCAATTTCTAGCAAGGGTTCCCTGGAGACAAAGGGCTGGGCTTTT
Organism: Ambystoma mexicanum; assembly: GCF_040938575.1. Classification (NCBI taxonomy): domain Eukaryota; kingdom Metazoa; phylum Chordata; class Amphibia; order Caudata; family Ambystomatidae; genus Ambystoma; species Ambystoma mexicanum. The sequence goes on from NC_090931.1 coordinate 670,567,588, forward strand.
GAATTGGATGCTGCTGAGGCAAGATCAATGATAATTAAGCTTGGCTCATCTCGAGCTGCAGGTCCTGACAGCATCTGGGCTGAGTTGACTGTGGCCCTGTTCAACCAAGTAATGACAAATAGACAGTTCACTGAGTTGTGGTCAGAGGCCTGGGTAGTCCCAATATTTAAGAAGGGCGATGGGGCTGACCTAAAGAACTATCGCCCTGCTTGACTCCCTGGGTAAAATGTTTGCTTCTCTAGTCGAGACCTAAATGCTTGGGCGACTAAATATGAAATCCTTGATCCTAGTCAGGTTGGATTTGTGAAGGGCGTGGCGACCTCGCTAAACCTCTTCATTATAAATATGCTAAAAAACAGAGCAATTGGAGGTAAATCGGTGATCTACTTGGCCTTTTTTGATCTGCATCACTCCTTTGATGGAGTTGATAGGAATCCCCTGTGGGCAAAACTGAAGAGGTGGAAATGCCCCCCAGACATGGGGGGGTGGGGGGGACAGTTGGGGGGTGGGGGGGTGCGGGGGAATGTCAAAGATCCTGACTTTCTGTGGGCTTAAGCAGGGCTGTGCTTTGGCCCCCTTTCGTTTAGCCTATACTTATCTGATTTGGGGATTTCACAGAAGAATATTCGTGTTTCCACCTAAGCTGTTTAAATGTGAACCCATGAAGGAGCTGGGGCCGCTTTAGGTCAGTGCAATCGCTCCCTTGCGCTGCAGCTGCACAATCTACAATCTCTTCTCCTAGCAGGCACTCGCCCTCTGCTCAGAACACTATGGGCATGGGCAGCTGCGCTTGAATGGGCTGTTGATACAATTCCAAACGGAACCCTCGCTCTGCTTGCAACACCCATGCGTCTTTGGTGATGTCTAGCAGTCAATCTGTGCGCTGTTCGAGCCTCCCCCCTAGTGGCAAGCGCACCTGCTAGATTGCGCGTGCTAGATCCTGGTCTTGCCAGCTTCTACCGGACAAGGCCCTGTAGCTGAAGGAGTGGCTGGCCGAGTGACCCTTTCCTATGCCAGCTCTTCCAAAAACTCTGCTTCCGAAAACCTTTAAGGAGGCCCGTGCTTTATCCAGCACTGCAAAGGTTCTGGCAAACGTACTACTTTCCTATATGGAGGAGTCGCCAAATAACTTACCTTTGGCCGCTCCTGTCCCCTATGACGAGGCAAGTTCCCCCAGCTTTGAATTGATCCAAACTAGGATGGACCTCCTGTGCTCGGTAGCCAGGTCGCAATTCGAGTTCCTCAAGTGTCAGATCGCCCTTGCTCCCAGCCTGCAAGAACATCTTGGTCCACGGCCTGTTGCTGTTGCTTGGCTTTCTCCGTCATCTGCCAGATTTTTGCGAGCGGCCCGACTCTGTCCAGGATTTTGTCTTGGCATGCCCTCCAGGATTGGTAGATTCCCTTCTTGATGTTTCTCCCGTGGTGGCCTATGAAGCTGAGCATATGCATTTCTACCTCCTGGGGTTTCAGCCACTTTATTGGGAAGTCGAGGCTGAGGGCACGCTGCCCTGAGCTTGTTTCGATCTTGTATGGCTACGCTTCCCCAGATAGGTGGCGATCTTCTCTGGTGGTTCCTGCTCGGCCGTTCTTTGATGGAAGAGGCTATCCCGATCGACAGCGTCTTGTTCCTCCTCCTCCAGTCTCTTACATTTTTCGACGCTTTGCGCAGTCTCTCTGCAGCTGAAGATGGGTCTTCCCTCTGTTCTGAGCTTACATCAGAGGGAACCGCCTAGCTGTCCTCATCCTGGCCACTCGAGGAGGAATGCTCTCGTGCCCTCTGCTGTCCCAAGACCTTGCTCTGCTCCTGCTGTGTTTACCTTGCGGAGTGCATGGTCGGGGAGCGCTACTGGGCACTTTTGGCCCTGCAGGCTTTTAGTCTCCCCCCATGTTTGCCGACTGGTGCTCTGAGCTGCCAGTCTGAGCTCTTGCATGCCTTGTGAAAAGACTAAAAAAAAAAAAATAATAATTATCCTCCACCACGCTCAGCTGCTTGCCAAGTGACCTCTGAGGCCTCCCTTCCCCTATCTCCTCGCCCCCTGAAACCGGCGCAGATGGCCCTGCACTGTGCTCCCCATGGAGAGGTGTAGTCTACGGCTGGAGTGACACTCCTCAGAGGTATGCTCTCTGGCTCATTGAGCGATGGAATAGCCATGGGGAAGTGGGTATCGCAGGTGACTTGGGCCTGCCCCATCAAACAATATAATATGAGGAATGCACACCCGTGCTGATAGTAGGTCTGGGCAGCTAACTGTCACAACCACTAACACCACAGCAGAGACACGGAGACAGACCTATCACCGCCCACCCCCAACCCAATTGGGATAGGTGGGAAGCCAATTACTTCCCGTACCTTCCAACATGCAGGTGAATCAATGCCAAGTAAGTACAGTGGGGTGCAGACGAGCTTCTGGGTGTGGCTTCGCTTTACTTTGCTAGCGCAGCGTAATGCTCACCGGCATCAGTCCTGCAAGAAAGGAAACAGTTATTCAAGGTACAACGGACCCGACCCACGGCAACCCGTGACTCACCTGGTAGTCCCATCCTGTATCCTGGTCCCGCGTCATCTCCGGGAGTTCTTGCAGTTCCATTCTGCTACTGACATCACAGCTCCGGCCGACCCTGCAGAGAAAGGAAAATAAGAACAATTAGTGAGTGAAAACAGTGCGCACAGAAAAAGGAACGCATACAAAATAAAACGCGCACAGAAAGGACAGCACCTGCAAGTCCATAAAAGCAGCAACGCGCACGGAAACAACGCACCCAAAAAGAGCAGAAGGAACAAGAGGATAACGTGCACGGAGAGAGCCGTGCAGAAAGACTTTACAAGCTGTAAGGTGCAAATACCGGCGCAAAGAGCAAGTAAGGGAAAGACTTTTTGTACAGCCATACAGAGCGAAGGACAGCGCAACATGCTCAAGGAGGGTCACAGGAGGGATATACTCGGTGACCCCATTAGCCACCAACAATGACAAGCCATCTTGCCCTCATCTAACAAAGAACATTGATCCACGCCACAGCAGGTCTGGGCCTGGACTCGAACCTCACAACCAGTGAAGTAACTGGTTTCACACCATTGCGCCCCTGCTAGAGAAACAGCAGGACGGAAAGTTTCACTTCCATTTAAATAAGGAGCCGCTCTCCAGCACAGCCCCTCCAGATCACATCTCCATAAGGCTCAACACAGCTTCCAGAGAAGAGGGATCCAGGCACTCCTGCAGAGCTAAGGTGAGTGTAACACTAACAGTTTTCTCTTGGGACTGCTCCCGGTCTTATTTCGGGCTGAGGTAGGCTGGGGTTGAGCAATGCTGTGCTCTTATAATATTTTCCACCAGGTGCTGCTGCTAGCTGTGTTGCCGGCGAACCTTTCGCTGCTGGAGGGTATATGTTAATGAGCGTGTTGTGCATGGGGTGATCTTGCTGCAGGAACTTGTGCATGTGGGAGGAGGACAGTCATGCAGCCTGTGAAGTATGAGGTGCATGGAAGTGCACAGGCAAGCGCCAGAACGGTCCCATCCTGCTTTGCCTGTGGACTTCTGCGGAGCCTGCCCCTACCATGCCACAAAGCGCTGGAGCCTGTGGCTCTGTCGTGCTTAAGAACGAAAAGTGATGCAGATCCTGTTCAAAACCAATCTAATAACGCTGAACGCGCGTGAACTTAGAAATACAAATCACTCAGCCTTACACACGCAATATCGAAGAATAGTAACACATCTGCTGCTTGAGCAGCAAAGAAAGAGGAAGAGGATCAGCCAGGTGTGATCACATGGACTTTGTTTACCCTACCAAGTTAAAACTACAAAAAGATTCAGTTTTTCTGGATGTTGTAGTCTTTCTTTGTATTTGTTTGACAGTTGTTTTTAAAAAAGCTGCTTGAGGTAAAGGTTAGCGTTGAGCATAATCCGAGCCTGCGGTTTTGACATGGAATTTACCTAATTAACAATGATGAAGTTGTCAGACGTAACTCTAACTTTTCGGCAACTCTCATCCCCCCCCTTTAGTTGCAGAGTATAGTGCCTATTTAATAATTTTCCACATGCAGACGATTCAATCCCTACAGCAGAACCATCCCTCCGATTGAACGCTTTTCCAGGATACCTCAGTAAATGCTTTCTATTATTTCTTGGCAAAGCTACTATCCTTTCTCGGAAGTCATTAACCTCATCAACTAGGGCAACTTCATCACACTAATGAGCACTAATGATTTTGTCTCAGATTTCTCTGTTTGATAGCGGTGTCTGCAGTTCTAATCATCAGCCCTTTGAGGCACTTGGATAACTGAAGTGACTGAGGCGAACTTTGCTGCTCTAGTCCACCCATTTGAAAAGACGAAAGCCGTGCTGGAACAGCATTACAGCTTGTGCAGGCAAATGTAGCACTGAGGCCGTTGCTTGCTTGGCCTAGAGCGGGAGCTGTCTGAAGCAGTGGAGTCAGTGAAAGTGCAGCAAATTATGTGCTATTTGAAGACTTCCAGCTTGTGAACTTGTTTGTAAGCCTGGATCCTACTTTTTCCATGAACATTGTAAAAAGAAAAAAAAAATCTCGCATCTGAGCGCCTGCTGCCTCCCCAGCCCTCCGCTTTGATAACTGATCCTGGGATGCAGATTTATTGTGACATGTCGTGTGGCCGCTTGAATGAAAACCCCATCTAATCGGCATTATTAATCAAACAGAAGTGCCTGAAACGCCTTACAGTGCAGGTAACTAATCTAAACGCGTGGCACCTTTGCCAGGACTTTGGTGTAGTCTTTAGAAAATGAGACCACAAGATGGGGAGGGGGGACGGGGAGGAGTGTGGTACAAAAAATTGAGAAACATCTCTTCCTTTTTACTATTGAAAGTACCTTTCTATTGACATATTCTTGATCTGTATACAGTCACTCCATCAAAATTGATGGGCACAATAAAAACCTCTTTTAACCAGTTTTACAATCTAAGCGCTCACTAGAGGTTCTTAAACCACATGACAATATTTGCTTCAAGGAAGAAACACCTCACCATAAACTCGAAAGTATTACATTAAATTGAGTCACTCAAGTCTTTGGGATTTTTAGTGATCCTCCTTTTCTTTGCTCAATCCTGTGCACCTTAGATTCTCAATGCCGCTTTTGATGTATTTTGACTATTCTCACTTCACCAGCCCAACTGTGTGAACGAACACTGACATATATGTTGCACAAAATGGTGAAAAGGAGATGGTTTCGGAAGTGTCAAGTGCTGATCACATTTCCAAACATAGCCCATTGTTGGAATCTGATATGGGTTCTGGACTTGGTTTTGCCGATACAGCACAGTACACAACTTTGTGAGAGTACTTGTTAATTGAGATGTGTATTGTCCAGAGGGACCTGGTTTGGGAGGGAGTATTCTGGCCTTGAGTAGCGGGGATGAAATGTATTTTTTATTTTGTCAAGCTGCATTTTCTGGTGATCTTGTTTTAAGTAGACAATTGACTAGGCCCGAAAATAACAAAGAAATCCCTTAAACTAATTAATAAAGGAGGCTCCAGGAAAAAAAAACACTATTTGATGGTAACGATAACCTGCATCTGGTTAAAAATTCTGATGACTATGATTTTGTTGCTATGTTAGACACAAAAGTTGGGAGGAAAGGTGTTCCACATGTCCTTCAATCAAAATACTTAAGAGTGATGTGGGGAGCTAGTCATTGGGAATATAAGTAATTTGAATAACATAAATGCTCCAGTCCCTGGGTCAGTGCTCACTATAATTGAATGCAACGACCAATCCACTCCATGATGACTTGAGTGATCCAGCATTGGATAACTCAAATTACGTCTGTGGATCCCATCGCCATGGTTGGTCTTGGGCAAATTTGGCATGAACAGCCAAGGCAATCTTTGTTTCAATTCACATCAGGGCACTCAGCTGTGCGTGGTATGAATCAACTCAACATCCTGAGACTTCTTGCGCCACTTACAAATATAGCTCCACTTAGATTTAGTACCATTTTTGCCCACTTGACTATAGTGTCTTTAAATTGGTCTTGTGTGCTACCAACTCGGGACTTAATTCCAAATTCACTGATCAATTGGGATGACATTGAGCGAGTGGAAATATTTGTGGAAGAGCCACTTATTGCAATAATAGCCACCTTTTAACACCACTGCACTCAGTATGCTATTGTCCCATTTGAAATTATTTTAAAAAATGTGGGTTTGACTGAAGTGCTATACCCGAATTAACTCTCTACGGGTATTCGCTGAAATAATAAATTCAAAGGTCTGTCGCTGAGAAATGGTGAAAGTAATAATGGACATGATGCTGAACCTATAGAAGCAAATGAAAATCTTGTTATTCACTGTTCCACCGATGACAAATGAATGGTATGGGTAACCACTCCTCAAAAGTGTTCTCTACCAACACAGTTGTACTCCTGTATGGGGGGGGGGGATCTGCTTCCAGTCACTCCTCGGCCTAAAGCTTTAGCAAGACCCCATTTAGTAAGTAAGGTGAACAAACAACCATGACGATATTATCAAGGAACACTAGAGGACATGGGTGTTTTATAAGGGGGCGGTGGGGGCTTTTTGTGATTGCTTGAAACAATACAATGGGCCGCATTACGAGGTTGGCGGTATCCTGCTGGTGCCACCGGCGGGCTGCTGCCAACCCCGTAACAGCAAATTTGGTGCCTTACGTCCCGGTGGCACCGGGACATTACAAGTCCTGGCAGTGCAGGAAGTCAGGCGCCGGATTTTGTAACTGCCCATTCCCATAGAGTCCCATAGGACTCCATGGGAGTGGGGAGATGCAAGCGCTGGCACCGTTGCTAATGGTGCCGGCACTTCTGTGAAGAATTTGCCTACCGGGTCTGCTGCGTGTAGTGTGGCGGTCTGGAAACAAGGGTGCCGGGAAGTTTACCGGCACCCTTGTTTCCGGACTGCCACACTTGTAATGAGGCCCTATGTCGTTGGTCTACAAATGCATTGTTAACCGAACTGCTCATTTTTGAGAAAGAAATAGGTAGACATATGGGTTGCCTGATACTTATGAATGTTTGACTCCACCTAGCCCCGTGCCTGTCTTGAACTGATGAGCTTTACATTCCATCAGATGATCCAGAACTAAAGTGGGAGCTTACCAATCCATTTGTGCAGTAATGGTTTTGGGTGATTTAAATGCAAAATGTCTCTGGAGCTTGATGGAAGACCTAAGTTGACAAGATGTGGATGAGGAATGTGGCATAACCCACCCTGAAACGGCAGCATTCTAGTAAGAAAGCCATATTGCTAACTTAGTCAAAGCCACTTTGCATGTTAACCGGCCAAGCCTCCGGGATATTGCATGTCAGTTAATATGGGTTACCAATGGGTATGCCTCCTTAATAGGCTATATTTGTGTTAAGAATGCGGTTAACCTAAAGCTCAACCCGTTGATAGTGACCAAATGCCTCTAGTCCTGACCTGGAAAGCCAGTTTTGTCCCTTCGCAATAAGTCTTGCTCAATCGAACTGTTGGACAGTTAAGGCAAAAATCAAATTTGGGCTGATCAGAAAGGAGTTCAAATGCAAGCAAAAATAAACTACCTTCTTTGAAGACCTTTACGAAGCTGCACTTTCTCAGTGTAAATCACTCTGACATTCTAAACATTTGATTTCTGATATCTGACCTAATTCTTACTGGTAGAACTGGGTTGCCATCAGTTACAAATGGGAAATGAAATGGATATGTTGACACACAGTCGCCACCAGGGGAAGATGGTGGTACTCAAGAACAATGAGTCGACGGTTGGGGCAGGCATTGCGTAATCCTGGTCTAAAGCAGGACAAGGTAGTACTGGACGTCAAAAGAATAAAACTTATTGTTAGGCCAATAAACTGATGCAGAGTTTTCAAGTAATGCATGTGGTCATTCACACTAATGATAGGAAAGGTCTGGTCCATAATTCATTCCTACAACACCTAAGGTCCTTCACAATTTAATCCTACTACCGCTGAATTTTTGGAACAATACATCCTGAAAGGTTTTTATCCAACAGCAAAAGATAGAGAAAGGGAGGAAATATTGCCAGGATATCGATGTTAATTTGCAATTAACAATGATATTGCCACATCTGATAAGGCAAATACAGTGATCATTGGGCTAGGTGACCGATATAACATAACACTCTAGTCTGACGCTGTAAAGCTGGGAAAAATTATATACTGGGTTTTGGACATTGGCAAACTGGGATTGGCAAACTGGGATTCTAATACTGCATACGTTTAGTATTCTCATTTATATAAGGGCACACTGCTTGAAACGTGCAACTGCAGGCTTCCTGACTTATTATGCACACCTGCAAAAATTTTTTAAATAATACTGTTATGTTGACATTTATATAGCGCCTTATGTATATTTGGTATGATCTCAAAGAGCTGGTAGGTTGAACGCCCTCGGGAACCGTAGTTCAAGTCAGTAGAGTGAGAGCAAGAGAGAAAGAGAGAGAGGGAGTCAGTCATAAGGTGCGTGGGTGCACCGGTTATGTGTGCAGCCGGTGTGGCAGTTGCATGATAGCTGCTTCTTAGCGGTAGGTGTGGTAGTGGGGAAGTCAGTTGGATGTGTTCAGTCTGGAGGATGGACACCCAGACTGAGTTCTGGCTGCGTTAGGCCTGAGGAGACGCCTAAGATAGCGGTATGTGCTCAGCTAGCTGTGTTTAATTAGGATGAGGAATTTTTTGTGGGGTGGTGTTGGTATGAGGATAGCTATACCAAATGTGTCATAGTATCGCTATGTTCTAGTTGCGTGATGGTGTATAGGAGAGCGTGAGCATAGTAGTGTGATATGGTGGTTCTAAGTAAAACACTTGAGACTGAGCACTCCATCCTTACCATCTATTCCATCCGTTTGATTTACTCTATCCGTTTAATCCACTTCGTCCGTTCATCCATTTAATCTACAAGTCCCTTCTATCCATTCCATCCACTCATCCTTTCATCCACATGATCTACTCCATCCATTCCATACACCCATTTCATTCTTCCCATCCGTTCCGTCAATTTCCTCCATTTTGTCAATTTCCTCCTTTCACACAGTTCGTCTGAGCCGTCTACTTGATCCGTTCTGTCTACTCGATCCGTTCCATCTGTTTCGTCCAATTCCATTCACTCCGTCCGTTTCGTCCAATTCCATTCACCATCGGTTCCATCCGTTCATTCTACTCCCATCTGTTCCGTCCGTTTCACCATTGTATCCGGTCCTTCCATTCCATCCGGTTCCATCCAGTTCGTCTACTCATCTATTCTGTTAGTTTCCCCACTGTATCCGGTTCCATCCGTCCCCTCTACTGCATCCGTTCATCCACTCAATTCTTTCAATCTGCCTGTACCTTCCGTCCGTTCTGCTCTCTGCACAATTCATTCATCCCCTCCACTCACTTTATCCACTCCATCCGTTCCATCCTTCCACTTTGTCCATTCCGGACATTTCATCTTTTCCCTCTGCTTCATCCGTTCCCTCCGCTTCATCTGTTCCATCTGGTTCATCCGTTCCAACTTCCATTCAATCCATCTATTCCATCCGTTCCATCCACTCCAACCAGTACGCCCACTCTGTTCCATCTGTTTCTTCTGCTCCATCCGCTCCGTCAGTTCCATCAACTCCATCCGTTCCGACCAGTACACCCACTCCAACCAGGCGTCCTTCCCGGTTCCGTTCTGGCCGTTCCATCCACTTCGTCTGTTCGTCCGTTCCATCCACTTCGTCTGTTCGTCCGTTCCATCCACTTCGTCTGTTCGTCCACTTCGTTCGTTCTACTCAGTCTATCAGCTTTATTTACACTAAACGTTTTAGTTTTCTTTTTGTTCGATCGGGTCTCTATGCTGGATTGTTATCTATGTTCAACAACCTTGGGTTTCTGTTTATTGTGGATATTCTGTTTGTCCTAAGCGTTGATTCTTTAAGGGAAGAGCCACGTTTTCAGTAATTTGCGGAAAGACATAAGGTGGGGTGGAAGCGAGTTCCACAGAGTGGGGGCCAAGGCTGAGAATCATGATCTACCTAACCTGACTGAGTTGGTGTTTGGTATCACTAGGAGGCGGGCAGAGCTTGATCTTAGTGTGCGGTGGGTGGTAGGGTTTTAGCTTGTCCTGTAGGTATTGAGGTCCGGTTTTATGCATTGCTCAGTGAGAGATGCATAAGGTTTTGAAAGTAACCCTTCGTCTAACCGGGAGCCAGTGGAGAATTCTGAGAGCTGGGGAGGTGTGATCGCTTAGGGCCAAGTGATAGCAGCAATTTGGCTGCAGCATTTTGTGCTCTTTGTAGTTTAATCAGGTGGTATGCTTGAACTCCGAGGTAGAGGGAGTTGGCATAGTCCAGTCTTGACATTACAGTTGATTGGACAGCGGCGAGTCTGTTGGGAAAGGAGAGGTATGGAAAAATGCGTCTAAGAATGTTGAGGTGGTAGTGGCAGGACTTAGAGACGTTGTTGATTTAGCGAGCGAGGGTTGGGTCAAAGTCGAGAGTGCAGCAAAGGTTTTTTTAATGAGGTTGAGATGGTCGGTGGATTGCCCATGAATGATGGCCAGGGTAGAGGGTGTGGGAAAAGCTCGGTGTTGCCACACACCATGATTTCAGTTTTGGTGGGGGTTTAAGAGGAGGTGGTTTGTGGTCATCCAGTGATCAATGTCAAGGAGGCAGGCAGCGAGGTCTGGCTGGCAGCTGGATTTTGAGTCGAGTTGTTTTAGGATTGGTTGGGTGTCATCGGCGTAGTTATAGCACAGGATATTGTGTGAGCGGATTATTCGTGGGAGGGTGGACATATAGAGGTTGAACAGGCGGGCTGATAGGTCAGGCGGCAGAAGCAAAGGAGGAGAGGAGGGTTATTTGGTTCCTACTGTTGAGGAAGGATGCTATCCACTTGAGAGCGTTTCCACGGATTCCTAGGGAGTGGAGACGGTCGAGGAGGATTGAGTGGTTGATTGTGTCAAAGGCGGCGGATAGGTCTAAAAGGATTAGTGCAGCACATCCCTCAGTCTGCAGTGTTCTTGAGGTAATCCCAGATTGAGGTCAGAGTGGTTTCGGTTCCATGCCGTGGTCTGAAGCCTGATTGAGCGGGGTCTAGGAGATTGTTGGCTTCGACAAAGACATTTAGTTGGGAGTATGCGGTTCGATCGATGAGTTTAGCAAGGAACCTGGTGTTTGAGATGGGGTGGTAGTTTTTGGGGTTGAGGGAAGGTTTCTCTTTTTAGAAGAGGCTTGACATGAGCAGTTCTGAAGGAGTCTGGGAAAATTCCTGAGAGAGAGTCATTTATGATGGTTCTCATGTACTCTCCTGCGCAGGTAGATGCAAATATTTCTTTGAAGGTTGAGGCTGGGCAGGGGTCTAGCGGGGAGCCGGATGGTTTCCGGGCAGAGAGAAATTTGAGCAATTGGTCAGTTGATATTGGTGTGAAGGAGGCAAAAGTGGGGTGGGTTGCAGTTGTAGGCGGTGGGGTTGACAAGTAGGGTTTGTGGATTGTGGTAGGTGCAAGAGGGCCAGTTTGTTTAGAGAATGTGTTCTTTCGAGTGCAGTGGTGTAGAAGTGGAGGGAGGAAGAGAGAGAGTCGCATAGTGACTGAGATGAGGTTGATTGGGTGGTGGTACATGATGGTTTGGTGAATTCAGAGTTGATTTTGTGGCGTTCCTTGCTGGAACTTTCACAGTTGAGGATTCGAGAGTTGTAATGGACTTTTTTTGCTTTCCGGATTTCGGCTCTGTAGTGGCGATGGTGCCGTGCCAGGGTGGATCTATTCAGGATGGTTTTATCTTTGCGCCATTTGCGTTCGAGGGATTTATACAGTTGTTTTGCAGTCTTCAGTTCTGGTGTGAACCATCTTGGTAAAGGGCCATGGCGAGCGGATGATTGGCAAGTGGGGGTGAGCAGTATTAGTGAGATATTGAGCCATGAGTCAAAGGGGTCGGTGGTTAAGTGTTCATTGCGTGGGGTGGTTCGGGGAGGAGAACGAAGGAGCACTTCGGCTAGGTCAGGGAGGATTTTTAGTTTCTTCCAGCATTTGCATAGATTTGGTGGTTCTGGTTTGAGTAAGGGAGGGGGGCAGATGAGTGAATGTTGAAAGGGACAATGAAGTGATCGGAACAGATGATGGGGGCGGTGGGGCTTAGATGTATCTGGTAATGGGAGCTGAAGATGGCATCAACGGCGTGTCCTTTATAGTGAGTTGGGCTGTTAATGTGGAGGCGGAGATGATGCCTATGGAGTTTGTCAGACTCCATAATCAAAAGAAAGTGTTCAAATCACATTAAAAAATCACTTATTTATTGGCAGCTGACCACTCACCAAGGCACCTACAGCTGCTCACCCCCTAGCACTTACCCCACCCACTCCCTCAGCCCTTCTTTCGCTATGCACTTGCACGTTCTGAATGCTCACAATGCCTAGTAGGTCTGCCTCAATCTTACATTGTTATATTGATTTTCATTCCCAAGTTCCCACCCTGTTGCCCTGTGGGCGCTTTGAAACAAATTACTTGATGTGTAAGCGCCTTACAAATGCACAATAAAATACTGCTATTTGAAATGTAGCTTATGTTTTGGTTTACCTACCATAAATATTGAGTTGATTTTTATAATTGTGTTTCTGACTTACAATAGTAATTTCCTAAAGAATGATCTCTGCCTGTGTATATATAACCATCATTTTTACATTGTGTACAAGAAAATCACCATCTACAAGCCAACAAGAACACATAGATCCAGTGACATCCGCTTAGAACCACAAAACATACACGAGGGGGGAAAACTTGGTGGATCAACCTTCTTTTGCATAGCCGTAAAAGAGATGCAAAGGCAAGGGTGAAAGCCACTTTTGTGAGACACAAGAGAAGCAGGGCGTCAATTATGTGCCTTGCTTGGGCCAGCGGACTAGACTATCTTAATCTGAAGCCAACCACGGGTGTTGAAGAATATTTGGATGCAATAGCTCCGGCATACCCTTGTGCTTTGTATCCGAGGTTCCGATTAGGTTACCTACCGGTGTGGTACTACACCATAAATTGTGGCAGGAACCACAGTGCTGATTGTCTGCTCTGCGTGGCAAATACAGAAACTACTCTCCACTTTATGCTAACATGTGAAGTCCTAAATCAACTCAGGGCCAGATATTCGAACCCTCTTTTCCGGCTTTTAAACATCTTGTCAACTAGTGGCGCTATGCAGATCTTCAGACAACTTGCATGCTATGCATTTTGTAGCGAAATGCATCCACAGGGCCTGGTTGAGAAGGGCAAAAGCAATGTTAATCGAGGGATGAAACCGCTCCTGTTATGCGATTTAAGGCCGTTCCTTGTGAACCGTTTATGATCAACTTGCTTATTTTCTGTAGTACCTCAGGACTGCGATTTGTTCTTTGTGCCCATAGAGAAGGGAATTTGTTATATCGACATGCGGCGTGTACCTTTTCAATGGCAGTGCAAGACTGATGTATTACTGTTTCAATCTTTTTTAAACTTTTAATGTTTTTTGCTTTTATGGCAACTGCCAAATAAAGTTATGTAACAAAAATAAACAATCATTTTTTGCCTTGCAATTGTGTATAAGAATCACCATCTACAAGCCAACAAGAACATAGATCCAGTGATGACATCCACTTAAAACCTAAACCATACACAAGGGAAAAACCTTGGGAGGGTGGGGGGGGATTGGGGAGAAGAAATCAGATTTCTTTTACATACCCGTAAAACATTGGAACTCTCTATCCCAGAGAAATACAAAATATGAAGGACCATCTAAAATTAAGAAAACTCCTAAAAACCTGGCTCTTCATCTCCAAATGAGAGGAAATGGACTGAAAACTTCCATCCACCGTGAAACGAACACACAACCAAAAAGGAGTGGTGAGTAGGCAGGTGCGGAGGGCAAGGGAGAAGAGAAGCATCTGACTGGGAAGGGTGGCTTTGGACCCGAAGTCTTCCCACCCTGACAGAGGGCCATAGGTGGAAACTGGGGAGGGAGATATGTCCCACTAAATCGCACCACCAAGGGTGAAACTCGCCACAAACAAAGGAATAGGGCTGGACACAGAAACCGGGGAGCCCATGGGCTGACCACGAGGCACAAGCAGCACACTACCCTGGAGAATCTCACAGGAGCTGAAATTGCTACACTCTAGATTGATCGACAGTGGAAGGAATATGCATTGTATTTAGTCAGAACAGCGGGGGTAAGAAATGTACTGCCACGAACAAACTACAAAAAAATCATCCTTCTGCATACACCTCTCATACTCTGAACTAAACACAACCATGCCTCTACAGCACCACAAACCGCATGTACTTCACAACAACTAAACCAACCACACAATCTCACCCAACACCACATGACGGCCACCAACCGGAAATCACAACTATGCTCGGTGAACGGCATATCCAAACTGAAGCTGCCAACAGCACATCACAGCGCTCTTGCTCTTTTATCCCGCTCAAACCCACTAACCTCCCCTCCAACCCCCTTGCATTACAGATCCGCAAGATCACAGACACCACACAGGTGGCAACAATGCGCAGTATAAGCACCATTAACAAGTGTTTCTTTGGGCCATATGCATGCTATAAGTTCTTTGGTCCTCTCTAGAGCCCTCTATCTGTCCTAAAATGAGCCTGCCTGCTCCGTCATTCCTACTCATCAACCAGGTGGTACAGTCTTAAACTAAGAATTGGAGCTTCTGTATTGCCCAAGGTATAGTTTTATAAGGTCCCTTTGGATGGACTTGACAGCTGCACGCAATTCGAGGTCAAAGTGAGACTCTTTATCTGGTCACTCTGAATGGGTGGAGGCAAACCAAATTTCGCCTCTGTTTCAACCCGGATTTAAGGCTGTACTCTCCACTACTACAAACATTTTGGTGTTGGCACAGATAATTAACAACTTTTCAAAGGTTAAACAATATTTGTTTGCTCTTTTTTGTGGATTATTCTGCAGTCTTTGAATATAAAAATACTATGGAAGTCAATGTAGAATCGGTGAATCCTGGGGCTTGGGGGTTCAAGTTTTGTGTCTATATGATAAAAGCAAGGTAAGGATTAACACTAATTGTGTAGCCATTCAAAACATCACAACAATCACAACAATCCATGGTCTTAGTCAGAACTCCATGCTAATGCCATTGCTGTTTGTTCATTGTATGTGGCAGACTGTTTCCAGGTGCTTGCTCAAACAGATTATTTCCCCCCAAATTTGGATCACATCATTGCCTTGGCTATACTGATGATTTTGTGATTCTTAATCAGGCACTGACAGGTCGACAAGAAGCTTTTATAGGCCTCCAGTCTAAAAAAACTTGCTTTTGAAGTCCGCATATCAAAGATAAAAACTTTGTATTTTGTTAAAGGATGCTAAATTTTACAAATGGTAAATGGAGGGGTGGAATATTGAGTCCAAAAGTAGCTACATTAAGCTAGGGATAGTTTTTGATTACCTTATATTGGAATGAACATCAAAGATCATCAAACATCTGAGCTAATGCTAGCCTTAAAGAGATTTAATGTTAATGGTGGGTTTTGTTTAACTCCCCTAATTAATGCTTACAATTTCAAAATTGCTTTCATGATTTTGTATGGCTCCAAGGTGGGGCCTTTAGAGGGCCATGTTTGGCTGAAAAAGGGCAAAGTCTCCTGTTGGAAGCCAGTGCAGGTTGTACCTAGTGTCAATGAAAGCAGGTAATGTGGTTGGATCTTGGTCAGGTTAGCTTCAAGTCTTACGCAATTGTAAAAGCTCTAACCTTCCATCATAAGATCTGGTTTTGCCAAGGAAATACATTGCTGGATTTAAGTGATTAGTTTACAAACTACCCTACCAGAGATTCCTGGCAAATTTAAATGTGATCATTAAGGAAGTAGAGGGATCTGTGTCCATATAAGTTGATGCTAAAGCAAATAAATTAAGACTGAATATTCGCACTACTAACAGAAAAGGTCAGGGCAAATGAGTATGTACAAATGCCACCAAAGAGGGATTTGATTCCAAAGTATTTCACAGAATTGCTTTGTCTAAAGTGGAGAAGAATTTACATGCCGAGTTTTAAAATAACGCTTGAAGTCCGAGGAATGGATTAAAATTCTGCATGAGCCATGGAGTTGCAATTTATGTAGAGATGGGAACTATCTTACATCATTTTAGTTGTGCGATTGTCACGAGTCAGCCTTATTGGTACATTAGGGGATTATGCTAGATGCTTTGGACTTGTTAACGGCGGGGAGCATTAGAGCGATCAATTCTGCGGATGCTCTGAGAAATTATATTGAAGCCAATGTTTGTTCATTGAAATGAATTGATGTCTTGTTTAATTTTCATTTTAGTTTTGTTTTACATGTTCATGTCATTGGCTGGCTGAAGTTCATACATTTATGTTGATGCATTTATATGTTTGCATCTAAGAATTTGCTTAAACCAATTGATACCAAATAGTAAACAAGCCCACATAACGTAAATGTCTTTGAACATCTTTGAGAGCAGTCTCTATTTCGGCAAATAACTGTCAAAACTATACTGTAATTGATTTTTATGTTCACTTTTGGAGACACATGTTCGCAGGTTATGTATTTCATGACAGCATATCATTTTTGCTCTTGGATGCCTAAATCTGTGAAATGGGCTTGTCGTTTCATCCACAAATATAATCGGTGCGTTTCAAGGACAAGGCAATAGAGCCCACTTTGAGCAAGAGCCCCTTCCCCCTACCTTTTTGTTAGTTGCGTGTGTTCACTTAATGTATTTAATGGCTTCGAAATCCATATGGTTGCTGGAGAGTAATTCTGTTTGAGGGACATTAAACGGCTGGCAGTGCTCAATTGCTAACTTGCAGGAAAATACATATGTATCCCTGAAAAGGTCTTGAAATGTATGTGGTACAGAGGCATTATTAACTGCAGAGAATGGTCAGACATCCCTCTTGTGTGCAATGACCAGTCTTCCTCCACATGTTCCTAAGAGGCTGAGGGAAATGCAGGGGCATTGCTATCCACGCCTGTGCGCATACCTTTTGTGAATATGGGTTTGTGCACAACATTGTGAAATACTGTCCAACCTCCTGGTTTGCACGATTGCGCATTGATGTAAAGAGGGGCACTTGATTGTGTCTGCACTCAACTCAATCATATTTAGTTTTGTTGGTCATCTTTCCTGCAAAAAATGCCTTTTATAAATGGCCCCCTATGAGTACAGTGATATGAAGGATACATATGTTATGGATTTCAGTGTTTAGAGGGGTGCCACCTTGATAGAAAGCAGAAGCTGGTTTTGTGGTTGCAGATCATGGCCAATATATATTATGTCATGATCGTAGTGGCAACATTATTTAGGGGCCCTATGATGCCTGTATTTGCTTAGCACAGAGGGCCCCATCAATGTTCATTAACTAACTCGCTTACTGAAACATCCTATAACAAATTAATTTTCAAATGTTTCCTGGTATAGTCATTGGGCAAGTGAATGTTCAACTTTTAATCAAAAAGAAATGCAACAGACCCTCCAAATGAATGCCTTTGGAAAACTTTGGACGAATATATTCGCTCTGAAAAGGTTTGCTATTAGTTGATGCAGCTGTATTGTTTTGGTTTAAATCCGTTTTATTTGCATTTTAAGTAATCAAACGAGCACATGTTCATACACCCACTGTCTGACTGTGACCGAGGTGCAGTATTTTGCTCCCATCGGCTACAATAAACATAAATGGCACACCATAACGGCTTGGTGTATACTATCGTGACAATCAGTAAAACCATACAGGGGGGGGAGGGGTCGCAGCACGTCCCCAGGTCCAACACATTACCCAATTTAAGTGACACATCTCATTGGTCTCCCTTTATCACCACAATCTGGGATCATTCCCCCCTCAATCCATGCTAATTCCCCTTCCACACCCGTCAAATCAACCAGACCCTCAGGGAGGCGTGTCATCTGAAGGAGATAACATTGACTACACAAGTGCATTCAAATATACTTCACAAGGGTACCTTGTAAAGTCTTGATCCTCCAGGTTATCATGACATATCTGTACAAAACTATGATCAAGCCAGACAGTCCTAGACAGACCTAGACGTACATAAATTAATATCGCCACAACTTCTTTTGTTAGTAAACATTATATCATATCTTTTTATTCCTTTTTAAAACAAGACACCTCTTCATACCACTGAAAACATGCATATTCCACAGATCATCACATTAATTCCTTCTCACACGGGTACCTTCACGTTTCAATGCCGTGGCCAGTTAAATTGCCAGGATAACAGACTATCAACATTAAACTATTGACAAGCACCTATAACTATATAACATCAATGGGTCTATTTCTCCTGGTCATTTTCCAAAGTACCCTCTCCTGTGGGTACAAGATACACCGTCTGTGTCTTAATTGAACTACGTACTGCAAGTACTCGCTTAATTCTAGTGGGATACTGACGTCGCCTCCCCAAACGCCAGGTCTACCACGTGTGCTGTCGCCAATCGCCTCAGTAGATAATGTGTTGCTCTATACTAGAATCAATCTGTAAAGGCATACTATACGGCAACCATTTAATTAGCCATATACTTGCAGGCAAGATATACACATGCAGCAACACGCAGCCACTCCTCTCGCTATGCTACATGAGCCTCCTCTGTGACTCACGGAATACATGAACCTCGTATACAGCATCAATCGCGTTCTCTTGTACATGTGTGCGGTTACACCGAACTGTCATGCCCCACGGGTGACTGTTAACTTGCCCGGGGCTCATACATACACAACGCTCACCTCGTGTATATCAAGGAAACCAAGTCTGCGTGTTTGCACGGGAGCACATAATGTGACGTTGCATCTCACTTTCTCCCAAATAACGAGGCAACAAGCCTGACGATCAAACTGTGTCAACACATGCTACCTCAGTACGAAAAGCACTCTCCTTCAGCCAAATTCCTTCAGAAGTAATGCGCGCTGTGCTAGTACACCAATTTTGTATACACATGGTTAATGGAGAGTGAAACCAGACTCTGACTGCTACTAGATACTCGGTCGTTGCCTGAAAAACGAATGCTTGGTGAACTAACGTTGGATGAACCAACAAGTCGTACTGCAGCATCTCTGTACCTATTCAAATAGTGCTCCCACTGTTTCCCAATTTTTAACGATCTACAAACCTGCTCACCATATATATCTATATATAATAATGGCTGCTAACTCGCCACAGGTTGGGGCAGTCTCGTTTGACTACACCTTTTCAGAGGGCACTGCCAGACCCACCTAGAGATGTAAGGATCGGACTGGTCCTCTCCTTACTCAGTGTGGTCTACTTGACACTTTGGAGTGCAAGGTGAACTATTTCTAGACCCTTCTTGGTTCGGGGACTGCATTTCTCGCAATTATTTATGTGAAGATCAGATTGTTCCTCTCCATCTAAATGTTCAGGCCACGATTCACTGTATCAAGGTGGGAAATCCACCTCTGTTCTAGTTTCTGTACAGCCCAATTTCCCCCGCGGGGTTGTGGTTTAATAGTCTGAAGAATTAACCAAAACATGTCACAATTACTGTTGTCATGATGCCTACCTCCAAGGAGCCAGGTCCGACCCGGCAACCCCAGAGGCAGGCATCATTTCCCCCAGGGGAGTGCCAGCGGGCCCAAGCTGGAGCCCGTTGGACGCAGTCCTGGCGCCTTAGGTGCCAGGTTCATGTTGGACCCCTGTCCTGGCACCTTAGGCGCCAGGCTCATAAAGCTAGACATGTGTTTAAGTGTTTTAATGTGCACTTACCTGATGCAGACCATGCTGCCACATCCAGGCTCTCTTGAGGCCTGAATGGAACTACTTTACCTGTGGATTACTTTCCACCAGGGTGTGGTCGGGGAAGGATACATACCTGATCGGAGGAAGGATACACTTTTGGAACTTCTTCCAAAGCTATTTAAACCACACCCGATCAGCAACTCACGCTTCGCGGCGTTCTGCTCCTCGCAGCTGGACGCTCACCGTGTCAGCTCCTGCATCTGGACTTCAGCCACGCCTGTCAGCATCCTGGGTCACCTGCAAAGGGAGACAAGAGACCTTACCAGCTAAATCTGCACCACGGAGACATCACCGACGATCCTGAAAGGGAAGACATTATTTTAAAAAGCATTTCGTTACGATCGCTGCAGCGCTGCATTTCACTCACCTTTCCTGGGTTCCTCCATCTTCAGCAGCGATCATCCGGATACACAGCCACTTCCCAGAGCCTAGAGAAAAAGACAAGAATAAGAGGTGAGAGAAGGAAGGGAATAAGACTTACCAGTTGGGTCATTCCCATTTCATTTCGGGTCTTGCCGCTTCCAGGCATTTTCCGGACCCCGGCCCCTATGGGGAAAAAAGACAGACATTGAATGAGCATATGCAAAGACAGTTCCCGAGCGCTCATCCAGAACTAACCTGCCATTTACTGGAACAGGAACTGCACGTTTCACTTCGGGTCGGAGCCATATCTCCGGCATTCCGAACCCCGGCCCCTAAGGGGAAAAAAGACATAAGCATTAGCGCTTGCTGCAAAAAGACAATGAACATTATTATTAAGCTTGGACTTTTGAACTTGCAACTGAACTTTTACAGAGCCTTACCTGAATAGTCAAGCTTACCTGAACTCCCATCAATCCTCAATCCAGTGAAGTAACTGGGTTTCAACGCGCCCCTGCATCAGAAGCAGGATGGAGAGCTCATCCTTCCTGACCCTAAGGTGAGACTTCACGGGGAATCGTGGAAGGGTATCGTGGAGGGTTGGAAGAGAGTGGGAGGCTTGTGCATAACTCAGTCAGTAGGTAATACTCCCTTTTCACGCACAGGGGAATATTCCTGCAAGCCGGAGAAGCCAGAGTAGAGGGCCCTTCCTGTCCATCTTCAGAGTCCTGCGCTTCACCATTGAAGAAGCATCAGCACTCGAAGCCAGACCTGCGCCTCCGTGGGTATCAGGTGAGCGTTACAACTGTGTCCAAAATTGGTGTAGTGTTCCACAAGGGGTTTGTAGATCACTTTGTTTCTAATACAAAATCTGTTCTGATACTTGTTGTTTAACCGGGCAGGTAGTCTTGCCTACATATAGTAGTGTTTACAGTGAGTATTTCGAAAGCAAATATGTAGAAAAAATGTAGTCCAAAAAAATTTAGAATATAGGTTTTTTTTTTTTTTTAATGGGGGGGTTCCCCCCCAAACCCCTGTTTAAAAAAACACTTTATTTTACTTACCCCCCTGAAAAAAATGTATTAAATTGAAAAAAATACTTTCGAAAAAAACATTTTCGACCAAATGTTTTCAACATATTTGCATTTCGAAAAAATGCATTCGACATACTGACTGGATACTATATAGTAGATTACAGGGACACATAATGATGTATATAGCATTTTTTATTCGACAGTTAGTGTGGATTTGCAGCTCCCACTTGATCCGACATTGTTCCTATGTATGTTTAGTGTAAGTCAATTGACAGACACCTTTGCCGCATTTGTAGTGTCCTGTGATGGGAGGTAGCCCAGACGGGTTCAGTGATATTTGTTCTTCCGTGGGGTTTGTGTGCACCAGTTTCTGCCTCAGATTTGCGTTTTTTAAAAAAAAAAATGCAAACATAGGCTTTTTAGCCAGGGAACCACATTGTTTCACCAAGGGCCAGTTTTTGTGGATGATATTCTTAATGGCGTAACTGATAGGACTGAAGGTGGTGACACAGATCTGTCCATTGTGGTCCTCCTTTGTGGCGTGCGGCACATCTGTATCAGTATTTGCTGCCCTTTTGTAGTTTCTCAAGAGTTTGCGTAGGTAACACCTCTCCTGCAACCTGTTCTTAAGTTGATCAGCAGGTGTTTCAAAGTCTCTTTTGTCTCAACAGTTCCTCTGAGTCCTGAGGAATTGGCCATATGGCAGATTGGTCTTTAGACCTACAGGATGAAAGCTGGTGTAGTGGAGCAGACTGTTTCGGTCAGTGGTTTTCTTAAATAGAGTGGTATGTAATCCAGCTGTCTCTTTGAAGATCTTTAGATCTAGAAAATGTACATAGTTCTCATTCCATTCAATAGTGAGCTTTAAGGTACCAGATGAGACACTATTTTCAAAATTGGCCATGTATAAATTTGCCACATTCGGGGCAAAAGTAGCCCCCATACTAACCCCCTTTGTCTGCTTGTAAATTTGTTTCGAGGGGATTGGGTCCTCCGACGTATTCCATATCGGACAGTAATCACCACAGCTGTGCTGCTTTGGAAAATCTTTCTGCGTCCTGCGTCGATACGCCGCCCTCGAGGACCTCCTCCGACATCACTGGATGTTATAAGTAGGACGTAGGACGCACGACGCCCGTAGCCTTGGTTCCGTTTTTTCCACCAACGTGTTGGCTTCGGAGATCTCCGCGCGCCTCGACTCTTTGGAGTTTCTGTTTATCGGTTCTCCGAAAATGTTAATTTGTGAATTTTTCCTTCGTAAGAGGTCTACCTCGTCTTCCACCCCGCGTCCGGGCTTTAAGAAGTGCAGAGACTGCGGGTCCAAGATGTCAGTAATGGACTCGCACGACGCCTGCCTCTGGTGCCTCGGGGAGGCCCATAACACGGATGATTGTCGATTGCCAGTCACTTACGTCCAAAGTCTTGCGGGAGCGCAAGAAGCTGTCGGTAGGTAAGGTGTCCAAGCCACTGAAGTCGAGGTCTGCGGGGCTTTCGACGGCCGATTCGAGGGGCGACTCTCCGCATCGTTGTCGGAAGTCCAGTCGTCTCGGTCCCGGAGTCTGTCCCGCCACTCCTCTGCCCCTTCGAGGCACTCCCGGAAGCGCCATCATCGGTCGCCTTCCCCGTCCTCATCCGAGGACTCCGCCCGTCGGTGGGTCGCTTATCCCACCAAGCATGCGATGCCGGAGGAATGGGCTTCCTCCGGGAAGAAAATGTTAGCGATTTTCGAATCGCAGGGCACTGGTCCGTCTGCGCCTCCGAGTGGGGTCGGTCGTGATCGGTCGAGAGACAGCGCTTGTATGCCTTCGGGCTCGGGTGGTCGGCACGATTCGCGGGAAAGGTCCCGCTCGGACAAGGGGAATCGTTCTCGTCATGCCCATTCCAGGTCCCGGTCCTCGACGCGCTCGAGACCGCGTCGCATGCACCTGTGGTGTCTTTGAGGAAGACGTCGACGCCTGTGGCGCTGAGGTCGTCGACTGACTCTTTCGAGGCTCCGCCTCCGAAGAAGTCGACGCCATCGGCGCCCAGGCCTTTGAGGGACACGCTCGGGGCCCCGCCCTCGAGGCCTGTGTCGACGCAGTCGATGCTGTTGGTGCCGCGTTCAGCATTGACGCCGATTCACTCGGTGCCTTTCGAGGATGTTTCGCCAGGGGTGCCCCGGGGCACGGTGGAGCCCCCTAGAAAGGCTCTGGCCAAGGTCAAGCATGGCTTTGTTCCACATTCTGTGCCTTCTTACCGCCATCTTGAGTTTATTTCGGAGGTGGATGAGGGCTCTGATGGCATGGTTCCTGATACGGTGCCAGATGAGATTCTCTCGGGCCATAGTCAAATTGAGGACCTGTGTCACTCCCTGAACGACGCCAGTGGTCTGGACACCTCTCCGGAGGTGGAGTTTTGGAGGCCTGGCACTCATGCCGACTCCTCGTACCCGTGCCTTATGTCTAGGGTCACCGAGTACTTGGGGTGGTCTGCTCCCCCAGGGGATTTTCTTCAGGATGACCTTACGGCTATCCTCGATCACGCTCAACCAACTGACCCGGTACTGCCGTTCCATATGGCTCTACAGAGGAGGGTGGCGGCGGCGGCTTGGACAGCTCCGGAGAGTCTCCCGGCAGTGGGCAAGTCTTTGCCGTGGAAAAAAACGCCCAGCCAGTAGCGACCCCTGCTACTTAACCAAGCATCCCACTCCGGAGAGTTTGGTGGTGCAGGTGGCTACGGCCCCAGCAATGCAAGCGTTGTATCCTATCATCCCTCCTGATGGGGACGACAAACGTTTTGATGGTTGGGCGAAGAAAGTATTTCCTTCAGGGGGTATGGCGCTTCAGGTGGCCAACTCCATATGTGCCTTGTCTCGTTTCACGCACTCTCTGTGGAACTGTTTCCTTAGCGGCTGAACATATTCCTGAAGGGGACGAACAGGATGGTTTCCTTGCTATGGTCCAGGATGGCAATGATGCCAGGTGGGAGGTCGTTCAGTCGGGTTTGGACATGGCAGATTGCGTCAGCCGGTCAGCACCGTGATACGCAGGTTTGCATGGTTGCGGAAGTCGGGGTTTGCTCCTGATGTGCAGGCCAGGCTTCTCAACATGCCCTTTGACGGTGAACATCATTTTGGAAGCAAGGCTGACTAGAGCCTTGAAAGGTTTCAGACCTCCAAAGCTGCAGCAAAGTCGTTGGGCGCTGCAGTTCGACAACCTCCACCTTTTCGTCCTAGGGGACAGCAATGGAGGGGAGGTTCCTTTCGTTATTACTCATCCTTTGGTAAAGCGAGAGGAGCTACCAGTCAAATGGGCCACCGTAGGAGTGCCAGAGGTGGAAAACAAGGTACTCGAGGTGCCAAGGCCGCTCAGGCAGTTGCCTCTTTGCCCTCAGGCAACACCGCATCCGCTTCAGCACAGTCGTGAGGCCATGTTCCATGGTTCGCCGGTTGGGGGAAGGCTGACGCAGCATCTTGTAGAGTGGCGTGCCATTACTTCAGATGTGTGGGTTCTGGAGATCATAGCCCACGGCTACTGTCTTCCTTTCCGGCAGAGGCCTCACGACAATCCACTGGGGAATCGCTCTTTGAAGAGTCCGGATCCGCTCCTTGCGCAGGAAATTCAATCCCTGCTGGAGAAAGGCGCCATAGAACTGGTGCCTGTAGCAGAGAGGAAAAAGGCATGGTATTCCCCATATTTTTTGATTTCCAAGAAAGACGGGGGATTGAGACCCATCATGGACTTGCGCGGTTTGAACAATCTCCTCAGGAAGGACAAGTTCAAGATGGTTACTCTCTCTCAAGTCCTCCAGGCCCTTCAACTTCAGGACTGGTTGGTGTCTCTCGACCTCAAGGATGCTTATTTTCATGTGCCGATCCATCCAAAGTACAAGGAAGTACTTGAGGTTTGCGGTTGGCGACTCGCACTTTCAGTTTCGGGTCCTGCCATTCGGATTGACTTCCCCCGAGGGTCTTCACCAAGCTCATGGTAGTGGTGGCAGCGCATCTCAGGAAAGGGGGGGATTCACGTGTACCCCTACCTGGACGATTGGTTGATCAGGGCGCGCTCTCCCAAACCAGTCCTGGATTAACTCCCTCCACAAGCTGGGCTTCTCCCTCAACTTAAAGAAGTCCCATTTGACACCAACTCAGAGGCTCCAGTACATCGGAGCAGTGCTCGACACGTCCCTGGGGCAGTGTTTTCTTCCCCAGGTGAGGGCTTATCACAGTCAGCAGATGGTGCACAACTTTCAGCTTGCCCAGAGGCTCCCAGTGTTCAAGTTCTTGAGATTGCTCGGCCTCATGGCTTCCTGCATTCTTCTGGTGCCAGAGGCCAGGTTGCGGATGAGATCTTTGCAATGGGCACTCAAGCTCCAGTGGTCTCAGTCCTCCGGCAGGATGTCGGACCCTGTTCCGGTGACATCCTCGGTCGCCTAGGACCTTCTGTGGTGGGCTGTCGAAGGCAATCTGATGAAGGGGGCTCCTTTTTGGCTACCCTGGCTAGAGGTGACGATCGTGACGGACGCATCCCTCACGGGATGGGGAGCTCATGCCAATGAGTTGACAGTCAGCGGTCGTTGGTCTCCGTCGGAGTCCAGACTCTATATCAATCTGTTGGAGCTGAGGGCCGTCAGGCTTGCCCCAAAGGCTTTTCTGCCGACTGTGCGTGGAAAGAATGACCTGATTCTGACGGACAACACAGTGGCCATGCACTAACTCAACAAAAAGGGCGGGGGGGGGGGGCAGGGTCACTTCCTCTGTGCAAGGAGGCGATGCAGCTCTGGTTCTGGGCCATCCAGCAGGAAATTTTGACTTCAGCAGTTCATCTGGCCGTAGACTAAAACGAGACAGCGGACGCTCTGAGCAGGCAGAGCACGATCTCTCACGAGTGGAGCTGGCTCAGGAGATTCTCCTGGAGATCTTTGCCCTTTGGGGGACCCCCCAAGTGGATCTCTTCGCCTCCAGTGTCAACCGGAAGTGCGAAAGGTTCTGCTCGCGGGAATTTCCTCCAAGAGGAGCCTTAGGAGACGCGTTTGTGGTGGAGTAGTCATTCCCACTGCTGTACGCATTTCCTCGAGTCCCCGTCATTCCGCAAGTGCTGAGGAGGTTACGGAGGTTCGGTTCCCGGATGATCCTCATTGCTCCGGCGTGGGCCTGGAGGACGTGGTACCAGACCTTCTCGATTTGTCCATCTGCCCTCCACGTCGTCTTCCCTACCGAGACGATATGCTCTCATGGGAGGGGGGGGAGTCAGGTTCTCCATCCAGAGGTCAGATCCCTCAACCTTCACGCTTGGTTTCTGAAAGGTTGAGGTATAAGGATTGGGACCTCCCTGAAGACGTGATGGAGGTGTTGCTTTCGGCCAGAAGGCCCGCAACTAAGTCCCTGTACCGTTGGCGAAAGTTTTGAGACTGGTGCAGTGTTAAGAATGTGGATCCTTTTTCATGTGACATTACTATGGTCTTGTCTTTTTTGCTTTCTTTGGCCCACAGGGGCCTGCAAGTGGGTACCATCAAAGGTTACCTGGAGGTGCTGTCCATATTTAAGCGCTCGTCTGAAGAGTGTTCTTATTTTAAAATTCCTTTAATTTCTCAGTTTCTAAAAGGGCTCACAAATGTGTTCCCTCCGTCACCTTTCCAGGTGCCTGGTTGGGATTTGAACCTTGTCCTCAAGTTTCTGATGAGTGTTCCGTTTGAGCCTTTGATTTCATGCCCTTTGAGACTGTTAACTCTTAAAACTGTATTCTTGGTTGCAGTCACTTCCGCTCGCAGAGTGAGTGAGTTACAAGCACTTTCAGTTAAGCAACCCTTCACTGTGTTTCATAAGGACAGGGTTGTCCTTAGAGTTCGTCCTTCCTTTCTTCCGAAGGTGGTGTCGGAATTTCATTTAGGCCAGAAGGTTGTTCTTCCGGCATTTCATCCTCCTCCACATCCTGGTAAGGAAGAGGAGAGGCTCCATAGGCTCGATCCTAGGAGAGCTTTAAGCTTTTATATTGCACGCATGTCCCGGGTCAGAGTGGACGATCAACTCTTTATTGGTTACGCTGGTAAGCGTTTGGGACAAGCTGTGACTAAGCAGACTTTGTCTCGCTGGATTATTCTGGCTATTTCTGAGTGTTCCCGCTTGGCGGGTAAGGACCCACCGGTCGCCTTGCGGGCCCATTCTACCAAGGGTATGGCTGCCTCTACTGCCCTACAGAGGGGTGTTCCTATTCGTAACATCTGTGACGCAGCCACCTGGGCTTCGGTCCGTACTTTTGTACGTCACTGCTCCCTCGATTCCATCCGTGGGCAGGATCTGGCCTTTGGCAAGGCGGTCCTTTGCTCCGCAATTTGATTGGGCATTCTAAATTTCTTTTACTCAATTCTTTTCCCACCTCCTTGCATTGATACTGCTTTGGGAGTCTGTCATAGATATGGAATACGTCGAAGGACCCAATCCCCTCGAAGAAAGTTACTCTTACCTGGTAACATTCTTTCAATGGGGATCGTCTGATGATGTATTCCATATCGCTCCCTCCCTGCCTTCCCTGCTACAGAATTTCTTATGCGATTGCAGCTTACGTTTCCGCAAGGCTTTGTGTGGTCAGTCTGGCAGAAGACGGTGCCACACGTTCTGGGAAAAAACTACAACTGAGGCTATGGGCGTCGTGCGTCCTACTTATAACATCCAGTGCCGTCGGAGGAGGTCGTCGACGCAGACGCCGAAAGATTTTCCGAAGCAGCACAGCTGTGGTGATTACTGTCATAGATATGGAATACATCGTTGGACCATCCCATCGAAAGAACGCTACCAGGTAAGAGTAACTTCTTGAGCAAGAAAAAAATCTCCATCATGGCTAGTGTGGCGCATTCTAAGAAAGTTAGTGGGTGGTATTTGGGGGTTGAGTCATGTGTCCAGGGTGACTCTCAGGGCTTCAGTTTGTGGGATGGACGTGTAGAACGCTATAACATCCATGGTGACAAGAATATCTGAGTCTTCGATGTTGATCGTTTCAATGATATTGATCATATTTGTAGTATTTTGCATAGGAGGGGGTCTTGATAACAAAACGAAATATTCAGTGTACACTGATAATGGTTCTAACAGGGAACTGATAGGCATGACTATCGTTCTCCCCGGTAGATTGCTGATGTTTTTGCATGGCTGCCATTATGGGGTATTCTTTCCACAGAAATTGCCATTCTTCCGTACACATCCATCCTTCATTTTCATCGTGATGGGTGAGACTTTCAATCGCTTCCCGTAGACATTTGGTGGGATCACTTTTTTAAAGTTTTTCGTATGCCGTATTGTCTACTAATAATCGTTTGCACTTTTTCTCATAGTTATAGATGTTGGGAATCACTATCCCTCTGCCTTTATCGGCGGGTTTAATGGTGATGTCTTGTTTGTTACATAGATTGTTTTAGACTAACATGTTCCTGTGCATTTAGATTATCATGCTGGCAGTTATGTTTCTTAACAGCTTCTGACATTTGTCTAAAGATGATATTCTCGAAAGCTGCATGACTCGACAGGATAAATCGAGATCCTGTTTTTGAGACCAGTGACACTCTCAATCTCTATCCTAGATGTTTGATATATAATGGTGTCCTTGTGATGTTTTGGCAAATTAACCTCAGTGTTTCAACCTGATGTTCCTTAATTATTTGCGTAGTCCAAATTCACAATTAGACAGGTCTGTGCTGTGGCGCTGAAACGTGAAGGTAGCTTGTGTGAGAGGGAATTAATGTGCATGATCTATGGGATAGGCGTGCATTCAGTGGAATGAAGAGGTGTCTGGTGACCTACAATGTAGTTGTGTAAGTTCATGAACTATTGTATATTGATTTAAAATGAATACAAATTTCTGATGTTTGTTAATCTGCTTAGAATCACATGCTGTGCATAGGTCCGACATCCAGTGGTCACTGCAGAGTATTGCATTTTGTTTTTCGTAGTCGAAAAGGGACGTCGACAAGGCGTGTCTGAAATACTATCCCTATAGTGACGTGCGTTGTACCCACAATCCCTCACGCGTCGAGGTCCCTCAGATTGTTTTTTTCCACCCAGCTACTGGTCGCCTTACGCGGAGCTCCTCGAGAGACATTGCAGATTTCATCTCCCCGACCTTTGGTCGTTTTCCTATTTAATATATAACACATCGATCCCTCCCTCGACGCAGTTGTGAAGCTGTCTCTGCCGAGCAAGATCTTCGACGGAGGGGACGAGCGGAGGAGATCCTTCGGCGTTGCCGAACACGTGGCCTGGCCTCGCAGGCCAAATACAGTAGGGAGAGTGGGGTCGTGGGACATCTCTGGTTCTTTTCTGAGAATGCCCTTCCTTTTCCCGTTCCTTTCTCTTGGGGTTGTTATCACGATTTATTGCCTCGGCTATGGAGAGGACACCCTTTAGGTTTTGCCCGCTTTGCAAGGGCAAGTTTACTTGGAAGGACAAGCATTCTCGGTGCTGCTTGCCCCTCGATCACAAAGAGGAGGGTTGCACGGCTTGTCGGCTTCTTAAGCCAAAGACTCTTAAAGACCGTAGGGTCAAGAGGTGGGCGGCCTACGCTATGTCGAAGGCCGATTCTTCACCCGCCGCTGCTACCACTGACAGCGCTCTTCGTAGTCTGTCCCTGGCCCCGACGGGCTCGGCTCACGCCCTGCTTATGGGGATGAACACCCCAGCGACACTGACGCACACAATACCACACATAAGCACACAACCCATGGCTCTTCTTCGTCGAAGACAAAGAAAGCATCAGCGCCCAAGGAGACGCCGGTTCCACCGGCGGCCTCCTCGGACCGTTCAGGTTCGAAGCCCCTCTCGCAACTGCAGCCGCGACCAGTGACTGGGCTTTCGGCAGATAAGGGCGCCGCCCCCAAACCATCGGCCGGAGCGCACCAGCAGAGAGCGCACGCCGCCGTAGAACGATCGACACCCGTAACGTCGAAACCACAGCCCTCCGCTGACAAACTAGTCGCAGAGAGCTTGCCGAGGATCGTTGTAGCCGACGCCCAGAAGCGTACGCCGAAAGACACGTCGAGCGCTACGCAAAGGTCGAAAGACACGCCGAAAAAGCCCGAAGAAAGACAGGGACTACCCCCTTCAGTCGGGGGGACCCCCAGCACACCAGAAGGCTTTTCGGAAGGCGACGGGACACTTTCCTCGACATTATGGGAGAGGTCGAGCCGTTTTCAGCTAGATGACACTAATTTTCCCCCGCTAGACCGCTCAGGGGTACCCCATGAAACCATGGAAAGGCTCCATCTCTGCATGGAGAGAATGGAGAGGTTTATGAAGACCCAGAACCGTCCTACTCCCAAGAGAACAAGAGAAGGGCCTCAGGAGGACCCCAGGGCCAAATATCTGAGACTATTCAATCCCCAGCAGGACACAGCCTCAGATTTCCATAATGTGTATGACCTCACTGGTGAGGAACAATACTTGGAGGAGGATGAATTTGTGGACGATGAAGAGGGACAGAACCAGGAGGAAGGTCTGGAAGACAGCCCAGACATGGTAGGAGAAGGCTTCGGAGAAAGTCCAGAAGGACCTTCTCATCCCTGGCAATCCCCATCAGTATATTCGGACACTGATGTCCTGAACCTAAATCCTCCTGACAATTCACCTGTTAGAAACACGTCTCCCATTGACGATCAGCCCACATTCAATGCCCTGTTGCGCAGAGCAGCAGCACATTTCGAACTGGACACTGGGGAGATCTCTCCTGAAATAGACTTTGTGGAAAGAGTAATTAAGGAGAAACCCCCAGTCAGCCAGACAATTCCCCTCCTCGCTTCAGTGAAGAGAAGAATCATCCCTTCGCTATCCACACCCGCACTAATCAGAGGAGTTAATCCAAGAATTGAAAAACTTTTCACTCCTTCACCCTCAGACCCGCTGTACATCAGGGGACATTCCATTCCGCATTCCCTTGTAGTAACTAATACAAGGAAGAGGGCAGGGGTGCCGCTGTCCACCAGCGAGGCACCACCTGACAAGGAGGGCAAGAGGTTATATGCCCTTGCAAAGAGAGTCACATCCTCGGCTGCCTTTTCGTCAAGAATTGCGAACAACAATTCTTTGCTAGCTAGCTACGCGGACGCGCAGTGGGCCAAACTGCGCAAAGACGCCGAAGAAGCGCCGGAACCACTACGTACACGCCTGCTATCAACTATTGGCGAAGGAACCCAGGTCAACAAGAGTATTGTAAAGAACTCTCTGGATGCTGCAGAGACAGCGGGACGTTTCCTGGTTCAGGGAATACTCCTAAAACGCCATGTATGGCTGCGCAACTCAGGGTTCAAACCCGAGACACAGGCGTCTTTAATAAATAAACCTGTTGAAGACTCAAACCTCTTTGAGATGGCTCTGGAGATGGCTAAAAAAGAGTTCGATACTATCAAAACTCTTGACCAGATCTCTAAGCCCACTACCAGACGCGGCTATGGCAGCAAACGCTTTTTTCGTGGCCAACGACAACAGCAGAATCAGCAGCAACAGTACCCTGCCACCAATTACCAGACCAATAGTGGGCAGTACAGCCAAAGAGGCCAGCGCCGTGGCAAAGGGAGAGGTCGGGGGTCCACTCCCAGAGGCTCCCAAGCCCCCAATAACACCAAGTGACGCGAAGATTCGCGTCCCCTCCCATGCAACACCGGTCGGGGGCCGTATAACATCCTTTCTTCCAGCATGGGAGGGAATAACGTCAGACCGCTGGGTACTTTCCACCGTAGCCCACGGATACTGCATCAAATTCAACGGTTCCCCAACATACAGACCCCCGAGGGGACGACGCATGACACCGGAACACCTTGCCATCCTTCTCCAAGAAGTACAACTACTGCTGGAAAAAGGAGCCATAGAGGTCGTGCCTCTATCTCAGGTAACGGAAGGTATTTATTCAGTGTATTTCCTTGTACCCAAAAAGGATCTAACCATGCGCCCTGTATTAGATCTGCGCCCAGCGAACAAGTTTATCAAACCCCAGAAGTTTCGTATGGTGACCTTACAGGAAGTGATCCCACTGCTATCACAGGGAGATTACATGACAACATTGGACATGAAAGATGCATACTTTCATATTTTAATGTTGCCAGCGTACAGAAGATACCTCAGGTTCATGATAGAGGGCAAACACTACCAGTTCAGAGTGCTACCCTTCGGCATAGCATCGGCACCAAGGGTATTCACGAAGGTACTGGCAGTGGCAGCAGCCCACCTGCGCAGGTTGTCCATCCCAGTTTACCCTTACCTCGACGACTGGCTCATAACAGGGGATTCTTACGAAACGTGCTTCTCCAATACCCAAAAGACTGTAGACCTTTTGTTCCAGTTGGGCTTCTCCATCAACGAAAAGAAGTCCAGCCTAGACCCCAGCCAAATCAAACAATTCCTAGGGGCTTTAATTCAAACAAAGGACGGCCTTGTCTTCCCCTCCAACGAGAGGGTCCAAAACATGCTGTTTCAGATCCCTCAATATGTGACCGGTCGAGAGGTGACGGTACGCAAAGCAATGCGCTTGCTAGGCATGATGGCGTTGTGTATTTATTTGGTACCTCACGCGCGCCTGCGCCCTATGCAAGAGTGGCTCAACAGCCAGTGGTGTCAGGCCAGCGGACTATGGGACGATCTAGTGGTGGTCTCGCAGGCCTTGGTTCTCTCGCTACGCTGGTGGACAAAGGAAAACCTGGAAAGAGGGAAACCCTTTGCCACACCCGCGGCGGAAGCCACTCTAACCACAGACGCATCCCTCACAGGATGGGGGGCTCACCTATCCCATCAGACTGCTCACGGAGTGTGGACTCCGAACGTAGCATCCAAACACATAAATCTACTGGAGGTACTAGCTGTGTTCAAGGCGCTAAAAGCCTTCCAGGAACACCTACAAGGCAAGACTGTGTTGGTCCTTACAGACAGCACCACAGCCATGTACTACATCAACAAGCAGGGGGGCACCCACTCTCCAGAACTCTCCAGAACTGTCCAAACTGGCCCAAAATATATGGAAGTGGGCTCTCAAACAAAACATGTTCCTACTGTCACAACATGTACCAGGGGAACTCAATCTGCTGGCAGACAAACTCAGCAGAGATTTCTCCCTGCCTGAAGAGTACGAATGGCGACTGCACGAAGACATCATCTTCGACGTCTTCACACAATGGGGATTCCCAGAAATAGACCTGTTCGCAACCCTGCAGAACTCACAATGCCAAAATTACGCCTCCAGGTACCCCCAGAATCAATCCAAGGGGAACGGTCTGTCGATGCATTGGTCAGGGAAATTTGTTTACGCTTTTCCCCCCCGACTCCCCTTCTCAACAAGGTGGTGCACAAGATGCACCAGGAACAAGTGACCATGATACTGGTGGCCCCAATGTGGGCCCGACAGCCATGGTTCGCTCACTTGATGGCGATGTCTCCATCTCCCCCAGTGAAACTCCCCTAGCCCTTACAACATGCTGTCACAAGACAAGGGCAGGACTCTGCATCCATGCCCCCAGAACATGAACTTAGCAGCTTGGCTCCTGAGATCATAGAATTCGGACATCTACAGCTCCCGCAGAGATGCATGGACATCCTCAGGGAAGCCAGAAAACCTAACACTCGCCACTGATATTCTAGCAAGTGGAAGAGATTTGTCATCTGGTGCAGAGGAAAAAGCATCAACCCGATTGACTGCTCTCCCACACATATTGTTCTATCGCTGACCCACTTATTGGATTCAGGTCTAGTGTTCAATTCCATTAAAGTCCACCTAGCGGCACTTTCTGCATACACCACTTCCCAACTCAAAGTGTCGTGGTGGAAGATCCCTGTTATAAAGGCCTTCATGGAGGGAGTAAAGAGAATACACCCCCCCGATAGCTGACCCAGCTCCCGGATGGGACCCTAACGTGGTACTTACCAGACTCATGGGCTCACCATTCGAACCCATGCACAAAGCATCTCTTAAACACCTCACTCTTAAGACTGCTTTTCTAATAGCTATCACCTCCATCAGGAGAGTAAGTGAACTACAGGCTCTTTCTGTTCTAGACCCCTTTGTTACAGTTCACAGAAATAAGGTAGTTCTACGCACGCACCCAAGGTTTGCTCCGAAATGCATCTCGAAATTCCACGTAAACCAGTCTATAGAACTGCCAACGTTCTTTCAAAATCCTTCCAACTTGGGAGAAAAAACTCTGCACACACTAGATGTGCGCAGAGCGGTCATGTTCTACATGGAAAGAACCGGACCACTGAGGAAGACTAATCAGTTCTTCGTCTCGGTGGCAGCAGGAAGAGAAGGGGATGCAGTTTCAAAGTCCACTATTTCTAGATAGATTGTTCAATGCATCACTCTCTGCTATACTCTTGCTAAGAGAGAACTGCCCTTTAAGCCAAGAGCACACTCTACTCGAGGCACGGGGGTGTCCATAGCATTCATTGCAAATGTTCCCCTTGAGTCCATCTGCAAAGCGTTTACCTGGAGTTCTGTGCACACCTTTACAAAATACTACTGTCTAGATGCACACTCGAGATCTAACTCCCAGGTGGGACAGGCAGTATTAAGACATCTTTTCTCTACTGTTCCTTCTCATAACCCACCGCCAACTCCGGGTACTGCTCGCTAGTCTATGCACAGCATGTGATTCTAAGCAGATTAACAAACATCAGAAGACAATGCATTACTTACCGTAAAGGCATTTCTGATGGTTGTATCTGCTTAGATTCACATGCGCCCACCCTTCATCCCCGCTCGGATGGAAGGAACATAGACTTCCTTTTATATCTCTTTTCTGTACTCACTCACGTCTAGAAGGCTCCCTCAGGGCAGAAAAATACAAACAGAGGGACCTCGACGCGTGAGGGATTGTGGGTACAACGCACGTCACTATAGGGATAGTATTTCAGACACGCCTTGTCGACGTCCCTTTTCGACTACGAAAAACAAAATGCAATACTCCGCAGTGACCACTGGATGTCGGACCTATGCACAGCATGTGAATCTAAGCAGATACAACCATCAGAAATGCCTTTACGGTAAATAATGCATTGTCATATGATGTAATCTTTAACAAAAGAAGGTGTGAAGACATTAATTCATGTATGTCTAGCTCTGTCTGGGACTATTGGTCTTGATCAAAGTTTTGTATAGACCAGTGCATTCAAAGCCATGATGTTGTCACCTTAGTTAATACAGCAGTACGTGTGAAAGGGGCTGGGATAATTGGGGAGGGGGGGTTGGGCTAGGGGCAGAGGGTCAGAAGTTTACTTTGTCTAGACTCTCCATTCTCACATCCCTTAAAGCCAAGTTGTAGCCAGACATTTTGCTTGGACCTTTGTTGGCTTGCCCTTCTTTACTTGACGGGCTGTATTTTTACAGTTATGTTGGCCAAGTGGATCCAAGTGAACACAGTGCCACAGTTAGACTCAATAAACAAATCACTTTTCCAACATCTGCAGACAGATCACCTGTTCCTAAGAACCAAAATGAAAACACAACAGTACTAAAACAAAACGATTGTATCCTGATGCTGGAAATACTTTAAATATTTAGAGGCCATTCAGTTTGCGTTGCCGTGCTGTCCCAATATCTTGCTCTCTAGGGCTGATGATCACATTGCTCACCTGTTGGCAAACCTCATCTTTTGTACTAAGTCTGGACAGTAAGCTGTCTGATATCCTCCCTGATGTGCAGTTTAAACATGGCATAAGAGGACATGTTTGGAACTAGTAAGACTTTAAGACGTGTCTTGTGAATGGAATGGAAGGAGCAGCTGGTTATTGTATTTTTATTTGTGCTGTTAGGCTGATTCTACTTTATCGACCTCCCATACCTATGATGGACTTCCATGACCCGTTTCCTGCGATGTTGCTCCCTCTACTTAACTACTTAAGCACTGTCAAATGTATTGTCTGTGGAGATTTTAATCGTTGGCTAGCCATTAGCGTAGATTCGACATCTGTATCTGCCGAGTCTACAGTGGCATATTTCAGCTTCACACAAGATATTCATGAATCCACTCCTAGAAAAGGGAATACCTTGGATTGGCTAGCCAGTTGGAATACTGGCATAGTGGGTGTACATCTCCTCCCTTGCCCATGGAATGACCATAGTTTTATTCATTTCAATATTTTGTTAGTGACAGAGTTAAGGAAGAATAAACCTCCTAAAAGGACCATTGTTTCCCAAAATATTCGGATGCTTACTGCTGAAGCAGTAACTCCACTTAATGTCCCAGTGATTCATAATTTGGGTAACCATGGGGACCGCCTGTGATCTGGCACTAGCAAATCAAACCACCTTGTCGGGGGCGGTGGATCAAATTTCCCCACTTAAAACGCGACTGTTACCCATGAATACATCGAAAATCATGATACTCTCCAGAGATACATAGCTTGAAAATAACTAAGCACAAAGCTTATAATATGTGGGCTAAATCAAGAACTCAGGAGAATAGGGAATCTTATTCATTAGTTGCCAAAAACTATACGCTTCCTATTATTGCAGCAAAAAGGGCTGCCTACGACTCATGAATGCACAATCTGATGCTGGTGAATTATTTAAAAGGTTAAGGGCATTAGAAAACCTAGTGCCATCAGAGGTGAAATTAATTAAAGACAGATCATGGTGTATGTCCATTCAGGAAGCAATACTAGTAAAGTGAAGAATATAAGGAAAACCTTAAGGACCAAAACTAAGAGGTCTACCAATGCTGGACCTAGAGAAGGAGAACTATCTGATGCTCTGCCAGTAGGTGCTACTCCTAACAGTATATCTGATCTATTTCATTCAGACCTGTAACAGATGTTGAGGTAACGGGCATTGTTGCACAGCTCAAACCAACCACCTGTAATAGTGATGACTGTCCAGCAGTTAAGCGTGTGCTCCATGTCTAAATCTGATTATTACAAAATGTATTAATACATCCTTGGCTGAGGGCAATGTGCCTGATCTTATAAAGCAGGCATGGATTACTCCCCTCTTAAGCTTCTTTGGATCCTAATAATGCCACTAATTATAGGCCCAATCCCAATGTACCGTTTTTGTTAAAGATTCTTGATCGTGCCTTCAGATTCAAGAACAGTTTATTAAAAAAATAACTTCCTGGGCACAAGTAATTCTGGCTTCAGACAAGCTTGTGGCACTGAAACGGCTATGGTGGATCTGAAGGCCAACATACTGCAAGCCCTGGATAAGGGTAGTATTGTGTTGCTGGTGTTATTTGAACTGTCAGCTGCCTTTGATTTAGTGGACCACTCACTACTGGTTGAGAGATTGTTAGTCTGTGTACCTTGCTCCATCGGCAGCAAATTGGGTGAAATCCTTCTTGTCGGATCGCCCATCCAAGGTATTCAATGGCACTGCAGTTGCTGATGTAGTTAATTTGCCATATGGTGTACTTCAGGGTTCTTGTCTAGCACCAACTCTACTACGTTTTCACCAAACCATTGTTTGGGTTATTTGGGTAAGAGTGGGATTATATACACCAATTATGCTGACGACACGCAGTGCCTGATCCCGATCTCAGGAGAATATGCCTTACCCGACGCTAAAACAGAGTTGATGTGAACTGGCACAACCAGCAGAATACATAAGCTAGGCACTAAATATACAAGTTTCGTCATAGCTGGTTGCACCATTGCAGCTCTGAAGAAGGTAAAAACCTTAGGTGTCTACTTGGATTCGGAGTGGAGTATGAAAGACCATGTGCATAGTAATTTATCCCCCACTGCCTACCACCTCCAACTATTGAGTCAATTGTAACCTTTTCTTTTTTTTTCAAATTTGAATTTAAAGTTTTCAACCACAATACAATGTATAATGCACTGTCCAGAGGTGCTGGAATACGCACAAGCCCCGAGGGGGAACAGAACATTCAACAACTGCAAATGGCTCCCCCCCTCCTCTATCAGCCCCCCTCCCGTCCCTTAGTACTTCCCCCTCCTATACAAGTAACACTGTTTCCTCCAGGCACATTACTTAACAAAGATTAAAGTCTTTGAGTCTGCATTGTAGTCCCTCCTTTCACATCAACGCCTCAGTGTTTCAAATCCACAATTTGACATTTCCTCCTTACTGAGCACCTACTTAATAGTCATTATAGTATGTTACTTGGGACTAGAAGTTCCTATACTGTCACATTTCCATCTCCCTATGCCCCCCTCCAGACGACTCAAGATCGTACACACATGAGCTATGGAGACTGATTAACATGTTTCTCAATGAATGTGGCCGATTCCATCTCAAAAGGGCCCGCCAGGCCATGAAGCCCACCGTAATTCTCTCCATTACGTACAGGTTTCTAGCTACATTAATCCACTCACTCTTGCAAGGGGTGGTCTCGGACTTCCATCTGGTCACAATGCATGCCCTTCCAGCTAGGAGCAGTGGTGCTGCCACTTTGAGGAGCCTCATGTAGTCCCCCTACTCCTCCTCGAGCCAAAACAAAACCGAGAGGGGAGACTTAATCCGGGCTATTCCGTCTGTCTTTTATCCACCCGAGGACCTTGTTCCAAAATACCTGCACCATTGGGCAGTCCCACCACATATGCCAGTAATCGGTATTCCTCCCGCACCTCCTCCAATGCTTGGGACTTGTATTAGGGAACATCCTAGAGTGTGTAACTGGGTCGTAGTGCCATCTATGGAGTAGTTTAATGGAATGAAGTTTATATTGGCAAGAGATGGATGTCTGCGCTACGCCCCTGCACAATCTATCCCATAGGTCAGTTTCAATGTCAATTCTAAGATTGCGTCCCCATAGACCCCTCAGTTTATCAATGGAGCTCTTACCCCGGCCAGCCAAAGCCCCGTACGTAACCGAGATCAACACCCTCGTTCCTGTCCTTTTATCCAGGAGTGATTCAAGGGGCGTGAGCTCCCTTTCTATCTTTTCCCTCGGTTTTCGCCCCAGTGAGGACCCCTTTCAACTGTAGGTAGGTGAATACAGATATCTTACCTATTCCCAGTGACTCCTCCAGATCAGTTATGGTGACACAAGTACCTCCCCTCCAGAGTTGGCCTATCCTCGAGTCCAGCTTCATACAATTTCTGGAATCTTTCAGGGTTCGGTATCATGTCCCTCACTTGCAGGACCCATATATGTCCTAGCAGGGAGGGCCATGTGGTGACCCTCTTCATGTCCCACCCCCGCCCCCCCCTGTTGCCAGATATCCCACATGGTACCAACAATAGGGTGATCGCGGATCCTCGTCGGGATTCTATTTTTAGGGACCCATACCCATTCACCCACGCTAACAGGGTGCAGCAGCAAATTATCCAGCACGATCCACTAAAGGTCACTCTGAGATCGGAGGTATGAGGACTCCTAGCTGCGACGCCTGGTAATATAGCTTCATGTCTGGGAGACCCACCCCACCTTTCTCTTTGGGTAAAACCAGTGTCTCTCTGGGGATCCGTGCCTTTTTCCGCTGCCAAAGGAACCGTGAGATAGAACACCAAATCTCTCTAAAGAACCTCCCTGGAATGCGAATGGGAAGCATCTGGAAAGCGTAAAGAACCCTTGGGAGAACCGCCATTTTGCGTACATTGAGACGCCCCATCCAAGAGATTGTTAGCTTAACGCACTTTGTGAAGTCTTCCTTTATTTTGTGCATCAGGGGTGGGGGGAGTTTGCCTCAAATAGTTCCCCACAAATAGTTCCCCACAAGTTCTCGTAACATTTATACCCAAGTATTTCATCTTATTTAGACTTAACGGCATCCCCAATGGTGTGAACTTATATTTCCCCGCCCATTTTCCGATCTAGTGGGAAAAGGTCTAATCGGGGCCTGTTAATTTTCAATCCTGTACCCCCCCCCCCCCACCATACTGCTCTATCATTGAGAGTGCCGCAGGTATGGATTTCAGTGGGCCCCTAACGTACAGGAGCATATCGTCGGCATATAATGCAATTTTATATCCCTCCCCCCACCCCCAGACCAGGAATCCTGCCACCCCTGGGTCGTCCCTAATCCTTTGGGCTAGAGGTTCTAAGGAGAGTGTAAACATTATTGGTGAAAGAGAGCAGCCCTGCCTTGTTCCTTTCCCCAGGGTGAACCAACAGGAGTGTCCTCCATTTACCAGAACACTCGCTCTGGGGGACGAAGAGCTGTACGGTTGTGCCGAGAGCAATTATTGGAGCAAGTTGGATTACTGCAGCAGCCTGCTACATGCAGTTAGAAAGGGAAATATCGAAATGACAAGTAATTCAAAACAGTGCAGTTTGCACGACTGAAGGTCTAGGAAAAAGAGAGCATGTTTGGAGGCAAGACGAGAACTACACTGGCTACCAGTAGAAGCTAGGATCTCTTTCCGAATCCTCACACCAACGTATAAATGCTTATTCGGCAATAGCCCAAGCTATCTATAAGAAGAATCTCAAGCTTACCTATCCGCAGAACATTAAGGTCCAATTTTACCAACTTACTGTTTGTGCCACAAGCTAATTTGGCAATAGTGCGCCAGCTTGCCCTTAATGTCGCAGCACCCCAACTAATTAATGGTTTGGTTGCTCCATTCAAAAGAGAAGATTGGTTACCTCGCTGCACAGGATGCTCAGGAACGCTCTTCTCATTCATACAGCAGAGAGGGCTCCACATACGCTGGTCCTGCCCTAGCTGGCTCTTCCATAATGGGTCGCAAGACACCACCCTGTTGCCCTACCTACTAGGAATGTGTTTTTAAATACATTTATTTCACAAAATGAGTGACTCCCAGACAGAACTTCTCAATTTGTTTAATTAGTTAACTTTAAATTGCAACTATCATCCAATGAAGTCATTTTTGGCACTAGATGTACACCTTGTATACATGGAAGGCATTATATGGTGAACACAAACAATAACTTTTCTTGTATTTCTAATAGGCACATCTGTAAGTGGATCAAGTTCCATTTCGGGACTGCTTTGCAAGATGCACGCATCCTCTTAAAACATTTCAAAATGACATCCTAATCTGATCCTGTTATTATTGGATGGCTAAGCTGAACACAGTGAACAATATAACTGATTATTTGCACTATTGTTCCTATTGCTTTATAAGGCGTGCAAAAGAATCCCCGAATTCGTCGAACAAGCCATGAAACACTCTGGCGAGCATTCTCTGCTGCTGAATAATTTATTTGATGGCGCCGCTGTTTCCAGAACGCTGCTCTAAGATTACAGGAAGGCGGTTTTTGGCAATGCCTTTGTGTCTGGAATGGGGTTTAATTGTATGATTATTGAAGATTTACGTGAAAAAACCAATCTGCTGTAAGGCTTCCCAAGGGCAAGGCGTCTGTGATGCTGTTCCGCTTTATGCTTTTCCACAAAGGCAGGGTGTCTCAATACTCCATCAAAAACATGTCCTGAATTTCAATAAGCCGCCAGTACAAGAAAAGGGCTGCTGAGCTGCTTATGTTTATTTGACAAGACCATCAAGTTCTGGATGCGTCTGGTTTCCAGCACAACTAAGTATTCCACCCTTTAATTGACAGATCACAAATCCATTTTCAACTCAAACCATTCATTGTGTGTTCTCTTGGATCAAATGTGGGTCTAAGCTCGTCATTCAAGGGGGCACGTCTGTATGTTTATAGGAGTTTTGCTTTAATGTTTAGAAATTCCTGTTTATACTAGCCAAGCATGCACGGCCAGTTTGGCCTGGAGTGTTGAAGGCCTAATTTGCAACATCTAAGTCTGCATGCGCTGCATCCTCAGGGCATATTAATCTGAATACGATTTGTAAGGTTGTTGGGTTGGCTTTAGTTTATACCTACATACCCAGGGTGCAAAATGTGCACTTGCCACTTGTTGGTGGCAATTGACACTTGGTGAGTAAATAATCGTGTGCTTTCTGTTTAGAACTGAGGTGGGGAGCACATTTTTAGGTTTGGCTAGTAGCTTGCAATTAGAATAATTTACCCCTGTACATACCTATCTCGAAGTACGTGGCTGATGCAGACAAGCAAAGGGGGCCACTAGTTGAAATGTTCCATGATGATTAAAGGTTCTCATGATAGAAAGGATCTCGTATTCCGAAGGACCCAGACATGTTTTAGTTTGTTAAATAAATCTAAGCACTAATTTTCATTTAACTATTTATTTTATTTATAAATTGCATATGCTGATTGTCATCCTTCCTTTGATTACATCTATAACTTGGAATTTTAGGCAGTGCCTTAAGTGGCACAGAAAAATAAGCCAGGGCTCAAGGGAGCATGGCCTAATGGCGGGTGGAGGGGGGTGCCCTGCTGGCTCTTTAGGCCATACCCCCTTGACGAGCCCCAGCCCAATGGGGCTACAGGCACCCTTGCCAGGCAGCCTTTTGTAAAGATCAGCACCCTCTCCCCGATGGGTGTGACAGGGTGCAGATCTCTGCAATTTTCTAAAGGCTTGCGCCAGATGGGAAGGGGCAGCGTCACCATTGAGACTGAAAGTGAGGCCGCTGCCAGTATTCTGAAAAAAAGGCATATGCTGCCAACAACCTCACCCATCTCTCCATAATGGTGGCGCCGGCCCATGGGCATCTCTTGCTTGAAGGGAAGGTTCCATGTGTTAATATCCCCGCAAACATATCGCCATACAATAATGGTATGGTGAATCTGCGGGGGGGGAAACACCCCCGCAACCCGCACATTATTTTAAAGGGAGTGGGGGACACCCCTGCATTCCCCCCAAAAAATTATCCCCACTAATTTCACCTATGGCCGTTCCCGACAACCATATAAGTGGCAATATTATTGGTGGGGATAATATTACCTGATAATGAAGGGATGCCTCGCAGGTGCGGTGCAACCATTATGGATGAAAGGCATTTGTTTCTGAATCCTGAAACTATCGCACATGAGCGAGAGCCTCAGGCGTTAGGAAGAAAGCCTTGTCCTGAAGCAGCCGGGGCTGCCAGCGGAGATTAGTGAGCCCCGGCAGGGCCCCACCTCAGAACGAGATTTTGGCGCTGGCTAGTCCCTGTCCACTTAAAGCCCTGGTGTTAGGTACAGAACTTTTCTCTAAATGAGGAAATGGTTTTCCTGCACCTTTTTGCCTCCATCGAAGGTCACCAAATTTGCACTGGATTTTCCATAGTAAAAACAATACCTTTTGGGGGGCATTTCAACATCAATTTGTTTGATTTTTGGCACACCCCTACCTGGTACGCATGCAGATTTACAATATTGGATCCGCCAAACTCGATATTAAAATATCCACAAAATGTATCTAATTCGGGCCTGCCTGCACATTGGCTCCAGAGTAACACAATATGTATATGTTTTTGTGGATGACCCCTCCATATTCAAACCGACATGACCACCACTAACACAGCGGGGATAGACGGCTGCATATTACGCGCTGAATACAAGACCACACAAAAGGCATGACCAACACGCACAGAATGAATGGCATACCTATCCCCAACATGCCCACTAATGCAATACACAGGAAAACACTCCAAAGCCACACAAAACACTTGTTCATGTTTTCCTCAGACTAAGCAAGTGCACAACACGTACAACAAGCACATGCTCTGCATACACAGACAACCAAAAACACATGCATGCATCAGATCTGGAATGCACGTAAGCAGATCACTTGCTTGGACTATGCACACACACATGGAACACACAGGAGCAATACAAACCATTTGCATGTAATATGCATCGACAAAATCCATATACATTGTGTTTAGAATAGATATAGGCAGAGAGTGAGACAAAAACTTGGTGCACCCACAAACGAATGCTTGGAAAACAGAGTGATGAACTGCACACTCGCAATGCAATTACATGCAATACTATCAATGTTCCTATGCACAATACCGGGAAGGTAAAAAAAATCTAAGCAAGCACA
This sequence comes from Ambystoma mexicanum, assembly GCF_040938575.1. Lineage (NCBI taxonomy): Eukaryota > Metazoa > Chordata > Amphibia > Caudata > Ambystomatidae > Ambystoma > Ambystoma mexicanum. The sequence goes on from NC_090931.1 coordinate 670,611,515, forward strand.
GTCAATATGCACTGAAAGCCTCCTGCCCACCCTTGTACTCACTCCCACCCATCCTTATGCCTTCGTTCCCACCCACCTTTACACCCTCCCTTCTTCTGCTGACCCTTACACCCGCCCTTCCTCGCATACCCTTATTGTGGGAAAATACTTATTTGTAGTTTCACCTCTGTTCAGAATAGAACTTCAAGGCAAAATGAAACACGAGCGGAATTTTGTTTAATGCTCAGACACAGGTTTTTATTTCCTCTGCAGCAGACTCCACATGGTCGTACAATCTACCATGTGAACCACGTGGCTTCTCCCTCCCCCATTCACAAGGAGAGCCTTTATACATTTTACAGTTAGTGTAGTCTTACAAAGGTCTTTGTCCCTGGGCTAAATCTGAACTTCGGCCAGGGCGTCCATTTACTGTCTTGCAGCTGTTCCTTGGCTATGTAACATACTAAGTTTGCTTTGTAAGCACAACTGGGCAGCTGAATCTATACATGGGCCTTCTATGTTGTGCAAGCTCAGGATTTCTAAAGCAAGACCTGTTTGCAGCTTTCCTGATTTGGGAATTCTAGGTCACAGAATTTTACAATGCCTAAAATTTTAATACAAGGTTTACATTATGCCCTTCTGTCCTTCTTGCCTCCTGTTTATTTGTAAATTTCTTTATTGGCATTTTGCCATAATAACATAGTCATACTTGTATTTATTCTTGGGGAAAAAAAGGAAAAGGTTGGAGAGAAGAAAGAAATAAAGGTACAGAATAACTTTGAACAATAACACTCCATTCCTTGGTTGTGCATTCCGGTGTGAGCCGACTCAGCTCGGGAGGTGGTGTTTGGGATCGGGGAGACCGGGCGGATCTCGGGTGACTTTCCAAGGCTTAACTGCTTGAGTAGTTTTATACTTGGTAAGTTGTTGTTGCGGGTCTATGAAACATTCATGGGGGCTTATCATCTGAGGGGTGGAACATGGACCATGTCAGTTCCTTCCATGCGTCCAGGGCCCCGCTCATGCAGTCTGTGAATCTAGCTACGCTGTCTTCCCAGGCTTTGGTTTCCGCACCCACCCACCGTTCCAGCTCTCTGAACCATGTGTTGTACTGTGGGCGGCAGGGCGTTTCCAGGCCATTGCTATGGTCCTTTTGGTCAGAACACACGCCATGTCCATGAGTTTAATTGTGTTTAGATTTGGCCAGTCTGGGGTATGTTCCCAGCAGGCATGTGCCCTTCCTTCCTTCCTTTTCTTCCTCCTTCCCGCCTACTAATGCCCATTTTACTTTCTTTCTGCCTACCCTTACACCCTTCCTCCTTCCCGCCCACCCTTACGACATACCCTCCACCTTCCCACCTGCCCTTCCTTCCTCCTTCTTGCCCACCCTTATCTGTTTGTCCCTCATGCCCATTAGTCCTGCCTAATGCCGTACTACCTTCCCCACTCACCATTTGTCCCACCCTCTCTCATATCCCTACATATCTGTGGCCTCTCCCAAAAGAGGAAATCAGTAGATTTCATGGGTTCTTCCTAAGAACCGAAAATGCTATAAACCTTGGGTGTGCCATTGTGGAGTTGTAATCTTAGTTGAACAAAGTAAGGCCATTACTAAGGTTTAAGGGGCATTACAGACTGATATTGCTTTAGACTGAGAGCTTTATTGACATTGGCACTTCGAGAGGACATCCAGGATTCTAAGGGGCACTAGTTTTGAGACACAAATTAGGCCACAGAGAGGCTGCAAGCCATTTCTTCCTTTAAAGAAATGATATAAATGTGCAACTCTAGGAGCCCATTTTCCATTTGGATGTGAACCTTGGGGAAACCAAAGGGGCATCTGAAATGCAGTGTGGTATGATGAGCTGAGCAAGCCTGATTGGTTGCTGTGGATTCCCTGCAGTGTAATAGGTTATAATACATTCATGCATTTTCTTTTTTATATAGAATTTAAAGGAACAGTCTGTCTTCCCATTGATGATAAACCATATTAATGATCGGGAAGTGAATTAAACTTGTGATTTATAACTGCAGCTCTTAGCCCCTTAAGTGCCAGGATATTATGCAACTCTATGCAAAAAGGACAAGCACACTCGTCCTTGGCAGGAATAACAATAGGCAAACATGTAATTGTTGATAATCTGTGGTTTCATATATATCAAAGTTGAAGCACAGCACATCTTTGATAATTGTTTATAATGGTCCCGGAGTAAGGGGGAGATGGAGGGACCCCATGATACCCCCCCTTATGCCATGCCTGTTAAATGTGCAATCCTCTGTCGCAAAACTCCTCCCAGCACTTTGCCTGGCCTTTGTTTGTTTGCTTTTTGTTTTTTTTTTTTGGTTTTAGGACCACAAGTACCAGAAATCAACTTGGAGAACCCCTGACCGGAAACAAACTAGCAGAAAACCTGAAACACAGGCTCTAATATGGACTTACCAACACCACGACCAGACATCGTAAAGCGCCCCAGAAAAGTTGTTCAGAATGGCAGAAGAAAAATGAACTTTCAAACTCACTGCATGCCAGAAAGAATATCAGGGGGAGGGACTCGGAGGGGTTTTTAAAACCTCTCACCTGGGTAATCCAGCTCCTAGGGAAAAGACGTGCACAGAGTGGGTCCAAGTGTCAGGAGAGCACTGCAGTCAATGGAAAGGGGAAGGATAGACGGAATTAGTATAACCAGTGCAAAAGGCTGTCCGAGTCGTAGGCGGCCAAGGGACCATGTGGAGGTAGGACTGTGCAGAGGAGCGTGGAGGCAATTACTCAGGCAGTGTGCAAGGTGAGGTATTTGTGAGGGAGAGTGGTACCAGTTTGTGAGGGCGAAGCAGTGAATCAGTGTTTGAATGTGAGGAAAGAGTGGGAGATGGGAATAGGGGACCGTAGTGTGTAGAGGGATTTGGGAGAGATAAGGATAGTAGAGGTGTATTAGTGAGGTGCGAGGAAAATGGTGCAAGAGAAGTGAGGGGTGAGAATAGTGAGGAGAGCAGGGCACTATGTCCCTGGAAGGGTGAGCAGGTTGTGAAAAGGAGGCATAGAAACAGGTGAGGCACAGTAAAAGGTGAGTGGGTGCAGTGAGTGCTGTGGGGAGAGTGAAACTAGTGCGGGGATGGGAGAGCATTGGTAGCGCCGAGTGAGGGGAGAGAGGGCCATCTGAGGGATTTAGAAGGAAGTGCTCAGAGTCTATGGGTGGAGTAGTAGGGAGGAGATAAAGGAGAGCAATAGAGAGACCTAGGGAGAGGAACATTGGAGAGCAGAAGATAAGACCCTGTGGGTCCTGAGTTTCTGGAAGGTGCAGTACTTTATACTACATCTCATTGGGGGAACTTGGAGTAGGCAAGACCTAGTTTGTTCCCTAAAAGAGATTAGATGGATAAGGCATTTGCCTTCACAACAAAGAGGCAGATTTTAGAAAGTGGGGTTAACAATCACTGGAGACCTTCCTGGGATTGAGGGATGCCTGGGCTAAGGAGGGGAGCGACGTGCACTAGACGATAGAGATGGGCCTTAGTCAGCCCCCCTTTTTCCAGTCTGATGCATTCCATTGATCATAAGTACCCATCTGACTAGTGAACAATCTGCCCATTGTAGCCTTAATCACATCTTACTTTATTTGAAAAGAAAAGCCCTTCAATATTCAGTCGGACTCTGCAAGTCATTAAAGCCATCTGTGACAACCCTTTTTGTATAATGAAAAAAGGCAGGATTCCTTAAATCCAAGTAAGTTTTCCAACACCAGAAATACATATCACAGTGTAGCGGGGGTAGGTGGGGTTGAGGATATTTTGTAGGCTTATTTACACCTTATTCACTTCAACCTTTGGAGTAAGACAATTTTTCAATGCTGCATTTTGACATTCTACATCTTGAATGTGTAGCTAGAATAGAACCTGTTGAGTGACTGGTTTTAGTTGCCTATGCATAAAACCGTCCCTGACTAATATGACCAACTCACTGCTACATGTGGGTAGTAGGGAATTTGCAGAATATCATGCAACTGATCGAGAGGGAATTTCCATGGAAGGTCGTTGAATGTATCCATATATTTTCTAATTGCTTCTGTTTTTTGTTTTTTTAATAAAATATGACTGGATGATCGACTCCAAACCTAGTAATCCACGCTAGGGCAAAGTAGATGATTGAATTTCTTCATATTGTGATTTTTCAAGGAACCTGTGCAGTCACCAATGTAGGCACTTTTGATGCGTATTTGTATACTGCACAAGACACCACCATAGCGATCTGATATCACCCAGGCTTGTCCGGACAGCGCAGTATTGCTCCATCGCCAGGAATGTCCAGACCTTGATCTGCAATAGAATAGGAAAACCCAAAGGGGAAGAAATGTTAAACACACATGAAAGAATGGTACAGTAAAAACGTGGAAGTGGATAGGTCGAGGTTTACGATCACTTTGATTGAAATGAGGTTTTGGTTAGTGATAATCCAAAATGGATGAACTCCTTTTAATAATTATTTGCAGACCAGATTTTTGAAGATCAGCCCGATAGTCGCCTTGTAACATGTGACGTTGGTGGCCAAAATGTTTTCTCTTGAAATATTAGCAATGGCTGAACCTTGAATTCTATGAATAAAGTTTGGTGTTAGGAAGGAATGTTGGCTGCATTCTTAAGAACGATTGGTTACGCTTCTTCCTGTATTTTCCTCTCGCAGATTGATTAGCCAGACTCTGGTAAGCCAAAGGAAGTAGGACTCCGACTTGGTCTTCTTTAAACTGTGCTCCTTATTTTACTATAATGCTGTGTACCTTACCACAACTAATGATCTTCTTTCATGTGTGTTTATTTTCTTGGAAATGTAAGTAGTATTTTATACTGTGGTGGTTCCCTCCGTAGTGGTCTTCCAGCACCAAGGCATATCTGTCTAGAGATGAACCAATATACTTTTATTTCTTTAATATGTGTCAGTGTGGCTTCTAAATAGTCATATTGTCTGTGTTTATGCAGGTTTTTATGTAGTGTCAACCCTAGCTGTGAAGCAACGGAGTGCTGTACAACAAAGGGTTATGGAAGTGGGGTAGAGTAATAAGGACACAATTAGAGGGCTAGTCTCTTAATGGTACACTTAGAAATACATGGAGACTAGATGCAGAGGGTGCCAGTTAGGGAAAGGCAGAAAGTGTTAATTTGCCAGTGGACTACTTCGGTGCTCCCATATTCCTGTGAGTTTCACAGTCTGACCTTCCTAGCTGCACGGAGTCCCTGGGACTGCATCAGCGATTTCACTCCCTTGACTATTTCTGCTATGAGAATAAGAGAAGTGCGTTTGTTCCCTTTTAACCCCCCAAAAGACCCGAGGGCAGTAGATTAAGCGGCTCCTCCCACATTTCTTCCTGCAGTTTTTGCCATGCCTTCCAACGTGTAAACATCTGCCATTGATATGGTCTTGTAGTACCATGGCCTGTCTGTGATGTGCATTGATTCTTGGAGGCTAGTTTAGTACACCACTCCATTTTTAGGTTGGGCTATTTCTTTGCCTCAGTCTTCAGTTTACCAGCTTGTCCATTCAAACTAGACAAACTTTGTTTCTGGGACTACTCCTAATTAAATCAAGTAGAAGTCAGAATAAAGTAGAGTATTTAAAACCTTCTCACGTGAGGCTTGTGCAAGCCAATGATCGAGAAAATGTATAACGATGTCAACAGTATTTTAATATTCTATTCACACCACGTGATGTTATTTCAGCTTAGAAAAAACCTGTAACCCTGCTGGTTTGTGGTGCTATTTTGCTACTTCTGTCAAACTGAGGTAGGCTAACAAACTTCACTGGTTTGGATTGCTAAAATTGTCTTCCTGGCCAGGTAAAATTGTGACACAAACTGCTGGGCCTATTCAGTGTTTCTTTTTGTCCGTTTTCTGCTTGAGAGTAAAACTTAGCCATATAGGAATCCATAACGTGTTTTATTATGAGGGCAGGGCAGACAGACATTTTTCTATGATGCATAATGTGCCCACTGCATTATAAGCGATGGCGTTGATGAAGCAGTTGCAGTGGAGCACTTCCGGTTTTGGATCCTCCCACACTCTAATCCATATTGGGAATGATGGTTTGAAGAGTCGTTAATCTCAGGAAACTGCTTCCAGCCCAGTTTAGAAAGCCTTCAGGCACTCGCCCCAAGAAAATAGCCTGGCCAGCCGCTCCCGAAAGCATTAAACAGCAGTCGGTGCACCAAAGCAAGCCTTAAGACCTCTGGGCCTAGGTTCGTAGAAACTTAAGTATAATTAAGAAAATTCCTCCCCTCGTCAGTTTTTATCAACTGATTAAAGACCTATGGCCACGCAGAAAATGTCCACAGGTCACAGTTGCAGCTCACACATACCATGCTTTGAAGAAGGAATGGAGCCGATATGTGCAGGAATCTTTGTTTATGCGTAGGGTTAGATTTTACCAGAGTTGTGGTTGGGGCTGGGAGCTTTCACTTGTCTGAAATATAATCCACGTGGGGCAGTGTGCAGTAGTTTTTTTTTTTTTAATCAAACATTTGCTAGAAATTGAGAATGCCAGTAAATGTATGTTATCAAAATGATCGGTGTGCCGCCTCTGGAATTGCAGAAGCCAAGGGAAATATTGACTTTCCAGAAAACACTGAGTGGGGAGTGTGTGATTACTGGTAAACCTTAAATAGGAGGATAGAATGGAGAAGATGGTTTGAGTTGTCAGTAGTCTTTAGAACGTAAGCAGACTTGATGAATTGCTCTTGATTTCATTTCTTTTTTCCCATAGAGCAGTGTATGCTGTGCTAATATGACACAGTGCTCGCTCTTGATAGGTTAGAAGTCGGTTCTATCGGAACTTTCCACTTTTTGAAGGCTGCACTTAAAAAAATACCAATTTATTTCGGTCAATTTTGTGCGGCCCTCAAACAGCCGAATTAACATGAAATCGGGAGGTGGAGGGGCTCCCCTTTATTCCTTGCTCCCATCCCCTCTATGGTGTCCTCTTGTCCCAAGCAAACACACTCAATTCCCCACCACATTCACACACATGCAAACACGCAACAAGTGCATTTTCTCCCTGTTCCTCACCCTCCCCTTCACAAACGCACCCGTGTGCGTTGCAGGGGCTGACAGTTCGTTTCAGAAAGACCACTCAGAGCGGTCTCCGAGCGTTCTTTCGAAATCGTCATTTTTTCAATCGATTAAAAAAAAAAGTATTCACTTCGTACCTAGAAGTCTGTTATAATTTAGGCCAATGTGCTTCAAACGTTGTACCAGACATCAGTGATTTTAAAGGTGTTTCCTCTTTCGTTATTTGAGAAATAGATCACTCAAAAAGGTCACCACTGCATATTCTTTTTGTTCTTATTTCAGTTGTTGATGGCGTTAATTGGCAATTTTTATGGATACTTAATACATTTTCAAATATTCAACCTCAAATTTTAAGTGCTACTACTTTATTCTTTGAGAAGGGCATTGGTGAGGTGGGGTACCAGTGGCGAATGCACTCCCTTTTCTGGTTCGCCTGTGGTGTTCGTCATAGCTGTGTTTTGTACTGTTCATTATTTATTCATGCTTTGGCTACCGTTTTTATAGCACTTTCAGCTGATTCACCCTCATTAAATGGGGCGAGGGGGAATCCCCATTCTTTTATTTGCGAGTGTTGCTGTCCTTATTTCAACAAAGCAGTTTGAATTGCACAAACTCTTCAGCGAGTTTTCTTATATTTGTGACTGGAAGGACCGACCATCAATTGTTCCTAAATGAAAGCTATGGTATGTCATAAAAGTAAACCTAAGAAGCTAGTGTTAGGCAAAAACCTGTGCAGTTCCCTCTGGGACCACTGCAAAAGATTTAGGACTACAGGTGTTTGGCAGTAAACCCACTTGGTAGCAGTCTGTACCACACAGATTCACTTGGTAGCTGTGGCTGAGCAGTCGGACTTCCCTCAAGAAGAGTTAGGCAGTATACAGGGTATTCACAATAGGTCAAGAGAACACAGTACAACAAGTAAACACTGACCAGGGCTTGGTGTAAAAGAGATAAAATTATTTATTTAAAACCACATCTAGAGAAACACACAGGCACTAATAATAAGCAATTCAAAAACACGGTCACTAAAAGATATACACTCCCTTAAAAGAATTTTAGACCACTAAAGCCACACTTATTTTCAGACAGCGGTGAGCATGTAACGTAGATGGCACTCTAATAGTTTGTTTAAAAAAGTGAGAGAAAAGCAGAGAACAAATTGAAACAGATCCCAACACTTTTATAAGAACATACCAAGAGGGAAAGGCAAAGTAAAACCGTGAAGTTGGAGTTCAAGCGGCCGGATCCACTTTCAGAGGATCCAAACGAAATGTGTCCAAGGTCACACAGTTGCAGTGCACAAAAGTCTTGTAAAGGTTCAAAAAGGAGTTGGACCAAAGAACGGGACCAGTTAGAGGGTCAAGGCGGCCAGCCCAGTCCAGAAGGTTAAGGAGTTATTACCTTGTAGCAATCTTTAGAAAGGGAGGCCTGGCGGACACGGTACCTTAAAGTGGTGAGAACGCTCCGGCGGGGACAGTTGTTCCTGGCAGCGGGTGCAAGTCGGTGCTTCGTCCAGGGGAAGAGGGGATCTCGTCGTGGAGGAAGACAGTCAGTTGCACTGCCAGGGAAGAAACCAGCCGCGGAGTTTCTCAGGTACCAGGACGGGGTCCGGTGATTCGCGGTTCAGTGGCGAGTGGCTATCCGGCTGCCAGGGTGCTTGGCACGGGCAGTTCGACCACAAACTGGGCTGGGGTGCGAAGAAAGAAAGGAAAACTCGTTGTGCCCACCAGTCAGGGTAAGAAACCTCTCCAGCCGGGAGATCTTCTCTGTCGTCGGGAAGTGGTGAGTCGGTTCTGCGTCTCCCTTTTCGGATTCTCAGGTCCTGTGGTGACTTCTGAAGTTCCAGTCCCCAAAGCCCTGCTTTTATGCAGAAAACCCCATTCATTCAGCCTAGCTGTCACTCAAACATGCTAAGTGGTGAGCCGGCCGGCCAATCACACAAGAGTGCGACTTGAGTTACCAGTCTCAGTCCAGGGTGCCTAAACCCCCCTCCCACACCCCCTTTGGTACCCAGACAGAGTGGCACCACTTTTGGAGGCTTCTGTGGAGAAGCCCGCCAAAAAAGTGGAACAAAGGGCTCGACTTGGGTTGGAGTCACAGAAGAGAACACAAACGCCATTTTAGAATAGAGTCTTGGCAAAAAATACTAACCGGAGAATTAATATTAATTAAATAAACCGGCGGTATGTTCGAGGCTATGTGAATTAAATAATTAAAGTTGGTAGCCTCGAACAATGGGAAAATCCCATAGGAAAATATTTGCGGTCGAATATAAAAAGTAGTTTCCACTGCCACCAGCCAAAACTCGATCAGGGGGAGACGTGCCCCCTCGACAAACAGACCCCGGGGCAATCGAATTGCCCCGACCAGTACGTCCACAATATGATGGTTTGTACTGGTTTCTGTTAATAATTTGGGACTAGTAAAGCCAATAGTCAGTCCCAGGGTATGGAGTCTATGGTGGGGTGTCACTATGACACCCCTGTGTTACTGCACGGATGGTGCTGTGTAACACACATAGGAAAAACACATGAGACCCTATGGAGTAAAGGACCCCATAGCCCATAAAACACATTACCAGTCAAAGGAATACCATAAATCATGTCCAAGAGTGGGAGGAAAGAGTCTCACTCTTGGAAGGAGGAAAAAACAAACTCCAGAAATCCAGCAAAGCTGCTGGGGGACTCACTAGGTTAGGAAATTCAGCCTAAAGAGAGAATTCTCCCTAACAGCTAGTGATCAATTATAAGGGTGGCAAGATATGCTGTGTACATTATTTTGCCTGTTTAGGTGTACCGTTCATTTAGAAAGGGCCCTAGATTCCTCAATTTTTCAAAAGTGAAATTGTTATGCACAGTTAACCTTAAGTATTTCTAAACGCTTTGAAAGGCAAGCCATGGGGGTTTTTTGCAGTGCAGAACTTTTGGGTTCGATCGATATTGAGCACTTGTTGATTGGTGAAAGCCCTTGAACGCATCGAACACCAAATTACCGTCTGTACTATGTGTAACCACATCCACCGACACATTATCGGGTACACTTTCCAGATTGTCAGTTACGCTGATAGTTCAGCAATTCTATTGTAAACAAATGCGGTCGCTCTCCCGTTTGCCTGTTTAGGGACTGGTCTTTGTAGGCCCTTTCAATCACTACATCGTCCATGCCCAAAGTGTTCACTCTGCACTGGAGGCGTTCGATAAATCACTTTTAATTGATCAAAGAATCAACTCAATTACGTGCTTACAGAGTGCGAACTTTACTATAGAATATTTGGTGCCCTATTGGTTACCCCATTTAATGTTCGTTATTATTGTCCTAATCAGACCTGGACCATTAAAGTGGCTAAACTAGCCAGACGACGCATTCTTTAGTGATGCATATCAGGGTGGTGTTGGGTCTGGAAAAGATGCGGGGCTACACTAATGTCGGGACTGTTGGGGACTCAGGATGAGCTACTCTTTTTGTTGTAGCACCTGAGCTTCTATCTGGGGTTAAAACCAAATTACCCGGGGCTATAGCCCCCTCAGCCCTCCATACCCCCAACAACGCCTCTGACATTCATGCTAAGGTTTTTTTCAGATGTATGTAACTTGGTCTCTGCTTTTCTAATACTCCAGCATTTCAGATGTGTCTGAGAATAGTTATGGTAATGGTGTGGATCCCTTTATGGTGGAGGCTCTGCAATGCTTCGGTGAACCGGGAATTTGTACTCACTAAGCTGCTCAAAGCTTGACTCATGGCACTATGTGCATTCATAGTTAAACCATGATGCAGCCTTGCTCTGTGTTTAAAAGCAAAGATCCTGCCTTCCTAGATGGTGCTCCGCAGCCCCCCAGCATCCGCATCCATATTTTTGTGGTAAAGGTGGGGAAGCCAGAACTGGCTTGAGTCAGGTTGGAGCCAAATGCCCTGCTCTGGCTGGGCGTGTGTGCCTTTATGAAATAGGAGCCAGCCTGGAGCTGATTTAAGCGTCCGCTCATCTTCTTTTACATTCCCAGATTAAATTAAAATGACACCGTCACTCCATTGACAGTTAAAAGTATTGCATGCAATCATCTTTTTTTCATTACTTTGTTCATGTCTTTCCAGGATTTTAATTTTGATGGAAAACTAAAGGCGCAATGGGTGCATATGTGGCATGAAAACCTGGCTGTCCGACTTCACCATGCTCTGCAATCTGGTACAAATCACACTCCTATAATGGGACATTTTTCCTTTGGCTTCTTCAATTGGAGCGCTTAGAAGCGATTCTGTTAAATGTGCACAACACAAAGCCGCACTTGTGTACTAAACTATAGTGTTTGTTCCAAATATGATTAAAATATTCATGATTTATAAAAGTGCACACCACAGACTGAAGGGACCATAACTTGCTAAATTCTTTCACTTACGAGCCATGTTTCTCGCCTAGCATAACAGTGAAATCTATGATGTACTAGTCTTTGGTGGGTAGGATGGTAAATTGGATAACCATGACCATCTGTTATGCCGGGGAAGCCAATGAAGCCAGCAGTCAACAGACTCAACAAAAACTGAGTGTGGCATGGGTGGGGTGTAGAGCAATTGCTCTACTCCAGAAAGCCCCCGCCACTCTACCTTACCTTTCCATAACGTAGACTGCCATAGACTTACACCAGGCATACTTAGAGAGATTTGTGACCACCAGCTTTTATCTATTCATGGCTGGACTGTAAATGTTGCATTGCATTACACACTAACTTACTTGCCAATGTTAGCTAGTCCCACACCCAGGGAGAACTGTGAAGATTGGCCTGCATCGCATCTAGATTGAAATGTGAATGTTAGCATGCGCCACACTTAGATGGATACGTGATCACTAGCCTGCCTTACATCTAAATAGGATATTGAAGATTAGCAAGTGCCACACTCGGATGGAATGATGGCAACCATCACACCTAGACATAATTGCAAGGACAGCAATGCCAGTTAACGGATCCACTGACAATTTCACCCCTCTGCATACACCTCTCAAATTCTAACCAAACCCAACAATCCGCACAAACTGCACTACGCTGCAACAACAAAACAAATCACACATAGACTCGCACAACAACACAAGACTACCGACCGGAACACACTCCAAGCCCAGTCAACAGACCGACCGGGCTGAGGCTGCCAACAGCACATCACTGCTCTCTTGCACTTTTCCAGCTTATTCCCACTAACTCAACCCCCTTCCCTTTTCAGAGCCGCCAGGGGACCACTCCAGTGGTGATAGTGCGCAGCGCAAATGTCCTTTGACATTAACATAACCTTACCCCAGAATTGCGAATGATAGCATGTCCCACACTTAGTTAGAATTGTAAATGGCAGCATGCCCCATAAAATTCAATTTAGAAGGCATTCCCAACATCACTGAATGTCCCTAATAGCGTCAATGTGCTAATGTTAAAACTAGAAAGTGTGCCTAATAGCAAGACTGTGGTATATTTGAATCTAGAAAGTCTGTCTAGCCTCACTGGTTTAAAGTTGAATCTAAAAAATGTGCCTAATAACATAACATTGGTATTGATGAACTTAGAAATTGTGCCTAAATGTACGCCTCCTGCTCTTGTGCTTGATCACAGGCGCATTACTGATAATCACCATTTCAAACTACTACGCTTACACTCCCATGTACACCATCATTCAACTAGAACACAGCTGTACTATGACACATTAGGTCTAGCTGTTCTCATAATTAACATGACCCCGCAAACTCCACATCATCCTAATAAAACACAGCTAGCTGAGCACATTCCGGCTAGCTTAAGAGTCCGTTCAGACCTAACGCAGCCAGAACTCTGTCTGGGTGTCCACCCTCCAGACTGAACACATCCAACTGATTTACTCAGCACCACACCTACCGCCAAGAAGCAGCTTTCATGCAACAGCCACACCAGCTGCACACACATCCGGTGCGCCCAAGCACCATACCACACACTCTCTCTACTGACTGAACTGCGGTTCTCGAGGGCGTCCAACCTACCAGCGCTTTGAGATCATACCAATGATACATAAGGTGCTATATAAATGCAATATCATGTCAATAGCGCCAAGATGCCACTCTGGCGGTGAGCGTTTGCTCGTAAAAGAAACCTGTTATGGTATAGGTTTATACAAGTAGGATTTCTTTTTTTTTTTGTCTATTTCAGTGATTCTTTTCTAGTGTTTCCCCAAAATGTTTAAGTCTTTGTATTCTGTGTTCACACGTTTTTTTGCGGGAAATAATGGAGTGCCAGTGTTTTTCCAGTGTTCACGAAAAATATACATTTATTAACTTGCATATTTTTTGGAGTAGAAATATATCATGGAATTCACAATAGTCCCACTAGACCAGTGGTATTAAAACCAACGGCCGCAGCTTCATGTCGAGGGGGTAGTACACCCACAGTCAGAATTTACAAAAAAAAAGTTTTTTTTTTATTTTGAGATTTTTTTGGTCTAAAATCTAGACTAGTCTAGACAAAAAAATCTGGTTTTCAGCATGCAATTGATATTGTGTAATGGTACCATTTACTTACATATGGCTATCATTACACACAATGTTCATTGCATGCTGAAGACCAGAATTGGCATATAGTATAATGGTCACAACATACAGCATTGTAGCTTTCTATACTATAGGGAAATGGATCTTGCATGCTATGTTACACCATGACATTAAAAGTGTTTTATTTAAAATGCAGCCGATTTGAGGTGCACCATAAAAAGACGGTGATTGCTGAGCAAGCTATGAGCATCCGTAGTAGGTCTTTCTACAGGATACCCAAGTTCATATGCATCAAACATATTTAGGACTTCCGTTTTCTGTTCTTTTTTTTATTTTTATTTTTTTTATATTCTCGGGCTGGGATTTCAAAGCTTTAGAAAAATGAAATCTGCTTTGATTAATTTTTTTAGTCACAAAAAATGGCCAAAAAAACAGGTTTTGGCAATAACACTTTTGACTCTCTTATAGCTATTAGCTTGCCAAACCTACGTGTTTAATCGCGTCAGCTTAGGTTTGTAAAGACTGCATGTTAGTGCATTGTAAAGGAAAGACATTTATTAAATGATTCATTCACTTCAAATATTCATGATTTTTATATTGTAGCTTGATGTCGCCAGCAGACACTTCAAAGTGTTTTATATATATATATATATATATAGGTGATTTATAAGGAGTCATATGGTGCCAACCGTTCATTTAATAGCACAGAATACTTGCTCTCTGTGTCATATGTGCACAATGGGTTTAGTGGGTCTTTTTCCATTGGAAATCAGGGAGTGCTGTTGATCAGAATTAGGTGCAACTTTAATTTCTCTGACAGATTTCAAAGGGGAAACCTGCACAGGCACACCACTATTCATCAGGTGGCTTTTGCTGAAGACTAATGATTTCAACTCACACCAGAGAGGACCCCTGCAATGGGGGCCCTGAGGAGGGGAGTGGCCTGGTGGCGTAAGGAGGCAGAAACGCCATGCTACGGCTGAGTCGCCATAATCGGATCCTGAAACTGTGTCAAAAAAGCACAATCATCCTAAAGGAAGAGACCTAGGAGTAGCTGAAGCGATGCCCAACAGAGCGCTACCAACTTGCTGAAAAATCGGAACAGGGGAAGACCGGAAAACTCTTCCGTGCCGGCTCCCCACTCTTCAGAATCCCACACAAAATGGTGGATGCCTCCGTGAGCCTGCGCTGCTAAGCGGAAGAAAACGGACCGCCGGTGAGAAGCTAAGGCGTGGAAAGAAGATCCGAGACGGACGCTACACCCCGCCACGGGGGTGAAGGAGCAGAGCTGCATCGGAGATCTGGGTAAGGGAAGCCTAGCAGCCAAAGAAGCAGACCCACGCCGCGGCAGCAGACACCTCCCGCAGGGGCCCACTAGACCCAAGGAGAGCTGAGGTTGGAGACTCCACCAGGCACCACAGCACGAAGACGGGGGCGATGGAACAGGGCACGAGACCAGCTGCAAACCCCCACCCGCGGGGCCACGAGGGCGCGGCGGGTGAGCCACGACAACAGGGGGCAAAGTGGGACGCCGGAGATAGCACCAAGAAATTAAGAACTTGGCCCAACGGCACGGGCCATCCAAACTCGTATGCCAAAAGGGGGACTGGGCACCTTAGTATAGACACTGCCAACAAAAGTGCCAAACCCCTGCACCTCAACAACACTGCGTAACATCACGAACAAGGCTGCCCACACGTTGCCTCCACCACGCGCCTCGCCCATACAGCAATAGAGGCTAACACCAGGCGAATCGGAGCCGGCGGATTCCAGCCCACGGCTGCCCCAACCCATAACGCTGGCTCCCACAATTATAACCCAAACCAAAGACACATCAGAAGCAAGAATACCTGCCACGGCAAATATAAAGGCAGCACGCGGGACACCAGAACCGCAATCACTCAAAGCAGCACAAAAAGCTCGAACAGTTGCAGATTGCACCGTGACCTAAAAACTAGGCCCGAACCACGGGCACAGAACCACAGCACCACAATGTCCTCATCCAGAAATAAGGGGAAGTCAGTCACCATGGACACCTTTGTCACAACTAAATCTCACGCCCCAACCCAAACACCAATCCCCGAAGCCAAAGACCAGAAAACTACGAATGGGGATGACAGAGATACTCAAGTATTAGAAGCCATAGCTGCGCTGAGGTCATTTATAGACACCAAAATTGATGAAGTTAAGTCTGACATGCAACTCATGCGACAGGACGCCCGTAATCTCGCAGAGTCAGTCAGCTATGCAGAAATAGCCCTCCAGGAAACAGACACCGTAGACCCGAAGGCCCTGAACTGGAGAAAGTGGTCACGCCGGAGGCAAGATCGGAAGTGGCAGAAGGGCGCCCCAGGTGTGGTAACCTAAGGATACTTTGAGTACCAGAAGGCACAGAAGAGCCGAACCCAACAGTTTACATAGAAACCTTAATACAACAGGAAATTGGAGCAGGAAAACTAACACAAGGATTTGCCATGGAGAGGGCACATAGATCCCTCAAAGAGACCACCACCAGGATCGTATCCCTGTCCGATAATTGCAAAGATCCTTAATTTACAAGATGGGGAAACCATACTAAAGCATTCCAGAGAGGGAGGAGTCATAGAGCACGACAATTCCAAGATCACCATTCACCCCAACTATACACCTACGGTACAAAGGGTGAGAAACTAGTTTGTCCCAATCAAAGCTAGGCTCAGACAACTGAACCTGAAGTACGTGTTACTCTACCCATCCAGGCTGAAGGTGATCCATAAAGGCCGTGCAATATTCCTAGAAACACCAGCTGCGGCTCTATGGGGAGCACAAAAACCTTGCAGAAGAGAGGCAACATGCCAAGAATCTCAGGGCTGAGACCTTAGAACACAGAAGGCCCGCGACCACTCACCCCCCCCCCCCCCCCCGACCCTGAAACAAGAGCTCCAAACAGCAATGCAAGGCACACCATAAAGGGATGAGACAGCAACACGGTTATGGCACTCGCTCGGCCTCCCCAACCGAGCACAAAGCACTAACCCACGAACAGATCAGTGCAGGCCCGTTGCCAGCACGACCCCACTCGTGCTCGAAACCCAGGATGGGACCAGACAGCGCGTGGGCACCTGAGCACTGCGAAGAAAATGCAGTCGCTAGGCGCACCAGTTAGCTTTTTTTTTTGTTCGTCACACTGTCTTCAGGGTTCAAATTACCGGCGGGATGAAGGATATGAACACTGAGACTGAGCTAAAAATGAGGGAGGACCAGAGGAGGGAGTTGTACACTGGAAGCGGCGGCTGCCCCGTGGACCCAACCGGGGCCGACACACGAGAACCCCCAAGTATCGGTAATGGCAACCCAACTCAAGATCATGACATGGAACGTGAGGGGTATGGGGTCGTACCTAAAGAAGAAACCAAATCCAATCCTTCCTGCGAAGGAAGAAAGTATTGATCGCCATGCTCCAAGAGACGCACCTCACGGCGGAAGCCACAGCTAAACTGACTCAATACTGGGGGGGGGGGGTGAGCCCCAAGGGCGTGGCGCGCACTACTCCAAATATGCACGAGGAGTATTTACATGGGTGAGTCCAGGAACGCCATTCCAATGACTGGGAACGGAAGCAGACCAGCAGGGAAGATGCCTAATAATGTGGGGAATAATTGAACACACTAAAATATGCTGGGTGAACTCCTACTTCCCCCACCACGGCATACCCATGCACCTCAAGCAACTGTGTGCCAAAATAACACATCACAGAGATGGAATCTTCATATGGGGGAGGAGGGGCGGACTTCAATTGCGTTAAAGATGGAGCCTTTGACAGGTGTGACCCACCACTGCAACTGAAAAATACATCAGACGAGGACACCACAACAGAACTACTAGGCCTGGTCGACATCTAGAGAGAACTGAACCCCACGGAGATATGCTATTCTTACTACTCTTCCCCCTACAACCTATACACCAGAATAGATTATCTGTTCATCGACAGAGAGCAGGTCACGCAAGCGGAATCCGCATCCTACCTGGGCTGGGCAGATCGATCTCAGACCATTCTCCCTTACTCATGAAATGGAAGATCAGAGGCCCCAGACCTCCGATCCTGATGTGGTGAATGCCCACCGCAGCACTCACCGACCATGCCTTCAGAGAAAGCCTTGGAGACAAACTAGAAGAATACGTAAGCATAAACAAGGGCACTGTGGACAGATGGAGCACATTATGGGAAGCCATGAAAGTGGTGACACCAGGGGAAAAAATTTCGGGTGCAGGGGGTGTCCGGAAACAACTGAAAAGAGAACTAGAGGACAAAGAGGAGATAAAACAACTGGAAACTAACACCCAAAACACCCCAGCAGACGAGATTAATCTAAAGGAGATTAGAAACGATTGCCAACTGTCGACTTCACGACACAAACCGCCAGAGTGCACAGAGAAGCCGACAAACCAGGCAGGCTACTGGCCTGGCTGTGCAAGAGAACACCCAAAACACCTGCCGACCGAAATTAGATAAACACGGGGTAACACACAGAACACAATCAGCCATCAATGACACTTTCACTGAGTTCTACACCGAGCTATACGCCCACGACGCACAAGTACCGAAAGAGGACATCAAGACTACCTTGGAGGAAATTGGACTCCCCAAACTAACTAGAGAGCAGAGAGAGGCCTTGGAAGAAGAGATCACCACAGAAGATGTAACAGAAGCAATCCGGTTACTCGCCACATACAAGACACTGGGGCGCGACGGCCTCCCGCCAGAGTTCTACAAAGCCTACGAAACAACCTTAACCCGATACTACACGAAGTGTACTTAGAAGCATATGAGACAGGAATCCTACCAGGAAGCATGAAAAACGCTTATAATCCCAATGCTCAAACCAGACAAAGCCGCAAATAACTGTGACTCCTACCGCCCAGTGGCGATGTTAAATTACGACAGCAAGATTCTAACCACCATATTAGCCAAAAGACTGGCTAGGGTGGTGGGGTCCCTAATCCATGAAGATCAGAACAGATTTGTCCCAGGCCGCAACACCACAGCTAACCTACGGAGACTCCAACACGTCATGGCACAAACCCTAGAAAGGCGGGGAGGACATGGCAGTGCTATCACTGGAGGCCATCAAGGCGTTTGACTCCATTTTGAGAGTGGCTAATCGAGGTCTTGCGGGAATTTGGCTTTGGAGAAAGCTTTGTGAGATGGGTCAAAGTAATATATAACACCCCCATGGCAAGAGTGAAGACTGGGAGCACGGTGTCGAAGGCCTGGGCAATGCAGAGAGGCACCAGACAAGGCTGTCCACTATCACCGATGTTATACATCCTGGGGCTGGAGCCGATAGCCATCTACTTTAGGAAACAGTTCTTCGACGCAGGGATATGGGTGGACAGGAAATATAACATAATCTCATTATACGCCGATGATGTTTTGCTATACCTAAAAGACCCGCAAATAAATGCCCCGGTCGCATTGGATATACTGGACAATTATGCACACTACTCCGGGACACAATTTAGCAAACAGAAATCCTGTGCATTTCCACTGGCCAGGCTAAGAGGGGTGAAGGAGACAGACCTACCTGTGGTGGATATCAAGTGGCAGCCAGTAAGGTTCCAATACTTGGGGGTCAACATAAAACATACACCGTAGCTCACACACACATGCAACACGGAGGCCGCAATGAGAGGTCTACGCAACTCCGTAAAATTCTGGTCTAAGCTACCACTCTCGATGATGGGCAGAGCAGCCATCACTAAAATAATACTCTCGAGATTCCTATACTACTTCATAAATGTATGCTACTACATAAAACCACCCTTTTTCAGGAGACGAGAAGCTCTGCTCAAAGAATTCCTGTGGGGAGTGACCCGGCACAAACTACCCCTGCACATACTGACACTATTGCACAAAGAAGGGGGGGGGGGATACAACTACCCGACCTCCAGAAGTACTACTTGGTGGCACAACTCAGTCACTTGACAAGATGGCTGTCAGACGAACCGACAGCTGAAACAGAATTACTGCAACAACCGATGGCCCCAACATACCCCAAAGAAGTACTGTGGAACCCGTTGATCGAACCGACAAATATCCCCATGATATTAAAACTAGGCTGACAAATATGGAGCAAGACCACCTTGATGCTCCAACTGCACCAACCATACTCACCTGAAATCATTATAATGACAGATGTATACAAAACCCTCACGACCTACTTGCAATGAGGAGCTGGGAGAAGGTGGGACTCTTGAAACACTTGTGTATAGGCGCGTTACAAATAACATATATCATATCCCACCAACTACAAGGAAAAAGAAAGCGCCTCAACCATAACGCAGCCGGAAGACAGGCACTGTTAATTGTTTACTGTTTATATGTAGTTAGTGAAGTACATTGGACACTTTATTGTAATAAGTCTGCAACAAAGTGTATTTAACACTGTATGACTGTCTAAAAATGCCACTAAAATAACAAAAATAAAAAATGGGGTCCCTGAGACAAGTCTACCGTCATTGCAGGTCCAAAACAAGTGAGCCTAAATAAGGAAACATCCACCCTGACACCTACAAGGAGATTTGTACACATGTTGCTGCTTCTTTCCTTCTACTGCCTCACATGATGACTCTTGTTTTAGGAAGACTTGTTAAAAAGTGGTGCAGTTTAGCGATGGGAGGTAAGAGTGGTGAACGGGGTTAATTTTAAAGTCTGCTCTAAAATGAAGCACTTTAACCCATTATTTAAAAAATGTCCCGGCGGAGAACCCTCAAACCTTTCTTGATTGGTTCGAGCTCCCTCACTACGCTTGGTCACTATGACCTATGAGGGAAATATTTATGCCCCTCTACTTAAGAAATTCACCAGCCACGTTGGCCCTAGGACTGTGCTGGGTGCAGGTTGGGGGATAGCCATGGGATAGTGGTGGGAGTGGAATGAGGGAGTTAAGAGACTGTGATGGGAGCAGGTGGAGGAGCCCAGAGATTATAATGGGAGCAGGGTGCAGCGACTGCTCTTAATAGTTCATAGCCATTTGGACTTACTGTCCATTTGGCATTTTTGGGGGGGGGTCCCGGCTTGCCCACATTTTTCTCAGGCGACCCAGTCCCAAATAGTTTGAAGACCACGGAACTAGACTATGGAAGGAACCGTCTCTCAAAAGGCATAGCCAACAGGCTTCTACTGAGAAAGCCGGCAACAGATGTCCGCGAGGCGCTGCACCCTTAAAGGATGTAGGCAATTTTGTGTACAGAATGATGCCCTTTATCAATCCAGGGCACGTTCTATGATGTGCGAGGGCCTGTGACAAATGACGAGTAGGTGGGTATAATTTGCATATGTATTAAAATATAGTGAGAAATCACTGAGAATTGTTACAGCAGGTGGGGGTGAAGTGAGCTTTTGATACTTAATGGTATCATGGAAGGTAACATTACAAGAAATTGTCATGAGTAAACCAAAAAGCAAAGAAAAATGTGTGGTGTGCCATATGGTACGTTAATGTAAACTATGCTCCGCTGGCAGTATGTTCTGCGGGCGCTCTATGAATTTCACTGTTATTTATAGAGCAATAGAATGATCCAGAAATTTTGTTTCTATAGTACAATGCCGACAATCTGGTCTACGGACTGCTACACTCATGGTTAAGTCACAGTGAGATAAAGCGATTTGCGTAAGATCACACACTTCATTGAAGTGGCGATACAGGGTTTTGAGCCCATTCTAAAACTGAATGACTGTTGGAAGCAGTCAAGGGTTGCCTCAGTCTGAGTCTTGGTGTGGCTTGACGATCACATGCTATGAGGTCCTCTCCTCTTACATTCCAGCAGATGTCTCACTTCTCATGGCCTGCAGATGGCTTGCAAAGCCTGCAGAACGTGGGAGAGAGCCCTCCTAGCTGATAGCAGTAGAAACTGTGAAAGCAGTAAGGACTACTTGTGGTGAGGGTGTGGGGGCTTACAGAGCTTCATACAGCCAGTTGTGTTTGACGGTAAGAGCACAAAATATAGCGTTCATTTACCCAGGTGGGTTTTTACTGTTGATTGAGTCTTGCTGGACGCTTGTGCTCCCTGTTAGTGATCTACACAAGAGGTAGGCACGGGAGCGAGCAGCTAGAGGCAGTCCGTGGCGGGTCTGGGTGGCCATTCACTTACGTTGATCTCTTCCTGCAAGTAGTGATTTTATAATTTGCATTTGGATGACAGGCAAGCATAATTACCTGTTGCGCAGCCACTCAGTGCCAGCGAGTGGAGATAAAGGTGCCCTTGGGTATGTTGGGTAGAGAAGGGCTAGTAGAAGAAAGAAGCTGACTCAATGATTACGACTATTGTAGGATGTCGTGGTCCTGGAACCAAGGAACCAATTGGAGGATCCATTTACTGAAAATAGATGCAGAGGGAAGAACGTTTGGGAGAAGAATAATGTGGAGGTCTTGAATATGACCCCACTAGCAGGTCAAAAGATTAGATTTCTCCCCCCCCCCCGCGCTTCCCCACCAGAACAGAAATACGCCCATCAAAGCTGTGCTCTGCCAAGGTTATAATGGATCGCTCTAGCATTTATTTTCAGTGCATGCTTGAAGCAACTGAAGGGCTACCTTGTCTAGTCCACCCACCTCTGATTATTACTGAAGTTGTTTAGGTAATTCGAAACAGTATGGATGACTCTAAAATGTTCCCTCGGGCAGACTTCCGATCTGGGACCCCATCAATGTTAAGAGCTTCTTCCCTTCAATAGCAATGACCATTTATTTCTGGAAAATAGGAGTGACAGTCCCCCTCTCCACCATACCCTTAGAGATATGAATGAAAAAAATAAACTTGCATCTCCTGCTAGATCTGTGTTGAACTCTGTCTTGCTCATTTATAGAGCTCTATAACAACATTCAGGATGATGCACCTATACCTGGAGCTACCATGCTACCAGTGCCATCTAACACAGTATTCAGACCCAAACTGGCTTGGCTCATTAAGTTTAGTTTGATAAAAGTACGGCAAATAGTGATAATTATGTAGAATGTATTACTGGAACAGATGGGACTAATAACAAGGTTAGTGATGTGGCCTTGTGTCCAGTGACTTCAAAGCAACAAAACATTAAAACGCCTGCAAATTCTTCTACTCGCTGCATGCCACGGAGGAAGCAGCAGAAAGAGCCCTAAATAATTGGGTGGAGTCTGATATCGCAGGACAAGACATGGTTATACTTGGGTGTAGTGGGAACCACCCCTCGAGTGACTGAAATTATAAATTATGATCAAGGGGCGCGGGTTAGTAATCCTGTGAATGAGAATGGAAGGATCTAGGAAATACGAAGCAGTATCCCAACTGGGATGCAGTTAGTTGTACCCATTGCTGTCAGTATAAAGCTGAATGCTGATGCATCGACTCAATGTGAAGGGTTACACCCTAGTGATCTAACTACAATTTCCTCAAATGTTGACGAGAACGATATAAATGAGCAACATCATGAGAAAGGGCAAGTTGAACACAGATAGATGGATTGCAAAATCCTCTTGTACCTCGCTAGCCAGTTTTTTCAAAGCAAAAGATGGATCTTGTACTGCATTCCTGCTCTGGCCTGGAAATTAAATCCAAGAGTGAGGCAAGTATACAGGGCGGGGGAAGTGTGTGATGTTTGGAATCGAAGCCCATTCACTGTGATGGAAACTAACTTTACCTCTAGGGCCGTTGGCAGCGGAGTCCAGGTTCAAACACATGGCAGCTGTCAAAGTACTACCTCTCCAGCTCATAGTATTAAGGGAATTGGCCCACCTGCCAGTTTTGATGGGGCCTGTGGATACAACGGGCCACCCACAGCCTTGTCGATGACTTGTATGGAGGATGCACAGTCTGAGGTTTGCAACATGTGGGTCGCGTCTGACACTGATATTGAGCCAACAACTCAGAATCTTATATCATTCTTCATTTTGGAATTCATGTGAGGCATACGAACTATAAAGTTGTACTGAATCATTAGAATATCTTGGCTCTCGTCGATGAAATTCTGCGGCTCAGATTGATTTCAACAGAAGATAATAGAGATTGTAGTCTTTTTTAAGGACTGATGTTGTGGCCATAAAGGTCCCTTCACAGGCTGTTTCTACTATGTTACTGGAAGAAGCGGAGTCTCTGCGATCTGTGGCGTATGATCTGAAGGCCAGTACAGTGTATGTAGGGCTCTTCAGCCAGAAACAAAAAATTCTGCTGTGAACAAGGCATCGATTGGCGGTTGTATACAAATTGTTCGTTTTACAACTGTTCGAATTACAATTGACCTTTTCACAATTGACCGAATTGTGAAGGTCAATTGTAATATAAATGTGGGGGGAAACTCCACACAACCCCCACCCAATGCCAAAACATATATCTATATCTTGTGGAATCTGCTTAGATCACATGCTGTGCATAGGCCGACATCTAGTGGAAGCTGCGGAGTATTAGTTTGTTTTTCGAAACTCGAAAATGGGCGTCGACACAGGGCGTGCCAGTAATACTATCCCTAGTGTGACGTCCACTGTACCCAAGATCCCTCGCGCGTCTAGGATCCTCAGATTGTTTTTTTCCACCATACTGGTCGGAAGCATTTTGCGGAGTCCCCTGGCCTTAGCCATACTTTTGCTAAAATATTTATTTATTTACATCCTTCCCCATCCCAACTTCGACACTCGACGCCGGCTGGAGAAGAAATCGACCGTCGGCTGCCTTGGAAGGCCTCTGGCCTCGGCCCTGCAAGTAGGGAGAGTGGGGGGTTGTACATACTCTACACTCTTGGTATATAGGTACACCTTATACATTTCCTACACTTAACAGCCCGCTGCCTCAAGGTGCGTATGGGGGGTACCCCTTTTCAATTCTGCCCCAAGTGCAATCGCAAATACCATTCGGTCGACAGGCACGCCACGTGCAATCTCTGCTTGGCTAGGGACCACCCCGAAGCGAATTGCAGAGCGTGTAGTAGGTTTAAACCTAAGACACTTAAGGACCGTTCGACGAAGCGTTGGGCCCACCATGCCAGGCAAGCGGCCACGGCAGCGGAGGGCGCCTTCAGCGATGGCAGCAACGCCGTACTTTCGGACGGCGAGGGCATTACGGCATCGAAAGACAGCCGAGCGCAAGTCCCTGACCTCGGAAGGTCGTCCGGCAGGGCGGCTGTGGGGAAGACCCCCCGGCGACACAAGCCCTTCACACACCACACACACTAAACACACGAAGTCCAACCGAGACTCGACGACGTCGAGTTCTTGGAAAGAGGCACAAGCAGAACAGTCCGATTCGGTGTCCTCTGGGCGTTCGCGATCGAGATCGCCGCATGACTC
Organism: Ambystoma mexicanum; assembly: GCF_040938575.1. NCBI lineage: Eukaryota > Metazoa > Chordata > Amphibia > Caudata > Ambystomatidae > Ambystoma > Ambystoma mexicanum. The sequence continues at coordinate 670,636,334 of NC_090931.1, forward strand.
CAGGCAATCATCCACTCTTGCCAAGAGTGCCTCGCTCCCTAGGCTAACAGAAGTTCGATCGTCGGAGGACGAAGACTTCCACCCCCAGGCCGCGATCCAGGAGTCGGAGCCTGCAGACAAAATCAGCGAGGCCCCACACTCTAAGGACAGGGACCCTACCCCCGATCCTCGACGCCAGGCGCCGAAAACCTCCGGAGCCGCAAAAGGACAGGGAAAACATTTTTCCACTCATGGGGAGGGGGGAAAACAGCAGAAGAAGCAGCCTTTGCACTCTTCCACACCTGTGAAACACACCACTCCCCCTAAACAGACACAGACAGACAAGACTAGATCTGCTGATATGTCTAAAACCAGCAAATCTACTCAAGATAAATCCCCGAGACTTGCTGAGAGAGTCATTCCCAGTTCCAAACAAATGGTCCAGTGAAGACATAGGGTCATGTCAAGGATGTCTTCTTTGGCTGATTTTTACGATAAAAATCCAGACCATTTCCTTTCGTATGATCCACAAGGTGCAACACCCTCAGGCTCTAATAATCCTATCCCCCCAAGTAAGAAGCCCTGGTTTGAAACACTGATGAGGTCTACAGACCCCTTCGAGGTACAACCATACTCAAGACCATACTCGCTGTATCAAGGAGAGGCTTCCTTTGGTGAGGACCAAGAATTTGGCATGGTAGAAGAGCAAACCGGGATGGGCTACTATGGGGATGATGAGGACCAAGAAGAGGAAGACCCTGAAACCTACAGAGTAGATTCCCCGGTAGAAAACAAAGCCCCGGTTACCGACTCCCCTGTCGATAACCAACCCCTCCTAACCGAGGTTCTCGCACGTGCAGCAGAACATTTCCATATTGACACCCACGGTGTTCGGGAGGAGAGGGACTTCGCAGAGGAGTTAGTAGGAGAAAGGAGGCCTGTTGCCCAGACCATCCCCATCCTTAAGTCCATTCAGCGAAGAATAGACCCGTCCCTGGTGAACCCGAACCTCACCAGAGCAGTAATCCCAGGGTTGAAAAACCTTTCAGGGCAGCCCAGTCTGACCCTCTCTATATAAGAGGACATCTGAAGCCAGACTCCCTAGTTGTCACTAACACTCGTAAGTCATCTTCCGAAGCTCCTCCCGACAAGGAGAGCAAAAAACTATATGGTTTCGGCATGAAGGTAGCCTCAACGTCCGCCTATCAAGCAAGGATTGCAAACTCCACTACCCTGTTGGCCAGCTACAACTGCCATCAGTGGGAAGAAGTTGCGGCACTCGTAGCCTCTGCTCCTGAACCTTTAAAGGGCCAGTTAGCTCGGATTTCGGCAGAGGGTAGAGCTGTGTCTGGTTGCATTCTGAAAGCAACTTTTGACGCCGCGGACAACGCAGGCAGATTGATAGCAGAAGACACTGTTAACAAGAGACATGCGTGGTTACGGCAGTCTGGTTTTAAGGCAGAAACCCAGGCATCATTGTTGGACAAACCGGTGGAAGCCGATCTGTTTGGTAAGGCGGTCGAAGACGCACTGAAGAATGCCAAGGACGAATACGAGACACTCAAGTCCCTTGGCCAGTTAAACAATAAACCCCCTAACCAGAGAGGGAATAGTAATTTTCGTCGCCCACGCGGCCAAAATTCCCAGAGAGGATCTAACTATTCCCAGGGGCAGGGTACACAGTGGAACAGCCAACAGTCTACCCAGGGTTACGGCAGGGGTAATAGAAGAGGTCGTGGTATAGGCAGAGGCAGCCCCAGCAAGGGAGGCAGCACGCCTCCACCAAAGCAGTGACGCTCTTTTCAGGGTCCCTTCTCACGCAACCCCAGTAGGGGGACGCATTTCCAACTTCACCCAGGCTTGGGAAGGGATCACATCAGACAGATGGGTGCAGTCAACAGTATCCGCAGGATACTGTATAGAACTACTGCAGTGTCCTCGGAACCATCCTCCACGACAAAGAGTACACTCTTTAGAACATCAAAAGATTCTCCTCGAGGAGATCGCCATTCTGCTAGAAAAGGACGCGATAGAACTCGTCCCGGGACACCAGGTAAACAAGGGTATTTATTCAACTTACTTCCTTGTGCCAAAGAAAGATTTGACAATGCGCCCAGTATTGGGCTTACGGCCTGCCAACAAGTATGTCAAGCCCCAAAAGTTTCGTATGACTACGCTACAAGAGGTAATCCCCTTCCTAAAAAAAGGGGATTACATGGCAACCTTGGATATGAAAGATGCTTATTTTCATATTTCCATGTTCCCAGCGCACAGAAGGTACTTGCGCTTCAAGGTGGACAGTCGACACTACCAATTCAAGGTACTGCCCTTCGGGATAGCTTCAGCACCAAGGGTATTCACCAAGGTACTGGCGGTGGCGGCTGCACACCTACGCAGGGAGGCAATCCCGGTGAACCCTTATCTGGACGACTGGCTCATAACGGGGGAAACCCCAGTAATTAGCAGGACAAACATTAAAAGGACTAGCGACCTCCTCCACGAGTTAGGCTTCTCAATCAACGAGAAAGTCTAGCCTGGTGTCAAGCACCTCCAAAACAGTACCTAGGAGCAATCCTAGATACTCAAGAGGGGTTGACCTTTCCTTCAGAGGAAAGAATTCGGAATATACTACTGCAAATTCCGCATTATCAGTCCGGTCGCCAAATAACGGTACGCAAAGCAATGCGTTTACTGGGCATGATGGCGTCATGTATTTACCTGTTCCCCCACGCGCGCCTGCGCATGCGTCCCATGCAGGAATGGTTGGCGAAACAGTGGTCTCAGGCAAGTGGTCAGTGGGACGATCTAGTGGTCGTTTTGCCAACACTTGTACAAAGCCTAAACTGGTGGACAAGAAAAAATCTGTGAAAACCTTTTACGATCCCGAGATACAGGCGGTAGTCACAACCGATGCATGCCTGACAGGGTGGGGAGCTCACCATCTCCACCACACAGCTCAGGGTCTGTGGTCTCACTCAGGGGCCAAGAATCACATCAACCTGCTAGAGCTTCTGGCAGTATTCCGAGCGCTTCAAGCGTTCAAGCCCTACCTGCTAAATCTGTCAGTACAAATCCGGACAGACAGCACTACAGCCATGTTTTACCTGAACAAGCAAGGAGGGACTCGTTCGCCAAATCTGTCCAAGCTTGCCCAGAAAATTTGGAAATGGGCACTCAGACGGAACATCTTCCTGTCATCGCAACATTTTCCAGCAGATCTCAATTCTCTAGCGGATGCTCTAAGCAGAGACCCCCTCCCAGAAGAACACGAATGGTGTCTACACAGAGAAGTCGTAGAAGATATCTTCTCTCAGTGGGGTTTCCCCACTGTAGACCTATTCGCCACAAGCGAAAACAGACAATGCCCTGGATTTGCATCCAGGTTCCCCCAACCAGACTCCCAGGGCAACGCCCTGTGGATGAACTGGTCAGGAATGTTTGCGTACGCTATTCAACCAACTCCTCATCAGGAAGGTGGTCAACAAGATGAACAGAGAGTCGATGACGCTCGTCCTGGTTGCTCCCATGTGGGCGAGACAACCGTGGTTCCCACAGTTATGCAGATTGGCGGTGTGCGTACCCATCAAACTTCCGGGCTGGTACAACCTACTGTCCCAGCACCAAGGTCAAACAGTGCATCCTCAACCCAACTCAATGAACCTGCAGCATGGCTCCTGAGGTCATAGAGTTCGGACATCTCAATTTACCACAGAGGTGTATGGACATCCTAAAGGAATCTAGGAACCCCAACGTGAGGCACTGCTACTTTGACAAATGGAAGAGATGCGTTATCTGGTGCCAGAATAAACAAATCAACCCAGTTGATTGCACTCCTTCCACTATTGTTACATACATGCTCCACCTGCTGGATGCAGGATTGGTTTTTAACTCGCTGAAAGTACACCTGGCAGCCCTGCCGGCATACACCACTTCCCATAGCAAGGTCTTGTGGTGGAAAGTACCAGTAGTTAAAGCCTTCATGGAAGGAGTAAAGAGACTTCACCCTCCTATTTCAAACCCACCACCAGGGTGGGACCTTAATGTGGTGCTAGCCAAGCTCATGGGACCCCCTTTCGAGCCCATGCATAAAAGCAGTCTCAAACACCTGACTTGTAAAACGGCCTTAGTAGCTATTACCTCTATAAGAAGGGTCAGTGAAATTCAGGCTCTGTCAGTGCAGGACCCCTTCTTTACTGTCCATAAAGACAAACTAGTTTTACGCACACACCCTAGGTTCTCACCTAAGTTTATATCAAAATTCCATGTAAACCAGTCCATCGAGCTTCCGGCTTTCTTCCAGGACCCTCAAAGCTCGGCTGAGGTGAAACTACACACCCTAGATGTGCGTAGGGTGGTCCTCTACTATGTAAATAAAACCAGACCGCTAAGAAAGACAGATCAACTGTTTGTCTCCGTAGCTACAGGCAGAGAGGGCGATCGCGTCGCTAAAGGTGCCATCTCGAAGTGGATTATTTACTGTTTCCAGCTGTGTTACTCACACTCTGAAAGAACTCTGCCTTTCACGCCAAGAGCCTACTCTACTAGAGGCATTGGGGCCACTCTGGCTTTCATTGCAAATGTACCCCTTGACACCATTCGCAAAGCAGCTACTTGGAGCTCTATTCACACTTTTACTCAGCATTACTGCATTGACACCCATTCCAAGGCAGATACACAAGTGGGACAAGCGGTTCTAAGACACTTATTTGCTCATGACCCTTCTCACATCCTACCTCCTTCAGGTTCTGCTCGCTAATCTATGCACAGCATGTGATCTAAGCAGATTCCACAAGCCTCAGAAGGGATACATTACTCACCGTAATCGTATTTCTGATGCTTGTATCTGCTTAGATTCACATGCGACCCACCCTTCCTCCCCTCTGAGAGAAGGTGCATGGTTGCTTGTAGTCTTACCTTTCTATCTATCTGCTTGGATTATCTGTACTTGCGCTACTCCTCATGCTACCTCATATCAGAAAAGATACAATCTGAGGATCCTAGACGCGTGAGGGATCTTGGGTACAGTGGACGTCACACTAGGGATAGTATTACTGGCACGCCCTGTGTCGACGCCCATTTTCGAGTTTTGAAAAACAAACTGTAATACTCCGCAGCTTCCACTAGATGTCGGCCTATGCACAGCATGTGAATCTAAGCAGATACAAGCATCAGAAATACAATTACGGTGAGTAATGTATTATATATATATGTCTATATATATATATATATCTCTCAATTGTGACCCTTTAAATTCGGTCAATTGTTCATTCGAACAATTGTAAACAAACAATTTGGGTAATACCTCGATTGGCCACTTCTTAAAGTAAGATGACATAAAAATCTTATGTCTCGAGGAATAAAAACTGAAAGGTCAGTTTCTCTATCTGAGACCCCAGCACAACAGAAGACCTGATCCTGGTTAGCAGCTGCATTGTCCACAAACAATGCAGGTGGTAGACATTGTCTTTGATGTGTATGTTTGTGCTAGTAATAACACAAACAATGTAATGTCTCATGTCATGGAATGCGAGGGGCTTTTGTAAACTGACTCGAGATAGCAGGTTGACCTCTCAAATGAGCAGTCATCCTCTTATATTTCTGCAGGAATCCTATGTTACTAATCTGCTTGTTTGGGATGGATTCCGGATTTCCCAACAGCCTGCCTTACATTTTAATGGTGGTAGGCCCTTTGGGGTGGGGCTTAATCATAGCAGTCGATAGTAGGTTGGGGCAGTGAGGTAAATATGCATCATATGTAACTGGTATTTTGGCTGTTGATATTGATTTGCTTGGTGGGAAGTCAACTCGTCATTGTGTCGTAAGTAACGCATACTGGCATCCCAGTCACTCCCTGGTACAAGACTTCTGTGCTGCAATTAGGAGCATTCAGGAGAATTCTAAGATTGAACATCCTGAGGGAGAGGTTTTCTTAGCGGGGGACTGGAATTCGGTGTGCATAATGCGAGAGAAATGTGAGGATTAGGCTCAGAAGTGGGGATCCGATTACTTTGAAGAGACAGCAAGAGAATGGTAGATGTATGCAATGATTGAGATCTTTGGGTGCTAAATGGTCATGTGTTTGGAGACCTACCGAGTATGCACAGAATTAAGCAGATCTCCTAGATTGACTACATATATTGTTCTAATGATCACTTTCATAATTGTGAACTATTTGTAAGAGAATGTTAATTGGGATCATAGTATGATGATTGCCTTATTAGGTGGAATGACACTCTGCCCTCTATCTTTCTAACATTGTAGAGGTAGATGAGAAATAAACCTGCATAATAATAATCCTTCCATTCTCGATCATTTTAGTATTGAGATAGCAAGATCATGGAATACAACTACCCTCTCGTACAAATTGAGATAATTGACTTCAAATTCCTTCCCCACTCTTATTCATCATAAAGTGATGTCGTTTTGTAAAAATCGATTGTCCTGAAACATTTCTTCCTTCCCCTATCAATACGACCCATTGGTCCAGTGTCGGAAAAATAAAATGAGAACAAATATCAAGGCTATTCAAAAGAGTTGGAGGGCCCCGGATGTGGGTGAGTAATCCATAAAGAAACTCAAACAGCTCTAAAAAAATGGTATAAAGGCCAATAGCTATTTACTGTTGCAACATCAGGGAGAACTGATGTTGGAAGCAATCTTATGGAATAATGATGCATACATTTGGGCTTTGGTCCAATACAAGGGTAGGAATAGTCTAGAATCACCAATCCTGTTGCAGAGGAGCAATGGATTTCTTACTTTTTGGAATTATATAGGGACGTTAGCAGTTCCCTTATGAGGGACGGTGGTACTTAAAAATGCTTTGGTAGAAACAATTATTTACATAATGAAGGCTAGCTCGGAATCACATGCACCTAGTCCTAATGGATTGTGCAATAGGGTGGTGAAAATTAATCTAGAGATGTCGGCTTTGATCCTTTTACTTTTAGAAAATATTTTAGACACTAAAACTACCCTGTTTATAGTGCCAATTCTTTAAGAGGATCATGCCCAGCCAGCTGTGCCCTCATAGATGCCAACAGTAAGATTTTTTTTTATCTCTAATCTTGAAAGATATTGAGGCATGGATGCTAAGGACTAATTGTCTAGATTCCAAACTGGTTTCATGAGGGGAATGAGGACAGAGGTTAATGGGCCCATAATTAATGCACTGATTGAAAAGGGGGGGAAACAGAAGACTGGCCCATTGTATGTAGCATGTGTGGCTCTGACCCAGGCCTTCAACATGGTTGATAGTTCTCAGCTCTGGAATAAAAGAGTTTCCCCAAAACTCTTAGCAATTCTCATGCAGTTGTATGTCCAAATACAAATGAAGTTAGATTAGATATGTGCGTTGGTTTCCAAAGCGATACCAACAGCCAATGGTCTAAGACAGGGATGCGTTTTGGTATGGTGTACCTATACATACCACAGTGCCATAATAAGAGATTAATGAGAATTTTTCTGAGGCTGAGACTAAATCTACATCATACTTGCGAGATATTGCATGTTGGGGGCCTGTAGGATAACTGTAGATTTTGCCACTTGGCTGTGGAGACTCTGAAGCATATTTGTATACATTGTCCTGCAGCACAGCCTCAAAGAGAACAGTTACTTGCAAGGTTTGTACAAGTTATCTATTTAAAGGAACTTTCTTTTTGGTATAGGAGTTTGAATGGCAACTTGGCAGCCCTTTTAATTGCTACTGTTTACTTTCTAAAATTCTTGAAATCAATTGATTACTAATGAGGATTGATTTCCTTTTAAGATCACATGCCTTGTGGAAAAGTGTAATGTTCATATACTGTCTTTTATTTATGTTGTGTATTTCTTGGTTAAGAAAATAAACCTTATACAAATAAAAGAAAAAGAAACCTAGAATTTTTGCTCATATGTATCTTCCAGGCTCTAGTTGTTGGATGTGTTTTTCTTTCAAGAATACTCTATACACAAATTGCAATGGACCAAATCCGACAGACGTATAGATCCTTGTAGAAATATGTTAAGCAAAAAGAGGGTAATTGTAGCTTTGCTTTGCCAATCTTGAACAGACGCTTGAATTTATAAGAGTACGACACAGCATTCCGCTAAATGAGTTTGGAGTTTGTTAAAAGTACTTTGAAGACTTGCGTGCAAGAAAATATGTTGATGAGGTCTCCTGGTTTAGTCATATTTTTACACCGGCATTCAAGCGAAGACTAGGGATGGTCGGCAGGGCCTCCGTTCTGGAGTAGGAAGTGTCTTAAAACTAACAATTCTGTGCAACAATATGCTTTGTCGCAAACTCTTTAGACACTCTCCTCCCTCTCACCTGCTTCGTGCCTATTCTTAACATGTATGCATGAACAGAAGCAAAGAGCCTAGGAACAGGAATGCAGATACTGCAAATACAACATTACATTGTTTTTATTTGTAAAAGAAAAAAAATATTTTGTCAGAGGTCTGAGTTGTTCAGAGGAAGTGTGGCAAATTTCAGAACCATTTTTATTTTTGTGGCAAGTGAATGCACGTTACCAGAAATGGTTAAGTTTGCTACAATTTCTTGAAGCAGCCCATGTCCACTGACAAATTCTGTTTTACAAAACAAAAGTCTGTAACAGATTTTTGCAGTGGCTGTGGGTGTTTTATTCTAACACAACATATATTGTAATAGCCACAAAGACATACTTGGGGGGGGGGGCACATAGATATGTGGCAAAATCTGCTAAATTCTTGTTTAGTTGAAAATACATTTGTCACTAGTCTGGGGCTATTTTGAGATACCTTTTTTATTTTTGGGGATGCGTGAATTCAGTCACATAAATGGCTCACAATTGGCTACAAGTGATCAATGTAGCACCTTCCCGCTGACAAATACTTAATTTTTACAAAAAGAAAATTGAACATACATTTTTTTTGGTTTGTGTGTATGTCGTATTCAAACACTGTTCAAGCGAGGGGAGAGAGGTTCTTCAGAAATTGACACCGAAAAATCCATGTGAAACCATTTCTTGTAAATACAAATGTTTCAGTTGTCAAGGCTATTTTGAGGAGTTTTTGCCAAGTTTGAGACGGGAATCTGCAGCCACGTAAGGGCTCAAATCGGTCTACAATTTTTCAAAGTAGCCCTAAATATATTTTATTTCCCAAAGAAAACTATGTAACATTGTGCAGTGTTTTTGAATAAGGGCAGGGGAATCAAATGAGTAAGCAATGGGAGAAAGCATACAAGAATACTGGGGGAAAGGGGAGGGGATTAGAACCCTTCTCCTATTGTATGGCAAGCCCCTCTCCAGCCACACGAACTTCCTCCATCATTGCTCACACCAGGGTACCACTGCTAGGGTAACAAACTGTTTGTTTTTTTGTTTTTTTTAATTAAAACCAAAGAGCCACTTTTTGCATGAAAAAATGACTTCAAGTAGCTGACCTTTTCACAAAGTTTTGTTATGTGTCTAAGTTGTATCGGTACAGTTGCAAAACCGGGCTTGGTTAGGTTGACATAACTGTGTTCTGCTACATGTAGAGTTCCACTCCGGATGGTAGAAATAAAGCTAGAATTACTTTTATTTTGCTTAACATAAGCCACTAAAACCTCTCCAAAAGCTAGATTTGCTCCAAAACTTCAGATGCATGAATCAAATGAATAATGATAGGTAATGGGCCACTAGTTTCATGGTCGGGCCCCTGTGAGGTTTTTTGATATAATATAAAATTAATAGTTCAGCTGGTAGTCCGAGGGAGATGGTGGAAGCAAAATAATGGTACAATTGCAAAATGAGATGTGATGAAAGTAATGCAAACGTTGCCTAGCTACTAAAATCATGCATTGCAAATGAGCATGTGCCCATGGTCTCCCTTGTTCCAGTTTCCATTAGCTCTGGCTCAATGACAAACCTTTAGCTCAAGTGTTATGTCTGACAAATGGTCTTATGCTTCAGTTTGTGATGCTGTCTTCGCAGTATGTCATGGAGATTTGTGTTCCATATAAAATTTATGTTTCAGAAATGGTAGTTTTAGGTTGGAAACTGGATTGAACATTTAAGAGAATTCTTTTACTGACGGATGCAGATCACTTGTCAGCAGGGGTACTTAGTTACCTTTCTCTGCTGTTCTGTCCAAGGAATATTTACTGTGGCTACACTTCATGTCTATGTTCATATGGTTGAATAGAACGAGAAGTAATAATTAGTGAGGCATCACCCCATCTTTCTTGCCCTTTTTCACATCAAACAAGATGGCTGCTGTGTAGGTCCTTCCACGGTTGTTGCCTCTGATGTGGGGTGAGGCCTGAAATGTTATCATCCCTTTCCAAACACCATCCACCCGTACAGTCCTACTTTGTACTCTCCTACATCTGAGCCTTTGCTTCTTTACAGCATGACTTGGCTCTGCCTTTGCCCTGGGGTGGTCTGAGTCTCGTTTCCAACAGGTACGCTCTTTTTGCTATGGGGCTCGCGGTCTCAGAATTGCTGAGGAAGTGAAGTGACAATTACCAGAATACAATGCTGCAATTGGGCAGAAAACCATAAATAATTTCCAATAGCTAAAAGGCTAATTAAATGAATAAAGGCCTTTATAATGCAGACCCTTTTTGACCACACTGCTAACCGCCATTATAGACAGTCCCATGTGTTTGATGGTTGTGAAAGCCTGTTTGAATTGCGCGACAATCCCTGCTTGTCCATCATTCCAGTAGAAGCTGAAGAAGCATTTTCGTAAACTGTTTCACTTCCTCCTAGGACTGTCGCCTGTATTGTTGCTGCTTTATTGCAAGAGCTTTACTAGTGTGAGGAGCCAAACGACGCTGAAAGCTTTCTCGATCTTCCCATTACAGAGAGCATCACATGAAGGAGTACCATGCTGGTAGGTCCTTCAGTGCATTGGTCAGGGTCTAGCAGGACTGGGACCTGTGGAAGATTTCATGGACTCTCTCACAATCTCAAACTTCATATTCCTTCACCATGACCTGAATTGGTAGCCAGTCGGCAGAGCAACGTTTGCAGAGCTGGCACTGCATGGATGGGGACTTAAGGAGGATGAGAAGACGATCAAAATTGGCAAATATTTTTGGATCCCCAGGCTCTTTATTAATAAACCGGGATCCATGTTATGCAACTGATCTGAGGGAAGTGAGACTGCCTCCTTGCATTTCTGATTCTCTGATGCTGACCTGAGTTAATGACTGGACATGGTTAGACACTCTACCCATGGTTCTTTATCTTGGTGTTCCTTGATAGTACTTGCAGTGGTTCCCTTGCTCATTTGAGTGTGCCAGTGGAGATCTGTGGAGTGTCACATATCCTCTGATCTCCCAGCTGTCTTTAAACAGCGTCTGGGAGCAGCGAAGTAGAAGTCAGTTTGTTCGGGGAGAAACATACTGACCAGACTAATTGTGGACAGTTTCAACATTAAGAAGTTATAAATATGATCTGTATATATTTCTAGATTGTAACTAAATTGCAGCATTTTGGTGTCCCAGTGTCCTTCCAATGGATACAAGTATCCCCTGCTAATGATAATAATAAAGCATGAACAAAATTACCTACATGTGTTTCGCATATATTATGCTGCACAAGATTACCCAAATTGTAGTGCTACTTCTGTGTATGTACTTTCACCAAGTGGCCCAGGCAAAACAGACTTTGTAAAGTGTTTGCTTTTTTTGTAGACCAACACCTGTTTATCCCACAGATGGTTCTAATTCTGTATCCATGTTCATTATTTTCCAATGTTAGTGTACAATACTTTAGGTTATGTGGCTATTAGGACATTAGTTTGAGTAAGTACACTTTATTGATCAGATTTCTCCATTGACATACATCATTAAACACATTGTAGAAACAAATGTGTACAAAATTTAAAATCAGTTAAAACACAATGTTAAAAAGAGAATTCAGTTTCAGTCTAAAACTTTCTTGGAACGTCTTATCAGGGCTTTGCTCGCGTAGGTACCCAAGTTAGAAATAGTCAAGGTCTGGACAGTTCCAAATAAAATACAGTGCAGCTTTACAGTCCCTTATCTGATTTTCCAAGAAGGGCCTTAACAAAGGTATTTGCAAATCCCGGTACCACCTACATATTGGCAAAAAATGCTTAAGATCCTCCCTTACTTATAGCCCACATGTACAATTTTTACAATGGGTCTCCCAGGCCCAGATTGGTGCAGGCTCTTAGTGGTAACATGTTTAAATGCACTAATAAAATAGAGCGCCTACAGTTGGGTGAGGGCATACTACACACACTGACCCCTGCTTGACATTAAATCTCGGAGCCGAAAACCGATTCAGAGATCCCAAAGCATGAACCGCATTCCACTACTCTACTAAATCAGGTCCCTACTAGGTATCCCGCCTTTAATCCTTGATTTTAACCCTGTCTAGATGAAGTCTCTTGCTGAGGTCAGGGGCTCCATCCCTGCTGTCAACAATGTGTTAAAACCCTCCCAAAACCACTTACATTTAAAACAGAAACCCGAGCCTGCTATCTCCGATAACAAGAAATGAATATTGTCATTTTTCTTGGGTACCAGCACAACTTTTGAAAAGAAAGTGCCTTGCCTCAATTTAGCTTGTGTGGCTATCTTCGTGATCCCCAGCTCCAAAAGCGGGGCGCAATGTGGGGTTCCCATTGGGAGACCACTCGGCCTTTTCATAATTTTCTTTTGGGCAATATCCAACTTCTCAGTTAAAACTCCCCCAGATTTCACTGCCATACAGTAGCATATTCCTCACCTTACACGACCTCTATCGCCTTACCAAGCATGTGCCCACCAAATGTATGGTAGAATCAAATGAACCCATTTAACCTGGATCTGGCCTCTACACGTGGAGTCCAAATGCTTTCTCCACTTCCCATTATATGAGATTAATAGTATTCACTCTAATTTTTCCATCTTTATATTTGATGAGAAAGATTGATCCATCAGTTTCAAACTTGACTTGAGATAAAACCATACTATCAACAAAGGAAAAGGTAAATCTGAATGTTTTTATAGGTTATCTGAATATAGCTATGAAAACATAATGGCACTGAAGAATTGTAAATATCCCCTTATATTTGTTCTCATTTTTCTCTGTTCTGTAATCTTCCTTAAATTTGGGCATTTCACTTAGTTTATATTTTGATATTTGTGCAGCAATTGTTTCTGAAGAAGTGCACAACTTGTGTAACAGTGTAGCACAAGATATGTGAAACACATCTGTTATTTTTTCATGCTTTAATAGTATTGTTACCAAGAGATACTTTGTATCCATTAGAGGGCATATATCGGAAATGTTTGTAATATACTGCAATTTAGTTATGTAGACCTACTGGATGGATTTTTGACATTTTCCAAAAGGTTTGGCTTCCCTCTGCCCCAAACTGAACATTTTTGGGAAAATGTGTTAAATGATAGCAAAGTAATTAAGGAAATAAAATAACACAATTTTTGCCTTAATCCCATTGAATTTCCCATAGAGGAGACATGCTTCGATTGAACACCCGTAGTGCGAAAACTACTTGCTCGATGGACTTGCACCCATTAAGATGAGAGGAGCACAAATGCAATGCGGGAGTGTGGGTGGGCTGTGGAGGCTGTTTTGGGGGTGAATGTTTTTAGCTTATCGGGAGAATCCTGGGGGAACCTCGCAGGACTACATGGAAACGTAAGACTCTATCAGAAACCAAATACGTCACACAAACCAGAGAATGAAAAGGGGTAATGGCAGAGATCCAGGGAGAAAATGCACATGGAAGAGGAGTGGGGCGACCTAGAAAAGTTTAGGGGAGACGTGTTGAGTGCTAGTGAGGATGGGGCTGTTCCAGTCTTGGATGTCCAGTGCATACTTGAAGCTCAACCCCTCCAAGACAAATACCTGCTCCTAACCAACACCGAACACCCAGGCATACAGACATGGCCATCAATGATGAACCCTGAAGGCTTCGCACTCGAGCTCTGCTCCTGTGCCATGTCCCTCGGGTTGCACATTGACAAACACCTCTCCTTCAAGACACACACAGCTTGGTACCAGCTCACCCTCCCTCGTAAAGTCAAGTCCTTCCCTCCGGACAGCTTTAGAACCACCGTTCAAGCACTGGTCCTATCCTACCTGGATGGGGGAAATGCCCTCCTCGAAGGCCTCCCGTCCTCCCTTGTGCCCCTGAGAAGTGTCTTACATGCGGCTGCAAGGCTTTATCAAGGGTCTACGCAGATAGGACCACATCACCCCGGCCCTCATAGACCTTCACAGGCTCCCACTGCATGCAGGAATCCCCTTCAAGTCTTGCTGCATCATCTATGAGGCAGTCGCCCTCAAGTTACCCAGCTACCTTGCAGAGAAACTCAGTATCTCCAATGGACAGCGCACCACCAGAAGCCAGAACACATGCAGAATTGGAATCCACTGCTGCAACAGGAAAGGACCCGAAAACACGCCTTCTCTGCATGCACCCCAATGTTTTGGAACCGCCTTCTCATCGGCATCAGACCCACTCCTACAATTCAGAAAATAACTCAAGACTCACCTCTTGAAGGAGTCTCTCCTCCTCAACACCAAGGCCATCAAGTTGCCTCCCGCACCACTTGACTCGCTAGATTCCACCCGCTCCTCCCCACCAGCCTTTACAGTTGTACCCCTCTTCTGTGCCCCACTGTCTGTTCTGTTACCTCTGAAAAGCGCTGTGTTATGCATCTGTACTGTTGTATACATCTGTAAAGCATCTGTTGCTTCTCACAGCTAGGTTTGCAATCAATAAATACCACAATAATAATGGGAAATGTTTTTCATGTATTTTCTTTTTCCTGTTACCGTGGTAATCTGCAAGCTATACCTTGCCCCAGGACTTGCAATGCATTAATGAAGAAGTGTCTGTGGGGAAGATAGGATGCCATAAAAGAAGCTATTCATTGTATTGCAGGAATAAAAAAAGGAGGGAAATAATGGCCAATAGACAATGGGCCACTCTGGTTTAGCCATAATATTCGAAATGTGCAGAGAGGTGGGATCTACTACATTAGCAGTGGCCGAAGGCTAGTGTACTATGAGGCTGTTGGTCATCCACATGGGTCACGGCTGTTGGGATCTAGTTAAGTACTAGGGAGGGAGGCATGTGCCTTAGCCGAATACTACCCTGGACTGAATCACCTTTCAGAGAGATGGGGTCAATTAAACCTCACTTAGCTGTTGTACCTTTACAAAACAGTCTCAGGAGACTTTTAAGTGAAGACACTGCCCTATTTAGTCCACTGACCGACCTGCAAATTAATGGAGACTTCAAATCCCACAGAAATCTATAATCTTACTTTCCTGGCAAATATTTTGTTAAAACAGCATGCCCGGATTGCCCTTTCACAATTTTCTATGGTTTTTTCCTTCATGCATCGCAAATAAAAGATTAGATATGTTAATTGTAAATAGAGCTGGGGGGAGCCGGATATTTCATGGGATGGGCCGAGCCTGGGTTCTGGCCTGGCTCTTAGGGCCCAACACGAGCCGTGTCCAGGAAGTGGCTGCACAAAATTAGGGGGACGTGTGTTGGGGGCAAAAAAGGGGACGTGGGGAAGGAAATGTATTGGGACAATAAGAGGCTAAAGAGGTTTGGGGCAACAAGTGACTGGGGTAAGAAAAGGGGGATGAACAGTACTGGGGCAAAACAATTGGCTGAAGGGGGCTGGGGCAACAATGGGTAAGGGAAGGAGGCAAGAACAGGTGTTGGGGCAACAAAAAAGGGCTAAACTGGACTGGTGGATCAACACTTGGCTAAAAGGTTTGGGGGCTACAAAAGGGGCATGAACAGGGGCTAAAGGGTGACAGGGCAACAAAATGGGGCTAAGGGGGCAAGAACCGTGATTAAAAGGGACAAGAACAGGGGCTCGTGGGGCAGTAAAATGGGCTAAATGGGACTTGGGGTAAAAAGGGGCAAAATGGGCCTGGCTGCAGCTCAAACAGGTTAAGGGGCAACAAAAGGGGCTAAAGGGGGCAAGAACAGGGATCAAAAGGGACAGGGGCTAGGGGCAGGAAAAGGGGCTAAATGGGACTGAGACGGGCATGAAAAGGGGCAAAACAGGTATGTTGCAAGAGGAGCTAAATGATATTGGGGATCAAGAAAGGGGGAAAATGGGTCTGGGGCATCTTAACAGTGTTGCAGCAACAAAAGGGGACAAAGGGTACTGGGAGGAGAAACAAAGTGGCTTGCTTATCTTTTGGGAAATCGCTGCTGCCTCATAGCCCTAGCAGGAAGTGTTCCAGTCCTGCCCCAGCCAATCCGTGAGTGACTGGGGTGGGACAAAATAAAGATGTGCTCCTGGTGTGCCGGCAGCACTTACAGGAGCACATCTGCCTGATTTCTTGTCCTGCCACCTGCCTTCCTGTCCTGGCCAAGCCAATCAATGAGTGGCTGGGGAGTGACTGGCAGTTGGGTGGAAGGGACAGGAAAACAGGCAGATGGCTCCTGTAAGTGCTTTCGGCACACTTGCAGGAGCCGTCTTTTCTTTTTCAAAGTGGCCAGGCACCCGGTGGGGCTTGTGGCCAGCCCCTACTTTGGGCAAGCATTGGCCTGAAGTGGGAGTGGAGGGGTTCAGGTCAGAGCCCTAGGTGGGGCTCGACCAGCTCTAATTATAAAACAAGATGTTAAGGCTCGGTGCCTTTTTGGGTTTGTTCTCCGTATAAGAAGGGAGGTGTTCAGTCTGGCCTGTCTTTTCCACCCCTGTCCCTCATCAAGCCTACTACTAGGTCTGTGAATGCCTTTTGATGTCATAGTGTGATGTCATGCATTGAAATGTGTATATGTAGTGGAGAATGTTCTCGCACCAGTAAATAGTGGAGAATGATCTCGCACCAGTAAATGCAGGGTTTGAAGTTGGGTCGAGGCAGACTAGCTTCACCTGTATCTTCAAGACAAAAGTCTGACCTCCAAAACGTATATAATTAACTTAACTGAATTGGAAACAAGTACACCATCAGGTCAAAGGAATGAGCAGATCAGAATTCTCATGAAACCTCAATGCTTGACTCTTTCCAATAACCTTGATTTAATAACCTTATGCACATCCTAAACAAACATTAAGCTTTACAAAGATTTCATCCAGCTACTGTCTACTGTGGTACCTTCAACTACGCCTTGCAGATATCCCAAAGCATTGAGTGAGAAACCTGAGGTATCCTCCTAAGCCGACCTCGCGAATCTCTTATTTCAGGTGGCCAGGGAACAGCTAACTCTCTCAGATCCTAACCATGGCGGCCGACAAGCAAGGGAGGATCACTTGGGTAGAGGAGCCTGGGTGTTGTGCTCTGGGGAATAACCCAGGTGAGACACAGTATTATACCGGGGAGGGAGAGGACGAGGAGATCCTGGGGACCTTTTGTAGGCTGTACCATATCTGCCTCCTTTCCTCCCAATGTATCTCTTGCCCAGATCCAATGACCCCTCTGTATAGGACAAATCCCCTAGGAACACAAACCCAGGTCCACTTGGAACATATCTCTCCCAGAATCCCTGCTTTCCTGTGCCCTACCCGAATACTGTCATTCTCCTCCCTGCCCCTCTTATTAATTCACGACGTCCCAGTTTGTTTTGACAAAACTGTACCCTTCCTACAATATTCCCTATCCAATTCATAAACCCTACAAAGCTCACCTTTCGAGTTGACCAAACACCCCCTTACTTATGCCATCTTTTCCCCATCCTACCCCGTGAGATATTCAGAGGTTCTCTCGCCCACCCTTTTCCAACACTTTACTACAGACAGTGGACTAACGCCAGAGCTGTTTGTGATATGTCCCAAAACAAGGGTCAGGCAGATTAAGTAAATTCACAATAACTACACACACCTGACGTCCCTTTCCCTTCCTCACAGGGATAAAAGGCGGAGCACTAAAGCACACTTCGAGAAAGGCTGAACCCACGAGGAAGCAGCTATTCCAGACCGGCCGTTCAAACTGAGGAGAAAGGCGGGGAGAACTGGTGGGATGACCAGGAGAAATTGCCCATCCCCTTTTCAACTCAGACCTGCAAAGCCTCCGAAAGGAAAATCATAAGACCAGGAAGTCCAGCTGGCGTGTGATGTGACAGGTGCCAACGGCACACAGTGCCCTCCCGTGCTGACAGCCAAAGCGGGGAGAAGCGCTTGCCACTGTGGTGCCGTCATTGACTGCCGAGATGAGAAACTCCAACAGTTCAGCACAGCCGGTGAGTCCGAGAAGACCGATAGTAGAACCGAACTGTGCTGCGTCCAAGGTTGCAGGCCGGAAACCTTGTTGAAAAAAGAACTTGTGTAATTGTACTTTAAAGAAACCTGTGTAAAAGCTTTAGAAGCAGAGTGGTCAGGCATTGCGGGGGCACTCATTCTAAGACCTCTGACTGAAGCCCTTTTGGGTTGTGTTTTGTTGAAATGACGAGGACAAAGAGGGCTTAGGAGAGGCTAGTGTGAAGTGTCAAAGTGGTCTAACGAGGGTCGAGCGAAACCCCTCGTACACACAAGTCGTTGACACATTGGAGAAAACTGATGGAACTGTGAAACTGGCAAATGTGAACCCGATAGAGGGATGACTGCGAATTGAGGGTAAATAGTGATCTACCCGTGAACATTGTGACAAAGTGTGAACCCGGCTGAGGGATTTCCATAATGGATAGTTGGTTTAAAAGACATTGAGACTGCCGAGTGATACGTTTTTGAGTGAAAGGGTGTAGTGAACCCGATTGAGGGAGGCAAACACTGCAAGAAGGATCAGATCCCGGCTGAGGGTGATCCAAGGGGCGAAGAGCAGTCGCCTACGAGAAAGGATCGACAAAGGAACTTTTGTTTATGGTACAGCAGACCTAAGGCAAGAGACTTTTGCAGGAAAGAGAATTGGCCCCGGAAGGTCCTGGCATCATTGAAAGGAACTGTAACCTTGTGCTGGCGAGGCCGAGGAGTGTGCTGTGCTCAATGGTTCTGCCTTGTCCCGTGCTAAAATCGTGGGGAAAGGTAGACCCCAGCCATATCATCCCGACTTATCAAGAAACGAAAGAAGTGTTCGCCAAGTGATATTATCCTTCACTATTTTGTAACTTGATTGTAAGGATTGGCAATAGTATTTAATTTTTCTTTTTTTGTTTTTTTTTTTTTTAGTATAGGCCCTTTTTTATTTGACAAGACGTCACTAGGACTGCCTTATTATTTGATAGTCGTAGCTTGCTCCCATCCTAGGTTTAGGTTTAGGTTATGTGTTTTTCTTACCCATTATACAGTTTGATAAATATCCTTCAACTGTGATCACTTGCATCTGTCTTTACTGTTGACACCATGCGTTTCTTACAATTGCCATCTTGCATTTTAAGTATCCAAATACCAAATCTTTAAATTGTCCTTTGTTGCAGCATACATCATTTGAATCCACTAACCAAGACTAAACCTGCATTTATTTGCTAGACATTCTTGCATTCCCTTGTGGTCTGTCCCATTTCTTTTTTTGTTTTCTTATTTCTTGCCCTGATTATATAAATCCCCGAGGGCTTTAGCATTGCACCGGACATTAGCATACATTCCTCATCAAACCAATTAACTGGCCTCATTATTTTAGATTAAAGCTCTCCTTGCGGCGTCCTGATGATCAGCTTACTACTCGGCACCAACACCAAAGCCATCATCTGGTTTTCATAATCCTTAAACGTTTGTCTTGAAATATAATCCTCACTGATTGGCAAGAAATCATTGGGCAGTTTTATGCCATCCCATGTTCGCAATGGGAACAATGTATCAGCTGGATGTCTTCATTTGATATATCTAGCTTGAAGGCCAAACTTGTTCACATACAATTCACTCAGTGCAGAGATCGTATTTAAAAAGCATTAGCAAGAACTCTGTTTTTTTTGTTGTGCATAGTCCTTTCCAGGGAAACAAAGTGCAGCACGCTGCAAAAAGTGTTGGCCATTTTGAAACTGATACAATATTGCCTCTGTATAGTACGAAAGTAATTCTACATTTTTTTCTATTGTGCAGTGCCATTGGAGACATTAAGTATTTGACAAATGTCAGAGCTTTGATAAAATCCACAATGCTTTGTCAATCCTAAATGAAATATAACAGCATAGATGTTAATAAGCAATAGCATTCAAGGTTGATTTACACATGCTAATAGTGTGTAGTGCCTTCTAAATGCGTAATAACTTGATCAAAAAATGACATCAACCATATATGTGTGCAGAATTGTCTATTTGAGCCAAGTCCCACATTTCACAACACCACCTAGTAGTTATCGCTGGAAGTTCAGCTTCAAGGATGGTGCTCAGCAGAAACATACAACTTCCCATAGAACACGAATGGCAGTTGCATGCAAACCTTTTACACAGCGTCTTCTCAGACTGGTGTCATCCAGAGATTGATCTCTTCGCAACAGTGCACTGAAGAACGCACAATGCTCAGAACACTGCCTCCAGGTATCCCAAGACAAAGTCTAAGGGAAAGGGCATGTGGATGAATTGGTCAGGGAGATTTGCTTATCCCGACTCATCTCATCAAAGGGATATCCACACAATGCACCTGAACAAGTCAAACATATGCTAATAGCACCAATGTGGACCTGTCAATCATGGTTTCCGCACCTACTAAGAATGTCTGGTTGCTCTCCAGTCAAACTACAGTGCCCTTACAACATGCTGTCCCAGGATCAGGAATCCACACTACATTCATGTTCTCAAACATTGAATTTTAGCAGCCTTGCTCATAGTTTGGCCATTTAAAGCGGCCACAATGATTGTATGTAAATCCTTGAAGCATGTAAACCCAATACCAAGCACTGCGATTTCAATAAATGGGAACGCTTTGTCATTTGGTGTAATTCAAGTAGCGTCTATCCAGTTGACTGCTCACACTGTTGTATATAACTCTTGGCCTCTGGACTAGTCTTTAATTCACTAAGAGTTCATCTAGCTGCTCTTTCTGCAAACACTGCCTCTCGATATAAAGTTTCATGGTGGAAAGTCCCTGTAATTAAAGCCTTCATGGAACGGGTGAAGAGGTTGCACGCTCCCAATTTCAAATCTAACTCCCGGGTGGGAATTTAATGTTGTCCTTACTAAACGTTTGAGCCCTCCTTTTAAACCAATGCACAAAACCAGTGCCTCACTTACAAGACCACTTTTCTTGTGGCCATTACATCATTAAGGAGGGTGAGTGAACTGCAGGCTCTCTCAGTTCAAGACCCATTTGTCACGTTCATAAGGACACAGTGCGCACATATCCACGCTTCTATCCTAAATTCATCTCAAAGTTCCATGTCAGTCTATAGAACTTCCAGTTTCTTCCAAAATCCTACCAATTCAGCAGAGAGGAGTCTCCATGCATTATATGTTAGGAGAGCAGGGATGTATTACCTCAATAAGACAAAACAACCACGGAAAACAGACCAATTCTTTGTTTCCATAGTCACTGGAGGAGAAGGTGATCCTGTCTCAAAGTCTATTTCAAAATGGATTCTGAAATGCATCTAGATCTTTCATTCGAGGGGATTGGGTCCTCCGTATTCCATATCTGACAGTAATCACCACAGCTGTGCTGATTACTGTCATAGATATGGAATACGTCATCGGACCATCCCATCGAAAGAACGTTACCAGGTAAGAGAGTAACCTGTTCTCTTTCAAAGAGACTGTTACCTTTCATGCCTAGAGCGCACTCTACATGAGGCACAGGGGCTACTTTGGCTTTCATTGCAACTGTTCCCTTGTATGCTATTTGCATAGCAGCAACTTGGAGTTAAATTCACAACATTACTGCTTAGATACACATAGACCACCTTTTGCTGCTGTACCTTCAAAGAACCCATCACCTTCTGCTAGTCTATGCATAGTATATGATTCTAAGCAGATCCACAAGCCACAGAAGACCTATATTACTTGCCATAATCATATTTCTGATGCTTGTATCTGCTTTGATTCCCATGTGCCTGTACTTCCTCCCCTCTTGGATTTGAAGGTACATGGACATCTTGCCCTTTTCTTTACTTCCTGTACTCACGCATACTCATGTCAGAAATAAAACAGTGACCTTTATGCGTGAAGGCTCATGGTTGTACAGTACTAGTCACACAAGGGATAGTAGTAGAAACACACCCATTCAACGTCCCCTTTAGACCATCAATAACCAGATGCAATGCTCTGCAGCTACCACTAGATGTCGGCCTATGCATAGCATGTGAATCTAAGCAGATTAAATCAGAAATACTTTTACGTTAAGTAATGCATGTTATATACTGTGGTGATTTGCTAGGTATTGTCACTTCTCCCCATGGGGGAGCCCTTTCCCATGAGGCTAGGGAGCAGTGGCTGCTACCCAATAGTGCCCCTAGGGGTGGTATAGTGTGGGAGCACCTTATGAGGAGGGACTCCCTCTGTGAGGTGGACTATCAATTTGGGTACAACACATGGCATTTCATCACTCCCTCACATGCCTAAGCCCCCCAAACTCCCCCCCCCGCCCCACCCAGTCCCCTCTCCCTTGCCAACCAATATTATTAAACCAATGTATTTCTGTGAGACTAGGAATACAACTAAGATAGAAAGTACTAGGACAACGACTAAGAAGAACATAGGAAGCATTAAGGATTACTGACTTTCCTGGTACTGAGACGAGGTGGCTCACAGGAGGCATGAGGAATAATGAGCCATTGACAACAGGTGTTGGTGTTCTGCTGTTGCGGAGCATGCCCCATAAGTAGGAAAGTGAAGTACTTGATGTCTTCACCTTTTCTCCCTGGTCGGAGAACCCAGGCGTTTGAAGTCCGGGGTAGACCTGAGGCAAGGGTTCTCCAGAGGATGCAGGCGGAAAGCTGAGCAAGTCCGTGAATCGTCCTGCATCGGCAGGACCAAGGTGAGCTGCAAATGGGCGAGGCAGTGGCACAACCTCCAGGGGGAGGTGGGTCGCACGGTCCTTCTGCAAGAAGGCTCAACACCCAGAGCTGCCGCAGAGGCAGGGAAGATGCCAGCGGCTGCAGGAAGGAGACCGACCCCAGTCCATGGAAAGACCAGTGCCATGCAATAAAGTCCCAGAAGGTAACTGGATGCATGGGTGGACCGGTAGGGGCGGGGGGGGGAGAGTTAAGTGGTCTCGTCTTCAGGCCAGGGCAAGTGCTTCAAGGGTCTGGGACCCAAACAAAAGTTACAAGTGCATCCTAGGGAATATTCCTCGTGGCAGCGGTAAGTCCACTAATCTTTCAAAGAAGGGCCTGGGACCCCAATGAAAGAGAAGAGTGCATCTGAGGACATCCTCCTCGTATCTGTGGCAGAGGTAAGCCCACTGACCACCAGGGAAGGGCCTGGAACCCTGGGAGAAGTATGACATGGAACTTTTTTGATTCTGTGACAAGGTGCCAAGGCAAAACCCAAGTGAGAAACTAACTCTCAAACCCCAGGTGAAGTGAGCCATTCTCCTGGTGGAAAAATGAAAACCAGTCATGTGCTCTGAAGAGTGGACAGTTGAAGGGTGTCATTCTTCCTGAAATTGGAGAGTGCCGTTCGATAACGGGAGAAGGTAGCCATTCTCCTGGTATAAAAAGTTGACTGTACAAAGTGCTGGAGTTACCAGCCAGTGGAAGGGAGTAACTCACCCAGGAAATTGTCTTTGAAAGAGAACATTGAGGGAACGCTACGCATACACCAGGAGAATCGAGTCATTCTCCTGAACAAAGAACTTTGTTGGTCAATATTGGTTTTAGTTATAGTGTTAGGGTTAGAAGCAGGTTTTGACACGGGATGGTGGATTTTCATTTGTACTTGCATTTTGACAGTTCCTTAATTTAGTTTGAGTCGGGGAATCCCAACTGGAGATGGGATAGTGAAGATTTCTCTTTCAGTGTACAGTCAGTGGTTAAAAAACCATTAATCTAACTTGATCCTGCCTGGATGGTGTTTGTTTAACGTTCAGTTGTCTTACTTTTTCTTAGATAAAGGATATGTTGGTATGGGTAAACCCAAATTACTTTCTGGAACATGATTTCGGACACTTGTATGTTCACTTTTCCCATTTTAGCAGCCTTTGATCAATATGAATCCCGTCATTGAGGGTGCACTTCGGATGAGATTTAGCAGCAAGTTTGAGGTTTTTAAGCCCCATGGCGATTATTACCACCAAGCAACGCCACAATGTCATCTCGTTATTGATTCCAATTTAGCAGATAGAAAAATTGCCTTATCGCCCATGTTTGCTTACTATTTTTGACGGCTATATAAAATGCCACTTAATATTCCAAATATATTTCTTCACTTGCACAGGATGACCTTACTGCTTGAAAGTTTGGTAGGAGAGAAAATAATTTCTGGCAGATGTTTTTTTTTTATTGGAGAAAGGTCCAACTTTCTGTGTAATACCTTAGCTGCTTTTAGCAATTTAGCCTACTAAAGGGGATCACTCGCTGACAGGTTTTGTCACCTTTTCAATAAGATTAACATAAACCAGCAGAAAATGATTTTCTTTGCTTCTGTTATCAATGATCGGTAAGATTATCAAATGAAATAACTAAGTTGATGTTTACCATTACCTACGAAGGTACAGTGGACATACTTTGATTGACATCCACTAATGCCACATTTTCATCATTATTTTATGGGGATGATCAGTGCAAAGAAGGTGGGTAATTGATCTTGTATTGCATTCAAATGCTTGCTAAATATACACCAGAATATATAAGGTGCATCTCTATTTTACAAATAGAAGCAACATAAAAGAAATGGGAATCCCTCTCAGCAGAGGTTTGGAGGCCTACAAGGGGAATGCTTGTTCTAGCCCCGAGGACGACAGTGGCAGTTGATGGTTCCAATTCCTCGCCCCCCTTCAAGTTCCAGTCTGTTTTATGCAGTATTGAACTCCATCACCCAATGCTTGTGAACCAAAATGCTGGCAGGGTGATGACTTCTAATTTCAGAAATCTGGAGAAACCAGCAGACAAACTATTACAAAGAAGCAATGCCACAGCACCCACCCCTGGACAGTCCCACAACGAGAAGGATAAACCCCAGGAGAGAGATGCTGTCCCTGCAGCTACCAGTGTGCACCTGTGCTCCGGCACTGCAGGAGGAACAGAGATCAGATCGGGGTCAGTCTCATGTGGCATGCCAGTCCGACCTGTCCAAAGGGTAGTCCCTTATGGTGCCTCTAAAACACCAGAGATTTGAGCAAGGAGAACCCTCCCCTTCTGCCCCCTGCCTCCCATGGAACTACTTACCCAGAAGGGAGGCATCCATGGGCACCCTAACACAAACTTGGACAATATCCCAAGTGGGCCTTCATTACTGGCTCATGGCAGACCTGTGTTGGAAAAAGGGGTGCAGCTTAGGTTGCCATTTGAAGGGCTCTTTGTCTGTAACGCCATTGTGGCGGTAAAGACTGGGCCCAATTGTATAGAGACAGCAACCCAATCAGAGGGCAGGTGGTTAAAGCAGAAAGTTGTGGGTTTCTCAGGGGAGATCCGAGAAGGTGGATGTAGCAGACCAAGCAGCAGTGGCTTGTCTATAATGGGAGAGGAGCCTGCCAGTACCTTCACCCATTATGGAGCAGCCAAACCAGCCCATTGTAAACCCTTAATGCTTCCCAGCTACTTTCTGCAGTTGAGGGAGCACTGCTGGGCTGTATGTATGCATTGGTGTGGGAATGTAGAGTGAGTGTATTGTGCAAGGTGAGTGCATGTAATGAGCAAGTGAATGCTGTGTGAATCTGCAAGTGAATGGTGAATGGATTTTTGTGGTGTGCTTGTGGGTTCAGGCCGCTGATTTTGTTTGGGGGATATGACCACAAAATCAAAGATGCTCAGTAAGTAATGATGCAGTGACTGTGGCTAAACTGGCATTTTGGTGCAGCCAGTCTGCCCATTGCTTCCTGTGGCATTACATTGTTTTCACTTGGCATCATTGATAAAGTATAATTACCTGGCAAGAGTAGTGTTTTGGTGCAACCAGTTTGAACCGGTTTCCATTTTCTAGGTTTGCATTTTTAATCGAGATACTGCTATATATATATATATATATATATATATATATATATATATATATAATCTATATCCAGCATTAGCCTGTTTTCTTCCGGTATCATTACTAGCCTTATGCACAAAGCAAACCTGAGTTTGCTATTATATGGAAATACTGGTATATATTGGTGCAGACTGCATGGAAATGTATGGGCACAGCCAGAGTGAATGTTTATTTACTGGCATATATTGTGGGCAAAGACATCATGTAAATGTGTTGGGAAATGCTACTGTGTGCTGTTTGTGGCTTGCATCTTTTAGATGTGTTGCCTTCCAAAACAAATGGCAACCTGTCTGGCTTTTTACCCAATTTTCTACGTGGTGTTCAATAAAATGCACCATTTAACCCACTGTTCAAACCGGTTTTGTCAGGTGAGAACCATTCTGAACCCTCCTTGGTTGGTTCGGCCTCCTTCTCTATCTATTCTCGGATGCTCTGGCATATTTGTGGGTAGTATTGCCACTGAGACCAAGGAACCATGGGGAAGGAGGATGGAGGCCATTTCCGGAGCAGGTGAGGCATTGGTTGGTGAGTACAGGTGGTCTAATGCATTAAGTGTGCTTGGCAGAGTAAATTGTATGTGTGGTTAGATGAATTCGCTGAATGTAGAAAAGGCGAATGGCTTTTAGGACTTCATCTCCGTTGGAAGCCGGAACCTACACAGTAGGGTGGTCAATAAGATCTTTTGTCCCTCTCCTGAGCCATAATACACTAAAATGAGGTATTGCCTCTGCCCAACCTTAGCCCTCCAACACACACATGTAAAATCTACTTGGGATCTGTGGGCCCAGGGCACCATTTATGGCTCAACCCCATCCCAGAATGGACAGACCCTACCATGTTCCCTTGTGAACCAGGAATCCTGTGGCATTGCAACACGAGTTTACATGCCTCAGACCCATCTGAAACATTTGCTTTGGAGTACTGCATGTCCTGTGCATGATTTTCACTTGAAAGGTCCGGATCCCAAGATCCACAAAGGTTTGATTAATTTGACCACACATCGACCACTTTCACTTCCTTACCAACCTGTCTGGACTATGCCTGACCCACCAGCAGCTGTTCTGCAACGGATTTGTCCTCCAGCTTTGAATCCATACTAGTGCAGTGTGCTTTGTCCACCATTGCAGCCTGTGAGTTCCATAACTTGTAGGGTGCACAAGGGTAGAGTCCCCATCGTCCAGACTTGCCAGTGCTCTTCTCAATGTTCTGTATTGTGCAAACAGATGTTTCCCATATCATGTGCATCAAACAGCAAGTCTTGCCGCTTTTCATATTTTGCTTTTGTATCTGACCCTGCACCCTATTTCAGCCACAACAGTGGGCAGCCTTCGGTCGTGGTGAGGCTTCAGCAAACAGGAACAGGTCACCAACCCATACTTTTATACTAACTTGTCCAGGGGTTGCTTGGAACCCCATTAGGCAATTCATATTTTGCTCACATTTACCGTGGTGATGGGTGCCTGTGCAGACAATAGACCTCTGATGCCCATGTCTGCCTGAACCCAAAGGATCTTTACTGGCATCAGAAAGCCCCTTGTATACGTTTCTCAAACAGTAGGCAATCTAGTCTGTCACAAAGTCGGAAACTCCCATATGAGTTGTAACTGCCATTGTGCAAAGCACACAGGACTCTGATCAAATAGGAGTTACTGCATCATTCAGTTGAGTTCCTTGAATATATGAACAGGCAAAGTCATAAGTAGAATGGAGAACACATAATTAAACTTCAGGAGAGTGACCACTGCTTTGTCCAAGTTGGTTTGGCCCCATAGGTAGCCACCTCAGTGACTTCCACGGCAAAAATGTTCCTGCCCTTTTCTGTTAGCTGCTCAGCGGTATTAGTCGTCTTTAAAGTTATTATACTCCATGTGATCCAGACCCTTGGTTACTTTATTTTCTTCGTGCTCCATGTAAGAGACAGGAAATCTAACAAGGTTGGCTGGCAAGTAGCTGTTACTGCCAAGACCTTGGACATTATCCAGTTCACCTTGTATAGAGTGAACAGCAAGCTCTATTGCTTGTAGGCAGATCCATCCCTAGGGCCAAAATTAGACCATCTGAATTTACTAATTTCTGACTCATCCAACCATATGATATAACTTCTTAATGATGACTAGCTCTGTATCCTGGCTGCCAAAGGCTCCATGGCACTCTTTTACAGCGTTGGCAAAAGGCTATCCTTGCCACATTCCCCAGTTTGAAAGGCATTTCTCTGGCTCTGGCTATTTGTGATTACAAAAGTGGTTGACAAGGTGAACAACAAATCTGGTCATGATTATTTCATCGCTAATGCCTATTTGTGACTGTGCACAACTAACCCCACTTTGTGCAATCCAGCTCATTCTTCACTTCCAGCAGTACTGCAGCCGCGGAGTCCCATGAGCCTTGGTTCCTCAGCAACGTCATAGTTTCCAACTCGACTATTGGTCTTTTTACAGCTCTTCAGAGCTGCATGGGTCCAGACGAATCATTGGAGGCAGGACCCTCTCCAAGGCCTTTGTGAATATCTTGCAGTTGGCCTTGTGGATATAAATGTGTCTATAGCTACCATGCACATTTGCCACTTTGCCTTTTTTATGAAAGACTGATTATGACATGGCTGTGTTATGAGGCAGTCTTGCAGCATCTCATGGAGTAGTTCAGTCCAAACCTGACCCTATATCACTGTTTCTTCTGTTCAAGAGCGTTTGATCAACCAACTGTACCCCTTCCACACATATTGGTTCTTCCAGCAAATGTCTCAAGTCTTCCGTCAGATGTTTTAACTTGCGACTCTCAAGGTATGCACCTCCTCTGAAACATTTTCTCTATTTCCTACGGGCTTACATAGAATTACATACATTCTTGATTTCTTTTTTTGTTTGTATACAGGGTGCAGATCATCCAACCATGGTTTGGGCCCCAGCAGTAAAACGCTTGACATACTGCACCTATTCTGAACACAATTATTTAAGCTCCGGTTTCATTTTCCTCCTCCATGTTACCAGGTTTCTTAGTATGCATATATAGTTTGGCCTTTAGCTCCCCTTCCAGATTTGCCATGATTTCTTGCTTGTGATGTTCAGTAAGTATCGGCACCCACTCAGAAATCAAGAATTGCGCCAGACTGTATTAAGATATTGACTTGAGTTTTAATGCTCTTAATACAGTCTGGCGCAATTCTTGATTTCTGTGTGGGTGCTGATACTTCACTATTTCCAAGGTGGTTCTGTAGACTTCTTACCACCTACCTCAGACAAGACGCGACAGATCAATAACCACAATATTAGAAAATACAAACTATCAAAAGTGTCGCCTGACAGAATAGTCTCTCTAGAGTCTAATCACGTTCATATGTGTTCGGTAAGTAACTTCCCCTGCATGCAGCATTTCCTAGACCCCCCCCCCCCCCCAACGGTTGTGCAATTGACCTCCCTTGTGTGATTCCTTGTTTGATCTAAAACCCTTTATCTTTGTGGGACAAAAAGGATGTTTTGCGTCACCAGTTAAATGGCTTCTTCCAAGCATAGCTGAGGGCAAGATCTAGATTCACAGAAGCATGGTCTGAAATCCGAATATTGCCTTTAGTGCAGCCCTGAATCACCCTCTGCAATGTCGGGGAGAAGGCCAACCTGGAGTTAACTGTCCTATATTCATGAATAAAAGATGTAGCCTCTCCCAGTTGGATGCTGGAGTCACCATGGCTGTTCCCTGATCATAACTATCAGGGCACTAGATTGGTGAATATTGTTATGATTGTTGGGCCATGCAAGGACCTTTTTGGGGACATTGAGATATTGGGTAATGTCCACACCCAAAATCAGTGTGTCCCACACCTCCATGGTTATGGTTGTTGTGACACCCTGTGAACGAATAGTGGGTCTTCTGATGTGAGAGCACACTGTTGATTAGCTCAGCCACACCAAAACGATCCCCTCCCACCATCATGAAAGTACAGTCTGGAACGTTCTTGCATATTAAAATTGCAACACCTCCTGAATTGTAGTTATAACTAGAAAAGTAGAGCTTACCCAACCCTCCTTATATTAACGTCTGTGCCGCCTCCTCCAGCACTCTGGTCTCCTGCACAAGGCCATGTCACAGCCCATGCTGTTCAGATATGACAGTACTTTCTTCTTGATGCAGTAGAGTCCTTTTACATTCCATTTCACTAACAAAATGTGATGACCAGGATTTATCGGATGGCCCTTAAACACATTGAGAAAATCTGTGCTGCTGGGGCTCCTGACCTAGACGTCCTACATTAATTTGATGGTGTGATTAATAGTATATCTTCTTGTCACCTCCCCTAGGAGAGTTACTAAGAACCATGCTTTATGTAAGGCAAAATCGTATGACCAAGACTGTAGGCTAGCAAAACTTAGCTGATTGTCCTTCCTCTGACCCTTTGATAGAGATAGGCTTACTGCGGATTTGCAGAGCTAATTATAAAAAGTCACAAAAGAGAAGAAAGAAGCCTATGTAAGGTCAGAATGGAAACCCTTATTGGAAGCCTGTGAAACCCATCATAATGCCACATTTTGGGAAATGGTTCATGGTGTCGAAGTTGAGGGAGAGGTCGTGTTTTAGTGCAGTATCACCTCTGATGCTTGGTGCAGTCATTTTTCCAGCCTCTATGATGGTGGACAAGGATGCAGCTTCTAAATGGGTATTCATAACCAAGGAGCATGATTTCGTATTGGGGTGAAGGAGGTTCATGAAGCTAGAATATCGCAGAAAGGCGGCAAAGCACTGGGGCCGGACCAGCTCCCTATTGATCTGTTTAAGGATTAAACAATAGTATGGGCCCCGGTTCTGTGCAAACCTTTCAATGCATGGTTCAATGCTAGCACGGTTTCTGACTCATGACGTCAGCAGTTTATTATCCCCATATACAAAAGTTTAAGGGGGGGGGGGAGAAGAGGGGGAGACACCAACCAGTCAATTGGCCGATTTCGTTACTAGATGGCTCCAGCAAAATCTTTGCCAGGGTAATTATTAGACCGGTTCAGCAATGGGTTGCTGAAGGTGGTATAGTGCATTCTCTACTGGCCGGGTTTCAATGGATTAAGGGCACACTAGACCAAAGCTTTAGACTATCTTTTAATTCATAAATACACTGTCGTGTTCAATATGAGACTTTATTTGTTGATCTTAGAATAGCTTTCGAAGGGGTCCCCCGTGAGTCACTCATAGAAGTTTTAATTAAAATCAATATCCCCAATCATTTTCTTGAGGGAGTACATATCCTATATACAGGAATAAGGGCAGTGATCCTTTACAGCGTAGGCGAAGTGACAAATCCATTTGCAGTTGCAAATGGGGCAAAGCTGCATACTGGCACCCCTTCTCTTTTGCACATATATGGAGGAAGGTATTGCACTTTAGGGCTACCAGGACCCGCTGAGGATAGAACATCAGATACACCCAGCACTATTCTTTGCGAACAACGCAGTACTGCTAGCAACATCGCTGCAGGGGTTGAACACTACACTGGCATTGTTTCTTTATGGTCTGTGGGGGACCTGAAGCTGGATTTGAACACAGGCAAAACACAGTCCATGGTGTTTAGGCCCAGATCAGCTAAACGCTCTGTTTGATTTCTGAGCTGGGGTTCAAGTGATTGAGCAAGTCATTTTTTATGACTCTATAGGGGTACAATTCCATGAGAATGGGCTTTGGTCGCCCAGTTCAGTTGGATAACACCAGTATACCTGTTGAAGTACACTGGGGCAGTCGGGGGCCTTCTTCAGTAGACATACAAAGGGAGCTGTGTCGCCCCCCGAAATAGAAATGTATAGAAGGCAAGCTGTTGCCATCCTTGTTTGGGGTCGAAATATTGGGCTATGCAAATACCTCAGATTTTACCACAAAAGAAAATACATTTCTAAAGACCTTGCTAATGTTACCACAAGTATCTCCTGATGTAATCGTGCACTTGGAGACCGATGTTCCCCCTAATGGGCTCAAGTGCCACTTATGAGGCCACTGTTGTATTGGCTGAGACTTTGTCATACCGAGGGGCTGGAAAGGTTTTGAGAGGTATTGGTGCATGTTTTGTCCCTTGATGGGGCCATGGGCCTCGCTTGGGTCAAGCATGTGAAAACGACTTTTCAGGCTCTGAATGAACCCTCGGTCTGGCGCAACCCTTCGATTGTAAATAGGAGGACTGTTAGTAAGATTAAGGGGGCAATGGTGGAAGCGACAAGGGGGCAAAGTGTTAGAAGATTGCGATGCGCTCCAACTAGGAGTCGAATATTTACAATGTAAAGCTGAGTTTGGCTTTGAGAAATTACTCAATACTCTTCCCCACTGTATGCCTGTGCATTGTTCATGAGTTTTAGGATGGGGACTATTAGGGTTGGAGCATTCACAAAGTCATGAAAGAATACTGACATGATTAACTGCCCGTTGTGTGGCCTAATCGAAAAGACTGCAATCCTCTTCATGTTTTTGTGTCCTAGTTTAACCTCATTGAGAAAGTGTTAACTGTCCCCTATGTTGCATGCCGTCTGGCGCTGCGCGACAGTTCATGCACTGGCTTTCTGCAAGAATACTGGCAATATGGACGTTGTTCCCTTGATTGTAAAGTGCATCCACCAGAGTTGGTTGTTGAGGAACAAACATATGGTGCTTGACCTGGATAGATGTACTTTAGATTAGGGGAATGCGTTTTTACGTGTCTGTTGGATGTGCACTGACTAACAAATAGTACAAGTGCCATGGGGCTTAGTGCCTTTAATTGGCGGCCTTCTTTCTGTAAAAAGTTGGACATACTGGGTCTGGGCTCTGAGATGACTCTCCCTGCCCTCTTACGCTTTCTTGATTGATACCTGTATGATTTTAAATGAATCAATTGTATTATTAGGTGCCCTCGAATCATAAAAGCACTTTAAACTTAGTATTCCAATCATAGGGGTTGCGAGATCACCTCCCCCAACCCCACTACAACTCCTCATCCTCTGGACCTAGATTAATCGTCTTTATTAGATTGATGTTTGCTTGAACCCACCTCAGTAGAGATATAACATGTTACTATTGTGTATTTATTACTGTTTGGTATTGCTTTTGATAGCTTTTATTAAAGCAATAAGACATAAAAGACAACTGAACTAACTTGTTCTTACTTTTTGGCCCATTCCTGAGCAAGGGTCCTCTTGAGACCTTAGCAGCAATGTCTGCAATCCATGCCGCAACTCCCTCAATATTGTACACACGGTTGCAGCCCCCAGGCACCCAAAGCTTCACCAGCTCTATACAACATGTGAATATTGTGTAACTGGTATATTTGAACAAGAAAGCAAATTAATAAAATGTACACATCGGGTTGAGCTAACCTAGAGTCCGCTAAGAAAATACATGTCTGTACTGACTTGGCAGTCTGAAGGAAAATGTAGGTTCTCCTGGCAATCAGTACATTGAAGGCATGCTTGACATAAAGTCACGTTCACCCCAGAGTGCTGACCACTGGAGCCCCTTTGAAGCCAGCAGTCATGGGATGGGGCAGAGTAGGAGTAGCCCAAAGGGAAAGGTGGGCTGAGGGGTTCTGCCTTCTTGGTATGTGTTGGGACTCTACTTTCTGTCCCCTGCCTCATTTCTGTCCTACTGCTCCCATTTTCTGCAGGACAAGGCACTCTGGGTGTGATGGCAGAATGCACTTGTTACAACAGCCTGGATTGGATCCTTTTCAGCTGGCTTGCTTTGATGAATCCCTCTGACATTTTTCCTTTATACGGAGGGGCACTCCTCTCCTCCTTTGATTCATCTCTGAACTCACAGAACAAGAAGAATTTATCTGGGCCTCTTTTGGGTTTAAAGTCTCTCCCAATGTCGTCTGCCAGGGAGGTGAAGAGCGAGGAATGCATCGAAGGCAGAGGCGTTCTGCTCCCTACTATTCCCAGCGGATGGTAGGGAGCAGGAGGGTGAACTAAGGCCTTTCTACTTACTGTGGTACTGAAATTGGGATCCTGCACTGGGGGTGGAGCCCTTGTATCTGCCAGTAAACTTCCTGGACGGAAGTGCAGTACTGAAGGACTCTGCTTGTCCTGGAGACCTGGGATTGGCCTTCCCAGCAACCCAGAAGTGTAGACGTGGTTTGGATTCCTATCTGCATAGAGATGTCTGCCAGCTGCCTCAACCTCGCTTTACGAGCTTCGAGCTGCAATCGGACCCATGGTGCTGCTTTTAGCACTCTACAAAACCTCTAACTGCTTGTTGCACATCGAGCCATCCCAACGCCGGCTTGACCCATTGTCACAAATTGCCTCAACCAACCCGATCGTGGGCTCGACATTGTGGGAGAAAGTAACTTAAGTGCCAACTTGACTACTGAAAGCCTTCGAACACTCCCGCCTTGAATGCCGTCTCTACTACCGCCTCAATTCATGGGAAGCCATCATCTTGCTGTCTCGAACACTGACTCAACCCATCAAGGGCCTGCATCTTTGAACTGACACAACGTCGACTGCCAGTCTGGTTGCAACAACATGAAAATCTCGAGATTGGCTCTTATGCAGCAAGAGTGTCTAGCATCCTGCT
Source organism: Ambystoma mexicanum (assembly GCF_040938575.1). NCBI lineage: Eukaryota > Metazoa > Chordata > Amphibia > Caudata > Ambystomatidae > Ambystoma > Ambystoma mexicanum. The sequence goes on from NC_090931.1 coordinate 670,670,792, forward strand.
TGACGATGTCTAGCACCAGATTTTAAAGATACCGGGAGGATGCCATGTACCCATGATCCACTTTTTGCAGCTTGGAGCATTTACCACATGAACATATCCTGGAATATTGGCAATTGACGAAATCCTTCGTTTGAATACCCTTGTGTATGAACCCAGAGTGCCTTTTAACACAAAGTTCTGCACTCCCTGTACATCTTTTCTTTTACAGGGGTAGGGCTTTCATTTTTTAGGTAGCTTGCATTTTGTTTGATTGAAACACCTATATTTATATAGAACTTGGGACATTTTTATTTTGATGCCATTGTAGCAGATGAGGTAGATCTTCCAGGCTGTGTCTTTCGCCTTTGATATATGCCATTTATAAGGCGCCTATATGCAAGTGTTTCAAGGCGCTACGAGGCAAGGGAGGGGGACAGAGGGAGGATGGAGACAACGATCTTGCTAGGCCAAGTGACATTGAGATCACACAAGTGCAGAGGGGAGGCGAAAAGTGCGAGGGGAGGGGGAGGTGGGAAGTGCTGAACATGGGATCAAAACAATAACAAGAAGTGCGGCCAACGGGAGGCAGGTGCAAGGATAAGTGCAGACAGCAGGTGTCCAAGTACAGGTATGGGGACTGTAGGGTTACAGATACAGACCCAAGTGCCAGGGTTGCCGGGAGGCAGTGTGAGTGTGGACCTGGGCCCGAGATCAGATGGTAGCCTGGTGACCAGTGCAATTTAATACAGGAAATCAACAGGGGAGAGGAAGGGAGAAGGCAGAAGCAAACGGGAAGGTCTTGAGGTGCTTCTGGGACCAGAGCTGGTTCTCCTCAAGTTTCAGCGAGGCTCGGAGGCTGTTCCAGAGGGAGGCCCTGGCCGAAGAAAGAGATCTACCACCAACTTGTTGCTTGGAGAAGCGACTGATCCAGAGGGAGTTGGAGGAGTGAAGAGCTTGAGTAGGGAGGTGTTTACAGAGAGTTGGAGGTATTTAGGCCCCAGGCCCCGGAAGGCCTTGCGGACAATGCAAATGGTCTTAAACTTAATCCTCGCAGTCACCGGGAGCCAATGCAGAGATTTCAGTGCTGGAGAGATACGATCCTTAGGCTTGAGGCCAAGGACAAGAGTCGCAGTCCTGTTCTGGATGAGTTACAGAGTAGAAGCAGGCAGGTTTAGAAAGAGGCTGTTGCAGTTGTCCAGCCTAGAGGGAACCAGACAGTGAGATTCTGGGGAAAGGAGATGAAAGGAAGAATACCTCTGAGGAGGTGCAGTTGGCAGTTGGACTTCTTGGAGAGGTCAGAGATGTGGGGAGAAAAGGAGAATGTGGAGTCGAAGATGACCCAGAGGTTCTTGCAACACAGGTGGGAGCGGGAAGAGGGCCAAGGGAGGCCGGCCAGAGAGTGACAGCAATCATGTGAAGTGACATACAGCCACAAATCACTGGATACCAGGCGAGCTCCAAAGTGATAAGCAAACTATTCATTAAAAACAGCACAGAAACACATGGAAGCAGGATATATGCAAAATATTTACAGCAGGCAATTTACAGTGTCGACCAATATTAAGATTTTGGAAATGGCGGCAAATATATGAAACAGTTATAGATCTTCTTGGAATGTCTTGTAAAGACACTGTAATTCACCCAGATACGAAACTAGCTGAAGATGTTGTGCATTTCCCATCTGTGAAATGCACGAGTGACAGGATGTCCTGCTATATAGAGATGTGCATTATATGCACGGAAAGGGGGGTCATTTGACGGCACAATAGTTTGGGTTTAATGCACCCATGTGATATGGGATCCCCTCCAACACTGGATAATCACCAGTAAATCACTTTGTGTACAGAACGGCCTCTGAGTCAGTTATGTGTAAGTCTCATTAGTAAAAGACTCCTACATGTTTGTTGCACACTTATCATATGGTCATTAATGCATTGCGAGTGCACCTTTTATAATGTAATAAAGACAAAATTGACATGGTAGTGGCATGGTTGTACTTTGACGCATTAAAAACGGAACCATCCTGAAATATGACGGCAAACACATCTGTTTCCAGCTGGGTTAGGGATGCTGGTTGCATGACTGTTAACAACCGTGGCCAACATTAAACCAAGCAGGAACCTGGTAGGACTTCAGTAAGCAAGTGGCAGACGTGACCAAGCCGTCTCTGCAGAACAAGGTTCCCATTCAGCAAGACACAAGACTATGAAGACCAGGCCTTGATGTAGGTGTGTGAGAGTCAGTAAACTGTGTCTTTTACACGAGCTGGCCATGGTCCCGCACAAGCTCCTTCCGTCATCGGTACTCTTTGGCACAAACTCTGTATATTGTCTAGCAAGCTCCCCACCTTGAAGGCCACAGTCAGTGATTCTTCACCTACAAGAGTCACTCTTCACTCGTGTCTCACTTCTCTCGCCCCACGCGCATGTGCAACGAACACTGCTGCACCTCTGCTATTGCTCCACAGGTGTTTTCCACAAAGGCATGATTCCGTTTGCTCCTCCACCGTCTACCCACAATGTTGAAGGGTATCGGTAGGCAAATAGCTTCCCCTGGTCACATAATGGGGAAAACGGACATCCCTGTAAATGGCAATCATCGTCAACTTGCAAAGGGCTGCTTGATCTTTCTAACCTTATACCACCCGCCTTTATAACTGTACATTAATGACTCCATATTTACACTGGAGTAACTTTGCTGAAATTGTTGGGGCGGACAACACATCTAAATAAAAGGAACCCCTGCCAAATGGCTGGGCCAAATTAGTGTGCCACAAATGTTGGGGGACAAATACCCCTGCCCCCCTAAAATTAATATTAATTGCTGGCAAGTACTGGCCCCTAGGACAGCGTCATAGTTAGTGGAGGGTATTTTTAACGCGCCAGAATGGCTTCTAAGCAGCACACCCATAGGGGTGATGCTGCATGCCCAATGAAGCTTTGGGGAAAGCTACCTTGGGGGATAAGGGTACTAAATTGGGTACATCTGGGGCATTTGGTGCTGGCTGGGAGAAGTCCGAAGTGGATAGTTTCGACTGGTCAACCCTGTCATTACCCCAACCCCGGTGATCATCAGAGGCAGATGGAGAGAGAGAGAGAGGGCTGCAGTGGGAGAAATGAAAGATGTCACAAACGGCTGAGTGGCAAAACAGAGAGCAAAATGAATGTATGGCGCATGAGCTGAGTAGATGTCCGTCTAAGACGACTTCTGTCTCCTCGATGCAAAACTACCAGAAGCGCGTTGGCATGGTGTGCTCTGCTCCATTCCAGCACACAGCATTGCTAGTGCCCCCCCTCCCTTGTGCTCATCTCCATACTATCACAGCACCTTAACTCTACAATAACATTGTTCGCCGCTATATCCATCTGCAGTATTTCCAACGTCCCCACATACAGATCCTCAGAACACCTTCCCATACCATTGTCTTGTACTCTGCCGGAAGATGGAGACAGCTTTAATGTCGGCCTCCTCCTCTTCATCCTCGTGCTCTGCCTCCTCCTGCCTGGCTGGCTCCCTTGGGGGCGGGGTGGGGATCAGAAGTCGTCGTCCACCACGAGTTCACGAACCCAAAGGCAGAGAAGCAGGGGGCCTCCTCCGAGACGCAGGAGAGCAAACTGAAAATGCAAACCTGGGAGTGGAAGGGTGGTCAGAGTGGAGATTCCCAGTGACTTCCCTCCCTTAAAGGGCGGGCGTAGAGCATGAGCAGTTGAAAGATGTTACTTTTTACAAAACACTGGGAGCAGCCTGGCCCGCTCAGTGTCTTGTGAAAAAAGTAACACTTCCTTCACTAGCGCCATGGTGTCTTGCGCCGACTCGCTGCCTGCAGGCCTTGATCATGCAGAGCAGATCAGAGTAGACGGGGCCTGCAGGTAGCCCTGAGCTGGCGTGAGACCGGTCCATGTGGGCTTCAAACCGGCCCCTCGCCTGCTTCCAAGACGATTTCAGCCCAGCCACAGGCCGAAAGGCCGATGGGCCAATCCAACCCTAAATTACTGCCTAATCTGAAGAGGTAAACCTGTATATTTTAATGCGCATGAATAACTTGTTGCAAAGAAATATTTATTGCTAAACCTTTCTGTTTTACAGTTAAAACATTATTTTGTTCGCTTATTAAATACTCCCATTCTGAATCTGACTTACTTTTTTTTAATGCTATACAAAGTAATGTTCTCCCAATTTAAAAAATACTCCCATTTCAAAGTATCTGGAGCACTGAGTTCAGTACTCTCGTCTTCCAGGGGAACTGGGTATGTCCTGGGATGTCAAACACAGTGTAAGAAATAGGAGAGGCCGCCCTCCTTCAATTGTGGGAGGGCACACTACTTGTGTAACCAGTAATGGGGCCAGCCCTTTTACCAGGGCCCTCTGTTGGGAGCTGAGAGGGTCCCACTAGGACAGAAAATCGGTCTGGGCACCAGTACCAATATGGCCCACAATTGCAAGTCTCTTCATTATACTTCAAATGCAGACTATTGGATTAGTACCACGCAGGGGCGTTTTTCGTAAGTGTCTTTTAATGCATAATGCAATACAATTGGCCATCATTTCAAGCTGCACAGTGCATTTGCGTATCCCAGAAAAGTGGGCTGCGCTTGCCAGTTTGGCCGTCCTTTCGGGCGTTGCCTCATAGGCCGGTCCGAGCCTGTGCCTCTCAGCCAGCGGATGGGACCGGAACTAGAGATCTTGGCTGCGCAGTTCTCCAAAGGGAACACATCCTACTCCTTGCTTTCCAGATAAGAAAACCAATGGACAAACCCCCAGAATATCTCATGTTCGCATGTCTGTCGCCTAGGTCGCCCAGTAACTAAACGTGTTCACGCAGTGGATGGGGCACTTTCTTATTTAGTTCTCTAAAGGGCAATAAGTGTGCGGCTTCAGGTTTATATTCTCTTTTGCGATGTTAATGTTGTCAACATAGTTTTGTGTTTTGCTTCCTGTTTGCTTGTCCTTGGCCTACTGTTGTCTCACACAGAATCGGGCTTAACTCCAAAGGGCTTTGAACTGTAAAATGGGTAAAAAAAACTTTTAGTTTAGTTGCCCCGTTTCTTGCAAAGCAGTGCTTTATGGCAATTCAAATTGGGGTCAATTTTCATGATTGATTACGTGCGAAAAGGTAACGTAAAACACAGGAGGCTATTTGTTGCACAGGGCGTGATATTTGGATTTTGGGGATCATTTGATGGCAAAAATAAGGAAACTGAGTTAATTCTCCTGTCTGAGGTGTCAACTGCAGCCAACCTTTTCTGACACAGGCAAAAGAATGATTAAAGGTTTACCCCCCAGAGGTCTGAGTGTACAATGCCTGTGGAATATTGACGTAGGTTCTGCTAGCCCCGGCTCCCTGAGCTCAGCATGTGGTTTTATCCTCCTTTCTGCGTAATTTCACAAAGAGCTGCCAGACATCCTTTTATCAAACGAGACTTGATTTGCCAATTAAAGCGCAAGCGCATGCAGGGGGATTGGTTTGGTTAATTTCCCGCCCAGCCGTCTGGCTTTTGTAAGCCGCTTTTTCATGCCCCCAGCAACAGACGGATGCAAATTAATCAGAATTCAGTATTAAAGTCCCAGTGACTGGTGCATGGATCAAAAAACAATGCTAACTGAAAAGACACACATTAGGTTATCGGACGTTCACCTGTAATTGCTGTTCGGTTTTCTCGGAATACCCTTAAAAAGATATTATAGGCCCTGTAATGATTATTTCATAGGTGAATACATCATTCGAATGCTGGCGGTTCTTTGCATTGTCTGTGCAATATTTCCAAACCACCTTTTTCATTTCGAAAGAGCGTTTTCCTTGCCTTTTCTCTGAACACCAATTAAGGCTAGGTTGCTACTGTGGGATATTTTTACCCATGCATCCAAGCCCTACCATAAAACTGTGCATTACTGGCATTGAAAACTTGATGGCCAGAACTCCCCAGAGAGTGCACAGGTAAAACATGAATAGGCTGCCACCCATTTTTGCCTATGTTGTGAGCACAGGCGGGCACTGCCTAAAACCACCACTGGGCTACACACACACAGTAGCCTGAAAGCATTGGGAATGGCAATGCTGATTGCCAAAAGCAACCCAGAACTGTGGGGAATTCATTTTCTTAATGTAAAAATGGATGCAATACTCACCACTATCAGAAAGCCGGCGTTTTAAAAGCACCAGACTTTTGTGTAAAACTGAACAAATGAACCCAAACCAGGCCAAGGAAAGACTTGCTAAGAGGTGGATACAATGTAAAACTATATTCTGAAATGACTTGAAGGAAGTAATTATTTAATGTATATATAAAAAATATCTGGGGATGTCAGCAGCTTAAGTGAATTTGGGTTTAAAGCCACTAAAATCGAACTTTTTAGAATAAATGAGTGACCTATTTGTGAGTGTCACATAGGTTGCAATTGTTTAAATGTCATAGTTTTGAACTTAGAATCAGCATTCTAGCTGCATGTGCAAAACTTGTAAATTGGATTTGAATGTAGAAAACTGGGAACTAAAGTGACATTTAGCTGAATTCTGCCTGACAACTACCCCCGACAGGAGTTGAACTGGCTCAACAACTCTTCCCAGGCCTGGCTGCATTCTGCTGCCCCTGCCAAAAGGAGATGACACCGCTCTGATTGGATTAGGGGAGGAACACCTGGGGACTACAGGAAACTAAACAAAGCATGGTCCCTGGCTCAGGCAAATGTTATATTAGGGGGGGTCGTAAATGGCTTCCTCTTGGGGGAAACTGGTAGGGGCACTGCATCTGTGAGAGCAAGCTAAGCTTGGGGGAAGTGGATAAACCAGAAATTCCACCATGTGCTTTGGAAAAACCTCACCCCTTTGAGGCCAGAGCATGATTTTAAAAAGATGGATAATTCACAGTGCGGACTTGTCAAAATTATATAATTTTTGTGATTTTTCTGTGCACATTTTAAGAGGTGTTATGACCCTGTTGTATGTTCTTGGGGATAGTAGCGGACAAAAAGGTTGTTACTCCAAATGTATGCATGTTAAAAATCTGACACTTTATCATCTGAAACCCATATCCCTGGTGCACATTTGTGTAAAATATGTAAAGGTTTAGAGGTCGTTATCTGGATGAAAAGGGGAGAATTCTGTCATAAGTGGACACAACATCATACAAAGACAGGGATCGGATGGTTTGGTGCTACAGAAAATGTTAACTGGACCTATAATATTAGAAAAATGGTACATAGATAAATATGTATTTGGATCAGAAATAGATTTGTGTGCAATTTGACAAGGGGAGGATCCTCTGACCATAAACCTACCTCGTCACTTTGACTCACAACCCAGTTCCCCCAATCAAGGAAGAGAGGAGGAACTGGCCAATGATAAGTTGAGAGGGTTGGGCATGCAGAATGAGCCGACCCTCCCACTTTCTACACACAGAAAGAGCCACTGGAACCCAGGTAGGGGCATTCACTTTCCACTTTCTTGCGGGACGCTTTGCCGGGAGACTTCAGATTTCACATCCAGAGATCCAGGCTTCAAATCCATCAATCTCCAGAGACCAGAAATTAACTCCAGAATTTGTAGCAGAGAGGCCTGAATCCACAAGCTGAATCCTCTTCAGCAGGCCTCAAAACCAAACTATTCAACAGCTGTTTGAATTCTTTGCCAAGAACTTTTGCAAGAACCTGTAGCAGTATCCAGAAAGCAGTGCTGTATCCGGAACCGGAGAGAACCAGAGACCAGATCGCTGTGAAGAACTGCTAGCAGAAGTCCAGCCAATCCTGACCCGATCGGTGACGAAGTCGCATTCCTGTCCAAAATCTAGTGTGAGTACCCAGCTAGCACCGTGCCAAAACCAATCTCTTAGTTCAAAATAATCTAATCCAAACTATTTTAGCCTATTAGAACTGCCTCCTAGAGTCGTCATTCTGTCATCTTTAAACCTGAAAACTGTCATCTGTCATTCTGAGCTTTAAAATTTCAAATCCGAAATACTACCTTTACTAAATCGGCCGTATCTCCGGAACCGTTTGTGCTATGAACGAGATGTAACTGTCATCTTAAAGCTAAGATTCTAAGCTTTCCAACGAGCCTAGAACTGAGTTCCTACACCTTATAGTGCCTCCGTGATTGCGCTCGACGCACACGACTAAATTTGCAGCGATTTGACATTTTGCTTAATTTCAGCAACGTGTAAAAATATTTGTCCTTGCTTTCCTTGCTGAAATTCGTGTGCAACCTAACAATCATTCATAGAGCATTGCTAAAGTGATCCTGAACTAATACCAAGTAGCTGTCACCCACCCTGAACCTCTAGAGGGAATTAAAATCATTTTAGCATATTTTTCACTTCTTTGCATACCACATCAAAGTATCTTGCCTGTGTTTAAAACTCCTACCTGTTTTCCTCTAAGCTTGCTAGGGGGGGAACTGAATTATATTTGAATGCATTCCTGAGAACTGTGTGCTTTCCTCCCATCTTTTTACCTTGCATAGGGGGGGGGAATTGTCAAAGAAAAGTGATTACATTGTCTTTTGTTGAAGTCATATCAAGTTTATTTTCTGTACTGCATTTTCATTCATCATTGCATTGTCCTTGAAGCCATAAAAGCATTCTCAGCTACTTTATCCTCTCTATATCACTTCTAAGCCATCCAAAAGAGTATACCACTGTAACATTATCCATTGTTGATCACTATCATTTTCACAAGTGTGCTATCAAACATTAATTTATTTTAAAAGTGTGATATATATATAGTTTAATTTTCAAATAAACCTTTTAATTTGCAAAACCAACCTACTTCTTGGCTCAGTGGGATTCTAAGAGAGGGGTGTTATATAAGGGTTGTCATCCAGAGTAAACGAACTGGAGATGAAAATAAATCAATAAGGGTTTCCCTCAGCATCCCAGACTAGGCATTGACTTAGCTGTAGTGTTGAATTGAATCCGCTTACACTACGGTTACCTTATCTGTCAATTCAGATTTTTTGAAGGATGTTGAAAAGAAAGCTTGATTTTAATAAAGACCTGAGCTACTAATATACTAATGCATTTTATTGCTACATATCAAGAAGCAAGACCCCAATGTGCTAATCAACAGAATTTCGATTTTTGAAAACTATTACAACCAAACTTTTATTAAACTTAAACTTTTAGGGTCCATCAAAAATTCCCAAAATCACTTTGCAACATAACTTCTCCTCTGTGCTCAAGCTCTCATTGTGAGAGTGCCTTCAGAGCAAACCACCACCACCACCCAGAACTTCCTTTTAACACAGAAAGGAAAGCTGGTGTGTAGGCAGAGCTGGGAAGAGAATGGGTTTAGTCTCTGACCTTTTCAAAAGAATCCACGTTTATCTACCCATATCCTGTGGAAAATGTGCATGAAGGCTAAGAAAGTAGACCAATTCTTGCTAAGACCATCGCTGCAGTTCTTGTCACTGACCCAAAGTAAAATTACCTAAGAATCTTGTTCTTGTTAGCTGCTACAACCCAGAATTATCTAGGCACTCAGTGTGCACGAGCAAAAGTTAGTCAATGGATGGCAATCTGACAAGGATGGTTTTGTTTAAAAAAAAAAATCTGAATGCAAGGTTATTTTTTTGATGCAACGGACACTTTCTGGTAGGGTGTTCAGTGTCTGGCGGCTGTGACCATGCAGACACGGCCAAGAACGTACGTTTAAATCAAGACTTCATGATGTATAATGCAGATAAGATCTAAGGGGATGGGGTGAGGTGTGCTATTTGATGTGGGCGTCAATGTTTAAAGAGCTATTTCCATAAAGTGCATATGAGCAATGGTAAGAAGTATGATGATAATCTTGGATTTGACTGGGAGCCAGTGTAATTTCCTTATTATTGGGGGAATGCACATGTGTTTCGGGTTGATGGTGATTATGCGTGCTACAGTATTTTGTAAAATGTTGAGATGTTTGACTCCGTAGACTGGAATGAAGTGCATTGCAATAATCGATCTTAGAGCGGATGATGGCTCTTCGTGATTGAGGCACAATGTGTTTGACAGCAAAGGGCAAGTTTGTCTCTGTAGCATGAGATATTAGTGGAGCACAGAATGGAGTTAATCTGTGGTTGAATAGGAAGAGTGGAGTCCAATGACTCCCAGGCTTTGAAACTTCTGTTATGCTAATTCTATATCATGTAAGGGGTGTTTCTGGTTTTAATGATTTTGTGGCTGAGACGAAGCAGCTAGTCTTATCCGAATTTAACCCTAGTTAGTTATTGACCATCCATTTTTCAACTTGCCTAAAAATGTTGTATTGGAGTTATGTTATACTAATGATCTTTTCCGAGGGTGAATAGGATCTGTGCATCGTCGGCATAGTGCTAAAATACTTTACATACATACATCAGTAAGTCCTGGAGGGGTTTTATATAGATATTAACAGCAAATGCTGCATAGGAGCCTTGGAGGGCACCCCACAGACCACAACTTCAGGTTAAGCTGTAAAGCCTTCTATATTGACCGCGAAAGTTCCAATTTGAGAAAAGATGTTCTCCATGTGTATGCATTATGTGACAATCCTGCAGCGATTTGGAGTCGCTGCTGTACCAAGACGGCATGATTGAAGGGGTTGAATGCAGTAGGTATATCAAGAGCCCAGTGTCTCCTCAATATGTAATTTAATAAGTAACAGCCTTAGCAAGTTCAGTTGTTCTGGCTGGGTGATAACCTGATTGGCAGGGAGTCTTTGAAGCTCTGACGTTGTAGAGCCGTTTTTTTTTTTAAATCCAGGATTTGTAATAGGAATGGGACATTAGTGATGAGGCTGTGGTAGCTGGAGCAGGTGTTTGGATCAAGAGTTTTTTTTTTTATATAAGTGAAGTAACCCATGCTGGTTGACATTACAGATGTAGAAGTCTTTAAACCAAGTGTTTCTAAGGGCCCTCATTGAATTTAGTGTATAAGCACAGACTTTTGCGATGTTGGATGAAAAGGGATCACAGGGATGTGGTTGTGCATTCAAGCATGAGTGCACCCTCTATACTTAGGAAACCATAAAGTCAGTAAAATACATCGAATATAATTTATTTACTGGAAAGAATTGGTAAAAAGCAACAATTCCTCTGTTAGAAAAATCCCTATTTATTGTCCATCTCAGGTGTGTTGTCTTCACTATTGGCTGTGTCTATAGTGGCGACTGATGTCCTGAGCACAAAAGGGCCACAACAACTTGCGGATCCCACAAGAGGGGTTTTCATCGCTCTTGCAAGGTGCATGCAGAGATGGGCACAGCGATTATAGCAATGGTTTCCCATTACCACACCTGTATGAGGCGTTCGCAGCCATGCTAATCCACCAGTTTGTGGTCTCAAATATGCAGCTAAGAATCAACACAGTTGTTCAGAAGAAGCAAATTAAAACATGAACCGACAACCTTGACTATCAGTGTCGGTGCATTGGAAAGGTTATGTGCGTGTCTGGATCAACCAAATTTGACATGGTCTCGGATGAAGGGTGCCCTCATATGGGTCGGGAAAGACCTTTTTAAAATGTATTTTTATTAACTTTAAAGTAAACCTAACGGAGCAGCATAATCACAGCCCATTCCACTAGTATCCACATACATAGAGACAGTAATGTTCTGCAGTGGGTCTGGAAAGACCTATTCCTACTCTTGCAAAGCTTTGTAATAGGTGATGGGGTGTAAAGATAGTATCAGAGATTCATGGCAACCAACAATGGACACAAATCCCAAGAGCATGTAAATAGCTGCATAAAAAAATTGTTCATTAAGGTACTAGCTGGGGTACCTGGCATTGCCCGTGTCCTGATCGAGTAGTGTCTCGTGTGCACTGGAGTATGTTGCTCTTGTCCTCTGGTCAGCAAGTCTTGCTTCAGTTTGCTCTGGCATCTCATTTGCCTGGAGAAAGTTGCTTTTGTCCTCTGGGTCAGCAAGTCGTGCTGCTGTTGTGTTTCAGAAGCTCTCAATATTGATTTTCGCTTTGCATCAGATGGAGCTTTTCCAAGTGATTGTTTTTTGTACGACATGTTTCAGTCACTTAATGGCTTCAGCACGTTTGAGAAAATGTCCAAGAAAGAATGATTGTGCTCTCTTCTCGTGCATGAACTTAAGTAAACTGTAAACTAGCCATTTCCCATATAAGAAGTGGTGTGATAACATTTTCTAAACTTTATTAATTCCCTTTAAAAATGCTCTAATAAACAGTTTCAAAATGTATATAGTTGTAATGCATTTTAAAGGAATAACCAACATATTGAATATTTTGCTTCAGACAATTTTCCAAATGTTGCCTCCTTCTGGTACCTACTGTAGTGAATCGGGGTGAGCATCAGTAAATGAGTATCTACACAGTAGATTTTTTGCATCCAAACACAACTACAATCTTGCCCAGACAAATGAGGAATCCATGCTAAATTTGGTAGCAGTGGGTTCAATCGTGTGGATTTGTATAGCCGGACAAATATTCATACATACGTTCAGCTTTATATATAAAAATGTCTCATATTGTCTCCTTAGATTATCCCTTTACAGAGAATGTATTGTTGCAGTGCCATCTTAAACATGGGGTGCTGCGTTTGGAGCAGAATGGCGTGCAGGTTCAAGTGGAGACAAGATTACAGAAATAAGCATGGGCAGAAAAAAGGAAGGTTGGAACATGTAATTGGATGTTAGGTATAGTACTATCACTAACCTGGGGTAGCAGACAAGCTATTTGTGAGGAGAGTGAGACAATCCCTGCTCTGACCTCTGAAGTTAAAATAGGAGGTCGTGCTTTTAAGGATTCCAATCGGGCATCACACATTGGACCCAGGACACTTGGTATTAGCCTGGGATGTGGTGCTCAAAAGGAATGTTTTTTCTTTCATTTCAATGAATTTAAATTGAGCCGGTACCCGACCCATCTCACACACCCCCCCTTTTTTTTTTTTTTTTTTTTTTACAAATACCACGGGTCACAATGGACCATGAACCAGATTGGTGGGTGAAAATGCTATATTTATGTTTAAAATTCACAAAAATTACACACATTTTAATATTCGGCAGCAATCACCAATGGGGTGACAGTGACGGCGGAAATGGAAGCAATGCACTTTACCTTTTAGTGTGACCTATCCAAAGCACAATTGAATAGGAGTACTTTTTAAATTAGGATAGATTGCAACCAAGTTAAGGTTTCCCCCTGCAGTGTTCCCTCAACCCACGAATAATCGACTTCTGAGTGGATAATAAGAAGCAGCAGGTAGTCAGGAATAAGAATTCCGACCTCTCACAAAATAAGAGGAAAAGGCCTAAAATTACACTCCGATTTTGTAAAATCATTATATGCGAGTTTAAAGAATGGTATACATATGTTTTATCACAGTATTAGGATGTTATCTCACTATCAACCATCAGGCAAGGTATCACAAAAGCATACAGTTCACAACACAGATTAAAATTGAAAACCCAGTGCAGCCGAATTCACACATGGAAAAGTTGCATTTTTTCTAGTTTGCAGTTTTAAATGCAAAACCTGTTTTTTTCAAAAATACGGGTGAAAAACACTTAATCGGAATGCGGTTTTTGGGCAGGGGGCTAGATGTATATCACAGGGACAATATAGAGGTGAAACGAGGGCCATAGCTGGTGAATTGAGAGAGATTTGGAAGGTAGAATAAAGTTTGTTTTTAGGAAAATAGAGCAGTGAAAGAGATTCGGTTTTAAAATGAAAAGCAAACTTCACTTAAACTAAATTATTTACACTATATTGTTAAAGAGGGACACAGTAAGATCCAAGGTTGATTCGCAACGCCAACCTGGTCACCCCAGCGTTCAACTTAATGTGGAAATTATTGCATTGCTAGTGAGGGACTGTTTGTGATGACACCTGTTGCGGTACCTACGCGCCCCGTTGAATTAGAAGGATTTGTCCTTGAGAGTTAAGGTGACGTTAGAGATCTTGCGTCGCACCAGGTTTAGCTACTACGGAGACTTAGAGCCCCTCCACTCCGTATGTGACAATATGTATTGGTTGTGTTGAGCTATACCTTCGTAGTGCGCCGAAAAATAATGGAATAGGCAAGTAGTTATGATCAGAGTTATAAATTCCTTTTATTTTTGTGATATTAGAGCCTTTGGGGATGACAAGTGTTTCGGCAGAGCTGCCTTTTTCAAAATCCATTTTTCGAATCCCTCCTGGACAAAGAAGTCCTCCGTATATTCGAGTGTCCTACACTCGAATATACGGAGGACTTCTTTGTCCAGGAGGGATTCTTCCCTGTGAACATCAGCTTCTTCATGCATTATGCAGTGACCTATGAGCTAACCATATAGCCTGGATTTGAAAAAGGCAGCTCTGCCGAAACACGTGTCATCCACAAAGGCTCTAATATCACAAAAATAAAAGGAATTTATAACTCTGATCATAACTACTTGCCTATTCCATTTTTCGGCGCACTACGAAGGTATAGCTCAACACAACCAATACATAATGTGGAAATTAGTTTGATTACTCAAAATATGACTAAAGGTTTATGATCTACACTAGACAGAATGAATAGAGAGATGGCGCTAGCACCTACAAAGTCAAGGACATGGTGCATGGAGGATTCTAACAGTTTTAACAAGTTACCAGGATATGGATATGGATAGGGTTGCTTAGAGAGTGGAACAAAGATAAAAATCAAGATGGAGTAGACTGTGTGATGGGATGTGGATATACTCAGTCCACGCTTGAGTTTTGGGATTTTGGAACAGTCTGGGTTCTGGTCACAAAAGATTCAGGTCACCGGATAGCAGACTCTCCTGGCAAGAGACAGCTGGGCAACGGTCTGGTCAACGGATGACAAGGATAGCCGGATGGCTTGGTTGTAGCGGTCATGCAGTTAGTGGGCAGCAAACCGGTGTTCTCACAGCATATTTCCAAAAAAGGGTACCACAGCTTCTCCCTATGGTTATTGGGATTTTAGTGGATTTTTCAGAATTTAGGCCTTGCTGGGGATAGGATCAGCTATACTTTGGTTTTGCAGTGGGATCTGGAGTCTGGCAGGATGAATGTAGAAGATCAGGAACGCAGGTGCAGGAAATTCAGGAAAGAGTGTGTAGAGTCCTGTCAGCCACCCTTTATATAAAGCATGGTGACATCACAGAATTATTGGTGGGCAAAACTGAGCTAGGCCTACCTCCAAGACTTATATAGGTCAGCCTAAGTTAATCGCCTCCTCGAGGAGGAGTCTCAGTTTGAGGTTGCATTTTATGACGTGAAAAGCCTTCCCACAGTTAATTTTGCCACAACCCAGTTTTGACATAAATGGCACATTTGTACAGTTGGGGCATCTTAACGAATTACATAAGCAGGTTACATATTTTATTTAGAGCATGGCAGTCCAATCCTCACGGTTGCAGGACCTGTTTCGTCCTTCTACCAGTTTTTCGCACTTTTCAGTGAGACTTATTACTTACAATTTGATAACTTTATACATGTGTATAGATTATTAGGCATATCAGTATTAAATTTTACCTACAAGCTACAATAGGCCGCAAAAGCATCATTATGGAAAAATTAGAGATGGCAGCCTTGTGTTTGTTATTTGACCAATGTCTTTGGGGTTATGGCCTTTCCAGCCCAAACAGAGGACTTCTGCTCCCAGGCCACTGACTTAAATAAACGTTCGACATTCATCAGTGTTGTAAACTGGTGGAAATTGTAGTGCAATGGAATTCCTGTCTACTGTACTTCAACTGGGATGATAACTTAAGGGTGGGACTAAAGGGGCAGGGGGTCCACATACTGGGCATGGCCTAGCATGTGGCTTACAGAGGGGCAGACAATGCATCATGAGACCATCCAAATATGCTTTGGGTCACTTATTATGACTGCATCTGGTCTTGTTTGCATCTGGTTTGCAGTTTGTAAATAAATCTCTGGCTTGTTTTGGAAATGGATGTCTATAAATAAATCTGTCTGTCTCACTACATACAATTCAACTTATTTTGCAAATCGCATATAAGAAAGGTCTAGGGGACAAACGGCACCAATATGGTTTGATGGCTGCTTTGCATAAAATCAAAGGGCTTTTTTGGGAACATGAATTACCACAGATTTTTATATTTGACAAATGCCTATGAAAGTGATTCAAGCACCCAATTCTCCTTTGTGCGTTATGTGCAGTGGCCTGGTGCTAATCTCATTTGCCCCTAACGCAAAAATGTCTGCAAACCATGGACCATATATACTACTTTGATCAGCCTTCGTACTCGCTCGAACAAAGGATGACGTCTCGTTTCCCTAAATGCCTTCTTTTCACATCTTCTTAAATAGATTGTGGTGCCTGCAATTTTAACTGGCATGAGTCTCAGAACAGAGCACCAGATAAATTGCACCTGCTCTTTATTAATGAAGGGTTGTGGAGCCAGCACACTTGCAACAATATCGCCAGCCCACCTAAATACAGAGGCATAGACCGAGCAGGACCTGAGCGAGCAAGGCCCACCCAAAATCTGTAAATGCCCCCTCAGCAGCTCTGTGTGGGTATTTGCAGATGTTAATGTCACTGTGTGGGCCCAACTAGGTTAACTTCAGGCCCTGCTTGTTCGTTAATGCTGGCTACGCCGCTGCCTGAATCCCTGGCCATCATTTCCTTCTCACTCCTTTTTTGGCCATGCTTTGCAGGATGTTCTTGTGGATTTTTAAAGATTTTTTGGGCTATTAGGTGGCGCTTGGCATCACCTATAAGCCAAACCTATTGCATTAGAGTACAGATAGGGGGAAATGGTATATGGGAGGGACACACAGCTTGTAGGTGTTTGGTTATTTGCCCACTCATTGACTGCCAAATGCCATGCTAATCGCTATGGCCATTTCACCCAGTTCCTGCCCAAAACGCCTCCTCATGTGAACTCTTTGTACTCTCGTTATTTAAGATTTACCATCAAACATAGCTTTGAAAAACACTGGTAGGAGTTTTGAGTGCAGTTTTCTGAGAGTTTGACTTAATTTGAGCTGTAAACACTACTGGTGTAATAAATGACTCATAACCATGTCTGCCTTCAGCCACTCGATTAATAAGCACTGCAAGTCCCTCACTGAAGTCCTGGTAAAAAAACAAGCATTGGCACATCCAACGGTTTTGGCTTGTGTATAAATGTTTGGCATTTGCCAGGCACTGATATAAGGTGCCCAGGTACTCGTATCATTGTGCACCTACTACCGTTAATGGCCAGTTAATACCACTGCGGCAGAGACCGGCAAGTGCCTTTCCTGTGCCTACACAAAAGCCCAAACTGTTAGCATTGCCAATGCTTGTTTTACTTTGATTGAGGCCGCCAGCCCATAGACAATTCTCAACTCCTTCTTGCAGCAAGGCTGAGTCTTTAAAAAGAGATCTCAAGTTCTGATGATTGTATTAATCCACACTTCTGTTGGAGAACGCCTTATTCTTATTCAGGCCTCTCCTGCTAAATAAAGCTGTATTTTTTATCAAGGTTCTTCTGTTCTGGTGATGAAGAGGCAGGGGTCAAGTTGTGTTAGTGGCCTCTTGTGGGTTAATGGCCTCTTGTGGGTTAATGGCTGAGTCAATGGGTTCTTTGTAAATTTCCCCAAAACTGGGACATTTTCTCTTTGTGGAAATGGTGTGATTCTGGATAAAAGCCGTGTGATGGCTGTGGTGCGATTGTGTCGGCCTTCCACTTTGACGGCTTATCTTTTCCATTTGGCCTCTTTTCAGGATGGGTGTGAAAACTTAGTCCCTCACCCCCTTCTACGATCTGCCCGTTGTGTTCCTTCGTGGGCACTCGTGTTTCTCTAAAGCCTTGAATGTTTTCTTCCCTTCTAGTCTGTATAGGCATCATAGACCAGTCTGATTCTCTTTGTGGGTGAACCAGTAGATATTCGCTTTGCCAGGCACTTCTTCAGGTCCCTCTACTATGGAGGAGGAGGAGATTCAGCATCTTCCTTTGGGTAGGGTGAGGGAAGTTCAGCCCTACAATTTGACAAGATTTTTTGTGAATTTTGTTGCCCTTTGTGCCTTTTTGAAATTAATTTTCTAGTGGCGCCTCACTTCTGAAATGTATGTAGCCTTGTTTCACACGGATGGATGTTTTGGTACTGCAGCAATAAGTAAAGCGGGCGAGGAAGAGGGATGCGTGGGTAATCCACTGATTAAGCACAGTATGCTCAAAGTCCTACTTTTATCACGTTCACGACGACCCTCCCAAATAGATGGGCCTTCAATCGAAAAATCTTGTGCTCTTAATATAGAGTGGATGAGATGTGGCTGAGGGTCCCCTTCAAGGGGTCACCTTAAAGGGTAGGAGATGTGGTCATGTAGAATGCATATTGGGGCACGAGGGACACGTGAATGGACGCACCGCTCCCCCCCCCCGCCCTCCCCCCACCCTCTGACCACCCCCGTGTGTGTTTAAAGGGAATACAAAAAAATTGATTCCGTGGCCGGCCGCGATTCACGCCCAGTTAGCACTGGAGGGCGCCCGCTTGGCCACAAAAATCTCTTAACACGGGTTTAGATGTGAAAGGTGCACACCTTTTATACTTGGACAGCAATGTTCGAGGGAATTGTGTTCGCTTGGCAAATGCTCATTTGTCCTGTGCCCGTTCTTCAATTGGGAAAGAGAAGTAATGCAATGTGCATAATTTCACTTTCTATGTTCACTTCCTGTGCTGTCGCTTCCCATTGCATATGCCGGCCCCGCTTTTTTTTTTGTCTTTAGCCCTGATCATGATACACGGTTTCCATGTGGGCATGATTGATGCAGACCTCTTTTAATATGTAGTCAATGGGACAAAAGATGGGCACAGGTAGTAATGCTGATTTTATTTTTTTCTTCTCCAGCGGAACGAGCTACCAATCAAATCACTTTGGCAGGATACTTGCATCCCCAGCAGAATACATAAAATTGACACTTCTCTTGTATGGCGTAAAATAGACATTGCCGTATGTAATCGTGACATTTCTAAATGGATATTTCTCCTGTATTTTCCTGTTTCTTATCCTTTGTAAAGGTTTAGCGTTGTGTGACAGATTTGCAGAGTTTTGCAGCATTCAGAAGAAGCATAGAATTGTATGTGCTGTTTACACGAACAAAACACATTCGGTTGCTCACTGGGATGATCTGTGCTGTGCCTGAATTGCAGGTCATGGGGTTCACATTTTAGCGGCCCGACTTCGCTTTTCGCCTATTAACAAACCTCCATAGACCGCGCTGGTCAATGGGCTGGCACTTGCTGGATCTCGGGCACGGCCTCCCTCACTCCTGACCAGGCTGTGGCTTTTACAGAACCCCAGCTTCACCGAGAGAATTGGGGCTCGGTGACCTAATCTAAGCCGTCCTCCTTTTCCCCAGCGTGACTTGTGCGTTTCCTTGCTCCGATTGGCCAGCCTGTTTTCTTCTGGACACAAAAGCACCACGGGAATCAATGGGCCATGACATCACTTTTGAAAGCAGGCTTCATGCCGGACACACTATTGTTTTTCTAATGTGCATTTTACACTTTCATAGAAAAGTCATTTCAAACCCGAAAATGCGGCTTGCATTCACTACACTAGTTTTCTTTTAAATTATTGGGGGGGGGGGTCAGACTACCACACCAATACTCAGTAATGTGTGTCGTGCCCTCTGCTTTGTGTCTTACACTGGTTAGATTTATAAAGATGTTATATGCTTGTCAAACTGGCTAATCACAAATAAATGTTTGTTTTGTGCTCACCGTTGCCTCCTCAGAACGCCGCCCCCATGGAACACCACCCGCACCCCGGCCCTTGTGGGATCACCTTTGCCATTATTTCCATTTCCACCACTGCGCATAGAGATTGTGGGCCATGGTGTGCTCTGAGTCTGAACACTATTAGTTTGCCGTCCGAATCCATGCTGTACAATCACTCCGAGCTTTGGTACGCTGCTTCGCCTGAGCTCCCTAAATGATCGAATTTCCGATTACCGCACATACTTTAAAATTAAAAAACCGAATCGGTGGTCTCGAATTGGGTCCGTTTCTACTGGCAGTGGCAGCCCGCGCTCCATTGCCGACTGAAACGTGTTGTGTGCTTTGTTGTTTCGCTGCATCACTTAACTGCACCGGGAAGGCGGAAGCATACATAAATTTGTTTGAGTGCATGAAGGACTGCAGTCTCTTTACGAGCCGTATTGTAATGGAGTCGGTGAGCTTTCTGTTACGCACGCAGGCTTGTTCCGCCTCTGACGCACTGCCCCAGACAAAGGCGGAGTGTGGCTGGAAGCAGACAGCGTGCCTCCAGGCAGGCCGTGCCTGGCTCCAGCATTTGTAAACAGCCACATTCCAGGCTGTAATCAGGCAGACAGTGGCTCCTGTCTGATCCGGGCAGGAAGTTCCTGCTTTGTGCCGCCCGCCATCACAGGAACTCACAGCGGGGTTTACATTTAGCCCGGGTTTTCCTCTGAAAATTATGGGTGGTGGTGTCTCGTGATGCAGGCGCGCATGACGACCCCATTATCTGGCATCTGCACATTTTCTGACAGCCAGGCAGTTGAGAGTCGGAGGGGAGCTCCCACAGCAGTCGCGAAATTGCGTTCTTTTTGGCTGACGGCTCTGCAGAAAAATGCATGCAGACTTTGAATTATACAGGCGGGTTGAAAATGTAACGGTAGTCGGATGACACATTTTACGAATCCATGTGTAGGCCATATGATTGCAAATCGAATGACTGCCAACTTTGACTTTCTTTTCAACCTATAACCCGGTCAATACCATAGTCACCTTTCCCTCAGGCAAAATACATCGCATTACGGTTTATTCACTGCATACTTAGCAAAGCTTATTAATTAGGGGTTCACTGCAAAAGTCACGTGTTTTTCATGTGAAACGTGTATTCAGCAATATGCTAATAAAGTTTTTGCTATCGTGCCATACGAAATATTGCCTTGTGAAGCACAGGCCACAATGCCCGGGTTGTGCTCCAAAGCAGGGCTGTGTAAAAGCATGACAGGCCGCACTCATGCCTGCAGGCTATCAGCGCATTATAAACAAACACATAAACTCATGTGGCTTTCACCCCCGCTCTGGAGGGGGGGGGTCGTGAGGGCCTCTGAGGGCTGTGGGGCTATTACCAGCCATGACCGCCCCCCACAGGGGTTTCTTTTTTTCTTTTCTTCCGGAGACTTTTAAAAAAAGGTGCCCACCGCCACAAGGAAAATACTAAGTCTCTTTTTGGGAGTGGGAGGAGTGCGGGGACTGGAGCAGAAAGCTCTGACCTAGCAATTAAGTGGGGATGGATTGGGTGAGGAAGGGTTTGTTTTTTGGCGGATGGGGAGGCATCAGTCTCCCTGTTGCCCCACAGTAAAAAAAAAGAACGGTAGCCACTGGGGTGGGGGGCGGAGGGGGGGGTTGGAACTCGGATGGCTGGAACAGCAGGCAGAGAATGTTGCCCCCCCGCCCCCCTCCCCCGGCTGTTCCAGCCACCCGAGTTCGCTTTCCCCGGATGCTAATGTAATTTGATGGCATGTAATGGTGGAATTGAGCACTTTGGCAGTTTGACTTTGTTAGCTGTACCTATGTACTGACAAACTCAGTTCAAGGTAGTCTCTTGTTTCTTGGGGTGGACCACTGAAAGGATAAGATGCAGGGGTGGAGTCAGCCTTAAATATTTTTTGGCGAGTTGTGTGGGCTGGAGGCTGCATGACATTTTTAAAAAGACTGCCAGTGGGATCATGAGTGGGGGGAAAAAGACTGAATACCATGCCAAATGCCTGCATGCCCACTATGTTGTGCCTTTGCTCTCTGGCATCGAGAAACCCCAGTACATAACTTTCTCTCTGCTCACAAATGTCCCGGGGAAAAAAAAAACAGAAGCATAATGGTATGAGTTGATGTGGGATGACTACAGGTCCCAGCATAGCAAGCAAACCTGTATTGGTATCCTATCGGAAACTGGATGGTTTGCCTGCATGTTACACATAGCTGTAGTAGGTTGCATTAACCCATTGCACTGTCAAAAGCCCCACCCCATTTAATACCCGTTATCTAAAGAACCATTTTGCCTGCCTTTGGCTCGTTAAATCCATTTCACCCCAATTCAGAAGATATTTGGTTTACAAAGAGATTCTAATCGTGGGGGAGGTGTGAGCTACTAAAAGCAGTGCTTTAAGTCTTTGGCTTCCTCATTGGGGGTTGAAGGTGGGGGGGGGGTGTATATTGATATGAACAGGCAGGCTTCTGTTCTCTACCATGGTATTTCTACTGCTGCTATCAGTTATTGAATGTTTCCTTCTGGCATCAGTCAATTATGACACTGGCTCTATCTGAACTCAATCTACCAAAGTATCGAGGCCTGGATGGCCATGCACTCCCTGTACCAAAACAATGAGAAAACTGAGCTACTGCTCATCTGCTCCCAAAAACTCCCAAACAAACTCAACAGTGCCTACACAACATTCTCCATTGACAGCAACTCTATCCTAGTCTCTAAAGAAGGGAAAACCCTTTAGTTTATCTGGACTCTTCCCTCACCCTAACCAGACGGGTTAATGCCATACACAACCAGGCTCATAAACGTCGGTAGACACTTCGTCTCCACAGACAGTTGCACTACACTAGCCAGAGCCCTCATTGTCTCCAGATTAAACTATTGTAATGCTCTTTGCAGGAACCACTACGGGCAACATAAACTAGAAGTCATACAAAAAATGCCCTGAAAGCAACCTTGAATATCCCTAAAAATGAATACATCTCATCGGCCAGAAGAAATGTTCCTTGGCTCCCAATTCGTGATCGAATCCACTTGAAAACTCTTACTCTAACACACACATGCCTAACATACACTGCCCCTAAATACCCGTCCAACAAATTAAAGAAATCTCAAACGAACAAACCTACTAGGGCCTCCCAGTCCCACCTTCTGTCTCCCCCGAGATAAAAATTCCAAAAAAGCAGGGGCCTCAGCTTCCTGGTGGTGGCTGCTAAATATTGCAATGCCCTACCGCCTCATCTAAGATCCAAAACATCCTTCTGGTCATTCCGTAAAGGCCTTCAAAACCTGGCTCTCCTCACAAGATGTATAACCCCCACCTGTTCCATCATCCATGGTAATGTACTTCCTGTAACCTTTAGTATGTCGTGTAACCTTAAGCCTGACTTAAACTTGTAACTGTACTAAGCTACACCAAACTGCTTATTGTAACCAGCACCTGGATGCCCTCGGGTTTGGTGCGCTCTACGAATGACAAAATAAAATAAATAAAAATAAGTTTGAACACTGCTCTTAGGTGACCTATTTGACTAGCTTACTGTAGTATGCCTTTACCATCTGAAATCTTTCATGTAACCTGGCTGAAACCACTTTACAACAGGGATGACTTGGTGTTGGCTCTGGTGACTGACTGATCTGTGAGGCTGAGGACGTGGTTGATTCTCCCCCCTCCCCACCCCCAGACTTGTTACACATAGAGTTTACAGATGGTTCCCTAAACAGAGTGCAAATCTCCTGTGATCTGACAAACCATCAGTTGCTGGACTGACAGCTGTTGGCCCAGTTTGTTGGTCTGTTCTCACTGAATCAAGTTTGCAGACTGGTGTGTCCATGATATTTAAGCAGGATAAGGTAAGCCGGTGAAGAGCAGAATTCAATGTTTGTCTGACAAGGTGAAGGACACCTTCAAGGAAGAAGTCTCTAAAATGTTGGCACTTTGGGTTATTGAGCCATCCCACAGTACATGGGATAGAATAGTTGTGTTGTTTCTAAAAAGACCTCCAGTGGGCCCTTCAAATACATTTTTGTGTGAACTAAAGTGTTACATTCTGGGACTCCAACAGATGTCGACCCTATACTGTGTGCAGATGAGTTGATAAGTTCGGCACTGCCGATTACACAAGCCCCTTGGACTTCACAGCCAGGAACTGGCAAGTTGACCGGACGGAGAAACAAAATAGATCAGCATTTTCATACCAGAAGGGTACCACCAGTTTAATCATGCCTTTTTGGGTTAAATGCCCTTGCCATCTTTCAGGGGTTGGTGAATCAGGTCATATCTGAAACATTTAGGAAGCAAATACGCACGTGGTACCGCTTTTTTTCTATTCACACCAGCTGAAACTTCAAATGTCAGTCTCTAGAATAGATTTCTCTCTAGCACACGTGTTGCCTTTAGTTTTTCATGACCTAGGATGCAATGACGAGGCGAGGCATCAGTCCGCTCTAGCTCACTTGGCCTTATTCATTGTTCAAACCTTTAAGTATGATGTAAAGTAGCCTTCCCTTCCCGTTTGCAATGTGCTAAATGTATGAAAATGTCTTGCGTCTTTGTCATGCTAGACGGACTAAGCCCAGACGTTTAATGATCGTTGTCACAGACTCGCATAACACATAACAAATTATCTTCAGAGATAAAAGCATTTTCTATTTGGTGATCCACGTTGGCAGACAGCCAAGCTTCAAAGACAGTCATCTGTGTTTTCGTCTACACTGCAGGGCTCTCCTGTGCATCATGTAATTTTTAAATGAACTATATTTTGGAGCACAGGGAGCGAAAGAATTGCACTCAAGTGCGGAAAGCGCAACACGTATGTGTACAATTTGGTATTCTTCAACAGGGGTGTTTGTTGCTAGGTCTGGAAAAGATCAGGGGCTGAGCTAATGTCGGGATTGGCGGGATTCGGGGCTAGGTAGCATTTTGGTTGTATCACTTGAGCTGCTAACTGGGTCTACAACCAAAAGACATAGGGCTATTGCCCCCTCATAACCCCCTGACCCCCCCGCAAGGCATCTGCTCTTCAAACTAGTTTATATGCTGATGAATGGACCAAAAAGCCTATAAATGTTTTGAGTCTAATTTCATTTTTTTTTTTTTTTTTTTTGTGTGGCCACATTTGCCCAGTGATGTTTTTTACATGAGCCAGTTTGGGTTTGTACAGAGTGGTCAGCCTGCACATAGTTCCTTCTTGGCGCACAGTAACACGTCACTTTTCCATCCAACGTAACTGCACTTAAAGTTGGCAGTCGTTCCCCTACGGGCGACCCTTTGAAGTTGTTTATTCCTTTCACGCACTGTTTCTGGAGAGTCAAAACCAATGTTTGTAGAGTTACCCAGACACACCCCATCTAGAGGAAAAAGCACTAATCCCCAGAAGGCCGTCTGTCAGTATTCACCAGATCCATGCAGAAAACACCTTGAATAACCTACAACATGACATGGGTGAAGGCGAGGAGTTGGGACTCAACCTTCAAGTACAACGCACCACTGCAAATGCCAGTCAGCACAGAAAGTTCCAAACTTGCGGTTGAGTGAGCCCCCCCTATGCGTCGTGGGTCCTTTTCCAAGGCCTAGTTACCATGAACTAGCAGGCTGACATTGCATGCGCCATGAGTATCCGACACTAAGAATGGGAGGACAGAAGCCAGGAAGTATGGTGGACTTTCTCTTGGTGGATGTCCATCCTGGCTACTGCAGTCTGATATGTCCAAGGCAGCTCGACGTCAAAGGCAACTCTTAACATTGCTCATACTAGGCTGTCAGGCACTTTCAATGGTCTGATGTATAAACATGGTCTATAGTTGGTCATCCCCTTCACCCCTTAAGAGGTGCATTTCTGTTTTTGCCATATTCAGTTTCAGCTTCATTGATCACATGTGTAGCCCTTGATCCTTTGGGATGATTAATGCAACTAATCAGGTTTTGCCTGGGGTGATGGATCCTGTACATTTAGTGAAGCTTCCTTGGTCACTTAGAGCATCGATTCTGGGTCCTTGGTCTCGCTGTAAAGACGAGAAGTGAACATTGAGTAGAAGATGTGAGCAACACTCCCATTAAATGCCTGTGAACATAAATGTCACCTTTTTGGGCTTAGTACTCTGAACCCCTAAAAGTTTGGTTCTTTTTATAGTCCCATTATTCCTCATTTTGAGAGCGTCTATAATGCAGTGCCTTATGACCTTGCAAGCTCTTTGTGAATCAGGGTTTCTACCGAACAGTCTGCAGGGGGCCAACATGCTTGGTTTGGTTTTTGCCAGGTGCTGCATTGATCACGTTTTTGCTAGTGGCCATTGAAGTTCCACTAAAATGCTCTGCATGACGAAGGGTTTGGCGGTTTCATCCAAGGAATTTTGGCTGACATTTGTGATAAAGGGTGTTAACTTGGCAGTATTTTGCTTCAAGTTTCTCCTTTTACAATTTAACAAATCATATAAATCAGAGTATACACTAATAGTGTAATTATAGAAACGGGCTTCAAATTAGCGCAGAAACAAATACAAACATAGTTTAAAATGTCACTGATTTAAGCGTCTTGCCAATACAGCTTTCACAATCTTTACACCTCAAACATCATAGCAGCTGCACATTTCCTAATATTTCTCATAAAATGCAGCCTGAGTAATTTGTAATAGTCATCCCAGATCAGTATGACTTCTGCAATTTAAAAGGCAATTAATGAGGTCTTCCGTGCTGTCTAGGCCACAGGGGCAATTACTGTTAAAACTGCACCATTTCATGCAGCTGCCCTAAGGGAGGACATTTAAATAAAATGGATCCCCCTGCATTCCGTGAATTGATCTTGCATACATTACCACCTAATTCAATGGGTCGCGTGCCTTGGCATACCAAGTCAAGAAGGATAATGTATTTACCCGTGGCCATTCAGCCTTTCTCTCCAGCTGCAGGGCCCTAGAGTAGAACATATGGTTTAATTTAAATAAAAGAAATAGTTACATTAAAAGTCTGCTTACAGAAACCAACTGCCTAGTGGCGTGCAGCCCCCACAATACCACAAAACACACGTCGGGCCTTTGAGTTAAGTCTCCAATATTATGTTTCAGATATTTGGGTTCCTGTTCGAATTAAGATGTTTGTTCATAAAATACAGTGCAAATCCTAACTGCATTTGAATCTTGGTAGTGGACACCCCACAATTCCAGCTTCAATGCACATTTGAGGGTGTCACACGGGAGTCAGTTAACCATCCAAGTAAACTGTTTGGATAACCTCCAAATGGGGGCAAAATCAGAAATCCTCCACGCGTCACTACCATAAAACACTGAAGAGCAAACCTTAGCCGCCATACCTCTTTTAAACAGTGATCTAGTCTGCGAGCTCCTAAAATTGTGATGAAACCTTGGAAGCCCAGCAGTTCATGTAGACAATCTTTGAAATCATCCTAAAATGGGGGAGGGTCCAACTGCCATTTTTAGCGAGTAGTACTATTAGATCAGAATTTAACCACCTCTACATTATCATCCAAATGCCAGGAAGAACGATGACCGCCTATTCCAATGACCATAGCCTTTTTCTTGGGGTTACGTTTAATTTGAGTTTTAAAGTCATTCTTGGCATAATAGGCTTTGTTACAGCCCCCGTGGAGTTAAATAGAGAAGGGCAGTGCCATCTGCCTAAAACAGAGGTGTTCTACCCCTGCCCACCATGAAAGATGGAGGATGAACTCTTTCCAGGTACAGACTTGGGTCGAAATCTGTCAAAAATAAAAACAGAATTGAAACAAGTGAGCAGACCTTTCCTACGCCCCTAGACATTTCGGGGATATAATCCTATTTAAAGTAAGACAGTAGATCACAGTACTTGGCCTTTACAGAATCCAGCCTAAGATTGTTGGTAATATTGGGGTCCTGCCCAATCGTGTAACCTGAGCAAAAGATATTTAGTACACATTTTGCTCAGTACATCAAGGTGACCGATGGCGCGATAGTAATGCAGATCTAATGAAGAGCCAGTATTAAACGCAGGTATAATGGAGCTCTGATGTCAAGATTTTGTTATGGCGCTACCTTGGACAGTGGCATTAAACGCCTATCTAAAAGCAGTGCCCACCAGTAGAAAACTAAAAATTCTTTGCTTTATTTTAAAGCACATGGACAAGCATCATATGTAATGCACATAATTCTGCACATTTTAATTTTGAGTGCGGTTTGGGTGTTCTCCCATAATGAATAATTTTACAAAAAAGAAACTGCCAAATTTTAAAGAAATGTGAGCCAGTAGTACTGACCAGCACTGTCATGATGATTTAAAAGAAAAAAGCTTTTTCGCACGATTGGGACAACTTCACACAGGCAATTATGTAAAATTATTGTAACACCATTCACATTAAGGCAAATTGAATTGCCGTCATGCATATGTTATCCGATTTTGATACTGCAGACGACACTGCAGTGGCTTTAAACCGCCAAGTTTGTGTCTGGGGGGGGGAGTGTCTGGGGGGGAGTGACTATGGCCAAGGGTGTCAACCAGGCCATGGTCAGTGAGAGGAAATGAAAGGGGGGGCTAAGCAGGCAGGGGATAGGGTAAAGTGAGAGGGGGGAGCATGGTTGACGACAGACCTGGCTCACAACTTTGGGGTGGTAGATACAAAAGGAAAGGTGATGGTGGCATCCAGAATGCATGTGAATGTTAAGGCGGACTTCTGAACTCTGACCTGGTGGGCAGAGGTTCAGTAGGCCAGTCTAGTTTCTTGGAACAGGGTAACCTTCTGGACAAGCCAGACCAATCAAGGTAGCATTGGCGGCGGTCAAGACTAGGTCCCAGGAGGGGTGAGGGTGATTGAAACACCTCAATGAGCACACAGAGTAAAAGGCACTTACAAATCACTCCTGGCCGGGGGGGGGGGTATATGTATGTGTATATATGTATTTTATTTTTCAAGGGCTTTGAGTTTCAACACAATAGTTATTACCAGTAACACTTTTAACCCCACACAATCCTACTAAAATACATATATACAAGACAAAGTGGCCTAAAGGGTTAATTTACGAAATGGGTCCACAACCTAGACAAGGTGAAGGAAGCAGGTAGTGCAGAGAGACTTTAGGCAGTTCTGCAGAAATCACAATCCTAACTGTCAGGCAGTCCAGTCCCTAAGAAGAGGGGAGCATATTGCTCAAATGTACTTGCAATTCTGGTGCATGCAGTAGTGCAGATGGGTGAAAACAGGGTCTCTTGTAGGGTCTGTAGCAGCTCAGGAAGGTGGGTGAGGTGATACAGAATAGGTTCCACTATTCGTGGAGGGTATCCACGTGAGGGCAGAGCAGGTTCCAGGAGTTGGGAAAAGTTTGATAGCTCAGGCTATCCGTTGAAAGGAGAGGGGCCCTGAGATGCCACTCATTCGTAAAAATGGATGGATGCGCTAGGGGCCACCGGTAAGGGTTGCTATTACTCACCGACCCCTGGCGCACTCCGGACCAAACTTCGGCACTCGAGTCTACTTCGGTTGCTGGCTCAAATGTGGCAATTCTGCAGCTTTCAGCAGCAAAGTTACAGCGTTGATTCCCAAACGGGACAGTGGCGATTTCACTGCTCCTGGTGGATGGATCAGGCCAGTAATTCTGTAGCAGGCTTCAGGGCACAAAGGGGCACAGATGCAAGGCACTTGTAAAGTTCATCACCACGTGTACTCCGGTTCGGGCGCCATTTACTCCAGACCTGGGAACGCCAAGTGTATGAAATTTGGTGTAAGAGTGCCGTGAACACAGAGCTTGCGATGTACCAAGTTTCAAGGCCCTCCTCGAAACTGCAGCGTTATCAGATCAAAGGTCCTGCGCAAGCTGGTCAGCCCACTGGTTGACCCAGCGACACTTCCGAGAAGGCTTACTTGCAAGGTTTGATGAAGGTGCCAAGGATAGTTGGTCCCATTATTCCAATGGGTCGAAGTGTCTTCGCAGACCACCTAGTTCGATCAGATGCGGAGGGGTCCAGCGGGATGACAGCGGGCTTAGGGTGCCAAACCTTCCAGCGGGTCCCCAGCGGTTACTTGACTCAGCTTCTTAGTTTCAGGATACTAGGATCCTGTCCTTCGTTCAGTGAGAACTCAACAGATTGACATGTTATGGGTGTTTGGAACCTTCTCTTATCCAGAATCTCCTTCACGCCGAAACAAACAGGTCCCAATCGGATATCCGCTCACATACAGGCACACCAAATGTGGACCAATCCTGGACCACGATGGTCCCGACATTCACAACACACCAAACTTTCTGGCACCCAGGATGTGGATTGCAACTATACAGTCCAGCCCACATCCTGGGGGGGGGGCACACACAAGGCATTCAGAAGCCCGCAGAAGCTTGGCGTTTTGCAGGAGAATGCATGTCCAAATGAGGACTGACCCAGGTCGGCTCGACCTGGGGCAGGTGAAGGGGCAAGATGGCCAAAGGACAGGACAAAGAACCTTGTGGCGTGGCCATTTTGGAGCCAGGCCACCTATTCGTGCCAAACACAGTAAACTCGGTTTACCTGGCAGGAAAGGGTTACAAATATATAAAAAGATAAGCTGCCACAAGCCCTGTCAAAGGCCCATATTTACTTCCCCTAAAAAATCCTTTGGGAGTATCTAGGTCCTTTAGAAATGACATGAAGACCCAAGTGCACTATACTTTAAGGTACATTGTGCACTTGCAACATGTTTCAGGAAAGTTGCAGCATTGACAAGGACTAAGGGAAACCGTCTCCCAGTACTGACTGTCTTTAAGGGCATGTAAGTTTCCCCATAACAAAGTGAGCGAACAGCCCAGGGGACTGCAGCAGAAGGCTGTACTCAACTGGCAAAGTCAGACTATGGTGTAAAACGGCAGCAAAAAGTTGGGGGATACACAACCGGAGGGAAAACTTGACATAAAATGGGAATCTTTCCTAAGGGCGAAACCATGAGTATTTTGCCAGATAAGGTGTATATCAGGAGGGAAGTAACCTAATGAATCTTCCTGGTGGTTATTAGTATAAAAATGCTTTGAGGAAGTACATTAAAAGTCTGGTATGAAGAATTAACTGTCACTGGGCAGTTTTACAGTCCAGTTTGAGGCTTTGCTGGGCATATGATGGGAACACTTGCACCGTGAGGCTGTATATTACCACACACATGTAACTATCTGAGCTGTCCTCGTAGATCGCTTCGATGGTAAGTGCTCACTGCTCACATGGGGCCAGTCTGCCCTATTTAAGTTCAAATCCCACGGTTGAGTATTATACAATGCAGTAGTATCACCTGTTTTTAAAATGCTTAGAAGCAGGAGGTATATGGCATGACATGCTCTAAAAGAAAACAATCTTATTAACACGTTAGCTGCTCCCACCTACCACCAGAGACCATGGCAGATTGACCCACCAGCGACCATGGTCGCTGCTTTGGAGAAGGATCTCCCGCCAAATCTCCGCTTGGAGAACCGGCTCACTCGCAGAAGGTTGGAGGTAGAAGAGCCAAGGGTTCGTGAGGGACAGTATTTAAGTTGCAAGTAGGTAGGTCCCAGACTCAGAAAGCCTTGTGAACAATGCAGAGGGTCTTGAACTTGATCCTTGCAGCCACAGGTAGCCAGTGAAGGGATTCCAGCACTGGAGAGATGCGGCCCCTGGGTTTGAGGGCAAGGATAAGTCTTGCAGTTCTGTTCTGGATAAGCTGCGGAGGGCGGTGGGGGTGGTTGAGGAAGAGGCTTTTGCAAGAGTCCCCCCTAGAGAGAACCAGGGCTCTGGAGGCAGTGAGCCACCTGGGGAAAGTGAGAAAAGGTAGAGTACCTCTGAGTATTTGTAGCTGATAGACTTTTTAGGGATGTCCGAACTGTGAGAGAAGAAAGGGAGTGGAGTCAAAAATGACCCCAAGGTTTCTTACTTTGCAGATGGGTGTGAGCGCAGGGCCAAGAGAGGCTGGCCAGAGTGAAAGTGGGAAAGCAGAAGCAGGGGTTTACCAATGCGAAAGATCTGTCTTACTGGCGTTGAGGGAGAGGTCGTTTGCAGCACACCATGACCAAATAGCGGACACAGTTAAAATATTGTGTGCCAAGTATTTCTAGATAGTAACGGCTGAGTTGTGGTTCATAGCCTTGAACCCAAACTGAGGGTTGCATTTCAACCAATCTTTGAGACCCAGGCAGCCCACTAGATAAGGTGCGTATCTATCCTTTTTACGCATCTAATTGTAGCCAATACGGATCATTTCACTTTCTACTGCGTACCGTGTACGCTTTATTTATTCATTTAAAAAACATACTTTCCACCACTAGATGGCATTGTAGCATTTCTTTTGTCATAGCCTTTCTTGTGCATGATCATTTCCAACTGAAAGACCACGAGTCCCCTTGCAAATGTGTGACAGTTAAAGAGTAACACAATAAAGCATGCACCCTTTTAAAATGTGGTCATAACATATCGAGAGGGTAACTCTGTTGCTGGTGAGTGCCAGAACTCATGTCCAGTCTGGGCTGCGGATAGTATACCTGCCAGCAGAGAGGTGTCAGGACTGCCCAGCAAAAGGTTAGCAGTCCCGCGGAACCGTGCCAGTACTGTGCTATTAACAGTGGACCGGGCCTGGCCATAAGCAGCCCTGGTACAGCAGCCTGCTGCCAGGTAGCGGCACCGTACTGTATCATTAGGAGCAGCTCTGATGTTAAGTGACAGCTTGGGCCCAATCTTAAAAGGGAAGAGCATTGCCGCGCTTTTTGTCGCCCCCCCCCCCCCCGATTATCTGCTGGTGAACTTGCTTCCCGAGCCCACTACGTGGCAGTGAGAGGAGGTCACTGAGGTGGGTGGGGGGCTTTGGGCAAGGAGCCAGGGCCTCCTGCAGCAGAGTCCCCGCATGTGTTTATTCGCTGAAACAAAGGGGCTCTTATTTCTGAAGCCTGGAAGGGGTCCGTGGCCCTTCCCACCTGGGCCTCCCCGCAGTCTTCATGTCATGTTCCACAAGTGCTGCGTGCGCCCCTCCCCTTTTCTGACAGCCCAGCATCTGGAGAATGGGAGGCTGGAAAGCAGAGAACAGCTGGAAAAATATCACACTCACGAGCATCTTTAGTTTAGTGGGACATGGAGTGTAAAGTGGACTTCTATGGAAATCTACACTCCCCAGAATCCACGGATGGCGTTCTATTATAATAATAATTTAGCATTTATACAGCACTACGAACCCTCAGGTATCTGAGCGCTGCTTATTAATGTGTGTGTGGTGCCCATTTATCGACTTCGGAAGGATGAAAGGCTGAGTTTGGCACTGCCGGGATTCGAACCTGCATCTGCAGGCCCCTGCACAGATGTCAAAGCGAGCGCGCTACTAGCTGTGCTATTGAACCGGCTATTTTCTGCCTCCGGTGAAAAATGTAAAAGGAAAAAATGGCAAGTTCCAGAATTTAAAGGGGAAAACGTGGCTCGGTGACTGCAGCTGACATGGGGGCACGAGGGTTCTACGAGTGCGGGGGCTGGAAGACAGCGTGAGCTGCGTAAACGCTCACGCATAGGCCCCACATCTCCCATAACATCTGTCCTTGTTCCTCCAGCTTTTCGGACTTTCCATACCCCGTGTGGAGCACTACCAAGACCACCCCGCTCTAGCTGAGGAATCCGACTATCCTTCTAGGTGAGATCCAGGGCCGGCTGAAGACGTGTTGAGGATGGTGGGGGGCACTGAGGGCCAGATGTGTTGAGGATGGTGGGGGACACTGAGGGCCAGATGTGTTGAGGATGGTGGGGGACACTGAGGGCCAGATGTGTTGAGGATGGTGGGGGACACTGAGGGCCAGATGTGTTGAGGATGGTGGGGGACACTGAGGGCCAGATGTGTTGAGGATGGTGGGGGGCACTGAGGGCCAGATGTGTTGAGGATGGTGGGGGACACTGAGGGCCAGATGTGTTGAGGATGGTGGGGGACACTGAGGGCCAGATGTGTTGAGGATGGTGGGGGACACTGAGGGCCAGATGTGTTGAGGATGGTGGGGGACACTGGGGGCCAGATGTGTTGAGGATGGTGGGGGACACTGGGGGCCAGATGTGTTGAGGATGGTGGGGGACACTGAGGGCCAGATTCGTTGAGGATGGTGGGGGACACTGAGGGCCAGATTCGGAAAAAGTAGCGCAAATGACAGGTGCAGAGAATGCGCTCATTTCACTTGCACTAGTGTCAGAAAGGCACTGCTCCCCTTATTCTCAAAGGTGACCTGAGCATTTTAGGAGGGGCGGGGGGGGTGTCCAACAGAGCAAAAGTGCGCTGTGAGGAGGGCCTGGCCATTAGTGCTGAGAGCCACCACGTGGTTGTTGGGAGCACATTTCACCGAGATGGGCTCCTCTCGATGCAATGCTTGAAAAAAAGCATGTCCATCTTTGTTTGGGGGATGGAAATTCTAGTGCAACAGTCGCGGTTTAAATCAGTGTCACACTTAAAAAAAAAAAAAAAAAAAAAAATCATGAGACAGTTACCCTATCATGATTTCCACCCCCCCCCCCCCCCCCCTCCCAGCCTGAATACTGCTCTCATTGGCGCAGCGGGATAACCCTCATTTTTGGGCATTTAAAAGCACATTCTGTTTGAATTCAGGATGCGCTTTTAAATGCTCAGAAATGCTACCTGATTTGCGCAAATGTGCAAAGGGGTGAAAAAGAGCACCTGAATGAGTGCATCTAAAATGCGCTCATTCAGATGCCCTTTGAGAATGGGCCTGCTCCTTTTTTTGGCGCAGTTTTTAAATGTCCACTGAAAAGCTATCAATCGCTCTTTGCCAGCGCGGTGCTAATGTCGGGGAAACCTGAATTAATAGGCAACGAGGCGCTAAGAATGTTGCCTTAAACTGCCAGAGGGAGGCGATAGCCAGCAAAGGCAGCCTGCGAGGTGCACGCTGCGCACATTTAATGTCGTGAATTAAAGGAGTTGGTTTCTATGGAAGAAGACTGCCAACATGGGACAGCTGCTCGGCCCCTCCACCCCCAGAGCTCAAGGCCCATTTCAACTGAAAAGGTTAAAAGGCCCCGAGGCCGTAACTGGTAAACACCCGTTGCACCTGCATGAACCTCCAGAGCTGGTAATCCTCACGGCTGCCAAACCAATGAATCATTTCCTGTCAGCTAGGATTGCCCTGTGGCTGCGCGCCCTCAGTGACAGAAGAAAAACAAACATACTTGCAAGCACCCTACACTTCCTGATATACTACCTGTATTGAACCTATTCCCATCCTCTCTGATCCTTACTTCCGGTGTTCGAGCGAGAGCTAAACTTCCCAGCCGCTGAGTAAGACAAGCATTCGCAATGCCAACAATTTGATCTATTGTGAAGGCGTGGGAAAAACACCTGCAAGGCACTGCCATAGGGGTATTCATTGGCCATCGATGGTAGCAGGTGCAAAATGCTGCGAGTACCTGAACATCTAAGTGTAGTGCCTGGCAAATGTCTAATAATTATACACAAGCCAAAACTGTTGGCTTTGACAATGCTTGTTTTTAACAGGACTTCAGTGAATGACAGTGCTTATAAATCAAGTAGTTGAAGACCAACCTGGTTAAGACATTTTTATTACACCAGTAAAGCTTTTATAGCTCCAGTTAAGTCCTTAACTGTCATAAGACTGCTTTGAAAAAACACTGACAAGTACTTCAAGTGCAG
This sequence comes from Ambystoma mexicanum, assembly GCF_040938575.1. NCBI lineage: Eukaryota > Metazoa > Chordata > Amphibia > Caudata > Ambystomatidae > Ambystoma > Ambystoma mexicanum. Next base: position 670,706,034 of record NC_090931.1, read on the forward strand.
AGTTTTATGGTAAGGCTTGATTAAAGCGAGCTGAAAGAGTTCCCATGAGGAGATGTTTCGGGCAGGAACTGGGTGGGAATGGCCATAGGGATTAACATGGCTACGGGCAGCCAATCGGTCGGCAAATAACCAAACACCTACAAATTTAGTGTCCCTCCTTGTATGCCATTTCTCCCTAGCCAGTGCAGGAAATGGGAAACATGTACTGGGGGAACCCTCTCCTCCTTAATGGGGTGTGGGCGTGGTGGAGGAGTGGGCAGGGCCGAGGGGCATGGTCCCAGGCCAGGTAACGCAGTGCAGCATCTCTTCATAGAATCCCATCCTAGCGATTTGCATAAAAGCAAAAAGAATTATGGGAACATAAGTATGTCTAGAATTTTAAATGTGAAACATGTCTTATTGTGATTCAGTAAGAAACCTTTTTGAGAGAATAATGGAAGTTGGGGTCTGCAGTTTTAATTAGTCACACTACTCACCATAAGAAGAAAATGTCTCTACATTGCAGGACAGCTACAAGCATGTGAGGCTTTGGCTGTTACTATATTCATAGACCCATGTCGGAGTGTACTGAAAATGTCTGTTTGCTGAAACGTGTGTTGCTGTGCAGGCTTCAGGGCAGATCTTGCTGGCAGTATCCTGCTTTGAAGCAGAGTTGTCACACACTATTACAAGCAACCCACGCTTTGTGGAGCTGACTGCTTACAGAACAGACTCATGAGTGCTGCAAAGTGCTCTTTCCGGCCTTAAGCCCGCCTCCCAGCCCCCCCCCTCTCGTAATTGGTTGCCTCCCTGGCCTTACCTGTTCCTCCCTGGGCAGCCCACTGCCCGGCAGCCCCTGCGGCTAAGGGCCCAAGGACAAGGGCGGCTCCCACATTGGCGGTCCCAAGATGTGTCTGCAGGTGTCAGCAGGGGAAGCTAATGAAGCCACCAGACACCGACAAAACTGTAAGTGCTGGCATGGGTGGGGGGGTAGAGCTATTGCTCTACTCCAGAAAGCTCCTGCCACTCTAACCTACCTTTCAATGGCCTAGACTGCTACAGACTTACACCATGCATTATTAGAGAGATATGTGACCACCAGCCTAAACCTATTCATGGCTGGACAGCAAACATTGCCTGCAGTATAATGTCAACTAGTACCATACCCGGAGATAACCACAAAGATTAACCTGCGCCAAATCTAGACAGAAATGTGATTGTTAGCATATGCCACACTTAAATTGGCATTCTCAAGTTTAGCCCGCGCCACATCTAGATGGAGGTGTGATTGTTGGCATGTGCCGCACATATATGGAATTCCTAAGTCTAGCCTGCGTCGCATCTAGATAGTAATGTGATTCAATGATTGCCATACGATTCGCCGGCTATGCCGGGACCAAGCGTGCCATGCAATCATGAATCAATAACCGAGTCACTAACAATTTCACCCCTCCGCATATATCCTCTCAAACTCTAAACAAACACAACCACAACTCTATAACACAACAAACCGCACAAACTTCACTACACAGCAACAAGAAAACAAAAAACACAGACTTGCACAACAGTACACAACGGCTACCGAACGGAAAACAACCCAAGCCCAGCCAACGGACCCACCGGGCTGAGGCCGCCAACAGCACACCACGGCTCTCTTGCACTTTTCCAACTTACTCCCACTAACTCAACCCGCCCTCCTCCAGCGCCAGGGGACCACTCCGGTGGTGATAGTGCGCGGTACAAATATCCATTAACATTACGTCTAATAGCTTCATATGCTAAAAAGTAAAGTTTACTTCGATGTCTTTAGTTGAATGTTCTTTAACCATACATAACAACACAGTGGAGTTTTGTGACAAATCGCCAAACCTAAGTGAGTTTATGGAAGAACTTATTTTTTGGTGTGTTTTTAAAGCGCTGAAAATAAAGTGGGTAAATCGGGATGTTTTACCTTTTGCATCTTATTTTCCATTCAGGATGTGGAAAATAAAAGGTACAGTGATATAATTTCGGCCCAACATGCTGGTATAAGGATTTACATGTTGTCATGATGCTTTACTATGCAATTTGTTTATTTTGCAAGTAAACTCTATAGGACAGTATTATTGTAGGTCTTGACACTCAAAACTTACATTTTTGTTCCAAGTAAAGCGTGGAAGAAGGTGGCTGTTCCCAAATTGAAAGAGTGGGTTAAAATCAAAGCTTTGCTGTTTAGCGTAACTGTGTGATCCTGGGCAAATAATGTAATCTCACCCTGACTTCAATTGCATAAATTGGAGTGCTTATAAATGATAACGTTTACACCCTTAAAATAGGACCGTTTTAAGTGTAGGGACACATTGGTGTATCCTGGTGCTCTTCTGCTACTGGCTCCAACACTGCTGCATAGAATTGCATTATTGCTGCACTAGCCCTCCCCCAGTCTTGTAACACTGTATTTGACAGGCCGACATAGTCTCACCAGCCAGCCAGTCAGTGCACCAGAGATTCTACTATAGCGGACTGTGGTAGAACCAACATTACATTTTCTCCCCTGTTGCTCCTAACCACTGAAGTTGCTTGGGCCGTGCAGAGTACTGCCCCACACTCTGCAATGTCCTGTTTTGCTATGATATTGAGTCTTTCATTGCACACAATCTGCCATTTTCACACTTTCTAGGACCTTCAGGATCTGCAAGAAGTGGGTGTTTCAGACTCAAAGGAGAGAGCAGTTAACTGATTGTAACATTGAAGCTGCACTAGAATAGTCTTATTACAACAGTTAATGAAGGTAGATGCCCATACACAAGTAAGTTTGCCACTCCTCCACAGTCTCTGAATTTAGTGCCTCTCTCAAAATTTGAAGGGTTAGCCCACCCCTACATTTTAGCCTAGATGCACTCCTGGATGGGTGCACTTGCATTTTGTTAGGCAAAGAGGTGAGCCTTTCCTCGAATCTGGCAGCATTAAAGTTTTACTGTTTGTTCAGAAAAATGTACTTGAACAAACGCAGAAACTTTAAAGCTGTTACTTTCAAGAAAGTCCTCCATCACCTCTCTGCATATTGCGCTTTAAAATATACTAATCGATAGTTGGTCCCCACACCAGACCATGGGGGCAGGTGGGTAGAACAGGGGGGGCAGAGCCTCCAAGTTTGCCCTGCCTATTTAAGTGGCCCCTCCCATCACGACTTAATCCCCCCCACCCCCGAAATGTAGGCTTTGTTGCGCCCATGCATGGGAGGGAGGTCAGGTAGGTTGGCTCACTCTCACAAGCCACCAGCCACCCCCACCGCTCCCCTCACAGTGCTGAAATAAAGGGGCGGGAGCCAACACATATGCAATAATTCCTTTACTTGCTGCACCATGGCCCGTTGCAAACCTGCTCTGTAATGTATAATTTATAAAGTTATGCTGGCTGTAGTAAGACATGCGATTGGTGGTGGGCTATACCACGAGGGATGAGCCGTTACCCCATGCAGGGATGAACGGTTCCATTACCCTGCACCAGAGATGCGGGGCAGCCCGGGAACTGAATATATTTTCCATTAACACATGCAGGGAGGCCATGTGCCACTGGCACATGCAGAAAACAGATGCTCAGTTTGCATGTGCAGAGAGATGTGCTGCTGCATGTGTACAGAGGCTATGCCAATAACATGTGGAAAGGGAGTATGTGTTCTTACATAGCGCTTTTAGCAAAATTCCTTCAGCTTTTAAGCACTGTGGTAACAGTTATTATCCCAGTTCGAATTTTATTACAGCAAAACCAAGCAGAATGCCAGGGGAGCACTGTTGGGCATTGTGGTGGAGGCTGGCGAGGACCTGTTCGAGTCAGGCTGAATAAGGAAAGGGGAGGGGGGGAAAATCGGGTACATTTGGCCCCAGTACATTTTGTCAATTTCCAGCACTGATAGTAACTTATGTGAACGGTTATTCTTCATTATTGCATGTCTTGTAAGAAAGAAGCGACTCCTCTGAGATCTTCCCTCTGTGCCACACCCATCAAGGCTGCGTCAGCCCTCCACGTAATTGGAACTTGGGAAGTGCAGGCCGCCCTCCTGCCCGGTAGCTTTCCAGCCTTTCTTTGGATGCAACGTTAGCATGTGCTTTGCCAACAGCCTGTGCAGAAGGGAGCCCTGCCATTAAGACTGGCAGAGAGGAGATGTGCCATTATAGCAAGGGCAGAAGAGATGCTACGTTAGCACTCGCAGAGAAGAAATGTCCTCTAGTACGTACTTAGTAAAGATGTGTCATTTGTATGTGCCAAGAAGAGATGTGCCATTAGTATGGAACAGAAGTGCAATTGGCATGCAGTGTCAAGATGTGCCGTTAGAATGTGCAGAGACAGGATGTGGAGTTTGCACATGCTAACTGCACATCCCGTCGCTGCACAGGATTCCTATGCACAGTTCTAGCACCTTTCTTCAATACAGGGGAAAATCTCTGCAGACCTCCAGGAGGTTCCATGTCATTTCATCGCGGGATGTTTTTTCGTGTTTTTTTTTTTTTTTTACTGCAAATGTTTTAACAAAAAAAAAATCAAATTTTTTTTAACAATTATTTTTGGGGGATACCCCATTCCCTTGAATTTGTTCTATTCTCAAACACCCACGACACATATATATATATTTCTGACCCCCCCCATACAAATTCAATGGGTTTTTTATTTAAATAATTCGCAGTAAAAAACCCACTGAAAAAGGTCACGCGTTGAAAGGACATTGTACCCTGCAGGATGACTTTATGTATTTAGATGAATTAATATTGAAAACATTTTTTTCAAAACCAATATCCAGAGGTGAGAGGCCTCTTTCACATTTCCAGCCTTGGGCTTTTCTTTGTTTTAGAGAGTACAAAGCAAAACATGGGCTCTGATTCTGAGAAGCTAAATACTATGCCACATCTTTTGCCAGATGTTTCAATATAGCCGATTGTTCCTACAGTATGATCAGATCCATACAAATTGAAAACGTTATTATACTATGCCTCAAGAAATAGTCATGCTCAATTCAATGTTCTTGGCTCTATTGGACTCTTCCAAAAAAGTGGTGCTACATTTTTTCAATTGATGCAGTTTTAACGAGATAAAAGTTGTTTAACTCATGCTTGTTTCCTTCCTTGCCAAGTGGACATTTACAGATTGCTCTGCCTGGAGTTTTCACCTTTTATCCTTTTGTTTCAGAATATTCAAACCCACAATCGCATTCTGCATAGCTAGTCTGCAATCCTTGTCATGCCAACTGTGGCATATTCCTGATTGCATCTTTATGAACTTAGATTCCTTTGTTACATGAGGATGAATTGCTTCCTCTGGAGACTTGTACACACATTTAGTAACAAAAAGACTGTCTGTGTGGGCTTATAAAACCATTTGAGCACTAGTACAATTGTATACTAAAGGTAAATTATCCAAGTTCAGATGCGCCCACATAATTTGCAGTCTACAATTTGATAAAACAATATCAGTATTTGCCCTGGTGTCAGAAAATAATTTGGTCATAGTCGGTTTCTATGTGAGAGATAACTACTAGATCTTCTATACACTGCCAACCTAAAATATATTGACATGTAATTCAAGGTGCTTCTGAGGGGGAAGCAGCCGACTATATCATTTCAGCCGGCCATTTCCAGCCACCAGACCCAACCCAAGGTAATGTTCTGCTATTTTTAAAGCTTCAGAATTTTCACTGCAGTGAATTTACACAAACATTTGGTACATTCAAAACACTTTTTTTTAATATCTGAGTAAATCATTAGTTATCGCAAGGAGTACAAACGGGGGTTCATTTTGCAGACTAAAATCACCATATTTCCTCATGAACCATCACCTTCCTAGCTCGGCTCTATGGTTTTTCAGTAGTTTTCATACATTGGGTCTTGTATATTAAATAAGAGGATATCATTTTGGTTCCTAATCAAGGCTCTCCATAGTCACAGAACTCACAATAACAATTTGAGGAGGATATCCACACAGATTGTCAGACTCCCCACTAGTGCACCCTCGCTCGCCTTTCATTTCCTGTACAAAGTAGTTTTTATATCCAGATTTTCATCTGGTCAGTGGCCTACGTTTCTTTAAAACAAACCATCTGTTAATGGTCACACTTGTGGATGTCTTGATCATACAAATTATTTAATAAACCCGTTGACGAATCTGGGCAATTCGTCCCTTCTTCCCAGGGGTGGTGGGTGGGGCACCTCCTTTGAGTCTAGGTATTTGGCTGAAGAAAATGCTGGGATCCTTGTGAAGTCAGCAGCTGATGGAGATCAACACGCCTCGTGGAAATATGTCAGCGAGAATGGAGCTAAAGTAGCTGGAATGGAGAGAAGAATCCTACGCAGAGGCGAGCCTCTGACATGAGAATGTCCACGGAGCCGCACTACTCCGCAGAGCAGCAAATTTGCATGGAGAGAGAGAGAGAGAGACTGGGATGGTAGTATCCTCTCTCCTGGTCGTGCGGGGACGGTTTGGAGCCCGTTAACCGACATCTAGATCAGGCTGCAACAGAGCAACCAAATCCCTGGTCTTGGTGCAGGAAGTGTAGCGACTGTCTAGCCAGACCGGAAAAGGGAAGTGAGCAGACCTGAGAAGGTAAAGCCGGGGAGAGGGGCAGATGGCTGCGTCCCTGAGTTAAGCAAATGTAAAAGCAAAAGGGGCTTCACTAAAGAGAGCGCAAGAAGAAGCTGGAGAATCCGAAAGGGTTATGGGAGCCCAAGAAACTAGATTGCTGGACACAGGCAGATTCCCAAGACCCTGCGGAGTTGTGCAAATCAGAGGGCCAGAAGGCTTTGGGGAACCCTAGAAAAATGAGTAACATTTTTCAACACTTGGAAAACCGGGAACCTGGAGGGTTCAATTACTGTATCCTGAATAATGTAAAAGACAATGTCCAAGTTGGTGGAATCACACTAATAGCAATATTTCCCCTTTTATCAATCTAGAGCCGTTGGTTTTGTATAAAGGCTAAAAACTTGTTATAAGGAGTCTGAAGAGAGGACTGAAATCCTTAGTTTGATTAACTATTGAAAACCCTTGTTAGACTGATGAACAGTACTTGGGAGCAACCCAAGTAGCTTTGGCCAGAAGAAGCCAGAGTGGAAAGGCTACTGCTCTGGCTAATTTTTGTCAAGTTTTTTCTAAAAGTGGTAGTGCCAGACTGAGGTTAGGTTTCGGACTGGGGACCATTTTTGATTTGGTCAATTGAGGAGCACCCTTAGTTTAGTTTCAAGTCAGGGAAAATCCCTCATAGCAATAGTGGCATGTAGGCATTGTGTCTTTATTTAAAATAAACACCCATGAAATGTTAATCTCTTGCCAGACTCCTTCTTCTGGTTCACCAGAACCTGCAATATTCCAGGTCACAATAGATAATAGTAAAACTTAGAAGGGACACACATCAGTCCACCAAATCTAAAACCCTTTCCCCTTTGTTTTAAAATCCCTTATGGTTTTAGAGGCGTTTGGTAACACGGGCGTACCATTACATTGAGGCTGCAGATTTCAATGACGCACATTCCTTTATTGGGACTCAATCCTACCCCTCGAATCTCAACCATGTTTTCCTCTCCAAGAAATGTAAATTCCACGAGGGGTTTAAGTCCGAAAGTCCATGGACAAATGTAGGACACTATTCAACAGCATAACCTCAATTATATCAAATGTAACATTAAATGGGTCTTTAGCTTGTTACTTTTAACATCTTCGTGAATGATAGAACTCACTTTTTATATCTGATCCAATGAAGGACTTTGTTAAACAGTCAGTCTTTTTGTTCATACATATCAGGAGTACGTCTGAGAAATCCAGTGCTAAAAAAAACAAAAAAACTAGGGTGAGTTTTTTTAGAAAAAGCTGTTTTTTTGGTAAAAAAAAACAGGGCTTTGAGGACATCCGAGAAGTACTGCGATTTGTTCCGGTAGAACCAGGACTTAAGACCTTTATGCAGAGTCTCAGTTCCTGTCTTTTTTCCAGAGGCTAGGTCTGTATTAATGCATTGTTTGACAACTTTAGTTATTCTATTCTGCTCTTTAAAATGACATCGTCTTTTACTCACAATTCCAGACCATTTGTGGATGGTGTCTCTAAATATTATGGCGCTTGACCTATTTATCGAGTGGGGCATGTTCTGTCCCATTGCAGGAGGATTATTATACCCCAACGATTTTATTTACCACATTTCTTCCCTTAAAGACACACTCTCAGTACGAATATTATTATTTCCAAGATAATATTGCTTGTTTGTTGCTTGCATTTTACATGTGGCTTTACTTGCTGAGACAGAACGTCCTCAACAAATAAAAGAGAAAATCAATTGGAAAGCATGATTTAATCTGCAGCTAATACCTCAAGCACCTCTTCTGCATTTGCAGTTACATGTGAGGTTGAAAGATCGCCTAAGGTACACACAGAGAATATGCAATTAGGGTACATCTTGATAGGGACCCAGAGGGAACCTCAAATTGGTCGGAACAATCTTCTGGGGTATTTCTCCCATTTTGTTTATTTGGATTTGTAGAGCGCACATCTACCCGGGGGCGTCGTGGCGCTAAAAGAAGTCTTACTTGTTACAGGCATACATGGTGAGTATACAATTACAAAACAGGGCATAGAAGCATATTTTCATACATTTGCTGTTATTTACCGACCGTGGTGAAAATACAATGGGACAGGTGAAGCGGGGTTAGTTGAACAGCCTGGTTTTGAGTAGTCTACGGAAGGCATGGTATGATTTTTCGTTCCTTAAGGCGGTGGGGAGTGCGTTCCAGTTTTTGGGTGCTAGGTGTTGGAAGCTGGACCCTCCGGCTTTGCTTCTTTTGAATGTGGGTACATAGGTCTGGTTAGACAGGTGTGACCTGGTAGGTCTAGTGGAAGTATTGAGGGTGATCCTTTCAGAAAGATAGGGTGGGGCATTGGCAGAGAGGCATCTGTGGGTGATGGCCATGGATTTGAATAGTATGCGCTCTTTTATAGGTAACCAGTGTGCTTTTCTGGCTTGGGAGATGTGCTCCCTTTTTGGAATGCTTAGGGCTGCTCTTAGAGCATTGTTTTGTGTGACTTGCATTTTATTTGTTTTGTGCAGACGTGCCCAGGAAGAGGGCATTGCAGTAGTCCAGTTTGGTACCTACTGTGGCTCTGGCTACATTCAGGCAATTTTTCGAAGATAGGAAGGGTTTAACGGCGTTGATTATTTTAGTGGTAAGTGCAGCAGAAGAGGCTACGGCATTGACTTGCCGTTTCAGAGAGAGAGTGGAGACAAGATATACTCCTAGCGTTTTTACTGCAGTGGAGACTGTGATTGTGGAGTTATCAACGTTAAAGGATTTATATAGAGGCGGGAGTTTTAGTGTTTCTTTGGTGCCAACTAGTAGGATCTCTGTTTTGTCCCCATTAAGGAAGAGGCCTTTGGCTGGCATCCAGGTTTGAATGGCTGTGTATATTTTAGTTAGTGCTGCGGCGTCCTGTTCATAATCCCAGTAAGGGGGAGCAGGACTGTCGTCAGCATAGTTGGTGTAAGCTATGTGGCGTTGGTCGAGGTCATTGAACAGTGGGAGGGTGAAAATGTTGTATAAGGTGGGTGCAGTGCAGTATCCTTGTGGGACGCCACAATGGATGGTGGTTGCGGTAGCGTTTGCAGATGCGGAAAAGACTTTCATAAGTCGACCCTCGATTAAGGATTTGACCCAGGAGACTGCTTCAGGCGAGAAGTGAGCTTCATTTTTGAGTTGCGTGCCTTGAATGTCATGGTTGACCAGGTCGAAGGCAGCAGATTGGTCTAATAGTAGGAGTGCCGGTTTGCCTCTGTCCATGATGTCATTAAGTTGAATTTTAAGGTCTAATACGGCCGATTCGGTGCCAGGGCCCGGGCGGAAGCATGATTGCCTTTTGCCTAAGATGCGATTTTCTTCGAGGTATTGCTGTATTTGTGAGTAGGCTACTTTGTCGAGGATCTTGAGCAGGAAGGGAATGGTTGTGATGGGTCTATAGTTGTTGGCGGTTTCTGGATCTAGAGTGGGTTTCTTGAGAAGAGGGCGTACCCAAGCTTCTTTTAGGCTGGTTGGGACTGAGTTTGAGTTGAAGGATGCATTGATGAAGGATTTGAAGAATGGTGCTAGTGTTTCAACGCAGTCTTTGACTAGTTTGGCGGGGCAGGCGTCACCTTTACAATTGGAGGGTTTGATTCTGTTGACAATATCGATTACCTCTTTTTCTGAGACTTCTCTAAATTTAAAAGGTGTAATGTGACTTATCTTTTTGTTCTCAGTCACTCTTTCCTTATGGGATGCAGCTAAGATTTCATGAGTGAGATTCTTGTGATGGTTTAGGATTTTAGCTTGGAGGAATTTGGTTTATTTTTTTTAAAACATTTTTTGAAGGGCAGATTGCATGGTGTTACACCAGGCTTGGTCCATGACAATCTCTTGGGACTTAGTGGCCAGTGTGGAGAGTTCCTTGAAGATGGCGAAGAGCTCTTTGGATTCTGAGGTGGCGTTGGAGATTCTTTCATTATATGATGCAGATTTAGCTGCTATGATGCTTTTTTTTTTGCATTGGGTGGCCAGTGATTTGTAGGATGATAGTGAGGAAGCGTTGGGCGCTTTTTGCCATAAGTTTAGGGCTTTACGTTTTTTGGTTCGTAGTTCTTTTAGTTCTGCTGAGAACCAAGTATTGGAGTGTTTGGAGTTTTGGGATTTTTTCTTTTGTAGGGGGGCGATGTCTATGGCAGTGCTAATAGTAGTTTTGTAGATATCTGCCAGAGCAGCTGGGTCAGATGAGGCAGGGAGGTTGTTTGTGAGGGGGACTAGGTAGGGTGAGATGTTTTCTTTGGTAAGGTTCTTGCGCTCCTGGCCATGGTTGTGGGTGCAGGCTTGAGTTTTTTTTAATTGTTAGGTAAGGGGATGGAGAAGTGAATGAGAAAGCGGTCGGACCATGGGGTAGGCGTAGTGGAGCTGATGTAGATGCCGCAGTTGTGGTCAGCTACCCAGTCAAGAGTGCGCCCTTTACTGTGTGTAGGATGGAGAACTTTTTGTATAAAGCCCATTTCTTGGAGAGCTTGTGCTAGCTTGGTGGATGGTGTATCTTTCTGGTCGTGGAGCCCCAAGTTAAGGTCTCCTAGGAGAATGGTCTTGGTAGTGGTTTTGAGGTTTTCACCTAGCTGGTGTGTGAGGTTGTCCTGGAAGTCCAGTATCGGGCCTGTTGGGCGATATACTAGATTACGAGTGATAGTGGGGTTAGGAGATAGTGCGATCTTGGCTGATAGTCAATGTTATCCCCTAGTTTGGAGGGAGTTTGTCTTAATTCAAGGTGGTCTTTGACTATGAGTGCCACTCCTCCACCTGTGGATAGTATTCTGTCCTGTCTGAGGATGGAGTATCCTGGTGGGATAGCTAGTGAGATGGCTGGGCCGGCGGCGTTGTGTAGCCAGGTTTCGGTGATGGCGAGAATGTCGAGGTCAAGGTTGGTGAGAATGTCATGGATTTCGGTGGCGTGGGCGGGGAGGGATCTGGCATTAATTAATGCACACTGTATGTCTGGGCGAGGTGTGGGAGTGGTATTGGGCCTTTTGGCTACCTTTTTGGGAGTGGTCAGTTTCTTGTGTTCAGGGGTTATTTTGTTTTCAATCCTGCTTAGAGGGGTTTGCTGCGAGTGTCTGGAGCAGAGGCCTAATTTTTGATTTCTAGAGTTCGTGGTTCTAAGGTGCGTTGAGAGTTGGTTGGGTTTGTGTTCTGTGGGTTTGGTGAAAAAGAAGGGAGGAAAGGCGTAGGGGGGATGAGTGCAGATGGTTTGGGTGTGATGTTGGCCATGATGGATGAGCACAGGGTAGCAGTCATCTGTAGGTGCAGTCCGTTAAGGCACAGTGTGGCAATCAGCTAACAGAGGTTTGGGCACAATTGAGGCAGTTCACTAGCAGTGTAGGGCACAGGAGTTTGGGCACAGTTGAGGCAGTTCACTAGCAGTGTAAGGCACAGGCACAATTGAGGCAGTTCACTAGCAGTGTAAGGCACAGGCACAATGCAGCAATTCACTAGCAGTGTGGGGCACAGGCACAATGCAGCAGTTTACAAACAGTGTAGGGCACAGGCGTTTGGGCACAATTGAGGCAGTTCACTAGCAGTGTAGGGCACAGGCGTTTGGGCACAATTGAGGCAGTTCACTAGCAGTGTAGGGCACAGGCACAATGCAGCAGTTCACTAACAGTGTAAGGCACAGGCACAATGCAGCGGTTCACTGGCAGTGTAGGGCACAGGAGTTTGGGCACAATGCAGCAGTTCACTTACATTCTGTGAGTGGCGCCTGTGCTGAGTCAATCGGTTGTACAAGTACAAGTGTCACGCTAATGTGCTGCGTACATTTGGATGCGCATATGTATGCAGTGTAGTGCATCGTAGAAGGGCATGATGGTACTCATAGCGTTTTTTGTCCATGATGCGGCAGAGTTAGTTATGATCGTCCTAGGCAACTCGCCACGCGCCGAACACGGTGAACAGGGGCAAACAGGGCCTTAGAGTGGCCTTTGATGCTGGCCGGCTCTTCTGCCTGCCGGCTGATGTTGAGTGCTATTAAGCACGGTTGCTTAGCAACCACGATGCTGAGCCTCGCTCTGGTGCCACATTGCGCCCGACATTTTGTTTCTTTGTTTATGTCGGCAGGGATGCAGGAGCACAACCCGGGCCACTTCTGGTTGAGGGGTGGGCGGCAGATTGGCGCTCTTGGAGGGGTGGGCAGCACAGGGGTGGATGCTTGTGATGGCAGGGGGCATGTCTGGGAGGCAATCCTCTTCGTGCCTTGTGGCACGGTGCAGCAGTTCCGATGGGCTGATCCTGGGCTGGGTGGGGGCTCCTGCCCTTGCCACCTGGGCAGATGTGACTGAGTGCAGAGGGGCAAACAGGGCCTTAGTGGCCTTTGATGCTGGCCGGCTCTTCCGCCTGCCGGCGAATGTTGGGTGCTATTAAGCACGGTTGCTTGGCAACCACGACGCTGAGCCTCGCTCTGGCGCCACATCGCGCCCGACATTTTGTTTCTTTGTTGATGTCGGCGCTGATGCAGGAGCGCGACCCGGGCCGCTTCTGGGTGAGGGGTGGGCGGCAGGGCGGCAGATTGGCGCTCTTGGAGGGTTGGGCAGCACAGGGGTGGATGCTCGTGATGGCAGGGGGCCTGTCCGGGAGGTGATCCTCTTCGTGCCTCGTGGCACGGTGCAGCAGCTCCGATGGGCTGATCCTGGGCTGGGCAGGGTGGGGGCTCCTGCCCTCGCCACCTCGGCCGATGTGATGTGATCCCATGATACCCACAGAAATCTGAAGTGGACTAAATTAACTTTGGGGGCACTAGGTTCACCCTCAATTGCTCACGAGGCTTTAACAATTTACAAATATTAGTAGAGTTGTTACTAGTACTACTAGGCCCATTATCACACGAGTGTTTCAGTTTCGCGATTAGTGCATTAGCCTCTGTAATTGAGTATTTTTGTGGGGCTGCCGTGGGGAGGATCTGGAATTTGCCTTCATTTTCCCTATAGTAGAGTAATTGGACTGTTAAGTCACCAGAGCGGCTCAAATTATAGGGTTTTCAAAAATAGTACAACAATATTCGCAAGAAAGTGCACACCTCCACTTCTTTCCAGTAGTTCCCTCCAGGTTTACTACTCCTGTCATCTGGTGTGTTTAGCTGGCAGCAAGTTAACTCCTCTTGGGTTCCCTGACCGGCACACGAAAAGCCACAAAGAGCCTGTAGATGCAGGCAAAGTTAGCAGTATAGCAGTGGGTGGGAACGAGGGAGGAGTCTCAAACGAGCAGGAGCAGGTGCACACCTCAAGGTAGATTGAGCAACCACAAACATCCCGTGCTCCTCAGCTCATAAGATTCACTCCAGCGGGGGGAGGTGAAGGGGAGGGTGGGGATGAATCCAAGGTGCAGTATTTTTCGTCAGCTCTTGGTTATTCATACAATTCATGAGGAAGGAAGGGAGGGAGGGAGGGAGGAAAACTGCTGACGCCTGATCTCGCACAGACCAGCACATTAGCTTTACTGTATTTTACTGGGCCCAACATGTGTTTACCCTTGAAGGGAACGTGCACAAGGGGAATTTTCAGCAGCCTAATGTGGTTACTTTTTAAATGTAAATGATGCAGTGCATTTTTGTTCAGACTTCCTGTTGCTACCGAGCAGACACCAGTCTGCCATTTGTAAATGTGCTAGTGTAACTTATTTGTGATCGACATTGACTAACCTGTTCACATATATCCTTAAATGTGGGTGGTCCTGGGCAAACGTACCTTCTAGAAGACAGTCCTCTTTCCCGAGTGATTGCCTTCAGGTTGTGCTCGTTCAATCCAAGAATTTTGACCATGTTTGTTACCTGGCTATCTTGCACCAAATGTTTTTTTTTGTTGCTTTAGCCTAAACCAACTCCCTGCTTGCCTTCCATCCTCATTGTGGAAGATCTAGCCATTGAGTCCAGTAGTGTTCAGGATGTCATTTGAAGAATAGGTTCACAATTGTCTGCTTTGCTTCTACAGCACCAGTTGGCGACTTCAAGCGGCTTCCTAAGGTAGACATAGAGCTTGACATTTCTAAGTGTGAGCAGGTTGGTTGCAAGAATCTGGATGAGCTTTTCATGTGTTCAAATTCGGGCTTTTATGGAGCAGAAGTTAGAGGTTGGACTCGGTACTTTCAATTTTTTCATGACTGCGTCCTGCAAACTGAGACTCAGTCCACCGTAGATGGAAAAAATTTGAAGATTTTACCCAAAATACTGGGCTGAAATTATGGTTACTTTGCCTAAAACCACACTGGTTTCGTCCTTTGAGATGGGGATGGATGGCCCTATCAACTGAACAGAGTAGACTGAGTTAATCTGGTTAATCTAACATGGATTCAGTGTTTATCTCTATAAATATCGAATGCAATACCTTCTTGCGCACCATGAACTCACCTGGTTGGTGTCTCATGGCGAACTGTTTGAAGACCTTCCTCGTTGCCATTACACCTTCCAGGTCCCTGTGAGTTGGCTAGTAGAGTAATCTGGATCAGCAGGCAATCCGTTTTGGTGAGGGACCGAAGTCAGAATGGTGAAGTTGAGCAGTTGGATCGCCAGCGCTGTAACTGCAAAAAAGATCGATGCCAATTCACCTAACGTGTTCTCTGCAAGCACATGATCTGAGAAAAAGCACCTGTGTACATTTCTAAGTGGGCTGCTTAGCGGAAGTGCAATTGCCAGTGCAAAACGCTTTGAGCAGCCCGATTCACCTTTGTGAATCGGGCCGCCTGCAGAATCCGGGGCCAGATCAAAGTGCATCCTGATTCACAATGGGCTACACGTCAGTCTGCAGCAGCCCAGCGGCTCTCTCCCTGGTTTAACCTGCCCCCTGCTTGATGTCAAGCACGAGGGAAAGCTCAATGATGCCAAGGGGCTTAGTTCGTCTGTGGCAATTATTTGTTTACATGTTACACCTCTAAATTGGAGGTGGAAATGTTAAAGCTGCACCTGAAGTCACTGGTCGATTGTGCCTCCTACCCCCTCTGCATGTACCTTTTGAAAAATTAACAAATTGCTGCTTTTTGGGTTCATTTTGCGACGTCTGGATGGCAAGGGAGTGTGTGAATGTAGCGTAATTATAATTTCTGTATGGCTTCATAATAGGTGAACCGTTATCCAGTGCCTGCACTCAGAACTGTGAACAGCAACAGGCAATCATTGCATACTCTCGCCAGCCACTGCTATACTGGCCTTATTAGCAGCAGGCGTTCCTCGCCGAATGAATGCATGCATGCATGCTTGCTTCTCCACAGCAGGCCATCCAGCCCAGTGTTCCTAGTGACAGTGGTGACCGGCAATTGTCTTTTTGCTTTTTGTTTTTTTAGGAAATGTATTCATATTATTAAGTTCATAATAAGTTTTCTAAAAAAAGGGAACCGACTCAACTGACTGTACCCAGTTCTGTGCTACGAATACACTCGGCACTAGTCGGGCAAGCCTTGTAAGAAGACCATGGTGGTGATTAGTGCAGTTCACCTACTAATTAACCTAACCGGATGATCGATGATGGCCACTTTCGGTATTGGTGTGCAATGTAATACTTCATGTTGGATTGTTTTGATTACATCAAACTCAAATGCTTGTTTGCACGTGTATAATCGCATCAAACACTGCATAGGACCCATATCACAAAATAAAATGCAACTTCTATATGCATGAATTACATCCTATTTTGCATTGGTATTGAATGAGAACACAAGGGCATTGCTGTGTAAAAAAAATGAATTGGAAGCTTACTTCGTCATTTACTCAAGCATCCGTGTTTCCGTCATGACTAGATTGAGATGGGAGGCGGGGACACCTAAGCCAGCAGGGTAGCCAGTCTATAGAAGAATGTGTCCAGGAGTGTCTGGCTGTGTCTGCTCCCTCTTGGGCTGAGAGCCTTGGATCCCAGCACAGCCAGTCCCTGTGATGCACCGGCACTTTTTCTCTTAGCTGCAGTTGTTTAAACCGTGCCTTTAGTTGTCTTTGCCCCATGCTGTAGTGTCTCGCAGCACTTGAAAGCAAAGGAATCATATTAGCACTTTATGAAAATTAAAGAACAAGTGGTTTAATTTAGAAGTTTGAACAGTGTTTTTCTCTGCCTAAATTCAGAAGCCGTTCCAAGTTGCTTTGATGAACCCCCCCTGCTTTTGGCCAGGATATACAGTCCCATTCAGGCCCTAGTACCCTCCTCTGGGAACCCCAACACCCACAGCAGCAAGAGGAAGAAGCTCATAGGATGCAGGAAGCCTAAAGCTTCCCGCCAGACAGACCTAAAAACCAGAGACAAGGGAACAACTCCTTTGCCTTTAAGAGCTAAAAGTTGCAAAGTTTTGTTCTGAATGTTCTTGTATTAAGCTATAGTGAATTATACCCAACCCATATCTTACAGACCCTAATATTACTGGGCACAAGTCCATCATGTGTTGTCTTCCCTATTGCTTGCCCCAAGTTCTCCCCAGGCATACTTATATACACATCCAACTTTTCACACAGGCACCCCTCTCAACTGGCTTGGCAAAACCAGTGCTCTCCCTTAATATAGGGATTTGCTAGAAACTTATCTGGTGAAAGCCTTCAGGGCCCGCTTCAGCACCTCAAGTCCATCACACAGCTACTAACCATCCAACTGCATCTAGTACGATTCTTTGTTAGTTCTTGCTATTGCCATCATATGAAACTGCTTTAAACCGAGCTGTAGTCGCCAGAGTCCTACAGTCATGCTTACTAATAACGTACTAAATTTGAGAAACGTGCATCCCTACTTCGACAACCATATCCCCTCCCACTCATAACAATTGTTTTTTCCTCTTTGATTCTGGTCATTCTACTGTGCAATTTCTCTTTACTATCACCTCCTCCCAAAACCTTCCCTTGCTGGGAACAACTTGGTAAGCCCTCAATATGTCACTTTGCAGGCAATGCAAGATGCTGTAAGACCACTACGGTGGTGATGGACAGTGTAAATATTGGATAAGATACAAGCTAAATGGGGTGAGTCAATTCCCGACACATACCCTGGCTTCAGCGAACACCTCTTCAGCTGTTTCCCCTTTCGGCGCTAATCCTCATAGAACACAGTTGAGTCCCATGATCAATTCAGTACAATTGTGCACACAGGTCTTCCACCTTTTCCTTATCATGCCTTACCTTTCCTTCTCATGCCTTACTGAGCATCCTATCTGCCCAATCCCAACTATCTACTCGATGTTGCTCCTCCATACCACTACTGAACATTATATGATACTCCTCTTTTGCCTCTCAGACAAGCAAAGAGCTTCAATGCTATAACTTATGGCAGGAGGCACTATACAACTGCAAGATAACATAACATTTCCCAGTGTTTCCCATGGCGAGCACTTTGCCCCTTGGCTATTCTCTCAGCACCAGACTCAAGCTCTTATACAGTGATGTGCTATCTGTCTAAAAGTACCAGAAGAGCCTGTGTGAGGAGGATAGTTTAAAAAGAAAGCAGTAATGCTCCCACTTATAAGTGCAAATTAGCACAAAAGACAAGGGCCAGTGCACACATTCAATTGTGTGCCTAAAAAGACATATGCATACATTAATATGGGAATCTAAGATTAGTTGAGTATCGACACTAATTCAAGACACAACAGGAGCTGAAACCATTAGCTGTTTCAGGAAGATCTGGTCACAGCATTCCTCAAGACTATCTAGCACTGATTAGCTTGATTATAGTCAATGTAGATTCCTTCAGTGTGACAATACGATGTATTTTGCTCACCACTCCGTCACTTCTGCACAACACAACCATCTAGTAGAAAACACAACACTAAATTGCCCTGTTAAGGTGATCACACCCATACACTGTGAGTTACAAACCTCCAAATCCTATCATTCCTTCAATGGTTGCGGCCGCGTGATTAATAGCATCACCATTTGGTATGTAAGCATTGTGAACTTTGAGTCCTATCCCCGGGGCTCCAAATGGGCACTTCCCTCTAGCCATTAACAAGAGATGATTGACTTGGCGAGTAAGAACTGGTGTGCTCGGTGTATGTGGAGAATCGACAGGGGCGAGTGACCTTTTTGGCCTTGCCAAAAGTGTGCAGCTTGAAAACTATCTCTGCTGATCCGAGTGCACTCAGGCTATGGGCAAGAATATCAGAAATAATCGCCAATATTTATCATTTGTTTTCCATGATTGTGCCTGCCTTTTATTCCAACTTTTCATTTAATTTGAATTTGCAGGTACATCTGGGATTTAAGATGCAGACAATCCCATCTAGAGGATTAGTTAAATATTCAAGGCACCTATCTATGGTACATCTATACCATGGGTCTGCAACCTTTGGCACGCCAAATGTTTTGGACTTTGACTCGCATGATCCTTCACCATTTACTATGCTGGTTATGGGTGTTGGGAGTTGTAGTCCAAGACGTTTGGAGAGCCAAAGCTTGCAGACTCCCGATTTAGATTGGCTTGTGACCAACAAAGGACTTATTTGAGCTATGCCCTGTACCATGGATGGGGAAATCGAATGGCAATGTCTCAAATGCAGCAGTTCTGAACAAGCCAGCTGCTTTCAACACTGTGGATCATCTTATACATCTTTCTAGTCTTTCTTCCCTTGGTCTTTCTGACTCGTCTTTGTTGGTTTCATTCCTACTTGTATGGGCGTTTGATTATGGTCTCTTGGAAAACCTAATTTTATAAGTCGTTTCTTCTCTCCATTGGGGTTCACCGGGGCTCTGTTCTTGGCCCTCTACCTTTCTATCTGTACACATTTTCCCTCACTTCATTGATACTTGACTTTGGTTTCCAAGTACATCTTTATGTCGACGGCATGCAGATCTTTATCTCTTTTCCTTCTTTCACTGATGCTATTCACTCTCGCCTTTCCCCTTGCCTCTCAGCAGTCCAATCCTGGAAGGCTTCTGGGATTTTTATCTTAATCCAAAAAAGACAGCCATTTTATATTTTTCAGCTACTCTATTTTGCTTTCGATTCCCTCTCCTCTCCAACCCCAAATTGCTTCCATTCTGCACCCCTCCTGAAGAAGCCTTCTGCCGATCCTTCCTCTCCAGCAAACTACCGCCTGATCTCTCACCCCCTTCCTGGGCAAACTCCTGGAAAAGCTGGCCATCTCCCAGCTTACTCTTCACACCACATCCGTTGGTTGTCCCTGTAACCTTCAGTCTGGCTTTAGAGCAGCCAGAAGCACAAAACCCGCTCCCTTGAACGCCTGTGAAGACCTGCTCTCAAATCTCGACTCTAGCCTTCCTTCTGTCCTCATCTTCCGCAATCTTTCCTCTGCTTTCGACAGTCAACCACGCCATCCTGATCAGTCATCTCTGTGACACCCTGGGCATCACGTATCAGACCTTAGCGTGGTTGACTTCCTTCCTCTCCAATCGACCCTCCAAATTCCAAATGGGGTCCTTTCTCTCCACCGCATCTGTCTCGACATGTGGTGTTCCCCAGGGCTCTAACCCCTACCCCTGGCTCTTCAACATTCACTTGGCACCTCTAGCCCATCTCATCTCTACCTACTCTCCTAGCTTTCAGCATTATGCGGATGACCGCTCTCCTTCAGGCTCCCCTCAGCCTCCTCCCCTCTCACGCTCCCCCCCTGCACTTACTGGTACCTGGCCTTCCTCTGAACCTTATGGGACCCGGCTCTTTCACAACCAGCAGCCCCATGCACTGGCTCCGTGCCTACTGTGCACTAGGGACTATATCTGCTACCCTACAGTCCCTTGCACTATCTGAATGACATAGTAAGAGATATAGTAAGATTGTTTTGTCCTCCCGTTGCCTCCCCTTGTGTACATGTGTATTATAAATGACATATATCAACATTTCTTTTCCACCTTTGCAGCTTTGTGTACTACCCAGACTCGCAACCTAGATGTTGATTTTGATTTCTCCTCCTCTCTTCAACCCCAAATTGCTTCCATTGCACAGTCACACCGATGTTATTTGTTTAACATTAGGAATGGTAGGCCCTATTCACTTTTTCTTTCACCAAAACTCTTCTTCAATCAATTGTGTTGTCTCGTCTAAATTACTGCTGGTCCGTCTGCTGATGAACCTAATTTTGCTATTCTCCCTTTGCGTTCCATTTCTTGTTTCCTACTCTATTTTGCCTCCTTTGGCCTACTAGTATTTCACTTGATCTGGCACGACTGCACTGGTTCCCAATTAAGCAATGTTTGGATTTTCATTTTTACTCATGATTTGGCTCCCCCATATTTCTGTTTCTTGGTTTCTTTATACCATCCCACTAGATATTTACATTCAAATGGATTGTGTCAGTCCACGTATTCCTCATCTTTGATATTCTAGTCTGCTTGCAACTTGCTTTGGGTTGAGCGTCGTGCTGCATCGGATCTTGGTCCTCACCGGTCTCTGTAGGGTCCCTCGTGATGTCGACGCTGGTATATAGAGAATGCGTGCTGCCTGTTAACTTGGTTCAGTTTTTTTCTGCATTGCCCCGTGCTTCAGAGCTACTCGCCTCAGCGATTTCAATTGCATTTACTTCGATATGGTCTCCACAGCGAAGAGGGGCTTCAAGCAGTCTTATACTGTGGAGCCAAGTTCTCTATCACAGACCGTCACCGCATTTGTCTGTGGTGCTTGGAATCGGGCAACAAGGTCGACGACTGTGGCTTGTGTCAATCGATGACTGTTAAGGCCTTGCGGAAAAGGAAGGGGAAACTCAATGAAGGTAAGCCCTCCCCCAAATCCCTGGCACTTACCTCTCCGAAAATGTAATCATCCTCTGACTCGAGAGATGTCTCTCCTGTAAAACAAAGTTATAAATAGACATTCGCGGTCCGGTTGACGACTCCCATTAAAAGGATACGAAACGGCGTTGCAGGTCCTCATCTTAGTCTTCCTGTCCAGAAAGAGTTTCTTTTCCAAAAAAGAACTAGACTCAGCGGAGTTAGAAAACCTCAGTTTAAAAATGTTAGACATTTTTAAAAAGCACGCTCTCTGCGTGTTGCTCTAAAGGAGTCAGATGAAAGTGGCCATCCCTCAGCATCTATCAAGACCAGTAGGGAGTCTTGTGGGTCCCTTTCTTGCACGCCTCAGAGCCCGGGAAGAGAGGTTCCTTGACAGGAGTCGAAGGAGTCTTCCACGACGCACAAGAAGCCTGGATCTGTTACCTCAAAACATTCACTAACGGCATTGAAGCCTTCTTCAAAGGTATCGAAACATTTGTTCATCGCCTGAACCTTCGAGGAATGTAATACATACAGACCCTTTGAAGCAAAATAAATTGCAAGACTCATTCATCGACCGTTTCGAATAAGCCCTTGAACCCTTCTCCAGCTTCGTTGGAGCATGCTTTGCTCTCGAAATCTGCAAAGTCTATTCCTGATGATCCTAAATTCATCCAACCAATTCCTAGACCTAATTTCTTTAGGAAAATGCATTCAATCTTTGAAGATGAGGAAGAAGATTAGACCCCTTTTGGGTATGAATATGTAACAGCAAATGTTCTGATGAATCGAATCCAAGATGCAGAATCTTGTGGACATTAAAGGAAACGAGTAGCTGGGAAACCTCACCTGAGACAGAATTTGGTAATCCTGAAATATCTGGTTATACTGTGCCCTCTTCCAGGGCAGTAATGGTAAGGTGGCTGAATATCTGGGATGGTCCAGACCTGCAGCTACTGTGGAGACTGATGGCCTTACTGATATCCTAGACAGTGGGCCAGTTAGAGAAGCTGTATTGCCATTTCATGCAGACTTGAGAGTAAGAGAGAACTGGCTAAAGCCAGATTGTTCCATCTGTTAATAAAGTATTAACAAAAGAAATACAAGACTGCTTCCATAGACCCTCCATTTTTGAACAGGCACCCAACGCCAGAAAGCTTAGTGGTTAAAGCCGCAACATCTTCAAAAGCTCCAGCCTATCCTTCTGCTCCGGCAAATACAGAAGATGGGAGGATTGACTCTTTGGTAAAAGAGTATTTATTGCAGGAAGTATGGCACTAATCTAATCTACCAATGCTACCGTGCATTAATAAAATACATACATACCCTTTTGGGGGTGTGGCTGCTCTGGCAGCAGAACATATACCGGAGGGAGAAGAGAAAGATGGCTTTTTAAGCCTGATACAAGATAGCTAAGATGCCATGAGGCAATCCCTACAATCTAGTTGGATACAGTGGACTTGTCAGTAGAGCTATGGCTGCCAGCACAGTCCTTAGATGTATATCTTGGCTAAGAAAATCTGGATTTTCGGTGGCGGTCCAGGCACGTCTGCTAGACATGCCATTTGACAGTACTTCTCTGTTTGGTGAGAAGGCCTATAGCAGTCTAGAAAAAATGCAAGCTTGTAGGGCTGCAGCACAATCTTTAGGGGTGGCAAGAAGACGACCTCAATTTACAGATCAAGGATGGAGAGGTCATTCTTTTCGTTTCTATTCCTCCATATCTAGAAGTCAGTTTTCACAGTGAGGTCAAAGAAGACCCTTTAGTGGAAGAGGTAGAGGAGGAAGGACTCCTGTTCATCACCTGCAGAGTACCCTCATCTGCAGGTGGAACAGCAAAATAACTTAACTTACAAATCTGTGGTAAGGTGCAGACTATCTTACCATGTCTGGAGTTGGCAATGCATAACTTCGGATGCTTGGGTGCTACAAATAGTGGCAGACTGTTACTGCCTCCCATTACTAAAAATACCTCCCATTTACCCCAAAAGAGCAAGATCAACCTTGGTTCCAGATCCACTCCTCCAACAGGAGATTCTCACCGTATTGGAGAAAGGTGCGATAGAATTGGTACCTGTAGCAGAGAGGAACCAAGGTTTGTACTCTCCTTACTTATCAAAACCCAAGAATGACGAAGGAGTGTGACCCATCTTGGAATTGAGATGCTTGAACAGCTTCCTCGGGAAGGACAAGTTCAAGATGATAACTCTTTTGCAGATCCTTCAGACCCTTTGACTCCAGGATTGGTTGGCGTCATTCGACCTTTAGGATGCTTACTTTCATGTGCTGATACATCGGAAGCAGAGAGTACCCGAGGTTCGCGGTTGGCGGTTCTCATTATATCAGTTTCGAGTTCTGACATTTGAGCTCACCTCAACCCCGAGGGTTTTCACCAAGCTCATGGCAGTGGTGGCAGCAAGTCTAAGGAGGGAGGGGATTCAAATCTACTCCTACCTGGACAACTGGTTGATCAGCGTTGTTTCTCCAGAACAGTGTCGGTCATCTCGGGTGCACCTGTCACTTCCTCCGAGCTGGGCTTCTCACTGAACTTCAAAAAATCCCATTTGACGCCCTCTCAAACTTCAATTTATTGGAGCAGTCCTGGACTCGGCCTCTGGAAAACCTTGCCACCCGAGTAAAGGGCTAGACGTCTTTCACAGGTGGTGCAAAGATTTGAGTGCCCAACGTTTTCCGGCCTACGACTTCCTAAGGTTGCTCGGCCTCATGGCATACTGCACTATTCTGGTGCCAGAAGCCCGTCTGAGAATGAGATCCCTTCAGTGGGCTCTACGGTCCCAGTGGTCTTAATTATCTGGCCGAATGACGGACCTTCTCCAGGTCCTGACAAAGGCCGCCCAGGATCTCCTGTGGAGGGCCAGCCGAGATAATGTGATGAAAGGAGAGCCCTTAAGGCAAACCTGGCCGGAAGAGACAGTTGTGACAGATGCCTCCCTCACAGGATTGGGAGGGCATATGAAAGCTCTTTGAGTAAGCGATCACTGGTCTCTGTCGGAGTCCAGACTCCATGTGAACCTTTTGGAGCTGAGGGCAATCAGACTTGCGCTGATGGCTTCCTGCCTCAAAACAGGGGAAAAGTGTCCTGAAAATGACAGACCACACAGTGGGCATGCATTACCTCAACAAGAGAGGGGGCGTAGGGTCACTGCTCATGTGCAGAGAGGCAAGGAAAGCTTGTATTGCAAGTACCACTGGAGTGGCACACTATTCCCAGTTTTAAAAATAATATACCAAGTGCTAGATTGTCATGTCACTTTCATTTATGAATTACATTAGTATGTTGGGAGGGGATGTGTCCAGATGTCTAAATATGCAGGTTCTTCTCCCCAGCCTGCTGCTTTTGTGCCACCTCTGACATACCTTTTATATTTGTGATAGCGACGAGAGAAAATTCTGCATACTTATTTGGGCCTGAGTTTCCATAATATCCTCAAGAAGACGGTATTCAGTGCCTGCCATGTTGAATATTCGTATCCACATATACATCACGGAAGAAATGAATGGAGAATTGCCTTTTAAAAACCAATGGAAAGGTTTCCATTTTGGTGCAGTTATTGACTCGATTGCAGATTATTGGTGAAGTAATACTTACGTGCCGCTGACCCTGCTCATGTTTCTAGTTATAGAACTTTGGTTACATTATCAAAAAGCACACATTCATGCTGATGTTGGCAGCTGCTGGGTACTGGAGCCCCAAGATCAGATGCATGGCACCAGTGAGTTGCCAGGGTGCCCATCTGACTCGAGCTGGATTCATTGTTTGAGCAGGCTGCAGTGACCCGGCAGTATGCCATCAGCCTGCCAACTCGAGACTTGGGAGATCGCTCCCACTGCTGCATGTTTGTGTTCCCATTGTGTACAAAAGCGGGAAAGAGACACTTGGATCTACTGGCGTCTACTGTTATCTTAGATGTAGTTTGGGTTTTATCAGCCAACTTTATTCACGTGTTGGGAATGTGTTAGGTCAATCGACATGGTCTCCGGAGTTCAACTGCAAGGGGCCAGATTACAGAAATCTTGCACCGGTGCAAGTGCTAAGTTGTACTGTATTAGCAGTAGGGCACAATTTGCCCTAGCACCCAAAACACATCCTTTAATGCATCATTGCACAACCGTAAGGTTTGCCCTAGTTCTAATAGCGTTACCTATTAGCATTAGGGCAAACTTTGCCTTAGTGCAAACATTCATTGAAAGAAATGTTTTCTGCTCAAGGGCAAACTTTGCCCTAGTGTTAATAGCCTGCAAAATGTCACTTGTCATGGCGCAAAGGTTTTCTAATATGTCCCTAATGTTTTTTGGCACTAGGGCAAATACCATGCAACTTTGCACAAGTTTCTGTAATGTGGCCTAATTAAATGTTCCCTACACAGCCAAGTCCTCAATGCTGTTGAAAGGACACTAGTTTGACAATTTGTTTTGGGTTGCAAGGCCAATATTGCAGACATAAGTATTTTTAGCTGGCCGATTCCCATTGATTTATTGTTTCCGTGTGAATTTTGTCTTCATGCAAGTAAGGATCTCTAACACACAGGACCTTCCATGGTCCTATGCCTTTATGTAGAATCTGGCATTATTGGAAACTCGTTTGGGCAAGGCACTGTCTGGTTCTTTTTAAAAAGGTTGTTTGCCACTTCAAACTTGCAAGTTAACCATATTACTGTTACAACTCAACTTGTTTATAATAATCTCGCACATGCCCTTTCAATGAAACCACACTCTTGAATGTTCTGGTCCTCGGTGGCAAGACCCAAAAATAAAACTAGAAATAAGACGATGTAACAAGGACTTTGTGGTTGTCATTCACCTCTGACGTACCTCAACACCTCTGCCATTAGTAGACGGCGACAACCAACAAAAAAAAAGTGGTTTAGCTTGGCACATGTCGAATCTTCAGCACTAGAACCCTATCCCGAAACACCAACAGCACCCACGTGCCTGACCTCTGGGCTGCTTTCTGGAGCCTTGCCAGCCCACCGAAGTCCTAACCTGGCAAAAATACATACAAGCATATTTAATTCAAACTCTGATCCTCCTGCACATGGTGCTTTGAAACAGAATGCATTTGCTGTATAAGTGCCTAACCAGCAAACAAACAAAACGTGGACTGCGGTGACTAAGGGCATTCCAACCACAAAGCGCATTGAGGCGATACAAATGAGGGAAGGTTGCTATATAAATGACGAATACAATACAACAATTCGGGAGCTTCATTTGTTCTGCACCCCGCTGCAAGACCCTTTGGAATAGGGTTGATACTACACCAGCATGTGCATAAAAGCACACGTGTGCATCATGTGTGTCCCATTCACCGTTTGTTCCTTCGAGTAACAGAAGACTTGGAAACGTATTAGTTAGCTTGCAAAAAGACCCCCTCAGATTTATTTTTGCTACTTTATAAGATTTCCACCACCTGTAATGTTTTTTTTTATTAAGATACTAATTGGGGGAAAATGTTACTGTCCATGTCTTTCCATAGAATATAACATGCTATAAATGTGGAACATAACATACTTGAAATGTTTTGCTCTCTTGCAAGGTTCAGCAAACGATTGCACCAATGTTGTAAAGAAAATGATGCTTTCGGATTTCCCTTTTGTCAAAGGCCGCCAAACTAAATTTCTGATTGGCAAACATCCCGCAATGCTCCGATCTCAAGAATGCCAACCTGCACCAAACTGATCATCCACCCATTCGGGTGAAACGCGTGTGTGGTTGTTACTTCTTTAGGTGGTGTCTGCTTTGGGTTGATAACGCTATGTATGAAGCAGCACTGACCTATCGGACGGCAACCCATTTCTGCATAGCGCAAAAGAAAGCTTTTTCAGTTCATTTGCGTACCCATGCGCTTTTTTTGTGGTCTGATCTGGAGTTGAACGTCCAAGGACTGCTACTAAATGTCATTCTGTTGTGTCTTATTAGCTGAAATTGACTTTTCCACTGACTTCACTGACAAACTGAAGTATAACTGAGCTGGCCGACTCACTTTGACCTTTATTGCACTGCGTGTATGTAGGGACCCGTTGCTGTGTATATTCACGAATGCAGCCGCTTTTCAGAGGAAACTAATCTTCTGATCTTTGAGATTGGTGGTTGGTGGCTGTGTCCATTTGGCTCATCACTTTCCAGCTGTCTGAGGAGGAGAGCACATTCAGTGAGCCTGCAGGATAGCTTACCCCACAGCACTGGCAACAATGATCAGTTAAACTAGTTTTGTTTTCTTCTGGACTGAGAGCTGGTACTTTAGGCCATTGTGTGTGTTGTAGTCTTTTGTTTCTAGATACGAAAGTTGTCCATCTTAATCATTCTGTATTTAATCACCTAAATGCTCACAATCTTGGTAAAGTTCTTTTAAAGTTTGGTGTTGCTAAATGGGTGTTTTGCTTCACTAATCTGGCTTTGCCTCTCCTCTTGATGAAATTCTATAGTTCATTAACCCCAGTTTGGTAGTCGAATATGACAAATAATTTGCCATCACAATTCTGCCAAACATCTATATTTCTGTTAAATTTTGGTTTTAGAGCAATGTCGCAATACCTGAAGAGGCTGTAGAGCTTTGGTCTACCTGTAAAGTTATGTTTACAATCTCTGCCTTCAGGACTTCATTCCATCACCGGGGTCGTATTGTATACATTGCATTACCATAATGAACGAGGAGAGTGCCATACTTCAGATCTGATTTCCCCCTGGTCCTTACATTATTCGTGATGTGCAACTCCAAATATAATCTTCTGAGATCCTTGTTCGTCGATATTTTGGACTGCTATTAAGGATATACTTTTGAACCAGTTTGCCTGCTTCTTTTAACTAATTTTTTTTCTTTTACTACTTGCACCTAGGCATATACATACTACAGACCATGTGTTGGTTCTGTCTTTCACTTGTGGTATTGCTACCCCAATGCTGAAATAATCCTGAGTTTTGTTTTGACCTGCGTTCTCGTGTGATTTCTGATTTGGTATTAACATACTTGTAGTATAGATCAGATCTATGTCTGTGGTTTGTTGTTGTGATTATGAGAGCATGACCAGGGGTCGAAATTAGGATTTGTTGAACAGGAGCAAAGAGCAACTCCTAGGAATCGGGCATCACCCTTCAGACGGGAGCTACCGCTGGGTAGCCATGCGCTAGTACATAGTGTACAGCAAATCTAACATCTTTGCAATATCCAAACTATTTTTATTTTCCTATTATATATCATGGAATATAGTGTAATTGTCCCTTGGGGGGAGTCTTTTATTCTTTTTCCTATATACATTCCCTTACTCTCTGTTAATGACATAGCTATGTTTGTATAATACAACTTGCCTGGGAAGTCAAAAGTAGCTCCTGGTAGCTGCTGGTTTCAAGCTAACCAGGCTCCCCTTGGCTGTAACCAGGAGCTAAATAGCTCCCAGCTTTTGGCAATTTCGGACCCTCGCATAGAATATTACATTTGGAGCACTGACTCAAATACAATCACAAAGTTGAACAGTTGGCGAAATCGTGCTGGTGTTTGAGAGCTTTTACCCACACCCATTTTTTATTTTGACAATCTGTCCAATATGATTTAAATATTGTCGCTTTATTGCAGTACTTTTAGTTTTATAGGGTCCAGTTTCTCAGAGAATTGGTAGGGTCTGGTGGTATTGCTTTGGAATACTTTTGGAATAGCTTTAAATTCCCCTCCAACCGCTCTTTATAACTCGCAGTGTGCATCCGTAGGGCTGCTTCAGTGCGTGCTGATCAACTAGCCTGGTTGGCTAGGGCTGTGTTGCTGAAAGAAATCCGAATGCCCCACCAATGTGAACCTGGTGGTAAGGTTTGGAGTAAGAATGGTCCAAAGCGGAGGGTGAGGTGAACCATTTACATCATCTTTGCAATGATCAGCTAAATGACTATGAATAGAAACATTTATTTTTCCAGGGTCATTTGAAGGCTCTATGGGACCTAAGTGAGTCATCAAGACTTTTCCAGAGATGTGCCCCAGCCCCTTCAATCCTCATCCAGCGTGTTTCTGTAATCGTGTTATTTGACATCGCTGGATTATGTGCAGTTTGGAGAATGTAGTCTTGGGTCTGTTGCATTTTCATTGGATATTTTTGACCCCTTGAAATTGGCCATTAATCGGTTTGAAATTGACCCTAAATGGTCCTCCTCTGTCATGTTGGGATTTAAAGATAAAGGACATAATATGGGAAATTGTCCTTTTAGCAGACCTTGCTATCCCAAATTCGGAATATTGTGCTCCTATAAAAATACTGTGCATGTGAAAGTATGTTGCCTGCACAAGATAAAACGTAAACTTTTGATAAGTTGCATGACGTTTATATAGTACTGAGTCCCTACTTGCATGGGCTCTCTGCGCTTTCTAGTGAAGCTGGAGATGCACATTCTACACCTGGGCTACTTGCACCTAGATATCGACTTTGAGAATGGTACACAGTTGTCGGGTGTGTGTGTGGGGGTGGTGGTGTGTGGTTGCGGGTGTGGGTGGGTGTGTGAGGTATGGTGCAAAGCCTCCTGAGCCCTACTGGTGAACATGTAACTGATGCGGCCCCGTGAAATAAAGTGCTTTTCAAGTTTCTTGTGGCTCTGCTCATGTGCAAAGTATTTGTCTCTCTGGCTACATATAGTACGAGGCGCTCGCACTTGAGTTTCCCCGAAAATAGTTCTTCCATTAAGCACAATGAAGAAACGATGGATTTTTAAAGATTAAAATACGTAGAATTCCAAGCTACACTGAGGGCATTGAAATATGCTCCAGCGCCATAAAGCCACATGGCTGGCGAATAGTGTGCTTTACAAGTGCTATTAACGTCAACCAGGTGCAAGGTAAGGGATTTTAAACTGTTGTAGTTCATTGCCCACGTTAAAAGAAAGTGATTCCCCCTAATCACCAATTTTTGTTAAGTGCGCACAGTTAGGTAAAAAGTTCCTATTAGTCCACAATGCACACCTTTGCCACGAAGATCTATGCTCCCAGGGAGTGCCTGCTTTCTTGGTGCATGCATAAGTGCGTTCTAACCTGTTGATGAACGCCTATTAGGCCAGTTGTGAATTGATTGCTGCTTCCAACATTGTGGTGCGCTTAAAAAATTGGCTACCCCATATTATGTGACGACTAATCATTTTTTGGAAGCGTTCCAATGTCCTGGCCTCAGAATGGGTGATTGTCTGAGCTTGGAATTAATTGAAGAGCCCCACTGGAGGGCTATTTCGTTACCCATAAGAATTGTTAGCTTACTTACCAATTCATAGCCTGGTGTGCTTTTAGACATGCTTGAGTTCTTCATATGGTTTGTGATGTTGACGGCAACTTTGGGTTTATGCCTATGATGCAATTGTATGAGTTAATGCATGTTAGTGTAGACATGGGCCACAAGGAACAATTTCTGTAATCCGCTAAACCAGGTTTTGAGTGGCTCAAGTGTTTTTGATCTCATATCAACTGGCAGGAATAACATGTGACATTCCCCAATTTGTTTAGGCTGCCTTTACAGTTCTTGGCTTATTCCTGGCTGTTATCTCTAAATGATGACGGCGAAAGGCTCTGGCAGCTCTGACTGTGTTCATCAGTCTTCAGCTACACGGCCCTACCCTGAGGGAAATATGCACAGGAGGAGGAAGCTTTTCTCTCGCCGACAAGCGCCTACTGACCCAGAATATTCTGTGTAAGGTAGCGGAGTGCGATAAGCACCTGCTGAAAAGAACTGTTCATTCAGCAAGTCACAGGTTTGAATCCCAGAAGATCAATTCTGCCTTTCATCCTTCGCCGCATTTCACATTTGCTTTTCAAGGTCACTTTATTTGTGTGCGCTTTGTGCACTTTTCCTCGATCTTTCACACTTTTTTTTGTGTGTATTTGGGGGTGAGTAGAAGTTGGAGGAAATTGGGGCAAGGGGAGGGGGCTAGAGGTGGGGGTTTGCAGGACCCGCTAATAAACATTATTGCTGAAAAACAGAGCAAACAAAAGAAGACGAATAAAGTGACCACAAAAAATTGAAAGTACAACCTTACTTTGGTTGATATTGTACTATTCAATCGGGTAATTTGAACACCATCTTTTTCATTCATATGGCTTTGCATCTTACCCAGTCTGTTGCAAAAATGTATCCCCCAGGCCTACCAACCTTCTCTATTTAGCCACCACCAGTCCTTGTTTGCCAGAATCCCTTTTGACATTGACATGGTCATTATGGGACCAAAAGGGGGGCATTAAGACATACGCACCTCTCTGAGCAGGTCTCGTCACACCTGGGGTTTATCAGTCTGCGGGCAAATCAACCCAACTGGCAGCAGTGATAGTTGGTCCATCCTTTTGGATGTTGAGCCCTCTTCCCTTCTCCTGCCCCTCGACCTCAACCTCGTAAACCTGGTACTTTGGTGCTGGAACCTTTGGTGCTACCGGAAAGAACTTCCTCTGAAGGATCAAAAAGAGGAAGCCAGAAACCAAGCAGAGTTCCAGGAGTGACTCGCTAACACTGTAGTCCTTGTGACTGGGAAGAGGCATCACAAAGACCAGCGAAACGCCAAAAAACACTGCCCCTCTTGGTTTCTGCTTCTACCTGAGAATGGGAGGGTTTTTCAGCTGATCTGCAGTGTCCAGAAAATTCTGAGATTGTGATTTCTGATCTAGTCTTGAAGTTGTCTCCTACTCTGCCTGCAGTACTGAACATGGTTTTTGAAGAAAGTTTAGTAACCCCTGCCTGCGATCTTGAGCATCGAGCAGCATTGCCAGGGCCTTTGGTGCTGATTCAATTGGCTGCAACTTCAATCTTTTTCCACCTTTGCTGGACTTCACCTGATCTCCAGTGTCCTTCCATTGTGTATTTGAGGAAGAGGTGGATCAGAATTGGACCAGCTTCAGGTGATGCTCTGTCCAACAAGTTCTTGGGCATTTTGACAGTCAAACTTGGGGATAGTTGCTCATTCACCCGTTCAGCTTTAGGAACTGGTTCGCATCGATAATCTTACCTGTCCTTTCTCCAGCGGCTACAGCGCCAAATGTGACAGAGTATCCTCTTAAAGCAGGGTTGTCCAACTCCAGTCCACAATGGCCAGATCCATTATGGGTTTTCAGGATACCCCTCATTAATATTCATGAGATGTTTGCATACAATGATTCTAAATGTATGCAAAGATTTCCTCATGAATATTAATGAGGGCTATCCTGAAAAACCAACAGGATTCTAGCACTGGAGACCAAGAGTTGGAAAGCCGGTCTTAAAGGAACTGAAAGCCGGTCTTAAAGGAACTGATGAAATATACACCCCCTCCTCAATTTTGAGGCATGGTGTTCTTAGTCTCTAGGTTTAGCCCCTTTTGAAAACCCTTAAAGTTCTGGGTTCTTTGCCAGCATAAAAGCTTAGGTAGACGTGTTACTCTTTTGTGCCGCTGGAGTCCTCAAATTTGCCTTTTGGGCCCAGCATTGCAAGATTACTTTTTGTGTTTTTTCTTTTTTACTTCAGAGTATGTATAAACTTTTTTTTTTTTACCTGACCATTTGCCTAGATCAACATGCCAGAAAAGTATGTAATCAAATGTATAACAGTCTGATCTAACTATATTGGCCTTATTCATACATTAGCAGGTAGACAAGCAAAGTACGGGTGGGTGGGTGGGTGTGTGGGTGTTAAGTAATGGGCAAGGATAGCATTGTGAATCGTATCCAGCCATTCCAAAAACCCAAGTAATATTTGCACACGTCAACACCAGACATATATCATTAAAGGGACCCTAGATGGATGTATAATCTTCCAAGGATTGTCTGTTAGCAAATAAAACGTTTTTCTCTTGCTTTTCCTATCCTTTCAAAGAGCTTAGACAACAATTATTAGTCCTCCAAAGATATCTCCTTAGTGCTGCAGGGTAACTTATCCTCTGAGTCAGCTGTTTGTGAAACTGTACAGAAAGGCAAGGTTTCAGTTTCTGAACTGTTGGACAAAAGACGGCAAGGTCTTTGACGTGGCTGGGAGAAAAGTCTACTAGCACGCGCTTAGCAGGGATAAAATTCAATAGTACCTTCATCTTGACTTGATGCTCGTTCCAGATCTTGGAGATCGACAAGTTCTCTGAAGGTGTACCTCGGGATGCTTGAGAGGAATTCACCTTCCTCCTTAATTTGGAAAAGGAGACCTCACTACAACTGTCAGTAGGGCTATGAGTGATAGTGGCTGGGGCATATCTCAATGGGTTGTGATGAGGTGGCACACATACACAAATGGTTTGAAAGAGACATCAGATATCCAAGAAAAGGTCTTGTGTCTGTTTTGTAATGGTAAAACACATTGTTGCTGCTAATACGAGTTGAAATGGTGGAACAGAGAAAGTCCGAGCTCATGATAGTGTGATGCTTCTTTGTTTAGCATCTCCTCCACTAAAACAATCTTTAATTCAGTCTCACACCAGCCTATAAAACATATCCAAGTAGAGTCAATCTCCCAGATCAAAGTCCAGTGCCTCAAGAATGGAATTGTGCTTCACCAAGATGAAGTAAGCAACTGTAGCTTCGGCAGATGCTATCAGACTTCTGCCTGGCATGTTTCGGGTCCTGACGCTAAACTCTTATTTCCGTCTCTACACCTTTCGCTTGCTAGTAAAAGGAGAGATAAGCCTGTTTATTAGTGTAGGAATGTTAAAGGCTAGTGGATCTTCGATAATTTCAAAAGGGGATATTGACAAAACCTGTTGTGGCTTCTGCCAGCTCCACCTGAGTTACCGCCAGGTCATCAGAGGGGAACTCCAAATAACCTTGAGAGATCGCAAAACACCAATCCTTAAGTGTCATTGTTGGATGTTCCAGAGCCTCAGAGGATATTTAAAATAAATTTGAGAAGGCGCAGGGGGGGGGGGGGGGGGGAGTTTAAGACCAACTCTGAACATGACAGTTCTAACCTTCATTGGAAACTTTACACATGATCAAGATTGTACACATCTTTGAGTCTTGTCAAGGAGGGGCTCTTCAGCAAGCATATATCCACATTTCCATTAGGAAAAAACATCAGAAGTTCCTGAGATTCTCAAGCTGAGATAGTTATTCTGTACACATTTCTTCACTTGCAGTTGAACTACTACCTGGGAATTCACGTAGGTCCTAGCTGTGGGTGCAGCGCTCCTCGGGCATCAGAAGATTACTCTTTTACTCCTTTCTGGATGTCTGGCTTATGAGCTCCTTCCAGTACCCTCTTGGAGAATGTTCACAATATTTGACACTGTTAGGTTATTTTTTTTCTGTGAACAAGGTTCCGTTTGTTCCTGGTTCAGAGGATTCAGTTCACCATGACTATTCTCACACCTCACTGGTATGGCCTCCCCTCCCCAAGAACACTGTTGCCATCAGTGAAACCAAGGTTTGAAGAATAAATATGGTTCAGACGGTCTTTTTCCAGAAGTTTCTGGGCCCCATAGCTTCATGTGGTTCCCTTTGCAAGGCTCACAAAGTGTATAGTTCCTTTTCAACTGTCCAGTAAATGGGGCCAGCACTAAGATTGTCAGCACAAGCTTTTAAAGGTTACTCGCAGCTTTTGCAGGCTCTTCTTTTATGAAGCTTTGGCACTTGGGGGTCCCTTTATGGAGTCTTCTCACCACATATATTCTAACTTCCCTGACAACTGGCACTCAGTCGTGGAGCCCATAGTGTAATTCTGCAGGTGCACAGCATTTGATCGGTGGTGGTGGTGGGTGGGGAGGGTGAGGGGGAGAATCACATAATTTGGAACAGACAGCCAACCTGTTGAAAGACTTTGTGGTTCAGGTTCAGAGAATTGACTACTAAATTGAGTTTAATCAAGTGGCGGGAGAGCAGGGGACCCACGAATGTACGCTCTTCCATATGGTAGCCGGGGCGTTATTCTGGTAATAGCAAACAGTATCTTCCCCCACCTGGGGTGCTTGTTCATGTTTTCCTGAACACAGAAGACCTCCCAACTGGAAACCCCACCAAAAGGTAGTTGAACATTTCTCTACACTCCGGTGTCCCGCAGACTTATTTGCTGCCAGAGACCCTAATAGCCCTGCATTTCCACCATCAATTTGCCTGGCCATTGTCCCTTGAGTAGACATTTTGGAAATGGCAGTGCCCCGATTGGTCCTTCCAGCTCATGTCATCCACTTAATCCCTTCCAGGAGGAATCCCATGGTGTGGTGACCAAAGAAAGAGTTGCTCAGACATGGGCAGTTTCTGTTTGGCCCTGGTGGCCCTTATGCCAACTCACTCCATTTTCCCATCCGTTCAGAACTACCATGCATTTCCCACTTCTTAAATCAGTGCAATCACTGTTAAGAACTTTTAACACTGCACAAACTACTACTACTAAATTGCTTTTTTTGGTTACCTAAAACCCTGTGATTTCTTAAATTGCATTTTAGTCACCCCACACCCTGTGGGAGGGTGTAGGGGGCACCAACCATTCCTTGCTCATGCTCCTGCCAATCTTATTCTTTATTGTTCTAGCCCCCTCCCACCCCCCATAATCTCCCCCCAGGTCCCCATTGGCCTCTGCACATGTCTTCCCTCCTCCACCCGGATCCTCTTTCCAGGTCTCTCCCATCCCCATTTTTTCGATCATCTCCCAAAGACCATTCCATCGCTCCTCTCATCCCATATCACCAGCCTTGCCTAACCCGCTCGCTACCCTTCCTCTACTCAAGCAACTAGCTCCGTTACCTCTTTCTCCCTCCTCCTATTGACGTCACCCTGGGTCACTGAAATTCTCAATCAATCTGCAAAGAAACCCTCTTATCTCACTAATTTCAATTTCTATCGCCCTGATCTCTGGGGTGGTGATCACTGAAACCTGGATTACCCCATAACACTGCCACCCCTTCACACCAACTGGGCCTCTTTCTCGCTTGTCTCTACAAAAATAAATTGTGTGGTATTGGTATTAGTTTTATGATCCACAAGGACATAGCTTCGGCACCTCTTCCCCTCTGATTCCACTCCTGCTCTTTTGAGCATACCACAGTCCAGCACCTCGCTGCTACCTCTTACTATCCCCCTCATCTACTGCCTATCAGCCAAAGTCCACCTCTTGTCCTCTTGAAACACTCCCAGATGATGTCCTTGCCATAATGAGGGGTGACCTCAACCTCTACAGTATGACTAAGCCCCAGAAACTTTATCTTGACTCCACTCTGACAACTCGCTTCTCTCTCAACCAATGGCTTTTCCTCTACTCCTCTAAGATCAAAATCATGGACACCTTGTTGATCCTTCTCTCCCCATTCTTTCCTCCTCCTTTTGTCCCCACACTCTACTGTCACTTCTCTCCCATTCCCCATTGAACCTTTACCCATCCTGCTCTCCAGTTGACCCCTTTGCTCCACAAATTAAGGTATTTGCATCAGTCACCTCTCCACCTCATTCAATCTTCCAAGCCTGTTACAAAAGCGCCACATCCCTACCACTCTAAAGTCCTCAAGAGTTGTCCTCAACCTCATAATCAACTATCTCTTGGTACTCTCACTGGCTGGCCTTCTCTAATCTAGTTCCCGGTCCAAACACAACACATTGACTGCGCTCCTCCACATCACCAATTCCATTCCCAACTGCCCACCTCTCTCAGCCATTCGAACCATTTTACACCTTTCAGCTGCCTTTGACACTTAAGATCCCTCCCTCCTTCAAAATATTTCCCTCTTTGTGTTCAAGAACACTGTCCTCAATTGGTTACTCTAGCTCTCTGAATGCTACTTATGGGGACTCCTGCACCCCCCAGAACCCCTTCCCCTGGGTGTACTTCAACAAATATTCCTAGGCCCACTTCTATTCTCACTATGTACCTCGACTCTAGGCAAACCCATTTCTTCCTTTTGGCTTTAATGATCACTTCTTTGATGACATCCTCCCTGTTGTAATATATGTTATGTGGTTGTGTGGAATCTTACTGTTGTAAGATTCCATACTGCTTTACATTCTTGTTTACTTACGTAGTTGGGTTCTGGGTTTCACAGTTAGAAGTTGGGATGAAGATGTAATGGCGGAGTCCTGCTGGGCTCAGGTTGGCTACATTACTCATTCAGTGTATACGTGCATCTTTACACTCCCCTCTATCACTCATCCCTGCAATCACTGTGCATGTAACCAACTACCTATCTGTCATCCGCCACTGGATGGCTTGGTGACACCTCATGCCCACTCTCCCTATACCATCTCTTTACCCATGACCTGAGCACCCCTCTCGCCCATGACTTGCCAACCGAGGGTTATCTTTGCCAAAGTTTAAAGATTAGTAAGGCAGGCGCTCTGTTACCAGTCATTAGCTTCTCCAAACGCACGTTTTCATGACTCCATCAATCTTCAGGGAGGCTGAGCTTCTTTATTTTTTCAGGCGGGTGTGCATTTCTTTTTCAGGTGTGGCAAGTTAATTAGCTCTCAGGATTCTGGTACTTGTATTTTTCACACTTGATTTTATTGGCAGGTGATTGGAAACAACTCCCTCTATAGCACAAATCTTCCCCTTGATGTGGGGAGGGGGAAAGCCATGGTTGTGGCTCTCCAATTTTTTTTGCCAAAGACCTGAAACTACCAATTTATCATGGCTGCGAATACTGCCACCACAGCCAGACTCGACCTCCTGAATATTACAAAAATGTGCCCTTGCCTCATGCACCACTGAATTAAAAACCTATCGACAAACTGGACTAATGCACAAGATACCTCTTGATATACCACTCTTTTTCTCTGCTCCCCACAACAAAGTACTCAATTTTACAACACCCACCCTTTTTTTACCTGTCCACATCCTGCGTACCATTACCTACTATCACCCCGCTGGTCCATTCATATTTTGTAGATAGTGGGTAAAAGCTTTCTACCGTCGGGCATTCTTAGTAAATGAGTTGTCAGCACCCTGCGAAAGCATAGTAAAAAATGTTCAAGTTGTGTGTCGTCCTGTGCTGTCATACATTCTGAGTGAGCCAGGAAAAGGTGTGCTTGAGGTGTATTTCTTTTTTTTCCCCTTGAGGGGAAATCGTAGTCAAAGGTGAGATTTACTCCTGTACTCTCAGGATGTGGAAGGTTTGGAACGCCGATCAGAAGACTGCCATTGAGAAGTGGGTTCTGGTGATATTTGTGATCCGAACATCGAAAAGCCGGCAGTGCATGAGAAGCAAGGTGATATCTGTATATTTTTCCTACAGCCTGCCCGGTCACTTATTCCCAATGTATGACATTATCTGATTCAGTTCAGTGTAAAAGCCAGTTTAATCTTTTGACACCAATTGAGAAAGTCCTCAATGAGGATGGAATACCGTTCATAAGGCACCAAACCCATTAAACAGCCACTGCTTGATTGTGGGGCAGCTATTTGTATTTTTTTAAAAAATAGATTGGATGCAAAACTGACTTTCCTGTTGACAATCTCAGATTTCTGCTGAAGGATGCTATACAAGATCCCACTTTGCAGGGTTTCAACGTATACTATTTGGTCTCTCATTGTAGAGTCCAAGCACTTGAGAGCAATTTCTGATCTTGGCCATTGTAGTGATGGCACCCAAAAATAATCTAGCAAAGTGGTAGAATTGTCCTGACACTTTCTTTCTTTTGAGCCAGGAATCACTGTCCTTTCCCTTTGGGGCAGATTCTGCTTCTAGCACTCTAGTTAAAGGAGATGGATTGCTAGATTTAGGTTACACAGAAATATGCTTGTAACCCAGTAGATCTTGGTGTCTAGCCAGCAGCTTCTAATAAGTATTAAACCATGGGTCGGAATATCCCAGCGGAACTGTCCATTTGATGGTAAAAGTAGCCTGCAAGCAGCTGGTCTGAAATTATTGTAACTGCCCAAAGCAGTCCCAGATAGGCCCAATTCCAAGGTTTATTGTTGGCATTACAGTTAATTGTCAAAGGCATCAAAACTAGATGAGGGATTCTGCAGAAAGTTATCTAAAGATGGATGAGGTATCCTGTCGCACCAAGGTTGCCCCACCTCTCCTCTGAACGACACAAGTTCCACTCTCTAGCTGGCCATTGCCACATTTCTGCCTGTGGAAAGCTAAACCAAAGCCTCCCAGCCCTTTAACAGAAGATTGGCTTCAGGGGATCCTGGATCTGTCTGGTAAGTAACAACCTGGGGGGAAAGAAAGGCCAAATAGTAAATGAGTTTGAGATGTCCAACATTTTCTGGGTCCAGCTCGGGTGCCTATATTTAGGACAGTGATCCTAAACTTGAAATGTTAAGTGCACGGTACACTTGACAAACACATTTTATTTTTTAAACCAATGCAGTTAAATCTAATTAAAACAAGAACTGCATTAAGAAAATATCTAACCCATTTAAAAAAAAGTTTAATCCACATTAATTCTTGCTGGCCTGATGTGACTAGTTTATGATGTTTTTGTATGAGCCACCCATACAATTTGGACGATCAATGTTAAAGGTTTGTGCCATACTATTTCATTGTCTAATGCATGAGCCGTGACACGTAGTGAGTGTTCGGTTATTTTAGCATGGTTGTGTCTGGCTATTACCCTTTTCCCCCCCTTGGAGGAGGGGCTGACAGATGGATAGTTCTACATGTAGTGCACATACCTTTAAGGAAGGAGGAGCGAGACTGACCAGTGTTCGAAACGCTGCCAGGCTGACTCTCACCATCTGTAAGAGGTCACAATGTGCTGAATGCCTATTACCAAGCACTCTGAAAGCGGGCAAGACTCTAGTATGCAGTGCTGTGTAAAGCTCACCTTATTCTTCACTCTGGAAATGATGCAAAGGATTAAGTAGTTACCCCAGTGTGGATAGCAGTCACATTATCACCTTAGAAGCAGAAAGTAAATAAACCGGACCAGACATGAATACTCTGAACTCCAGTCTCCCAGTGAAGCAACCAACCTTCTCCACAGCGGCGTGGAATCAAGACCAGAATGGATCAGTGTTGCTGAAGCCTGTGTAATGTACTGGAGGGAGCGGTAGGTTAAGAGCAAATGAGCAGCTGTAAAGGTCCTTGGAATGTATCCAATGAATCTAGGAGGCAGTCGTGGAGGTCTTGGTCAAAGAAAGCTACTGACGACCTCTGGTGCTGAAAAACACATTTCACCGTAGATACCAGGGGTTGGGTGTCGTGAGGAGCTGTCTAGCTGCATCCGCCTCTTGGATCTGCTTTGACATATTGGAACTTGAAGCACTTATTCAAGGTCAGTGGCCATCTTGAAATGACGTTTGGAGCCCTTGCCAGCCACCACCCTGACTTGGAGGAGTCAGTCTTTCTTCATCCTCCTGCTGTCTGATGCATCCTGTTTGACATGCCACACTCTAGGACCTCAGGATTCCACCAGCACCACTCTCGAAGGTGGATTTGACCAGAGAACTGTTGACGGTAGGTGCACACAGGAAAGGGGAAGAGAGTTGCTGACATAGGAGTCGCGCAAAACCTTAGTACCATGCACACTAGAGTGACCCCAACAGGAACGTCGTCTACATGCTTACATTTCCAGCTAAAGGCATGCATGTTAACATTTGTGGCAGTTTCATGTGACGCATTTATTCGTTTTTTGAAGAGTAACCTACACCCTTTGATGGCGACAAATTGATGTGTAAAAAGAAAGGTGATGATTTAACAAGTACTTCACTATGCCTGTTCCCTCTTGACACATCTGAGCAGACTGGCAATTTTCAGTTTCTGAAACTGAAATCTAAGAGATGGTAATTTGCACAGGGTTTTGCTTGCATTGACGCTGTAGTGATTTCTGAACCGGTGTGTAGACAATTGTGTAGCTGTCCCAGAAATGAAACCGGTCTTTTTAGAACTATATTTTTAGGTTTCTGCCCTTTCACTAAAATGCATTGAATGTATTGAAAGTCGTTGATAAACAACAAAAAGAAATCCATGTATACATTGTAATGTATTTTCAGGCATGTGTGTTTTGCTGGAGATCAGGGGCTAGGTTCCAAAAGAGTGCATGCGTCTAAGAAATTCTGGACATTATGTATGTGGTATTAGATAGCATGTAAACGGAAGGTCATTATGGGTAATGAAGATGGGGCGGGGTGATTGGCTTCCTTTAAACCCAATGGACTGATACATCTTTGTTTGCTTTTTTCAGGTCATTCTCGTGGGTTCCACAGAGAGGAGATAATTGTGATTGCCTTGGGATCAATCTCTGTGTTGGCCATCTTGATTGCCGCTTCATTTTTTGGATGCAGGATGTTTGCAGGTAGGATTGGAAAATAATTCATTTCCTTGTGCTATTGGGACAGATTTATAGATTAGGTGGATGAACACATCTTTACACACCTCAATCCCCGAGTAAAAGGCAAGTCATGACTTTACATGTTGACGAATAGTTTATTCAGAACTATATTCCTACCTAATCTCCAAAGCGCCCTGTTTAAAAAAAAAAAAAAAAAAAAAAAAAATAGGTTTTGGGACTTAGGATTGAGGCCAAGCGAAATCCATGTGCACTGTGGCAGAAATGGTACAGTTACAAGCTGTTTACCTCTACATACACAGGCTAAAGCCAAACACCACTGGTGGTGGCTTCGTGTACGTGAAGGGAGTTTGGGGTTTGATATGAATGCATTCCTATCCCAC
The DNA here is from genome assembly GCF_040938575.1 of Ambystoma mexicanum. NCBI lineage: Eukaryota > Metazoa > Chordata > Amphibia > Caudata > Ambystomatidae > Ambystoma > Ambystoma mexicanum. Next base: position 670,747,731 of record NC_090931.1, read on the forward strand.
ACAGATTGATCACATTCAGCAAATAATAAATGCACTTGTGGGGTGCGATTCGGTTTTACTGTATCTTAGTGTTGCTGCTTTCATTAGTAATTGAGTCTCTCAGTTCTTCAGCCTTCCATGGGAAGTGTGGGCTTGCCATTGCAGCCAGAAATTGGAACGAAATGTGCATAATGCATAAAGTGCAATGGTTCATACTCCTACGTCCCGTCCCCTTTCCTCCATACTTGTGGGACATCTCTCCGTCCTGTGGGACAGGACCGGAGCACTTTGTAAAAAGCATCCAAATTTTTTTCAAAAATGTGTGTCTCCTCTTTCCTGCGCGGGGCCCGGCACGCGGCCATAACCCAACCCACCTTGGCTCTGCACCGCCCATCAGTCCTTTTCTCTGCTCGATCGGGGCCGGGCGCACTTGCATCCTCGGAAGATTTTCTTCACTTTTTTCCTCAATGGCTCTCGCTAGCGTCCGTTCACTAGTCTGTCTGTCTTTCAAATTAGACTTTCCAGATTGTTCATCGTGTCGCCATCGCTTCGCGAGGGCGGATCCCCATCCTCTTTGTTTAGAGTGTTTGGGTCCGGAACACCGTTGGGACTCCTGTTTTTACTGTGTGACTCCCTTTCGGTCCGGGCACTTCAGCGTCGGTTGGAGCGGTGGGAGGAGGTGTTCCGACAAACTCCTCCTTCGCATTTTCAGGTGTTCATCGACGAGAAGAAAAAACGCTTGGTAAGTTCTTTACTTTTCAGGGCACCCCGACCGGGGGATACCTTCCCGGGTTCCTCTCGGTCCGGGAGGGGCGTTGATCGCTCTGATACCGGGGTTCGCCCTGAGGTGCCCGTTGGGCCTAATAATTCTACCTGAGTTTTCTCCGAGGGTCTCCGTAAGGGGCCTGTGAACACCGGAGTACGCTCCAAGGCCCCTCCTGTGGGGGCTGTTTGTAGACCCAGTTCTACTGAGTCGTGGGGTACCGGAGTTCGCTCTGAGGCCTCTGCCGGCTTCCCTCAAAAACAAAACCGGGGTGCGCCCGAGGCCTTGGCTGGGCTTGTAGTTACCGAACGGATGTTCGAGGCCCGCACCGAAAAGGCTGTTACTGGACCTGGGTCCGAGGTCCCTCGTACAGAGGCTAAAGCTACCAACAGTTCTGAGAGGCCGGTCAAGGCTTTGTCGGTGAAAGCGCACTGTTCCCGCTCTTGTGGTGACACCAGATCTGTTGAGGGGGCAAAGAAGCAAAGTTCTTCTTTTACCGGCAGTGCCGAGGTCCTTCCTTCGAAGGCTCAGTTGGCGGTTGGTATGTCACAAAAACATTCCAGGCCTCATAGTACCGGCTCGGCCGAGGTTCCTTATGTTAAGGCTAAGATTAAGACCCCTGATCCATCTACGGGGACCCCTGCCTCACTTCCTCACGTGCTGCAGTTCCCCTCAGATGAGGACAAAATTGTGCCCATTCCCGCCATGTCTACGGCGGCCATTTTAGGTGCTACCCCTACATATACGCCATCGGCTTCTGGTGTAGGGCTCGGTCTGTTGGGTGAACCTAAGGTCTCTTGTGCGCATTCTTACCGGCCGGTTTATGATTGGAACGCCCGGGTGCCTCTTCCGCACAATGGTTCGTTGCCCGTGGGGGCGGCTCCTTTGATTTATGTGGATATGTCGGTGGAGGGCCCGGTGTGGCACTCTTCCCCGTTATGTCCTTGGATTTGTCCACCTCATGAGAGGCCTCCTCAGGTCCCGAAACAATCTCCTGGGGATGCCTTTTTCGGTAAATTTCAAGCGCTTATGCGCACCGACCCCATGAGCGAATATTTCAAAGGGCTTTTCAAGGAGATATGTCCAACGGCGCCTCAGGCTCCACCTGTTCCTCAGGTGGTTCCGCCGGCGTCTCCCTTGCCGGTGGTGCCCCCCCCCCTTGCTCTCCCGCCTTTGCCTCCATTGTCCCCAGTGGACAAGGCAGTGCCTGACACGGCTCAGCAGGATCCTGACCTGTCAGATGACCCTCAAGGCGATCAGGACAACAAGGACCTTCCCCGCTCTATCAGAGCCTTTCATGACCGGGTACTGGACATGATTTTCTTAGATGTTCCGGTGCCCGAGGCAACCGCTCCGCAGGAGGGCGTGCTTTCTGGGGCATTCAACCGGTCTCCCTTGGAGCGTACCGGCCTGTTCCTGCAGAAGGACGTTCTGGCCGAGGTCCGAAGAGTCGGGGAAAAGCCACACTCGGGACTTTTTGTCAATAAAAAGATAAACGCGAGGTACAGGCTGCATTCTTCGGAAGAGGTGGCTCTGTCGTCTTGTCCGCCTCCCTCCTCTATGGTGGTGGCTGTGGCCACTTTGCAGTCCAGGCCTGCAGCATCCTCTTCCACGACGGCTACTCAGGTTCTGGGTAAGGACAAGCTCCTCGACTCCCTCGTGAGGAAAATCTTCGCCAACTCGGCTTTGCAGCTTAGGCAGGCCAACGCCAAATTGATATTGGCGGGAGCTAACATGCGGATGTGGAAAGGTCTGTCGGAGTTTGAGGAGCACATCCCGGTTGAGAAGCTGGAGGACGTCAAAGGAGGACTTTCCGATGCCAGGGTCTTGGCCCAGGATCTCCTGGAGGCTGCGGCTCATCACGTAGACGCCTCGGCTCGGTGCCTCATGCTCGGTGTCGATACCTCGCGGCAGGCGTGGCTGCATGCCACTAAATTTTCTAAGGAAGTGCAAGACAAGGTGTTGGACCTTCCATTCGATGGTAAGGAGCTTTTTCAATCTTCTACTGATGTAGAGCTCACCAAAACCAAGGATAGCACTCAGACGGCTAAATCATTGTTGGTTCTGGTTAAACCTCCTTTCAAATCCCAGAGACTGTTGTCGCAAAGTCGACCCTCCTCTGGTTTTAGGGGCTTCCTGGACCGCAAATCTCGCAGAGTGGATACTCCTGCGGGGAATAACCGCCGTAGACGACAACGCACATGGTTTTTCTCCTGCTCCTCAGCCTCCTCATCAGGTTCAGGTGGCACCGCCACCGATAAACCTGCCAAATGAGGGTTTTCAGCGCTCGCACGAGACCCCGCTGGGAGGACGCATTGCGTCTCATTGGGAGGCGTGGCAGACCATCACAGAAGACAGATGGGTCTTGTCGGTTGCTCGAGCGGGCTTCCGCTTAACTTTAACCCCTACCCCTCCCATCAACCCTCCTTTTCAGCTGTCGGGCTCACCCTCCCTCAAGGCCGAGGTTCAGAAACTTCTGGACCTCAGAGATGTTGAACCCGTTCCCCTTGGGGAGCAAGGGGAGGGCTTCTACTCCCGGCTGTTTACGGTGCCCAAACCCAACCAGGCTGGCCTGCGCACCATCCTAGACCTTTCCCAGTTCAATCTCTTCCTACACCAAGAGAAATTAAAGAGGATTATGCCCGGCCAGATTCGCTCCTCTTTGCAGATGGGCGATTGGCTCAGTGTGGTGGCTCTTCAGGATGCGTACATGCATATCCTAATTTGGAATTCACACAGGAGATATCTCCACTTCCCTTTGGGAGAGGAGCACTTCCAGTTTCGGGTGCTTCCTTTTGGCCTCAGCTCGGCGCTGTGTGTCTTCACGAAGATGATGTCGGTGATCGCGGCCTATCTTCGTCTCCAGGGTATCATGTGTATCCTTCTTTGGACGACTGGCTCTTACACAGCCCTTGTCCGTTGGCAGCAGCGGGAAACCTCCAGTCTCTCCTTCAGCTCCTGTTCCATCTTGGGCTGTCGGCAGAAATCCTCCATGACGGTCTCACAGGACCTGATCTTCCTGGGTTTCCGTTGGAACACGATCGATTGCAGTGTTTCTGACCGGGGACAGAATGGCGAATCTGTTGGCCTCGTGTCAGATGTTTGCGCAGTCAGAGAGCATGTCGGCCTGGTGGTTCCAGAGTCTTCTGGACCTCATAGCCTCGTGTGTACTGGCTCTTCCTCTTGCTCGTCTCGAAATGAGACGGACCCAGATGGCTCTTCGGAGGTCATGGTGTCAGGCAGTGGATCTGGATTCCATGGGGATAATGATTCCGGATTCCATGAGTGGACCTGGATTGGTGGTCCTCTCTCAGCAATCTGTCTGGGGGCGCGAGGTTTCAGGACCCCGTCCCCACGGTGACGATCACCACGGACTCCTCCATCTTCGGGTGGGGTGCGACGTTGGAGCTTCTTCAGGTCTCGGACCTCTGGTCGCCTCAGGACAAGCTTCTGCACATAAATCATTTGGAGCTTCGGGCGATCTTCCTAGCGCTCAGGGCGTTCAGACCGCTCATTGTCAACAAGGTGGTCCGCATAAGAACGGACACTGCGGTATCAATGTATTACATAAACAAGCAAGGGGGAACGGTCCCCCCCTTCCCCCCCCTCGTTGACCTGTCCATCCAGATTTGGGAGTGGGGCGTGCTTCATGGTGTCTTGCTGCTTGCAGTGCACATCCCGGGCCAGCTGAATGTCACAGCGGATGCCCTCAGCCGGCGGACAGTGGTCAGCTACGAGTGGGAGTTGAAGGCAGAGGTCCTTTCATGGATTTTCTCGCGTTGGGGCACACCGGAGGTGGACCTCTTGGCTACGGCGGTAAACAAGAAGCTTCCTCAGTATGCCTCCAGAGGGGGGCTGGGAGCCTCCTCTCTGGGGGGATGCTCTGGAGATTCCATGGCACAACATGAGAGCTTACGCCTTCCCACCTCTGCCTCTAGTTCATCGAGCAATTTGGAAGTTGAAGAACTCTGGGAACTGTTCCCTTCTGCTGATAGCTCTGTTGTGGCCGGCCAGGTTTTGGTTCTCAGCACTTCAACACCTGTCGGCGTATCCACCGATCAGGATACCAGTAACTCCCGATCTTCTTCACCAAGGGGAACAGATGTGCCCCCCCTCCCCCCCACACAATCGCTCAGCTTGGCGGCATGGTGCCTGAGTTCAAGTCTTCAGAGCATCTGAGCTTGTCTGCGGATAACATGCGCATTATCCAGGCAGCCAGGAAATCCTCGACCAGATCTCAATACAAGAGTAAATGGCTCAGGTTCTGTCATTGGTGTCTAGAGAAGAAATTGGATCCAAGGGGGGGCCACGGTTGACACGGTGTTGTCCTTCGTGTCCTCCCTAGCAGAGTCAGGGTTTCATGTTCTGTCATGCCGGACTTATCTCTCAGCGGTTTCCGCTTACCTTTCTACAGACCTGTGTTCTTATTCTCTAACTAACCCAGTGGTGAAGTGGCATTTGCTGGCTTGACACGCCTCTACCCTCCGGTGCGTAATCCGCACCCGCCATGGGACCTAAATGTAGTCCTGACGGCGCTGTGCCATAAACCCTTTGAACCAATGGCTACGGTAGACCTCAAGTACTTGTCTTGGAAAGTGTCTTTTCTGGTCGCCGTTAGGTCAGCGAGGAGAGTGAGTGAGCTCCAGACATTGTCGGTGGAGCATCCTTTCTTGGTCTTTCACAAGGACAAGGTAGTCCTTCGGACAAACCCGGCTTTCCTACCGATTGTAGTGACCGAATTCCATCTGAATCAGTCGATCTCTCTTCCGGTCTTGTTTTCCGAACCCTGCCTCAGAGGCTGAAAGAATCCTACACTGTCTTGATGTCGAAGAGCTCTTAAATTCTACCTGGACAGGACTTCCGAGTTTAGGAGTTCTTCTCAACTCTGTGTGACCTTCGGTAACCCTCAGGGCAAGCCGGCGTCTAAGGCAATTATTTCCAGGTGGATTGCCGCCTGCATCACGGAGTCTTTCACCGTCCAAAGGCTGAAACCTCCTAAAGGTATCCATGCGCACCTGATGCAGGGCAAGGCAGCTGCAGTTGCTTTTCACAAATATGTTCCCTGGGAGTCCTCGATAGGGCAGCTACTTGGGCCTCCCCATCTGCTTTCTGTAAGCATTACTGTCTCGCCATGAGCTCTAGAGCTGACGCTCAGTTTGGTCAGGCTGTGCTGAAGAACCTGTTTCAGTAAGGGGTATTTCCATCCACCCGTAGTTCCTGTAAGGAGTGCTTGGCAATCTCCCTCAAGTATGGAGGAAAGGGGACGGGACGTAGGAGTATTACCAGGTTACTCACTGTAGTGACCACCTTACACCTAGATCATATTACCCTTTCCTCCATACGCCCGCCGTCCCCTCTAATAAGGTTCCTGTTATTGCTAATGGGTCTGTGACCCGGCGATAGAAAAGGACTGATGGGCGATGTGCGGGGTTTAGCCAAGGTGGGTGGGGTTACGGCCGCGTACCGGGCCCCGCGCAGGAAAGAGAGGAGGGACACATTTTTGAAAAAAATGTGGATGCTTTTTACAAAGTGCTCCCGTCCCACAGGACGGAGCGATGTCCCACAAGTATGGAGGAAAGGGGACTATGGACTAGGAGTAAGGTGGTCCCTACGGTGAGTAACCTGGTAATTCCTCAATATCAGTCTCCTCTACAGAGCTCGCAGTTACCTAAAAGTGTATAAAAGGAGGGTGGTAAATGCTGTTACCCATGACTCTGTTTGTGGAGGACCAAGCAAGGCACATTCCCATTATGTTCCTTTTTCTCTCCTTTACTATTTGCATGGTACCACAATGCAGTTTACATGTGTGCTGATTGCTTGAATGTGGTAAAACGCTGCTGTATTTAGCAATCCGTGCCATAAATGGAACCCCTAGCATTTGATCACCCCTATGGTAGCTTGACTAAGCATGAGTGCCTTAGCCTTCCCAGCCTTCTGAAATGAAAACGCTTCGGTCGTGGGCACGGTTGTAGTACAAAAACAAGGTTACTATCTCAGGTTGTCCAAAAAGCTCATGAGCTGGCTGCTGAAAAACCTCCAAAAATATCCAGATTAATCCCTGCTAAAAAGCTGTAGTAGTGTTTCACGTCAAGTCCTCTATTAGCTCTTGGTCTTTACAACTCACGAGTTCAGAATCCTTTACTTTGTCAACTGAGTAGACGGGACACCTTGCATCCCTGAGATGTGCACTCCCACCTGCAAGCTAAAGCCTCACAAGGCTCTAACCTTTCGAATGTGCCTGGAACTTGCTGTTCACTTGCGAAAGTATGCACTTTAGAGGGCTGAGCTGTGTCCTTGGAATGCATAACTATTAGCCAGCCAATCCATTGAAAACCACCCTGTGCGTCACAGGCTTTTTTTTAGTTTGAGATGCCTCCCTGATGCCTCCACTCCCCTTCCATACAACAAGGCATAGCTATGTTGCCCCAGAAATACATGCTTAACGGATCATAGTAGTAGTGCATCCCTTTCTCCATTGTTCTTTTCATTGCCCGCAGGAGACCGTAAGCAAGGGCTTCACAGCATGAATATGATGGAGGCTGCATCGTCGGAACCCTCGCTGGACTTGGACAACCTAAAGCTATTGGAGGTAATAATGTGCAGCGCCTTCTGGTGAAAGATGGTGGTCATCGTGTTGAGCAAGAGTTTAATATCATTCCTGTGTTCAGATTCAAATGCCTAATTGTGCTAAAGGATTGGAAGGGAGCGCAAGGGTAGAGTTAGACAATTAGTAGCGACAGTTTAGCAGCCGAAGCACTTACAGTGCCACCATAGCAATGATTGCTGACCTCTTTCGGATTTACATGAGTTTGAATGAACACTTGGTAGTTTGAGGTTTCAATCTTCTTGGCATGCAGTGCTTGTGAAAAATAAGTTGTGCTCATTTGAATGGCTCCTGCAATTATGTACAAAGATGGCATGTGAACTTGGGTTAAATGTACAGCTTTTCCCCGCTGCAAAAGTGAAATCCTATGTACTCCTGAACACCCTGCCTGTTTTGCAATCCCTACTTTGTTGAAGGCCCCGAGACGTGGGAATACTGCAGTTTTTGAATGAGCCTTTTTGGATTGGATTGACTTTCAAAGATTCACATACTCCTTTAAACTTTCCCTGCTCGGCTAGGAGTCCCAAGAAATATTACCTTTAATTCACCACAATTTTACATATGAAAAACTACTTAAAGCGTTTATTTTGGACATTTGAGCATTTTCCTGATCTGCGTGAGTGGTTTTGCAAACTGTGGGCCTCATTCCAAGTTTGGTGGTAATTCTGTCAAATTATTGCCAAAATCGGTTACTGTTACCAGCATTTGGTCCTGTGAGACCACGTCCAGTCCATAGGTCTCCATGGGGATTTTGGCTGAATTACCGCGAGCAGCAATTCCACTGACTTTTGGCTTTTAAGTGGAGGGTTTACTTCTAACATACTGAAGGTGAATCCTCCACTTGAATTTGGCAGCGCTGTAAAAATGGTGGTAATTCCGTTACGGCCCAAAAAATTGAACTACCACTTTATTTATTGATTATTTTTTTTTTAACTGCTATGCCAAACACTGAATGAGGCCACCTCCAGCCAGACGTTTTCAAATTGAGTTTATATTTGACGCTATCAGTGCTGACTTGGAAGGCTTGTCATTTATTTCAAGCTGTTGTCAAAATGCTTGTTTCAGAATTAATCATTCCTTCTAAAATGAGCTAATATTTCTTCAAAACTAGCTGGGCATACGGAAGCGACCTGAGAGGACCAACATGACGATTGCATCAATGTGCTTAGCGAACGCCTTGACGTTGCACAGCTCTGGAAGTGAGAAACTATCTAAAACCAAAGGGGTTTTCTTTCTAGACATTCATCAAAAAACGAACCTTCTCAGGGGCTTGCTTTCAAGTGCCGTGCGCCGTCTATTTCTGGATGACACCGAAAACATATTTTCTAAAGATCACCTCCCAAGGCTTCTTAAAGGCAACACGTGCACTCCCACACACACATACTATAGCCATTTTTAACGCCGAAAGAAGTTTTAATTCACACGCATAGATTGCTGCACTTGTTGTAGCAGCACTGCAAGCTGTCTTCACACACATACACACAGTACTGCAGGTGCAGCAGAAGTGCACGTTTATCCCGGATTAGCCGAGCATGTTCGGACTCTTCTCCTATGCGTATATAATTCTCTTAGGATATGTGGGCATTGGCAACTGAGCATGTGGGAATCCCCCATTTTGGGTGTGTAATGGAAGCGACCTGCAGGAGGCCGCTGGGTCCCATGGAGTGACTGATGGGTCCTCGCATTCAAATTCAGTTTGTCCAAATCAGTTTATATGGTTCAGTGTTTCTAACAATTTTATGTTAGAGTGAGTGTTGTGAAAAATAAAATATCGTTATGGTTCTGACGGCGTTGAAAAGCTGGTGGGGTGCAATGTGGCAATTACGCCCAGCTTCTGAAGCTTGGAGGGGGAAATACCTTTGCTGTACGATTCTTGTTACCATTCCTTTTCTATCGTTGATGGCTATGGGGGAAACCCACTCTCTTGAATACCACTTGATAACCTTCTGGCAAATGTGCATACATTACATATTGCTGCTTGAAAACAAACTTTCCTGTAAGGTATCGACGCAGGAGGTGACCGCAGGTGTACCAACATAACTTGAGAGGCTCTTTTTGAAAGGCTCTTTTTGAAAAAAAATAACTGTCTGGCTTTGATTTAACCGAATAGTCTTATTTCACTGACTAATATTTTCTTTTTAACAGCTTATTGGTCGTGGCCGTTATGGAGCGGTATACAAAGGGTCATTGGACGAGCACCCTGTGGCTGTGAAAGTGTTTTCCTTGAATAATCGACAGAACTTTATCAACGAAAGGAATATCTACCGAACCCCTTTGTTGCCACATGACAACATTGCCCACTTTATTGTGGGAGATGAGAGAATTACTGCTGATGGCCGCTTGGAATATTTATTAGTCATGGAGTACTACCAAATTGTAAGTATTGCAATTTGTATGCAATAAGAATTAAGTAGGAAGATTGTGCATACGTTTTCTACTTGTAAGAAAAAAAAAGATATGTAGCGATTAGGCAAAGGCTAGTGGCGAGGGTCTGAAGTATTAGTAGGCCACAGGTATTATGAAATCTTAGAGCAATGTGTATTGCCCAAGCGTCAATGGCAGTACTGTTCATGCTTAAATGCAGCAGCTAATTATCTATTAGTGGAACAATTATACTTTACACAAATTCGAGAACCATGTCAGATCATCAAGGTCCACCCTCTTCCCCTGCTTCCTGGCATGGGTGAAGCGTGTATGTGCATTTTTTCCTTTGTCCCGATGCTTATCAGCTTTTGTTCTGGCCAGTTCTATTTTCTATTTCAAGGTGGTCCCCAAGACACGACAGCTACCAGAATACACCAGACTCCTCAGACCCCTGGGATGGATCATGGATGCCCTGAGGCAGCAGTATCTAGAAAACATACCTCAATGCTTGTGGGCCCAATAGACCAGATCTGGCCCATAACCGGAGGAATTAACTGGTTGCCCTAATGACAATAGTCTATCCTTGCCCATTAAGCTGCTGAATGGCAGACCCCCGCACCCCCCCACATCCCAGAATGGTTATAGGGGAAAAGTGAAGCAGCGGAGCTGGAACATGCAATGAGCTGCCAAACACTAGGGAAGACCAAGGAATACTCCTCAAAACCTTTATGGGTAAGGACTTACTTGATACAGGAGTGGAACAGGGAACCAAACCATCAGTTCCCACATGGACTTGATGGCAAAGTTGAATGCTGCAAACGAGCGGGTCTAAAGTCTTACTTCACAAGGAAGTCCTGCCCCAAAAACAGAAGATGTTAGGAGTTGGGACTAGACTTAAATAAATTGGGCCAGGGAAACAGCTGACCTTTGTAACCAATAGGAGCAGAGGGAAACTACTATGCAGGAAGGGGAGGGCTAGAAAAAGCCGGCAGAGTCACTTGTCAGTGAGTTGTTTGAGGTTGGTGGAGCTGGAGGCATGCCAGGAGACCAAAGGGGGAAGTGGTGTAGATGGAGGAGGGTTTGGAGGAGACCTTTGGAGTGTTTGGAGAGTGTGTAGGTAAGGTGTTGGGACTGAGGGAATGGTACTGTTTGGGTGTGATTGAGAAAGTGATTGAAGGTACTTTTGGAGGGAGAGCAGGGGGTTTGAGAGGAGTGAGACAGATGGATAAGTGGGAGGCAAAAGGGAATAGGAAAGTAGAGGCATGGCTAGTGTGTGGGAAGAGGGAGATCTGGGGGGAAATTAGTTAAGATCGAGAGGGAGCTAGAGGGTTGAGACGGGAGAAGGGAGCGAACGTACTAGAAGATCGGGAGCCGGAGTGGTGGGAGCCGGAGTGGTGGGAAGAGACATGCGTCGTGGGAGAGGAATGTGGGAAGGGTGGAGAGACTCATCAGGAAAAAAGGGCACCAGAGCAATCAGACTACTTTAAATCACCTAGGAAGTGCCTGAGTGAGTCGGAGAGAGCAACAGCCTTTGGGCCCTCCCTAGAGCAGGGATTGAGAAGACAGTAGGGGTACCCTGTATATAGTGGGTAAGACTTGTTTGAGTAGGGAGACTCTGCGAGTGAAGTGGGAGCCCTCCCAAATGAAAATCTATCACAATTCTCTTGTGACTCATTGAGAACCTTGTCATATATGCCAGAACGTAGTAAGAATTTCAAGGATATTTTGCAAGTCCTATTTCAATTAATTGAATTTTGCCCTTTCAAAGGGCCTCTTATAGCATTTTCACCCCATCAAAACCTCTTAAGGTTTCTTACAGTTGCTTACAAATTGATGTTTTCTTTGTAACCCACTTACATTCTCATGAGACACAATGCCCCTTTTAATCTTGGTGGCTGAACAGTTTGCACAGCTATTAACACTGGCCATGTCACAAACATTTTACTTCCCTTGCGCGCCATTTGGCTTCACCGACAAGTCCGCCCTGTTTGGACAAAACCAGGCAACCGACGCAGCCTCTGCTCAACTTTTCAGTCCTATTTACGAAGTTCTTTCAGCATAAATAATTCACTTCAGAACATCCCACAAATGGCAAGACAGCCCTGGCAAAGGACGACATTTGCAGACGGTAATTGCTTCAATAATGATAGAATGTCTGATGAACCATTGAGCCCCTTTCCTAGGTAACACCTAACAATTCTGCCCAAGACGTATAAGGAAGGGGGAGACCTTCACAAAGAGCAAAAACCCTCTATCTTACATTGCCTTTCAACCTGCTGTCGCACCGAGTCCTCAGGCCATAGGAAGCCAGGCAAAAACAAGCAAGAAAATGATAAAACTCCCAAACCTAAGTTTATGAAAGGTCCACATGGAATCAATACTGTAACCAATAGAAGCAACCAGCAGTCTCAGAACGTACACCGTTTCTGCAACAGAAAGGATGGTTTCCCCACGCACACCACAGTGATCGTTCAGCACCAACAGTAAGCATCCACCAAAACGCACCATTCATTAAAAAAGAATGGAACACCCAACTACCAACAAGGAACAGTCCAACAAAAAAAATGTGATAAATGAACAAGACTTAACATGTTACCTATTGGACCCATTTAATGGGGAACTGAACCTGGATCCCACTACGGAGGATAACGCACACTGAAAAGAGCACCTACACCAGGTTGCAGAAATCGGAGTGGGAATGATATGTGGAAGTAAATTACACTTTAACTTGATCGGTGCTCGCTCTCATGTCTAAGCACATTACAGAGATCCATGAAATCCTCAGCGAATAAGGCACCAACATTCTTTTTAATCACAGCACCTCGGTTATCAGATTACAAGGAGGGTGGGGTGACCTACAATGGCAGCAAATAATCCAAAGACCGGGCAGGCTGTGAACAGTCTTTAATGGCAATCAGCGAACAGGAGACCGGCATCCACATATCGGGACAAACGCGCCTCAAATCCTGCTGTCCTGAGAAAGCACTGACATCTCCCCGCCCCCTCTCAGAAGACAGAGGCTTTTATACCTGTTTACATTGAATAAGAAGGGAGTGTGTGCCAGACATCATTCCAAGGGAAAAATGTGCAATGTATCCGCTTGTCTACAGCCTAAGTTACAATCTTCCACTGGTAACTACATCAGTCTGATCAACATTCTCACAGATGGGTGCCGACATCTAGCAATGAGAAGCAGACTTTGTAAGGAAAAAATTAAAGCAAGTCAGCCATATCTTGTTTCAGACTTCAGTTCTCACAGGACTCGGGCAGAGCCTGGTCTGCCTTATGGTGCTATTCTGCGCTGAGCGAGAGCAAGGCAGAGCGTGAATCTCTTACAAGAGCCAAAGTAGAGCTATGTGTGAGGCGCAGTTTGTCAAAGCTGGTTGCATCTTGCAACGCACTTGGGGGCACATCGCAGTCGAGGCATGTGCACAGCAATATAGGGCTAAGCGTAATTGAACATGAGTATTGCAGCTTAAGAAGGCAGCCATGTGCACGGCTTTAGGGCCTCCTAAATAAACATTCAAACAATAGCATAATATGCATTTCCATCTCAAGGTGATGGCACACAAAACTATCGCATTCCATTTCAAATTCCTCCAGGCCAGCTGGATAGGTAAGGGGAGTGATGGCCATGGCACACAAAGACCACTTCAGACTTTCAATTGGGGCAATTATTGATAATCCTATGTTGCAACGCGCTCCTTATCTACCTCCATTATCAAAGCACCTTTCATTCCTGCTAATATACAGATTGCCTTTCGACCGTCCCACCTTTTTGAAGCAAGTCCCTCAGCCATCATGGCTAACTTTATGCGGGAGAAACAGCACCTAATTGTTGTAGGACATTTTTATATCTGGTTTGGGGAAGAAAATTAACCCTCTGCCAAATTCCTGAGCTCCCTAAATGGCAACAAGTGGGCTTAAACAAATGGTCAAGGAAGCTACACATTCTGCTAGGCATGCTTGGTGCAACCTTCTGTGAAGAATGTGTGACAACTACAGCGCCTCCCGTGCACCTTTTGTGGAGAAATCACCTCATGGTAGCTTTTGTTATGATTGCACCCATTTGCAGTCTGCTGACTTGCAAAACACAATCTGTCATTGCCAGGTGAAGTTGGAAAGCGCTAATTCTAGAGGAACTTGATTAATGGAACACACCAAGCCACACTCTCGAATCAGATCTCCTGCTTCCAGAGGAAAAAGTGAACATGCTGTATCCAGTACTTGATATCAGAGGCACTGGGCAACCTTAGATCTTTGAAACGTATAATTCTTTCAGAAAGAAAGCAGCGAGGTGGTTCACCCCTCCACTACTAACCCTGAAGGAAAAAAATGCAAACTAGAATTGGCTCAGAGAAAACACTACAATCAACAGGACAAACCTGTAGATCGGACGGATTCAACACTAAAAAAAACAGCAATATTAAAATCCAACAAATTTCACTACACCGAATATAGCAGAACAGCAACTCAGAGAAATATTCATAATTGAGAAATGAGAAACGGTACCTCCTGCAGCAGTACATCCACACTATCCCAGAAACTGAAATAACCAACCATTTTCAAAATAGACTCAGCAAGCGATAGATCCAACATGCAGGGACGCAAATCATATCTCTAAAGACAACCCAATACCAATTTTGGATAATTCGGCCAAGGACATCTATAAAAAACATCCTCACCAAAGAAATCTCTGTTCTGTTTTTACAAAGTGATAAACTCTGAACTTGAAACACACATTATACCCAGATCTTTCAAGATGACGTGCATTCAACCATGCTACAAAACTACACCCGGAAATCCAATCACTATACCACACTCGGCTAAAATCAAGGAGACCTATGTTTTCAGCCAAACCCTGGAACATGGAGATTCCAACAACATTGTAGAGCATCCACAAGTAAGTTTCCTATTAATGAGGGGAACTGAATGTGCACTCTTATCCATTTGGGATCCTCTCAATTGTTTCAGATCGTCATCTCTGCAATCATACTTTTAAATATCTCAGCAGATTTTCAGTCAACCCCAATTCGGTATAGCGTATCTGGTCTTTCCTCCTGGATAGAACTGAAATCGCCAAACTTCTCCTCTGCACATCCTACTTGAACCTTGACGGACTTCACAAGTTATTTTGGTCAAGCCTCTCAACTCTCCTTTTCAGCATTTACAAGGCCTCACTTATGAGGTTCATCAAAAAGCACTGACTCGCCCGCTACAACTCCATGGATAACCTATATCATTTCTTTTTTTAAATGAAAAGCAACAATTTCACTAAAGTCGGTCCCAACAACTGCCTTTCTCAAGTGAACAGTTGGATGACTACTAACAACCTAAAACATAGCCCAGGCAAAGCAGAAATCCTGATGATTTCACTCAACAATGCAACAGAAGCACTAGCTCCTACACTAAAGGTACCTGCCCAAAATCTTCAAGAGTAATTTAGGAACTTGGAATCTTTATGTAGAGTGGACTTCCTCTGGAATCACAAATCCATGCCTTAGTAATGAAATGCTACTGCAGCCTTTGCTCAATCGGATGGACAATGCCAATTGTAGGGAAGACATGGTATCAAAGTAAGACTGACACAAGCGATCAGTTCAAGGGTGTTAATTAAATTATAAAATGGGTGAGATATACGCCTAATCTAAACCTAAGATGAGAGCAAGCCACGAACATCAAATAAAAATAGTTCTAGTGGAGTCTAGTCAAATAACAAGAGGCCTATACTTAAAATAACTATTGGCAATCCTTACTGCTATGCTCCGAGATAGTGTGGGGGTATTGGTCACAAGAAAAGAAAGGTGGTTTTACAAAATGATCAGTCCGAATGTTTTATGTCCGGGGCCTCCTTTCCTCGCGATTTTAGCACGGGACAAGGCAATACTCTTGAGCACAGCACATTCCTGGGCTTTTCCAACACAAGGTTACAGTTCCTTTTCTCAATATGAGGCCCTTCTGTGTCCAAGCCTCTTTCATGCAAAGTCTCTTGCTTTAGAGGGCCTGATATGCCATAAACAACAAAACAAATGTTCCTTCTACTTATCTTCACGTCGGGAGATTACTCTTCACCCTTGGTTCCCCCTCATCTGGGCTCCATTAGCCTCCCTCAGTCGGGCTCAGACCAACAATTCACTGTGGACATCAGTCAGTCAGGTTGACATTTGTCATCACAATGTTCACGGCTGTATTACTATTCACCCTAATCCGCGAGCATCCCTCAGCCTGGTTAAAACCTTCTCTCAATGCAGGATTCACATCCCTTAGCTTTCTCCTGGCATCCCTCTGTCCAGCTCACATTGCCATTTTAACACAGTTCAAAAAGAAAGTAATTCTAGACTCCTTAGGTTCCTCCCTTACCGAAGTCCGGGACTCGACCCCACAGGCTTTCTGTCAGTTCTATAATCACACAATGTTCCCCTCCGTCGGTCTCAAACCTTTTCCAGTGACTTTTACCCTTGGTTTCCCTCTGTCCCGCTCAAGCTGCTTGGCCTTCCACTATTTGTTGGGTCAGAGACTTTCGAGTGGGTGAGGACGTTTACAGGAACCCCAGCTGACCACTCTGACCATTATTCCGCTCTCATCATTCCTTTTGTACACTTCCTCAGCCAGGTTCGAGCTGTAGTGGTTTTCACATTTGCCCCAATGCCTCTTGGGACTTGTAGTTGCTTTATATTTACTAGGTCTCCCGTTCTCACACTAAAGTACCCCTTCTACTTCTCTCAACTGTTCCAATCACCCACATACTTACCAGGTTCCTCTCCATCTGTCGTCAGACTTACTCGGCTAGCATGGTGCTGGTGGGTAGCTTCTGGGGGGAGGTAGGGTGGAGTTCTGGTATGAGGTCAAGGTCTCCCCACCTGCCCCTGGACTTCCTTTCACATGCCCTGGGGAAGCAAGCTTTGCAGTAAACACGACCAGAGGGGCTGCACTTTGCCTTTTAGCCACAGGGAGGTAAGGCTCCTTGGCTGTGCTGTAGCGCCACACAAGTATTGTCTCAGCACCTCACCCTTTCTCCTCCTCTGGGCACTCTCCACAGCTTCCGCTGCTTCCTCCCCCTTCTTGGTGTGCTTGGGTCTGTGGTAGGGATCCCCTCACCGGACTCAGCCTTGCAGCCTCCCGCCTCTGTTTCCAAGAGCAACTGTCTTCTCCCTTTGCAGGCCCCTTTTTAAGCACCTGTGTGATATTAACAGGCTGCAGGCGTGTGGTTAGGGTTGGGCCTGCCTGACTCTGCCTGGCCTCGTTAGTGTGCCAAAATGGCAGTCGTCCATAGGCGTCAAAGGCCCAGGGATTCCCATGGGTAATCCTCACTACTCCTTGTTGCTTCTTCACAGTATTTGGAGGACAGATTGAATCAAGGGGATTCTGGGAAATGTAGTCTGTAGTAGATCTTGGGGGGGGGGGGGGAAGTCGGTTGAATAGTAAGGTTTGTCAACCAAAAAACAGGGATTATGGGGTTTGCAGTGTTTCACTGAAGAAGGCAGGTTGTCAGAAAGGGGAGAACAGGTGCATTGTGGTGGAGAAATGTTGTCTCTCCTGCCTTTTCTTAAAGGAAAGTACTGGGGTACGATGGGACTGTGGTGGCAAAATCCCATAAAGACTGAGGGGTTGTCGGGTATGGGGTGTATCGAAAAAGAAGGGATACCGTGTCTCGTTTCAGGGCGTTCCTTCCACGGGCCCCTTGCCCAAGTTATCCTCCCTCGCTTGTAGGCCCCCAGGGTTGGGATCCAAGAGCGATGGCCCACCCCTGGCCACCTGAACAAAGGATCACTGAGGTCTACCAGTCAAAACACCTTCAGGTTTCTCACACATTCCTCTCCTGCCCACACTTAACTGCCATCATATCTCTGGTTTTATCAAATATAGACACTGCCAACAGCATAAAGATCAATATGCCAGACTACCTCACTGACACTTCAACACATCCAAAATACAGCTGCAAGATTATTAAGACTTGCAGAAGGGAGCATATAATGCCTGCGCTAAGAGCTCTCCACTGGCTACCGGTCAGAATCCTCTTCAAAGCTTTCTGCATCGGCTCCTGAACCTTTCAGAGCTGCTGATCGAAATTCCTCCAAGGTAAGATCATTAAATACAAACCGAGAAAGACACCTAGACTCTGCAATGATGTATGAATATAGACTGTGCGATGCACCAGCGAGAGACGCCTTGCCCCAATAGGGTGGGAACACTCAAACACGCTGCCAAAGGAAAGCTGCATAATCCAGAATTATCTTGGCTTAAAAATAAAAAATGTAAGACCCGCTTTTTCGATTTCTAATCAACTGATACCATCCACCAGAAGAAGGACCCTCGAGCCTTCTACGCCAACCAGCAAATCATTGGCTAATCCTTCAGGGAACGCCACTCTGGCTTCCCCAAAACTATGCAATTTTCAACATGTTGGAGTATTGCCCCCTGCTTTTGACAGAATATCTAACTTAAATCATGCCTTACCTCTTACCACACCAAATTGTGTGTAGGACATGAGCAATTAAACTCGATCTGCTCTCTAAATATCCCATTGCAGCCACTGATAGCCCTACCCACACACTACTCCAGTTCTGCACTCGTACTACAAGCAAACCAATCAAGTCGCTCACATATGGCTTTGTAATACACCTCCCAACATACCAATAAACGTCTGCAACAAACTTGCATCCCGCAGCCATGGCCAATGGATCCTAGCTCCTTGAGCACACAGGTTCTCCTTTCTGGACACATACTTCTCGATTGTTCCAGACACAAAACTAGAAACTCACCTGCCCGCAGGGCTGAAGGTATTTCTGGTCTGCCTGCTTCAACGCATGATCAAAGCAGTCTTGCATTCGCCCTCATCGCTCCCACTTACCAAACCCACCCTGTTTCTGTCAAATCCACTATAGTGTATGGACATTGTGCCAAATGACAGTGGTGCACAGTATGAAACCTAATAGCATAATAAGATACAGGCATAGAAGCTATCCTAGTTTTTTCCTTTGAACACATTTTTCAGCCTATGGAATTTATGAAGACTTTTTTTTTTTTTTTTTCTTGTTTTATTAGTTAAAGCTTTTGCAAAGTGCAAGTAATGCAACACGTTTTCTAATTCAGGCCATGTGGTGGGTCGGAAGGAGTTGGACACAACATGGATATTTTGAGTTTCCTTTATTTAAATAATAAATAAAAGGCCCATCTCGTTATCGCTGTAGGGGAATTCCCTAACTAAAGTAAACTAAAGACACTTTGTCATCAGGAAGTCAAAAACCAAAATGCCCTCCGTCCAAACCTAAATCTACCTGACCCTAGCTCTAATAACTAAGCTGAGCCAAAAGTATGTCTCTTTTCTGGTAGCCTCCCTTTGCCTTTCATCTTGAGGAGTTCCTTCAGGGTTTTCCTATCCAGTACAACTCTTCAATGTGCAAATGTCTGTTTGGAAAAACAGCTTCTTTTAAGGATCTCTTCTGATAAGGTTTTAGGGTTTTGTTTACTAGCTCATGTAACACTTCCTAACGCTTTGTAGATCTTGCCTTCTAGAACATATGACCATTATCTTGGTTGTCCTTGAGATAGTCTCTCAAATATTTTTCTTTTGCTTTGTTCACTTGCTTTATCAGTTTTGCATGCTCCCCAGCTCTGGGGTTGCCTTAATGAAATATTTTCCTTCTTGTTTATCTCGCTCTGTATTCCTTATCTCACTCTGTTCTTAACTCGCAACATGTTCTGTAACTTCTTGTTAAGTGGTCTCCCCGCTCTTCAGCATTATCTCCTTTTGTGTTATCTCCTGGGGTTCTTCCTCTCTCCCCCAGGATCTTTGTCTCCACTTTCTTAATGCTTCACAGTTATTGTTTAGAGTTTTAAACAGTTCCTTAGGTTTCACATGATTCTGGTTTCTCTAGTCCGTTATTGCCCGTATGGCCATCACGGTCTCAGCTCTTTTTTACAGATTCTCCCCATGGCCTCCCACGACTCCAGTCCACCCAGCTACCTGTGTTTGTTGTGGGTGAACTCAGTGGCCCGGCACTTGCTCGGGCAGGTTAGTCTGTCTTCTTGCGTCCTTTTTTCGGGCTTCCTGCTTGCACATTTTGCATAGTGTCTGAGACCTCTAACTATTGGACTGATAATGTTCTTTCCAATGCTTTGTCCTGCTGGTCACTGTTCTCTCTAGGGACATCTTCCTTTTTGATTTTAATGGGTGAAATAAGAAAAGCGGTCTGGTAAGAGAACCCCATTTTCGAGGGGATTGGGTCCTCCGACGTATTCCTTATCTATGACATGTAATCACCACAGCTGTGCTGCTTCGAAAACTTTTTTCGGCGTCCTGCATCGATGCGCTGTCGTCGAGGACCACGTCCGACGTCATCCGATATGATAAGTAGGACGCACGACGCCCGTAGCCTCAGTTCCGTTTTTTCCGCGAACGTGTTGCTTCGTGAATCTCGGTTAACGCCTCTACTCTTTGGAGTTCTGTTCTTCTCGGTTCTTCGAACCCGTTCGTTTTTGTGAAAATCCTTCGTGTGAAGATGTCTTCTACTTAGTCTTCGACCCCGCGTCCGGGCTTCAAGAAGTGCGGGGAGTGTGGGTCCAAGATGTCGGTGACGGACTCCCACAACGCCTGCCTCTGGTGCCTCGGGGAGGCCCACGACACGGATGACTATCGACTGCCAGTCGCTCACGTCCAAAGCCTTACGCGAACGTAAGAAGTTGTTGTCGGTAGGTCGGGTGTCCAAGCCCCGGAAGTCGAAGTCTGCGGGACTTTCGACGGATGATTCGAGGGGTGACTCTCCGCGTCATCGTCGGAAGTCTCGTGGGTCTCCTTCTAGGAGTCGGTCTCGCCACTCCTCAGCCTCTTCGAGGCATTCTCGGAAGCGCCGACACCGGTCGTCTTCCAGGTCCTCTTCGGAGGCACGTCGCTTACCCCACCAGCCGTGCGACGGCGGAGGAATGGGCTTCCTACGGGAAGAAAATGCTGGCGATTCTTGAGTCGCAGGGTACTAAGCTGTCCGCGCCCCCGAGTGGGTTCGGTCGTGAGAGGTCGAGAGACACCACTCGCAAGAGTGGTCGTCACGAGTCACGGGAGAGGTCCTGTTCGGACAAGGAGACTCGTTCTCGACGTACCCGTTCCAGGTCCCGGTCCTCGACGCGTTCGAGACAGTGTGCACCTGTGAGGTCTTCGAGGAAGACATCGACGTCTGAGGCGTCGAGGGCGTCGACAGGCTTTCTCGAGGCTCCGGCTCCGAGGAAGTCGTCGAAGCTCTCGACGCTCAGGTCGTCGAAGGACACGCTCGGGGCTCCGGCTTCGAGGGCTGTGTCGACGCCACCGATGCTGGCGGCGCTGCATCTGACGTTGACGCTGATGCCTGTTCTCTCGACGCCCGCGCCGATTCGCTCGAAGCCATCAACGCCTTTCGTGTCGGAGGTACCCCGTGGCACGGGAGAACCCCTCTAGGAAGGCTCTGGTTAAGAGCAAGCACTCTTGGGTGCCTTCTTTTCGCCACCTGGAATATATTTCAGAGGCGGATGAGGATTCTGATGGCCTGGTTCCTAGTCAGGTTCCAGATGAAATTGTCTCGGGCCATAGTCAGTTTGACGATTTGAGGCAGTCACTGCATGATGCCAGTGGACTGGACACCTCTCCGGAGGTGGAGTTTTGTAGGCCTGAGCCTGGCTCTCATGCCGATTCCTCGTACCGGCGCCTTATGGCTAGGGTTTCTGAGTACTTGGGATGGTCTGCTCCCCCAGGGGAGTTTGTGCAGGATGATCTAACGGACATCCTTGATGTTGGTCCCCCAACTGACCCGGTACTGCCGTTCCATATGGCTTTACAGAGAAGGGTGGCGGCGGCTTGGACTGCTCCGGAGAGTCTCCCGGCGGTGGGCAGATCCTTGTTGCGAAAATACCGTCCGACCAGTAGCGACCCCTGCTACTTGACCAGGCACCCCACTCCGGAGAGTTTGGTGGTGCAGGCGGCCACGGCCCCGGCGAAGCAGGCGTCGTACCCTACCATCCCTCCTGATAGGGACGACAAACGTTTTGATGGCTGGGCGAAGAAAGTGTTTTCTTCTGGTGGTATGGCGCTTCAGGCGGCCAACTCCATTTGTGCCTTGTCTCGTTTCACACACACTCTGTGGAACTGTGTTGCGTTAGCGGCTGAACATATTCCCGAAGGGGACGAACGGGGTGGTTTCCTTGCTATGGTCCAGGATGGTAAGGATGCCATGTGTGAGTCCGTTCAGTCGGGTTTGGACTTAGCTGAATGCGTCAGTAGGTCCATGGCGGCGAGCACCGTGATACGCAGGTTTGTGTGGTTGCGGAAGCCGGGGTTTGCTCCTGATGTGCAGTCCCGGCTCCTCAACATGCCCTTTGATGGTGAACACCTTTTTGGCAGCAAGGCTGACGAGAGCCTTGAGAGGTTGCAGACCTCAAAAGCTGCAGCGAAGTCGTTGGGCGCTGCAGTTCGCCAACCTCTGCCTTTTCGTCCTAGGGGACAGCAGTGGAGGGGTGGTTCCTTTCGCTATTACTCGTCCTTCGGTAAAGCGAGAGGAGCTGGCAGTCAAAGAGGCCAACGCAGGGGTACCAGAGGTGGACGATAGGGTACCCGTGGTGCCAAGGCCGCTCGGGCAGTTGCCTCTTTGCCCTCAGGTAACGCCGTAGCCGCTCCCACTCAGTCATGAGGCCATGTGCTATGGTTCGCCGGTTGGAGGAAGGCTGGCGCAGCATCTTGTAGAGTGGCAAGCCATTACTTCAGATGTGTGGGTTCTGGAGATCATAACCCACGGCTACTGTCTTCCCTTTCGGCACAGGCCTCGCGACAATCCACCGGGGAACCTCTTTGCAGAGTCCGGATCCGCTCCTTGCGCTAGAAATTCAAGCCCTGCTGGAGAAAGGCGCCATAGGACTGGTGCCTGTAGCGGAGAGGAACAAGGGATGGTATTCCCCTTATTTTTTGATTTCGAAGAAAGACGGGGATTGAGACCCATCATGGACTTACGCGGTTTGAACAAACTCCTCAGGAAGGACAAGTTCAAGATGGTTACTCTCTCTCGTCCTCCAGGCCCTTCAACTTCAGGACTGGTTGGTGTCATTCGACCTCAAGGATGCTTACTTCCATGTGCCGATCCATCCCAAGCACAAGAAGTACCTGAGGTTCGCGGTTGGCGACTCGCACTTTCAGTTTCTGGTCCTGCCGTTCGGATTGACCTCCGCCCCGAGGGTTTTCACCAAGCTCATGGTGGTGGTGGTGGCAGCGCATCTCAGGCAAGGGGGGATTCACGTCTACCCCTACCTGGACGATTGGTTGATCCGGGGGAGCTCTCCCGAGCAAGTCCTGGATCATCTGTCCGTCACCTGCCACTCCCTTCACAGGCTGGGCTTCTCCCTCAATTTAAAGAAGTCCCATTTGACGCCAACACAGCGGCTCCAGTACATCGGAGCAGTGCTCGACACTTCCCTGGGGCAGTGTTTTCCTCCCCAGGTGAGGGCTCTTCACATTCAGCAGATGGTGCACAAGTTTCAGCATGCCCAGACGCTCCCAGCGTTCGAGTTCTTGAGGTTGCTCGGCCTCATGGCATCCTGCATTCTTCTGGTGCCAGAGGCTCGCCTGCGGATGAGATCTTTGCAGTGGGCACTCAAGACGCAATGGTCGCAGTCCTCCGGCAGGATGTCGGACCCGGTTCAGGTGCCGCCCTCGGTCGCCTGGGACCTTCTGTGGTGGGCCGTCAAAGGCAACTTGATGAAGGGGGCTCCATTTTGGCTTCCCTGGCCGGAGGTGACTATCGTGAAGCATGCATCCCTCATGGGATGGGGAGCTCATGCCAACGGGCTGACAGTCAGCGGTCGTTGGTCTCTGTTGGAGTCCAGACTCCATATCAATCTGTTGGAGCTGAGGGCCGTCAGGCTAGCCCTGAAGGCTTTTCTGTCGACTGTGCGAGGAAAGAGTGTCCTGATCCTGACGGACAACACAGTGGCCATGCACTACCTCAACAAAAAGGGGGGGGCAGGGTCACTTCCTCTGTGCAGGGAGGCGATGCAGCTCGAGTTCTGGGCCATCCAGCAGGAAGTTTCGATCTCGGCAGTTCATCTGGCCAGAGACGAAAACGTGACGGCGGACGCTCTGAGCAGGCAGAGCGCGATCTCTCACGAGTGGGAGTTAGCTCAGGAGATTCTCCTGGAGATCTTCGCCCTTTGGGGGACCCCTCAAGTGGATCTCTTCGCCTCCAGTGTCAACCGGAAGTACGAAAGGTTTTGCTCGCGGGAATTTCCTCCAAAAGGAGCCTTAGGAGACGCGTTCGTGGTGGAGTGGTCATTCCCGCTGCTGTACGCGTTTCCTCCAGTCCCCGTCATCCCGCAAGTGCTGCGGAGGTTACGGAAGTTCAGTTCCCGGATGATCCTCCTTGCTCCGGCGTGGGCTCGGAGGACGTGGTACCCGGACCTTCTCGACTTGTCCATCTGTCCTCCACGTCGTCTTCCCTAGCGAGACGATCTGCTCTCACGGGAGGGGGGGTCAGGTTCTCCATCCAGAGGTCAGATCCCTGAACCTTCACGCTTGGCTTCTGAAAGGTTGAGGTATAAGGATTGGGACCTCCATGAAGACGTGATGGAGGTGTTGCTTTCGGCCCGAAGGCCAGCAACAAAGTCTCTGTACCGTTGCCGTTGGCGTAAGTTCTGCGACTGGTGCAGTGTTCGGAATGTGGATCCTTTTGCATGTGACATCCCCATGGTTCTGTCCTTTTTACTTTCTTTGGCCCACAGGGGCTTGCAAGTGGGTACCATTAAAGGTTACCTGGCGGCGCTGTCCATCTTTAAGCGCTCGTCTGAAGAGTGTTCTTACTTTAAAATCCCTTTAATTTCAGTTTCTGAAAGGGCTCACTAATGTGTTCCCTCCGTCACCTTTCCTGGTGCCCGGTTGGGATTTAAACCTTGTTCTTAAGTTTCTTATGGGTGCTCCGTTTGAGCCTTTACATTCTTGCCCTTTGAGGCTGTTAACTCTGAAAACTGTGTTTTTAGTTGCGGTTACTTCCGCTCGCAGAGTGAGTGAGTTAAAGGCACTTTCAGTTAAGCCACCCTTCACTGTATTTCACAAGGACAGGGTTGTCCTTAGAGTTCGTCCTTCTTTTCTTCCGAAGGTAGTGACGGAATTTCATTTGGCCCAGAAGGTTGTTCTTCCGGCATTCTATCCTCCTCCGCATCCTGGTAAGGAAGAGAGGCTCCATAGGCTTGATCCTAGGAGAGCTTTAAGCTTTTATGTTTCACGCATGTCCCGGGTCAGAGTGGACGATCAACTCTTTATTGGTTACGCTGGAAAGCGTTTGGGGCAAGCTGTGACGAAACAGACTTTGTCTCGCTGGATTATTTTGGCCATCTCAGAGTGTTGTCGCTTGGCGGGTAAGGACCCACTGGCTGGCTTGCGGGCCCATTCTACCAGGGGTATGGCTGCATCTACTGCCCTGCAGAGGGGTGTTCCTATTCGCAACATCTGTGATGCAGCCACCTGGGCTTCAGTACATAATTTGTACGTCACTATTCCCTCTATTCCATCCGAGCACAGGATCTGGCCTTTGGCAAGGCGGTCCTTTGCTCTGCTATTTGATTGGCTATTCTAAATTTTGATTCTAAATTCTTTCCCTCCTCCTTGCTCTGGTACTGCTCTGGGAGTCTGTCATAGATATGGAATACGTCGGAGGACCCAATCCCCTCGAAGAACAAGTTACTTTCTTACCTGGTAACGTTCTTTCGATGGGATGGTCCGACGTATTCGATATCGACCCCGCCCTGCCTTCCCCGCTGCAGAATTTCTTTTGCGATTGCAGCTTACGTTCTGCAAGGCTTTGTGTCTGACTGGCAGTTGACTAATGTCACACGTTCTGGGGAAAAAACTACAACTGAGGCTACGGGCGTCGTGCGTCCTACTTATCACATCGGATGACGTCGGAGGAGGTCCTCAACGACGGCGCATCGACATCATCGACGCAGGACGCAGATGCCGAAAAAAGTTTCCGAAGCAGCACAGCTGTGGTGATTACATGTCATAGATATGGACTAAGTCGTCGGACCATCCCATTGAAAGAACGTTACCAGGTAAGAAAGTAACTTGTTCTTCCTGCAGCACGCTTCTAAGGTTACTGATTTCTGCATGTGCCAGACATTTAGTACACCCAGTTGTCGTGAGTCGTTGGTTCAGAGTGGGCGTTTGGAATTGGAGCAACTGTATGCTGTAACTGAGATGATTCGGCGCCATCCAGTTGGGGGAGGTACTATGTGAGGCCTCTGCTCTAAGAAATAATTGCAGACTATGGTACTTTAGCTTGGTGTCCCTCATCGGAGGTTTAAGCACAGTGCAATTCACATGCAGAGATCAGTGGGATAATCTACCACCATGCTCCTGAGATGCTGTTGTGTGGGTGGTATGAAGTCAGGAAATCGCTATGCTGTCTCAAGTCTAACACTGGGACTGCCCCCAAAGTGTCCCAAAATCTAATGGGGTATTTGGAGGGCTTGCAGAGTACTTAATACACAAAACCTGGCCCAGCAAGTGATCACAAGAGTAGTTCTTCACGCACCCTTGTGCTACTGCCAAAACAAACAACGCTTCATTTGCATGTACAAAGAACCTCGGCAGTGTAGCCGTGTTAATGGCTCCAAAGAGGATCCCCGGCTACCATCTCTCGTGCCCCAGATGAGATGGCAAAGCCCCAGGGTACTATGCAAATTCCCGTAGGCACCCCCCCCACCACTCTCGATGTTCATTTGTAACGTAAAGTCAGTTGTTTGCTTCAACAGATAGCAGGCAGAAATGTGGGGGTTAATGTGGGACCCCGGTTTCCTTTTGCCACTGTGACGATGTCCCATGAAAGAAGCAGGTGTGGGGATCAGTGAACTTTGAGGGATACGAGTGCTATTCTGTGATCTTTAGATACAGTATATGGAGGATCCCTTTGGTTTGCCACCCCAACTGCCTATGCTAGGTAATTCCCATAGCAAACACCGACCATAGACAGACGCTGGGCTCTTTTGTGGGCCATTCAGAAGTGGTATAGTGCATGGAGTATCTAATATATAGAGCAAACAGACGATTAGATGAGCATCTCACAAGACCTCTCTAATGAGAGAAGAAACGCTTACCAAAGACAGTTGCACTGGGATATCAAATGACTGGTGAACTGCATACTCACAGGGAGGTTGCAGATAGTGTATGGGCAGCAAAGATGGCGGTAGTATTGAAGTCCTTGGCCCACATTCCCATATAACCACATAATGAAGGGAATGGAGAGGAAGGAGGGAGAGAAAAAGCAAAGCACTTGCTGAGGAGGTGGGATAAAGAAAACATGGCCAATCCTGGGATCCACAGGTAATAGTGGCCCAACCAATCTATTACATTATTTGGGGCCGTTACGAGTCTTAAGGATATAAAAAGGCACAGACACCAGAGGGGAGGAGGAAATTGGGACAGTGGTCCAGGGTTGGAGCAGAGGATGTAGGGAGGTAGAGCTGGCTGGAGGCTTTACTTCAGACCCTTGTGTGAGCCATACAACATGGGGAGCAATTGTAGAGAGCACGCTGGGGGATATAACCAAGAACCTGAACGCATCCTGTGAATGCCAGGTGAAGAGTGGAGTTTTTGCTAGCCAGCTTGGGGCAAAAAAGAATGAGAAATATAGGGAGGCAGAGTGTGTGCTGCTGCGGGAAGCAGATGGGGTGCTGCGGAAGGCGATAAGTGAGGGGACAGTGGGGAGGGAGGGACAGACGATGGAGGTGGTAGAAAATGGGGAGGGGTAGCATTAGTGAGAAACGGACACTAGGTGGCTAAAGCCAAGCCCAGAAGAGGATATAGATTTCAGATTGTTTGGTCATCTGTATTGTTGGTCTTCATGCTAGCAAACAAGCCTGCAAGGCTACATATGCACTCTGGAATGCATCACGATGATGAATTTACCTGTTCCAAGGGGACTACATGTTCATGCTATTCAAGTCAAGATGCCTTTGGCTGTTTTTCAAAAGCCTGTTCGATTTGTTTGCGCAGCATCTACACGGGGCGCTCCATATGTTAACTGCACACATTACTTTTTAGACTTGTTTGAGGTTGGATACCCAGTTTGGACAAAGCCTACATAAATGTTTGCTTGTATTAACTGCTAGGTTGCCCCCCACCCCACTGGGCTTTGAATTGTTTGGGAATGGGGCCTAGCGGTGTGGTCAAATTACCATAGGGACTCTTCTACTTCTAGTGCATAGACCCCTTCCTCCATAGAACCCTCCCCGCTATCATCCTACGTCATCATTTTGTGTCTGTTAATTGGCTGACATAGCGGGAAGGCACAGGAGGAGGTGGGAGGAGACAGGCACTGCATCCAACATATTAATTTAGGCTTTAGTATGTTTTAGAAAATATCAGTATCTTTTTAATGGGGTGATGTCTTCAGAGTCTACGAGTCATTACAGTGAGTAATCTGCTTTAAAGCGAGGCTGACAGATTTTCCATGTGGCATGCCACTGCATCCTTACTGTCCCCTCTTTTACATAATTGATACTCCTATGTCCCATTCCCCTTTCCTCCATACTGTATGGGCTTCCCTCGCTCGGGATGGGTCACAGAAAAAATGGTCTTCCGCTTTAAATTTAGATGTGCGAGGGGGCACGGCCCTGGGAGCATGCGCTCCCCTGACACAGACCCCCGCGCCCCTCCGAAGTCCTTTTCCACATAGATGGGAGAAGACCGATTTCACCAGCGCTCCTGGTGCTCTTCCCCGGGATATACAATTGTTTCCAATTATTCAGAGTTAATACTCTGTCCTCTGGTGCCATGCTCCTACCAGGTACATGTTGACAGTGTTTCAGCGGGTCCAGACTGTGAGGGATCCTTCCCCACGTTGGATCCTCACACGCTCTGCCTCTGGTGCCTTGGCCCCGACCACGGCTCGGACGGCTGTTCTGCATGCGACGTGCTGACCCCACATTCATTGAAAAACCTCTTAGCCAGGTGGAGGACCTGTTTGAAAGATCACCACCAGACGACATCCAGGCACATATAAGCAGGAAGACAAGGCCAAAGGTAGGTGCTCTGTTCTCCTCTGTACCCGGCAAGGGCAACTCCTTCCCTGGGAAGCATCCAAGTGGGAGGGGCCTACCAGGTCCTAAGACCAGCAAAGGGGCCGAGGCTCCAAGAGCTACGACCAACAGGCTGAGGGGTCCAAGGATCCTCCCGGTCCCACCGCTCAGGAGCTTCAAGGCTCTAGTATCGGGGATCACCCTGACATGCTCTGCTCTGACATCAGGCTCGCTATCGAGAGGGTGCTTATATGCAGTACTAGCACTAAAAGTGTCATTGCCGAGGGCACTCCGCCTCCCAGGATTCTACCTGAGGTGCGGTGAAGGTCCGAGCCTTCACTCAAGTGTGCAGGCGGAGTCTAGTCCCAATTCATCAGGCACCACGCAGCAGACATGTGATGCAGTGCATGACAAAATGGCTGCCTGGCCAGACAAAATGGCGACACATCCTGAGCTTCCCCACTCCGGTGCACAGACATGGGAACGCATGCCGAGATGGGACTTGACAACGCCAGTTACCTGGTCTACTTCATATCCAGCTGCACCCGCTCAGGGGAGATACAGACCTCCGCTTTGTGAGACAGTGGGCGGCAAGAGCACAGCAGCATATTCAGGGGCCCAGTCCCATTCAACCAAGCCCTTCACCAGCATGCAAGGACAGGTTCTTCGAAAAGTTCCTCTCCCTCATGAAGTCCCCTCAGATGGGCACTATTCTCAGGGGGAGTCATCAAGGACATGCTCCCCACAGCACCACCTATAGCTCCGGTCTTAGCCCAGGCCCTGGAACCCGTTCAGGCCCAGGTTCCCGCCATCCCATCAGTGCATGTTGTCGCAGCGGCTCTGTCACTGGCGCAGCCCCCACAGCAGCCTCCGGCACTGCCAGTCAGCACGCCAGAGCTGGCCGCACCCAGCACTCTGCTGGCAGCACCCGACTTGCAGGACACAGTGGGGGACACGGACCACGAGGAGGACCAGGATACTGCCTCCTCAACTAGGGCCTTCCACAAGAGGCTTGCAAGAGTGGCTGAGTGCCTGGGTATCCCGCAGCTGCAGATTGAACAACCTGAGGCAGGGGTCCTGGCAGAGGTGCTGACCATCCGCCCAACCACAAGAACTGGCATCCCTCTGCAGAAGGATGTAGAATCCTTGGTTAAAGGCTAACAAAAAGGCTGGGTTAAGCCGCATTCCACACAGCCTACGAATAAGTGCCTAGATGCCAAGTACAGGCAGGCGGAAGGGGACTCCCTCTTACTATCAGTACACCCCTAGCCTCATACCTCTGTTATAGCTGTTGCCTCCATGTACTCTAAGCCGCTAACCTCTGAATCGGCCCTCCAAGGGAAGGAAGAAAAACTACTGGAGACCTATGGCAAAAAGATATACTCTAATGCTACGCTACATGGTCTGTTTATATTTATCCCCGTGCACCATATTGCAAAGCATGGGCTTTATTAAAATTTTCTTTAGTTAAATAGATTTGTAAATATCTTTTTCCAAAGAGCGGAGGAGCATACCAACTTCTGTGTATTTAGCCATTTGCTCTACATATACATAATGCAGACAGTCCTACATCCTAACTTCAGGCTTCAAGGTTTCACTCCTGCACGTCCCAAGACTATTGCACAAGTATTGTATCTCAAGAGAGAGTCGAAAAAAAAAAAAAACCATTGTCACCCTATCTATTCAACAATCCTTCTCACTCAATCCACCTCCCATGGGAGCCCACGCATCCGTACAGAAACCAGAATTTCCTACTTAATTTCCCTCCATTGAGGCTGTCTGCTCGTGCTATCCCCACCTTCTTCCTCCTTGCCATTTTCCCTTTCATCTCCAGTGCTAAGATCGGGTTACCCCCAGCGTTGGTGCAACATACTTTCTGGACATGCCCCGAAGCTCGTAGACCATTACAGTGGTATCTGGTGCACTTAGTCATTATTGTAATAGTTGCATTAAACGGGTATCCCAGCACAGTTTTGTAATTTATTGCTTTTCAGACTTGTTGCCACCCTAATAAAGTGGCCTGAGACCTCCTAAGACAGGAGGACCAGAAACGCTGCTGTATTGCCTTCCTCTGAACTCCGTCCTTTAGGTTTGTGTGGCAACAACCAAGTAAATTCTCCATCACCAGAAAGCTTGAGGCAGTCTTCCTCTGCTTGATCTCCAGCATTGATTGTTCGATGGCAAATATACCCTCTACCTTCCTCAACCTGAATCAGGTAGATGCCCTATTTGGACCAAGATAAGGAGCTCCTAGTTTTGTTCTGACCTCTGCCCATAAATACAGCAGCCTCCACAGATTCCTTTCAGGTTGACCCAATGATAGGAGCCCACCGCTGGCACACTTCAGTGCACTGACCCCCAATGTACCACAGCATTCTGCCCCTCTGTAACCCAGCACCATTCCTTGTGGTTCAGATTTCTTTTCTCATTTGTTGCTGACACCATAAAGCCGTTTTGGTTCAGACTTCCAGCCCTAGGCCACTCGCGCAAGGTAGTTGCTTTCAGGAGATGCAATAGGGATTATCGTGGCCAGGTCATGGCATTGCAGTTCATGGGAGACACATTAAAAGATTTGATCTTGGTTCTTTCTTGTGAACCCAGATTCTGTGTCCTGTAGCCCTGTCCTGTCCTGTATGTATGTATGTATGCATGCATCCTCTGCAAGCTCTTCCCAGCTTTCTTGTTTCTAATTCGCCTCAACTGCCACCATACCTGGTGGCCCTGGCAGATCTGGAAATGAACGGTGGAGATGAGGATTTAGACCACCTCAAAGGTAAAGTGCTTCTATGGCAAATCTGAGAAATATTTTCTGGATTGGGAGTAGAGGGGGCACTCCCTCTCCTCTAGAAACTTTGAGTCCTGGAACTCGTTCTCAATGGTGGAGTAACCAAGATGTGGAAGTAACCATGCACTTCCTTAATGGGGAAGTGAAAATAGTTGCAAACCTTTATCTCCCAAAAGCAGAAGTTTCTACAGTCACCTGCACCCTAATTTGTGATGTGGCAGCCTCGAACTATGGGATGTGGCCTGCCAACTTTGACATTGGTCCCACTTGTCCCTGTTTCCAGATGTAATCAGCAGAACGGTCTGGTATAACTCCTTTCTTGCAATTGCACTAATGCAGTTGCAGTACTTACTGGGTACAATTATAAATGTGGAAACCTCTAACAGGCTTCATCCCGGATGCTCTCACAAGAGAACTAGTGCAGTTCCAAGCAATGGTTTTCAAGGCAAACTGCTGCCCTGTTTGTCTTTTGCTCCGCCTATGTTGGCACAGCAGAAAAAGGTATGGACCTGCAAGTGGACCCAATTAGCCGACCACTATCCTTCCCAAATGATAAAGGATAGAAAATACTGAACCTGCCATTCGATGGCAAAGGCATTACAGGATAACAAAATACATGCTATACAATTTAAGTGTCTATTCAGTGGGAACAATCTATTGATATCCACCTGTGTAAATATGAAGAGCATATAATTTGCCGTGTAGACAAAGCGGTTGACGAGTTCACAAAAAAGGGCTTCTGTGCAAATTCTTGAGCTGGAAGATGCTGCCGATACTAGGAAAATTAAATGTGATGGTCACATTAGTTGCCCATCGACCTTATCAACAATAGATTTAAATTGCAAATAAACAATGTTTAAAAATATTGGTGACAGAAATTGGTGCACTCAAGTGGATTCAGTGGCCAACTGTCAGCCATCCATGGCTCATCTAACGTCTTGCTTCTTTTTGCTGTACTTGTCAACTGTAAAATAATGTACAAGCGCAAATATTGCAAGTTGGCAGAAGGTCACGATGTTAGAGTAAGTGATGCCAAGAAAGGCCCTTCATTCTGTTTAGTCCTGTCATTCGTACATCAAGCTCACCTCTCCAGTGCACTTCATGGAGAAGGGTGGAATGCTAATAAACCTCCTTCAGAACTGAAAGAATGCAGCATACTTTCCAAATAGTGAGCGCTATGGCTCCTAAGGTCGTCGTGGAATGGAAGGCAAGTGGGCAAATACAGTAGGAATAGGAATGAATTTGTATGTTTTTTCATTTCGGTTGAAAAAGCCAAATACTAGCTGGGGAGCAAAGTAGTTCAGCAACAAAGTGGGGTAGACGAGAAATTATTTGTCAAAGAAATGTAGGACAGGGAACAATTCAAGATTGTGTACGTATGTCAAGGCATTGTGGCCAGGTGCGAGGACAATGTGCCGAGGATGAATTAAATATAGGAGTAATTCGGCCAGTCCGATAAGGGGCAGATAGTTTCTGATCCTAGCAGCAAAGGTGGATGTCCGGATCTGGGGAATGCAAGACAGGATTAAGCGGATGGCTTTTCTAGGACCTGCTAGTCTGGACCACAACTCTCTGCCACCTTAGTGCGGGTGTGTTCACGACGTGTACGAGCACACATTGGAAGGTGGGGAATAAGCCTACATGGAAGGCTGTGCAAGGCCCTCTGCAGCGATTAGCTCTGTATCTCTCTACTGTTGATCACTACTTTCACTGCAAATCTGTTGTTGATGGTCTGTCACTGAGACTATCCAGGTTGCTCAACCAAAGCCTGGCCCAGTACTTGCCTTAGCCTGCGCTTGTGTTGCATATCTGCTTCTGCTTGACAGTTCCACAGCTTGCCCCTGGATAGCTTTTGTCTGCACACCTGCGCCTGTGCTATAAATTTGATTATCTCTGTTACCGAACCACAGCCTGCCTGCTGCCCCTGGAGTTGCTTTTGCCTGCTCCCCTGTGCTTGTGCAGCAACTTGGTTCTCTATTTTATTGAGCTATAGTCTGGCCCTGCACTGCTTTTAGATATTCTCCCCGTCTGTCTGCCACACTCCTGGACTTTGAACTGTGCAAGAACATTTCCTTAGTCCGGACATCTTCGTTCTGCATTCTTCCCCATTTCATTAGGACACCCTTGTACTGTGACTCTTTGATGATGGACTTTCCACATATTTCCCCTAGTTAGATCCTGCCTCACGCAGATCCTTGCAAACCTACTGTTCATCTTTTTTGCGTACCCGTCCTATACGGGGCGGTTTCCTGATTAGAACATATGGCTCATGTACTTGATGATGATGGGGGCAGTGGATACTCTCTTCAGCTGCCCCCCTTTGCAGCAAATCCACCTAATTTCCAGTGAAATAATTGTAGTTAATAGGAACATTCAGGTATGTAGAATAGCTTCTTACTCTATTTACATGTGCAGGCTTCAGCTGCAGAAAGTAGTTCAGGTGATTAGTTTCAGGGAGATTAACCAGCAGTACCATCAGTTATGCCTTCGTCTCCAGCTGAGACTGGCATATCGGTCACTCGACATACATTCCAGACTACATAACTCACTTCAACCCACAAACTCAGGAAGTAGATCACCACACACCTCACTTCTACCGATCTGCAGAGCTTTCATTAACACCAGACCCAGGAAAGCAAATACCACAGTTTCCACCCAGGACAAGATTGGGATTCATCCCCCCACTTATGACAGATTTCAGAAGCACAGTTCAGATATTGATGCTCATTTTATGGTCGCAATGTCTTCCTGAATTGAATCTCAGAATAGAGTAGACTGAAGATCGTTTCTAAATGTCTTTATTGAGGTTTTGATACACAACTATTGAGCATCACAAAGCACAATTGATTCAACAAGAGTAAATGACAGGCATTGACTTGCATTTAGAGTTGAATGAAGATCTTCAAGTGGCAGCTTATCTAATAAAAGTAGTGAATGATCAAACTACCTAGAAGTGTCTAGGCTGTTTCTCCAGACCTCTGACATCTTGACGACTTGCTACATTACCCGCACATTTGTACCAACTAATCAGATTAGGATACCAACATACCACTAGAACTTTTAAGCTCAAAATGGAAAATTGGGAGTAGACAAGAAAACAAGACTTCTCCACTGTCAGGATTCTCATTGACCTAAGAGTATACGCCTGCAAACCAGCCAACCAAAGACCCCTGTGCAGTGATCACAAGAACTAGGCAAGAGGCAGATGCCTGGGGCTAGATGATGGGGGCGGTTAAACGGGGGAAAGATGGAACCCAGGCATAGATTATGCTCCATCCTTGAAGCACTAGAAGCGTTAGGAAAGATTTCTCTTTACTGCACCTTTCCTTCCATTTTTATGGACCTCAAAACTTTGTGCTTTTATTTTTGATCCTGACCTGTACTTTGTACAGTGCAGTGAAGCCTTCCGCTTCACTACACTGTCTTTTGCTCATCGGTTATGGGGAAGCTGATCTCCTTCCGGCAGTAGCACCCCCAGAAATGTTTCATAGGGGTGGCCTGATGAGGCCACAGGAAATCTTGGGGTGGCACACAGGGTGCCTCACGGGCAGATCCAGCCTCAACAATTTGGTGGGGCTGGATGGCAGTTTTGAAAACTGTTAGAAAGACGGGACATTAAACCTGTTGCGCTAGTGATTTCCCCCCCAAACCCACCCGTCCTACCGCCCTCTCCCCCAAGCCCAGGAGGCTGAGTAGATATCACGCCTCCCTTTG
Organism: Ambystoma mexicanum; assembly: GCF_040938575.1. Classification (NCBI taxonomy): domain Eukaryota; kingdom Metazoa; phylum Chordata; class Amphibia; order Caudata; family Ambystomatidae; genus Ambystoma; species Ambystoma mexicanum. The sequence goes on from NC_090931.1 coordinate 670,782,963, forward strand.
GCCCATTAGATCCATCTTTCACCCCAACTCCCCAGAGGCGTAGCCATTATTCTGTAACAAGTGGGGCCTGGAGCTAATGTAGGATGGCCTACATTAAGAAGAGTCTGCGGAAGGAAGGGCACTTGTTCTGCCCCCAGCCAAATGCATAGGAGTGACAGAGTAGTGAGGGAGGGCAAACCAATCGGGGGGGGGGGGGTGTTATCCCCTTGAGAAGAGGTTTTAAATAATGGGTTAAAATAGTGCATTTTACAGTACACTTTCTGTGATAAATTAGGTAAAAGGCCACACAGTTTACAATCGGTTTTGTAGGGTAAGACATAAAAAGTCTGTTAGATGCCAAGTCATAAACAATGCACAGGAGCATTTTCATTTTGTCTATTATATGCCAGTGCTCTGCAAGTGTGTGCGTGTATATATATATATATATATCACTATTCCCACATTAGGAAAATACTCATGTTTGCCTTGTCCATAATGCCAGTAACCATACTATGACAAAGTATGTTTATGCTAGCTCTCCCAATACATGCCAGTATCTCCATGTAAGAGCATACCCCGGTTGGCTTTGCCTTAATGCCAGTGAAAAAAAAGCCATGCCACAGTAAGAAAATATGTCCTTGCTGGCTACACAAATCCCCCACTCCCCATATAAGAACACTCATGTTGTATTTGCTCCCTGACGGCAGTAAACATCTCATGCCACAGTAGAAAAACAGCCTTGCAGGCAGCACGAATGCCCCCACCCCAATGTAAGAACAATTATGTTGCTGTTGGCCTTAGCACCAGTAATAAAATGCAATGCCACAAAAAGGAGACATGCTCTTGCTGGCTAGCCAGTAAGATAGCTCAGTGGGCTGAGCACATGCTCTTGTAATAGGAGTGTGATTTGCAGGTTAAAATCACGGCAAGGCCAACTCAGCCTTTCATACATACTTCAAAGTGACCTCCCTGAACTCTACCCTCCTCTATGGACCTTATACTATTATGTTGCTTTTGCACCTCGTTACCCCTCTCTTACTATGAACTGTACTGTTAACCCTGCTCACCAAGTTATATCACTGTCGTGAAACTTACGGGTTTGGGCGATGTCAATAAATGCAATAAATAAAGTTCATTAAATGAGTGCAAACTTCAGCTGGGTGATATATTTGATGTAAATATGTTCTCTGTACATCACTTTGGCGAAAGTACTATATAAATAGCATATCACACAAATCCCCCCATAGAAGTACAATTAAGTTCCACGCATCATGTTATATTCCCCATGTATGTTGCCTTTGACCTTAAACACCAGTAAAATAAAGACCCAAGTCAAAATAAGGAAACGTGCACTCCCCATGTTAGAACACTCATGTTGCCTTTTACCTTAATGCGAGTACAACATTCTATGCCACAGTAAAACCCAGCTAGGTCAGCCTCACTGTAGTATTCTCCCCCCTCCGACTCCCACACCACCATCACATAAAAACACTTGCGTTGGCTGTCCCAAAAACGGGAGTAAAACATGCGATGCTCTTGTCAAAAAATGTCAATGCTCCAAAGCCCCTCCTCAGATACACCGACCTATGGAGACATTCAGACGCATGCACCCACGCAGCTGATCTGTCATTCACACGAGCACCCAGAACATTTAGACTCTGCGCTCATTAACACGCGCATTCACACCATCCACACTGCATTCATTCACAGGTGTGCACTTGCAGACAAGGCCTAGCATACAAACATACAACCACCTACACACTCCATTGCATGCATACATACATACATACATTCATCCATGCATGCATACATACAATATCCACATGCACACAAATATACATTTTTTTTTTTTTGTAAAAGCTGATCCAGCAGTTAAGCCTTTAGCTGCAACATGGGGGTGGAGGGAGTCCTACTGATGGGCTGGCAGGCTTTTGTCCTCAGCCTCTACCCTTCACTTAAATGCCTGTTTTCTCACCTCGGAGAGCAGTATATTTGTTTAAATAAATACACCGCTCTCCGAGGGGAGAAATGTGACAGGTTCTTGCCGGTGGGCCTGGGCTGGGCATAACGGCACTGATGACTGCTGTGTCAAAAGAGGGGGGGGGGGGCTTTAGCCCTCCCAAGCCCAGGGGCACGGAAGGGCCCAAATAATCCATGCCATAGTGATATTAACTGGCCATTGATAGTAGCAGGTGCGAACGGTGTGAGTGCCTGGGCATCTAATAGTGCCTTGTAATGCCTAATACGTCTACACAAGCCAAAACTGTTGACTTTGCCAATATGTGTTTTTAACAGGACTTCAGCACTGCACACGCATAGTGTTTATAAATTGGGCACCAGACCTGGTTAAGGCATTTCTATTACACCAGTAGCATGTTTACAGCACAACGGAAGTCATTAACACTCAGAACACAGCACTTGAAGGACCTCCCCGTGTGTTTTTCAAAGCAAAGTTTGATGGCAAAGCTTGAACAAAGAGAGCTCAAAGAATTCCCATGAGGAGGTGCTTTGGCGGGGGTGGAGCGGGGGTACTTGGTTGGAGGGATCATAGGGATTAGCATAGCCATGGGCAGTCAATGGGTGGGTAAATAACCAAACACATTAAAGCTTTATTTCCCTCCTCATATGCCATCTCTCCCCATCTGTACTCCTAATGCAATAGTTTCATCTTTTACGTGGCTCCGTCCCCTAATAGCCCAAACTAAAAAGGGGCATTTAAAACGGGGGTCCTGTAGGGCATACTCCAACTCATTGTAGGGTTAAGGTGTGCCTTAGAGTGGTCGAATCTGCCTCTTTTTAGCCAAGTAAATATCAGATTGGGCAAAGAGGTCAACAGACAACACAGGATAGTGGGCCAGTCAGAGAGAAAAAGGCAAGTCTAGGAAATATGGCAGTAGTGGTACTGCATGGCATGCTCGGATGTGAGGAAATGCAATAAGTTAGAAACGTGTCTCGGATGTGAGGTATTGCAACATAGGAACAAAAGAAAACATGCGAATTAGATGAGTGCATCATCTTTATTTAGTTTTGTCAGAATGGGCTGGGGATGCAGACCCATCAGGGAAAAGGGTCTTACCACAACAAAATAGGATATTGTTCTGAGAACACTAAGAACAGAGTCAGAATGGAATTTATTATTTGAGTGTCACGATTTCTAACCGAATAGGGATCCTGGACACCCTTGGAGGCCTCTATTCCAGTACAGATTTGGTAGCTTATAGCCCACCTCTCCTTGAACATGCTTAGTCCTAGTCGAAGGTAGGGTTTGGGTTAAACACCTACAGGTTCAAGGGGCATTACATTAGAACTCAAAGGTTAATTCCCTGTGATAAATGTGGCAACTCCTGGAGAGACACCTTTTGCTGACCATCCTAGCAATGACAACACTGATCTTTCCCAGGATTCCCAGATTCCTGAGTGGTCTTGCCGCACCACCCCCCTTGTGCCACACACATACCATCCTCAGCTGGCTCTGAAGTGTTTGCCAGGAACCACTCTATCCCTCAGTCAGTGCCACAGCCCAGGTCTCCTTTTCAGAGCCTGGAACACAGCCGGGGAAGCGTGAGCCAAAGCAGAAATGTGCACGCTCAGGCTGTGTTTCCAGGTCCACTGAGCATGCGCAAATCGATCAATGGAGTGCAGGGCCACCATGTCTCTCTGATCTCACTACAGTCCATATCCGGCCGCGGCAAAAAGATTTTTTTTTTGCACTGAACTAGGCATGTTGATTTTATTTTTGCTTTTTCGCTGGGGTGGCCAGCAATTGTAAAAGGGTGGCCACGGCCCCCCTGGCCACCCCTTGGTGGCGCCCCTGCCTTCTGGCTGTCAGTACGGAGAAACATTGTTTCCCTTAGTCTTGCGACTTTGTTACTAACTTTAAGTGACTTGTTATTACTAGGGGTTGCTTATATCCTTGTAAAAAGCATCTTGCAATGCAATGCAGTGCATTGGGCTACACGTTTTGTTTTGCTCTAGGCTAACGCTAAAAGGATTTTTGGTTACTCTAGGTGTGCTAAATGGAGAAGCTGGTGGCAGCATTGACGTTTTACCATTTCTTTTGGTGCTTTTCATTTTAGCCTTAACGTGTTTGGCTACCAACTGTGGCTAGTACCACCTGGTTATTTGCTTGTTCTTTAGCCTTCTTCCAGGCCTGAAGCATAAGCTTTTGGCAGGCTACTGGAGGGCTGTGTGTGTTGGGTGGTAGGATGTGGACTGGTACTGTCTGGTCCCAATCCACAAACTGCTGTCATCGTGTCTGAGTGGTATGCATGAATGTTCCCGCCAGTGGTCCTAATTGGACCACCACCACTGCTGATGTGTGTGTGGGCTATTTCTGATATTGGCTAGTGGGAGTTTGGGCTCTTACCTGGCTTTAAGGACAAGAAGGGGACCCCTGCACCCATTCTCCAGAGATCCTGGAGTAATCTGAAAGAGCAAAGATGCCTGTCCAACTGTGAGACCCCTGAAGAGACCAGAGACCCAACTGAAGGAGACCTGGTGACCAACTTCTGCTGCTGTCCTGGTGGATCCCTGTCTTGCTCGTGATCTCCAGTAGTCCTGCGAGGGAGTTGCGGTCCTTGGAGTGGAGGGAACATCCATTCCTGACGTCCGTCCTGTAGCCTTCGGAAATGTCCCGGCACTGTCCTGTGGCTGACAAGCTCAGAGTTTGGGCTGCAGTGCTGCTGACGTCACAGTTCCCGAAATGTTGGCGTCCTAGCTTCAAGAGAACCTGAGATGGGAGGGAAAGTCTGACTGCGACAAGCGAGGGTCTTTTCGTCGCCATGCGGTGCTGACCACCGTCCGAAATAGTTTACCTGACTCTAGTCCTGATGGGGGTCCTGCCTCGAGTTTTGCTGCATTCTTCGTCCGAGAGTCCTTGAACCAGTGAAAGATACCAACCGGAGATCAGCTCGAACCTGCAGCCCCTGCGGATCGAGGACTGCGACTGACGGAAAAAGCACCTTCAGACCGACCCTCTTCCATTGACCTGCCAAGTCTGGGGAAGAATCATAGTACGGGGTGGCTGTGGGGGCAAGTTACAGTGGTTCTTACCTGCCTGTTTCCCTAACTTTTACAAACCTTTTACTATACTTTGGTTTTACCATAGCTTGCTGGCGCAAGCATTCCGAAAGTTGGAACACTTTTTTATTAGTTAGAATACAGGGCCCCCTAACCCTCGGATCTGTTCAGTGGACCCCAGAGACCTTGCCTTCATTTTTCCAGCTTCACAGACGTTGTCGGAACGTTCGTGAACTTTTGGGCATAAGGCCCCAGACAACTTGGAGAAGTACAATTGAATTTAGGTTTAACTCTGTGGACCATTGGTGCATAATCAAATCTATACTTTCTTTTACAGGGGTTTGGTTTGTATTATGCCCTCAACCAGTGACTGTATATATGTGATCTATAATTGGTGGTGTGTGATATTTCTACCTGTTAGCAGTCATTTTTCATAGTGTTGCTCGGCCATAAATAACTACATTTGTATGCATACTCTCTAAGTGTAATCTGTGATTCCCATTGTGTGTACTCATTGTGGACTCTTCACAACCTCACAGCCTTTTGAGACTTAGCCTAGACCCTTGTCACTGCTATTTTGAATTGGTTTATCTACAGCTCCCCAGAGTTGTCCCTGTCCAATATAGGTTGGCCTTCTATACATCTGCCCACCAGGCCAGAGTATAGAAAATCAGTCCTAACAATAATAAGAGTCCAAGAAAAACCAGGCTAGTGATCGGGAAACTTCCCCTCTATAGGAAAAGAATGCAATGTTTGCAAGGACCGACCTGAGTCTGAAGAGGTCGCAATTAGGGGAAATCTGTGGAAAGTCCAGTACCAAAGAGATGCAATACATGGGGTGGGGCCCAAAGAAATGGGAGCAAATGCAGAAATATATCCCGACTAAGGAGGTGTTCTTGTAAATCCAGGATCATGGCAGACGGATGCAGAGAAATGCAGAGGCAAGTCCATTGCTGCTCAGATAGCTGTAGGCAGAGCATGGCTGAAGTCAGATTTGTTGCCAACATAGGTGTGATGGACTGCGCCTTTCTATGGACTAAACCCAGGAACTGTGATTCCCTGCAAATGTCACTGCTTTGGTGGCCATTTAGTGCTGAGAAAGCGCTTGCATTGGCGGCATCAGGTTATTAATCCCATTGCTTCCTCGGGGGAAGGCGCTCCGCCCTCTGCTGCGTTGGGTGGCTTAGAGCTACGCCTGTAATGGTGTGGGGGAGCTCTCTACCACACGTGAGGTGGTTCGCGAAGACCTGCCTGCATGCTTAGAGCTGCTGTTCTTTGGTCCTTGGTGTTCCCTGCAGCCAGGAGTGCCACAGGAACTTCAGATCCCATGCCTTCCGAACCCTTAAGGGTTTCTATGAGTGCCGCTTTGTGGCTCCGTAGCGGTCTTTGGTGGTGTGAGACGGATATTTGTAGCAGTCATTTGTTCCCCCTACCTGTGTAGAAACAAAATAGTGGAACTGTGAGTAAGAGGAGCCTTTATACAGGGCTTCCTTGTGTTTACTTTTAATCCAGATGACCCTTGTGACGCTGACACAACTCTTGAGTTGCTCGTCGAGACCAAGTCAGCACATGCTGTTTCCTACGATGCATTAACAGTTTAGGCGAGCCAAGGAAACTGCCCTTACATTGAAGGGTTCCTTGCCTGCACAATAATAAACTCTATTCCTGCCCTAAATAGTTTTAAATGAGGCATAAGACCCATACGTGTTTGGAGGAATCCAACGGGTGATTTTTGGAACTGCATACTGAAGCACATATAGTTGGCGGATGCTAGTTGGTTAGAGCTACCCAGTTGATCACTGCAGAGAATAATCTGGGTGGTAATCCGCAGGGCTCTATTTTAGTAAAATAACCAATATTTAATTTAACTGGATTTCTTCGTAACGAAAATGTTTAGTAGGAGCAGTTGATTTTCTTTTCCCTTATTTTTTTTTTTAATTTTTTTTTTTGGTTGTACATGCTGTTTTTGGCCGGTGGTTTTCAATAGCTTGAACCTTGCCCATATAAGCCACGACGAGCAAATAATTGTTTAATTGATGCTAACAGTGTGCAAGGAAACGTCTTTCCTGTGTACAATAATCTCAGGCTGCAAGTCGCAGTAGATAAGTGTGTTCCGTTTGTTTTCACTGAGATCATTTTGACCGCTTTTGCTCAGAAAAAAACATAGGAGCGTTTGGAAGCCTTTGAAGGGTTTGTGCAGATAAAATGAAGGAGTGGCAGACGCAGACTTGATGTTCAAGATTTTTCCAAGTAGGGAAAATGGACCGTACGTCTGCGGGCTATCTGGGTCTCCATTGCTTACCAGACGCATTTCAGGGGGGCGGTTTACTTACCCCAACACACGTTCAGCTCTATTGTAACTCTACTTTGCTGGACTTAAACGTTTGCCTCCTCCTTGGAAACACAGTAAAGACTGGACTACTTTGCCCGTGTAAATGCGCACCTTTGTTTAAATATTGAAACATTTGTATCTGTTTATCTGCAAGCAAAGGTTTCTGTAGTGTAGATTTATAGCGGTTAGATAAGACATCAAAGCACTGCATTCCTTGCATATCGGCTTTAGATGTTTTACTCTTCACTGCACCCTCCCCCCCGATTTTTGCTTTTTACCATATAAAGTACTTTCTGATGTGGAATGCTAGTGCATCATTCCATCTACGCATATTTTCTGTTACTCAAATCTTTCAGTTGTGGAAATACGTGCTACCCTTTTGCAAGTGGAAAAAATGTCTCTACAACGTATTTCACATTGTAAACTGCACTAACTTACCCTGCACTTTTCAGTGTGTGGTTTAATTTAATAGGTAATCTAGTGTAGGGTTGTTTGCTGTGCTCCTTTGGAACACATTTCGAACCCAGGCACTTCTGTTTTCCGTTTGATAATATCTCTTCATTATGAATGAGATAAAGAGAATACAGAATTACATTTTACCAAGGACGAGCATGTCGGATTGCATGTTTTTAAAACATATTTTTAGAATTTGCTCCAAAAAGTGCGAAGGTGATTAAAAAACATTTACTCGTTACAAAATAATTTTGACCGTAATACAATCCTTTGGCTCTTAACTTGTATTCAGCTGTTATGCTGGTGTGCATTTTGCACTTAAGTAGTTACTAATATGCTTTTTGGATTTTTTACCACGCACCGCTGCCATTTGTATGATGTGCAGGTGCTGTCGGATCTAGGCGAGGAGGAGGGCAGGTTAGTTAGTGGGAGAAGAGGCACCATGCAAGATACAGCTTTGCTGTTATGGTAATGTGTGCAGACTGGAAGTACCCCAAGCTCTCTGTGGGTCTGTTTCGAAGTGTGCTCTGGTGAGAGCACACAGGCATTTGGTTTCAGAAGAGGAGTCTTGCGTGCCAGTGGTGCTAGAACGCATTGGTCAGAACGACGACATGCTAGTTGATCATAGAGGTCCATCATTCTGTCGTCTGCATAGAGGTGCATTATACATCTACTATAATCCGATATTATTCATTTGCTGTGTGCGAGTGGCTTAAATGGTATGCATACAGTGTTTAAGTGAAGAGTTTAAGAATGTGTGTGCAGGGTGGTTAGTTGAGGGCCTGGTGGACAACTCTGAGAATTCAACTAGTGTATCGTGGGCGAGGTCTTGGTAGTATACAGAGGATATGCTTCAGCTCTTGAGATACTTGCGGTGGAAAAGCTAGAATTATATTGCAAAAATGAGGCAAATGTACTACAAGTAACTGGATGATGACGTTCTTGTAATTTCTTTTTTGGTTGCTGTAACAAATCCATATGTAAAATCCATTGACCTCCTGTTATTACATGCCTGTTGGTGACATCATGCCTCCTTTATTGCACACGTCACTTCAGACATGGGCTCTGCTTACATAAGACACATTATTAGGTCATGCTCTTCTGATGGACTCACATGTGGTAGTGTTGCAGCACGAGGCTATTACAGATGCACGTGCAATGCAGTATCCTGCGGTCTAGCGGCTGGGTTTTAAGATATCAAAAAGATCTGTAAAAATGGAAAACTTAGTTGACGTAGGCCATCAACTGGAAACCCAAAATACCCCACCACTCTGCCATCTTTTTCAGCGAAAAGCAACAATGCTGAAGTAAAAATAAAAAAAAGACAGAAAAGTCAGATATTTGAAGATCTATGCATTCAAGGACTCTTTTCTAGACCAGTCTGTGTGAAGACAATGCCTTTCTTTTGTTTGTTGAAATGTCGTGTGTAGTTCCAAAAGAGATGTCCCTAGCTAGACCATCACAAAAGGAGCATTTTAAGTGTGTTTACCCTTGGCCACAACAATACTTGTGAAGCATACTGGCGATGTATAATTGTCAGAAAATACACCAGGGGAATCCTTGCAGCAAACGCACAATCCCTTGCTTCAAGTCTTCAGGTCTTCACACAGGCACTGCAGGCAGTACACTTGGCCGATGTAGGCATTACATTTTCCACCACTGAAGAGCCTCCCTCATGTAAACCTATAAAGGGGGGGTAGGGGGAGCAGCTCAGGACAGCCAAAGCTCAACTGCATTAGCCGCCAAAAATGATAGAGACCTGGCCGAACACTTCTGTAGGTGCACAAGATCAATTTAGGTCATGGCATTACCATTTATGTTTTTAGCTGCTCATCTCTAGCTCTTTTTTGCCCATTCCCTCTACTATTCTTGGCTAACTGGGTTTTCTTCAGGATATTTCCCTGTTTGATCAAGGAAACATTTACTTTGTTTTGTGTGCCGTGTTAGCACTTCCTGGGTTGTTGGTGCAATATCTCTTGCTTTGTTTTGCCATCAGCTGCAGGTGAGCGTTGGCTGTCTGCAGTTTCTTGCTTTACCACCATTCGTTGCTCTCAAAGGTGTTTGTCCTGCATTGTTGCTGCATATGTGTGTGATTGAGGTGGTGTGGATCTGACTTCCTTCTCTGTGCTAGCGGAAATGTTATATTCTGGCTTTCAAATAGATGCGTAAGTTGGTTGTCTTGTTGAAGTGTCTTGCAGGTCAAGCCTGCGTGGTGATGGATGAGTAATGGAACATGAGTGTTTTGAATGTCAGTTTGGACTTGAGCTGGTGTACCGGAGGATGGTCAGATTCCAGTACAAAGTTACTCCTACATCCCGTCTCCTTTCCTCCATCCTGTAGGGTCGTCCCTCGCTAGGGATGGGAACGGAACCCTTGGAACCCTTTTCACCAGAAAAATAACACACTCCCTTTTATATGTACACGTGCGGACGTGCAGCCTTGGGAGCATGTGCTCCCTTAACGCCGCCGTCACACCCCAGTCCTCTTTTCCATGTCGACGGGATTGGACTGCTTTCACCAGCGCTGCTGGGAGAAGCCTCGAGCTTCGTAATTCCATGCACTTTCCCTAATCTTTTTCTTTTTCTACTATTCAGGTTTCTAGGAACAAAGTGCCCCGGTGCCCTAGCCTGTCTCCGGCACATTTTGCACGCGGCTGGCTTCAGCAGGTGCCTGTCGTGCAATGGTTCCTTTCAAACCTCGGATCTGCATGTTCTCTGCCTCCAGTGCCATGTGGAAGACCACAGATGGGAAGGTCCCTCAGAAACCGGCTTGCGCGGTGAAGGGAGTTATTCTCCAGGACTCTGCCTGAGCGCATTAAGGAATATGTGTGCAGGAAGACAAAGAAGGTAAGTGTACTCTTCTCCACAGCACCCCGCAGGGCTTACTCTTTTCTGGGGAAGCCCGTTGACAGGAGGGGGTCAGTTCGACCCTCTCACTGGGAAGGACACTGAGGCTCTAGTGGCTACCGGCTTAATGGCCATTCGGTCTAAGGGCCCTAGCGGTCCCGCCACTGAGGAGCCGATGGGCTCTGGTACCGCGAACACATCCCAAGGGGCAGCTCTGTTACCGGGCACACACTTAAGGTGGTGCCTACACACAGCGCAGGCAGCACTACCGGCCCTATGGCCGAGGGTCAACATCCTACCAGGCCCATGCCTGAGGTGCAAGGCGGGGCAGAGCCGATGCATTCAGGCATGCAGGCCGAGCCATGTACTGGGGGCACAGACAAGATGGCACCGTGCGCAGACAAGATGGCGACCAGGTGGGAAGCCATCTCGACCAGGACAGAAGCAAAGGTGCAAACCTATGGCTAGGGCGGATTGGGTTCCTACAACTCCTGTCACTTGGACCACTACATAGCCAACCTTCACTGGGAAAGCACGTTAAAATGAGGCTATGCACTCAAAAGGTGGGGAAGACAACAGGCGTTTACGCCTCCGCAGACGGTGCCTGTGCAGGACCACTCCCAACCCGCCTCTGAGGAACATTTCTTAAACAGGTTTTTGTCCCTTATGCGGTCACCGCAGCTGGAGAACATTCTTAAGGGCAGAATCCAGGACATGCCTCCGCCCATACCTTTGCCGGTGCCTGCGCAGCCTTCACCTCCACCACTGCCCGTGCCTCTGGTGGCTCCGGTCGCAGCATCTTCGGCTCCAGTGCCTGGGCCATCTTCAGCGGCAGACTTCACGCCTACGGACCCAGTGGCCCCTACTAACGCAGGAGACCAGCAAAACACTGATGAGGAACAGGACACGCCATCTTCGGCAAAGGCCTTTCATGACAGAATCACTGGCTTAGTGGAATACCTGTGCATCCCTCAGCCTCAGAAGGAGCTGCAGGAGTCTGGGGTACCAGCAGAAGTACTTGCCATCAAGACAGAATCAAGATCTGGCATCCTGTTGCAGAAGGACGTGGAGGCTCTGGCTAAGAAGGGTTGGCTCAAGCCCCACTCCACACAGCCAGTAAATTAAAGGTTAGATACGAAAATAGGGCAGGTGGAGGGCGAGGCTCTGCTCTTGTCAGTTCACCCCCAGCCTCTAGTCAGTCCTTGTGGCAGCGTCTATGAATGCCAAACCTCAGACCTCATCGGCGAGCACCTCAACACCAGCACTACTGGGCAAGGAAGATTTTCTTTTTTCGAGGCCTATGGGAAGGAGTACTCGAATGCAGGGCTCCACCTCGGACAGGCCCGCGCCATGCTGGCAGCTGCTAATCAACAGATGTGTAGGGAAATCGCTGACTTCCTCCCAGACATTTCAGCACACAAGCAAGCCTCCTTCAAGGCAGGACTCACTGAGGCAAAACTAGTGGCACAGGACATCATGGAAGCCATGGTGGCGCACATGGGTACCACTAGCAGAGCTATCTGTGTGGCGACGGACATGCGAAGGATGGCCTGGCTTAAGGTGACCAGGTTCAACCCTGACGTTCAGGACAGAATCCTGGACCTGACTTTCGAGGGCAGCAACATGTCCCCCTCCACCACAGACTAGGAACTAGATAGGAAAAGCAGTTGACACACAGCCAAATATCTGGCCATTCTCACCAAACCTGCAGCCAAAGCCTTTGCACGCTGACTCTCTCTCTCTGACAGAGGGCGGATGTGTGGCGGTTTCTGGGGTTTCCTGGATCACCGGGGTAGGCAAATGGGCAGGTTGCAAGCCAACTTGGGTAAATGCACCAGAAGTTGTTGCACAAGTGCTTCTTTCAGTCCCCATCCCAGTCATCTGTCTCAGTACCAAAGAAGCAATGACTGCTTGCTTCAGAATCACAATACCACGGTCGGGGGCAGGTTGGCCCTACACAGTCAAGCTTGGCTCGTATGCTTTACGGACACATGGGTGATTTCGGTAGTCTCCTCCGGCTTCCCCTACCATCCCCGCTCCCTTACCCCCCCCCCTCCTCCCACAGATCGGGACTCCTTCACTCTTAGCAGAGCTACATTGCCTTGTGGAGGGTGAGTCAGCGGAGGAAGTTTATCTCCCTCAGAAGGGGTAGGGCTTTTACTCGTGCATCTTTGCTATGCAGAACTAGGCGGGCCTGCGAGTGGTCCTAGAGCTATCCGTCCTGAATCTGTACCTATCTCTGCAAAAGTTAAAAATGGTGACACCAGCTCTTATAGGGGATACGCTGTGTGGGGAGGACTGGACATGCCCCCTGAATCTGAAATACGCTTATATACACGTGCCCATAGTACAGTCTCATCGATCCTTCCTCAGGTTCTGGGTCATGGGGGGGGTTTGCACTTTCAATACAAGGTGCTGCCGTTTGGCCTGAATTCAGTGCAGAGACTATTCACAAGACTGATAAACTCAGTCTGTGTCTGATCCCTTGCTTCAGAAGGATCACACGACGAAAGGCTGGTAATTACCATTATCTATTGAATGGAATCAACCAACGGCGGTTTATATAGGTTTGCACAATAAGTGCGCCCACAGTCATTCGACAATTGATTGACACCAAGACTACACAAGCCTCGGACGAAGAGCACATAGCTCGAAACACGTGTCAGGCTGACCTACAATCAATTAAATACATGCGACTTACGCATGGCCTTTTGTGACTTGTGCGCAGTGTGAATGCAACCTCTGTTCTGTAATGAACAAATTGTGGCAAGCTTAGCAGGAGACCCACACCTTGCATTTACCCGCAGCCGAATCCACTTCCAACATAATAGTACGAGCGCTCAGGTTTTCAAACTTCTCCCTCTGCCAAACCGTCTGTCCTTAAGTTCAAAACCCTCTGCATTGTTCGCAAGGCCTTCTGGGGCCTCAATACCTTCAACTCTCTCTTCCTAAATATCTTCCTTCTCAAGCTCTTGGCACATCCGCCTCCAACTCCCTCAGGGTCAGTCGCCTCTCCAAGCAACGAGTTGGTGGTAGATCTCTATCTTCGGCTGGGGCCTGCCTCTGGAACAGCCTCCCTGCCTCCCTGAAACCTGAGGAGAACCTTCTCCGGTTTGGAAAACACCTCAAGACCTTCCTCTTTGCTTCTGCTTTCTCTCCTCCTCTCATCCTCTCCCCTGCTGAACTCCTGACTGAAACTGCACTGGATCACCTGGTTGCCCTCTGATCTCTGGCCCAGGTCCCCTCCCCTGCCAGTTGCACACCTTCACTGCCTCCTGGGCAACCCCTGCACTTGGGGGCTGTTTCTGCATCCCTACAGTCCCCTGCCAACACTTTACACTTGATGTCTGCACTTGCCACTAGCTGGCCACACTTGTACCTACTGTGTTTTATTTTATTTATATTTTTTTTACTGTCGATGCTATGTTTTGCACTGCCCCTTCCTTCTCCCCCAACCCTGCACTTGCGCGATCTCGATGTCACCTGGCCTAGTAAGATCTTTGTCTTTGTCTTCCCTCTGCTCTCTCTTCCTTGCCTCGTCGCGCCTTGAAACACTTGTGTATAGGCGGGTTATAAATGCTATATCATATCAGAACTTGCATGCTGGACCAGGTGTTTACTTTTTTGGCATTCCAGCGAGATCAGGGGTCCAGGTCAACACCTGTCAGACATACCTAGCAGCCATAGGCACATACAGGAACTCTAGCCAGTTTACTTTCTCATCCTCCAAACCATTGGTGAAAAGACATCTGGTGGGGGTTAACTAGGTTGTACCCGCCTGTCAGATGCCTGCACTCAGTCTGGGACCTTAACGTTGGGTTTGGTGCTCTCATGCAGAAACCAATCGAGCCCATGGCCACAGTGGACATCAGATTGGTCACGCCCAAGAAGGCACTACAAGTGGGCATTACTTCAGCTTGCATAGTTAGTGAAATTCGGGCCCTGGTGGGTTCCAAGCCCTACACTGTTTCATCGGGACAAATTTGTGCTATGCACTCACCCCAGGTTCCTCCCAAAGGTTGTCTCCTCTTTCCACATTAACAAAGAAATTGTCCTTCCCACCTTCTTTCTGACCCCCAAGGAAGACACAGAATGTTCTCCACTGTTTAGATGTCAGAAGAGCACTGAAATTCTATCTTGACAGAACCAAGAGCTTTCGCAAGATGGATGCCTTATTAGCCACCTTTGGCGGTCAATACCTGGACAGCAAGCATCCAAAGCTACAATAGCCATCCAAGAGGCATACAAGGCTCAGCACATGGAATCACCAAGGGGCATGTACGCTCACGCGATCAGGGCCAAGGCAGCAGCTGCTGCCTTCCAGCATCACGTTCCGTGCAGGTGATTAGCAGGGCAGTGTCATGGGCCACCCCATCGGCCTTCTGCAAGCCTTACTGTCTGGATACCAGTGCCAGGGCTGATGCAGCATGTGGCCAGACTGTCCTTTGTAACCTGTTTGCCTAGATTGTCAAGCTCTCCTCCCCAGGGCAGTTGTATCGGTGGTAGTCACCCATACAGGATGGAGGAAAGGGGACGGGACGTAGGAGTAATTTAGTGTTACTCACCAGAGTGACTAACATACTCCTAGTCCATAGTCCCCTTTCCTCCATAGGTCCCACCATCCCCCCCCCCCCAACCCCTCCTAAAAAATAGCAGAGAGGTTGAGCAGTTTAATACAGGTGACGCGTCAAAGGGGATTGAGGTGTGGTGCTGGTGGCGGGGTTAAGGGAGTGCATGCTCACAAGGCTGCGCCCCTACATACATTTAAAGGGAAAGTGTTATTTTTCTGGTGAAAAAGGTTCTGTCCCCGTCCCCAGCAAGGGACACCCATACAGGATGGAGGAAAGGGGGGCTATGGACTACGAGTACATCCGGTAACACTTTATCAATAAAGCTATGTGTTTTACATGTCCTGGACCCACTTCTTCTGTGCCTGCTCAGAGGATTACTTTGATCATAGAGCAAAAACACCCCATCACATTGGCGTTGGTAATATCAGAGCCAAAAAGAAAACTTCAACACCCATACCATGAGCATATTCCTTTAATTCTGCATGTTAACACAGAATGACACTTTGGAAATACTAGTTCTGTTTGATAAACAGGTTCCACCAAACTGACGGCATGACAAGTACCTTGAAAGAATGTTGTGGTTTTATCATATGAAGGATTACTGTCCTCAGAATACCACTGCTTCGAGATTATTGGACTCTATATAGTTGACTCATATATGCATGGAGAGGTGTCATAAAGAAACAGATTTTTTTTCTACACACCTTTGTGCACTATTGTGCTTTCACCCACTTGTACAAATGCTTGGATTTTTAATGAGCCATCCAAGGAGGAATGTTTAGCACCCGCCTTGATTAGACCTGTTCCATCAAGCATTGATAGAGAGCAGATTTAGACTTATTTACTAACACCCGAAATATGTCAGGGAATGCTTGGACCAGCGTAAGTCTGTTTTCATTGGAATCAGATTGAAAAATTGCTTCAGGTGATATTGAAATATAGGAAACTGAAAAGTTGATACCCGAGGGAAAGAGGATTTTCTCTCACAAGTATTGTACAAACATCTAGCAGGCAAATACGTGCAAGAATAGTTTTAAGAAGACTTTGTGGCTCAAAATATCAGACTTCAGACTAGAGGTTCAAGCCCAAGTAATTAATTTTTGTTTGGCAAACACGTAGATGAAACTATGGTAAAAGAAATGCACTTAAAAATCAGTCACAGCAATGGGCGTAGTGGCATTGCACTATAGAATGCCCCTATTTATGAGGACAGTTTTGCCCTAAATATCCTCTGTTTGGGTAAGTCCTCTCAGAGGATCTAGTCAAACAAAAAAAAGTGAGATGTCCACACTGCAAGCGATCATTCTGTTACATCAAGAAGGTCTTGTCATGCTCACAATAAATTTGAATAATACATTTTGGCCGTAGATCTGGCTATAGAAGAATGTATCTGAAATTTGCTTGAGTGCAAAATAAGATCAGGTTACATTGTATTTAATGAAACACTCTAAACAGAAAATGTGCTCCAATCATTTAGGACCCGATATTGATGTAAACGCTGGAGGAAGACTATATCTAAAAAGGTACGTGCAGCAGCAGCATCCTTTAATATTGATTAGCCCACAGGACATCTGTGGTCCTCTCCTCTCTCAAGACAACCCACCGAATGCTTCACTGCTGAAGGAAAATACGAGTTGTGCTAATGGTGGGAGGGTCACCACTTTTGTCACCTCCACTATGTGCATTTATAATACTTATTTTGGGACTGCAGGTTTGTGCCAGATTTCCTAATTTATTCATGCCTGGATGGTGCAATGTCAATTGGTCATGTAAGCAATCATCCAAGAATGTTATTGACCTCATCTCTTTCCCCTACACACTACTCTACATGTGCATGATAACCCGGACTACATCAACTCATGTTCTCGAACATTGGTCTCACATCAGGACAGCTCATTTACAAGCACCCCTCGTCAGACACTAGTCCATTCTCAAACACAGTGAAGACAATCTGCACTGGATTATTATTGATGCCATTAAACCAGAATACGCCAACTACAATATGGCCACTGGACAATTAAAATTGCAACAAAAATCGATGTATAGACTCCAAACCCACAAGAGTGGGTTGAATGAATATTTACAATGGACCAGTCTCATTTAAACTTTCCATGTTCCTGAAACACATGTGATTGAGCTTATCCGGTCTTCTGTATTCCACCTTTAAGGCTCTTTATGTTCTTTCAGTTATGTTCCCATTCACTAAGTTGCGTTAAATAATTGTTTTGCCACCTTTTTTCCGACTAGCTGCATTGTCTCATTCAGTTGCATTACCAACTAGATATTTCAAAATGGCTGCCTAGTTGGGACCTGTTGCACTGTCTGGTAGTTGCATGCTAGTCATCCTCGCTAGCATTATTTCTTCGCTGCCGCAAGGAACCAAGGTTGACGGGTATGCAGTGCATCTATGTCCATCTCCTATGTACAGTGGATGTCACATTCCCGCTAGTGAACAAGGAACCTTTGGGTCACTTTTCAGTGAACTGCAGTCAGAATCCTAGGTAAGTCCACAGGAAGTGTTTGAATATGAATCTGCACTACACGCACACCCGAGTGCCTCTAACCTATGCACAACTTGCTCGCTTACATCGACAAGTATACACTGTGAGCGCACACTGACACGATTGCTGCTGCAGTCTTTATTTTGGACAAGCACTGGTCGCATTAATTCATCCTATGTACCTCTATAGGTATGCCGCAACAATCAAAGTTCCCCCAGACTTGTTTAAATGGTCTCTGTTGAACAGTATTAAATAGTGTCATTCCTCTCCTAGGCCCCTTTGTTTCCTTGTTGTACCAGTGTCTGTGACACACAACTCTACTGAATGCTTTTTTACTAGTTCAGTGATTCACAACGGAACACCCATTATTCGAAGACTGCAGTAAGTGCCCCTCTAATGAGTATAGTCTTCGCCTATATAGAAAAGAGTTTAACAACAAAGTTCCTCAGGGCACAACTAAAGTTTGTCATACTTTCTTTTAGCTATAAACCTATCTTAAAAACCAACAAGCGTGAAGATACCTCGTCCATTATGCTTTCTGTCCTGATAAAGACTGTGCCACTCTAGAATATTCATGCCCACTTAGCCGAAACCACACTTCTGAAGTTGACAAAATATATAGTTTTTTAAAAAACAGAACATTATGTACTAGGTGTAATTTTGCACCATGTGTGACAAATCAACTTCCTGGGCACCGGTGGTACAGGGATGAATATCTGTTTCTAAACCATCAATCAACCCCACACCTCTAGTACACTAGAAGTGATAAAAACAGATTGGAATACAAATTAATTATAAGACCTCCTTGTCCAATTTTGTTAACATGATCGGAACGGTAGGCTGATCTCCTCCAGGTTGTGGATCATTGATTAGTTGCAACACAGTGAAAATACCATTAACCAATGATAAAAGGGACTGTTCAGTCAAGGCTGTATAAAAATATCTCCTTTATTACTGCAATAGACAGTTCTAGCGTACTACAATTACAACCCACAGTGTAAAGGAACACAGAGGACAGACATTGTTCCCTGGGAGATGTTTGAGGGAGGAATCTGGCTTCCTTCACTGGCAGAAGATGTAAGGTACACTGTACCTTCAGCTCTGGTCCAAATGAGTCGTCCTTACTCATTGCAAAGTCTTCAGATCTGTTCAGTGAGGGGCTCAGCCCTCTTTTATAGCCAAGCCAAACCGGGCCCATGGATTGTTGTAGGCCAAACCTAACTTAAGTGAGCCAATCCTAGGTCTCCACCAACAATCTTCAGTGATGCTTCAGGTGAGAACCAGGGTGCTTGGCAACAGACAGGGGAAGGATGACAACATATACTTCTAAGTCTGACCCATCTTCCTGTCTGCTGTACATCAAAGTGTCTCCCTAATTAACTGAGCCCTAAGCAGCACTTGTTAACAACATGGGCCTCCTTTGAAGTAGGGGGTTGCAGACAGACTTTCGTCTCCTACAATTCACATACTTACATGCTCTGAAAGGAGTGGTTCCAGACAGGGCATTCACTGCTCGTTCATACCAAGGAGGGGTGTTAGTACCAAGTTGACACATTGCGTTTCAAAAATGTGTTGGCGTTTGGTCTCCATTGTCCCTTCCAGCACCCAGGCCTTCCCTGAGGCCTGCTAATTAATATTCTTCAGTATTTGCCGCCACCAGCAAGGTTTGACATTGGAGATGCCAATCCATGGGGCCTTGAAATTCTAATCAGGCTGCCCACGGCCAAAGGCTTTTGATGTACCCACGGCTGTCAGGTGTCAGCTACACATGACGGGAGGGCGGCACTGGTAAGCGGTGTCCTCCCAGAGTACAAAACTATTTTTCTACCGTGCGGTGAGCATGGAAAATATGTGCGGGAATAGCCCCACATATTTTCAGAGGTTGTTCTCCCATCATTCATTCTTTTAAATAAACAATAAAACCAGGGTGAGCACACTCGTCCCGTGCGGATGGTTGAATCCCTCACACCATGCTGGGCTATTCAAACGAACAAATGATCTAGCATTGCTAACCACATACAAAGGATCTTTATCTGAATCGCTAAACAGTCAAAGCAAGGTTGGCACACGTATCACCCATTACACTAACCCGTCTTCGCTTCTGCATATGCACCACTCGACCCCAAATCGTACAACCCCTTACGACTACTACAATGACACCAAACAGTAAAAATCCACGTCTACCCTAATAATGCAAACAAAATACTCAAACCATGGCCACACTGTAGGCACTCCCTCATACAGACTCAAATAGCCAAACACTGATCAACCCATACTGCCTAGAAGCAAACCCCCACATATGAACTGGTTTTTCCAAACTGAAACTACAACAACAAAGTTCTCTTGTGCTCGCCCTCTGCTCGCACTAACATACCCACTCCTCGCCTATTTCTAGAGCTGCCTGAGCACCTGGAGTGCATAAAAATGGCAGTGGTGCACAATACAACTCGCAGTAACAGAACAGAGGGCATCCTCTTTGAAAACAAGTCTCCGTACCGTGAAACTGTGAGAGGCATTTAATTTCTAGTCCATAACCTTTTTCTGAACGTTTGAAAATGTTTGCAATGTCTTGTGGTCTATAAACATCCCTGATTTTGATTGCAGGAACAAATGCTTCTCTTAAAATAATTCATAATGCCTTTATTCTTAGATCACTATGTTTAAGTGTAGTCGTACAACTATTGCATTTACTGGTCTAAAGAAGTGCAGCAATCTATTTCATCGGTGCCAGTGGAGCTTCAGATGCAAGAATCCGGTTACCCCCGCCAGCCGAGATCAATGCACTTGTCCAGAGCAGTTACCCCAGAGCAGCGCAGCGTCCGCTATTATCGGCTCCGACTGACTCTCGCTTGCATGATCGCCATCCACATCCTCTTGCAGCTCATAAAACCGCACGTTGCTATTGCATTGATAGTGACAAACTTGGAAAGGCTCCGTCAATCTGGAGTGTGATCTACACAATCTTCCCATAGCATTTTTATTTGCACTTGTTCCATTTTATTTTAACGTACTTGCCAAGGAATGAACACTTCTCAAACTGCAAGCTTCATATGTCTGTACAGTAGTTTGTACAGAATCTGCCAACCTCCTTTAGTTTATCCTGTTTTTATTTAATCTTCTAGTTGTCACATATTCTGGAACGGAGCATTCTTCAGTTATAAATGCTTTTAATTATTTTTCTGCTACTTTTTTAAATCGCCTAATCTTTTTATTGGTTATTTTTGTATCCCACTTATCAGCCTAGGTGTTCTTCATTAGATCATCAGTTTTATTTTGTTGGAAAGTCGGGGCTGTGAAAAATGTAATTTAAAGCAGATCACCTTCAGGTGACAAAATCCCTTGTGGAATTCTCGAATTTGCTAATGTATTTATATAGTTTTATATTTCACGATGGGGAAATCTGTCATGGTCCATTAGCAACGGGGGAATTTAGTCTCCCTTGAAAACGCACATTTCATTCTGAGAAGGAGCAAAACAATGTTGTAAATGTGAAGTCCTAGGAAATTCTGTAAAATGTATTTTTCTTATTTTCTCTCCATATTTATGATTTTTGATTTTAATGTTCTTGAAACCGGCTTATTGCCTCACCATTTTGGAATGTTTTGCCTCTGAGGCAGAGCGTGCAACACTTTCTCCATAATGCGGCTGATATTTTGTTGAAAAAATACCAGTGGATTTGGTTGCAGCACACACATTGATTACCCTAATCGGACCTAAGTGCAATAAATGTTCACATTAAATCAATTACTTTGCTAGGTCATTTTTAACAGCAGTTTCTTTAGTTTTTCACCCCTCTAACCCAGGTCTCAAAGGGGGACATATCGCGACAACCGATTAACTTCTCAGTTTGCTCATTTTCACGTTTGTTTGCTATTCTTCCAGCACCAATACACCTTTCCTTGGGGTACCCATGTTATTTTAAGGCATTGTACCCCTGATATCCTTTTAGACTACACCCATGACAAACATTTTAGTGAAATCTGTGCCTTCGTCGGAACACCCCATAGTTGCTGCAATGCAAAACCTAGATTTATGGTATCTTAGCGGCTATTCCTCAAAAGATGTAGAGGTAAGCTTGTTGTTCAGAGCTAAACACTAATTTTCTTCTGATAAAGAGATTTTTTCACAACCCTCTGGCAATGGCTGTATATTATCTAACCTAATGGTGGGACAGTGTGTCACCCAAAAGGAAAGACCAGACTCTCTAAAGATAGTTGTAGCAGAGGAGACATGCCTAACCTTAGGATGATGTAAGGTTGGCAGAGAAGAACAATTGCTCCCAACAGACACCTCAATAGAATGCACCACACTGGTATACTGAAAATGTATACAATTTATTTGTTAATGTGACTCAGTCTTGTACCGTGCACTGTTGCCACTTGCACAGTCTCTTGGCGCTCTGGAGGATCTGCAATGGAATGAAGGTTGGGTTTGTTAGTGGGATTGAGAGGGAGAAGAGGAGAGCTTTGATGTTCTGTTGGCAGCTTCAGTTTGGAGAAACTGGTCACTGAGCGTTGGTGCATTTTCGTTTGGTAGCCGACATGTGTTGATGTATCATTGTATTTGGTTTCATGTTGGGTGTTGTGAATTGTGTGCACTAGAGGTATGGTTGTGTTTTCAGAGTTTGAGGCTGAGTATGCAGAATGCAGAGTTTTTTTTTAGTACAAATATGAGCAACTCATTTCCCTCCGCGAACAATCCATCCAAGTGCAATACGTTTCCCTCTCCCACCAATCCATCCAAGTGCAATTCATTTCCCACTCCCAACAATCCACAAGCGTGCAATATATTTGCCGCCCCCAACAATCCACTTAGGCTCGATACTTTTCCCACTGCCAAAAAATCCCCACACAAAATATATATGATAGGAAATAAGTAACTGGGTTTTACAAAAGACCTAACCGAGCATAGTAAGTAAAACAGTAAATGGGCAGTTAAAGCCTAACTCACACTTGCCACCAGGTATGAGGCTTATATTTTAGGGTAGAATCTCTAAATATAGACTTTCAGGTGGAAGTTAGAGTAGAACCCTAGGCAATATCACTCAGGAATTACCATCATGTTCATAAGAACATACACCGGTTTCCTACTAAATTGTAAACGTGTTATACATCATACAAATGCGCCTAGCACAGTTGATGTATTTAGAGGAACGGGGGAACACAATGTCCTATACAGCCAGGAGGACTACCGAGGTCCAGGATATATTTTAAGAATACAGGCCCTAGGCGCCCAGAAGGGCATACTACCCATCAATGATGTAAACAGTAGCAATACGGTGATACAGTATATTTCATTTGCTGGAGTGTAATACAAAGATTTACAATTGGGATTGAGAAGGGAGAAGAGCAAGAGAGCTTTGACTGCAATCTAGAAGCATCATTTAAGGCAACCACATGAGGAACAGTCTTAGGGGCTGGTTGATGCTCAGTGAGTAGTTGTGCACTGATTATGATCCATTTTTGGGCTGTTTCATGTGCTCTGTGGAGGGGGGTTGTGTTTTTTCCCCTTCAATCGATTTGTGACTCGTTTGTGCTATTCCTGGGCTTTATCTTGTGTTTTCTGTGACCCTCCACCCCATTTTCTGAGCTGGCCTGCATCTCGAGGGTGCAGTTCCAGGGGTGTAGTCTTTTATTTGTTTATGGCTTTCTTCATGTCCCCGCCCTACCCCTTGCAATTTGCTGGAACAGTCGGGTGTCTCTCTGCCCTTGTTCCTGGCAGCCATTTCCACTTGCCTTTAGGAATTTTTTCAATTTTTCTGCTGCACCTGTGACCTCTTCCCCTGTCCCCTTCCTCCCCCTGCCGTGTTCCTGTGATTGGCTGTTGCCCTCCAGGTGGTAGGCTCCTAACCACACCCCCTAGGGCAGCCCACTGTCCGTGAAGCCCCTTCAGCTAAGGGCCCCAAGGCAAAGGGCAGCGGTCCAGACCACCGTAGTAGGATTTGCAGCCCAGAAGCCTTCTCCCACCACCCCCTCACTCCACTGCAGGTCATGGGGATGTCTGGGTCACACTGCACGTCTTTGCTACACACTCCTCTAGTACTGCCAACCTGCTCCCAGGCTTAGGGACCTCTGAACCCCACCCCCCTGTTCAGAGGACTTTTCACCCAGGAATATGCCTTTTCTCCGTTTTGGGCTGCCGTGGGGAAAATTTATTTTCCCCTTTGTTTTTATTTATGAAATGGTTTTTAAGTTGGATATGTTGCCATGGCATTAAGGACAAGTGTGGGCCTGGACCTCTCAACAGTGAATATTTGGAGCGGTCTGTTTTTTCATGATCCACACACATTCACAGCACAAAGATCAATCTGCTGTAGGAACAAGTACCCTCTCCTCTGATGGCACAACAATAACTATAATAAGGCTTCTCTTTTGATGCACAGTGACAAGGATTCATGTGATTGGGAACATTTTTAATCCATTTTAGAGATTTTGAATTTGCAACAAAGCCTTCTACACAAATTGACCTTACATCCAGTTGTGTGATTTGATGTACAGGGCATTTATCAATTTGAAATTCAGATGGAACGCACTCATGCCAATGCTTAATACATAGTCCGCACCTTACAAACGTATTAAGGAGGGAGTGCTTTTTGTTCAGGTTACAAATCTAGACCCACGTATCTCTATAGTGTTCTCTTTTAAGCCAGTGCCCTTTTCTGCATAAACACAGGGCACCCCAATTTGGATCTTTGTTACTACGGAGCATATCATTTTTACAAACACAGAAGCAACCCTTCCATGGATTATGTGATGGGAATAGTATTGAAGGTAAGGGCTCCTGCTGACTTGCACAGTAGTTGTAATCCTGCAGATAAGGAAAGCAGTCATTTAGATAATCCCAGTGATGAAGCAAGGAGCTGCAAAGTCTACTGCCGTCTTTAAAAATCTTCACAAATCTGCTTGGAATGAGATGCAAAGTCACACTTAGAAATTAATTGGTTTTGCTGCCTGGATTAAAAACTGATCCCCCAACTAATGCCTGTTGGCATCCCCTTTTTAGATGTCTTCCTTTACAGATCAATGTTGATGAAATTAATCGGAACCGAAAAATCCATTGCAGAGGCGTACATACAAATTTGTATTCTCTGGAGCATTATACGAGCAGGTGTAAGATCTCTCCTGACTGCAGTAGTCTTCCAGACTTTAATCATTACCAGAGCAGACAGTGATCACAAGTCTGAAAAGCTCAGCTGTCTCTGGAACTCTTCCAAAAGAAGCACTATTCGCGCCTTTAGCATCACACCTCAAAGGAATCTGCGGTGCAAAATGTTACTCCTGCTAGGGAAAAATCACCCATATCTTCAGCTTTTCAAGACCTCCCACTGGCCTTTTATTTTTCTGCATATACCCTGCACTCGATAGATATCCTCAGGATAAGCTGGTTATTTCCAAAGCAAATTTGTGCCGACTCATGCGATATGTGGATTGGAAAATGCAACCCACTGCAGTGCTGTTCAGATGCTAGGCATTGCTGCATGGTGCTTGTGCAACATGTCTGAGGAGGTGCATTTTTCAAACCCTAATGGGTGAGGCTCAAGCCAGGAGATCTTTGCCCCCTACACTCGACTCCTGGTTAGACTGCCTGTCGAGCTGTTGCGGAGAACAAGTTCTCACTGGAATTCAGGATGCGTATGGACCCTGGCTGTGCAGAGACAACATAGTCACAGTAAGGATTAGAAACCCGCTCTCCCCTTTTTCAGTTCATCTGGTGTGGAGGACTCATCTTTCCCAGCCCGGGACAGTGGAAGTAAAGTACAAAGGAGCAAGATACATTGCAGGAAGTAACGGCCAAGAAAGGATCCCTGTTGGTGAGAACAACCCTTATCTAAACCTTCCTAACTTATGGATACAGAATAGTTTTCATAGGTGGAGTGGTAGCAGTTGGGTTGGTTATAATTGCTTATACAGCTTGCTATGCATGAGGTGTGTCGCTAAGATACCTACTCCCAATGTTTGCTGAGCCTTTAACGTTGATCTCAAATCACTTTAAAACATCAACATTCTAAAGTGAAGTGAAATTGGTATTTAACTAAAGCCGTTTTCCCCCCTCAACCCTTCCAGTGAAGTCAGGCCGGAAATACAGAAACATTTGAAGATGAAGTCCTTGGCACTCTTGAGGATAGCTTCTTCTCGTGATAGCTCAGAGCCCGTCACGGTGGCCTAGCTAACTACATACCTCTGACTATTAGTTTTCCAGGGGACAGTATCAAAGAACCTTAAGCTGGCAACTTGAAAAGGATCCTGTTGTTGGAGGAGAGCGCTGCTATATTTGTAAGAACCTTCATTTGGAAACATTATCATTGGCACTGCGAGCCACGGAGGGCTCTTGCTGAGGCACGCTCGCTTCCGGGAGGAGGCGGAGCCAACCGGCGATCACGTGGGCAATCACGTGACTTTGTGCAGCCTCATAGTCCAGCCCAAACCGCCCTTGCAGTGTATTCTGTTGGAGGAGAGCGCTGCTATATTTGTAAGAACGTTCATTTGGAAACATTATCCTTGGCACTGCGAGCCACGGAGGGCTCTTGCTGAGGCACGCTCAGTTCCGGGAGGAGGCGGAGCCAACCGGCGATCACGTGGGCAATCACGTGACTTTGTGCAGCCTCATAGTCCAGCCCAAACCGCCCTTGCAGTGTATTCTGTTGTTGGAGGAGAGCGCTGCTATATTTGTTTTTTTAAACTTTTATTTTTATTGCACTTGGTCACTACTTTCACTTGGTTACAGAGACATCATAATTATAGACATTACATTTTACAATATTAATCACATTACAGCATCAAGCTGTTCAGGTTCGCTTTTCTCGGCGAGATACTGTTTGTACCTGCCCCATATGTTTTTCGGGCGCGAGGCTGGGAGCACAGTATCGATATACAGTCCCTCCATGTCGTTCGCCCATGCCATGTCCCTTTCCCAGTCCGCCTTAGTAGGGGAGTGCGCACTCTTCCATCTGAGGAGGATCGCCCTTTTGGCGAGGAGCAGACTCACATTCAGAAGCTTTCGCCAACTCGGGCTTATTTTTTCAATTGACCCCAACAGGCATAACCGTGGAGTCCACTCTAGCGGGTGGTCAGCCATCTCGTCTATCGTCTGACATACGGCTTCCCAGTATCCCCTCAGTGCACCACACCCCCAAAGCATGTGATAAATGCCAGCATTGTCCGCATGGCATCTCGGGCATTCCCCTGTCATGGTTGGGTATATGCGTTTGAGTTTCACTGGAGTGTAATGTGTTCTCTGAAGAATTTTATAGTGGATTAGCCTGTATTTGGAATTGCAGGATATCTGTTTCACAAGTGCACAGTATTGAGACAACTCTTCTTCCCCCACCTCCTCTCCAAGGTCCTGTTCCCATTTGGTCCTTGCCGTACACTGCTCTTGTGGGCGTGTGTGAAGTATGGTCTTATACAGTGTGGAAGCTGTTATTTTTTGGCGTCCCCCCATAAACATGTATCCCAGTCCCATGTTGACTGGGGGTTCATCAGGGAAGGTTGGCCATGTATTCTGTGTAGCTGCCCGTAGACCAGTGTATTGTCGCCTAGCCGTAGGTGTGTTACCCACCTCCTCCCTGATATCCTCCCATCGTATGAACTGCCCGTCTACAAATATTTGCCCCCATTGTGTTATGCCCTTAGCAGACCAGTGGCGGGCCGTCTCTCCCTCTAAATTAAAAGGAGTCTGCAGCCTACCCCAGAGCGGCATACTAGGGTGATATATCCTTTCAGTATTGTACATTTCAACAATCCTGGACCACGCGGTGATCACCACTTTAGAAGGTCTCAGGGAGTTATAGTGCTTAGCACCAGACCGTGTAATTTGGTGGAGTGCTAGTGTGGCCTCTTTTTCCAGTTGGTTAGGTACTGGGCCTGCTGGGTTGATAAACGTCGTCGCCCATTGGTTCGCATGTTGTGCCTGCGCGCTCAGGTAGTAGAGTTCAAAGTCTGGGGCCATCAAGCCGCCGTCCATGTAGTCGTTTGTAAGTGTCCCCCAGCCCACTCTCGGATGGCCATCCCACACAAATGAGGAGCACGCGCCCGCCATTTTAGCAAATAAAGCACGCCCGGGCCACACCGGCACCGTGCTAAACAGGTAAAATAGCTTAGGAAGGATTATCATTTTCACCAGTGCAATCCTACCCATCATGGATACAGGGAGGGCCCCCCAGCGCTTTAGTTTCAGGCACAACGAGTCCACAAGCAGGTTGTAGTTCAATGCTCGAGATAGCTGAGCATTCCGAGCAATCCATGCTCCCAGATATAGAACATGCGTCGGGCACCACTGCAGCCCATGCAGGTCCCGTGGCTTATCCGTGGCCCCTGTGATAGGGAACACTTCTGATTTATTAGTGTTAAGTCTGAGTCCCGAGAGTCCACCAAACCGCTCCACCACCGCAAGGACCCTCCCTAGTGTTCTGTCTGGATCTCTCAAGTATAGCAGAATGTCATCTGCATACAGGTATATGATGTGCATTGTTGCCCCTATTTTTAGCCCATAGGTGCCGGCGAGAGCCCTGAGTACGTCTGCTAATGGTTCAATTATCAGAGCAAACCACAATGGTGAGAGCGGGCAACCTTGTCTCGTGCCCCCCCGGAGCTCAAACTGCTCTGTTAGGGTGCCGTTAATTCTAATCCTGGCCTGTGGGGACGTGTAAAGTAACTTTACCCATCTCAGGAAGTTCGGGCCAAATCCATAATTTCGCAATACCCCAAACAGGAATGGCCAGGACACCGTGTCGAATGCTTTGCGCATATCCAGCGATACTGCTATCGCCTGCTGATCTGGGGGGGTCGTAGTTAGGATCTCATGGCATCTCCTAATATTAGTGGCTGCTGACCTGCCGGGGATGAAACCGGCCTGATCTTCGTGGACCATGAATGGCATCCACGTTGTCAGTCTTGTGGCCAGTATCTTTGCTAACAATTTGGCATCTGTATTGATTAGCGATAGGTCTTTAAGACCCGCAGTCCTCTGGGGGTTTACCAGTCTTAAGCAACAGTGTTATCACCGCTTCCCTTGTGGTCGCTGGGAGCTCCCCTCCCTCCAGAGCCTCGGTCCACATAGCCAGTAACCTGGGTGCCAGAAGGAGCTTAAATTCTTTATAAAATTCTGCGCTTAGGCCATCTGTACCCGGGGCCTTCCCATTCGGGAGAGCTTCGATGGCCCCTATCACCTCCGCCTCAGTTATCGGGGTTTCCAATACCTCTCTCGTGTTTGCAGCCAGCAGGGTCGTCGGGATACGGGAGAGATACTGCTCGATCTCACCTTCAGTGGCGTCTGACTGGGGTGAGTATAGCTCCTCGTAGAATTTATGAAACGTGGAGCGTATACTGCCCTGATCTGTAGTGACCGTGCCCTCCGCCGTTGTTATACATGAAATGTCGGTCGGTCCCCTCTCCCCCCTCACTGCTCTAGCCAACAACCTCCCCGGACGTTCGCTCTCACCATAGCGGCGAGCGGCCGCCGGTCTGTCGAAGTAGCGGATCTCTTGATCAGCAGCCTCATTGAATTCGTCCAATGTGTTTTTTTAGGTCTAAGGCTAACTGAGGTGTCGGTTGAAGCTCATATTGTGATTGTGTAGCAGCTATTTGTGTTTCAAGGCGTTGCATCCTATTCCTTATATCTTTGAGGATGCCACTCTCACTCGATATAGAGGCGCCTCTAATACACACCTTGAATGCTTGCCACAAAGTCGCCTGGCGAGACACAGAGTTATCATTAAATGCAAAATACTCCTGTATGTGCTGTTCCAGCGTGTTCCTATAGACCAGGTCACGCAGCGCTGCAGGTTTGAACCTCCAAGGAGGTCTATTCACTGCTTCGCCCGGTAGTCGGAGGTCCAGCACTATGGTGAGTGGTCAGAGTACGTCCTGGGCAGTATCTGTGCTGCGAATACCCAGGCCAACACCGCGTTGTCCAGTAGCCACATGTCTATCCTGGAATGCATGTCGTGCACCGTGGAGTAATAGGTGTATCCCCTCTCGGATGGGTGTAATGTCCTCCATGCATCTTTTAGTCCCAGGTCTGCCATATGAGCCATTATCGCTTGGGCGGCCTTAGTTAAAGTTCTCACCTGTGTTGAGGTGCGATCCATGTCTACATTCAAAATGGTATTGAAGTCCCCCCCGCAGATCAGGTGGGCAGTTGGATAGTGGGCCAACATCCCGAAAAATTCGGTGTAAAACACCGGGTCATCCAGGTTGGGACCGTAGATATTGAGGAGAACCACCTCTCTATCTTGCAAATTGCCATGTACCAAGACATACCTGCCCCCCCGATCGCACCTCACCTCCTTGCACGTAAATCGGAGGGTTCTGTGTAACAGTATTGCTACTCCCCTGGCCCTATTCGAGTAGGTTGTGAAGTATTGGTGGGTTCCCCACTTCGGCGCCAGTTGTTCCCCGTGTTGCGGGCCAATGTGTGTCTCCTGTAAGAATAGGATTTGTGGGGCATGTCTGTTAATGTAGGCCATGATTTTCCTTTTCTTAACCTTAGAACCCAGGCCCCGAACATTCCAACTCATGAATCTTATATTCTCAGAGATCATTCCAGCCATCCCATTCAATGTGAATGCATTGTGAGTCTGCAGAAGAGTGTCTCATATAATTCCCAGTTGTGCAAGTATGTTGTAACCTCGTGCTTTTAACTTTCTCCCCATAACAATAACAGATCCCCAATTCCATCCCGATCCCACCTCCCCCCCACCCTCACAGCACCCCGAACTTCTACTGTGCATAAAGAAACCCCCTCCCCCCCACTAACTTTTAGCATATGCACCTGCAATTGGGGGGCCTGCAGAGATCCCCAGGGCCTATGCTCTTTCAAACTTGAAAACACTTAATCGGATCCGGCATTACTCTCACACATATTAATGGCGGCAAGGAAAGTCCCCACGTAGCACAAACCGTAGACAATGATTTCCCACCTTAATGAATGTCCCCCTCCGGAGGGAACTGTTGAAATAAGTGGAGCGGGCATGCAATGCCGCACCTCTCCGGGTCCTCCCCAGAGAAGTCATTCTTGATTAGCGTCCTCGGCGCTCTCCACATCCGCAGGGATGTGCGTCTCCACAAAATTGGCGGCCTCCTCAGGGAAGGTGAAGAAATGGACTTTGTTCTTGTACAGGATCTTCAGTCTCGCCGGGTAGAGCATTGCATATTGGACCTGTCGCTCACGTAGCAGTTTCTTGACACCCGTGAATTGTTTCCTTTCTTGTTGCACCGCCAGTGTAAAGTCAGGGAAGATCCGTATCATGCTAGCCTTCCATCTCAGCTCCTGCTTCTCTCTTGCCGTACGTAGTATCAAGTCCCTGTCTCTGTAGTTAAGCACACATGCGATTATTGGTCTCGGGTACGCACCGGGTTTCGGCTTTGGAGCCATAGATCTGTGTGCCCGCTCTATTAGGAACATGGGGGACCATCCTGGGTCGCCCAGCAGGTCGCGGAGGAGGGCCTCAACTCCCTTCTCCATGGAGCCCTTCGTCGCATCTTCAGGCACACCTACAATACGGATGTTGTTGCGTCTTGATCTCGCCTCCAAGTCCTCGCATTTAGATTTAACAGTTCCCAGTTCAATCGCCATTGTGGACACCGTGCTTTTCAGGTTTTCGAGCGCATCTTCCGCGCCTGATATTCTGGTTTCCGCTTCGGTTATGCGCGTCGTAGTCTTATCCAGTTTAGCCTTAATGGATGCCACATTTGCAGTGATCCCGTCGAGTTTGTCGTTCAGGGCACCGAACCCTTGCTGCATAGCAAGAAACACCGCTTGGGGATCCATCTGGGCTTGCAGTGTCGTTTGTTGATCTGGGGTGGGCGCCGGAGTCTCCATCTGCGAGATGGTTTCCTTCTGGATATTTGTGGTGTACTTGTCGATGGCCCCCCTGGTCTTCTTGGATCCTATGCTCTTGGGCATTATCCGCTGTTATTTGTATGGACTGATCGCCCCAGGCCGCCACGGTCCTCAGCACATCCGCCGAGCGAGAGGCCTGACAAGCGTCCCCGGTGCCACCGGTTGCGCAGGGTCGATGTCCCCCGGGCTCACGTCGTCGCGTGGTCGAGTGTCGTCCCTCCTCGGCAACCCCCGGCGGACTGATTTTGGGCCCCAGATGTTCAGGTTGTGCGTTGTCGAGCCACGGGAGGGGGGTCAAGAGACCGTGCCGGAGAGGAGGCCTCAAGCCTCTGGATCGAGGGCCGTCGGGGGCCCGGTTAGCAGCCAGGAAATGTAGCAGTCGGCCCCCTCCAGGCAGGCAAGGTTCCCGTGATCAGCCGCAGCAGTCGATGGGCGGTGGGGTGAAGCCGAGGGGCCGAGAGGGAGCCACATTATCCGGTATGGCGGGGGGCTAAGCAGCGCGGTGGGGAGAGGCCAGTAATGAAGGTTCCTCCGCGAGCAGGCCGCGGATTGCGCTCGCTTTCTCCCGGGCTCCTTCCCTCTTCGAGGCGGCCTGAGTATAGGCCCCGGGCGCGGGCACACTCAAGAGCCGTGATAACTCAGGATAGCAGCCAGCGTTCCGCCCGGAATTTCACCTCCGGGTAGCCCAGGCACCACCGCACCTTCCGTGCGTCGCACGGGTGTAACCGGACCCGTTGTACGGATATATTTGGAGTTCGGCCCTGGTTCACTCCGGAGCTCACACAGAAGCGGCCATCTTCTTCTGTGCGCAACAGCGCCCCCCGAGCGCTGCTATATTTGTAAGAACGTTCATTTGGAAACATTATCCTTGGCACTGCGAGCCACGGAGGGCTCTTGCTGAGGCACGCTCGCTTCCGGGAGGAGGCGGAGCCAACCGGCGATCACGTGGGCAATCACGTGACTTTGTGCAGCCTCATAGTCCAGCCCAAACCGCCCTTGCAGTGTATTCTGTTGTTGGAGGAGAGCGCTGCTATATTTGTAAGAACGTTCATTTGGAAACATTATCCTTGGCACTGCGAGCCACGGAGGGCTCTTGCTGAGGCACGCTCGCTTCCGGGAGGAGGCGGAGCCAACCGGCGATCACGTGGGCAATCACGTGACTTTGTGCAGCCTCATAGTCCAGCCCAATCCGCCCTTGCAGTGTATTCTGTTGTTGGAGGAGAGCGCTGCTATATTTGTAAGAACGTTCATTTGGAAACATTATCCTTGGCACTGCGAGCCACAGAGGGCTCTTGCTGAGGTACGCTCGCTTCCGGGAGGAGGCGGAGCCAACCGGCGATCACGTGGGCAATCACGTGACTTTGTGCAGCCTCATAGTCCAGCCCAAACCGCCCTTGCAGTGTATTCTGTTGTTGGAGGAGAGCGCTGCTATATTTGTAAGAACGTTCATTTGGAAACATTATCCTTGGCACTGCGAGCCACGGAGGGCTCTTGCTGAGGCACGCTCGCTTCCGGGAGGAGGCGGAGCCAACCAGCGATCACGTGGGCAATCACGTGACTTTGTGCAGCCTCATAGTCCAGCCCAAACCGCCCTTGCAGTGTATTCTGTTGTTGGAGGAGAGCGCTGCTATATTTGTAAGAACGTTCATTTGGAAACATTATCCTTGGCACTGCGAGCCACGGAGGGCTCTTGCTGAGGCACGCTCGCTTCCGGGAGGAGGCGGAGCCAACCGGCGATCACGTGGGCAATCACGTGACTTTGTGCAGCCTCATAGTCCAGCCCAAACCGCCCTTGCAGTGTATTCTGTTGTTGGAGGAGAGCGCTGCTATATTTGTAAGAACGTTCATTTGGAAACATTATCCTTGGCACTGCGAGCCACGGAGGGCTCTTGCTGAGGTACGCTCGCTTCCGGGAGGAGGCGGAGCCAACCGGCGATCACGTGGGCAATCACGTGACTTTGTGCAGCCCCATAGTCCAGCCCAAACCGCCCTTGCAGTGTATTCTGTTGTTGGAGGAGAGCGCTGCTATATTTGTAAGAACGTTCATTTGGAAACATTATCCTTGGCACTGCGAGCCACGGAGGGCTCTTGCTGAGGCACGCTCGCTTCCGGGAGGAGGCGGAGCCAACCGGCGATCACGTGGGCAATCACGTGACTTTGTGCAGCCCCATAGTCCAGCCCAAACCGCCCTTGCAGTGTATTCTGTTGTTGGAGGAGAGCGCTGCTATATTTGTAAGAACGTTCATTTGGAAACATTATCCTTGGCACTGCGAGCCACGGAGGGCTCTTGCTGAGGCACGCTCGCTTCCGGGAGGAGGCGGAGCCAACCGGCGATCACGTGGGCAATCACGTGACTTTGTGCAGCCTCATAGTCCAGCCCAAACCACCCTTGCGGCATTAAGCCCGTCCGCGGAGTAAAGGGCGTTGCAGTCTATCTTTAGCTGTACTGTTTTGCTGCTGTTTGGCTCAGGGTGGCGCAGGAAGCCCGGTTGGGTCTCGCTTACTAAGAAATATCTACAGGGGTCAACTGTTGCTCTTAGCTGAACACTGGGGAGGAGAGACGGACTCTGGCTGCTCCTCAAGCCATCGGGCGTTCTATATATATGTGATACTGATTTTAAAAGTAATTGACAAACATTATATACTCTTTTAATCGCATATCGTTTGTTCCCAGCTATTGTTTTTATTGATTTTACTCATAGCCACTTCGGAGATATTATCATTAATACCTAGAGGCTGCGAGCTGTGCTCCCCTCTGTAAGTAACATATTATCTGTGCATCTACTTTTAACATGCCCGCACTTAGAAGTGGGTTTGAAACTGTTGAGAACCAAGCACCCATAATAGTAGAGGTTCAACCTGGCTCCGGGAGGCTGAGTGAGGCACCGGTGTACACAAATTCTACTGGAAATATGCCTAACCCTATTTTAGCTGTGGGTAAGACTAAAGAAAAGTCTATTTTAAGTGTTGAAGGGGGTCAGAGGGGCTCCGCTTCTACCGACCTCGTAGTGTCCGATGTCGTAGCCCCTAGCTATGGGGATATGGAGTTAGCAGATTCCGAATTTAATGGGGTTCATAGGGACAAACCAGAATTTAGACAGGAACTTACAGATGAAGAATGCCTCCAACAAAGCTTTATTGGTACTAAAAAGGTAGTCCGCTATCGCGCTTCTACCCCCCTTCAGAGGAAGATTTTGAATAGTAAAACACAAGCTGGAGAAGGTTTAGAATCGTTACCTTGGAAGGGTATAAACCCATCCGGATTCATGCAATTTCTCAGATATTTCGCCAGCTACATTCATTTTTGGAAAGGAGAATAATGATAATGTGCAGTCTTCCATAAATTCTCCAAGGTTAGAAACCCTTAAACTAAATGATGGGGGGGTTCATTCTAAAGGAACTTCTAGTCGGCCAAAGTATAATCCCAATCAACCTATTGGGGAAAGCGATTTAGATGACTCTTTCTTTACTATGGCAGATGCTACGGGTGTTTTGCTTAAAGAAATTGTGGATTTAGAGATACCAGCAGGTAGATCTGTGCATAATGGAAAGGGGGCAAGGAGTCTATCGGAGGGTGCGCCTTCTTACTCATACCCATGTGATGAAAACAACTACATAACTGGGAATCAATTAGTGGGTACGCAACAATCTCTGATTAAATTGCCCATAGAAACAGCCAATTCGTCTATACACAATAAAATAGCCTCTACTCAAACTGACAAATGGGAGGAAACAATAGTGCAAATGGAAGACAAAGCAACGGATCCCCAGCAATTCCTACGAGAAAACCATGTAGTAGAAGAAGATAAACAAGAAACATCTGGTTTAAGTAGGAAGGAGAGAGGGGATTATTTGTTACCACTCCTATCGAACCTACACATTAGTCTAAATCTGGCCCTGAAAACGCTGGGGGAGTCTCAAGAGACTATGGCGGGCTCTATGATAGGGCAACAAGCGGCTTTCAATCAGCTGGTGTCTCGTCTGGCATTTTTGGAGGGAATAGTAGAGGGCAAGACCATGAAGGAGCATATTATTAAAGAACAGAGTCGATGTGACAAATTTAGAAAGGATCAGGACATAAGATTAACTACCATGGATGCAAAAATTACCACTCTGTTGGAAGTTATGCTTTCAGGAGACCGCCCCACTTCATCTAAGAGAGAGCTAGGGGAACGTGATTCCCAGGGCCAAAAAGATAATGAGGACAACAATAATAATTACGGAAAGAAAATGGTTTCTCCCGATAGTCCTTCAACCCTCATAGATGTCATAATGATGGCAACTGAAGGGTGCGCCGAAGATCAGGAGTTGGATAATCACAGTACACAGATGCATACGAGAGTATCCCTTAATGACATAGAACTTTTGAACATCAGTAGTGAAGATACAAGATCCCCTCAATACACCACACCAATTAAAGGGCTAAAAAGCAAACATAAGACCAAACATAGAGAGAAAAAAATCATCAAATCAAGAGCTGGAATTGGAGGCAAAGAGTAACAATGATGGAAGAGTGCCTGTGAATATTTCCGACTATAATATAAATGAGGTGCCCCAATCCCCAGTGGGTAAGCGTAATAAATCTAAAAAGCAGGGGAGGACACTTAAAAAAAGCAAAAACATGCCCAATACAAAAATTAAAGGTAGAAATGCCAACCTTAAAGGTATTAGAAACATCCCGCTTCAGGAAGAGACGGAAGTTAGGGGGGGTCCCAAGAATGCTCATAAGGAAGAGAATCCAGTTCAGGGCGAGAATAATAAAGGCCCGGTGGCTTGTGGGGAAACTATTATAGACGCTAATAAGGAAAAGAATAACTTGCTGAAACGTGGATTTGAGCTTATTCAAACCAAACAAACAAAGATGACAGCTTTTGGCACAATAATTAGCACTAAACACGCCAGAACATCTGTAGGCACACAACAAGTCAAATTCCCTACGGTTTCCCAAGAAACTCTGCCAGCTATAAGTAATACTACCTATCCCGTTAAGGGGTTGACCGAATTGTGTGGGAGGGATAGTGGTTCTACCACTAATATTATGGAAAGAAACCCCCAAAATATAGAACCACCAAAACTACAAGATTCGGAAGATGATGCTATGATCCCTTCTGGAGTAGATCATACAAAGAAGCAATCTACTGTGATTCAGGCCCCTATTAAGCTCTGTACAGGGAAAATAGTGGGTTGGATTAACAATAATATAACAGACTCTCAGGTTAACTTGAACAGAACTCATCTTTTAAATCTGTTTAAAAAGATCCCTGTGCTACGAGCTATAACAACAGATGATATAGATGCCATATCTCTTCCTAACTGCAACAACCATAGAATGGTAAGTTGCTTTCATTCGGAAATGGTAGCAGATATGGTGCGGGCCCAAGAAAAAAACCTTAATTCTTTGGGCTATGATCTACTCTCATTAGCAGATAAGAAAGAGGCCAATAATTTTCTTGAATATCAGGAACCGAATAACAGTCAAATCAAACAAATTATTCAACTTGATAATAATAAATTAGAAAATTTGGGCCCAGGGTTGGCACTGATTTCAAGCCTCCTGAATAATAATCAGGATTGGTCATGGCTACAACTGGCACTCAAAACCTTGGAAACATTTAGACAAGACAAGGGGTGTTCCTAACTATATAGAGATTGAGGTGATCTCTTGGAATTCTTGTGGGGGAATCAATCTCAACACGTTTCTGAATAAAAGGGAAAATTATGTACGCCCCCGTATCTATTTCTTACAGGAAACTATGATGCTTTCAGATATGCACATAGAAGGTTTCTACACTTTCTTCAGTAGCTACCAGGGGTCAGCTGGGCAGACCCAGCGGAGGCCTGATTATTGCCATCGATCGTAACTTGGGGTTCGTAGGTGAGGTGATATTTAGGAGTAACTGGCTTCTGGCTATTATGCTATCTAGGGAGAATAATTTAGAGCCGATACTCCTTTTGAACCTCTATTGGAATCCGCTAAAAGTAGACATTGAGGAAGTGGAGGACTCTCTAGATATAATCTTGGGAAATTGGTTTGAGAAAGGGTTTCGAAATCGCATTATTTTGGGAGGGGACTTTAACTCAGCTTGTGCCGATGGTTCGGTGCTTAATGAAAGAGGGGTATTACCTAGACTTCTTAGTACGACTACAAAAAGAGGTATAAGGTGGGATAATTATTTAGATAACTGGGATTTGGGACTTTTAGACCATGCCTTAGATTGGAATCTTCCTAAACATACTTGGAAAAGAGGAAGTAAGAGCTCTAGAATTGATTTCTTCTATGTATCTAATGGCTGGAAGCAAGCTTGTGGAAAACGGACACATATGGAGGTCGAGTTCAGTGATCACGTTCCCTTACGTTTTTCTCTCTACTTTATCAAGTCTCTTAGAATGGATCAATATCACGAAACACATCAACTGATGATGTATAATCTATGCAAGGGCAGAGAGGTTAAATTTTGGTCTACCATCAACTCCATACTCACGCCTGCTAAAGATAAATTAGACTGCCCCATTCAAGCGGATGTGTGGACTCTCTTTTATAAGGCAAAGTTCGCTCTACCCGCTAATCTCTCTAGGGAACAGGATGTTAACTTGGGCCCTCCGGTTGTAAGTGAGTGTTTGTGGGATATAGAGGATATCAAATGGGCCATCAATAAGCTCAAACCTTCTAGAGCACCGGGCCCCGATGGTATTCCCCCCTTTGTTATAAAGGCGGCCCCGGAAATGTGGGCTAAGTTACTCAAACCCATATTTGATGATGTATTTAAATATCATTCCATCCCTAAAACCTGGTCGCAGATCATTATAATTCCTATTTACAAAAAAGGGGACGTCCTAAATCCACAGAACTACAGGCCTATAGCACTGTTAGATGCAGCGAGCAAAGTCTTTGGTATTTTGCTTTTGAGGGACCTTAATAAGGTTATTAGAGGGAAGGCCTGCTATAGTAAATTCCAGGTTGGTTTCAGAGAGGGCTTGGGAACCGACCTGAATGGGATGATTTTGGCTCATCTAAGAGATGCAGTTCACCAAACTAAAATGGGAGATGTATACATGGCTTCCCTGGACCTCTCTAATGCCTTTGATGGGGTTATTAGAGCAAGATTGTGGACAAAATTGTTAGCTATGAATGTTCCACGCAAGATTGTCCAAATCTTGGCTCTTCTACATAGGAATACCTCCGTTAGGGTACGTTTATCACAAGAAGGTTCCCTATCCGATGCAGTTGATACTGAGGTTGGGGTCAAGCAGGGCTGCTCCCTTGCACCCACGCTCTTTAACCTGTACGTTAGCGATGTGGAAGACATGTGGCAGGGCCCTTCCATTGCTCCGGTCAGGTTGGGTAGCTTAGCTATCGAGTGGATGGCCTTCGCAGATGACTTTATCCTTTTTGATCGTACCCCGAGAGGCCTTCGCAGAAGGATGGATATTTTTTATCAATATGCACTGGCGAATAATCTCTCCCCCAACGCTTCGAAATCCCAAACGATTGTAATTTCTAGGAAAAGAGTTGCCAAACCATGTATCTGGAAGATGGGAGATAACTCGGTGGAACAGGTTCAGGCCATAACCTATCTAGGTTATAATTTTTCCAACCAATCTAGCTTAAAGATGTGGAAACTGAATCTTGGGGATAAAACAGCTAAACTAAAGAATCAGATGAAGTTTCTGAGGGGAAAGGTCTGTAAATTTTCGCTTCTGCCTATTAGACGATTCTACCTTGCGAAATGTGAACCGGTTCTTTTGTACGGTTTGGACATTTGTACAAAGGACTTGAGTTCATACCTAAATGTGATCCAGGGGAAACTGTGGAAGGAAGCAATGGGCCTTTCTAGGGCAATCCCCAATTCCATTATTCGGCACGAGCTGTGTCTCATATCACTTAAAGCCAGATACTTGTGGAGGCAACTCTCCTCTTTTAGAAAAATATATGATCCTCCGATAAACACTTTATATGAGTTGTTGAATAAGGTAGTCAAAACGGGGACGGTACTATCTATTAAGAGTTTTAGCGATAGAATGTTCTTTTTGTTGGAATCGCTAGGACTTTGTTTAGATGATCTTATTCAACGACCGGGACTAGTCAAAAAATCCTTATTTAGGTCAGACTGGGTAGACACAGTAAATGATATTGAGTCCCATGTTACCTACAAGGAGTATGCTAAATTTTTGCATGCAAGGGAATCGATTCCTCTATATATTCAAAGATTTCCTTGCCAGAAGGCGAGAACTACATTTATGCGTTTCAGACTAAATCAGATGCCCACTCTAGAAAGAATTTACCACTGGACCCTTACAGAAAAAGGGTCGAAGGATAATTCTAAAAATCTCGCATGTCGATTTTGTGGAGCGACTGACATGACAAAAACACTTAGCCACCGTCTCCTGACATGCACCCATTTTGGGAATAAAAGATCTCTCTACTTTACAGATAGATTTGAGGGGGATTGGGAAATGTCGAAGAATCTGTTCTGGAGTCGCTGCATGTGGGGTGTAAATATCTCCCTAATCCTCGCATTGAATTCACTCCTACTTAATATTCAGGAGGAACTGGAAGCAAAAAATAAGGAATTCAATGAGTAGAGACTAGATTGATCCTATGGTATATGAAATGATATACGGTATATGAAATGTAAACTGTATATAATACATATGGAATTTGATTCTATGTCTGGGAACGATTTTAAGTTGATAAAAGTGTTAAAAATGTTCTGCTCATAAAATGAAATGTATTTTTCTACTTGTTTGGAATGTACTTTATGTTGTATAAGGTTTTATGTAAACTAATCATACAACAATAAAAAAAAAAAAGGAAAAGGATCCTAAGAGATTATGGTTTGTTTTTGCATTGTGGTACACCTGGCAGCTCTTGGATTGGTTGTAAAATTCAAAATGCTGAGGCTGTGTCTACTATCAGATCCAAAGACTCCAAAGAAGCGTTTGTCTGCATCACAGGTTACAGGAATATTTAAGGTTGTGTGTAAGGATTTGCAAGAAAGTTTTTTCTAGCATAGTGTTGCTCCTGAAGCTAGTTCTGTCACAATAGGAGGCTCCTTTTGTGCGAATGCAGCAGTGTGATCTGATAGTCCAGTGGCCTTTTATACAGGCTAGATGAGTCTGAGAGTTGAGCTTTACTAATTTATCAACTTTTCCATTGTGAGTAAATGGTTTCAAAAACTCATTTCCTTCCCAACCTGATGTCGATTTTTAACAAGACAATACATTTAGAGGCCTCCTTGCTGATCAATATATACTCTAGATAACAAGAGGGCATTAGGATATTATTTGGGCAGCAAAAACCTCAAGTCTTCAATTCTCTTACGCTCCAAGTGTTTTCTACAGCGTCCAGCTAAAGATGGCTATTACCTTGCAACAAGTATGCTACTAAAGAAGACTAGAGCTCCCCCAGGAACTCCTTGGGTGCACTCCCTGTGGGGTCCGACTGGTGGTCATGTGGGGTCTGGCTTGCATTTTAGCACTCCTATGGAATGTTCAATTCCTTCACCTTTTGTCCCTAAACCTGTCTCTCCTAGTTCTTTCCTTTGTTGCCCCTAAACACACTGCCTTTTATTTATTGGCTAGTCTTCATCTTCCTTGCACATCTTTTGTCTCTATCTTAACTCTTCTTCTCTCATTGATACACTTTTACTTTTTCTGATATTATTGTAGTTCCACTATTGTTAATTTTTGATATACCTCCTTTTTGTAATTTAGTGTACATCACTTTGGCAATGGCGCTTTCGATATCTCAAATACCAAATATAAATGTTCCCTTGCAAGAGATTTGTAATTAATTCACTTCTTTTATAGACCTTCATTCTGACAAGTGTACTGCTCACATGTGGGCGGTTTGTTCCAGAGAAATCTGTATAGCTAAGTTTCTTTCCATATGACCAAGTCTGTAGTATGAGAATTGGTGTCCTTTCCATTAAAGCATATAAATGAGGTGAATCCCTTGCTTTACTATTACCTGTATTAATAGCTCTTTGCGTATTCCTTGCATATTCGTAAGGGGCTGTCCTGTCTTCAATTGATCTGCAAGGGCGAGTGGGACACCTATGAGCTGGGAGAGCATGAACTCAGCTGGCTTCCCTGATAGATGGTATTCAGGAGATCCTTAGCCAACTTAAGCTGTTCAATTCTGTGCGCATTTTTGGTACATTTTGCGGCTTATGAATCTTGGAGGGCACTTTCTGAAGAACTATTGATCAATGTAAGTAACCTTTTATGCCATTCACTAACTTTGATGGAGTGGTCGGATACATATTTACTTTATGCTTGTTACGCGCGAGAGACCGCAGGCATTTACTAAGGGGAAACCGCACAAAGTCAGCCAAGTCTACAGTGGCATGTGAATGGCAGTTTAGTTATCAGTAGACCTGTTGCTTCCCTAATATCATCTGACCGGCCAGTGTTTTTTTTCCTATTCATCATAACCCTGCCTCTCATATCATGATAGTGTGATTTCCAACTAGGCTCATGAACCCAAAGTTCCTTCTTGTTGCTGTCCGGGTCACATTATCTCAAGAGTAGCTGGCCAATTTAGACCTTATAAAATGATTGAGGCCTCTGCCTGAAATATCTAATGAAAAATGCACGTTTTTTTGGGCTGGCAACATATGGGTGTCGACATTTAAAATGGAAATACACTTGGGGGTGACAATGTGCAGACTGTGGCTCGACTATAGGAAGATGGAGGGGTACAGCGTCTTCATCGACTGACTTTTTTCAATGTTTTTTGTAAATGCAAATATTTCATAGATAATCATCAAAAAATGTAGGGGGATGGGAAAGTTCATATAAGGGGTGGGGGGCCGGGAATAGAGAAATAGTGTAGGGGCCAAAAATAAAGAAATCATTGAAATCTATTCGTAACAAAACTCATCGGGAAAACAATCCGTCGATGAAATGACATAGAAGCGATGGAGGTAACCAATACTTATAATTCCACTGCTCTAATTATCTGAAGTATTTCTGTGTAAAGTTATTGAAGAATAATACTAATAAACTTAATTGTAGCACATTTTAGAGAACAATTAGATTTTGTTTTTTGTTTAAATTTTGACTTGATTTCTATTTAGTTTCAATCTGCACACTTATCAATGAAATAAACTATCGTAGTTCTGTTTTCTGGCACGTAGTTGGAAGCTTTGCAAGGCACCCTGGCATCCCATTATGCCCTGTGTTTGAAACACATTTAACCTGCATGTTTAGTAGCTCTGACCGAGTTTGTATCTTAATTAATTTTCTAGCAGCTCAAATATTAACTTTTGCGGGTATGTTGCATACGCTTGGGTTACTTGATTCACTATTGATGCGTTAAAATCCTTCATTGTCTGTGGAATTTCAACACACATGGCATACATGTGGTGCAAACGTATAATAGCATTGGATGGGATTGCAGTGCAGCAAATGGTGAGTTTAGTGGGCGAACTGGGGGTGCAAAAGCTATACTTGAGTAGAGGTGAGGAGCAGGCAAAGGAAAGCGGTAAGGATGTGGCCATTTGTGAGGAAGTCACGTTTAAAAAATAAAAAATATATATCTTGCGTTCATTGCAATTGTACTGTTTATTTAAATGTGCATGCTTTAAACTCTTTTCAAACTTGCTTAACTGGTTTTCTTTATTAACCTACAGGGTTCATTGTGCAAATATTTAAGTGTACAGACCAATGACTGGGTGAGCTCCTGCCGCTTGGCACATTCTGTTACCAGAGGCTTAGCGTACATGCACACAGAGTTACTGCGAGGAGGTAAGATTTGGCCTGATAGTGTTTTGTAGGTTCTGAGTGTGTGGGAAGATCTGAGCCATTGATTTACATGCCATATGCAGAGTACTAGTCTAGATGTCAGACATTATGGGTACACAAGTTAGATGTTTTTGTATAGGTGCAATGACTGCATTTAATCCCATACTTTACTGGGCTTGATAGACTAATGCTCGGTTAGCAACCAACTAAATCAAAGCCTTTAGCTTTCTTGTCTCATGTTTGTTTCCACCGTGTATCTTACTGCTGCGGTGGGGCCATCGGCATGGTTTACTATAGACTAAATGCACCATTCAATGTAGATGTACTGGAGTGCCTTTTCAGCGCGGTTTTGCAAATAGAACTTTTCTTTGCATGTATACGATCTGCCCTCAGTAAAACTGCTCGGACCCCCGTTTTGACCATTCATTGAAAGCGGGGGGGGGGCGCCTGAGCAATTTTTGTCCCCTGCCACCATTAAGGATGCTGGGGGCACCCACGTGACCCATGAGGCCGCAGATACTTGATGAGGAGCGTGGGACACCACTTGCCCCTGCTAATCATGTTCAAGTAATAAGGTCAAAATGAAACCAGGTCAAAAGTAACACCTATAATTATGTCAAAATGACCTAATGACCAAATGTAGACTATCAGATTGGGTAATTCCAATTATTCTACACTGGTAGCAGCAGAACATCAATGCCTTATATCCTTCCTATACCTACTGCACAGTTTCCAGCCCTCCAGCTTTTGTCACTTTGTACTTGCACTACAACAGGACCCTCAACATGTATTGTACGAAGGTCTGCACGTACAGAAGAAATAGCATTACACGTCTCTTTAGGAAATGCGGCTTCGTTTTTCAAGATGTGCAAAATGCAAGAACATGCTGTCTAGCTAGAAAGAGTAAATGGTTACAAAACGAACATTGTCATTCTGCAATTCGATTCTGAATGGTCGTGGTCAAGGTTCATGATAATATACATTAAAAATGTTATTTTTTAAAAAGCAATGTGTATTCAGTTCTGTGGATGGTTTCAGAAGTATTAAGTGTCATGTTTGTAAATTTAGTCTGAGTTTGCCGGGCTCCATTTTGTTTCTTATGTTGATGGTGTATGTCTGTGCCAAATTTTGAATAGTTTCCACATTAGGTACACTACCTGGCCTCAGCGTTTTGAAGTTGTTTTCAATTTAAACTCGTCGTGACATGCCTTTGTTTGCAGCAATATTTCATGTTTGAGGACAGGAATGGAAAAGACCCAACTTAGTCT
This sequence comes from Ambystoma mexicanum, assembly GCF_040938575.1. Lineage (NCBI taxonomy): Eukaryota > Metazoa > Chordata > Amphibia > Caudata > Ambystomatidae > Ambystoma > Ambystoma mexicanum. Next base: position 670,827,522 of record NC_090931.1, read on the forward strand.
GCTGTGGGAGATGGGGTCTCTGCCTAGATTACTGTTAAATGAGCAAAGAGATTGCTTTCCTTGTTTCTCTCTTCTCGAGATACTTAGTTTGTGCTCTTGAATACATTTTAGGTCAGATGTTAGTCATTTTTTCATGACCTCACTTTTCTCACCCTGACCCTTTCTACACAGTAGCACCTGCAGTTAAATCTATTAGAAATGTTTAGTTTTGGCTATTAGATGGTGCTTTGTGCACACTTATAAAGCCCAACCCCTTGCATAAGAGTACAAATAGGGGGTCGGGGGGCAGGGCGTCGATGGGATATGAGGTTTTTCCCCACCCTTTGACCACCTATGGCAATACTAAGCCCTATGACTATTACCATACACTACTGAACGGCTCCTCCCCATTCAAAGCATATCATCTAGGTATGTCTTTGACCTAGCTCTTTCATCCAGTAACATCAAACTGTGGGCTTTTATGGTGCTGCTATCTCCAAGTAATCTTCTGAAATATAATGGCGTAAAGGCAGTTGTAAATCGTTGCAAGCACAAGAAATTTTATTTTTTACTAAAGGTGCCTTCGGCCATGTGATTTTGAAGCAATGTGTCCATGCTCATCTATCATTCGCATTGAATTCCTGTTACAACAGTTTTGGGTCTTTTATAGGCATCAAATAGGCATTTGCCAGGCCCTGGCATCATATGCCCAGGTACTCGCATTTGCCAGCAGGTGCCATTTTAGGGCCTAATAGTAATCCTACACAAAAGTAAAACAGTTAACTTTACCGAGGATGGCTCCTTCCAACCTCAAAGGTTTCCCACATGAGATGTTTGTCTTTTCCTGTAAGTGTACTAATTGGAGTCCCACCTCTGTTCAGATGGAACCTGGTGCTTCTAGCTCTTGTCAGTTTCCAAAGTTCTCCCAACTTTAGTTTCAGGAACGTCTACTTTGCATCTTTGACTTCTGAGCCAGTAGCATGCCATGCAGAGTAGATTTGTTCCTGGCATCACCTTTATAGTCCTAAAACAGCACAGAACTTTGCAATCTTGACAAGGTGCAAAATATTGGTCTCGATTTTGTACCCGTTTATGACAAAGTACTGTATTGGGCGGGGGTCAATAAAAGTGATATCTCGTAAATAAAGTGCTAACATTATATTCTATAATACCTGTGGAGACATCATGAGTTAGACGCAGACAACAGGTTCAAGTTTTCGCAAAGTTTTATTTAACTTAAAATGCACGGTTGAAGAATGCCTAACTAAAGAAACCTAAGGATAGTCTACGTCAGTAAATCCAAAGTAGAACTTCAGACTGTGTCCAAAACCTATTCTTTCCCTCACAACTAACTTCATACAACGTGTAGGGATGCCAGCATCAAAAAGGAATAGTGTTCAAAGTAAAGTTCAGAGCTTCTTCTAGCTATTTGGCTTGTAATCGGCTCTCCGTTCCCAAGTTCAAAGTAGTTCATCAAACACAGGGGTTCCTTGCCCCAAGAGTTCAAATCGTCCAGCTTTCAAACAAGCACTTGACTTTAATATCACAACTAGGTCTTTGCACAACTCAACCTTCTTTATAGGTGTTTTCAGTGACTTTTCCATTCACAGGCCCCTTTCTAGGTGTAGTTGTCGCACCACACTGGCCACCCATTACCGGTACCCTTCCTTGACTGCTTTTCCTTTAATACCTGTCCACTGCTTCTCCGCAGCAGTAAGGTCTGCCTCAGTCACACTTTCCTGGCATGTATGGTGGCTTATTTAACCACCTTATACTTGTCACACCTGCTTATGTTTTGTTGTCTCTTTCCAATGCTGGTGTCCTTGATCTACAGTTCTTTGCACTTTATTGGCTGTGGCCAATGTTGGGTTTCTCATATCCTGCATACAACTCATTGTGCTCTCTTGGCTTTGCTAGCTCTGGTCTCAGTAAATGCAGTTCATTATTTCAATGCAGTTCAAAACTTTCCTCAATATATTTCACTCTTTCCTTTACTTCTCTCAATATGCCAGTGTTCTCCCAACCAACTTGATTTCATTTTGTTCAGTATTCAAAATGCTTTGCTTTCAGTTTGTTTGATATACAAAAATGTCTTTCATCTGCTTAATTCGGTATTCAAAATGCCTTGCTTTGCTTTATTTGTATCACTGCCTGCCCAACCCTGTTTTAACCCTTTCCTAGTTACACTCACCGTTCGGTCTTACGGCTCCTTGCAAGGTCTTCCATCACCACGGGTTCCTGTTTCTCTGTGCGGTCGATCGTGTCTTCTCCCGGCTGTCTTCTTGTGGCTCACGCACACCCAACCGAGCTTCCTTTGCAAAGCAGGAAACTCGCAACCGCTTCTCTCAGTCCTGCAAGTCCCCTTCGCACGCCATGCAACCGGCCTCCAGCTTCGTATGCCTTTGCATCCCGCTGTTGTCACTTTGCACTGCTTTACGGGTCTCGCATGCTCCCCTTGCCACGTCGCCACACTATAGAGATCTCTCTGCACACACTGACTGTGCTCCCGCAGCTGACTTCTGCTGCTGCCGCCTCTTCCGCCATTTGTTTCCACTTCCCGGTTTAAAAGCTCCCCCCTTCATTTGGATTACAAAAACTAGCCTGCTCACCAGCAAAGCGGTAGTCCTACTTGATTCTTGTTGTTCACCTCCTTGTCCCAGTACTTGGCTGGGATTGATGTTTATTTCTCACAAAATGAGGATTTATTGGTCTAGTTATCCTCTTCTTCGTCCCAGTACCATACTGATGCCATTTAGGGAATAGTTTAGCGGGATCACAAGGAAAGGACTGACAGCCTATGAAGGCTTGAAGGATGAAGGGTTATGATATATTTTATTTGTATCGCGCTCGTACACAAGTGTTTCAGAGCGCAACTAGGCAAGGGAGGGGAAATGAGAGAACACAAAACGATGATTTTACTAGGCCCAGTGACATTGAGAATGTGCAAGTGCATGGGAAAGGGAAAAGGGAAAAAGTGCATGGAAGGGGGAGAGTGGAAAGAGCAGAGGAGAGCAGAAAAATAATCATAAATAAAAAAAATAGAAAATGGAGGCAATAAACAATGGTAGTGCAGCCAGCATGTGGCAGGTGTTTGTGTATTGCAGCAGACTGGGTAAGTCTGATTAGTGCAGAAAGAAGAAAAAAAGGGGGGGGGGGATTGTGTGTAAGTGAAAGGGAAATGGGGGAGATACCATGTCTCGCCTAAGGACGTCCTCTCCCCAAGTCTCCTCCTCCCAGGTCATTCTGCCCCGGGTTGGGATCCAAAAGCGATGGCCTTTCCCTGGCCACCCGAGAAGAGGATATCAGGAGGCGGGGGTGGTGAGGACGCCCTCAGCTTCCTCACATACCACAGCCAAACATTTGGCAGGGTTTCTTGCGATGTGCTGTGGGGGCACACTAACCTTCAGTGCCCCAATTTAGGAAGTAGACTATTTGGGAGGTTTTTCTGCAGCTCTCTAGTGAGAAGAAACCTTTCCTACTTAACGGAGCAACCAGGCTTCGCTGTTGGGGGGTGATTTTGATATTAAAGTAAAATAAGTATGCTGTAAAGATTTGTACATTTAGTGTTGCGTTAAAAGCGCTCTCCAATACGTAATTAAATGTAAACTAACAATGCAAAAACACAGTAAAGGGAATAAGACGTTAGTTCCGCTTCACTCCATGAAACGAAATATAGGCGTCTGTCTTAACCGGTAAGCAGTAGAATTATTTGTGTCCTACAAAGGAGGAAAGAAAAGAGCAAAATAGGAAACTGACCCAGATGGTCAACAGTAATCTGTAACTTTAGAAATACAGTACTGGGCCTGAATAGGTTAAATTTCATTCCTAGAAATAGACACAATGTAACCACAACTGTTTAATGTAGCACCATGATTTCCTCCGAACACTGTGAACTGTAGTGATTTAATATACTAATCTGTAATAAATCATTTGCACCTTTAAAATGTCATTCGAAAAACACCAAGCTACTACGAGGGACCACGATAATGGAGGAATTTAAGTTTGCATATGTTCTCCTATGGAAAACAGTGATGTCAAATTCCATTGGCCTGCTACGGTTGTAGGAAAACGTGGTTGAAGTTCTCCTTTATCCCACCGGTGTATCAGAAAAGGCAAGCAGCTAGAGGAGACCCCCAAGAGCAAAAGGTAAGACAAATGGGTGACCAGGAAGAACTGTTACAGTGGGGGCCTAAGGTAGTATCTGGCAATAGAGCTCAACGGTAGGAAGGTGGTTATTCTCAAATCCACACTACTCGCAGACCGAGGGGACTACTGAGAACGGAACCAAATTACCAGATCAGGACCCCAAGTCTGGGGGAAGGGAATTCATGGCAGTGGTTTCAGAGAATTGGGCCCCTGAACAGAAGGTGTACAGGTGGGTTTGGGTGTTAGGTTTAGGTCTGGCCAGTGGTGGCTGGGGCTCAGAGTAGAGGGACTGAATATAAAAACCCAACTAGATTACAGATGAGTGATGCCCAACAAAGAATACACCTGCAGAGATTACCCACAAGACAAAGACCAGAACATGGATGATCCAGGACTAAAGATCCAGGTTATGGAGGCAATGGCTGGAGGCGATCCAAAATGTCTTGCGATTGATCTGAAGTGGAGCAGCAGAAATTCAGAGTTTTCATGGCATAGAGGCAAGGAGTAGATGCCTACTTTAGGCACTCAGCCACACAAATTGTATCAGGGGCCATGCAATGCAGGCAAGGAAGGGTTCAGTAAATAAGGCCATTCCAACCAGATGGGACAGCTGTAAGCAAAAGGAAGATCTTCGGACAGAAGTCCATCAACAGGATGCAAGCACAAAGAAGCCAGGGTCCAGCCAGTATGGCAAAGCAAGATCAGCAGCAGCAGCATATCCTCCATCAGAATCTTAGGTAATGAGCACAGGAATGGGTCTGAGGAATGCACAGGGTCTCCCACTGATATTGCATTCACCCATGGGATGGCCGAAGCCAATTGTAAGTCAGACATAGGAGATGGGGAAGAAGACATGGCTCAGCAGACTTTATTAAACAAAAGGCCTCACCTATCCATAAAGCTACAATAATTGGTTTCCCCAACTTCACATAAAACAACAAGCTGGTGCTAGTCGTGATGTATCACAAAAACTCTGTCCTTCACCCAAACCTATTCTATTCCCTGCTCTATCTCCACCCCTAATTAACAAAACAACAAAAGCTTAGCCTAATTTAGTTTGCCCCACAATACTTGACGTCTGGTGGCTGATCTGGCCCCCAGTGAATTCCCTTTGCGTCTCTCTTAGGCCTCAGACTGTTATTACAGTTCAAAACTGGAACCTTCAAGTCCTCCTCTCCTTTTAGAAAAGGTTTTTCGGGACCTACATGTAAGCATTTTTAATACTTCAAAACGTTTGTCTCTACATTTCAGTATCTGGCTTTCAGTACTTTCTCCTTCTTTACAACAACTGTTTTGAGAAATCGGTGCGTTCCAATTCTATACTTAGTCTTAGCTTGGTGTGGGCTATTTGGCCCTTCAAGCTGTCTGCATATGGTAGAGCGCTTGAATCCTCATGAGGTGTTCAGTTTTTGATGCTGTCGTTGGCTATTGCATCTCCCAGGTTGTCTTATGGCTTTCACCCCCTTGTGGGGGGGGGGGTTCTTAGGCGCACCCCGTCGTGGGCTATCTGGCGTCTGCTTCTGGGATTGCTTTCACCCCCTCGTGGGGCATTCTCAGGTTCAGACCATTGTCCTGACCTCTCTGGCCGTCTGGTTCTCTGCTTGTTTTCACCCCCTCATGGGGTGCAGTCCCTCATGAGCTGTCTGTACCGCACTGCCCTCCTGCTTCCTTCGGTCTGCTCCGTACCTATTCTCCAGTGGTGCTAGTCATCGGGTGAGGCAGTTTTTTATTTAATCGTGGAACTATTACTCCTTCTGCGTGGTTGGGTCTCGTTGTTCGGTTCCTCCTGTTGGCGACCAATAGGATTTTGGCACTGGAACGTGGGTATGCCGCTCAGGCGACGCCTCGCTTCTCACATGGGCTCCAGATTTCCGCCATCCACCACGTTCTCCTCCTGGTCCTTACTCTAAGTTCCTCCTGGAAGGGAAACTTCCCTTCCTCTGCACTCCATCGTAGGATTCTGTGTTTCACCCTCGGGCTAGCTCTCATCTTCGAGTCTTTTAACTTCCTTCTTGGAACGAGTAAGGAGATACCATTGATCCCTTTCTTCAAAGGTGGGTGTTAACAGAACTGGGTCAGAAACCAAGCCAGTCCCCTTTAAAGAGCCCTGCACATTATGGTACTGCTTCGCCCCATATAGCCAACAAAGACTTGGGACTCTGACATAGACTGACTTATGGTAACAGCTTTACCTGGGGTTTCTATGTTTCCCTAAGGAGGGCCACCCACAGTGATATCCTGCTTGCTGTCTATTTTAATGGGTGTTGACTGGAACAAGCTCAACTCTGTAGTACCAAACGGGGTGACTACCCCTTAAAGACAAGGGACGATTCCCTGGATTTGCCACAAAGCCCACCAATCATACTCCAGGCAAGCACACAAAGGTTTTTGCATCCAGCTAATCTGGCTGACCCTAAAAACTACGAAATGCACAGGCATTCCCACGTTGAATGTAAATTGGAAAATCTGGAGGAATTTAAACCAGTCCACACCAGTTTTAAAAAAAAAGAAAAAACCTATGTGGGTTCAGGCTGACCCTACATCAGCCAAATGCCATTTCAGCCATAATTCGTGGCTCACAAAGGGATGATATAAAAACAAAATGATCTGGAGCAGCGCTTAAAACATGCATTAGTACCAGATTGGATACCATATAGCCACATTGGGCTACTAATGCAATAAAAATGGCTACATCTCTGGTGTAGCCAAAGCAAAATCATAGTTGCCCCCAGCCTACTCCACATCATATGGTGATAGAATCACCCTGGGACTAAAAATAGGGTGCATCATAAAAAGCACCCCTACCCTAATAGCTATTTGGGCTTCTAAAGGCAGCATGCAAGGGAAGGGTTGCAGCCGCAAGTTGACTTTCAGTATAAGGCACTGCAAGCCCAAGAAAATCAAATTATGTCCTAATATATACATATGTCAAATGCAACCAAGTCCTTAGGATTGTGTGTGGGGGGGTGTGTGGGTGGGCGGGGTTTATATATGCATTGTAAATGCAGTCAAACAGTAATGGAAGGGTATTGCCAAAATTAGAAGACTGTGATGCTCTGTGGAAATAAGGCTTGATGGGAGGAACTGCATCGATTGACCTAATGTGTGTGTATAATAGATTTTAATTGAGGGTGTTTGGGAGGAGTCCAGGCCCTGCATGGATTTGTACACCATAGACAGGAATTTAGTTTCATACAATGGCGGATTGAAGCATTTTATGACGAGATGGCATGAGAATGTTGCAAGTGAGCATGGAAGGTTTAAATACATGGGGTAAATGTACATTTGCTGTTGTGCCAATTAGGAGACCTGTTGCACTAGTTGTGTTTAGAAAGGAGAATGCTGACGGGGATTGATGGAAATGTCAGTGGGTTGCTTTGAAATCTTCCAGTGATGATGGGAAACACAGAGATGGGGACTTGGCCCCCAAAGCAGCGCAAGATCTGTTGAAAGACAGTAAAGCAACTAGTCTGAGCATAGGGATCGAGACAAAAGGGGGAATGGCAGAGTACAGTTTTGACTAATTCAGCATTTCCACACAAGTAATCAACCAGTAGCAAGGACTTGGCACGAAGAATGAAAGCTCTGCATTGAATGCTAGGATGACGAAGGAACAGCTATCAGAGTCTGCTTGAGTGTGATGCAATGTAAAGGAAACTGTTTGATGTAAAACAGAATGTGTATTCCTGTAAACCACCCCTGTAATATCTAATCACTACAAGAGAACTTTACAGTACAGCTCCCTAAAAAGCATCCAGCTCCTAATGGTGGCATTCCTGTTTTCAATCAGAACATTACAAGCCAGCCGTTTCGCATCGAGACCTCAACAGTCGCAATGTCTTGGTGAAGAATGATGGAACATGTGTCATAAGCGACTTTGGACTCTCCATGAAGTTAACTGGAAACAGACTTGTCCGACCTGGTGATGAGGACAATGCCGCCATTAGTGAGGTGAGATTAGTATGCATGCCTCCCAAGATGCTATTGAGGGGGGCTCACTTAATTCCTATTCTCTGTAGAAAGACCACTGTATGTACCTTATCGGCTAATGTGTCTGAAGTGCATTCTTTTGGGGACCAGTAAAGGTAGCATGCATTGTGTGCCTTTCGCAAACTTGCTAAAGCAGTAGTAGCACAATTTACATAGCATGCTTTAGTATAATGTCTAGTCTTTGCTCTCAAATGTGTGCGCTTTCACATTGTCTCAAACTGTGATGTCCGTTATATCATTATATATGAATTTTGCACAGTCTCATCCAATGACTATTTTCTATATCATTTAGAGATGCCCAGTCCAACCTGTGGTATCTGTTCTCTGTTCACATTCAGTGATTATTGCATTGTCTTGCCCTGCGATGCATTGCAGTGTCCTTTAAATATGTTGGTTTTGTAATGTGCATGCAAAGGCATAGCCCTTAATTGTGTCCAGTATGAACGGGCCTCTTATCAATTGTCCACTGAAGCCCCACACAAACTTGTGTACACAGCACCATTTAGCCTTCTACCTAGCTGCGAAACTATCTGACCAGTCACCTGTACAAAGTGGACAAACGCTATGGTATAAACACAAACTGCTGCCTGCTTCCTTGTTGCTTGGTAGCAGAAAACTACAGACTTTGACTCTGCAACTATGAACAATTTTCTCTACCCTGTACTCTTAATGAGGAAGCCATCCACTGCATAGGATGTTGTTCAAATGTATACCAAGCTCCATTATGTTACTCTTAATAGCACTGTCCTCTACATGCGATTGAAGTCCAACATGTCAATTTACCATTTGGGTTATTGTGTGTACTAACCTCTGCAAAGCAGCATCAGAGTATGATCAACCTAAAAGCCGGAACCGTGCACCAATGCTCATCCGGCCCACCTACAGAAAGAGAAGGCCATAACAATTATTTTATTTCCACTTTGTTTATTTGAACTTTGGTAACGCAAACTGTTTTGCTTTTCGAATGGATTATGTCGTCCAACGTATTCCATATCTTTGACATGTAATGTCCACAGCTATGCTGCTTTGGAAGTTTTTCGGCAGAGGGTGTCCTGCGTCGATGGCGTTGGGTCGATGTCCCTCGAAGGCCTCCCTCAAGGGTGACGTTATTGGATGTTATAAGTAGGATGAACGGTGCCTGTAGCCTCAGTTCTGTTTTTTCTGCAAACTTTTTTGCTTTGAGAACTTGGCGCACCTCGTGTTATCTACTTCGATAATGTCGTCTTCTACCCCACCGACCCAGCTTTAAAAAGTGTAGGCGCTGGAAGTCCAAGATGTCCATCACGGACCTGCACCATACCAGCCTGTGATGTCTGGTTGAGAGTCACGACACGGACGACTGCCCGAAGTGTCAGTCGTTGATTGCCAAGCCCTTGCGGGAGCATAAGGGGAGGTTGCAGGTGGGTCAGGTATCCAAACCCCGTAAATCAAAAAAGACTACCGGTCTTTCCATCAAGGACTCGAGGGGTGACTCTCCCCATCGGAGGGAATCCAGGGGATCTCGGTCCCAGAGTGGTTCTCGCCACTCATCCTCGTCGAGGCACTCCCGGAAGCGGCGTCCCTGGTCGCCTTCCTCGTCCAATGATGGCTCAGCGGGGAAAGTGGCTTGCCCCACTAAAACCTCTACTCTGGAGGAGTGGGAGGCATTCAGGGAGAAAATGCTGTAGATTTTTCAATCCCAGGGCACTGTCCCGTCCGCGCCTTCGGTTGAAGCCGGCGGGGAATGGTCTCTGTCTGACGCTCGCCCGCCTTTGGGCGCGGGTGGTGGCGCGATAACATCTGGAACCGTCGCGGTCCTGTTCGGACAAGGCTCCGGTAGATTGCCAGAGACGTGCCCGATCCAGGTCGCGGTCTTCGTCCCTGATGAGACCGTCGATGTCTGGGAAGGTGTCGAGGAAGGTGTTGATGCCATCAGTGCAGTGCCCATTGAGTGCGGTGGTCAGGGCCTTGCCCTCGGTCAGGCCCTCGGCGACCTTGACGCCGAAGCCGTCGGTGCCATCAGGGCCTACCGGTCTGAATTTGCCGGTGGAGCCCCCTAGAGCTGTGGAACCTCTGAGAAAGGCTCTCTAAGACTGAGACACCTCCTCTTGACTCCAGGTCTGCTCCTGTACCTAGGAGGGAGGTATTTGATTATCTACAGAATATCTATGAGGATGAGGAGAGGTTTTATGTGGAGTTGGAGCCTTTTGATGCTCCTGGTGACACTCCTGAAGCTCCTGACATGTTCTTTTCTGAAGATAGTCAGCTGGAGGATCTGTGTCAATCTTTACATAATGCCAGTGGCCTGGATGCATCTCCTTAGATGGAGTTTGGCAGGCCAGAGCCTGGGGCTCAAGCTGAATCCTCCTATAGGAGGTTGATGTCGAGGGTTACGGAGTACCTGGGGTGGTCCGGCTCTCCAGTTGAATTCGATCAGGATGACCTGACTGACTTTTTAGATCAGGGTCCGGCCACTGACCCAGTGTTGCCTTTTCACATGGCGTTACAGAAAAGGGTGGCTGCTGCTTGGAACACCCAAGTCTCTTCGGGCTGGCAACAAGTCGTTGACTAAGAAATACCACCCATCCTGTAACGACCCTCAGCTACCTATCGACACACCCCACTACTGAGAGTTTGGTGGTTCAGGCGGCCACGACCACCTCGAGGCAGGCAGCGTACCCTACCACCCCTCCAGATAGGGACAACAAGCGCTTAGATGGATGGGCATGCAAGGTATTTTCGGCTGGGAGTATGGCCCTTAAATTGGCCAACTCCACCTGTGCCTTGGCCAAATTTTCGCACACTCTGTGGAATTGTCTCTCTGTGGCGGCTGAGCATATTCTTGAAGGGGAAGAAAGGGATGGGGTCCCTTGCTATTTTGCAGGATGTCAAAGATGCCATGTGTGAATCCCTTCAGTCTGGATTGGACACGGCAGACAGTGTCAGCCGGTCCATGGCTGCGAGCATCGTGATATGCAGGCTTGCGTGATTGTGAAATTCAGGATTTGCACTGGCTGTGCAGGCCCGTCTTCTCAACATGCCCTTGGACGCCTCTCAGTTGTTTGGCAGCAAGGCTGACGAGAGCCTTGAGAGGTTGCAGACCTCAAAAGCTGCTAAATATTTCGGCGCAGTTGTGTCAACTTCTGCCTTTTCATCCTAGGGTACAGCAGTGGAGGGGCTCCTTTTTGTTACTACTCTTATGGTAGAGCGAGAGGAGCAGCCAGTCAAAGGGGCCACCATAAGAGTGGATGAGGTACCAAAGCCGCTCAAGCAGCTGCCTCTTTGCCTTCAGGCGCTGCCGAAGCCGGTCCGAAACAGCTATTAGGCCAGGTCTCATTGTTCGCCTTTTGGGGGCAGACTGTCTCAGCATCTCAGAGTGACGAGCCATTACTTCAGATGCGTGGTTTCTGGAAACTATAGCCCACGGCTACTACCTACCCTTCCTGAATCCGCCTCACGACAATCCACAGGGGAAACTCTTTGAAGATTCCGGATCTGCTCCTTGTGCAGGAAATCTTGACCCTGCTGGAGAAAGGCGCTATAGAACTAGTGCTTGTGGCGTAGAGGAACAAGGGATGGTATTCCCCATGTTTTTTGATTCCCAAGAAAGAGGGAGGACTGAGAACCCTCTTGGACTTCCGTCGCTTCAACAAGTTCCTCAGGAAGGACAAGTACAAGATGGTCACTCTTTCTCTGGTCCGTCAGGCCCTTCGACTTCAGGTTTGGTTGGTGTCATTGGACCTACAGGATGCTTATTTTCATGTGCCGATCCATCCAAAGCACAGAAAATACCTGAGGTTTGCTGTTGGCAGCTTTGCACCTTCAGTGTCAGGTCCTGCCATTCGGGTTGACCACCGCCCTGAGGGTCTTCACCAAGCTCATGGTGGCGGCAGCATATCTCAGAAGAGGGGGGTTTCACGTCTACCCCTTCTTGGACGACTGGCTGATCTGAGAGCGTTCTCCCGAACAGGCCTTGTATCATCTCAACCTCACCTGCCACTCCCTTCATAAGCTGGGCTTATCACTCAATTTTAAGAAGTCGCATAAGACACCTTCCCAACAACTCCAGTACATTGGGGCTGTGTTGGACACATCATTGGGAAAGTGTTCACCACCCAAGGTGAGGGCTCATCACATGGTCTAGATGGTCGACAAGTTTCAACAGGCCCAGAGTCTCCCGTCTTTCAAATTCTTAAGGTTACTCGGCTTCATGGCATCCTGCATTTTTCTGGTGCCAGAGGCCAGACTGCCGATGAGATCCCTTCAATGGGCTCTCAGGACGCAGTGGTCCCAATTCTCAGGCAAGATGTCGGATCTTCTGCAGATTTGGCTCACGGTCTCACAGGATCTTCTGTGGTGGGCCAGCAAATCTGATGAGGGAAGAGCCATTTTGGCAACCGTGGCCGGTGGTGACAGTACTGACGGAGGCTTCCCTCACAGGATGGGGAGCTCACGCCAACGAGCTGAACACCAGCGGTCGTTGGTCTCCGTCGGAGTCCAGACTTCACATAAATCTTTTGGAGCTGAGGGCCATCAGGCTAGCCCTGAAGGCTTTTCTGCGGTTTGTACGTGGGAAGAGTGTCCTGTTCATGACTGACAACACAGTGGCCATGCATTACCTCAACAAAAAGGGGGGTGTAGTGTCGCTCTCGCTGTGCAGAGAAGCGAAGCAGCTCTGGTTCTGGGCAATACAGTAAGGAATCTCAGTCACAGCAGTTTGTGGCCGGAGAGAAGAATGCGGCGGCGGACGCTCTGAGCAGGCAGAGTGCAGTCTCCCAAGAGTGGGAGTTAGCTCAGGAAGCCCTTCAGGAAATCTTTGCCCTTTGGGGAACCCCTCAGGTGGATTTGTTTGCGACCGGTGCAAACTGGAGTGTGAGACATATTGCTCAAGGGAATTTCCTCTGAGGAGCTTTAGGGGATCGGTTCGTCATGGATTGGTCATTCCCCCCGGTCCCCGTCAATCCACCGGTTCTAAGGCGGTTGCAGAGGTGCGGCTCCCACATGATCCTAATTGCTCCCGATTGGGCCAGGAGAGCGTGGTACCCGGACCTTCTAGAAATGTCTATCTGTCCTCCACGCCCTCTTGCCCACAGAGCGGATCTTCACTCATGCGAGGGGGGTCGGAACGGGTTGGGGGTTGTTGTGGTTCTCGGTGTTCTCCATCCAGCGGTCAAGACTCTCAACCTTTCACGCATGGTTTCTGGAAGGTTGAGATTTAAGGATTGGGACCTCCCGGATGACGTAATGGGGGTGTTGCTTTCGGCCAGGCCTCCGGCAACCAAATCCCTGTACCGTTGGTTAAAGTTTTGCGACTGGTGCAGAGGAAACAGTTGATCCTTTTCAGTATTCCATTCCGATGGTTCTTTCTTCTTTTCTTTGGCCCATAAGGGTCATCAAATGGGTACCATTAAAGGTTAACTGGCAGCGCTGTCTATTTTAAAGTACTCGTCTGAAGAATGCTCTTATTTTAAGATTCCTTTGATTACCCAGTTTCTAAAAGGGCTCACAAATGTGTTCCTGCCGTCCCCTTTTCAGGTGCCGGTTTGGGATCTGAATCTAGTCTTGAAATTTTTAATGGGTGCTCCGTTTGAACCTTTGCACTCTTGTCCTTTGAGACTGATGACGTAAAGACAGTTTTCTTGATTGCAGTTACATCTGCTCACAGGGTGAGCGGGTTGCAGCCACTTCGTCTAAGCCATCCTTTACTGTGTTCCACATGGATATGGTTGTACTGTGGGTATGTCCTTACTTCCTACCTAAAGTAGTGTCCGAGTTTCATTTGAGCCAGAAGGTGGTACATCCTGCTTTCTATCCTCTTCATCCTGATAAGGAAGAGAGAATCCATAGGTTGGACCCTAGGAGAGCTTTGAGCTTTTATATTTCTAGGATGTCTAGAGTCCGAGCAGACAACCAACGTTTTGTGGAATACACTGGACACCGATTGGGCTTGGCTGTTACCAAACAGACCTTGTCCAGGTGGATTATCCTCATCATTGCCGAATGTTACGGATTGGCTGGCAAGGACCATCCTGAGGGTTTACAGGCTCACTCCACCAGGGGTGTGGCTACATCCACAGCCCTACAAAGGGGAGTTCCTGTTAAAAACATTTGTGATGCTGCAAAGTGGTCTTCCATCCACACCTTTGTCGAGCATTACTTCCTGGATACATTCCATGGCCAAGATATGGCCTTTGGTAAAGCAGTGCTCTGTTCTGCCATCTGATTGGGTATATCCAAATTGTTCTCCCTCCTCCGTTCAATAATACTGCTTTGGGAGTCTGTCAGAGATGTGGCATTCGTTGGCGGACACAATACATTCGAAGAACAAGTTACTTACCAACTGGTAGCGTTCTTTCGACTGGAGGTTTCTCCAACGTATTCCACATCGCTCTCCCAGCCTGCCCCTTTGCAGAATTTCCTATGCTATTGCAGCTTTCATTCCCACAAGGCTATGTGCAGTCATGGAGGCTTGGTGTGTAGTTATGGCACACGTTGTGGAGGGAAAAACATGAACTGAGGCTACGGGCGCCGTGTGTCCTACTTGTAACATCCGATGAAGTCACCTTCGACGGAGGCCTTTGAGGGACATCAACCTGATGCCATCGACGCAGGACGCCCTCAACCAAAATATTTCCAAAGCAGCAGAGCTGTGAACATTACATGTCAAAGATATGGAATACGTCGGAGGAACATCCAGTCGAAAGAACGTTACCAGTTAAGTAACTTGTTCTGTCACTTGTAATGGCCCTAGAACCATTATTACACGTACCAAAAGTTCTTGGACTCAGGGAGGCAATGACACACACTTAGACCAATAATTAGAATATAATTGGCTCTTTACAGGCCCTTTTTATTCATACAAGATATAAGCATATGACTGACTCTTGCAGTAAATATAAGTGGTTATACATAGAGACACACACAAGGATCGCTGTTAGTGCAGTTGAAGGAGAAAGCTTAATTAATCTCAGGCTCCTCCGAAGGTTCAAAATCAACCAATGGAACACCAGCCACTTGCTCATGCAATTTTTCAATTCCACCCTTTTCGCGTTTTGGCATGATCTTGAATGTACCACTTCCATTTAATGATGCTAGCCTCTTCAGCATGTCTTATTTGATGTGTTTGAGTAGGTCTCAGCACCCACTGCTTGATTGGAATTTCAGGTCGGATCAATACACCGTGACCCACCGTCATCTGCTCTGTATGCACAAGAGCCCAATAACATGCCAAGAACTGCTTTTCAAAAGGAGTATATCGGTCACCGGCGTCGGGTAACGTACGGCTCCAAAACCCCAAAGTAACACGCTTCCTGTCCTGTTTTTGCCACAAACTCCAATTGGCAAAATGTTCATGTAAAGACACATTCAATTCCACTTCCCCTGCCCTTAATGCCCATAAATCAAGCACTCTCTGAATCGTATATTTTGCTAACTGAAATGCTTTCTCTTGCTCCTCTCCCCACTCAGTTAGATGTATCCCATGTCACTTTGTAGAGCGGTGCTACAATCTGCCCCAAGTGTGGTATATGCTGTCTCCAGAACCCAAACAACCCTATGAACTGGAGCTTCTTTCTTATTCATAGGTGGGGAGAACTCAATGATCTTTTGTTTAGCCGTCGGCACCATCTCACGATGCCCATTATGCCGCTGAATTCACAGAAAAATAGTCTGCTGAACCTTGGGTTTTGGTCTCGTTAATGTCCCATTCTTCCTTTCTCAGTCCCTCAAATGTCTAGGTGAATCCGCACCCTCTGCTCACCCTTTCCCCGCATTAAAATGTTGATATAGTGCGAAGGACACCAGGTTTGCACGAAATTGTATCCAAATATTCTGCCACCAGCCGGTGACAGATGGTTGGACTATGCATGTACCCCATGGGCAAGCATTGAAACGTGTACTACCTCCCAGTCCAAGATAATGCATACTGCTCTTGACATTATTCTGCAATCGTACGGTGAAAAATGCATTTGCCAAATGTATTACCGCATACAAAGTTCCTTCGAACTTCTGCACATTTTCAATCGAGGTAACCGCATCTGGAACTGCAGGTATTAACGGAGGAGTGTTCTTATTCAACTGACGATAATCCACAGTCATCCTGTAGCTTCCGTCCGGCTTCTTAACTGGCCAGACCGGATTGTTCCACGCCGTAGTTACAGGTTGTAGTATGCCTGCTTCAACGTATCCTTTAATGGTGTCTGAAATCTCCTTCTGCCCCCCAGGAATACAATATTGTTTCGCAGATACCCGTTTTATGGCTAAGGGTACCTGCACGGGGGCATTTTCAATTTTCCCACAAGGACAGGCGTACAAGTCAATGCACTCACCCCAAATTGATAGGTTTTACCTCCCAATCCTAGTGTCAGTTTCTCTAGAATGTCAAAGCCAAAAATGTATTCACGTATGGGAACAATCAATACTTGGTATTTATTCCTTTTCAAATTACCAATTTTCATGTCAACTCTGGTTTGGACTGCGGGGGTCTCTTTACCTCCCAATCCAGTAATGGCCTTGAACGATTCCCATTAATCAATGAGGCCTCCGCCCCGGTACCAATTAAGGTGCAAAACTCTTGCATATGTCCAGATTTCCAGAATAACTTCACATTCACATGATGCCGTCTGTCTACCTTAATTCGGGCAGCCACTACTGGAGTTTGACCACAATTCTATTCGTATTTCGAACGCGCGTACTTGAACTCGGTCAACAACATTGCGCTCACAACTTTCCATAAATCGGCATAGGACGGCTGATATGGTGAAGACGTCCCCATGGACCCCTGATCCGCCGCCTCAGGCAGCGCAGAAGGGACCTTGTGCCCATTTGGCTTATTCACATCTTGCCTTTTCACTTGCTTGTACCGTCCTTTTCCTTCGAGCCCTCTCTTTTCATATAGCTGATACTTTTCTCGGGTTTCGATTCCATCAATGTCTTCTCATGGCACTCCATCTTTTTAATAGCACCAAAAACGTATCCTTTCTGGATACACGAGAATCTTTGCTATTGAAACTCCTCCCAAGGGTTCGTCTGTCACTGCGTCCCTCTATCTCTCTCACTGGGTCTTTCTTCTGTCTTGTCCCATTCCCCTAGGTCTGCCAACTGTCACATAGCATCCACCACCTCATCCGTTATTTTACCAGTCATTCCCACCAGCAGAGTCATATTTACATTTTTGTATGCCGAGGGAGCAGTTCCAATGAATGTATTTCGGGCTGAGACTGATAATGCGACTACCCCCATATGGTCAGGAGTCCCAACAAGGATGACTTCTTTCATTTGTATTTTTGTATTTATTTTAATTTATATAGCGCTTTAATCCAAAGTGCTTTACAAGAGGAACAAGAAAATACAGCAAGCAATACATGACACTTGAATCTAAACCAGAAAACAGTACAAGGAACAATGTACATTAATGTTGAGGATGGGTGCTGATGGAGAGGGCCCATAGTGAGAGAGGGGGTGAGAAATGTAGGCGGAGGTAGAATCAGTACTGAGAGAGGAAGGAAAGGATGCTGGGGGGGTGAGTGGAAGAGCTAAGATTTTAGAGAAGTGTCAAATGAAGGGTAGGAGGTAATTGAGCGGGCGGGGCGGGGTAGGTGGTTCCAATGGTAAGGAGCAAGAAGTTGGAAGGAGCAGAAGCGGGAAGGGGCACAGGGTGGAGGAGGAGGAGGAGAGAGAAGGAAAAGATCTGCAGAACGGAAAGAAGGAGGTGTATAAAAAGTGAGAAGGGAAGATGGGGAGGGGCAAGACCATAGAGGGATTTAAAGACTAGACAGAGGAAATTGAATTTGAGCTGGGAGTAGAATGGCCAACCAAGTGAGTTAAGAGGAGATGGAGTCGTGAGGTGAGAGAAGGCAGAGGGCACGCATGGCAGTGGTAGGTAGATTTGAGTGGGGAGAGGTGAGAGGGAGGGAGTCCAAAGAAAAGAGTGGAGCAGTAGAAGAGTCTGCAGAAGATAAGGGAGGGGGCTAAGAGTTTAGTAGCATGGGAGCCTATGAAGGGACACATTTTATGGATGTTGTAGAGGTGGAAGCGGCAAGATCTGGCAGTGAGAAATATGGTGAGAAAGAGAGGTGGGGTCAATGTGGAGACCAAGGTTGCAGGCGTGGAGAGAGAAGGGGAGTTGGGAAGGGGGGAAAGAGAATAAAAGGAGGAGGGGAGGGAGGAGGAAGAGTGTTGGCAGGTGAAGAATAGGACTTCCGTTTTGTCTGCATTAAGAGTAAGGAAGTGAGAGGACATCCAAGATTTAATGGCAGAGAGGCAAGAAGAAAGCTTATGGTGGATGTCGGGAGCGAAAGAGGAGAAAGAGCTGGGTGTCATCAGAATAGAAATGGTGTGAGACACCAACGGGGGAGATAATGGGAGCCAAGAAGGAGGTGTAGAGAGAAGAGAAAGGGTCCAAGGACAGAACCTTGGGGAACACCATGGTTGAGAGGAAAGGTGGGGGAGGTGCAGCCGCCCCGGGAGACAGAAAGGGTCCGGTTGGAAAGATAGGAGGAGAACCAATTCAGAACAAAGTCTTGAAGGCCAAATGAAGAGAGGGAGGGCTAAGAAGTAGAGGGTGGTGAACAGTATCAAAGGCAGCAGAGAGGTCAAGGAGGATAAGAATAGAGGAATCCTTAGAGTAGCGGGCAGAAAGGAGAGAGTTGAGAACAGAGATGAGAGCAGTTTTTGTGGTGTGTTCAGGGCATGCTACCTAACTAAGATTCTGAATTACCTCTCTCAATTTGTACCATTTCTTCTCCTCACTAGGCCAATACCATGTAATCGTAAACTTGCGATTACACCCTTGTGCAGCTAACTGTAATAAAAACACTTTCGGTTCTCTCCCATCCTCATCATAAGGTGGTCCTGCACGCAACACCTCCTGAATGTGTTTCCTGTGACAGTGGCAGAAACTGTGCGGCGTCTGTCACGTCGACAAGAAGACCTGCCGCACCTCCATCAAATTATCGGACCATCACTGTCAACAGAGGCTCACCAGCTCTCTGTTTCAATCTGTTGATTATTTCCCCAACCTCCTGCTGAAAATAATCCTCTTACGTTGTCAAATCCAATAAACCACTGGATTATTTGGACTTGGCCCGCCCACCTACCCATGAATGGTTTAAGTCACCTCTTTCCGACCAGGGTCTGGTTTGGACAGCACTTTCATTTCCAACCCACTCTCTGAACTAGTACTGTCGAACACGTCTCCATCCCATTTGCCTGGGTCCCAATCAACCCCTGCAGAGGCAATTACTGTTGCTACCTTTCAGGTATTCACCTTCCCCCTTCTTTTTTGATATTTGTATCGGGCGACTCTCACAGCAGCTCGTTTGGCCACTGCTGCATATTTATCCGCCTTGTCATGATAGAATTTCATTTGAAGCTGCTGAATTAACGCTTTCTGTTTCTCAGCAGCCAGCTTATTTTCCATTATTTTCCAGTCGGAGGACACTCGCCTGCAACTTTACATTCTATTGATGAAGCCTTCTGAATGCATGCAACAGTATCCATCCTAGTCTACCTAAAGCAGAACACTCCTTTCCCTTTTCCACAAGTACCTGTTGCAGGCAACTCGTCACTTCCGCTGGACTCACCTCTTATACTTCTATCCCAGGTCTCACACAAACTTGCGTCACACGCCGAAGTCTGTGCCAATTTGTCGTATGGAATCTTTGTCCACCCTGGGATTGTCGCCGCAGGACAGTCTCCGCCTGCGGAGCTTCCATTTTTCCTAAATGGGGAACTCGTGGTGTCAATAAATGTTTCACGTCCTTAACAATACCTTAAAGCACACTCCCTTTTTTCCCCAACAAAAAGAAAATTGCCTTTCTGAGTTCAAGCTCCAAATTCATCGGGTTCTTTGGCATCAATAACCGCACAAAGACCCTGCTCACAACGGTACAACGTCCTTTCATCGCCTGCCTTTTCATCCCCAGGCTTTTCAAAGTGCACATTCCATCGAATGTGCTCATCACATTTTTTAGTGAGGGGTGGGAAAGGGCAGATGAGGGTTTGGGCGGGTGGGCAATGGCAAAAAAAAGTGTGGGAGGACGGTTTGGGAGGGTGGTACCCCCCAAAAAAAAGAAAAAACAATGAGCACATTTGATGGAATGTGCACGTTAAAAAGCCTAGAAATTAAAAGGCAGGCGGTGAAATGACATGGCACCCTCACAACGCCATGTTTTGCTTTTTTGTCACGTGTAATGGCCGTAGAACCATTATTGCACAGACCAAAAGTTCTTGGACTCGGGGAGGCAATGATGCACACTTGGAACAGTAATTGGAATATAGTCGGCTCTTTACAGGCCCTTTTGATTCATATAAGATATAAGCATACAAATGACTCTTGGAGTAAATATAAGTGATTATACATAGACACACACAAGGATAGCTACAAACAAGAACTACATCACCGTTATTGCAGTTGAAGGAGAAAGCTTCATCTCAGACACTACCCAGTCCCAAGACAGTCTGAGAGATCACATGTGCTAACTGGGTCTGGGGCGAAGCGTCCCCCCTTCTCAGTGCGACTTAATCACCTGGGGTACCAATTCTTTGCCTACCACCAGGATACCTCTTCTCTTATGGGGGGGGGAGGGGGAATCCCTGTCCACCTCAGGTTGCCAACCGTCCCCGGCCGAAGGACAGACGTCAAGCATGGGGAGCACAGAGCGGAAAAATCCAGTCAGTAGTGAAAAAACCCAGTTTGTCTCCTGCGTGCTCGTTCCCAGCACCCCTTATTACTGCACCTGAACAACTCTAACTCCCTTCTTGGCTCGTCATTGATTGAACAATACACCAACTATCCTCCACAGTGAGCTCATCTGCTTCAAAATATAATATCTAAAATCCTGGAGTCATCCATCAACTTATTCCAGTGTTAATATGCAGATTGCAATCTTTGTACTTCAAGACCTACTTGCCCACGTAATTCTGATAACCAGATCTACCATTCATGTTCTACTAGCACTGCAGTCATTGACCAGGAACTATGGAACGCAAGGTCTTTCTGTAACAAATCTTCTGATGTACTAGACTTGTTTCTTAGACTCAACTTACATTTTCTTTGCATTACACAGACCTGGATTCCTCCTTACAATACTAAGGTCGCTGCTTCCTTTGTTTTATGTTTTATTCGTATTTATATAGAGCACAACAGCCCGAGGACATTGTGACACTTGTTACAGTACAAAGCTTAGTTACTTAGTTACATAGCCATTTGAAATATATATATACAGGTTACAATATAGTTATATTACATTTGTGTTATATTACAATATACATAGCAGAAGTGGAGGATGCCGTCGCAATGCTAGTTGAGGAGAGTGGCCTTGAAGTTTTTTGCGGAAGACAGAAAAAACCCACTTCAGACTTGCTTTTGCCATGTTCCTTGTCCCATTACCTGTGGAGCGGGTATTAGCATTCTTTACCATTCTTTCTTTTCTGTTATTTCCTCTTCTTATTCTGCCTACTTATTCTTAATTTGAATTTACTTAAATCTTTTTAAAACCCCAGCCCATGTCTTTTGTTCTCGTCTACCGACCCCCTGGCCCTATAGGTTTTTTTGTGAGGATATTGATCATCTTCTTTTTCACATTTCCCTACTTTTCCCCTGTTTTGTTGAGGGATTTCAATTTCCATCTTTCGTCAACACACTCTACTACTGCTTTTATTTCAATTCTCGATTTTCTTCTCCCTTTTTGTACTCCTCCATCTCATACTTCTGGCTCCTTCCTTGATCTGATTTTCATCTCGTCCTTCTACTTCCCCAGTGTCTTTTCTCCCAATCTCTTTCTGACAATTATCTTTCTGTATCGCTGTCTCCTCAAATCCCTGTACGATGTTCTGCTTTTTCATACACATCAACCTTTTCTCTGCGTGTTCTATGCAATTTTAACCCCTCACTCTCCATTTCTGCTTGCACCTCTGCTCTTCTTCCTCTTTCCCTTTTTCAGCTCTCACTTCTGACAAGGTTGCATCTTTTATTTCCTCGTCTCTCTTCCTCTCTTCACCCTTTATCTCCTTTCCATCCTATCCACAAACCTTTGCAACCTTGGCTATCCCCTCACCTTTGCTCTATCCGCATGTCTCGAAAGGTGCTGGCTTAAGACCAAATCGACATCCAATCACTCATCTTATTTCTCCGATCATGCTCTGACAGTCTACTCTCTGCTAAGCATCCTTACTTTTTTGATCTTTTACACACTCAGCCTGCCCATCCAATGCGTCCTTTTTTTAAAATCCTTGCTCAGCTTCTGTTTCCTACTCTCGACTATTCTGCTAATTCTACCTTTTCTGCTACTGACTTTGCTCAATTCTTCTCTAAAGTAACCTCTCTTCGTAATGACATCAAAGCTTCCAATTTACCGCAAGTTTCGACTCCGGTCTCTGCGCCTCTTACTTCCATTGCTGGCTTTGAGCCGTTCTCTAACACTGGCATATCTCTTCTATTCAAAGCTCACCCTCCTGCATCTCCTACGGACCTGATCCTTTCTGCACTTCTTCTTAAGGTCTATCCTTTTCTACTCCCTTAT
Source organism: Ambystoma mexicanum (assembly GCF_040938575.1). Classification (NCBI taxonomy): domain Eukaryota; kingdom Metazoa; phylum Chordata; class Amphibia; order Caudata; family Ambystomatidae; genus Ambystoma; species Ambystoma mexicanum. Next base: position 670,850,138 of record NC_090931.1, read on the forward strand.
CTCACTTCCTTTCGAACGCCTGCCTTTCTACTTTCACCTTTCCCACGTCTTTTTAGCACGCCTCAATTATCCCAATCCTAATGAAGTCTACCGCTGATCCACTGATTGTTTCTAATTTCCGTCCTATTTCTTTACTACCCTATCTCTCTAAATTACTAGTACGGCTCGTCTATTCCCAAGTCTCTGCGTTTGTCTCGCACTCTTCTACTGTACCTCAATTCCAATCTGGCTTTCATCCTCTCTTTCCATGGAGACTGCTCTTCTTTCAGTGCTGAACTCTCTTCTTTCTGCGCGTTAGTCACACTGTCGGCCACTCTTTTGCCGTCAACTTTCCTACTTTTTGTTTCACTGGTTCTGTCCTGTCTTGGTTTCATTCTTCTCTATCTCTCAGAACTTTTTCAGTTTCTTGGGCTGGCAGATCATCTAACTATTTCAGGCTTGCCCACAGTGTGCATCGAGGGTCCGTCTTGGTCCCTTTTCTGTTCTCTTTAGATGTCTCCTCTTGCAGCTGGTACTCTGCTTTTGGTTGATCACACCACTTTTACGCCAACGACATTCAACTCTTTCTCTTTGTCTTCATTTGCCTCTGAAATTCACCATACTCTTTCCGCTTGTTTAGTTGCCATTACATCTTGCATGTGCTCCCACTATCTTACGCTCAATGCTGGGAAGACTGATGGTAACCCTCTAAATTTGAAAAGCTAGTCCTATTGGTTTTGCCAATGCTTATGAGTGTACCTTTGCCCTTGTAGAAAATTTACAACATTGCACGATGCCTGCCATATCACTGAACTCCTTTGCTCTGCAGCCTTATTTCTGCTTGAAGTTCTCTGACCAGCACCTGTAATGCATGCGCCAGAAACCAGAAAGGCCTCCTTATATGTGTATTTAGCACTTTTTTTTTTTCAAATGAACATTTCTGTTACGTTCAATTTAGGTCAGTGTAATACACAGGCCAGAAGTATGAAAAGTTGGTTTGATGAAAGCTATGTACACCTTGCATAAGGAGTCAAGAGGTGCTTTTTTTTCCTTGAGGGACCTCTGTGGTGGGCTGGAGTGCCCAAGGAGAGTGGTCCAGTAGGCCCTTTGCACTGGAAAGTTTCTTTAAAGAAACTAGAAATCTAGGTAGTGGTATACCAATTAATCTGTCTGCTCCATTTTTGATTTTTAAAACTTTGTACCGCCTCTTATTAAAAACAAATTCTGAAAAAAATTGCTTTTGACATATACCCGGACTCCAGAATTTGCAGAAAAAAGTAGTTATCTGTAAATTGGAAATCTACTTTTGTTTGCTGAAAGCTTCCAGGGCCGCAAGAGGGCATTGTGGGTCATTTTAAGGTCGACTGCAGTGAGTGAGTGGGGGGGGGCAAGGGCAGATTAAGTTACGGCAGCCTTCGTGTCTGCATTAGTTGGGTTTGAGGAGGAATGACCACATAGGAACAAGGGGGCTCCTGCATTGTGCATCATAATCGAGCATATAATCCCAGAATGTCCAACATATGCATTTTCCAGTGCTCCTTACTTCAATTTCTCCCCTTGGTTGCAGTACAGCACCTCTGGATGTACTGTTTCCCCAATATCATAAGGCTTAACTCTAATGAATCCATACAACCATAGTGCAGACTATTATGGCAATTGCTTTCTTCCCCATGACTGGAACACACATGAATCAGAATATGCTTTTTGCGAATGAGCACATGGCTCCCCTGCTCTTAATTCATTCGCCACCATCTGTGAATTGTTTCTCCACTCCCCAACAGAAACAGACCTCTAGACTATGATCACAAGGCTGTACTGTAATCTAACATCTCCCTGTGCCGGTTTTTCTTTACACCCCATGGAAAGCACTATATACGCCTCGTCAAAGATCATAAGGTTACAGGGTCATAAGCTTAAATATCTCCCAGTAATGGTTTAGTTACTTCATGACACATGTCGTGTTTGTTCAGGATCACAAGGCTGCACTAAGATCAATCTTTTTTTCTTTGGGATCAATTTTTGGTCTTAACATAAGCAAGTGCAGTAAAATTCAACAAGCACACAATAAAAATAAACATAGCAATGTACAAAGCAAAAGAAGAAAATGGTCAAATTCCCAAACCTCCCCTCCGGAGGGCCGTGGAACCTCTGAGGAAGGCCCGGAGTAAGTCAGTGAGGCCTGTGTTTGAGCTGTTTTCTGTACCTTCATCCAGGGATTTATTCCAGCCTTTGGATTACATCTCCGAGGTGGAAGAATGGTCAGATGAGGAGAGGTTTGTACCTCCTGAGGTTCCCAATGACCTGTTGCCTGGTCATAGCCAGACGGAAGACCTGCGTCAGTACCTGCATGACGCAGTGGTCTGGACACCTCCCCGGAGGTTTAATTTGGCAGGCCGGAGCCTGATTCGCACGCTGAGTCTTCATACAGGCGTCTCATGTCATGGGTGACTGAGTACTTGGGGTGGTCTGCTCCACCTGTGGATTTTCTGCAGGATGACCTGACGTATATATTGGACCAGGGTGCACCCACTGACCCGGTGCTGCCATTTCATATGGCCTTACAGAGAAGAGTGGTGGCGGCTTGGACTGCTCTGGAGAGTATCCCAGCAGTGAATAAGTTGCTACCGAAGATATACCGTCCAGCCAGTGGTGACCCCAGCTACTTGTCTACGCACCCCACTCCGGAGAGTTTGGTGGTGAAGGCGGCTACGGCCCCGGCTAAGCACGCTGCTTACCCTACCATGCCTCCGGATAGGGACGACAAGCACTTTGACGGTTGGGCGAAGAAAGTATTTTCATCTGCGGTTATGGCTTTAAAGGCAGCCAACTCCGTTTGTGCCTTGGCAAGATTCACTCACACTCTGTGGAATTGTGTATCTTTGGCGGCTGAACATATTCCCGAAGGGGAGGAACAGGATGGTTTTCTTGCCCTTGTGCAGTATGGCAAGGATGCCATGTGTGAATCCGTTCAGACGGTTCTGGACATGGCAGACTGTTTCAGCAGGTCCATGGTGGCAAGCACTGTGATGCGCAGGTTTGCGTGGTTGCGCAAGTTGGGGTTTGCTCCTGATGTACAGTCCCGGCTTCTCAACATGCCCTTTATGGTGTCCATCTTTTTTGGCAGCAAGGCTGACGAGAGCATTGAGAGGTTGCAAACCTCCAAAGCTGCAGCGAAGTTGTTGAGCGCTGCAGTGCGTCAACCTCCGCCTTTTCGTCCTAGGGGACAGCAATGGAGGGGAGGTTCCTTTCGATATTACTCTTCCTTTGGTAAATCGATGGGAGCTGCCACAGTCAAAGGGGCCAACGTAGGAGTACCAGAGGTGGAAAGCCAAGTACTTAAGGTGCCAAAGCCGCTCGGGCAGTTGCCCTCAGGTACTGCCGCAGCCGCTTCAGCTCAGTCATGAGGCCATGTCCCATGGTTCGCCGGTTGGGGGGGGGGGGCTGGCACAGCATATTGTAGAATGGTGTGCCGTTACTTCAGATGTGTGGGTTCTGGAGATTATAGCCCACAGCTACTGTCTTCCTTTCCAGCAGAGTCCTCACGACAATCCACCGAGGAAGCTTTCTTTTGAAGAGTCTGGATCCGCTCCTTGCGCAGGAAATCAAATCCCTGCTGGAGAAAGGCACCATAGAACTGGTGCCTGTAGCGGAGAAGAACAAGGGATGGTATTACCCATATTTTTTGATCCCGAAAAAGATGGGGGGGGGGGATTGAGACCCATCGTGGACTTGCGTGGTTTGAACAAGCTCCTCAGGAAGGACAAGTTCAAGATGGTTACTCTCGTCCTCATGGCCCTTCAACTTCAGGACTGGTTGTTCTCATGACCTCAAGGATGCTTACTTTCATGTGCCGATTCATCCCAAGCACAGGAAGTACCTGAGGTTCGCGGTTGGTGACTCGCATTTTCAGTTTCGGGTCCTGCCGGCTTCTCCCTCAACTTAAAGAAGTTTCAATTGACATGTAACTCTCACCTGACTCCCACGGAGGCGCTGGCCTGGTTCGCGCTGCTGTGACCTCTTCTAAGGTGATGCGCAGGGTTCGGAAGACGGACTGGACCGGGCCCCCAAATCTGGCTTGTCTGGCTCGCAGAAGTATCCTTATGTAGGCGAAAATAGGGGATTAACTGTCTGCGGGGTAATGCAATCGGCCTCCCACTTCCCCTCTCACCCTCCTCGAACCCCTTCTGTGATTCCCCGTAGCGTCTCACCTTAGGGTCTGGAAGGACGAGCTCTCCATCCTGCTTCTGATGCAGGGGCGCTTTGGTATCCAGTTACTTCACTGGATTTTTGGATTGGTAAGAACCAAACTTGCTTGGCTTCCAGGTAAGTTTTTTGATAAAAGGTTCCCCTTGTGTCCATGCATTAATGTACATAATGCTAGTGTCTTTTTCCCCATAGGGGCCGGGGTACGGAATGCCGGGGAACAGGACCCGACCCGAGATGAGGTGAAATCCTTGTAGAAATCAGGTAAGTCTTTAATGAGCGTTTTTTGGTAATGTCTTTTCATTCGCTCGTTAACGCTGATGTCTCTTTTTCCCCTTAGGGGCCGGGGTCCGGAAATGCCAGGATGCGGCGCGGACCCGAAATGAAGAGGGAATGAATCAACAGGTAAGTCTTAACATGGAGATTTAGCTTTCCTTATTCCCTTCTCTCTCTCACCTTTTGTTCTTGTCTTTTTCTCCCTAGGCGCTGGGGCGTCACTGCGAATACGGATGATCGCTGCTGAACATGGAGGCGCCCTGTAAAGGTGAGTGGAATGCGGCGCTGCAGCGATCGATGTGATGAGCTTTTAAATAAAAGTCTTCCTTTTCAGGATTGTCGGCGAGATGTCTCCGGGATGCGGATTTAGCAGGTAAGGACTTTTCCTTCTTCTGTTCCTTTGCAGGTGATCCAGGATGCTGACAGGCGTGGCAGAAGTCAGGATGCAGGAGCAGACACGGTGAGCGTCCAGCTGCTAGATGCAGAACAACGCGAAGCACGTGTGGTTGTTTGGGTGGGGTTTAAATAGCCTTGGAAGAAGTTCCAGGTATGTATCCTTCCCCGACCACGCCCGGATGGTAAATTAGTCCCACAGGTAAAGTAGTTCCTTTCAGGCCTCAAGGAGGCTGGGATCCTGCAGCATGGTCTGCATCAGGTAAGTGCACCCAAGCACTCCCATAATGAGCCTGGCGCCATAGGCGCCAGGACACTGTCCAAAGGGCCCCTATATGGGGTTGCTGGGTCCTTCCTTGGGGACTGGATGTCCGCTTTCGGGGACGCAGGGCTTGAACCGGCTCCCTGGGAGCGGGCCTCATGACATGACACCTACCCAGCGGCTCCAGTACATCGGAGCAGTGCTCGATACATCCCTGGGGTAGTGTTCGCCTCCCCAGGTGAGGGCTCATCACATTCTGCAGAGTTTCAACATGCCCAGAGTCTTCCGTCGTTAGTGTTCTTGAGGTTGCTTGGCCTCATGGCATCCTGCATTCTACTGGTGCCAGAGGCCAGGCTGCGGATGAGATCTCTGCAGTGGGCTCTCAAGATGCAATGGTCGCAGTCCTCCGTCAGGATGTCGGATCCCATTCAGGTGCCGCCCTTGGTCGCCCATGATCTTCTGTGGTCGGCCGTCAAAGGCATTCTGATGAAGGGGGGGATCCATTTTGGCTAGCCTGGCCGGTGGTAACGATTGTGACGGACACATCCCTCACGGGATGGGGAGCCATGCCAACGAGTTGACAGTCAGCGGTCGTTGGTCTCCGTTGGAGTCCAGACTCCATATCAATCTGTTGCTCTCAAGGGAGGGGAGTCGGGTTCTCCATCCAGAGGTCAAGTCTCTCAGTCTTCATGCTTGGCATCTGAAAGGCTGAGGTATAGGGATTGGGACCTCCGTGAAGACGTGATGGAGGTGTTGCTTTCAGCCAGAAGGCCCGCAACAAAATCCCTGTACCGTTGCCATTGGGGAAAGTTCTGCGACTGGTGCAGGGTACAGAATGTGGATCCTATTCAGTGTTCAATTCCTGTGGTTCTGTCTTTTTTGCTTTCATTAGCCCATTAGGGCCTGCAAGCGGGTACCATTAAAGGGTTACCTGGCGGCACTGTCTATATTTAAGCGCTCGTCTGAGTAGTGTTCTTATTTTAAGATTCCATTGAATTCTCAGTTTCTAAAAGGGCTAACTAATGTGTTTCCACTGTCGCCTTTCCAGGTGCCGGGATGGGATTGAACTTTAGAACTAAGTTCTTAATGGGAGCTCCGTTTGAGCCCTTACATTCTTGTCCATTGAGACTGTTGTCCTTTAAGACTGTATTTTTAGTTGCGGTTACTTCCGCTCGCAGATTGAGTGAGTTGCAGGCACTTTCCGCCAAGCCACCTTTCACGGTGTTCCTTAAGGACAGGGTTGTCCTTTTAGGGTTCGTCCTTCTTTTCTTCCAAAGGTTGTGTCGGAATTTCATTTGAGCCAGTAGGAGGTTCTTCCGGCGTTCTATCCTCCTCCGCATCCTGGTAAGGAAGAGGAGAGGCTCCATAGATTGGATCCAAGGAGAGAGCTTTGAGCTTCTATCTCTCACGGATGTCCCGGGTCAGAGTGGACGATCAGCTATTTGTAGGATACGCTGGAAGGCGTTTAGGTCAAGCTGTTACTAAGCAGACCTTGTCCAGATGGATCATTTTGACGATCTCTGAATGTTACTGCTTGGCGGGTAAGGACCCTCCGGTAGGCTTACTGGCCCATTCTACTAGGGGTGTGGCTGCCTCTACTTTATTTATTTGTTCATGGTTTATACAAAGAAAACCTTTACAAAAAGTTTAAAAAAGATATAAACAGTATGAGAACAAAATTTGCCAGAAAGGAGTAAGAGTTACTCAACGATCCCTACCACCCAGGGAGACTAAGACAGAATGGTCTACATAGATCAAACCAGGATGTATCATTTAGTATTGAACATCTTTCTAAAACCTTTATTATTGCCACAGTAAGCATGACGACTTGGCCAGAGATGAGTCTATCCCAGAAGGAATCCTGTGTTAGGTTTTCCTCTCTGGTGACAAATCTACCAAGCAGCTGTAGTCTTATGGGCGAGGTGCCTTCGCACTCTAGCAACAAATGTCTGAGTGACTGTGTTCGGCGGGTCACAAAATCTACAGGGTTTTATTGCTTTATCCCCCTGGTTTCTTTGGACCAAAATGTCCCCCGTGTGGGCCAGATTAAATCTGAGCCTAAGAAAGTTGTTTCTGATTTTATGGTCTGGGAATTTTTGAAGATGGCGAGGTAATGTCCCCACTTTCCTCAACTCTTAAAATAAGATTCCGCGGGTTGAGATTCCTGACTCCCTCAATCGTTTCAATCCAGTCCCACATTTCCAACTGCTTTTTAACCTTCAAGGGATTTTGGATGAGTTTCCATTGAGTTCACCCGCGACAGTATAACTCCCACTTTTGCCTCCAAACCAACCAACAACTTCGATTTTGCCTTTTTTAGATGTTCATGAATATCGAAGTATAGGGATGTCGTTTTGGCTGTGATTATATCGCGAAAAAGTGATACAATCTTCCAGTCCACCCGGCAGCCCAGAGAAATCAAGCCCAGTTTGAATCTCAAGCTGGAGAAGGGGGTACAAGGTGGAAGATGTAAGACTGATTTCCACAAGCGGCCCTCAATTTTGTTCCATTCATAGTTCCAGAGCAAGGGCTTGGCTTCCAGACTGTATAGGAGGACTGGAATTGCTTTACCGATGTAAAAGTTTGAGTGGTGATATTGAGAATTTACAGAACTTCCTTCCCAGGTTCTTCATCTGGGCCATGATTTTTAGTTTTTTCCTGCTCAAGGTTGGAAAGGCTACAATTTCATAACCCAGGTAATTAAGCTCCTCCACCCTAGGAATTTCCTTGGCATCCAGGGGTCCATGTCCTAGAGGGTAACTTTTTCCTGGGATGATTGTAAATAAGTATTTTAGATTTTGCTGGATTAATTATAAGACCGTTTAGTTTAGCATATTCGCTTAATTTTAGCAGGAGCCGCTGGAGCCCAATCGCGGAACCGTCCAGCAAAACAATATCGTCTGCATAGGCCAACCAGTGTACACGTCTTCCATTTATCTTATGGGTTATCATTGATGCTGAGACCAGAAAATCCCGGAGGTCTGACAGGAAAAGCTTAAAGAAGGGGGCACCTAGGCACCCTTGCCGGACTCCTTTCAATACCTGTATTACTTCTGAGAGGTTACCAGCATCGTCCAACCTTACCCTAATGGTAGTATTTTTATGTAGCTCTGCAAGCAAAGCCAATAAAGGAGATGGGATGCCCCATTTATGGAGTTTCTGCCAGAGGAGTGACCTGTCCACTCGATCGAATGCTTTGGACAGGTCCACCCAAGCTCCAAATAACGGGGTTACCTCCTTCTCATTTGATCTTTCGCTAAGAAGGTTCAGTATAAGACCATTTAGACTGGTAGAGAGGCCCTTCCTGAAGCCCGTTTGATGCTTAGAGAGAATCAGTTTGGAGTCAGCCCAAATTGTGAGCTCCCTCATTAGTAAACGCATAAAGAGTTTACTATCTATGTCCAAGAGGGCGATTGGTCGATAACTGGCAGGATTTAACCTATCGCCCCCCCCTTAAAAAAAGGGATAATGAATGCACTCTTCCATGATGGTGGAAAGGTCCTGGTCTTTATACTTTCCTGAGGTGGAATAACAATTTTGCCGACAATTTGGGCTGATTTTTTTAAGACCCGATAGGTGAGCCCATTGGGTCCGGCTGCCTTTGATGTAGAGGCAGATAGAATGAGATCCTCTGTCTTGCTGATTAAATGACAGGGCCCACTTGGATGACGTTCCAATGAACTCTTTGGATCCTGGATGGTCAAAGTGCTTAGTTAAATAGTCGATCCATTTATGTTCCTGGACCAGATTGCAGAGTGATCTATTCTGGCCGGTTACCAAAAGATTGAGTGCAGCCCAGAAGCCTCTGCAATTGTTTTCATTAAGTAAGTAAAACATTTTCTCCCCATCATCCTGTAATTTTTGCTGTTTATGATTCTTTAACCAACCAGTTCTGATAGGATTGTTTAGCCTTCTTCATTTTTTGTTTACTGTCCCCGGGACCTTCTCCTATTTTTTTCTTTAAGAGACGTATAGTTTGTCGAAGGATTCGCCTTTGTTTGAGTGTCCTCATCAAAGACATGTAGGTGTATTTGTTTTCCTGCGGCCTTTGTCTCATTTGGAGGGCAAATTGACCAGATAAAGTTCCCAAATTTTTCAGGGTGAAATTCCTCAGTCCACAATGCTGCTGGGACTGCTTCAAGCCATTCATTCAACATTTCCCCTCCATGCTTATATTTGACCACTCTCAGTTCGCCTTTTAATCCTTCAAGATCCTGAGGACTTTGTTGGATCCGAGCTTTCTGATGTTCCTGGAATTGAAATTCCAACCTAGCATGATCGCTCCCTCCTTCCCAATTGAGGGTCAGCCTCGGGCAAAGGAGTGAAAGATCTGGGGTTACAAAAATGTAGTCTAATGTAGTTTGCGAAGAGCCTTGTTTCCAGGTAGGTTCTTCTGATTCATTCTCCACATTTTTCACATAGATCCTTTCCAAATCCCAGGAAGAAAGGAAATCCCCCCCCAGTGTTTCGCTTTCCATGAAGACCTCGGCTTACCCGATTCTAGCACCACATTTCCTAAGTTAATGTGATCTGCATTAAAGTCCCCTGCAACTAATATGCGAGCTCCCTCAAACTCTAACTTCACCGTTGACAACAGGTTATGTAGAATTTCTATGAACTCATGGAGATTGGTGCTGGCTGGGTTCCAATAATTATTAACCAGCACTAAGGTTGTATTGGGATTTCCCAGGTCGAGCTCCACTTTGCAGGCTTGGATGCCTCCCAAATGATTGCATACGGGGACAATTTCCTTAATACTTGAATTTTTGTGTGCTATCAGAAGTCCACCTGCTGGTCTGCCTTTAGATTTTTGAAGAGCTCCAAGATTGAGAGTTGTCAAGCCCTCATTTTCTATCGAGTTAACGAGCCAAGTCTCCTGGAATAAAAAAAATATTGGTATTTTGTAACAGGTCCTTTTTTTAGTAGCCTTTTCTTTAGAAAGCTAGGACCTCTCGTGTTCCAGGAGACTAGTCTTATGTTATTTTGTCTAAAGAATATTTTGCTCCTCTCCAAGCTTCTATAGGATTTGTGAAATAATCTCGAAGTTTGGTTATGAGATTTTCGTTCAGTTTGAGCCCAGATGACAGGTTCATTAATGGCTCTTCGACTGAGCCGACTGCACTCACAAAATTAAGGGCATCCTCACTTCCAACTTGTATGCTGGAAGTATCTTCTTGTTCCCGCTCAAAGACCAACAGGCCAGCTCGAGCCAATTCACTTCTATTATTGATGAGTGCCTGTTGGGCCATTCTGGAATTCAGACCAACTTCCACAAAGAATCTGTCCACTGTTGGAAATTTAACATACTCGATATCTTCTGTGGTGAAGAGAAACAGATTATAATTTTTTCTAATTTCAGATAACACCACTGATCTACAAAGTGAGCTGTATCTGTTTGGTTTCTCGAGTCTTAACCAGACCCTTCATTGCGATGTTGGCCAGAACTGGCTCTGCTTTCCTTGCAGTTGTAGTATAGTAAGAATAATCAGGCTCCTCTCGGTCACTATTCTGTAAAGGCGGCTCTAAATTCCTAGATTTCCCTGAGCCGTTACGACACTCTACTTCATTAGTTGTGAACTGGGTTGGAACTTCATCCAAGGAGCATGTCTGCTCAGCTGGAACAGAGGCTGATGGTAGGATATCCGTTATCGCAGCTGCTTTCAGAAAGATGGGAGCCAATCTGATGTTATTATTAGGCTTTTTCTGTACGACTACTCCAGCATTACTATCATTGACCCCTTTTTGGGCCTTATTTTTAAAAAAATATTGGAGCTAGCTTAATGTTCGTATAACCCAATTTTAAATTTTGATCACAAGGGACTCCACTCGTAGGCCAGGAGGACTCAGTTTGTGTTCCCAGTTTGTGTTCCTTCTTAGAAGCTTGTTTTTTTAGATTTTTGGGCTTTTTCAAAGTTTTCTCTGGCTGTAAAACGAGACGAGGGATCCTGGAATTAACCCTCTTATTCTTCTTATGGCGTCTTTTTCTTTTGGGATTGAAGGAGCTAGCAGGACTGCAATTTACTTCTTCCTGTAGACAGTCCTGAGCATTTCTAGGAACCACTTCCTGTGGGCTTCCAAGGTTCTCATCTAATTCTTCCACAGCGACATTAGCGAGTCTTCTAAATTCTTCTAAGACCGAGTCTGATAATGGAGTATCATCAAAGCAGTCAAATGGTCCTTCGATCTGTGATTGGTTCGCACTTGAAAAACTTTGTACTGGGAGATTTTTTAGTAACTCTTCTATTGTGAGGTTACTCTTTGCCTTTTCCTTCAGTAAAGTATGAAAATGGGCAAGATCCAGTCCTTGTTTCGCTACCTCTGTATGTGAGTCTTTTAAGGTTGGTATTAAAATTGTGTTCATGATGTTATTGAGTGCCGTCATTGATGAATCGATCTTTGACACTTCACTTGAGAGTTCCAACAAATAGCCTGCCTGTGCTTGTACTTCTGTTTTCAATAGTTCAAATACTGAGACCAAAGAATTTAGTACAAAGCTCAATGCTGAAAGCGTATTCTCGTTAGCTAGAGATGACGCACTAAAGGACGGAATATGGGGCCCGTCTTGCTCCAACTGCAACCCTTGTGTAGGAGCTACATTTTCTAATGTATTGGTTAAGGGTAATGTTGTTGAACAGGAGCAGTCTAACAAAAGAGAACCTAGATTGGCCTCATGGTTTAAGCTAGGCAAATGGCCAGGGGAGGGCAGCAGGTCCACAAGATCATTTGTGCTTTTATTCCTTTTTCTAGCAAAATGATCGTCAATTCAGCTCTGTATTTTTTTGGTGGTCAGAGTATATTCTAGTCCTCTTTTCCAACCTTCTTGAATTGTAGATGTGGACGAAATAGTTTCAGTGTTTTGCTGACTGGCTCAGTGAATGAGGGCGTGAGTAACATGAGTGACTGGCTGACATGTTACTATAGCTGTTGGGGAAGCTGTCACTAAAGCTGCAGTACCCTCTTCGGCCAGATACGAGCCCTCCTGGGCCGCCATATCCTCCAGAAGGGGTGAGCTTCGAAGTCTCATGAATTGGACTCCTAGTTAAATCTGGCTAAAGTAACACTGTTAAGAACAATCCTCAGAGGCAGAATTGTATTTCGAAGGGATTGTGTCCTCCGACGTATTCCTCATCTTAGAGATCTCCTTCCAGCTCTGCTGGCCTCGGAAACATTTTTCTCTCTAGAGGGCGCTGCGCGTCGACGTCCTCCGAGTCGATGTCCCTCGACAGCCGCCGTATCGACGTCAACGTCATCCTGCCTATAAAAGCCGCGAGCAGCGTCCGTTGCTCAGTTCTGTTTTTCCACGCTTACTCAGTGCCTCGGAATACCGTTGCTCAGTTTTGTCAGGTTTTACCTATTTACCTCGAGTTATTCGATACCGTACTCGATGGCTTCTTCGTCGGAACCGACAACTCCTCGATCCGGCTTCAAAAAATGCCGAGATTGTGGGAAAAAGATGTCGCTGACTGACCCTCAGAGTTTCTGTGGTGTTTGGGAGCTGAACACCATTGTTCGGAGTGCGAGGACTGTATATCCATGACAGCTAAGGCCCTGAAGGAGCGTAGGGGGAAGCTGGAGAAAGGTAAGACTTTTAAAGCTGCTTCTTCGTCGACGAAGTCGAGACATTCGTCTCCTCGTCACCATTTGCGCTCCAGGTCTCGAAGTGGGTCCCATCACTCGAGATCGAAGCACTCGAAGAGGAGACGTCTAAGATCCCCTTCTCCCTCTTCCTCTGTTTCGCCAAAGAGAATCCCTTCCCCCACGAAACATAGTTCCCGGGCTGAATGGGAGGAATTCTGCAAAAATATGATGAGCGTCTTCGAGAAAGCGGCCTCGACCCCCTCGAAGACTGCCGAGAGTGATGCTCTGGTCGAAAGACCCGAAGGTCGAAAACGCCGCAAGTCGCAGTACCCGGAGAAGGAAACCTCTCCAGCGTGTTCCGAACCCTCTAGTAGGATTATGACCTCCAAACCTTCCTCGAAGGTTCAGTCGACGAAGGTTCCGTCGACGCCGAGGTCGGTGTCTTCGACGCCGTTGTCGAAGGGACCTTCGACACACGAGTCTGTCGACTCGACGCCACCTTCAACACCGGCGTCGACGCCAAGAAAAGTCACGTTTACGACACACCCAGTCACTATCCCCAGGTCCTCGATGTCGATGGTGTCGAGATTGTCGCGCAGAATCCCAATTCTGTCGAGGTCATCGAGGCCTCCGCCTTTGTTTTCGACGCCACGCTCGAAGCCTTCGGCGTCGACGACATCAACGTTTTCGAGGCCGATTATGACAAGTTCGGCACCCTCTGCCTTGGAAATGGGGTTTACACCCTTCATGAGTTCAGAACAATTGAGAACTATGTCCTCAATTATGGAAGAGGGTGAATCGTCTGAACAGGAAGACACATTTGAGTTCCAGGGACCTGTAACCCCAGTTAGAGAGGAAATTTCCTCTGAAGAACGCAGGTTAAAGGATCTTCATGATTCCTTACATGAGGCAAGTGGGTTAGACACTTCCCCTGAGGTAGAGTGTGCTAGGCCAGACCCGGGGGAGCATGCTGAAACCCCCTATAGAGCCTTAATGGCCAGGATCACAGAGTTTATGGGGTGGTCTGCATCTTCACAATCTTTCCAGCAAGATGACCTCACTGATATTCTCGACAAAGGCCCACAGGAGGATCCTGTGGTGCCTTTTCATAAAGCTCTTCAGAGGAAGATTATGACGAACTGGGAAACCCCAGATGTCGTCCCGGCAGTAAATAAACTGTCTACAAAATACAGGGTATCCTCTACAGACCCGGAGTTTTTGTCAAAACACCCATCCCCAGAAAGTGTGGTGGTACAGGCAGCATCTTCCACCGATGTCAAGACGGCTTATCCTACCGTCCCGCAGGACAGGGACGATAAAAAATGATGCTATGGCAAAGAAAGTTTTTCGGCATGTAGCATGGCGTCAAAATCTGTTAATGCTACTTGCACCCTTGCTAGATTCAGCCATACAATTTGGGAGTGTGCTTCTACAGCGGCTGACTACATCCCGGAGGGAGAAGAAAGGGAGGCGTTCCTGAATATCATACAGGACGGTAAAGACGCTATGTGCGAATCCCTCCAGACGGGCATTGATTCGGCTGACAGTATCAGCAGAGCAATGGCGGCAAGTACAACAACCAGGAGATTCGCTTGGTTGAGAAAGTCTGGTTTTGCCCCAGATGTGCAGGCCAGGCTCTTGAACATGCCATTCGATGGCTCTTCTTTGTTCGGGAAAAAGGCGGATGACAGTTTAGAGAAACTGCAAACTTCAAAAGCAGCAGCAAAATCCCTAGTCGCTGCAATCCGTCAGACACCTTTTCGTACCACAGGAACCTCTGCGAGGGGTAAGTCCTTTCGCTTCTACTCCGCATTCGGAAGAGGTAGAGGACGACCGGCTCAAAGGGGACAAAGAAGAACTACCCGAGGTGGACGGGGTAGATATTCAAAAGCCGCAGCAACAAGAGGTGCCTCTTTACCATCGGCATCTGCATCAGCCGCCCCAAAACCACTCTGAGGACTTCCCTCACAGGACACCTGTAGGAGGCAGGTTGACTCAACATCTGGCGGTATGGCAGGCTATCACGTCAGATACTTGGGCATTGGAAACTGTTGCCCAAGATTACTGCCTGCCTTTCCTACGCATACCTCAGAGTCATCCACCGAGGATCAGCTCTCAAAAAGCTCCCGATCCACTCCTCTTGCATGAAATTTTGGACCTGCTAGAGAAAGGTGCCATAGAACCGGTACCGGTAGCGGAGAGGAACAAGGGCTGGTACTCCCCTTACTTTCTCATTCCAAAGAAAGACGGAGGACTGAGACCCATCTTGGACTTGCGAGAATTGAACAAATTCCTCAGGAAAGACAAATTCAAGATGGTCACTCTTTCTCAGATCCTCCAGGCCCTTCAGTTCCAGGACTGGTTGGTATCTCTGGACCTTCAGGACGCTTATTTCCATGTGCCTATCCATCTCAAACACAGGAAATACCTGAGGTTCGCAATTGGCAACTCTCACTATCAATTTCGAGTGCTGCCATTTGGGCTGACCTCCGCCTCGAGGGTCTTCACCAAGTTAATGTCGGTAGTGGCGGCAAGTCTAAGGAGGGAAGGGATTCACGTCTACCCCTACCTGGACGATTGGTTGATCAGGGCTGTTTCTTCGGAACAAGCTCAGATCCAGCTAAATCACGTGTGCCACTTCCTTCACAAACTGGGCTTCTCCCTCAATTTAAAGAAGTCACAAATGATACCATCGCAGAGACTCCAGTTCATAGGAGCGATCCTGGACACTTCCCTGGGAAAAGCCTCGCCACCAGAGGTGAGGGCTCAAGATATTCTACAGATGGTTACCAAGTTCCAAGATGCCCAACGTCTCCCAGCCTTCGACTTTTTGAGGTTGCTAGGCCTCATGGCATCCTGCATTTTCCTAGTGCCAGAGGCTCGCCTGAGAATGAGATCCCTCCAGTGGGCACTGAGGACTCAGTGATCACAATTCTCAGGGAGAATGACGGATCTTCTTCAGGTTCCCGACAGGGTGGCTCGAGACCTTCAGTGGTGGGCCTGTCAGGAGAACATTCTGAAAGGAGAACATTTTTTGGCAACCCTGGCCGGAGATAGCAGTAGTCACGGATGCCTCACTCACGGGGTGGGGAGCCAACGACTTGACCATCAGCGGTCGTTGGTCTCCATCGGAGTCCAGACTACATATCAACCTGTTAGAGCTGAGAGCCATCAGACTTGCGCTGAAGGCGTTCCTGCCAGCTGTACAAGGGAAAAACGTCCTGATAATGACGGACAACACGGTGGCCATGCATTATCTCAACAAAAGAGGAGGCATAGGATCACTACCCCTGTGCAGAGAGGCCATGCAGCTCTGGTTTTGGGCAATCCAAGAAGGAATCTCTCTATCGGCAGTTCACCTAGTCGGAGAGAAGAACTTGACAGCGTACGCTCTGAGCAGGCAGAGCAGTGTCTCCCACGAGTGGGAGCTAGCTCAGGAAGTCCTTCAAGAGATCTTCGCCCTTTGGGGAACCCCTCAGGTGGATCTATTCGCCACCAGCCTCAACAGAAAATGCGATCTGTTCTGCTCATGGGAATTTCCCCCGAGAGGAGCTCTGGGAGACGCGTTCATAGTGGACTGGGAGTTTCCGCTTCTGTACGCGTTCCCACCGGTCCCTGTCATTCCTCAAATGATCAGGAGGTTGAGAAGATTCCGGAGAACCATGATCCTGATTGCCCCGGATTGGGCCAGGAGAATGTGGTACGCAGACCTTCTAGACTTGTCCATCTGCCCTCCAATTCGACTTCCACTCAGAGAGAACCTACTCTCACAGAAGGGAGGTCAGCTTCTCCATCCAGACATCAAAACCCTCAACCTTCACGCTTGGCTTCTGAAAGGCTGAGGTACAAGGATTGGGACCTCCCTGATGATGATATGGAGGTGTTGCTTTCGGCAAGGAGGCCAGCAACAAAGTCTTTATACCGCTGCCGTTGGAACAGATTTTGCAGCTGGTGTAGAGAACAGAATATCGACCCTTTTTCATGTGGTACACCAATGGTTTTGTCCTTCCTACTCTATTTGGCGAATTCAGGCCTTCAAGTTGGCACCATTAAGGGCTATCTCGCAGCGCTATCCATCTTTAGATGCACTGCGGAAGAACCATCCTATTTCAAGTTACCCTTGGTAATACAATTTATTTAAAGGGGTTAACCAATGTTTATCCCCCAAGACCATTCCAAGTTCCCCTATGGGATTACATCAGTAGACTAGCCAGGATAAGACAGGCAGACCAGCTGTTTGTAGGTTACACAGGTCACAAGCTGGGGTTACCAATAACTAAGCAGACCATTTCCAGATGGATCATTCTGGCCATTCTGGAATGTTATAAACTGGCAGGGAAAGAGCCCCCTCAAAACCTTAGGGGTCATTCGACCAGAGGTATTGCAGCTTCATTGGCCCTCAAAAGAGGTGTGCCGGTTAAAGACATCTGTGCGGCCGCTACATGGTCGTCTATCCATACCTTTACACGATTTTACAACTTGGATTCCTCCTCCAGTCAAGAGACTAGGTTTGGAAGGGCTGTACTGCATTCTATTCATCAGTAGAAGACAGCGTGAAGTCAGTACTCCCACCTCCAATAATAGAATACTGCTATGGGAGCCTATCTAAGATGAGGAATACGTCGGAGAACACAATCCCTTCGAAGAACAAGTTACTTCTTACCTTGTAACGGTCTTTCGACGGGATGTTCCTCCGACGTATTCCTCATCGACCCTCCCATCCATCCCCGCAGTTCTACTTCCCTTGTTGTTGCAGCTTACGCTCCTTCAGGGTGATTAGTCTAGTCCAGAAAGTATTATTGTGGGCCACAAAACGGAACTGAGCAACGGACGCTGCGCGCGGCCTTTATAGGCAGGATGACGTTGACGTCGATACGGCGGCTGTCGAGGGACATCGACTCGGAGGACGTCGACGTGCAGCGCCCTCTAGAGAGAAAAAATTTTCCAAGGCCAGCAGAGCTGGAAGGAGATATCTAAGATGAGGAATATGTCGAAGGAACATCCCGTCGAAAGAACGTTACAAGGTAAGAAGTAACTTGTTCTATTAACTGATAGGCTCCTCTATAGTAAAGATATCAAAATAAATGTACCTTGGGGCACCCCAGCGCCTAACAGCCGCACAACAGCCAGTAGGGCTTGTCTCTGCCGGGCTTAGCGCCGCAAGGGTGGTAGCCTCCGACTCTTGATGGAGTCCGAAATCACGTGACCACGACACGTGATGTAGATTGCCCCGCCTCCTCCAGGAAGCGTGGTGAAACGCTGATGCCGGCAAGAATCTGCGCTGACTCGCAGTGCCAGGTAGGTAAAAAACAGCCTGGGCTTCACAGCAGCCAAAGTCCTCCTGGGTAAAACACACACAGTGCGGGCGGCAGCCTCTGACTCTTGAGGGAGTCCGAAATCACGTGACCACGACACGTGATGTAGATTGCCCCGCCTCCTCCAGGAAGCGTGGTGAAACGCTGATGCCGGCAAGAATCTTCGCTGACTCGCAATGCCGGGTAGGTAAACAGCCTGGGCTTCACAGCAGCCAAAGTCTTCCTGGGTAAAACTCTGCCTCTACTGCTCTGCAGAGGGGTGTTCCCATTCGTAATATTTGTGAAGCAGCCACATGGACCTCTGTCCATACTTTTGTAAAGCACTACTCCCTGGATTCTATCCATGGGCAAGATTTGGCCTTTGGTAAGGCGGTCCTCTACTGCAATTTGATTGGACATTCTAATATTCTAAATTATTTTCCCACCTCCATACGTTGGTACTGCTTTGGGAGTCTGTCATAGATGTGGAATACGTCGGAGGACTCAATCCCCTCGAACAAGTTACTTTCTTACCTGGTAACGTTCTTTCTATGGGATGTTCCTCCGACGTATTCCACATCGCGCCCTCCCAGCCTGCCCCTCTACAGAAATTCTTATGCAATTGCAGCTTACGTTCCCGCAAAGATTTCTGTAGTCACACTGGCAGAAGGTTGGTGCCACACATTCTGGGGAAAAAACTACAACTGAGGCTAAGGGCGTCATGTGTCCTACATATAACATACGGTGAAGTCGGCACTCGACGGAGGCCCTCGAGGGACAGTGTATTGATGCAATCGACACAGGATGCAGACGCTGACATTTTTTTCTGAAGCAGCACAGCTGTGGTGATTACTGTCATAGATATGGAATACGTCAGAGGAATATCCCATCGAAAGAACGTTACCAGGTAAGAAAGTAACTTGTTCTTTTGTAGCAATAAAATCAGTTGTGACATGGGAGCTTTGTCTCATGTTTAATTCAACTGTTACTCCAACTGATGGTTTTTATTTTTGGCAGGTTTAAGGAATCGTGATTGTTATTTTGCAGTTGAACTTTGCCAATACCATTTTACATATTACCCTTGTTTTAGGACAGCAACTTTAAAAGTCATCTCTAATTTGATTGGTCTATCTGGGCAGTTTGTTGGTGTCCCTAAAATGATATTGGAGTATATCTTCTACCTACTTTGGGCATTATTAGAGCTTTAATGACTTTTTTGTGCTGTTACTATGGACTGTAATTACTGTTGGTATTCGCAACCTGAAAGGCTACTGCCCGATTACATGAATACCACCAGCACACTAGTAACAAATGCAGATTCGGTGAAATACTGCTGCTATTTCTGTCAATCTGCACGCATTATTCATTTTTAAAGAAATGTTTCATTCCCTCCCGATGGAGGAAGGGAATTGTATTGTGTACAGTAGCAGATCAATTTCACAGTTCTGAAAATGTTATGTATGGACTCTTCTCTGCATTAGCTTGCAAAAGTGAGACAAGATGGGTGTCACCATACAGAATTATCTCTCCCTTCAATGCTGGAAAATAAGTGTAACACCCTTGAAGACGACCTTCAATAATATTTTCCTCCACCATCTTTAGTGGAGGCAAAAATTGGTTGAGTTTCATGTTGATCTACCACATTGTAATCAGCAGTATTTAATGGAGTGAACTTTGCATCCCAACAATTCCTGTGGTGGCAGTGGACATCAAAACAGGTAAGTGCACTTGTGCCAATTCCGTTTTTTTCGAGTGACCGGGCCGGACTATAGGTTGCTTGGACACTTACTTCTGCCATTGGTCCTGTCAGTGCAGTGCAGGGTTTGTAGGTGAGTGGCTGAAGATGGTGTCTGGCTGCATGGTGGTTCCCATCTCAGCAGAATTGCAGCTAGCAGGCCAGACACCTCAGGACTGCAGCCATAGTGGGTCTCATGATGTGAAGCAACACCCAGGGCCTAGAAGAAGCTGGGCAGCAGTGAAGAAACCCTGTTCATGGGGTTGCAGGAGGGAATCCTGGTTGCAGTAAAGATTTGGCTCCAGGAAGGTCCTGCTTCATTAACGATGGCAGCCACAGCAGGAGCGATTTTCTTAAGCCTCAAATTGACCTGCAGAGTCTCGGGCTGCAGCACTGGATTGGGACCAGTGCCGTGAAGAAGACTGGTCTTCAGATGGGCAGCCCCCAGGATGTCCCAGGACACTTCCAATGTCCTTGGAAAGGAGCCTTCAGGTACAGGGGGCATGATTGGTTGGTCCCACTTATCCAAATGTTGAAGCACCAACACGGGTCTTCTGTGGTCTCAGCAAAAGTAGCTGGGCCTCACCGTCAGATGGCTTTGGCAATACTGGTTGCCCTTGGCAACGGTCTTCAGTGCAGTCTCTTCAGAAATGTGGCTCCATTAATCAACTTGATAGACTGTGGGCAGAGGTCCTCTTATCCCAAAAGGTGGCTGGGGGTTGCCCCAGCCCTTCACTGGCAGACATGTACTCTATTCAAATGGATAAGGGTGGTCCACTTGTGGATGCCCACAAGCCCCACCTCTGTCAAGCAAGCAGACCCATCCTGGCAGGGATGTGAATTGGAACAAACAGTCCCAAACCCAGTCTTGACCACTTGTATGGTGTTTTATGTCTTGAGAGGGCAGTAACACTGCCAGAAAGGATGATCACCAAAAGACGGGGCCTAAACATGTCCTGACCGTTTGAATATATATCATTCTAAATGGCATTGTGCAGTAAATAAATAATGGTGCATGGTAGTGCACAAGCACACCCAAAATGTAATAACTATATTACAGAAATCAAAGGAAAAAGGGATACAAGGTACCACTATAGCAGTTCACTGTATGATGTGCTTCATTAAAAGAACAAAGGAAATCACATTCCCACTTCACTGGTAACCTTATGGGCTGACCAGTGTGTCCAAAAGAACGAGTTTAGCACGGTAAGTGAAGCTTAAGTATTTACTTTCCTCCAGTGTCCGGCTAGGGTTCAAAACCTAGCAAGTAGCTGAGGGGGGACGGAGGGGAGACAGGTGGGGTCCATTGTTAATGGAAGGCAAGTTGCAAAAAGAAAAATCTTTCTATGCTGTGGTACCTGGCATCCTTCCTGCAGCTCCTGTAGATATTGCAGTGGCTCCGTCCTGATCTGTAGATACAGCTTACGTTGATCTGTCAACCTATTTTCTGAATGATAAAAAATAAAATTATTTCCCCAAGATTGCTCTTGGGAGAAGGCACTTTTTAGAAGTGGTGGCTTTACATAGGTCCATCTCAACACACAAAAGAAAAGGTTAGCCAAATTGAAGAAGGCAAGATCATCTTGATTGATATCGCATATACTCTGTAGCATGTATTTATACCAGGTAGCCATGCTGCGAAGCTATTGTTCCAGGGAAGTAGCTTTCCCATTGTATCCCCATAATCATTATGAAGTGATATTTGAACTTTTAAGTGCAGAGGCTTTCCTCCTGCAATTACCAGTATTATTAATAAACATACATGTTGTAGAGCCTACATCCCGGTCATGAAAATGTGGATATGGTCCAGAGGAGGAGGATCATCAATGTTGGGCATGTGATGGATGTATCTGCAATTCTGCACATTCTTGTAGTAGCCATCTACACTGATTGTGTAATCACTTCGGTGTGCAAAGGTTTGTGAGTTGAGGTGGGGGTTTGAGAGACCTGGTGGGGAGGGGTATTGTGGTGTCAAAGGAGTTTGTGTTGAAGGCCTGTAAGAACCTTATTCATGGACTGGCATGCTATGTGGGATGGTGCCTAAAGGAGGTTGCTGTGGGGGGTGTGCATACGTCATTCTACATACCTTGTGGCTGTCGATGACCTGCACGCCTTGATGGTTTTACTTTCCCCTCCCTCATCTTTGTCTTTGTGTGGCTTGTGTTGGCCCTTGCTCATAAATGAGCAGATTGACATGGAAACGGGTGAATGCTTACCGTGAACTGTAAACCGTGTTCTGGTGTTATAACATACTGTATATGCAACAAAATGTAAATTAAATGCATGCAATGCAGAAAGTATTAACGGGTGTTTCTTGAAGTGCTTCAATTGTAATCCTTTTTATGTGCAGGTTGGTACAATCCGATATATGGCCCCTGAGGTGTTGGAAGGAGCAGTAAACCTGCGGGATTGTGAATCTGCTCTCAAACAAGTGGATATGTATGCCCTTGGCCTAATCTACTGGGAGATTTTTATGAGATGCACAGACCTCTTCCCAGGTACAAGAACACTGAATGTAGCAAGTTCGATACATATGTCATCTAACACAGCATATTGATACTTGCTTTAGTTGACATTGGCGAAAAAGTCAACATTTGCTGGTGTTCAAAACTATGACCTGTCGGCTACAAACAGATCTCAGCAGTAGGCTTGGTATCTCACTTAGTCATAGTTTTAATTTGTTTAAACGGGTTTGGTTTATTGCGTGCAAGTGTCACTACTTTGAGTAACCTTTTCAGGTGATGTGCTATGAATAGATGGACTTTTCATTCATACTTATGGGGATCAGGCACATATTAATTCGGGTAGAGGGTTAAAGAGGGTTTCTGTCATTTGCTCTGCCTCACTACATTCAAACAGAACCAACAATGTAAGCTGCATGAGACTGTTGAAGTCTGCTTCTATGCAAGCACACACTTGTGTTGACTCGAATGCTCTGTTCTGAATTCTGCATCGCTTGTGATCTCTCACTAGGTGTTAAGATTTTGTAAACTTTACCACACATGCTCCTAGTTTCTGTTATTGGGTTCACTAATGTTGCAGCGATTTGTCTCTTTTTCGGATCTCATTTATGATGCCGATTGCCAAAATGAAGTATTTCAAGGAAGTCAAGTAGCAGAATCTCATTGTGTCCAAGTTGCTGAAAACACAAATTGACAACGTGTCTCAGTGTTCTTATATTGTAAATGTAGATTATTCATGGTTTAGGCCCAGTTCTGCAGGTGGGTGGCAAATCCCTTTTTACCATCTTCTGTTAAGAATGGTTAATGTTTTCAGAAACAAACCTGCAAATACTTAACCAGAATGTGTGCAAGTATTGATTCTGCATCCTTTTACCAAACGTCTGTGTGTTCTCAGAGTTCATGCTTGGACCAGTCATGTGAAAAGCAATAAATGTACAAAACATTGTTTTTTTTCCAGTACACAGTAAAATGAATGGTGGTAGAAAGTACTACATCCAATTTTTCATATAATTAGATCCAGTACTCTTGTGGATTTTTGGAAATTATTTTTTCATAAAATGTTTGGAGAAAGATTGGCAATTTAGTTTGGTAGTACCATTGTGTTCACCTGAGTATGTAAAAATAAGTTACAGCAAGTGGATGCTTCAATACTTTGAAGAGTGTAGAGACGAAGAGTCAGTTCTGTGCCTCGGATACGTTGGCTAGTATTTCATATCTGCTTTATTAACTCGTGCTGAAACCCCATGTGGTAATATTTGTACAAAGGGCAATTATCGTACTCCATAGTTTGCACACCTGCACTGAAAATGTTCTACCGCCCAATATCAGAGTTTGCAAAATCTACTAGCCACTCAGATTGGCAAGGGCATTTTATGAAGGGCGAGTTCCATTTGCATGGTACTCCATTTTTGCGGGTGGAGCATGGGGATGTTTGAAACCTTTATTTGATTTTTTCTGCAAACAAACTTAGAATGGTAAATGACAAATAGTTTTCACTGTGCATGGCTGACATTTGGGTGGCAGCATTGCACTAAAAATGAAGTATGCTTATGTTGACATCCATTGTTTTACAGTAAACGCTGGTAAATAGTCACAGGTAACCAAGGGGCAAGTGTGTTCAACTTAGGTAGACTATGTAAACTAAGAAACTCGCACCTTCAGATTTGGCAAGACCTGAGCGTACCAAGATGTGATTTTAAAGGTGACCTCCGTTGTGGCTTGGACTTCTGTATAAAAAGCATGATCTTAAAAGCTATAATTTTGAGTAGAGTGCACTACTTACTGAGATGGTGTTTTTGCTGCATGTTGCACTTCCCCTCAATTGTTTTGCTATAGACACACTGATTGGGACGAGTATGCCCAGATGTGGGTCCCGTGCCTGCTGGGCCTAGAGACCCCAGCTACCACTCACAGATGTGGCCCACACAATGAGGCTGAAACATGTCTAGGGATGCTTGTGGTCTCGTGCAGAAGGGATGTGGCCAAGCAGTTCGGGCTGGACTGACCCTTTTTGGGTAGACTAAGCCTGATTTTCATGTTCCCCTTTTGTAATGGCTTGGCGGGTGAAGAACGTTGGTCTGGAGGGTTGCCAAGAGCAATGCTAGATGTTAGGATTGAACACTTTGTTCCATCTGATCAAGGCCTGGCTGCATGGCTTCACTCTGGATTTTAGCACACGGCTAGCCAGTAAGCTCATCCCTGGAATACAGCAGAGTTGTAATCAGAAAGTGATTAAAGGCAGCCGCCAAGCAGTGGAGCCCCTCACAGCCAGCTGTGCAATGTAACCTCCCTGATGATCTCTGGAAGTGTAGCTTAACAGAAAAATCTGTAAAGTAGCAGATCCAAAAGTGAAATAGTTCAGGGGTCTGAAGGACTGCTCGCTCAATCTTTGAGACCAGTTTATGCGTTGGGGTGAAGGTGTAGAATACTTTGGTTCTGGATTAGAGCCCTTCCTGATGATGGATATGAAATTGTAATTTCCTCACGATCTGATACAGGTGCTGTGTGTCCTACAGCACTTCTATTTTGAGGTTTCTAATGGCTTTTTGGTTTGAAGCACCTCTGATGTCATACATTGCGGCTTGAGTCCATGTCTTCTGTAGATCATTCTCTGGAAAGTCTTGGGTCACTAGAGTTGGGTTATAGGCTGTGACAAAACCCAATATCTTCACCTTCTGGACCGTCCGCCAACTCTGTTCGAGATTCCTCAGTGCGTTTTTCTTTCCATGACATTGTGTTATGGGATCTATTAAGATGGAAATTGGAATATCACTTTTTATTGGAAAAGGTATAAAAAAAAATCTGGCGCCCTTCGTTAGTTCTTAAGCTTTTATGGCCCTGCTTCAGTGAGGTGGGGTTCTTTTAGCTGCCTGATGTTGCAGTAAATCGTTCTAAGATGGGGCGGAGCTTTCATTTTGTTATGGAATTAAATTCGTCATATTTCAAATTAAAAAGAAGTGTTCGTTTGTGATGGCAGTCTTCATGCCGGTTAGCGAATGAGTCGCTAACGTTATGTTATTGCCTCTTGTAGGTTCTTCTTGTCTATGCTATGCTGTAGGTGCTTGCTCTGCAGCTCTCCTTTTTTAGTGATGTGCCTGTCTTTGATGTTGGTCTGACCACCCAAACAAAAGCTTATGGACTGTGTGGTAAATAACCAGTATTGGCATATCTCACTTCTTCTGTCCTGGGTCAAACTTTCTTTTTCTGTACTAAAATGTGTGGTGCTTCAACCCTGTTTTGTTCGATAATATATGTGTGACGATATTGGAAACAAACACCAACACACACTCCTTGGTAATTACACTATTTTATCATAAGCATGAATAATTAAGTTATAAAAGGAGAATAGTGCATGAACGATCGGGATGGTAAGCTCACTTCCTTTTTTGTGTCCTTTCTGTCCTTGAACAAATCCCTTTAAGAGGCAGACACTATTGCAGCACGATTTCCTCTTGAGTAGAGCAAGCATTGTGTGACCTTTGTAAAAGTATTATTTTCAATGGATTTTATTAGTCTTTATTACTATTTGGAAGTTATTCATTTTTCATTCTAAACACCGCTCTTATTAGAAATCTTGTAATGACGAGTCCAATATTGTTAACAATTCTGATTAATATACTTTGTCTTCATGCAGTATTAGTACATTGCACTTGTCGCCTTCAATTGGGCGACCAATGCATTTTGTGGGTAGACTCAATGTCTTCTCCATGTACCAAGCCAAATGTAACAATGGTGCCCAAGACCTCTGCAGATCTTAAAGCGGGCAAGCCTTTCGAGCAAGCTAAGGGAGACCCAGGTTGTCTTTGACCTTTAATCCATACTCTAAGCTTAATTAGCGTCAGTGGCAACAAACTCGAAGCATGTCCCTTCTTGGTCTCTGTGAAAAAATGCTTCTCTAAGGTCCTAGATTTCATTAGAGCCTGCAAACTCTTGGGCGGGACTCCTAGGCAGGGCTCTATCATCTTGTGGGATTTAGAGGACTTTGATGCGTCACGTTACTTTTCAAGTTACTTTTCAGGGCCTCTGAATCAACTAGTGAGTAAATATCATCAGAAGACTGTCTTACTCTACCATTTTCTCTATCCAAGACCCTCGACCATGATCAGTTTACCTTGTTACTTCTCTCCTCCTTAGTAGTCCCCATTCTTCATGAACGTTCATCTGCTAAGGGTATTGTTTTTATTGTGTATCAGACACATTGTTTTACTACCCAATTCATTACGCCACTGTGCCGATAGTCGACTACATCACTAATGGCAAAGGATTGGTTGGTATTGACTGGACAGAGGCCACGTGTATTTGCATGTACATATCCATGTTTTAAGTATGGACCCATTACCCCACTACCATCTGTTCAAATTTATATTTGCTGTTCAGAAGTAGAAATGCTATTAATTCCCTTTCTGCCCTTTAATATGTAATATGATATGCAGTGTCTTCTCTGAACTCTGCCAAAACAAAATAACCCTAGATTTAATTAAATGGTTTTAACTATACCTTTCGCTGACGCCTTCCATCCACATTATTCAATCAAGTTTTTTGAGTCATGGGAAGTCTCACATTCTGTTAGATCCTTGTCTTTCTTCTCTCGACCCATAACTCTCCCGTCGTCCTCACCTGTGTCACTGGTGTCAGGGATGCTCTGAGCCGGGCGCCGTCGAGTTCTATAATCCTTCTCCTTTTTGTGTATAGGGGCCCTATCTCGGGAGGAAGCCACAGTAGCCGCCTTTGAACTGCAGCCACTGCGGCCCCTCGTCCGATGAAGGACAAATCCGGGGGAAAAGCCTGGCAGGCACAAAAAAAAAACCCGGTATTGCAGAATCCTTCTGTTAACAAACCCCTTCTGCTGTAATGCTGGTCCGCTGTCAGTCCAGCAATTCCTGGTAAGTCTTTCCAGAGGTTGAGCTGTTTGGTTAAGAAAGATCTGAGTTGCAGGTAGGCGGTGTTAGGCTCCGAAACTGCAGAAACGGTTAGAGAACCCCAGGAGGACGCCGACCGCGAGAGAGAAAGGAGCACTCCACGCGGTGGCAAAGGCTGGTAAGTAATCGTCTCTGTGAGAGAGACGAAAGTCGTGAAAGAAAGACACACGGAAAGGGCTGAAAGGGGAAGCGGAGCAAATGTAGGGTGCTATCGTGATAAAAAGAAAAACGGGAGTGCCTAAGGATGGAGAAGAGTAAAAGGCGTGAAACAGAAGAGTAGACAAAGCACCGAGAAGTGCTAAGTAAAGCCCCCAGGGAGAGCGGGGGAAGAGGAAGAGGGTTCTGAGCACAGAACAAGTAAGAAAACTAGCTTGTGGCTGCAAAGAAAGATCGGATCCAGAGGGTTTCCAACGCGCCGTCTGCCGGGAGTTCGAATGCGAAGAACCTCTCGGCAGTGGCCATGACAGAAAAGACTAGACCGTCACCAGGAAACGAGAGGGACATTCTAATGGCGGCTTAACTTCCACTTGTGCCATATGTGCCAGGAGCCTGGGCGCATGACACATTCACCAGAGTCTTAAGGTGCTGTGTGGGAGGAGAGGACTGACTGCTAAAGATGTGGTAAGGTGCATTTCCAGTACAAGTGAGGTACAGTCAATGCCCAAGAGTTGTAATTTAGATAAAACAGACTCTTCAGAGTTCCAACAAAGTTCTGAAGGTTCTTGGTTGTACTTTTTCTTTCGTAAAAGCAGGCCTTCAGTGACCACACTTGTAACCCCACCTCGTTCTTCATCCTATTGTGAAGGTCATAAATTGTACCACTGACTGATTTTCTTTCCCCTGACTAGTGTACAATTATATTCTTCTGAAGAGTCCTGAATCAAGAATTCCTCAGCGACTCCACTGTGTTGTGCTCCCTGGGACTCTGAAGGCCTTTCAATGGTTAAGATGTTGCTAAGATAACCTGTGCAAGTAACATTTCTATATGATCATCCTTTTCCCCCTATCCTGATGGGGGGGGGGGGAGGTAGCAACATGCAAGCCCTCCATCCACCTTCAGACTGCCATATCCTGTCCTACTCTACCTCTTTCACCTGTCCCCTCTGTATGTTTTTGGATCCTTTGTAAATTGGACTTTGAAATCGTCTTTTTTGCCAATTTTCATAACTATTTATTCTGAGTAACTATATACTGTATGGCGGGGAGTAGCAAAGGAAAGTTTGAATATTAAGCTGCCAAATGTTTAAAAGGATGCGTCCTTTTCTTTGCCATCAGAGTTGACACTCCACTCCCAATTTTGTCCTGTAATATGCAAGTCTGCATCCTTATCTTGTCAAACCATGGGGTGAGTCCAGAAGACTGTGATGAAGCGATGGGGGCTGCATCATGGCGAAGGCAGCGTAATTGTGAAGCTATGCCAGTGAACTGGAGGATGGGTGCTCCCTTCTCGTGACCCAGTAAGCACTGTCTCCTTGCAAGCCTCCCAGCACTCTTCATCTTGCAGAATAGCCTTGCTGCCCAAAAATGCATGAACTGGATTCAAAGAGGAGGGTGTATCAAATAATCCTGTGCACCCAGAACTTAAACGTTTGCCAAGTATTGTTGGGACTCTTACCTCAACTTTATTAAATGGTCTCCGACTGCATGTCCTAGTGACTGGACATGTGAGGCCCGCTATCAGATAGCTGCAACATACCAGATATGGGTTAGTATTGTTTGGTCCATCACCTTCGCCAGTGGGTGTTCTTTCATCTTGCTTGGCTGCTGTACTTCGTTGTCTCCACTGGAAACATCACAGGCGAGCCAGACCAGTGCCATCACTGGGAAACCTTGACATTTGAAATATAAAGTTGAGATTTTGGCCTTTCACTTCACTGCAGCTCAATACTCCAGTAAGACATTTCTGTTTACTGTCCTCCAAAATATAATGGGTGTATGCAGTGCTGGAGTATATGCAAATAGATGGACTGTGTAGATGAGTGGACCCTCTACGTTGGCCCACAGAGACCTTTATCCTGATAAAGTAGCAATTCTGCCTTGGATTTCTGTGCGTATATACAAATTTGGCATTGCACAACTGTATATATGCATATTATTATTTTTATTTAACTTTAATTGTTTGAAGTGCACCCTATTGTGGTAGTGTAATAAACTAAAGAATTTTTGTACTCAACTGGGTGGTTCCTTTTGTTTGCCATCTTTGTAAACGTCACTGTACTACTCTACAGTACCTTCTCCCTCCTTAGTTCAGCCTCATTACCTTTAGAGAGTGGTTAAGTTAAACTCTTCTTGAGACAACCTTGTTGGCTACTCGAAGTCCTGGCCAAGTTAGTGATTATGAAAAACCATCCTAACGTGTATCTAGCTTTAAGGTTAAGGCAGCTTCTCCAGCATGGGGTCTGGCATGGATTCACATGCTCATGAATATTCCCCGTCGTCCGGCTGGGAATCCTTGGTAAAAGAAACAGTTTCACTTAAACAGTATTTCTCCTCTAAACCAATCACTGTCCTCTGTTCATACTGCCCCATCCAAAGACAGTCCTCTCCCTAAGCCCCTCCTCTGTCAGCCATCTTAAAATTTGTACCGCAAGCTTCAATGTTGGGAGTCCTTGAGTTTGCTCTCCAGCTATTTGTGCGTTTTATTGTGTTTTTGACGGAAACATTTCTATTTTTGTTTCAAAGAAGCTGGTGTGCTCTTTTTTTCATCTGCCAGTAGGGATCCGTTGTCTGCGAAGTTCCGCGCCCTCAAGATTCGCACCCTTACTGCCACAACAGGTAAGGGTGCTGATCCTGAGAGGGTAGCCCCCACGGCTCAGGTGTTCCTGCCCCCAAGGTTCGCTGCCGCCGCAGTGACTTTTTTCAAAGTTTGCAGGCACGCCAGAAGTGGTGGAACCAGCTCTGGCCCGGGTTCAAGACCCTCAGGGGGGGAAATAAGGGGCAGGGGACGAGGAGGCCCCGAAACAGCCCTCCCAGGCTGTCGGACAAACCATAGAGGTCTCGTCAGTGAATGACAAAGATCAGGAGTCCTTACATACAGCCAAGGGACATTTCCTTGGATATTATGTCGACTCTACACACCTTGGTGTCAGATGTCCAGATGAGGATGCCTCTGGCTCCCGGTATCTGTGGTCCCCCAGGTCAGCAATCAGCCTACAGTGAAGAAGAGGAAGCGTCAACCAAATCCCCAGTTCAACCTCTGCCACTGCGTCGGGTCCCTTCTCCCCCAGCAGACACTGGGACAGGTACGGACATGACGACGGATGAAGAGGATATTGTCTCAGCGGAGGGTGATTCTCATTTGGAAGCTCCACATAGGGTGTCCACACCGGATGAGGTGGGTCCGTGCCACTCCATGATCTCCAGAGCCTCACAGCTATTCCAGCTGGTGCCAGAGGAAACCAAGAAGGAAGGCGCGAGGCCAAGAGCAAGACGATCATGTCAGTGCCCCTGATGAACGATGTTTGGGAAGAGGGCCTGACCCTCATGAAGAACCCTTGCATGGCTCCAGCCAAACGGGATAGGCTGGAGAAGACAGTGGTATCGGCGGCTGCAAGGAAACGGTCGTCCAACCTGTCCTCGTCCTCTTTGGTCCCGCCAGAAGACTAGGGGAAAAAGATGGACACCATGGGAAAGGTGATTTACACTACAGCGTTCACTATAAAGGCAGCCAACCCACTGGTGATCCTGGCCAGGTACGACAGGGAGTTGTGGTACATGCTGGGACAGAGTCTCGAGTTCCTCCCCCAACGATCAGATGCAGGCAGTCGCTGTTTTCCAGGAAGAGGAAGTAGCGTCTGATCATGCCATCACAGTGGCATTGGACAACGCCGACACAGGGTTCCGGCAAATGGCGAACCGTGCCTACCTTCGTCGCCAAGGTTGGATGAAAGCCACACATTTTCGTCAGGAGCTCCAAGCGAAGGTGCTGGACATGCCCTTCTATGGAAAGAATCTGTTTGGGAAGGTCGTTGACGAGTCCCTCCAGGCCATCAACGGATATGGAGACTGCCCGTTCCCTGGGCACTCTCAAGCAGCACAGTTCGTCCTTTTGCTCCTCCAGGGGAAAATCAAGCAGGTCTTCAAAAGGTCTCTCTGCATTGTACCGACAGCCTTCCAGATCCACAACGCAGGAAGCCTGCATTAGCCGTTCCCGGGCCTTCGATCGAGGACATAGTCGCCATCACCCGCAGGGCAGGACGCCGAAGCAAGCCTGTATCGACCGGGACGTCTGGCCACCACACGTGCACCCCAGTGGGAGGCCAGCTGACGAGGTTGGTCAGCAAGTAGAGAAAGATCACCACCGACAGATTGGTGCTGGACGCTCTGGCTCAAGGACACACCCTGGAGGTTCAACGCAGGTGTCCACGGATCCCTCCAGTTACCCGTCAGGAGCAGCACATCCCCCCGCTCCTGGAAGAGGTATGGGCCATGCTGTGAAAAGGGTCAATAGAGCTAGTTCCCCAACTGCTTCGGGGCTCTGGAGTATATTCCAGATACTTTCTGGCCAGAAAGATGACAGGGGGCTGGAACCCCATCCTAGATGTACGACATCTGAACAAATACCTAAAGTCCCAAAAGTTCAGCATGGTCACGTTGCAACACATGCTGGGCCAACTGGACAAAGGAGACTTCTTGACATTGTTGGACCTGGAGGATGCTAAATTCCATGTCCCCATTCACAAGAAACATCAGAAGTTTCTACGTTTCATGGTGCATGGACAGCACTACCAGCTCAAGGCTCTACCTTTTGGCTTGAAGTCGAACCCCCAGAGTGTTTGCGAAATGCCTAGCACCAGTGGCAACCCATCTACAGGGCATACCCATATACCGTACCTAGACGACTTGACTTATTTGCACCTGCTTAAGGGAGCTGTCCGACAGACAGACGACCGTCCACCTACTGACGGATCTTGGATTCTCTGTCAACTATCCAAAGTCCTACTTAACGCCATCACAGAATGCGCTATCCTAGGCGCCAGACTCAATACTTTGTCTAGCCTGGCATTGCCATGAGGATAGCAACCATTCAAGGAAAGGTGCAATGGCTGTCGTCAATGACTGCTCCGTGCGGGACGTCAGGTCGGTACTGGGCATTATGTCCTGCATCTACCTTGTCCGGCTCTGCAGGTTGCAAATGCGACCCCTACAGGAATTACTGGACACCCACTGGATACAGGTGTCCGGAAGCTTCACGGACAAGATCTCGCTAAACGAATAGTTCTGTCGGGTAATAGGATGGTGGGCAGTCTGTTCCAACATCGCCAGCGCACACAGATGAGAAGGATCTTCATATGAAAATCCTGGAGCTACGGGCAGTGTTCTAGGCCCACAAGGCGTTCCTTCCTTCCGCCTCTTAAAGGCAAGGTGGTGAGGATCTTCACGAACAACAGCACCACATTGTTCTACATCAGGAAGCAGGGGGGCACTTGATCCCCGGCGCTCTCCAAGGAAGCACATGACTTGTGGCATTGGGCCATCGGACAGGGGATGGTCCTCGTCCCCCTCCACCTGGTGGAAGTCAAGAACACCATTGCAGACTCCCTCAGCAGGGAACTGTGCTCCTGCCACGAGTGGGAGCTTTGCCAGGATCAGGTGGACCGCTTATTCGTCAAATGGGGCTGGCCCCAGATTGATCTATTTGCAACTGCACGAACTTCAAGTGCCAGAAGTTTGCCAACAGATTGCCTGCAGATTCCACCAGCCGAAGAGCCTGGGGATGCATTCTCCTTAATGTGGGAGGGACTGTTCTTTACACATCCCTCTGTTGCCTCTCCTGCTATGAGTCATCAACACGCTCCTTGTCCATGCAAAATGATAATCATCGCCCTGGGGTGGCTGAGACAGATTTGGTATCCGGACCTTGCAAGCCTGTCAGCGTCGCCTCTGATCAAGCTGCCAGAGGTTCTGGATCTTCCCGCAGAGAGGGAGGCGCAATCCTGCATCACAACCTAGGATCGCTGAACCTGAGGGCTTGGCTCCTGCAGCCCTAGGGTTTGGCGGATATAATTTGCCTGCGGACTGCAGGGAGGTCCTTGCCATGGCCAGGTCGTCGTCGACTTTGAAGTGCTATGGTCACAAGTGGAAGCGTTTCACTACATGGTGCCAGTCTCAGAAGATTACCCCTCTAAGAATCACGGCCCCAGAGATCCTTCCATACTTGCTATCCTTGGCGAAGGCCAGACTGGCGCACACCTCTATCAAGTTGCATCTGGCGGCAATATCCTGCTAGACTTGGTATCCAGGAAGATATTCACTGACTAGTTAAGGAATTTCTCAAGCAACTTTTTCGTTCTTTCCCACTGGTGAAGGCTCATGCCCCGGCATCGGAAATCAACATGGTTCTGACGTGGCTCATGTGGGGGGCCCCCTTGGAACCTATGCATCAGGTCCCTTGCAAGTTCCTCTCGTTGAAAACTGCTTTCCTTGTGGCCATCACCTCTGCCAGAAGGGTAGGTGAGATCCAGGCCCTATCCTGCAAGCAACCCTACCTGACTTCCCACGAATCGAGGGTGGTGCTGCGTGCACACCCCTCTTTCATGCCGAAGGTTCTGTCTGAATTCCACCTCAACAAGCCTTTGGTGGTGCCTGTTTTCTTTCCGAAACCTACGTCACCGGGGGGAAAGGGCCTTGCATTCACTGAACGTTGCTTGTGCCTTGAAGTTCTACATGACGCGCGCACAGTTTTCGGAAGACCTCACAACTGTTGGTGAATTTTGGTCCTGCAAACCATTGGAAGGCATTGTCAAAGGCTTATGGTGGTTCTCAAGCTGCATCACGCACTGTCATCAGTTGGCGAACTGACCGATGCCGTGCCGTCCAAGAGCCCACTGCACCAGAGTGTCGTGGTTTACGACACACACTTCCCCATCCTTGACTTGTGAGGAAAATCTGAGGACATCTGGCAAGGAAAATTTGGTATCTTCCTTGCGTACACATTTTCATTTTTCTTCTCACCTGGCACAGAAACTCTCCTCACATTCTCCATTCTTGATGCTCTCTTCACACATCTTCCTTCGCTTGCAGTATCACCGTTCATTTGTCTGCTGGTAACGTTATCGTTATGTGGCTTTACAACACACACACACTCTCTATATTCCATATCCTCCCATCTACTGGTTTAATGGCGTGTTTAAACACT
This sequence comes from Ambystoma mexicanum, assembly GCF_040938575.1. Lineage (NCBI taxonomy): Eukaryota > Metazoa > Chordata > Amphibia > Caudata > Ambystomatidae > Ambystoma > Ambystoma mexicanum. The sequence continues at coordinate 670,884,377 of NC_090931.1, forward strand.
TCTATGACTTTAATATGTTTTGACCACTTAGCCGGACCTCTTCTCAAAACAGGTGTAAGTTTAATTCTTACCAGTTATATATATTTATTACATGTTACAAATAAGTTGATGGGTTGAATAGGAGGGAGCTAGTATGAGCGCTGCCAGGCTCCAGCTCAACTGCTCTCTTTGCTCGACTCTTGTTCCATGTTCTATCTGCATAGTCCTGCCAAACCATCACGAGCAAGTAGCAGCTTGCAGCGTTGATGGAAATGCTACAAATCCCTGTCCACTCCTTCGAAATTTGGGTCATCCCACGAGTCGAGAGTTTCATCTCCTCATAAAAAAAGGTCAAAATAAACGATCACACCTGAGGAGCACACCTCTCTTCGTCATCAAAAAAAATCAAAGAGAAGGCATAGACCTCGCCCTCTCATTTTTCTTCCTCAAATGAAAGGAGAGTCGTCTGCACAACTAAATCCTCCCCCAAAGATGAGTGGGAACTCTTTAGAAAGAAAATGTAAAATCTTCAAGGAACAGGCCTCTGTCCTTCACGAAACATAAGAAAAGTGGTCATGCTAGGGTCCATGACGAGCATGATGCCAAGGCAAAACCTTGCGTGCCCTCAAGCCCCGGTCATAGACCTAGACCTAAGACTACTCGAGAGTCTTTGAGTACTCAACGAGAAATCATTGTAGAAACGGAGTTGAGGGTTGAGTCCCTCGAAGTCCAAGTACAAAGCGTTGATACCATCAATGCCACAGACGTCGACACCATTGACGCTGATGAAAAAAACAGATGCTAACTGTGCATTTGACACCTTTGCCTCAAAGTCAGGAAAAAGAAAAAGGTTTTTAAGCCTCTTCCTTAAAAGGATTTTTTCAGATCCTTAACCTAAATATGAGGGCTATGAAACTTCAGATGAAACCCCTCCATGGGTTCTTAAAATGGATACCCCTGGTATTCATGAAGATACTAATGTCCCTGAATGCTTGGTTTCAGAAGAGACCAAGGTTGGGGAACTACATGACACCCTACAGACAGCGAGTGGGGTAGACTCCTCTCTAGAGCTAGATTTTGGGAAACCGGACCGGCTGATAATGTGGATGCATCATACAGAAGCCTAATGCCCAGAGTTGTAGAGATCCTAGGATGAAGTAGGCCTGCCCCTTCATTTGAGCAAGACCACCTTGCAGACCTATTAGACAAAGGTCCTCAATATGCCCCTATACTACCATTTCATGTTGCAGTCCAAAAAAGGCTTGTGGCAAACTGGGAGGCTCCAGAGTCCAGCCCTGCAGTAAATATAAATTTCACAAAAAAATACAGGCCATCCGGTAGCAACTCTGGCTACCTGTCGATACAAAGACTCTGGAAAGCTTAGTAGTGCCAACAGCTACATCCACCTGTAAGCAAGCTACGTATCCAACCATACACCCCGATAGGGATGATCAACATTCCACTTGTGGGCAAAGAAAGCCTGCTCTTGCATGTGCTCTTGCAAAATTCACATTCACCCTGTTGGACTGCACAGCGATGGCGGCTGATCACATCCCCGAAGGGGAGGAAAGAGACTGCTTCATGAACCTGATAAGACATGGAAAAGAGAACATGTGAGTCTCTGCAATCCGGCCTGGACACTGCTGACAGCATCAGCAGGACCATGGCGGCAAGCACTGTCATACGCAGATTTGCATGGTTGAGGAAGTAGGTGTTTGCACCTGATGTACAGTTTAGACTCCTCAACATGCCCTTTGACGGCTCACTTTTATTCGGTAACAGGGCTGACGATAGCCTTGAGAAGCTGCAGACCTCAAATGTGGCAGCCAAGTCCCTAGGTGCTGCTATCGGGCAGCCACAGCCTTTTCACCCCAGCAGATCATCTTGGCGGGGTAGGTCCTTTCGCTACTACTCCTCACTTGTAAGAGTGAGATGGCCGGCTGGTAAAAGGGGTCAAAGAAGATTGCCTCGTGGTGGATGAGGAAGAGGTGCAAAGCCTGCCCAAGCAGTAGTGTCTTTACCATCAGCCGCTGCTTCAGCCACCTCAAAACCTCTGAGGTCTTGACTCGCGACACCCTGGTGGGAGGCACTGTCACAACATCTGAAAGAATGGCGAGGTATTACTTCGGATGCATGGGCACTGGATACAGTAGTCTGAGGTTACTGCCCCCCCCCCCCCCCCCCCTTCAAACAGACTGAGGATCATCCACCGGGAAGCCATTCGCTAAATGTTCCAGACCCATTCCTATTGCAGGAAATGTTAACCCGGCTAGAGAAAGGTCCTTTAGAACCAGTACCTGTGATGGAGAGGAACACAGGATGGTATTCTCCCAAGTTCCTAATCCCCAAGAAGGATGGGCGACAGAGACCCATCGGACTTGAGATACTTGCAAAAGTTCCTCAGGAAGAACAAGTTCAAGATGGTCACACTTTCTCAGATCCTTCATGCCCTCCAGCTCCAGGATTGGATGGTGGTATTGGACCTCCAGGATGCTTACTTTCCTGTGCCAATCCTTCACAAGCACAGTAATTACCTGAAGTTTGCCGTTGGCGGTTGTCATCAGTTTTGAGTTCTGCATTTCGGACTGACCTCAGCCCAGGGGGGTTTCACCAAGCGGATGACAGTGGTGGCGCGAGTCTCCGAAGAGGGGTGATTCACGTCTACCCCTCCCTGGACGATTGATCGGGGCACGTTCACCCGAACAAGCCGTGGAACATCTTGGCGTAACCTACCACTCTCTCCACAGACTGGGCGTCTTCCCTCAATCACAAGAAGTCTCACATGATACCATCTCAAAGCCTCCAGTTCATTGGAGCAGTCCCTGAGAAAAGCCTTGCCGCCAGAGGTGAGGGCTGAACACATTCTGCAGATGGTAACCAAGTTCCAGAATGCCCAGCATCTTACGGCCTTTGACTTTTTGAGGTTGCTCGGTCTCATGGCATCCTGCACTTTCCTGGTGCCAGAGGCTCGCCTGAGAATGAGATCCCTTCAATGGGGTCTCAGGACACAGTGGTCTCAATTCTCAGGCAGGATGTCGGATCTACTTCAGGTTTCGAGCAGGGTTGCACAGGATCTTCTGTGGTGGGCCTGCGAGGACAACATTCTGACCACCCTTTTGACAACCTTGGCCGGAGATGACAGTAGTAAACGGACGCCTCGCTCCAGGGGTGGAGAGCACACGCCAACGATCTGATAATTAGCGGCCGTTGATCTCCCATGTACTACCTCAACAAGAGAGGATGCGTAGGTTCACTACCACTGTGCAGAGGGGCAATACAGCTCTGGTTCTGGCCAATTCAAGAAGGAATCTCCCTGTCGGCAGTTCACATAACCGGAGAGGAGATGACGGCGGCAGACAGTCTAAGCAGGCAAAGCATGATCGCCCACGAGTGGGAACTAGCTCAGGAAGTCCTTCAAGAGTTCTTCACCCTTTGGGGAACCCCTCAAGTGGATCTGTTCACGACCAGTGTCAACCGGAAGTACAAACTGTTCTGCTCCAGGGAATTTCTCCCCCCAAGAGGAGCTCTAGGAGATGTGTTCATAGTGGACTGGGAGTTTCCACTCCTGTAAGAGTTTCCTCCAGTGCCCGTCATCCCTCAACTCATCAGGAGCTTGAGAAAGTTCGGGAAACCATGATCCTTTTTGCCCCGGATTGGACAAGGAGGTGGTATCCGGACCTTCTGGAAATGTCCATCTGCCCTCCAATAAGTCTTCCACAAAGAGAGGACCTTCTCTCGCAAGAGGAGGGTTGAGTTCTCCATCCAGAGGTCAAGACACTCAGCTTTCACTTGGTTTAGAGGCTGAGGTACAAGGATTGGGACCTCCCGGATGAAGTAATGGAGATTTTGCCTGCGGCCAGAAGGCAAGCAACAAAATCCTTATACCGCTGCTGTTGGAACAAGTTCTGCAGCTGGTGTGGGGAGAAGGGTGTGGACCCTTTTCAATGCGATACACCTACTGTGTTTTCGTTTCTGCTGCATTTGGCAAATCTGGGGCTGGGACGGTCGAGGGTTCTCTAGCAGCACGTTCCATATTCAAGCGCACCGCGGGGGAGGCATCCTACTTCAAAATACCCTTAACTCAATTTCTTAAAGGACTCTCAAATGTGTTTCCTCCTACACCTTTCCAAATTCCAACTTGAGTTCTTAATTTGGATTTAAAGTTTTTGACGTGTGCTCCTTTTGAGCCACTCATTCCTGTCCTTAAAGGCTGCTAACTTAAACTATTTTGTTAGTAGTGATGACATCAGCCCACAGGGTGAGTTTGTTCAGGCCTTATCCCGTAAACCTCTGTTTACCTCATTTTAAAAGAATATGGTTGTTCTTGAGGGCACACCCTTTTTTCTGCCTAAGATTGTATCGCATTACCATTTAGCACAGAAAATGGTAAAGCCTTCTATCCTCCACCTCATCCTGGCAAGGAAGAGGAAAGATTTCATAGACTCGGATCTAAGCTTTTATGTTTCAAGAAAGGCAAAGTTGCGACAGCAGGACCAGCTTTTCATTGGTTATGCAGGACACAAACTAGGTCTGTAAGTTACCAAGCAAACTCTATCCAGATGGATCATATTGGCCAATTCTGAGTGCTACATGCTAGCTGGAAGGATCCCCCAGAAAGCTTAAGGGCTCATTCCACTAGGGGCATGGCAACTTCCTCTGCACTTCAGAGGGGAGTTCCGATAAAGGTTATCTGCGAGGCAGCTGCCTGGTTCACCATCCACACATTTACAAAACATTGTTTAAACACCTAACAATGAGGTTTTGGGAAGGCAGTTCTGTACTCCATTCTTAACAAACGTTAACTGGAAAATTCTTCTCTCCCTCCTCCAAAAGAACTTATTACTGCTTTGGGAGTCCATCATAAGATGAGGAATACGTGGGAGGACACTATCCATTCAAAAAACAAGTTACTTACCCCTTGTAAAGTTCTTTCAACTGAAGTTCCTCCCACATTCCTCATCGCCCTCCCAACCTACCCTACTGCAGAATTTCCTAGCTTGAGACTTTAGGCTCTTTTAAGGTCTGGTAATTAAAGGCACTCGTCAATGGTGGTAATTCTGCATATGGGTAACAAAAAAACAGAACTGAAGCCAACAGGCGCTGCGCGTGGTGTATGTACTCGACGATTAAGTCAACCGAGATGGAAGCCCTCAAGGGACATAGGGTCGACCGTCTAGATGCACAGCGCCCTCTGCCGAGAAGAAACATTTTTCTTAAGCTGGAAACGAAGGTATCGTAAGATGAGGAATATGTCAGAAATATTTACAGGAGTAAGTAACTGGCTCTACTGCCTCACATGCCAGACACTATTATAAAATGTAAAGTGCAGTCTCCTAACCTACAGTGCCATCTTATACCAGATTAATAATCATATACCATGTCCACCCACATATGGAAGGTGTGCAGCCTCACAAGTCCCTGTGCTGTGTTGATTGCCAAGTGCAGACTCAATTAGCCAAGTTTTGTCATCTTATGTCGGGGAAAGCTTGAAACTCTAGATACAAGATTCTATTTGGGTTTTTAAGTGAAAACTGAGCTGAATCCTTACTGGTGATCACAGTTTGAGAGGTTATGGAAAATTAGGCCCTGTGAGATGATTTTTCTAGTATTACATGTGTTGGTCAAGTGGAGAACCCGAGACTTGAGCGTATTTCATGGTCTCCCAGTAGATTACATCCTTAGCTTTTCATCTTTAATTTTACTCCCACAAAAGAATTTTGCATTGGATTCCTCCATGAGCAGACATATGTTTTCCTTTAATACAGCGATATTTGGAGCACCAAATCACATTCGAAATGAATCTGAATATGTAAGAAATCTTTTTTGAAACATGTTACCTGTCGGGTGAAACAAGTATGACTTATTGTAATGGCACACAGGAAGAACATACAAACTAGCTGTGACAACTTACTGCACTGTGCTACCCACTCCCATTTACTAAATGTACAGCAGTACATAGAAATAGCTGCTTTGCACAGAATGAAGTGTTAGACAGAAGACTTACAACCTCACACGTAAGCAAACTACACACACGCTCATTCAAACATACTATGGCAAATACTATTGTGGAAAATATTTAGTTTCCTTATGCCAGTGGGTAAAAGCATACACTCCTTCATGAATTAGCTGTGTAATACGTGGAGGAGTATACAAGCACCTATGACAGGAGTGTATAAGCAAGCCACCACTGTTACAAGTAGTCATTTTGAAAAGGTGAATCGGACTAAAAGAACTCTGTGATAAACCAAAGTGATTTTTTATTTTGGGCCAACAATGTTTCTCTTCGCCATAGATCACTCTGGCATTTGGGTTTGATGGCCTGTAGACCAGGGGTCGCAGAGACTGTGTCTGGGGGTGCCAAGGTACCCGCTGCAACCCCTGGCAAATCCCAAATGAAGGGGTAATCTCCATGAGAGGGGTAATTTCTTTTTTGGTACTAAGCACCTAGTCATTCCACTTAGTTGGTTTATGTTGACAAATCCTCAATAGAGAGGGATCTGTTTTCCGTTGCCTTGGATTTTGAGCCCCAGAGTTTGATGCTTCACAGTACTTGGGTGTTCCTCCAGGAGCACCTATTTCTATTCTGTTTGGGATTTTTCTCCACCAGGCCCATCTGCAAACATGGAGGTTCTCTCCCCTGCAAGTCAAAGTTCTCCTCCTTAACAGAACGCAATTTTCTCTCTTCAAATGTAAGGATACCCAACACTTGTTTTGTTCATCACATACTCATCAATGCTCGATACGGTTGCTGAGTGTTCTTTCGGCCTTGTCATTTGTACTTGTAAAACAAGCATCCGTTCCAGATCCAGGGTGGCAGAGTATTAAAGACCAAGTACTCGGACAATAGCTGAGTTATAGGACTCTGAATTCTCCATCCCACTGCAGATCTCGGGTCAACTCCTGCTGTGCCAGTTGTGTTCCACTTCTATATTTCATTCTAGTACGGTAATGCATCTCCAGAAAAAACAACGCTCCTCATCTGAATAAGTGTGGATATGGATACAGATTTCGATAAAGAGCCTTTATAAAATGTGGTCCAGTGGAAAGCCATGCAGGTCTCTAGTATGTTCCTCCCAGGGATGCCTTGTGTAGGGTGGGGAAATAATCTCCAGGCTCGCTTCTTCTAAATGAGATAAACCAGCCTTAGACCCCTTCTTTCTTGAATAGTGCTTGTTCATTTTGCAAAATTAAACACTGACTCACATGTCCAAATCATTGGATATGAAAGGTCCCTAAAAAGGAACAGTTTGTGTGCACTGCTCACTTGTACACTCCAGCTGCTATTTTAACTGCCATTAGGAAATGTTCTGCTACTCAGCCTTCTTCCGTTCTTTGTGATTAAGCGAGAAACATCACCTGGATTCGTCCTTTTCCCATTGACCTAATAATGCTGACACGATCCTCATGTCCCATCTTAAGAAATGTGAACAATTTAAAAAGGTTCTCCAAATGTTCTTTTCGAGGGGATTGGGTCCTCCGACGTATTCCATATCTATGACGGGTAATGTCCACAGCTGTGCTGCAGACATTACCCGTCATAGATATGGAATACGTCGTCGGACCATCCCATCGAAAGAACGTTACCAGGTAAGAGTAACTTGTTCTTCCTGTGGACTGGGAGGATAGCTCAGGGGCAACAAGTTTATCTTGGAAGCCAGACAACACAGTGTGTCACAGAGCTGTGAACTCCTCTGTAGAGATGACAAGAAATGACTGGTAAGTACATTGTCTTTGCGCCAAGGCATTCTGGACAAGTGACCCTACCTTAGTTTTGACAAACCTTATAACCGTGCAAAACAGGGGTTGTAATTGCAAAATCTGTTTGATTTCTAATCCCCTTTGTATCAACCCTCCCAAGCTTTTAAGAATGTTAAAACCTGCCTTGGTTTAAAAGCTCAATTTAGTGGCAATACATAGGAGCATAGGTTCCAAGCATGACTTAAATCTGCTACAGACGCATCCAAAGAGTGAGTCTGGTTTTCAGTACGGGATGAGGTCTCCTTTTTCCATCAAGGAACGTTCATTGCGGGTTAGTGGTAGTTTTGTCCCGTTAGCATCAGTGGACTCCATTAACCCAGAATCCTTTTGGGTCAGATCCTTCTCTAGATGTGTGACCAGTCCTTCTATCACCACCATGTTAAATATCCTCCCAAGAGCTGCTTCAGGATCTTCAGAGGCTCTTCAGGAGTGTGGAATATTTTTAAACATCTACTTGGCCAAGGGATAAGGATGTTATACAAATCAAATTGTCCTGTAAAAAAATTCTACCTTTCACTCTTTGGCCTAAATGTATTAAAGTGGTGTTCGGGGATGTAGCGGGTGCCTGCCACAGCCAGTCCGCAAATGGGGGTTTCCATGGCACCTTGGGCAAAAGTCATCATAGAACCACAATCACTAGAAAGCCGTCAATCAGATGTCACCCTGTCCGACATTAGATTGCGAAGTATCTGTGACGAAATGACTTCTGCCCCACAGGAGTACAAGGATGAGTAGTGGCTAAATCGCCTGCGCAACCCCCACACTTCTACAAAACAAAAGTGGCCCCAATTAACAGGCACAGGTAAGAGATATACCTCCTTCACCTTTTGTGGGAAAGTTGGCCAAGGGCAGGTTATACTCTGAGGGGTGCCAATGTGAGAACAGTAACAACCCAAACCGCAAAGTACAACAGTCGAAAATAAAGTAATGTCCAATCAAGGTTTTATTAAAAAAAAAAATATATATACATACTTAAAAAAAAATAACAACAAAGCAGAAGAACACTACACAAAACCCACCCTTGTAGACAGAATATGCAAGAGATAAAAAGATGCACTATTTATAATGAAAAAGGTGTGAAAGGCAATCAGTTATCACAGTGTTTGTAAAAAGATGTTATTTTGCGAGAAAAGGGATTTATGGTCCTAACCAGTCTAAATGGCCCAAAGGTGTTAAGAGGGGGGCAGTTAGCCGTCTGTAATGCCTGCCTGCTGTTCTTTGCAGTTTGACTGCATCGAACCAGGCTTCTAGGCACTGTGCAAGCAGTTCAAAGCCAGTTTGTATCCGGCGATCCAGATGGGAAGTTGGTTCGAAGTGAGGCATGCTGCAGTTCTAATTCTTCTGAGGCGGCGGGCTTCTGGTTCGAGACGAAGCAGCAACTTGCTCAGCTGGTGCCCTGTGGCAGGAAGTTTGAGGATGCAGCATTCCAAATAATTTTAAGATGTGCCAAGGCAGCACCAGAGGTTCCATTTGGTTTGAATGTGTTTCAACCAGATGCTTGGCTTCTTGAGTTGCTGTGAATCTCAATCCAGGGGCTCAGGGACACGATAGGCCCTTGTTCCCATTCTTCAAAACACGAGGGAGGCTGGCAAACACCTGCAGAGGTCCTTCATCTCCATTGATCTCCTGGGCACCAGTGTAGCTGTCGGAGAAGGCAGTCTTTTTCCAGCAGCAGGTCACCTTCAATGTGCCTGCCTTCAACTCCCAACTGGGGGACTTTGGAAAGGACTGCTCTCCCAGAAGGGTCCAACACATTTTTCTTGAAGGGTTGAAGTTCAGAGCTAAATCACAGGAGCAGGAGACCTCCTTTTTATAGGCAAAAGTCCATAGGTGATTAGACAAAAGCAAGCCTGCTTGAAGGGGTCCAATACCTCTTCTTGGCACAGGTGGCCTTAGCATTCTGACATCATACCCAAAGTGCTTTGTTCCAAAGGAAGTGGAATGGACAGGAAAGAAAGGGAGGTACAAAGAAAAACAAATGACGGGCCCTCCTCCAACTATGCTTAGCTCACTCAGTCTACAATAAGCCCGCCCCTAGGAATTTACCTCAACTCTTCCCTCACCCTGGCTAGACAAATCAACGCCATCTCTTCCACAACGCCTAAACATGCAAGCTTATCAACACCTTTAGACCATACCTATCCACCTCCAACTGCACAACCCTCGCTAGAGCCTTAGTACTATCTAAAGTAGACTATTGCAATGCACTCTATCTCGGCACCAGCCAAAAGAACATTGACAAGCTTCAAATTGTTCAAAACAACGCTCTCTGAGCAGCCTTGAATATACCTCACCCTTAACATCTCTTCCCGACCAACCAGATCAGCCCAAACTCATTGCTTAAATGTCCCTAGACATAAGCTCCAAAGAGCAGGTGGCTCAAGTGCCCCAATGCTTGCCTCAAAACTCTGGAACTCCCTACCACTTGCCCTCAGAATTGAACCATCCTTCTACCGATCCAGACAAAATGCCAAATCCTGGCTGCTCACCAAAGAAACCTAAGCTCGCATTCATCATTCACCTGAGACACTTGTACATATATGTATAGACCTATATTGCCATCACAACCTGCTTTAACTGCTCTTCTTGTAATCTCATTGTAATTACCCTACTTGCTATCTTTGTGCTGAACATCCCCGAACCATAACGGATTGTACAAACTGTGAATAACATGTATCACAAGATCCATGAATGTGTAACATTCACACTATATTACAACAACCATGTGTATATTACCTGCTGCCTTGTCTAACCTGAATATATTTTATGCTACCTGTAACTATATCAAGCGACCAGTTGCCTCAGGGCCAGGCTGCGCTATACAAAATAATAAACTAAACCAAACCCCTTCTTAGACCCATAGCATCAAAGGACCTTTGGTATGCAACACGTTTGTGATGCTAGTCCTTTTGTATGTGATGTGCCCTGTGAGGGCTCGCTGTAGAAATGTTACCCAATCTCACAAAGGATCAGAGTATAGGCGCACCCATTCGGCCTGTTGCTCTGTTAGTGAAATGGCCAAGCTGTCTGACCAGAATACACACAACCCTTCCACAGCTGGCTTGGGCTCATAATGTTGAAACATCTATGAGACCAATCAGATCTGGCTTCTTATAGTTGAATTGCTATGGCTTTGTTTAAAGATTAAACTGCCACCAGAAAAGTAATTATTCATGACTGTAGGTTTGCAACAGAGGTGCACACTTTAAGTGCAGCCTCTTTGCTGAAGTGACTTGGTTGTCACAGCAGCTTTCGAAGGGGCACCGATGACCTCTGAACCTGCTCTGTACCACTAAAGAGCAGCTGCTACAGATAAGTAGACTGATGCAGCAAGGCACCCCCTTGTATGTTATGTTTTTGTCATGGAGCTTATGAAAGGGGTGCTTGGTTAGCAGACCACCTTTCTAAGATAGAATTACCCCCATTCTTTTATTAGTTCCAAGAAATCAAACAAGCCTGGGCTTCCACACGCTTGCCAGATAGCAATTTCTTAAAGTGATGCTGTGCCAATTGGCAGCTAAGCCGCTCAGACGCCTGGATGCTGCAGCATTTAGCCCACTTTGTATGCAACGCAGAGCTTATCAACAAGTCCGCTTCCTGTGACAGATCTCGCAGTAGCATTTCTTGTGACTGCTTTTTCTAATGTTTTGGATTTTGGCTCGCTATTGGGCTTTCCCTTTTCCAATGTTTGTACCACTACATGTAAACACCATTGTATGACCATGCCTGCATAAGGGGCCCAACTTCTGGTCTTGCTCTGTATTGTGTATACCTTGACTGGATCCCTGTTGACCTTTCTGAGATTACTTTAGTGGGCCCCTTGAAACACCTTCCTTATTTCCTTGGATCTTTACGCCTGATGAACTCTAAGGAATAACGGACTAATTTCTGCATACAGGACCCAGTTGTGTTTTTGGAATGTTGGCATGAACTTTCTTCTCTGGAAAGCCTTGTGCTTTCGGTGCCTTGGTAACCTACCCATGCCGTGCCGGTTAGGCCCCCTGCAAACTATATTGCACCCGTTCAGGCAATGCTGCGTCGGATGGGTTTTCTGGCCTATGGACTGACTGAAGCTCCAAGTAGGAAGTATCCTACTCCGATGCATTGCTCTGACCATCTTTTTCCAGGTGGGTGTTGTGTAAGGATTCATTGGTCATATAACCTCATTCCCTGCGAACATTGACCTTTCTCCTTTTTAACTTTATTTTCATTGTTTTATTCAGCTTGGGAGAAAGCTGTGTGGCATTCCTCCCACCTATCATTCAAACCCTCTGCATCTGTGGTTCTTGCTACACTGGTGCAGTGCTCCTGAAGAAGAGGTCCTGTGGGGTTGATGGGCCCACGCCTTGGATTAAGTGCATTCTGCTACCCTGACGCAAGCAAGATGTAATATTTGGTAACTGTCAAATATTCCAGATACATGCTTAGAATTGATGCAGAATGCAAGCGACACACAGCGTCAGAGATGGATGTGGCGCCTGTGTGATTTGAGGGCTACAAAGTGATGAGGCAATTTGCGCACTTTGTCCAGGAAACATCCATCTCGACTGCCGTCTTTATTGACATTCAAGAAGCTAATCCTCCAGCTTTAAGAATCTGCACCGGGCATATCGATAAATGAAAGCTAGTTCCCCCGCCACCCCATGTCCCCCACCCCCCAACTGGAATAACAAGATTGGGACGTTAATGCACGCTAGATTTCGCCAGAGACAAGCGAATGTGTGGCTTTCCGGTTTCCATCTATCGGAGTATTGAAATTCAGCCCCTGATAAATGTTCAGCATTTGTCTGCATAAAGAACAGAAACGTGACCTGTTATGTAGGGCTTCTATGCATCCAATGGAGTTTGCATATATGTTAATTGTGTTTAACTCTGCACATTGCCGTCTATTAGAATGTGTTGGTATTCAGTGTAATTCCGGAAGAAAATAATTACATGTTTTGTTAGAAGGAAGGCTTTGATGTCCTTAAGTAAGGTTTTTTTTTTTAAATGTGGTCCTAATTGCACCAATTGCTGTGAGAATGAAGAGGTTTTGATGAAGTGTGGGTGCATGAATAATTCCTGACCGATTAAATGTTTGTCTTTTAAATGGAATTATTTTTTTTGCATTTGTTTGTGGATTGTAATAGACTTAATAAAGATTTTTATGATGTGTCGCGTTGGCACACTTCAACGTAGATCCAGTTCTTTTGTTTTTCTTTTTTTTAAATTAATGCAGCACAGCATGGGTAAAAGATGATCTATCGAAGTAGGAAGTATGTGTTATATTTAATGATAAAAATGCAGGCCCTACCATAAGCAAAATAAATGTTTCAAAGGGATTGTGTCCTCCGATGTATTCCATATCTGACAGGTAATGTCCACAGCTGTGCTGCTTTGGAAAATTTTCGGCACAGGGCATCCTGCGTCGATCCGATGTCCCTCGAGGGTCGACGTCACCGGATGTTATATATAGGACGCATGACGCCCTTAGCCTCAGTTCCGTTTTTTCCACAAACGTGTTTGCTTCAGAATCTTGGCGCGCTCGATTCTCATCTTCAAACGATGTCTTGATCTTCCTCTACTACCCTGAGGTCGGGCTTTAAAAAATGTCCATCACGGACCTGCACGACATCTGCCTCTGATGCCTCGGCGAAAGCCACGCCCCTGATGACTGCGAGGACTGCCAGTCCCTGACGTCTAAGGCCTTGCAGGAGCGTAAGGGGAAATTAAAGGTAGGTAGGGTGTCCAATTCCTGTAAATCGAAGTCCGCTGGGCTTTCGACCGATGACTCGAGGGGCGACTCTCTGCATCAGGGAAAATACAGGGGGTCTCGGTCTAGGATTGGTTCCCGCCATTCCTCTGCCTCGAGGCATTCTAGGAAGCGTTGGCGCCGGTCGCCTTCACCGTCCTCGTCGGGCGACTCGCCAGACGGTTGACTTGTCCCACCAAGTCTTCGTCGCCGGCCGAATGGGATTCATTCTGCCAGCAGATATTAGCTATTTTTCAGTCACATGGCACCGTTCTGTCTGCACCTTCGAAAGAAGCTGGCAGGGAACGGGCTCGGTCCACCACTCGCACGCCTTCGGGCTTGGGAGGTCGGCGCGATAATCGGGAGGCGTTGAGGTCCTGATCGGACAAGGGAGATCGCCATAGCCGTGGTAGGTCCAGGTCCCGGTCCTCGACTCCATCGAGACTGTCGAAACCTGTGAAGCCTTCGAAGAAGGCATCGGCGCCGTGTCCGTCGATGGACGATCTCGTGGCTCCGCCCTTGAAGAAGTTGTCAACGTTGACTCCCTCAATGCCGTTTGTGGAGGATTTGCCGGAGGTGTCCCTGAGGACTGTGGAACCTCTGTGGAAGGCTGTGAGGCCTGTTTTTGAGCCCAGGTCTGTTCCGCCTCCTAGATTGGATTCTTTTCCAACCTTTGCAAGAAATTTCGGAGGTTGGTGAACTGTCTGATCAGGAGATGGGCTTGCCTGTTTATCCTAACGTCCCTGATGACCTTTTGTATGGGCATAGTCAGATGGAGGAACTCTGTCGGTCATTGCATGACGCCAGTGGCCTTGACACCTCTCCAGAGTGGGAGTTTGGCCGGCCTGAACCGGGGGCGCATGCTGAGACTTCCTATAGGCGTCTCATGTCGAGGGTGACTGAGTACTTGGGTGGTCTGCCCCCCGGTGGAGTTTCATCAGGATGACTTCACTGATGACCTGGATCAGGGTCCGTCCACTGACCCAGTGTTGCCGTTTCACATGGCTTTGCAAAAGAGGGTGGCAGCAGCTTGGACTGCTCCGGAGAGTCTGTCGGCAGTTAAAAGGACATTTCCGAAAAAAATACCACCCATCCAGTAGTGACCCCTGCTACTTATCATCGCACCCTACTCCGGAGTGTTTGGTGGTGCAGGCGGCTATGGCCTCCTCGAAGCAGCCTGCGTACCCTACCATCCCTCCTGATAGGGACGACAAGTGCTTCGATGGTTGGGCGAGGAAGGTATTTTCTGCTGGGAGTATGGCGTTGTACAGCATCTCGGAGAATGGCCATTACTTCAGATGCATGGGTTCTGGATACCATAGCCCACGGCTACTGCCTTCCCTTCTTGCAGTGGCCTCACGACAATTCACCGGGGTAGCTCTCTTTGAAGCGTCCGGATCCACTCCTTGCTCAGGAAATCCTATCCCTGCTGGAGAAAGATGCCATAGAACTGGTGCCTGTGGCGGAGAGGAACAAGGGATGGTATTCCCCATATTTTTGATTCCTAAGAAAGACGGAGGACTGAGACCCATCATGGACTTGCGTTGGTTGAACAAACTTCTCAGGAAGGACAAGTTCAAGGTGGTTACTCTTTCTCAGGTCCTCCAGGCCATTTCGGCTTCAGGATTGGTTGGTGTCTCTAGACCTCAAGGACATGTACTTTAAAATGCCGATTCATCCCAAGCACAGGAAGTACCTGAGGTTTCCAGCTGGCGACTCGCACTTTCAGTTTTGGGTCCTGCCATTCGGTTTGACCTCCGCCCTGAGGGTCGTCACCAAGCTCATGGTGGTGGTGGTGGCAGCGTACCTCAGGTGAGGGGGGGATGCACGTCTACCCCTACCTGGACAACTGGCTGATCTGTGCGTGCTCTCCCGAGCAAGTGTTGGATCATCTCGGTCGCACCCTCCACAGGCTGGGCTTTTCCCTGAATTTCAAGAAGTCGCTTTTGACACCTTCCCAACAGCTCCAGTACATTGGTGCTGTGCTAGACACGTCCCTGGTGAAGTGTTCGACCTCCCAGGTCTGGGCTAATCACATTGTGGAGATGGTAGACAAGTTTCAAAGGGCCCAGTGTCTCCTGGCTTTTGACTTCTTAAGGTTGCTTGGCCTCATGGCGTCCTGCATCTTTCTGGTGCCGGAGGCCAGACTATGGATGAGATCCCTGCCCATGGCACTCAAACTGCAGTGGTCGCAGTTATCGGGCAAGATGTTGGATCCCGTGCAGATTGCACACTCGGTCGCCCAGGATCTTCTGTGGTGGGCCGACGACAGGAACCTGCTGAAGGGGGAACTGTTTTGGCAACCATGGCCGGAGGTGACTATTGTGACGGATGCTTCCCTCACAGGATGGGGTGCGCATGCCAATGGACTGACAGTGGTCGTTGGTCTCCAGACTCCACATCAACCTGTTAAAGCTGAGAGCCATTAGGCTTGCCCTGAAGGCTTTTCGGACGACTGAAGGGGGAAACGTGTCCTGATTATGACGGACAACACAGTGGCCTTGCATTACCTCAACAAAAAAGGGGGGGCAGGGTCGCTCCCGTTGTGCAGGGAGGCGATGCAGCTCTGGTTCTGGGCCATCGATCAAGGTCTTTCGATCTCAGCAGTTCATCTGGCCAGAGACGAAAACGAGGCGGCAGACGCTCTGAGCAGGCAGAGCAGTCTCTCTCACGAGTGGGAGTTGGCTCAGGAAGTCCTTCTGCAGATCTTCGCCCTTTGGGGAGCCCCACAAGTGGATCTCTTCGCCACCAGTGTCAACCGGAAGTGCGATAGATTCTGCTTAAGGGAACTTCCTCCGAGAGGAGACTTAGGAGACGTGTTCGTGGTGGATTGGTCATTCCCGCTGCTGTATGTGTTTCCTCCAGTCCCCGTCATTCCTCAAGTGTTGCGGAGGTTGCAGAGGTTGAGGACCCCCATGATTCTTGTGGCTCTGGATTGGGCCAGGAGAGCATGGTACCCGGACCTTCTCGAATTGTCCGTCTGCCCTCCATGCTGTCTTCATTACCAACAGGTTCTGCTCTCGAGGGGGGGGGGGGTCAGGTTCTACATTCAGAGGTCAGGACTCTCAACCTTCATGTTTGGTATCTGAAAGGTTGAGATATAAGGATTGGGACCTCCCGGATGAGGTGATGGAGGTGTTGTTTTTCGGCCAGGCGGCCAGCAACAAAGTCCCTGTACTGTTGGCATAACTTCTGCGACAGGTGCAGGAGACAGAATGTTGATCCTTTCCAAAGTTCCATTCCTATGGTTTTGTCTTTTCTGCTTTCTTTGGCCCACAAGGGCCTGCAAGTGGGTACCATTAAGAGTTACCTGGCGGCGCTGTCCATAGTTGAGCGCTCGTCTGAAGAGTGTTCTTACTTTAAGATGCCTTTGATTTCGCAGTTTTTAAAAGGACTGACTAATGGGGTTCCGCCGTCCCCTTTCCAGGTGCCGGTTTGGGATTTGAATTTGGTTTTGAAGTTTCTGATAGATGCTCCGTTTGAGCCCTTGCACTCTTGTCCTTTCAGACTGTTGTCTTTCAAGACAGTGTTTTTAGTTGCGGTTACTTCTGCTCGCAGAGTGAATTGCAGGCACCTTCAGCCAAGCCACCCTTTACTGTTTTCCTTCTGTTTTCCATAAGGACAGGGTTGTCCTTTGGGTGCGGCCTTCTTTTCTGCCGAAGGTCATGTCTGAATTTCATTTAAGCCAGAAGGTAGTTCTTCTGGCGTTTTATCCTCCTCCGCATCCTGGCAAGGAAGAGGAGAGGCTCCATAGGTGGGATCCTAGGAGAGCTCTGAGCTTTTATATTTCACGGATGTCCCGGGTCAGAGAGGACGATCAGCTCTTTATCGGTTATGCAGGACACCGGTTGGGCCAGGCTGTTACCAAACAGACCTTGTCCAGGTGGATTATCCTCACTATTACTGAGTGTTACCTTGCGGTAGGATTACGTGCTCACTCTACTAGGGGCATGGCTACCTCCACTGCCCTTCAGCGGGTTGTTGTGAAGCAGCCACATGGGCTTCTATACATACTTTTGTCAAACATTACGCCCTGGATGCAATCCACGGGCGGGATTTGGCCTTTGGTAAGGCGGTTCTTTATTCCACCTTTTGATGGGGTTTTCTAAATTATTTTCCCACCGCCATAGTTTGGTACTGATTTGGGAGTCTGTCATAGATATGAAATACCTCGGAGGACACAATCCCTTAAACAAGTTACTTACCAAATCTGGTAACGTGCTTTCGATGGGATGTTCCTCCAACGTATTCCCCATCGCCCTCCCAACCTGCCCCTCTGGAGAATTTCCTATGCGTTTGCAGCTTACGTTTCCGCAAGGCTATCTGCAGTCAGACTGGCAGGAGATTGGTGCCACACGTTCTGGGGAAAAAACTACAACTGAGGCTACGGGCGTTGTGCGTCCTATATATAACATCCAGTGACGTCGACGCTCGACGGAGGCCCTCTAGGGACATCGGATCGACACAGGACGCCCTCTGCCGAAAATTTGCTGAAGCAGCATAGCTGTGGACATTACTGTCATAGATATGGAATACGTTGGAGGAACATCCCATTGAAAGAACGTTACCAGATTTGGTAAGTAACTTGTTCATTCTGTAAGTTGGACAGCACAATTTAGTACTGAAGCTATGCTGAGGAGAATAGAAATCAATATTTTCACCAAACACTCAAAATCACGAAATTAAGTTCCCATATCAAACCTTCTAGAGTATCAATGCTGTAGTCTGCAATTGGGGCGATATTGGACGGTTTCATTCTCACTTCACTTTGATGGGTGTGGGAGAAGTGAGGAAGAGGGGCAAAGGCCAAGTTGGTATTTTGATTTGATTCTTCGTGCTAAACCTGAGAGCGTGGTACTCTGGTATTGCAGTTGAAAAGGGGTAGAAGGATGGTGTCTGCACAAAGATGAAAGAAGCTTTACATTATTGGCACTAATCTGACACATTCTAGCATGACCACTACTTAAGATAATGTAAAATTAACTGAGGTGCATTAATTTTATTTTTTAAGCAAATGCAGCACACTTACATGAACAAAAATATAGCGTAATTGTCGCCTTGTGAATAATCTACTCATTGCCAATATGCTGTTTCAAATCTAGACACTCTCTCAAGGGTTGTCGATCCGGACCAAACCTACCGTCACCCATCATTGGCTCGCTGAGCTACAGCCACTTGTTGCTATTGCTGTTCAAGATCAGTTTTCAATTCATTGCATTTAAATGGACCCAATGCAGTTGGACCAGCATTTAAAAATTAACAATGACTGTAAGAGTAATAGCTCAAAGCGTGCATTTTGAAGGTCCAAAAGACCTATAAAGACTTTACCTAATGGCTACTTGCCCAGTAGGCAATATGTTAATGAAATCTTGTTGTCCTAGATGACACATTGTCCTGTGAGTGGGGCTAGAGGAATCCCACCCCAGCTCCATGCAGTAGAGCTGGTGCTGGAACATCACAAAGGTCTAGTTTTTAACCCCAGATGCATCCTGATTCCCAGAAAAAGCAGAAGTCTTAGTCGTTCATGCACCATTCAGACCCAAACCAGTTCTTGTCAGTGGAAACTTTGTGTGTGATAAACTTGGCTTAGATTCTGGAGGTGTTAAATTGGAAATGCTCAGTGGATCGTGGCTCCAACCTGACCTTTACAGGTGTGGTTTTCAGATCTCCAGGTCTCCAAAGGCGGTTTCCCCATCCCTACCATGCTTAACTTAAAAGCTTGATATTTGATAAGCTAACCTATTACAACCACAATCCAACACAATGCAAAACTAATGCTGTTGAACCTTTGACCGCCTTGTCATGGCCTTTATGACCTACTTAGCGGGCACAGAGATCCTCATTGCTTAATGTAAGCACTACTTATTAGCAACCGCTGTATACTTGAAGTCTCCAGAGGATTCCTCAGGTCTCAAAAGTGAGACGATAAATCACCATTTTGTTGGCATTCAACTTCTGCCTTCTATAGGAATTGTGCCTTAATGGGATTTAAATCTGATTCTAGGCTTTCATATGCACTTCGAGCCTATTGCTTCCTGCTGGCCTCGATCTCCTGAAAGATTGCTTTTCTTATGTCAATTCGTCTGCCACACAAATTGGCAAACTGAAGGCTCTTTTTTCAAAGGAAGCCTACCATGTGTTTTCTATGGGTAAGGTCGTATTGCTTTCCCTGGCTCACTGCTAATTCCACTCTGACCTTCATCTGAAATAAGGGTTCAGCCTTCTAATCTTCCACCCCAGGGCTCCTGCTTCTCCGGTTGTGGAAGCTCTGCTTACCTTGGATGTTTCGAGCGCACTGAAATTTTAACCAGAGAACTAACCATTCTAGACTTGGGTTAGTCTTTTTGTCACTCATGACTGTCCATTCCCCCTGACAAGATAACAGCAAAGGCAACCGTAGCTAGATGGATTGTCTCTTGCATTGCTCACACTCTCAAGCAGGATGGTAGTAGAGTGTCTCCAAGAGTTCATGCACATTCCACTAGAGCAAAAGCACCATCAGTGTTGTGAGAAACCAGAAGGTGTCTCACCCGCTAGTCCCCCCTGGGTGAAGGTCTTTGGGGAGTGGGACACCAGATGGCGAGACGCCAGTATCCCTCTCTTCGCTGTAACACCTTTCCTCCATCTACTAGGTAGGATACACGGGAACCTTGCCTCCCACCCCTTTCTCTTCTCCAAAACCTTCACACCAACAGCCTGCTCTGGGAGAAAACACTCACACCCGAGCAGAGAATCTGACATGTCCTGCTACTATGGTCAGGTGAGGTCAGGCAATTACTGACAATTACTCACACCTGACTTCCATTAAACTTCACCACATGGATAAAAGCGGAGCACGAGAGCACTCTGAGCGAGGCAAAGCACACGAAGGAACAGTGGTTTCAAGTTGGTTGCTGAACGAGGGGAGAAAGACAGCAAACCAGGAAGGGTTCGTAAGAAGGAAATTAACTCTTAACCTTTCCGGCAACACGCGGTTTCTTTCAAGAAACGTTCGAGGCAGAAAGCGTAAGGCCAGAAACCAGACTGAAGAATCGTGCTTTGTGTGTTGGAGATACCTAGTGCCCTCCCGCATAACTGACCAAGGCTGGGAGGAGCAGCAGCCGTGGTATCGTCCTTGGCTCCAAGAACAAAGACACAAGAGAGATCAACGCAGCCGGTGAGTTGGTGAGACCGATACAAGACCGGTCTGTGTTGAAGTCAAGGTTGCAAGCGACAGCATTGTATAACGAGCGCTGGAACAAACATTGTTAAACACGTGTGATGAACGATGCAAGTCAAGCTAAACTGCTGATGAATGTTGAACTTGAGAAGGAAAGATACAATACCGTTGACAGTGGTTTGGCATCGTGAATGAGCCCTAACGAAGGTCTCTGTAAGGAATCCCGCCTAGAGAAACAAAAGTAGAAGATTGATGAGAATAATTGTCAAGTGAATTGAAGTGGTCCTGCGATGGTTTAAGCAAAACCATCACACATTTGAAAGTCTTCGATCTTGACATAAATGGGGTCTGAGCCCGAATGAGGCAGATCCATGGTTCGAGCCTGAACGACGGAGACCAAGTGTGAACATTGTGATTAAAAGGGGGTCCACGCACGAAGGGGGAGACCCTGATGAACATTGAAAGTGAGAACTTGTGCATGTGAAAATCTTGATAGGAATGGAACTTTGAGATTGGTTTATGATTGACCCTCTGCAGTAAGACTGTTATTGGAAAAGAGGTTTTGGCAGAAGGCCTTGATGTCTGTGCTTGAACTGTATCCTCGTGGCTGAGAAGCCAAACTGTGTGCGAAGCTCTAACGTGCCGCCTTGCCCCGTGCTGAGAACATGGGGAAGGGAAGGCAACTTCTCAACCGTCCTGACATATTTGAACACTTTTCTTTTTGCATACACCATTATCACACGCCCTTTTGTACTTGGAAGTAAAGATTGACAATAGGTTTATTAGCGCAGGCCCCTTTATTTGACAGAATTGACTAGGACTGCGTTATTTGATGGTCGTAGCTTACTACCATCCTTAGATATTGAGATAGGCTTTCAACCAACCCATTTTGAAGTTCAATCAACACCCTTGAACTGTGATCAGTTGTCCGTCTTCGCTGTTTGATACCATGCCTTCCTTACAGTGGGCTTCCAGAAACCTGTTACTATATTTGTAAAGCAGCCATTTGGGCCATTCGGCTTGTTTTTTTTAAAGCATTATTGCTCTGGAAGGGATCGGGCTTTTGGCCAAGAAGTCCAGCACTACTCGAGTCATATGCTGTCACTCCATTCCAAAGGGGACAATCTGTTTCTTATGGTCCTCAACCAGCTTGGGATCTGGAAGACCAGAAGTACCTCTAAAGGAAAAGTTACCTTCATGGTGATTCTGGTCATCTTAGTCGTGTATCTCCTTACTTCACAATCACCAGCACATGATCCAGCCTTCACATGACTGGTGAGGGAAAAAACACACCGAAAGAGTGACGTTTGGATGCTTGCGTTATTGGACTTGCATCGCCCATTCTAAAGGAATAAACGTGAAAGTATAACTTATATAAATGCTTTTGGGACTGCCTGGCAATTGAGGCACATCCCTACCATGTTATAAAGGAGGGAGAGCCAAGTTTAACAGTACTGGAGTCACCATGAAGATCATTTTTCCTCATTTGAATGTCCTTGTCTTATAGACCTAGGGTGGGGTCATTATCATGGTACGTTGTGGAAGGGTAATTAACCCAAGAAATGATGACCCCTCCCGAAGTCTGCAAGGCTTCTAGCACATAATAGTAGCAACACATGTTTTGGCGCTGAAGTTAAAAAAACGTTAGTTTAATGATGAGAAAGTAAATAAACAAGCAGTTTGTTTTTATTTTGGTCGTTTATTTTTAAATAGCCTGCTTGTCTTCCAACGTTAATCATTTTAATTGCAAACTTGGTTAAACGGGAGCAGGTTTTACACGAGCATGCATTAGGGAGGGTCATGTAAAGTACACTTTCTCGATAAAGTGAAAGCATTTTCCCCATGTTTTCGCTTTTTCGTTCTTATTAAGATGTTGCAGTGAAAACAAAGGCTCTTACAGAGGCAGTGTCTTTTGAAAGACATCTTGCCTGGAAATTGCATTATTCTCCAGCATGGGGTCTGGCATGGATTCACATGCTCATGAATATTCCCCGTCGTCAGGCTGGGAATCCTCGGTAAAGAAAAAACCAGTATCAGTTTCGTTTCTGATCTGTCTTTCGTAGTAATAACCAATCATACTGACCACAGCCAATGACTGCCCTCTACATAAGCCCCGCCTCTGGCAGCCATCTTCAGATTTTTACCGCACGTTCATGTGTTGGGATCCTCGTGCTATTGCTCTCGAGCGTTAGTGCTATTTTTTCACGTTTTTCTCAAAAACTTCGGTTTTTTCGGTCAAAAGAGCCTCAAGCTCCACCGACTCTCCATCCGATCAACGGGGACCCGTGTCGGATTCGTCTGCGCCCCTCAAGGGTGAAGATTTCGTCGAGCTACGCTTTTGGAGGACTCCAGAAGTTTCCTCAGGCCCGTCCCGGACATGGACCAGGAGAAGGGAAGCTCGACGCCCGGAAAGCTGTTCAGGGTCTGCCCTGGATGCCAGCTGCAGAACGTCTTTAAGGAGGACGAACACTCCTTTTGTCTCTACTGCTTACATGAGGACAAGACGCACGTGGAGAAGGACTGTGCGTTTTGCGGCAACATGTCGGAGCGGACCATGAAGGACCGCCATCAACGTCTCGCCAACTGGCTGGAAGGGAAGAGCCCGTCCGGTGAGAAGAAGAGGAAGAAATCCAAGCGGTCTTCTAAGACCTTTGAGGACGCCCCGGCGACGGGGGTCCAACACAAGGCCAAGCACCGCGAGTCCGCTGGCACAGGGAGCGCCGAACGGTCGGGCTCTACGGGCGCCAGGCAGGGCGCACCCTCCCTGGTACCATCAACCACGAGCCAACGCTCTGGGTCGGGTAAGAGGAAGGCCGAGCACCCGGCGAAGCTCCTGGAGAGGCCCCGGTCGAGCTCGAAGGCCCCATCGGAGGGGGAGCGAGGCAGTGTCCCCCCCTCAAGGATAAGGCGGTGAGCGCACCTAAGGTGGTGAAGGCCTTAATCCATCCGGCCAAGGCCTGTATCGAGACTGTCGCGGCGGCCCTGGCTCAGACTGTGGAGGCTACGCCAGTGGTGGCGACCTCGGGGCTCAGTCTCCCTGCCACCTCGGAGGGAGTCCTCTTTTATGCCCATCGATAGGACCCCCGTGAAATCTCCGGCGGAGAAGATAAAGGGGGGGCAGGGTGTCGTCATAGACTCGGCTTCAACCTCGGAGGAAGAGCTGATCGAGGTCTTAAGCCACGGCCTCGGCGTGGAAAAAGACCGGCCCGTCGGGATGGATCCCGACGCGGGTGACTACGACATCGTCGAGGGCGCCGATGGGGCCCCTGATCGCCCGTTGGATTCCCCTCTGCCAGCGCCGCAAGACAACTCGGCGGTCATTTTGTTGGCTATACAGTCCTTATGCTCGGAGATAAGGACGAGACTACCGTTGCCAGCGGAGGAACCACTCCCGTCGGGGGACCCAGAACCGGGACCTTCTGGCGTTCCTCCTCCCAAGAAAAGAAGGATTCACCCTCCACCTCCTTTTCAGCCGTCGCGCCCCCTCCAGCCCTCCTCCCCGTCCACGACTCGAGGGGATGATACGGGGACTGAGACGGCCGCGACGGGTACGGACGACGAGGTCTACGACGAGGATCTTCCGTCGTCACCTCGCACCAGGGCTTCTCCGCCCGACGAGATTGGATCGTTCCACTCCATGATCGCCAGGGCATCCGAGCTTTTCCAACTCTGCCCTGAGGAGAAGAAAAAGGAAGGATTCCTTTATCAACGGCGCGAGGCCAAGAGGAAGACGGTCCTCGCGGTGCCTCTACTGGACGACATTTGGGATGAGGGCCTCGCCCTCCTCAAGAACCCTTCCACGACGCCAGCTAGAAGAGACCGGTACGAAAAGAAGTACCGGGTCCCGGACGCGGCCCCCCTGTGCCTCCGGGCGCAGCCTACCCCGGACTCCGTCGTCTCCGCGGCGGCCAGGAAGAAAGCGGGGGGGGGTGCGGCCTCCACATCGACTTCCCCGCCGGACGGCGAGGGAAAGAAATTGGACTCTATGGGACGCAGGGTCATCTCTTCTGCAGCGACGACGATTAAGGCGGCCAACGCCTTGGCTATCGTGGCCCGCTACGACAGGGAGCTATGGTACAAACTGGCTCCCCTGCTGGACTTCCTACCGGACGACAAGAGGGCGGACGCCCTGGAGATCCTACAGGAAGGTGAGGTGGCGTCGGACCACGCCATCACTATTGCGACGGACATCGCCGATACGGGATTTCGCCAGTTGGGCAACGGCGTGTGCCTTAGGCGGCGTGGATGGCTCAAGGCTACGGACTTCCGTCAAGACGTACAGACCAGAGTCCTGGACATGCCGTTCGATGGGAACAACCTATTTGGGTAAACAGTGGACGATTCCCTTCAGGCCATTAAAGCGGACACGGAGACGGCCCGGGCCCTTGGGGTTCTGCAACAACGACGGCCGCCCTTTCGGAGCAGCAGAGGCAAGGGCGCCTCCAAAGGCTCCGGCGGCGGTTTCTCCACCTACCGTCAAGCGGCCCGCTCGTCTCAGGAGGCCTATAGGGGACGAGGCAAGTCGGGCGGACCCCGCCGTCGTCGCCAAGGAGGTCAAGGCGGCAAAGCCTCGTCGAAACAGGATTGAACCGACCGTGGGGTCGGGCCCCCACCGAAGCACCCCGGTGGGAGGCCGGCTGGCGAGCTTCGTCAGCGTGTGGGAGTCCATCTCCACCGACCGTTGGGTGCTGGACGCCTTAGCCCGGGGCCACGCGCTCGAGTTTCAAAGAAGGTGCCCGCGCGTCCCCCCCCATGGCCAGGAACGAGCTTCACGTCCCGCAGCTTCTCCGGGAGGTAAAGGCGATGCTCAGGAAGGGCGCCATCGAACTTGTTCCAAAGAGGCTTCGGGGCTCCGGAGTTTACTCGAGATACTTCCTCGTGAAGAAGAAGACGGGAGGATGGCGCCCCATCCTAGACCTGCGACGTCTGAACAAGTTCATCAAGGCTCAGAAGTTCCGGATGGTCACCCTCCAGCACGTCCTGGTTCAGCTGGAGGAAGGAGACTTCCTGTCGTCGTTGGATTTGGAGGATGCCTACTTCCATATTCCCATCCTAAGGGGGCACCGAAAATTTCTCAGGTTTGTGGTCCGAGGGCGTCACTACCAGTTCAAAGCCCTCCCCTTCGGACTACGGTCGGCACCCAGGGTTTTCACCAAGTGCCTTGCACCGGTGGCGGCGCAGCTGCGCCGAGAGGGGATCCACGTCTACCCCTACCTGGACGACTGGCTCATCTGAGCCAAGACAAGGGAGCTCGCCGTGGACCACACGGCAAGGACCGTCCAGCTTATCTCGGACCTGGGATTGTCCGTGAACTACGCCAAATCCCACCTGGTACCCGCGCAAGACGCACTGTTTCTGGGAGCGAGGCTCGACAGTGTCCCTTCTGGCCTCCCCGTCGGAGGAGAGGACCAGGGCCATCCTGGGCAAGGTACAACGGATGTTGGTGGCCGACGCGGCCAAGGTGAGGTCCATCAAGTCCCTCCTCGGAATGATGTCTTCCTGCATCTACCTCATTCCCCTGTGCAGGCTCCGGATGCGCCCGTTGCAGGAGTTCCTGGACGCGCGCTGGATCCAAACGACGGGCAGCTTCGAGGAAAGGATCACACTCGACGAGAGTTTCCGACGAGCGATCCGGTGGTGGGGCACCCGCGCGCATCTGACGGCGGGCATGGACTTCCAGACCCCAGCCCACCAGGAGACAGTGACCACGGATGCCTCCCTGGAAGGGTGGGGAGCTCACACCGAAAATCTGCACGCAAGAGGCCTTTGGCTCCCGACGGAGAAATCACTACATATCAACGTCCTGGAGCTCCGTGCAGTGTTTTGGGCCCTCAGGTCCTTCCTTCCGTCCCTCAAGGGCAAGGTGGTGAGGATCTTCACCGACAACACCACCACCATGTTTTACATCAGGAAACAGGGCGGAACCAGGTCCCCAGCACTGTCCAAGGAGGCGCAGGACCTGTGGCATTGGGTCGTCGCCCAAAGGATGTTTCTGGTGCCGTTTCATCTGGCAGGGATAAACACCATCGCCGACTCACTCAGCAGGGAGCTGCGCTCATGCCACGAGTGGGAGCTACGGCAGGATCTAGTGGATCGCCTCTTCCGACGGTGGGGCACACCCCAGATCGACATGTTCGCGACGGCGACGAACTCCAAGTGCCGGAGGTTCGCCAGCAGGTTTCCCCAGGCGAGGAGCATGGGCGATGCTTTCTCGTTCCCCTGGGAGGGCCTGTTCCTTTACGCGTTCCCTCCATTGCCACTGCTAATCCGGCTCATCAACCAGCTCAAGAGGTCACGGTGCAGGATGATCCTCGTCGCACCTGCGTGGCCGAGGCAGATATGGTTCCTGGACCTTCTGGACTTGTCAGCGTCCCCGTCAATCAAGCTGCCGGTGGACGCGGATCTACTCTCCAGGGAAGGAGGCGCCATCCTCCACCACGACCCGAAATCGCTGAACTTGCAGGCCTGGCTCCTGCAGCGCTAGAGTTTGGAGGATACGGCATACCGGCCGACTGCAGAGAGGTTCTTGCAAAGGCCAGGGCGTCCTCGACTCTTAAATGCTACGGACACAAATGGAAGAGGTTCTCTGTCTGGTGCCACGCACAGAAGATTAACCCTCTACGGATTAGAGCTCCCCAAGTACTGCCGTACCTGCTGACGCTGGCCAAAGCTGGACTGGCACACGCGTCCATCAAGATTCATCTTGCTGCGATCTCCCGATACACCAGAACCACGGGGCGGACGTCCTTGTGGTCTCATCGTCTGGTGAAGGAGTTCATGAAGGGACTGTTCAGATCGTTCCCGCCGATGAAGGCTCCGGCCCCGGCGTGGGAGCTCAACGTGGTGCTGACCAAGCTCATGGGACCTCCGTTCGAGCCTCTGCACTCGGCCCCGTTGAAGTTTCTGTCGTGGAAAACAGCGTTTCTTGTGGCCATCACCTCCGCACGACGAGTGGGAGAGATCCAGGCCCTTTCCTGCAAGGCCCCGTACTTGACTTTTCACGACACGAGGGTAGTGCTCAGGACGCACCCCTCCTTCATGCCCAAGGTGCCGTCGGACTTCCACCTCAACGAACCCTTGGTGTTGCCTGTGTTCTTCCCGTCGCCTTCGTCGCCGGCTGAGAGGACTTTGCACTCGCTGGATGTGGCTAGAGCGCTGAAGTTCTACGTGGACCGCACAAAGTGTTTTCGGAAGACGTCACAACTCTCTGTGAATTTTGGACCTGTCAATCAGGGGAAGGCACTCTCGAAGGCTTCCATTTCCAGATGGCTCTCCGGCTGTATCATGTACTGTCATCGGTTAGCAAACCGACCGCTGCCTGGCCGTCCGAGAGCCCATTCCACCAGAGCGATCGCAGCTATCACGGCGTTCCTTTCTGGTGTGCCCCTGCTGGACATATGCAGGGCTGCTACGTGGAGGTCGACGCACACCTTCACGAAATTCTACTGCGTCGATCGGGATTCCAGGGAGGAGTCCAGGGTCGGCCAAGCAGTGCTGCGCAACCTGTTCGCCTGAGGTGAGCCTGGTGAGGAGGTAAGATGCTTAATGTTGAGTTTGATGTAATGCTTAATGTTGAGCCTTTGCCACCTCCCGTGGTTGTGCATGTGTGTACTGCTATGTATTCTTTATTCATGAGCATGTGAATCCATGCCAGACCCCATGCTGGAGAAGGAACAAGTTACTTACCTGTAACTGTTGTTCTCCAGCATGGGTCTGGCATGGATTCAGATGCGAACCCTCCCGCCTAACCCTCTGCGGCTCTTCACTTGGTCATACTGCCACTTCACGTGCTTCCAAATCTGAAGATGGCTGCCAGAGGCGGGGCTTAGGTAGAGGGCAGTCATTGGCTGTGGTCAGTATGACGCAGAGACCAGTGATTGGTTATTACTACGAAAGACAGATCAGAAACGAAACTGATACTGTTTTTTTCTTTACCGAGGATTCCCAGCCTGACGACGGGGAATATTCATGAGCATGTGAATCCATGCCAGACCCATGCTGGAGAACAACAGTTACAGGTAAGTAACTTGTTCCTTCCTTCCCTGTCTGCTTTTGGAGTCGAAATGTTCAGCATGCAGTCAATATTGACTGCACTCTGAACATTCTGATTGGCTGAGATGAGGTCAATAACGGTTTCCGTGTGCTACTAAGAATTATTGAGGGAAGGATTTTCTTTCATAGTTAAATGTAATTTGTTTTATTGATAACGAAGAATGAGTTGTTGGTGTGCAGGTTTATACCAACTATAAAGGGGAACACAAGTTGTACCGCTTAAGAGCTAGAGAGCCAAGATTGTAAAAGGGACTCGCGCAGGGGCTCCTTTGGGTGGAAATAATACCAAGCGAGCATTAAGGGAAAGGTATTGGTGACTAACAATGGACTCTGATGTTCAAGTAATGCTCTGAGATTGCAGAACAGATCCCAGAAGCTGTATAGTGATGTGGATCAGTACTCCGGAGTTGAAGACCGTGCAAGTATCTGGAAATATGTTATGGTTGCTCTTGATGCCATGGGCCATATGGAGCTGTTGGAAAGAGTCCAGATGTTTGCCATGTAGTTATTGATTACACATCTAAGTAGTGGTTAGAGATGCTGTTTGTGGCGCAACTAACTACATCTAGGGTCATGTCATTGTAAATTGTATCTCATGGAGGTGTTTCTGAAAGAGATTTTACCAGATTATGGAGTTGGTTTGAATTTAAGAGGTTTTTGGGAGTTTGGTGTGTCCAGGCAAAACATAAAGCACTCTATAATCTCCAAAGCAATGACTTGGTCAAGTGGCTAAACGGAATAATGAATAAATCAATTTGTCTTTGGCAAGTACATTCGAATGAGTCATATATGTTTAATTCTCAATGCATGTGCATCTACTAGTCTTGCTAACTTTTCAGTGAACAAGCAAACATATGTTAAAAAAGGGAAGGTGGTATGAAAGAAAGGTTGACTGTGATGGCTGGCTTGCCCCATTTTTGTTATTACCGTCATAAGTTGTAATATGAAGTAGGGTAGAAGTCCCAGAGATTATTAGATGAAATATGAGGGTTGTGCTTGTGGGAGATGTTGAGAGGGTGCAATTGGCCTGCACTTACTATTGACAGGTGATCACTGTGTACCAAGCGATCTCTGCTAGTCACTTACTGTTGCACACAACTGACACTTTGGCACTTCCCTCTGTGGAGCTCCTAGCACTTACCCTCCTTCCCTGTCCCGTCTCTCTCTACACTTGCACGTTCTGAATGCTCAAAAGGCCTAATAGGACCACCCTTTTTCCTGTTCATAAGTTATTCTTGCCTTTGTCCCATGTCCCTGCCCATTGCCCTGTGGGTGCTTTAAAACACAAATTCTTGTTCTAAAAGCACCTTACAAATGCACAATAAATAAACATTAAATATATGCCTTCCAGAAGAGTCATCGAAAGGTGAAAGTATTTTGCAGTGGATAGCTACAGTGTGTAAAATAAGTTAGATTGAGAATGGTATGTATGGTGTGCTCTACTTGAGGTGAGTGATTATGATGTGCATGGAAGTCCTGATTTTAGACTAGACAGTATGACGGTGGTAGAGGGGGGAGCAAAATCATAAGCGAAGCGAGGTTTGTGCCTGTGACGAATAAAGCAGGGTAGAAGATGAAAACGTGTGTGGGCATCAACATGCAGTACTAGAGGTGTGTATATGCAGAGTGGGATGTCAAGAGAAGACTCCCTAAACAATACTTTACAATGTGTTTTTTATATCAATCCAAAATATTGTAAAGGAAGGAGCTATGTTAGGATGCTATGTCCAGGTGTAGAATGGGAATAGGTTGTGGTGCTTCCTGTGTGGGGATGAACTGTTGGTGTCCGCTGCAAGAGTGGAGTCGCACTGGGCAGACATAACTTGGATGCATGAGCGTTAGGCGAGATTGGGATAACCCCTGTCAAACTTACACTTTTGGTCCTTTGAGTCATTTTCAGTGTGGTGACATTAGCTCGATTATTTTTTAAAAGGTAATATGCACATCCAATTTTAAAATGCCAAAATGTTTTGACAGGAGAGTCTGTGCCTGATTACCAGATGGCATTCCAGGCAGAGGCTGGAAACCATCCGACGTTTGAAGACATGCAGGTCCTGGTATCTAGAGAGAAACAGCGGCCGAAATTCCCAGAAGCCTGGAAAGAAAACAGCCTGGTGAGATGCATAGCTATGATCTGGGACAGTTAACAATTTAAAACTGATTCAAAATGTGAAATGTGTTTTCTAAAAGCACAGCATGAGTCTCGTTCATGCATCTGTGCCTGCCCAGGCTCCTATGTTCACTGCTGCAATTTTGTCTGTATCGATTAATCTTTGTTTTGAGTGTTTGTACAATATATGTGGCTGACAATCTGTTTCTGGCACAATGAACCACACAAACAAGGAGATCATGAGACTGAAGCAAATCAACTTTGTTCAGTCCAAAACATGCATGCCAGCTTTTAAAGACTTACAAAGGAGCAGCTCTGAACTTGTAGTAACGGTGCAATCTCCAATTTCACGAGGGATAATTTGAGTGGGGGATAAGTAGGACTGAATATAGAGTTGTTGGGAATACAATTCGGGTGTCTCTTTAAAATAGACAAATATCAAACATGGATTGTCCCACAAAAATGGAAATGCAGAAGGCAAAATAGAGCATTAATACTTTCCACTAAGAGATCTCCCAGATGAAGGAAAGGAGTTTGTCTAAACCGTATTATGCTCATAAACCATTCAAGTATGTTTACTAGCTTTGCAGCAATGGGAATGCATCAGTTAATCTCTATTATGTCTGTAAATGCAACTATTTCAAGTGCTGAGGGAAAGGCAGATTGCTTGAATACCTCTGTTCAGGAACTACGCGCCATAACTGTATTATTGGGAAAACAGAAGCCCATCAGTATTGCAGTCACTCTGATCTTCGTGTATTCCACAATCTCCAGTTGCACAGATTTGCTGGATCCCCCCCCCCCCCCACCCAAATCCCCAACAACTTCATCCGATTTGGTATCCTGCCCCGATCTCTGCACCAATCCACTTTAAACTACCCAGTACAAATGTCTGTTTATACCCCTAATTTCTGTGCATCAGTCTTGCAAAATGGCAGTGTAGTCGCATGATCCACCATGACTGACAACCGATTTTCTTGTGTATGCTTGATCCCCAGCTAGATGTAAATGTATGGGAATCATTTGAGTGGGAGTAACTAGCACATATATAAGTAATTAACTGTGAAATGCCTTTCAGGTCTAGTGTGGACATGGAAATACAGAGTACACTACTGGTGTAGAATGCCAAAAAATGCATCATGCTTTTGACATGAAATGCAATGTGGGAGCACAGAAAAGCCATGTAGGTATGCAGCTGAAAAGCATGTCACTAGTGCAGATCAACTCTGTAGACAGACAATATGGTTTGCAGTCGATCGCCTAAACAGATTAGTTTCCTTTATGTATTAGTGGTTGCTGTGGCTGAGAAGGGTAACAAGTTCAGGAAGTGTTCAGGGTAGCAAGCTCTCACTTTGAATTAATGATGATCAAAAAGCTTATGCATGTAAACTTAAATCTGGTAAAAGTAAATGACTTTGAGCTGGTTACATGTATGTAATGTAGAAAATCTCCAAGGGAATCTTATGACTTGACCCTCCATGTTAGGATCAACCAGGTTTCAGTTTCTTGGGCGCGATGGAGTGCTTGAAACTTTTGTTCTATATCTTTGGCTGTTTCTGACTGCTCACTGATTAAGCTTAGATATGTGCAAGGTAAGAGATCAGCAGCATAGCATCATTTCCATTGTTCTGGTGGTGTAGCAGTACTTACAGTGGCGACTATGATCTTCCTGATCTGAGAACTGCTGTTGAGCAGTTGATTATAAATTTACCAAAGAAGGGGCAGAGTTGCTACAGCTGAGGGTTAGTGCAGCTTTCCGGTTCACGGAAGGTGCACCTTCAGAACCTGTAAAGTACCTGTTGTCAAGCAGAGACCTTTGTGATGAGAGGAATCCATGGAGTCCAAACATTACTTTCCAGTTCCTTGTAATACTTTTGCTGTTCTGTCATAACCACAAGACTCTGGCTCTGATGTTCGCCGGTTCTGTCTCTGATACGTATACATCTTCATTCCGTGGGCAAACTGCAAGGATGGCCTATGTGCAGAGAATGCTCAAAAACTTGCTTGCATCCTGGCTGTCCCTTGTCCCCTGCCCCCTCCCCCAGGTCTATGGAAGGGAACACCGGTTCCTGTGTTCCCTTTGATTGCTGTCATGCCTTGCGATTCCTCTACCAGTTAACTTTAACTTCTGGGCTTAACCCATGGTTTGACATTGACTGGATGCAGACCCTTCCTCCCCCACAGGTTAAATAATAATTTGGTGGGCATGCAGTCTCTCAAAACCCAAACACAGGTTTCATCCATTCAGACCTTTAAGGCAGTCGCCATGTTTGCTGGGGGTTGCCAGATCAGCATTCACATGTTTCCACCTAACCTGAGGTAGAGGTTAAAGTAATCCCCCACTCACCCCGGCACCAAACAGCATTTCAAGATTTGATCTAGCCATAAAGTAGCTTTGTGTCTGGACTCCACTCCAATGCGGAGTAGGAACATTACTCCCAACATTTCTGATTCTTGTCTGTTTGGAGGAACTTGCATTCTGACCTTCTCATTTCCAAATTGAAGTTTCAATACAGAACATGTTAAGACAAGTCTGTATTTTGGATCATTCATTGTGAAACGCTATCGAAGACTGCAAGTGTAGGCCATGAGATGAAAGAATCCGGTTAATGTAAATCTTACTTACGAACACAAATGTTGAATACAAATATTCTTATAAACCTGGTGAAGTGATCCCAGTTACGTGTGTCTGCATGTGCACAGGTCCTCTTGTTGAGTTAAATGGACTGCTAGAACCCATCCCTCCTGCTCAGTCCACTGTGTTAAGGCCTGGCATCCTCTGCTTCATCTACGGAAAAGGAATCCAAAGCCTGAAATGAGCTCAGCAAGACATTTCTTAAGCAAAGCAGCATGGCCTTATGATGGAAATAAAGGGTGGTTATGGTCAACACTAATGTTTAGATTTGGGAAGAGTTGAAAAGATGTGCAGAAATTTTCTTGTACAAAATCCATTTTGTGATTTGATTGGTGAAGGTCCTCACAGATGTGGCTGCCTGGGCTATGGCTTCAGCTTTCTGTTTGAGAGAATGGATTTAACCTTTGATGCAAAATCTTGTTTCTGCTGATCAAGCCCATTAGCTTTGGAAGGTGGTTCTTATCACCTTTGGGTCTATACGTGTTTTGCCTTTTTTGGGGCTTTCAGACAGACCAAACGTTCTATGCTTTTTTAAAGTTTGGGAGGGAGCTGAATAAGAATGTCCATCTTTGAGAAGCATACAATTCATAACAGTCCAAATACTGACATTATCCTAGGCAAGAACCCAAGAAATATATCCAGTTTATTGAAGAGGGTAATGTGTCCTTTAGCTGTGATCCTCAAGGGGATAAAGCATGCACAGTGACAGACTTCATTTCTTCCACGAACTAACAGATTCTTGGGTCTAAGAACCATTTTGAGGCTACCTGCGGCCACTTGAATGAAGTACATTTTTATATAGTATTCGATGTCTGCCATATGGGAAACGTAGTCCTATTTTCGCCTGTGTGTGTGAGATCCTCAGTAAATTCTATAAAGATACAAATACGAGGGATCTACACTTGCAGGTTAGTAACGCATCTTGTTCCTACTTTAAGAACAATGTAGAGCAGTTACAGGGACACTAGATGAGGCTAAGTGAATCATTGGATGCTTAGATCTCGCAGTTTGTCACTTGGGTTGTGCTTGTGCTCAAATCCCATGCAAATACCTAGGATACAGGGCAGTGTGGAGCATCTTTGGACACTGCTGCAGACCATTTATCTGCTTTGCACATTTGTGTGCATGTGTTGCCAGGCAGCTGCACAGTGCTGCTGTATCCACAGTGTTGTGCACATAGGCTTGCCATTTCATTTGTCCTGCAGATTATAATGCCAGCATTTTTAATTTTGTTCCCTTCTAGTTTCTTTAATCGCATGGCTCATAGTGTCTTGTCCCTTGGAGTGAACAGAGGATGTCCTGATAGTGTTTAATATGTAGGGTAGGTTGGGATTTAAAATCGAGTTACTCCCCTACACTCTTTGTCTGAAGAAAGGCTCACCTTTTCAGAGAAAAGCAAGATGCCAGCTTGTAATGGTTTTCCAGGAAGGGACAAGCATAATGCTTAAATAGATCTTGACAGTCTTTGTCTGGCAATATTGGAGGCAAGACATGAGTAATCCACCAGTGAGCAACCACATACAAGCAAGGGTTATAACACCGCCATCAAGTCGTTGGCCTATTCTAAAATGTCAGCCATTATGCTTGTCTGTATGCTTCGGTCCACTCCTTATAAAATGCGCTTTGACATATTTTGGAAAATGACTTAAAGCCGTTGTAGGTATTTAGTGCCAAGAGTAAGCCAATTGCAGCACGGAATACTGCATTCTATTTGAAGGAAAACATGGGCAGCCAACACAAATGCTGCAGTTAATTGGGGCCAGTGTTTTTTCTGCAGGCCTTGCAAAGAGACTTTGCTTAACCATTATATCATCGATAGGCCACTTCAAACAGGGTAAACATGTCATATTGGCTCAGATGACCTTAGAGCTGTAGGCCAAGCTCGAAATGAAAATAGCATTGATGCAGCTCCCTATTTGGTACAGTGACTGGTTTGCTAAAGAAGCACCTCTTTGTTCTACCAACTCTCTTGTCTGCTCTGGTGGTAGTTTCTGGGTACCACTCTCTATAAAAAGGTGTCCTTTGTGTAATCCAGTCCATCGAAATTCCAACATCACTAATACTGCAGTTTGTGCAGGGAATGGTCCTTGTATGTATTGAATAATGTGTAGGTGCTGGTCAAACTCGGGACAGAAACCTTCAATATCTACTTTCTAAAGTTGATCGTAATCTACCTGACCAAACCCCCTCTGCCCGACCAAACCCCCTCTGCCCTCCATCGCTCTGGTGTCTTTTGGCAGATGGGTCTTGGTAGAAAGACGCAAATTGTTCCACTCACTCCCTTGTTGTGGTCTAGCTTTTTTAATCTATTTAAGGTGTTTCAATCATGCAGTTTCAAAAAAGTAATGAAGAAATAAGCTAGTAACATCTCCTGGAACTAACTCCCGGCATGTTCACAGCCCTATCCTATTTTTCCATCCCATATTCTCACCACAGCTCGAAATACACCCAACAATAGTTAAATATCGAGGTGAAGGCAGCCTCAAGTTACCTTTCCACATATTCACCATTTTGAAGCATTGCCAAGTATAGCTTTTATAAATACAGACCAAAAATCCTTGGGTCTATTCCAGCGCACATTTGAAGAGCAATAATATGCTCCTCTTCAATTAAATGAGCCAGTCCTCGTGTTTGAGTGGGTTAGTATTCATCCAAGAATGGCTACCATACACTTTGCAAGTACGAGGGCGACTCTGATAAACTGTGTTAAGGTGTGCTTGTGAG
The DNA here is from genome assembly GCF_040938575.1 of Ambystoma mexicanum. Taxonomy (NCBI): domain Eukaryota; kingdom Metazoa; phylum Chordata; class Amphibia; order Caudata; family Ambystomatidae; genus Ambystoma; species Ambystoma mexicanum. The sequence continues at coordinate 670,920,525 of NC_090931.1, forward strand.
TAAAACAAGCCCAAGCAGCAACCCTTGATAGACCTTTCAACCTGCACCTAGACTTAATGACAATATATCCAGGGCCTCCGCCCAAAACCTTTCCACACCAACACATCCCCATGCCAAATTAAGTAATCCTGGCGTGCAATATCCACACTGGGACAGGCACTGGAAAGTGTATTATTCATACCATGCCGGTTGGCTGGCATGTAATAAATAGGTGGAACACATTTTTAAGAAGACCCAACCAAGGACTAAGATATGTTTCAGGATATAGTCGATGTTAAGAAATAACTGCTCTTCTTGGAGGACCTCCCCAACATCAATTGATGAGTTTGGAAATTGAAAACTTGGCTTTGCCTCTGGAATTGTGAGTACAAGACAGAATATTTTGGAGGTGCGTCTAGTAGTTCTCACTGCTGTCACTAGTGAGCACGTATCAGAATATATTTAATTTCATTTACAAACTTAACCATTAAAAGCATACAAGAGACATTTCTTCGAAGTATTGGTGTTGTCAATTACATCTATAAAACCAAAGTAAGTATAATAGTTAAAGACCAGAAAACCATTTCTTTGTATACACATTCGAAGCATATTAACAAAACAAGCTATACAAAGAAAACAGATACTAAGGTGATATATTACTATAGGGGAAGAGTACACTTGCAAGCCGTATAGAAGAACAGTTTTACTTAAACCGTTTTATGAATTAATGTTGATGTTTATCTAAGCTACAATATTAAAAAATCTTAGTCTAGAGCTATCTTAACTGTTTGATTCTAAGCAGCCATGCACAATCAATTAATTTAGCCACTCTCTGAACCCTGATCAAGTCATCTATCTGCAGAACTCAAGCACTATGTAGGATCATTTAATACAGGATACTCGGGATTGGCTCAAGAAAAATACTTCAACGCTTTAAGCCGCGGGCAGAGTAAAAGAAGCAGACACTTAAAAGATGGGGCTTAGACAGCTCTGGTGTAAGATGCCAACATGAGATTCCCAAGTACCCAGGTAAGGATGAAGAAGGGAACGAACCAGAGCAGTAGGAGCCTCAAGCTCAATGAGCAGGCTAGTTTTCAGAATGTACCTGTGCGCGGCACAAATAAAGACCAAAAACAAACTCTAGGAGGCTGCTGTTTGGGAGAAGTCATGGCTCCTCTCCGCAATGTGTGCAGAACCTGGAAGCACGAGCCGGTGTGGCAGAGCCAAGGGGCTTGCAGAAAGGAGATGGAGGAACGTTGCGCGGCTGCAAAATGGCTGCAGCCTGAGAGCTCTGACAAAGGCTCTCATATCCTGAAGAAATATCCTGCGTTCTACTAATCCACACACCTACAAACTTGTTGTGGGTTGATCGGAGGGGAGTGTGGCCAGAGCTTGTTACGGTCTGAAGACTGGGGTGTACAGCACCTCAAAGGGACTCGACTCTGCCTGGTGAGGTTGCGAGCTTGGGAGGTGGGGGTGCGCTGAGCCACTGAGACGTCGGCACTAGGGGCTCATCCTGGGCTGGCGAAGACACAACTGCGCACTACCTGCACCATCTCCTGTCAACTAATCATGTTCTGCTTGATATCGGTAGGAGCAGCGGAAGCTCAGAGTACCCAACCTTGCCAGAACATGACCTGCAATGTCAGGGATGGTGACAGATTGGGCAGCAGCCCACTTGAGCGAACATGTGAAATACTGATCGGTGTGGAATCGGGTGCCCTGTGAGGGGGCACAAGGCGGGACTGACCCGTGGACGCCCTGCCAGCCACAGTGGGGTCCTCCACCTGCCTGGGTTGGCTACACCCCCAGTGAGTGGGCTTCTGCTGCAGGGCACGCCCTTGTCCAATTACCGGCTGCAGTGCAGTATATGTCCTGGACCATCCGGATCCAAGTCTGCAGACTGTCGCCACCGCTACACTGCTCATTTTCCACCCTCAGGACAGCCTCCATGGTTGAAGGGGTGGAGAGAACAAGGAGCTACCTGGGGCACTGTTGGGGCCCCTGCTCTGGAGGCATGTTATCCTCACCACAAAGCAGCTGTACAAGTCTGCTATACTGGAGGGTCTTTCTTCACGCTATGGAGATGTTGGATTGGAGGTGTGAGTGCCTGTGCAGTTACACTAAACCTGGTGGGGTCTATCATCCACGTGGTCCACAACGGTTAAGGCTGCCCACAACCCCCCCTATTGCTGAGCGGCCTCGTACACTCCCCCAGCGTGACACCCTGGTGTGTTGTTCAGATGGATAACACCCCCTTGGATGGAAGAGGTGCTATAGTCTGCTCCTCTAATGAAGATCTGGCACTCCTAAGTCATTGTGGTGTATGACTGGCTATATATTCTCCCACAGTTCTCTCCTGGCGATCTTGAGCTACATTGGAGTCCGGCTCTTGGCTGCACTGTGGGGTACAGCAGGTGCGGCCTCCCCCCGTCCCCCCCCCCCCTCCTGGTGTAATCTTCACTCTGGTGCTGCCCCTTGACTCCAATCCCCCTGTCGCATTGACTGGTGATAATAGCTGCTGGACATCTGGTCTGGTCCTGGGAGCCAGAGCCTTAGTTGGACGGGGGTGCATTCGGTGTCTGAGACCTCCAGGGTCCCATGGCTGCTCGAGGAGTCTGTTGGTGGCATCGAGACTGTACCACTTTGCCTGCATGGTCTGCATATAACATACAAGGACTAGCCCCTACTAGTGTCAAAAATCATGTGGAGGCTGTGATTGGTGAGGACGACTCATGGCAAGGCTGGGCTTTGCCTGGGGAGCAAGTCGCCCTCCTGCTGCGAAATTAGTGACTGTGCCTCATTAGAGGTCTTGCAGTGTGGGGGCCCTGCGTATGAATCTGCTGGAAGACCACTCTAGTCGGGCAAGACACTGAGAAATTGACATAGTGCAACACTGTGAACGAATATAGCTTTCCGCCCCACACTGGTTAATATATAAACGGGCCAAGAGGAACTAATTTGTCAGAGCTGATCAGGCCCTGCTCCCTTCTTCTCTGGGAACCTCCCAACATGCTGTTTGGGCCCTCAACCACATATAACTTACACTCAAGAACAGTAAAGATAAACTTGCAGCAAAAATCGATGCCCTCACCTGCAAGGTTCACGTCTCCGCAATTCAGATCGACAAGTTATGTGGTCTTATGACTGAGGCAGAGCAGAGATTCTGTTATGTGGAATATAAGGTAGCATTCATGCCACAAGAGGTTACACTACTTCAGCAAACAGTTAAGGAAGTTGTAGCGAAGAAAGATTACTTTGAGGGCAGATGAAGAAGAAATAACTTGCGCATCCTGTGGGTACCTGAATCCACCCCCTTTGACAGTATGGAACAGTTTGTAGAAACATTGCTCATGGAGGTCCTAGAGGGCCCGCCGGTTTTGAATATGTTCCTGGTAGAGTGGGTGCACTGATCCTTGGCTGCCAGGTCTCCCCTGGGGGCTCCGGAGCAGGCAATCATTGCTAGAATGTTCTACTAATGTTCTACTTCCGGGACAGGGACATGCTACTTAAGGCCGCCAAAGATAAGCGACCTACATTGGGGGTCAGCGACAGTCTTTTCCAAGACTTTAGCCCATAAGTGCAGGAGCAGAGGAAAACTTTCTAAGCTTTAAAGAAGAAAACTATTTCCGGCAAAGCTTCGAGTGATGTATGAGGGCAAGACAATGTTCTTCACGTCTCCTGAGGCCACAGAGCATTTCACCTTGGAACTTCTTGAGCCTTGTGGTTTCCCTCGCCATTCACCTTGCTGATTGACCAACAGTATCCTACTCGGTATGACAACTGTGGTAAACTGTTGTACTGGAGGCTGTGGACCCATGTTAAGGCCTTCAAGGAAGGTCGGTAGGGTGGATGGGGTCTGTGTATTGATGTCTGGGGCAGTTGTGTGGAGGGGGTTCCCAGGCGAGGGGTAATCAAATGTGTAATCTTCTTGGGGACATGGTTTTGCATCATGCTTTCGACTGGTATGCACTGCCTTCTGTTCATGGGGGATATTTTGGGGGTTGGGTTTGGGTGGGGCTCATGTGTACTATGGAAAATAAAGTTTGGAAAGCCACAGAGAGACATTAAGGAGATAGTCTGCAAACCAAAAAGGATTATTCCAAATTTGCAGCCCAGCCATACCAGTGTATGGCGTTCAGATATTAGGGAAACCTAGAGCGAATGTAGAAACAACCAAAACCAGAAAAGAGATGCATGCAAATGTGGAAGTAAAAGAGGAACTGTTACCTATTAATCTAAGAAGTCTTGGTAGGCAAGTAAATCAGGCAGTTGGAAATCTACAGGAAGTGCCAAGCAAGGATTGTTTGTTGACCAAAAGGAGGACATTTGGAAAGAAGGAACTTTTTTTAAAGAAGGAACTACAAGACAAAGTAGCTTTGTAACTAACAGGATTGTTGTGGGTCAAAAAAGGCGCAAAAAGAACTGTTAGACCAAGAATCATTGACATAGTGTTGAAGCATCCAGGGGAATGGAACCCCCTCTGGAACGAAGGTCCTTAGAACAGCTCCAATATAACAGTTCTCCACAGTATATTTTTCCTTTATGAATAATTTTTGCAATCACCAGTTTAAAGACTTTTTCCCTTTTCACCTTATTTGGTTTGTGGTGTGAGGTTCAGGATAGAACATTTGGACACAAGGACAGTTTTTGATTTTTACATCCTGACACAGATAGATCCTTCGTTTTGGTTTAGGTAGGGAAAATTCGTCTTAAAAGCAGGGTCAGAGAAGCATTTTCCCAACCCGTTTTATGTCAACAAGTCTTTAACCAAAAACATAGCAACTTTGTGTCCGACTTTCATTTCGGACTCCTCAGTGTCCAGAAAAGTGGCTTCAATGTTCAGATTGGGTGGTGGGGGCTAGTACAAAATTTACATTTATATTTAACATCTTAAGGAGGATACCTTTTAACAGGTTTTGCAAATGATGCAACCAGAGCCTCCCCCTGTTTCTTTTCTAGAAGCCACTATATGGGGTTGCTTTCCGGTTCACTCCAGATTTATGAAAAAGACACAAGGTGGGCCCTTGAGGCCAGCTAATGTGGTAATTAATTCTGTTATTACGATACAGTTTTTGTATAATTTTGAACCGCAAGGTGATGCTAGTCCTCAAGATAATCCCATCAAGTTTACCAATAGATTTAAGCCTTTTACCTGCTTTGACAAGGGGAATTGACTTGTATTTTGCACAACCATCTGATACTGCAATAGACTGTTTACCCCAGGGTTTGACCAGATAAAGCAGATGGCACTGAGGTAACACTATCTTGTACCATTGATCCCCCACCCCACCCCCTCCCACAAAATAGTTTTATGGAATATTGCCGGCCTGAAAGCTAAAGTAAATTACTCTGAGTGGTATTAATATAGTTTTTCCTTTTGATATTATCTTGCTCCCGCAAACCTGGGCTCTTCATTCTCCCTGAATCCCTGGTTACTCTACTATATTTATGCCAGCAATCCTTTTAACACGTTGCGTGCAACTAAGTGGTTTAATAGCTTGTTTTTCTGTATCATTGGAAATCGACTCAACTGTTAACCATATGCACCTCCATTGTTCTCCAATGCCTGTACATAATATTGTACACACTGTCAAGGCAACATTCTGAAGAACTTATTAGTGGAAAATGTGCTTTGTATAGTGATTTGTCCAACTTCTTCTGACACCGCTCCAACAAGTACATTTATTTGATGTTGATATGGCCCAATAGACTACTTCATGATCCGGAAATGAGAAAAGTTCTCGATTCAGAGGTGGTTGCGCGTGCATGTGTCTGTGTGTAAAGGGACCACTATCCCCTAACCCTGACTATGCAACTCGCATGTTGGGTAAGAAACTCTGCATGTGTAAATGATGTTTCTAGTGAGCCACTTAATTGTTTGAGGAGGTTTATATGGGAAAGTATGTATTTGAATTTTGTTGAATTAAGAATTTTCACACAGTCTTATATTGTTCGAGGACTCTCCTATGGGCAAAAACCTGCTGATGTGAATAGGGGTTTATAGTGATAATTTCGACAACAAAAATGTCGAAAGTCAAAATTTCGAGAAAAAAAATGTCGACTTTTTTTTTCAATGCATTTTTTTTTTTAAATGGGGGGGTTCCCCCAACCCCCCTTTTTTAATTTTTTTTAAATTTTTCCCTTTTTTTAACTCCCGAACCCCTAAAATAAATATATAATTAAAAAAAACGAGTCGACATTTTTTTTTCGACATTTTTTTGTCAACATTTTTGTCGACATTTTTTTTTCGAAATTATGACTGCCCACCGTGAATAGGACTGGTTCATTTGTAGCTCTGAATGAAATTATTTATAAGCTTTAGTCCACAAGAACACCTTGTAGACTGGTTAGGAAATAGCAATCTGGTTTAATGAGATGTGCAGGGGCGCAAGGCAGAGCCTAATAGTTACTGAAGAACCTAGATGTCTCGCTTGATACAAGGAGCCAGGCCTGCAAAAATGATACATCTACTATACCCAAGGCAAAAAGATGATCTACACAGTCATGAGATCGTATTTGCAAAGCCTGTTTCTCTCAGGATAGCAGACAGTTTTGGAAACTAGTTGTCTCGGGTCTTAACAATGAGCGGAACCCAAGCATTGAGAGTCTGGCGACAGTATTGCATGCTCCCAATGGTTTCATCATTTGTGAATGTGTTTTTCACTTCTGAGACTTTGTATTCTGAAACAACTTACTTTGTTTCCCTAAGATCGTTTGCAGCTAATATTTTCTTAGCCATGGTCTTTAAGGCAATTAATGGTCTGAGCTCTCTAAAGCCCGCAGTCCTGATGCAGGGCCAGTTGACTTGCATGAATACACTCCAGCTATTTGGCTCCTCTGTTTTTAAATTATTCCAGGTCTTTCTTAACACTTGAAAGTTGGCAACAAATGTGGCTAGAATCGGATACCGTTCCCTTATTTAAAAGGGGGGAACAGCGTGGCTCCAAGCTGCTATATGCCAATTGCTCTGAGTGACCTCTCGCTAAAGATAGTCGGCAGGGTCTTGGTGAACAGACTCGCAGTTTGGGTTGTGGTTAGTAGTCCGACTTAGGCTTTCAAAAGTTCATGAGAACAATTTAAAAGAGCTTAAATCTGTCACTCCATATTGATAACTATTATGAGGTTGTGCGTTGTAACTGCCTTCACAGACTTGTCAATGGCCTTTGACTTTGTAAATGGGCCCTGGCTTTGGTCAACTCTCAGATTTGAGAATAGATCTTGCTCTCTTCGGTTTATTTATTTAGCTACTTTACACTGTTTGCAACCTTTGGGAAGACCTGGGTAGCGGACACGCACTTCAAATGTTACCACGTGGGGCCATTACAGTTGTGTTATTGTCCCCTCTACTATTTCCTCTTTGTGGATAGCCTGGAAAAAGACGTTTTAATTCATTCTGTGGACTTTCCTCCCTTTTTGGGCCGCAAATTCCCATTTGGCATACGTGGACAATGTGATCCTAATGGGCAGAAACCCAAAAAGCCCTGCAGCTTTTAGTACATTCTTATGTTGATTTTAGGAATTTAAAGGCAAAAAAAAGAATAGTTCGAAATCATGTTTCGGGGGGTTTTAAAGGGGGGAAAAAAGGTTAATCGGTATAGCCTCTTGGACATGAAGGCATTTGAGTGCCTCGGTTTTTAAATGTACCTGTGGTGGTGGCAAAGGTTTAGCAACCCTCGAGGCTTCTGGGCGATGTCTAGGTGGATTGCTCACTGTTAGGAAAGTTTTCTCTTTGAGCAACCTTTCCTCCATATTCTATGGATCACCAAACCTTTTGCTTTTTGTTTTTGCACCTTGTCCTGACCTTTTACAGTGAAGTGAAACCTTCAGCTTCACTCCACTGGCCTTTTGCTAATTTGTTATGATGGTGCCGACTATTCCTTCAGACTGTGTCCCTTTTTTTTAAAATCTGTTTTGAGTAACTTTTTCATATTGCACAACGCATCTTCCAATGCAGTGCAATTGGTATATTTTTCCATCACCCTAGACCTACACTCAAAGGATTTTTGGTTACTTTTAAATGTGCCTAAAGATAAGTTGTTGGCAGTAGTTTCATTTTTACCATTTAGTTGGCTCTCTTGCGTTTACCACATTTAGCTACTAACTGGCTGTTTTCCTAACATGGCTGTGCCATGGGGTTTTTCCCCTTGTTCTTTGGCCATTTTGTTCTCTGGCCTTCTGCCGGCCTTGCCAGTTCAGTAATTTCCTTTTATGGTCCTGCATTCTCTGGAAAGCAGTGCTTTTCGTAGGCTAGTGCAGGCCATGTGTGTTGGAAGCCAGGAAGTGAGATGAGACCCTCTGGTCCCAATCCACAAACTGGTTTATGTGTGTCTCGTATATACATGAGTTTGCCCACAGCGGTCCCTGATTAGATCACCGTTGGTGGGGGTGTGTTTGTGTGCGTTTGTGGGGCAGATATTTTTTCATTGGCAGGCTTGAGTTTCTGCACTCCCCTGAATTTAGGAAAAGAGTTGTTTCGCAGTCATTCCAACAGATATGAAGAGGAGCAAAGTATCCTGTGTAGCTCTGCTAATAAAGACCTGTGGATCCATCCTGAAGAGGCCTGGCAACCAACTTTTGTTGTTGTATATGTAGAGCTGTATCTGGTTACTGATCTCAGAAGACCCTGGCTGGTGTTTCAACCCTTTGGACTGGTGGGAAGAACCAGTCTCAATGTCTTCTTGTGACACTGCAGTTTGGAGTCTTCGGAAGTGTCCCTGGGCCAACCATTGGGCTGACCAACTCATTTTTGGGCTACCGCACCAGAAGCGTTGCCATTCCGCATTTTCACCCTGAACTTCGGTGGGCTTCAGCTAGTCCCATAAGTCGCCTTCCTGCAAAGTTTCAACATCCCAGCATTAACCGGTCCGGAACTACAAGGCTTTCTTTGACCGTGATTATGGAGAAGCCTGCTGTCGCTGTGCAGTGACAATTGGTGGAACGTTCCATCCCTGTTCTGGTAGAGTGTTCATAAGAGTCCTGCATCAGTGCCTGCTGCATTTATCCACGGAAAATGGTTGCATTCTGCTCCTGGACACGACCGGAACCTCGCCTGCACATGCAGATCCTGTACATCTGCTACTGGATACAATGTCAGGAAAACCTACCTCGGCAATTCACCTTCGACCTGCCAAGTCTGAGGAAAAATCAGAGTACGGGTGGTGAGTAGTAACAATACTTCGGATGCTTGTAGATCTGCATAGAATCACATGCTCTGCATGTAGTCTGACATCTAGTGGTAATCGTAGAGTATTGCATCTTTCTTTCGAAGATCTAAAAGGAACGTCGACCTGGGCGCAACTGTAGTACTATCCCTAATGTGACATGTAGTGTACCCAAAATCCTTCACGCGTCGATGTCCCACAGATTTTTTTCCGCCTATATAGTCGGTCACTTAATGCGGAGCTTGTTACTGAGTTTATATTGCCATTATATTTGTCTGATGCGTTATCGCCAGCATCCTCGACTGCTGTCTCGACGACTACTTGACATCCTCTAGATGACTGTACTCAACAGCTGATTTCTTCTTAGCCTTGGCTCTCAGGCCCTGCCTCACAGGAGGGAGTGTGGGGACACGTTACTGGCTCTGTCTTCAGAAGGCCTCTTTTTTTACCCCTTCTTTCCTTTTCTTCCATCTGGCTGCCTTTTCTCCCAGATATGGAGTGAACACCTTTTAAATGTTGCCTGTCTTGTAACCGCAAAATCCCATGGACAGACACTCCTAAAGAGTGCAATCGGTGCCTCCCTCCTGACCATGATGAGCATCGTTTCAAGGCCTGTAAATTTTTTCGGACCAAACCCCTAAAAGAAGCGCACCAAGCGGTGGAAGGCCTACGCCATGCAGGCCGAGAGTCATTCTCCCACTGGCACCTCAGACGAGGAGTCCGGCTTTGCTTTGGGAAAAGGTTTCTAAAGCCCATTCTCTCTGTCCTGGGCCTAAAAAGGTCTCCCATGCAACAGGATCCTGTGCCGGTTGCTTCTTCCGCCCCCACCCCTTCCTGATGAATCCTCTTCTGTGTGGACTAGAGATTTGAGGCATATACGGATAGGATGTCTGAATTTATAACATTTTCATAACAATTTGATGACTTGGTTAAGAGACATAAGCCTATGGGCACTTGACCTATACCTTCCAAGACTCCATTATCCAGGTGCACAGCTGTTTCCCAGTCTAGACAAACTCCTGTGGATGTCTTCTTGGAGGACCCAGAGGATCCTTATGTCATCTATGTCCCAGATCTGTATCCCAGATCCGTGTCCAGTCTCACAGGACCCCATCTCGCAAGACCCAGATAACTGGGACCCTGCTGATGATCAGACTACCTGGCCCACTACACCGGCCCGAGATCCTGACCCAGGCAGAACATTTTTGGATACTTCTCTCGTTGTTCAGCCCCAGGACGCATCGCCTTTTGACGATCATATGCTCTTCAACAACCTCCTTAAGTAGGCTGCTGACAATTTCAAAAACACAACCCAGAATGCTCTACCCGACAGATTTTGTTGAGGATATCCCCAAAGAAAAAGTCGCCGTCAGTCAGGCAATTCTTCTAAACTCTGTAAAGAAACGCCTTGCTCCCTTGTTAGTTACACCCTCCCTCACTTGGGTTGTCAACCCTAGAGTTGAGGATGTTCCGTCCAGCACCCTCGGATCCTCTGTATATTGGAGGCCATGCTGTCTTGGACTTTTTGGTTGTTACAACCAACAGAAAACTGGCAGGGGTACCAATATCCTAATCAGTCTCTTCCGGTCAAGGATTGTAAAAGGCTTTGTGCTCTGGGTAAATGGATTTTACCACCTCAGCTGCATTCAGCACTCTGATAGTAATCATAAATACTGTGCGCCTAGCGAGCTATAGTGATGTCCAAAGGGGACTTGAGCAGGAGGGCCTCCAGAACCTTCCTGAGACTCCTCTTATGCAACTGTTAGAAGCGGTTGCAGAAGGATGTCGGGTGATGCAGAACATTTTCAGGAATACCCTACGTTCAGCTTAGGCAGCAGGACATGTTCCCGAACAAGCAAACCTGTTAAAGCACCATGCATGACCCAAAAACTCAGGCTTTAAGCAAGAAACACAAGCTTTGCTCATAAACAAGCCTGTAGAAGACTCTGCTTGACTTTGGTAAGGCGGGCGATGAGGCCCTTGAAACCTCCAAAAAAATAAAGCACAACACGCTGAAGTTGAACCAGATCTCAGCTGATCCTTACTCCTACGTCCCAGCCCCTTTCCTCCATACTGTATGGGCGTCCCTCGCTAGGGACGGGGGGACGGAACCTTTTTCACCAGAAAAATATTCTTGCCCCTTTAAATGAAGATGCACGCGTTGGGGCCGGCCTGGGAACATGCGCTCCCAGACTCCGCCCTCTGGCGCCACACCCCAGTTCTCTCCCATGTCGACGAGAACAGACTGCTTTCACCAGCGCTCCTGTGTTAGGCCTCCAGTCTATGAATTCTACACTGTCTTCCCCGGAGAAGTATTCTTGTCTTTTTTTCTTTTCAATTATCAGGTACTGCTTTGTCCTCTGGCGCTCCTCCCCGGCGCATGTCGGTGGTGGCGGGCTTCAGCAGGTGTCCAACCTGCAAGGGTCCCTTCCCAATGTCTGACCCCCACATTCTCTTCCTCTGGTGCCTTGGCCCAGACCACGGCTGTGCCGGCTTTACCGCGTGCGACGCCTTGACTGTGCAGGGTAGGCTTCAACCACCACTGATCAACGTACTGGTGGAAGCCGCCGGTCCCAGCTCAACTAGCTCTGCGACACAGGCACATGGCATGGAGCAAAACAAAATGGTCACCCGGCCAGACAAGATGGCGGCTCCCCCAACGCCTTTTCCCTTCATAGACCAGCCAGAGGAAAGAACTTCCGGATGGGATTGGTCAACCCCTGTCACTTGGTTCACATCCTATCCATCCACTTCTCAGAGTAGGTATACTCCGTCCTATGCTGCGAGACCAGGCACGCCCAGGACACAGCAGCCTCAGAGACCGACCTCTATGCCTATACCATCAGGCATTCCGACATGTGAAGACAGGTTCTTCGAGAAGTTCCTCGCACTCAGAGATCACCACAGATGGGTACCATCCTCAGGGATGTGATCAGGGACATGCTCCCTCCTGCTCTGCCGCACGCACACTTGGCTCTGCCCCTGGGGTCCAGCTCAGCCCCTTGCCCCCATGCCTGTACAAATCATGGCAGCCCTGGCCCCATGTCTGTACCAGTCACGCAACCCCGGCTCTGCCACCTCAGCAGTTCTGCCACTGATAATCAGCACTCCACATCTGCTGGTGCCCAGCACTCCCTCTGACCCACAGGACACAACAGTGGACACAGACAAGGAGGCGGACCCGGACACTCCATCGTCAGCCAAAGCTTTTCGGTAATGACTGGCAGGCCTGGCTGAGTACCTAGGAATCCCGCAGCCACAGGTGGAACAACCGGAGGAGGGGTTACTGGCTGAAGTTCTCAGGCTATGCCCCAGTGCTAGAACGGGAATCCTGCTTCTGAAAGACATAGTAGCGCTTGCCAAAAAAGGATGGCTCAAGCCACACACTACCCAGCCTACCAATAGGCGTTTCAACGCTAAATGCAGGCAAACGGAAGGGGACCCCCTCTTATTGTAGGCGCACACCCAACAACATTCCCCAGTGATAGCGCCAGCATCGCTTTACTCAAAGCCACAATTTTGTCTGGCGACTTCGGCCTCGACACTCCTAGGAAAAGAGGAACATTTTTTGGAGGTATTCGGCAAGAAAATGTATTCCAACGCCACACTCCACCTGCGCCAGGCCAACGCAGATGCCATGTTGGCGGCGGTCAACCAGAAGCTATGGGGGGAGATCGCCGATTTCCCCCTCCCTGAGCTCCCTGCCCACAGCCAGGCTTTCTTCAAGGCTGAGCTGGCTATGACCAAAATAGTGGCACAGGACATAATGGAGCCACACGTTGGCACACATCGACACTTCAGGTTGGGCCATTTGCATCGCCACTGATATGAGAAGGATGGCTTGGCTAAGAGCCACAAAATTCAACCTAGATGTGCAGGAACGCATACTAGATCAGCCTTTTGAGGGGGTCGGTGGGGCCTGTTCCGTTCGACAATGGACGAGGAACACTATAAGAAAAAGAACAGCTTGCAGACTGCAAAATCTTTATTGATCCTCACCAAGTCCACTCCCAAGACCTAAAGCCAAACGCACCGACGCTCGGACAAGGGTCGGTTCTTCTGAGGCTTTTAGGAGAGACTGTCCAGGCAACCAGACAGATCCCCTAGCCAGCACAGGCGCAAACAGCACAAGGCAGCCAACAAGGTGTTTTTCTAGTCCCCCCCTCCTCAGCCACAGCCTCGGAGAGGAAGAAATTGTGACAGGCCCATCTGGATCCACAAGCTTGCTGTGGGGGTGGGGGGGGGCTGGCTTCCCCGTCACACACACCACTGGTGGACGAGGTTCACGGATCCATGGATCGTCTCAGTAGTATCCATGGGCTTCCGCCTCCCCATTCCTCCTCCTCCTCCTACTCCTTCCTCCCCTCCGCAGATTGGTACAGCAATTCTGTTTGCAGAAATATGTTCGCTAGTAGCGAGTCAGGCCGTGGAGGAAGTCCCAGCCTCATAGCGGCCCATGGGCTTCTATTCACAAATGTTCACCATACACAAAAAGAACCAGTTTGAGAGTTTAGACCTTTCCACTTTGAACCTTTACCTTCCCTTCCAAAAGTCCATGATGGTTAGCCCAACCTTCATAGTGAAGACATTGTGTGCGGGAGACTGGATGTGCTCCCTGGATCTGAAGGATGCCTACCTATACATCCCGATTTGGGAACCCCATCTGTCCTTCCTGAGGTTCAGGATCATTGGTTGTCACTTTCAATACAGGGGCACACTCTGGGCACAAGGCCATCATATTTACCCATATCGAGACTGGCTAGCCAGGCCGAGATCTCCGGCGGTGGTCCAACATATGGCATCCATCCTCATGGATACATTATACGACCTGGGATTTTCTATCCAACTCAAAAAGTCGCAGTTGGTGCCTACACAGAGCCTCACCTACCTGGGACCTATCTGGGATACGAGCTCTGAGAGGATCTTCCCCTTGGAGGACAAGATCAGGGCCATCAAGAGGGCCACTGGGCATTTTCTCTGCAGAGCGGTGACCTCGCATGGTGCTACCAACACCTATTAGAAGCTCAAAATGATGTGACTGCAGCTACATTCCTCATCCTCCTGGAACCAGGAGAAGGATTTGCAGGCAGAGAAGGTCGGCATACCACAACAGTTCCACCAGGATCTGATCTGGTGGGGTGCGGACACCCTGCGAATAGGCAGGCCCTTCCGGCAACCTACACACCAGTCGCCATTACCACAGACTCATCCCTAAAGGGATAGGAGCTACCCCAGACATCCAGAGTTCATGGAGTATGGTCCAGGCAGGAGCAGATGGTGCACATCCACTGGCTCAAGATGATGGCTATCTGGCTTTCTCTCAAAGCCTTTCCACCTCTTATCACAGGCAGGGCGACTCTCGTTTAGACAGACCGCTCCACATGCATGTATTGCATCAACAAGCAGGGTTGCACCCTGTCCCCTCCGCAGACTGGCGGTCGACATTTGGGAGTGGGCTCTGGTGAACAACATATGCCTGTCAGCAGTCCACCTCCCAGTGGAGTCCAACCTAGAGGCAGACAGGCTCAGCAGACTGGGCATGGACAACTACAAATGGCAGTTGGACAAGCCGGTGCTTATTGATATTTTATTTCTATCGCGCTCATACACAAGTGTCTCAGAGCGCGACAAGGGAAGGGGAACAGAGGAGAAACAAAAACAATCTTACTAGGCCCAGTGACATTGAGAACGCGTAAGTGCATGGTAGAGGGAAAAGTGCATGGAAGGGGGAACAAAAGGAGTGCGGAGCAAGGAGGAAAAAAAACAAATAATAAATTTATAAATAAAAAGGCGACAGAGGGAGTGCAGCCAGCAAGTGGCAGTGCCGGGTTTAAGGCAGCAGGCTGGGTAGGTCTGATAAGTGCAGGAAGAACAAAACAAAGGGGTGGGGGCTGTATGAGTACAGATACAGACCCCAGTGCAAGGGGTAGCCCAGAGGCAGTGCATGCGAGTGGCAAGAGGAGCAGGTACCTGGGCCCGGAGGAAAGGGGGGGTGGCCAGGTGCATGGTGCCGAGGGAGAGTAGAGTCAGCAGGGGAGAGGGGGGACAAAGGCAGAAGCAAAGAGGAAGGTCTTGAGGTGCTTCCGGAACCAGAGATGGTTCTCCTCAAGTTTTAGAGTGGCAGGGAGGCTGTTCCAGAGGGAGGCCCCAGCCGAAGATGGAGATCTACCCCCAGCTCGTTACTTTGAGAAACGACTGACCCTGAGGGAGGTGGAGGGCCGGAGTGCTCGAGATGGGAGGTATTTGGAGAGGGATAGCTGAAGGTATGTTGCACCCAGGCCCCAAAGCCTTGTGGACAATGCAGAGGGTTTTGAATTTAATCCTTGCATCCACTGGGAGCCAATGGAGAGATTTCAGAGCTGGAGAGATACGATCCCAGGTCTTGAGGCGAAGGACAAGTCTTGCAGTCCTGTTCTGGATAAGTTGCAAAGGGCGGCGAGTAGAGGTAGGTAGATTAAGAACGAGGCTGTTGCAATAGTCCAACTTAGAGAACCAGAGCTAGGGAGACAGTGAGCTTCTGGGGGAATGAGAGGAAAGGAAGAGTACCTCTGAGGAGGTGAAGTAGGAAGTTTGACTTTTTTGATACATCAGCGATGTGGGCGGAGAAGGAGAGTGTGGAATCAAAGGTGACACCAAGGTTCTTGGCCTCGCAGGTGGGGATAGGAGGGCCAATGGAGGCCGGACAGAGTGAGGGGAAAGGAAGGTGATGGTGTGCCGATGAGGAGGATCTCAGTCTTGCTGGCATTCAGACAGAGATCATTGGCGGCACACCAATCTTGAATGGCAGTTAGGCAATCAGTGATGAGAGAGGTGGAGGAGGTGGCTGAGGGCAGCCTTTTGACTTGCACATTGGATGGTGTGTTCTCTATCAGCACACCTCGCACACATAGGCGTGCAAGTAGACACATGAAGCACTTATCTGGCGGTCATTGGAGCTTAAAAGAACTCTCAGGGGGAGGTATTGTCAACTCCAGTGGTTAGGAGGCACTTACCAGGCTTGACTAGACTATATCCACCTATCAAGCAACTGCACCCGGTGTGGGACCTCAATGTGGTCCTGGGCACACTGGGGCATAAACAATTCAAGCCCATGGCATCCGCGAACATCAGGCTAGTAACCATTAAGACAGCCCTCCTAGTGGGCCTTACCTCGGCACGCTGAATTGGTGAGATCCAGGCTCTGATGACTGCAAAACCATGTACTACATTTTATAAGGACATGGTGGTGCTCAGAACACACCCCGCTTTCTTAGCTAAGGTTGTCTCCTCCTTTCTCTTAAATGAGGAGATAGTGTTAATGACTTTCTTCACGGACCCCAAGGATGATGATCAGAGGGTACCCAACTGTCTAAATGTCAGACGTGCTCTAAAATTCTACCTAGACGGAACCAAGATGCTCTTTGTCACCTTTGGGGGATTAAAACCAGACGGTCTGGCCTCCAAGGCTTCCATAGCAAGGTGGATGGTTATGGCCATGAAGGAGGCGTATGAAGGGCAGCACAAGCCATTACCAGCAAACACGCATGCCCATGCCATCAGACATAAGGCCACAGCGGTAGCTTTCCAAAGACCCGTTCCGTGGCATGTCATCAGCAAGACGGCTACTTGGGCTACTCCCGCTGCCTTCTGCAAACACTACTGCTTGGATGCCAGTGCCAGGTCGGACACAGCATTTGGTCAGGCAGTGTTAAGGAACTTGTTTTCTTAAGAGGGCAACTCTCCACCCTGTGGCTACATTCAGTTATCGCCCCATACAGTACGGAGGAAAGGGGACGGGAGGTAGGAGTAATTATAAGTTACTTACCGTAGTGACTAACGCACTCCTAGTGTCGTGATTCCTGCCCCTCATGTCCCCAGCCCTCCAAGATGTCAGGCTGGAGCCGGGCCACGATCACCTACATGGCCCTCAAGGGCCTCTCCATCCCTCCAAAGACCGACTTGGAGTCAGACTTGGCACTTGTGGCACCAGACTCACTCACTCCCATAGGATAACATTGGGGATTGGACTTGTAGTGCAGTAATGGGGACAAGATGGTTGCCCCCACATATTTCGGTTCCCAGAACTGCATGTGCAGTCTAGTCTTTTGGGTGTGGTTCAGCCCAGAGACACCTGAGATACCCAGAGACTATTTAAGCCACGCCCAAGCTGAGAAACCTGCTTTGTGTTTTCTGCAGCGTGACAGTGTTCGGATCGGCCTCCAGTAGGCCTGCATCTTTCTCCTGCGCTCAGCTCCTGCAAGAACACAGTTAGGAACAGCCTTACCTTGCGGCGCTTCTGCCCATCATTCATCGCTTCGTCTGTTCTGCGGGCATCTTCGGTGGTGTCATTCCCATCCTGGCACGCCGCTTCCTAAGGAAAAGGGAAAAGAACAGAAAAAAAGGCATTAGTAAGCATTCAGCAAATCTTCACTTATTTTTAAAGACTGTACGAGCTTCAAACGCTTACCTGAATTCCAGCCGCTCTGAGGGAACTCTGTCTCCGGAACTTCTCATCCATCTGCAAGAGGGAAAAGAAACTCCAGGTTAGCGTGGAAACATCTAGAGGCGCTGCCTACTGCGCTTACTCACCGCATTTCTTCTTCATAACCGGCATCCACGCTGAAAACATCGCGGCACCTAAAAGACACAGAAAAAGAACTCGGTTCAATACAAATACGAACGAGTCGCATCGCACTCTCACTCACCTTCAGCGCTACTCATCTCAGCAGCACGTCACCATCCCCGGACGCCGGCCATCATCTAAGGAAGGAAAGGAATGAAGTTAGAGAACTGTTCAAAAGACTCATTATACTTACCTGTCAGACTCTTGCCAGTGAAGTAACTAGGCAGCAACGAGCCCGCATCAATCGACGCTGAAAGCAGGACAGAGAGCACACTTTCCAAGAAAACAAGGTGAACTGTGGATCAAAGGGAAGGGTTGGACCCTTGGGAAGAAGGGGTTCAAGCACACAGACAATAGGAAGTTAAACTCTACCAATCCTGTGTTTCAGGCCCAGTCTCCAGTCGAGTAGACTCCAGGGAAGGGTTCAAGGTCGTAAGAGGTCAGAACAGGCTGAGTGACGTCCCCGTGGATACCAGGTGAGCGTTACACCTAGTCCCCTTTCCTCCATACGTCCCACCATCCTCCTCCTAATAAAACTGGTGTAATTCGGAAATGTTAATATTTTTTTTAAATGAATTGTATTTTAATCATTCTGATTTTTACAATCCGAAAAGTAGCTTAGTTTCGTAAAAGGAACAGAAGTTTGAAAATAAAAATTTGAGCAGAGTACCATCGATCAACGTGTCATTATAGAGATTTGCTCAGTCTCTTAATCTGTTTGTACAGGGAAGGATTTTTGAATGTCTTGTAGGATGTTGTAAGTTGCCAACGTCCAGGTGGTTTTTTCTCCCGTCATCAATCTTGACCAGCAAAGATCTTCATCCTGCAGCGCAAAGTCTGAAAATAGGCGCTTCAGGTAATATGTTAATATTGTCAATGCGTCAAAGGGGACTGAGGAGTGGCACCGGTGGGCGTAGTCAGTGGAGCGCATGCTCCCAGGGCTGCGCATCTATATTTAAAGGGGAAGATTCTTTTTTTTTGGTGTAAAAGGTTCTGTCTCCCATCACTAGCGAGGGACGCCCATACAGTGTGGAGGAAAGGGGACTATGGACTAGGAGTACGTTAGTCACTACAGTGAGTAACTTATAATTTTGTCCAACGGGGCGCTTTTAACACCTGCCGGTCCTTTCGTGGGCGATCCTTTTTTCCGCTCATCCCAAGGGAACTATGGAACAGGAGGGACTCCGGACAAAGCACTTCCAGCAGTTTCCAGATCCCCCCCCCCCCCCCCCCCTCAGCAACAGGGATTTCAGCAAAGAAAGGGTAGAGGGAGAATCTCTGCAGCCAGAGGCTCCCTGCCCCAGCCAACACATGACTCAGCAGTGCAGGTCTTTTCCCATGTATGGCGGGCGATTAACATGTTACTCATGCATGGGAGGGCATCACCTCACATCAGTGGGTATTCAAAACCGCCAGCGGCCGTTATTGCATTGAATTCCTGCAACCACCCAAGAGCAGACTTCTGTCTCCTGAACATCTACAAACCCTGCTAGGAGTTCCAGATCCTACTACAGAAGGGAGCTATGGAGGTCATCACAGATCTTCAGGTAAACAAGGGTATTTAATCAATATTCTTTCTTGTACCCAAAAAGTATCTAACCATGCGCCCTGTGTTCGATCTGCATATTGCAAAGAAGTATGTCAAACCTTAGAAGTTCAGGATGACAACTCTACAGGAGGTAATGCCACTGCTAGTTCCCGTCTCGTCTGCCCTAAGATCAAAAGAGCTTGTGGCAGAGGTCGGTCTTTTCCGGTTATAGCCACCCTTGCCTGGAAATGATCTCCCAGTCAACATGCGTACAGAGAAGAGCTTCCCTATGTTTTGCAAACGGCTCAAGACACCAGTTAAGATCTCTGGCCAGTTAGATTCATCATCCTGCTACTGTTCCCGTCCTATGTCTGTCAGTATTATTAGTAGTCTGTTTTTTCAGGTTTCTTGTGCGGCCTGCTGTCTGTGTGCATTAAACACTCACTATCAAGTCAAGGTACTCCCCTTCGGCATTGCCTCCGCTCCAAGGGTGTTTACAAAGGTACTAGCAGTGGCGGCTGCTCACCTGCACAGGCCATCCATTCCAGTGTACCGTTATCTAGACTACTGGCTCATCACTGGAGACATCTACAAAACATGCCTGGAAAACACTCAAAAGACTGTAATCTCCTTTTCAATATGGGATTCCCAATCAATGAGAAGGTAGTCTCGGGCCCCAGTCAAGTCAAACAGTTTCTAGGAGCTGTAATTAGGACAGAAGACGGCCTTGTCTTCCCCTCCAACAAGAGGGTTCAAAACAGATCCCTCAGTATGTAGCCAATTGCTGAATAACCATAAAGAAAGCCACGTGGCTACTAAGGATGAGGGCATCCTGTATCTTCCTGCCTGTCTGTGCTGCGCCCCATGCAAGAGTGGCTCTTGAGCCAATGGTGTCAGGTAAGCGTTCAGTGGGACGATCTAGTGGTTGTCTCGACAGCCTTCGTTCAGTCTTTGCAGTGGTGGTCAAAGGAAAACCATCTGAAGGGGAATTCACCACCCCTGCAGTAGAAGCTGCTCACCACATGCGGGTAGGGGGGGTGCACTCCTTCAGCAGACAGCGCGCTGCATGTGGTCTCCATCAGTGGCATCAAACAGATCTATCTTTTGGAGCTACTGGCGGTGTTTAAAGCACTGAAAGCCTTCCAAACACTTTGAGGGGAAGACGGTTCTTCTCCTCACAGACGGCACCACGCCCATGTATTATCTGAACAAACGGGGGCACTCACTCTCCAAGGCTATGCAAACAGTCGCAGAACATTTTGTAGTGGGCACACAAAAGGCATGTTCCTACTATCACAACATGTTCTAGGGGGAACACAATCTTCTGGCAGACGTACTCAGCAGAGACTTGCACCTACCCGCAGAACACGAGTGGCGCTTACAAGAGCATATTCTACTCCGTGTCTTTGCAGAATGGGGTCATCCAGACATCGATTTGTTTGCGACTCTGGAGAATGGCCAACACAATGATTACGGCTTTAGGGACCCTCAAACAGTCCTAAGGGGGCAGTCTCTCGATAACATAGTCCCGGAGATTTGCCTACGCCTTCGCCCACCCCCTGGTTCCCCTTCTCAACAGAATAGTGCACACAATGCACCAAGAACTAGTTGCACTGATCCTAGTAGCACCAATATGGGCTCAACATCCAGGGTTCTCTCATCTTAGTCTCCCTTCCCAGGAAACTGCCTTGTCCATACAACATACTGTCAAACGCCCTAGGGAAAAAAATGAACCTTTGCCCCCAAACACTCCACTTGTCAGCCTGGCTTCCGAAAGTCAGTTTGGGCACCTCGATCTACCTCAGATGGATGGACATGGTTAAGGAGGCACATAAACCTAACACCAGCCATTGTTACTCCAATAAATGGAAACAGTTTGTCATCTGGTGCAACAGCAAAAACATCAACCCTATTGATCACCTAAGAATATATTCCTTTATCTAACGCACCACTTAGATTCCAGACTCTTTTTCAACTTCCTAAAGGTCCAACTTGCTGCCCCGTCTGCCTACACCACATCCCAGAGCAAGATTTCCTGGTGGAAAATTCCAGTAATGAAGGCATTTATGGAACGGGTAAAGATATTTCACCCTCCTATTTCTAAACCAACTCCTGGATTGGACTTGAAATGTTTTTCTTACAAGACTAATGGGGGACTGCCTTTTGAGTCCATGCATAAGGCTAGTCTTAAGGCCCTCGCCTATAAGACTGTCTTCCTAGTGGCCATTGCCGCTATAAGGAGATTTGGGAACTGCAAGCTCTCTCAGTTCAAGACCCCTTTGTGGCCATTCATAAAGACAGTGGAACTGCGCACACACCCACGCTTTGCGCCTAAATTCATTTCGAAGTTCATTCTGCCAACCAGGATGTCACCCTGCATGCACCCCATGTACTGATCATCCTGTTCTCCTCTCTGTATGTACTAACTGTATGTCCACCCCACTGTATTACTGCTATACCCCGGTTATGAATCAAGCTTGTACATAAATGTAACTGGTCTGCAACAGCCCCCTGATGCCCAAGGATTTAGGTGCTCTACAAATGAAAAAATAAGTTTAATGTAAACCAATCTATCGCTCTTCTAACTTCCTTTCAGAATCCAACTAATTTGGCTGAAAGAAGCCTCCATACACTAGATTTTAGGAGAGCGGTGGTACACTAACTTGAAAAGACTAAACCACTAATAAACTAACCAGCTCTTTGTCTCTATTGCCGTTGGTAGAGACGGGGACCCTGTGTCTAAATAGTCTATTTCTAGATAGATCGTTAAAGGCATCAACTGTTATTCTCTTGCCAAAAGAAATGTACCCTTTACGCATAGAGCACATTCTACTCGAGGCACAGGAGCTACTATAGCCTTTATTGCAAATGTTCTGCTTGATTCTATTTGCAAAGCAGCTACCTGGAGTTCTGTTTGCACTTTCACTAAACATTAGGGATAGTGTGAAGTCATGCCCAGGTCGACGTCACTTTTCGATCTTCGAAAGAAAGATGCAATACTCTGCTATTACCACTAGATGTCAGACTATATGCACAGCATGTGAATGTGAGCAGATACAATCACCAGAAGTACGATTGCAGTGAGTAATGTATGACTTACCAGTGCCCCTATCTCCACCCTTTAAAAGTTTGTGAAGAGCTTTGATTTGCTTTACAACTCTTGCTTTGGCAACATTTGTTACACAAGCCCCCCAAAAGGTTACTTGCCAGTAAACTCCTTGTATATTCTTCTAGACCAATCTTTCCATCCACAGGGCCCTTTCCCTAACTTTTTCCCACCTTATAAAACTATTTAAGAACATTTGGGCGCAAGGCCCCAATCAATTTAGGTTTGGACTTTACAAGTTAGGGTTTCTAGTCCTGTGCACTGTCGGTGCATTTGTTAATTACTTCCCTTTCATTGGGGAGTGAATTGTATACTTAGCACGAACTTACAGTGACTGTATATATGTTTTATATTAGTATTGTCATATTACCTACTTTGTTCGTTTTTATGGTGTTCTTTGGTCAATATATATAGTATTTGTATACTGTCTAAGTGCTTTACTGTGTGGACTTATTGTGGACCCCTGACCCCACTCATGTTTCCTGAGACCTATCCTTGATCACTATTCATGCTACATTGATTGGTTTGGCTGCGGCTCCTACAGTTTCCCCCATTTACCATAACTTTCATGGCCTCCTAAACTCTGTCCGCTAGGCCAGAGTTTTAAAATCTATCTAAACATTCATCATTCTGGCATAAGGGGCTTTGCTCTTCTGCTGGGTATTACGTTGGGAGAATGCACATTTTTATACATAGGATTGGGCGTCCCTACAGCAACAGCTGCTGAGCTCCTCTGTTTGGAAACTGGCTTGACAGCGCAAGTTGGTAAACTAAAACGTTATTAATTCGGTGAAACTTACAGGGAAAACAATGTATTTTTGGCACACAAACTGCTAACAAGATTTTTATTTATTGATTTACATACCCGAGGACCAGTGTCCTTAATGGGTGAGAGGATGTGGATATCGGACAGGATGATGCTAGTAGAGCTGAGTGGAAACGAGAGGTGGCAAGGAGGTGATCTGAGGATGATCATAGGTAGTGAGAAGGAGAGTAGGGAGTGAGATGGGTCGATGGGTAGGGCAGGTCTAGGTTTGTGTATAGTTTGTTTAAAGATGAGAATGAGTCTATACTTCGCACTCTCTCATAGATATCTAGCCTGACAGGAGATGAGCTGGAGAGGTTGAGGTAAAGCGGGGAAGGTTGAAGCGTGTACGGACAGCAAAGTTGAGGACTTTGTCGAGAGGAGGAAAAGCATAGTTGGGTAGGCCATAGAGTAGACTGGCACAGTAGGCAGATCGAGCGAGTACTAAAGAGTAGATTAGGTGCTGAAGGGGAGATGTTGTCTTCGCTTTCTGATGTTGAAATTAAGTCTGGCCGCAGTCGCAGATTTGGAGAGGAATAGCTGCAAGTTGAGATGGGTTGAAGATGACACCAAGGTTACGAGTAGAAACAGAGTTGAGACAGTAGTCAGGAGAGAACAATAGAAGAGGGGGGGGAGGAAGAGAGCTTGTTTGGATGGACAGTAGAGAACTTAAGTCTTAGAGTTGAGCATGAGCGAGTGCGATACCCTCCAGTATTTGATGGTGGAGGGACATTTTTGACTGTAGCTCGTCCGATAAGGAAAGAAGAAAGGAGAAGATCACTGATGACACTCTGAAGAGTTGATGGGAGACCCTGTAGGGGTAGATCAAGGTGCCAAAAGCAGAGGTATAGAGAGGTGGACCCAGGACTGACCCTTGGGAAACACCAACAGGAAGGGGGGGTTACTGGGGAGGTGAGACTGTTGAAAGGCAACTGATGCCTAGGAGACAGTGTTGGGAGAAGATCAGAATGGTTAACTGTATCGAAGACAGCAGAAAGGTGAAGAAGAATAAGACTAGATTAATGTTTCGCATGACGAGCGGAAGAGATGTAGTTGCTGACATTAAAGAGAGATGAGACTGTAGAGTGCAAAGGTCGGAGGCCAGATTGAAGAGTATCCCGAAGGTTGTGTCTCGAAATTTGGAATAGTGAAGTAAGAGAGACTGGATGAAAGTTGGCAGGACAGTTGGCATCTAGGTTTCTTACGAATATGGATGACAGTAGCTGACTTGCTGGATTATGGGAATGTGGCACTGTAAAAAAAAAGAGAAGTGGAAGAGGGAATCAAGATATGGAGCAAAACTGAGAACTATGAGTTTTACTATGTGTGGGGATGGTGTTGGGGGCAGATGAAGGGTCAGCCCTGAGGAGAAGGTCAAGAATCACATGGGTGTTAGTGGGGAGCAAAGGAAGACATGGTCACTGGAGAGGAGGGTAGAGGTGGTGAAGAGTAGGTGTGGGGGAATAGAAGTTAATTTGCAAAGGTGCTTTGAATGTTGGAAATATTTGAAGCAAAGTAGGGAGCTAGATTGTTATTGGAAAGAGTAGAGGAGATGGAGGAATTAAGTTGACAGATTTTTTAAGGTGCCTTATGTCGAGAGGTTTGAGATGAAATGAGGGAGATATAGAAGTCACATTTGGCAGTGTTGAGAGCGGAGGAGTAGTTTAAGAGCAGTCGGGGAGTTTGAGATCTGAGTGTCTAGAATCTAGATCTTTGACAAGTGCAACGTTTTCTTACTCGGTATTGGGGTGCGGATAGTAGGTGTAACCCAAGGCCGTGGAGGGAAGGGTTTATAAGTGAATGTACAAATCGGGAAGTGAGAGGAGACTGGAGCATTTAGAGCAGTGTTGAAGTTAGTGATGGCTTTATCAGTGGATGGAATGGTGAATTTTGCATTGTAGGAGAAAGTCGTGTAGGTCAGAGGGATAGATGGGGAATTTGGAGGCAGGAAACCTGTGCTTGGTAATGGAAGTGCTAGATGGAGAGAGTGGCGTGGAAGTAAGGAGTGGAGGTTGAGTCAAAGATGATAATGATCAGAGGGAGGAGCAGTGGAGATATTAGAGGGGGAGAGTTGAGAGATGAGAAAGGCAAGGGAGTTATCATTGGAATGGGTGGTGTAAGGAAGGCATTTGACTGGGTCCAGCCAAGCATGGAATCTTACCAAAGTCAGTTTTAGAAGTATTCAGAACACCTTTCATAAATAGTACATGTTTAAAATTATACATTTTTAGGCTCTCAACCATGTTTTGCTTGTATAAACATCAAGATCCCAAAAGAAAATGGAATTAAACCTGTGATCCTGTGCTGCACAGTAAGTTCATAGGATTGTAAACTTTTTTAAACCGATGCTCGCGATCAATAGAGATATTCTTATTTTACCAAGTTTCTTAAGCCATTGCCCTAAGTGAAAATTTCTAAGGGGTCAGACTAGCCATCACTTTACCCTTATTAAGTGGCTAAATGTGTGCCTCAGTCCCCTTTGTGTAGTTGGCAGTCAGGGCTTTCTGAGGCCTAGGGGTACACTGAAAGTAATTGGGCTTCCTAATGTAAGCCCACAGGAGGTCTGACTACCTTTTGTGGAAGGAGAGACTAACTGGTTATTATGGAGGTGGAGAAAGGGGAGTCCAGCGCTGCAAGGGTAAATTTGGCAGATGACAGGATTGGAGAAACCAAACTGTGGGATCCATAAGTAAGGCCAATGGCCACACAGCTGCAAGAGGTGCAGTAGAAACTGAGATCTAACTCAAGGGCATTCCAATGTGCTGAACATTTTCTGTTACCCATGATTCCAATAAAGATTTTTGATTGCATGGCAAGTAAGAGTTTGCCGGTGTTGTAGTATTTGAAGGATTTTGACCATGGGGGTAGCTTGGCCTTTAATTCTTGCAGTGGTCTTGGTAGAATGTGGGCTGACCAGAGGCTTGAAGGGCCTGATCAAGGTGCTGGCATCTCGATGAAAAGGAAGCCCCTGGGGAAGGAAATGATTCCTAGATGGTGTGTTGGTACATTAGAGGGTGGTGCTGCAGCTCAGCGAGTCAGCAGTGGGATGAGGAGCGCTCACCAAGGGTGCCAGAGTGGAATAAGAAACTGTCCAATCCAGGCTGTACCATACTACTAGAAGTAAGAGAGAGCCATCAAAGCTGCAAAACTATGACTGAGTTGGGAGAACCCCTTGAAGGTTTCCACAAAATAAGGTAGTTATGTGAAGGCAAGACTGTCCAAAGAGGCGACTTCTCTAGATACAGGTGGGTGTGTTCTTTTGGGTCAACCCACTAGACCTCTAAGCAAAGGATCAAAACTCAAGTGGAGCAGCACAGACTGGAAAATGTGCTGGTATCAGCTAGCCTTTCACACTGCCAAGAACCTGAGTAAGGTGCTGGAATGGAAGAGAGACTTGGTGGACCAAGTCGTGCAGTAAACGGAGTGAAAAAAGAAATGCATCTGATCCGTCTCGGGGCATTCACTGTGTGATGTGGTCTTGAAAGAGGGGAAATTCAACCCATGAGTTAAATCAGTCATGTATTACCCACCAAATGATGAGGTCCTTTTCCAAGGTCAACAATGCAAATAGAGGATGACTACTCGTATCTGCCTCTTCAGAAGTGTGAAGATGTCGCAGGTCTGCCTCTTTAGCATGTATCCCCCACACCTTCTGGCCTTAGCTAGGCAGGGAATGACCTCCGGAGAAAAGCAAAACTAAGTAACTTGAGCATGACAAGAGTGGCCAAGCAAGTCAGTGAGGTCCCAAGTCACCCATACAAGGCCAGGATGGCTTTCCACTTTGCCCAAATAGACCTTACTAAGCATTCTTTAAACCTAAACTGGCCACCCCCGAATGTTTTGTAATTCGCCAGAAGTTATAATAATGGGGAGGTGTGAACTGATGCATAAGATTAAGATAGGGATATTGTGTACGGGAGGTTGTAACGACTGGTCATGATTTTGTTGATTTCCCTGAGGCCCAGTGGATGTTTTATTTTAAATATATATTTTTTTTTCTTTTTGGGTAGAAAACTGAGCTATACAAAACAGCATGTGAAATTGTTGTTACACCTAAATACCATTTTTCTGGATATATGTAACAGTTTGTGTACATGTGCTCTGAAGCATTTCCTTGCACGCAACGCTGATTAAAGCACCTTAAATAAATATATGCTGCTAGAGAAATTGTTAGACATTACTAGGGGGCAGTGATGCATGGAATGCCACCAATGTAACTCTTTTATTTCTAACTGCCTGATATTTTCGAGGGGTTTCGGAAACGGTTGATATGTTTCCTTGTCACATTTTGTTTGACTGTAAAACATTGGAGTAAACCAAGACAGGAGAATGTTATTCATCCACACTCTGTTGTAGGCTGTGAGGTCCCTCAAAGAGACGATAGATGACTGCTGGGACCAGGATGCAGAGGCCCGCCTGACGGCTCAGTGTGCGGAGGAGAGAATGGCCGAGCTCATGATGATCTGGGAAAGGAATAAATCAGTCAGCCCGACGGTCAATCCAATGTCCACAGTCCTGCAGAATGAGCGGTGAGTAATGGCCACATAGAACTACGTGGAGTACTCGGTGTACACTGAAAACACTTGCCATTTCATTGATTCAGCCATCCGTGAATCTGTTGGAGTTGTTTTTTACAATTAAATGTGTTTAAATAGGTTTTTGGATTCATTTGTATTGGTTGTATTTCAATGCCTTATGCAAGAAGGCCTTAATGACGCAATTCATTGGGCTGCTCCTAAACAGTTGTATATGTTCGTATTTAAGTGTGGTTTGAGGTTGCGTGTGCAAGTAGCGACCGCACAGACTCTTCTGTGTTTGACCAATTTTCTATTTTGAATTCATCATTTAGTAATTTGTTCATCTAGATGAAGATCCACTTTCGTTTATTAGACGGTGGCATATTGCCAGCTTCCAATTTCAATGACATTTCTGAGAGAAATCGCCCAAGAAAATGCAATAAATTAATGTATGTAGGTACTTTGGAGCCACAATGTGTTCCACAAATTATAGAATAACAAACAATAGTTATTGATTTTTCTTTTAAAATAGTTTCTTTTATTTCATACATGCAGCCAACATGTTCAGATATGGTATGTTACATCTTGCTTTTCAAGCAATCTTGTTATTATTCGTTCCTGCCTGCTTACTGGATATTTGCACTGTCTAATTTTTCATGTTTGCCCGTGTCACTCTGAGGTCAGTAGAGCAGTCACAGAACTGTACCTAGCCAGTGCCAATAAGTGGAAATTAATTCAATATTTTAAAGTAACATATTTCATGACATTTCCCCTTTCATAAATACAAAATTAGAGCCTACTATGCAAAATCGTTTTTTGTACAATTTTAATTTACCATCCCTACCCTGCGAAATAAGGCAAGTTATACAGTCATGACTGTCCATCTTCTTGGACTAGCGTATGCCAGCTGTTACACGCTGCCTCACTGTAGTCCATATCCAAGTGATTTTCATCTTGAATTGTCTCTTAGGTGGCTTTATGCGAGACACTTGACTCATCTGACAATCCTGACCCACACCACCACAGATCATGGTGTTCTTTTGTTATCACGTTCAGTCCTGTGATGCACCCTCCTGGGACACCCCTGCCCCTGCACTTAGCCAGTGGTCCCACCCCCTGGCACTTCCCCTCCTGGCCCCACTCTAGCACTTGCCCTACCCCCCTCCAAACCCCCTCTCTCCATTCCCTCTCCCCTGCACTTGCTCGTCCAATTGCCACAAGCCCTAGTAGGACTGTTTGATTACTTACTGTTTTTACTATTGTTCATTACTCCCCTGTTCCCTCCCCTTGTTGTGCCTTGTGGTGCCTGGAAACACCATTGGTTTGTATAGGCACCTAACAAATGCACAATAACTAAAATAAATCTGTATGCAGATTGGGGCATTTCTCCAGCATGGGGTCTGGCATGGATTCACATGCTCATGAATATTCCCCGTCGTCAGGCTGGGAATCCTCGGTAAAGAAAAAACCAGTATCAGTTTCGTTTCTGATCTGTCTTTCGTAGTAATAACCAATCACTGGTCTCTGCGTCATACTGACCACAGCCAATGACTGCCCTCTACCTAAGCACCACCTCTGGCAGCCATCTTCAGATTTTTACCGCACGTTCATGTGTTGGGATCCTCGTGCTATTGCTCTCGAGCGTTAGTGCTATTTTTTCACGTTTTTTCTCAAAAACTTCGTTTTTTTCGGTCAAAAGAGCCTCAAGCTCCACCGACTCTCCATCCGATCAACGGGGACCCGTGTCGGATTCGTCTGCGCCCCTCAAGGGTGAAGAATTCGTCGAGCTACGCTTTTGGAGGACTCCAGAAGCTTCTCAGGCCCGGACATGGCCCAGGAGAAGGGAAGCTCGACGCCCGGAAAGCTGTTCAGGGTCTGCCCTGGATGCCAGCTGCAGAACGTCTTTAAGGAGGACGAACACTCCTTTTGTCTCTACTGCTTACATGAGGACAAGACGCACGTGGAGAAGGACTGTGCGTTTTGCGGCAATATGTCGGAGCGGACCATGAAGGACCGCCATCAACGTCTCGCCAACTGGCTGGAAGGGAAGAGCCCGTCAGGCGAGAAGAAGAGGAAGAAATCCGAGCGGTCTTCTAAGACCTTTGAGGACGCCCCGGCGACGGGGGTCCAACACAAGGCCAAGCACCGCGAGTCCGCTGGCACCGGGAGCGCCGAACGGTCGGGCTCTACGGGCGCCAGGCAGGGCGCATCCTCCCCGGCACCTTCAGCCAAGAGCCAACGCTCTGGGTCGGGTAAGAGGAAGGGCGAGCACCTGGCGAAGCTCCTGGAGAGGCCCCGGTCGAGCTCGAAGGCCCCATCGGAGGGGGAGCGAGGCAGTGCCCCCCCCCCCCTCAAGGATAAGGCGGTGAGCGCACCTAAGGTGGTGAAGGCCTTAATCCATCCGGCCAAGCCCTCTATCGAAGCTGTCACGGCGGCCCTGGCTCAGCCTGTGGAGGCTACACCAGTGGTGGCGACCTCGGGGCTCAGTCTCCCTGCCACCTCGGAGGGAGTCCTCTTTTGTACCCATCGATAGGACCCCCGTGAAATCCCCGGCGGGGAAGAAAAAGGGGGGGGCAGGGTGTTGTCGTAGATTCGGCTTCAACCTCGGAGGAAGAGCTGATCGAGGTCTTAAGCCAGGGCCTTGGCGTGGAAGAAGACCGGCCCGTCGGGATGGATCCCGACGCAGGTGACGACGACATTGTCGAGGGTGCCGACGGGGCCACTGATCGCCCGTCGGATTCCCCTCTGCCAGCGCCGCAAGACAACTCGGCGGCCATTTTGTTGGCTATACAGTCCTTATGCTCAGAGATAAGGACGAGACTACCGTTGCCGACGGAGGAACCTCTCCCGTCGGGGGATCCTGAACCGGGACCTTCTGGTGTTCCCCCGCCCAAGAAAAGGATTCACCCTCCACCTCCTTTTCAGCCGTCGCGCTCCGTCCAGCCCTCCTCCCCGTCCACCCGAGGGGATGATACGGGGACTGACACGGCAGCGACGGGCACGGACGACGAGGTATACGACGAGGATCTACCGTCGTCACCTCCCACCGGGGCTTCTCCGCCCGACAAGATTGGATTGTTCCACTCCATGATCGCCAGGGCATCCGAGCTTTTCCAACTCTGCCCTGAGGAGAAGAAAAAGGAAGGTTTCTTTATCAACGGCGCGAGGCCAAGAGGAAGACGGTCCTCGCGGTGCCTCTACTGGACGACATTTGGGATGAGGGCCTCGCCCTCCTCAAGAACCCTTCCACGACGCCAGCTAGAAGAGACCGGTACGAGAAGAAGTACCGGGTCCCGGACGCGGCCCCCCTGTGCCTCCGGGCGCAGCCTACCCTGGACTCCGTCGTCTCCGCGGCGGCCAGGAAGAAAGCGGGGGTGGTGCGGCCTCCACATCGACTTCCCCACCGGACGGCGAGGGAAAGAAATTGGACGCTATGGGACGCAGGGTCATCTCGTCTGCAGCGACGACGATTAAAGCGGCCAACGCCTTGGCTATCGTGGCCCGCTACGACAGGGAGCTATGGTACAAACTGGCTCCCCTGCTGGACTTCCTACCGGACGACAAGAGGGCGGATGCCCTGGAGATCCTACAGGAAGGTGAGGTGGCGTCGGACCACGCCATCACTATTGCGACGGACATCGCCGACACTGGGTTTCGCGTGTGCCTTAGGCGGCGTGGATGGCTCAAGGCTACGGACTTCCGTCAAGACGTACAGACCAGAGTCCTGGACATGCCGTTCGATGGGAACAACCTGTTTGGGAAAACAGTGGACGATTCCCTTCAGGCCATTAAAGCGGACACTGAGACGGCCCGGGCCCTTGGGGTTCTGCAGCAACGACGGACGCCCTTTCGGAGCAGCGGAGGCAAGGGCGCCTCCAAAGGTTCCGGCGGCGGTTTCTCCACCTACCGTCAAGCGGCCCGCTCGTCGTCTCAGGAGGCCTACAGAGGACGAGGCAAGTCTGGCGGACCCCGCCGTCGTCGCCAAGGAGGTCAAGGCGGCAAAGCCTCGTCGAAACAGGATTGAACCGGCCGTGGGGTCGGGCCCCCACCGAAGCACCCCGGTGGGAGGCTGGCTGGCGAGCTTCATCAGCGTGTGGGAGTCCATCTCCACCGACCGTTGGGTGCTGGACGCCTTAGCCCGAGGCCACGCGCTCGAGTTTCAAAGAAGGTGCCCGCGCGTCCCCCCCGTGGCCAGGAAAGAGCTTCACGTCCCTCAGCTTCTCCTGGAGGTAAGGGCGATGCTCAGGAAGGGCGCCATCGAACTCGTCCCAAAGAGGCTTCGGGGCTCCGGAGTTTACTCGAGATACTTCCTCGTGAAGAAGAAGACGGGAGGATGGCACCCCATCCTAGACCTGCGACATCTGAACAAGTTCATCAAGGCGCAGAAGTTCCGGATGGTCACCCTCCAGCATGTCCTGGGTCAGCTGGAGGAGGGAGACTTCCTGTCGTCGTTGGATTTGGAGGATGCCTACTGCCATATTCCCATCCTAAAGGGGCACCGAAAATTCCTCAGGTTTGTGGTCCAAGGGCGTCACTACCAGTTCAAAGCCCTCCCCTTCGGACTGCGGTCGGCACCCAGGGTATTCACCAAGTGCCTTGCACCGGTGGCGGCGCAGCTGCGCCGCGAGGGGATCCACGTCTACCCCTACCTGGACGACTGGCTCATCCGAGCCAAGGTGAGGGAGCTCGCCGTGGAGCACACGGCAAGGACCGTCCACCTTCTCACGGACCTGGGATTCTCCGTGAACTACGCCAAGTCCCACCTGGTACCCGCGCAAAACACACTGTTTCTGGGAGCGAAGCTCGACACAGTGTCCCTTCTGGCCTCCCCGTCGGAGGAAAGGACCAGGTCCATCCTGGGCAAGGTACAGCGGATGTTGGTTTCCGACGCGGCCAAGGTGAGGTCCATCAAGTCCCTCCTCGGAATGATGTCTTCTTGCATCTACCTCATTCCCATGTGCAGGCTCCGGATGCGCCCGTTGCAGGAGTTCCTGGACGCGCGCTGGATCCAAACGACGGGCGGCTTCGAGGAGAGGATCACACTCGACGAGAGTTTCCGCCGAGCGGTCCGGTGGTGGGGCACCCGCGCGCATCTGACGGCGGGCATGGACTTCCAGACCCCAGACCACCAGGAGACAGTGACCACGGATGCCTCCCTGGAAGGGTGGGGAGCGCACACCGAAAATCTGCACGCGAGAGGCCTTTGGCTCCCGACGGAGAAGTCCCTCCATATCAACGTCCTGGAGCTCCGTGCAGTGTTCTGGGCCCTCAGGTCCTTCCTTCCGTCCCTCAAGGGCAAGGTGGTGAGGATCTTCACAGACAACAACACCACCACCATGTTTTACATCAGGAAACAGGGCGGAACCAGGTCCCCAGCACTGTCCAAGGAGGCGCAGGACCTGTGGCATTGGGCCGTCGCCCAAAGGATGTTTCTGGTGCCGTTTCATCTGGCAGGGAAAAAAAACACCATCGCCGACTCACTCAGCAGGGAGCTGCGCTCGTGCCACGAGTGGGAACTACGGCAGGATCTAGTGGATCGCCTCTTCCAACGATGGGGCACACCCCAGATCGACCTGTTCGCGACGGCGACGAACTCCAAGTGCCGGAGGTTCGCCAGCAGGTTTCCCCAGGCGAGGAGCATGGGCGATGCTTTCTCGTTCCCCTGGGAGGGCCTGTTCCTCTACGCGTTCCCTCCTTTGCCACTGCTAATCCGGCTCGTCAACCAGCTCAAGAGGTCACGGTGCAGGATGATCCTCGTCGCACCTGCGTGGCCGAGGCAGATATGGTTCCCGGACCTTCTGGACTTGTCAGCGTCCCCGCCAATCAAGCTGCCGGTGGACGCGGATCTACTCTCCAGGGAAGGAGGCGCCATCCTCCACCACGACCCGAAATCGCTGAACTTGCAGGCCTGGCTCCTGCAGCGCTAGAGTTTGGGGGATACGACATACCGGCCGACTGCAGAGAGGTTCTTGCAAAGGCCAGGGCGTCCTCGACTCTTAAATGCTACGGACACAAATGGAAGAGGTTCTCTGTCTGGTGCCACGCACACAAGATTAACCCTCTACGGATTACGGCTCCCCAGGTACTGCCGTACCTGCTGACGCTGGCCAAAGCTGGTCTGGCACACGCGTCCATCAAGATTCATCTTGCTGCGATCTCCCGATACACCAGAACCACGGGGCGGACGTCCTTGTGGTCTCATCGTCTGGTGAAAGAGTTCATGAAGGGACTGTTCAGATCGTTCCCGCCGGTGAAGGCTCCGGCCCCGGCGTGGGAGCTCAACGTGGTGCTGACCAAGCTCATGGGACCTCCGTTCGAGCCTCTGCACTCGGCCCCGTTGAAGTTTCTGTCGTGGAAAACAGCATTTCTTGTGGCCATCACCTCCCCACAACGGGTGGGAGAGATCCAGGCCCTTTCCTGCAAGGCCCCGTACTTGACTTTTCACGACACGAGGGTAGTGCTCAGGACGCACCCCTCCTTCATGCCCAAGGTGCCGTCGGACTTCCACCTCAACGAACCCTTGGTGTTGCCTGTGTTCTTCCCGTCGCCTTCGTCGCCGGCTGAGAGGACTTTGCACTCGCTGGATGTGGCTAGAGCGCTGAAGTTCTACGTGGACCGCACGAAGTGTTTTCGGAAGACGTCACAACTCTTTGTGAACTTTGGACCTGTCAATCAGGGGAAGGCTCTCTCGAAGGCTTCCATTTCCAGATGGCTCTCCGGCTGTATCATGTAGTGTCATCGGTTGGCAAACCGACCGCTGCCTGGCCGTCCGAGAGCCCATTCCACCAGAGCGATCGCAGCTACCACAGCGTTTCTTTCTGGTGTGCCCCTGCTGGACATATGTAGGGCTGCTACGTGGAGGTCGACGCACACCTTCACGAAATTCTACTGCGTCGATCGGGATTCCAGGGAGGAGTCCAGGGTCGGCCAAGCAGTGCTGCGCAACCTGTTCGCCTGAGGTGAGCCTGGTGAGGAGGTAAGATGCTTAATGTTGAGTTTGATGTGATGCTTAATGTTGAGCCTTTGCCACCTCCCGTGGTTGTGCATGTGTGTACTGCTATGTATTCTTTATTCATGAGCATGTGAATCCATGCCAGACCCCATGCTGGAGAAGGAACAAGTTACTTACCTCTAACTGTTGTTCTCCAGCATGGGTCTGGCATGGATTCACATGCGAACCCTCCCGCCTACCCCTCTGCGGCTCTTCACTTGGTCATACTGCCACTTCACGTGCTTCCAAATCTGAAGATGGCTGCCAGAGGCGGTGCTTAGGTAGAGGGCAGTCATTGGCTGTGGTCAGTATGACGCAGAGACCAGTGATTGGTTACTACTACGAAAGACAGATCAGAAACGAAACTGATACTGGTTTTTTCTTTACCGAGGATTCCCAGCCTGACGACGGGGAATATTCATGAGCATGTGAATCCATGCCAGACCCATGCTGGAGAACAACAGTTACAGGTAAGTAACTTGTTCCTTATCTGTTACTCCCGCTGTTATACAACCAATAATTGGTGGTATTTAATTTACAGATTATTTTAAAATGACATACAAGCAAAGAGAAATGCATCCTCCGGTCCTTGTATTGGAGATTCTATTCTCTGCACGTACATATTGCTCCAAAAACCTTTTTAACTTTATATGGAGCCTCTGGGTAATCTCCTTAAGGACCCAGATATAGCCATCCCCCAATACAGTGAAGATACTCTGTTGTACATGAGAACAAAGAGCCCTGAGGACATTGTTCATCTCTGCAATTACCTAGCAATCGTACAATCCTGGGTGTCGGCTGCCTACCTCAAACCTAACCATGCCAAGACTGATGATGTCCTCATCTGTCCCTCTGCTAAACAACAACTTGTCCAACAATGGCTCAATTTGTGCCTAAAAGGATTTAATCCGCAACTCTCAGATTTGGCAAAATCCTTAGGCTTCAC
The DNA here is from genome assembly GCF_040938575.1 of Ambystoma mexicanum. Classification (NCBI taxonomy): domain Eukaryota; kingdom Metazoa; phylum Chordata; class Amphibia; order Caudata; family Ambystomatidae; genus Ambystoma; species Ambystoma mexicanum. Next base: position 670,956,163 of record NC_090931.1, read on the forward strand.
CATTGACAGCAGCCTGTCGTTCCAGAAACACGCAGCCAAGAAGGCCCAAACAGCCTGGCTGCAAATCTCCACCCTTCCCAAAATCAAAAATACTTCATCCTGCTGAAGGACCTCCGGACTGTAGAGCAGGGCCCTGTGGTCATGCACATCGATGGGGGGTAATGCTCTCCTGACAGGGCTCCCAGCTGTTCACTAAAAGCTACCCACCACGCTTCATCACGTCTTATTGCGGGTGTATGGAAATTTGACAGAACCACTCCTGTTCTACAGGAACTACATTGGCTTCCTACCAAGGCCAGGATGCTGTTCAAGACTGCATGTATCGTCTATAAAGCTGTCATGAGTAGCACTCAAGTGTACTTGGCAGCTAAGCTCCACATATCTGGTGGCACACGCACCTTGAGCAGCAAATCCACCAACCAAATCAAATGCCAACTAGTCTACAAAGAGAGGACCCTCACAAATAATTCACTTGTCGCGCACCAACAAGCTGGAACTCTGATCCCAATGCCCCTACATTATCCAATGTCACAAACTTCTCAAAACGTTGCTTTTTCAACACCTGACCATGGACTACTCCCAATGGAAGCACAGAACACAACTAACAGTACTGCGCTACTGTTGAAAGATGCCAGCCCAAACGCTAGCTACCCAAACCTTTTAGAGCTCTCTGCTGCTCTCCAACAGGTCTACGCTTTAAACAAAATAAAATCCACTCTCCTTTCCTCAATCATTGTGAAAACAGGTTGCTTTTTCAGTTCACCAGGTTTTACTCCAAATAAATGCCTTTTAGACAAGGTAGTGGAAAAAAACATGAAACCGTCTTTAATTTGCAACAGTGTACTGAAACTTGTTTGAATTCCTTTCCTCTGTGCGGCTCATGATCTCATGATTTGTATATTTATCCTGTGCCACAATGAATTACATGGTCTTCCTTTGTAACAGGAGCATGGAGTAACCGGACGTATTTTGTACCCATCAAGCTCAATGATTTTGTCGAGTTAATTCAGATGGTTTAGTAGTTTTCACGAGTGCACCGTCTCCTTTGAGGGTGCTGCAAGGTCATTCATTTATGCTGCATAATATTTTTTTTAACATTACATATTCGGAATTGGATTGTTTGGAATAGGTGTCTGATGTTGACCCTGAATGATTTGTTTTCCTATAGCCGGACTAAAAATGTCAAGATGAAAACTATAAATGACTCTTCCCCCTCAGATCGCCACCTGCACACACAACCATTTCTTACTCGACCAAGAGTTGTTTATTACTTCCCAATAGTGGTAATTGTAAATTGTGTGCTTCATATGCAGTGCAAATCTGGTTTTGGTTTAAAATATTTCTTCTGTCAAGGTGAATATTTTGTAGACATTCTTATGTATTGTCTGAGGTTTTTATAGTAAAACAATTGATAAGTTGCATGGTTTATTTGTGCTCAGTTTAGAGGTTAAATGTTGCTCAGAAGAATTGAATCTTTCATGATTTGAATGTCCTCCAATGTCCAAGTGCCCCTTGTGGTACATAGCCCTCATTTTTCACTTTTAAGAAGTTATGATGTCTTTGAACTTACGAAAGAGACCAACCGTGTCAGCCATCTCAAATTCCCTTCCTCATTTCATGAGGACCCCTCTACTGCTTCATCTAAGATCATCCTTCAATTGATGAATTAATATAACCAATAGGCGTTTTATTTGATGGTATGAGACCAATATTTTATAAACTGTAATTTTCGGTGAGAGAGTTCACATTTCTTGTCAGTATAACATTCCTGTTAGAAATTTCACAAAGGTCAAAAGAAGTGTGCATTTGTAGAATAATAATAAAACACTAGAAAGATTCTATAGACCATTGAATATGATAAATGCAAGTATTCCACTGCTTCTGCTCATTTTAAGTCTTTGTAAGAGAGCCGGTCAAATGGCCTTTGGCTCTGAAACGAGCTGACAGCCTTTAGTTATTGCTTCTGATGAGGAAGGCCCAGAGGGTGATCTTTAATTTCGGCAGAAATATAAAAACCTTACTTAAATATAAAGTCTGAAAAATTCATTTGTACCCCTGGGTCAGAGTCCAGACAATTTAGCCGTTCAGAAGGAGAAAAGCGAAAAATGGACAATCGATAAAGAAAGGTTTTAACTTTTTGAGTGTATCTTATGAAGAGTGAAACGCAGGCTGCTCTCTAAACGACCGCACTCCGCAGCTCAATACAGTATTACTTTTTTGGTCAAGTCTCGTCCTTTGCATTTAATGTGAAGAAACCCACCCGGGGGCTTCATCACATTTAAACATTTCAAAAGACAGAGACTGGAGGTGACTACAATTCTATTTAATTTGTGGCAGAAGTGCAGATCCATGGTCGCAGTATTCGGACAACATGTCAGATGTCCTCAAAATTTCAAAGACTGTAGCCAATGGCCTCTCATGGTGGGCCGACTGGGAGAACATGATGGTGGGGGAGCAGTTCTGGACCCCCTGGCCGGAGACTCAGTCGCAGCACATCCTTAAAAGGTTTGGGTGCTCATTGCCGGGATCTGCAGGTGAGCGAGCATTGGTCCCAGGTAGATTGCCGTAGCTACGTGGGACCAAAGCCTGGGGAGTAGGGGGTGGGGGGGCATGGCGGGATGCCGTTCTAGTGGAGTGGGTCCTTGACCTTCACTATGCGTTTCCTCTGATTCCAGTCATCCCAGTGGTTCTTCAGAGGTGGAGGAAGTTCTGAGCTCACCTGATCTTAATCGCCCCAGATTGGGGGGTGGACGACCTGATTCCCGGACCTTCTGTAGTTGGCAGGTTGCCCACCTCACCAGCTACCTCAGATGCTAGAGCACTTTTTCCAGTCGGAAGGTCTTATGCTTCACATAAACCATGCCTCTCTCAATTGCCATGCGTGGCTCTTGAGAGGCTGAGATATGTCTACTGGGACTTAATGGATGAGGTGTTGGTGTTGCTGGCTGCATGCAGTGCTTCTACCATGCATACAGGTGGAGAAGATGTGTAGCATGGTATAGGGAGAAGGGTGTAGACCTGATGCCGTACCTAAATGTGGTGGTTATGGCGTATCTGTTGTCCTTGGCCAAGCAGGTGGGTATTGTCAACTGGTATCTGGCCTCATTTGCTCTGTTTAAGAGACTGCTGGAGCAAGATTCTTTTCAGTCCCATTGCTGGCCCAATTTCTGAAGGGGCTGCTAATTGTCCTTCAACCCCATTTATAGCCCTGGCTTGGATCTCAATTTGGTTCTTTCTTTTCTAGTGGTGGCCCCTTTAGAAGGTCCTGCGCTCAGCGTCAATGCAGTTTTTTTAAAAGAAAGTTTATTGTGAAAGTTAGGCTTGAATTCTTTCCTAAAGTTCTGTCGGAATTTCGTTTTTCCCAAAGTATTGAATTACCAGTGTTTTTCCGCCTCCCCATCCATCCAGGAAAGATGAGGCTCCAGAGAGTGTTCCTGAAACGGGCTCTCCGTTTTTGTGTGGCCTGAATAGCATCCTTTCACAGAGATGACCAGATGTTTATCACATTTTTGCATTCAAGACTGGTTCATGCTCTGACAAAGCAAACAATATCTGCTTGATCATGCTTTGTATAGCAGAATCCTCCAAGAGGCCGGGAAAAGAGTTTGTCAGGTGTCCGGGCCCATTCCATGAGGGGGGTGGCTGCCTCCTCTGCAAAGGGGAGTGCCAGTGAGAGACATCTGTGAAGCTGCCACATGGGCATCTCTACACACCTTTCCTTTTCCAACATATTTTTATTGAAACTTCTATAAATACAATACAGAGTGTCATTATCGACCCAATGAAACTATTTAACATCGACATTTTATTTTGTAAGATTGATGAAACCAAACGCAGCCCAATAACGGAGCAAAGAAACCAAAAAGGGACGGAGAAGAGGGGAGATAAAAAAACAGACCTATAGACTTAAAATTATATAGCAACCGCACTACTAGGCACAACAGCATAGGTTCACATGATTTTCCATGGGATTCCCACAACACCAGTCTAATTACTTTAGCATTAAATGTCTCCACAATCGTGGCCGGAAAAACATCTGTTCTCCATCAGCCATATGCTCCAAAACAGGCCCCAGGTGTGCAAGAACTTTCCCATGCGTTCTGTTAGCTCTGACATTTTCTCCATCCCCATTAACTCACATCTTTTCCCAACAATAAGAAATGTGTGGGCCCTCTGAGCACTTCCAAAATAGAGCTCGAGTGATATGCGCGGCCGTTAACAATTGTCAAATTAACTCTGCTCTGGGACCCAACATCAGAAACGAGCCATCGGGGGTATCATCCAAGAGGATCACCAGCTGATTCATGTGGAGCAAGGTGCCTGTGATTTCCCTGATTTTGGATCAAATCTCCAGCCAATAAGTCTGTATGATGGGGCAATGCCACCAAATGTGGGCCAGGTCTCCTTGGCTTCCGCAGCCGTGCCAGCAGCGGTCAGAGTAGGTGGCATGAATAGCGTGCAGTTGCTGTGGAAACGGGTATCAACGGAAACCCAGCTTTAGCGTCCCTTCTTTAGCATGCATCAAGTGCTTTTATGGGCCCTGGTCCATGTTCTCAGCCAGGATTCCTCCAGGATTTCCACTCCCAGCTCGCTCTCCCATTTCAGCCTATGACATTTCTCTCCCACCAACGCATTTTCCAGTAAGCGTTAACATGATGCAATCCTATTCGAGCTCTGCACCTTAAGCTCTTTACCTATCTGGGTGTGTGACCCAGCCTGCTTGACCAATGGACTAGAGATCCAGTGGTGTATTTGCACATAACGGAAGCGCTCCGATTCCGGCAATTTTAAATTTCTCCTTGCATTCCATAAATGTGAGTGGCACCATCTCTTTATAGTAGTCTTGTAGTCTTAGGAGTTCCCCCGAGTCCCAGCATTGGAAGTTATTTGCGTGCATACCCGGTGTGAAGGCCGGGTTCTGGATGAGTGGAGAAAGCAGACCGAGCCCAGATTGAATGTGCCTCTCTACGCAGGCCTCATCACAACACCAGGTTGCTAAAGTCATTGCTAGAAGAGTCCTGCATGCGTCTCGCTTCCCTGGGTAGAAATGTGAGGTGTTGCTAGGGGAAGGAGGAGGCAGCCTGCTCTATATCCCTCAATTTGGGACCGTTCTCCACTCTAGCCCATTCCAGCATAAAGGTAACCTGAGAGGCCCAGAAGTATCTAGGCATCGATGGGGCCCCCTACCCGCCAATCGCCTTAGCCCTTGTGAGGCTAGACACCTTTTTCAAAACATTATTCTCAACCTGGCTAGGAGCTGGGATGCCTGTTTTGGCAGAGCAGTATTGCAGAGCTTCTTAGTTTAAAGCCTTCAGCCCTCCTACACATTCAGTTATTGCTGTGGGAGTCTTATCATGATCCGGAATCTGTCGGAGAATGCAATCGAGTGAAGGAGAAATGACCTACCAGTAATGTTTCCTATGGACTCTTCTCTCACAGATTCCTCATCACCCTCCCTTGCTTCCCCACTTCTGATTGCTTCTTGTGGATGCGTGAACAGAGATGTGCACACATTGCACACAATGGGCCATGCTATTGCTTGATGTCTGTTTGGCCTTTGATTAAAAAGAGGGGGTGGGGGGGCTATGAAAGGAAACTAAGTTGTGCTGGATCCTCAAGTGTTTTCTATTATTGTGTGCTGCTGAGCATGGGCTAAAAAGGTGAGGAACTGAGGTGGGCGCAGAGTCAAAGATTGCATATGGGAGGCAGAGGGAAGTTATCCAGCTGCCATACACCCCACCCCCCCTGTCGATCCGAGATCTGGCATTGGGGCTATCTATCAAGATGAGGAATCGGTGGGAGAAGAATCCATTGAAAGGACATTGCAGGTAAATGTTTTCTTTAGAGAAGGTGTGAGATTCCAAGTGAGACAGGAGAGAGATAGCGCAAGGTGATTTTGGGAGTAGTGTTGAGAGCAGAATCAAGCAGGCAGGGGGAGGTAGTTGGAACAGATGGGTTGAGCGACACTGGTAGGAAGAGCTAGGCAGTGTGTGTGTGGTAGGATTAAGACATAGGCATGGACAGGGGATTGAGAGTAGGGAGAGTGCAAGAGAAGAGGTTTGGAGAGGAGTGAAGCCAGGTAGAGAGCAGGAGGTGTAGGTTGTGCAAAGGTGGCAGATAAGAGGGGAGCAGTTTGGAAACTGGGAAGGTTTCGAAGAGAGGTGTAAAGGAAAGGGATATACAGGTAGAGAAAGGGAGACTAGGCTGATCACGGGACTGGGGAGAGTGTAGTTAAATCTAGCGAGAGACTTGCAGTGTGAAAGGGAAACGTTGAGACTAGAAGAGAAACCCTGGTGACATTGGGCAGTCCAACAAACCGGAAGTATCCCTTAGTAAGTCCCACAGGGAGAAAGATAGAAAAGGCCACAGCCTTAAGGTTTCACTGTGACGATTAGAAAGACTTGAATAGTAAGGGGCTATTGTGCTTTAGAGTACATCAGAGATATTCCGGGGTTTAGGGTGGAGTGAGCCGGGGGACGTAGAGGGAGCCAAAGGGACCACCTTAGTTTCAACCAGACAAGTTGGTTAAAACATTAATACAACACCTTAAATTAACAATCTATCTGTGGATTATTTATCCTGTCTGTGACAGAAGGTAAAGGAGGGAAAATGTCTGCCTCCAAACGAGTCATAAGAAAAAAACTAATTAGAAACAGTACGCAAGTAACATGTGCCTTCTTTAGATGTCCAGTGCAAACTGCAGGGGCATTTAAGTAGGGCATGTAGTGTTCCTCAATTCACATTGTGGCATTTACTATGCAAATGAGGCTCCAGTCCTGTCCCCTGGAGCAGGAGTCTCAAGTATGGAAGAAAGGGATATCGACTAAGTAGAGTAGACAGTGTGGGCACAAGTGTTTACATTTCTCCTCATGCACTTAAATGTTTCAAATGTGGATATCCTTATTGCATCAGGTGGTACACAAACTGCACTGTTCATTCTTTTTTAAAGCAGAAAACTGTCACTGACTTCGAACGTTGTCTCTTGCTTGGCTTGGTTTATAAAAAAAAGTCCATTTGAATGTTCTGCCCTGGCATAAGGATTCTGTGAGAAATGTGGATTAAATAGTCTTTAGCCAAAGTAAAAACATGTGTGGGCAGTGAACTACTTCAGTGTTATGGAAGAGTGGGCAAGAATGCTTGAGAAGTCTGGTGTCAACAGAGGCTGGCAAAACATTCCATTCGGGCTACTCTTGACAGATGATGCAGCAGGACTTCCTCCCAGGCTGTACTGGTTTGACATGTTGTGTTTCGGGACTCCTATGGTTTGACAAATTAATGATGTAGACACCCAGGTTCTATATGAAATTTGACAGTGGAGTGTAAGCCTAGCTTGTTTTTTAACTATTGGTGCCTATCCAATCAATTGATGGCTAATGGATTCAAACTTTCCTGGCCTTCTGTCCTGGGCATTCTGATAGGGATTCCAGTCAGGACTCCGGAGATCCTTTTTATTTTTTTTGTTGCAGATGTGGCCCTGACCAGCTGTTGCTCTAATCTCCACTACAGGAGAAGGTCATGACAATTATAGGCACATCAGTTTGTGCAAAAGAAAACCAAAAAAGGTTTTGCTGTGAAACTAATTTGATTTCCAACTCTGGGGCACCTTCTGGGTCATCCATTGGTAAACTGCATACTGATTAGGAACCTTAGATAAATACATACAGATAAGCCGCCACCAAATTAAGAGTCCACTCACTCCACTAAATTACTTGGACAGGGAACATGGTGTCTTTGGGGCACTCTAAACCCGAGCAGTCTAGGGCCACCTAGGAGACGTACATCTGAGTTGATTTGAGTCCCTCTGAGTCCTTGACTTAGGATGTTGGCAACGGTTGCGACTCCTCATTTGTAATCCACACACTCATGTTTTCTTTGTCCAGATGTATGTCACTGGGTTAACATGATAGTTGTATGTTTATATTCTTAAAGAGTGAATATCTCTGGTCTCATCTATTTATTTTCTTCCAATTATTGAAGTGGGAACCTAGTTCCAGGTAACGGCTAACCAGGTGCTTGGCCAAACATTTTGCAAAACCCTCTTGTGAGGGCTGTGTAGCCATCTAACCCAATGGTTGAACATTGTTTGCCAATAGTAAAGAACAGACTCTCCAATGATTGCTCTAGCAGAGCAGTTGGGCTTAACTTCAGGAGGGGTAGTGGTGGTAGGATTATGCCCACTAGTCATTACAAAAGAGTGCACCCCACTTGTATACTGGAAAATATACACTTATTACACACACACACTATCTGTTAGGAAAGATCAGTACTTGGGTGAAAAATAACATAGCGAAGCGCTTAGTAGATCTAAAAAGTGCTTCTGTCGAAGCACAGCTTGCTGATTTCCCCCATCCACAGAATCCATTTGCTGTGGTCTCACCCACTAAATACCTTTTGGTAGTTCTCCACTGCCGGTTTCCAACTCTTTCTGCTAATGGATTCCTGATTCCGGAGCCTGTCTGTACACGGCAAGCGGGGCTCTGCACCCCATTTCCCTGCCCCGAGATTCAGGCAGCCGGATGTCACCTATCCCCATTACTGCACCCCAATCCACATGGCACCACTTCATCCCCATGATCGCCTCACCTGCAACTCGCCAAACCGTGCAGCGAACTCTAGATATAGGTATCGGCCGCTTTCGCCGATCCTGGGTTCTCTGTGCAGGCGAGCCGGTGGTCCGTGAATTTGCAGAGATGGATTTGATTCATCCATCTGCGCTGAATAGGAGTAAAACTACAAACAGTTAATGGACAGTTAAGGCCTTACTCGGTCTTTACCATAAAATGCGACCCCCTTACCTGGGGGCAGACACTATACATACAGACGTTAAGAGACGAGTGAAGTGTAGGTGCCTAGAAAATAAACCATATGTAAATGCCATCCTAAATAGCATGAAGGAAGCCGCATACAACTTGGTCACAGGTTTCCTGTTGCTCTGAATAAAATTATAGTTCACATGATGTATGCACACAATACAGTGATAACATTTAGATGTAGAGCAACGGAACACAATATGCAACACAGCCAGGAGGACAACGAAAGTCTAGGATATATTTCTTTCAGGCTGTCCCTGGGCCCAGAAGGACAGATTTCCCTCTTAAGGAGAGAAACTGGAATGACACACATTGATACACTGCAAGTCACGAGGCAGGGGTGCAGTGCATTGATTTTAAAAATCCCTCATAAATTAAGGTAAAACTCTAATAATCCAGGGCACGGTGGGAAACCATGGGGGTATCCTAGAACTACGTCTGTTTTTAAGTACTTCAGTGTCATTTGGAGGAGTTACTGTTGTAATAACGTGCCTGTAAGGAAGGCTTGGTATCAAACAGTGAATACAGACACAAGTGATCTCAGTCCAAGGGTGTTGATTGAACTTCAATGGGTTGGTTGAACGCCTATCAAACCTAAATCTAAGGATGGGAGCAAGCTATGGCCATCAAATAACGCAGTCCTAGTCGAGTCTGTCAAAATAAAAGGGCCTATACTAATAAACCTATTGCCAACCCTTACTGCTAAATGCAAAAGGGTGTGGTACAATAATGTATGCAACTAAGAAAATTGTTCAAGAAATATGTCAGGACAGTTGAAGGCAATTCCCTGAATTCTCGCACCAGAGAGAATACAACCCACTAGGGGAAAAAGGCCCAAGTTGATCTTGTAAGGATGACATGTTTTTAATCTCACACACAGATGACAGCAACAGCAAAGAACTCTGCTGCTAAGAATCTTCTGAAAAGTAGTACAAGCAGAATCTCCTAAAGCAAAACCTCGTCATGCATGGTGCAATACATAGGGAAAAATCCTGCATGGCTGCCTATACAGGATCCGCCTGCCCCATAAGGGATGCCAGGCCATTGGTTCCAGCCCCGTCCGTCGTCTTGCATCACATGGGTGCTACAGTGATCATCCTCTTCTCACGTCGAAGGTCAGAAAACAAATTCATTATACTCCGCCATACAACTATTTTATCACTCATAATATGCACTTGGCAGGCCTGAGGACGGCCATAAAGGAGGTTCTAGGGCACTCTAACCTTCAAGAAGAACAGCAGATGTCCACTATCTTGTGGAACACTCCTGTCCCCTGCACACCTGTTTGTATTGCAAACCAAACAATATTGGACTTGTTCTGTTCCCTTTTTGTGTAAGCAAGGAAGAAACCGTCAGAATAGTATTTTCTTCTAAAAGAAATATTAGTTTTAAAAAGAAATATTTCGTGTTTTCTTTTTTCACCAAATAAACAAAGTTCTGTGCAATTCATTAGCACTCATTCAAATAGCAATAAATAAAAAAATAACCCAGCACCTCGCAAAACAAATGACATGATTGTCGCTTCAACGATGTGCCCTGTCCATCCTCTTTGAACATCTCAGGACTTGGTCCTTTGGGGTTGGTGCTCAAAGGGCACCTGGTACCATGGAATTCAGAGGTCTTAAGTTTTAGTAGTTATATTTGCTATAACTCGTGGTTGCCCGGGGATGGGCCGGGTCATGCTTTGGCCAGTGCTTTGGCCAGTGTGCGATAATGTACACACCAGCGCCGGTCTGTGATCGTGGCCTTGTAGGGCACATTCCTCTCTAACATCTTTGCAACACTGTTAAAACAATGAATAGACGTGTTGGCAATGTGGGCTGTCCTCATGGGAACTGGGGCATGGCTGGGGATTTCTCTTGTCTCGAAATTTGGGCCTAGTGTATGCAATGCTGCATTTACCACGCAGGCCTTCCCTTCTACATGCAGTTACTATCTAAGCAAAAATAGCAATGCTGCGCACGCCTTCTGCTGTACTATGTGGATAGACTATATTTGGTTATATTGGATTAGAGTCCTTTTGTATTGGGATATGGTCCTCTCGCCGTCCCCCTCTTCCCTGGCCCATCATAGTGCTTCGAATGCTTCTCACCTCATTCTAAAGTGCTTAGGGGGTAGGGCGGTGCTGCCCCCTTCCCAACACGGTTGAGCAGTTGGCTTCCCTTACCCATGTTTTCAGCACAGGGCAAGGCGGCACATTCAAGCTTAGCACACACTCTGCCACAAGGACACATTTCAAAGCATAGATATCGGGGCCTTCTTCCAAAGTCTCTTTTCTAATAACCGTCTTACTACAGAAGGCCTGTTGTAACAAATATCAAAGTTCCATTTCTATTAGGATCTTCACATGTACAAGTTCTCGCTTCCAGTATTTATTATGGGTGTCCCTCCTTAAGGCTTGTCCCCTTTGTACCACAATGTTTACTTTTGGTTTCCTTCGTTCGGGCTCGGACCATGGATCTCCCTCGTTTGGGCTCGGATCGTCTTAATATCAAAATCGAAGACTTTCGAATGTGCGATGGGTTTTGCTTAACCCGTTGCAGGACCACTTTGATTCACTTCATACAATATCCTCATCAATCCTTTGGCTTTTGTTTCTCTTGGCGGGATACCTTAGAGACCTTTGAGCACACTCACGGTGCTGGACCACTCTGTTAACATTCTTATCTTTCCGTCTCAAGTTCAAACGTTCATCAGCAGTTTAGCTTTACTCGCGTCTTTCATCACATATTACATATGTTTTAACAATGTTCATTCCAGCGCTCGTTTTAAAATGCTGCTGCTTGCATCCTCGACTTCAACAAAGACCGGTCTTGCATCAGTCTCGCCAACTCACCGGCGGCTGTCGCTCATCCCCACCCTGGTTGGTTACGTGAGAGGGCCTTCGGTATCTCCAACACACAATGAAGGAGACCTCATTGTGGTTTCCTGCCTTTATGCTTTCTTCTTTGAAGGTTTCTGGAAAGTCTGTTGCCGAAAAGGTCAAGGATATTTCCCTCCTTGCAAACCCTTCTTGATTTCCCACCTTTCTCACCTCGTTCAGCTGCCGACTCAAGAATGCTGTTCCTTCGTGTGCTTTGCCTCGCTCAGTGTGCTCTTGTGCTCCGCCTTTTATCTGTGTGGGGGAAGTTTAATGGAAGTCGGGTGTGAGTGATTGCCAGTTATTGTCTGACTTCACCTGACCATAGTAGCCGGACATGTCCGGTAGGTTGCGAGTCTGTTTTCCCCCAGAGCGCGGGCTGTCCGAGTGAAGTGCTGGGAAAGGGGGGGGGGGGGGTAAAGTTCCCACATATCCTACCTGGTATAATGGGGTAAAGGTGAGGGAGGGATACCGTGTCTCGCCATCCGGTGTTCCACTCCCCAAGGACCCTTCACCCAGGTGATCCTCCCGCACTGGTCCACCCCCAGGGTCTGGATCCAAAGGCGAAGGCTGTGCCCTGGCCACCTGCGAGAGGGAGATCCCGGGGACTAGCGCGTCAGACACCACCTGGCTTTTCACAGTGCCCCATAGAAAATAACAGGACAAAGTCTTTAGGCTAACTTGTAGTGATGAAAAAGCGAGGTATGTCCAAGTTCCTCCCCACTGTTGTGCAGAAATGGTGGCAACCACCCAAGGGAAGACACCCACGAAGAGCTGCAGGGCCAGGTTCCAGCCTCAGGAAATAAATCATCCAAGCAGGACACATTCCACTGTGCAAGGTAATGGGAAAATGTTTCAAATCCACCTGTAGGAATCTTCTACCAAAGGGATCCCTGAGACGGAGTATTCGGAATCACCCAAGGACCTAATGATAAGTAATTACTATGTTGGCTCCAAGAAATTAGAACAACCTAACAAAAAAACTCTTCTTGTTACAGGGTGAAATGAGGCATCTGGTCACCTAATGACTTGAAACCTGAGCCAACGATGACCCTGACGGCCCAAAAGAACAATAGTCCTTCACAGGAGTGGGATGCACTATCCACAAGTACAATCCGTGATAGAGGTGGCTTCAAGAGGACCGAGAAAGCGCAGCAGGCAAACATGGATTGGAACACCAGCTAAAGTGTCTCCTGCAGCAAAATTGCTGCTGTAGAATAAACATCTAGGGAAGTGTATGGGATGCACATTTTGACCCTGCGGTAACTGGGAAGGGATTGGCAGCATTAACAAATTCACCATTAAAACACTGATTCTTAGTGTTAAATTATTGATACTATGTCAAGGAATATTTATAAATCTAATTTCATTAGTTAACTGCATCTCAATCTGTACTGTCCAAGTCGGTTTATGAACTGATATATAAAATTAGCATTTTTCGTTTCCTTCTGAGTATGCGTTTCCAGGGTTGCAACAATAGAAACACCAAGTGCAAGTAGTTAATTTACTTTATCTTCCTAAAAGACAAAAAGCCATAGACTTTTGCTATGATGTTCATATTAAGTGAGCTAAGACTTGGTCCATGTTGTCTCATTACCTTTTAAGTTCTTGCACTAATAGGTTCCATTGAGCTAGTAGTGGGAGAGGTCTTGCATTAAATATACGGAGAAACAGAATGTGTCCGCATTCACAATGTTCTGTACATGGTGTGTTATTATATATGGGACTTTGCTATGTGACTGCTCTGGGATTTTTACTATTTGGTATGTTCCACATTGTCCAATCACTGGTAGTTTATTTGGGCTCCAAAGGAATGGGAAGGTCGCAGTGGTTCCGGTGGCAGTTCCCAGGACAGCTTACCATGTTCAGGCCTGTGGTGCACCTTAAAACACCAAATCAATAAAATAAGGAGAGCAGCTGTGGGAGTTACTAGATTTGGTGGGCAAGAAACAAATGATGTCTTTTTGGGGCAGATATATGGTGTAAATGCCTGGCTCCCTGGAGTTGCAGCTCGTCAGGTGTAAACTGACAAGGGAAAGACCAGGGAAAGCAGTTCAGTTAGGAGACTTGCTCTTCAGGATGCTGTCTTTACTTTTGGGTTTCTTCTCTGTTGCAACTTACATCTTTAGCTCTTCATCATCCTCAGGCCATCTGCTTTGTTAGTTTCTGATGCTTCCATTTTCTCGTGCTTGGTCCATGCAGGCCTGGGTCAGCAAGGCCTATGAGATCAGGGACTCTTGAGGGTTTACCACTTAGCCGGTCAAGGGAAGGGAGCAACACATCATGGTCTCTTAATACCTAGAATTATGGTACACTTGTTACCAAGGCTAAGCTTGCTGTCACTAAGTTTCCTTGCAGATTCAGGCAGAACCTTTGGAAAATCTGCACTTGGGTTGGCAACTCCTCTGTTTTGGGGCTCACCCTAAGGTTTTAGAGCTCAGACACTCCCCTTTTAAGGGGAGGACTAGTGTCTGATCAAAGGATTTCATGCATTTAAACACTCTGGCAGCTGCCCAAACAGTCTGAGCAGTGTAACGAGTCCAGACAGTTTGTCACCTCTCCCCAAGCAGAGCACCCCCAGGGGGATAGGGTAAGTGGATCCCTCTGGAGGTTACTCCCCTTAGGGGACATGGAAACCCCATAGAGACATTTAAGTCACCCTCCTGTTTCCCCAGAGACTAACACCCTTATGAAGTATGTAGGGACGAAGATGTGTGAAAATTGTTTAACAATGACTGGCTCGGCTTCTTACCCAAACCTCAATTCGTCCTCCTTGGGGAAAATGGCACAACGATGTAAAACCAGACTCCTGAAGTCACGTCTGGTGTGGAGCCAATCGAGACAGAGTATTTCTCCAGCATGGGGTCTGGCATGGATTCACATGCTCATGAATATTCCCCGTCGTCAGGCCGGGAATCCTCGGTATAGAAAAAAATCAGTATCAGTTTCGTTTCTGATCTGTCTTTCTTAGTAGTAACCAATCACTGGTCTCTGGGTCATACTGCCCCCAGCCAATGACTGCCCTCTCACTAAGCCCCGCCTCTGGCAGCCATCCTCAGATTTTTACCGCACGTTCAAGTGTTGGGCAAGGGAGGGCTCTCTCGAAGACTTCCATTTCCAGATGGCTCTCCGGCTGCATCATGCTTTGTCACCGGTTGGCAAACCGACCGCTGCCCGGCCGTCCGAGAGCCCATTCGACCAGAGCGATCGCTGCTACGGCGTTCCTGTCTGGTGTGCCCCTGCTGGACATCTGCAGGGTTGCGACGTGGAGGTCGGCGCACACCTTCACAAGATTCTACTGCGTCGATCGGGACTCCAGGGTCAGCCAAGCAGTGCTGCGCAACCTGTTCGCCTAAGGTGAGCCTGGTGAGGAGGTAAGAGATGCTTAATGTTGAGTTGTTGTATTGCTTAATGTTGAGCCTGTTGCCACCTCCCGTGGTTGTGCATGTGTGTACTGCTATGTATTCTCTTATTCATGAGCATGTGAATCCATGCCAGACCCCATGCTGGAGAAGGAACAAGTTACTTACCTGTAACTGTTGTTCTCCAGCATAGGTCTGGCATGGATTCACATCCGAACCCTCCCGCCTACCCCTCTGCGGATCTTCACTTGGTCATACTGCCACTTTAAGTGCTACCAAATCTGAGGATGGCTGCCAGAGGCGGGGCTTAGGGAGAGGGCAGTCATTGGCTGGGGGCAGTATGACCCAGAGACCAGTGATTGGTTACTACTAAGAAAGACGGATCAGAAACGAAACTGATAGTGATTTTTTCTATACCGAAGATTCCCGGCCTGACGGGGAATATTCATGAGCATGTGAATCCATGCCAGACCCATGCTGGAGAACAACAGTTACAGGTAAGTAACTTGTTTCATACGCAGCCCGCAGACTTAAATTGGGTGGCAGTGCACGTTGATAAGAGATGCTCGGAGAGACCGAATGCCAGCTGTGGCGTCACACCCAGATGTCTGCGCTAGAGAGTGCAAGGCAGCGTGTGGCAACCTAAGCGAGAACGGAGTACCTTAGCAAGGCAAGCCCAGAGAAGGAACCACCTTGAAGCTCCCACACCTAGCTATCAGGAATCAGGAGGAAATGCCCACTGCTGTGGAATCAAGTTGGAGTTGCTTAAGCTTTCACGACCAAATCTGAAGCGTATAACGGCTGAATATACAGCGCTAACTCTCACTCCAAAGAACTCTTCACCATCTTTAACAAACTCTCAGCTCCTCCTACGTGCACTGACAAGATCATTAAAGATGAAGCATGGCGCACTAGCATACAAGCTGCTATGCTTAAAAAGATAGACCTCTTACAAAACAAAATCCTAGACCACTACAGTGCCCTAGTCAACCATAACCAGCCAATACAGACTCTGCCCAATCATAAAACTTCTAACTCTCTCAAATTCACATTTAAAGACATCTCTGAAACAGAAGTCAGACATCCTCAAACACCTAAAACCATCGCAATGTAAGGGTGATGTATGCCCCCCCCCACCCACCAAGATCATCAAGGAGTGTGCCGAACCACTTGCTACACTCCTGACCACATTCATCAACTCCTCCTTCAGAACAGGCATTGTTCCTGACAGTCTCAAAGAGGTGTGGGAGCGTCCTCTTTAAAAAAAAAAAAAAAAAAAAAAAAAAACACTTGACCCATCTCAGCCCAATAAATACCGACCCATAACAACCGTCCCATTTCTTCTCAAAATATTAGACAAGGCAGCGCACAATCAGATACAAGACTACATTGAAACCAACTCCATCCTAGGAAAGACAGTCTGGGTTTCGCAAAGGGCATGTAACTAAAACCTCCCATGCGGTATTCGATCTTGTAGATCATAAAACACTCACCACACACCTCACATACGCAGCGCACTTTTCTGACCAAGCAGCGTCATGGGTTATCTTTCTTGAAAGGCAGAGCAAAGAATGTCTTCTCAAACATAGCTAATGCACCTCCCACCATCATTCACTGTGGTGTCCCACAGGGATCATGTACTGCCCCTACACTATACAATCTCTTTACAAAGCCCCTTTTTGATAAACTGGATGCACTTGGGATTGCATACACAAACTATGCCGATGATACCCAGGTGCACCTTCTCAAACAGGCTCTTATCGCCTAGACATTACAGCCTTAAGACAAATCTACTCTACCATCCAAGCCTGGATGGCCACAAACGGCTTATGCATTAACGGGGACTAAACTGAGATTCTTATTCTTGGCCAAAAGTCCACCTTCGCTAAGCTTGACTGTCTCTACTCCAACTTCAACAATGACAACTGCATCATCCCAGTCCTATCCTCTGTCAAGACGTTAAGGGTCCATATTGATGCTACACTGTCCATGAACAAGCAAGTCACTGCTATTGCTTCCACCTCTGCCCTAGCACTAAACTCATCAATGCCATAAAACCTTTCCTAACCAAGGACAACTGCCTCTCTATAGCAAGAGCCACCATAGGGGCCAAGTTGGACTACTGCAATGCGCTCCTAGCCGGCACCTCCATAAAAAACATACAGACTTCAAATCACCCAAAGTAACTCACTTAGAGCAGCCCTCAGCATCCCAAAAAGAAACCACATCTCACAAGCAAGAAAATGTTCATTGGCTCCCTGTCAAAGACCATATCACTTTTAAAATTCTCACAACCACACACAAATGCCTTAACCGCACATCTCCATTCTACCTTTCACACACAATAGCCAGAGCCACCTCAACTAGGCCCACTAGAACATGTTACACTAACCAACTCATCGTACCGCGCATCAATAGGGCCAAAGCAGGGGGATTGGCTTCCCATACCTAGCCCCCAAGTTATGGAACGCGCTCCCAAGTTCCCTCAGAGCAGAAACTTCTCTCACTGCCTTTCGCAAAAACCTCAAAACTGTCCTCTTTAACCTTTCCCTCCCTTCCCACCCCCTCACAGGCACCAACAAATTGTACAAAAAATACACATGCCTGTATGTTATATGTAACTAAGCTTTTTTTACTCACTGTAACAAGCGCCACGATGCCCTCAGGCTGTTGCGCGCTTTACAAATATGAATGAATAAATAAATACAAAAGGTAATTGGCGTACCTAGCCCCCAGGACACGAGAGTGGGGATCAGAAGCCAGCAGCCATCCCTTTCCCTTGAGCAAGGCCAAAAAGTATGCTTTGGTGGTTTTATATTTTCTTTTGACGTGTACGAAGAGAAACTAGGTTATAATAGGCTTACTGGCCAGAGGACTTAATTTATATTTGAACATCTTGAGGAGCACCCCTGGTTACCTTAATTTGTATACCTACTTAGTTTCGGAAATATTCAATGTTTTTGACTCAGAAGAGGAAGAAAACCTTTTGAAAATCATGCCTGCTTCTCCATCTCCTAATTTTGACCTACCACAGCAGCCACATGCCACGTTTGCGGTTCAAGCTAGAAAGTTGCATCATTCACTTGGTTGGTTCTATATTGCAGACTTTGCTTTAGCAGTGGCAATGACCAGACCACCACCCATCTATCATGGGAGTCGTCGCTATCTTTCATCATACTCTTGCATGCATGTTTTTGGAATAACATTGACCGAACCTTCCATGGGGCATCACACGTCTGTGCCAGCTTTCTTTCCTGCATCTCTCCCTTGCCTCCTTCACGCCAAGCAAACCACTCAGAGGCTGCTAGAAGTTGTATGTGGTGCATTACAAATAGACACATACTTTAAACCTAAACGTGGTGAGTGGACTCAAAAGTAATAACCACCTTACTTCGCCAGATTAGAGATACAACATTACAAGTAACTTGTTTGACAGTACTGTGTGCTTCATTTTTGCTCACAGTCTACTATTTCCGTTTCCTCCCCCAGTCTTGGTAGCCCTATTCCAAGTTCATCCATGCTGCTTTGTCCTACAGTCTCAATAGTGTTTTGTATTCATGTTCTTGCTCTTTTTATTTTCGATGCATGTTACCCGATTTCCTGTTACCCCCGCCTGCCCCACCTCCATCCTTTTTGACTACAGAGTACCAGTTCCCCTTTTTAATCACTTTGCTATATACACACATGCTTCATTCTTTGGGTGCTAAGTGTGTTTGGAACGTTGAACTGCACAATGAGGAGATTTGTTTTGATGACCCATTCTTTGCCAACATGATTCAACTGCGTACCACTTGTAAAACTGTCTGGTTACCCTTCAAATAATGAACATTGTTCATAGTTTGACACAGATTAGTTTCTACTTTGTGCTTTATGAATTGTCCTCCAAGAATAGTGGCACCAGCTTGCCTGTATTTTATGTTTTATAGAAATAACTTATCTGCTTGCCAATTCAGCATTTATTATTTTGCATACATTCAATTAAGATATTGTTACAAATCTTGAATCTGTTTTTGGAAGATATTTCCGACTAAAACACTTCTTTTTGTTTCCTTTGCAGTAATTTGTCCCACAGCAGGCGTGTCCCGAAGATTGGACCGTACCCAGACTACTCTTCTTCATCTTACATTGAAGACTCTATGCACCATGCTGACAGCATTGTGAAGAATGTTTCCTCTGAGCATTCAATGTCCAGCACACCCTCTGCTGCAGGGGAGAAGAATCGAAATTCGATTAACTATGAGCGGCAACAAGCGCAGGCTCGCCTCCCCAGTCCTGAGACCAGTGGCACTAGCTTATCCACCAACACTACTACCACCAACACAACTGGCCTTTCACCGAGCACAGGTATGACCACCATATCTGAGCTGCACTACTCGGATGAACCTATCCCCCGTGCTACTAACATGCTGCTTCAGTCTCGGGGGCCAACTCCGGTTTGCCTCCAGCTTACTGAGGAGGACCTTGAGACAAACAAGTTGGACCCAAAGGAAGTGGACAAGAACCTAAAGGAGAGCTCTGATGAGAATCTAATGGAACATTCACTTAAGCAGTTTAGTGCACCAGACCCAATCAGCACCACCAGCTCCAGTTTGCTTTATCCACTGATAAAGCTTGCTGTAGATGGCAATGGCCAACAAGACTTTGCACAAACTGGAAATGGCCAAGCTTGCCTAATTCCTGATGTTCCTACTGCTCAAATGTACACACTGCCAAAGCAGCAGAATCTTCCTAAGAGACCCACGAGTCTACCATTGAACACCAAAAACTCAAAGGAGTCTCGAGTGAAGTTTGGCGGTAAGCACAAATCCAACTTGAAACAAGTGGAGACTGGAGTGGCAAAGCTGAACACAATCAATGCGGCAGAACCTCATTTAGTCACTGTCACCACAAACGGAATGGCAGGAAGAATCCACAATGTAAACTCGCATGCCTCAACAGCTCAGTACACCAACAGTGCAGTGGTAGTGGGTCAAACCAACAACACATTGGCAAGCCGAGGCCAAGAAATGTTGCAGAACCAGTTTAGTGGAGAGGACAGCCGATTGAATATTAATTCAAGCCCTGATGAGCATGAACCTTTACTTAGAAGGGAGCAGCAGGTGGGCCATGATGAGGGTGTTCTGGATCGTTTGGGAGACAGGAGGGACCGCCCTTTGGACAATAGCCGAACAAATTCCAATAACAACAACAGTAATTCATATCCAGTGCAAGAAACCTCAGCTCCAGAAATCCAGAATATAGCACCTGAATTAAGGCCGTGTCCGACGAGAAGAGCAAGGAGGCCTAATTCACTCGATTTATCTGCTACCAACATTTTGGACAGCAACATTATGCAGTGTAAGTGTTGAATGGGGGGGGGGGTACATGGTTTGTTATTGCATGTTAGTATTACAAGAATTTAAGAGCATTTAACCATATGTTTCATTATGGATAAAATTGATGATGCGCTTGGGTAGCAGAACTAATGAGTGGATGAATAGTTTGTCATTGAAAATTAGCCACCCAATAGCATACCTCTGTTTTAGAGTGCTGCACATATCCTCTGCCTGGGAGACCTAATGACAAAAATATTCAAATGATTACATTGCATCCATCTCTTAAACTCAATGTGCACACAAACTGGGATTAGCCTGGATATATTGTGCTTATAGAGGCAGGCTTTGTCACATTTGAGAAGTTTGGTCTTGGAATTGTTGCATAAGCATACGTGAAAACAGTCAACATTTTCTGCTTAGCTCCCTTACAAAATTGCTTTTCAGGGTGATGGTGCGTTAAGCTAGTACAGTTGCCTGGCAGTACAAGTCCAGATTTAACTTCTTAGGTTTAGTCAACTGAACTATTGGATTCTGCAAGGCTCCATCCTATTACCTATAATCTTTAGTGTGGCTGGTAGTGCAGCGCATCAGTGCTAAGGGCCTTAAATAAATGCAGATGTCACCCCACTGATGATGCGCAGAAGAGGTAGGACCATTATAAAAACACATAACTATCACTGCATGTCTGGCATCTAGGCAAAAATGAACAATTGATAAGTCTATTATTTGTCCCTCAATTGGCCAAACACTGAGATTCTGCTTGTTAATTGGGTTGCCCGTCAAGCCACTGTATTATCGTAAATGGTTGAAAGGTCTTCAGTCGGGACATTCTTTTTATTGGTGATGGGAGGGTTTGGGGAGAGAATGGGGAGTTGGAGTCCATTGTTTAAGTGATATTTCAAAAACTTAGTTTCTTGAGCAGACCACTCTAAGCAATTTAGAAACTATTATCCACACTTGCATTGTGCAAGAAATGCAATATGTCCCCTAAATCTATATGGACTGCCAACTGTGGAATACAACACAAGCTATGAGAAGGAAAGAGCCCAAAAATATGATGGAAATATCTGCTGAATGCAAACAAATAATGACCATTGTTAACACATTGAAGAAACATTTCTGTTGGAGCTCTTGATGTTTCAGTGAAGATTTTGGACATGTACTCATGCGTCCCGTCTCCTTTCCTCCATCGTTGTGGGCGCCCCCCAACACTGGGACGGTACTGGAACCTTTGGCAGTGAAATTGCGCTTCTACTTTAAATTTACTATAGCGCGTGGCCTCGGGCATGGAAAGAGGCCCCTCACCTCGGGCACCTCGCCTCCGGTCCCTTTTTCTGGTTCGCTCCTGGCAGCCACACTTTTTTTTAGCTTTCCGCTTGCTCGCCATTTGTTTTTTTTCGATACTTATTTCACTTCCCTTCGGTGCCTTAGGCCCCCACCACCGGCGCATGTGGGCCGCAGGAGGATTCACGAGATGTGCCTCATGCGACCATTCTTTCTTTCGTGGGCTCCTCCACCAGCTCAGGCTTTCAAGGCTTCCATCTTTCCTCCATACGCCCCACCAACCTTCCCTCGCTGTTATGCCAAGGGCTAATATATACTAAGCGTAGCCAGGTATCTAAGCAACCGATGTGTTCAAATGGGACTGAAGTGAGGTGCTGGAGGCCTCGGTGGGGCATTCCCCCATACAAGACCACGCCCGCATGATTTACTAAACTTAAGGGGGAAGCTCAATTGTTCGCTGCCAAAGGTTCCTGTACCGTCCTTCTATGTGGGAGCCACCCACAAGGATGGAGGAAAGGGGATTGTGAGTACTCTAGTCACTACAGTGAGTATGTAAAACCATAATCTGGTAACTGCACTGCAGACAAGATAAGAGACATGGATATGCGTATAAACAACAAAAGTTTATTCGCTTCAAGCAGACTCAGGTTTTACCCAGCAATAGCTGTGCAGAAGTAAGCAATTTACAGAAAGAAAATTACATCTTTTTATGTGCTCCAGTTTACATGAGTTCTGCTGCGAGTGTCATGTCATAGATGACACAGTAGACTGTCTACAGCTCCATGCTACGTATAGGTTTTTCGGTGATACATACATTTCGGTGAGTGATTCCATGCTCAGTACTTGATAACCTTCCGACCTTGCAAGACAACAGACTGCTCGTATTGAAAGGAAAACATTCCTACCAACTTTCTTTTGTTTTTAACCAAGGGTTACTTGCGTAGCGGCATGATTTTACAGTTTGTTTAGGGTAACACTTCCCTGGTACATACAGAACATCTCCTGTGTCATAAACTATTCTCCTTATGAATATGTATATTGTGAGACCCACGTAATTCAAGAGCTGCAGACGAAAACATTTGATTGCGCTTGTGCAAGCCAAGGTTGTGAGAACAATGAGCTAATTTCTTTACAACAGCAAACTCGGCACCCTTGTGCGGCAGTTCCCTGCAGCTCCAAATAGATTTTTGCAAGATGAGTGAGTCTAGGAAACAAAATTGGGGAGCTAAAAGCTAAACTGAAATAAATGCATTTTCACAAACCCTCTTTTTAGCCTAAGCTAAACCATTTTGTTATACATCATCAAATGCGTGTATATTGATATGTTTTTTTTAAATTAAAAATTGGTGTTTAGTGCAAAGCACCTTTACAAATTTAAGCACATAATTACATCCATTCCATTAATTTAACAATAACTGCAGAACAATGAATAAACAATAAGATAAATATACAGTTCCACCTCTAGCAGGCAGTAAAAAGAATAGAAATGCATTTTAACCTAATTTCTTTTCCACACGAAATAAATAAGAAAACCATGATTCATTCGGTCTAAAAGTTTCAGTTCGAAATGCTTCCCAACATAATAACTTTCCGCATACAAAAGCAAAGAAAGCCATGATTCTTTTGGTCTACATATTTCAGAGTTTACTTTAAATGATGTTCTAACTCTGTTACTATGAAGTTTACCTACCTTGCAGTTGCTAAGATTGTTGTATTGTTTGTTCCGCACATACAGTTCAACCTTATACAATTTCTAGCAAAGATGGTGTTTGCTTGTATAAATTCGTTCATTATTCTGAGCCGCATATTTTCAAAATGGGAACAAAAAAGAAATGTTTCAATGATTCTTGAGTCACCTTACAAAATCTACAAATATCAGGGGGATGAACTTCATTCTTGCCTCAATGCTTAGTCCGCATTTTTGTGTGGAGCAGATCTAATCTAAATAACATGCATGTCTTTTGCACCTCTTTACAAGGACATAAGATCAAATAAGAAATGCAAGGTGTTTGCGTATGAATACATTTTGTGTACTCAGCAAAGGAGGTCTAAGAGTGAAGCTTATCTCCACATTCTGCCCACTCATTTTGAAAGAGCTTTTTTTTTTACCTTCATATGCAATTGAAGATCGCAAGGTAACATATTGATCTTTTCTAACAAAATGTCCATTCTGTCTTTAAAATGTGCAACAGATATTGGATAATTGTCTTGTAGCAGCTTGCTTAATTCTACATAAATCGAATTCTTAGGAGGAAACAACATTTTTGAGTAATTTATGAGGAGCCGCCACTTATAGCGTGCTGATAATGAGTTCAACCCTAGTTCGTGCCTCATAACTGCATTTGAAAGATATGATGGCAACCCCAAAGTATGTTTCCATATAGTGCCCTGAAGGCTATCAAGATGTGGTCCCAGATCACTTAAACAGAGCTCCACAGCATATAAAAGAATAGCTTCTACTTTTTTGCCATAGAATTCAAAACGAGGCGTAGGAGAAAAGCTGCAAAATTTGCGATATTATTCATAAATGTCTGAACTTCCTTATCCTGCATAATTAGTGCATTTATCACATTCCCAGGGGACAAGCATTCAGGCTTTTTCAGAGTTCTTGAAGAGCACTGGCGTAGCATAGATCCTAAAGTAAGTATGCATTGTAGGCAGAAACAGCAGAGAATGGCAACAGCAATCAGAGCAAGGACAAAGTATTTTCCAACCCCAAGTGGTAAGCACATTCCAAGCCCATGCTGTCTTTGTTAACATGAATTTCGGACTCCAATGTCTGTGACCTCTTAATAGCCTGAAATACATTAGGGGAGGTAACTGCTATGTAAACGCAGCAAGATGACCGAACCATTTTGCAAACACCTCCACTTTAATCCAACATGGTATATAGTACCATCCTATTATGAAGTGCTACCAGCCTAATAGCTCTCTGTTCTAATGTCATATTGAATAGTATATCAGTTGTCTCATTAATCGTTCTTTCTAAGACTCGGGCCCACCATCTAATGTCTGAGGAGTTTATCGCCAGGCCCCAAAGGGGAACTATCGCTTTTGACACATCCCCTAACATTTGGCTAGTTGTATCGTCATCGATATCCCTGCTAGGACAATGTTTCAATATTTCTAAAGCTGATGTCAAGTAAACCCCTGGTAACAGTATCCTTAAGTAACATGTTCTTTTGCAATCTTTGGGTAACCATGTATATGCTTGCTTCCCACAGACAGAGTAAATTGATCCATCAAAGTTACCTGTTCTACTGTCATCCCATCTGCCAACAAACATGGCCCTAAAGGATGCATAGCAAGCAGTGGGCAATGGGAGAGGCTGTATGTACCACCCTAACCCTTTTTTACTGTGTTGTGGAAGGTGGGAACATACACAACAAATGTTTTTGTTCAGTATTGCATGTGTATCATTCATTATTCCTAAGAAGGTGTTATTCAGATATCCCTCGGTGTTCAAGATCAAGGGGACGAAGCGCGTATGTGTGTACGTAGAAATGTGACATAGTAGTGGAACTGACCATAGGCAATAGTGAGCTAAGGGGGGTTATTAATGGAAGTACGATGCATGCCACAATAGCTATAATCACACATTTATCTCTAGTTGACCACAATCATTTGGACCTGGTCATTCCAGTGGCAAAACTTTCCATTTCATTGCTTCTTGGTACCCCAAACAGAGGCATAGTCTTTCACTGTCCGTTAAGAAGCCTCACTGATATAGGCTTTATAAGTTCTTCCGTAGGTGGCACCTGACCACGTGGCCTAGCTTGCTTGGAGTAGTCTTTTCCATGGCCCCCTCTACCTTCAAGCATCTTTTTGGGGGGCAGGAGAGATGGAGGGAATGTTGTTGGTTTCTTGTGGGTGCAGTACTTAATAAAATACACCACAATTTTCTACTCTCAAGAAGTCCTTCCCTAGCCATTTCCGTGGTCGAAGATTGTATCTGGATAACTGAGCACGGAATGATCCTCAAACAATATGTCAGGGGTTGGCAAAGGTGAAACATCTGGCTGATTAGAATTTGGGTTAGTGTATTCTCCTTCACTGAAAGGTACGTGCTGAGAAACGTATTAGTTTTCCGAATCACCTAGGCCCTCCTTTACACATCTGTCATAGGGGCAAAAGTACTTGTTTCAGATGGGCTGCATGTATCCAGTGCTTCTACCTGTCGACATGCACAAGTCTGGGTGGCCCCTTCAAGGGTGGTTCAAGGCTCTATTTCCACTGGAAGTCTTTCACCAGAATGTAGTCACCAGGCCAAATGGTGTGGCCAGGAGCCGCGTATCAATCAGGCGACGCTTCTCGCACCTGTTGGTCAATCAAATGCAAGTTTTGAGTCAACTGGTTACAATAGTCTTACAATAATGGATACTCAATCACACAATTTTCCCGGCCTGGGTTCATTCCACACATTAGCAGGTCTCTCCATTACAATCTCCTATGGGTACAGACCTGTATTTGCTTGGGCTATCATTCTCATTGAATTAAGGCCATTTTAGCTGGCTGTGTGCACATATCTTTGCTAACATGTTCTTTGGGGTACTGATGTGCCTCTCAACAAACCGATTGGGGCGGAATGACAATTCTTTCTGATCTGTAATTGCTCACACACATGCTTGGTGACTGATGCTATAGTGTGAATCCTTGTCCGACCAGATTACCCATGTTAAACCAAAACATGGAATGTACTCTCTTAGCATTACTTTTGCTGTTGACATTGTAGTGTTATCTTTCAGAGGGAAAGCTTTGACCTATTTGCTAAATGCACAAACTATCACCAGAAGGTATTTAACATTCTGACATCTTTCCATCTCAATGAAATCAGAGTTTTTAGGTACTGGTGTTCCCTTGCCAATGTTATGTTGAAAAACAGAACATGCAATTCTTGACCACTCAGTTCGCTATTTTGTGTATGTTGGGGTTCCTCCATACCAGGTCGAGGTGTTTTGTGCTTGTGGGCTGGGCCATCGGCCATGGTCACTATAGCTTGTACATATGCATTAGGTAACATCCATCTTTGTTTGTCATGGTCAACCCAACAACTTTCCTCATCTACGTGGGCTGGTCCTGATACCCACTCTTTGATTTCTTTGGCTGTGGCCTAGGCCTGAATCATTTTCACTGCTGATGCCCTCTTCCATCATCCCACTCTCAGCGACCCATTTAGCAGGACCTATGTACGTTCCAGACACTAAGTCTGTGGCTGTTTGGCAATTTGGTCTGCGAATGCATTGCCTTTCCCAATACCGTCAGTGACTTTCTGGTGGGCTACGCATTTCATTGCTAGCTGTACAGGTAATGCTATTGCTGATGGAAGCTGCAGTGTCAAGGGACCATGTTGAATCTTGGTGCCATGGGATGTCAGAAATCCCCTTTCAGGCCATAGTTTCCCAAAATTGTGAGCTACACCAAAGGCATACTGGCTGTCCATATAAATATTTGCTTTCAACCCTTGAGATGCCTCACAAGCACGAGTCGGGGCAATTATTTCTGCTGCAGGTATGGAGTTGTAAGGAATCTTCCTAGTTTCTACCACTGTATCTAGTGTGATGGTTGGATAGGCAGCAGTAGAAGTGCCGTCCGGAAGTTTAAAGCAAGAACCATCACAAAATATTTCTCCATCTGGAGATGGCAGAGGTGTCAGTCGAATTGATTCTTCCTTTTGTTTCATTTTCAGTGATAAGAATGCAATCATGATTGGTATGCTGCTCTCCTCTAGGGGAGGTAACATTTCAGCTGGGTTTAACATGTTACATTGTTTAATTTTGATGTGAGGTGCAAACAAAATGAGCTTGTTGTCATGATTCCTGCCCCTCATGTCCCCAGCCCTCCAAGATGTCAGGCTGGAGCCAGGCCACGATCACCTACATGGCCCTCAAGGGCCTCTTCATCCCGCCAAAGACCCACTTGGAGTCAGACTTGGCGCTTGTGGCACCAGACTCACCCCCATAGGATAACATTGGTGATTGGACCTGTAGTGCATTGATAGGGACAAGATGGATGCCCCCACATATTTTGGTTCCCAGAACTGCATGTGCAGTCTAGTCTTTTGGGTGTGGTTCAGCCCAGAGACACCTGCAATACCCAGAGCCTATTTAAGCCACGCCCAGGCTGAGAAACGTGCTTTGTGTTTTC
The DNA here is from genome assembly GCF_040938575.1 of Ambystoma mexicanum. NCBI lineage: Eukaryota > Metazoa > Chordata > Amphibia > Caudata > Ambystomatidae > Ambystoma > Ambystoma mexicanum. The sequence goes on from NC_090931.1 coordinate 670,983,938, forward strand.
TGCACCTGCAGCGTGACACTCACCGTGGTGTTCGGATCGGTCTCCAGTAGGCCTACATCTTTCTTCTGCGCTCAGCTCCTGCAAGAACACAGTTGGGAACAGCCTTACCTTGCGGCGCTTCTACCCATCATTCATTGCTTCTTCTGTTCTGCGGGCATCTTCGGCAGTGTCATTCCCATCCCGGCACGCCGCTTCCTAAGGGAAAAGAACAGAAAAAAGGCATTCGTAAGCATTCCGCAAATCTTGGCTTATTTTTAAAGACTGTACGAGCTTCAACCGCTTACCTGAATCCCAGCCGCTCTGGGGGAACTCTGTCTCTGGAACTTCTCATCCATCTGCAAGAGGAAAAAGACACTCCAGGTTAGCGTGGAAACATCTAGAGGCGCTGCATACCGTGCTTACTCACCACATTTCTTCATAACCGGCATCCACGCTGAAAACGTTGCGGCACCTAAAAGACACAGAAAAAGAACTCCGTTCAATACAAATACGAAAGGGTCTCATCGCGCATTGCGCGCTCACTCACCTTCAGCGCTACTCATCTCAGTAGCACGTCGCCATCCCCGGACGCCGGCCATCATCTAAGGAAGGAAAGGAACGAAGTTAGAGAACTATTCAAAAGACTAATTATACTTACCTGTCGGACTCTTGCCAGTGAAGTAACTAGGCAGCAACAAGCCTGCATCAATCAACGTGCCCCTGCACTGAAAGCAGGACAGACGGCACACTTTCCAAGAAAACCAGGTGAGCTGTGGATCAAAGGGAAGGGTTGGACGCCGGGGAAGAAGGGGCTCAAGCACAGAGACAATAGGGAGTTCAACTCTACCAATCCTGTTTCAGGCCCAGTCTCCAGTCGAGTAGACTCCAGGGAAGGGTTCGAGGTCGTAAGAGGTCAGTACAGGCTGAGTGACATCCCTGTGGATACCAGGTGAGCGTTACACTCGTATCTAGTGAGGCGAGCAGATGTGAGATGCTGTGTTTGCGTTCTGTTCAATAGCTCATCTACTGAGTGAGGCACCATGACGGTTAAGGAGTGACCCAAAACCATGCCTTTGCTCTGTTTTGCTGATGCAGCAGGTTTAAGACATTTTGGCAAAGCGCATGCAACAGGGTCCAACGGGGAGGAAAAATAGCATCACGGCCTGTTCATTCGCCGATGTTACTGCATGGAAACAGACAAAGCACAACCATCTCTTTCAAGCACAAATAAAACAAACTCCTTAGTGTAATTTGGTGTTCCCAATGCTGGCGCGGAACATAGCGGTTTTGAGTACATCAACAGCATCTTGACAAGCTGTATCCCAAGGTAGAGGTAGAGCTACATCTTTCTTGGTGCGAACATTGGCTTAATAAAAAGGGAAAAATTAGGAATCCGTTGCCTGCAATAGGAAGTCATCCCAATAAAAAAATTCTAACTTCAGTTTGTGTGTTTTGAAAACGCCATATCAGAGAGAGTCTGTATTCTTTCTGGTGCAAGACGCCTAACCTCCTTCGACAGGACGTATCCTAAATAGGCAACCTCGTATTGACAAAATTGGAATTTCTTTAAAGCAGCTTTGTGACAGTTGTTTGCCACGTGCGTTAACAACAAAGTGCCCTCCTTGCAAGCTTCCTCACAATCCGCAGCAGTAAGTAGGTCGTCAATGTACTGTATCAATGTGCAAGATGAAGGTAATTCTAAAGTGTCCAGTTGTTCCTTGAGTGCTTTACTATAAATGCTTGGGCTTTCGGTGTATCCTTGGGGTATTCTAGTGAATGTAAACGATAACCCTCCCAGAGTAAAGGCGAATAAGTACCTACTATCAGCAAGTATCTGTATGCAAAAAAATGCATTCATTAAATCTACCACAGAAAAAAGAGTTGCCTGGGCAGGAATCCTAGTCGAAATAGTCGTGTTGTCCGGTACAATGGGACATTGTAGACAATTGTATTGGTAGCCTTCAAGTCAATTGCAAAACGGTGAGGCAGTGCGTTGTCACCCTTTTTGTACACAGGAACTACGGGACTGTTACAAGTGCTACCCGTAAACAGTTTAATGACACCTAGATGTACAAGATCTAAAATTATTTTCAGTGCAGCTTCTCCGTCCACTGAAACCTTGTATTGTATTATTGTATATGCGGTAATGTGACATTTTGCTGTAACTGGATGCGTACTGGCTCAACATCGAACCTTCCCACGTCATTATCGCTAAAGGCCCTTAAATGAGTGGGTAGACTTTGCAATTCACTGGATAGTGGCTGTGCTAACTGAGATGTAGAAGTGTGCTGCTGTGAAATAGTCAAATATACACCATTGGGTGAGCAGTAAATAGATAATTTCTTCAATAAATTCAAACCGAACAAGTTTTCACCAGTTAGTTGTCAATAGAAAAGTACATGCATCGGTGAATGGTCCCAGAGAAATAGGTACCAGCGAACCCTACATAAACATTTTGTTGCCTTGACGGGGGAATATCTGGAACCGGTGGGTGATAAATGGAGCACTTTAGTGCACCAGTATCAACTAGATGTGTGTGGCCTATCTCCAACTTTCATTGTAACCTAGGGTCCTTTGTGATTGACATGGATAGGGGATAAGTGCCATCCCCTGTTTTCGGGCTATGCTAGCCAAATATGTTGTCATATGTGTAGTCCTCAGAAAAATTATTCTGTGAGGGAATGTGATCAAAAATGTTGGGCTTAGTTGGGTGTTGCTTGTCTGTGTATTTGCTGTATTATTGTTGAACTGTGGAGGCTAAGAAAATTGGCTTCTATTCGGTCGCTGCACACCATTACTACGTCCCCCTTCCTAGTCTTGCGTACATATTGTTTCCCTTCTGCTGGAGTATAGGGCATTGTGCCCTCCAGTGCCTTTCCTGCTTACAGTAGGCACACTGGTTCTCATTCACTATCCCAGTGCATAGCATAACCTGTCACCTATTTGGGGCATATCCTTGCAGTCCCCTAGCTACCTGCTGTAACAATACCCTAGTCATCAGATCAGCAGTATTTCGGAAGGTTTCTTTGTTTGCCACGCACACTCTGAAGCCGTGATATGAGACTGAATTTCGGGCAAGAGAGCATGTACAACGTTGTCAACAATCTCTTTCCAGATTGAGTGCTCAAATCTTGTCCGCTGTAGTCGGCAAATAGCTGCTCAAATATTTTGAAATACTCTGTTGCCCTTTCAGATTTCCCTTGCATGCAGGTTGTTAATTTGTCCCATATAATCCTTTTCTCTGTTACTATTTTCTCTGGAGTTTTCTCACCTGCTTTTCTCTGTATGTTGGCAGCCATGAGTTCTGGCCAGATTCACCTCAATTCCCCATTATCTATGTTCCGGATTTGCTTCCATAAATCGGAAGGTAAAATGACGGGAAATAAATCTATATCCTTTATGGTAAAAACTGAAGAAGCTGAGACAGACTGTACTTCCTTATAGAACCCGGTGTGGTTCTTCCTTATGTCTGGGATGGGTAGCTTAATTGTGTTAACTTCTTGTCGGGAAAAGGGGACATATACAATTGTTTCTTTCTAGGTTCTAGCAGGCACGTCACCATTGGCTGACTCCTCTATTTGTGGGATAAGTGTCGGAGGCACCGCTCTCATCGGCATCTGAGCGATGGCCTTCTCAATCCTAGTGTTGAGCAGTAAAGCGAATTCGAGAGGCAGGAAAATGAGTGCAGTCTCATTTGTGAAAGTGTGCTTCTATATTTTCATAACCTCTGCTGTGCAACACAATTTCCTTTTAATGTATTCGTCTTGTAAGTATTCAACCATTATTTGTAATACCCGTTTCTGAATGGATCGGGAGTATTGCTTAAGTTTCATGTATCTCCATAACAATGATGCATTTCTCTGCACTATCTTCACGGTGTTTGGGGACAGTGCCTTTCTGAATGAATGTGGTGTTTATTAAAGGATAAGATATTATAAAGCATCTAGCTTTGCTATGTGTAGTTCATGTAGTTCTTTGTGAGAAGAGCTCAGATGGGTGCAGATGTTCGTCTTCTAGTGTATTGATGGGGCATGCTGAATAATGTAATCGTAGCTATTCTCTGGGTACTACGGTATTAGTGAGTTTGCACCTTTCTCGGGCAAGTGTTTTTCCCATGTGTTCTAACAAATATTTTCGTTCAGGGGTATGGTAGTCTGTCAACATATGCAAGACAGCTAATTCCGTCCCTTTCATTATGTAGCTTTCTACAGTTAATTCTAACATTGCCTTTGTAATCTCTCAGTGCGCTACGAAGCCCAGCTTTCTGATCACTAATATTGCGTGAATATTGCAATAGAGGGCTATCGGATTTGGAAGTGGTAGGGGAGCTAGGTTGCGCAGTTTTAAGGCTCTTCGGTGTGGGAGGTGCAGCAGGCCAAGAGTCTGTCGGGTACATGCAGTACTGGTCGAGGCACCTCTGTCACATAGGGAGGTGGAGCAGTTGGAATTTCTCGTCCTTCATTCAATAGTGCATCCATGAATTTATCCGCTGTGTGCAGCTCTTTGGATGGGTATATTTTGCATATGTCTAACTGTATTGCTCTGTCACCCTACCACAGTCTTCCTGTTGCAGTTGTTCATGCACTAAAGCCTTTTCTGCTTGGGTCATATGTTTGCGAGCTTGCTTCTGTCTACATTTGATGCACTGGTTGCCTCTTTATGCCAATCCATAAACGCATCAAAAGCAGCTGGTCTAGCATTTTTCTGCAATAAAACAGACTCGAAATGCTGTTTAATTTCTAGTCCAAACGACCAGTTAGCAGGCCATTGCGAATGCAGTACATGCCTGGTCTGGCGATGCCAAACACTATAAATAAAACAATTGCTCCTAACCTGTATTGTATGTACATTTCATATGAGGCAGAACCTTCAGGTGGGGCAGGCTGTCAATATTCTAACCCAGTGGTTTGTTTTCTACAACAGTACCACATTGCCCAACAAGTGCGCATTTTACTGAAGCCAGGCATTTTACACAAAATGGCATTTCTCACCTGGGAAACATATTTTGCAAAACATATTTATTTTTATGACCAACTCGAAACAAACTCACTCAAGACAATCGTCCCCCATCAAACGAAATCCGTGGCTGGTGGTCTCCAAAAGGGTGAATAGTGGCACAGCTACTGTCCAGAAACCTCACCTGAGATGATCGCTGGGCAGAGAGACCGATGTGGATCACTAGTAGCAGCGGCAAGAAACTTTGTCTCAGATTTGGCAGGGATCCCCAGTACTCAATGCACTCAACATTGTATTGTAGTTGGTTATATAGCACTCTTTCCCCACTTGTGTGGCCTCAATGCACTTTTTTCTCGGTAGGAGCGCCCTTGATGTCTGTAGTCGCTGTGGTTGGAAATTCTAGTGAGTTTAGCTTAGGAGATGCATGTGTGCATGTTGCCGTTCTAAGACTTGGGTGGCTGGCAAGGCTTGACTAAGCAGCCCAAGAGTTGTCGGACACACGGGTGGGTGCTGTTGAGGGTTAGGGATAGATTGCTATTGTTGAGTCTGTTTGGCCAGCTATATCGGTTTCCTTTCGGCTGGTGGTTGCTGTATGCTAGTTGTAGAGGTGTTGAAGTACGTCGGGTGTTTCAGTCTGGACAGCTATGTGTGAATCTAGACCGGATGTGCTTGGCCATAGCCTTATTATATCATGCAAGGATGCTTGGCCGTGCCTGCGGCCTGTGTTCACACTAGTGGTGCGAGATATACGTACCGTAGGCTGCAAGATTGCTCCGCTGGAGCAGTGTATGTCCAGGTCTAGAATTGCATCCTATACCAATGGGCCTAGCTTTCATACTGTAGCAGGTATCCGCATACATTAAACAAAGATGGAGGCTACGCCTAGATCTGAGAATCCTGTACAGTTGGATAGAGGCCTAGGTATCACAATAGATTAGGTTTAATCATACAGTAAACAAAGATGGAGGCTACACCTATATTTGAGAATCCTTTATTAGTGTGCAAGAGGCCTAGGTTTCAAAATGCAGTAGGTCTTTTATAATAAGCAAAGGAGGAGGCTACACCTAGATTTGAGAATCCTGCGTGGTGGTGGGGGGGCCCTAAGCTTCACGGTGCCGTAGGTTTCAGCCTATAGTACAGTAGGTTTCCGTAGTGTAACAGACATTGAGGGTTTGTTGTACCTAGATTTGGGAATACCTTTGTAGCGGGAGATTGCTAGTTTTGAGAGCTTCCCTGAATGAGTGATGCAGGTGAACAACGGCAGTCAATTACTTGGTGATGGGCGTGTACTACCCTGGGCTACTTATTTCATTGTTTTTAGTCTCTTGTGGGCTGGCGGGCGGGGGCACAGTGAGAATGTTGTGAGTGTGCCAAAGTGAAAGCTGCTGGCTTACCTGGTGTGCTTGTCCGGTGAGAGTGTTGTTGTGGGTGTGCTGATGGTGGATCAGGTGTGCCACAATGAAAGCTGCTGGATTCCCTGGAGTACCAGTCGGCGGTGAGTGTTGCTGGGCAATATGTAGTGGTGTCAGGTGAAACCTCTGCGAGAGCTGCCGGCCCCTGAGTTGTGATTGATGCAGGGGAGCTTATTAGTGGTGTATTCATGAGGAGCAATGGATTAGAGTATGGGGGAAGAGCCAGGTTTTGAGGGCCTTCCTGAATATCAAGTGGTTTTCCGTGTTGCGATGTGTAATGGGAGGGAATTCCAAATGATTGGTGCTTGGACGTAGAGGGAGGAACCGCCAAGTCTTATATAGCTGTGGGGTGGGATCACTTGGATGAAATGCAGTGCAAGATCTGAGGCTCTTGGAAGGTTGGTAGGGGACAATTTTGTCTCAGAGGAATTCAGGGCCAGTGTTGTGGAATGCGCAATGGGTGATACACATGGCTTTGAAGTTGATGCGTCGGGCAATAGGAAGCCAGTGGAGGACTCTCAGGATAGGGCTGATGGGTTCTCTGGTGGGCAAGTTAAAGAGCAGGTGTGCTGCTACATTTTGGATTCTTTGTGGAGTTTCTTTAGTTGGGATGCTGAGGCTCCTAGGTAGAGGCAGTTTGCGTATTCTAGGCGGAAAAGGATCATGATGGTGTTGATGGCCGAGAAACGATGGGGGTAGGCGAGGTAGGGGAATATCCGCCTGAGTATACGTAGGTGGAAGAAACCAGTTTTGAATATGCTGGTAGTGTTGGGTGAGGGATAGTCAAATTCGCATCCAAGGTTTCTAACCACGTTGGAGGGTGCCAGTGCTAGTCCTGGTGATTCGGGCCACGGGATTGGTTGGGGGATGAGTGATGTTTTCCCACAGACTAGGATTTCAGTTTTCCCCGGGTTGAGGAAGAGGTGATTGGTCGTCATCCAGTGATCAATGTCAGAGAAGCACAATGACGGGTCCGGTCTGCCAGAGCCTTCAGAGTTTGGGATTTTGAGGGTGATCTGGGTATAGTCTGCATAGTTGTAGCAGGTAAGGGTGTACAAGCGGATGATTGCGGGAATGGGTTGTATGTATAAATTGAAGATTAGTGGTGACTTGGATGCTCCTTGGGGAACACCTTTACAGACTGGACATGATATGGATGTGAACTGGTCGATGTGCATGATTTGTGACTGGTTAGAGATAAAGCAGGAGATCCACAAAAGGCCTGTGCTTTTGATTCCTAGTGTTTGTAGTCTGACTAATAGAATCGAGTGATCAATAGTATCGAATGCTGCGGAAAGATCTAACAGGATGAGAACCGTGCAGCAGTCTGCATCGGCTGTTCTTCTTAGGTCGTCCCAGATGGAGAGTAGGGAGGATTCTGTTCCGTCAAATTGGCCAAGCTGTTTGTAAGCCACGCGGTCAATCAGTTTTGCGATGAGGTGCGTATTGGAGATTGGTGGGTGGTTTTGGGGTAGGAGTGGGTCAAGTCATTTTTATGAGAATGGATTTGGTGTAGGATGTTTTTAGGGCTTGCGGGAAGGATCCTGATGTGAGTAAGGATTGTGCATGCAACGTTACCTGCACAGGTGGTTAGTATTCTTTTGAGCATTGAGGGTGGTACCCGCGAGAGGAATTCTTGGTGTGTAATGGGAGAGAAAGAGTCAAAAGAAGATTGTGGGGCGGTTTGGGTAGGGGTAGGGGGGCTGCTGCCAAGTTGGTGGTGACGGTAGGATTTTCTGTTTGGCGATGGCGTTGGCGGCATTGTAGAAGTGGAACAAGAGGGTGTCGCATAAGGCTTCGGAGCTTGGAATGGACAGGCGAGAGCATGAGGGGGATTTGAATTCTGCTATGATTTTATGTAATTCCTTACTTGGGCTGGGAACATTTTGGATTCGGTTCCCATAGAATGATTTCTTGCTTTTTCTGATTTCCGACCTGTAAATTCTGGTTGTCCTCGCTAGGGCGGTTTTGTTTTGGGCTGAAGGGTCGGTTCTCCAGGCCTGTTTGAGACGGTGCTTTGAGATTGGGGGTGAACCACCTCAGCATTGGTCCAGATCTCTGCGAGGTACATTTTGACGGGTGAGGGGTTTGAGGACATTGGTAAACCAGAGGTCAAAGGAGTGTATTGCTGGTAGTCCTTCCGCGAGGAAGAGTGAGTGAGTTGCGGGGTGAGAATTCAAGATATGGGGTGATTACCACTTTGTTCCATAGTGGGAAAGTAAAGAGGGTGGTTGGTGGTGGACATTAGCCGCTGACCACATTGTTGAGTGGTATGGTGAAACAGAGTGCTGAGTGATCTGATTATGAATGGGCGCAGGGGCTGGGTAGATATGTTTGCAGTGCTGAACTTTGCGTTGAGGGTTTGGCCTCTCGTGTGGGGGTAGGGGGGTGGAGGTGTAGTGTTTCAGATTGAGTGGCTGTAGACTGCCTGTGAGTGCCCTGGTCACAGGGTTTGGAGTCAAACCATATGTCGAAGTCTCCTAGGACGGTGATGGTTGGGTGTAGGATGAGGTTGGTGACCAGTGCTTCACCAAATGTGTCCGGGAAGTTTTTGTTATAACCGGGAGAGGGGGTGGGGGGGGGGTCTGTAGATGAGCAGGAAGCTGTGTTAAGGGGATGGTGCTTGTTGGAGTTTTACCAGGAGGGATTCCTAGTCTCTGGAGCTGGTGGAGGTGTCCTTGGTTATTAGCTTGATGGGTCATTGTGTAATATTGCAAGCCTTCCTCCCCTTCGTGATCTGTTCCAGACGGTGAGGATGGAACCAGGTGGGAAGTTCTCATGTGCAAGGTGTTCGTAGTCATCCGAGAACCAGGTTTCAGTAATGAAATGTCTGGATTTTCTTCTGTGATGAGGTCATAGAGATGTGCAGTTTGTTTTTGAAAACTGACCTGGTGTTGAGGGTGCAAGATATTTGGTGAGATGCCCTTGTGGGTAGTATTGAAGGGGGGGTGGGGGGAGCGGGACTGGAAGTGGGGGGGGGGGTGAGAAGGGGGGAGGTGGAGTGTGGGGATGAGGGAGCAGTTAGATTGGGGGGACTGGTGGCGGGGGGAAAAAGCTAGGACTGGGTTGGGTGCGGGTTCGCTCCTATATTGTGGTGGCAGTGGTTGCAAACTGTGTAGGAGCATGGGTGATGCTAGAGGGGGAGATTGGGTGTCTGTGGTCTCCATTTCCTTGCATTGAGAGGCCATGGGTGTATGGGAGAGAGTGGGTGGTTCTCGGTGGATGGGGTATTGGCTAGGGCGTCTCTTGCTGCGCGAAGTGTGGGGGAAGTGGGAGTTGGGGTGGTGAGTAGTTGATTGGGGAGAATGTGAGCGGGAGGTGTCGGGGGGATAAGAGGGGGGTTGGTTGCTGGCACAGCTGGGGTGTGATAGGCATATTGGGTGTCTTGCTGCATTCTCTGGTGTTCCGTGGGGGGGGATGCTCTTTAATCCGTCTTTCCATCTTGCTGCTGTTATTTGCACAGAGCGGGATCTACGGGTAGGGAAGAGTGTGACAGTGTAAGGCGGGTAGGTGTGGTGAGGGCGGGGGAAGAGGGAGTGTGGGCTGTGTGATGGCAGTGGGTCTAATGGTGCGCCAGGGAGCTGCATTGTTGTGGCCTGCGAGTGACATGGCGCCTAGTTGATTGTGTTGTGCGGCTGAGTTCTAAGTTTCACAATGCAGTTTGAGTACAAGGTAGAACAGAACTACCATTGTGTATAAGGTGAACACCGCTAATTCTAGTCCTGTACAGTGGGAGAGGCCTACATCCCACAATGCATCTGAATACAAGACAAAACACAGCTAGATTTGAGGGTCCTGTATAGTGGGAGAGAGGCCTACACCTTACAGTGCAATTGCAATGCAACAGGGTCACTCTGTCCTCGAAAATACGATGTATCATCCACGAGAGGGCCCACGTCCCAGGCGCCAATTGTTAAACCAAAATCTGGTAACTGCACTGAAAACAAGATAACAGACCAACAGACACGGATATGAGTATAAACAACAAATGTTTATTCACTTCAATCGGGCTCAGGTTCTACCCAGCAATAGCTGTGCAGAAGTGAGCAATATACAGAAAGAAAATGACATCCTTTTATGCGCTCCAGTTTCCATGAGCTCTACTGTGTGATGTCATAGATGAGTTTACAGCTCCATGCTTCGTATAGGGTTTTCTGTGAGTGATCATATATTCCTGTGAGTGATTTCATGCTCTGCTCTGTACTAGCTAACTTTCAAACTTTGCAAGACAACAGACTGTTTGTTCGTACTGAAAGGAAAACATTTCTACCAACATTTTTGGTTTTTATAACCAAGGGTTACTTGCGTAGCGGCATATTTTTACAGTTTGTTTATGGTAGCCTTTGCCTGGTACATACAGAACATCTTCTGTCATAAACTATTCTCCTTATAAGTATGTATATTTGTGAGACCCACGCAATTAAAGAGCTGCAGACGAAAACATTTATTCGTGCCAGAGCTGTAATAACAATGAGATGATTTCTTTGCAACAGCAAACTCAGCACACCACTGTGCAGCAATTCCCTGCATCTCCAAATAGGAGATTTTTGCAAGATGGAGTGTGTGTATGAAATAAAATAGGAGAGCTTAAGGCTAACCTGAAATAAATGCATTTTCACAAGTACATTTAATTTCTCATATTTCTACATTCTAAGGACTCTGGCTCTAAATTACTGGGTTTGCTAGATTTTCTATACACATTTATATTGAATGTGTTTTAAGAGATTTTCCTTTTTTTAATGTCACACTTGGTCTCAATGTCTCTTAAAATAGGATTATGCTAGGGCTAAAAAGCTTGTTTCTCTTGGAATTGAAATTCCACAGCCTGATGTTTTATTCAAAAGTCTGTTCGTTTCTGGAATGTGGTGGTTGAGATTTTACAGCTCATACTGATTAAGCATATAAAGTAGCAGAACGGGACGTACTTAACTATTGAAATGGAAGAGAAACCTTGGACATAGTACGTTTGCTGTAATCAAACAGACCAAACAATACTCTTAGTCAGCAAACAATGTACAGCACACACTACAAAGCATAGATGAAGTCATTTCATGCTATGAGGCTCAGCACACTGTATTCTGTACTCACAGACAATCTGATCACACACACTACAGCATTCTGTGCACCTGCTACATGATAATTGAGCTTCTGACACAACACTTCTAATGGATTCCTTCCTCCCAAAGATTAGTCATCTGTTAGTCTAGCTTCAGACCCAGCTGCCTTCTGAAATGTTTTCTACATGGCGGTGGTGTGGGGGGATAGAGACAACGCAGCACAGCTTCGTTTAGGCACTGCTCAGCACCATTATATGCCCCATGAAGGACATGACATTGGGACCACTATATATGGAGGCACTATACCACATGTATTCAGTTTCTTTTTTCCATGTACTCCAAGAACTTTGCTTTCCAAGCTAAACTTTGACTGCATCATGGCCAAACCTGGTAGGGCCTTGTTCTTCAAACCCTGTGCTGATTGCGGCAGATATATTGGCCTCCTGCCCCATCTCTGACAGGGTCTGGCCTCCACGTTGGTCCATGCATCATGAGGCCCTAAGAGAGGGTGCTGCAAACCTCTTCACCTTTTGCCACAGGAATGGCAAGAGACCACCTTTGAAATCCCTGGGCGCAGAGCGGAGAAGAGGGGGAAGACCGGTCCCCAGTTTGGAAGAGCCAGAGAAGGAAGCTCTGCAAGTTATCCTGCATTGCAAGCGACTCCTTGAGGCGGCATTCTTTTTCCTTTTCTTTGATGAGCCACTGTCCCATGTTCCAGAGGCAGCGCAGATTAATCCACTCCACAGGTACTATTCCCCACTTCCCAATGGGAAGAACTCTGGCTCAAGATGCTGAATATCTTTGCTGACTGATTTGGCCTCTGTGCTGGTGGCAGCCACGTGGCCCACCCGACTTGGAGAAGCTGGCAAGTATCCCTCACAAGACTGCTTCCTTAGGTCCTCTGCTCCAACTGACAGATTAGTTCTGGCACCATGCTGCTGCCATCAATCTGCAGGCGCCAGCTGCCTGCACCTCAGTTTCATCTATGCCAGTGCACCTCAGGAGTAAACACTGATTCCAATGCCCAGATGTTTGTAAAAGATTTGACATCTTCGAAGTTGGTAATGCGATCCCATTTGGGCTGGAACCTCATTGCTCCAGAGGGTCAGGAAAATTCCCAGAGGAATTCCATGTCAAAGGAGAGGATCAGATGGAGCTGGACACTCATTTGTAGGAGGCCAGGAGTATCGCCACCTCCCCATAGATGGAGATCCTTCCAGTGCCAACTTCAGGAATGTCTCATACTTCTTTTCAGAAGTTTAATGGTTAAGGTGGTAGAAACACTGGGATTGTCGGCAGACACCAGGCCTAAGACTCAGATTGAACTGACAGACATCCTGGATGAGATCCATCATAGACCTTCCTGGCCTTCAACCCAGCAGTGAAGGCCCCAGTGTTTGAGGCTTGGGAAAGGCCGGCTTCAGTCCATCCGGTGGACTGAGACGTGGCCAAGAAGCATCCCTCACCTGGCACACTTGGTTCTGGCTTTCCTCTCAAGTCGTGCAGCTCTGGAAAGTTTGGTGGTGCAGACAGCAATGGCCAATCTCAAAGCCTTCTTTTTCCCCCCTGTCTCCTGACCTTCGGAGCAAGAGACTGGATGCTTATGGGGACAGCTTCAGGAAGCCTTGCACTGAGAACAATGAATGCATCTTGCGCCTTGGACACATTTTTTGGCCTCGGGCCCATGATCTTTGAAACTGTAGCAAACCACCCAGTCAGAGAAATGAGTTTGGGTTTGAACAACCTAGTACAGGGAGGCTTTGCACCAAATTGTGCAGTCTGGCTTTGACACGGCAGACTCTCTGACACATACCAAGACACTGTAACAGTCCCAGTAAGGCATTCTTGGCTGAGAGGTTCAGGGTTCATGCGAGACATCAAATCAAGGTGAAACTCCTGGATATGCCTTTTGATGGGAATAAACATTTTGGGGCGAAAGCTGGTGAGTCCCTTCAAAAATTCCAGACACCTAAGGCCACAGTGAAATCTTTGGACTCGACTGTCCAACAACCCTTCGCTCCCACTGCAAGAGATGTTTTTTTTTTTTTACCCTTCACCACCTATGGCCCACCATGGTAGTGGATAGGCTCTTTGGGCAAACATCTAGCTGCACAGTCCCCTTGCCAGGGATGCTGCAGTGCTCAAAGGGAGTACCACCGACTCAGGAGTGCCGACTTCAGTCCCATGTACAACGCCTCTGTGCAGAGGACTGCAACCACCCCTCTTGGGTCGGGTGGAGAATGTCTCTTCAGCGAACAGTGGCATAGTAACACATTACTCTTATACCCTGGATGTCATGCCACAGGGTTACTGTCTCCCCTTTTCCTAATGCCTCCCAAGCCACCCTACCATCCCCTCTTTAACTCCAGACCTTCTCCTACTAGAAGAGCTTCTGTCAAAGGGTGCCATAGAAGTTGTACCCCGTTCAGAACAAGATATGTGCTGGTATTCTCTTTACTTTTTGGTTCCAAAGGAGGATGGGGGCTTGTGTACCAACCTGGATCTGAGGCTCTTAAACCTGTAACTGCGCAAGGACATGTTCAAGATGATCACCCTGGATCAGATCCTCCAGGCACTTGAACTGCGCTACTGGTTGGTGTCCCTGGCTCCTCAGGATGCCTGCTTCCATTTGCCAGTACATCTCGAGCACAAGACCTACCTGCAAGTGGTTGAGACTTACCTAAGAAGAGAGAGCCTTTATTTCATCCCCTACGCGGACAACTGACTCATCCATGATCAGCTGAGAGGCAGAGATGTAAGGACTGGGATTTGTTTTACAATGTTCTTGCATATTGTACTTTCAGCTTCAAAGCCAGCCACCAAGTCATTATGCTTGCAGATGCTTTAATTTCTCTGCTTGATGTTGGGCGATGGACATGGATCTTTCATCTGTCCTACTTCCTATGTTCTGGATATTCTACTTTCTTTGGCCTGGGCAGGCTTGTAGATTGGCACTGTGACGTGGCAACTAGCTGCTATTTTAGTCTTCAAAAAGCCCCCTGAACAGGGACCGTTTGTCACAAACCCCAATATGCCATTTTTCGCAGGGTTTATGCAACCAGTTTCCCCTGTGCCAATGTGTTCTTCCTGGGTGGGATTTGAATTTAGTTCTGACTATTGGGAGCTCTGTTTGAGCCCCTGCATTCATGTTCTTTAAGGTTGCTCACCCTAAAATGGATTTTCTTGGTGTCCACCTCTTCCATGATTCTGGCAAGTAAGCTCCAGGCATTATCTGTTTAACCACCGTGGTTGGTGGGTTCTGAGATGACGACTTTGAGAGTGAGATCATTCTTCCTTCCCAGTGTTGTCAGACGTTC